>NC_066244.1:11879183-14495024 GCF_024542735.1 Bombus huntii | reverse complement strand
TATCTAACTCGACAAAACGCCGTGTCATTGAAACAATAGCATTCTTTGGCTTTTATGTAAATTCCAATAAATTATGATAATGTTCGTGGAGACATTATTGCTACCTATTTTATCTGTCGTGATCCAAATTGATTTGTGGCTACGTATGTATATATATATATATATATATATATATATATATATTTGTATTTTCTTTTGTTCTTTCTTTTTAATTTATGTGATCTGAGAATTACATTGCTGAGAGTTCGGTGAAATTCGATGCTTTATTTTTATCAGTAGAATCTTCCTTGTCATTGTCAGAGCGCAGACGTTTACGCGTTTACGGAAAGTTTAAGGATACAAAAATACAGAAAAATGTAGAAAATATGCAAGAATATGTAAAATATCGAAAGTACAGTACTTCTAATAATACTTAGTAGCATGCTTACAAACAAATTTCTTTTGTATTTCTTGAAATTGCGTAAAGATTCGCGGTAATTATCGGATTTTTGTCCTCTTTTATCTGCTTTTTTTATTCGCAACTTATATGAGATATGAATTAATATTCAACGACGTGCGCTCTGTGCCACGAAATGAATTATCTCGCGTTAAGACTGCGGCAATTCTTACGTTTGATATTTCATTTAACGAACAGCCGCGCGTTCCTGAGTTTAAAAACCGCCACTCTGAACTTACGCTGAGAATAATATCAGGAAAAGCGAACGAGAGATGATTAGAAAGAAAATGCGAGGAGCAGTGAGGGGGATATTACTAGACTGCGCTTTTTTGTGCAAGTATAGCAGGATGTTTGGGAGTGTAAAATTTTAACGAATGCGTATAATATGAAAAAATATATGAAATATCCAAGGTATAGTTTTATTAAACTTACTTTTTATAATGCTTCGTAGGTAAAACAATTTTCTATCCAGATTCCACTTTCTCAATTATATTTTCAAAAATGCTCGATAAGGAGTACAATTTTCTACCCAGGTTGTACCTTTCTAATTATATCTTCCAAAATTCTTGATAGGTGAAACAATATTCCACCGACGATTTACTTTTTTAATTGTATCCCCCAAAATATGGACCTGCTTAACGTTTAGATATTATTATTTTTTTCGTTGTTACTTGATACGGCTAGCAATTAAATAGTGAGAATAAGAAGAATTGGAAGTGCCATTTTCGAAAAAGAATTTTGTTTTTCCTTGAAGAGGTTGTTTGTATGAAGGTTATTATCACTAAATATGAAGGGAAGTGTAATCATAATAATTCGTACAGTTTTTAACGTTTCATACGTGATATAGGTTGTGTATGATGTATGTTATACGATTAGTTCCCTAAATTAGACTGTGTGCACCATGTGCCAGCAAACTCCCTCCATCGTGCTTGAACATGTGCGTAGATAAATCTGCCTCAATTATCCCATCAGATAAGAAAATCTCTACTGACCTTCTTAAGCAAACTACATAATGGACTTACATATCTTCTCTTAAGATATAAAGAAGATATTTTTTTTATCGTTAATTAACAGATCTTTGAAACGATAGAATAGAGATATCGTAAAATTATATAAAGTATTATAATATGCGTAATAAATAAGTATCGTTATATTTTTCTAATAAATAACATTCCCATAAACAAACAATTTCTCATAAACAGTCGTTTCCCAGAAAACTTTAGTTTCGATACTGGCAACTTTATCTACTTCCGCTCTTCAATTATGAAGGATTAATCTTTACGAAACTTTTGGAACGGCTGAAGATTTCTCACGATGAAACGCGACGAATTCGATACAAACTACGCGGAAATAAAGACAGCTGCGATGGAGGATCGCGGGATTGATATTAATTAATTAATCTGTGGCAACCATTATATCGATTCGTTACGTTATTGCGACAGGCCACGCAACATTTTATTGCTTCTGTTTCTACAATTTAATTACAAAGTATTCAATTTCCCGTTATAAACAAGGAAAGGACTGCAAGTTTGTACAGCTTTTATCAAGATTACGTGCCATTGAACATATCGATTGATTGACTTCTCATGTTTCGTATTAATCGACATCCGATATAGCTATGGGACCTGGAATATTGAAATATTGGGAAGTCAGTTATATTCAGGTGTTCTATAGATTTGACGTATAAGCCTTGTAACATGTACTTCTTCATCAGACGTTTACGAGATACTGAACGATAGCTACGCTTGTAGTATCCAAAAATTTTACGTCGATTTATAATCGAAGATTCGATCAAACTATAGATAGATTTGAATATTCTACGAATTGAATTTAATATTAAGAATTTTAGTTGTATAGATCATCGACGAAAGTCTGTTACACGGACCCTTTCAACAGTTCTATACACACTTCTATTATATATTTTATTTTTTAAAAATAACGCTTTGGCATGATCAAGGATCGGAAGTATAAAAAATAATTGTGACAATTCGAGCAGTGAAAGCCTCTAGAGTAACATTATATTGGTCTCTATAGCGACATTGTGGTACCGTGTCATTTTCAAAGTTCTCAGAATTGGTACTGTATCCGATTTCAATGTTTAATATTCTTCCCGGTTCCTGGAAGAATTTCTTCAAAACTACGTTAACCCATGAAGAATCAACCAACAGTTTCGCATAATGCCGTTTTATCCACATCCTTTGAAACTCATGAAATTGTAGAATCCAGATAGAAAAAGTAGAGACGAGGTAAACGCGAAGCTCATCCTTGGAATTGCTTGTCGTGGTGATAATGTTAACAAATAGAATTCGATAACGCAAATTCATTGGGGAAAAGGTGACAGATGAAATTCGCTAACGCAACGTTGCCCGTTAATGGGCTAAGAATTACGCTCCATGGGATCGCTCACTGCATTCTTCGAAACGACCCTCGTAATCCATAGGCTCGTAAACGGCTTCCGTAACCGTAACGAATTTCAATCTTGTTCACGGATCTCTGACCGCTCGTTTCGAGGGTAACGAGGGGGTTGCGTGTTCACGTGCGTGCAACAGAAGGTGTTATCGTGATTGTAAGGCGTGCTGGAGCAGATAAGTCCAATATGCTCGCGGAAATCGTCGAGATTCATTGCCCAAAGCTGGCTGATAGTCGAAATTAACTTCGCCTCGTCCGATTTCCGCGTTCACATCGCTTTCACGATGGTTAGGCGTTTCTTCGTTCGTTTCTAACGCTGAGTTTTCCCGTGTCGCAGTCAACCCATATTTGGATGTGTGTACACGTTGCACAGAAAATGTGGTCGGGGGTTGAAACGCGGACAGAATGGAAAACGGACTATGGGAAACGCCGAGAAAGAGGCGTCGATGAGTTGAAGACACGTCGATGCTGAAGTACACGTGTATCTCGCGTCTTATAGCGAAGGAAGGATACGTGTGAAATTTTAGAAAATATTGGCTGGAAAATGTTCTAACGGACATTGAAGAAACGAATTTAAATTGTAAAAAGAAAAAGATGGTAGCCTAAAGACGTTCCGCTTTCTGTCCCATTACGGAAAACTGCAAAAGCTATGTATCGTGAGAACAGATAAAGTTAAGAAATGAAAAGGAAAAATTCGATTTACTATGTATTTTCGCTATATTTTATATTTACTGTATATTATCGGAATAGCCATCCCTGATTCAGAAAATCAATTACATATATCCCTTGGCGAGAGGGAGTGAGAATTAATCCGATTAATTGTAATGGTGGATCAGCTGGATCCTCATATTCTGAACGTCCAGAGACTCGCTAACTACGAAGCAACTGGTCTGTTTGTGACGCCTATCAATTGTTTGCTAGAGATTAATCTGCTGGTAAGCAGCGTCAAAATGCGACGATAACTAACCCGTCCGAAGATCGAATTATAGCAAATGAAACGCGTCTCTGCGCTAGTCTGACCGATTAACAGGGCCTATGGGGGTGGCTTTCAAATTTGCAAGCAAGGAATTACCGTGTAACAAGCAACTCGTATCGATTATTCAATGGGTTCATATGGAGGCAAATAGAAACTCGAACTCGAAACGTTTTCGACTCGACGCTGAGTATCGCGTTCATCCTTTAAATGCTACTTCAACATGGGCAAACGTTCATTTTGGTAATGTCGAGTTTTCTCATTGAATAATCTTCCGTTCGTCGATTTTACACGCTTCACCGACTAGATAAATTCGATGATTTTAAGCAACGTAATTAATGTAATTGATTAATTTTTCTTAAAGTGTGAACTATGGATGAAAGATTAGAAACCGTAACATTACAGAGTACAAAGTTAGAAATACAGGGGAACTTTATATTTTCCTTCACTGCTGATTAATTTCTTGCTGAACGTGCAACGACTCGGGAAACCTGCCGTTGCTTGTTGCAAACTGATCGTAACGTACATAGATCAAGGAACATCACAAATTTCACTTGACTACTTACGTTCGTACAACGAAGAATCCACATAATACAGTACGGCTAATATATCACTATAGAAATCGGATGGTTATACATACGCAACAATTTGGAAGAGGATATTTGCTTTCGGGTTGGGAATATCAGGGAATAGAATTGTTATTATGCGAATGACTGACGTTGATTCAATGTAATTAGTTAGGAGTAGAATTACAGTAGAAAAGGCATCAATACGATGGAATTGCACAGTTATTGTAAAAAAACAAACGATACTACATAATATATTTAGGTATACAGAAACAGTGACACTTCTGTATTGTCAATTATGATATAATTAAATGAGATAATACGAATAATTGTAAATGCTATTAAATTGTTAAATTTTAATAATTTCCAATTCATCTTCGTATCAAAGCAAATACGAACAATTTACAACGTTGCTAGTTATGACAATAAATTTCTATTTCTCGTGTCAGTAATTTCAAATGTCGTTGGTTGCAATCAAAAATCTGTCGGCGGAAAATTTTCACCCAAGCTTCGACAAATAAATGAAACATCGTATTATTCTCGGTCAATATCGAGTCACTTTCGAGATTACACGAATAAAATTTAAAAAACTTTTTTGATGAATTGCTCGTCGAGGCATCGTTCTGATGTCGATATCGCATTAAGCAACTCGAAGATCGAAGTCTTGGTAACGAGATTGTCGCGTCAAAGACGAAGCGAGGCCTATTACCCAGGCGATGATGGAAGCTATGCAACTATAAAGAATACTAGCGCCTTTTTCTACGATTTTATACGACTCGATGCCAGTCGAAGCTCTTGGAAAATATTGCAACAAAAAGTCAATATATAAAACAAAAAATAGGAGGTTTTTCCTTAAAGCAATTTAATCACTGTCCACGCAACTTTTATTGTTCTCATCTAGAACCGAGCAAGAAAAATAACTATTTTATTTTTATACCTTCTCTATATTGGGATTGTAAAAATTTGTCTGTTTGAAATGCATTGGAAAATTTCGTCGAATTATAAAGTTACACCGTTGGTTGTCACCATAGAGTCGATTTTAGAATGGATTTTAAAATAACGTAAGAACGATTTTAATGAAATTTTGAGAGTACATATGTACGTACATAGAGAAGCGAATGTAGTTCACACGCATTGCTACTAGGAATATTTGTGACCTACATAAGTTTCAGGGAAAATAAATGTCTGTTGCAAATAACACTAATTACAAATTCTATTTTTTCAAGCTTCGTGAAAACTCACATGAGAAATTAACCTGTCGAGATTCAGCATTTTTATATAATACTATCTTGACAAGTACATTTTACAAACAAACGAATATTACTAATTCGATACGAATAATTAATTAGTTTTTCAAGTTTTCTAAGATAAATAATAGAATCAGACATTATTCCAATTTCCACGAAGATCCATTGAAATATAATATCAGAAAATGATCTATTAACAATTTCAATTTTATTCGACGCTACTATAACCCTTCGCAATCGAGGGCTCCGCTAATAATATCAAATAAATTAAATAATTAATAAATTAAAAATTTAATAAATCAATAAATTAAAAATTTGTCCTTAACCTGTCAAATCATAATTATCTCACGTATTCTTGCAACGAACAGGTAAGATACAATCAGAAAAATAAACCGACGTATTGGCCGAAGATATATTACACTACCAAGCAAAATCGTATCGCACTGCGCGATGATAGTGAGTGAGTGAGTAGGTGATGAGTGATGCGACTATGACTCTTCATTCTACGCATATATTTAACCAATTATACGAAAACACGTTCTTTCTACTGAAATTACTTGGAGTATCTGGTAATATGAATAAATGAAACCTTCGAATGCAAAGTATTAATATTATTAACGAAAATTAGAAATATAATTTATCAAACGGGATACGTGTATATAGTAAACCAAAGAATACAATGAATTATGCAATAACGACAGAAAAATTAACAGATATGACCAGATCTAATTGTTCAACCACTATACCCCTACATGTTCGAATCCTTGGGCGAACACCAGCAAACAGTTCGATCGATATTTTTCAACCTTTGAATTAGCTGTTATAACTAAAATATTTTCCATCGTTACAATGCATCCTGTCTCCAATTACATCGTTAATTTCGTTTCCGAGGTTCCGCTACAATACTTCGCAACGAGCAATTCAATAATTGAGACAACGACTCGCGTGATGCGCAGCAGTACGCTGGCCGTGAATCAATTGCATCGGATTACCTCGATTAATACGATTTTCTAGGACTACGCTGTAATGTCGAGTTAATTAATACGATAAAGTGCAATCGCGATCCAATGGAAACGCCTTCATTCTTACTTCTTCGCGCGATTTCACATCGGAGTCTAAGGAAAACGAGCTGCATCTTGCGGCATCTTGCGGAAAAACTGAAATTCATAGGACACAGGAAACCTGGTAAACAATAAATACGGCATGGTTCCACGATATGGACGCAAAATCAATGCTGGATGGCACGCTAATTCGATTGGCGGCTGGACAGGTCGAAGCATAGAGCTCAAAGTGTTTCCTCAAAGTGTTTCCGTTCCCTCATCCTCCCTTCAATAAATCTTGTTTTTCTCTCTCTCTCTCTCTCTCTCCCCCTCTCTGTCTCTTTCTCTTTCTCCTCCGAAAACTTGATCATCCGATTTGTGTAACGGAGTTTATTTTGTCTTTCTGTTAATAATCTGTTAATACCAATAAGTTGCCTAATCGCGACACTTCTCGAGAAAATTTCTTTTAATCGCAAGGCCGCATAATTTTGACGAAATCCATGTGAAAAGAGTGTCCGGAATTAGGATGAAAAATATGTTTATATTTCATACGTGTATATGTTTCAAAATAGTTGCAATATAGAAATACCTTGTTTGTAAAGAAGGTTGACTCTATTGAGATTAATCGTTTGGTTTCTGAAGAGTTCAATGTGAATAAGGTTTTACGGTAAATTGAAAGATGTAAAAATACGCGCGAAAGTGTACAAATATGCAAAGTCTAGCAGCTATTAATAGTTCAGTAAGTAAAATAAATTTCTGTCTAGGTTCTTCTCCTTCGTCGCGCTCTATAAAAACATAAATTTAAATAAATATCAGCAGTGAGTGTAGCGATTTAGTCGATCGGATCTTAGAACGAAAAAACTTGTTTAAAAATGGAATCGATCAATTTAACTTCTCACTGGCTCACTTATCAGTGTTTATGTAACTCTTTCTCCCATTTCCTCTGCGTGAAACATGCAGCTTGGGAGTTTCGATTCGATAAAAAGTTGCGACTCTGAATATCCTTTGATCGTAAATTGAAGCATGAAAATATCATATATGTCGTATTTCGCTCTGAAACTGGATGAAAGAGGGAAATTGACTTGGTTCCTTCGCTGTTCCATTTTTTTCTTTTTTTCTATCTTTCGGCTATAGAATTACTCTGCCTATGGTGAAATTTGTAAAATTTAGTTGAATGTTACTAAGAGATACGCGATTTATCGATGGAAAGAAAGAAGAGTAATATTCACTCGTCGAAAGCTTAGTAGAACAACGTTTACTTCGCAGATGTAGAACATTTATTTCGGTTACCTATCGGTTGTATCGTTATCGACTTGCCAATCATGAAACGCAGACGCCACCGGCCAGTTTATTCAATAATAAATTATCTGACGCGTCGATTGATCACGAACACATGCTGTCCACGAAATTGAATTGTGTTCCAATCTCTGCATTATAATGTTTATATATATGTTTTGTAAGGATTCGTTTAGTCGTAAATATGGTTTAGTCGTAAAACAGAATTTTTACACTCAACTCGATTCGCGTAATGGAAATCATAAAATTAACAAAGGACAATTGCAGTTAGATTTAAGATTAGGTAAGTGGCGAATAATGGCTCGTATAATTGATTCTTCTCTCCTTCTTTGAGGATATCTTCGCCGCTCTATAGCTTCTTTATTGTTGCAAGTGTGTAACCTTATTTTGTATAAATTAGATCAGTAACGAGGATTTAAGACGAGGATTAATTTAACAATAGCATATGAATTCTTTTCATTGAGATTTTCACACGAGAAACTGATCAGCCTTGTGAAAAATATAAAATTAATATAAAATTCCTCGATTTAATTATTTAAGTATATAATTAATATTCAGCATGCTAAAAAACGAACGATCTATTTTTCCAAATTTGCAATTATCTATCGCAAGGAATTGTAAAAAGTCACAGGCTCCAAGGTAAATTTTCAAAAGCGTTTTTAATTGTTTTCTGTTATTTTTCTCTATGCTTGAATTTATGAAGGTGATCAGCGTGGCTCCTGAGCAAATTAAGCTAACAGAATGAAATACTGTCAGTATACAATTTCAATATTTTAATATATGATTACAGAATTTCAATATTGAAATTTAAATTATTATTTAGTGTTACGCCGTAAATAATATCAATGATACTTATTACGTAAAGTACGAAATACAAATCAACGTATATTATTGAAACTCTAAAATTGAGTAACTATTGCTGTACCAAGAATACTAATTAAGAGTTAATCGCATGGATCTGCCTGAGTGACTAAGGAATTTAACAATAGAAGATTTTTAATCGAACTTCTCTTTCAAGCTGAGTTGACCGTGATTCAATTCACGAATATCGGAGAGGAAAAGTCGTAACAGTCTTACAGTTTCGATTCACTTTCATCTCTTTTCGAGGGGGTACTCGCGATTCGCGGCTGCTTCGAGAACTTCCTGCTGGTTCATCCATTGAACCTCATTCTTCGGCGTTCTTTCAATCCCTCGTCTTCCATAGACAAGTCGTAAATCTTTCGAAAACTATTAGCTTGTCCAAAAAGTTTCTTTCGTTTTATGAGGAAATAATAGACGCACAACGTTTTTTTGTTTTATATTATTTTGTCGAATTACGTACGATCCAATTTGTTCTGTTGAGATAAATTTCACAGACTTGGTTTTACGTTTGTACGAAGGTGCATCGTTGTAAAAGACACGCTTGCGAAAGAAAGACACTTTCCGGACAACCTAATACTTTCTCTGTTCGTAAAAATTCTGTTCTACGTTTATTTCGTTCTTTCATATTAAAGGAAAGCGATACTGATCGATAAGTTACTTGATACCGTTTAGTATGTGTAACTGGTTAAAGCATAGTACAACTGGTTCTTACGAGTTTCGTAGCATTCAAATATTTAGTGTGTCTCATTAATCGTACTATAAAGGATAAGGTAAAATTTTCTACGTGAAGAAATAAATCGAAAATGTATAATTTTACAATGTACATTTTAAAATGTACATATCTACGACGTTCTTCTTTTTGGAGAAGATAGATTTGAAATACTTTACGTCAGAAATTTATAAAGGTTATACGTTTGACAAAACCTGTTGCTTCGCTGAAAATAATACTTGGTAGGATATTCTGTCAGCCAATTTTTTTAAGAATTTTTACGATTTTGTTGTCTCAGAGTCATAACTTTACAATGCTGCAACTATACACAATTGCTTCATTACGATATATGGGATACTTGTATAATCAATTATAATCATGAAGATAAAGAGTAGTAAATGGTATAATTGAAAAACAGGATTTTGTTAATGTAACTTTATCGAATGATGTTAAAAAATGACTAGAAGTGATATTAATAAGTACCTTTTAAAAATATCTGAAACGAAGATTAATGGAAATGCAGTATATATATCGAAATAAAAAATATTGAAAAGTCCTCTGAGCTGTCTTGTTATTTTATAAATTTTTATTATAGATACTATACGAATTTCCAACTATGCGAATAATTTTCCCATTTAATTTAGGAAAAGTTTCATAAACTAAATATATTTCATTACGGTATATTTAACTCTATTTAATTGCATTTACCTATATTTAGCTATGTTTAATATAGAACACCTGCGTCCCATATATAATATAGTTTATATGTAAATATAATACAGCTTCATTGACGGTATCCAAAAATTTTTTTTTTTTAGGCACGGATTGGCTTGGTCTTTGATCAGAACGTCGGCTATTATACTCGATAAATTTTCATTATCCCTCGTGTCATCAATTTCGCGGCACGGAAATTCATCGTTGCTCGAACCACGCGAAAAATATCCAGGCCAAAGGAACGAACGAGAGAGAGAGAGTGAGAGGGGGGGGGGGCAGGAGGAAATGGAAGAAGAAAAATGCGAGAGAAATAAAAGGGAGGAGACCGAAAAGAGAGCTGTTCGTATTAGGTCGGTGAGGTATGTATAGACGACTTTGAAGTGGGTACATGAATAAAAAATATGCCGCTAACACGCGTCGACCTATTTCGGCTTCTTTCTTCTTACTTTCTTGTAACCATGAATATTAAAACGCGTATAGTTCGTGAAATGTTAAGGGCCAGTTATCGAGTAGAAATTTTTAAGGAATTAATCGATACATCGATTCTGTTTTGTCTTTCGCTTTTCTTACGAATTTCAATAACTTTGAAGGAAAGCAATCTTTCGTTTATATTTAAATTTAATTAGAAGCATCGTAATTTAGACAAAAATTATGTTCCATTATGTAATATGGAAAAACGTGTAAAATATTCGAGGAATAGTACTCGATATAATATTATCCAGTGCTATTATCGAGTATTATTTAAATTATATCTATAAAAATATTAATTTGCATATTCAACCTACAGCATAAGCGATATACAAAAGTATTAGAATACAAAAACATTAAGGGATTAATAAACATGAAAGTTTATATTATGAAATAATTCATCTCTTCTAGGTGATGCTTTTAATATGTTATTAATCATGTCAAGTACTGTTTTATTATTATGTTATGAGATGTAAATGGTGGGTGGGAATGACAGGGGATGAATGGGACTATATCATTGAGCAGAACATTTTGATAAGTTACGACAAGAGGTATTTATAACTTCCAGCACTAAGTAATAGTACAGTAATGCATGGGAAAGATAAAATGATGAACATTGTATTTTTCTCATTGTACCTTAGAAGCTTGAACAGTGTTTATGATTTTTTTAAATGACCAATATACGTAATCGACATATACAATTCAAAATTCTTTCTAAAATCTAAATGTAAGCACAAACACTTGCGTCTATCAAAAATGTCAAACTTCTGATGAAGATTCTTTCCACAAGTGAAACACAAGCGAGGAATTGAAACTTTCATTTCACTTTCCAATCCTAAACTTCACTTTTCATTCACTGCCAGAGCAACAAGTTCAGAGGATTCATTCATGCCTCGAAACAGTAGAAAGTAGGGGAAAAAGAGCGGGCACAAAGTGGGACAAAGGACACGTATAAATTAGAATATATTCATTTTGCTACGATTACTGCACAGAAAATAATCGATTCGAACTGACCAGCAGTCTCCTCGTATTTAAATTGCTACAATCAATCAGATCAAATAAAAAAGAATCGGACAAAGCTAAGGAAAGGACCGAAGACGCACAAAAATCAGAATAAATTTTATAATTATTCGATAGACAATGATCGAGCGAAACTCAACGTCGATGGTCTTGCGTATAAATTCAATAAAGGATGGACGATGAAAATTTATCAACAGTATCCTCGCATAAAAGTTCCTCACCTTTTTGACCAAGTAAGAAACCACGCGAAATGAAGAAAAGAAATTACACACAGAAATAAATTAGAATGATTTCTTGTAACTACATTTAGCGTCACGATGATTTCATAGAAGATATAGTGGATTTAAACTCACCGATGTCACCGAACTCAATGTCTTCACGTTGGAATTCCACCCTTTCGAGCAGGTTGGATGAATACTCGTATGGAGCGCAACTGGTACTGAGCTGTGGCGAAACTAAGGTCCTGGTGCTCCTTCTCCACCACTTGTTCGCTTGCCAGCAGTTTCCAGCTATGTCGAGCACGATGCGCAACCTCGAATATTTATGCAACCCTCCCCACCAGCAGGACGAGCTGTTCGAAACGAAAATTGTTTCAGGACTCGGAAGGTTTTCCCCTTCTCTTCCGACATTCACCTATCCGCGCTTCGGCTCGTTTCCTCCCCAGCCACCGACAAATCTTTTCTCATACAAATAAACGAACGATTGGTATTTTGAACGCGGAACTCCCGTGGTTGGCTTAGTAGAGTTAAATATGGGAGGGACTTCAGGTTTGTTGACGTCAGGTACGTTCCTTGATGCGTGATGGTAATTTTAGACTGACGCAAATTGTTCTTCTTGGGCTGCTTGTTTTCGCAAATAAACTTTTATGATTGACGAAAGCGCAAAATGAGATTTCGGGGAAGGGGGAGGTCTGTAGAATTTTGAACATAATTGAAAAATGTAGGTATTTCATAATTTTATGGACAGGATGTATATGGAATGGATGTGGATGGTAACTGATGGTACAAGCGGAAAGGGGGTGAAAGAAGTCGAAAATATAGAATAAAAATTTTTTTCTTAATTTTTCCATCGAGACAACGATCTACAGTGAGATCCGTTATAACGAGATAAGATTCAAAGTTGATTTTCTCGAAAACAAAGCCTCGAACGAAAGATTTCTATTCTATATTTTCTTTTTTCGCGTAGAATCACCCCCTTTCCGCTTGTACCACCAGTTACCAACCACCCTGTATATTCGTACGTGAAGCTAGTCTAAAGTCTATTATTATAAATACTAAATGTACAGAAAATCGGTTAGGTGTTCGAACTGTAAGACATATCCAAGTAAAATCATATATCTAAAAAGACGAGATTCTATGTTTTTTGTTTCGAGGAAATAGGAATAATTTCTGAATTTCGCCACTGGTAATTAGTGGTACACAAAGTTGGTAAAAACAAATCAAACAGATGTTATATTCAAATACGATTGCTCACGTGCAGCGGATGCCTGGCAGCCGCAGTAGAGCGTGCCTGTCTATGGTCAGACGCGTGCAAACAGGCGGAAACACAAATTAACAGTAACAGCTTAATCTTAAATCTTCCTACACCTTAACACATTGTTACAATTCCACGTATTTGCCCTTTCGAGTTCTCATTTATTCTATTAAAAAGTTTCTTTAAAATTCTGATCACTGAATTAATTGATTATACATAATCTATAAAATTTAATTTTTTTTTTTTTGTAACCATCAAAAAACACGATGTCTATGTTAAAATACCGTTAGGCAAAAAACAGTTTCTGCGACCATTATCATCGTTATCATGCGAACGCAGTCTCATGGTAATATACCTCTCGCATTTGCATAAAAAGGCATTTTTAATATTTATCTAATATTATAAATATTTATGATGAATTTCTTTTTTTTGCAGTAATCTGCTTCAGAAAACCTTACGTTACTTATTTATCAAAAATTCCTGATTTAAAGACGTGGTACTCCGTTACGAATATTCTTCGTTCACTCGACGAAATCCTTACACTTCCAAAATTATAAATCAGAGAATAAAAATATTTCATCTGTCGGAGATGAAAGAACACCGGAGCCTTTGGAACTTTGGATAACCCCGCAACATTGTAACCTAGAGTCTACTATAGCAGTAATTAAACAATTGTAGTTATTTAATCGGATTGTAATTGTTCGAGATTGGTGATAGTGAGCTCTGGCTCGAGGCGACAGTCTGTCGCCCAACGTAGCCGCGACCAAGGGATGAACGCTTTGTTTAACAAAGGTATGGAGTAATCCTATAGCTCAAAAGCTTAAAATCCTATAGCTTAAAAGAAATATTCGTGGCGACACGTGACAGTAAATATTCCAACGGTTTTTGTCCCGTGGCTCGCCACGCGCAGACCCTATTCCTGGAGTAAGATAATTGCCAGATGTCGATGCGTCTCCACAGTACATGTTCAGCTAGCTCGAGGGCTCGTTATAAATCTTAAGATTTAGTCAACTAAAGTCCATCAAACAGACAAACAATCTTTGTCCCCACTACGGGAAAATAGGGGAGACCAATTTTTCAACGAGCGGCGTCTCCCACTAGCAACTTCCCCTCGAAAACAGCCAGCATCTTTTTCTAACCACCGGTATAGAGATTGACCAATTAGCGGCAACGACAATTTCCCTTACTTTCTGAACGGAGGCTTTTCTCGACGAATCCGATCTCGTGTCCTTAGACACGCCCCAATATAGTTTTCCTCCGTGGTATCATCGGGACGGGAAAGTCATTCTCGCTCGCGATCTCATCGACTAAAGAGTAACATCTTCGCGATCAGTGGTTATTTCACGTTTTAACCAGACTTAGACTTTGTGAGTACGTCCTTTTGTCATCCCGTTGGCCGCGGCTACGTTGGGCGACAGACTGTCGCCTCGAGCCAGAGCTCACTATCACCTATCTCGAACAATTACAATCGGATTGAATAACTACAATTGTTTAATTACTGTTTTAGTAGACTCTAGGTTACAATGTTGCGGGGTTATCCAAAGTTCCAAAGGCTCCGGTGTTCTTTTATCTCCGACAGGTGTTCTTTCATCTCCGACACATCGATTTCCAATCTGTCTTGAATAGATCGATAAAATCGCGAAGGTGAATATTTTTATGGCCCACGAATATAATTCCAATCGAATTGCCATGAATATTTGATCCGTCAATCGCGTGAAGGTACTTGTAACTCACGCTGGGATGATCCGCGTGAGCGAATTCATCATCACGCGAGATTCCCTCGCAACGCGTTTTCATGTAACGCTATATCCATCGCGTAAACGTGGCCACGTGAACAGGGGAAGGCGGCGAGTGTACGTTAAATATTATGCCGTAGTTGGGTTGGTTAATTGGTCAGAGCAAGCCAGTTAGTTTCATTACGTTATCTCCATCTTCGTGGGTTTCGCACAATGGAGGCCTCTTCCAGTATCGGGGCCACTAGGCCTGCGTACGTTCTAGAGCCTCTTTATCCGAACGAGACCGATTCCTCGATCGAATTCTATCGTTCTCCATAGTTTCCTGCTTTCTTTTTCGTATTTTTCATATTTCGATGAGACATGGATTTTACTAAATGATTTTTTTGACGTATTAGTATGACGTATTATGTAAATAATTTGGAATTTCTTATGTAAACTATAACTGGTGCATAAACACGTTGCGTAAACTTGGCTTAATTCCTGGTTTGTGATAATTCATATGTTCTAATTTTACCGATGAAAATTATATCATCCAGAAAATATGACATTCAAACGCTGATTTCAATGACTGCATCTTCCGAGATGACAGACAACCGTCTGTGTAACTTAAGAACATTTTTTTAGATATAGCGCGAGTTTGAGCTAATTCTGACTGCGAACTGAAGCAATTAGTTATACATATCGTAGCAAATATTTATTGTTTAATATCCACTATTACACTACACACTGTACGATGCGAACAATCGGATGAATTTCCAACTCAATAGCAGTATTGTTTAATCTTAAAGCTGATACAAACGTATTACACATATCGCTGACGTAGTCGACTGCATATGTGCATAGATGAAGTATTATGACAGAATTACCGATACGTATTATGCGAGGATAGGGAACACCATTGGAAATGTCATTGCATGTTAAGAATAACATTATATTGCGACAAAGAAAAGGCATCTATAAGAAATGAGCAGAATTACACAAGCAAAAGCTACATAAATCTCAGATGTATCAAATAAATTCCTTAAAACATGTACGATGAATATATTACGAACACTCTTAAAAAAAGTTCTTTTCAATAAGCTTGAACGCATAATTTTTCGATTCTATTTCCCAGTCCCTCTCATATAACCTCTTTTCCAACATACAACTAAACTACTCAATCTTCCATTTCCTAGCCCGACTTGTAAACTGTTTCCCAGCTTCTCTGCAAGCCTCTCTTCCATCGTATAACCCTCTTCAGTCCTCTTTTTCGATCAGACTTTACTCGAATACAAAAATGCTTATCGTGACAACACATCGTTATACTATTCGCGTGAGAATCAAATTTGATCAAGGATATTTATGTAAATTTACACCTTCGTGTATCAAAGACATTATTTAGATGAGAGAAAAAAAGAAAAAATATGTCAAAAGGCAAAGTTTATACTTTAATGAATGATCAACGAAATAGATTGTAAGCAGAAATTTGTTTATTTACCAAATATTCTGGAACATTATAAAGAATACATTTTTGTATATTAGGAGCGTCTTACGGATTTTCTCGTTTCTAAATTTCCTATAGATGGATAAAACTCCACACTAATGTTCTATCTATGCACATTAATGTCTCAATGAAAATTAATATTTTTACATTGGGTAGGTATTAGGAGAGTATTAATTAAAGAAATGTTGAGATTAACAAGAATAAATTATGCAAAAGATCGCTATGAAGAACGACATCTTTTTATGTAGCACCGAATCTATCGAAAAATAGAATATTTTTATGATGCAGTAGTGATTTTTATTCAAAGCTTCTCTAGTTTCTCAAAAATGCATAGAATGTACGTTGCATAACCATCTATCAACCACGCGTAATAAGTATATGGTAGATAGTAGCAACGACAATATGGAACAAGTTTACTATAGAAAATTAGATCTCCTCGTAGAGGATCGTGCGTTTTAAAAATCACAATGCTTTCGACATTCGTTGAATGTTCTCATCGAAAGCCTTTTCAACTGCCCGCGAACGTTTAAAAATCCACACAGTCTAATAATCGACTCGAGTTAGCGAATAACGAAGATCATAACTTTATCTTGCATTTTTCGATCGAAAAAAGAAAAGAAGCAAAGAAGGTGAACGTAACGAAAAAGAATAAAGAGGATAAGAAGCGCGTGCACGAGAATTACGCGAGCTTCGAAAGATCGTGGAGGGCATCGTTAATGACCCACTCTAAGTGGCGAAGAATTACACGCTGGCACGCTCTCCACGTACCCTGATCGAATACAGGGCCTCTAAAATGCTGAACTACGTCCGCAAGTTTTGTTATCGTTGCCAGAGCGAGGTGACAGAGCTTTAGTGCAAGGTTAGTCGGCGATGAGTGAAGTGGCAATCCTCTGCACGGCCATTATTCTTCGGTAGCGGCTAGGACCAGAAAGGATTTCGTTCGAATTCCTGTCGTGAGTACATTGCTTCATCGGTACATTGGATGGAATATTTCTAAAAACCGACGTTCCTACGCGTCGATTTCGGTTCCTTTCTCTCTGATGTGTCTACATCATTTACTCACGTAGCGAGTCTTCTGGATTTACAGTTTGTCCAAACTATTTCTCATTAAGAATCTCTAAGAAAGTGAATATGATATGGTGTCTTTCTCTCAAGACTATCGGTTTTCTTTATCCTCGATCGAGTCGTTAAAAGTTTGTCTTAGATATTTTATGCAAAGATTGTCAAGAGAAATGTTATCACATTTACTTGTAGGATTTTAGTATTCGAATTATGAAGGTTTAATATGTGTAAAAATATATGTACACATTTTAAAAACCTGTTAAGCTATAGCTACATCGAATTACTCCTAGTAATTTTTGTTTTGAAACGATAAATTTGTCAGTGGTAATTTTCTTCAGTTCGATAGAATTCTGATGTAAAAGTTTTCTAACAGAATACAAAGTCCTGAACTGACTTTCTCTTAAATTCTTGAATTTTATTACAAATGTTTGATCAATAGCGTAAATAATTATGATTGAAGCGATATAACGAAAACCGTAACAATTTTGCCAATTGTAATGTACAAACGAAAAATCGGTCTGTGTCATTTTAACAGATTTAGCAATCTTAGTGTTGAGAGGGTGGTTTTTCATTTCTTTGTTTTAGCGGGGTAAATATAAGAGAACTGTAAGTCGTTAGCTTAGTGGAAGCGCGTTTCGCAGAAATAATTAATGCATCTTTCATTCCATTGTATCAAACTGTGATTAATCGCGACGAACGTGCAATTAAGATGTGTACCGGAGAAAAATCTGCTGCATTTAGTTGCGTGAATTCGAGTTAATCCGAGACAGTGGAGAAATAATCTTATCGATAAATAACACGTAATTTTGTCGTATATTTCATGCCAGGAAACCTTGTCGACTGAAAAATTGTGATTTTCGTAAGTGATAACAAATTTACCAAACAATTTGTTTGTTTCTGATTAGAAAACCGATCGACTTTAAATTCTGAGAGAACGTGTTTCACAAATGATGAAGAATTTTCGAAACAATAGTGGCAAAATCTTTAATTTGATTTCTCAATAAAAAAAATCTGTACTCTCATTATGTTCTTAACTTCGATCGGTTCACACGAATTTAATCTAACAAATCGTTACTTGGTACTGAAATAAACCAAATTTAACATGCAATCTTATGATACAATATTTCAATTATTAATTTTTCATAGAGAGTTTTTCAACGTTTCTTAATTTGAAAACCTAAAGGAACAGTGAAGAGATATCTTCAGTCCTATGTAATTCAAATAAAACACTACAAAATACATTGTTATGGACGCTTGGAAAATTCAAAACAAAGTCCTCCGCGTGAATAGAGATATAGCATACATAGGATTAATCTTTCAATAATTTTCTAATAATATTTACGTATATTCAAAAATATTTCTAACAAATATAATATTAGTAAAATTGTCTACAATTCCAAGAATACATATTTCGCTGAAGATGGTCTCGCGTGAAAGAATTACCTGAATTTAAGTACAAAACAGAAACGAAAGAAAAATCCGCGACGGATCAAGTCTATTGTCCCAGCGAATGGAACTTGAAATCGAATTTGGATTGTTCGCCACGGACACGATTTCCAGGTAAATCGATACATTCTAAAAAGCAAGGAAGCCCGTGGGACGGGACAACAAAAATAAATTGAGAAGATTAATTGCAATTACCACATAGGTCGGGTTACACCATTGTTTGACCGACGTCCCTCCTGAACTTCGAAACTGGGTTGCATAATGCGGTCGAGGCACGAGCTTAACCCTGCATTGGGCTAAAATTTCATACATGCTCGTCAAAGAAAGCCTAGACGATGATAATTACCATTTTCAACTATGAAAATTATCACGGAAACTTAGAATTGCACAGCATTTCTGTCCATCTATTAACACGACGTAACATTTCTTCTTCTAGAAAGAAATTCAGAAGAAAAGATGATTGTGTCTAAAAAAAAAAAAAAAAAATGAAAAATGAAAAACACGATATTCAAGTTTACGATCATAGAGAGTTTTCACCGTAACGTTGCGTTTACACAATTTTTATGTATTATTTTGCTACTTGGTTCTTAATAAGTTAATCGATGCCGTGACCAAGGGCACTCGAGAAGCAGAGTCGCGAGAATTCGAGACGTAGAGATCGTGCGAGTCAACGAATTTCTCGAGAGAAAAGTTTATTCGCTCGAGAGGAGATAAACTCTTAAACAACATGTAATTTCTTTTCTCTTGTATTTTCCCAGCGTTTCGTTTACTTTCTCTCCCCTTTGATAAAAAGTTACGATAGTTGACATGGTTCAGCATTTTGAAACATCTGATTTTTAATTGACAAGTTTCTCGATCGAAGAATATTAAATGGAGAACCTTTTAATTGAAAAGACGTTGGGTTTTTAAAATCACTGAGGAGCTTGTTTCAACTTCTGAAACTTTTCGGTCGGGATAGATTTTTGGAAAGTAATTTTAATTGATACGCTTGTACTTCGCTTAGTATACTACACCACCTGGAATATTTTCAATTGGATTTTTTATTGCAAAAATTTATTAATATTGAGAAAACTTTATTCTGCAACTGCATTCTCTTATACAAATATTTCTTCTTCATTTGCTACCCACCTCATTCTACAAATATTTCTCCACGATAATTTTGTAGCTCACTCTCTCTTATAAATTTGTTCAAATAATTAATATACGCGGGCAGTAGTCAAACGAATTTCCATTTAATATTAAGGGGACAAATATTTAATTCGTTATTTTCACGATTTATGCTAAGGATCGCGCTACATCAAAACTTTCAGTTCGTAATGTACGTCAATTTTAATGTCATCTGAAGGTTGGAATTATTCTGTATTCCTATCTCATTTAAAATTTAAACTCCACTCTGTAGCATTAATTTGCAGCAGAGACAGCGAATGTATGTAGTAGTCATCTTATCCGTATGCTACAGCGTTCAACGAATTTGCAACTCGTTAATCTAAGCGACACGCAACAAGTATTTTGTTTTAGCAGCATTGCCATTCGTTTCAACTTCATCTGAGCGAATGGAAAATCCACGTTCGATCAAAGGAAATATGGTGCGCGAGTTATTCAATTAATTGTCGTATTTATTGATAGTTTAATTAGTTTGCACATTTTCTTTATTTTCACCACAAATTCTGACCAGTTACAGCCTCCTGTTCTAATGTATTTGAAAAAATTAGTGGTTTTATATACAATTTATATACAATGATAAAATGAGAATATTTTAACGTTAATCGAACAAGCTTTCCTTTTAATCAGTAAAAATTATATCCTCGCGAAAAGTTATGACCATCGATATATTCTACCAATTCACGATATATTACGAGTCGTTAACGAATTAAAGAGCTCGTTTTCAAACATAAATCGTACAAAAATTGTTCATTAACCGAATTTGACGAATCGCCAGGCAATTTCTTTTAATTGAAAAAAAGAAACGTGAAGTCTTTTAATCCACCGAGAAGATTATTCGTACAGTTGTAAAATGTCGAATAGATAAAGATTGTACGCGTCTTGTCTTAAGCTCTCATTAGCGTAGGTTGATTCGTGCAGTAAAAAAAAAAGGAGGGGAAAATAACTTTACTAAATTCAACCAGGCAGCTTTCGTCGTATTAAAAGTTTTAGGATTGTTTTATAATTATGAGCCGAGGTTTGCGACAACGCGACGCAGTTTACAATAGTTCGTCGCAGTTGACAGTACTTCAGCAACGCGTAGAATAACAGACGATGAAGAATAGTGGTGCAAAAAAACGAATGATATATTATAACGCATGTTGTCATTGATCTGGAAACTCATTAAACGATAGGATTACGGCCATATTCGCGGATTGTATCCGCGACGGATATAAAACGACAAATTCCGTGGATAGGTTCGTTGTAACAACGTCGACCACTTGGACACAATACTCCTTGATTATCCGTGTGATTTTATTCGCGGGCGTGGAATTTCCACGAAAATTCGAAACTGTATGCCACGGTTTCGTAAACCGGTGTTCCATCGCGAAAGTGCTGGATGAAACTGAGTATACAACGTTCAATTCGCGCAATTCTCTTCAATTGACATCATTCCGCCCTATGTTGCATGACGTTTACGTCATGTTTCGAAGAATTTGACATAGGACGGCGCGAACACCATAAATCAATTGTTCGACAGGCGATCGATCGATTTTAAAGTAAGCTTAAACGCCGTTAGATGAACGACGTCAAGTGAGTTGGCCGTCGTGTCGTCTGCCGGAAATCGAGCTGGCGACACCAGTTTCGCGCTTGTCACGCGCAAGTGTTAGATTGTTTTAAATGGCGTGACGCGGATGACACTTCTGTAATTGTTAAAATTGTTGATTCTTGTCTTTGAGATAACTGGCAAAGAATTGTAAAAGATAGCCTATTGTCAAGAGGAATTTCTTAGGAGTTCGATGGTTCGTTAAGAGGTTCAAGTTGTGCGATTTAGTATTGTTAAACACTGTATTGTGCAACTATTTGCACGTTCATAATGTATATCGATAAATCTAAATGGCGTGACGCGAACTATACTAAATGGGGTAATTGCTAAAATTGTTGGTTTTTGCCTTCGCGATAACTTTGAAAGCTTCCGTGAAAGATAGCGTATCGTCGAGGTCCGAAGTTTTTTCAGAAGTTCGCCGGTTTTTTTCAACTCGTATACTTTAGGATTTTTACGCGGCTTTATGCAACTATTTGGACTTTTATAATGTGTATTGATAAATTTAAACGTTGTGACGCGAATGGTATTAAATATTATGATTGTTAAACTTGTTGATTCTTTCCTTTAACATAGCTTTAAAAAGCTTCTATAAAAGCTAGCGTATTGTCAAGGTTTCTCAAAAAATCGGAGTTTTGTTGAAGATTCAAACTGGTTTAGGATTCTAAAACATTGGATATTTCTATTTTGAAACATTTTATAGCCGCGTTTTACGTTTAAGATATACTGAATCTTCATTTATATTACAGATTGTATCATTATGCCGTTATACCTTTAAATTATAAGACCGTATCTTCAAGACTAATTATTAATCATCTTAGAATCTCAGGATTCGATCCTTCGACTTTTAAATTACGTTACGGTATTAAATCATATTACATGGTAATAAATTTTACCAACTTGTTGAAATAGCTTGTACTCTGCGCAAATCAAAATCGTATTATCACTAGATTGATATACAATTAAGTTACTGTATGTCATAGCAACTTTTCAAATCGATCGAAAATCAAAAAAGATGCGGTTCGTATCGCGGCAAATAGTATGCCGTGTGTCACAAACATGAAGATCTTGTAGTAGACATTGAAAACTGTGATAAAATATATATTACGATATTTATATATTATTAATATTATAACATTACGAAGATATTCGTTGTTGCAATTTAATTACATTAGGGTTGAGTAAATTAAGCTCATTAAATGTCAGTATAAGAAGAGACAAAATTACATTTTAAATTAAGAACATCGATTTCAAAAATCTCTCGATATTTTTTATTTCTTTTTTTTTTTTCCTCTTAAACATTATAGATCTTTAACTACAGCGCGTTGCAATGTAATATACTCGCGTTTAATAATTTTGCAGAACGATATCCTACGAATATTAAACCTTAATCGTTTCCTAGAATTAATTCAAATAAATCCAGGAAATCCCTCAGAGCCATTGATAATTGTCTTACCTGGTAGTAAGTACTTTAATTACGAAACATTACATTACATCGACGACTGTTAATGCGTTAACTGAATTATCGTTTATAGACTAGTAAATTAAGTCACCCTACATAGAAATACAAAATTAGATTTTACGTTGAAAGCATTGATTTTGGAATCTGTACTGGTCGATCTTATAATTCTACGCCTGTACGAAATTCTGGCAACACTATATCGGAGAACGGAATGGCATACTCATGGGAATAAGGAAAAATACAGTTTAAATTATTAATATAAGATCTACTTCAAGTAAATTCAGATTTGCTTCTGAATAATCATGGTTTTCCCATGCTGAAAAATGATCGAGCAATATGAATAATAAAGAACCATTTCTTAGAATTAAATGAGTTTCTATATTTCATTTTCCTAATATAAAATTTTACCAAATACCGAAATTAATACACTTGGACCTAATTAACTAGTATGATATAATAAATACAATGTTATACTAAATAAATATATTAATAATTACAATGCTAAGTGTATTTCGAAATTATTTCTTATTCCCTTTAACAAAATCCTTGCACCTATCATGTTTTTGCAACAGCCTGTATATACAAGGTGTCTCGTCTTGATCGAGCCAGGCAAATATCTCTTAAACCGTATATTATTCGAAAGAAGTGTTTCTTCGAAAAATACATAGCTTCGAGATCTCAAGGTGACCTTCGTTTATTCAAATGGATTTCTACATACATTTCTTTCATACGCTATTTGATGGATTTTTTAATTCCCTACAAACCAGTATTAGAGTACTTCAATGGAAAAATGATTAGTTCAAAAGGTATTCCAGCTTCAACCTTGTAAAACTTATCGCATGAAAGACAAGGAAAGATAACACAGCGCACTTACGTTTATATGTTTCTTGTCCTCCACACGCTCAATTTTAATGAAATTAACAATGAGATATCTTTTAAGCTAAGAATTTTCAGATACAACTACCTTGATACTTTTCCGTAGAGAACTAAAAAGTGCATCGGATGGTGTATGAAAGATAAAACGTATAATTCAATTGGAAGAAACAACGGTTATCTTAGAATCTCGTAAACGCTTCCACTTAGACAAATCCAATTGAACGTCGTAAGATGGGCCAATTGAAACCGTACAATTTTATTGTACGCTCTTTCTCGAATTACGTATAGTTTAGGATATATGTTTGCGTGGAACGATCAAAATGAGACACCATGTACATTAATACATTCCACATTCATTATCGCGAAATTGCGTTTCCCTTTGACTTTTTCGAGTTTCCGGGACGCGACAGCACGTTCCATTCAACCGCAATTCGCGTACTCGCTTACAATTAGTCAGGGTCGCGATACTCGCGAGTTCCACTCGCGCGATTAGTCATAATGGCTATTATTTTATTGTGTAACAGCTTTTTCCCTCGTTGCTTGCCAATCGAATTGCCTGTTACCGAGAGGCACTACTCGACACGCCCGCGTCTTTAAACGTTAAATACCTTGAATATTAATGTCAGCGACGTCTGATATAGTGTATTTTACCGATGATGAAATCCACTCGATCACTAGGGAAAAACACGGCGTAACGAGGGCGTGTGTACACGAAACGTGGATCATTTGCTCCGCACGATCGATCATGCTAATGTAACGAATATAACAAATCGTTACGATAGCTTCTACTCTTGGAAGAAAGAATAGAAATACCAGCAGACACTGGGAAAATGACAAATGTACAATCAGTTCCAAGTAATCCGCATGTCTTGAAAACATTGACATTCTTTGTTTAAATAAAGCATGTAGGAGTCAATCTTACAAGCTGAACCGATCGATTTCGATGTTTGAAAAGTTTTTAATTTTACGTATCAAAATACGTAGATAGGGTTCATTTCGCAGAAACGGAACGATTAAATAACCTCGATAGAATTGGTCAGTTTTATTTCTATATCGCAGTTACTTTTTGTTTTATTACGCAAGAATAAAACAGTTATGTTAATCGTTTTGTTACGAAATACGTTAACTCTACGCTGAAATTTTATAAGATTTTACTCGAGTATAAATAGCCTTTCTATTACGAAGACTTTTGTATGGGAATGTAGATGCCGAAAAATGTCAGCTCGAAAATACAGAGGAAAGATTTATATATAAAATTCAGCATAAACCGGAAACGTCACTTCAAGACGCGTAAATGTGGCAATGTATCTTTCATCAAGATAGAAAAAGAGACGTCGAAATTATTAATAGACTAAATTAAGATAAATCTGTTGAATGGTTTAATCGAGACACAATGGAATACACAATAAAATTCTTACAGAAATACATAATAACAGAGTAGTGATACATCAACAGCTGTCATCAATCTCAGGTGTGCCTTATTACGTTGACCCTGGCCACGGATTAGCTAACACCTTGATGGTGACGTTATTAATCGATGTGGTTTTTACTTTCTGAATGATATACAGCATTATGTGACGTTTCCTATTTCAGCAGATTGACTTTAGAAAGAAAGAAACTGTAGAAAGAGAAAGGGAGAAAATGGGGAGTCATAAATTCTCGTATCATTAATAGAAGTCTAAATATCACGTGATAAGTTTTATATTAATTTCACATTTTATATCTCGGAAATATAAATGTCACAAAATCACACAAAACAAAAATGTTGTCAACGCAGACCCAAAACGTAAAATATTCGGCTTACCTTTTCAATTTAGTTTCCATCAAAGATAGATTACGGATTTTTATGCAAATTCATATCTTTACGAATATAACTGAAGGAATGGGACCTCGATGGATAATCATTTTTTCGATAGATATTATAACGAGTACTATAGTTCGAATTTATTCATATATTTTTGCTTATGTTTCGCGTTTAAGTCTCCCATAAGTGCGTAAAAAATTGAAATACTAGTCAAAAATTGAATGGTCACACATTTTGGTCAAACTTGAGTTAAAAGTAAAATATGGTTCTACAGTGTTTGTAAATTATTGCAGATATTGCGATCAAAAGACGATTTAATGTTAAACACAAGAAGCACATTAGGTGCTCGAAACTTGTGGCACAGCGTAGCTTAAAAACCCCTTTATCTCGACATGCGCTAAATGTGTTTCAGATCTTTACTCTCGGTTTCCATTCGATTAAAAACGTAGAATGAGAAACAAAACTCCAGAGAGTACAAACGTCCCTTCCATAGGATTCCACAGGAATCACCCCCATTCAACATACATAACATCCGTACGTACATCGATAAAAGTCCAGTATTTCTTTCCGATCGGAGAAAGCAAGCCATTCTCATGAGACTTAAAATTCGACATACTAAACTGACACACTCTCATAACTTTATCCTATTTGTAGATGATAATCTTCTTAATCGTAGCAACGTTAATGCATGAAAAGTAAATTAAATTAAGAAATAAATTCGCTCTGCCAAACGAGATGCAGCATGTCTAAATCAGAAGCATTGAAGATCTTCTTTATCTTCTCAAAGATATTAATCTGTATCAGCAATTATGATATCGTAAGCTACCTGCTTAATTCTAACATACGCTGTATCGTAGTATAGATACCGTTGTTTCAGTTTCTAACTTGCCTTATTGCATTCTACGCTTTGCTCTTTGTTACGTATTTTATTAATCGCGGTAGCTGCCTAATCCCGGACCATAAAAATCATGAAAACGATAAAGAAATAAATAAATAAGGAAGAACAGAGCATCGACTATTAGTAAAACCTACTCGACGATAGAAGTACGTTTTCTTCGTTTCGCGGTGCCGCGAAAACGAAAGAAAAACCGCGGTCAACAGAGCGAAGGTAAAGAATCGGAAGCCGGCGGCAGAATTAAGAGGAACGCCATTGGCTCTTTACAGTGA
Source organism: Bombus huntii (assembly GCF_024542735.1). Taxonomy (NCBI): domain Eukaryota; kingdom Metazoa; phylum Arthropoda; class Insecta; order Hymenoptera; family Apidae; genus Bombus; species Bombus huntii. Next base: position 14,468,030 of record NC_066244.1, on the reverse strand, counting down.
ATACCGGTCGCGATAAATCCAGCCTCCGGTACACTCGAAATTGCTTTTCGAGGGTCGCCTTGTAGCGGATGCAATTAAACAGGATCACTGTACGCTCGTAATAAAATCTCCAAGTTCCAGTGCGCTTCCGGGATGAAAGAATCGGCTGCCTCCGCGGTGGGACGCTATTCCCGGCCGTGCAAAAAGTTCCCTTGAAAGCGCGCACTCCTCGTAACGAGCTTTTGCTAATTTTTTTAATTAATTCAAGATCGAATAGGTATCGATTAGAATCGCGATCCACATTTCCGCGTTTCGATGAAACACGAATTATTAACACGAAAACACTTTCGTATTGGGTTTGAATAACATATAACGAGGTTTGAAACGAGCAGAATGTTTAATTGAAAAATTTAACTTACATTTTTACGAAGCGTCAAGACATTGTGAGATATATTTCGAAGGATTATATTTTGCTCAAATGTTTGCATTGATTTGCACAAATTATGCAGCTATATTGTTACAATATGGAACGTACTATAATGAAACGTATATTGTTACAATAATGTAAGGTAAAACCAATCCATAAATTACAGTAATGAAATTTCATATTGAATATGTACGATATTGTAACTATACAAATTAATGAACAGTTTAACAGTTTAATTAATGAACATGATAAACAATTTAATAAATCACAACTGAAGACCTTAGTAAAATAGACGTGTAAGTGCAGTTATTCAAGAAGATGATAAAAACGCTCATACAATTCCAGTTTTAATAGCATGAAAGTATAACTGCACTTACACATTTCAGAAATATTAATTATCCTAGTACTATTGCTCTTTTAATATAACGTTTTTGAACACGTAACATTAAAATCACGAAATCTATCATGATGGATCTGCCACATTATGTTCAGTTATGTTTCCTGTACTTCTCACGGAAATTACTTAACGAAATAAGGTTCGACTACGTCTAAATTTAATCTTAATTCTTTTATTTTTTTAAATTTGCTAAAAATCTCGTGTTATTTTTAGCTCATTAAAAAGGTTTCGTATTATATTCATATATTTATACAAATTGGTGGGAGGATTTTAATTAACGATAGCCTGCGTCCATCGAGGCAAGTGGAATTAAATTTGATCTTGTAATGAAAGTTTGCCAGTTGCACTCTGTGTTTAAACGGTTCGAAGGTATTTAGTGTTTTTTGTAGAAAATCGAGAGCCGCAATGTTATACAGATTGTGAAGCTGTTCGCAAGAGATACGAAAAGTTATGAAGATGGCTACTCGAAAGTTCCCATTAGCCTACTTAAACCAAGTGCATCGCCCTCAACGACAACGACACTTATACTCACCAGTCTCCACCAAAATATGCAAACTACCCCTATGAGAGGTATTTTTCTTTTCTTTTGATAAAAACAAAACTGTATAATAAGCGATACAGAACTTTGCAAGTATAATCACATAAAATCAAGCGGCGTTAGGTAAAACTTTGGTAAACTTGTTATGAATATCGTAACTTTGATCTTCAAAATATAGTAAATTATACCATCAACCCTTAACGCATACCAAGATAGGACAAGCGATGTCTTCTTATCAAGAAGGCTATTAACATTCTCGAAAAACTGTACGATCTTTTTAATAGTTCCATCGATTAGCATTAATATATTCTTTTTTAGAAAAATATTATACAATATCGCGGAACATTTCACTCGAAGGATTTTATTAAAGTAAAAAGTACGTCAAAATAAAATTACGCTCTGACCAGAAATTATTAACAGTCACTGTGTACGCTATCATTTCGTAAAAGCGCGTTATAATTAAATTTTATTAAAAGGATAATACCGTTAAACAGCTTCGAGGCAAATACTAAAAGTATCGGATAAGCGTTTTTTCATCCAGCAAAAATTCAACAAGAACGTACTGTAAAATGGTAAGAAACTTCTAAAATCCTTTAATACGTCAAGAAGTTGGCGTTCGAGTCTAAAGTGGAGATAAAAAAATGCTTGTTTTCACCGAAAAGGCGAAAGCTCAAGAGATCGTTTTAAGCGTCTTAAGAAAATTATAGCCCGTAAGCATGGAACGTTGAAAAAGTAAATTCGAAGAACAGAATATTATTTGGAGATTGTTTTATTGGGCATGCGCATAAAGGAGCGCAACCACCTCTCTATGAACGCTTTCTACATACGAAACGGTTGTGTGCTGAACAAACATCGGACCAATCTCGGTTCACTTCTTCCCTCGCGGCCTGCTTTCACGAATCTCCATCCCTGAAACCATCCTTTCATCCCTCGTGGTCGTGGGTTTTTCGACGCTTCTCTCGTGCGATTGAAAGTAAAGGGAGAGAAAAGAATTAGAGCGATGTTCATCGATTAGGGACGAAGGGTGAGAAAGCATACAACAGTGAAATAGCAAACAGAGAACTTTTTAGGCCTTTAGGCTTTTAATCATTTTTGATAACGTTAGAATCCCAAGGAGAAGTGTAACTGGAAGTCCGCTTTACTGCGGAAGGCAGAATTATGAAATGTAAATAAATAAATAAAGTAACTTTAGAATCTTCAATTTTTAATGATTTAAAAATCTCTGATTTTTAATAATTTTAGGATCTTTAAGAGAAGATTAATCTTAATAATTTTGGAATCTCTGGACAATTTTCATAATTTCATTGATCGATTAAAATGATTTTTGATTCCAAAAATTAAAGTTAAAGCGTGAAATTTATTTTTATCAATATCCATAGTTTTTAACAACAAAACACGAGATTCAGTATAAAATAATTTTTGTACCATCGCGCCGGTGTGAAATTTTAAGCATGGACACTGTGTACCTGGAAAATAAGTCGAATACAGAACGTAAAAACGCGTAAAATAGGTTTGAAGTAGAGAAAATGAGGTTTGTAGAATTGTAAAGTGCTGTACCGAGCAGGATTTTTTATTCAAACGAAGTACTTTGTGGTCGAAAGTTTTACGGATTCTAAAGCGATGAGAGCAACAGGTCCCCTACTAAATGTTTCATATTTTTAACTAATTGTTAAGAATTTCAAACGGATGAGATAACCTCGTTAAAGACCGTAGAGAATTTTAAAGTTTGTCGTTTTGTATATAAAATCTGATTATAGACGGTCTCTACTGATACCATCTTTCGGTTTAAATCTTCTTCTTTGCAAATCAATTAAAAATTCTTTCAAATAAAAACTATTTATACTTATGTAAATTATTATGAATTTATAAATATATTTAAATTTGTTGTGGTCAGACACGAAGGCCTAATGTAAAATAAACTGCCTTGCATAACTTACGTGTAATAACAGCTGGACAAATCTTTAATTCTGTGGTTGACGAGGAAAAAAACAAAAAATGTTTATCACGGAAAACGTATAAATATAAACTCGTTGATTCGATAAACGCAACAACGATGAGCCTTTGCGTCATTCTTATGCCAATACTATTGATCGAACTGAAAGAAGCTTTCAACACGTTGAATGCTAGCTTTACAGGGATTACCCGTGGCGCCATAATGAATTTTTTATTATGCGATAAATGTAACGGTGAAATATTATAGGTCTATATTTCATGTATAAATAAATTTATTTTTATATGTTTTATACTGTATTAATTTCGTCACGCCGTTGTAGTAACGATGGCGATAATGAACAATCGACATTTGTTCAAATTTTTTGATTTTATTTTTACCAATCTTGGCACTCCGGTTACCGGTGACCTCCATGGCGGCACCGACAAGTTGAGTGTCGGTGACCGATGACCCCCGTGGCATGTGACATGCTAAAATGAACGCGGTTCCGATCAGTCCTTGAAAAATTGCGTGATTCTCGTTTACAATAACATCACGACAGAAAAGTAATTTCAGATATAAAATATCTCAAGTTTTACAGTTTAGGTGTTAGATGCTGTGAAAAATTGAAATAGAATAAAATTGTCTAAAATATAATAACATAAGTCCAAACGAAACGTTTATGAGTCATTCGCGATTCGATGACGTTAACTAAGCATTACATGCTATTTCCAATGAAATTAAGACAAAGTACTGTATAATTAATTTTATCGTAAATTATGTATCCCATGAAACAATGGAACGAACTGTGAAACGCGAAAACTGGAAAATTTCAATCTTCTCCTTCCATCGTTTTTGAAAGCAGGAAAATCGTAATTCAGAATGGAAACATTGTAAACACGATATTATGTTCATAGAATTATCAATTCGAGTAGGTACATGATTTATTGTAACGTAAAACCGGACACTAACGATGATCGAGCATAATTCCCTTTCGCATAATTACTCGAGTTCTCTAATAAACGTTCACTAAATCAACCAAGGTTGCTCGTTCGATTGAAACGAAAAACCATTCGAATAAATAGTCTGAACGTTTAAAAAGCGGACCGAGAGGCAAGTTATATCAAGGTTTCCACGAAAAGAACCTACAAACGTCGCTAATAATCGCTGAGAACGAATCACCAACCAAAGCTAACGCGTTTGCCGATCGTGTTACGATAATGACGCGCTACGTCAAACCATTTCGATCTTAGATTTAAGCGAAGTTTTTTCTTCCTCATCTTATATTCATCTATCGGTATATTGATTCTGGATAATGGAAAAAGTCACGGAACTGCGACCAATAGAAACTTGTTAACACGTTGCGAGAATTCTTTTTGTTCTTTCGTCCTATTAGAAGTGGATCAGCGAGTATTGATCGATGAAATAAAGTAATAGATGCAGATGGAGTTTCACTGAAAGATCGTATAACACTGTCGTCTAGTTGATACTTCCATGGACCCAGTTTCGATGGATATACTTTGACGTAAAACGCGACTCATTACTTCCATCGAACCACGTTTACCGTATCGTGCAACTATTTCCCTGGAACTGTTCCATTTATCGCCGGTACTCGTTAAGGAAACACTTCCTGTCCTTGGCTAACCCGATCGTAGAATGCCTCCTGAATGCTCCGTGATATTTTCAGAAATTCTAGGGAATTTGAGGTCACTTGTAATCGTTGTTCGTGACGTTACACGTCTAATACGTGATTCTTGTTTAGACACGGATTGATATAATGCAGCGATTTTCAATTTTTGTTCAACCTACCGCGCGCCTAAACTAATTATCCAGCAAAATTCTGCTAAAATTCTATTGAAATTCTGGTACGTTAAAAAATACATTATATTTGATTTAACATATGCCATATGCTGTATAGCTATCGTTATGTTTATTTTCTTGAACGCGTTCAATTTTTATATATTTTGCTTTAAAAGATGGATTGAGATGTACGAGGTAATGTTTATTCTTTGTAATGTGTTATTTTGTATTGGCACTGTTGGAGGAAAACACTCCACTCTTCCAGGAAAATTCTACGTCTGCTCTACTGTTTAGTTTTCCTGATTTTCGAACCTATTAAGCATTATCTATTACTAAATTAATTTGAAGGGCCTTCCAGACCAATAGCCTTTTCTGGAATATGCCTTGTGTAGATGGTGCAGCGAGATGTAAACAAACTGGATTTTTGGAATTATAAATACCATAGGCCCATGGCTTCGGGGCTCTATTGTAATGTCACGCTGCCAGCGTGCAGATCTGGATTAGCATACACTGAACTTATACCGTTATACTCGAATATATTTCTGTTACACATTAACAGAATACAGATAACCCCAACAGGTACAATTTTTCTCCAACGATGTTATTTAAATGGTTCATGTTGTTGACAATTTTTTAATCCGTGAAATTCCTGTTTTAACCATTTTAAAAGATTCAATTTATTTTACCTAGTTGGTCACCGATAACCACCGTGGCAACTAACGTGTTAACGGCGTGAAAAATTAAATTAAAGCAGAATCGTGAAAACACTGTAAATTCCCACCGATAAAAATTCAAAAATAAATGTACCAAACAAATATCGGTCTTTTAAAATCAACGTCTAAAATACATGTACAAATCTCAAAAAGTAGTTTCCACGATTTTCTCCAGGAACTAATAGAAACAGCATCACTACTTCCCTTCCAAAATCCAATGGATTCGAAACTCGTCAACTTTCAAAATCCACCTTAGATTCCCTTGGAAAACAAAAGCAAAAAAAAAAAAATCATTTGTTTGAAGCAATTCAGCAAGGTTAGCCCGCGAAGGGAAACTCAAGATAAAGTGTTTCTCCCTAGTGGGAAGGTAAATTGTGACGACGGGCCTCCGGCCGCGTTAACGATGACACGTTCACATTTCCGGCACGCAACGTTTGCCTCTCACCTGATTACAACAGTTCATCGTTCATCTTTGTTGATGTCTCCAGAAAAAGTTTTAATCGATTAATATTATTGTTATTATTGTTGTTATTATTATTATTGTTGTTATTATTATTGTTGTTGTTATTATTATTGTTGTTGTTATTATTATTATTGTTGTCGTTGTTGTTGTCGTTGTTGTCGTTGTTGTCGTTGTTGTCGTTGTTGCCGTTGTTGCCGTTGTTGCCGTTGTTGCCGTTGTTGCCGTTGTTGCCGTTGTTGCCGTTGTTGCCGTTGTTGCCGTTGTTGCCGTTGTTGCCGTTGTTGCCGTTGTTGCCGTTGTTGTCGTTGTTGCCGTTGTTGTCGTTGTTACTAGTATTGATATAATTTTGTAACGTCTCATGGAGAATCTTTTCGAGTGCCATGAAACATTACAGACGATGCACAGGACCCGAGCCTAAGATTTGTAGCCTTGATAACCGGCCTCATGAATTATTGATGAGACATTTGAATTCATTTGAATGGCACGGCACGAAATCGCGAAGAAATCTCCGAGTATCGACGAGAGGATATCATCGCCTGACCTATCGTCATCCTCGTGCGATTCGTGAACCTGCATCTCATTTTTCTCTGCTTCTTTATGCCAGTTAATGCCACTAAAACTGCCGCGTGATCGATTCTCTGCTAATTTTGGGGAAGAGTTTGCTTTTTCTTTGACTTTGGTCTTCGCTGAACTTGTTAGCGAATCTGTTTCGCTTTTAGTGGGCGTAAGAAATAATTTAAGTATGGAATTATTTGAATAATCCTTCAGTTGGGTATTATTTTAATAATTCTTCAGATAAGATTATTTTAATGATTTTTTCAAGGGTTGGAATAATTTCAATAGTTTCGCAAAAGACATTTTTCTATTTTAAGATCGTTGAACGTTATATAGAATATTTTATACGATCGCTGGCGATTCCTGAACTTGTCAATAGAATGTAATGTCAATAGAATTCTTGTATGAGAGATACCAATACATCCTGTTATTAGACTTTCATTATTTAGAAGAATGAAAAAAGAAAAAATAATGTTAACTCAGAAAGAAGATATATCGATGTCTCAAGTCGTGTCATGTGCGATGATTCGAGAAATGAACAAATGTTATATAAATTACTTGAGCTAAGGAGGGCTGTATAATTCCAAAGATATTAAAAATCGTAATTTTCCTCAAACCGCCCTGCAATTATTATTTCACTTAAAAGCTAATTAAATTATACACGATAGTTATTACTAATACACGCGATCGCCCATGGCAATTATATCTTTCAAGTTACGACGAGATAAAAAATTGCTTCAACCTGATAGACTCTATTTAACCAATCGCAAGTTGATTAAAATATTTCCGCCAGGACTTGTTTACAATATCGATTGCAATAATTCCCCATGATCATGAAAAGGAAAAATCGCGTCTCTGTCTCTCCTCCTGTTCCACGTGCGCGATCGTTTTCTTCACGACGTACCTGGAAAAAATCGTCGATACTACAAATAACTGATTTGTTTCCTCTTTCGTGTAATATCAATCCATGAGCCAGCTGAGCGTGTCCAACTCGATATTTCCAAGGATACCTGGCTGAAAACGCATAGCAGTAGGGAATAAATGGAATTACAGTTATCGAAAATCGTAGAAAACAAGCCCGAAGAGCTATCTGACGTCCATCGATGGGACCCACCGAGGAACGGTCGACAAACTTCGGAAATGTGGTCAGTCGAAGCTTGCTTGATCAACAATAAGGGACAGGGCATGTCCTGAAAATTGATCATGGACGAAGGGGAAATAATTAATGTACAATATATCCAGTCCATATACAATGTATTAAAATTACATACGTCATGATTAACGTCTAACTGTTAAAAATGTGATGGCAATATGGGGGAATATTTTTCGTAATTGACAGAAAAGCTTTAACCATTTAATCATCGTTTATATAGATTTCATAAAAAATTCAAATGTTCTATAATTAAGTAAATAAATTGCGATTAATACACGTTTAACATGATATCAACGTACATTTCGATCGAATAAAAGCAAACTTAATTTTACTAGCTAAAAATGTGCTTAAGGTAAAGTTAGTCACAGATTAAGATCATCGAATTTTATTGCATTCTAAATCAACTTATTTTGACGATTCGATATGCGTACGAAGAAACATGAATATAAACATACATACAAAGAGACATATGCTTATGTGCATGCATGTATGTACGTGTAAGTACCGTACATGTATGCACGTGTACCGTTCAACGGTACAGTCACCTGTTTTTATGCCGCAGATACAAGTAATTAACACCGTATGAGTTGTTATTCGCCTTCAAGACAGATTAATTACAATGCAACTTGTTCAGAACAATTTGAAGCAGTTATAGAATGTTGACATTTCGACCACACATGCACGCTGCTGTACAAGGAATTGCTTCATACGCGAGGAATTGCACTGTCCTCCTCGCGCGCACGGCTTCTCCGAATCTCTTTCATCCACAATAAATTATTTCCTTTTACAAACAAACCATCCATTTTAAAATCGTATTTAGCGTCGATGAAATTTTAATTACTCGCCGTGAAAACGTCGCGATTGTTTTCGACACCCCTCTTTGCCGGGACAAGAAACGATACAATCAAGAATTCCTTCGTATACGGAAAAGAGGGTCATACGCGCACGCCATAGCTGTACATTTCTACGTCTTCCCTTTTTTACCGACGACTCACGTAATTGTTGCGTTCTAACGTTCTAAAATTGGACCAATCAACGATCCTTTAATTACTCGTCACGGAGACTTGGCAATTGTCTTCGACACGTGCCTTTGCCAGGACAAAAATGATTCCATCAGAAATTCCAGATTCTACGGATAAGAAGGACACGCGTAAGAACGTCGTTTCCGTCATCCTGGTAACTAATTACTGATTCTACCTTGTTCGTTAATTGCACGATTTCTCGAGATTCTCGAGAAAAAAAGAAGAAGAAAAAAAGGAACAAGAAGTAAAGGAAAACGATTCATACGCATACTACATAAAACTGATCGAATCATTTGAAAAATCCAAGCTGGCTCGAGGGGATTTTTTATCGAGAACGCCGGTGTAGTATCAACGTAGCGTCGCAGTAACGCAACGTTCAGCCATGCGACAGAAAAATGTATCACCATGAACACGAGCTTCTTTGCGTTTATCGACGAGATTCGTCTGACTGGCATTGAAGATGATCGATGCAACTCAATTACGGACCGAAGATACCTTCGCTTATTATTACTACTCTTGCTTGTTATTACTTCTTACTTCGTAGCAAACGTTTCCTGAATTTGTTTCGCAATTATCAAGTTACCATCGCAGTATGGTGTGCGATGGACAAAGATAGAAATAGTCGCTGTTCGATTTTGATCTCATTACGCCGATATGATATCGTCAGCGCGTAAGTAAGTAATATTATAATTGTAAACAATAATCGTCCGCGGAAGCAATAGAGGATTGGTAAAATGGGAGGATTAGTAAAATCGTTAGCACATCAAAGTCTAATCACTTGAAAATTAGCTCGTTCACTGTACGTTCTTGTTTGTTAGCTCTTGTTAAATAGCGTTTGTTACGACTTAAATATGAAGAATTTGAGCAAAGATACGTGCAATTTTAATTTCTAATTAGAAAATTTCTTCCCCCCTTCAAAGAGCAATTTGAAAAATATCGTTCAAACCACCTTACATTAATTTTGATCGTTCTGTGTCAAGAAGGTATCGTATCACAAAGTTACATGCTATGTAACTTTCGTTACAAACTGCTACATTCGATGTTCATTATTTTTTTAGTTGGATCTTTAGTTAAAATTAAAGTTACACGAAAAGTCTGTTCTTCGCCGAATGTCAGCGCAATATCTGAAGACACGGAAGGGAAGATAAATGATTTCTGCATGACGCTCGCGATAAAGTGGTAGGATTTATTTACTTAAGCAACACTTCTCACACTGATGTGTGGTGATAAACAAAAAAGCAAATATTCAAAATGTTTCGAGTCAGGGAGATACCAACAAAAATTTTATAAACAGGCTTTTACTCGACAGATCTCCTGATATCAAGCTGCAGAGAGACTGCACGTTATATGCGTCTTTTATCTTCGTCGCGAGTGCTCGCCCAAATGCCGTACTGCGATGACATGGCGAATTTTTTTCTCGTTTAACATGTTCAAGTCGGGAGGATTTCTACGATTCCTGCTTTCCGCTCAGGAGAAAAAAGAAAAAGGTGAAAACAATTTCCTCGCTTGATTTTTATTTCACAAATATTAATTCGTTATTGTTGAGAAGTATTGAAAAAAAATTAAATAAATGATGTTGATACGTGCATCGATTTCGCACTGAAACGTGTTGATTTGTCAGTACATATATATTTACTGCTGAAGTTTATTTGTTTTTATATCTTCATAAATATAATTGAAAAACAATATCACAAATTATTTACAAATGTCAATGATCGCGTGGGAAAAACAGAACGTTCGTGATAAAATTGTCACCTGGTAGACCAAATGTATATTCTAGAATTATGGACATTTTTATGAATATGGAATATTTAGCAAAGCGCGAAGATAAATGTTTATCAATGGCAGATAACGCGAGAATAATCCGGGAATAATATGTTAAGAGAGAACACAATACAATTATTGTTAGAGTGGAGTATTTCATTTTATAGTTTCCAGAAGATTGATTTTCTCGGATAGGTGTTCGCGTTCGAATAAAAAATCCAGCAAATGGAGATCGAAAATAGTATTTCTTACGCCATGGTGGTTGCTAACGATGTTCTGGTGTTCTATCGTTCATATCTTTAATTCATGTTTATAACGCTATAAACACTGATCGTTTATATGATAATATCCTAGAAACTGAAACGGAATTATCTTTCTAAGAGACGTAGTTCCTTCCGTCGATTTTATTTATAAATTAGTAATACTGACTAATCAAGATTATGGGAAATATTGCGATTGATTTAAGAACAATATAAGAGAATTGTAGTTTGTATAACATAGGCCATGAAAAGCAACAGGAGATTATGAAACTTGTCTTTAAGGGAGGAAAGTTTCACTTTGTTAAAATGCCATTCTTCAAAGTATGATTTTACTCGACGAATGAAAGAATAATGGTAAATTAGATAATATAGATTTAGAATAATTGAATAAAAGCTGTGTGGCATTTTATATTCTCCAAATAAACGAGAACAGAATTATAAAATAGAAAGGACTAAAAAGAATAGAGAGTCGGGTCCAGGAAAAGTACTACAAATAAAATTAGGGTAGAGAAGTATCAAAATTAATGCAAGAGTGTATTAAAATTTTATCAAAGTAGGATATATTTTCCCCAACGGGAAGCAACATACCTCCGAGCGATTTGATTAAGAAGCCACTAACCAAAGTTCCCTCAACGAAAAGGTGGTGAACATCAAAGGAAAAGTTGGCAAAAACATGATGGCAGTTTCCGGTAAAGCACAATCTCGCAAGATCATTTTTTCGTCACGCACTAGCCCTTTCGTCGAACCCATTAGACTCCCTGTGGCCATGGAGCTAAATGGAAGGTCGAATTATAGAAAAAAAGGTCTCGGTTCCTTGTCGGAAATCGAAGAAAAATATACTGTAACTCGATCGAAAAAAAAAGGAATGTACTTGCTAGAAAATACAAGAGACATGTTTAAAAGAAAATTGCAATTTTCAAATATTTTCCTTTATAAACTGTTGGTACTTTTTTACAGGATTGAAACGATCGATAGGGAAACTGTGTCAATTTGGTGCATAATTTATAAACGATAAAACGGAAGTATCAAGGATATATCGATTCAAGAACTCTGTCTCTTCCTATTATTTCTCTGACGTAGAGAGATGTCCTTAATTAAAATATTCCAAGTCGAACGATTCTGCGCATTGCTTCGTAAATGGACAATATTTATCATTTTTAACGTGCACGCTGCAATGACTTGAAAGGGGAGTTCTGAGCTCTGTTTGCTCTTAACGGTGTATTAATATTCGATTGAAATGAGAATCTAGAAACAAAGGGAGAGAATATTTTTATCGCAATAAATGTAACGATAAACGAAAGGACACGCGTGCATGTGAGAGGAAAGAAAATGGATGAAAGCGTGCTTCAAAGAAACGATAAATCCCCTTGAAAACAAAGCCGATACGGATAAACTAAAAAGTTTTTTGAAAAATTCTATTAATGAAAAGGTCATAATGAATATATAAATATACATAAGTGGCAAGTGTATTCTCCAGTCAAATAATTATTAAAATTGTTAAAATTGTTAGAAATTGAAACAAAGTTCTTTAAAGCCCATTATAATTACCAACTTACACGTAATTTATATTTAAAAAATTAAAACTTCCAATATAATTAACTTGTTTCGACCTTTTGCCTTACACGATTTTTTTCTTTTTTCTAAAAACATTCCACGGTCGGCGCATCAAACATAAAAAGAAGATTAAAAAGGAAACACCAAACAGATTTCACAAAGGACGTAACCTAACATACAAACACTCACCACCCTAAAGAAATAAATCAATCAAATTCGAAGATGGTATCCCACTGGTGGTAGCCATTCACATGCTATATTGCTATATCACTAAACTATAATATTTTACCAAATGTCCTACTGGACAAATTGTAAGATATAAATAAATAAATAATAGAAAAAAAAACATTCCGATTGTTCCCTATTTAGATGATTGAACTATTTAACCATAAGCTATACACGCAATACTGTATAGTTACTAAACAGTATAACTAAAGTGTAATTAAAGGAAGCATAGCTAGCAAAATGACGTTAAATGAAAGTGGCCGTTAAAAAGCAAAAGATACAGAGCGCGAGATAAGTAAAACAACCTAAGGTTTATTACACATCTCGAAATGGAAAAAGTCTGTTGAAAAAATTGTTTAATCAGCTAGTTAAGTAAGAGTTAAGTAAGGAAGTTACTTAAGAAAATGATATACCTGCCAAGTAGGACCGAAGCGAAATTGAAGGACGATTAGATAACATTTAACCGTGTCTTTTCGTCGAACTCGTTCAAGATCGTTTACGCCGGTGAACTTGAACTTAAATGTGTATTCGTAAAAAGCGAATGGAACCAGGCAGCCAGGATGGCCTTGCTTGCGGTCGTTTCATCCATTCATGGGAGTCACTTCTCTCGTCTTTGTATAAAGAAACGATCGTACAAATTGCTTTTCGGCTCTTACCTTGATATACAGTTAACCGTCTCGCATCTAAACCTTCGAGATTGCACGTTTCTTCGCTCCATCCTGGAGAACACGACGTTGAAATAATTCTATGAAAATTTGTCAATATTTTTCGAGTCAAGGAAATCGCTAATATCTTGAAATTTAACAATTCAGAAAGACGAACAAAGAGAAGAAAATTATAAAGTTACTTCGAAAGAGGGAAAGTTACCATTTTTCTATTAATTTACAATTTCTCTCAAGTCACAGTTTTTAGCGTGAGCTCGCGAACCAAAGAGAAATTGTAAATTATCGATTTACGAAAGTCAAGATATTTTATATTTCCCAAATAAGCAAACTCGATATCGTAAAATACTACGAACAAGGAAGATTGAAAAGAATGGAAAGATGTCGTAGAACCGATCGAATAATACTACGTGTAAATGAAGAACGAATGACCAAAAAACAGGAGAAAATATAGAAGCGGCAGGAGAAATCAGATGGATACGAAACTCGAAGGAAGAAGGACACGCTGAGAGGCAAATATTACGCGCAGCTGTAAGAGCTGACACATATTATGCAAGCCAATCGGAATATCTGTTTCGTAGTGACGGTCATGTCTGTTTCAAAAGCGAACAATTCGATAACGACCAGCATAAACATTATCTCTAACATTAACGACAGATTACGAAACCGCAACATAGGAACTGAACGGTGTCCCTCGTATATTTCCTTCTTTTCTGGCCATTCTAAAGGCTGCTACAGCTTCCAGTTTACTAATATGGTATTCTTCTGCTTACGTCTATGCGTTTCTTTAAATATAGAAATCGAGCCTATCATCGTGTAGAGAAGGACATCAGGAAGTAGAACGAATGATCTATCGCGCTGATAATCACCGTCATCGTTACATTTTTGCTTGCTGTCTTTCTTTCTGATTTTTATTTTATTAGCAATCATGCGTAATACCACGATTTGCGTCACAAGAGAAGGGCGAATGACGCGATACAGAAATTTCTCAACCGATAAGCAAAGTAATTGCATTGTGCTTGATTTCCTGCAGATAATCCGAGATCTTGTTTGAAATTGGAACTCCAGACAATTTTAATACCGTTCTTTTATTCGTGCTTCGGGATAATATTAACGCTGTATCGTTTGATCTTCTCCGATGCATTCTACTTCTCATTGATCTTTTAATTCTTCTGATTTTACACGTCGTTCGTTTTTAATTTCTCCAACATTGTTCTCTCGTTAATCTTCAAGCATGAAATTACCCTTTTTTTAATAGATGTCTGTATAGTCTCATCCTCTTCGTTGATGCTGCATCTATTAATTCTTCGTTAGTTGGTCATATTATTCGTATAACTATATAGTTAGTTATTCGCGTTTAACTTTCTCAACATTGTTCTTTCAGCCATGTTCATAGCCACTAATTTTTCTATTTTTAGGCGTTAACCGGTTGAAATTTTGTTTTTTTCAAATTACAGTCAATTCTATTTACGCGCTGTTTCAAATTACTCCAGAAATAACATTTCAGTTCTTATAGCTGACTTATCTAAAATTCCTTAATTGCCGAGAAATGTAACGGAAAAGGTCTTACGTATTTTCGTTGGGTTATTCCAAGGCGTAACAAAAAATTGGAATTTTAAGTAGAAAACATTATCCATACCATTTATCCGTTTATAGAAGAGTGTAAATGGCAGGTAATAACATTATTTTCCTCTAAAGTCAACTGGGAAAGAATGGTCGCTATTTAGGCTATAATTTATTAATAACATACTTTACGCTTACATACGTAAAGCAAATATCTTATTTTTCCTAGAAAGTTCAATTTTCCTTGTCATTAGCCAGAACTCTCTTGTAGTTTACACATGTTTATGTATGTAGTTTACACATGTGTGTTTATTTCTTTGCATGATGTCTGCATTAAGATTCTGATCTATGGAAACATCTATCCACGGAAGATTACCGAATGATGTCCATGTTTCGAAAATTTGTCGCAGATTTTTACACGTGAGTAATGTTTTATGAAATTAAATAATTTTAAATAATTTTTTTTAGTAAGCTTTATCTAGAATGTATTATTATCTACAAAAAAAAAAAACAAATCAAGGAATTTGTCAGGATATCGTTTATATTAGGACTTTCTAATAATCTGCAACAAAAATTGGTCGGCGATATTATCGTGCGATATTAC
This sequence comes from Bombus huntii, assembly GCF_024542735.1. Lineage (NCBI taxonomy): Eukaryota > Metazoa > Arthropoda > Insecta > Hymenoptera > Apidae > Bombus > Bombus huntii. Next base: position 14,452,421 of record NC_066244.1, on the reverse strand, counting down.
AGCGTGTCGCGTAACACGACGACGAAAAGAAGGATTTATGTTCAGAAATAACGGAAATGCGATAAAAAAAGAGATGAAGTATTTCGAAAATGTAAAGAGACTGCAATTTTTGTAGACATAAAAGATAGATAAATAACAGTGTTGCCTGAAGACATAAAGAAAATGGATAGATAATGGTGTTGCCAGAAAAATCGCTGAAAACTGAACATACCTAAAACTGACAATGAGTAAGTTCTGTGTGTTCAAGTTGAAACATCGAATTATTGAGAACACCTTTAATTTATACACGAACGAATGTTAATTTAATGTTGCTTTTTAAACCTAAAGTCAAGTCGATTCTGCTTTTCCAATAAAATAATGTCTCATATCACGCAATGAGAAAGCATAGCTTCATAGCTATCGGTAATTCGTGGTAATTGTAAAAAATTAATCTGAGAGTTCTAAATATTTAAATAATTTTATAATTGATATGTAAAATGATAGCTATTTCCTTTTAAAATTCTGATTCAACTAATAGTCAAAATTTCATTTTTCGTATTTACCGTGTTGATTATCGAACCCTCGACGCTATATGGTTGCTCTCACAAAACGTTAACACCTAAATTCGCTAACTCAGATGTCAAATAAAACGATTCGCTTTTATTAAACGCAAGTGCCTTAAAAATCTCAAGGTCCTCCGAATTGAACTCCACAATAGATCCAACCTTTCTACTCATTTCGACATTAATGGGCCTTGGTAAATAAAAATTCTGCCACAACTTGGGACGAAAGTTGGACTTTGAAACATTGGTTTGATAGTGGTGCAAGGTTTAGGAAGTTCCGCGTAACATCGATCATTGTAATTGACACTTATTGGACAAGAGAAAAATAGATATTTTCGTAAATAAACTAGATTCATAAAATGAGACACGCAAAGTAAAATCGAGTTCTCAAACACAAGGAATTCGTAGAAATATAAAACATTTTACAAAGTTATTATCTTTCTAATTGCTCATGAAAATGGACAATTAACAACTTCTAATCTATAGATAAAATATAACGATGCTAATAGAGCAACAATTTTCAAAATGCAACGATATCAATAAAATACAAATTTCCAAAATACGACTATGCAAGGATAAACGATATTTACTAGAGTCTAGAAATAGTAAAGAATATAAATTTGAAGAATTTGATTTAAGAATTACAAATAAAATAAAATAAAATGAAATGACATAACAGGAAGAACGTAAAAATGACAAATAAATCGATAATTCGGCAAGGGAAAGTTCGTATCAAGGATAGTTGCGGTTTGTCAATGAAATTTTACCTGAATTTCTTTCATCGGTCGTACACACGGCTTATCTAGTCTCATGTTTTCGCCACTCTTCCATCTTCATTCGTTCTTCCATGAACCGGTTTCAAACTCGTCTTCGTGGCTTCTGGTAATCACTTGGCCGACCTTCTTCGGTCGCTGCTTGCCTGCGAGTTGCTCTTCGATTCGCTGGGAACCACGGACTTTCCCTGGGCGTCCATTGCTTTCAAGGTCATCAGCTTTCCGATGAATAAAACCGAATGTGACAGCACGCAAAAATCGTTTCGGCTCGTTGTGTCTAATCATGATCGATGGTTCGCATGTAACGAAATTCCAGTTACAGGGATGGGAAAACCGAATCTTTCAAGTCGTATCGAGTTTCAAGACAAAAGAATAGGAGTTTACTATGGGCGAGCTTCTATTACAAAATTCACAGCTTCTCGAATTTCGATCAAGCTCACTACTAGATCCAGAACTAGGACACCAGCTCTGGAATTTTGTTACGGAGCTTAGAACGTGAATTCATTGATTATTCGTCTCAGTTTGTTCGTAAATTCATGTTAGGTGTTTTCCATTGAAAATAGAAAAATTTAAAGCTACATGGAGAGAATGATTTATATCTAGCTTTAAAATTTCCTCGATTCCTTGGATTTCTTTGTTTACTTCTTCAATTCTTATTTACTTCTTCAATTCTTATTTTACTTCTTCAATTCTTATTTACTTCTTCAATTCTTATTTTACTTCTTCAATTCTTATTTACTTCTTCAATTCTTATTTACTTCTTTAATTTCTTTCTTGTTTAAAACAGATCTACCAAACTGGATTTTTTGTTCTTGCTTAGCTAAATATTTAGAGCTAAACTTCTCAAAGAAAAAAAAAAAAAAAAAAAAAGAAGAAACGTGTATTTATCGTAAAAAGAAGAAGCTGCAAGTTCCAAGATAGATTACAGAAAATGTTACAATATCGTCACTCGCGTTTCTCTGCTTTTCGATGTACGGAGTTGATCAACGTATATCCAGAAATTCGTGTAATTTTTCGATCTTTTTCTTTTATATTCGTGACTTGTCGATCTTTTGAATTTTTTACTTTTATTTAATTCCTCGACTTTTCATTAACTTTTATGTAACGTCGACACATTTGCATACTTCCAACAGACATTTTTATTATCCAAAATGAAAGAACAATATGCAAAGGTACGTCACGACTTTACAATCGAAGAAATAAATTCGAATGAGCTTCGCTTATGGTATCGCCTTTTCCATTATACGATTGTTTGATTTTCTACTCTTTAAAAACGAACGCCGAATGGTATTTAAACATACGGAATACAAACACGTGTTACAAGCATGTTGCATTCATCCGTGGGAATGTAGTAACGCTTTACGCACTTCCAGATATCTTGCTTCCTTTATTCATAAATTAATTCACGTGGCCGAAGGCCGCCGCGTTTCAGAAGAAATCGATTCAAAATTGCAAAACTTATGTGCACGTGCTATCTTTCGCTCTTTTTCCACAGACGCATGCTGCTGTAGCTTCATCGTAGTCCTTTATTGTGTAGCGCTTAAGCTGTTACCACACATTATTCTCTCATTAATCTCAATGATATTGCTATCCCAAATTTGTGTCTTGCAATTCAATCTCGTCTTCGTATTCGTCTTTGCTTCGATCGATATTGATATTTGAGAAATGATCTCCAACACGTTAGAGGCGAAACTACAATAAAATATATCACACATAGAGAATTATAATTAATTTGAAATTTTAATCTAAATTATAAACGAATAGGCCTACACACAAAAACAGACTTACAAAAAAGTATTCGAATTTTTTTTACGAATATATTATCTGTACTATTGAAGATATTTTGAAATTTCATTAAATTATATCGCTAATGTTTGTGACGTATCTGGAAATGTATCTAAGAGCTGACAGAGAGAGAACAATATTAAATATTGAATATTGAATTATGAAAATTGTTAATATTAGACTATACTGTTGATAACGTTGATATAAGCTGTTTTTTTTTTTTTTTTTTCTTAAAAATCATCGAGTTTCGCTCTTGCATTTATAAAAATCTTCGAAGAAAGAGATCCCGAAATAGAAATTAATACACATGATGAAATAATTTGCAGGAATGGCAAATTGTGCAATCGTCTACACGAAATAGTAATTTCGTGTTTTGCAGGCATAATTGCTTTCCAAACAGCTATTAGACAATAAAACTTTATCTTCCGCAATCAACATCAAACATACATTTTAACGTAGGAAAATTCGCCTAAACTATATTTTATTTACTCGAAGATCATTAAACATTAATCGAATTTAATCTAATTTTAAATATTATCGCTTTTCCTCGAGGTGCTCCTCCTAGCTGGCAAGCAACATGTTCTCTTAATAACTTCTCTATCTAAAATCAATCTTTCATATCATGGATCGTTAATTTATGCATCATCGCGATGTCTAACCAGTTTCTGATTTCCACGAATATTACCTATAAAAATTATAGGGAAAAAGCAGGATAAATTACGTTTTATATTTTTTACGGAGCAGTTTTAAAATTGAATACTGCACAGCAAGACTGTAATAAGCCACAATTTTTGTTTCTTTTTTTTTTTCATTATACACGATAGAAATTATTTGATTTTGGAATTGAATACGTGTTCTTGCCATACTTTTGGATATTTTGAAAATATTAATACGCTTATATTATATAAAATCCATAAAACTAATCTTATCTTTATACCCGCGGTGTTCGATTTAATAACATCACACCAAAGTTGTTGTTTTATTTGATTTTAGGAATCTTTTCGTATATTATTGTAACTTCAAAAATATCAAAGTATTATTCATTTTAACAGATATGCACATTTTACTTCGACAAAATTTCCTCAGTTACACGTATCTTCGTATTTAACAGAATTCTTTCCACTTTTAACTGAAGCGTTTATTTTAAAAGTGATGTAAGTATATTTTTCGACAAAAATTGATAAAACGAGAGACTTACGTGTACTTTAACGTAAAACTTTTATTTATAAACGAATTATAATTTCACTCTTAGAATATTCGTTCGTTTGAATCAATTGAAACATCGTTAATAAATGGAATAGCATAATCGCGTAATCATAATTATTTTGGAAGCGGTATAAGTCTATTTCTTAATGATCTGTAGCTTGTCCAAATAGTCGAGGCAGCAATAATTAAAAAGAAATGATATCGAAATTAAACAGCAGTATTTTACGTGTTTCAATTCTTCAACGACAAGCTTCCGACTTAAACTTTATATTTATCGTGAATCATCAAATCTTCTCTTCGATTTTATTCAGAGGAGCTGATAAGGAAGTTTGCGATATGTGTGAAGCACCGTTTATAGCTGCGATTACGAATGCAAATGTTGTCGTCCTATGTGTGGACGTATGACATGTAGACGAATCCCCGGGCATGTTGCGTTGTCATGTCGCAACGTTATCGGTGCTATCATGCACGCAAATTTTATAAGAACGATCAACGACGATGTATCTTTCCATGATCTTGGCGTGTGCACCTTTTGGATTTTGTTAAATAACAAAACGCACTAGAGTTGCTGAAATAATTTATTCATCGTGCAGCATCAGAACAGAATATTTTTCTTCCGAGTTGGATTAAAATATTTACAAAATAATTATTTATTTACAAAATAATAAATATTTACAAAATTAAATAAAGAATGACTGTACTTCGATAAAAATTTGAAATCAATATCAAGCAATTACAGACGATAATCTGTAGATATGCATAGTAATTATAAACAAACTGTACATAACGAGGAAATAATGAAACGAAAATTGGATACAAATCATAACGAATATAACGAGTAATTGATATCAGAAATACCTATATATTCGCAACGTAGAATTGACGACCCTGAATAACAACATGCTAATAATCACCTTGTCGATCGAGTAATTAAAGGAACGTTATTGTCTTCTGTGAGAATCACAGTGCGTACTTTCATAACGTCTTTATAAAGTCAGGCAAAAGCTATTGTATGCATAAAAATGGATTTATTAAAAGTATTAATTATGCACTATCCTGCAACAGAAAAGAGAAATCTCCTTCCTAAAAAAAAAAAGAAAAAGAAAAAAAAGGCGAAAGAAAAAAGATACTATATGCCTTCTAACGTTAATTTATGATACAGACGAACAAAAATGACAAGATCAATCAGCGCGATATACCGATTGTTCCAATTTTCTATGCTCTACAAGATGACGTAATTTTGAAAAAATGTCAGCAAAAATCGTTATCTGTTTATGGTAATAATAACATCTCGCGACACACGTTGAACAGACCTATCAAACGGAATGATACAGGTATATTACTTATAAGTAATCCCGATGATTTAGCGCTTTTATCGACAAATCTTAGAAACAACATATACTTAGAAGCAACCGAGACAATCTTCGAATTTGCAGAAGATCGTTGTAACCAACGAAAAAGAACGTTTTATGAACGTTGTTCAAACCGCTCGTAGGAAGATACCTCTGTTTTAGATTTCCTCTTAGATCAACGCAAGACGATGACTTATAATTCTTATAAATATCGATAAAACGTCTTTCTTCACGCGTCTATTACGAAATCTATCCTCCACTGCGATAAAATATAATTAATATTTATCAACGAATTCTTTTGGCGAATTTTCAAGGAGGAACCCTTTACTGGAATACGCGCGAAATTCAAACTTCGTTTTCAAACTGTTCCGTTGCGTAAGAAAGATCGTAAGAGCGATCTTGCATCTCGCGTATATAACATGTAATTCTCTTCTTTTTTTTCTTTTTCAAGGGTATCGGGTTTCTGAAGCAAATATCTTTGACGGTTAAGTCCCTGCGTCTCCGTGTTTCGCGAGTAGATTTCATTACTCAGCGAATTTGCCTGAAGCTATCAATGGGGCTATTTTGTTTCGGGAATCAGAAAAACTACCGTGTTCTTTCGTGACAATTGATTTAATTAACTGCGGCTCGAGGAAGATAAAAACGGAAAATATCGCGCTCATTTATTTTCGGTGTCGAAGGTCGCACGAATAGAAAATTTGTAATCCTCGATTGGCATAATCGACACTATCCGATCATAATTTTTTTATCTCTCGGGTAAACATAGAAGGTCAAAAAATTAGAACTCCGGCGATATCGAAGTTTGGAAATTTGGAACTTGAACGATTTGAAGATATTTCAAAATTAGGATATTTGGAACTTGGACGATTTGAAACTTCGAGCGCATCCAAACTGGAATATTTGGAAATTCGGAAATTTAGAAGTTCGACAATTTGAAAATTTGAAAGTTATTATTAGAAAGTTAAAATTGAGTGTTAAAAAATTTGAAAATGTCGATGCGATTAACCTCGATATTCTTCTATATATCTGTTGATTTTTTCGTTCACAATGTAACAAACCGAAGAACCGTAGAATTTCAATTTGAAAATGATATCAAAAAACATTTACCATGTGAAGAAACATAGTGAAACAAAGTATGGTTCACTGAACGGTTGATTCGCTTTTACTCGAGTGCTATGCGAGAAAATGATGGATAAAAAAGAGAATTGCGTAAAACACAGAGAATTGTACAAGTCGAAGATAAGTAAGTGATGTGATGTTGGAACAATAAAATTGCCGATTGAATGATCATTGCGAGTACCGTGTGAATTACGATGAAACTAACTTTATCATGATTCACACACGGTATACGATATACTTTTCAATTAATCCTATTAAATTTAATCACGCAAGACAAGCTGTTAATCAATTCACGTGTCAAGTATCATCGAGAACTAAAGTTTGTCTCTGTTTCTTTGTTTCTAAAGTCCTTTAAATTTAAATTCGTTAAGTCGTTAGTATATTTCCATATAGCTTTTACCCCATCAAATTTATTTTTTCTTAAATAGTAACATTTATTTTGTAAAATCTGTAAAACTAAAGCTACATATTACTCATTTTCCAACGTCTCTTTTCTACCATCGATTAATTAATGGTAAATCAATTTATATCAAATTTGTTAAATCAATTTCTATAACAATTAGTAATTAATATTAAAAGTCGAATAAATTAACGAGCCCCATTAGATAAATTCGTTCATTTCGTCGATAATGGAACGATTATTTCAAATTGTTTCATCGTTCGACTTTGAAAACCACTCAAGGAACTATCAGTTACACGATATCTGACTAACGCTTCGACGGATGGATAATCAACGTTTGATTCACATGATCATTGTTTTTCCAGTTCACATATCATTAGCCGAATTCAATACCACGGTAAACCTGCGATACTAAAAATTACGTAATAATTTCTATTTTATAATCATTCTTTCCTACCTGAAAGAAATCGATCTTTCGTATATCATAAATCCCAATGTACGCAGCAAAGCAACTTAGAATTATACTTTTTTCTTTTCCTTGCTAAACAATTCATACTCAATTAATATTCCTGATCAATTAACCAGCCTAGCTGTCTGCTTATTATTGTATCTCTTCCAATCTGTACTATACTATACAAACAACACTGTAAATTACCATGCGTAACATGGTGAAACACAGGAAATTCACAAATTCTCACTCCAAATACTCCGCAACTTCACCTCGTAATATCACTCAAATTTCCATGAGTCACCAACAGGCGAATTAAGTTAGTTAACCAAACACAGTTTGAGGAAACATATCAAACCATGCAACAACGTCGCAACGTTCTCGGCAGGTACACTCACCTGCGCGTCACCAGTTTCTGTTTCTCGCTTTCCGGTCGCGTATACGTGTCGCGACAAAGCGACGAGGGAGAAGGAAGATTGCGATGGTAGTGAGAAGAGCGAGAAGGGAAAAAAGCGTGCAAACGAGTCACGAGAAAACCCAACGGTCGCGGTGAAGCAGGAGGAGCGGCTCTTTGGAATCGTAAAATCCCCGCAGTTCTCCAGTGACGTCTTCGACTTCGGCGTTGCTGTCGACGGGACGATCCACGGGGACCAAAGTCATCGTCCAATAGCCGCACACACGACGCTGGTGGGGCTCCGCTTTCGTTTGCACACGCTATAAAGCCCCGCTAATTGTCCACGCGGCGAACAGTCGGTGCGTGCCCCCTTTTAAACGACGATGTAGCGCGGCGTCCGAAAAATCGAGGATCCGTGCACCCAAGATCATTGTGACGATCGAGATCGAGCACGTGTCCTGGACTTGGATCACAGGGTCATGAGAGTCGTTGCGATCCGCGATTTTTTTTTGTTATTTTTCCCATTTCCGTTTTATCCTGTTGAAACAGTGAAAAGACATCCGGAAGAAGAAGAAGAAGAAGAAGAAAAGAGTAAAGTTTGTTCGAAATCGACTTATCGAGTCGGACAAAAGTGAAGAAGCTAGATTTCATTTTATTTCTGTGACTTCTGCAGAGAGTTTCTCGTTTTAGAAACAAAACCACGACGAGATTTGTGATACGCCTAGTGAAGTTTCGCGTTGCTCTCGGACGATCGTGGAAAAGGTAAACGTTTGTTTGCACCGATCATTCGTATCGATGTGTCGCGTGAGACTTGAATTTTGGTACAGTGGTTCGTCGTGAAAGTATTTGAACGCTGGTCGTAAAAGGCTTTGGTGTATAATGTATGTTATCTGTTACACGGAACATTATGAAGTATATCGGGAAAAACTTGTTCGATATAACCGTACCTGTGTTATCTTAGCCGTGTCTCATTACGGTGATAATTAAACTTCAAAATGTTTCGCCTAACACACATATTATAATATCTACTATATCCATAAAGGACTTCTATAAGTATTTCAGCATTTAGCATAGATAACTTACGTATCTTTATTGTATGCGTTACATAAAATATTTAAAAATTTCTTTAGTATCGGAATGAGACATGACTATTGTAGGTCAGTCAAATTTTTAGTCAATCTGAAAACTCATATAGGAGCTACTGCGATATTCATTGATCGCGAACATAATACACATGATATATTTACAAAATGTTTGCACAAATATTCAGATATTTTCACGTGAGCTACTGTATATTTGCTATTTTGCGAAGAAGGAAAAAGAATGAAGTTCTTTCATTGCTCCAATCGTGTTTTATCTTTCATTAACACTTGCGTCGATAACCTACTTAGATGACCAAATTTCCCTCGTTGAAGATAACAACTAAAAGTTTGGTATTTGCTTCGATCAAGTTACATACATACCATTTCTTCGTGATTACTCGGTCTCTTTACTTCTTCTCACTTTCACGACGAATTTAATTAAAATCCGAGCCAATGACTGCTATAACACTGCTATAATATAATAATATATGGCTCTTAAGATTGGAAGTTTCGTTAAATATCACGATATAATGGTGGTCCGTTAATTGATCGATATTTTGACTTGTTAAATAAACAATTTTGTCCTTATTAGTTCTTTAAAATGTCTTCGTGATGTGACAGTCAGTGTATTTGTGTTGACCCTTAATATACTGATGTGCAGTGACTTTCACGTCTACATTTATTTAGTTCAGATATTTTACTAATTATTAGAAACATACTGCAGACAATGTAGTAGAGCCTCTCTTTTCTGAAATAATAGGAAGACGAAATTTCATTTATCCAAATACAGTTTAAGAGTAATCGACAGATTCTTTAAATATTTATGAATCCATAATCAGATAATTTTTTCAACGTAAATAACTACACAGAGTTACGTTCTTTATCGTACTTCGAATCATCGGAGTTCTTCTACGAGTGCCACGAGTGCTTCGGCATGAGAAGATATCTTTTTATTAGAGTTTTCGTCTGCTGTTTTCATTTATATAAAATCGCCATTATTATCGTCTACGTGAAACATTTCATTACATCGGAATACTTGCGGCTTTTCTACCGTTGCCAACATCCGAGGAATCTACGTGCTTTGAAGAATTTTCAATTATGTTTTTCTTCCTTTAATGTCTGTGACTCTGGCTTCTCCAATATCGTGTATTTTTGCTAATTTTGTTGCGCTTACATCACTTTCCAGTTTTCTCGTTTACATCGTATTTTCCTGCGATAGTTAGACCGCTTCCTAGTTTCATACCAAATTCGTATAATCACAATTCAATGAATCAAATCAAGGAAAGAGTACATTGTGTATGAACACTGACGACATACGTATGTACATATTTGAAACGGAAAAGGGCATTCGTTACGAAGAAATATTGTGTTTGGATAATAGAACGTTCGGATATTAGGCTATTTGGATAATACCGTGATATACATTTGCTACATCCATTTCGGTGTACCAATTAGGAATAAAAACATTAAAAAAACAAGTTGAAATTATTTGCACAAGAAATAGAAAAATTACCACGGTATCTTAGAATGTTTTAGTATATTACGTACATCATTTTGCTTCTTTTGTTTATTTTTTCAGTAAGTGAAACACAGCGTCTGTGCCAGAATAACTAAGAGTAAGTTAGACGTTTCTGAGAAACTGTGACTAACTCCGGGTACAACATACGATAGAATGGTAATAATAGTGAAACTTATATACTAGGTAAACATTTCTAGTAGGCACTATTATGACAAAAATATAACAGTACAAAGTAACTTAGGAGTAACAGAATCATAAAGTTCTTTAAGGACCCTTTGTGAAGAAACGTCGATGATGGCATAAACATTGGTATGCTGAGAGTTGAAGGATAGACGTCTATAGAATTTTGATAGTATCTGTCAGATATCTGTATCTCGTTGAAGATCAACAGCATCGGAGATTTCCTAGAACTCTGGCTCATTTAACAGCTAATTATTTTAAAGAAGGTTAGACAGAAGAAATATGATAAATCCATTTATGTTGATTTTCTAATTATAGCGTTACTTGATGATTAAGTATAAGGTTGAAGAGGAATAAACTTACTAGATCAAAGTCCTTTAAAGCTTGCTTATTCTTTCGAAGATAACTAACAAATCCGCAAAACTTTGTAGAAAGCTGTTTAATCACAAAGTTAAATAGATCTTTGAAATAGAAAATTTGCCAGCTGTGTATTCAATCTTAACGCTAGAAACTAGCAAATCAGACAAAATCACTGACATCGGATTTGTTGTTTTTGGAATTTCTAAAAATATACGAGTGTTTTCGATAGCATCAGTGTTCACTTTTATTGGAACAGAAACGCGACTATATATACTTATCCATTATCGTGATATTTATCGTGACTATGTATAACATATTTAGATGGGTATCAAAAGGTCGGACGTTTTAATGATAAAATTATGTTTTTCTAAAGAAAGTAAACTTAGAAAACTGCCTTCTTCTCTATGAACTTGGTATGTTTAAATGCCACGATCGACTAACAAAGCACTGTACTACAAAATACCAATCGATGCCGATCAGTGAGAGGTAAACTCACTATTCTAGAACAGGTGGTCAAACACTGCAATTAAGCAACAAGAATAGGACAACCGTGACTCATATAGTCTTTCAGAAGCCAAAATGATTAACTCTTTGTACACTAGTTCTTGCACATTATTCTGGCACACGGCGTTAGCGTTCAATTTTTCTAGAAGAGAAATTACTTCCATAAGCTCAATTTGTCGCAAAAAAGAACGCCGTAAACAATCATAAATTCCAAGATGAATAAGAAAAAAATAATTCCAATGTTGTCGCTGAACCATGGACTTTTATCATATAAAGCGATAATTAATCTAACTTACTCATTGTGTATTACAACAAATTTTTATTTCATTCGTTGCTTATTATGCAAAAGCTTATTCGCGTTAAATATGGTAGAACTCGATTAATTAATCGAACTTTTACCGATTTGAAGCACTCACTTGAACGTGAGCTCGTATCACGCGAACGAAAAATGACGAGTAGCGAAGAAAATTGGTGAACTCTTGTTATATGAATTCCAATCGATCCATATAAATTGTCCGTCAGGAAAATCAGATAATTGGGATTGCAATCTTAAATAAAATTTCTGTTTCTATCGACTACAATAAGTGTTTTAATGTATCATATTAAGAAACAATTAACTCGATAACGCCATTATAAATAAATAAATAGAACGATAATTCCTCGAAAACGATGGTATTCCAATATTAATAACAGATTTCTTTCCTTTCTTTTCTTCGTTTTCCCTTACGACCAAGAAGAACACCAATCAATAGGAAGACTTACGGTTGGAAGTGAAACCAAACGATCGTTCCACTTTGTATTGTTACGAGTCTGTAACAATACAAAGATCGCTCGATCGCGATCACGATCGCTTTCCCTGATCGATTCGAAGGCGAGAAAACTGGCCCCGCAGGGAAAAATCACGTATGCAAACTATATGTATCCATGCTAGCCATGATCGCTCTTATTAATTAGTTCTGGGATGTAATAGTTGTTCAAGGTGCGCACTTTTGTGTAACCGGTTACCGAGAACGTTTGACACACGCTTGTCCTCGTTGTTAAACGTCCAGGCCGGAACGGAAGCGATCGGTCGATAACGATCGTCCTGAGATCGTTAAGTCACTCGAGTTATGACGATCGTTACGAGCCTCCATTTTCATTGGTGCGTCGGTGGACGAGTTATTGCTACTCTGCTATGCGTTTTCAATCGGAAAAGGTCGGTTTTGAAGCTGTGTTCAATACTCACGCGTAGCTTTTGCTGGAGCATACGTTTCTCATTAATTTCACGGATCGATTACTTTGGGGAGGTTTCTTACATTTTTTAATCGTAAAATTATTGGTAATGATATTTTTTTGGTATACCATATTCTAAGGGATCTCGCTTTTCTAATGTTGTAACAATTTTCTAGAAATTGCAATGTAATTATCTTATTCGAATTTTTGAACCAGAATTATTTAAAATCATTATATCTAGCAATGTACGAGAAATATCGCAATACTTGTTTCATATAAGTTATTATATATACACACAGACAAATTATTTACATGCACAAATATCGCTTGCATTTTTTTTGTCAGAATAAGGACGGTACCTGATGGGAAAATTCGTATTAATTTAGGTGGTCCTGGTTTAACGTTAGGGATAAACACGTGTTCGTTTTATTGCACGCTTTACGCACAATCCGGAAATCAATGCTAACTTAGTCGATCGTTGTTCAAAGCGAACAATTTATCACAGCTGACTAGTTGCTACGTAGGAATGTGTTTATTCAGTATTTTTGTTAAGGAAAATGTATTTTTAGTGTTGTATACTTCATGTATATACAGATGCAGCTACGACTCGGATAATTACTGATTAATGATAGCAATCTGCTATAATTGACTAATACTTACTATAATACGTTTACCTATTTTGCATACAATTTCTTTTATCTTTTTTTTTTTTTTTTTTTTTTTTTACTATGAGCAAATGGTGTTGGATCGAACGCATTATGTATCTTTTTCAAATTTTCTTATTTTATATTTTATATTTTTATTTTATAGCTTCCTTGAAAATTCTATGAAAATTAGGATTTTTAATGATTCGAAGATTAGAAAATTCGAAGATCGTGAGATTAGAAGATTCGAAAATTCAGACTGAACAATTTGGAGATTTGCAACCTTGTGAATTAAAAGATCCAGAATTTGTTAGACTTATTAAAAAATGGTGTATTCAAAAATAGCATATTCTCTTTCGAAGACATTTTTCTCAATTTATCCTATTGGAAAGTACAAACTTCATATATCACTTGAATCTTGATTAGAATCTCAATTAAAGTAGTCATCATTCCACACAATCATTATCGCCAAAAATGCCATTCAATTTGTGGCAGAAAAATTCTTTTCTCGTGTCCATCGACATACCGTTGTAACGTAAAGTGCGTTACAGTATACGCGAAATAATTTATGCAAATGTTACCAAGCCCCTAGAAAATAACAGTTATGTCACGGACTGGTCACTTCCGGTTCTCTCGTCATTAATACTCTTTTTTTTATCTAAGTTCGTGGTAATCGCAACGAACATTAATTACACAGAACCGTAATAAATAACCATCTACACTTATGAAACATCTATGTATGGACTGTTTTAAATGTTTTACATATGCGCTACATCGGTGATTAATCGAACGCGATCATCTCGTAGATTTCGTGAAAGATCAAATCTAACCGCAATTATCTTACAAAAAATGTCATTAAATTAATAATATTTTAAACGAACTTAATTCTACGAGAAATTTCATTGAACGCCAGTAAATTAACGATATTTAAATAATAAATAATATTTCATCAAATAAAAAAATAATTAATCAATTAAAACTTGCAGGGACGATTTTATAATCGATTTAATCATCGATCTATTTTCGAAATGATTTGCAAGATTGAGATCTGAATCGTGTAAATTGCACGGTGTAAATATCATATCGTGTTGTACGATGGTTGAAAAAAAGCGAGTTTGTGCAAAAGGGGATTTCTCTTTAGGGTATGAAAGGTTTCTTAGAAGACGAAGGTGGTTGGGAAAGAGTTTAATTGGCGGCAAATTAAAGATTCAATTATCAAAGGGAGCAAAAGCTTTCGCGCGTATATTTTATATTGAAAATGATTGCTCTTGATTCAACGTTTATAACGTTGGCCTTCGTGAAGTAAAAGTAAAATGGCGTTCGCTAACGGTGTCGAATTTTTTCTTAACGATTCTAGTTGAATAATATCACGAATTTGTCGAGATTATTGTAACAATAATTTTACTTACTTGTTTTAATTATCCAGTAATTAACTGTAGTAATCGTTCACTGATAGAATCAAATTTTTATCGAAAATTTTATTTAAACAA
The DNA here is from genome assembly GCF_024542735.1 of Bombus huntii. Taxonomy (NCBI): domain Eukaryota; kingdom Metazoa; phylum Arthropoda; class Insecta; order Hymenoptera; family Apidae; genus Bombus; species Bombus huntii. Next base: position 14,437,411 of record NC_066244.1, on the reverse strand, counting down.
GATTCAAAGATTCATACAAATTACTATGGCGCTACAATAATTTCGTTTACTTCTTTCATAAGCACACAATCTTTACGATAAATATCTTCCTTGATAATTTTATTTATGTAATACCTACTTGGATTTTTTAATAATTAACTATAATTGCTTTTTTATTGGTGCTTGTTTCTTAACTAAATAATCTTTAAAAAAAAAAAGGCAACAATCGTGTGACATTCTGCACAGTGTCAAAATAAGCAGGAACCGGAGGTATGGTGCTCTATTATTTAAAAGTTTCATTAATTGTCTTTGGAATTAATTATTATTTACACATTACGCATGATACATTTTGTGTATTTCATGATCATTTCTTCTAAACAAACTCTTCTATTCCAATGACAATTTACATCTGATTACATTACATTTTTATTTAACAATTCTCACGTCCCAAAAATATTATCTTCCTATTTGCAAAAAGGATCTAATAAGAAGCAAATTATTTAAAGGACACTCCAGTTAGAACGTACAAGTGACAGCAATAAGCCTTCGATAGTATCCTCCATTTTGCAATAACCTTGCAAAAATGTTCAAGGATCTTTCCTTTTCTCTTCCTCTCTAGCAAATTCAAATCACTTTTTCCAGTACACTCTGTATCACCTTGAATTAGCTTTTACCTAAGATTATATCGTGTCCAAAAGTAGCATGGCAATATATCTAGACAATACAAACATCTACTTCCTTTCATCTCGACTTTAGATTTCATCTTCTTCATCTTGATTTCAACAATGTGGTTCACCTCACCTTGAACCCGTTTAAGAAAATTTAGCGAAGAAGAGATTTCTCCGCTTAATAAGAGAAACATCATAACACGTTGATAAACATGAGAAATTATCCGGCTAAATGTAACGAAGAGATAGACATAAGAGAACTTGCTACTAAAACAACAGTCGCTCACGTGAAAGTACTCGGGCACTTAAACAAACCTTTGGTGATTTTTATACGAGACACTTTGAGATTTCATTGACACTGAAGTGAGACACGATCTTCGTAATTACATTGAGAAAATTTGAAACAGGTCTAAACGTGTATATAAAAATTTCATATATTTATTGGAAACATATATTATTGTTATTTTATATATAAAAATTACCAGAGTATTTGAGCAGTCAATTACTCGCTAAATTAATAAGAATAATAAGCCACGATGTACGTAGTAAAATCATCATCATGTGTTATATACATATTAATTTTTCATTTAACATATATATTTGCGAAATATATATACATTGTCTCATGTATATATATCTTCAATATACAATCTCAGATTGATTCCAAATTTTACTATTATAATCTCAATAATCGTATCTCGTTAGAGTGCTAACGAAATTATAGAACGTTTCGTGATATGAAAGTGTTCGAGTACTTCCGTGAGCCACTGTATATCATAAGATCGATCACCTTGATCGTTTATCGATCTGTATTCGTAAAACACATAAAAAGGTATGAACGCATTGCAACACGAATTTATTCGACGACCTAATAATACCCCATTCACCTTAAACTTAGTTTCCTCGTAACGTGTAATTCGAGTTAAGTAGGTGATCGAGGATCATTGATTCGCAGATATCGAGATAATGACAGTCATGGTGGAGTCCGTAAAAGCCGAGGAGGGCGAACGTCCGAAGATCGAAACCTTCGACGACATACTACCGTACGTTGGCGAGGCCAGCCGCTACCAATGGTTCCTTTTCATCATGCTCCTGCCCTTCACCTTCGTCTACGCGTTCCTCTACTTCACGCAGTTCTTCATCACGCTATTGCCAGCTGAACACTGGTGTACCGTTCCGGAACTCGAACGATGGAACCTCACAGACAAACAAAAGTAAGTGACACTTTATGTGCAATTTGTCTTATTTGAATTATTGAGTTATACGTAACGAACGATCCTACATAGTTTCTTTATGTTCGAATTTACCCTGTTACGCGATAGACATTTTCAGCTCGGGCAGATCGAAATGGTCAACAATCATGTTGATCGTATAACAAATCAATACATGTTTTCATTAAAGACGTTCCTTTCGATGTCTAGAATTAACCACCTTCTATAGGAGACAATTTATATGCATATGTACATATCTGTTCAAGTCACGTGCACGTAGTTTAAACCAGGCTTCTCGAAAGCCTGTTTGTTTTCCATGCAGGTCGCAATAAATATTCTCGACGACAGAATCTTCCACTTGCACGGAGATTTCCATTTTCTCAGCTGTGATAACGTATCGCATCGCGACAATTTGTTTCTTTAAAACCACAATATAATATCTGATAACTTGCACGAAACAACTGTGTTTATTGAATCAAGAAAACCCAGGTATCGCGTTGTATATGTAAATGCATATGTAAATATCGTGTCGTACGGGAGTGGGGGAGATACCTGTAACCAGTTTGCGACGAGATAAAAATAGTTGGAAATCGCGATTCCATAGTTATACTATTATCAACGTCTTTTTCACGTGTTCTATTTCAAGAACGTAAGGAATTACCGGTGAAAGGATAGCAAGTCTGAATGGCACGATTCCAACGAATCGTGTTACCATTCTTGACGACGCACGCGAGATCTGGTTTTCTACGATGCGTCAACGAGGAAAATCGTTCGTTACGCTTGTTTTCCATTGAATCACCCTGGCCAAGGCGAAACTATCGCTTTGTAGATCGACGATTTCTTAGCGTTCCGGAGGCCCGCCGGAAACCAGTTTGGTCGACGACCTCCGGCAGATTCTAGACGTTCACGTGTTCCGCGAACTGATCGGCTAGGAAATTCTTTTTCGTTTCGCAGAATTTCTCGAATCTCCCCGCGTACCGTTTATTTGTCTGGAAATAGACTCACCGATACGTGCAGCGATCGGTAATTAAATCCCAACACAATTCGAGTGCCTCGGAGTGCAACAGATACGGGACGATCGTCCTTCCAGCTCTTGCCTTTGTTCCTATTTTTACGGTCATTGTCTCTTTTCCTCTTTTGTGCTTTTGTTTTCCTGTTGTTTTATTCTTTCACCTTTCCCATTTTTGATTTTTTTTTTTTTTTTGAAACAGCAAATTTATAAATAATAAGTAGGCCGCGGATTTTTATGCGAACTTTATTTTTACAGAAAATTTTAAAATGCAAAAATGTAAACACTATTAAAGATAATGTGTTATTACTGTTACTGATATCGTCGTTATTCTTTATTAGAGAAATTATTATAGATTTTTATATTGTTATGTATATTACTTTTGTCACTTTTTTTATTTAAACAGGATTCGAATTAAGTTTCAAGGAATTGGACTAATTTAAGATTAGGATTAAAAACTATGCACTTTTGAGTAGAATTTTCATCTTATTTTTCCAATTTCTCTCCCTCTCTCTACCATTTGCTGTCATTTTTCCTTGGTTATTTAAAAAAAGATAAGAAAATCAAACGAAAATTAGTATTCTTAAAAATACTTTTTGCAAATTTCATCACCGTTAATGTAACGTATTCTTGTTTTATGTAGGATTGCACTATCGATCCCTCCAGCGTCGAGTGAGGAATTGCTGGCGGAAGGTGCGACTTCGTTTTCGCGATGTAACATGTACAATGTGAACTATACCGACATATTGGAGAGTGGTATCAGAGAGGCAGACCCATCCTGGCCAATAAAACCATGCCAATATGGATGGACCTTTAATCACACGATGATACCATACAAATCTATAGCTGTCGAGGTAAAATCACAAGAGAAAATTATATTCTTTATATAAAGTAACTTCAAACTTTCGACACCGATTAACAAATTTTTATTTAAATTAAAACTGTTGGAACCGTCGTTCTATAAATATTTACGGTCTTTCGTAAAGCTGCTGACGATAGCATACAATGCAGTCATTATAAAAGAAGCCCTTGTTGGTTGCACGAACTTAGACGTAGGTGTAATTACTTGTTATGCTGTTTGCATCTTAACAGAGCTCGTTTATAGCGGAACATAAAATTAACCTTGTCATCCTTAATTATTTGTACGTCTCGGCGTATTAAATCACGAACATGAATCCGTTTATATAATATCGCATAAATCGGAAAGTGAAAGTTACAACTGTACAATAGACAGATATTTCGAATTGAACGTATAAATACGCATTTGGTAACTTCTTACGACTCAAGAAATTTTTATCGAATATTTATTGTTATTATTATTATTTCTAATTTCTATTTCTGCTATTTTATTACTAAAAAAGTCCTACTTAAATCGGGAGATACTATCTTCTACTTAACAAATTTATATTCCTTCCACTATGACAAATTCTCTAATCATATCCAAGAATTATGCAAACTACCTCTACTATTTTATTACTAAAAATATTACCAAAAGACTACAATTAACTAACCTACGACTCAGGTTCTCAATTCTGATGATATTAAAAAACTACGGAATTTATTACTCGTCCTTTCGTCGTCTTCCTTATTCTCTTCACCTTCTATCGATTTTCCAACCACGCGGTGTTTTTTCATAACTAGCCGCAATCATAAAGCATCCCCCTTTTCTGTTTCAGCTGGAATGGGTATGCGACCACGCATTCCTCGGCTCAGCAGCACAATCGGCCTTCTTCGTCGGCAGCATTCTTGGAGGCTTAATATTCGGTTACATAGCCGACCATTGTGGCAGAATTCCGGCGTTGGTTGCGTGTAACGCGGTTGGTTTCATCGCGTCTGTCGGCACTGCGTTTTGCAACAGCTTCTGGAGCTTCTGTCTGGCGAGATTAGTCGTCGGTACCTCGTTCGATAACTGCTTCAACGTGCTTTTCATTATCGGTGAGTCATCGAGAAAATTATAAGAGAGAAAAAGCTGTTGAGAATAGGAAAACTATAATTTATGACTTAATAATGAGGCACCGGTATCGGTCCCGTTTTACGTAACGATTAACTATTTATGACGTGTTTGAATAAATGTTTATTGCCCTATGTCGGTTTGTTTTTTCTTAAGTCAAATTTTTATTCGAATTTTACGATATCAATTTTAAGATATTTAATGGTAAATGATTTTACTGAAACTTTATATTTTGGAATTATATCTCGTAATTTGAAATTTGTTGTGTAATTGTATATCTAATTTGGTATTAAAATTACATGTGTCTAGGGATACTTTAAGATATTTTATTTTAAACGACAGGATACTTAATTCTGTATACTTTTCTGGTATGAAATTGTATCTTTCGAGTGACCTACTTCCCTATGGAGAATAATCTTCGGTTATACCACGATTACTGAGGCACTCTCCGTTCGATATTGAGATGAAAGCAGTGTTCCTTTTAAAATTCTTTTTAATTCAAAACGATCTTACATTGTCGATGTTAATGATTTATAAAATCTACAAATAAGTCCGAATATTTGAAATTAGATTGGTAAAAAACGAAGGAAGGACAAACCTAAAGGAAATAAGGAAACAATATTATTATATCAAATGAAGAAACGAAATTGACGAAACATTTGGGAAGATTTCTATAACGATGTAATACAATAACGATATCACGAATTATTCTTTCAGTGATCGAATATGTCGGTCCGAAATATCGAACTCTGGTAGCGAACATGTCGTTTGGACTTTATTTCGCGGCAGCCTCGAGTCTTCTGCCTTGGATCGCATATTGGATCTCAAATTGGAGGATCCTCAGCATGGTCACCGCGTGTCCTATGGTGGTTGCGTTTGTAGGACCATGGATTGTTCCTGAAAGTGCACGGTAGTTTAATTCCAATTTCTTTTTCATTATAAAAATATAATACAAAGAAATTTCGTAAGTAAATTAGTATACGATAGTATAGTAGACATTTAATCTTACCTCGTCCTTTGGATTATTTTTGTATCTTCGTATCATCGGAAAATTCTTTAAAAATAATCCTCAAAGAAATATAAGAAATTTCTTTTACGTTAAAGTTTCTCTTAAAAGATCAAAAGTCCTTTGAGACCGGACCATAAAAATTCCAAAATTATAGCTGAATTAAATTGGGTAATATTTTATCCAGCAATACATACTATCTTGGGATCGGTTATTACATCGATTCCTCTGTCTCGTAAATAAAACATAATAAAACATCTCAAGGTCAACATCTTTCTCTCGATAAGCCATCACATTTTTAGCTGTGCAAAATAAATGATTGATGCGTAACTAGACAGCTCTATTCAAATTTGCACAAAAAGTTTGTCGATACAAAAGGTTGGTGAAAGTGATGATTTTGAAAATTTCTTACAGGCTTTTATAACGTTTGCGTATTTCATATACTTCCGTAGTTGGTACATAACCAGTGGCAGGGTGGACAAAGCGATCGAGATGCTGAAAAACTTCGCTAAAGTGAACGGTAAAGAGGTGAAGCAAGAAATATTCGACGAATTTGAGAAAAGTTGCAAGGCGATGAATGAGAAGGATCAATCGCATAATCAATACACTGTCCTACATCTCTTCAAGCTGCCACGACTTGGTCGTATCACTATCATGCTCATCATTTATTGGTAAGTTAACCTTTCCAACATCAATCGAACAAACTACACAGCTAGAACTTTTTACTTGTAAATTCTCAGCAATGATTACAATATTATTTTAGAAAAAACTAAGACACCAGAGAAATTTATAATCATATACGAAAAGATATACAGGGTGGTTGGTAACTGATGGTACAAGCGGAAAGGGGGTGATTCTACGCGAAAAAAGAAGTCGAAGATATAGAATAAAAATTTTTCGTTTGAGGTTTTGTTTTCGAGAAAATCGACTTTGAATTTTCGCTCGGAAAAATTAAAAAAAAATTCTATTCTATATGTCGGGCCTAGCCACGTGTGATGTTGCCTCGGAGGTGTCGATACAATGGGACATGCATTGTATTAATAATCAAACTTCAGGCAGAAACTGCCTAGCAACGGCGTTTGAAACCTTCTCGATGCTTTCAAACGGGTATAGAAAACAAATGCAATCGTACAGCGAGAAAAATTCCACGAGGCTGGCATTCGTGTGATTGCTTTGGAGAGTGATACATCGAGCATTTTCAACAATCGTATTTTGCGCCTAAGATTAGTTTACGTTTAGTGAAGAGTTATCCCGTTGACTGTAGATTCGTTTGAACTCAAAGACATTGTTAATAGTGTTCATTAAACTTATTATTCATACAATTTATTATTCTCTAACATTAGACTTATTATTTGTTAAACTTTGTGATAGTCCTGTATATACGTGTAAATATAATCTCGGCTTTGTGAAACAATGGCTAATTCACGTGAAGAGTTGTTACAAAATTCTAACCATAACCCGACATATATTTTCGACTTCTTTTTTCGCGTACAACACCCGCTTTCCGCTTGTATCACCAGTTACCAACCACCCTGTAGATAGGAAAGGTATTCAATTTTATACTTCCTTTACGTTTCTTATATTTTCTTTGTTTTTAATACTACGATAATTCTGAATCTTCCTGCATTTCCTAAAATAAAATTAACTAAGAATATGTTCTTAACTCTCAGCCTCACGATATTCCAGTTATATTATACCGTTAATTCAACCAAGTTACCAATCAGCCTCGACGCTACTTCCCTGTCTTTATAAAACCAGTATTAAAATAGACACAAATTACCATAAACTACATACAAACTACTCGAATGAACATTAAGAGAGTATATGGGGCATTTTATGTGGGTCATTAAGAACCTGCTTAAGTATATAATTAGCATCGATAAACGTCAAACGCGAGGGAACGAGTATGCGAAGGATTAATAAACGATCTTGAAGTCCAGCGTGATTTATGTATGACTCGGCTGATTTTTTTCTAGGTTGCTGATGGTGTGGGTGTTCGACGGCCACGTTTGGAACATGAAACTTCTGGACCCCGACGTTTTCACGTCGTTCTCTTTAGCGTCCCTCACGGAACTTCCGGCCGCTGTTCTACTCGCCCTTTTCCTCGACAGATGGGGCAGACGATGGATGGGTTTCGCATCGATGTTCCTCTGTGGCATTTTCTCCTTCGTTGCTATCGCTACCCCCTCTGGTAACATTTTTTCTTTTTTTTTCTTTTATTTCTTGATAAATGACTTGTCAATCGATATTATTCAATAAAATAGCAGGAACGTGTGAATAGCAGTGAGAAAGCGGGGTTGAATTTTATAGAAAAAATCCGGTTTTATCGATCGACGGTCGTTTTGAAAAGCGCTTTTCTGAAGCTTCTCCAGCGAAAGCTTTGGGAGATTGAGAAATGAAAGCTCGTGCTTGATGCAAGAATAATGTTTTTGTTAGATAGTAAGGAGATAAGCGGTAGCGTTAGGGGATATCCGCGTTTTCAAGGATATTAAGGAGTGGAAAATAGACACTTTTTAATCCGTATTTAGAATAGAACGTTGTAGTTATAAAACAATTTACTATTTTTATTTCCTCATCTTGCAACAAAACTTTCCTTCGAATTCTCTTTTATCGTTTATAGACAACAGACTTGAACGACATAATAATATAGACCCGTATTATTTAAAATCGTATTATAGAGAATTTACAATTATACAATCCGGTCATTTTACTTAGTATTAATAATAATCAAATCTTATAAAATCTTTTTATACAAATATTCCTCTTCTCTTCTTTTCTTTTTCTTTTTCGCCTTTAAATCCTATTCCATTAACGATTGACATTTATTTCTCAACGTCACATACTCGACAGGGATGACATTTAATTTTTAATTGGACCATGCGCGCATCGGGCGTATGTATCGTGCGTGGAATGCGGCGATCGTGGCATTTACATATTTCTCAACTTATTCAAGGTTCGACAACGGTTGCCATGGCGATTATAGCGCGTCTTGGGGTGAATATCGCCGCGAATATTGGTTTCCAATATGCAGCGGAAATGCTGCCGACTGTGGTGAGAGCTCAGGGCGTGTCTTTGATCCATATCATCGGTTATATCGCCCACATTTTGGGACCTTACATTATTTATCTGGTAAGTGAATCGAAATTTCTGTTAACGACATCGTATTTCTACGATCCGAAAATTACTCAACCTCTTTTTTAATTTACGACTAATATTATCTGTTATTGAAATACGTCTTTTTAAGTTGGTTTAATTTGTAGAAAAATTATGTTCCTTGTCGGCCATGGATTCTTCTTGTGATCTTACGAATCACTGAAACAAGATAGATTTTCGATATATTTTCCTCCGTTTCGTTTTTTTGTGAAGGAAATGTAACTTTTCTATTGTCCGTAATTATTTACAGGTTTGCGATACTGCACTATAGCTTCGTTTTTCTAAATGAAACGAATGTTTACAAAATCTCGTTACACAGGTAACACCAATGATCCTTTGTATATTGACAACTTCTTTAAATTCTGTCTTTAACCAATATTCTTTATTAATATTTAAAAAAATATTAAGTAGACAGAAAATACGAAGAGGAATATTTGCGAGGACACTCTCGATTATTGTGTGAGTTATTCTGTTCTGAATTATAAATTTACCTCAAAGTATACTATTATTTGTGTAATGTTATTACCGAAAATGAACTTATGGAAGTATCCATTTATTTCCCGAAAATCGAAGGGAAATTAAGGAATTAGCGGAAAACAGAATTAATCGCTATTACTTCTAAAAGAGGTATAGAGAGAGACGTATAGAGAGAGACGTATAGAGGGAGACATATAGAGGGAGACGTATAGAGGGAGATGTATAGAGGGAGAAGGGGAAGCATATAAAAGGGAGAATATTTTTCATTTAATTTAGGCTGACATTGATCCATCTTTACCACTGGTTGCCCTCGGTTTGCTGTCTTTTGGACACGCCTTCCTGACCCTTGGCTTGCCAGAAACGTTGAACCAGGAATTACCAGAAACCCTACAGGAGGGTAACGACTTCGGCAAGGAACAAAGTTTCTGGTGGGTTCCGTGTATATCCTCGTAAGTATAGATTCTATAATATTCTTCCTCCGCCTTATGTCAATATAAATTTACTAATAATCGTTTATTTCAATTTGACAGGAGCAAAATGCTGAAAAAATCTTATAGAAAGAAGAAAGGCCTTTCAAATCCAGCATTTACCGGCAGTGTTCAAAAAATCGATTGTACTAGGTTATAGCGGTTAGATTTGGCGACGGCGCGAAATTTGCCAGTGGCGTAGAACTTGCCAGTAGGGTGAAATTTACCAGTGGCATGAAACTTGTCAATGGCGTGAAACTTGTCAGTGACATGAAATTGCCAGTGGCGTGAAACTTGCCAAATTCGTTGTAAATATAGTTATTAAACGTGCGCGTGTGATGTTAGATGTTAAGATATTACGAACGTATTGAGATTGGAGAGCTATTGAGAGAAACTAGGAGGAGAAGAGACAAGAATCGTCAAATTACACAAAGTATACGTTTAAGCAATTAATTGACGCTTCATCGACGAAGCAGCTTTGTTGCACACAAGATAATTTTCTTTAAAGTGTATCTTTTTTTAATTGGAATGACTGTATAAAAATGTGAAGAAATTTAAAGAATTAAGAACGCGGCATTTAAAGTACGTTGCGTTCACATATTGCGATGTAATTATTTCGCGTACTATAACGTCGGTAAAGTGTTGGAAATGAGAAACGATTCAAGTATTTTATGTAAATGTACAATTAAATTCGTATTAAACGTATTAAAGGAAACGATATATAAGGAAATAATATACCATAGTATTTATGCATCTTCCGCTTTAAAAATCGAAAACAAAGATCTATATCTTTTTCTTCTTGCTCTTTTTTTTCTTTTCTCGTTGAAGGAATACTCTAGTTGAATTGATTTAACTATGAAATACCGTGAATAACAAAGGATTGCCACGAGACTCGAAACACAAAAAGAGAGCTGTCTTCGCGCATTGTCAAGCTTTCAACTTGTCTCCTTTATTACGAATCGCCTTTGTATCAATATAGGTGATTCATAAATCGCCGACACTTGAAATGAGAGTTTCGATCGACTTTTAAACCGAAGTGTATTTTGTATAACATCTAATGAAACAACATTTTTTATGATCTTTCAGTATTAATACGAGAAATATCTCTATTTGATATATTTAGATATAATAAGAATATTACTTCTAATAAGTATCCTTGAATCCGTAATTACTGATCATTCATAAAATGGAATGCATTAAAACAATTAATTGCTAAGCGTTCATTAGCTACCATCATACCCAATTGAGATTATAAAATGAAAGTTGTAGGATCTTTTTAAGCAGGAATTTTTTTTAATACAAAGGATATTAACATAATGTTCGACATTCTTCCGAAATTGTTCTGTTTAAATCCAATGGAAAAAGCAGTAAATAATTTATAGAATTATATACAAATTTTAGAAGAAAAATTGATAGATAATGAGTTAATTTTGAAAATGCTCAGGTTTAAATGTTACTTGAAACAGATCGAAACTCCGTCACGTGTTCAATTAGAAATAGTAAAATTCTGATTCGTGAAGAGACGCGAATATTTCCAATCTCGTTCCTTTCGATCCTCCGACCTGTTCGTCTTAAGCGCACAATCTCCGTTATACCATCTTTAAACAATGATTCTAGCAACTAGAATCATTCGATCGTTAGAATCATTCGCGTACTTATGAGACTAGCCCCTGCTTTCAGTTACCGATTAAAAAGACATACTATTGTTCGTTGCAAATATCAGCTATCGTTCCTCAAAACCTGAGATTCTTTGAAATATTCCTACGCTAGGGATTCAACTGTACATAATTGTTCAAGGCTACAAGTTAGTTCGATCCTCGTGATGCAATGGATAATAATTCGATCGTCTGGAAAATAATTCTGGACGAGAGAATTCTCATTTAACCCTTGACGGTCGATGATTTTGTAAATCACGTACGATATCGTAATCAGGAATGAATTCTTTTATATTTTTAATCTTGAAATTACACATTACAATTTAATATTGAAATACATATTAAGCTGAATCGCAAATAAATATTAAGGGAGTCTTAAGGAGTTATAATATCGACATTTCTTATCAATACGATAGTGATATAATAATGTGATATAGTACAGAGTGTTTCGTAACTGATGATTCTTCGTATTTTCGAGAAAATAAATTTTGAATATGTTTCGTGAATGTCGTGTGAACACGAGTTGACAAAGCTTCAGAATTTCATTCTCTCGAACGTCGTACGAAAATCTCTCGTTCTATATTTTCAACAGATCCTTTCACATAGTATTATCCTGTACCACTGGTTATTAACCACATTAACTAACCACTGGTTATCACAGTATCAATTACCAGACACCCTGTATAATACAGAATATTACTTCAAATATCCGTATAATGAAGCATTTCATTTTCTATAATTAATTATAATTAAGTTCGGCTGTTAAGGGTTAATACATTGTAACATAAGTGATCGTTATCGTAGAACTCCTAATTATAGGATGGAGTTAGATTAGACGTATAATGATGAACGAGGATCATCGAGCATTAATGTATTTAATTATAGAGATATTTAGCAGTTTATTTTTGTTCGGGGGATTCGTCGATGTGTGTGCAAATAAAAAGTAGAATTGTTTCTTATATTAAGGTTTATGGAAGTTTTATTCGGTGAATCAATCTTATGGACGTGAGTGTATACGCGTATGTATACGTGAGTGATGATTATGAATACTATGAATAGGTTTCTTCAGATTGATTGCGTTGTTATTGGCACAACGACGAACACTGATTGTCATACGATGGCACGATTTGCTTACAATATTCTTTCCTTTCTTTTTTTCTTCTTCCTAAACCATAGAAACAGTCAATTAGAGTTATTTTTTTTTTTAAATGTACGCACAACTCGTTTTAGATAGATAAAAGTCCAGCAGTTGGTGCTGAAGAAATTATAACAATAATTTAAAAAGTCTTCAAGCTTGGATTTTATTAATATTGTACGTTATTTAAAATCGTACAAAAAATATAACGAATAGATAAATAATCGTTAAAAATACGTGGATAATCGTTCAAAAGATATAAAACTGTTTCTTTTCACAAAGACAAATTATCTAAACGTACTATTTTTTTAAATAAGATTTTGTCCAATATATTCCAGTGAAAAATGTTAAAAACATTAAAGGAATCAAAAATTTAAATCTCCCTAATTTATTATTTACGTAATTAATAAATTACGTAATTATTAATTTACGTAACATTTTCGATATTATTCTACGTAATATCTTTGAATATCAAATTAGCACCAACCGCTGAACGATTCGAACGTGCGTAACGCAAGTGAAAATTAGCATTAAAATTATAAAAGCTCTTAAAAGATAATAATAAAAATTATATAGGAACACGATTTCTAAGCTCGCTCTTTTTAGAATTAAGGCTTACAAATTCTTAAACGTAAACGATAAAAATAAAAATTAATGTAGGAGAATAGAAAAATAATATGTTCCGATTTTTTCTCGTACAAAAATCGTCAGACTGATCCGCTTGTAATATTGTTACTTCTAAAAAAACACGAATCCTCCTTCGTGTTTTTTAATTGAATTATTATTAAAAATCAGATAATTATCGTTCACAGGAGTGATAGTGTTGATGTCCATTGAAGTGTGTCTTATGATAGCAAGGCAACGACCAGAAATGTTGGTCCCTTCCGAATTCTTCGCCTTGCTTGATAGTCTGAGGAAGATTCTGGCCGACAGTTTCCGGCAGGAACAAAACCAGTGCAGCGCCAAAAAAGGACACCGTGCTGATAATGAGCATTGGAAATCCCTCCCAAATTCTAGCCTAATGAACAAATATTAATTTATATGAGCAAAGGTTAAATACCATCAAAATCTGGTCAAAGTATTTCTCATTTAAAAAGTTTCATTAGAAAGTTTCAACCAATATAGTTTCATATCTTAAGTTATTCCATCATTTTTTATTTTAAATTTCAATTTTTTGATTAAAGATCAGTTAAAGAAAAGCGTTGGTTGCAACTTCCAAAACGGGCTTTCTAGAAAGTGAGAAATATTTTGATCAGATTTTTATAATATTTAACTTCTTCAGGAAACAACTTGTTTTAAGATAAGAAAAAAAGTATTTTACATTTTCATGAGAAAATTTACATGAGAACTTTTTCATAATTTCTAATAGCGCTTATTGTATCTTTTGGAATAAATTAAAGAGAAGTTGAACGTGGATGTGCTTAGCGGTGTTTCAAAAATGTTGTAACAACAATAGTAGTATAAATATTTATTTACCGAGTCAGTGATATATGGCGCCAAAGAGTGTGCAACTATTCCGAAAATATGAATGAACGATACGCCCTGCGATCTGACTGGCGTGGGCAGAAGTTCTGCTGCATACTGAAGACCAACATTGGCTGCCATGTTCAGACAGAATCGCGACAATATTGACATTACTAATTTCGCGAGCACTGGGGAATAAATTAAAAAATACAAAATTAATCCTGGGTACACAATACTTGATTGTAAGTTTAATTAAAAATATAGTCCGATCGAAGCTTAATCAAAATCAAATTAAAATTTCACACAAACTTTAAACTTCTATAAATCTCCAAATTCTAGAAAACCAACATATAGAAAATTATTGCTTCTAAAATGTGCACACCTCTTTCAATTTCGCCACTAAATTAATTCCTAATAATTCCTAAATTCTAGTTCCATCAAAATAATTATTTTCCAAGATTAATACCTTCGAAGTTGCCAAAATTCTTTTACATTCATCATCAACTTAATTTCAGATTTTTCTCAATAATACGTCATTATAATCGTTTTAATTTTACTTTAATAAACAGATCGATATATTTACTGGAATGCAGCATAAGTTCAGCGATACTGAGTACACAGGTCATTGCCATCGTGAGAAATCCGCAGAGTCTACGACCCCATCGGTCGAGCAACAGGGCGAGTAATAACCCAGCTGGAAGTTCTGTGGCACAGGCGATCGAGAACGACACGAACACCGAGCTCTGGATAAGTTTTAATGAATACACGTGACCGTCGAACGAGATCAGGGTGAAACACCTACAAGATTGTATCGGTTATTTATGAAGGTTTTCTCGCAACATGAACTCGTATCTTATACTTGCCAGAATGCAACTAGAAGAATAGTGTTTCTCGCCAACCGTGGCGTTTTGAACAGATCGAGCAGCGTCGCTGATTCTTGAATTTTGTCCGGTGCCTCCATGTTACTCTGCAAGAATTTATTTCGAGAATAATTAACGAAAGATATAATACGAGTCGTGCCTTTAGCCCTTACACAGTTCAAAATTCATAACACACTGAAAAGAAATTTTATTTTCATTTTATTCGTCATTAATAGATAGCACGAACAGTGGCACTTTGCATTCTGTTTTATGGAATTAGTCGGCATGG
Organism: Bombus huntii; assembly: GCF_024542735.1. Lineage (NCBI taxonomy): Eukaryota > Metazoa > Arthropoda > Insecta > Hymenoptera > Apidae > Bombus > Bombus huntii. Next base: position 14,422,087 of record NC_066244.1, on the reverse strand, counting down.
CTTTTGATATCGAGATTTATTAATATAATGGGTGGTTGGTTGATTAAATACTTTTCTGATCCGAAATACAGTCGGGAACAAAACTAAGTGGATTAGTGGAGAAAATGTAAAAATTCGTATTTTATATTTTCGACTTCTTTCCGCTTGTACCACCAATTACCAACCACCTTGTATAACTCGATTTAAGAATATCAAGATATAACTATCCTCGACGACATGAAAATCGATGAAACGATCTTTAACAATAACAAAATCAATATATTCATCTCTGGTGGTTGCAAAAGCTCTTGAATCAAGAACTCGAACCGTATAGTTCAATCGAGTACAGCAACGTCAAAATTATCTTCGAGGAACAATTCATCAAAAATTTCTCACGCAACATCATCTTTCACGTAATAGAAACATTGACTTCATACTAACGTTATCTCTCGCGTGACTGAAACATTGGCTTATCGGTCGAACCTCTCGCACTTTCTACTTCGTAGAAGGCTTACCGATAATCAGAGGAATGTTGATACAGTTATCGAACGCCAGTCCAGTGAGAAACCTACAGACGGCGAATGACCAAAAACTATTTGCGCTGGCAGTGAAAATGGAGGCAAAAAGGGCGATACCATTGCAGAACATTAAAGCTGGGATACGACCCTTGTGATCGGCGATCCAACCGACTAGGAAACCACCGATGATGGATCCGCAGAAGAAGATGGCCTGCGCCGTTGATACGAGGTATTCTCGGTCGCATACCCAATCTAGCTAATCACCAAGGTTAAGAGTTAGTCAGCGAAAAACCAGATTCATATTTTTCAGAATATAATTTTAATCCTGCTGCGGTCTTCGAATTTTTATATCTCGATTCTGCTCGCAGTTCGATGAATGAAAGAGTTCTTTATGCTCTGAAAAAAACGTTCGCGTAAAATCGGAACGAGGAATCATCCGTACTAACAATTATCGTCTTATACTTTCTTTAAACTTAAGAAATTTACTATAACAAGGTTAGATTAGATCGGAAATGACCCAAAGAACGCAGCAGAAGTGTAAGAATTTCGAAGCATGCGATTCAGACAACGATGTGAATACTTCACCTCAGTTCCTATACTAGGATATGGAATCTGCGTAAAATTATACTCCCATTGAGTACATTTTATCGTTTTGTTTGTTTGGAAGCCCGATGAGCTCAGGCTCTTATCGCTCTTCAACAGCTCTGTGAAGTTTACGTCCTTCCGTTGACATTGTTCGTAATAAGGATAAACGTTCGTCACTGGAATCGCTATCTTAATCCTAAACACCCCATACGATAGATGATTGATCATTTTAATTATTAAAATAAGAACCAAAGTCCAGACAGAGTAATCCAAAAATATCTTGTATCTTATCGTGAAATTTTTCTACAATATTTTCTAATAATTTTCGAAATGTTCGAAAATTCGAGAAATTCCAGAAATCGCGATATCTCGCATATTTTTCACAATATTTTAAAGTCACTTTCTACGAACAATCAAAAATATCGTTCAAAGTTTAAAGGAGCTTTCGTTGCTACGTATATCTCCTTTTCTTTCTTTCCTTCATTATACATACTTACCTCTCTTCTTCGGTGAAATTCGAGTTTACTAATTCGTCTATCCTGCACCAGTGTTCCGTGGGAATAATCGTAATGAAAAATTGCGAGAAATAAAGAAACGCGTACGTCGCGCCATAAGGTAGTAACGACAATAACAACAGCCATTGATATCTCCCGTAGTCACCGACATACGGCAGAACATCATCGAAACTTTCCAATCTTGGTCTCAATCGAGTCGCTTCAGTGGGCAATATAGAGTTACTCTTCTCGTCCTTCATTTCGCTGAAACAGAATCCATCCTTGATTTCCAGGCGTAGCAGTATAAAAGTCGTATAACAAAGTTTTCAGTCTTCTAGTCTTTGAAATAAATGTCATTCGGCAGTTCCTTTGATGTTTCACATTCTGTAATTCCAATTACAATGCTCCTTTCCTCTCCCACAAACAGGAAATTATTTTCTGACAGAACGCAGGAACAATCTTACCCGTCATTCACGTTTTCCCCTTCCATAGTTCGAGCAGCAAAGTCTCAATTATGATTTTAGATTTTGAAAGGCAACGGAGATGAAAGAGGAGACCCGATATGCTGATCGAAAGACGTTCGGAAATGAACTGAAAGAACGAGCGAAGTCCGGCAACTGTTCGCTTTGTTTTCGATTCGGTTAAACGTTAAATTAAGTGTAAGTATTTGCTCGAGTGCCGGCCAATTACTGTGCCGGGAGTCAAGTGAATCGTGACACGCGACTCGTTCAAATTGAATTGCATACGAACCACGCTCGCGAGATCATCTTTAAAAAGGGCTGATTCGGTATACGCGGCGATGTCAACGTGATATCTACATGTCTGAGGAAAGTTTCGACGAAAGAAATAGCCTCGAGTGCTGGTTAATGGTGTTCGAGTTATCGTTTGGATATCGATATTATAGATTTGCAAATGAGATAGAAGAACCGAAGGAAAGTTTGTCGACTCTGTCATATTTAATTAAATGCAGGAGAAAAATTGAATGGAATAATTTTCTGATTAATATTGTTTCTTTATTACTCGTAATCCTCTTACCCGGCGACTTAAGGGTGACTTCCGGTTACAGTGCTTAACTAAACTAAGTTTTCGATCAATATATTGAACTCTATTGGAAAATAACCGAGAAAATTTTAAGCCATCGAAGGCTAAGAATAAATGAAATAATTGAAGGTTTTTCAAACCTGTTTTAACACTAATATCAGGGATATAAGAAGATAGTACTTCTGATGTATCAACGCAATTATTTGATTATTTACCATTCGTTAAAACAGACGGTCTTAGGGACTGAGGTGGTTAATTAGATATTGAAAAATTAAAAGAACGATTTCCAAGTTAAAAGTAAAATAATATATCGATCTTTCGCAAAATTTTTATATCAAATTGTTCATTTTCGTATCAGATAGAGCAAAAGGTTAAACTGATATGTTTACTTGAAAATGGATTCAGGGAAATTAATCATTTGCCAATTAAATTTAAGCGAATACGTGAAACAATATTATCATATGGAATAAACACGGAAACGAAATAGCTGACAGAAGAACCATCGATTTCGAGACATCGATTAGAATGACTAATGTCATTGTCAGGAGCGAGAAAGTGGTCGAGTGCTCGAAATAACTGACCTGTTTGGAAAATACGACAACGAGAAACGTTCGTGTCTACGAGCCATCGTGTCTACATAATAAATACTTGCGTGTGTACGTCTACACAAATGGCGGCATTTTTAAAATCAAAAATAGAGTATATTACCCTTGATCGTCCAAACGAAACAATTGCTTATAATTACAAGACATTTGATACAGGACTTTGAGAAATCACTATGCTACAATTTGTTGGAAACATTTAGCTTGCACATAAATCACATATGAGCCAAACTCACGCGACTGATAACGTTACATTGCACTGAAACTGAGGACTCGATCGATTCTCAAAATTCCAAATACAATCTTTTAAATTAATTTTCACTCATTATCAAGAATCCAATTAAAATTTCTTTTTCCTAATTTATTAGTAACATTCTTAGGTAGAACTAATAATTATCGCTTCTCTTTTATAAACGATTATCAAAGCGAAAAATTAAATTCAGTCTATAGAAGAAAATGAATACAGAAGTTGAAACCCTTACCTGTCACCAAACGATTCTTCTATGTCTAATTAACGATAGTCTCACGACGTCAAAGTGAAACTCCAAACTGATCGTTTCTCGTTGCTCTTTGTTCAAAATATCGATCACGATTAATCAGGCACTACCAACCACATCCACTAATATCACTGTCAGATCGATTAACAGCAAGTTATGAAATTAGTAATTAAGGGCACCCTCGATCAAACCATTTTTCTCTCTCAACGTCACACTAAATCATGTCAAATGTATCTTTCCGTTCCAAATGTCGTCGACTAACTTCCAACGAACAAAATGTCTCAATACACTAAGTTCGATACCTTCGTGTTCTTTGTGCAGATAACCGAAGAATTTTTCCGTTATTGTAGCATTTTCGTTGCTGCTTCTTAATTTAAAAGTAAAGAAATAAAATTAGTTTGAAAAAGCAATTAAAGTAATTCACGTGGGTTTCTTTGAAGACGGCGGAAAATCGATGATAAAACGAAATAGAAATAGAAATAAAATAAAATAAAATCTGCGATTAAACGAATAATTAATACATGTTATTTTGAAAAGGAAATTGGCGATAAAATAGGCGAAAAACAGTTTCTATTAAAAAGGTTATACGAATAATCAACGCAGTTTGCTTCGAAGCAAAATTAGAATTGGCAATCGAGCGTATGATTGACGATTTATTTGGAAAAGTTAGCGGAATCAATGACTAAACAAGCGAGATTTCGTTAAACACACGATTTCCTTCGTAAAGAAAGAAAAAGTAGATTTGTCGATTACACGAATAATCGCTACAGTTTATCTCAAAGAAGAAATAGCGCGGATGGTCAAACAGGCGAGAAACAAGGTTTCTCCGGGAAAAGAAAATAAAATAGCTGATCGAGTAAATAGTAAATACAATTTACCTTGAGAAAGAAGCAGACTCGAGCGATCAACACTGTTTCCCTCGAAGAAACGCTAAAATTAATGGTCAAACAATCAAAGTAAGTAATTTTTCTCGAGGATAAAGTAGGATCAGTAGTTAAATCAACAAGATTGGTACAGCTTCCCTTCAAGAGACACTGTGATCAATATTTATACAGGCAGTCACGGAATCTCCCTTTCGACTGATCCAATCATTGGGTGAAACGATTGTATTCGATGAAATTTTCCTCGAAAATGAAGCAGAGTCGCAGATCCTTACGTAAACGACCGATCAAGTTTCCACGGCAATAAACCTAAAGTCCCTGGCTAATTGAAAATATAAAGGAGACACGACCACATTTCCATTTAAAGAAATGCAATTGTTAGTTAAACAACGATAGGATTTTCTTATTCGAAAAGAGAGGAGAAAAACGTCCGATGTTCACGAAGTCGTGTACAAATATGAAGGGGAAACCGGCTCGCGTATCGCTGATATAGAAGCTTGCTTAGCGAAGACGAACACGATACTCGGTGACACGTGTTTGCCAATAAAAAAGGAGAGAATCGAAGAGAAACGGAACCAAAGGAAAAAACGTTGATTGACAGTGGAACCGGCGAAACTAGAAATAGTTTGGAAAACACGATTTTCCGATCGCGAACATCGAGGACCACGTGCTCGCGTTGCCATTGATCGAACTCCATTTAGGTTTGCGGCAAATCGTCGCAACAGCGACGTTGGTAGAACAGAGACACAGAGTTCTTCTGTCTCACAAAAAGCAAGGTGCATACATATGTATTTCCTTGTTTCTCCAAAGCATAGTGGCGCCACGCCGGAAACCGGTTGTCCGAAGTCAGCCATACTTTTCAATGGTGTTGAAATGAATTTGTTACGCCATGCGGCTTGCCATAGATCATATTCTTAACTGTCGGTCGCGGCACTATAATGTCGCAGACGGATCGTCGCGGCTGCCCGGCAAAACAAACATTGTAGTGGCAAGCGCATGGTTCATTAAGCAGGGCGACCTCCAGAAACGTCGATTCGTGGCCGTTATTTTATCTGGCGTAAAAGAATGTGGCGTGATCCGAACGTAGTGGGACTGAAAACACAACTGATTTTTGCAATTTAAATAACGGATGTATTGAAACGAATTCAGTGCATTTTTCAGGTAAATTTGTCGTTTGTTTTACCGGGTTTGATCTTGGATCGACTCTAGTATATTTTTCATATTTAATTGAAATGGGGAATTGCGTTATGTTATTTGTTGATACTCTGTAGGTTAGAAATGTTAGCATCGTTATTTTAGAATTAATATTTACAAAAGGCATAAATGTAATTGAATTCTAAAGAGGATTAATTAAGAATGCTCAAGCTTTTTGTGAGATTGGTTTTTTCTTGCAAGCTACCTCTATAAATTAGACCTCTCCTGAAGGGACACGTAGTTTCGTCAACCGGTTTCTTCTAACAAGATTCGTAGAATTAGCTTTTTGCGAAGGGACTGATTTATGAATATTGTTTCTTCTGAAAAGACTGCTTTGTTACCATAAAAAATCAAGGACAGGTTTTCGTAGTTTATATTCACCGAAATATTCACACACACAATAATTTCGAACAGTACGATTAACAAATTACTAGATATGTCTGTACAAATTTCACCTTACGCTCGAAGATACAAGCAAAGCGAAAATTAAATTTCCAAAATCAAATATCAAGAACAGTAAATAACTATATGCAGAATATTCTTCTAGCGAAAGACAGACAGTCTCTACTCACTATGTACATACGAAGAGAAAGATACACACTACATTCCAAACACATGTCCAAACACAGGAATGACCTCGTAACTTACATAACACCACAACTGAAGAAATTACACCATATAACATTGAATGTGACGGATGTAATATGGCACATCAATTATCGAACAAAAAGTTTCATAAAATTCAAATTAAAAGAAATATGGGATCGCGAAACACACAACGGGTGTGCATAAGTTATGTACGTAACTTCCAACTTACACACATGCAATAGGTTTAACCGTTACTGGCGTTGATAATAACAGAAGCACAGTCATGGATCCGTTACCATGTCTAGTGTCACGTAAAATAACAAAATAAAAAAAGGAATTTGAGGTAAAAAATAAAAAAAGAAAACTTTATTTTTTTTTCTAACATCAATACACTTTACAATTTACTTCCGAACTCTAGGCGTGACTTTCTAAGACTGACTCTTATGATTTTACTTTCGATCGGATCCGATTACTTTCTTTTGTCATCCCTCAACATCCCCACCGTCCATGCATTTGCTAGGCGTCCGCGATCGTTGCCACGTGCTCTTTCTTCTAGAACCTTCGGTGGAAGGACCGTTGGGATGTTGATGGTTCATTAGGCACTTCAGCGATATACATTGTCGCCGAGTGCCGCCACATCTTTATCTCTATCGTCAGTCCGTCGGATTTGAAGTATGCCGGTCGTGACACTAGCGTTGTTTCAACGAGTTTCATTCCCACTTGATTTAGTGTCGCTCCTAACCGCTGGTTCACGCAACAGAGAAGGATAAAATGAACCACGACAGATATACAATTACATACTTACGTACTATATGGTTCAAAGTCTATAAATAATATTGTAGACGGTATAATTAGAGGCCTTCTGTACTATTTCCGCACGCAGTAACGTCCTAAACGTATACACGGAAAACTTTAAATCGTAGCACAATTGAAGCCAGAAGAAATTTTAAAGTGAGCTAAAAAATGAAAAACAAGCCGAAGATTCAAGAATAACAGAATTACACTGGAAACTCTATTTGGGTGGGGGGAGGGAGGGGGTTGCGTTTGAAAATCGATCGCGTATTACGCGGTAGGTAGTAGTTGACTGATATGATTGGAGTAATAAATGTCATTACGGATTATTTGATATCACTGTAACTTTTTGAATAAAATTCAATGTCAAGATTTATTCATTATCGATACTTATCTTGTTTGCAGTAGATTGTAGAATCGAGATATTCTGTTCGTAATTTTTTATGAAAATGTTCTTCGCTTTGATGAAGAATTTTTATTTTTAAAATGATATAAATGTGATATCTCGACGATATAAACGACGCTTTTCTTTATCTGTATATAAACTAAGCAACTTCTAGTTTTATAGATTTTTACACAAAGTTCGTCAAAATCATACGTAAGAAATATTTTCTTTAGATCTTGTACCGATTTACTGAATTACATATAGTAAATCATGCTAATATTTAATAACTAAATATAACTAGATATAAGTAATTATATTAAATAACAAACGGGATCACAATATTGTTTATGGGTACAGAGACCTTAGAAAAATTATGATCGTAGTCACGTAATTACATTGGTTCCTCAAGAATCCTGTCTACCTTGATAGATCATTAAGCAACGTGACTGGAATCGCATTGCGTCGTCGAAGGAAAATTTTTTATCTTTACTTTGTTGTATGAAAATGCTTTCACTGACTGTGTAGAGGTCGGACTGAGGGAAATCTGTGTTCGCTTCTGGTTTCCATAACAGTAGAACGATGGATCTTGAATAATAGATACATTTCTGTTATGTATTATAAACACGTAACTAAAGAGAATTCCATAATATTACCCAAAAACAGTTCATTCAATTTTAATGTCTGACTAGAAGAGACGAGAAATTTGCTAATGGAAAATTTTCATTTTTAAAATGCTTTACATTTATTAATACTCTTTTTTCGAAAACGATACTTATCGTACCATCTAATACTCAAAGATCAAAGCCTATCACAGTTTTCTGTTCCATCTTTTTTAAATGCTTAAAATATTAAACCTAAATTTAATATTTTTTATCATTTTATTAACACGAAATCTGTTATTAATTATTTACTGTAATATTGTACAAATATTTCAGTCTTCATTTTGCCATACTAATACATAATGATCGTGATCTATCTTGATCATCTATCTTTTCCAAACTGATAATGTATTCCTTCATGGAATTTACCAGTTTCACTTCCTTATTGTTCATTTATCACCTAGTATCGGTAACAGATTATGTTATACGTGTTTCGTCGGCAAAACAAACAGAACTAAAGGATCTAAGAATCGCTCAGTAAATAACAATGCGATTATGGCTGATTTCAGACAATCTGCGGCATTAAATTTTCTCACGTTGTCTCGTAACGATCGTGATTTTCCTTCTGATCCTTCAGATTAAACGTCCTTGAACATCGTTAACTAAATCATGAATTTATAACGAACCCCATTTTTCATTATTTTTTAACAAGATTCCAAAAGATATGAAAAGTAGACAAAACGGAGAGTTTATCTGAACATAATATTTATCGAATAAATCGAAATTTTATTACACGTATTTAAATATTTAAATAATCTATCATTCGAGTGTGTAATTTGTAATTATAAAATTTTATAATTCGTAAACTCGTAGAAGGCAATTAAAAACTCATGAATACACAAGTGTGTGTCACTTCATGTATGTACTTGTTGTATCGGGTATTTATGACATTCAAATAATAATATCTACATTTAGCTTTCGAAAATTAACTTGCTAATACGAAGCGTATTTACCTTCATATTTTATAATAAACTTAATTATTTCGTTAGCAATGAAACATGTGCGTCTCGCAGAAATGTAAAAAATCGTAGACAAATATAATGTTCCTAGTTTTACTTAACTTCTTAATTTTATTTACAATGATTATTGTAACGAAGTGTCTTGAAGTGGCAATAACTCAAATTTAATCCAATTTTTACGAACGCATAATCAAACTCGAATTTTATTCTTTAAGATATAGTTCATTCGAGTAACTCTGAAACGTAATTAATTAAAGCTTAGAAACGAAAGATTAAAAACATTTAATCCCCAATGGTGTATCTATTCCACTCTATATTAATATTAAAAAAACATACAAATCGGCGTCAAAAGATGTCAATATTTACAATCATAAAAATCGCCACGTTAAATCATCTTTTCATCTACTAATCCCACTCATAACAGCACACTCACCAAACAAACTATCAATGATCGCAAACGAGTCACAATGCCTTTCACATTTTACGTAAGAAAAAAAAGAATACAACGATCGTGATAGAAACTTTACAAGTGTCCCATTTACATATGTGCGTGTCTGTGTCAAGACTGCAATCAGTAAGATTAATCTCGTCTGTCGTCGACAACATGCTTCTCCGCAACCTTACTAGTTGGCACCGAATAATGGTACAATCGTCTCGTAACATGTATGATTGATAACTCGTCACGCTAGAGGGGCATATTCATTACTCGTCGCTTCAGATTGCATCACGTTAATATTAATTAGCGACAGAAACTACGATAAAGGTCGCGAACTCTCGTATGTTGAACCTTAACATTGGGGCAGTGAACGATATTTATGGAGTAGAGATGATATAGCACTGCACGTACGTAGCTGTGCGCATAGCATCGGATTCCATTGACTGTTAAGGGAATTAAAATGAGAAGAGAGAAGAATTTTCCATAACGATGCTACTAAACGGTATCGAGAAGAATCATTTCGTCGATGGTCTACAATAAAAGATTATAATACGTACTTGAGGCGGATAAGTCTCCTACGTGAAAATTACATTGAAGAAGAAGAAGAGAAAGAGAGCGATATAGAACCATGCGTTCCTTCAAGAAAAAAGAAGAAAAAAACCGACTAGATGAAGTAAGTAGTTCGCAAAAGTATAACGTATCGTACCTTCGTGACTTTCCATACGAAAGTCGTATTCAGCTCTCCGCGGCTCATCGAATTAAAAAAAAAAAAAAAAATCGTGTTTGTAAGTGTGCTTTAGATACCGAAAAAAACAAGTTTTAAAAATCATGTGACAAGCGTATTTTTAAATCTGAGACGTTATCCTCTTTTGTTCTCCCGCCCCTGCCTTTTCTACGCCCGTCGAGATCGAATTCTCGCGATATTTTGCAATTCGTAGCTGCCTCTTTGGCACGAACAATTAATGTCACGTTTTTAGAGGATTAGACGCTGAAACTATTAAGAGCTGCTCGTCAGAATATTCCTTTTAATCTTTCACACGATGTAAACTTCCGTGGTAATCGACTTTGAAGTTTATTATCTCGTAATCTTTTCATCGAATTTTAATCCTTTTAGGCTTAAATCTGCCGAGTTTCTGAGCACTGCGTACACATGCAAGCAAAATTTCTCTGAGAAGCGGAAAACTTCGAAATTTTTGTATTTATCTATAACGGCATTGTTTTGCATTTGTATTTGTATTTATCTAAATTTCAAGAATGTCTGAAAGTTGCGAAAATTAAGACATCGATATTTTCTTGGTTGCTTGTGGTAGCTGGTATGGCAAAGTAAGTGTACGAAATTTCTGGGATCTATGGGAAAATTCTCGTTTAGCAGTTACGCGTAGGAAAACTTTCAGAAGCAATCGTAATTAATAAATTGACAGTGGAAAAAGTAATTGGCCGATCGCGAATGGTTTTTCCACGCTTATTATAGCTTTAAATCGCGTTACATCTACAATTAGTCTTGAATTGTACCTCCGTAAAAACAAAAACATGTTTCTCCACTGTAACAGCACGAACGACTCCCACGCATACGTCGAATACTCGCTGCGATTCGAATTCCAGGTATTTGTAGCTCGACGATATTTCTCGAAACACTCTGAAATTGGAATATTCTTCGCGCATTTCTAAGATTCTCCAAGAAGAGATTTCAAACACTTCTAGGGAGAAATTTCTTGGAATATTATCTCTGTACTCTTTATGAACATAACGTGAACTTGGCATTATAATATACAGCATGTTGAATGCTGGAATTACCGATTTTATATACAGATTGTTACGACCGTTCGCGGAGAGACGTTGTTGGAATAAACTGTGATTTATAACTTGTTATATCGGTGTCTTATTCAATTCAATAACGCACACAAATACAAAGGAAGGGTATTGCAGATTTATGGAGATTATGGAGAAAGATATTAAATTTGTCAATAAATGCTTTGTTACAGTTGGTACGACCGTTCGCGGAGAGATGCGGTCGCGAGGACGCGTCAGCGAGAGGCGTAAATTCTCGCTACGATTATGTTAATCGACGAATTATGTTAATCGCGAAATAGTCGTTCCCCTGTTTCGGTTAAGACAACAGAGGTGGTTTAATGAATGTAACACTGTATTAACAGGTTAACATAGAATGATATATTTTACAATAATATGATGAATATGTTACAGAAATTTGACTCGACTTTACGATATCTCTAGATAAATTCGTTTGCTCGTCAGATTTGTCGAAGTGTCACGTTTGACTCGTCAGAAGGAACTGATCCCCTTCGATTATTCCTTTGTCTCATTTGGAAGATGACCCCCACTATGCTCGGGTCACGCCACCGCTCGCGCCTATGATCACGTATGCCTCTTCTTGTGTGAAAAACGTAACGGTCAAAAATCGACGTTTCTAGAGCTCGCTGCTTGGCAACAACTATGCTCTCGTCGATACGTTGTATATGATCCGACGGGCAGATAGGGCGGTCTGCCTGCGACACTGTAGGGCCGCGAGCGACGGTTAGAAAATACAGCCTGTGGTAAGCCTCGTGGCGTAACACAGATTTTACGTTAATTTTATTCGAAAGATTTAGGTCAAATTTTTCCTTCGAAGAAGATTTTTCTGTCTTCAAAAGCGATTTTCCATCATTAATCGAAATATCATTTTTGCAATGGCTTGCTAGTGGGATTACGTGTTAAAACGTTCAGCTTTAAAGAGGATTATCTCCATCTCGGCGAGACTAGGCTCTCTAAAAATTGATGAATCCTGTACAGACAATATCTATAGTAAGCAACGCGTCGTCAAAACTTCAAAATATTATTACCCCGCTTTTACGTCGCAGATGTCGACAAAAATATTAATGAGATTTCCTAAGATAATCTCATACTTATTTGTATCGTTAATTCAATCGACTAAGGAACAAGTGGTGAAGAACTATTAGCAGAATCCAGCGAAGGTTTTACTGGCAAGTTTTATTACAAAACATCTAAGAACGATTTACATCATAATAAAAATAATCGCGCTATCTCGTCGCGTGACATGCGCACGAGGTCTCTGCGATTGCTAATCGATCTACAAATACTTACACGTACATATGTACAAAACTCGTGGCCATATACCACGTTGTCCATATTATTTTCATCTCGTTAATATATTTTGTATATTTATGATGTTATTATTTTACTAGTATAACGATTATTGCACTATATTCTATAAGATGGAGCTTTTGTACGAACAATTTCAGGAACTTTTATAACAAAGGAAAGTACTAATTTTTAACATTAACTACCAATTTACGACAATTTACGACAATTATTTTAACCTACGTTCTTACTCTAATTTCTATTCGCTCGCCTAATGATTGTGAATTTTTAATCAATCATTGTTGATGAAAAATTGCGATGATAATTGCATTGCGGATCTTTATTCAAATGCATATTTTCGTGGATACAATAATACAATTGAAAGATTTGATACAATCGAAAGGACTTGGGCAAAAGTATGTTTCTATCCATTAAATATCATCGATAGTGCTGTACTTTTGGATATTTTACAAAATTTTGCGTCATACGCATTCTATAAATTTTCGTATCTTCGAATCACCCATAATTGCATAAAAATCCGCTGTTTTGTGATAATGAATATTAATGACGGTGGAATTTAAGATTCCTGGATTCAGTGACTTGTCTTACTCTAATACATGTATTGCACGTTTTTGGAAGACTAAAGATTCTTTGCTCGAGATCAACGCGACAAATATTGTACTTCGTGGTGAACGTTTCGCTACAGCCTTTCGACCTCTGTGATCGAGTTTTCGCTTTTCCTCGATTTTATACTCGATCTCCGTAGCATGCTACTCCTTAAAGGTTCACCGCGAAGCGACGCTCTCATCGAATTCCTCGCACTGCATCTAGAAAATGATCGGAACATGGCGACCGGTGGTGTCTCCTCGTCCTCGCGTTTCCTGTCAAAACATTGCGTTTAAAAATATTGAATCCAATCGCTTAAAGATTTGAATAACTTCCCAACTCGATCCTTCTCTTCTGTTCAAAAGATTTAAAAAGCATTTGAAGAAAGAAGATAGTCCAGTTTTCTTTTGAGAGATTTAACAGATTTTAAGAAGAAAGTAATACGAAAGCATACGAAGATGTAGATCTAACAGAATGCTTGAGAATCTTGAACTTCGAGCTTGAAGATCTGTGAATATCTTTGAAAAAAGGAGACCGAAAGTTCCTTTATGTGATTTTACCTTCCGATACAAGGTACATCCCACATCTTCTGATCTTTTCCAAAATCCTCGCCGTCCTGCAGCGTCTGCGGAAGATCCTTATTCAATGTTTCCGGCAAAAAGAGAGTCAGAAGACCGCCCATAATTCCGAGTGTGCCCAGCACAAGAAGAGGTAGGAACGAGGACACAACATTGAGATAGACTACGAAGGGTGCGAGGATACTAGCAACGTATCCCATTATATGTATCAAAGCTACACCCTGAGCTCTAACCACAGTTGGTAATACTTCAGCCGCATATTGGAGACCGATATTGTATGAAATGTTTATCCAAAATCTACCGAGAATTGCCAGAGAAGCTGTATATATACCTGAAAAAAAAATTTTAGCATTAGTTTTTAATTCTAATTTTTCATGAAATAATTTTAGAAAATTTTAAGGAATAAAAAGGGAAGAAATTATTTTATCTGTCTGTAATTTGTCTGGTTGTCTGCAATAGTTGATACAAGCATTTGCTAAGCTTAATATAAGCGTGCTTAGCTCCAGGCTAAGCACAAGCAATAAGCTTCTTATCTATAAAACGTTAATCTAGCCAATTTGAATCTAAGGGATTGTATTATGGATTACGGCTACTGAAAGCCATATAGCACTGTTGGAGCGCTGAAGCCCATCATTTTGAGGACTATTGCCAACGCCCTTTGATATATGCGGAAATACGAAGCGATCTTATGATCAAAGCAGTAGAAGGGGAAATAAAATATCTATACAACGGATACATGATAGGGCTTGGAAACTATTCTAGCAATGTAGCAAATAATCTACAAGCATTTGCATGTTATAAATATTCCAAAATATACATTTTCTTCCTTTCAAAAAGCACAATGTTATACGAATGAAAAATATTCGTCTGATTAAGTCAAAATTATCGACTTAGGTTATTTAGAAGATTGATCAGTAATATAGAAGGGTGAATATATAAAAACGAAATGTACGAACTATTGGAAACGGCAGAAGCCCAGATGCTGAAGATACCAGAAATGACGAGGGAACCACACGCCAGCCATCTTCTGCCCCATCGATCAAGAACGAGCGTGAGGAACGTGTCAGCAGGCAGCTCGGTTGCTGCAGCAATCGTGAACGTAACAAACACGTCCAGGCCTAAATTATCGACGTTTCGTACGTGACCATCGAACACCAAAGAAATCGCCATCCTATATTTCGTAAAACAATTTCATATGATAAAGAAAAGCACGCTATCATATTTCATGTGAGAAGCAAATTCCTTGCTTCAGAAATGAAGTATTTTTAGACAAAAGATATAAAACTGTTCGTGAGATTTTTACAAGATACAATTCCGATTTTACGTCAATCTATTTGATATCTGTTTAATAGCGATACGAACCAAATAACAATAAATAGAATCGTGATATTCCGTAGTCGTGGCGTTCTAAATAGATCCAACACGGAGTACGTTTTGTCTGCTTCCTCCTCTTTGCAGATTCTGGCACAGGTTTCCTGTTATTAGCAAATTTTTAACTAGTTAATGTCGTTTGTCTGTTTTTCTTACAAATTTATGTGAATCTGTTATGTGTACAAAGATTACGATAAAATCCGGAAGAAAGTTTATGTTATATTTGTATGAGACGATCCTTTCGAAATAGTTTACTTGGACGTTCGCAAATTTTTTCATTTTACTTTATAAAACATCAAACCTCTGAAAGTCGATTATCTCCTTATATCGTACATTAATGTTAATATTGCCATGATCTATTCATAGACTGAGCAGTTTCCAAATGTTTAATCTATTTGTATAAAAATTTTCAAAGATAAAAACAATATACAAATTCAATAAATAACATTACAGAAATAGACAATAACAGACAATAACAGAAATTGACAGCAATTTATCGCTGGCAATTTAGGTGATGAATAAGATATAAAATTACTAGGTTGTAAACAAATTTTCATTACGTAAAAGACCCAATTAGACTTCTATTCAAAGAAAATGATTATATGATATGCTTAAAGGCATATAAATTGGTATTTATAGAACGCACATAAAGCAGGAAAGATCGTAAAAGTAGAAAATACGGAAAAGATTGCGGTAATCGGTTTATTTACCCGGAATCGTCTATAGATGTCATCGGGCACCTTGGTGCCGTTGATTCGCTCGAATTTACCAAGGATTTTAATGGCCCTGTCTATCTGACCTTGGCTGACCAGCCATCGAGCGCTTTCCGGTATCAACCATGGCGTACCTACGGCTAGAACAAGAGGAACCGAGGTGACAATACAGGTCATCCTCCAGTCGGCCAAATAATAGGCGATCCAGGGTAGAATGCAAGTTGCAAATGTGAAGAATATTGCGATCGACATATTCGCCACGAATGTCCTCCACTTTGGTCCAACGTATTCTAATACTGGAATAAAAAACATAATATTTAGAAGAATCATCTGTGAAAGAAATATTCTGTGAATAAAGAATGGAACAATATATTAGGTTGTCGCAGAAATTTCTTTCGTCTCGTAAGGAGATAATAGACGCATACTATTTTTTGTTTTATATTATTTTATTGAATTATATTCATTGGGACAAAATGGATCATACGTAATTCAATAAAATAATATAAAACGAAAGAAACTTTTGGGGCAACTTAACGCAATATGAAGAAGAAAAATTTGAGTTACAAATATATAAAAAGTAGATATACAGTATATAGATTAATTTAACAAACGTGTTTAGTTCTACGATTAAATCGTGTTTAGATCTAATAACAAGGACTTTAATAATTTCCCGATGATTGTTCAAGCCCATTTAAATTTCCGTAAGTGTTTCGATACTTATCGACAAGAATACGTTTCTATTTACGAATTATACGGGATGGTTGGTAACTGGTGGTACACGCGGAAAGGGGATGATTCTACGTGAAAAAAGAAGTCGAAAATATAGAATAAAAATTTTTCGTTTGAGGCTTTGTTTTCGAGAAAATCGACTTTGAATTTTCGCTCGGTACGCGTGCACTTTATCACGTCTCGTTATAACGGATCTCACTGTAGATCGTTGTCTCAATTGACGTTATTTTTAAAATTTTTAAAATTTTAAAATTTTTAAATTTTTAAATTTTTAAATTTTTAAATTTTTAAATTTTTAAATTTTTATTCTATATTTTCGACTTCTTTTTTCGCGTAGAATCACCCCCTTTCCGCTTGTACCACCAATTACCAATCACCCTGTATTTCTTAAAGATACAAAAGGTAGAATCACGCGTAACTAGCAATATCATAAATTAACTGTGAATAAACGAATCGTTAGAGTCAAAGGATCATTTACATAATTCAAACACGAGCGTGTGTTACCTTGTTAAGCTATTTATGGTAGATATTGAAAGATCGATAAGCCTGAGATACATATTTATGTCGAAACGAACATTCTCTACGGAAAGTCGAGTCTAATTCGATGAAAACAATTGACTTCCTGAACGAACATATCGATATATATCCACAGTGCAATGACAAGTAAATATTACTCTATTTTCGTACAAGAAAACAGATTAAAACGATGAGATTTTTTTGCTTTATTATAATTGCGATGCTCGAACCATGTTTACCATGGAACTCGCTTCCTTATTTAAAATCACTTTGTACCATTGAATTTTACTTTTCATGCTTCATAATGAACCAATTTATAATTCATAATAAACCAAAATGATGAACGTTCGTTTAAATCACGAGTTTCAGATATTTCTATTCTCTAAAATTACCTGAATTAATTTTTATTAAATAAAATAGCTATAGGATAATTCCACAAATCAGATATTTTGAGCAAATATCTCGCAATTTCCTGTTTAATTCGCCGTAAATTTTCCCAATACGCTCTGGACCTCCTACATATATATAACGTGTCTATACATAACTGTTAATTCATCATTTTCTCGTAATCCTAACAAACAATGCTTAAAAACTTTAACTACATTTTGGATTATTATCTCGCACGAATAAATTTTAAGCTATTAATCGCTTTCCTGAAAATCTGGGTTGGTTATCAGCTTCGGTACGAGACCATCGAGTAACTCCGGTACGCATGAACGGAAATAATCTCCCAGTTATATCCAAATGTTTAATAATTTTCTACATAGAAATTTAATGAAAAATAAGAATAGAAGAACCTCGCATTACAAAAATCAACTTCCATGAAATCTAAATATTATTTATGCTGTCTGTAATTTTCAACATCTTTCGCAAATCATCATCACCATCATCATCATCACCATTGCGACAGCCATTCTAAAATATATGTATCATTAATTTAATAGAAAATAAGAGTAGAAGAACCTCACGTTATAAAAATCAATATTCATAAAACCAACAAAATATCGTTTTTTAAATATATGTATCATTCGGTTTGTATTGCCTTTACAACGCGTAGATAGGGCGAGGAGATCTCTTCTGAAGACGAGATATTATTCTCATAGAAAGGATACAGAAAGGAGAAGAAGACGTAAAGAAGCTTCTCTGAGACCACTCGTTTCATCACTTCGCCTCTCAAGGTTTACTGCCTTTAACATTACATTATTCGCGCAGAAAAAGTATTCGCTTTTCTCCCAGCTGTTTCCGTCACCCTGTAATTTCATATCGTGTTACCGTTCGATCAAAAGCGACAACTCATTTATTGTAAACGAAGATTCCGTGCGGCACAGTTAGCAAAGATAAATTACAGACGATCGTATTAATAATAATAATCTGACCGATATCTCGCAATGCGACCGATCGATAAACGCGAGCACCGTCCAACGCAAGGACGTTGTTAACGTTTCGAAACTGATTAACGTTCGTTCTCTTCTTTCGTTTCTTTCGTTTCTTCCTTCTCGCCTGTTGGCTCGTAAAAGTATCTTAGCATTTATAGACATCTTTTATTTATTTATATTTATTATATATGATGGTATCATAATTAGTACAACAAAGTATTATTACGTTTCTGTTATATATTCATGAATATATTGGAATTTCATTAGGATCGTAATAAAGTCATATAATAATTATATCGAATATGACGTCAGAATTATAAATACGGTTATTATAATGCAGAGTTTCAATTAAGTAAATTTAAAAATCTATATACAAGATACAAAATTATTTAGCGTAATTATATATTTCACAGTAATTACAAAAATATTTAATTATAAAAATAGTCAAACATTTATTATATTAATAAATCCCGATATTTGATAACCATTTATTACATGTTTAAGATAACTATTTATGCTGTATATTTGTACTAAATAAATGTTTGCATTAAATATCTCGTAACTTCTATGTGCATCTTCAGAAATGCTTCAAACTTTACCAATATAATCATTACAATGCTAATGAAATTTCAGAATGTTTTATATAACACATATTCTACATACATATAATTTTTCTGTGGTAAATATGTAAATGCTTTTATAAACTACTAGGTTTATACGCTTTGCAGTCTCATATTTTCCTCCCACTGTTAGCATTATCTGCAATTTGTATGTGAGTTGTATGAAGTTGATCGAATTCTACGCTTTCAACGAGCTGGTCGAGTGAGGTTCTGCTTGAATAAGTTATAAATCCTGGCAGGAAGTGCAGGAAGGCACGTGTTATTGATATCGACTGGTTAGCTGGAATGTTGAATAGGAATTTAAAGAACCAACTCAAACTTTATCGATAATAAAATATGGAAAATATGACTGCAAATAATACGTGAAAAATAATGGAAATATTCTATAGGATATTTGAATGTTTATTAGAGAATTTTAATAATAATATGGAACATAAAGAAGAAAGAAATTCGATGATACTAAATAATGATGATACTGAAAATTTCAGTGATTTTTATTGATATAAAATTAACATTAATATAAATAAAAACAAAATCTATTATAAATGATATAGACGAACTTTTTAACTAAATATCGTTAGAAAGTGACACAAGTATACATACGAAACAATACAAAAAATCCGCATCTATCTAGAGAAATTTGTTATGAATTTCAAAGTCTGTATAAATACGTATACTAATACATAAAGCTTCTAAAGCTCTAAAGTTTTAATGTTTAAAAAAAAGTGCAAAAATATTTCTATTAAAATATATATGATATTTTCCACGGTATTTTCTACGCAGTTTCTACAATTAAGGATTTCCTCGTTCCCATCGATTTTCCTCTAGTTGTGAGACCCTCGGATAATCACGTCCCTTTCATTTTATCTTCGCTACGCTCGATTATAAATACGGAACTGAATATAGAATTATTTGCAAATCAATGAATCCGATGATGTAATTTGTTACGCGCTCGAAACGAATTAGTATCACTTATCTTAGTTTCAATCAATACCTCACTTTCTCAAGTCATTGATTAAAATACGATTTACACTCGTACAGATCGAGCCTTCTTTCTCAATATTTCCGTCGAATATTCGTGATCAATCGTTTAATCGACCTTGATAATTAGAATAGAAATAAGAAAATTCGAACGCCAAATCATTAACGAACCAGCCACTTGCTCACGAATCTCGTCAACTTGGCCTTGTTTTGTCGAACAAATTGTAAATTTTTCCAACCTCGGCTTGAGTCATCGATTCAGGGTTAATGCACGTCACCTGAGTTTCTTTGGTCTCGATTTTCACAATTGGAATGCTGTCTGCAGGACAAACTTGCTATTCGATCAAGAAAACTCGTTTCAATGACTCGTCTGATGAACTTTCAATCAGCATTCTTACGTTTCAACAGAGTCTCTTCAAAAGTTTCAATCAGGGTCTTAACGCTGTACTTTCAGGGTATAAAATATCTTTCAAGACAGAGACTAGTCTAGATTTTCTCTTCAGTATATTGATATTAGAACAATAACTGGAAAATATATTTCTACAGTATTATAAGTGAAATTTTTTCATGTAGAATTATAATAAAATTTTGTATTATAAATTGCCTGTATTATGGATATCAGACAATGAATTCAGCATGAATTATATCGATCTTATATTAAACAATTTATTAGAATTTTCAATGGAATATTTAAAATGTTACTTGATTGTTTTAGATTATTATGTAATATTTTTACGAATTTTAAATAAGTTTGCTAGAAGAAGATGTTCATTTTAATTAAAACCATATACATGTATGTATGTATATATATACATAGATTTATAGTTGTGGAAGCGTTCGTTGTAGAACCATTCATTCGTTACCTTCGCTTTCCGTTGGGAAGTGAAAATTTATGAAAACCCTGGTATGCTATAGTTGTCCAGAAATGAAAAGCAATTTTGAACAACTAATCCTTTGTAATCAGAATATTGTCTCGTTAAAAGAGAAAACAAAATTATAATTGATCGCGAGTATAGAGGGAAAATATTAGTATAGAAAATGATTGCGAACTAACTACCTTTAAATATTATAAATATTCAATGGTATATATAAATCCAAATATCTTAAAGTTTCATATTTTTATCTTGCATGAAATTCTTATAAAACAGGAAAATTAATTTTTCTCTGTCTCTCTCCCTCTCTTTGATATAAACGCCGCAGTTAAAAAATAAATATGTATGACCTCATGTATATTCATATGTATTTAAGTATCTTTCTTCGTAACTTTGAATGGTTTTCAATTTCATTTAAATTGTTGCATGGCAACGTGAGTTCTGTTGCAAAATTCATATACTTGTAGAAACGTCAGTCGTAAATCAAGCATAACAACAGTTTTACAGTATGTTGTAGAGATTACTTTGTTATTTAAACTTAGAGATCTTCCTGCTTACAGTAATTACAAAAAGTAACTGTACACCATCGTATTTAGAACAGCATTTATATATATACCAATTAATTAAGACTAAGTCTTAAGATAAGACTGATTAAAATATTAGCTTTCGTATCATTTGTAATACTTTCATACATGCTTATAAATAATTAATGCTATCAAAATGAAACGTAAAAACTGATTTAAAAAAAAGGAAGAGAGACGCTTCATTGGGAAATAAGGATACATACGTACAAGTACTTTTTGTAGCCACTGTGTGGCTTTCAAACTCAATTCCAGGGCAAAAAAGAAATTATTGAAAAACGGTTACCTAATATGTACATCATAGTGAAGCAATTATCAAAGGCGAATCCAACGAAAAAACGACACAAAGTGAACTGCCAGAAGCTACCCGTGAACGCAGTAGCCACCCCAGCGAGAAATCCCATTAAATTAGCTCCGAGCAAAGCTGGTATTCTTCCATATTGATCAGCAACCCATCCAAAAATTAATCCTCCGAAGATAGCGCCGATGAAGAAGATACTTTGAGCTATGGTTGGCAATGCATCATACTGACAAACCCATCCCAGCTGCAACAGAAAACTACAGTCGAATGATTTACTTCTGATCACGATCAGCATCACAGAAATCTTATAGCAATTTCAACGCCTCGATTAAACGAATTTTCGATCAAAGTTTCGAAATTCCTAATGAAGCGCGCCTCTGTCCTTTTTTCTTTCCCTTTGAGGAAAAAAGAAGGAGAAGCTTAAGACCCTTGGATGCTTCCTACCCCTCGATGAATAATTCTCCTCCTGACGAGCGACGCAAAGTTCATGGAAATCCACTGGAGCAAAAAGTCTTGCAATTTATGTCGAACAAATCTGCGTGTTCGCGCTGTTGCTCGTTATAACGTTTTATTAAAGTTTCTTTTCAATCCGGTATTTTCATTTTCAGTTTTATCGCAACCTAGTTTTATCAGCTTTCATAATTCGAAATTTTTTATCCTTTTTTTTTTCTTTAAGTATTTTTATAAATATTTATTCGATTGTATTTTATATGGCAATGTAACGCTTGAATTTAGAATGTACTCTGTAATTTCACTACATGCACTAATTATTACTGCAATATGTACTAGTAATTCTGTTACGTACTATAATTTTCCTCTGTGGAAATCGACATTGTTAATTTTCCCACTTCTGAACTATCGATCTTTCCACAAACGTTTATTCGACCCTTTCCATCGTTCTTCTTTCCTTCCAAAAATTGTACACTACGCTTATTTTTTATCGAAATAGATCATGCAAATAATCGAATACGACATACACAGTATAAAGGGATTGATTGATAGGAACAGATAAAATATTCAAAAAGCAGGAAATTACAAGTCGAACATTTTCTGTCACCTCGGATGCCACAGACGCATAAGGGACGGTGGTATAATTAAATTCCCATCCTTGTTGGCAATCTTTCGTTGGCCACGATGGGTCCGGTACGTGGCTTCCATTTAGCAAAATTTCCGTGTAATTTACATCGTACATGCTGCATCTCGAGTAACCTTCGCGGTTGACTGGTATCGCCAGCGACAGCCTGAAACGAAGGAGAAGATAACGTAGATTGGTTCACGGTCTTCGATGCCGATGGACGTTCCGACAAGCGAGTAATTAACGTTCTATTTGAAACTCGACAAAAAACATTGGGAATCTCGAGTATTTGTTGAGCTAATAATATTGATTGTTAGTCGAGTCTGATAAAACGTATTTGATTGGAATTTCATTTAAAGCGAAGAAAGTTATTTTCAATTGTAGCTGGATGTACGTTAATTGCTGTTTTCCTGTCTTTACAAATTACTCATTCCTTTGTTTCATCAGCCTTTTCGATTATTATTGTCTCGTACTATTATTGTCGAGTATTGTCTCGTGGTTATTATCTCAACGCTTTTATCGTGTCAATTTATTGCGTTGTGTTCATACGGGTTTGTAGAATATATAATAAACAATGCAATGAGAAATGAAAATGAGAAAATTTTGAAGAATTATTAAATTAGGTAAATTGAAGGGAAAGAAGTTCTGTGAGGGAACTGGATTGGATCTAAACAGATAATAAAGAAAGATGATCCAAGATTTGCGACCTCCGACGTATGTCGAAAACACTTACTCATTAATAACGAATGTCATTAAGATAATTCAGTGACGGTAATTGCGTCTGTTATTCTGATGAATGTTACATAACGAGATAGGAAGTCGATGTCATGATGACTGGCGCTGTCTAAATCAAATCAACCCTATTCACAACCAGATAATACCGTCAAACGATGTTTACATTATTATAATATGAAATCCAATTTGAAGGCTTCGTGAATTTCTATTATCCTTCAATGAAATTATGAAATAATGGCGCAATTTAATGATAAAGATTATTATTATTTCATTAGGCTTGCTGTATAATTTGCTAGATTGTCTTCAACCAGATAAATATATCAATAATTTTGGCAATGGCTATCATCACATACTTTATCGAAAGAGAGAACATTGGTTCTCTTTGATTTTCGATCGTTGAATCGTCGAAAGAAAACTTCGCGGCTCAGAGAAAGTTCTCCTACAAACACGTACATAGCATAAAAATCGGTAACACGCGGAAGTTCTACAGGAAAAAAATCAAAAAGACTTGCTGAGCAAGGCAAGAACTTTCCAATAGAAGGTGAGCATAATAATAAATAACACTTGCACGGATGCTTGCGGAGGAGTCGTTGACTATATTAAACTAATACTAATTATGAAACAATGTAACAGTAACGGTACTAGTCGTAATTAACATACTATCGTTAACATTATCGTGATATCGAAATTTCTTCCCACAAGATCACCGATTAATTGCATCGATTTGCGAAATTCTTAGTGTTCGATGATTATCATAGTCGAGGAAAGGTATTTACAAGATATTAACATCCGCATCTAATCACATCTCGTAGCATCGCGACTTATCACGCGTATCGCCTAACCTTTACATGAATATTGAACGAACGAACACTTCGAACGCATTATGCAAGTGTACGTTACGTTTTTCATTCGCCGGTAAAAGCTTTCAAAAACGAGTTAATGAGCGATGGCATGATGATACGTGGCATGCGCGAAAGAAACGAATGCTTGCCCATAGAATAGCTGAAAATGATTCGAAAAGTATACTAGCAAAATAACAATAGATTCAGATGATAACTGACCAGTCGACCAGGATTAGTCACAGCCTTTTAACAATTCTATCGATTTTTTGCTACTATTATACTTATTTACTCCAAAGCTAAGATCCTACCTAGGCTAAACTAAACGTTAACTATGACTCACAGTTGGAAAATGCACTTATCTTATACGTAATCATTTATCAATTACTGAGTTCGTTAAGTTCTATTTTTGTTTGCTGAAAGGAAAAAATCTTCCATTAATTAATCATCGCTATATCGTTGTTTGCTATTGTCTTTCGTCTGATCGACAATCATTTACCCATTCCATCGTTGTAGAACTCTTCATTTCTGGTTCCTATAATCTGGTATTTAATATCATCGAATTTATTTTGAAGCACGTGCACGTGCCAAAAAATTAGGTCACGGAAGTTTTATGCATTTCTGTGAAATCTGAAAGGGCAAAATTGCAAAGTACACGTGTGACACGTGGAAATATATAAAACATCGGAAAGTAGCACGCTTTGTAACGTTTAATCGAGGTAAAACAATTTTTTATCCAGCTTCTAGTTTTTTCTTTCGCTTCCTTTATATTCTGAAAAATATGCGTAAAAATCCGCAGGCTACGTATTATGACGTAAACGGAATGGAACGAATCAATAATAGAATAAATTAAATAATATTAATATTAAAATATTAAATAATATTAATATTAAAATATTAAATAATATTAATATTAATATAAAAATTATAATAATAATAATCGATAATAAAAGAAATTAAGGACAATGGAACACATATTCGATTTATACTAAATATCCGCGGCTGTCCTGATATTTATTGCCAGTCGCGTACATACGTTCAAGTTATAATTTCTAATACCATTAGAAAGTTAGGAGAATTTTAATCGAGAACGAGCTCTATACCCTTTGAACGTAATTTGTTCGTCACTTAATCGCTGCACGCGGTAAACACTAACGAGCAGCTCTTAAACAAAAGTATTTGTACGTTATGGTCAACAACGGGGTGACTAGTTATTAGCGCGTTCTCCTGTTTCATTGAAATTTTAATTGCATCAACGTAGTACGTTCTATGGTCGACGTCTTGACATAATTGTACGGATCGAATGTCTTTACGTAAAACTGTCCCGTGCACGTTGACGATTCGCGGCCAATCAACGATATCAGGCCGAATGTTACGTGCTCAACGCTATTTTTTCGCGTTCACGCTCTCATTGTTTGCGCGAAGGTTCAACGCGTTCGCGCGGCGTACGCGATAATACGCGCTCCGGGAATTTTATCCAAGGAGCATTGTGCGAGCGCAACACGTTGCGACACCACATCCTTTGCCTCTCTCGAAACGTCTTAATAACGAATTATGGTGCAATCGAACCATGCGCGTATAGCAAAAAGCAATCGTTTCTAGCCGTTCACTTTGAACACCGCGAAGGTTAATTTGGCAACTACATATATATCCATGTATTGTGTTTCTAACGATTGCCAAATGCTATTTTCATGCATATAGTGATGCCATCCTTTTGTTACGAAGGATTAGCATCAGAGAAATTTTCGGCTTATTACGCATATTGAAAATGTAACGTAAGATTCATCTTTTTTTTCAGCAAATATGCAGAGATACGCACAGGTGCGTTTGAGTATTAGAGCACCTACTGGTTACATTTATTGGAACGCTCTAGCGGATTTTACGCTGTAAAACATACGACGTGAATGAAAGTTCGGATTTATAATAAAATAAGCAGAAGATACAATCGGAAAAAGGATCTCAGCAAGACGATAGTATTAGGACAGCGTTAGGAAACGGTAGGCCAAGAAAAGCCGGTCGAAAGATGATTCGTAGAACTAAAGGAAAGTGTTGAGATATTGATCCGTTTCATAGCGCCGATGCGAGCGAAAAGCGAACTAAAAATTGCGCGTTTAAGCACTAAAATGTCTATATACTATCACGAAACTACGAAATATTACTAATCTTCTATTTACAACGAAGCTCGTAAGTCTCGTGACCAATTTACACGAAAAAAGATCGAGTTAGAGATACGATAACGCGTTAATGAAAATTCTAATCTCTAAATCTCTAGAGAGAAATCCTTAAAAGCTGTAGATCCTTAATAAACAATTTACCGATTACGACGATAAGTCCCCTGATGCTCGTAACCAATTTTACACAGAAAACGGATCACCAAAGTTGCAAGACTTTCGAGTTGGAGGGAATGACGCGTTAACGAGAGCGTCGCGACGTATAATGTTTACAAAGTTTGCGTGGAAATTAACACGATCAGGAATAAGCTGGATCGTTGTCACCGTTTACGATCGTGTTTCCGAGATGAAAGAAACAGCTACTATTATGCAATCGATCGTTTCGAACTAGTAAACGGCGTAGCGAAATAAAACTCGGTGTAAGTCTTAACATACGTTCACTAGCAGGAACGTGTTTTATTGAAACTTTTACGACTCGCTACCGGCTGCTCCAGCCGTTGCATTATTTGAATAACATCGAAGGTTGTTGACCTAGCAACCGAACGAAGGTGCGATCCAATTGGATGTGGATGTAATTACACCTTGAAATACCTTTCGTCATCGAGCATTTCCAATTCCCCGCCGAGTGTCCTCCATTTTTGCGCTTAGTCTTTACGCTCGATATCGTCGCGATTTGCAAGCACTCGCTAGCAACAGAATGTGCGATCGTCGCGCGTCGCCGTTTCGACAGAATTAATGTCGTTGGAATCTCACAACGATTGAGAAACCGCATATTTACTTCGCGCGAAAACCACGATGAACGAATTATGTCTCGTTCGGGCTAATTTCTTTGAAGTAGTCAATGTGTCGATTTTTAATTTATGCTTCAAATATGTAATATCGGAAAATAAGGATAGAAATTTTTTTCCGATTACTTACAATTTATTAATATTAAATTGAATATACAAATATAAATTGGACAGAGAACGATATTTATTTAACGGAAACTAAATGCAATACTCGTATCTATATCAAATAACTTTACAGTTATTTGATCGCTCTCGTCACAACGAATCTAACACACACACTCTCTCTCTCTCTCTAACAACTCTATCAATTCTCACGACTCTACTCTTCGACGACTCGAAACCTCTAACGACTCTACTCTTCGACGACTCAATTAGCTCTGATCTTCGCCAATACACTCCTGCTCGGTCGTGCTCGCTCTTGCTCTCGTCCTCTCACACACACACACACACACAAACACACTTTTCGGCTCACATACTCTGGCCTCTCGATTGCCACTCCTTGAAATGTGGAACCGTACTTCTGTTTTGACGCTGCTTATCTTTTCTCGCGTCACTGTTACTGGGCGCTCTTGGATGTAAACAAACCACGAAAGACGACGTACACGGTGTTTTCTAATTTCAGCCGATCTCCAATCAAAACTATTCTACGATATTACAAATATTAAGAATCGAAGATCCAGTGTGGAGAATTTGAAGGGTTGACTCTGAGATTTGAGAGTAATTTCAGAGAATAGAAGCTTAATTCCTGCGATTACTTCCTTCACATACTTCCCCTTTTCGGATCTTGACACTACGCAAGTCTCTTTCGGTCGTGCCGTACACCTCGCTGCAATATGTCCAAATCCGCTGCACTCGAAACACCTAACACCTTCTCCCCTCTCCGGACACTTAACACTTAGATGATCCTCACTACCGCAAGCATCTTCTTTTCTTCATTGCGTCTACAGATTGACTGGGCTTCCCGTTCTTCTGGGTTTTAGTCGGCTTCACAATCGACTTTGCTCTGCGACTCTTCTGCTCTTCGTACATCACTAACCTCTTCCTCAACTCTTTGATTGACGTAGCGCCGTACAATATAGCCTTATTGTTCTCGTCGTCTATTATTCCATCCACTATGTATTCCACCTTTGCTTCCTCCTCCATGTCCACATGGCTGGCTATTTCGAGCATGCGGTACATGTAAGCCAAACATGCTTCATCACTCTCCTTTTTTGTTTCTTCAAGTTTCTGATGTACTTGCCTACTGTTGACTTTCCTCGAAAATTCTTTCACTAGCCCCCTCTTCAACAATCACGCTCAGCTCTCTGTACGTTTCCTAAATCTCGTTGACCGGTTAGCTCTTCACCACCCGTCGAACCCTTAGGATACGATTGTCCAGCCCTACACGCCCGATTCAGCCTTGCAATCAGCACTGACCTCGCACCCGATATAGGGAGGTTCATTCGCGCGAGCTTACTCCTCAGCTCCTCCAGCGTCGAACTCTCTTCACCCGACAATCGTTCGTCCCCAACGTTTGCCATTTTTCACACTACACAAACTTAAACAGTCAACAATATCGTCTTTTACCGCACCGCGTACCGGTAAATTCACAACTAGCTCGAATAGCTCTGTTAAACCGTTTCGTTTCCTGTCTTGTCCAATCCCGGACGAGCCCCCAAAAATATGTAATATCGTGATATAATGTATTTACAAGGAGTGGACAATAGAGATGTTAATCAGACAGAAAAAGACGATTGTTGTTCAACCTGAACTATTCACGCCAAACGTACAGAAAACAGCGCAACTAAATAACTAGATAGCGACTCGACTTTTACCAAAACGCAATCAACACTCTCTCGGCAACGCCACTCGCAAACTCTGTCTCCGCTCAACTCGCACTCGGCTCCTCGACTCACACTCTGTTTCTCGACTCACACTCTGGCCGTTGTCGCATTCTATTGCCATTTTCCTAGGCCCACCGCACACGTGTTCTGCAGACTCTGGTAGCCAGGGTCACGTAGGTCTTTTCCACGAAACTATGCACTTGAAAAGACCGATGACACATTGATGGGCCCGACGGCGCCTCGGCTCTCCCGACATTGTTCATAGTTCGCCCGATATTTCTTAGGCCTTTCGTCCACGATACTACATATATGTAGTGGTGTACTGGTCATCTTTTTTCCACACGTTTTTAGCTTTTTAGCTGTTTGTGAATGGGCGCCTAATCAGCCAATCAGAAATGGCCGGTATTCTATGAATCCTATTCTTCAATGTTTGAAGAGCTGGATATTGGTCGAAAGCAGCTGCCCCAAATATATACTCAAAATTTTCAAGGGCCGCTGCAAAGACGAAGTCCGCCCATGTCGTCTGAAAAAAGGTTTGTATACATTTATTTTGTACCTCCTCTATTAAACAATTTTTTTAATTTACCTTCAAAAATGTGAAAAATCGAACTCTTAACTAAAGATCACTAGCTTTTTAGGAAGAATTTGGATTTTTATTTTATTGTCAGAATTTAATGGATAATTTTAGAAACTTCAACCTTTGGAGGTATTTGTTAATTAAAAATGACAAAACTGGTATTATGTAAAAAAGAGTAATGTGTATCCTGAATCAATGTCGAATGGAAATTAGACAGTTCTATAAAAATAATCCTTCTCACGATTCCACAACTTCATAGCTTAATTAAATACAATTCTTCGGCGATATAATTACAAATACATTTACAGGAATTGTGTAATATGATAAATATCTCGTTAAAGAAATTGAAATCGTAAATTCCGCGGATAACCAGCGTTTATCATATAGAGACTGGGATTTGCAAAGAATAAAAGTTGTAGAACGTTGAAAGGCGTTGAGAGAAACGTGATGTTATCCCGTTATTCGTTAACGCAACGCAGTTAAAAAAAATCCCGTAAGAAGATTACGATAATAGATAACCTGAGTCGAGTGTTTGTCGGGGGATCTAAAAGATTCTTTCGAGATGAGCGTCTGAGATTGCAGAGAAGAAAATTTGGAAGCCATCGAATTCGTGATGTCGATAGAAATCTTCAGTTGGAATCGTTGTATCATAACGTAGTCTGCTTATTGTCGATAAGACTTTACTAAACTAAAAGTGACTACTAAAAGTTTCTATCCTCTAAATTCTATCTACGATTCTATAATCTAAAAACTGACTTTTGCAAACAAACTGTAACATTCGCTTAACGGAAAGACATACGTATCTTGTTTGTACTCGTCTTTTCACAATGAATTCTTGAACGTCTGTCTCTGTGGTGAGACAAATGCAAAGTCATCTCATCAGTTACTCACCTTGCTCCAAATCTTCAAGAGTATCGACGAGCACTTCGCATATCAGCGCATCCCCTTTGCAGTTTCCCATTAGATCGTACTTCCTCGCCAAGTAAGGCGCCACAGCGTTACCCTGCGCTACCGGTTTCCCGTCTACCTCCAGCACAGGCAGCTTTTTATAAGGCATTGCTAAGAACAAACATGGCTCATATGAACACTGTGTAGAGGGAAACGATCGATAGGAAATCACAACACAGCTTCCGAGGCCGTTGCGTTCTTGTGAATAGATGAATCGAAATCATTTCGGTTTTAATCAATATGGCCTAGTAAAGAAATACAGAAATGTCTTCTTTCTCCTTTTTTTCTTTTCTTACGATTACGATGGACAGGGTATCGCGTGTTTTTGACTGTTGGGAAGAACCCAAAGTTTTTAAAATCAAGGATAAAAGATAATACCAGACACGGAAAAAATATTAGAAAATGTACACGGTTCTTGTAATGAAAATTGAAATGCAAGGAATATAAATCGAATGTCTCTTGCGAACGTAATTTTGTGTTTTACACCGACAGGATTGATTTACAGACTTACGTTGATTTTTTGTTTCTCTATCTGCAAGCGACATATAAGATTATATCGAAGACTATGCTACGTAAAACTTTTATTATACTATTTACGATAGAAATGTCGCAACGGAAGATCGAATTTTATGTCTGCTTTGTTCTTTCGACTTTTTAGCTATGTTCTTGTTCATTTCCGAACTGATTTCAATTTTTTATCCTTTTTTTCCGACAAGTCCTAAAAAGTTTTTAAATTAACGAGAAACGTAGAAGTATTTTTGTATTCCTATTTTAAGTCACCTATTTACGGTTTTCTCAAAATATTCGAAATGCTTCGATTCATTGAAAACAATAAAGATTGCAACACAAAAATTCGAGAATCGTAAGTGAATTAAGTTGGTATTCGATAAACACGATATTACGGAAGCAAAACTTAATGAACAGTTCGACTTTATTCCGTATGAAATTTTACTTTAAGTAAGTTTAGCCTGCACGTGAAACGAAAGTTTTATATACAGAAAAGTTTGAGTAAATGATAGATACCTGAGAGTTGAACGATGAAGGTAAAAATCGATCCTTCACGCTTACAATCCTTGTATTCAGGCCAGAGTTCTTCGGGGATCCTCTCGTCGGTATACTCGATGCCAGTATATGCAAATATGTACCGTATATGTTCGGCACGACCACGGGTATTGAAGTAGATTAGTTTGTAGGTATGTTCGTCGCTCATTTTCCTTGCTCTGTCAACTTATCGAGAAAAATGATACAATTAACTCGTGTAATTAACAGACTGTGTGCGTGTTTGTGTGTATAGAGAACAATTTATTTATTGATGGAATAATTCGTATAATACGCAAAATAAATCATTTAGAAGGCTGGAATATGTGCTTTTGAAACAATTAATTATGTCGAAAAATATTTCAAACGAGATATAATTATGAAAAAAATAATAATTAAATCTATGTAAATGTATGTAATAATAGTTAAATGTATGTAAATGTAATAATTAAATGTAACTAGCTGTAAAAAAAATAATAATAAAAAATAAATAAATGTAAAAAAAGAATTAAATGTAATTAGTTTCTTTTTACACACGCGATATTATTGGCGATATATGAAGGTCAACTTTATTTTTTTAAATAGATATATTTATACTTATATTTATAGATATAAATACATATATGATATAGATATAATAGTATATATAATATATATAATAATATATATGTCGAGACTGAATCTCCGAGTCCGAGCTCGAGGCGCCCTCCCGGGGAGGGCTCGCGGGAGGTAGCGGTTCTGCGTTGAAGTTCTCCATCGTCCGGTCGCGCGTGGGGTACCTTTATTGTCGATAGTTACACTAGTGACGAGGGCCTCAGGCTTGATAACGAATCCGTGACCAACGGGAGGACAGGTTCCCTTGCTCTAACTCACACGTGCACCACTCCCTGCTCGTAAGGCACTCGACTTCCATCACCGATCAGCTCTCTAGCAAGACTGCTCGTCATCCCAACGACGCCACCGAAACAAGACTCCGGTCGAGTGTCTCAGTACACACGATCCTCCGATCGACGTACGATTGCTATCGGTTTGGATACTTGCGATTGTTTCGTTATGGCTATATTAGGCTCTAGGTTGCAAGGTTAGGGTGTTGTCCTGAAGTTCCAGAGGGGCCCCGGCGTTCTTTCGTCTCCGACTCGGCCATCCTGACACTTACACGTCCTCGTGTGTGGCCTGCTGGCTTAGTCTACCCGTCGGGGCTTCCACCACGCAGGCATCGACCCGGCGCTCGTCCTCGGGGCAATGTTTTTCTTCTCGCCGCGATGGACAGCGAGACGCGATGTGTCCCGGCATGTGGCAGTGAAAGCACAACGCTTTTGGTGGTGCAGCCGGTCGGCTTTCCTCCGGGCGTCGGGGGTCCATCTTCGGTTCCCACTTCGCCCTCTTGCGGCATTCGAATGTCGGATGTCCGTAAATATCGCAGTGGCCACACCTGGTCCAGGGGGCGGGTGACCTGCCTCGTTTGTTTCCGGAGCTCGCTAATGATCTCCACGGCGGGGGCGGAGCCACTCCGTGTATAGGAAGGGCTTCATTTCTCTTTGGAATTGTGTCACCGACGTGATGTCACTCGTGAGCGCTAGTAACGACTAATTTTAAACGTAAAACGTTCATCGCGCGAGCCCAGCAGATGGAGGGCGGTGGCGGCGAGTACTTCCTTGGTTGAATTTCGCCACTTCGACTCCAGGAGGGTGATGATACGATTTCCGTACGCTCCTGGTGTTTCGCCGTCCCGCGGTAGTTCCTCGGCTACCTTGATTAGCGACGCGGCTGCTACTTCTTGGCCACCGAAGTGCGCGGCAAATTGTTCCTTAAAATCTGGCCAGGTGAGCTCGTCGCCGTTCATTATCTGCGTAAGCCAATACGCTGCCGGACCCTCTAGGGCACGGTTTAGGGCAAAATACAGTGCGCTGTTTTTCAGGGGGTGGTCCCTCATGAGCAGGCCGACGGCTGTGCACCAGGCGGCTGGATCTGCGTCCGCGGCTTCGGGGTTGAAGCGCGGTAGCGATACCCAGGTTGCCCGGTGTCCTTTCTTCTTCTTCTTCCTCTTCTTCTTCCCTAGCGACCGCTTTAGTGCGCGCACGATACTCTTACGATCCCGTGCCGACAACGTGTGTTCGGATGCCACTTCTGATGTCGAGTCTGAATCCGAATCCGAGCTCGAGTCACATTCCGAGTCCGAGCTCGAGGCGCCCTCCCGGGGAAGGCTCGCGGGAGGTAGCGGTTCTGCGTTGAAGTTCTCCATCGCCCGGTCGCGCGTGGGGTACCTTTATTGTCGATAGTTACACTAGTGACGAGGGCCTCAGGCTTGATAACGAATCCGTTACCAACGGGAGGACTATCATATAAAAAGCAACAGGATATACGAAATAATATAATTCTGACTAGGACAACATAAACGCAAGAAGTGTTGATATTGAAAAAAATATTTAATTTTGTATATAAATATTTTCATATCTAAAAAAGTTTCCGGAAGCAGGAAGATTTACAAACAAATAATATCATAAACCGAATGTTTCATGATCCTTTTCTAATTAGAGTATGTGACAGCATGTGAGAACGTTTCTTAAAAATATGACTTATTGCAATTACTTAATCGCAATTATAAACGATTAAGACCTTCTCACAACGAGGCAATCTATCCAAAGTATAAAACTCGTTATACTTGATGAGAAAACAAATCTCTACTTAGGTTTCATTTCGTTTCATCGCGTTCATAAAAAGTGAATTTGTATGAACACATCGTGCAATTTAGTAATTAGGACCGTTGATCTCGCTGCAACATAGATGGATAGAAAAAAGCCATTTAAAATGATACAACGTCGGGAAGACAATTATGAAAATTATAAATGGAACACAAGATAAAATTGTTTAAGATTAATTCTTCTTTTTTTTTTTTAATCGCGAGTGTTTGCAAACGAAGTTTCAATCTGTTTACAATGATAGCAATGAGAGGGGGATGTCTATGAAAGTTATAAATGCGATATTGAATAACATTTCTGCGAGTGGGTTTGTTTTTCGTTACAAATGTTTTTTAAACGAATCTGCAATCTGTTGGAAACTACGGAACAGTAACGGGACGACTGATAGGGAAATAAAAAAGATCGCGTTTTATTTGAACAGACAAATCTTTGAAATCTATTCGAAAGTCTATTTGAAATGGTACGAGCTCGAAAAGAACGGTGAATACTATAGAAGAAGGATTAATTAAAATTCTTATTAATCTGTACGCTTTGTATATTAAATACCTTGATCGATGCCAAGATAACAAATTATTATACAAAACAGTGAAGTATCCACGTCTGACATTAATATCGAGTATTACCATTACTGTAATTTAATTTTTAACCGATCCTGAAAATTCCTTAGAACGTAAAAAGTATAAAATGTTACTGTGCATTTCAAGATTAAATGCGCTGTAATTTAGAAACAGTTATGAAGCGGAAACAAATAATTTATTCAGAATAAGAATTCTACGTAATCATGTTAAAAAAAAAACGTACTTGTAACGCGTTTAAACTCCAAATATGTAAAGACAATAAGGGAAAAAAATTAAACGAAGAATCGTATTTTTTGTAAATTCACACAAGATTTTATCCAAAAAAAAATTGGCCTGTACCAATATTTTTATTTGTCGTTACAAGTTACGAGGGTATTAAAAAATTGGCCACGAATGGACCAGAGATAAGAATTTATCAGACTTGCTCTCGTAAATTTCAAGACGTTTCGGATATTCTTGAAAATCTTTGGACAATGGCCTCGATATTTCGCAGCTTCTATCCTCGAAGCGGAAGAACTCGGCGTTAAAAGCGACAGAACTGGAGAAACCCGGTGACCGCGAGCCTTTCACGCTCTCGACAGATTTCTCATCCCTCGTAATCCTCCCGGTGTCACCCAATTTCCACCCTCGTATTACGATTTGTTGCTTCCAACGAGGCGACACCTTGTCTTGTGATTTCCTTTTTCGTCGCGTGAAACACGACCGAACACTTGTTCAAACACACAATTCATATTTATCTAACTCGACAAAACGCCGTGTCATTGAAACAATAGCATTCTTTGGCTTTTATGTAAATTCCAATAAATTATGATAATGTTCGTGGAGACATTATTGCTACCTATTTTATCTGTCGTGATCCAAATTGATTGATCGATAATTCTGCTTCTCCTGACCTTTCCACAAATGGTTGTTTATATCTCGACATTCTTGGTACTTTTAATCAAATTTTAATAACAGTACTTTACTCGTCAGAAGTAAATAAAAAAGCTCTAAGTAGAAGCAAGGATTTACTTACCTTTCCTTTCTCGAATCTCAGTTAGCAATGTTGTTCCTCTTGAAAGATTTTCCAAGTTTCCAAGACAATTTCCACGCTGGTAACATTGTATATATTTTAAGTATCGTGAACCACAGGAACTTGTTGAGACAATATTGAAGAAAGCAAAGAGAATGAAGAAATTGTAGGAACTATGAGAGGCTACTCCTTCTTTCACAACTTATTTTCTCTTCGTTTGGGGGGAAAAACACAAATGAACGTAACGGTTGGTTTCATATACGTTTCAGATATCTGCTACTATCGCATGGAGGAGGATCCTGAAAAGAAGGAAGCGAGGAAGAATCAACTTTTGAACGAAACAATACCATTTTACTTGACTAAATTCGACCAGATTATTGGCGAAAATGAAGGATATATCATTCCTTCTACCGTAAGATTTTTTAGCCAAATTTAATGTTAAAATTTTTAGTCTTTGTGCAAACTGGGCCATGTTGTCCATAAAAAATTATTGAAACTTTGTTGCGACAAGACAGCTTTAATTGTTGAGAGCAGAGTGTATCTTTAAAATTCACTCCTGTTAGTTTATGTACAAATGAATTTGCCAAGATTTTCAGCTTTTAGATAATTATTCATGTATCTTCCTCATCAAGTTTGATAGAAATTATTACTATCGTAATCAAAGCAAAGATTAAGATATGTAAAATCATTTCTCTGGATATGACACTCTTGTTTAATGAGTGATAAATGATACCATTCGAAATATCATATTTATATAATATATAATGATACTTATAAGTGTAATCACTTAAGTACAGATATCTGAATTTTTCTCACTGTCACTGACATAGATACGTATTATCGTTCCTTAGATTACTTGACCAGTTTATTTCTTTCATCACTGTGTTATTATATAATAATAATAAATAGTCACATTAAATTAATTTAGTATGATTATGTTGTTTAATAATACGTGTTTCATTGCAAAATATTTAGCGATTGAAGGGCTCATAGGAAACATGAAAGTGAAAGAATACTAGAATCTAGAGTTTACGATTTCAATTTCTTTAACGAGATATTTATCATATTACACAATTCCTGTAAATGTATTTGTAATTATATCGCCGAAGAATTGTATTTAATTAAGCTATGAAGTTGTGGAATCGTGAGAAGGATTATTTTTATAGAACTGTCTAATTTCCATTCGACATTGATTCAGGATACACATTACTCTTTTTTACATAATACCAGTTTTGTCATTTTTAATTAACAAATACCTCCAAAGGTTGAAGTTTCTAAAATTATCCATTAAATTCTGACAATAAAATAAAAATCCAAATTCTTCCTAAAAAGCTAGTGATCTTTAGTTAAGAGTTCGATTTTTCACATTTTTCAAGGTAAATTAAAAAAATTGTTTAATAGAGGAAGTACAAAATAAATGTATACAAACCTTTTTTCAGACGACATGGGCGGACTTCGTCTTTGCAGCAGCCCTTGAGAATTTTGAGTATATATTTGGGGCAGCTGCTTTCGATCAATATCCAGCTCTTCAAACATTGAAGAATAGGATTCATAGTATACCGGCCATTTCTGATTGGCTGATTAGGCGCCCATTAACAAACAGCTAAAAAGCTAAAAACGTGTGGAAAAAAGATGACCAGTACACCACTACATATATATGTACGCTGGCATCGCTACGTTGGCAAATGTTCGATGTTATACGTGTCGTAAAATGTAACAGTTCTATCTGAGCTGTGTTCCTTTATGTGAAGGTATTATTGTGTGTAATATTGTGAATTACGACTTTTCCTCTCCGATATTCGTGAATTGAATCACGGTCAACTCAGCTTGAACTAAAATCCTAACTAAAATCGTCACCAACAAATCCGATGGTCCCGTGCGCTAGACACACCCATCCTTAGCTTTCCTCCGAGACAGCATCGTCTCCCAAGACAGTTCTGATTTTACATCCTTCGAACGGTCAATATCCTTCCACCGGGTAGGACACACCCACAGATCAGTCACTCATTCATCTCGTACATACGCACCAGCGTAACTGCCTTCGTTATAAGTTGTTGGAATAAACGGTGAAATATAACTTACTATACTGTGTCATATTCATTTAACCACCTCTTATCTTAACCGAAACTGGGGAACGACTACTTCGCGGCGTCGATTCACCGAATCGTAGCGAGAATTTACGCCTCTCGTTACTGCGACTGCGTCTCTCCGCGAACGGTCGTAACACATTGATCGACAGAAGTACTAAACTCTAATAACATAAATTTATATATTTTCTATTTCCCAGCCACCAGTTTTATAGATTTTTCTATCTTCTGTACTACTTTTATCCCTTTTATTTTTTCTTACATGAGATTATTGTAAATTTAATATCATTTGTTCGCAATATTTGTTATTTATCTTTCCTTGAATTTGAAATTTCGCGCTTCAATGTTGTGTGTTGTTCGACGTTTTATCGAACGATGTTTATCGAACTAGTTTATGAATACATACATAATCATTAAAGAATCTATAAACCTTACTAGTTTGTTTTTACTAAGTTTTGTTACAGAAAACATGTTCTCATAAATTTTCAACTTTAATTTATGGAAATTTATTAACCTTAAACTATAAAATCATTCAATGAGTCTTTCCGGATGTTTTTATGTAGTCATAATTTCACATATCAGCACAGCTCCACCAATAGGATAAGAGTTACGTGGAAGCAACAGGGGGGAAGAAGAACATATATTGATCTAATGGTTATTTTTGTCTCATTCGAGTTTCTGTTAACCGGCTTGGTAATTTCATGTGCTTGTTTCGACTTTGAAGTCTTAAAAAAAAAATTGTAAGTAAGTAGTATATATATAGTATATATATCCTGAGTCAAAGTTTCTCTTTATAAATAATAAACCGTTTTAAAACTATATTTTGTATGTTTTTTCCTTATTCATAATTAAATAATAAATATGAAATACTTCTACAGAAAGCCGACATCCTTCAATTAACCGAACAGCAGATGATTTAAAAATTAGTAGTTGAAAGAAATAAATGTTATTACATGTTCATAATTGATCGATAAATTTAAGTATACAATTAGAAAATGTTTCTTCTTTATTGATAACTAAATAATACAGATAAGATACAAGATACTTGTACGAAAAGTCGGCGCGTCGTTCAATTAACGGAACAGCAGAGGATTTGAAAATTAGTAGTTGAAAGAAATAAATGTTATCATATGTTCATAATTGATCGATAAATTTAAGTATGCAATTAGAAAATGTTTCTTAAGTTTGGAAGAATATATAATCATGCTGAATGTTTTGTAGTTACGAAAGTTGTATACAAACATACATTGTACATACGACTAGTAATGGTACTAAATTACTGTTAGAGGGTCTTGGGTGTATAGAACCATATGGTTAAATTAATACTAGAGATAACGAATCGTGCGAATGTAATTAATATTTTGAAATGCGTTGTTTGCATTAATTGATAGTTTTCTTATAAACTTTTTTATAAACAATTTCATTGCTATAGAAAAAAGATAAATGCCGGTAATATGTCTATCCTACTTAAATAGAAAGTGCAATATTTTGTTATAATATTTGGCGCAAGTTTATACATTATTACATCCAAAAATAATATTCTTTTTATATCTAAGCTATATTAAAATATAAAGATACAAATAGCTATGCGAGTAGTTAGTAGTTGATGCTTTTTACTTAAATTGTCTTATACTTCATAATTTGTAATAATATAATTCTTGTCATCAATGATTCTTTGTTTTTACTTTGTATATATTATACTTCCAGGAAGATGCCGCTCTATAAATTGACTTACTTCCCAGTTACGGCATTGGCAGAACCAATCCGTTTTATCTTCAGCTATGCTAGTATTCCATTTGAAGATGAACGTATCAAAAAGGACGTCTGGCCAGAAATAAAGCCCTGTCAGCTTAAAATTTAAAGAAATTCTGTTTCTTAAATCTCATCTTTCCTAATTTAACTAAAGTAGCTAAATAAAGTAGAACACAATTATGCAGAGTATAACAGACATTATTGTTTACTCTCCATTGCTCTATAAGATATGTGGGAGAACAATAGGTATTGTTAAGGAGACAATGCCCTTTGTTTGCTGATAAATTATCAATAAATTAAATTATATCTTTCCAAAACAGATAACAGGAAGCTAGATATTTAAGAAGCATCATAATCTGTTTGTTCGATAGAATCTTTGATTCTATTAGTTGTATGTTTTTAGTGACTCCTTATGGCCAGCTTCCTATGCTCGTAGCTGATAGAAGGAAGGTTGCTCAGTCTACAGCTATTTGCCGTTACTTAGCCAAACAATATGACTTAGCTGGAAAGACTGACTGGGCAAATCTTCATATTGATGCCACTGTTGATACTATTCATGATATTCGTCATAGTGAGTATCCAGTGCTGTTTTGTATAAATCTTATGAGAATCTTGATAACAGATAGTACGTATCTGTTCAGGTATTTATTAGTTGAAATCCGATTTAATATTTGATTTAATCGAACGATACACGTATGTCAACAATACAAGACAAAGGATTAAAAAGGATTGTAATTCTATCTTCAGTATCATTTAAATTTCGCACAACACTGTATTCAAATTAGTATAACATTAGCGAATAGTATTTAACTGAAAACAAATTTTCAGAAATTGCCGCCTTCCACTATGAGGAGGACGAGAAGGTCAAAGCTGCAAAACGCAAGGCTGCTGAAGAGACGCTGCCGTTCATTTTAGAACGTTTGGACCAGCAAGTGAAGGAAAATGACGGCTACTTCTACGATGGTACTCTCTCTTGGGCTGATTTAACATTCGTTGCTCTGCTCGATTATTTGAACTTTATGTACAAGTCTGATTTGATCGAGAATTACGAGAATCTGAAGCTGCTGGAGAAAAAGGTCCTCCTTCTGCCCAAGATCAAAAACTGGATTGAGAGACGCCCAGTTAGCGAATTCTAAACTTCACGATTGCTTATGGTTTTATAAGCGTTTAAAGATTGCGGTCTTAGTGTGTTGAGAGAATGAAGAACGAATCGTGTTGATGGAAGTTTGTATGGAATATACTGATTGCTTTTAACATTCATTAGTTCCAGTTATTACCGATATTTTTGTCATTTAGTTAGGGTTTTCCCTTTAGATTACGTTGTGATAGAGAACTATTATTTGTGTATTCCTACAGAAACATACGAACTATATAAACTGTTGACACGATGTTGTGCTTTTGTATTATAGAGATAATAATAAAACCATCAAACAATCATTAATTATGTTTTTTATTATATTCATTAAGAATTGAAGATTACCTCCTTGGTGATCTTGATAATATCGTATTTTACAAATGTCGAACAAAAAAAAATGTATGATTATTTTATTCAATACGTTATGAGGGTTGCTTTAAAAAAAATACGAGTTACATATTTCTTTGAAAAAAGCATGATTTTTATCGATACAATAATGTTCTTCTGTTATCGCTTTAAAGTTGAGTACTTCGTTGATTACACGAGAGAACTCGCCTACAGCAAACAAGATACGACCGTGTGTAAAGTATTTAATCTGTTTGCTCGTTGCTAGCTACACATAAGGCTTGCGTAAAAAAAAATATGCATTTCAGTTCAGGCGGAGAATTATGTAGGAAGTCATTTTGTCGATCAATAACTTAGTTAATAAAAGATCAAATTTTCATGTACATAAATGTAAGTAACGTTCAAGTATTAATCATTACATACAATTTTTGTATAATTCGATATCTTGGTCACTTACATCTTACAAATGATATATAGATAATATTTATGAGATACATTGGAGCTATCTTTTAGTTAACGCCATTTTTTCTTGTTTTCTCTGTACTTTTACTATTCTTCCAAAAATATCAAAGGATCGATGACTTCAAATTAAACTAGAATTGCTTCGGTATATTGTCAATCAATGGCTATTTGTATTCACATCTATATCAAAGGAAAACCGATTGCAAAATTAATTACCCTTGCAACTCCGCAATCTGAAACTATGTGTGATCGACCTTGAAGATGACAAATCTCAATGTTTGAAGTAGTACAAAAAGATGATAATTTAATTTCGCTTTATCAAACTGTACAAAATTTGTATACACATACAGAAAAAAAACGGAGTTCAAACATTAATCAACATGAATTATCGGTTATTATTGCTGAGTAATTATTAGGATTAGAGTTTTGGAGTATCGATCGTATCGAGTTTTAACTATCGGTTTCCGCAATTTATTATTTTTCTAAATTATCTCTAAATGGTATCAGTTTTTGAATATTTTATAGTTTACACTCCAACATACTGACGTAAGCTATCGAAAATAATTGTAAATTATGCAATATCATTTTTTTTATATTTCATAATCTAAATTTCAATCTATTTTTTGTATTTAACATCCCTTTTTTATTGTTCGTATTCCGTCTTGTACGTTCTTCAAAAAATCTTAAGCTATTAATTCATGAATGTTATGCTCTATTTCAAAATATAAAACGAGAGAAAGAAGTTAGTAAAATATTCTTAATATTTTATTTTCACCCTACATTGATTTGCATAGGATTGCGCAATCGATATCTGGTAATTTCTTATATTTCACTGCTTACTTAAAGAATCGGTCGATATTACCTTATTTGGATACATATAAATAAATTGATAACATTATCTTTAAATATTATTACACCAGTGATAAAGTTAAAATCATCTTACGAAAGAATGACTGTACAAGATTCTTATTGACATTATTAATTCTAAAAATTTGGCCCGTACCGACAATTTTATTTAGAAAGTTATCTCATTTCAACACGTTTCTCAACATATCAATGTTGTTGATCATTCTAGCAAAACTTCTTGATCAAAATAAACGATTACGAGGACAATTATCTTGTTTTCTATCTCTTGTTTTTTTAAAGATTTATAATCTTTCGTAGCCTGATTTTTAATGACTTATAATCATATTAGTTATTAATTATTAAATTGTTATAATTATATAGCTTTAACTCCGAAATTTCTGTAAAAATAAAGCTGAAGAATTTCAACCCGTTCAATAAACTTAATTTTTTTATAATATGAAAAGTATCATAAAATATCGAGATATGGTAAACGCGAAATCATTTTTCGTGAAGGACTCTAAAAGTTACTCTATGGGGTGTAACATTGGGTTATTGATTTTTTGCTATCTCCATGATTTGCAAAATTTTGCCGCTCCAGAAACCCGACAATCTGACATTATGAAATAGGCCTAACCTAACCTCAATCTAGAAAGTGGCTGGTTAGATTATTGCAATTCGTCCAATTTTATTATTTACTATTTTCAATTAAAAAGAGGGCATTGACTTTTCATCAAATTATAATCAAAACATATTTCCTATCATCAACAATTTGTTAACTTTGAAATTAACCATCTTTCACATAACTTATCGTTGTGTGCGTAATAAATAAATAATTTGCAATCTACTAGAAAATTTAGCCTTGCCGATGAAACCGAGTATAGAAAAGTGGAATCTTATCTCCCTTTTCAAACAATGACAGTCTTTTTAGCGGGCTAAACAATATAATTACAATAAATATTGCTCGTAACCGTAACGGACGTCATTCAACGCCCCAGTAGATCGTTTAGTTCATAGACTTTTTTTATGATACCCATTACGAAGTGATTTACTTATTAACAAAGCTGTGCCACGAAGGATGTTACTCTATCAAGGAATTCTAGTTGATTCTGCCATGTACGCTATCGCTATTTATCACACGAATATCATTCAGCATGGTGGGGAGAACGATATTCTCGGAGAATTACAAGAACTATTTATATGAAGCTCATGGTCGGTAATTCAAAGCAGTATTCTACGAGAGATCAACGTGTCTAGTTCACGTTCCAGTCTAAAACATCGTAAGTCTTTTATGTCTCAATACCATTTTTCACATAATAAAGGTTCTGCAAAAGTTTGTACTTTGATATATTCGCATCGTGGCAATGTAACATCAGGCTTTATTTTCGAAATTTATTAATAGGTTATATTCTATTAATTAATTTAATTAATTATTAAATTAATTAATTTGAAATTTCATTTAAATGCTGCTATTGCGTGATAAATAATTTTCTTCCCAAACTTCAAATAATAATCTTATTTTCAAAGGAAGCTTTATAATTTGTACTCTCTCGATATTGACAGAAACCGAAGGTAATTAACTTCGCGAACGATGTTTGATTTTATATCATCAGTTGGAAGTTCAGAGTATTTCATTGAATATATTGATCCATATTCGTTTAGCTGGAGAGAAGCGACAGGTTTCATTCAGAGTCACTCTGAAGTTTCGCACAACTCTCTTGCGCAATATTGCGCAATACGCTATTATGCCCTTAGAAAAGTAGGAAATT
Source organism: Bombus huntii (assembly GCF_024542735.1). NCBI lineage: Eukaryota > Metazoa > Arthropoda > Insecta > Hymenoptera > Apidae > Bombus > Bombus huntii. The sequence goes on along the minus strand of NC_066244.1, from coordinate 14,377,461 downwards.
TGAAAATTTGATAAGTGTTCTCCAGTCTTTGCAAATTTCGTCAATTGTTTTTCTGTGATTTCTAAATATCAGAGATAAAAAATAGACAGTTACATATATTTTATAAACTTTAAACAGACATTTTAATAAAATTAATAAATTAATAAATGAATTAAAATATCAATCGATAGCATGTGTTCTTTATCGCTTAGCTTTTATGTCCTTTCTGTTTATTGACATTATAACTATAGTAATGTATGCGTCAGCGTAAAAAAATGAATTTTATTAGCCGGCTAGTTGTTATACTCGTATCATTAACGGAACTAATGTTAGAAACCGCGAACCTTCACTTCATTTATCATGTTCAATGTCACGGATCATAAACATGAATTTCAACGTAATAGTGAGTTACAAACTACTAAGTACAAGGTTTCTTTTAGAAGATATTAATGAACGTTGCGCTAATTTGAAGTACTTGAACAATTAGAATCTTCTACTGTTAGACAGCTACACTTTTTCAGTTTGACGGGCAAGAGTTTATTTAAACTAACATTAACAATTAAAAATTTCATTCAATGGCTGAATTTCGATTCTTTTTTATGCGAGGGCGTTGCAATTATATATATTTACAATCGAATTTTCCTTGTTCAAAGAGATCAACTTTGAATCTTCAACTTCTAAACCTGAGAATATTCAGTGCTTCAAATTTCCAATTTTACGAATATTACAACTTCTAAATATTTAAATTGTCAAGCACCACGAATTTCAAATATTACAATTTTTCGATTTCCTCAATCGTTATCTTTTTTAACTCTCTAACTTTTTAATTTTTATTTCAAAAATACTCGAAGTAGCGTTTCAGTGAAGTGCAGAGTATTATTCATAGATACCTTACATAAGACTTCATACAATTTATAACATACGTTAGGTGTTTACCTTGCGAAGGTAACAATAGATAATCAGTGACGAGACTTAGATGGCAACATTATTGTGCCATCGGCGATTGCGTGTTTCATATAACGTGAATCACGACAAAGATATATCGGACGTACGAGCAATACTGCAACTCATGATATTATTAAAATAAAACTGTTCAGTTACCTACGTACAAAGTTATATAAATAAATTTTAGAAAATTATATATATATATATATATATATATTTGGAAATATTATTACAAAATTTTCAAACTGATTTCTATTATAATGCGTACGATCTTAGATTAATCTCCCTCGTGAGAATATAAACGAAGGATAACTCTAGAAGAACATTACTCTAGACATTACTCTAGACATCTCATCTAGAACATTACTCTAGAAGCAAACCAATACAAAATAATATTAGAAAATTTGAGTACATCAAATTATGTTTGTTTAATACAGGAAATGCCCAGCTACAGATTGACTTACTTCAACATCACTGGCCTTGCTGAACCAATTAGGCTGGTTTTGCACCAAAGTGGAATTAAATTCGAAGACAGGAGGCTCACTCAGGATGAATGGCCGGAAGTTAAAAAAGGTAAAAATTCAAAATTCTAATATATTAATTTCATACTTATGTAATATCGTGATATAATGTATTTACAAGGAGTGGACAATAGAGATGTTAATCAGACAGAAAAAGACGATTGTTGTTCAACCTGAACTATTCACGCCAAACGTACAGAAAACAGCGCAACTAAATAACTAGATAGCGACTCGACTTTTACCAAAACGCAATCAACACTCTCTCGGCAACGCCACTCGCAAACTCTGTCTCCGCTCAACTCGCACTCGGCTCCTCGACTCACACTCTGTTTCTCGACTCACACTCTGGCCGTTGTCGCATTCTATTGCCATTTTCCTAGGCCCACCGCACACGTGTTCTGCAGACTCTGGTAGCCAGGGTCACGTAGGTCTTTTCCACGAAACTATGCACTTGAAAAGACCGATGACACATTGATGGGCCCGACGGCGCCTCGGCTCTCCCGACATTGTTCATAGTTCGCCCGATATTTCTTAGGCCTTTCGTCCACGATACTACACTTATATGAAGTTTACGCTTTTCAACAGTTTATGTTACAAAAGAACTTTTAAGATACAAGTTCAGATTACATAAAAAATGTAATTTGACGAATACTTGATTCAAAATTAATAAATGTCCAATGGGGTCTCGATGGAAGTGTATAAACTTTTTTAAGACTTCCGTATAAACTGTATAAATAACGATATTATATTTGACTCCTGTCGAAGATACGTAATCTCTACGCTATGTTTCCCAAAGAGCAAATCAAGAGCCTTGATTTTGATAAATGTTTGAATTTCTCTGTTCACATGTAATATTAATTAATGACTTGTTGATTATTGATGATCGCGAATATTTCAGGTATGCCACTTGGTCAAGTACCCGTCTTGGAAGTTGACGGCAAGGCTTACTATCAATCGAAAGCAATCCTTCGCCTGCTCGCCAGGAAAAACAATCTCTATGGTTCCAACGATGAAGAAGCTTTCCTAATCGATGCCACCGTTGACACCATCGATGACGTGAGAGCAGGTAGACGTCTATTAACTCACTTGCGTTAACTCACTTTAACAGTACTTGGTCTGTCATTCTTTGATTCATGATTATTGTTTCTTGCAAACGAAGAACAGTCCACACAAAAACATACGTATACTTGAAGAGAATATTTCGAATTTATGTTTTAATTTTTATATATCGATTTTGTATTTATAATTTATAGCATACTCTCAATACCACTTTGAACAAGACCCTGGATACAAGGCCAAGCTGAAGGCCAACGCTGAGAAGAAGCTTCCCATGCTCCATAAGTTGGATGAGCAGGTGAAGAAAAACGGAGGACACTTTGTCAATGGAAAGGTAATTGTTTATTTGTTTTGCAAAGTCTAGAAATCAGCTGCTCAGAAGCTGTTTCTTCAGTAATCGACCACAAATTGAATAGTCGAAAAGAGTGATATTACTAAAGATTTTCTTTGTAATTTTGTAATTTTTTTGCAATTATTACTCTAAATTTGTAATCTTCATCTTTATCTGAGTCTATTTTTCAGATATCAATAATGAAAAGTAAAGTAAAAGTAAAAGAATTTACAAAAAATGGGGTCGATTAATTTTTTATTTTCTTAATACCAGTTAAAGTAATTTTAAACTTATTTCTAAGCCACATTTTCAATTGTCGTTGTAGTTGACATGGGCTGACCTTTTCTATGCCGCACAATCGGAGACCTTGTCCAACATGCTGCAAACCGACATCAACAAAGACCACCCTGAACTGAAGAAATTGGTAGAGAAAGTCAGGTCGCTACCCAACATCAAAGCTTATCTCGACAGCCGACCCCAAAGCATGTTTTAAGTTTAGAGACTTTCTACGTGCGTTAGAGTTCAACAGGACCGTCGATTGGTTTATTTCCTTGCAAGTATACTTGCAGATTCTTTTACATTTTATGTTTTATACAAATTTTACGTCACGTTTATAAAAACATAGATGAGATAGATGAATGGTTTTTACAAATTGTTATGTATGATACGAGTAGAAAAATAAATATCGCTTATATTTATTCAAGAGCTTTCCTTTTGTAATTGCGAAGCAGTGAACTTGTATTTTCAGTGAAATGAAGTACAAGAATGTACAAAGCAAATTTCATAATTAATTACATAATCAATTCGCACTGTATTACTTATGAACGATGTTTCCTTAAAATATTACACGATCTCTATGACTTTCTGTAATTTCCAAACGACCTTGCTCTATGTTTAGTATCGCTATAATAACATTTACCCTTAATTAAGTTTGAAATCGTCTGAGATCATGTTTTCACGGTATTATTCAATTTCTTCCTGTATCTATTCTTAGAAAATTTGTTTAAGCGCTGCTGTTTACGCAAAATGAACCATGGAATCGTTTTCTTACAGTTTTCACCGTTTCAGTGATTTATAATGATGTTTGCGGATCAATGAACACGCGGAAAGGGCGTATACAACACAGTAGTGTTAATTGGTAATATTAAATTTCGATGATCTTGGATCTTTTCAATGTGGGCGTTTTCGCAATACACTGGGGAAGCATTTATGTCAGACTAATAATATGATTTACATTAGCTTGTTCGAAGATCTCCTGCTGTTCGGTTACAATGTAAGATTTACAAATATGCTTCCTCTTAAAAGACATACATATTCAGTATTTTTGTTTAAATTTCAAGTCTTAAGTTCTTCTTTCTCAGATTCTTCTGACTGTTGCCTATAGAAGTTCGCATACACGTATTCCTACTTCAAAGCCTCAATTTCTCAACTTTTTTCTTTAATTCGTTAAGTACTTATGCTTCACTCGTTCGACGAAGGGACGCTTTTCCTTAAACGAACGTTAAGTGATTAAGTCACAGTTCAGTTCACCCATGTATCGTGCCAATTCCATACCAGTAAACTCTGTCTCGTCATGGTCCTTTAAACTAGAGTTACTGATAGTGTTTGCACTCTCTATACTCGGATGACTTTGGAATCGCGGTGCCAACACTGTCCTCGTTTCCGGTTTCGGCGCTGAACTAGTTACGATCTTCTGTTGAGGCGAAAATAGCTCTTTGGTTCCCAATCTCAATCTGCCGGCAAGTATACCTGTTTAAAGAAGATTAAGAAAATTATAGCTTAGAAACTCGTAACTCGAAACAAATTAATCGTCAAAGAGTGAAAATATTTGATTTTCTCGGTCGACAATTAAATATTATACTGTCTCGTTGACGTGGAAATAATTACGTTGATTGATGCTTAAAATTGTTACTTTCCTCACCAATTCTTATATTATTAACCTTTATTGCGCGTTAACGTGACTATTACACGCTGATTGCTATGGTCGTTAGCCGAAGGCCATGAACTTTGAATAGATTCATCGATCTCCAACATTTATAAATTATCGCTCATTTAGACGTAATCAATATTCGATAAACGATCCAGGACTTCACCTGAACGACTTGAAGAATATTTCTATCAAGAAAAATTAAAAGTAACAAATAAAATCTCACTTACCGAGCGTGACAACTCTCGATGCTCTTTGAATGTTCACGTAAGTCGCAGTCAAGCTATTGTTGCCTTCGTTAAAACTTTTACTAACGGACGACATCAGGGTAAGCTGACTGGAGTTCGATCCTCTGGATACGCTCCTGCTGTATTCTCGATGATTGATCTTATTCGCCATAGAGTCGGACTGGTTTCGTCCATTGTTCTTTCGATCGTTTAATCCAATAAGTTCGGTGGTATTGGTCGTTCTCAGCTTTTGGTTGTCGTCGCTGATGGAGATCGACGGCGAATTCTGACGATCATCCGTCTGCCTGAACGTGGACCTCGCGTACCTCGAGAGGCTACTGTACGTCAGCTGTCGTGGTACTGACTTGCGGGAGGATCCGCAGTGATTCGACAGCATCGACTGAAAGTTAACTTCAGTTTGTTTAACGCACTTTGTCAGACTCCATCTCAATCTTTTGGGGAGGGAGGGTGGGGGTTCGATTTTTTCTTAATTTTCAGATTTCTTTTGTAATTTTTACGTTTGTAATAGTATCTATTGTAATACTGTCATTTTTTCTTTTTTTTCTTTTTTTTTCACTTATTATTTCCACAGTTTTGGTGAAAAGTCGTTAATAGCAAGTTCCAGTTCTTTATATCTCTTCTTCTTATATTTTACAACGTTATTATCATTCGTTAATTATTATCCTCGTCGGTAGATTACTCGTACCATCGATCGGTACACGTAGCTTGTCGGAAAGAAAATTAACTTCGCACAGATTTTCTACTTGTTTGTAGTATCTTAGATTTTTCAGGATCGTTGTAAAGCTCTGTAGTTTTCTACTTTAGGGTGCAAAGAAGAAAACATAGAGAATATAAAGAAAAACCACGGAAATATTCATTTGTAAAGTTAAAAACACAGTTAAAATGTAACACGAATATACAAAGATACGTTCATTATTCGTTACTCTGGGGGATGATTGATAATTGAAACAGGATCGTTGACAGGTAGATTTCGATTCAAAATTCTCAAGTGATAACTTACCTTGAAAGCCTCCCTAAATTTGTTGGACATGATGTTGTAGAGCAGTGGATTCACTGTCGTGGAAAGGTAATAAAACACCCCAGACGTGTACGTGAGGATAGTGTAGACTATTACTAACGCGTCTTTCGGTTCAGTCGTATTCTTTGCGTGCACAGCCAACAGCCTTTGAGCGTGGAACGGTGCCCAACAGATGAAGAACGCCACTACTACTGCAACTGCAACGATCAAATCGTTTCTGTTTCATTTTTTTTTCCTATAAATGCGTTTGTTATTGGTATTTACAGTAGATAATTTTACAATCGGACGTATTAACCTATTAACCGGATCGTCTTTAAACGAAAAATTACAATTTTAAAGATAAAAATTAATAAAGATAAATTTTATTTTCATTGATGTTAATTTTAGTTCTTGCAGACGTACATATGGCAGAATTTATTTTTAACGAAAACAAAGCCACGCGTGAAAGAATAAAGGAACTTCAAAAATGAAGAAATTACGATGTCCACGAAAATTATTTGTTACGTCCAAAGAAATTATCAACCAAAATGACGAGTTAACTCGTCTGTATTTTAGATCTGTATGAATTATCATTATTTAATTATTTGAGGATGTAATGCAATTATGAAAAATTCAAAATAAACATACAAAAACGATCTATAAAATAATCACACCTTTATCTTTGAGATCTCCTACGTTGTTGGTATCGAATACAATAAGTATATATACTTCTAACATTTTGTAAATAAATATTAATAATTCTGTTACGTATGATAACATTTACAATTATGGATCTTTTTTGGAATTAAAATCAAATATAAAAGTAGGTATTTGTATAGCATAATTGAGATCATCTATAAACTCAAGATTTTGGAAATAACTAAATTCCTATATTTACCTATAATTTTAGACCCCTGAAAATAATTAGTATCGTGATTAGTAACTCGCCACAAGCAATTTGTGTGGGTATTAAACTTCCCTTTAATTAAAGTATCTATTCCATAGGCTTTAAGGCAGATTTGCTTCGATAAATCCTTCAATTTTCGGAACTGTAATATTTTATGCAAATTTCGAAAGAATTTATGACAAACGATCGAACATTCATAATAGTATACAGGGTGCCCCAGTTATTTGGGGCCAAACGTTGTTAGCACAGCCTCTTAAGTCAAGATAAGGAGAAAACATCACATAAATATATGTTATTAGAAACATCGTTAAAAGAGTTGCCGCAACGAGTAATAAACGAGAACTTCAAAGAACAATAAATCCAATTTTATTGATTTTTTATATCATTTCGTGATTCATACTTTTTATCCCAATAACGAACGTTCGTTACCGCTTATTTCGTATATCGATCTTTCTAGTCATAACTTTAGTTATCTATAACTAACTATCTATAACTTCTAGTGACATACGTTTATTAACATGTTTTTTCTTATTTTGACCTACAGAACGTACTTTAGCCGGGAGCAATTGGATCACTCTGTGTATAAATGTAAAATTAAAAATAAAATACAGAATGCAAAATTATAATAAAAGGATAGTAATAAAGAGGCAAAACAAAGTTCGCTTTTTGACTGTTTGGTAGATAAATCGATGGGCTTATAAGGTGACGTTAATAAACAGCACGATAGAAAAGCTCGTAAATTTTGTCAAATCGCGCCGGGGCCATTTACCTTCATTTCCGACTTTTTAACGTTTCGATCTTCTCTATCTTCTCTGCTTACAGTCGACATATTTTTCATGAAAAAGGTAGACTCAAATAATTAATCATTAATTCTCGTGATTTATTAATTATCTGTGAAATCTTTTATTCAACAAATAATTCGAAGGAAGTAACAACATACTGCTAATTTAATTGCTTGCTCTGTTAAAGAGTGGATTCTCCCACGACCATTTTATTTGAAAGAAAATCTACAAGTATCTTAGTTTCATTCACTTTTTTATTATTTGCGCCGGTAAATCACTAGCTCTTCGTTCACCGGAAGTTCCTTTTCAAATAAAGAGAGTTCTATGGCGAGCAGACAGAAGTAAATGTCTAGATTCCTTGAATAACTGAATATATATTAGATTCACGTCTGTGCACTTCTACCTTTTCGAAAGTGATCGATTCAGTCCGATTCAATGGACTGTTAAGCGTTCGAAAGATCCTGTCTAATTCAAATACTTGAATACTAATGAACCATAAAGATGTTCAGAATTGTTTGTAATTAGATAAGCGTTGTACTGAATTAACGCATAATATGAAATATCGTTTTCCTAAATTAAAACGTTAATGTCATCTAACAGGTACATTAGAGAACGTAACATATTTAATCTGATATTGACTTCGTAAGTAAATGATAAGATAAATAATATGATTTTATAAATGAACCTAATCTAAATACATATATTTGATCGTATATTTCTCATATAATTTTACGATTGTTTCTTTAATAATAAACAACATTCATTGCTCCAGATTTCGTAGAAACATCTGTTCTAGAATGAAAAAGTTATTAAAAAATATTGTTTCGATAATTTGGTTACTTCGAAAGAATTTATTTGTTCAAAAATTGTTTAAGTTTTCAAACAAGAGAATCAGGAAGGATTGGAAGAATATTTTAATAAAGATTCCGATGTTTTAATCTTCGGAATTGTGTAGCCATTTTGAGACACAAAATACAACTTGGTTGCTTCCCTAATGAAAAGTCGCCAACCTTGAATTTCATGAACCTAACCTGAATTATTCTAATATTTACATAAACACACTTACGTAAAGTTGAGAATGTACGTATGCTTTCAATATGTTTTACAATATTTTCACCAAGCTTAAACTCATATTTATAAATCACGCGAATATTCTGATTATTCATAACTGTTAATAACGAGGTTCTAACATTTTTATGATGAATTTCGTTGATATAAACCGTGTATTATAGCTCGTTTCTCGTTCCTTAATACGAACGACGTTCAAATAAAACAATCGACAGCGAAATAAAGTTTAGTTAATGGTATTGGCACAAATTCAAATGTTCGAATTGAAATTCACATTGAAATTCGAGAACGACATTTTTCATGCATATATGCAGCAATTTAATATTTTTATAATGATAATGCACCGTATCTACATCTAAACTGCATTGTATAAGAAAACATATTCTTCCAGATAAGATCTCTTCGGATAGGAAACAGTATACAGTTTATGACAAGATGTTTCGAATCGGTGATCCGTAAAATAACAGATTTTGGTAAAAAAGGAAATCGCCTCCACGTGTAAATTATTTATGGGAGATCAGAGGTTAGAATACGATATTGTTTTTAACCAAAAAACAATATATAGAACATACGGGTTGTATAATTACGAGATACACAATTCATACAATTACGAAAGAGGATTTAAGTTTTTGTTTATAAGTTGATTCTATTGTATACTCTACCCAAGTGTGTAATATTAAATAAATTAAAAAATAATTTAAATTACCTCAAAATAGCTACGATTTTGAAAGAATAAATGATGAGAAATAAAATGAACGTTTTGAATCAAATTGTTTAAAATCTGAACTAATATCCAGTTACTCGAAATCTTAGACGATTATACTTCTACTCTATGCGTTCTTTCACTCATTGTCGAGTTAATCGTCCATTTTTTAAAAATATTTTAAGTTTAAAGAAAATATTAAGTGATTGATAAACATCTTTTATTTTAATTTTACGTTGAAGTTGTTCGAAAAAGATCATTAAAGATCCTTCTGCTTATTGAAATAGCGATAGAATTTGGATATGAAATTAAGGTCATTAAATCATTTGAAAGATCACCTACGCTTCGGCATTAGGCGAAAGTTGCCGGTTTCGAGGCAACGACCTCGCTAACAAATATTCGTATTTCACAAAAAAATGTGGGCGCCCACATAATCGCCAGTCAACTCGTTTATCAAACAAGTAATCGGATCTCGTTCGTGAATTAAAGAAAATCAGTGAACACGATGATTCAAACGTTGTTTGCTTTCGAGTATTTTCGCATCCGTTTCGATGTAATTTATATAATACGTTCCATAATTTTGATTTTTCGTGAAAGATAATGCTGGTGTTGACATTTCGTTATTGCGTTTATAAACGACAACAATGTCTCTTTGAATATTTTATAATTAGTATGAGATTTTCTACGAACATTTTATTACACTCATAGACCATTTCTTGCGTTCGGTTCATTGTGTTTTATAAAAAAAAATTGGTCATAAAGAATAAAATGTACAAAATATATTTTTGCATTCATACTTTTGTAACGGATATTTCATTGAATTATGTGAATTTTATTCTTTATCCTTTTATAGCACTATTGCTATCATTATGGAGTTATTAATAAATTTATCATTTAATCGATGTAGCTGAATTTGTGTGATCAGTGATAATTCTAAAATAAAGGAAACGTTCATCATCTTTAATTTACTAAATAAATGTGATAATTCAGCACAATATAATAACCAACACGAATTTTGTAACTCGTAATAAATTACAATCATTTCCCAAAAGCGATCTCGAACTCTTGATTCGTCAAAAACAGACATTAACTTTCATTTCCTTATAAAACACATCTTTCGTTGCCATTGATGGTGAGGCAACAAAAAAAAAAAAAAAATGTAAATTTTAGAAGAGGGAGGTTTTTCAAAATTTGCGAGGAAATCTTCGTGAGTCGTCTCAACGACATTACAAGGTTGACTTAACACAAGATATGCCACCATTCGCGGAAACAACACAACCTTCCACTTGCAGCGTCACGAAACAACCGAAGCTGAACCGAATGTTGTTGTAAAACTAAACCCAGGTTGTATAAATAATAATTCTCCCCTCTGACGCAAAAACTGATGGAATTATAAATATACCTTTCTACATGATGAAAATAAAAAGACAATGCAGATCATCTATTCGATAAAAGCAAATTTGAAGTTTTTCAAGTTCTCCTACTATCAATAATCAAAGCAATAATCAAAATCTCGGATCAATGTAGATTCAATAATCCACGGCACTCCACAAATTCGATAATGTATAAATCACTTCACGGAAGCCACAAACTCTCTGAACTGCATCGTCCACTTTTCGATTCACCAGACATACAGATTACATTAGCTTATTTATCCCTCGAACGCTCGAAAGTCGCGTGGAAAGACATCAAAGACGTTTTGCTTCTGAAATGAAATTCCGATCGATTTTATCGACCTCGAAAGCTTTCTTCGCGTTCCAGTCCATCCTTCACTATCGTCTTTCGTCGTGGTTTCGCCAGTCGGTTACTTTGCATAAAAAAATGCCGCTTATCCATCATTCCCTGATCTTCGTGAACAGAATAAGATTGTACAGGCCATGGAAAACGCTGAGAAACAGGCGTTTCCGCAATAAATATCCAACAATCGTGTACGCACACGCATTTCCTCTGATACGTATTTATAGGCTGTGCTGGTCAAGAGATTGGAATGGTTTTTTTAATTGTATTTTACTGATTTTTTGGTCAATTTTATATTTATTTTGGTATTGACGTAATAATCGTATTAGTAGAAAAATGTTTTTTATCTTCGTTTTAATATAGAGAAGAAGAGGAACTAGGTAGGAGAAGAAGAACTTTCGTGGAAGAATCTTGTGCGAGCTATTTTTACAAATTTTCTGATTCTATGGAACATACCGCGATTTTAATGTTTTCTAAAAATATATTAGCGGGACATTTTCTTCGTATTCTGATAGATCGTCGTCCAAAGATTTTTCTAAATGAAGAGAATTCCATGCATGCGGACTACTTTCACAAAATTTTCGATTTTATTAAACACCTAACAATGTGAACTTCTCGCCGGTAGCGTGTGCTCGTTTCTCGATACTCTATGGCATTGGAAGAATTGTAGCGAAAACTAGAAGAAGGTTTTGTATTACATTTAAGGGTATCGGTAAAGGCAAGACTCGAATTTTACGATCGATAGTAGGATGCTCGACGAAGCTGTTGTGCAGCATGGAGAAATGAATTTCAGTGGGTTATTTTGAAGGTTTATTGGATTCGTTTAAATTTTAAGAGCGTTTTCCGCTGTTCGTTTCTGCCTTCTTCTCCGATTTATTTTCTTTCAATTTAGATTACCTTTTATCTCTATCACTATGAAACCTTCGATTTTTAATTCCGAACGTTCAAATATAGGAACAACGACAATGTAATAGAAATACAATTGAGATATCGGTGTGTAAAGAATTATGATACGATAATAAATTATAAAACGACCAAACTAAAAATAAACTTCGAATCAAAGACGGAAAATCGTCATCGTAGGAACATCTATCGTTTAAGTGGACGTATCATGCGATGCGATATATTACCAACTCGAACGACACATTGTTGCTCGTCCATTTTCATGAACGATTTATCGTTTTCATTTGAATTTCAGTCTCTTCTATAAATAGACAATCGAGACAATATCTGGATTCATTCAACTTTCAAGTAATATTCCCGCAACTACTTTTACGCAATTTCTCAGTCTCCTAATTAACGTTGGTTGTTCCGTGACAGGATGTTTAGAGCGAGTCATTTAAAAAATACAGGCTGACACTTAAGGCGTTGTAAACTGCGCCAAGTGCAATAACGCTGTATATGAATTAAAAGAGAACGTGAGTTTGCAGTCGAGCATTAGGAGAATTTAAATGGACATAGAATTTTTATGTCTCTTAATAAAGGTACATCGTTCTACACGTTGGAGATTTTTCTTTTCCAGTTGAAGTAAAGAACGTGAAAGATAAGCTAGTAAGAAAAGTATATAATTTTTGTCAACGATCCGAGTATAAGAACTATGAGAATTCATATATCCGCAGAAAACATAATTTTTACCCGTTGACGAAGATATCTTGTTTTACGAGTTAAACATTTTGTACATCGAGTTAACGCAGAAGATAAATAACAAAAGATAAATAACCGACGTTGCAATGGAAAAGATGGAACAATGGGAATTTGACACAACAAGTTTCGTAAGTTTTTTCAAACAAAAATAGCAACTGAAGAATATTTTTCGTCTTCGATGAAGATACATCGTTTAATATGTTAGAGATTTGATTAAACTCAAAGTGGAATTAGAATTATGAGAATTGAATAAAAGTTCAGTAAATTTTTTGGCAATACAAGGATACAAGACATTTATTTCCACGAAGAATTTCTTCCTTAGAAGATTTTCTGTAACAACGTCTAGATTTTTATAGTTATAAATATGCTCACGAATTCTTTAATTAAATTTTCTCAATTACAACGAACAGAAAGCCAATTGCAAAATGGTTTTGAACCAATAACTATTCCAGAATCATAAATCTTTCACAGTCGTATAAATTTCCAAGCTTAATGCCCACTGTTCGCCTGAAAACATCTGCTCTTTGTTTAACTTGATTTTTCCACTATCAAATGAAAGGAACAACGCGCTAGAGTGACTCGATTATTTCAATTGCGAGTTTCAAACGAGCTTGTCTTCCTCCGGCGGACTTTTCGCGAACACACGCCCAACTGTGCTTGTTTGCACGGCAAATATTTGACAGAGAATGATTTATACAGTCACGGGGAATAGCGAGCAACTGGACGTTGACCGTATTCGATTCTACGTCGCGTGAATCCAATCTACTAAACTGCAAGAATCGATATCGAGCAAATATATATACAGAAACTTTTCAATGTTAGTCTTTTGGTCCCTACTGGTGTTACCTTCGCGACACCGATGACGTGCGAATTATTTCATTTTTCTGTTGACGTAAAAAACAGAGAGTAAGGATAAATGAAACAGAGAGTAAGGATGAATGAATTCGATTTTCGAAAGAATAATTCAGTGGCGAGCATCCAAGCTTTGATGAAAAATATTCCTTCTAAGAAACAGTTTACGTTGAGCAAAGTAAAAATAAAAATAAAATCATCGCATACTTAAATTGTTATTCGACAGTAATTTTAAAAAATTAGAATCGCGTGACAATTTGCAAAAATTGCAATTACGCTTAAGTCTATTTTCGTAAGCCACTTTGAATCGAGAAACTTTTATCCTGGGCATATCAAACAATCCTTGCATCGGGAATTTCAATTGAAATAGAAATTAATCGGACGCCAATCGATTTGAAAAAAAAAAAAAAAAGAAGAAAAAGAGAAACAAATTACGACAAGAGACGAGATCTAAATTGCCTTGTTCTTCCATATTGGATAGTTACTGAATGGAAAAATGATCGATATTCGATAGTTGATGCTTCCGCGTCAAGGGACCTTTATTTCGTGACAATATTTCACCTTTTCATCCGCGTGACAGGTGAAAATCTATCGTACGGTCCGGTTTCACATTTGATGGCCGGAATTTTTGTCGTGGTTATCTCTTCACTGGCGAATACATAGTGGATGAAGATAAGTAGTCCCCTAGAGCACTCGTAAATTTGGAAAGCCAACTTATCTGAGATTTCTCTGCCTTTTCGCTCATTTTTCATGAACTTTGTATTAAGCCAGCCATTTTGTAGCAACGACAAAATTTGATGAATGTTAAACGTCACCAATGGTGTATAAATAAATTTATTATATGTAAATGAATTTATTCGTTAGAGACTAACGTAGTTACGTTGAAACAAAGATGTATTTATAGAATAGCTAGAACAGATTTATAGTCGAATGAATTATTCTTAATAAGTTAACCGTGAATTTTCTCAAACGAATCACTGCAATTTATTATCATTTCATTATCAGTTCATCGCTTGCGAGTTCAATTATTTTTCCATCGCCTATTCCAAAAAACGAAACGAATCATGGTCTTTGCAAATTCACGCGTTTCCAATAATCAAATTTTCGATAGACTCGTCATTTTTGTATCTCAGACCATTTAGATATCGCACGTGTATTTCGAAAGTGATACAGCTCTAACAAGCATTGTAGGATAAGCAGAAGAACCGTTTAGAAGAGTCCAAAGTTATTCGCTAGACGCATAATATCGGCAAAAGAATAATCTGTAAGAGACAACGGTCGAATATTATTTTTATAATTTTTCGTTCTTAGTTTCTTCTTCTGACAATCGTTTTCATCGAATTATTTTACATCGCGATACTTTCAAACTACACGCGCAATATGTCGAATACACGTTTCAAAAGCTTTTAAAAATCATTTAGAAAAATTGTTAGTTCCGCAAAGTATTTCTTATGGTTACACTTTATTACATTCTCTATAAGTATGAGATTATCATTAGACTCTGATGAAGACTGGCTGCAACGCTAGCGAAATATTGGATCTTTCAAAAAGGGACACGGCTTAGGTTGCTTCACACGCTATTAGATTTTTTCCATGTTCGTAGAAAGAACTAGTTCTCGTCTGGTCACCAAATTCGTGCAACCTCAGGTATTCTGCTGGTGTGTTAGTCTTTACATGAATGAAGAAAGTTACAGTGACGTGAAAAAGTATTCGACTCGATAGATTTTTCTATCGAAAAACCTGCTAACCGTGTAACGAATTTGTTCACGTAAATGTTTTTTTAAATAAACGTGGATTTGATGCCATTGGAAAAATAGCTTTGTCAAATGTGTTCACGTTGGATGTTCGTTTTTAAATCGTATTGAAGCAATTTCGTGAATTTTAACTTTTTACATTATTAAGTCATCGTTGATGTAACAATACTATTTTTCTCTCGAACTCACGGCATCTCATGGTATCATCGACGTGATGCAGAGTGCAACATTTGGACGAGGATTCGGAGCAAAGATAAAAAATGCATGTAATATGCGGTTTTCCCGAAACTAGGTACGAGTGGATCTGAAACGAGTAAAAGTCTGTTTAACGAACCTTCGTTAGTATTTTCCCTGCTCTCTGATTCGGTTGAAATATCTTGAATATTTATTTTTTGTCTGACCACACACAGTGACGTTCGAATAAGCATTTTATAAAACAAACATTTTATGAAACAGACGTTTAAATAAACACTGCCAATGCCAGAAACAATCTTCCCATTTTTTGGCAAACACCAATCCTATTTCACTAAATTTCACTAGAACGATTAAAAACATTCAGTGTAGCAGTTCGCAGGAGGAGAGAATAATATAGCAATCTAATAAAATGTCTTCTTGATACGGAACAATCAAGATTACAGGATGTAATCTTTTTAAAATGTTATTAATTGTCCTTTAAAGAAAGAAAGATTTTTTTAATTGGAAATTAATGTTACACGTATCTTTGCTCTCCATGTTGAAGATGTAGCAGATACTAGTTGACAAGAATCAACAAACAGAAATGTGATAGGTTGTCCGAAAAGTGTCTTTCTTTTACAGACACGTCTTTTACAACGACGCATCTTTATACAAACATGAAACCTAATCTGTCGAACGTTGTGATCTTTATTTTGATAGAAGAAAATGGATCATACGTACTTTGACAAAATGTTATGAAAATGTTGTGCATCCATTATTTTCTTATAAAACGAAATAAACTTTTCGGACGACCTAATATAACGAATGAGATTCGATTAGATTTTGATGTACAATTTTTACTAATCATCTATCGATTTTTGGGAGAACAAGGAGAATAATAAGATCAAAGTCTGATAATGATCAGAGTCTAACAAAGAAGAAACCTGTCCATTGCATGTCGCACTGTACGACGCTTTATTTATCATAGTTGATAAAATAAATCAGTGAAAAACAATCTTATATATTCGAAACTTACACTGAAAGGATATATGTACATGCACATTGTATATACAGAGACCTCGTGTTCGCATTTCTCAATATAAAGCGCACAGTATCTCTCTCATAAACCTCTTTCCAACGTCAGTGTGTATCTATTCTAAGTATAATGTGCAGCTCTAGCATCGGCAACGATCAAAACCCACCAAAAACTGGTGAATTCCTGTTGACCAAGTTACACAAACAGAAACGAAAAAGAAAAAGAGAGAGGAGAACCTTGGACGAAGCTAGTTTCTCCGTGTGAAGAGCAAATCTGTTCTTGGTGGGAAGGAAAAGTCACCCTCCTAAGTTAACAGTGAGATAAAACAAGCATTCGCAACTTCTTATATATCCTTTAAATTTGTTATTTTACAATTATTGCAAATCTATGTTAAAGATAGAGCTATTTATTTGTACGAACAGGTGGAGAATAATAAAGAAGAGATTACAAAATGGCTAGAGAGAATAATAAATATTGTGCAGCTTGCAACGTTTCAACGAAACATTTCTTTTTGCTCAACCTCGTGAAAAGGATTGTTCCAATATCTAAAAACTCGTCGTAATACTAAAAATTATTTTAATAATGCTAAACATTTAATTATGGATAATAGAAACACATTTCTTCGTCTGATTTAATAAAGAAGAGATAATACACTAAAGCTGGAAGTTTGCTTCATCGAAAACAGATATATTTATCGTTTGGTTGATTTAGTTAGTTTATTAAAATATAAGGTAGCGTATACATCGAGCGTGAAAGGATAAAGTCTGACGAAGCAAAGAAGCATCGCCATCGTTATGTCAACGGACAATTTCTCGAACGCGTTCCGTAACAAGCAGCAACATACCATCTCGAGGCATCTATTTACAGCTGTATTTTGGCAGAGCCGGTTTGTATAAGATTCCACGAGGTCATGCTAGAATACGATCTATTTCCTGACCGATCTGCTTACACTAGCCGTGTGCGAACTCTCTGTGTTTCACGAACTCATATTCCTGTTTCTTAATCCCGTTCTCACTGTTGTAAATCGAACAAACCGAATGGAATTCCTAGTTCCGAAGATACGATCGGAGGTAGAAATAAATTTTCCTACAATAAAATTAAACGATCTTAGCGTGACATATCGTTCCAGCAGGGTATGAATCCTTTTCGAAGATTTCAAGGTCCCATCTTTCTAAATGAGACGTAAAGAATGCTTTTTTTTTTTAGACACGCTTTTTGGCAGGCGTTCGTAATAAATAATTCCCACTTCCTGTTTTAATCAAATACAACGTGGTAACCTTCCCACGAATTTGCTACGAGGAAACGGATGATAATTATTTTTTAGCTGTATTTGTTTAAAACGTACATATGCCGATAAACGATGTTCGTCGCATCGAATTTAAACTGAACGTTGAAGGGAGGGGAAATTATGGATACTTCGTTAATCGCCATAAAAGGAAACATTCGGGGATGTTTATTGACACGTGGAAGTGCAAATGAGATATTGCATTAACGCGAGATTAAACAAATAAATTCGGGAATATCTAGGTGAAATAAAAAAATATTACAAATTAGACATAGTTAAGAATCCTCAAATATCTATGTTACCTAAGAAAAAAAATATTGCAAATTAGATATTGCATCAATGATTCAGAAATATCTGAATATACATGAGAAATTCCAAATTGCATTAAAAATTCCAAAGTAAATGCTGTGTTAATACGAAATTAAATAAAAGGAATTCGCAAATGTCTCTACGTTGACCGAAGAAAAAAGCCCAACGAAATATCGAATTGACGCAACATTGTTCATCGGTGGGTTAATTATAAATCACTTAGTATCGCAAATTAAATGCAATCTATTCGTGGTGTATCGACGATAAGTGGTCGTTTATCGATTGCACGCGCCACACCTCGTAAATCCACGAACGAGTATAAAAGTATAGACAAGGCGATTTTCACTTAACACGAGTATAAAAAGGCAGCGGGTTGCGACTGAAATCTTCGGAAAAGAACGAGTACATGACTTGGTCGTTTAACGGTAAAAAGCTAAAAGAACAGTTGGCAAGGGATTAAAGGAGATAAAGGGTGAATGGGTCGCACTAAGGTGGCGTTTAATGGTCTGTTTGCGGTGTTTTCGGACTCTGACTACAAATGTCTCGTAAATCACGAGTTGAAATAATGTTTGAGCGATTTCCGTGGTGCTAGTTCATTCAGGAAGTTAGAAACTAGGAATACACGAGACTTCCGGTTTGCGTTTATAGATTACTGGCGGGAAGGCATTATATTCGAAGAGAGAGGTTTCAAGTGGAGAAATTAATTTTCATTTGACGAAAATGCTGCGAGGGATTATTTAGAATATATGGAGAATTAAAATGAATCGTAACAGGAACTTTTCGTGTCGCAATTTAAATTCGAATTAATGTTACGGACTTTGAAATATTTTAGGATTTCGGTAAGCTGACAATTTTTCACGACGACGTGACACAAGTCCTCCATTAAATTTGGTCGAGTCATTTTATAGTTTAAAGATTGGTATGTCGTCAAAAGGGCTTCGACAATAGAAACTTAGGTTTACAAGCCTTATCATTGAGTGTCGAGATTCATATCAGAGTTATCTGTTGAACGTTACACTGATAAACGAAGATCAAAATGTTTTTAAATAATTGTTTTCACTATCGAATAAATTTCTCTGCAAAGTCGAATTCAAATCATGCTGAACGACGCACGATCGATTAGCTAAAATTCAAGGCTTTTTATTCAAATATTCTGATGAAACACAAAACATTATAAATAGAAATGCAGGTTTGATACGAGAATAGTTACGAGGGATTCCAGCCAAAGTTTCCTACAGCTATAATTCAACGTTTATGAGAGGATAAAGCTACTTTATTATTTCATGCGATGCTTAACCATTCCTATCATTGCAATGAAAATATCATAACGATTATCATAAATTTTGTTCGCTCCTAAACGAGTCGAATCCTTCAAACGTGCTACTTTTATGGAAAGATGTCACGAGTTTGAGCCGAGTTTTAACACAAGATGGAACTTCGACTTATTCATCCGTTGTCCTGGAAGCAAGTAATCGTATTTCCAATGCATATTGAAAACGAAGTTGCGAGTTGCAAGATCCTGATTAAAAAGTGTCTTACTACAAGGAAACGAATTTCAAGTCAATCTAAAGAGAATGGAGAAGAAAGAGAGTCCTATCAATTTTATTACAAAGTTTTCAAATATAAATCCTCAAACGTAATTCCCCAATTAATTTTACAATTTCACGGTAGGAAATTCTTCAAAATTCTATTAAAAGATGTTTTCCTTCAAAACAAATTACTATCTAGCTCGAAAATTTCATCCCTCTTGAAAAGTATTGCCAATTACGATATACGTGGGGCTCTATAATGTGGAAGAAATTTGCAAACTTGAAATCAATATCGGGCCATTCTGACGGGAATAACAAACGACATCGTTAAGAAGCTGCATTCTCATTGAAGTAGAATCTTCCGCGATCTACAAGTGGAATATAATAAGCGACGAAAAATCAAATATAGCGGAAGTATGTCGACCGACAGAAACGTAGTCGGATCTCTTTAAAAGTCGTTCAATGATCATTTTAATATAAATCGTAGGACTTTTCCTGTAATATTATCTACGACACTCTTGACCAACAAAACTTTTTAACTACCATTTTAAATATCGAAGATGATCTTGAAATTCCAAGAAATACGAGTGATAGGAAAAAATCAAATAATATGTAGTAAAAAATGTGGAATCATATAATATTCATTTGAATCAACAATTTTCATTAAAATTATTATTTATGCAGTTAGCAAATTGATTCCACTTACACTTTTACTTTGCATATCGTACAATTATCAATAATATCGTATATAGTATATAGCATTGATTGTGATTTTCAAAATTAGGCATTTTTTTTGTTCCAATCAAATATACACCACTAACAACAAATTTCAAATTACAACAACAAATTAGACCTCGGTATCGTTTCAAAATTAGTGTTATAGACAACAATAGCAACTTTCTTTGCTTCGACAGACCATCGACGAAGGAATTTCTTAATGCAGCACGGAATTTTGAGTCGAACTTTTTAAATTTCATTGGATCTTGCGGATCTTAAAATCCGATGTCAAATATAAAGACAGTAAACATATTTGATTTCAGCAAAGGGACTCCTATTTGAAAATTACGACCAATTCCATGGAATAGAAAGAAATATTTTTATATTACGATACATCAACTCTTTATTTTACAAACTCTTTCGTTCGGTAATTTCGATATGAATATTGCAGTGCGTGACCAAGTGGAATTGCAATATTTATAAGAGAAACATGAAACCTCCATGTAAAATGGACGCAATGCACACAGCCGGTGACTTCACGTGCTCGAAATACATATTTTATATGTCGGAGATGAAAGAACACCGGAGTCTTTGGAATTTTGATTAATCCCGCAACATTGTAACCTAGAGTCTACTATAGCTGTAATTAAACAATTGTAGTTATTCAATCCGATTGTAATTGTTCGAGAATTGTGATAATGAGCTTGGGCTCGAGGCGACAGCCAGTCGCCGAACGTAGCCGCGGTCACGGGATGAACGCTTTGTCTAGCAAAGGTATGGAGTAATTCTATAGCTCTCCTTAAAAGAAATATTCGTGGCAACACGCGATAGTAAACATTCCAACGGTTTCTGTCCCGTGGCTCGCCACACGCAGACCCTATTCTTCGAGTAAGATGATTGCCAGATGTCGATGCGCCTCCGCAGTACATGTTCGGCTAGCTCGTGGGCCCGTTATAAATCTTAAGATTTAGTCAACTAAAGTCCTTCAAACAGACAAACAGTCTTTGTCCCAACTACGGGAAGATAGGGGAGACCTATTTTTCAACGAGCGGCGTCTCCCACTAGCAACTTTCCCTCGAGGGCGGCTAGCATCTTTTTCTAACCATCGGTATGGAGATTGACCAATTAGCAGCAACGTCAATTTCCCCTACTTTCTGAACGAAGGCTTTTCTCGACGAATCCGATGATCTCGTGTCCTTAGACACACCCCAATATAGTTTTCCTCTGTGGCATCATCGGGACGGGAAAGTCATTCTCGCTCGCGATCTCATCTCAAAGGAGTAACCCTTTACGATCAGTGAATATTACGCGTCCGACTTAGATTTTGTGAGTACGTTCATCTATCATCCCGTCGACCGCGGATTCGTTATTGAACCTAGGATCATTGTCATTAGTTTCTCGAGTACCTAACTACCACGGTTACTTGTCCGGTTCTATAATAATCGTATTTGCACTAGTCAATGTCTTCTCTATTGCATAACGACAACGTGTAACCCAAACGAAGATTCGTTTCACGCCCCTAACCCTAATTCTACTGTAAACCGATGCAATTTCATTTCGCATTATTTTTCTGGTAACACGTGCCTTGTAAAATATTTGATTCCCATAGCGTGTAAATCTTGTCTTTTTTCTATGGTTTGGTAATAACGTTAATCGTGCTACTTGACTTTTGATATTTAATCGGTGCTCGAAATTAACTTCATTAAAAAGATGGCACGGGTTCAAGTTTGAATCTGGACTGACGTAAGGAATTTCGTGCTAGTTTCGGTTAAAGTGTTTCTACTTCAGCGAATTGTTATTGGATCGTTAAGAAAGTCGAAAGTGGGAAAGAGGTGCAGTTACATTAAGAAAGAAATGTGGTAGTAGCAGGTTGGTAAGCAGACGCTACCAGCAGGAAAGTGGTAGAGAAATAATTATCTTCTATCCGTGTGTCCAGCCGAAAGTTTGAAGATATCGAGTTAAATCGTGCAACGTTTCTAGAAAATTCACCAAAAGAGATAACCCCGATCCACTGTGTCGTATTGTTCGTCATAATAGGACAAATGATTAAGAACATTAATTTGAAGCGGAATAATAAAAATGCTAATATGAATTTCGGAAACTATGTTGCACCGAAGAATCTGATTTAGAAAAATTGAACGAGGTATTGTACATCGTCAAATACAAATGTAAATTTGATATAAGTTCTATTATTTAAGATTATTCGAAGGATCAGATTTTGAAAAATGACACGGTATATTATATTATTTTTCATTCGATGATTCGAGCGATCATAGTAACAACCGATAATAAACATAGTTTGGAAAAAGGTAATTATTAATTTAGAAGAGAAATAATTTCTTTATATCTCGCGAACGTTCCAATTGAATAACTGACTAATCAAAAGATTGAAAGAGACATAACGAACTCGATCTTTATGTGGTCTTGTACATTTAAGGGATTATGAATCCATTCATTCATCTCCATATGGATAAACCAGACTACGAGGGTTGTGGTTGACACATTCCCATAAACTAACCGAAATCACGAGGTCGTACGATTTTACGAGGCTACCTTTTCGGCATCTTGATGGGAGCGTGCACGCGCGACCGAAAAGGTTTCGAGGAATAGTTATCCGGAGCCTGCGTCGATCGAATTTACGGCCGTCGATTCAATCGCCGGACATGTTGCTGGTTACTAGTTGGACAGGTGATATTTTCCCGCTTCGTTTTTTCGCAAATGAGAATTTCTAGAAAGCGATCACGATGGAAGAATTCGTTTCACGATGAGAATTCGACAAGGAAACCTGATAAGAACCATACGATCGCGAAACCTGTTGAGAATCTAATCGGAATAAAAGGAGAATTCGATGAGAGTACAAGAAAGCTCGATAAAAAGTGAAACTTTAGAACGTTGGAAATTTTTGTTCAAATCCGAACGATAGATCGTTAGGAGTTTAATCAGAATCTTGAGAGGAGATTCTATAGCAACTCAACGAAAATGCTACGGTAGTTTTAATAGAAATCTAAACGTATTCTACGGAAACTCGATAGGAATTTTCAGAGAGTTTTAGAAGAATTGAAGAAACTCTACTGGAACTTGGTGAAAACTCCACAGCAACTCTACGCACATTTCAGAAGAATTCTATTAATTATTCTTTAGAAGAACGCGTTACGTTAATTCTGTACGAATTCTGCGAAGATCTGATAGAAAATCTACGAGAGCTTTAAAAAAACATGACTAAAGAATGGAAGCTTCTAAAAAGTCTCTAGTAAAAACTAATAGCTTATAGCTATAAGAACTGTGTAAGAACGCCGTAGGAGTTGTAAGAGAACTGTACATGAATTTTCTAAGAACTCTATTGAAATTTGTTGAGGAATGCGCTATAAAGGAACGCGTGGATGAATGTGTAATAGAAATATATTGAAATAAGTATAAGTATAGTGTATACTGACCCAGATCCTCGTTCTAGCAGTGTTACATTACAGTCGAAGGTGATACGGAGCACGTCGATATATAATATTTATAGCAAAGGACATTACCAAAAAAATTAAACTTGGTGTGTAACTCTAGTTGAAAGTTACAAGAGATAGTCAATAAAAATCTACTTATAGCTCTTTGTTTCTAGACTTTGTAATCCAAACAACATTCATGTTCAAGGGCACAATAATATGAACCTCACTTTTTTTTTTTTATTTTTTTACTTCACTAAATTCTATTTTCTTCGTAATAGCGGTATCCAGGTAGTGGCGATACAAAAGAACGGCGTAGAGTTTTCCTAAAAGTAATTACTTCAATAAAATTTGATGTATATGAAAATTGGAAAGGAATTCTCTTGGGAAATTTGCCGGCTACCTTGCGGCAACTTCGCAAAAAATTCGCAAGATATCAATAAGGATAAATATTGTACAGAAAAATTCCATAAAATACTATCGAAGATCGTATGCGAGTTGAATGACAACAACTATTACGGTAACTCGATAAAGAATCGACAGGAACTCGATTCCGTGAAAATGTGAAAACGCGATACTCTCGCAGAGATACGATTTCACGTCAGTGAAATACATTCTTCCATAAATTTAAACTTTCACGCTACCAATATAAAATGATAGAGGACAAAATGGTCCGTTCTTTCCGTGTGATATTTTGTTCAATGCATTCGTCATTCAAAAATACGTACATCCGCTGGAAAGGAATAGCATGAAGGACGATTTTCGTAGAAAACAAATAAAATTAATGACGGATGAGTATCCTTGTTGAAAGAAGGCGTTGTTTTTTAAATACAGGGTGGTTGGAAACTGGTGGTACAGATGGAAAGGGAGTGATGCTACGCGAAAAAAAGTCGAAAATATAGAATAAAAATTTTAAAAATATTTTTTTTCTTTTTTTAAATTTTTCCATCGAGACAACGATCTACAATGAGATCCGTTATAACGAGACGTGATAAAGTGCACGCGTACCGAGCGAAAGTTCAAAGTCAATTTTCTGGAAAACAAAGCCTCAAACGAAAAATTTTTATTCTATATTTTCGACTTCTTTTTTCGCGTAGAATCATCCCCTTTCCGCTTGTACCACCAGTTACCAACCATCCTGTATTTCTCGTCTATTCTCATCGATACATTTTGCGTATTGCCCTGGTGAAAGTTCGACTACATAAAAAATCGTGTTACGAAACTATGCCACGCGTACAATTGTACAGTGTACGTTCTCTTAAAGAATAGAACATCTCTTGGTTTTATGTAAAACGCGATAATTCAAATAGCAAGGAAACGACTAATCAAACGTGATTTTATCTGTATACGAAATATACAAAAATTTGTGGTGCCTTTTACAACAATTACGAACGAGAAACACGACGAACTAAGAATCGTACGTGTTTAGACTTTACTGTCTCATAATCTAAGTCTCATTAAATTTTATACGAATTACGCGGGATAAATCTGAATCGAAATTTTGATTTAGGTAAGAACAAATACAATAGAAAAATTAATCTGTCTTGCGGAATTAGTTGAAGCAATGACTTCATTTCAAAGAGATCTAATGAATATGAATGAAAAGAGGTTTAGTGTTATCGATGTTATCACGATATACATAAAAATGATATTTTTATTGCAACACTGAATATATATGCCAGAATTCTTTATTTATCTCAAGATCTTATAATCTCTACCAGTCCTATTTATCTTTAAAAGTTCCAAATCAGATAATAAGTTGCTGAAAAGTTTTAAGAATTTCCGAATCATTTCTCAGATTGATCTTCGATAAATGACTTTAATACTCACGACCCTGAATATTTACAGGAAAAGATACAGCTCTAAATAAACCGACGTTAAATCTGTTTATTCTGTTAAAAAAAAAAAACTCCGCTTTGTCTGTTTCTTTATGTTACTTTAATTTCTGATTGAACAGCGACAATCGTGACAATTCGAGACACGGTAAGTGCATCCTGGCAAGATAAATTTTTCGCATCAAACGAAACCGCCTCGACACTCGTAAAAGAATTTATTACAGTAGTAGAAACTATTTTTATAGGACCGTAAACCTACGAATCTCCTCGGCATCGAACGTATTATGCTTTTCCTCCCTCCTGGTGATCGCAGATCGACGAACAATAAGTCGAACAATCACTTCGAAACCATCCAGGCGAATCTCGGCTACGTATGTTTCTTTCTTTTTTTCGTTAATTTAGCAACTGGCCAAATTTACAGCATCTTTCAAACCGGTTTCAAGTCTGTGTGTAACGAGATAGATTTCGATGTTTATTATTGCACATCGTTAATAAAGTTGCAAATGGAATCCTTAATTGATGCAGATGACATTTTTTAGGGGAATTTTGTATTTAATATATGGTCGTATAACCGGTTCTTGGCTTTGACATATTTATATAGTAGTAACTTTGAGTTTGGAAATTTTTAAATACAATACAGATCACTGTAATATGTATTAAATATAAATAAAAAATCTATATCAAGTTTAGAAGAAAAATACGATTATAGCTGGCGTACCGCTTACACAATATTTCCATGCAAATCTACAATATTTTTCATAGAAAACTTTCACAGGTAAAACTTCCATGACATCCTTAAATTCCTAAACATTCCAAACAAAACACCCTCATTTATCTTCCCCTTGAGAATTTCAACAGACCCTCATCCCTATTGTATTAAATCTCAAATAAATAATATTGTGCTACAGATGACTATATCGATTTATATTAGATTACCAACATTTGTTCCGTTCTAGATGTTCCATTCTCCGTGATAGAGATCAATAAACAAAAAAAAAAAAAAAAAAATTAATCACAAACTATAAAATACCAAAAGTCGTGTCATTTAATCTAAAACTATCAGTCGACTCTCGAAACATTACAAACCAGTCGGTCATTTCGACTGCCCTGTCACGTTTCACAATAAAAGAAAAAAAAAAAAAAGGAAAAAGATACAAAATTAAAGAAACGTTTCACTTACCCAGCATTCGAATAACGTTCTTCTGCGCGGAGCTTTTTCCTCTCCCGCTATCGCCGTAAATGGATCCAGCTGACAAATGGTTCCTCTTCGCAGTAGCTGACAACAGTCTGGATTGTCTTAATTTGAGCGCGATCAGTACATAGAGAACGGTGATGATCGTCATCGGCAGGATGAAGAACAGTATGGTGGATATCTCGAAGGCGCGTTCGATCAGATACCACTTGATGGAGCATTGAGCCGAGTCCAGGACCACCGAGCCGTTGCGATAGTCGTAAACGATGCCAAATTGAGCCGCCTGTGGCACGGCCAGGCATAGCGCCAGCAGCCAAATCACTATGACGAACTTCACCGCCCGGGACAACTTCGACATCGTGTGCGAGATAAAAGGATGACAGATCGCGAAGTACCTGAGAGTGGAACACGCGTTATTCGCCATTTTTCCATCAAGTTAAAAAAAAAAGAAAAAAAAAAAAATAGAGGGAAAGAACGGTTTTTGGAAGCCGCTTGTTAGCAGGAACTTTAACGAAGCCGACATTGTGGAAACACGTTAGCGAACTGGAAAATGGAGATAAATGTGCGATGATGGATGGCATGCTGTGTTCACTGAGCAATACCGGATGTAAATATTGTAGTTACTCTCGGATTTATTGTTGCACCTATCGTTGTACCGTGTCGGTCTTGGAACGTTTATTGTGTAATAAAGTGACTACACAAAAGTGCTTTCGCGTATCCTTCTTTTGCAACGAAGCGTCTTCTGGGCTGTATATTTCATTTTCATGGTGCTAACTTTTCGTAGATAGTACAAAATTTCTTAACTAATACGAATTCGTTACGATTGCCTCGAGTTCTCACTACTCTTACCTTTGCTTCTTTGCTTCCGTTTTGTTCGTTTAGATAAACGCGATCGTACATTTCGAATGCATAAAAATGCACAAAGTTAACTCCAAGATACGCTTACTTCTATATTCGTTCGTTTCAGCTAACGACAATCAAATTTGTGCAATTGCGTGGAATAGACGGCGTATTGTAGTCCTTCTTTTAAAGGAAACGGAAGGAAGGTGGGAAACAAAAGGGTAAAATTCTCTTTGTACAATAAAAAAATTTATGTAGAATCTATAATATTATAAGAAATAATTAACAGGGGCAATAGAAGTTGTTATTTTAAGTTTCAAGTTTACTAAGAATTTTCCAATTTCAATGCCAGTAGAAGGAAAGCCGTATTGCGGTAAAACATGTGATACGTATTCAAGGTAAATATTCTGATTTCTAGAAGAAACAGTGCTATCTTCAGTAGACAAGCGACTGTTACTTGCGTTTCCAAGAATATTCCCTCTTCGAAGGGAAGAAGCTTTTCTGTATCCAGAAAGAGATTCTGTCAACTTGTCATGATAGAAATTATTAACGAAGATGAAACGTTTTATATAAGTAAAGCTAGAGCAAACAGAAAAAAAGTAGGGAAAATGCTTCAACCCTCTGGAGTATCGTTTTTCCCTTAAAAAATGAAAAAAGAAAAAAAGAAAAGAAACATCGAAACATCACTATGAACATTAAAAAGTGCAATATTTTTAATAATGTAAGAACATTTCAAAGTAAGACAGAAAAACGATTCTAGCTGAGTTTAACAAGATATTAATCATAATTTGAGGAAGGTGTCGATCTGTTTCTTAACGACCGTTCCAGTGTATCTATCATCCATTTTATCACGATTTCCGCAATCATTCGTCATAGAATAGGGTTACAGCAAGATCAAGAAAGCAAAGATCGTAGCGGTTTACTTAGGCAGAAATAAGAGATAAGAAAAAGAAGGTCTCAGAGAATTGGACACGCTTTATTTGTGTCAACCAGCAAGGGTTACTTTAGACAGTTCTGGGAATTTCCGCGCGACAAGGGGATGACATGTAACTATACACCGTGAAAGCTTGACACTTTCAGGCGAGAACGTTGAAAAGGTCGAAAGCGATTTAATTTACGGCGATATTTATTGAGAACCTCGTAGAAAACTGTTACGTATCTGCGATTTTATAAATCCGTGATTTACTAGAAAGAAGATGAAAAATTTTCTGACGGTGATATTACACAAAAGAAAAAAAAAAAACAAAAGTACATGTAAGACTGGAAAATTAAAAGTAAGTGCTGCGAGAAAATTGAAGATAAAATATTCTTTTAATCCGTTTCTATCCTCCTTTTATCGTAAAGATGATATTAAAGAGAAAAAGGTTAACAAGCCTATGCAAATTTGAGATCGAAGATTCTCTTCATTTCTCATTATGTTAACGTCTTTAATTAAAAATTAATTATCATGCTCGGAGGAAAATTTTATATGCTACGTGGACAAAGTAACGAAAGCCACGTAAAATAGAGCTAAAAGCAGAAGTTTTAAAGTTTTCTTCGATGTTAGCTCATTAGATTCAACTAGAATCAAACATACGATAAACACTTATTATTCGAGTTATAGTACCATGCTAGAATAATTTACTTATAATTCTCAATGAGCATTGATTGTAAAATTCTTCCAAATAAAAAAAAAAAGAAAAACAAAACGATGTTAGCTACGTAAAATGAACTACAAGACTACACCATTTACTGAACTAAACACCTGGCGATTTAGATTGACGTTTTGAGGCGAACGCAACTGGTTCGATCGATCGTTTAATTGGAAGGAATGGTAAACAGTAAAAGAAGACTACAGCCGTTTGACGTGGTTCTTTAACCTATTCAACCCTCTTGATGTCTTCGAAAACCATCGTCCCATGTCAATAATTCGACAGGGTCGGGACTAACGCACAAACCACAAAAGATCTTACGTATCTTCGGAAACTTTAATTCGATCGTAAGTTTCTACGTAATAACAAATGAATGTTATTCAATTATGTTATTTCTTTCTGTCGTACGTACATTATATCGGGTATTTAAAAAAATATTGTTGCTTGAGTGCAAAGGAAAATCCAAGATAAAGGTAAATAATAAAAATAAAAACATGCATTTGTATAAACATTCGCAATCTCAGTTATCATTTTTAGTAGGTGAACAAATATTTCTTTAGATTCTACTTTTTAGTCGCTTCAATAACAAATATCCGAACGTTAACAAATTTAAATGTCTAAATAACAATGAATGGCAGTAAAAGCGTCAACTTGCACAAACATCCACGTCCAAGAATAACAAACAAGAAAGAGTGAAATACTAAATTTAAGAACAACCTACGAGTTCGTCGGTTTGTATTCTCAAGTGGATGATTCAATTCAAATTGGTTACAAACCTTTCGACGGTGAAGGCGGTGATGGTCAGAACGGTGGCGTTCGCGGACGTCTCCGCGGCGAAGCTTTGAATAATGCAGAACGCCTCGCCAAACACGTACGGGAAATGCGACCAGATGTAGCACATCTCTGGAGGCAGGCCGGATATCAGCAGCAGTAAATCAGAAACGGCCAAGCTGAACAGATAGTAGTTGGTGGCCGTGTGCATCGACTTGTTACGCGCGATCACAACACAAGTGGACACGTTGCCGATTAATCCGGTGAGGAAGATCACCGTATAGATCACCGTGATCGGTAAAACGATGTACAACGGATCCCGCCTCACCGTCGAACAATTTTCCTGCTGCAAATATTCGGCGATTGGTCCCGTGTAATTCTCCCATTTACCTTCAGAGGCCAGCGAATCTTCGTGACTTCCGGCCAACCTCATGCTATCTCCGATTATTATCGATCCTTCCGAACCGATCGACTTGTTCGACGAAATCATTTTTCTCCACCAGATTCCGGCTGATTCTGAGAGATTCTGTGCAATCGGGTAACGTTGACTAGCTTTCTGCACGATTGACTAGTATAGAATTAACTTTGACATTAATTAACGACGTTCGCGCTGCGTGCACATTTTAATCAGCGAAAGTTTCAGCGAATTTTTTATTCCATCGTTTCGATCGAATTCGAATCGCCTTCGTCTCTTTCGTTTAATTGTAATCGATGTGGTAGTCGATCGAAAGGATAAATCACCGCGTGTTCTGTTTGTAAATTGAAATCTCATAAGCTTCGGTGTATCACAAAGGTCTGTTTTGATGATCTGTTGACGATGGTACGAAGGATACAACGAGAGATAGGTTCGGTTGCGTCTTTCTTCGACATTTTCGGGTACTTCCAAGGAAAGAGGCGAACCCTTGGTATCCCTCGAGGACGATTAAGTCAATTCCAATCAATTTACCGAGGTCGACGCGAATAGATGGTTCGATCAGACTCGTCGTGGTGTCTTTATTATCAATCCACGCGTCAAGTGGTCTGCGAAGAGAGCTTCTTCTCTCTTGGTCTTCATTTAAACTCGATAAGTTAGCCTCGAAATTTTTATGAAGTCGAAGAATATTGGAAGATAAGTTGTTGAGTGTTATTGGTCGATTTCTGTGGTTGAAAGCGTTCGAATCAATTTGCGGCTTTAAAAATAGGCCGGTCGTTCGATCGAAACACAGCTGATCACTGTATCTTCAGGGACGAATAGAATATGTCGTTGGTCTTCGCTGAGACATATTAATAGAAAATCGTCAACGGGGCAGGATGAGCTTATTATGGTTGCTCTGGTCTGCTAAGCATCCAATCCACGTGTCGTCACTCGGAGATTGTCTTTCCACGATACTTCCGGTCTAAGGTGTCCGCCGCCTCGTTCTTTTTTGTAGTAGGTCTCAGAAATTGGATCGTTCGGTTTGACGCTAGTATTCCGTAAGATGGGTCTTATTAGAAAAAGTGTCTGTTCTCTTCTAACTCTTTTTAACTTATGAAAATGTTCTTTCAATTTTCATTATAAAAGTCCAACATTTTTTCGATGAACTTTACTTCAATTTCTCTTACGAGATTTTAAATTTTCACGACATCATTTTCGATTTTTATCAGGGACTTTTAATTTTCAACGTAATTTCTTTCGGCTTCTGGTATAAACTTTTCAATTTTAATAAATACAAGTCCTTTTTAATCTTACTACGAAATTTAAAATTTCAACGATTTTTATCCAAAACTTTTTCTATATTTTGTTATGAATTTCTTTCTGATTATGTATATGAGAATTTTCATATATCTAACCCTGGAATTTTCTTTCATTCAATTCTGGAATTTTTCAATCGCACAAACTTTACTTCCTCATTTTCTCTTTCGTTCGGATGGAAATGTTCGACGATTTCAATTTTACTTACCGTACCGTAATAGCAGGTGATTTTATTAATTACATATTCCAATTTAAGCGTCTAGTTGTCGATTATGTCATTCATCGATCAAATTAAATCTGAATCGTGTCACTGTAATCAAGTTCGAATCAAATCTAATTGTACACTGATCGTTCGTCTAATCGTTGCCTTCGATATACCTCGCAATAGTTTCGACTACTATTCTGTGTAATAGTAATTCGATTCTTGGTTGTATGTCATTAGTATCTATGACGCGATTAACACGCGACGCCGTACAAATGACTTGAGCGTCGTTTGATTATCCAACCAACTGTAAACATGCCTGAAAATGTTTGCACGTGCGAACAGTTTTGGCCTTTTCTTATTTTTCCTTCTTTGTTTATCAGAATAATCAATCCAACGTTATTAACGTAACTAACGCCAATTAATCGATCGTTATGTTAAATTTGTCCAGCTATCTTGTTTACTATGCGAACCGATTATTTCTGGCCTCGTTTCAATTGATCGCACGATTTCAATTCAAATCATTTTTCTGTCGCTTTGTTCGATTGAAAATCTTACGGAAAATGACTGAAATTGTGAAAAATACGAAATGTTAAAGAAAGTATAAAAATACAAGTTACGTTTCTACAATTTCTTTTCCACGATTGTTACGATACTTCGCCGATAAATTAGTATTAAAATGCTTCTAATCGATATCTATACAATTTTATAATTTATAGCTGTTATGATTGAATCCCATGCGATTTTCATCAATTTGTCTCGTACTACGCGACGGTAAATTATTTGATTTATCGTAACGATACGGTTCTAGCTTAAATTTCATGATGCTTCGTCTAGACGGACACGCACATGTTCATACTCGCAGATCACGATAATCTTTCATTACGTTTCCAATGTGCTTAAAAATAAATTTCATACGTCATTTAACTCATCTTTATGTCTTTTGTTACGATGAATTTAATACTTTCTCCACTATTGTTCGTTCTTCGATCAATTTCGAATCGAATGCTCGCTAAAATAATTTCGTCAATCAAAATATCGGCGATTATTTTCGCTGAAATTTCCTTTTAATTCGCGCCTTCAACGATAAATTAGTTCCAATTAGCTTCTACGTGCTTAGCTCAATTAATCTCAAACATTCTTAAAACTGAATCATTTTCGATCGTTCGTCAAAGTCAATCACCGTAAGATACTTCGCATTCAAGTTTCAACAGTTCCTTCGTACAAGATGATTAATTAATCGTTTCGTCTCGTTCGTCGCGCTTTTGTGTCGTTTCTTCTTTGTGAATTAGGAAAGTTCACTCGTATATGAACGGTTCTCGATTATTGAAAGACAGTGCCGAGTTGTAAATTGTTCGGAACTTGTGTTTGAAACAATTTCTTTGTCTAAGTAATTAGTCATTTGTTTTAATTAGCTTTTCGTTTCTATCGAAAATTGCATATTCTTTATAAAATACGGGATATCTTTTACAATCTTTTATAATATTTTTTTATTGTTTCTATGAATTATTTCTCTTACCTGAAACTTACTTCTGTGAGATCGTTGAAAATTGTTTCTCCTCTTCCAAGACTATCCATCAATTCTTTCTCTTCTTACTTCCTCTTTCAACTCCACTAATCTGTCAAACGCTGTATAACCTTCGTTTAGGTTTCTCTTCCTCTTTGTGATAACTATATGGTATACAATTATCGATTTTTGCACTTCAAATTTATATTTCTTTATTAATCTGTACACTTAGTTCTTCGTAACACGGTTCAGGTTAAATTTTAAGAATGATTATTTAGATTATTCCCAAGCACGATTAAATTGTTCTTCCTTTAAAAACTTATTTCAAATTTCACTTATTTCGAGTAGGATTTTATCAATTTTTAAGTAAACTGTACACAATCATCGTTAAACTGTTCGTTTCTTCTTCAGATTTAGTTATATCTTCTTTTTTCTGAAAACCTACTTGAAATTTAATATTTTTGTATGAAACTTAATTATTTTAATATTAAATTTTACAATTTTTAATTAGATTATTCACGATCATCCTCGAACTGTTCTTGTTTTTTTCTCAAAATGATTTATCTCTACCTTTCACAGATAGATACAGAACATCTCTTCAAATTTTTCATTGTTTCCGTCATAAAACCAATGAGATTTTCTTCAAAGTTACACTTCTCCCTCGAAGAGCTGTTTAATATTTTTCTCGCTTATCGCCAAGCTTCACCAACAGAAATAAATTTTTCTCGTCATCAAATTATTCACCGCATTAAACATCCTTTGAATTCGCGCCTCAATTCCAATGATCGAGCTTCTTACAACCACAACAATCCATTCACTTCCTTATCTGATTGATCTAAAAAAAAAAAAAAAAAATCCTGTTCACGAAATGCCTTACAAGAAAATGCTTTTCATAACATGCACAATTGTTATAATGTTTCCTCGAATAACTTCAAAAGAAATTTCATTCGTTTCTTTCGTTTCCCTCTGACTTGACTATTCCTTTATGTCAAAAAATCAAGTCGCTGATTATTAAAAAATTCCTCCGAACAATCTCAAAGGTATCGTTCAACTCAGCTTCGCGATAATTCTTCGTCTCATAAACCGGTTGACTCTAACGAAAAGAATTATACTCTCCCAGTTTCTCTGTTCGTTCGCGTGGCTCCCTTTCGTGACACGAACGCGATTAGAGCGCGGTTTGCGCGCGACTGAACATTCTTCGACAACGTTCGAATCGTCCACGCTTCTCCTGACCGTCGCTGAAATGGCGAACTGATTCTCCCATCTAACAGATTATTTCGAGCGCAAAATCAATCTAGCACGAGGTATATTATACGATCCACTATGCGTTATCTTCGATCGTCTCGTAAATGGTGTTGTCTCAACGGTGTCAAGAGAAACGCTACGTGACAATATTCCCGCAATAGGAAATAGAGCAAACGTATCTGTTTTATCTGCCTGTCCGTGATAATTGTTGTGTCAGTCTTTAATCGTGTGTCACTTAACGTTAATAGAATACGAGCATCTTCTGTAATTATTGATGTTAAGTTCGTTTCAAACGAAATTGGTTCAAGTCTCGATTTGATGGACGTTTGTTTCTCGATGTCTCTTTGGATTTTCTTTTCTGTTTGAATCGACGTTCTGTTCGAATCTAACGTAAACTTCTCCTCTTTTTAGGAAATAGTGTTGATTCACCTTGTGCGTCTAAGATTAACAATAAAATTTACAGATTAATTATTACGTATAAATTTACAGGAAACAGTACAGAGAAGTACAATTAATTTATTATTGAATAAAGTTGAAATTAAATGTTCAGAAAATAAATTGGCTGACAATCAAATTGGTAAAATTCCAAGACGAATTCATATTCTAATTGATTCAATAATTACCATAAGTTGCACCAAAAAAAAAAAAAAAAAAAAAAAGAAGAAAAATACTGACGAATTCAATGGAACAGAATAAGCTGACGGTGTAATAAAAATGATAGATGATGTCATTAAATTAAGCGAATAATTCTTTTCATTCTTCCCCTATACTTTTGAAACGTTGCTGATGAGCACAAAAAATTGTAGAGTACCTCGATGCTAATTAATCTCTTTCAATATTCACTATAAAAATCCTTTTCCTTTCTCAGACGAAGTAACTTTACGGTTAAAATTGAAGAAAAATCAATATCATTGGTATTTATGACGTTCACGATAAACGACAGAAACTATATGTGTACCCGCACGAACTTTTACAGAGAAGCGATATTTATATGAAATTTCAATATCTCGTGTCATACGTATCGTTGAATCGTACATAGTACAACTTGAGAGTTATAAAATTCTACATCGATGAACAATTTCGATTCACTTGTTCTACAGCATCGGTATGAGATATATAGCTATCCTTTTTTCTTTTATTTTTTTTTAACGCTTCTACACTTTCTACGCTTTCTTTTTTTCGCGACTCTTTTATTCTCGTCTAAAAAGGAAAAACTACCGGTATTTCACACTTTTCATCGTGCATTTTCCCTTCAGTCTTTTTTTATATTTCTTCGAAAGACAGAAAATATTCGCGTATCGCTCGATATAACTACACAGAAAGAAGATTTTTATCCAGAGATCGCGCCGTTTGTTACAGAATTATATAAAATGGCTACTATATTACAGAGCTATTTGTAACTTACAAAGGACACTGTGGTAAATTTTTTTTTAGATATTTGTCGACCACCACGAGAGGACAGAGAAAAAATAGAATTCATTCATCGGTGTAACGTACGAAATTAGCAGATCTATTTGAGAAAGATTCCAAGATACTCGATTCATTCGTGTAATTTGTTTACAACCATCTAAAAAGAATAATCCTCGTGAATCTCATTTTGCTTACATCGTATCAACCATACAATAGCGATATGAAAAATAAAATTTCTGCTTCCTATACTTTGAGCTTCTGATTTACAAACATTCTACTAGGAAAAATAATTCCTTTGTTGGAAATATCAGATATATCGTATCGATACAAAACGCATATGGAATAAAGTGTATGTTGAAAATCGAAGAAAATATCTTCAACACGTATCTTCAACACCGTTGTACTCTATATAATAATATAATAAATATAATAAATATTCTATGTAAGATAACTCTTAGTTTCTAACAATTAGAAACAACAATGTAGATAAGGAAGAGACACTCATTTAAAACAAACTAGAAAGGAAGTTACATTTATGAAGATAATACTGAATTATCGCGAATTGCTCTTTTTTTTTACTTGCTGACAAGGAGTATTATTCTAACTGAAGGAACTCCTTCTCGTTGAGACAGTCCCTAGCAATGACAGTATGATGGGTACTTGGGTGACTTTAAGGGAACTCTGTTTTTTACGACCCTTTCTTTGCACAGTCTTCGGAAGGAGATAGAGGAAGAATACAATAGTCGCTGACGAGCTACTCTATCGCACGTTTATGAAACCCTTAAATTACCTAATTGTTGTTCTGGAACCATTGACGAACGAACATAATCACACCATATTAGAATAACACTGTTCGCCACACTTATTGTCAGATCGAAATCAAACAGTCTGTCCACCGAGTGTGTATTTGATGTTCCACTTGAGAACTTGAGTTTACTGTCACGGGAATGACACATGTGGTTTATGTTAACCAAAGAAGAATTCTTTGTACGAAGCGTTTCGTGTTCTATTCTACAAGATAAATAGAAAATTAGGTTCCATTCACGAAACGAAGAAGTCTGAAACGGAGAATTTGAAGAATTAAGAATCCCCAACTTCCGATCAATTCTTAAATTCTACGAGAAGTTGTGAAGATAGAAAAAATTGCCGAGATCCAATGGAATTCTCGAATCTGAATAAAAAATGCAGAAACTTGCAAAATAAAGACAAGATGAGAAACGAGTGAAATATTTATTTTTCGCAGCTTCCACGAAAATCCTTTAGAGAGCTGAGACGATTTGTTACGTGTCTTATATATGTTGAATAAGAAATTTCCCATACATAGTACCAACTCCACGTTACATTTTACGAGTTAAACTCGTAACAGTTTTGCAGCTGTGATCAAATTTCCAAGGAGGAGGAAAGAAAACCAACAAACTCTCTTATTAAATAGCAACTATTTTAAACAACAGTTGCATTCACAGAAAACACAGGAATCCTACAGTGCTCCAAAATGGTTGGTTACATGTGAAGTTATAAGTTATTGCACGTAGCGTTCTCCTTACTACCATTTTCCAAACTTAAAAACTTCCATTTACGAAACAATTCTCAAGGAATCCCGAGAAATAAGAAAACTCTTTCGCGACGTTCATAGAAATCTTACAGAGTATCAAAATAATTGTTTCTAAATAAAAGCTCCCGGTATATACTTCGTATACTCTGATTTCACGTTTCACGTACATCTTAAATATAAAGTAAACTTCTACTCACGAAGGAATTCCAGAAGAAAGAACAACTGACAAATAGAACGGAAATTCTGAAGAGCGCGAAAACAATTTGTCACGAGTGTTGCAATTTTACCAAAGAGCTCTGTGTTCTACCTTGAGACGTATCGTCTTCGTCTTCGCAAGGAAATTTCAAAAGAAAGAACTAAGAAAAATCAGCAGAAACTGCCGTGTAATGTTAGTATTTAACATTTTCAATAGCATGTAATGAAAACAAAATAAGAGTTTAGCGTTGATACTTGAATAACATATTTGCATAACATTTAGTAACTACGAAATAGTTTAATATTAATATTTAATATTTACGATTTTTCACAACACTCACAGAAAGCACAAAAATCTGAAAAGACACCGAAACCATTAGTCACACGCGTAGCTCACTAAAGATACCTTTCGCGAAACGAATTCGCCAATGAACTTGAGTCTCTTTCCAAACATTGATGTTGTTCGTCAGGAATCGACAAAGAAGAATGTAATGGAATATTTGGAAAGATAAGAGACAGGTTGGCGATTTTCATGGATGTTGGCACAGGCAGCGTGTTTTGGAATCGACCGATGCCCACGAGAACTGAACGCGTTCTGAGCGTGCGGTGGCGGTGCTGAGAATTTGAAAGAAGCGTCGTTAGGCGGTCTTCACAACAAAACGCGCTGCCTTCGCACCTGCGTCTTCCGCCCCCGGCTGACTCGATACGTCGCCACGTGGTTCAGTAAATCGTATTCCAACTAAAGCAACGAAATAACGAGCAACGAAATAATGAATCGTTTCCTCATTGCTTCATTATTCCGTTATTTTATTCAGACGAAGCAGATTTCTTTTGTCTTACGATCAAATAATTTTCTATTTCGGTTAACACTGGCAAATAAATTTCAAATGAAAATTAATTACATTCACGGATACAGAGTAATTTGGATTTTAACATTAAGTGA
The DNA here is from genome assembly GCF_024542735.1 of Bombus huntii. Classification (NCBI taxonomy): domain Eukaryota; kingdom Metazoa; phylum Arthropoda; class Insecta; order Hymenoptera; family Apidae; genus Bombus; species Bombus huntii. The sequence goes on along the minus strand of NC_066244.1, from coordinate 14,338,495 downwards.
AGCCTCGAGTAATTGTATTTTGCGAATATTCCACTTACAAACAGTTTAGTCGAATTATTTCACAACGTAACATGCATATAACATTCCCTCGGAATTTTTTTGAATTTTAATTCCAATCAACGTCTGAATTTGTGTGATGACATCGATGTTTCTTCGCACCAAATACCAATTAAAATGGATAATTATTTCATTTGGTAGCTAAATAATAAAACAATTCGAAGAGAAATCACTTGCTTATAATGCAATTCGTCGAATTATTCGCTAATTAATCTATAATTATTTCGAAATAATACCTGGCCAAAGAACTGGATACGTATCATTTTAATAATCATTTTTCCAATATTTCATGTAAATAAAACCGAAGCCTATTCCATAACAGTATTGAAACGCAATTGTTTACTATGAGGCTGGAATATCGAAATGGAGATCGATCGAAGGTGTAAGTATTTATTTAATTAATGGAACGACGGATTAACCGGGAAATTGAATTTGGATGATTCAACAGAGAAGGTGCGAGGAATGTTTGGATGCACGGCATTCATGAATGCGTATGTAAACTTTTTGCGAAGTAAATAGTTGTTCAGGAACTCGCTTCCAGAGGATTATTAATCGTTTTATTTGTTGGGAAAACTGAAATTCGTGATTGTGCTTATGCAGTCATTGGAAATTCTACTTTATATTTAAATTGATCGGATGCCGAGATTAAAATATTTGCAAATATGAAAATATCGATGTGAAATAATCAATGTAAAATGATATGAAATAATTAATGGAATATATTTGCAATAGAATGTTTCTGCAGGTATCGTTACCTTAAAATTATCTTCGATCTTCGAAACGTAATAATTAAATTTCAAATTTCAAACCGTAAGAAATTTATAGGAAATTCTCGAAATTTGAAATTAAATTTGAAATTATAATATCTTACGGCTAGTATCCGATTGCATGTTTCGAATTCGAATGTTTACGTTACGATAATTCTTTGAACCTCAACTTAGTTTCAAAGCTAAACTAATCGTAAACTATCCTTGAAAGTGAAATCTCCAAAATTTTTGATGACTTGCCTATCGTATGACGAAAGTATCCTAATAATATATAGACATAAAGTCCGAATATTATTTCACAATATGTAACTCTCGACAGTACTTTTTCTTTTAAACAGCCTCAAATTCTTACCATATGAATCTTAACCATATGAATTATAGTCTTGATGAATAACAATTTCCCTAGTAATTAAAAACACCAGATATTTCAGTCATGGATATTTCAACATAAATACATACGATCAAATATTAGACCATTCCAATCGTCTAGCAACAAAATGTCAGTCGCCGATTTTCAATCGAAAAAAAAAAACATACGGCTGGACGCTTGGGAAAATTGTCTTAAAACACGTGAAACTATGTAACAGGGAAAATTTGAAGAAGAAAAGAGAGCTGCATCTCACCTGTTGCACGGAATATGTATACTCACCCACCATGGGCCCGATTCTTCTTAACGTCACGACTTATCGAACGCAAACGATCATCCATGGAGCATTTTTCTCGGATACGAGACGCTTTAACTTAACTTGACGGATGCTAGGCGACCGATCACTATCGATTTCCATCGGCTATCGCTGGTTGCTCGAAACACGAACAAGCTGCTCTACCTATGTTGCTTTCCAATTTTAATCCACGGCGGAGGAACTGCGTCACCTGTTGCGTTCGATGCATCATAACGGGTCACTGCATAAGTGAAAGCAAATAGCGCCCTGATAATCGTGATAGCATTTTTTTAACATTATTTATGGATACTATCATCTAGAATTAATATCGAAGCTTATTTTATCTAGAAATTTAATCCTTCAGCAAACTCACCCGTCCCTTTTCTATGCTGATTAAACGGTTACCATTATTTCGAATTGATTTAGAAGAATATTTCATCTGGAAATGCAATTTCTCAGTAGAATTATCCCTCTCTTTTCTACGACCATTAAAATTATCGTTCGATATTGAAAATATTTGATTAAGAAATACAATCGAGTAAGATCATCCTCTTGTTTCCGTGTTAATTAATGGTTACCATTGTTTGGACTTAGTTTGTAGAATATGGTATTTAGAAATAGGATCCTTGAACGAAATAACCTCTCACGCTTCTATGGTAATTAATGGTTACAAGCAGGATTATTTCAGTGAGCACAACTTCAGTGCATCTCTTCGTTGTATTACTTTAATTGGCTCGTAAAGTAATTAGCGTTCCCGGATATTTTAATATTCAATCGAATCAAAAAGTGAGTCGTAAGTATGATGCATAACAATAATAGCGAAGATTTTCGATGCTTCGTTGATTCGTTACTTGTAGAAAATTTATTGCGTACAACCAACGATAAGTTTTCGGTGTTACGGATGCGGGAAAAAGTCAAGAACGCATATTTTTGGGATTAGGATGCTAAAAGAAAGTTTATGGCTATCCAAGGCTTTACGTACACGCGATCGAACGTCTTTTTCTAGGAATGGCTGCGTACTTCCTCCGAATTGAGTGAAAATAATCGTAAAACAGAGCTTCTACATGATATGGAAAATACGAGCGTAGGACGACAGTCGACTGGAATTGTGACTGGAACGGGCATCGTTTTCTTCCATTGAATTTTTATATCCGAGGATTATCTTAACATGTTGATTCATCTGGGTGAATTGATGGGCGAACATTTTTTAAAAATCCATACGACGATTTACGAGTGAAATTGTTGCGTTATTGCGATATACAGGGTGGTTGGTAACTGGTGGTACAAGCTGAAAGGAGGTGATTCTACGTAAAAAAAGAAGTCGAAAATATAGAATAAAAATTTTACCTTTGAGGCTTTGTTTTCGAGAAAATCGACTTTGAATTTTCGCTCGGTACGCGTGCACTTTATCAGGTCTCGTTATAACGGATTTCACTGTAGATCGTTGTCTCGATGGAAAAATTAAAAAAAACAAATTAAAAAAAAGATGTTATTCTATATTTTCGACTTCTTTTTTCGCGTAGAATCATCCCCTTTCCGCTTGTATCACCAGTTACCAACCACCCTGTATATATATAACATCGCAAGAAATCGGAATATAAAAAATAGCTTGAGAAGAGAAATGTATACTTCCTCGCCTTTGAGCCTTCGTTTCTCAACCTAATCCTAATACTAATCCATAAACGAGTAAACGTTTTTAGTCTACCGACACATTTAGCCTAACTGACAAAGTTAACTTTTTGATTTAATCAAGAAATCTCGCTCGGTCCGTATCATTGGAAGTTCTATGACCGTTTTCATTTCTTTGTTCCTGACTTCTGCCTCCTTTCTGGCTATATTGAGATACTTTTTCTTGCGAGAAAGGCTAAATATAACGACGACAACCTTTTATACACGTGCGTAACTTATAATGGATCTATTTTTGATTAAACAAATATTTTCCATACATTAGAGATTTTCCGTTCATTATCAGAGTCTGATGTCATCAGAATACATTACAGAATATCGTCCTTGACTCACTAGTCCAAATCCTTTTTCGTATTTTTAATTTAAATTATTTCGGATGTCGGGATGTCGTATGGTCGATCTTCCGATAATTTCTCCTTAGGAATTGATCCTGAAACTATCGACATTATGCGTTCGAAGAAATCTTGGTAAATGATGAAGTCACTGTTAACCTCTTATGAACGTTGATCAAGTTCGTTGGATTGCTGTTACACTTGGAATTATTCCAACGCAGAACTAAATTCTTCAAGCCTTCGAAAACAGAAACTTCCGTCCAATGATATCCGCAACTTTCCTCGAATCGCATCTCGAATGAACATTCTAACATTCCACGCTTCGTTTTTGAAATTTTATGATATCATATCGTTGAACGATTAAACTCAAGCAGGACTGCTTGATTAATACATCGTTCGTTTATTTGTCTGCTTTCGTGAGCACAACATTTTTCAATATTCAATCTGTGGCAAAAGAAATGGGCAAAAGCATCGAGTTACGACGAATTATCAATGAGGATACAATTATGAATAATTAATTATGATGAAAGATACGTAGAGAGGCAAAGATTGATGAAAAAACATTTTATTATATAATTTACGATAAATTAAATCTTTCGGAGCTTCTTACTTGAATTTTAGGACTTGACGATAAAAAAAAACACTTTATTATATAATTTACGATGAATTAAATCCTTCGGAGCTTCCTACTAGAATTTTAGAACTTCAATGACAAATCAGAATTTGCCCCAGCTGAGTAGTTCGGTGGTCCGACTAATTACTGTTGTGATTTCATGGCGAAAACTGGTTATGTTTTAGAATTATTACACCGTAACGCTTATTCATTAGATCAGAATCACTGTGGGACAGGATATGCAGTTTATTTGCGAGCTAAGGCTGAGAAAATTACAAAGGAAGAAAGATAGTCTTATTCTTCCTTCGACTGCAATAATTCCAACTCTACAATGATCGATCGAACATTCGAGAAACCATATAGTACACGGTCAAAGATCATCTTAGATTTCACTAATCTTGATTTCGATCTCGATCGATGTTTTTTCGGTAAGTTGCCAACGATTCCATCAAAATCGTGTTACCTAATACGCTATTACACGATGGATTAGAAGTTGATGTCAATTTCAATTTTATTTTATCGCTGCTTAACTTATTCGTGTGGCAGTTGTGATTTTGATGCGAGATGTATTGGGTTGGCAATTAAGTGATTGCGGATTTTGTCAGTAGGTGGTGTTGACAAATACCATATTTGTCAACAGTTTTGGTGTACTGTTCATTTCTACGTTTCAAGACTCTAGAAACGCGTGCTTTCCATAGATTACTATGAAATTTGTTTTCGAAACTTCACGGCTTTTAAGCTATTAGGTTGGCAACAACTGCGGATTGTGGTATTGACAATACCACCTAATTGACAAAATCCGCAATCACTTAGTTGCCAACCTAATAGTTTAAAAGCCGTGAAGTTTCGAAAACAAATCTCATAGTAATCTATGGAAAACACGCGTTTCTAGAGTCTTGAAATGTAGAAATGAACAGTACACCAAAACTGTTTGTCAACATATAATACAATTAACGAAGATTTAATCAACGATGAACACGTCGATGTAGAAGAAAAGAATCGAATTAGGATATAAACAAGCAAAGAATCTCCTTCGTGAATCTTATCTTGTGAACGCGAACGTGATATAGAAGGTTAGGTTGTCCAAAATGTTTCTTTCGTTTTATGAGGAAATAATAGACGCACAACGTTTTTTCTTTTATATTATTTTGTCGAATTACGTACGATCCATTTTGTTCTGTTGAGATAAATTTCACAGACTTGGTTTCACGTCTGTACAAAGGTGCATTGTTATAAAAAACACGTTTGCCAAAAAAGACACTTTTCGGACTGCAATTACAGGTCCATTTTGTATTTGTATCGTACGTACATCTTTATAAAATTGTAACTCAATAAAGGGAACACTGAATAGATTGTGTTTATCGTACATAATATAAAGCCTAAATCCGAAACTCTGTGATTAAGCTTTCCTTACTGATTACTGTGAAACTTCAATTTGCGTTAACCATTTTTTCGAGATTTTTCACGAAGCCACACTACGTTTTTTGGTATCTTCTATAACGGACAAATACGACAAAGCGAAAGTCGACTTTTAAAAGGTAAATCGAAAACACCGATGTAGCTCCTTTGTTGCCTCTCTTAGAAAATATAGATTGGAATAGTCGTGTAAAATGTGTATAATACGATGCCTTTTGTACACGTGGGTCGTTCAAAAAGATGATATGCTGAAAATGCTAAACTTTGATGTCGATGTCTCGAACGATATTTCATTCTATGAAACTCGCATACTACGGACGTTAAAACTTGAAGCGAAAAGAAGCTATAGAATACGGAATACATGAATTATTATTTGCACATGCAAATCAAACGTTAATGTTCTATGGGCCAATGTACAGTGTCAGAGTAAGAACGTCACCTGTTTTGGCCATAACAGAGATTTCTGCTATCTCTCGTTAAACGCGATTCGTTATAAATTCCTGAATACAAATTCCAGTTTTACCAGATACTTGGCGACACCTGCTAGGGAATATGACAAAATGAAACCACCTCGTTTGGTGCATCGATACCGATACGCGTACAAAACATACGACCTTGCGCCAAACTCGAAACGACTCGTGTGGATGCTGTTCTCTGATTAGTTCAACACAGTACGAGGAATGCTGAAAATTATACAAATTTTTCATACAAAATATTATTCGCAGGTAATCGTAGATCACTTAAAAATCATCTGACGAACTTTCAGATTCTATTTCACCAAATCCATGTTTCAGATGAATTATGGAAGATCGTGAAACGAGAGTTTGAAACAGCTTTGCTCTATACTTAATATGCATAGCATAAATCACGAGTACACGCGTCGCTGACCAGAACAGAGAGTAAAAATGGCGTGGAAACGAGAACGAATTTTAATTAACCGGTCACAACATAGCTTTCGGCGAAAACCAATTAACGGCGAACTGTATTTACGCCGTCAGCCAGAACAAACCATATGTTCCGATCACAAATCGTTGAATAATTAATTACGCGTGGAAAATATTGTGTTTCAATGAAAGTTGCGCCGAATATCGGATCGTTCTACTGAATGTTTAATAATCAGGGACTTTCAGTACGTGGGACGAGGCTGCTAATTGTTTTGTATCGTCTCGACAAATAGTAGCCTGTTCGATTGCATGATCCGGATAATATCGATGAATTTCCAACGATTCTATTCGTTGTTTGTTTAGTGTTTGTTTAGTTCTCTTCTGTTTCGTATCGTTTATACAGGGTGGTTGGTAACTGGTGGTACAAGCGGAAAGGGGGTGATTCTAGGCGAAAAAAGAAGTCGAAAATATAGAATACAAATTTTTCGTTCGAGGCTTTGTTTTCGAGAAAATCGACTTTGAATTTTCGCTCGGTACGCGTGCACTTTAACACGTCTCGTTAGAACGGATCTCACTGTAGATCGTTGTCTGGATGGAAAAATTAAAAAAAAAATTTGTGTTCTATATTTTCGACTTCTTTTTTCGCGTAGAATCATCCCCTTTCTGCTTGTACCTCCAGTTACCAACCACCCTCTATAATAATATCAAGATCTCCGATTCATTTCTTTTTTCTTTCCTTTTAGCGAATTACGAGCTTATTATTTTGTACCGCTTTTACATACATCGCTTTGATTATTATTTCCGACTTTTATTTTTGACTTTCATCAGACAGAAGTGTCGCTTTGAATCAACAGAATAAGTAAAAATGTCTTTTCCTTATTACTAATTAAGCTTTTTCTCTGTGCTCATAATTGGCGATAATTGAGCTTCAATATACTGCAGCTCCTTGCATAACTGTTGTTGCTTGCTTGCTTGCTTGTTTGTTTGTTTGTTTGTTTGTTTCTATTGGAAACTGAGTTCTATTTTGCTTTGATCAACTCATGGAGAACATGTGCTATTGTGGTTTACTGATCTAGTTCTGTTGTTTGTGCAAACAGGTTTCTAGAAGATGTTTATCGTCATTTAAGAGGATTTTAAGCACTTGTGTTGCTTGCTGCGACTTCTTTCTTTTTTTTTTTTTCTTTTGATGCCTTTTCGGAGATGGAGGAATCAACGCGCGTTGATGGTTTTAAACGATAAGATATTACAATATGTAGATATGGGATTTATGGTGCTGAAAGCAGAATGGCGAAAGGTTCTATAGCTTCGTAGTGCCATTTAAATCGAATTTCTTAGGAGGTAGCAGTTATATTTCAATGTTAACGTAAATAATCGGGTAATTAATTATTCGTAGGAATAAATTTGAAATATTATTCGCGCGAAAGTTACTGAAATTATACTAAGTTATACAATTACTGTATAAAGCCTAAATATTTCTACCAAACAGAATTACAGGAATTACAAATAAAGCGGAATTTTCGCGAGCGAATCTTTGCTTCGTAGAAAAAAGCTTTCGTAAAATTACTTTCGATCTCGACCACAGAAAAATACTTTTAGCTTGGCAAATCTGGACAGATGTTTCTGCCGTTTTTCGTCCACGCGACGATAATTTACACGTCAATAGACGGTTGTTGCCGTAACAACAGGCGAACGTTCGAAAGGAGCTGCATTCTGATTTTAGACGCGGGCAGCTTGCCAATAATTATAATGCATCGAGCTTTTCAATCGGGCGGAAGTCCGCGGAACCGGTTGCGTCTCGCGATGGATAAATCTGTTCGTGATCGCCAGAAGCGCAATCAAACGTTCTTGGTATCACGCGCAATTAACACGAAATGTTTTAATTCGACTGAAATTTGTCGCTAGTTCGCCTTGAAAACGGTAGATTTACATATTCCGCGACGATTAACTGTGCAAAATTATTCGCACGGTGGGACATTTCTTCGCGACGCGATCATATCGTATTGTAAAAAGATAAATTTTTTGGAAAGAATTTTGCCGATGAAGATAATGCGAATAACACGATGGTCGGATGATCTTTCAGGAATTTTTGAATTTCAAGATTACTTGTATTTTAGAGTAATTCTCCTAAGTGATAAAATAAAAATATTGGAATACATAGAATAAATCTTGTAAGAGAAATTCAAAATATTTTTAACGAAATAGAAACTTTGTGAGTCAGTAAAAATTTCCAGGGAATGATTTATCAGGCAGAAATAAAAATGACGAAGCGTCAGAAACCACGTAGCGTATAACGAAGCAACAAGGAGTTGATAATTCGTTTTGAAATTTGAAAACAATTGCTTGTTTCCTATTCTGCTCGATAAAATTCTCCACGCGTGTGCTAAGGGGACGAGCCCCGATTGTTCCCACGAAACGATCTGTTATTAAATTACACGCGACGTAATGACAAAGGACAATGTATGAAATCAGAGAATCGAAATGCAGAATAACGTGATTCTCTCTCTCCCTTTCTTCCTTGCACTTTCCAATAAAACATTCAACGGAGCTTGAAATGCTCGAAAAAGGAAAAAAGTAAGAAGAAACATAAAAAAATACATTCGGCAAAACACGGAATGAATCAGAACTGTCGAGGAACGGTTAAAAAATTCCGATGCAATAAGAAACTAGGGAAAGAGGAATGGATTCGTGAATTCTTTCGAAGAAAGTTGTTCGTCTTAATTTTTTATTTATATTCGCCGTTTAAACTTAGTTTCGATGAAATGATCGAAGATAAGTGGAACTATATCTGAAGATAAGTAGGATGATTTCGTCGTATAACACCGTATCAGGCTATCTCTTAACTATGATTCATTTATTACGAGCGAAAAATTATCGTTATTTCTTCGACGCCAGTTTTATTTTTCCAAACCGGACAAATTGAACGAAGATAAAAATTAATTCAAAACGTGTAACATAGCATTAGCAGGTAGAAACACGAAGAATAAGTATATGTTTCGGTGATTTGTCAAGACTGTGCTGTCTTCAATGATTTCTGACCAATTAATCTGTCACTATCTTTCGTACAGGACTTCAAGCAACAAAATTCTTTCGAAGATATCGAATACTTTCGATATTGAAATGATTATAATAATCTGAAATTTTGTAGTTGCTGCAATAAAATAAATACATTAATTATCGTTGACCTTTTAAGAAACTTAATTAAGAAATTAGAATAACGCAGGGGAATGCTAATATTACCGCGTAATTTCAGTATTACATGATAAATCTGAAATTTATCGGATGTTATTTTTTCAAAAGCCAATTTATAGTAAAATTGTGACTTTGATGCAACATCTTCTTACCAGCGTATACTTTCGTCTTACGTTCACGTTCAACCTATTTTTGTATTATGTTTTATGAATGATTAAATTCTCAAGCTCGGTTTACCAGAAAACGAAGTGTTGTGCGACAAAATTTTATTACTGATTTTATATTTATTCTTTTCACGTGAAATTAATTCTATCACGAATACCGGGATATTCCGAATGTGTTTTTTAGTGACGATCCCTCGAAGAAATCCTTCAATTCGAATCAAAAAGTTTGATAACCATAAGGGAAAAGCTGAAAAGCTTTTGCCATTTTATATCGGTTTCTTCGATCTTTTAGATTCGTAATGTTCTGGGTGGCGGAAAATCTCAGTGACAAGAAGAAGGTAGAAGAAACCCGATTGTGCGTGTAAATAGCTTGCGATTGAACTTTAAAAAGGTCGCCACGCGACGTGAAGAAAAGGTGAAAGTTACATGATGGAGATTCCGATTTTTCAAACTTCCGCTCAGCTTCCAAATGGAGCGGAAACAATTTCCAATCGGGTGAGTTCCATGCAAATTTCGAAATTCGTCGGAGGCGTTAATACGAGAGTTAGAAAGGAGAATTTTGACAAGAATGACTTTACATTTTGAAGCACGATCGAAAATTTGAGGGCTGAATGGAATTTTTAAAATGACGGCAATTGTTGGGAGCAATTTTTGGCCTATCGTGATCGAAGATTTGAATTTTTATGGCAACAGAGATCATCATGCGGAAATTAAAAATTTGCATTTTGAATTCCAAAGAATTCCAGAGTTAAATTTTCCATAATTAATTGTAGATATAATACTTATCCAAAAGCTGTTAAATATAGGAATGAAATAGGAAATCAAAGAAGTAACGAGACAATTTTAAACGATAATAATAATATGCATATTAAATATAAATTTTAAGCATAATCAAATTTAGTGAATTGTAAAATATTTATAGAATCTACGGAAAATTCACTATAGAGATATACTGAAAGAGTGTTACTATACGTAAAGGAAAAGTCGATAATGCTTGATCGTTCGGTAATAATCATTTATTCACATTTCGAAGAATAGGTTTTGTGTATTATACAAACACAGGTTGAAAAATTAAAAGCTCAAGAACGTCCAGCGCGTGTCGATAGAATACGAATGTACATAATCTTATCTATCGATAAGATCTGATAAACGAACAGAATTTCCATGCGAAGCTTCATGTGCGCTTTACTTGTCTCTCGAAGTGAAAAAAATCCACAAGAGAAATTCACGGCCACTTCGATACAAGGTAAAAAGAAGCGATAATCATTTGTGAAACATCTTTTCCACAGAAACTTCGTTGATTTTGTTCATCGAGTTTGATAACAGGGATATTTCGATAAATAGAAACTTCTGGAACTTATTCGATCGTTGTTGATAAATTAATTTTTCGAAGCCAGTCATATATCAAATTCACATATCCATAATACATTCTTGTATACATCAAATATTCCTGTATATATTCAAATAAAACCTGTATATATATTTTTTTTAAAAAGCAATAAATAAATTTCTCGAATTCGATCGCTTATAAAGTTTGACCAAATGGAAAATACTACAACATCACTGACGAAAGACTACGATATTCTACAGAAGGCGATCAATCGATTATTATTTTTTTTTTATGTTTATTAAAATTTACAATCAATTCTCGCGTTGAGAATTTTCAGTAATTTTTCTGGCGTGGCGCAGTAACGTGGCTAATTATTTATAATAAGTTAATACTTATTGTAGATAAGTATAATTAATCGATTATTTGGAAGCACTTGTTCATAAAAACATCACTTGGAAAGGCTAAGAACTATCGAAAATAATAATTAAAGACTGTTTTTCGAATCGAATAACGAGCGTCGACATTTCTCTAACATACATCCTAGATAAAAAAAAGTACGAAAGAGGATAACGCAGGCTGAAGATAAGTGATAGATAGGAAATGGTGTATAGTGATGCCACTGTTGCGAATACACTTTCATCGGACAGGAAATCGAAATGCTGCCGTGTCACGCTTCCGCTGAATACCTATGATATTACAGGATAGAGGACAACAGATGAAAAAATTAGCTAGATTACGTAGAAACCGGACAAATTGCCTATAAATTATTCTCTGATAAGGGAGCACCGCTTTCAGAGGGATGAGGATGTTACTATTATGCTTCTTCCCTAAAAAGGTAGAAATAATCTTGAACGATCATCTTTTTCTTTTTGATACCTAATGATTAAAATTTGGTAGATACACACAAAAACCTTCAGATCAAATTGAATATATCGAATATTCGATATATTCAATCCTATTTTATTGGGTTTCTTTTTAGATAATTGAAAGATCGTTTAACAAAATTTATTACTCGATGTTACTTAGTCGTACTTAGTTCGTTGATCGATAGATATTGAAAAAAAAAAAGAAAAAAAAGAAAACTATTCAAATTACACTACACCATCAGCATTTGGTTTCTTAAATCCACTACAATGAAAAAAAATATCAGTTAGTTTCTTAGTCATTTTCTTTCTATATAATTACTAATGTTGGGAAATTGTTCATCGAAATTTATTGTTCGATGATTGGTTTGTTAAATTCACCGATTAAAAGACGTTGATAAAACGATGTTCAAGTAGATTCGTTGTCTCAGTTCTTGCTTTTTTAAATTTGACGCAATACAGGAAAAATGATATGCAAATTTGTTGCTCGTTTGACGAACGAAAATAATCGTGTGATCGAGTATGCGCAGCGTTATCAACGCCAAATCCTCCTCGATATTCGTGAACTAACCTTTGGTAGTTGATTACGTAATGGATTATCATCGACCTCATTCGGATAACTAGATCTTGGATCGCGCGGCACAGCTACGAATTTTACCTGTTTCGTCTCACGAACATGTTTGAAGAAAACGAAAATATTTGTACCATACGGACAACTATATCAATGCAAACACTTATTAATTTCTAGACAATCTTTCCGCACTGTACAAATGTATGATTAAAATTCAGTGATGTTTATAGATTTATATGTTGGTTAAGATGTTCGTATCACCAATTTCTTAAAAAATACTCACAAATGAATGTTCTTCGACGGATTAGTAGTAACAGAATTTACTGTAAAAGAATTGTAATAGTATTCTCTACTATCAGAATTATTTTGATAAGAAAATTGCAAAGTTATTTTAATATTAAATTAAAATCCGATAATATCTAAAATTGTGAAAGTTTTGCGGTTTGTTAATTTACTGAAACAAATTTAATTGTACGAGCAAGTGTTTACACTGTTTATTTTTTCGAAAAAAGATCTGTAAGTTTACTCTCATAATTGAGCTTCGATATTTGCGGAGACTTAATTTCGACCTCCATTTGTGCAATGAATCAATTTGTGCAGCTCGTTTTGTCAATGACGGATCAATTGACAGATTATGAGACCCCTGGGTTGTGCGGGAAATCGATGATAGCGGAAGAACAAATAGATAGTTGTGTACAATAACGATTGTAAGCATTTGAGAAATTCAAAGAGATTTGAATTATGATCAATTTTTGTGGTATAATTGCTCCACCAAATTCTAATGATTGGTCAAATTACAATTGTGAAATTTTTCTGCGATTTACTATGCGACTTGTTGCCATTTATTTGAAGTTCTTCTTCAATTTTGTAAAAATATTCTACGAAAGTAGAACTTCGATTAAAAATTGCGTTCGAGCGTTATATGAAATAGAGTTTAGAGTTATAGATAAAATAGAAATATTGTTAATTAGTTTTGTATCTTTTCCATCTAGATATATGTATTTCTATATCTTCCAGGCGACGACAGAAAGATTTGAATAAGAAATATAAAAAGATATAATGAAATAAAAAATCATTGACAATATAATTTCTCGCTAATACAGTTATTCGTCTACAATATTTTCAATTCTAGTAGAAACTTCCGCAGCTCGACAAAGCTAACATCTCATTCTATGCAGTGACTTTAATAGTTGCCCTTTTCAGTGTGGACTACTCTAAACTGACGATATTGACGGATATAGAACACGGTTATATGTCAAGCCATTAACCGTGGAAGACAGGCGAAGGTAAAACACGTTCTATAAAGTCACGAAGACACGGAAACGCGACGGACAGGATGAATTAAAGTTCCGCATGTCTTTGTTGACAACGTTGATCATGATCGTCCAATAGAAGTGAATCCAATTGTACGATCCGGGAGGGAAGAACAATTATAATGGCTCGATTTATCCTGTTGATTACCCTTTGATCCGTGGAACAAAACATAGCATCGATTTCATTCGTCGAAACGACGAGCAACTTCGTTTGCTTCAGGATGTTTTCTTTATCAAAGAAACGACACGGATTGCTTACAATAAGTATAAATATTGTTGTATTATAATATACATGTAAAAGTATTTCTCCGATGTTCTTTTTTTCTTGAAACAATTATCTTCTAATGAAATTCTTGCACTTATTTCTCTTTCTTACACAATACTAACTCAACTAAACTAACTAAAAATAAATTTTCATATTGCAAGAAATTACACAACATATTTCTCCTTCTCTTTATTCTTTCTTAAATTAAATTAACAAAATAAAAACAAAAAACAAACGTAAATCTTATTCTTCTTCTCACGTTCATAACAGTACCTTCTTGCATGTAAAACTTCTTCTTTCCTTTGCAAATTCTGTCGATTAAGACAGAATTTTACATGCTTTTGATATGATTTGCCATAATAACAAGTGTCTTTATATCGACCTTCTTCACTTTTCTACTCTGTATCGAAGTAACCATGTTCCCAGCTTCATACGCGATCTGGCTCGCCATTTTATGTTATTGGATACTGTCTCTAATGCTTTGGCGCGATGCATGGCGCCAGCGCCAACATCGGGATACTTGGCAAAGAAGCATTCCATTTCGTCTAAACTTGTCTGTGTGGCGAACGTCTTCGTGATTGATGGGATCAACGAAGTGAGATGCCGGTCGTTCAGGGTATATCTGTCCACTAGGAACTCCCAATTGGAGCGCACCCATTCCCAGACTAATGGTGTTCCTACGGGATTTTCCGACATGGCGATTAAACAACCGAGGAAGTCTTGGACGGCGACGTATTTCTCGTCTGTGGCCGTTACAATGAATCTGCGAAGAAAATATAAAAAAAGATACAATGTAAAAGCCTATTACACTTCTATAAATTTATTCTCTTAGAGTACCATAATTTGAAATTTATTTCCATACATCTTTGTAGTTTATTTAAATTTATTTTTTTATATTTCTTTAATTTCCAATTTTTGAATAAAAATAAAACATATCGTGTGAAATTTGTAAAGGAATATTTTCAGATCTTTAAAGCTATTTTTAAAAGAAGCAAGCGAGTTACTGTTCCAAAATCGAAGTGTCCTTGATCGCGGTGAGCGTACGCATCAACATCAGTTTCTCTATCCTATTGTTCTCAGCTTTATATATTTTGAATATACTTTCCCATGCTGATATATCGCCAATGAAATGCATTCCTAGAAGAGTACAATATATGGTTAGTAAATTCAGTGTAAATATTACGTAAATGTAAAATTTCAATATCAATTGAATCTTTCTTGTGAAACGCAAATGTTGAATATTAAAATATAAACTAGTTAAGATGTTTACCGTAATAACTGAAAAGATCACGGATATAAGGGTTTGCTGGAACGTGTTCTATTCGATCTTCATCATACGTAGGAAAGAAATATTTTATGAATATTCGTTTGACTGCGAGACTACAATCTTTGTGTTCCACAGCGAGGGCGAATTCCAAGATTGTCTTTTGAAGTCTTCTACGTGAACCAGAGTAAAATTCGAAAAAATGTAAAAATAATGATAAAAATAAAAATTAAAAAATAACGACTATTTGTTTCGGGACAAAGAATTTTTACCTACATATCTGTATAATCTTTGTTTTTAGCGTCTGTTACTTCCTTCAATCCCCATCCTATTTCATGGTATATGCCGTCTACCAAGTCTCCCGCATATCTCTACAAAATAATTTAGCGAAATGATAAAATCACTTCGTTTCACAATTCTAAGAAACAATGCGGCCTGGTTGGGCCTAGATAAAATCGTAAATACTTGAAAAAATATAGAAATAAAATTAATTGTTCTTTTACCTTGAATGCCTTCGGGAAAACGCCCTCATCCCTCAAGAGAGAAAAGATGTACATTAACTTTGAGGAAGCCACACACCATGGAATAGGGTGTCTTTCTCGTTTCAGGTACTTCATCATATTCATAACCAGACTATAATCGAGTTGCCCAGCATAGGCTAAACTGAACACGTCTTCCAGAAGATGCGCTCTATCAAGCGCCGACAATGTCTAAGAATACGATAAGAATTTAGTTAATTGATTATTTAATTAATTATAAAGAATTGAATGACGAGAACATATTACATGTTTTACCTCATGTTGGCATCGAAGAATATTGTAAAGGGGATTCCACTCATTTTGTTCATAGTTAACACGATAATATCCAACTTCATGTGCGTTGAACTTGATCCAGTCAACTGGGTCGTCCAATTCAATCACCACTGCAAAATTCATATAATTAGATGATACTTATATTGTTGAAAAATGCTACATGAAATTTCCAAATTGTCCTAGGTGTAAAATAATATTTACGATCTTTGGCATCTTTATCGAACCACACAAGAATAGGTGTGGATATCTTGTTGGTGATGTAAGTAATAGGAATAGTCCATTTGTACCTTAAACAAAGATAATCTTCCTTTATTTTTTTTTTAAATGTGTTTTGACTGAATTTATTATATTACCCGTATTCGGATTCCGATGGATCAAAGTCAGCATTCGGATCGATCAAGAATCGTTTCTGCGTCAATATATATTTATTACCAGATTTCTTCACGTTCACCACTGGGAATCCTTTCTGTCTGGTCCACGTATCTGTTATAGCTGTCACGTTCAAGTTATCCAGAGAGCATTCTTGTAATATTTTGGAGAGGTAAGCGGCTTCCGAGTTTTGGTACATAAGTTTCTTTAGATCTAAGTAATTTTCCTTTTCAAAAATTGTTGATTTTATGGAATTCTCCATCATTCTAATTATCGAGGACATCTTGAAAATAAAGGAACGATATACATGTGAAACGTGGAGTATAAAAATCTAATATTTTTCTACGATAAAGTTACCTTTTTGTAAGATATTTCATCGAATATTGCAGTTACTTCATCGGTATTGTTAACAGTTTGAACGATAGGGTGCGAGCTCAGTTCCGCGTCGATTGCAAGAGCAGAATGCATTTGTTCGAGTAAGAACAAATCTGTCTGTAAATAAATTTATTCGATAATATTGTATTGATTGTAATGAAGTATTGATTCAATCGATATTCTATTAATATGTCGGTTCTTTTCAAGTAAAATAATTCCTTCTAAGTACATCTTTTAATTAAGAAGCAGAAATAACTTTGTAATGAAATTATCAATAAAAATAGTTAATTAACTAGATAATCTAAGAAAAAGTGTATCGAAATAGTTATAAAGTGAATAACTAACGACTTGCCAGCCAGGAAGAATTGCATCTTCTGTAACCTTATGCTTCAGAGAATAAGCAAAACCTTTGCTTAGCCATAACTCATCCCACCAGGACATAGTAACTGAATTAATAAGAGCGTTTTAATCCTTTTGAAAATAAATTTTTTTCTTATAAATGCAATAACTATCTGTATTTACCTAAATTTCCATACCACATGTGTGGAGGTTTATGACTGATTGTGCAACCATCTTTCATCTGTGTATTTAACCAATCCCCAAAATATCTAGAAAATTAAATTAAAACTCTAAATTTTAAAAATATTCAGCCAGTCGATCTCTGATTATTTTTAATGCGAAACATTTAATGTAAAATGTGAAATGTGTAAAAAAAAAGATAACGAAGAAATTGATATTCAGTTTCAAATTTTTCTTTTGACTATTTTGAATTATTTGAATTTTCGAAACTTTCTTTGCTCTAAAATCTAAAGAAAAAGAAAACGTCCGTTATGAAATTTGGACTATCTTGAAATCACTTTATTTCTCATTGATGATATCCCTGACACTTACCTAACTTTTGCATAGGATAATCAATGCGAAACAAATTAATATTGTACTTCATGGTTCTCGTGGCTGCACCAAAAGCAACTTTGGTCTTATTTCATTTAGCATACGTTGTGTATACGTTAATCGGGAATTAGCGATCATTCAGGCCCTTTACCTTTTTTGTGAAGAATACGAACTTACCGATTAAGAGGCAGATTAAGTAGATCGGATATCGGTACGCCTTGTTCAAAAGTCATCGATGTCATTTCTTGCGAATGGGGATACATTCGAATGCTAAAAAGTATAATAAATAATTAATATTTAGAATAAATATTTTGAATTATTTGTAACATAACAATGAAAATTATGCTGAAATAAGGTTATGCAATTCATTGATGATCAGGATCAATGTTGTTGGTGTACCATGTACGAGGAATCTGTTGTTGTTGGTGGTGGTGGTTGTGGATGTGGATGCGTACGTGAAACTTCCCCGAAAATAAGCTACATGTAGTCTATTGATTTAGTAATAACCAACAAAAGGGAAGAAAACTCATACGGGAGTAAATTCGTTGTTATTATAGTATAAGAATTGTCATTGCTGAAAACGGTACAGTACAGTTTTCAGCGCCCCCAGAACTGCGTCTCGACACCTTTGTCGCCATTCGAGCGCATGCGTGGCCGAGGAGTGGATCTGAATAAATTTTTATTTCACCTGGAACATCACGTGTTCGTTGCAATTTCTCTTCTTGTAACATAGCAAGAAAGAATCGTGAAACAATTTTCTACGTATCAACTGATCATTGAAATTGCATTTTTCAGAGATGAATTGAAGAAATAAGTTTTGGCGGGAGATTTGAAATAAAATTCCAGATCGAGAAAATATGTGGTAGAAAAGAACGTTCTTGGTAGATTTCCAATAGTTAATATATTCTTATGAAACAGTCATTTATGTAAATTTTGTTAAGATATCAACGTTGTTCACTATTTTTTATCGATAGTTTGGACCTGTGAGAAAAGTTATTTTTTATTATTTATTAAGAGTAAAACCACATTTTTGGAGTAGTTTTGTGAAACCAGATTCAGGACAAATACATTGTCGTTTACTTCATTAATAATTTATAAAAATCCAGTTCTGATATGTGACATTTAGTTCAATAGAAAGAATACATTGCAAACAGGTTCGTTTAATCATTCATCTATTCAACTTTAATTTCTTCGTTTCATTTAAATATGTAATTTTAATAAATTTAATTCAAATCAATCTCAGAATGTATTCCTCCATTTTTCACAAATAATTAACACTTTCCCTAAATTCCGAATCCGTTAAGTACTAACGTTTATTACATTATTATGGCACGAGCGACAACGACCGGAACAAATATTCAAATAGATACGGAACGAACGTGAATGACCAGTAGATGCAGCGAAGCTGGGAAACTCGACCAGACTGGAATGAAATGAAATGAACGCACGGTTCCATATCTGTACAACACTGAAACGAGTAAACTGACAACACTGAATGAGTTCATAACAGTTATTGAATTAGTTTTCTCTGTCTGTGAAATTGAATAATGATCAATCAAAGCCGGTTAGGTTAAACGAACCGCAATAAATATTTGGTAATGAAAATTTTCCTCGAACCATCGATAACGATCGTCGAGATTAAACATTTAATTGACTATCAAGTAATTATTCTATCATTCTACTATTAAAAAGCAATCCAATTACCTTTGATTTCCGGCGAACGCTTTCTCTACGACTTTTGATGTGACTCTAAACGAAACTCAAAATTTTCATCAGTTTCACGTTCTTCTTAATTTGGGCTCCAAACGTGACTAGATCTCGCTCTTAATTAAAATCAACTCTGCCACCCGATTGAATTACGCATTACATTAGGTGAAGCAGCGACCTTGACCGCGTTATCGAAATTGTTCGCAGCTACTTGTCTTTTTGTGATGCAGTTGATCCTTGAACAAATTCAACAATAAACGTATTAGCAAATGTAATAAATTGGACAGAAGCATTTGAAAAGTTTCGTAATAGAGAAGTTTCTGCTGGAAATTGGAAAGATTTCGAATCGTGCGTTTTTCTTTGGTTTCTTTCTTTGGTTGCTGACATTCTATCGAATTAGTCGAACGTGGAATCTGTGAAGGAATGTAAACACAGAGTAAGTAGAGTAAAACGACACACGAAAGTATTTAGGAATTTATAAGCAAGCTTTCATGAATGATATTTGTAGAAAAAACATTTTGAAATTTTATAACGAGATACGACACGCTATAATACCAATACTAGTTAAGTGGGAATAAGTGAAACGAATATTAAGACGACGTGTTTCTAACACCGCTTCACGGACTAATTACCTTGTCTTCAGTCGCAGTTTCTCACTGTTCATCGAAGTAGGACAAAGGAATTCGTCAAGTGCAAATTCGGCACGCGTAAATTTCATGATGATCATCTTCAAGACAAATGCTATGACAAAACGTGTTTGCAAACTGGGAACACTGAGTACACGAGGAAAAAGTTTGCATAAGAAATCCGTGGAGCAAATAAACTAAGCATTGCGATAGTATTAGACCATCCCATGTGTACTTAAGCATGTGAAGAGGTTTCTGTGTAAACTAAATTCGAAACAATGTAATTCGTTACGATAAGAGGTTTATGGAAAAAGAGTAAAAAACAGCACGTAAATTAACGTATGTTAGATCGATAGGTAGAAAAACGAGGACTTTCATAATTCGGTATCCGATATTACACGTTGCACAGTGACAAAGAACACGCGTATTTCTACGGATAACAATAATTTATTTATAAATACACTGAAAATTGTCAATATTGTCCACAGTAAAGCTTACATACGCAACGGAAACAGTACTGTTTCCTTTTCGCTCGTAATTAACCTCGTGTTTATATCCCCTACATTCTATTCATATTTTTTAACATATCTTTTTTTTCGAGTTTCTTTTTTTCTTTTGCGTTGCTTCCATTAATATAGACTTTACGAGTCGGACAATGTTCGCCGCTCCGCGCCTTGGACCCATAAGTATTCTTCTGTGAGATCTTCCAGTTCTTTTCCTTTAGCTAACTTGCAGCGTTTCCTTCCTTCTGACTATCTCTTGAAAACTGTCTGTCAAATGAATTATATGTAATTCAAGTACTACGATATCTGCTCTTTTCTCTACTCTAATCGCGACACATTTTTCTGTATATTATTATAAAGAAATTATTTAGAGTCTTATATGTTCATTCTGTTTTACTAAAAAAATTATTGGCGAAAAAATGTCTAACCTAAACCTCTATGTACTACAATATACTAGGTATTAAAGAGAGAAACGAATACGATGCTTATTTTTTTTTTTAATAATATTTAAATAATCGAGCATAAATAACACTCTGTATAACATAGCTATATATAAATATGTTTTATATGTTAAAAATAATTATCAATTTATTTACGTACACTGTCTTTGTCAGGACTTCGTAATATTTGCGAACTACGGCCAACCTATTTCCTTCTTTACGCGAATAAATATATACACCATTGTTTTTAGTCTTTTCACGCCTCTTTTGTCAGAAGAACGTTTACGAACGTCCAGGAACGCTTACGAAACTCACGATTAGATAATAAACGCGTTAGAGATGCCGACACTATTTCTGTGATTACTAGATAGGTAAAGTCCTGTTGTCGTAGAAATCCATATTTACAAACAAACGCAATAAATTAAAAGAAGCTCAAAATCGTAATCGAGACAGGATTTGGAAGAAACAATTTACAGCCGCACCTGCTCGTCCCTTTCCCATATTTCTTTTATCACTATCAAACTGAACGGTATAAATTATATAACCAGCAACGGATTTTCGTATTCTCGACAATAAATACATAACAGGCGTTGAACAGAGAAGAAACCCACGACCGCGTTCGTTCTCCTTCGATTCAACGATCGAAGTTTTAGAATCGTATTTTGCGAAATCGAATCGACCATCTGAAACAAGCGTAAGGAGATCTAATCCTGATACGGTCCTGATTTCACGAATTTTTATGGCCCAATCTCACTTTCGTTCGAATAAAGGGATCTTTTCTTAAATTTTACTACGAGATGATCATTCGTATCGAAAACGATTCTTTCACATTTTTCTTCCAGCTTAAAACATATTTTAACTATAGGAAAACACGATTGATAGCAAGGTTGGCAAAAGAAATCGAAGAATTTAGAAACTCCTAGCAATCACGCAGAATGTATCTGTATCGTTGTATACAGGCCGATCTTCGAGTAACCTCGTGAATCAAATTTCAAAAATTCTTATTACTAAATTGCGAATTTAATTACATTTTTATATACATTTTATATATTATCGATTTTACGTTTAACTACTGTTCAATTTTCTAAATAAAAAGGGTATCTGCATTTCCATCAAATAAAGCTTGGTTATATAAAAAAAAAAAATCATGTCGGATTAAGATTCTCTCAAAGAATCTCTGAAATCTTCGACTTCCTTTTCAGGCCACTCTACGAATAATTTTTAACAAATTATTCGCGCGTAATATATTTTTTAACAAATTCTACGGGATGGATTCGCGCGACAGGACAGTCTCTGACAAGACAGGATTCTTAAGACAAGTGGTCGATATTGGATTATCGCACTTGATCGCTGTCATCCGTCTGTCATTGAGGAACGATTGTCGAACTGTATGACACGTATTCGTGAATCGAACCGTTTCCACGACCGTCGATCGCCTCACGATCGAATTGTACATTTAATTGACGCTATGTCCTATGATGAAGTGATCGCGAGCAACTCGGGCCCGAATTCTTCAAGAAACATTTGACGGAAGACCAACGAACGAACATCGAGCCCGAGTCCTTCCATCCTGTCTACGATCGATCGTTCTCGTCGAATCGTCGCTCACGATGCCTGGGATCCTGCGATTATTACTCCCTTTCGCGTAATCTTCAAAATTCAAGGCATTACATTAATAGTATACAGTAAAATACTTGACGAGATTGGAAATTTCGAATGGAAGAATATTCCTGGTTGCTGAATTTCATAAATCGTCGATATCGTATAATATGTGCCAGGTGTGCGTAGATTGTGCGTGATTCTATTTTTGAAAATATTAGTGGAAGTGATCCTTATAGAATAATTAATCTTTCGTGTATTCGTAAGTTTGTATCTTTACAAAAAAGTATAGCTGGTCCTTTAGAAAATATCGTAGCTAAAAATGCTCGTATACAAGTGGACCCTATATACTGTATTTCCAAGTTTAGATATGTAAGCCTATTATAGTTTCTGTGATAAATATTCAACAAAATAAGTGTAGTAACATTTGATAGTTTCGTCTCGATTCGATAATAATCAGTGTATCAAAATTGAATCGATCGAGCAGCATTGCATGAAATTTTTACCGATCAACCGCGTTTCCCTATTACACGTTTACGCTATTCGTGGCAGGAATGACTATGTATCGTTTGCAATAGTAACAATTTACAAGCGTAAAATTCGGAGAGGCGACTAAGAGTAACTGTCGTCTGTCTTCGACCGTTTCATTCTACTTGTTTGCGTTGACGGAACGAGAGAGGAAGTCTTACGTGATCCCAGGCGATTAACCATCGTCAAGATTCGATCTCCAACGCGTAAAGTGTCTTTTCCGTCTGTGGGTCCAAGAACTAGTCGATCAATCGATATACAGTTTACTTGGTTACTTTGGTTACGATAAATCTATGCGGCTTGAAAAACACCACGATCCACAGTGTTGTATAACAAACATTGTATAACATAGAATCGATGTGATCAACCGATCAATTGTTCAACTACCATACGCCCGATTCTCCGGATCGAAGTATCTAAGAAACGCTCGAAAGTACGAAAAATAAAAGGTTCGCGACGTTTCGGACTATCGCGACACAAAGGCCACGAATGTAGTCCGATTCCGTGAGCTAACAGTTGACTGCTGTCAAGAGATTCGTAAAATTTATTTTTTTATCCTTTTTCGTTTTCATTCCTTTCGTCTGTCTTTTTATTTGTATCATTTAAACAGCGGATTTTTATGCAAATTTATATCTTTTTATAAATAGATTTAAATAGAGATAGAACCGCAATACAGAATTGTTCTACCTGTTAGAATCAAGTTTTATATAAATGCATAAAAATCTACAGTTTAATTCCTTTCTTGTTAATTTATTTTTTTTCCTAATATGTTTCGTGCTACGAGCGCAAGCTGATTATGACGGAAATTATATTGCTGTGCGTCGTCTGTGTCGAATTGTTTGTTTGCCTACGTTTCAGTTTGCTGGATTTCTGGAGCTTATTTTAAATGAAACAATTTCGATTAAGCAGCCGATCTCTTCACAGAGGAACGATAACCATAGACCACTGATAACATATAACGAATATTAATTGACGTAGTGAACGGTTGATCGCGTGTTGATTAGCGATATCTAGCACAAATGATCATTTAGTTGCTCTTATTAATGATTTCGACCTCCTGGATTTCCTCCGGCTTCATATCCGCGTCACCCCAGCCCCATTTCATGTCCACATGCATATGATGATGAGAGTCGTCGTGTTCATTGTACCTGAAAATTGAAATTTCCAATTTCAAAATCCTATCAATATTATCTTTCAAACAGTAAGAAGCGAAACCTTGAATCGTGATATTTTTGGAGTATCAAAAATTACTATGCAAAAATGGACGAGTTGTTTCCAATTTTTTGATTTTAAACTTTTTCGAAGTTCGCTTCTTTTTCTCCAAGATCAAAAGATCTTGGAGATTCTTGATCTTCTTGATCTATATTTGCCTCGATTTAATGAAAAATATTTAAAAATATAGAAAATTTGGAGAATTGTGATTGGAAAAATCGAAATTTTGCAGTTCGACGAGATTCTCTGTTTTAAGATATTAATAACGGTAATTTCGGTACTTAGTTCCATCGCCAGTTCTGATCGCTCGTCTTTTAATCGCCTCCACGGGGACGGTTTTCATGTCATACGCCAAACCCAACCGAGCACAGAAATCGATAAATGCGGTAGTGATGTTGACCTTATAGTCGCCGAGTTCGGCGGCTTTATAGTCCCACGGGAACACATGGTGGTAATTGTGCCACCCCTCACCGAATGCCACTATGGCTACGCTTTTATTTTCGGTCGGACCAATATTCCTGAAATTTATAAAGTAATGCTTTGAACAATTTATAAATCGTATTTCCTATAATAACCCTGGAAATTTACACAACCCCGTTTAATTCGATTTAGAATTTCATAGAATCGTATCTATTGCCTATAATGATTTTGAAAAGTTTTAAATGCAACGTTACAAAATTGTATAAACTGTGATAATTGTAATAAAATAATTAGAAATCAATTGAATGTACAACTGCAAATTTACAATATAATTTAATATACTTTAATTTAATATAATTAATATTTATATATATACATAAATTAATATATTTATAATATAATTTAATGTCAGTAAATCAAGTCCTTCTGATTGTTAATTTAATTAAGTATTATAATACAATTACTATTGATCGTTACCCAAAAAGATAAAAAATTGTTAGAAATACAAGTAAATTAATCGCTTACTTGTCATAAGGTTTAGCGCCCCAGATATGAGCCGCAGAGTTCACCAGCCATGTTCCGTTCAAGCTCAGTGTGTATCTAGTTAGAGTGCTGTACCAGGAATTAAATAACGTCTCTTTCCAGAGATAACAGGGCACCCACACGGGAAGCACGAAGCATAATGTTGGCACCAGTAAAAGATACAGCCTGTAAAACGTCAAAGAAAAAGGTTCAAGGCACATCCCGTGTCGTAAACAGTTTTCGTTTGTGTTTTTGACACGCATCAAGAGCTACTTTCATTAGAAACCAGTTGGCTTGTTACGCGATACTTAACACCACTAGGAGCAAGTCCTCCATTACGATTACTTTACAGATTTAACAAATATTTTCTACAATTTAATGGAATTTATTTTTATCCTCATAAAATCATCGCGATGAGTAATAGAATCCTGATTTTAAAGATCACTAAAAGTAAAAAAGTTTAACTTAGTTTTATTTATTTGTGTGCTAGCAAATATTTCTCAAACACTAAATATGAAAATGTTTTAGTAAAGAAAATCAGCAAATAAACGACTCAAATTTTAACGTGTGCTTTTTTTCTTTTTTACTTTCTTTGAGTGGACACTGCACTTACCATTTTTAGTAACAACCATTCTAAATGAAAACTAGCTTTCCTTGTCGAGAATATTCCAGAAAATATAATTTTTCAAGGCTCAACTTCCCATTTTTAGTAACAACCATTCTAAATGAAAATTAGCTTTCCTTGTCGAGAATATTCCAGAAAATATAATTTTTCAAGGCTCAACTTTAAGATCTCTTTTCACTCCTTGCTGGATGATTGTTATTAGAAATGAAAAATTATAATTCGTAGTCATTCTTCACCTTCTTTGCCAAACGACGATGGGGTCGTTTTCGAGATCGCTCATGTCAACTGTGGCACCTTTCTTCAACACATCCGGGTGCTTTCGAACTAGAAGCCAGCCTACGTGCGAGAAGAAGAATCCTCGTTTTGCGTTATGCGGATCTGCGTTGGTGTCCGTGAATTTGTGATGAACTCTGTGATCTCTCACCCATTCGTAAATGTGATTCTACGAAGCAATGTTGAAGTTTTCAAACGTTCTGATTTCTAGTAATATTGTTGAGGGAATTATTGGAACATGTTGCAATGAAAACGCGATATAAAATTATTCTCTTAGAGATACAAGAAGCCTGATCATGACCTCGATACACAAAAGATATTTCGAATCTTAGAATTATTTTTCTACGAACGATATGACAGGATTTACGAAACATCAACCATCAAGGATGAAAAGAAATATAGAATCAATTCGTATACGAACGTGGTAAAACAGTATTAAAGAAGTAAATAATTTAAATATGAAGATTTTTTTCTTTCTCTAAATATCATAACGATGCCTCGTACATTTTAAGTACTTACGTTTTAATTTTTTAATTTCTCATAAAGGAGAGAAAGCAGGGAAATAAAAACTCACTTGGAAGGCAATTGTCTGCAGGATCATCAATAGGAAACGCATGGGCCACTTCGCTTTGTACGTTCTGTGGGCCCAAAGTCTATGGGCACCAGCTGTGACACCCATCCCTCCAAGTGCTATCAGGCTGAAAACTGAAAGTATCACAGTTCATTTATTTCATTTTATTCCCCTACATTACATCTATATTATATTGTATTTCATTAGAATTTAACTATGCATATTACTTTATATCATATATATTTTTGTATATTTTACATTGTTTAAACTTGACCTATTTTCGTCCCCATTATACTATATTTTGTTTCTCTATTTCGTTCTACTGCTTGAATTATACTTGATTACCTTCATTCTACTCTACTTTCTTTCTTATTAACCTTCGTTTTATGTTACATCATGATATCAACATTTCCTACCTTATTGTGTTTCATCTTGCTGTCCTCTACTTAACCCTATTAATGGGTCCGCTATTTTATTTCATTCTACGCAACTTTATTTTTCCTCTATTTTACCTTATTATACTCTGTTGTTTATTGTCCTATTCGTTTAAATTATTCCACAGTAACTTACTCTATCTTGTTCCACTTAATTCCACTACAATCTATATACACCATCTGTCTAATTCTACTCTAACTCATTCTACTCTAACATAATATATCCTATTTACATTATTTGATTAGTCTATTTATGTGATTCTTTTCCTGTTTATTTCTGTTCTAGCCTCTTCTCCTTTAATTACACTTTATTTCTCGTTAACATGTATTTGATTTCACGAAAATCTTATTGTACTTGACTCTGCTCTATCCTATCCTACTTTAACTTTTGTCGTGTTCTACCTTCTCCTGTTCTACTTACTTTCACTACGCTTTACTCTATTTACGCCAGTACATCTCATTTCATTCCGCTACTGTTCTGTCCCATTCTACATTAATTTCCCTCTACTTTCTTCCCCTTCTACTCCATGTAGAGACAAAATCTCTAACACGAAATTTCATTAAATTCAAATACATACAACTAAATACGAAAAATCATTTCCTAAGCTCCAAATAATTCTCAATCCGAAAATCACGCCAGACTAGATCAAATATTTTCTCATATTCAATACCCATCAAAATATTGATTGTATATTACTTTATTGCAATTTAAAAATCCCTGAACTTATAAAAACGCTTAATAATAATACCAATAATAATAACAATTGTATAGACACGTGATTCCTTCGTTCACAATGAACTCGTATAAAACAGTCAGAACAGCATAGTTTAAAATGCAACCAGATGTACAGGACTCTAACGCAGTTCACGATCACGCTTTCATCCCATCGATTTCTACCAACAAGAAAGTGAAATGTTGCTGTCGAAGATCTTCATTGTAATAGGATCTTCTGTAAAATGTTGCGTAGCATTTATGCAGTCTTTGGCGTTGGCGACTTAGACTTAGATAGCTTTTTCAAAGTTGCAACCACGGGTATTCGAGGTCATGCGTTCTTAAGATTTCTATCTTCAAAGTTTCTATATTCGACCCAGTTATGCGCGGCTGTTATTAATAACTGTAATCGCATCGTATAAACATGATAGCGAAGAGAAGAAGAAGAATATCGTCTAGTCAGGCAAGATGATCATTTTTGTAACCGATCGAATACGAAGCACGTGATGCGCAATACCAACTTCAGGATAGCGAAAGAATGACGTTTCTTGTGTTTCTTCTGTGTATTTGAGTTGAAATTGAAATTCTAGTTGTAAGAATTCCAGTCATTAACTTTCGATCTTTTTCTTTCCTTTTTTTTCCATTCACCCAACGATTAACAATATCACCTATAAATAGATTGTATTTAAAAAAAAAAAGTTAAATTTAGAAAGAGTCATCTTTTCTTCTCAATTTTCTTCCTAAACTACATGCACGTTTCATCGAACAATTTATACTTACGCCATATAGTCGTCTGGTATTTGGCTGAAGTAAAGGCAAGGTATAATCCATAGATAGCTCCAATGTGAAGATAGGTGAATGCAATCACGTTTCTCCAAACGATTTTCCATTCATAGCTCGACTCGGTATTCGATGACTTTTCGACCAGCAATTCCTGATTGTTCGTCTTCTCTGTCGTCGATTTCTCTTGATGAATATTTTGCTGAGATGCCTCCAAATACAACGTGGCCGATGTACCAAACAAGTTTGGTGCCATCTTGAACAATCTGAAACAGATATCGGTTTCTGTAACGTCTCGCGTATCATCGATAACATATACAGGTTCGTTCAAAACAAAAGAAATCTTTCATCGACGAACGATCAGAGTGTCCTGTATTACTGTATATATTTTACGTTATTATTTTACGATCTAGAAAACCCTTCGTAACAGCTAAATAATATTTTTATAGCTTCGGAAGACTGGAAATTCAGCTCGGGAATTTTCTTGAACGACGTTCAACCAAGATGTCTATTAAACCAAAAACCTCGCCGGTATACTGTAAACAACGGAAAGCAATTCAGAAATTCGATATTCTCCAGGATTCTGGTTAATGAAAATGTTCCAACGTTTCAATACTAAATACTCCAAATCTTCCAACTATCCAAATACATTCAAAGTTTTCTACAGCCTACTTTTTAGATTCGATATATTAATATTAATATACTAATATTTAGATTCGATAATATAATAATATCGTGTAATACTTTCCAGCTTTATTAAATCAATTTTTTAAACAAATATCTAAACGTGAACATCATTGATCATAATAAGTGAGCGAATCCGGAGTTTCGAAAAACTGAAAATACTCTGCTAAATCGCTCTAATGACCAATAATTATAAGTACGATCGACCACTTATAAGGAAAAATAAGATGTTCTAACAGGTGGACTAGGTAGGTTTTACACGAGTCACTTAAGGCGATTTAACGAGAGGATGGTCTTCTTGGTTCAATTATCGATCAGGTATCGATCAAGGGCGAATCGTTTGGAAACGCGTGGTCTTTACTGGTTGCGACAAAACGTCTTCAGAATCGAGACCCAGTGACCTAGTAATAAACACTTTCAAAAAACGCAAAACCGCGAAGCGAGTCTCGTTCCACTTGCGACGCGTTTTTAGACGCGTGAAAGTTCGCACTTTATTGTGACTGCCAGATTAATTTCTAACGTGTGTCCAAAATTGTATTTTAGGTACATTCCACGTTTTTTTCAGTGTCTCTCGAACGATATAGACGACCTTTCCTTTTCGCTTCTTTGTTTTATCTGGAAGGAAAAAGAGGAGTAGTTTGTTCTTGAAATTGAACTTTCAGAATATTTTCAATTTTAGATGGCGCAATTTGAAGCATTTCGTCTTTTTTTTTGGTTTAATTTTCAGTTGACATTAGATTATCCGATTAAAAGTGTTAACTTTCGGAAATATTTTCTCGAACTACAATTTTCTGGTTGACACGGGTGGATTATATTGTTGAAAACGTTATTGCACATCATTGAAACGAGATTAAACGATCTACCACTGGACTAGATCTTCGATCATTTGTAA
Source organism: Bombus huntii (assembly GCF_024542735.1). NCBI lineage: Eukaryota > Metazoa > Arthropoda > Insecta > Hymenoptera > Apidae > Bombus > Bombus huntii. Next base: position 14,308,144 of record NC_066244.1, on the reverse strand, counting down.
TTGGTCGATTATACATCTGAAAACTGAGACATCCTCGACAAGTTTACCAGTCGCTCAATTTAGTAGCAGATCTCTCCTCGAATCGCGTTATTACATCTTCAATTAAGCAGTATCAAGTAGAAATAAGAATAAAATTCAAACAAGATTTAAGCATTCGAATGAAATTTTTTTCTCATGAACTCTCGCCTCATCTTCTTACGTTCTTCTTCCTTACATGGAAATCGATTCATAGAAAAATATCAAACAGGGAAGGTTTATCGATCATTATCATATGTCAAGTGTGAAGAAAATTTCCATTCAAGTTCCGTCGCTTCCATGTAAAATATAAAATATACAAACGCATAAATTTTCGGGACTGTTATTGTTACACTGTAGATATTTGCGCATTCATAAAAGTTTGACGTATGCAAAAATGTTTAGAATACGTAAAGTACGTGAGAATATATGAAATATTCAAGTAAAGTGAGATATATTCATAATAGTTTCTAGTCGTTATACGCCACAGAATATTTAAAACTTTAATCAGACTTTCCAATCATTCGTTTATAATATTTCAACATGCAAATCCTTCGCACCAGAAAAGACATAGGCTTAACAATCGCTCGTACGAGGACCTGAAAAACTGGGCAAGAAACGATTTACTAATTGATTCTAACAAAACAAGGGGGGGAAGAAAAAAAAAGAAAGAACCAAAAAAGAAATAGAAACTAAAAAAATCAATCTAAACGTATCGCTAATCTTTCATCGGATTTCCTTAACTATCCACCAATTACGTGAAAGTTAAAGACGTTGTTCAGGGTTTGGACCGTGTGTAACGAATGGTCGTCCTAGTAAAAGTGCTCGACGATAGAATTCGAAATGAACGGTACATGCTGCGTATCCGGAAGGGAGTATTCGCAGAGAAAGGGGCCGAGTGACGAGCAAAGATCAAGATTCGTAGAACGCAGGAGAGGGAAAAAGCAGGAAGAAAAGAAATGGAGTCTCGAGCTGGGAACAGGTTCTGCATAAAGGAGGTCAATGGCGCGTTTGAAGTCATTATCGATCCCCAGAAAGTATTCTACCCTGTCTCCTGTGTTTCACGCGACCTCGCCGACGCGAGGAAATCATTGTTTCGTTCGTGTGTTCGACGTATTATCGATGATAATGGGATAATAATTAGAATAACAACGGGGATGACAATTTGTCGGAAGAAAGCAAGCTTTCTTTCAAGGAACGCTAATGAGCGACATTGAAATCGCTGTTGATCACGTGCCAGTTGTGACTCGTTGCCTTTTTCAGATCCATCTTTGACATTGGTACGCGCGGTGCCGTTTGAAAAGGAGATGAATGGCGATTTCGAAATCGCCTGGTTAGCTCTCCGAGGGCTATTAATACGTTTGGAGAGATTACCGGAAACAGGAACGTCGCGAAAGCGAGCAGGTCGATGTTTGGAAAGAAAAGAAGATATTGGGCACGTGTCAATATATTCTTGCCTGTTTCTGAGAATCAGTGCAAAGAAAATAATTACAAAATATCTGTAATTTTGGGAAAATATGCTGCAATTGTTATTCACATTCCTGACTTCTTACTTCCATCCTATGCTAAACGTTAGAAATTCTCTTATTTGTCGGAACAAAAATACGTCAAATATACGTTTGGAATCAAAAGGTGGATCAGTAGGAAAAACATAGCAAGTGTCCGATAAAAGATATATCGATAAATATTAACATCGTTGATTAATATCGACGTATCGCGAATGATGTATTTTCGATTTGAGAATCATTTGGAAATTTGATAAATGCGATGTTGCTATCATAACTTTCAATGTGAAATCATATGCACATACAAGGATCAATCTCGAGCGAGTACAGTTTAATGGAAATATATTCAGGTCAACGGTTGAACGAAACCTGCTTGTAATCGTCGAAGAACCGATTGAGAAACCTGGGTCAATGCGCTCCGGTATCCTTCGATCCCATAAACTTCCGTTTCGACTAACTTTGATTTTATAAATTATCGAATCCCTTTTGTACCTTTTTAATTTCTTCGTATATTTATATATGTACACATACGTGCAAACAGATATAACAAATAGAATCATGCGACTTAAATTTCCAATTGAATTCAAAGTCCTATTAAATCTATTAGATCTGATTCATACTATGTTACTTACACGTCCAAGTGTCTGCACTTCCTCTTAAATTTATTTATGAATGTAATCATTGAAAGTCCTGACTGTAGAGAATTCGAATTTTATTCGACGTATTGTCAAAGTGCGTTACGAATAACTCTCGCGATATAAATGTGGACTCGTGGCTTTAAGTTTCGAGATATTTGAATCAACCTTGAACAAATCGGCAGATCGATATCAAATGCTAGAATGCGAATTCCTCTAAAAAAAGAAAAAGAAATCACAGACTTCAGCGTATTTTCAAACCGAAAGCATTGTACGACTGCCCGATGTTGAAAGGTGAAACGACGAAGAAAAACTACGAAGTCGACGATAAACGTTTGATTCGCTATCATCTAGATCTAGATTCTAGCTCATTGTCGCCAAGAAATGAGAATCGAGATGGAAAGAAAATTCCACTTGCAATTTTCATTTCGGTATTCCTACACAAATTTGTAATATTGATTTTAAATCAGAATGAATTTGTTGGTATTATGAGTATTCCAGGAGAAATGTATCTGCATCGATTGCTATAATAACGTTAGAAAACAAATAACGTTGAATGTATGAACAATCTTTAAGTAATCAGCCCGTTTCTCATCTTACCAAGTATCGAAATAAAAGAAAAATGGTATTATCGTATCGTTGGTGTTTCACACTTTTTATCTTTTCTAATATATTACAGTTTAGCAATAATTATAGTAAAACAAATCAATAGTGATAGTATACGTAATTAGTAACTAGTTCTACGTAATATTATAGTATTACAATTTATACTTTAACCGCAGAACGCACTAATAAGTTTCGAAAGAAAACTCTTGGAACGAAGCACTACACTGTACGCTACATAGAAATTGGCACCTCGTGGACGTTAGATCGAGCTCGGTAAACTCGTAAAATCTACGATACTTTCTTTAAAAAAATAAAGCCTTTCGTCGTTAGAATCTCGACCATTCAATTTAACCATAACCAATCACGCGCACAACATCACCATCGTTCATTCTCGCCTCCTTTCTCCACGTAAAAAGACATTCTTCGACACTTTCGAATATTGTCTAGGATTCCAAACTTGGACAACTTTGAAAACTTGCACAAGTTTGAGATGCTGGAAAATTTTTCAAGCTTTCGATATTCCAAAACTTTGTGGAATCCAAAGGCACGAATTCACTCGGAAACATCGTCGACAAAAGTTCGCGAATTTTTCGAACCGATTTCTATGAAAAGCAAAATGAAAAGATAGTGTAATCGGGGAATGAGCTCGTGGCCAAAGCTTTCACCAACGAGGTCGTAGACAATACAAACCGCGAAACGAGCGAGTATCTTCTCATTGCTCCACCGAATTCTCCTTTGTACTGTCTCGCAGTCATCCTGTCGCAATCGTCAGATGTTTAAATTACGTCAGATGGGAGGCGTAATTACGGCAATCCACGATGGTGCACCGAAGGAATCTGCAGGCGACCAAGTATTTGTTTCTGATTGGCGACAGACGATCTCGAAACGGAACAGAGACGGATAAGTTTCGAAAAGGATAAGAATGGAATAACTTTTTATAGAATGCTACAGAAACGTGGAGATGCTGAAAGTATTCGTTACGCACGATTGTCTAGCAATAATTAACGCAACTTACCGTGAAAATAATAGATTTGATTTGTAAGCAGATTATCATGCGAAATGAACAAAAAATAGCTTGAAATGGAAAAAAATTGTTGAAGAGTGATAGGGTCATTCTTCTAAATGATAACGAAGAGTATTCTATTGGATCTCCTTTTGGTAAAAGTAGTCGAATAATAATAGAAATTAAATTCCTAAAATACATCATTTTTTCACTTGGCAGTATATCTCATATATCTATATATATCTAACATTTATTGTATTGTACATTCGATATTGTGTATTCGTACTACTTGCTATTGTACACTGTTATATTTGAAAATACGAAGCCCGTAACTTTCACGGGTTTGTGACGTTAAGAGTGACCACGCGCTGCCGACAATTCGCAAGAGACACGCGACACTTTTGTCGTTGTCGTTCGCATCAATCAAAAGTTCAATTTCATCTTCTGCTAATAACGTTATACAGGGTGGTTGGTAACTGGTGGTACAAACGGAAAGGGGATGATTCTACGCGAAAAAAGAAGTCGAAAATATAGAATAAAAATTTCTTTTTATTTTTTTTTTAATTTTTCGCACGCGTACCGAGAGAAAATTCAAAGTCGATTTTCTCGAAAACAAAGCCTCAAACGAAAAATTTTTATTCCATATTTTCGATTTCTTTTTTCACGTAGAATCACCCCTTTTCCGCTTGTACCACCAGTTACCAACCACTCTGTATAAAACTAACAGTTTCGTCGTTAATACTCGTATGGCCTAAAAAAAATCAATTCTAGCATTAAACGACCAATTTTCCAACGTACCAAACAATTAATATATCACCAATCTTTTTGATAGAATATCATATTTCATCGCTGTTTTGCATTGAATCAAAATGGAAAATATTAATTAATTAAATCGAGTTTGGCCTTTTAAATAACCATACAATACCTGCCCATAATATATTCCCATATTTACCTCAAAATCCATTATGGACTTGCACATTTTCTAATAATTATTCATAGCATCGTATTTCATTTGAATATATTTAATATATTTGCACACAATGTTGCACGGCTCTACGAATGTTATTGTTGTTAAAAATATTATACGGTTATCATTGAAATAATATAATTTATTTTTCATGAGTCGCTTATGAACATTTACACGTTCTTTATACACCTAAGTTTTGTCCGCCAACTACTCATCTGCTATCGATATTTTGATCTTTGTTAGAATCTCGTCAACCAACATTCCATATACTTGAACTAGTTTATTTTACTTAATTATTAATTATTATATTTAATTATTATATTTGTAAAGTTTATATCTGACATCGTTGTCTAAATTTGTTTCTAACTATTTTTCAAAAGGACAAATAACAAACGTGTTTTATATAAAATTCCGTATGTGGTTCACAAACATCAAATCACAAATAAATCATGATTTTCAATATCTTCCTAAAGAAATATCAAAATGATCTTGCTGAAAGAAGAATATAAATTAATTTGTTAAAAATGTGATCCACGCTAATAATAAAACATAAAAAAAAACGATTGAGCATCAGGCGTCCAGAGGTAAAATAGTGAAACGACGAGAAAGACAAACATGGAAATAGATGAAATGGTTACGTTCGGAGTTTTGATATTGATCAACTTGATTGGACAAACAACACCGAGGATATGAAACGAAAGTTGTTCGAATTAAAAACAGGGGATAAGGAAAATCGTGATACGATTCTGCGCGGCGAAGACTCGATATCAAAATTGCAAATGACCTCGCTTCTGTGTTGCGGATCTTCAACGACGATTCAATTCCAGTCTAGTAAGCAGACACTGAGAAAAGTATGCCGTAGTTATATATGCTCCGAAACGAAACGGATTCGTTCAGAAATCTGCAGGGAAAAGTCTCGATATTTTGAGTCTAAGAAGAGAAAAAAATAAGCAAGAATGTCTCTCTTCGAATTTAAATCAATTTCTTTGAAAATAGATGTCGAAGATATTACAGTTAAAATTAATAAATTTTGCAGTAACATAGCGGAAAAAACGAATAGACAAAGTACCTAAGATTTGGATATAACTATAACAAAATAATATAGATATATTTTTTAATGTTAATTTCGTTCTAGTGTCAATTCGATTAATAAATAATTTTATCACGATGTAACGTGATAATAACGTGATAGTAACGTAATGATACGCATAACGCACAACAAATTTTGTTTACTGCTAAGAAGATGTTATAAAGATATCGTAGCATTGAAAATGAGTTTAGAAAAAAATATTAATATGGATTTCATTTAGAAGAAAAGAAGTACAGTGACCAGAATCATATAATACACGTTTATAGAAACCTCAACCTGAATGAGAATGCGTTATGATTTGAATGGATAAGTTTTGAATTTTTACATTCGAGTATGCTTCTCTATACGATTCCATTCTCAAAAATCTTTTCAATTAATATGTATTAACAAACAAATCAAAATTCTAATAAATAAAACTGCAAAACGACATAATGTCATATTTTCGCTTCTCCTATGAAATTCCAATACGCGTTAATTACATAGACGCCAATTACAAAAACATAAATTCACTTCTCTAATATTATAAAACTTTGTCTATTATAGTTCTGAAAATATTATTATACCAATACCTTTCTTACGAACCCTTCGAATATCATGTCACAAGCTATACAGACGCTAATTACGTTGTACATCGAATAAATTACGAAGCCAATGAAATCGAATTGAATTACGCTAAACGAAATTAACTAAGAAACATTCAATTTTCCAATTTCGAAGAAAATTCTCCTACAATGCAGATTTTTCTATCGCGGTTTTACTCGGTTTTTTTCTAGATTCTGGATTTTCATATTTCTAGATTCATGTCACTAAACTCTACCGCTAGATCAGTGTGTAATCATTTCAAATGCAAACAGATGTGGACGGATAAGTGTAAAGAACTGTAAGACAAATCCATCCCTAGGGATTTAATTATTTACTGTCAATAAACCTCTCCTTAACATTTTTCTCTGTGGTAAGTCCTTTCTTGAAACGTTTCTGATGTTCCGATTTTCCCCTAGAAAGTTATACAATGATAAAGTGTCAGGAAGCTGTGTTACAGAGACCCGTTTTCCCAGTTTCTTATCAATTCCGACTGATGGACGTTGGCGAAACTTCGAGACGATGACTGAACTGAACGTCCTGACACGTATGACAATACGAACGAACATTTCAAGAATATTTCTTCTGCGTTCACGTGCTCTATCTATTTGTATGCGTGTTAAAAACGTTGTCATAAAATCATTTAATCAAATGCACGTGACTCTTCCGACGAAACAAACAATATTCTTTCGTTTGATGTTATGTTGTTTCGTTTATGAATTTTAAAATGTATTATATTTGAAAATGTATGATTCAGCTGAGAAAATCGATGTAAATCGATTTCGAGAGAATCGTGGTTTCCTTCCAATAGGATAAATCCCGAACGTACATGTTACACAAATAAAAGAAATTTCGGGGAATTGAAAACGAGGATTTCATCTTTTGAATCTCACAATTCCTTATAAATAATTCATGTTATGAATTACTATTATGGTTCTGGAACTTGTAAATTTTTAGAATGGCACATGTTCTCGAGTTGAAAAAGAAAAAAAAAAAAAGGAATCGAAAATCTTAAAGTTCATCGAACACTTAACATAGAGTTACGTACAACGAGGATATACGAAATTTGAGAAATTTCAAAATGAATTTACTTTGATAGGAAAAGCGATCTACTTTTCGAGTGACTCGAACTCTCAGTAATTAAAAATAGCCTGTTTTTTTTTAGTAGAAATAGATTTTGCTTCCTAAAGTTAACTGCGATTGTTCGTTCTTCCTACCTTCCTTTTCCCATCGAGAAACGAGCACGTTAGAAGCCTGATTCGATGAAATTCGAAACCTGCTGGTTCGTGAAAATATAAACCGATCGCGAGGAAATACGAACTTTGTCGTTGTTGCAACTTTTATTAAAAAGACATCTTTGAACATTTATAAAAAAGGCATCTTTGATATTACGTGACACGAAGATCAAGTTGTCTTTACACTTTGATAAATTTGCCGCCTCGGTTGAACGACAGCTTCGAAATAAAACGAATTTTATATTCGAATCAGTCGATTGTTATTTATATCACTTATATTTTATATTTATTTTTATTTATGTAAAGCGCAATTTTTATTCCACATAATCCTTTTATCTTAAAAGATTCATTTTTTCACGTTCACTCGAATAAAATTTGTGTCGTGCAATCGTCACTGTATAAGAATTTTACTCGAAATTCCATACTTCAATTCTGCATCGATATGCGAATTAGCAAGCTACGCTTGTTACACAGCAGATTCATAAAAATCGCGCAATTCTATCGTTAAATCATCTAACTTAAAATCACTGTTTCGTATCATCCGAATCTAAACCACAATAATACTCGACCCTCGTTTATAAAAGTTTCCGTTCTGTTCCTATCCTTTGTTAACCCAAAATTTAAAAACCCTATCATCGCAGTTCGTCAAAATTCTCCATTCTCGCCCTTCGATACCGTCAAACGTTTCTTCACACGAAACCCAAGCAGAATGTATCGAATTCTTCGTGCACGAGGTAAGCTCGATGGAGAAAGCTCGAAATTTGAGTAGAAATAAAAATACAAATCTGTGCTCCTGTTTATCCAAACAGTCGATAAATTTGCCAACCAACCTGTTCAACTCTCTTTCCCACCAACGAATCAAACTTAGAACGTAAGTTAAAATAAAAATTTGCCGAAAAAGTTGACACCATTGAAATGCCAACTAAAAATCCTATATATCCAGAATTCCGATATACATCGAACAATTTGCTAAACGTTGCTCGAACGAAATTCAAAGTCTCGAAGGATAACAACGACTTACTGTTGTCGCTCGTCGCTAGTTCCCCCGAATGATAGAATCCCTTTGGACACGATGTTGCTCTAAGGACCTGTTCCGAAGTAGTCACCTAGGCTGCTGATGATCCGACCCGATGGCGAGTTCACTACGAAATACGGAGATGCAAGAGCGTATGTCCCACTTATCAACTCCGCGACGACCCATAAAACCACGTCGACGAAATCCCCCACACGATCGGTATGTCGGTGTGATCTGGACATGGGAAAGAATGTTCCGATAGGAAACGGTGCCGTTTAATGAAGTATTAGTCGGTGTAGTGAAGTATCGAAATATAGGAAATGATTTGAATGGTACGCGCAGGCTCTTTGTTGCGAGAGATATCGATGGTCTTCAAAGTTGGAAAGAGACTCGACGAACGGCACTCGATGTACATCGAACTGTACTGTTTCGACAAGTGTAGAGCCAATAAAGCGATTCGCTTGGACTTGCAGTCTGATAGTGAAGAAGAAAAATATTTTGGACTTATTATTATTTTTTTTTTATTTATTTATTTAAGAATTTTTAGAATAGGTCCGATTTTATTTTGGTATTTTGTAGTTTAAAGGTAGTTTGTAGTTTGGTATTTTGTAGTTTAGTAGTGCAGTGTAGTTTAAAAAGAAATTTTCGAATAACTTCGACTATAGTGTTCGTTTCTGCGGTAGGTTCCAGTTGAATCGTGAATTACGTCGGATAATTCGTACTTCAGTTCCAGCGTAGTTTAGAAGATACTCTTTTTAGATAAACTGGAATTCCTTTTTCGGCTGAATTTGGATTACGATAAACGTAATTGGAAATCGTTCTTTGGTATAGCTTACGAGAAATCTCCATAAGAGATTCGAGAATAGTTCGAATCAAGTTTCATGTTACGTTGGAAGAACAGATTGTATTAAGGTAGCCTTTTTCGGTGGCTATTTCCAATTTCCTATTTTCGAAACGGCCGATTTGAACGTTGTTCTTGCCGTTGGATTGCGATTCTAAGTGCGTTATAAATATCTTCAAATTGTTTGAAAAATTCAATAAAATGTAGGTTGGACAGAAATCATTGGAAATCCTACAGTGTTTACTGGAGAGTTGGTCTCGCGCAAAACAACATATTTATAGCTTCATTTCGCTTTCATCTGCTCATCGACGTGGAAAATGTCAAAGAATAAAGAACCGAATAAAAGGATGTAAAATCGGCATTTCTATCGTTTCGTTTGAACGTCGCTGTCTTTCAGTTTAAACGGTCAAACGCGAAATAGCAGACGAAAGAGGCTTAAAGGGACATTGAGTAATATTCGTCCGGTGTCGTGAACCGAATAAAGGAAATCCTCGGCTGACGTTCAAGGCGAAGCGTTCATACAAAAAAAAAAATTTCGTCTCGTTACCGTGACAATTTGCATGTCTATTCGAGACACGTATGAGATGAATGTAACACTGTTCGACGGTATTAAATCAATTTGACTACGATAAATAAAGGGACCGTTCAAAGAGCTTTGACACTGTCGGCCGAGGTTTAAAATTAACACTTAAATTAGCTCCTTAAGGAAGACCAAGCATTATTTAGACGAGTATTTGAAAAATAAAGAAAAGATGTTTTCCACAAAACGAAAAATTTCCTTCCTTGTTCCGTGGCTACTAATAGTATTACTCCATGTAGAGAATCTAATGAAAACACGGTAAATATAATATATGATTTATGTTCTGCGGAAAGCCGCTCGACTGATTTGAAGATCAATTAACTTCCAATTAATCATTCGAACGATATCGTATAATACATATATTAGCATCGATTATTTTTTAGTCCGTATATTGTAAATATTGAAATAATAATAATATATATGTCATAGTATAATATAATTTTTATTGGAAATAAAAAAATTATATTCTATACGTTAAATTCTATACGTTATGACGTATACGTTCTAAGGCATCGTATTAATTCATATTCATGTACCACAGAGAGGAAGGACTATGAAAGATAAATTTGAAAGAAATAACAAACATGTATGTACGTGTGTATTTATCTTGAGCTGACGAAAATTGATGGAATCTAGTTTCTGAGTGGGCCATACAGTACATAAAAATTATGCTAAATTATCCATTCCAAGTAAAGGAGTAAAAAATTCGAATCATTTGATTTACTGTTGCCACCTAACTGTAAATTCATGGAAACCTAGAAAAAAGCTTAGGTTATAAATGCATCTTTGCAATAAAAGAACGGGAACGTAGTTCAATTCTCTGACATAGGTGCAGTAAGTGCACGAAGCTCGAGCAAACGTGTAATCAGTACGTCGTAAGTTTCTTAGCGACCTGTCCCACTGATTTTCGTTCGTTTCCTTGTTTTTTTTTTTCTCTCGTGTCCCAATTCCCTCTGTTCTTAGAAATTTAGAAGATGTAAATATCTACAGGCAAAACACGCCTGCCACGACGAAAGAAAGGAAGTATCGAGGACGAGAAGGAGACCGAAGAATATCGTGAATTATTTTTAGGTGGAATGTAAATCATGATCTACGTGTCAAAAATTGATGCACACTGTTATTTCTACTTGCTATCAGCAAAATATGTTACAATATGAAAATAGCATACGAAAGTAATACAAATGTCAAATAAACAATTATATAGGAAATCGCTGATTTTTAAATAACAGTGTATTAAAATGATAATCTTTTCCGCGTGAATAGTTTCATATTTTTATTACAACAAGTAATAGGCTGTTTTTTCAAAGTCATTTAATTTTCTGCTTCATTAGCATTTCCTCCAATGTTAAAAAGTCGCTATTCTTATGCAATCTTCATTGTATACCAAATAGCTTGTTCTTCGTGTATTAGATTTAATAAAATCGAAAATATTTGTTTAACGCGCAAATACTTTAACACTTCGTTCAGAGGGAATTGAAAATTAAACTGATTGAAGTAGAATTAAACTTAGAATCTGGCAAATTCTGGAAGAAACGCACGTAATATTTTCTATTTCGCCGGTTTACTAAAAAAAAACTGGCAGCGAATGACAGTGAGTGATAATGCGGAAGAAAAGATCAATTTTCCAGCAAATTAGTATTCAAATCATCGTCGAGATAATAGTCTGTAGATTTGAAATGTGCCTAGTAAAATATTGCTTTTCCTCAAATAGAAACGTCAATGTACCTCGAAGATCATTTTTGCAACAAACGACGTTTCTAAATTCAATAACACAAAAAAGTAAACATTTTTATTCGACTCTCTTAAAATAAGTTGGATGATTCATTTATTTAGTAAATTTCAGAATCGAGCTTCAGCGCCTCGTGAATTACTTTCAGGACAGACGAAATTCGCAAAATCCAATTATTCCAGAAAGTAGAATATCCGACTCAATTTTCTCAAAAGGAGTTCGGATTGCTCGATCATTTGAAAGAGATTGTTTCGTAAATCAATGTCAAAATATTCCACTGGTGAAATTGCCATAGTAAACAGAATTAACATAGTAACACAGGTGCAAATGTGCATAATGTGCAATTGACACAATTGTCGTTATTGTCGATAGATATGAATATTTCTATATCCATCGTTGACACATGATCGATCGATTACGTAAAGCTGATATTCAATGATCATTGTTAAACGTTTCTCACATGCATTTGTTTCTTAATTACGATTATTGACTAAGTTTTGTGACATTTTCTAAGAATTTTCGCATCATACGAAAATATTCACTTACGAAATGTAAAATTCAAGTAGAAAAGTGAACTTGCGAAAGTATGACTAAACGTTTCAAGACTAAATTATTGGAGCCGTTGTAAAACTGCATCATTTATCTCCGATTATTTAACAAATTTATAAGAACAAAGAGAAATAGCATTATAAACTCTGAATATATTTCGACCGTAAATCAGTTTCGTTTAAGAAAAAGTCACAGTTCGTCTTCGTCGATAGGAAGGCTGATGTATCGATTAACATTCTTCACTCTTATTCTTCTTCTTATTCTGAATATAATAAAGTTTAATCGATATTAATTAACATTTAAAAACGCAAATAGACAAATCGAGGATAAGAGTAAACACCAGTATGGATAGGAGATAAAATAAAAAATAAAATCATTGCAAGAAATAATCCAAAGTTCGCTATGCATGTCTCAACAGTTCCATCGCATTGATCGGGTAAACAGATATTTGTTTATTAACGTTGTTAAATATTATTCCATGAGAATGCAATCAAAATTGTCTTTCAACTGATTATTAATGGATAAAATAAAGTATAATAAATAAAGCATATAGTAATAATAAAAGGAAAGATAATAGTTCGGTCTCAACTAGCAAAACGCGTGAACATTAAAACAACAAATGGGACATAAGCGAAAAAGAGAAAGAGTACAGTTACAGAACGAATCGAAAGAGTCATTAAATCAAAATAAAGAAGGACGCTGACCGTACAGCCGCATTTCAAAATGGCATCAAGTCATTACCATCGAATATTTCTGATTTCTTCACGGTCGTTTCGCTCAACGGAAACAAATTGTTATCGATCTCATTGAAACTATTGGCGCGCGTTCCAAATAATGAAACACTATGAAAAGTTCGCCTGCAAACATTTGTCGGGCATAAACTTCCATTGCAATGGCTAACATTAAGTCATCGATCAGTCAATAGCGCGGTTTCCGGTTAAAATATCGCTCTGTGAAATGGTTGGGTATAGCTCATTCTTCGTTACTACATTTATGCAATTTCATTCTTGAATTATTAAAGAAAGAAACAGCTAGCTACCTTACGAATAAAGATATCTCTCTGAACACCGGTAATTTGTAATTTATATAATTACTTAATTACTTTTCGTAATATCATTTGTAAAATATAATACTTGCAAAATTGGATTTATCAAAATTCTTCTAATGGCAAACTGTTAGTCGCAGATCGAAAACTATCTCGAATAATAATCGTGTTGTTTCGCACGTATCGGCTCTTATCGATTTCGCGGTAACAGTCAATTTACATGATAGTTATCAATATCAGGCTCGAAAGAAAAATATTGATCCGTAAACGTACATACCCAAAAGATACACAAGTGAATTAGTTTAAGAGACAATATTAGGAACCAGAACAAGAGATGACTTCATCCTCGCACTTGATTTTTCGCCAACGAAAAGACAAATGTAAATCTCTCGCTGGAAATAGGAGGAAACTATTTGCAGACGTTTCTTGATAATAGTTCCAAAATTATAAATATATAAAATAAAATAATTATCAGAATTATAAATACATAAATATAATTTTGGATTTGCTAATAGAATAATTATCAGGATTATAAATATATAAATGTAATTTTCGAATTACTGATAGAATAATTATCAGAATTATCATCCATATATGTACAACAAACTATCAATGTATCTTATCGTTAGCATTTTATCTTTCGTTCGTCTCTAATTAAAGTCAAATAATTATCATTATTTTCCTACAAACGCGACTTCTCGTCAACAAGTGATTATAAACGGGAATGAAGAGAATGTGATTTCGAGTCGAGAGGAAAAAATGTATCCTTGACCTAACATTAAAATGGCCTAGATACGCGAATGACAGAATATTCGGAAGCCAATGTATCAGAATCTAAATCTCGTTCGAATTTACACGAAAATTACATTAGAAATATTATTAAATATTCGGATATTAATCATACGAATTGTTATCGATAGATTAGAGATACGAATTTATATTTTTATGCCAGTTAATTGGAACTAAAAGCTGACAGTGTCTTCGATTGCAAGTATTACGAAGTACTCAGAGATACTATAATCACGAAGAGATACTAACGTACATCTGACACTGAGAAACAGGTGGCGAATAAGTGCGGCCACAAATTGCATAGAAATATCGATCTCTCTAAATACCTAACTTGGGATGAAAACTATCGGTCCGGTATACGTATAATATTCGAAACCAAACGCAATTAATAATACAAGTTAAAAGAACTATGAATAATCGATATGAGAAATCCGACTGTCGCCATAAATTCCGGATAATCCTAACTCTAATAATTATTTTTCCACAAATAAATCACGTTTAAAGGAGTAAATGCGATTAATTTTATTAATTAAATCACATTCGGTACCAAACCTAACTACTGTCCCAAGTTCCGAACAACGCTATCATCGATAATCATTATCACAAAGTTGTGTTAGTGTTGCAAGATTAAATTACTCTGCGAACCAAGACAAATTAACATCGCGTTGATCAAGATTGGAAGTCATTTAGCTTGTAGCACACGATTTCGCGTATCGCACTGTAAATCAACTTGACCTACAGCCAGAAAACGAGTTTCAGCAGTTCTTTTAATATCATCCGCGTCCATATCGAAACGCAACAAGTACCAAGCATCACAGAACAAATTACAAGCATCGAGAACCACAACGAAACGTCCTCAACGGCTGCTCCAATTATCTTAGCAACGAAAAAAGAAAGATTAGTAATGAAACTTTCTCTGGCGATCGAATCTGATCGAACCTGTTCGATGATCCAGTGTAGTTCGTCGTCGACGAAGAAGCAGAACACAGAAAGGATGTCTGTGAGTATATCTGTAGAAGAGCATGAAAAAGGGAACACGATGTTCAGAGATGAAGTTCCGTTTCGAACGAAACCAGCTGGACTTTCGAGTTGCCCTCGGGCAATTCATACGTGTTAAACGGTACTCAGCTCTCGTACACATCTGCTATTACGCGAGAGAAGGACACACGGCTGGTTTAGGTTGAAAATAAAATTGAGCGAGTCTCGTATAATGCTTTAGAAAGTGTACAGTTCCAGCAGACGCGATTCGCGTGTCAGAGATTCTGCTCCATTGACACATGACTGAGAACTTCGTGCCTCCGGTAAGCAGCTTTTTGCTGACAAAATGTCGTTGTAGCTAATCCAAGCTCTGCATTCGTTGTTTTACACGAGGTTGTTTCGTTAAAAAGTTCGGAAAATATTTCTTCTTAGCGGTGAATAACGAGAGTCTGACGCATGATTTGCGGATAGAAGAACTTTCCACGTTTGTGGTTTTGTCAATATCAGGCATGGTATTCAGTGCTTTTAATAATAATATTCTTGCTAGCAAAGATCACCGAAGCACAGGTTTTGTCTTTCAAGCTAAAGGCGGTAAATAGTGGAAACGAACAAATTTCTAAGATTGGAAGCAAGATGATATATTTTATGTTCGTGTTAAGTTTACGTGCAGCTATTAAAATGACGAAATCGATCAAAGTTTCTGCGAACTTCTTCGATTTAGCGTTTAGTTTCTATGATATTGTATTATTTCGCGATATACGCATTTAGCAATTTACTTTCCTAGAATGCGGGATTACAGGCTTTAGCTCGACCAATTAACAATTAATTACTTTAATTGTGACGAACGGTATGGCGGTATGGTTATTCGATTTACGGTTCTATAAGCGTTCCACGAGATGAATATGCATGGATATATTGTGTCGTGAGTGAACGTTTGGAAATAATAAAACGTATGGGAATGTAGATCGATAAGCATAATTACAAGTTGAGATAAATACAAGTAAATTGGAAATTATAAATGTACGAATATCGTTACTATCTGCAGCTGTCTATAAGCGAATTCCTACATAAAAGTTGGCAAAAATATACAGTAAAATAACTAGTAGCTGGAAATAAAAATTTAAGAAGTTTGAAACATCGTATGGGCAAAATCGTGTCTCTGCCCGGTAATTAGTAATTAAGTCCACGTACACATGCATGGGACGTGAAACCAGATAAAAGCAAAATTTTCAAACTTTCTTTATAAGAAAGCAGACGAACATTGAAGCATCTTTATGTGGCAATAGCTTTCCTTCGTTTAAATAACTTTTCCTCGAAATAATAATAATATTGAACGTTACAATAGACGCAGCACCATTGGAGCATTGTGTGATTTAATTTCTTGGCTTATAACATTCGGTCACACTAGTGAATTATAAATTTAACGAAGATGATATAAAAGATTTTATAATTATAATAATATAATCGTAAACTGTAACGTAATATATATTATATATTATACTGTTGACTATTAAGTGAAAAATATTACAATGTATTATCGTGCAAAAATTTTGTACTGTACAAATATTAACAGTATATTATAAGTATATTATACGTTAAGTTATACGTCTGCGTAATTCCAATACAATATTATCAGTATTTGTATAGTGATAAATTTCAATATTTTACATCCCTCAAGATGTTACAGCAATCAACTGCTGGAAATGTGGAATGAGGCTAGGTGTTCAATTCTACTAATTCGACGAGATGAGATATTATATGAAAAACAAATTGAAATTAAAATAGAAGTTGCTTTTCATGAATACGTGCATTATTTTTCAGCGACTAACGACACACTGTTAAAGATACTCATAAATAATGTTACCTGTCTCGTCTAGGAAATGAAAAAGATATTCCGCGATTCTTGAACAATGTGCTTCGAATAAAAATTGAACTCTTTAATTAACAAACTTCCCACATGAACTTTCACGAGACATTAACTTCAGTGCAACGCGAATAAAGATGAAAATTATCCGAGTTAAATATCACGACCGATGTTTAACAACTTACACAACACAAATTTCACCACCCGGTAGCTTGTTAATCCTTGAAATCGCGTGTACAATTCACTTCGGTACTATATCCTATTTATTTCTATGAATATCTCCCATCATCGATCAAAACGAACCCAATATTATCCACTTAAAATTCAAACAGCAAACAGTCACGTCAATTATCACCTCGATACGATTTATCATAACCTAGCAACAACATTATCTATGAGCAATCCTTAACGTGCAATTATATACACTTCCTAATTCCAGAGTAAGTAAATCACCGATATTTGATCAGATAGAAAAACCACCTTCATGGATCACCCGGTGAAAAAATCAGTCAATAACTTCGAATCAGTATGGAAAACGAGCCTAACTACGCTGTGATAACTGGGGTTGCGACCATTGAACCACCCCCCCAGCTCAACTGCGGTTTTCTATCTCCCGATCCGCTCCTTTCTCTCCCTCTATCGTGTCGAAACCGTGTTGTCCGCGTGGGGGTAGCTACCCCTCGGTACATGCGCGTCACTGCCGTAAAAAAAGGGAAAGAATGGTAGTCTACGAGAAATATTTAATGGATTCGAAAAGCCCAGCGTATCCGGACCTCAGGAGCGCACGATTCAGCACAGCGCCACCGACATCAATGACGGAGGCGTTGGGAACTATTTATTCGTTCGACTGCATCGATAACATTCACGGAGGGTAACGAAATTGATTTTCTTTGGGAGATTTGAAATGTTCTTGGAAGATTTTTTGAAAATTTGAAATTGTTGCTAGTTTAATATGGCGTTTAAAGTTTAAAATATAAAACGCAAATTAGTACATATTATGTGTTTGTAAAATATGTATCCTCCATACACACTGTTATATCTCCTTATTAATTATAATTTAATATCTAGTTTGTTAAAGGGAATAAGGTACAGTCTGCAGAAAATCGTTAGGGACAGATAACCGCGTTATATTTGACTCTCAGATAGTTTCATTAATTATGTCTACAAAGACGGAGAATATTATAAGTTATGACAATAAATCGTTAAAACAAAAATTCGTTAAGAAATTCATTAAAAATAAAATCTTTCAATAAAAATACGAATGTGGTAGAATTCGTGGCAATTATAATAATTATTATAGTTTGTATATTTTTTGCCAAGTAATTATTCGTTTAAACCTTCGCGGTATTAATCGTCGACTTATCACTGTGATAACATGTATCACATGATACAATGATTACCACAAGAATAATCGTGCATGATAGTTAAAAATCGAAGCGACCAGCGAGCATCGATATACATATACGGAAACTCTGATTTGTATAAAATTAAAATTCTAATATTTTCTACCAAAGGAAAAAGCAATTTACATATCATTTCAATACGTAACAATTTATAGATTTCTCATAATTTCTTATTAACCTTTGGTTCTCGTTATCTGTCGTAATTTCTTCTGATAAATATTCACTCTGTTGCGCTTAACGTTCGTACATTTAACGCTGCTTCGTCTAACACTGTCTGAGGCTTGCGGAAAAGGACCGATATCAGAAGATAAAGAATTCCAAACTTTTGCCAGCATTGCGATTGGCTTCGTCAGGGTGTCGCACTGATACTGCTGTGATTCTGGAAAAACACTCTTTTAAGTAGGTCGTTCCGGAACGGTAATCAGGATGACGACGATTTCCGATTGGAACCTCTGAGCCGGTGATTAAGATGACGTGCATTTCCGGATTCGCTGATCAGTTAACGGAATTTTTAATTTGTCAGCTGATCGCTTAAAAGATAAAAATTGCCCCGTAATTAGTTGCTATTCTGCTATTGCTGTCGTATACACAGTCGTATGCTTCGGTCTCATGTAATTTTCGCATTCTGTGACCAATGTACTCGCATTCCTCCAGTTTCACGAATATAGAACTTCCCACGTGTGCAGGATATTTTACAGAGACCTGGTGTCTCTAGTTATTGGAGTAGGCTCTTCAGCCCGAGCAGCTGATTATTCGTGATATCTTAATATGTATAAGGAAAACTGTTTTCATATCGTACTTGTGGGAGATTCTTTCGATGAGGTCTGTCGCATCCTCGACAGAACAGTGTGGCAAGAAAACAGCGAGACAGGAAGGTTGAATAGCGTTTGAGTTGTCTTGCGAATTTGTATTCTCGGGAGATTTCTCTCCGATAAGTCTATCGATAATACGGTTGATTCTGTTGAGGTCGAAATCATTTTCGATTAAATTTGTCTTGGGTCTTAATGTGAAGCAGATACTGCAGTTTATATGCAATTCTAACCGTGGAGGTTCATGGTGAAAACAGAGATAACAAAACGTCTATTATCTCATGAACGATTGTATCTCAGAGAATGCGATACGAAGTTGAACGAGGTGACCAAACCTGTCCTTTATCTGATCGATGATGAAAAGTTTCTCTCTTGCTATGGTCACATTTACATTCGAATTTCGAAATTCAGTTATTTTAGTTTATGTATCTTTACACATTTATGGACGTAATTAAGGAAATGAAACCTAGGTGAAGATTTCATGAATTCAATCGATATGATCGTAGTAAATTTTCGAGAATTTTTTATACCAATTCGTCCACGAATAAATTTTTTACGATTTTGAAATTTCTTAAGACTATGATTAAACGGTTGTAAAATAGAATGATATTGTACATTTAAAATAGGATGGTAATACATAACGATAAAACGACTATTGACATTTGTACTCTAGACGAAAACAATAAACAATCTTCTCATTCAATATTATATCCGTGATTCATTTTGTTGTGGGATTATTTGTACTTAATATCT
This sequence comes from Bombus huntii, assembly GCF_024542735.1. Taxonomy (NCBI): domain Eukaryota; kingdom Metazoa; phylum Arthropoda; class Insecta; order Hymenoptera; family Apidae; genus Bombus; species Bombus huntii. The sequence goes on along the minus strand of NC_066244.1, from coordinate 14,288,154 downwards.
TGATAACTCGTTACTTGATAAGAAATCAAAGAATCAGTTCCTTTAGTGGTTCTGTAATAATTTTACGTTACGATCGCACGCAACGTAACAATGATAACAGCCTTCGTCGTCTCTTTCTATTAAATAACTATAATAACTTAATTCCGGATGTTTATGCATACATAGCGAACTGAAATACGCTAAAACGTACAAAATAGACATAATACTTAAAGATACGCAAAGTAGAGTAGCGGTCATAACATTTGAAGAATAAAACCAATTTCTAGTTACGTGTCATTTCTTTACTTACGTTCATTAAAATATGAAATTGCATAAACCGCAAAACATAAATTCTCGACGAGATTAACTGTCTAAAAATTATAATTTGCTTTCAACGCATTATATTTAGATCCTTGAAGCTGAGACAGATTCGAATCGAGATCGATACCGATCACGAACTAGCTACCTGTTATTAGAAACTTTAATCTCTTAATTATTTGACACGACAGAAAAATGATGTATTCCCATTATCATCAGACGTTTTAAATCAATATTTAACGATATTCCGAGTAATCAAATTCAAGATATTATTAACGAAGATAATGAATTCGTCGAAATAATCTTTCAAATAAATAAAATAAAAATGAAATTGACAGATTTGCTCAATGTTCTCAAAATTGTATAATATCGATGATCAGGCATAGGATTATTAATGAAGATACGAATTTGGAATAAGTTTCGAAATATAAATAACGAAGAATAAGATTGATATAAGATATTCAAAACATTTTTACGTTTGTTTGAACGCGTCCTTTGAATTCAAACTAGTATAATAGGCTTGCAAGGTTGATTCTTGTGTAACTGCTGCTACAGACTGACGTATAATCTTAAAAAATAAACATCTGACATCACGGAATTAAAAACGCTATTTTATACACGAATCAGACTTATACATCAGTTTTTGTGTAAACAAAGATTTTGTGTAAACAAGATATTTAAAAGTGATAAGAATCAAGTTATATTATTACAGTGATATAGAAATAAATATTTTGCAATATCTTTCTAATAAAATACAACGATATCTTTCCAATAAATCTTCCGCGAATAATAATAAAGATAAACGCTTGGTTTTTTTCGTCCTTGCACTAACAAAGAGGATGTTCACACGAAATGCATGAACAATTATGAAATCGACGTTACTTTTTGCTGCCTCGTTATATTGATAATCGTTGATGTTTTTCAACGCCGCTAGAATTTCGCATAACGCGTAGCGTGTGTGTCATCTATTCGAGTAACATATTCTTAGTGTATTTATAATAGTCAATTATCAAAGAACATACTGAGAAACGTTACTAGTCGCGTAGCATTGTAGCAAATTGTAGCATTTTACACGTCTCTATCTCTGATTATCTTTAAATTTTATCACATCACTGATCTCCAGATCTTCCTGAGATTTTTCGTTTTATGATGGCTCAGAGTATGATGAATTATATTGTTCAATGGAAAAGAAATTACCCGTGAACTTTGCTGCCAGAAGTACCACTAGTTGGTGATTTGAATTCGCAAAGAAATAAATAGAATTTTGTAAATTAAAATTAATTGGAACTTTCTGAAAGTTCCTCAATTTTAGGATCAGAACATACGATTAGTATTTCATTTTTCAGAAACGGTTAACGTCGATGAAATTGATCAATTCGTCTGCAGTATAAAATCTTCTCTTGAGTCGCCGACCGATCTGTATCACGCAAATTTTCGCGAATGCAAAGGATTAATTTGCATCCTGTATTTAAGTTACGTTTTCGGACATATTGTGAAAATTCGTGGCAGAATTGTACCTTCTCTCCCTACAAAATATCGTGTGAAATTCAACGAAGAATTACGACGACCAGCGACCGTTTCGTCGAGGAAAGAGATTTCAATTTCACCGAAGGACCCTATGTTACGTTGACCATGTTATATAAAAATAAAAACACATATGGAAACTCTTCATCGTGAAGCTCTATAATTATTTCTAAAGAGGTATTGCGTACATCTCTTACATCTGCCATCATCCGCGAAGGATTCAAGGAAATTTTTTATAAAATAACATTAGTACATTGAAAAATATACAGAATTTTCTATTCACAAAACGAGCATATGTATATCATACAAGAATTTAAATATCAATTTTCACTTATTCATTGAATTCTGAGACGTATTTATAAAGTTTTTACTAAAAGTCTTTCGCGTGATGCGTACCCATTTATAAAAACATAGCTAATTATTATTTATTAGCAAATAACGTATTGTGTAACACAAGGAACCAGATCTAACGAAAGATTGCCATGCTTCGTGCCGATCCGTGTCTAGTCGGCGTGTTTCGTGGCGGCGTGAGTACACGCGCACGGAACGAGCGAGTTTGTTACTCGAGGCGCGCGAGTTTGCCATCAGGACAGTGTTTATTCCACGCGGATCGCGGAACGAAGCATGGAACCGGCTAGAAATAACACGGAGGGACAGGTGTCACACTGTAATCCATTTCTACCACATATCTAAATACTTTCATCCAATCGACATCCGAAATTCTTCGAAAAAGTTCTCCTCCTTATTTCGAAGAATCTTCGTCGCTATCAGATATCGCTGCAACTGATACGATGTCGCGATCGTAAGACCACAATTTCCAGAATTTCCAGTTGCGAGTTATCATGATCCAATTGATTGAGTTGAAAGAGCCGCGAAACACCTGAAGAGAACACCTGTGTTAAATTCTACGTATCCGTCGTGATAGTAGCCGCGTCATTGCAGGTGTTTCAATTCGGTTCTAATCAGATGCTTAGAGAAATCTGCTTTCCGAAAGTTTCTCGGAGTTTTCAAGGTGAAAAAGTACAAAATCGTATCGAAGAAGCGGATATTATGAATCATAAGCGATCAGATAATCTTATTAAATGGTGATTTAATGTGAACTGATAAATGCTATGAAATGCTTCTCTGGCGCGAAGCTCCTCCGAATTTCGAAATAAGACGTGTTTAATGGAGATTTGGGAAAACCATGTTTAAGAGTCAAGCATGTTATAGTGAGTGATAGATCGGATAATCATTGAAATAGTGATACAACACGATATGATAAATATGACGATGAATCGTTTGATCTGAGAATCAATTAAATAACGAAGCCTGATACGGATATATAATGCGAATTTTGATGGATTTTGCATGTGGGTATTCGACAGAGAATTATATTGGAAAGGTAAGTGTACTGTAAAAGATGATCGATTGGATAATCATCATACCGGTGATAAAATACATATACCTGATAGCTGTCAACGATATGCACGTGTTAATTTATGACTGTTCGATCACTTTCAATAAACAGGATCGAATATTAGAGGAAAAAATGATTCATAAAGTGGTGTCGTCATACAAGTGAAAGGTAAACAGGTGCAACTCATAACCACTATGATAAGTTTCTACCTTTTTCTTCGTTAAATTGATAACGAATAAAGAAAGCGTATAGAAACATAGACGAGACAACGAACCAATATCTCTTATCGACTTCTACGTACTTCTTGAATATCTAGTTCTACCGTCAATTTACGTAAGTACGTATGAGAGTTTACACACACGTCAGTTTAATTGATCCACGCCTTGCCTTGACAATTTGTAAGAGTCAAAGCGGAATCTTTTTCTTATCTGGCTTGAGTGACCTCGAAAGTTGTTGACAAGGATTGGTCTCTTCAGACTGGTTCAGTCACGGCAAGTAGTTCAAGTATATTTAAGTACACAGCAAATAAAGCTAAATTTACACTGTATCATTGCGGATGATCACTATGAACGATTCATAAAAAAACATCGTTTTCATTCTCGTCTCATCCGCGATGATCCTTCAAAGCTAGCAATGTAAATTCAGCTTTACTTGCTACTTGGCTAAACTACTAACCGTGTTCCAATCAGCCTGCAATGTGGGATACCCTAACTGCGTCCGACGCAATCTTATCGTAGAGGAGAATTAAAGACGATCAATATTATTGTCGATATTTATGGTTCTCAACATTATCCTACGTAAGAGTCTTTCTAGACCATCGATATATACATCTATCAATATATTGACGATACAATGTCGAAAACCTTAAATATTTTGGTAATAATATTAATCTAAACGCCCCTTTAGATCCTAATTACACGAACGATATCGCAACGCCCGTCTGCGCCAGTCGAATGACAATACCTCCGCGAGGTACGTATTCGATGCACGCTAATATGATAGACGACTATGCCGATACCATGGACAGCGATGTTTCTATTTTTCGAGTATATTTTTAGATCGACGTCTGGTTAGATTTGGCTTGAAGAGATACGTGAAAATATCGACGTGATCCGCTGGATCATCATCAGCTGCATAGTACGTGCACCTGTACCACGTATATATAATATGCTTGTACTCATACGTGGTTCATGTTAGATTCAGCCTTGGAGCGCGATGATGAGAATAATTATTTATAGGCGCTGGCTCCGTATGCGTTGTGGAATTCTTATTTAATCAAATAATTTTTTAGCTACGTACACTTCGCGGGAAATTGGTGTAATATGTTACTGTGCTATATAATAATACGTAGACGTCTGTTTAGAAGCATCGTGTGTTTCGTTTCATTTGATCAGCACTAGAACTACCAACGTTTAGTGTATTTTAAATAAACATGAACAAATATATAGAATATATCTTTTTATCTTAATAAAAATCAATAACAATTTTGCCAAAATTGCCAGTATCTATATATAGTAGATACTTTCATGGTTTCGATAATTGTAAGTTTCAAAGTTTCAAAATGTAACAAATTTTTCATATAACGATGACGTACATATGACAGAAAATTTTTAACAATTTTAAAGTGGAATATTCGTCTCGTGCTAATCTACCCTAATGGAAAATACGAGTTCTATGAACGGAAATAAATTTATTACAACTTCAATGATTTAAGATAATCAAGGTTAGAAGTTATGTGCTCCTTTAAGTCAGGCATTCCAATGGAAATTGCCATAAACAGGAAACATAAATCGGTAGTGATTGATGGTTAAACCGTTCCTCGATTATGAATGAAATTCTAGGATAATCGAGGTACGACTTCATAGTAACATAGAACACGTATTTCGATCGAGAATTACGCGATACTTATATTTAGTTCTAGTGACTAGTTTGATAAACATTCAATGGATCGCAATTACGAGATTTTTTATTATAAATTTTATCTTATCCTATTTGAAGATTCGCAGAAACAGTATGCTCCTTTGGCTGAACTGAATTTGTTCACGTTCGATCACACGATTGATAAATATTTTATTAAAGTACAAAGCTACCATTTTTTTCAATTATGTAATCGTAAATGCTAACGTACACGTAAGAAGCGAGACCGAAGGCAAAAAGACCAGCTCGCCATTCGTTTACAAAACGTTACAATTCAGATCGATGATTGGTTTTATGTGGTCGTGTCTTAAATACAGCGCGTGTATCCATCTTATGCTTGTATGTTCAAATGATTCATCACTATATCAGATAGCCTTAAGAGACTCGTAACAAGTCTTTATAGATACAAAGAGTATACTTTATTACTCGTAAGTGGCGTAATATCGGGCGCGAACACCTATTCATTTTTGATTATGAGACCTGCGACTAGTTAAAGATCACTGCAAACTTTGACCTCAATCGTTTTCTGTTTTTTCTGTGATAGAACGTAAATTTAAAAACAACGAAGATCAATGAAAAATAAAAAGTATTCAATGAAACTATTAAAGTTTACGAGCGATATTATTTCGATTGTCATCGGTTGATCGTTTCACATCAACTTTAATAGAGAATCACGACCTACCAAAGGCAAGAACGATTCGGCCGTGAACTATGAATTCTCAACAATAAATTCCGATTAAAGATTATATCGTCGTAAATGGAAGGCGAGCCACGACACAGAAATTGTGTCCCACATTTGTAAAAACACATAGTTATTAGTCTCGTGCGTCACTAATCGATCTTGATGTATTCATTCACGTACTGCCTTGTATAAACGTATCGTCGATAATCTATTTCGCTTCTTTATGCTTCTTATTTGTCCTTAAATGTCGTTTAAAATAGGCTTGTAAGCGGATAATGCGTTTGTAATATCGATAGCTGATCGATTGTTTTTCGATTCGTTACGATAAAAGGTAGAAGAATTGCAAAATGAAATTTTTTACATCGTTGCAAATTTATGAATCACAGACTGTTCTTTCTCATATACACGAGAGTATTTACTACTAACAACCATAAAACTATGTCCAGTATCGAAAATATGGAAAATTATTCGATAGAATATTAGAAATTAGAAATTAGAAGTTATTAGGCATTTTATAAGTAACAAGCGTTGCAAGTAAAATAACAAAAATTGTAAAGAAGATATCTACCACTTATTATGTGTAAGTTGTTGATTGCTTAATATCAGTTATATTAATTGATAAATTATTGCGCAACAAGACTCTGAAAATGATCTTTTTGCAGCTTCGTGATGTCAAGTGCTTCACGCCTTTTTACGAGTTTCTAAATCGTCTCCTCTGAACGGTGTCTTTTTCCATTAAGACGCCCTCCCTCATTAAGATCCTCCCGCGACGACGAACAAGGAAAATCGTTCCTGTCGTCCGTATTCCGGTTGTTTCTCGATTAAATACGATCGCTACTGTGTTTATCCATCTACATCGATTGCAACATTTGCCTTAGATTCTTCTTTTTTCCCATTCGTTACATGCTGTGACTCTCTACATTAGCTAATTACCAACATTTGCCGTGTTGCGTTTTAATTAATCATCATTTAACAAAGGACGTGGCTATATCGAATGTTTAATAGAAGAAAAATAATGGACTGAGCTCCAACCGTGTACTCGACGTAATTATTCTTAATCAAGTTTCTTATTACGCGCACGATCGTTTTACGATGATTAAATTCAATTTTAGATTGTATTAGATCTTACTGGATATTTACTCGTGTCTCTTTGAGAGCTGATAAATTCAAAATAAATCTAAAAAAAGAAATTAATCACGAAGTCAGGATGAAACGTTTGCAGAGAAGATTCACACTATGGTGAAAATCCTAAAACGCAATTGATATGTAAAACGTGTATATATTTGAACAGGAAATTAATGTACAGTTCTTTATGAAATGTTCTCGGAGTGCAAAATTTCGATGCTAGTTCCTGGAAAAAATAGTATTTGCACGTTAATAGTATATTATAGCTTGCTTGATAAATGTAAAAAGAAACGTTTATTACAAATTGATATAACATTGGCCGGAAATAACTCGGCGCTGAGTGTACACGTTAATTTCGAATATATTTTTTAACTAACTGAATGAGACAAATTTGTCGATAGAAAACTGAGATTCAATATTTCAATTCTATTACATGGTTCGATCAAATTCAACATCAAATTCTATAAGAAACACTACATAAAGTTCGTCGCTTTGGCATGTTTATCACTCCGACAGACTTGGCTACAGTTAGAAGTTTGTACTTTTTTACGAGATCAACGTGCAAAACTTTATGAATTTTCTAAGTACCACCATTTATCATCCATGATTCCTCAATACCATTATTATAACTATTTGCATCGTACCTGTGAAGAACGTCGACGTCGACGTATAAAATTTTCCAAGTCACGCGGTATAAACAGTCTATTACCGAAGCAAATTTCCGTCGTAACTTTCTACGCTAAAATCCTGGTCGCCCCAACTTTGTGAACCTCTGCCTGGTGTCTTTGAAGTAAACGATGCAGAGCTGTGTCAATCTTTGTTCGAAAATAGTTCCTGGAAGTATTTTGTTCTAAATAATTCATTCGTACGATTTTGTATAATTCATTGCATGAAATTCATATTGAGGCTTCTACAAGTTAAAGATAAATTTTACATGTCGCTCTTAATACTCTGAATGCCTGTTACACATTTCTCTGAATATCTTCGTTGAAATCGATATAATAATACGGATAATATTTAGATCGTTAAATACTACCATTGTATCATCACGTCACGTAAGAAAATATTTCTCAGAATCGACGACTGTATTTGTCCTAGTATTTATGCTCCTTTTATGCTTCTTTCAACATCTCAGAGGTATACAATGCTATGTACAAAAAGGCGTAGAGCAATGGGCAGAGGGTGGCGAAAGGGTTTGCACCATCTACCAGTCGACGGGAGCTCTTGCATTTTGCAACAGGGTCGATCCTTTCCGAAACGGCAGACGTACCGTATCGATTTGCAGTCGGACATTAACCGGGCGTATTAGCAAAGCAAGTTTTGCATTTCCTATGTGCAAAAGCTCCAAGGAGTATCTTCTTCGTGATGGAAATGTGGCCAAACGTTTTTGGCCGAAGTCTGACACAGTAGTTTTACACTTATTTACGAGTCGTCTACATATAGGCGGCACATATTGTCCAATCAAGGGGTCGTTAACGAGATTCGTAAATACCGTTTCGATTCGTAACGTAATTTTCCGTGAACATCTGATCGAGTTCCGAGAACGAACTGGACGCGCTGATTGAAAAATAACGAAGCATATACAAGGGGCTATAACTCATTTCGTAAGGACCGTGATAAAAGTAACTATTTACCAGATTATATAACTATCTTGTATTAGGAGAGTGGAAAAATCGAAAATTGTGAAAAAGAAAGTGTATTCATATTGTTGAACGTTATGCGAATAATATCCATGATCCACATAATCGAAAACCGAACAGAGAATAATATCTTCCCTGAATATCAATTCTGCTTTAGAAAATTTGACTATCTTCTTAATTAAAATATTCCTAATTAATTATTCCAACGGAATGCTTTCTCTTCGTTTTACCGTGCATCTTTTTCTAACGCATCAACATAAAAACGAGCAACATCACCTATGGCAAAGGAATATTACCTCCACCGCCTAGTGTTGAAGATACGTGGCGCCAGTCGTATCGTTCCTGTATCCGTTTCCTTTATTGAGTGTTCATCAACGTTCGTAACTACGTCAACTTTTACGAGATTCACGATACGTTTAAGTAAGAACACGAATATGAAATCCGTACACTCGGAAAGACTGGCGCCAGATACATTACCCTCCGCTATTTTTCGTCGTTCTAATAGAACGTTTTTCGATAGCATTCCTTCTTTTCGTCCTTTTAATATTCTTCGTGTACACAATATAAAAAAAAAAGTTGAAGCAAAACTAGACCATTTGGTGAAAAATGTATGTTTTAGGCACGAACCAATCGTCTCCGAAATGACTTTGAGTTTTCAGTTTATTGGTATAATACAACACGGTGGAGAATTTTGGGATTTGTAGAAGAAACGATTACGCACGTATTAAGAAGAAAAATTATTTGCCACAATAGCAACAAAATTTCTATAGTCAAGACTTAAATATTTAGAAATGAAACAAATTAAATATTTTTCATAATTTTTCGTTACGATATTTAATCGTTATTTGACGATTCGAACAAGAAGCATTTTATTTAGTTTTATTTAAATTGATTTTCGGCATTATTATTTATGATTCTAAGTTATTTCCAGTTCGATGTGTCATTGTAGAAGTGTCGAAATATTTCGTTTGCTTGTCCTTCATTTTCAACACTAATGTGTGACCCGATTATCCATCTATATTTTAGGGAGAATATTACCAATAACCTATCATAACATAGGGCAATTCTTCGAACCAGATATCATCGGAAGCATAAATTGCGATAAACGTACACCACTTAAAACATTGTCAGTATATACATAACATGTAACAGTGTTTCTATTGCGACAATTATTATCTATTAAAACGACAAGTGACGATCTAATTCGAAGCAGGAACTTATTTGAAGATTCATCTTCTTGAATATCTAGAAACTTTAGTAATTTTACACATTGCAATAGAAAAGCTCAGTGTTGTAATTTTCTAACTTTACTTTTTTGTTCTTTCTCAATGTAATTTCTTGTTTCACAAAATACCTGCAGATCGTCGGACACGTAACTAGACTAAAAGAATACTCACGAAATACAAGGATACAATCACGTGCGATGGTAATGAGTATCTGAAAATAAATTATTTTATCAACGCATGTAGTGATACCACACATGGCAATATCTACGATCGATAGAGTTTATCGTTCAGCATTCAGTCGGGCTGTATCACTCAGTCTTTCTCAACCATTGGTTGCGTATAGTGATATCCTTCAGTGATTGAACGATTCATAGGTATTCACTTATTGTAGAACCGACCTACACAGATCGCATAGCCGGAAGAAACATTGTACGTTGTTTCACGTGTAACATTGTTTCTATAATTTATTAGATAAAAAAAGGGAAAAAATTTATTATCGATAAAATATCGCGGTTGTTTAACACATTTCCTAAATAATACATAACTTATGGTAAAGGAAGTAACACAAATTGCGGAATTTTATTCAAAGACACGTGATTATAATTCGAATAAAGTTCCCAAAAGGAAAGTCTATCATTGGGAAATACACCTGTTTGGTTTAATAAACTTCCCAATAATCTAATACTGAACTAATATACAGGATGGTTGGTAGCTGGTGGTACAAGCGAAAAGGGGGTGATTCTACGCGAAAAAGAAGTCGAAAATATAGAATAAACATTTTTCGTTTGTGACTTTGTTTTCGAGAAAATCGACTTTGAATTTTCGCTCGGTACGCGTGCACTTTATAGCGTCTCGTTATAACGGATCTCACTGTAGATCGTTGTCTCAATTGACGTTATTTTTAAAATTGTTAAAATTTTTAAATTTTTAAATTTTTAAATTTTTAAATTTTTAAATTTTTAAATTTTTAAATTTTTAAATTTTTAAATTTTTAAAATTTTAAATTTTTAAATTTTTAAATTTTTAAATTTTCAAATTTTTATTCTATATTTTCCACTTCTTTTTTCGCGTAGAATCACCCCCTTTCCGCTAGTACCACCAGTTACCATCCACCCTGTATAATATATAAAAAGACGGAATGTAAATTATGAAATTTTCTTAAAAGATGTATGAAGTATATTTCAAAATCGAATTAAACTTCCAGAATGATGGTTGAAAGCCGAAGGAAGCCGATCGTTCATAACAGCTATCAATAACTTTTCAGTGTAACGCGACATTAATTCTTAACGAATGACTAAGCCAAATGAAACATCACGAGAGAATTGCTCTTCTTGAAGGACATATACTTTACATTCAAATTATATTTCCATTAAGCTTCGATTGCATAATAGCTATAGGATAAAGAGTTGAAAATAATCGCTTCACCTATTGTTGTTACAGGAAATATTTTTCGTCCACCCAACTGATATCACCACCTTCGAGAGAAGCTACGATGCAAGAAATAAATTTGAATAACATCTGAATATATTCCTCCTCCATTGAATTAGAATTTTCTGACGAATTCGTGAAAAGTGAAATAAAAATGTCTCCGAGCAAGGATCGAGTTCCAGCCACCGCGTGCGAAGTGTCGCAGTTGAAAGATGAATATAAGGAAAACGATTCGAAGAATCGTAAATTGGCTGAAACAGACGACTATTTGGCGGTTGACGAAACTTATCGTAGCAGTAAAGTGGAATATGTTCCTCGTATCACGTGGCCGGATTTCATCGCGTTAGTTTTCGTTCACGTAGGCTGCATTTACGGATTGTACCTTATCTTCACCGAAGCCAAGCTTCTTACCACGTTATGGGGTAAGTGTAATCGAAACTATGTTTGTTCGTGGTTATTATTATCGATGAGGGAATATTCCGTATCTTTCACACTGTCGTATTCAAAGATATACCGTGTGCGTACAATTACTCACGAACATCTTCGTTTACAATATGAGAAAATTCATTGCTGTTCAAATGACATGCTAGAAAATTTGACTGCCAAGTTATTGCACTTTGTATTAATTAATACGACTAAGAACCGTTATATCACTGCTTTAAAAAAAAATTAACGATGTATACATGTGGTCATTGTACGACGTTCTAATGTGCTTCGTTTAGATGAAATTGATTTTCGATGAAACCTTTTATAGAATGTACGAGGACTTTTGTGGGTGACTGCATATTGTATACGATCGATGACGCACTGTATGAATCCAGGAAAGAAATTGATTTTTTTATAACCTAGAAAGCTGCTGGAAGGATAATACCCATTTTTCGTCAATCAAGGGTAAAAAATATATCCTTGAGCGTGAAATTGCTAGATCGCAGGACAGATTGTATAATAGCAAAAAATAAGTATATCGTATAAAGAATAGATAATAGAGATAAATATATAGCGGAAAATACAAATTAAGTTTAATCGAACTGAAATTCAAATGCAAAAAGAGCGAGTAATCCACAATGTTAGAATCGTTTCACAATACTCTGCATTGAAGATGTATATCGTATCAGCACGGTAGATTGTATGACATAACAGAAGATTAAATTAAAGAATAAAACGTTAGTAGCGATATAATCACACCTACTCTTCTCAATACTTCAATATTACTTTTTCATGAGTCTCATTCAAGATAGAAGACCATATTTCTTCAGATATTCAGATAATTCGTTTATCAAGTCGATAAAACATTGAAATTTTAATGTCAGTCTGATTCATCGGTTATTATTTATTATTATTCAGCGTTCTCAGTGATTAATATACATATGCATACGTATTGTGCTTATAGGTCAGAATCTGAAATCAATATTGTACTGTGCTATCATATGTTACGTATCATACTGAAAAATAGTTAACTGGGCTGCGAAAATTCTACGAAGTACTCAACAATCAGATTAAGCATCGATCGCTGAGGTTCACGGAAGGGGATATGTAAATATATATTGTTGGTCATCGATGATTCTAATTCCGTTCCTACAATATTCTTGTATCAACAATTAATATAAAATCGAAAAATAAAAAATTGAAGGAATAAAAGGGGAAAATTCGAGGTATAAGAAAAACTTCGATAGAACTGCTATTTAAAGAACTCTCCTCCAGTGACCTTGACCATCACATACGTTATCAGGATTAGACTCTTGAGTAAGGGCGACAAAGATTAAACTGACTCAAATCTAATAGGAATCGAAACAAAACGATAAATGTGAGAACAATTGTATACAACACGTATGCACCACGTGCTGACTCCTTAAATGTGCACCTAGTGTCAAAAACGTACGTTCTACTTATAAAAGTTATTTTGTTAATAACTTTTTAAGTCGAAGTTAAGATCGATGGGTCTTCTAAACGACGGTTTTGTAAAAATTTCTCCGATATCTTGCTTCTAAATAATATCCTAGTTCTTTACTCACGCTTATAAATTCTACTAACATTTTAACGTACTTTCATTGCGATTAGGAACGATAGAAAGCGACATGTAATTCATTAGATGAAACTTTTGTGTCTCGATCATTACATAATGCATTTCAGAAACGAGAGCCACGACGGAAGTGCGTTGCGTGCTGACTTCGGAACGGTTCTGCTGCAAAAATTCGAACCGACGACAGAAATAAACCGAGGCCATTTTCTGATTATTATTAATCTATGACACTGTTCTTGGCCTCGCAAATTACGTGGACTTCGTCATCGATGCTCGACAAGCCGAACTAATTCTCGACCATAACACGAATAACTCTAACGTACAGCGCAAAATACGATAAAATAAAGTGTTTATAGAAATTTTTGTTGAAATCCACCGCGCAATCTTTAAATAATTATTTTCATTAAGAAACAGAAATTTATAAAATTTTCGTTTCGAGAAATAGAAATTAAAAAATTCCTCCGTCCATTTAAACTGTTATATCTTTACAACGCTAGGATCTTGGATGTAGAGCGTAATATTTAAAAATGTGGAAAACCCGAAGAAAAAAGCACGAATGAGAGTACAGAAGCAAATCGTTCTCGAGTTTAATCACCTTCTAATATTAGAATCGGAACATTCCTCTTGATTTTGGTTAACCGCGCGTGTGGAACGCACAAATCCTCGAATATTTGGTGATGATTCACGCGATAATCAAAACAGGCAGGAAGATGAATGAAAGCGAGAATATGAACGAACTGGAAACAATCCGATTGCGTGGAGTTAGAAATACGCAAATTTAATCCGTTTCTCATGCTTCCGAAACATTATGTAAGGCTGTTGTAACGAACAACTGTTGATCATCGTGGAATATTTTCTCGAATTTGCAAAGTACATCGTAAATAAGTTTGATAGATCGAATGATTTATATGAACGAGAATTAGTCGACATTAAATTAAATTTTAGAATTTTTCTTAGAATTGGAGAGGATAAAGGAGATTGAGAAAACTAAAGGTGTAATTAATGGTATCAAATTTGATAATCGGTACGGTAATACAAATTTCAAACATCGAAGACAGAGATAAATTTTTGTCTTATCATTCGGAGGATTAAATTAAATATATCGCATAATATAAATATGTCTGTACTGTGAATACATTGTATGTGATCAAGTTCAGATTATAAATATGTCTGATGCGAGAGTAGAACTAGAAATACACTTGTTACGTTGGACTCAAAAGCCAGAGCTATGAATATTATGATGCGTTTTGTTGCAGCGTTCGTGGTTATATACACTTCCGGATTCGGTATAACCGCGGGGGCGCACAGGTTGTGGTCCCACAGGGCGTATAAAGCGAAATGGCCTCTTCGATTCTTACTAATATTACTATTCACCATAACTGGACAAGTTCGTAATTTTCTCTTCATTCCAATTTTTATGAATTTTTATAAAATCATCTTCTGATAATTAACTGGTTCTTTAGAAACGAATTTTCAATAACCAATCACTGAAAGATTAATTTTCTGCGACCAAAATATCTAAGAAATTAATTTCCGGTGGCTAAATTATTCTAACAAATTTCTAAAAAAAATTCGAACGTCGCAATATAATTATTCCTTTTTAATTTCCCTAAATGTTCAACAATTTCTAAACGATTTACAAACACTTTTCATCTACAGAAACACGTATACGCGTGGGCGTTGGACCACAGGGTACATCATAAGTACAGCGAAACCGATGCGGATCCCCACAACGCGAAAAGGGGTTTCTTCTTCGCCCACGTGGGCTGGCTTTTTACAACACCTCATCCTGATGTTGTGGCAAAACGAAAAGCAGTGGACATGAGCGACTTGGAAGCTGATCCACTTGTCATGTGGCAAAAAAGGTAAATATTGTTCGAGAATTTATGATTCTGAATTCTAAGAAGTAATTCCAATAATTTGATAAGTTTCGTTGAGTGATATATTCGTTTATAGATACTACATACCTCTGTTTGCCCTTCTAACCATTGGATTTCCGGTCGGCGTGCCTTGCTACTTCTGGTCAGAATCTGTCTGGACATCTTTCTGGGTGAACTTCAACTTTCGTTTCTGCGTTACGCTCAACATAGCCTTCTTCGTGAATAGCGTGGCTCACATGTGGGGCCAGCGACCTTACGATAAGTAAGCAATCAATTTTCAATAAATTCCAGATCACAAATATCGAAATTACGACGTTTCGAGTTACTCGAACACGACACCACGCGCTTGCACGTGTGAAATTTCAGTTCTCCATTCATTTTAATCAGCGAGATAAATCTCTGATTAGAATCCATTTGTTTAAGCGTTCATCGGAATAGAAATTTGTACGAAGATCCAAGCTTCTCCATTATCGTAAAATCAATACTTTGCACAAAATTACCTCCATCGAAGAAACTTTCTCCCACGAGATCACAAAAATTCTCCGTACGTTTCAGAGGGGATTTATTAATTTAATTCTGCGTCATTGTTTTAAGTCTGAAAGTAGCATTATATATTCGTATGATTTTTAGTTTCCACCCTTTTGCGATCAGATTTCTCGTTTGGTGAAACTTACATTCTATGTGTATTCTCCTTCGTCATAGAATACTTCAAATGATATTACTTCTACCGATAGAACTTTCTTCTTCGTGATCAAATAAAAATTTTGCAAATTTTTCAGATACATCTCTCCAGTGGAGAACGTGGTGGTTTCGATCGCGGCCCTAGGCGAAGGTTGGCACAACTTTCATCACGTATTTCCGTGGGATTACAAGACTGGAGAACTTGGAAACTACACGTTCAACTTGACCACGGGCTTCATCGACGCTTTTGCACACATCGGTTGGGCTTACAATCGCAAATACGTGTCACCAGCGATGGTTCGGCGCAGAGCGATCAGATCTGGCGATGGCAGTCATGTTTGGGGCTACGGTGATGCCGACATTCCAATTGAGGATCTCCAGGAATTAAAACAGATGGACAGGAAGAAAGAGTGATAATGTATTTTTAGTGATTACACGTCGACGTTATGTTCCTTCTATTTCCGCGAGTGTTGTGATCAATTGAACGTACAGGAGTGTGTGACACGAATTATGAATCACCATGTTGTTATTTTTTTTTGTGTCGTTCGGTGAATTTTATATGTTATTGTTTTATATGTATATATATATACATACATATATGTGTATGTGTGTGTGTATGTTATTGTTGTAAGTATTATATGTATCGAGCAGAAGCTGCTTCAGTGTGACGAAATCGATAAATGTATCAAGCGTATCAATGTATCAATGTTTCTACGGTGGTGATAGCCACTCTATGCCATTAGACGAACAATAATATTGTCGATATTTCAAGGTTCTTAACGAAAATGTGGTTTGTCAATAAATATTGACACTATATATTGATCCTTTTAGTTGAGAACCTTGAAGTATAATGTATATGGAAAGTCTGTAAAACCCCTTTAGATCTTCATGCTCGATCATCTATCGCTCTAACCGTCTTCCAACGGTTCCTGCTTTGTTTCTACGATTCTTGATCGCGCATTACTCTTACGATATAGACGAATTTGTGTCTCCTTTTAATTTATTCTTTCCCAGTGACACGAGAAATTCGAAAATATCGGTATTTTTAAATATTTCTAACCAAATTAATAATTTCAATATTGAATAATACATTTCCAACTATTTTCAAATACAATTAAGCGAAAAAAAGAAAACTGAGAAAATTTTCGTCATTGGGCTTGGGATTTTAAAAATCCTCCCGCATTGAACGTATTAAGAAACTTGGAAGATGTCAGGTGAATTTCGTCTCTTATGATAGTTTCTATTTGGATGTATAATCTTCACGAGACTGTTGGTAGAAGAATTCACTATGTGTTCTTTGGAATAATTTGCAACTTTTCGTACTTGAAAAATTTGTAAGTCGGTCTCATAAGTTAATGAACCTATCGTTAATCGATTTTGAGTCGATTAAGACAAGCTGTCTTTCTGAGCATAATGTACAAAATAGTTTCTATTTTTAAATAAGAAATAAAATATGTGTACGATGTGAATGAATGCACTTGGACTTCTTTACAGAACGTATATTTAATTTTGTTTATATTGCGATGCTTGTTATCAGAGTTTCAGTTACCATAATTAAAATAATCTAAGGATTAGTTAGAGCAAGTTTTAATACCTAAGCTTTCAACAACTATTTGTAAAAAAATTCTAACGAATCTAGAAAATAAATCTAGAAAATAAATATAGAAAATTGTAAAACACAGCTGTGCGACATTAAAAATAATTAGAAAAAAAATGCTAAACGATAGCAGCATGGGAATTTAAAAAAGAAATGTCCGCATATAATTGTAAACGGAGCAATTACATGTATCTTTTTAATTATTGTATTAAAGAATCGATTGTGTGAAATTGAACAAAGGCCATATGCACATGAGGTATAAATATTCAATTTCTTTTTATTACCTTGAGAATTATTTTCTGTTCGTTTTTACATACTCTAAAGAATCCATGAATCGCGCAACAGGTCAGGATACGAATGCCCCACGATATTATGAGATTGAAATGTATTCCATGTTAATTTGAATGTAACAAAAATCTGTACTGTGTAAAATCTAACTAAACTACTGTTAGAATCGCATCAAGAGAAAAAAAGGTAATGAAAATGGCAAAAATTATTATCGACCTGTAAGTAAAGGAATAAAATATTCATACCTATAAACGATTTTTACTGATTATAAATCGATAAGTTATGAAACTCTCTTCCTCGTTATATATTTCTTGCTAAATTTTCATTTTAATTTTTCTGATTAACATTTTTCCCATGCGCTTATTTCTTTGATTACAAAGAAAATTTAAATAATTTATGATGCTTCGTGTATTATTTAGAAATTTTTCAAGAATTGTTCAAAAGTTACCCTTACAGTTGTATTCTAAATTAATATTGATATTTTCACACGTTCTTAGATATTTTGATAAAGACGAATAATTAATGTAATCTGGTGATTCAGTTTATAAACAACACAGCGCAATAAGTGGCAGTAACGAAATTACGTGTTCTCAGATTTGCACATATCTTAAAAATTGTTTAATCTTCTAACTGAAAAGTTTCTTGATACAAAAACTTTGGACAACGCAATGCAGCCCTTTTAATTTCTATTTTCCTGTTTTTGAAATTACCGATTTGTCGTCTATTCGTTATGATGTTTCCCAATAATTCCATCTAATGGCAAAAATCTCAAAGGCAGTTTCAACTGTAACTAATGCTAAACATCGTATCAAGGGGGCGATGGTTATCGGCAATCGTGACCGAGTTGGAAACGATTCTTTAAACTCATTTTCAAATTAAAGAACGCTAAAACAAAGGAAATGACGAAGTGAAATCTTAGTCATTAATGAGATTCAAACAGAAGCCAAAAGGTCGGTCGACAAGGCTTATGGTTCGCATTCGTTTAAGTAGTTCTTTTCCGACAATTCAGAAGCGTGTCTCGTGCTACAGAAAAAGGTAAATTTCGATCCACAACTGCCTGAACACGTGAACTCACTTTTCAAATTGTATTGCCTCTCGTTTCCAGTGTGTTGTTCGATTTCGTGGCATTCTTAGCTAAGAGAATATATAAAGAGAATATCAATTTTTAAGCTGTAAACGTTCTTCGAAATCTTTTATGGATTCCTTCATGGAGACTTCAATTTGGTGTTGCTAAAATGTATTTTTCGTCTTTTCCTTTTCAACTTTATGTGACTTTTATCGAACTTTATTTTTTAATGATCTAAGTTAGTATCCTGAATAGATGAAAATGTGTGCCGATTGTGTTTCGTCGAGCGACATGCGTAATCTTCAATTTGTTTAAAAACAGCGCGATGTTGGACGAGAAACAACCAGCAAGGAAACAAGAAATGAAATGGGCGGCTATTTTATGGTACATTTATATACACGTCCTCGGAGTATACGCTATCTGGTTTTTGTTCACTTCCGCTAAATGGATGACTGTGATTTTTAGTAAGAAAACACCCACTTTATTATTCTTTTGTTTCACACGACGAATTTTGTAACTTGTGGTACATTTATCGCTTCAATCGTTCCGTGCCCCTCCACTAAGATATAGTCTTTTCAAGAGTTTCATTTATTATTCGTTCTAGGAACAAACGGTAATACAATTATTACGGTTTATGATCCATATTGCTTTATTCTTTCATTCTATTAAAACAATAATCAAATTCTAGCCTATACCTTTTGTGATCAGTCAATAAATTTTCCAGCGTTGTTTATAACGACCCTTGGTTGCCTTGGAGTGACAGCAGGTGCCCATAGATTATGGGCTCACGGTACGTACGAAGCCACGGGATCTCTTAGGCTTCTCCTCATGTTGTTTCACACCCTAGCAGGAGTGGTAGGTACCTGAAATTTCTGCTTAAGGGAAGAACCGGTTAATAAATTAATTGTTATTATTACAGCTTACCTGTCATGTTCTTATCCTAGTAAATTATATTTTGTTTACAGGGTTCGATACACGACTGGGTATTGTATCACAGGCTTCATCACAAGTATTATGGGACAGATAAAGACCCTTATAATCATAAGAAAGGATTTTTCTATAGTCACTATGTAGGTAATATATTGTCACCGAGTATGGACCTTGAAGAAATCAAACGTGAGATCGATATGCGTGATATCGAGCAAGATGGCTATGTTTGGTTTCAAAAGAAGTAAGATCTTCTTAACGAACGCTAAAAATGTCTAATTTCCTTACATTTCTTATTATTCTATCAAAAATTATTTTTGACTCGTTGCTTCCACTTGTTTAAATTTCATTTCTAATAACCTGCATTGCTCTTTCTACTCTTTCCAAACAAGAGACCCTCGTTCTTTGACAATATAACACTCGCCTAATAATTTCTGGCACTGACTCTTCTTCGCACAATTCCATTTCTTCGAACATAGATATTTTCTTTCGTTCAAGCGTTCAATATTTAACTTCTTGCCTAATTTTTCACGCATCTTCGTAACGCAATTTCTCTTCTTTGTATTTACAGATTCTACTGGCCATTATTCATAATATTCGGACTAATATTGCCATTGAACGCGCCGCTGGAATACTGGGACGAATCGATGACTGAGACCATACTGATCACGGGAGTGCTGCGATTCGCCATTACGGTGAACGTATCTTGGCTGGTGAACAGCGCGCGCTTGATCTGGAGTATGGAAACGCAAAAGTTAATGCAAATTTCAGATACCTTTAGCATATTGTACAAACTGTTCTTTAAAATGCCTGGTAGCCACGGCACTGTCAGGATAGACAACGATGGAATCACCGTTCAATAAAATGTTAAATTCGTTGAAAATATAAGAAGCTTGATGAAACTAATACAAACGATCCTCTGATTAATCATTTCGCTGTAATTGTTCGACGAGATTAACAAATTCCTTGAATTCGTAAAATACAATGTAATTTAATTAGAAAATTATTTCCTTTAGTTGTCAATATCGCTTCATATCCATCTTCGTTATTCGATAAAACATTGTTCATTAGTTAACGAGAAAGAAATTCTCTTCTTAATATTGAAGCAACGCGAAAGAATCACGAAATTTCATACAATGAAATTTTTATAGGAGAAATTGAAAATTAGAGAAAAGATTTTACATCGATATCGCAACAAAAAATTAAAGAAATCTTTGTATCGAAAATTTTTGCATGATCAAGTACCGAATCCAAAGCAAACTACTCACGGTTCCAGATTGCCACAAGACAACATCAGTGTATTCTTCCTAACGAAGTCATTTTGGCCGATGTATCACTACATGGTACCATGGGACTGGAAGTGCGGTGAATTCGGCAGCTACGCGGACGGTTGCGCCACGTTTTTCATCAAAATATGGCACGAGCTCGGTTATGTTACTTTGTTGCAAACAACTGATTCCGAGGATGTTAGAGAAATGCTTCACGAAGTGAGCAAGAAGAAAATGACGCTTGCGGAGGGCCTTGGAAAGCTGAAAGAAAAATCTATGTACAACGCAAAAAAACTGAAGCTGATGGTTAAGAACTGAGCTGAAATTAAAAGTGTACCGATTTGTCGCAGCTTAAAACGATAGATTTCATTGTTCTTTTATCGTCGCTTTTATCGTCTTCCTTTACCAACGTTATTTAATATGATTCTGAGCATCGACAAATCGTACAAGTTATTACTCACTGACGAATATAAACCTTTGTTATATTTTGATAATATATTAATTTTATAATAACAATGATATAATTTATGATGACAAAACCACACAAAAAAGAAAAGATCATTAAACATCCATGATTAAAATTTCATGCAATTACCTTTAGTTTATTAATCATTTTGTGTACAGAATAATATATTAGTTAATTAGAGCATTTCGTCTCAATTGAAAATTGCGAAACTGTCAATTGCTCTAGGTTGATCGGTATTAGAAGAATAATAAGGCAATGAAATATAGTGGAACAGATATCACCATGTGAAACAAGCTTAAATTACTAAATCGCGATTCCATCAAATTATAGTTTAAACGAAATTACAATTAAATTCACACAACAAATTTAATTTTGAATTCAATAAAAACAAAAAAAAGAAAAAACAAAACAAAAAGTACAGTAAGAAAGAGAATTAAGGAAAAAATGAGAAAGTATGTCCGCTCTAAATGAATCGTTCAGTAAATGCCCGGTTACGTTACTACTCATGCAACGAGAAAGAAATTAATCAGACGAAAGAAACGATTATCCTGAATGCTCTTATATAATTATCGGCATGCTACGAAATGGAATAAAATCAATCATTTCGTCCTGATCTGGTAACAAAACAACATATATATTTGTCTCTTAAAATCTGGTAACACATCACACTTTTATTTAAAGTTAAGATTAAATCTTAGAACTAATCTCAGATAGTTCCTTGCACAGTAAACGTCTGCGAACGGACATATTTGTACGTCTGCGAAAAGATCTTAGTATACTTGTATGCGAGTTATTTCTTTATACATATGGAAAAAAAACACATAGAAAAAACGAGGGCGATCTCGTGAAAAATACCGTCATATATACTTTCTTCAAAATTTCGCACAACGTTAGCGAAATTTGCCCCCCTCGTCTTTTTTCACACTAATTGCTAATCTCTATGTAATCTTTGATATCAATCTTCTGTGTACACCGTCGTACCGCCATCGTAACGCGAATTCATACAATTATCACACTTCTTATACTCACAAGTGAACACCTGAAAAGCCAGTAGGGTGAAGGAAAATAAGTAGATGCTATATATGGAAACGAAGAATCGGTCAGAAACATGTAATCATAGCGACAACCAATTTTCAGAAAAACATATATGACGGATACGGCGAATGTTCTCTAAAAGTGTACAGATCGGTGAGAAACATGTTGAGCATCCTTTTTTTTTTTTTTTTTAACAAATCAACGAAGAGAAAGGATTTTGTTTCTTGTAGTGGTACTTCGAAATTAATGTTCTAAGACACTTTTAGCAAAGACAGATTCACCATATGTTTGAACGTAGAAAGAATTTTGCTGCCTACTGTTCCTTTTTTTAATGAAGTTCTGAAGATAACGAAGGAGACCCTTGCCTGAGAATTTGTTTAGCTAATTTTTCAATTCTTTACACGGGGAAGGATATTTTATCAAGGATGGAATGTCTCTTAGAAAAACAAATATTAAATATATCAACAAATTTCACAAGCGCCCGCACGATAACAAAAAAATATTCGAAATAAGAGGTTCAAGTAGAAAACTGACAGTCGTTTACATTTACATTAAGCGTACAATGTTTTTTTCACTTTCTTTACAATCTTTCTTGCAATCGACTATGTCGACTATGCAAATAATTTTACAAATATACACGTGCAAATCGTTGCAGAGCACGGCGTGCTTTTCTTAAAGGTACCAGAGGTCTTCGTATTGATCGACATCATCTTAGTTTCGTTCGGTGTTTTCTTCTTCTTTTTTACAATCACGCTTTCTAATGTGTTTTTTCAAATAGTGTCGTCGAGTACAAATATTATTGTGTTTTTTACGCACTCACTTCTTATTAGGAAGAGAGAACAAATTAGGAAGATATCTTTTATGTGTTTGTTTCTTCTATCTTTCTTAGTGTTTCACCCGAGAAAGCGTGACGCTTCTTCTATTTTTTAAACATCTTTAATTGAAGAAATGTATTGTACTATCTTCTGCAATTCTACATATCACAAATTATAATGTCAAAAACGAAAAGAACATTGCTTCCTACCATACGCATAGAAAAATATTTAGAATCATATCAGTAATAATCGATGAAGATAATTAATGTTGTATTCAGTAATAAAAAAAAGTAAATATAAAAGAAGAAAAACGAAAATATTCGAAGAAAGATCAACTAAAGCTATATTTTTTTACATTCTTCTTCTAGTTTCCGCTTTCTAAGGTTAAATTCGACCCAATAACGAGTCGAAAGAGAGGAAAAGGAAACGCAATATATTAAATTCCAGTGTTCCCATAGTTGACTCAAACATCACTACTAAATAATTTAAGTTGTATTGTAATTAAATTTCCAAATAAAAATAAAGAGAAAGAGAGGAAAGAGAAAGTAGAAACGAAAGATAGACTTTTTATTACAAAAATAGCATGCTATTATATAAGTAGGATGAGAGCAAGCATCTTGAAAGGATTAAGGAACGATCATAAAAGGGAAAACGGAAATGTGTAAGGCGAAAAACAATAGTGAAACCGTACGAATCAGAGTTACGAAAAATTTTCAATTTTTGAAAGAACGAATGATCTGTAGCATTAAAACGGCTAAAGAGGCATATTATCATAAAGCATAAAATCCTCGACGAGTTTCTCTCGATTCACTTGGTTCTTTATGAGAATACGTTTAACGCGTCCTAATTATGTGGTCGCTATAATAATTCGCGTTAACATAACATTTTTTTCTCATTAAACATGCTAAAAACATCCATATTTATCTCCTTTTATCCTTCGCAGCTCTGATATCGACTATTAATATGAAATAAATAAAAGACAAAGACAGCAAAGAAGCCTCCTAAGAATAGAATCCACACTGCCATCGGATAGAGAGCTCAAGAACAGAAATTTAATTCAATATCCATAAATCCTATGGAACAGTTTCACCAGCTATTACAAGCATCAATGTTCTTCGAAGTTTGGTGTATATATATATATAGTTATATATATATAGTTATATATATATATATTATATATATATATAGTTTTAAACTATCGTCGTCTGCGAGTCTATCGTTACGATCTAGGACGTCGTTAAAGTGTCTAACCGAAGTATCGATTTTCACCCATAATCACTGAGGACACTTAGAGTTCACGTAACCATAATATCGGCCGCGATCAGTAATCCGCAAGACAGCCTACGCCGTCAATCAAGATATAAATATTTTTTATTTTGTAGAAATTGATATTCAAAGTACGTTAACTATTATTTTAAGATTACATTACAATAACATAAGGCTAATAAAATAGAATAAAGATTTTTGTTCGATAGTAACGCGTACTTTTGTACACTTGGGGCGAATATCAATCTTGGCGGAAACACGCAACGAAACAATATACAATATTTTATCCTTTATTGTAAACCAATATCGGAAAAATTGGATATAACTGATGCTAATATAACCGGCTAACTAAGAATATTAAGAGCTATCCCAAAATATTTCAATTGATTACCGGATAACTTATATACCACCCCTTCCGTAAAGAACTGTACAAAGAAGTAGGCTGTCGTTTACTATTTTCTATTGAGAAAACGATCAGCCTAGCACAATATTTGTGTCCGTTAATGATCTTTCTTCAGATTCACCACCATTGTCACATCTCTATCTTGTTGCGTTTGATCTTTGTCACCCCAACCCCACACGTTATGGCTTCCGTCGCCGGTTCTCTCTACTCGTTTCCGCACCAGATCTTGAGGTACTATCTTCATATCGTACGCGAGGCCAAGTTTTGAGCAGGCGTCAATGAACAACGTTGTTATGTTAACTTTGTAATTGCCCAACTCTGCCGTTTTGTAGTCCCATGGAAATACGTGATGATAGTTGTGCCAACCCTCACCTAACGCCGTTATGGCTACCATTTTATTTTCCACGGGGTTGATATACCTAAAAAATATCATTTAATTCCTCTTCCATTACAGTTTTTTTAATACAGCTTATTAGAAAATTAGAGATTTTTGTCGATGGTTTTTTTTTAACGCGAAATATACGACAAGTTCTGTTTCTTTCGAAACCGACTAACTCGATAAATAGAACCAAAACTATGACAAATAATACTAACTTGTCATATGGTTTGTTTCCAAACATATGGGCCGCAGAGTTGACCAACCAAGTCATATTCAGCGTATAGACGTAGCGCAAAACAGTAGGGACGAAGTAACCGTTTCCCCAAGTCTCGTTCCAGCAGTAGACAGGAATTATAGTCGGTACAATAAAACACAGTAGAGGCATCAGAATCGCGTAATATCTGTAGACACATTGTACAACGCATTAGAAACCTTATCTTTCTTTATTTGTTTATTTTTATTTATATTTATTCCGTATATAAAATATATTTTAATAAAATTATCTAAAAAAAGAACTCAAGATCGCTTCATTCTAGTTAAAAATACTGTAACACTACAATCTTCTGCCATAGTGATCAACTTTCCTGAATGTTTCGAATCGATTCTTAAAAATCTTCTAATTTAATACTGAACGTAGAAAAAAAAAGATCAAATTTTCCATTTCAGCGGATCGCAAGGGGAATCGATAAAGGGCACTCACTTTTTCTGGAAACTCAGTATAGGATTGTTCTTCAGATCACTGAGATCAATTCCTTTGCCTTTCGCGCGGATGTCCGGATGTTTCCTACACAGCAACCAACCAACATGCGCGAAGAAGAATCCCCTCTTTGCGTTATGAGGGTCTGCGTTTGTCTCGCTGTATTTATGATGAAGTCTGTGATCTCTGGCCCAATCGATTGCCGCATCCTATCGAGGATAAACGTATTAGAAAAAAAAAAGAATAACTTAAAAACAAAAATCTATTTACTCTGAACCATTTCTAGTTGCACCAAGAGTCGGGCATTAGGGGAAGTATCGCTACTTGATCTTTGATATATTAAAGAATTAGAGATCTCGTTTACGTTTGATTTCAACTTAGAGAAATCGAATACTCTAAGAACCTGTACTTCTAGTAGAACTTTTCGAACAATCCAATGATTTAAATATTTTTTTATCTCTCAATGTTGTCATATCTACTTCCAGAGATTCCATAATTTCATCCACTAGATACAATACAGTTCGTATTAAAATGATTTAAAAGCCGTCTGGACAATAATTTGTTTTCTCTTTTCTTTCCCAGTCTTATCATGTAGCGAGGTCATCATACGGTTCATCGTTCACTAATTATTCGATCGATTGCTTACTTGGAAGGCTACTGTGTTGCCAATCATCAGGAACAACTGCAAGGGCCATTTCGCTTTGTAAGATCTGTGTGCCCATAATCTGTGAGCGCCAGCTGTAATTCCCAAAGCACTGTATACATGCAAGAAGATCGCTGCAAAACAAAAACGAACGTTAAGGATACTGATCTTGATCGTATCGATACATAGGAATCATTGAATTTTATGAAAGAACGTACTAGAATTGACCGTTTATAAACTGGGTTATGTAAGTTTCATTAAGTGCGACAAAAATTTTATCAACATGTTTACTACGTTGTATTTACGATTGTTCAATAATTAAAACTCTTTCAAAGCGAAGAAAAAATCTTGTTAAAGAAAATCAAGGATAAAAGAGAATGAAGTAAAAAATTAATTGCTATTTTACAATCTATTGATAATTACGTTTATAATATCAACTCTATCACGATAATAATAATTATTATCAGAGTGAACAACAATCCAGAAAGAATTTTTCTAGAACAAACAAGGAAATCTGAGTACGTCAACATGTCAACATGTGTGTGCAATTTAACGTCTCATTAACGCATATTATTACTTCCCACCTTCCTCTTTCGAATAATTAATTAACGCTGACTAGCTTATTCGTACAAGCTTTGGTTTCGTTGGCATACAACCCATCGAACGTACGATTTCTGAACTCAAATTTGGTACGATGCCATTTTACGAGGTCATTTTATCGCATAGACAATATAACTGGGTCTAGACAATTCCACAGAAGTTGTCACGAATTTACAGGTAATTAAGAGAATTCTTTTTCAAAATATAGTTAAAAATAGTTGAGTTTAATAGAATGTTTCCGTAATGGTACAATAAGGTGAAAGAGGGTGAAGAGATAAGCTGAACGGATCGGTTGTTGACTTATAACAGGTCAATCCTACAGTTACAAGATACAATTCTGGTTACACGATATTATAAATATTAGTATTAGGTAATGGACAAAAAATATTTTCACACTTTCACTCACCGAATAATAGTGTCGCCCATTTTGCCGATGTAAGAGCGAGGTACAGTCCATAGACGGCGCTTATATGAAGATACGTGAAAATAATCACATTCCTCCAAACGATCTGTCTCTTGTATTTCGTTTTAGGCGCGTCGATCACCCTTGAGCTCTCCTCCAGAGTTTCACCCTCAAAGAGTACACCTGTCGGGCTACTCGTTATATTCGGCGCCATTCCTCCTTTCTTCCTAAAAAGGGAAAACAGTGTATTAGAATTACCGAAACAATTCGTACAAAGCTACGAGAAATTCACATGGATATTAATAAAGAGTGCAAATTTATCTACATAATTTAATATTTCAACTTCGTAATAGTATTACGTTATAATGAATGCATAAATACTAATCAAATCCTGTTATGTTTTTATACATTTTAATTCGGCGCAATCGAAAGAATTGACGTCAACGTAGGTATACACAAATATGTGACGCATGATATATGTATATGAGAAATGAATCATTGGAATTGGAATGAAAAAAGTGCAACATTAAGTATACATTTCTTGCGCAGAATGGAATTATTATTTACACGGGATTATTTACAATGGAGATTCTTTCCCTTTTGCAGCTTAATAATGCGACATAAAAAACACTGTTTGAAAAAACTTCCCTGACATATATTCAAATTCAACTACGTATGTATAAGCTATTACATAATATGTATAATGTTCTATTGCGATATTGTGCATATCATTGTATTTCATTCTAATTATGAGGCAGTGAATAAAATATAAAAGGAATTGGTTGTTGAACATTGAACGTTAAAATGTTGAAACATCTTAAAAGATATGAATAACGCATGTTAAATTCTAAGGAAGGTTCAACTATAATGATTTTCTGTTTCCTTTTCTGCTATCTTACAACGATATATGTGTATCAATGTTACTCTCGGTTAATCAGAATTACCAAAAACTGAAAAATTCCGATACGATAGCGTGGAATATATATGGCAAGTTCACCAATATTAATTAATAATGCGCGATAATAAAATGCTACTTTATTGAGAAACTCGAACATTAATCAGTTGTTAATTCATCGGCACAGTTCTTTGAACGTGTTGGCAAAGCTGATGATCATCGTGCAAGTATTACACAACAGGGCAATCTTCGAATCAATTTATTAACATATGTGACCCCTTAGGTATTTCTTCGATATAAGGGTATCAATTAAATTACTCTGTAAATCTTTTTATTCCAGTAATTGAAACGATGATATAATGAAAAATTTTTATTCGACGATATTTATATCTTTTCGTAAAACAGAAAATTGTTCCATAAAACGATTATGAATCGAACTTTTTTCTAATAAACTGACATGCATTAACTTCAATTGTATTCAACTGAACATTAAAATATTTCATTCTTTATTCAAAATGGCAATTGAATGTTGTAATAGAATTCATAATACGAAATGACATGAAATACAACAAACTCATTACAATATGGTCGCTCAATTAACGACAAAATGACACGAACGAAAGAAATATCAAATAATAACTCTCCAGTCACCTGAAAAATAAAATAACTAACTAAGAAATTTACTAGAATTCTTATCCTTGGAAACACAAAAGTGTGCCGCAGGAAACGCAGAGAACGTCGAAGAAAACACAAGAGAGCAAAGAATAAGAGTACCGAAGGAAAAAAAATTCTAACACTCACCAAACCTCCTTTCTCCGTAGTAACAAAAAACCATACCTGTTCATCGGTTCACAGATGTGTCGCCTAAGTACATTCTAGATCCTCATACATGGAATCTTGTGCAAACGTTGCGAAATATTTCCCGACATGAAACCGAACAACCATCCCTTCGTCCCGTCAAAACAGGACATCCCGACGAAATCGATAACACCAGCAGTGAAAACAGCTTCCCCGACCAACCTTACAAATTCAATCCATCACCAGCGACTCTATTCGTCCATGAATCAACGATTTAATCCTACGATTAACTAATTCTTTTACCATTTCCTTTTGCTAATAACGTCTCGCATTCAAAATTCAAACGAAAGTGTCCACCGTTAATATTTTACAGTTCGAAAATTCACTCTGTCTTTTACCTAGATATGTTTAATGAACCTTAGATCGTATTTAAATCGTCCTCAAGAATCGCCACTTTCACTGTTATCACGGGTTTATCACAGTCGTCGACCCGTAACGTCTATACATATATTCAGGGACAACAGCTGCCAGACGCCCGTTTGGCAACACCTGTAACCTCCACTACGGGTCCAGCGACAGCAAAGGGGTGGAAGAGGTGGTGGCAGTAGACCGAGTCAATGGAAAATATGCTACTGGGGTAGAAAAGGAGAATGAAATATTTCGTCGATGCCCGAGCGTGGTCGTCTATCGACTAAAGGCTAGATCGCGAGACGCGCGCCCTCCTTGGCACGCAGGCTCGTCCGTACTGCGTACCGACGCGACACCACCGAAATATGTACATCTTCCTCGCGACGGAGTTTCGTTGGTCGAAATTCTTTCCTAGGATCCGTTGATCCTTATCAAAGACCATAAAATCGACTAGAACGTACGTTGTCCAGAACCTTGACGCAAGTTCAGTTGAACAAGTTGGGGTAGGAACGAAGGTTTGAGGGAGTTGAGAAAAAAAGTTCGGAGAGAGAAAGACAGAGAATGGAGGTTATGAAGGTACGAGAGAGTAAAAGTGTTGCTATAGAAGACAGAAAATGTTGAATGATAACGTTATGGGGGGGAGTATAAAGGAGAGCGAGTGTAAGGATAGGGTTAGCATCGGCAATGAAATGGCGGAGATGTGGCTGCAGGGTTTTTTAGAAAGTAAAGGAGTCTGTTTGCTTTGAAAAGAAATTGCTGAATAGGAGGCAGAAATATAGCGGAGAATGGGGTGCCATGAAATGGGGTTGAAAATGATAGAGATTACGGAATGGAATGTCGTTTCGTATCTTATGTATAGAAAGTCGAATCGCTAGGACGGAGAGCGAAGGACAATTCACTAGAGATTTTATAGCAGCAAACGCGAAATTTTGGGTATAAAATATAGTGAGATATGCTAGAACGGAAGATAAAGAATAGATGAATATTGCAATTTTTATCAACAAAATCAAGATTTCAACATAACAATTACAGTTTTTCCGGTTTTTTATCATTTTTATTAAGAGACGTTTGTTCATAATTTAACATGTTTAGTACATGAAAGTGAAATTAACTTCGTATTACTGTTATACTACGTGTACTGATAATTCCTAAATACGCATACATATACAATTGCTAAACGTCAAATGTATGATCCATACGAAACGAAGAATCTCCATATTCAGTAATCAAATTTCTTTATTCAATTTGATTCGCAGGTCACATCCGTAAGTCATAGGCAATTGTCAATCATTTACGTTACATTAACCAATTATCAATTATACATATTCTGTTCGTTATATTGGCTGAAATTAAAGGGTCGGAAAATGGCTGATTTGTCACTGTTAATAATCTCGTACATTCATCACAATGAATTTTTGAATGACCTCGTGTAAAATTACACAGTGGAAAATAAAAATATGTGTAAAATTGCAATTCACCCTTTCCGCAGATAAAAAATATCGCAACAATTTATATATTATACAATGTGTGATATATAACTAGCGACGGAATCATAACATCATTATTTATATAAATTTATTTATAATGTACAATTTATGTGAAGTATATTCCTCACAAGAAAAAGGTTAATACATTCAGAATATAATGTTTTGTCGAAGCCATAAAAAACAGTATCATATCCATGTAACATAATTTACGTCTTACGATATTGTTTCTCTGATAATTACATAATTAACTGTTAACGTGTTTGCATTTATAGCGACAGCGTTATAACACAAATTATTTATCTATGTTCGTCAACAATTTGTTAATAAGGAATGATATATATGCCACAAATTAAAGGAATCATCAGTCGAAACGCAATTAAATTGAAAATTGAATTCTTTGACTTCTTTAGAATCTAGCACTCTTCTCAGATAACGTACAATTTGCTATGGGCGCTATAGCTACAATATTTTAGTTATTGTATCTTTTCACTTCTTGTTTAACTTTTTACTATATACAATCTACTATATAACAATTTACCATATAAAATAAATTAACTTTTTATTTCATTATTTATAAGCATTATTTTATTTAGAATAATAAAGTGACCGGAAGGAGGACAACGATACCGATCGATATTAGACTATTCGTGCGTTAATTCGATAGTGATCAAGGGTCATAGAGATTTTCTAATGGTATGAAGATAAGGAGAGATTACGTACCAAACAAACGTATCGCGTGATTACATAAAGCTAATAGCATTTACGTAATTCGTCTAATAAAATACTTTTCTATGCTTACATGCAACACACTTTGTCTATATCGAAATATACATAGTCATAGTTCTAAAATTTCAATCGATCACTTCGTCGAATGGATATAATTTATTCTCGACTTATTTACAAGTAGATACCGACTACTATATAAGACCTTGATGAAATAACCGAATGATGTTATATGATGATTAAATGGACAAGCAATTTAACGGTCAAAGAAGTTCGTACACAGGTGAATATACGAATTATGTAGAATTGAATAGAAACGTGAACGAATACATTTTTAGACTATTTATGAATGCACGAACACGCGCGGCTAAATATTTAGAAATTCATGTTCTATTCTAACCCACGTTTGATCAATACCATTTATCACAACAGTATTACATATTTATAATTTTTCAATATTTTATCACATATATCTTTCAGACATTATCATTCTAGTATCAGTGAAACAAATGATAGATACAACAACGTTATTGATTTTTTATCAATTTTCCATTGTACGTGATCGGTCAATGTTGATTCTTTATCTTTTATATTTATAGTGTCTATCCTCGACCTAGCAAGAAAAGGTTCTCGTGTGTAACTTTAATTATTTGATTAGCCACTGGTACCTGCTGCTCGAAAAGTTAAAGCTAATAATATCCAGCTTCATGAATTGATATTGGTTATAAATGAATAAAAGAAAAATGGAATAAGAATAAATGGAGATATGACAAGAATTCAATATACATGGTGGTTGGTAACTGGGGGTGCAAACGGAAAGGGGGTGATTCTACGCGAAAAAAGAAGTCGAAAATATAGAATAAAAATTTTTCGTTTGAGGCTTTGTTTTCGAGAAAATCGACTTTGAATTTTCGCTCGGTACGCCTGTGGTACGTTATAACGGATCTCACTGCAGATCGTTGTCTCGATGGAAAAATTAAAAAAAAAAAGGAAAAAAATTAAAAAAAGAATTTTTGTCCTATATTTTCGACTTCTTTTTTCACCCCACCAACCACCAACCACCCTGTATAATGCTATATATGAAAACATGTAAAAAATTAATAAAATGTATATTTACAACCATCTAAGTTTCTTTATATATTACTAAAGAAAATATTCGATATTAGGAGCAACCTACACACATGTAATGTACATACCTGTAAGTATATTATAACATCGCATAGATGATTGTAATTGAAGTGACATGTTAAAAATACACAGACATGGTTTTATCTCGATAAAAATTAACATTAATTACTTTTTACAATGACAACAATAGTCTACGTGTATCGTAAAAATAACAAATCTGTCAAATATTCCACCAACTGGTTATTTTGGACAGTTCTCATATTAAAGATAATTTATAAATGGTAAATATATGAAAAAGGATATTGTCTTGAAAATAGGATTTGAATTTGCAATAGACTGCATATCAGTACGGCTGGGATCGTACAGATCACGCCACTGTCATTTCAGTTACAATCACAGTTTCACGTTAGAAAATAAAATTTTAATATTAACTCTTTCGTAACGTATAAAACTCTACGATATTTATGCATAAAGGTTGCATTAAATACCACCAATTACGTAACGTAGTTATTTATATACTAATATTTATCCCTTCACAAAATATTGTGTATCCAGAAATACGAAAATAAGATAGTTATTTTTTATATCACCTATCGTAAATCTTTCGTTATTTTATAACACTTATAACTGAGAGTCTTGAAAGTTTAGAAATCTTATGAATTATTGATTAATATCATTAATTTCAATTCGTTAGACTCTACGCTTGATTCATTCATGACCTATGTATTGTTACCATTTCAAACGTTACTATTGTGCAAAAACTCATTAAAAAGATTAAGATGTGTAAGAGCTGTGACCGCACTCCTTGTAACAGTATACACTGTCACATTTAATTCGCAAAAATACGAATTATAGAAATATTTGAATCAAACCACAAGCACGTGAACTGGTAATCTAATCTAAAGTGATTCTGAATATGTCTTAACACTAAGTGTGCAAAGTTAAAGCCTAGATATATTATGGAGTTATCGATGACTTTTGTTCCTTAGATTTGTTGCAAAATCTGACGCAAAACTGCTCCCTATTAATATTCGATGTCTGACAATGATAAAACTTCAGATAATATTTACTTGTATTAAATATAAATGATAAAAAGCTAGAATTAACTTCGTCTGATTTGAAGTTACAAATAAAAACCAGGAAAGGAAAAAACGGATTTACATGTAATTGTATTTCAATTATAAACTACGTAAATGCGCCAGCAATATTAGAAAAACATTTGTAGATATGTGTATATGCATAGTT
This sequence comes from Bombus huntii, assembly GCF_024542735.1. NCBI lineage: Eukaryota > Metazoa > Arthropoda > Insecta > Hymenoptera > Apidae > Bombus > Bombus huntii. The sequence continues at coordinate 14,253,798 of NC_066244.1, read as the reverse complement.
CTTTTTGTTACAATTTTCTGTTGTCATTGAAAACATTATTAAATTAGCTATTGCTACAAATGCAGTAGTACAATGTTAATCCTAAGAAAAATTGAATGAAATATAAATCGAGTCTATAGAAAGGATTAAATACCCTACATTTCATAATAACGTCCAATAGATACATAGTATAAAAAATACACATTATACGCACATAAGTGTTATGTTTCGTTCAATCATCCATGATATTTGTATCTGTTCTAGGAAACCAATTTCTGAATGAACGAATAACAATCGTAAATCGTTCGAATTGCAACGAGCAATAAGGATCATGAAAGGAGGTAAAAAAGGAATTAATGTTTACCAAGATTTTCTGAATTGCGCGGGAAATTCAAGTAGCATCAGCAGAGTATAAAGTAGTGTAGGCAGGGTAAACGCCAACAAGTGCAGAACCGCTTCGATAATAGTGAGTTTCTGCTTGATAGAGGGACACCTAAAATCAGACACGTTGCGACGCCCCTCGAACTACGGCTCAGCTGAGATGGTCTGAGCCAATCACGCTGCGCATTGCTGCTCTCGCCACTTCAAACCAGCGAATGGTGTTCGTTGAAATACGTGCGGCTGGTCGCGCACCACACTAGAATAGTATCGACGTGTTCCTGCACCGTATACTAGAATACATATACCTCGTGGAACTCGCAATCCGCAACGGCCACGTGTCTGTGTGGTTGGCAGAATACGTGTGAGGTGAGCGCCATACGCTTTGAGAACGGGGAAACGTGAATTTACCGGGCCGAACAATCGAGAAAAATGAATCGAGAGCCGGAGAAGGGAGAACAAACTGATTCTCCGTTCGTACCGAGTCGAATTATATCGGAAGACTGATTTTCGAACGGTGAATGCAAACGTAACACGCTCTGAATCGTACGGAAGACACGCTCAATCGATGAACCTACATGGAGCAACCTTGAACATGAAAATAAGAAGATTTAGGTTCAGACGAAGGATTTCTAGTATTTCGGGTATACACGAAAGAGTTCTAAGGAAATTATGGCTAAAAGAGTGGGAGATTGGAATAGATCAATTTCGTTACCGCATAAGATATAAATACACGCCGCACGTATAGTCGACAGAAACTGTAAGATGTTAAATCTTAGTAGAGTTATTTCGCAAATGGATGTTAATTCAAAAAATTGTTTTCTTTATATAATGAACCAGTTTTAACAGTATTAGCTAACACTTTAAAACCATGAATGATATGAAAATAAAACTCACGATGTTCATAAAAGATATCAGAGATATTAATCTCCAGAAAGATTAAAAAAAATTAATGAAAAAGAATTATGATGTGGATTTAGTATTCGCATTCGACAATATTTCTCTAAGTGGAAGTAATTTAATCTACGATATCAGCGTGTGGCACTTGACAATTATATATATTACGTTTTGCGTTTGGGTTGGCAGGTGTAAAAATCGTTAACACGTCATCGTAGTTTTATTCGAGGTTCCCACAGATATTTGAGTTGATGCCTTTGACTCGGAGAATGATTTTGCTTCGACTATTGCTTTTTAGTTTATATGTGAACAGGATAAAATATATTATTTGTTTCTTTATCTTTCTTTATACTTCCATTACCAAATATTACTTATATTTCTATAATTCTACATTACAAAAATAAAAAAGTCTGAAACTTTATGAAACATTACTTTGTAGACATATTTCTCTCAAACCTGTGTTTTTTTCACGAATATGTATTTCAATAGCAACAATTGGGAAACTTCGTTTATACGAAATATTTAAATAATCGATAAATAAATTTCTTTCGTATCGCGTGCAATTTGTCATAACTAGCGCAATTATAAAACGTAATTAGTGACGTTGATACAATTGTCGTAACTTCATATACAGTACAGGTTTCGTTACGTTCCTTAATTCACACTCTGGCGAAGATTCAACTCAATGATATCTGTATGAGGTCTTATAGCCGCGCTTATAAAGAATGTTGTGCCAATAGCGTGTGTTCTGTTATTCACTTATTGACTTAATACGTTCATTGGTGATTGAGTTTTCCCAGATCAATTTTATCCTACTATATTTTCACTTCCATTATCAGACATATATTTTTTGAAAACAAAAATTAATGAAAGAGGATTTCAATATAAAATTTTTATAATACATACAAATGGATATAACAAAACCTATATCTATATCTATATATACACATCTTTGGTTTGACAGAAAAGTGACATAAATAAGAAAAATAAATTATTCTGCAAATCAATTCAAAATAAAAAAATTGAAATAAAAAATAATTAATTATTCGATTATTTACCGATGAAAGAGTTTTTTTCTTATAATTTAGTTAACTTTAAAGTTTTAAGTCTTTAATAAAATATTATCCATGCATATAACTCACTATTAAGAAAAGAGCTACAGAATTAAAATAATTTTTGAACCTATGGTATTTTTTTAAATAATATAATTTCATTACATAAAATAATAAATTTTTAATTCTCGAAATTGTTCCTCTTGCAGCAAACTGACGATATATAGCAGGTGGTTTTGACCCGCTTTCACGTCGCTTCATCCGATGTCCGAGACTTAAAAGCAATAGCTAGCATTGTGTCTGCATATTTGCACTGGTATGCAATTTGCGCGGGCATAAGAATCAATGTATTTTACTTTTTGGATTTGCTTCAGATCTAACAAAAACACATATGGCAGAACTTCGTTACATCAGAAAGTGCTACTTTAGTGCAAAAAATAATCGATAATTAACTTGATTTAAACAATTTACGAGAATCTGATTGCTCTTAACGAGATCGTCGAATAACGCAATTTTCTATAATTAAAAAATTGAGTCGATTTAGAGAAAAAGCAGATGCGAAATAAGTAAGGAGGAAACTTTCAGGAATGTTGAAATACGCATGACACGTAAGATTTACGCAGGTATATGGGTTACACTATACGACATAGAGGCATGCATAAAGATTAAAAAAAACGTGGAAAACGTAACTATAAAATGAAAATAAAAGGAAAATCCTCAAGCGTGGTTAAGCACATTTATGAAATTTTTACACGATCTCTCTTTCTAATTAATTTCAAATGCTAATCAAACTATTATTATTACTATTACTATCACAACTATTATACATAATATTTAGATTAGAGTCATAACTATACATATATTAGCAAAACTTTTAATATTTCTACTTAAATTAAACTGTAGTCATTTATACATACATTACATATTTCACAATTTAGGAAGTATACGAAAAATATAGGAGTTCATCTTAAACTAAATTAGCCTATGCATACTTGATATTTTAAACGTTCGACAAATATGTATATTTACATGTCGCTTCAAATATTGAACGGATCTTATTGTATTAATAACTAAAATGACAAACTCTTACCGAATTCCTACGAATTAACAATATTAGTATTTGCACAATTACACATCAAGTAGGTATTCATATATTCACTATGTTTACTTGTTCGTGTATTTCATATTTTAAACTGTACCATAAAGTCTTTATCCAAATTCGTAAGATGTACGATTATTGTTAGAGTCGCATATTTATATCGTTGATACAAAATGAATACACGTACCAAAACATTCTATCAATTTATTCTTTCAGCGTTTTTGGGAGCTTCGTTACACCGCGAGAAGCTTGTAAAAATGTTAACTCTTCTATCTATATCGATTTTATATTCTTTTGACAAAGAAATTCGCATATTCTAACGTTTTAAGTTCAAGAATTTAAAAAAGAAGAAAAATTCTCCTTTACAAAAATTTGTCTATACCCCACCAAAAAATAAACCGTTTAGTCGCTTTATTACGCGTCCAACATTGAGCGTATCGCAAATTTTTTTAGGAACATGACTGTTCATTTCATGTAAACTAACTTTCTGTGTCATCGAACATTGGTGACTGTCATAGCGGTCGACATGTTTGACCTTTGCGATGCATAATTAATTTCTCTAATCGCTTTTGAAAATCTTCAATTTCAAACGAAAATGTTATGTTAATAGATAACGCACGTAACATCAGCAGTCCTATAGAGAAGGGGAATGAATTTTAACGATATGTAAATTACATTGGAATTACAAGGGGAAGAAGTGTATAGCTAAACTAAACTCTGAACTTGGAGCTAAAGTCGTATATCGAAAGGCAAAGGTTAATCTGGAGATACAAATGATTCGCATAAATCAGAAAATGGAAAAATTAAAGCAATGAAACTTCGACTACATCTCCAATTAACGCTCAATATATATATATGTACATGTACTAAATAAGTTTATCCCTCCATGTCCAGTAACAATGAACGTGCATGCGCGAACGTTGAACAAATGCACAACGGAGTACACACTATATGGTGTAATAAATGTGTAGGCAACGAACGTCACACACGAATGACGAGAAGCACGAGATGCTGCGTGCGAGAGAATCACGAGGCTTCGTTCGCTTCCTCGTCCGCGTATTACGTGACTCACTTGTTGACTAGACATTAATTTGAAAAGTGAAAAGTGTTATTACGTGGTCGATCTAATTTCTTTAAAGAAAAATATTTTAACAGAAACGTTATATCAAATCTATTAGATAGTTCAACTATGTGTATAAATACTGCCCGCTTAAGTGACCCCGAGTTTTGATTAACGACGTCCCCACTACTTTTTAGAACTGCACGTTCCAAGCAAACTTGGAACTGTATAAGTACGTTGATGATGCAACCTTACAATTAAATTGTTGAGATGCGTACCATCGAAACAATACCAAAAGCAACGATCGATGTTAATTGCGCGGTAATTAATTTCTAATTCTTAAACATTGTCGACTCTCTGAATATGGATTCCATAGGGCAGAACGTAAAGGTCGATGTTATGAAGGTAGGACGTTGTTATGTTTCATTCACGATCACGTATTCGCAGTAGAGTGAGCCAAAGTAAGATAACACCGGGGATTGTAAGCGAATAATGCTGTATACATAGCATGTAGTACATGCGTACGCATATAGCATATCGTACAAATCTCGTATTCAGACATAAAGTAATTAAGTAAGATTTATTATAACTTTATGTAAAATATCAGATGTTTATAATTACAGTGGTACTCCATTTACATGAACGATATTGTAGATTTTAATTCACTATATTTTAGCTGATTTCATATTATCTAAATTATTGCCGAGCGTCAATCCTCTTATATGAGCGTCTAACATTGAAATGTAAACAGTAGGAACACGTGTTACGTGAAATACTCTCATGATTTACAATTAATACAATTTTGATTACAACATTGTTATGTATTTAAGAGCAAATGTTCGGTGGAATTCTCTTATACGAACGCGAATTCCTATTAACAGAACGAAAAATCACAGATGATAGGGAGAAATAGGTGGCACTCGTATCATATCAACAGCTTGGTTATATGAATCAACTTGTCCCCCGGCAAGTTCAAGTTTATATATCGTTATATGATTGACGCATAGTAGATCACGATTTAAATTACATACATGGCAAAAATGAATACTCATCGTTCCTGATATTTGAAGATTTTTTGTATGTACAGATTCTCGTTTCGAACAATTTGCATTTTCATCGAGAAATTGCAGAGAGTCCATTTAGAAAATGTTCGAAGTCCATTACGTCGATGTGCAAAGTTCTTCCTTCACAGAATTTCAGAGTTAAAGTCCACGTATGAGATTGTCAATCGTCATCGGTTGAAGCAAGGAAAGGCGCAAATGCAATAACACCGGTGATGATCTCACGTACTTAAGATCAAATTGTCTTATGTGGAATAGCTGCAAAATTTCACGCGTAATTTGCGCACTATATTTAAATTGTGCCTTAATGCGATGTAATAATGCGAATAACACGATGCAAACTATTATCATTTACAGGGTTATGAATATTGAGTCAATGAGTGTATGAAGCAAACATACATCCTTTATTATTCGCTACATCATTGCGATTTTGTCATTGAACTTCCGAGATCAAACCGAGGGCATAGTTGATTGAATCAACTTGAAATACGTTCGAGAGGAGTTTAAAGAGGCAGTCAAGTGAATAGAAGTTGTTCGAGCATTATGAGGTATTGTAGACTCGTACTTTCAACTGATTTCAGTTTCTTTGTGTCGTATAATGAGCTGATTGCGAGCCGTAATGGAAGAAAATACCGAGCTGTGATACTTCCGATGTAAAATAACAAGAGAAAGGTGTTGCGAGACGTGAGAATTTGCGCGAATACATTTACCGAGCAAAGTATACGACGCACAATTATCGAATCTTCAAAAATTCGGCAACTCGGAAATTTAGGAATTTGATAATTTTGTAATTTTGAGATAATCTCTGTGAGATATGAATTTCTGACAATTTGAATTGCATTATTGGGACAAACAACTACATCCACGCAGTAATGGATCATTAAAAATAATTAGTCTAATAGGTGTTTTAAAACGACAGCTTCCAGTATTCCTATTATTTACTTCGACTTTATAAATAATTGAATAGCCTCAAGAAGCATAAAAAAAGACTTCCGCATGATATATAGCTGCATGCCATTTTATATATTTGTTTAATACTGTATCATGTATATGGTCAGTAAATTCAGCATGCAGCTTTAACATTAGTCCATTGAAACAAGATAATGACAAATAAATGTCATAGGGTGCCGCTTTTTTATAGCAATGTTAAATAAAACGTAATGGGCAATTAACGTTCAAGGTTGGGGCACTCGCACACATACATATTTGCATATTATCGCAACTATATTCAGGAAGTAATCGTTTACAATTTAGAACGACACACTTCTGATAACGTATAACCACGGTCTCATAATCTTTCCTGCGTACATCCGATAAAATCCAGCATAACAGTGGTATTGAAACCACGTAATACTAATATCGATCGTAATGACTATGCTAAAAATGTTACAGATGTTCACGAAAATTACATGGAGAAAGTTGCCTAACTAAATACATTAATCGTAGGTGACATTGCACGAAATTCTAATTCGGAATTTCTATATTTTATGGAAATGCGTGCATTAAATTCTTAGGAAAAAGATTATCCCGTTTTTTCATATAATCCGAGAATCTGTAGGAATATTGTTTTAGTACATGTGTTGTAGATGTATTGTAGGTGCGAGTTGTACACGTTTTAACCGTACCGCGTGTAAATATATTTCTGTTTATCTTTGCGAAATATGCTGATAGCTGATGATGATAATTCTTTATTTGATGTATGCATGCATGATGGTACTACCTCATTATATTATAATTAAAAAATTAATTTTCTTTATTTGCGAAGTTACATAATGTACTGCTATACTATGGAAAAATTATTCTTCATTTTTATTTCTTTTTTTCCCGAACAATTGTCGCTATTTGAAGAATTCGTAAAATACTTAGGATAATATGGAGTAATTTCCAGATTTTATAGTAAGTAAATTGAGATTATTTTAAACTTGAAAGAGGGCTCAAAATGAACACGACTGAATGAATTATTGCGGTCGTTGAAGTTTACAAAGATATGTATATAGCCTTAACTAATTAACACCTATATATCGCAGAACACCTGAAAACTGAAACATTCTAGTTATAGAAATTCGAAGATAATAATTAAAATATTATTATCTAATATTATTTACATGTGTTTTATAATATGTATTATATATTATTATTAATTTTACACTTTTAGTCCAATACGGTGTGCAGATTTGTCAATACAGTACTAATTAAGAAATCTAAATAGAAGTTTTTGATACAATATTTAACAACATAAATGATGTATGTACTTTGAAATAATGCGTCAAATAATGCTAATATTTGTTATGTAACTAACCGAGGAAATAAACAACAATTATGAAATAGTGTGAGAATTTCAAACATGAAAATCTGTTATTGATAAAAGCTTATTCGATTTTTGCACGATAGGACATGTAAAATAACTGACGCACAAAAATATTTTCTATCGTCGGAAGTGCAATATACAGGAGCTGGATCGAACCGCTGCTACTAATCGACTTTAATCGAATCGACGTTTCCGGTGGCCGATTACATCCTCGTATCTGATCAAGAATGAAATTGTAAACGACGCGCCGCGAATGTATCATTGGTCTTAAAAATTGCAACTACTTTCAACTAGATTATAAATTTAGCTTTCACTCTCAGAAAATGAGAAACTGTTGCACGCAGAAAAACAGGTTCAAAGCCGTGAGATAACTTGTAATAAAAATACCCGAGTTAAATTTTTCACGAGTAAATTTACCGAGAGCATAAAGTAATATTTGTTTCAGCCTCTTAAGATCCATCTTTGAATTTCATTAAATTGATTCTAAAAAAAAAAAAAAAAAAAAAAAAGGTTCTTATGTAATTTTGTAAGTATTAGTGTAATAAAGTTATGAAATAAAATAGAGGGTGTTTTATTTCGTTAAAATTGAACGAATTTTTGAGAGATTAAATTATAATATGAATATTGTTGTACGCATCTCTCAACTTTCTTAAACTTGTAGGCCTAGTAACGGTATGCGTTGAGAGAAATACTTGGCTGCCCGAAGCAGAAGCGGAATAAACACATTAGATGTACTTATATCAACGGTCAACCTTTGCCAACAACGAGCGAATCTAAGAAATGTTTCCAAACAGCTCAACAGGTTTGACACCGCTGAGACGCTGGCCTGACAATTGGCACGTACTGTATCCTTCAACCTCGTTAAAGAATTGCTAATTCGTACTTCGAATTCAATGACCTTGAACATGTTTCGAATAAATCATAAGCCATTGGCATATCTCATACAAATAGAGCATGTCAAAATGATAAAAAAATATGTGTAGAATTATGGATATTGTGAGATCGATGAGAAAACCTTGGCATTGAGTGGTGAAATTATGGCGTGAATGTAGATATATTACATTAAATTTCGTCTACTATCTCATAATTCCTATACTGACTTAAAATATTTGAATTAATATTATATACATTATTCTACCGAGATATACAATGAAGCTGAAATTTTTAAGAAATTACTATCACTATTACTAAGAGATTACTATCACTATTACTAAGAGATTACTATCACTATTTTCACAATATCTTACACTATCTTGCAACCACTATCTATACTATCTAAGCACTGTAAAAAGTGCATTATCTTCCCTTCGAAAATTTCCGACAAATCGATATTGCGAACGTAAAATAAAAGATCAAATATTATACCACGCTCGGAATTAAAAGTACTAGTTTAGTTTGAATCGCTTAGGTTATGCGGAACAACCCATCTCCGCGATCGCGAGAAATAGATAAATATTTAGATTTCAAATAGTAAGCAATGCCACGAAAAGACAGTAACAAAAAAAGGAAGAAGAAAGGCACGTAGCCAGGTTTACATCTAAATAAAAACATAAAATAGAACAAGGAAAGTGTAACTATTTTTACTACTTGTCGCGCGGTATCGTAAATTTTGTTATCGCTTCATAACTCTCAGGCGAACGTTCGTGCGACCGTAGTAGCCCGTTCCTAAAGTTACTAGGATCACATATATGTGCATATATTGCAACATACTAGAAACGTATACGAATTAGAAATTCAAGAAATGTCGCCTCATGTGCGTGTTCTCATACCGTATCGAAGGAAGGAAAAGTTAAAAATTTGTATTTTTGCCTGCGACTAAACAGACTTATATTACTTACGGCAATATCAAGCGATAAAACATCTGACAATTTCAATACTGAAGTGAACGTAACATTATAATATTTGACTCGTTATATATAAAAGAGAAATTACTTAAAAGATGTTTATAGTCGCAAAAGAATCAACAGAGGATAATATATATAATATAGAGAGGATAATATAGTTTACAACTAATTATACGAAAGATCTTATCACTCGCATGTACTCAAACAAAGTACTTAACGCTAGAAACAACGCGTGTGATTTATTTAGACGCCATAACGATTAAAGACTGCGACAAACGTGATATTGAGACTTTATATTGTAGACAAGATACACAGAAACGTAATTAAAGCTGTCGTATCTAACACGCGTCAATGAAATTTACCTTGGATGGATGACCTTACGTTACCTGCGGTCGTTTATTTTTTCAAGTTATATTATTTAAAAAAACACGTGATTTACTTGTCTCATCCGAATCAAGCAATCGCGAGTTTTCTTTTTCAATTTCGATTCGAACTTTCATGGGGGAAAAAAAATTGAATGTTTGTCACTCAGTGTTCGTCAATCTTTTAATGTTAAATTAAGGTTTTTTTATTGCTATTGCCATGGTACGATTCACGCGAAAGGAGAAATTTCTTTATTATACGCCGTATACATGTATATACGTGAAATAGGCAATACGCAAATCTGGTATTATCGAGCCAGCAAAATTAAAATTAACGGTATATTATTTAACGCTATCCTAGTTCGTCCGTTAACACTAGAAATATCAGAATTGAAATGACTTATTTGTAATTTTGAACTTGAAACAAAATTTTCTTGGTTTACAATGGGGCATTTTTAAAACTGTGAATGATGTTTTGATGATTTTATACATACAAATACAAATTTTATATTTATATACACATGTATATATATCTATATACGTTTCTTCTATCTTGATTTATTTGCTAGAAATATCGTACTGTAGTCATAAATAGTTTTAAAATCGAATTATTTTGGATCAGCGAAACATATACAACCGCACTATAACGCTATTACATCATCTAGAACACTGATAAATTCTCAAACGTACGAAAAATCTGATCACGCGATGATGTGATGACCGGCCGTCTGCCGAATTGAGAAACACAAACGGAATTATCCCAGTCTTTTATCAATTCGCAAACGAAGAACGTTGAATAAGAAATGACCGTGAAAGAAGGAGATTGTCCTATAAACTTTGATTTTACTATCTTCTCTCCTTCTTTTTTTTCTTTCGTCTTACAGAATTTTACTAAATGGAATAATTCGAAGATTCTTAACGACGAATATACACGATCGTGTGTAAGGGACAAACAATGGAAAAAGATAGAACAGTAAAGCAAACATACCTGTTAGCTCTATTACTACCCTTGTTGAATTATTCGCCGGTTAACCTTTCTTGTTCAATCAACTTGATGAATGTTGTCGCCTTACGTCGTCGATGTGACACGATTTTATAAATTAATTACTGCTACACAAAGCTCTTTCTCTTCTAATCGTTCAAATTGACTCTTTGAGATGCACTATTATCGCTCGCGAATGGATTCCCAGTCTCGAAATTGAACGATCTGACAGCAAAGCAAGACTGAAACGCCGGCAACACGAGGCAAGAGCTAAATAGCCGACAAACACAAGCACAAGCGCGCTCAACGTTAGACGAAAGAACTAGTGGCGCCTCCCCGCGTTTATTCTGTGATCTTACCGGCAAATGCGCAAGTATGCGTGATTCTATATATATATATATATATATATATATATATATATATATATATATATATATATATATATATATGTACCTATATCAAAGAAAATACAAATGTACATAATTCTTTACGCAATATTCAATATATGTACATATCCTTCTGTGTTAATGAAAATAAAACATATTTTTGTACGAACCTTTTTTGTCTTTTGGTTTCGGTTAAGTTATGAGATTTAAAGGCTTTGTCCAAAACGTTCCATTTCTTTCTTTAGATTCTTTTATAGATTTTTTTTATAGATACGCTGATGATCCTGAACGCGTAAATAAAGAAAATTAAAATATACGTAAGTCCTTTGTATTGTCTAGAAAAAATATCTTCTTATTTTGTACCATTGCTACTATTTCTCATTTAAAAATTTGGGAACAGATAAATGGAATAATATGTTAAATACATTTCGATAACATTAAGTACTCAATTATAGTAACCTTCTAGCTATTTTATTTCCTATATAATCTCCTTTATATTGTAAGAAGTTAGAGTATAAAAATATTTCTTTAACACTATTATTAAGGTCATGTTACTCGCTGTAATAGTAAGCTTACTTAATAGCGATTATCATTGGCATTATGTAGTGGTAATTTATTTACATTTTTAATATTAATCATCTTCGATATAGCTTTAATATTCATAATATTGATTTAAATATTTCGGTCTCTATTAGTTAGCACTCTGAATACTTACTCGTAAAAAGATGAATCTAGTATTTACAAACATTTGCAATAATTCATTTGTGAAGAATCGTTACCTTCAGTCGGTTAACTTGCCCTTTTTATGACGTATAACAGAATATATACTTATGAATTAACCGAATATGTTTTGTTTACCTGTAAATAAATATCTTGCGCATATTCTTAAAAAATACAAAATTATCGACAGTTTTTAAGAAATATACTTAATAATATGTAATAGTTTCAATTGTTTTATAATGATTCAGAATGAATTTAGGACGTAACTAAATGCAATTAGATTATAAATACACATATATATGTTCTTCCCTTATACAAACTATGAATAATTGGGATTGCATATGAACAGAGAAAAATATCTTAAAAGATGTGACATTTATAATATTTTTATAAATTCATATGCTTATGCTTAAATCGGGAAATAAAATCACAGTAAACAGTTGCTTCTTACTTAATTTTTCTTAGATTTACATAGTGAATCTAATTTGAAATTCAAAGTTCAATGCATGATCACGCGAATCACATAACATTTCACGAAGCGGAGCCATAAATTCTTATTCAGATATCTTCGTGGAATTGTGCATGTCTTTAACGTAATACGAATGGAAATATGTTGAATCATTTTAAGCAAGTGATTGTAATAAGTTTTGTCACGAGTCGTCTTTTATGTCGAACTTGAGTCATCGAAGGGTTGAATAGCTGGGAAGGGGAAATATAGGAAGAGCTATTTGGAATAGTTTAGAAAAATTACATAATAACGATGGTGAATTTTATGTAATAGTATAATATGTTTGTACAACAACGAAAAAATAAATCTATCATTTTTGTAATTATTAAAAGCATGTAGATAAAGACGTATAGGTTTTGCAGTAATACTAAAAACATAGTCAATAACAAAATTAATAATAATTACATATTGATTCATTTCACCGCGGAATGAAATAAAAATTTTTTGTTGAAATAAAAACAGAATTTATAGTACAGCTATATATCTCATCTTTAATTCTAATCTTGTATACTATATGTAGTATCGGGGAGAAGGGCCTAAGAAACGTCGAGCCAACTATAATGTCGCGAGAGCCGAGGCGCTGTCGGCTCCATCAATGCGTTATCGGGTCCTTCAAATAAATAGCTTCGCCGAAAAGGTCTACGTGACCCTGGCTACGAGCATCCGCGAAACACGTGTGCGGTGGGCCTAGCAAAAGACAAAAGAATGCTACAACGACCAGAGAGTCAGTTAAGAAGCAGAGTGTGAGTTGAGCGGACACAGAGTGTGAATCGACGTGCGACGATATTATAATCGGTCCTCTTGTTGTTGAATATCACTTATTAAAATACATTAAACTTTGAGTCCTTACTCTAAGAATCCATCAGTTACTACATATTTTTGGGGGCCCCTCCGGGATTTAGAGTGCCAAGTGACAAGTGAAGTGTTCAAGTGACTGTATTCGTGAAAGTGATATCTGAAAACAATGGCTGACTACGATACAGGAGAAGCAGTATTGACCGACGAGCAGGTGGCTCAGATGCGAACATCTGAGCTAAAAGACGAACTGAGAAGACGACGGCTGAGACTAGCGGGCAGAAAACGCGAGCTGGTAGGACGATTCGGAGGATGAAAACGACGACGATTCAGAAGAAGACGACGACGACGATGAGATTAGCGTGGTTGGGGACCGTTTGGACGTTAACGGCCCAGGAAATCGCAATCTCAATAGCAAAGACGACGGAGTTCGGGTAACTCCAGTGTTAAGACGATCGAGGCAAGACACAGCCTACTGTTAGGTACGGATTTCTTAGACCAGGTAGAGTTGCGAGTCAAACGGGGCGAGGTGACCTTTTTACGACTCGACGGTCAGACTGACGGTCACGAGGACGCGCCGGATGTACTGAAGGTAAACGCGATAGAACAAACCGACGAGATAGACTTATCGCATGTACGAGAACCTCATTACCGTGAAGCCATTCGCGATATCATTAAAGGGTATAGGCCGGAGAAGAAGCGAGACGTCGGGATAACTGCAAAAATAGTTCTGAAAAGCGACAAACCCGTAGCACGAAGACCGCGAAGACTGGCGCCGTCGGAAAGAAAGGAGGTGGACGATCTGATGGAAGCGTGGACAAACGAGGGTGTCATCAAACCGCCAGACTCGGAGTATGCGAGTCCGATAGTGGTAGTCCGAAAGAAAGATGGCTCCATCAGGGTTTGCGTCGATTTTCGTGAGCTTAACGAACTCATTGAGTGTCCACATTTTCCGTTGCCTTTAATTGAAGACGTTTTAGACGCGTTGCAGGGCGCCCAGCTTTTTACGACGATAGATCTTTTTTATTTGTTGAAATTACAATCAATTCTCGCGTTGAGAATTTTCAGTAATTTTTCTGGCGCGGCGCTGTGACATGGCTGTTTATTTACAATAAGTTAATACTTATTATAGATAGGTATAATTTATAAGTATTATAAGTAAGTGCATATGCTTAATTTGGATAACTAAATGAATCTAGCGTTTAGGTCTAGCGGGTAGTGCCTCTTCAGCCTGCGAATCTGGTCCGTCGTATCGAGTAGTCCAGTGATTAGGGAGTTTCGGTGTTTGTTGACTCTTTTGCTATATCTATCGCTATATTTTGCTATTTCCTCTTTGACTGTGGGTATCTTGAGGTCGCGATGGATGGTTTCGTTGGTAACATACCAAGGTGCGTCTATTAAGGCTCTTAGCGTTTTCGATTGGAAGCGTTGTAGTATTTCGATGTTGGAGTTACTTGCTGTTCCCCATAGTTGGATTCCGTAGGTCCAGACAGGTTCTATTACGGTCTTGTAAAGGGTAATTTTATTCTGTATGTTTAGTTTGGAGCATCGGCCCGTGAGCCAATAGAGTTTTTTTAGTTTGTCCTTTAGTTGCTTCGTTTTATCTGAGATGTGTTTCTTCCACGTTAGTCTCCTGTCCAGGGTCATGCCCAGGTATCGGACTGAGTCCCTGCTAGGAACTGTTGCATTGTTGATGGTGACCTGGGAGCAGGTTTGTTTTCGGAGCGTGAAGGTTACATGTGAGGATTTCTTTTCGTTAATTTTGAAGCCCCATTTGTGTTTTTCCATGGAGTCCAGACTTCGCTGGAGAGTGGATGAGGCTATTACCGGGTCTGCGTGGGTAGCTAATAGCGCTGTGTCGTCTGCAAATGTCGCTATTGCTATATCGTTTGATATAGGTAGGTCGGCAGTGTAGATGGAGTACAGTAGGAGGACACTACCTTGGGGTATGCCGGCTTCTATTGGGAATGTTGCGGAAGTGGCGTCTAGGCATTTAACCATGAATTGTCTATTGGTTAGGTAGGATTTTAGGATGGAGTAGTAGGGGTGAGGTAGGATCTTTTTAAGCTTGTATAGTAGCCCTTCATGCCATACTTTGTCGAATGCCTGTTGGATGTCTAGGAAAACCGCTGAGCAATATTTTTTCTTTTCGAGTGTTTGGCTGAGACGATAGATCTAAAAAATGGGTTTTTTCACGTAAGTCTAGACAAAGATAGCCAGAAGTATACCTCTTTTGTTACGCCAACGAAGATCTATAAAGAACTGATGGACAAGGGTATTGTCATCGTGTACATGGACGATATCATTATCCTTGCGAAGAATTTAGAGGAGGCATGGGAACGCTTGCAAATGGTCGTAGAATTAACTAGGCAGTATGGGCTAGTCATAAATTGGAAGAAATGTCGTTTTATGCACAGGGAAATCGAGTATTTGGGACACATAGTCTCGGAAAACACCATAAAGCCGTCCGCTCATGAAACCAAGGCCGTTGCAAACTTTCCCAAGCCAACATCGGTTAGAAAAGTCCAGAGTTTCTTGGGGCTTACGGGATATTTCCGAAAATTCATTAGAGGTTACGCGAAGATTGCCAAACCCTTAACCGATCTGTTGAAAAAGGAGATAGACTTCAGGTTCGGGGATCGGGAATCAGAAGCTTTCGAAACCTTGAAAGCAGCGCTTACCAGCGGGCCTGTGTTAACACTTTATAGAATAGGCGCAGAGACCGAGTTGCATACGGACGCGTCCGCAGAGGGTTACGGAGCAATATTAATGCAACTAGATCTAAACGACGGAAAATTCCATCCGGTCTACTTTGCCAGTGGAAAAACAACTCCCGCGGAAGCGAAGTACACCAGTTACGAACTAGAGGTGCCAGCAATAGTAAAAGCGTTGAAAAGGTTCAGGGTATATCTGTTAGGTGTGCCGTTTACTATTGTTACGGATTGTCAAGCATTCGCCATGACGATGAGAAAGAAAGACTTGTGTGTGCGTGTGGCTAGATGGGCCTTGTTACTGGGCGAGTTTAAGTATCAGGTGTGTCATCGGCCGGGGAAAAGTATGCAGCATGTAGATGCTCTGAGTGGGAACCCCCTGCCGAGCACTATGTATGTAACGGAGAGTGAAGACGGGCTGATTGCACGGTCGAGAAGGGCACAGAACAAGGACACTGAAGTCCGTAGGATTTTGGACGCCGCAACGTGCAGTCAGGCCGATGGGTATGTAATAAGAAACAATATTTTGTATAAGGAATGTAAGGACGATGTGCTAATAGTAGTACCGAAGGCGATGCAGATTCAAGTAGTCAGGCAAGCGCACGAGCGTGGGCATTTCGGGGTCACCAAAACAGAAGCTATGGTCAAGAAGGACTTCTGGTTCAAGGGGCTACGCGAGAAGGTCGAACACGTGGTATCCAACTGTCTTGACTGTATCCTAGCCGAACGAAAATTAGGTAAGCAAGAGGAGAATCTGCGAAATTACAAGAAAAGAAGAAAGAGTGCGAAGCAGTACCTAAGGGGGGATCTTGTCGCCATAAAGAGAACACAGTTCTCAGGGTTAAAACTCGGGGGCAGATTTTTGGTTCCGTACCGGGTAGTGCGAGCCATGCGGAATGACCGCTACACCGTGGAGAAAGTAGGGGAGCATGAGGGACCCGCGCACACCTCGACGACTGCCGATTTCATGAAGCCTTGGGTCCTGAACGCCGAAGATGACGCATCCGACGATGCTGAGAATGAACACAACATCTGAGGGCAGATGTTACTGCAGGATGGCCGAGTGTAGTATCGGGGAGAAGGACCTAAGAAACGTCGAGCCAACTATAGACAATGAGCCTACCATCATTACTTGTCCTTACTCTAAGAATCCATCAGTTACTACATATATTTAGTTTCAGATATAGATATTTCAATTCGAATTAGTATTTTTTGTCATGTCCGTATTTCCCTGAAAATGAAGCCTTACACGAAAGAATTTTATTGTACATTTTTCGCGTATTTTTTACATATTTCCATACGTAGAATAAACCTCCTTCCAATTGTCAACTTTTGCCTAGTCAGTAACTAAATAAATCACATATATCGAAAGAATTTCCAAAGTCAATTCTCTCGAGAATTAAGCTGCGAGCAAAAAATTTTATTTTATATCTTTTCATTTTTTCGTGAGGAATCGTCTCATACTTGCTTGTACATGTTATTCGGCCGCACTCTGTATCGCAATCTGTACAATACAGTAGCAATGTGTAAGTGGTAGGAGATGTGTTGGAAAGACTTAATGGAATAAATATTATTAATGGAATTTGTCTTATTAATTATAAAGTGTTACATTGAAAGCAATATCTTGTTAGAGGGAAGTGTTTCTCATTTTTATTCAATTCATATTTAACCTTTAGTTGTTGACAATGTATCATTTGTTTATTATAATTACGATTTCCTTTTGTGTGTACAAGTTATTATGTTTACAATGCCATAGAAGCTTCAAATGTACAAAATTAAAAAATTTGCACATCGTCAAACGGATATGATTTCATATCCATATATTTAAATCATATTCTTTACAAAAATGTAAAGAGGGAATCTTTAATTTTGAAAATAATTTCACGACATTGATGTAAAACACACTGCAACATAATATATTCGATTAATTTTTATGATTAACCTTTTAGTTAAAATATACAGGGTGGTTGGTAACTGGTGATTCTACGCGAAAAAAGAAGTGGAAAATATAGAATAAAAATTTTTCGTTTGAGACTTTGTTTTCGAGAAAATCGACTTTGAAAAATTAAAAAAAAAAAGAAAAAATTAAGAAAAGGAATTTTTATTCTATATTTTCGACTTCCTTTTTCGCGTAGAATCACCCCCTTTCCGCTTGTACCACCAGTTACCACCCTGTATATGAAGACTGAATGTTACTTATGAAATTTTTTCATAAAAGATTTTTATTCTTATTTCATCAACAATTATAGTGCGTCACCTGAACGGTTGGTTCAGTAAATTTGCAATTCACGTAATCGTTATTGAAAACAATTTCGCATCACATTAAAGACGCATAAGTAATAAGATAGAGGAAATGCGAATTACCCTAATCGTAAAGTGTGATATATGCCTAACAGCTTCTAGTTTGAATAAATACGAGCATTATAAAAACGACCAATCATTAGCAATCTAGAATGAAGAGAAGTTAATTAAACGATAGAAAGTGAATATACTTGGAAAGATTTATAATATAAATTGTTGTCTCGTCGAATCGCAAACTGAAGCTAAAGTTTTCTGAAGATAAGGAAAATCATTCAGACTGATTACGAAATTGTGTAATATAATTTCATTGGAGATAATTACTACATATGTATGTCAACACGATGAAAAAGAAAGTGAAGTCTCAATATAAAAATTTGCTTCGTCCTTTAAATATAATAACAAATACTTTATTTTCAATATTTTTCTACATTTCCCCTTAAAGGTATAAATATCTGCGATTTAATAACTACGTTTAATAGAATATCGATCGTAGGAATATTATGAACTAGCTTGTTTAGGAAAGTTTTTTAAAATTTCGCAAATGAACTTTCAATCTTTCTTATTGATGCAGTTCACGAACAAGCTTTATAAATAAACGTTTATGGGACGCACCGATTCTTTTCATCGGTCGAATCGATAGCATCAATTCTATCGATTTGCTGTCATCGTGGGGTAAATACTATTATCGACGCATCATTGTCTTCGTTCACGGGTTTTCAGTACAAACGTCAATAATACACCTGCCGCGCTGATTTTTTCAAACACGGTAACCCGATTCCTTTATTACCATCTTCTTCCTCAGGAAATCATTTTGTAATCTTTATAAACAGTCACACATACTTTCGTTTTCAACAAACTTTGTTTAGGATCCGTCAAATTTAATCAGAAAACCTAACACAAACCTTATCGAATTGAACTTATATAACTCGACAAGATGGATAAAAATAATATTTTAACAGACTGTTTCCTTTTTAAAACAATACAAGGGAAAAAACGAAGATCTTTTCACAGCTCAAGGAAAATTCGATTCTGATACGGTTGAAGACGATTACAGAGGTGAAAATCGGAATGGAAGCCATTTACAACTTTATATTCGATGTGGCTCTTAGAGAAAAGTCCATGGTTCGTTAAATTATGGGAAATTCTTCCTTCAAACGTCATGCCTCGTATTCAAAAGTGACTGTCTGAAGGCATCCTTTCCTCGAGCAAACTTCAAAATTGTCTAGAATTCTTTAAAATTCGTGTTATATCGAAGAAAGTGGAGCGTTACGTTTCCAACATAATTTTCACTTCGATTGTAATCTTCGACCGTCTTTCGTTTCCCCGGGGGGGCGATGTCTAACAACGATACGGGACACCATCCATTTAATTAATACGCTCGAAGTGATGTAAAAAACAGAACGTTTTCTCGATCTCTATATGGAAGGTAATTTTTACCGCATGCGTTGAAGGTAAGGACGAGAGGACTGCGTTGAGATGATTCTCAGTCTACATTCGATCGCTGTCTGGGGCGTTTCGTGTTTCGTACAGGTATCGATGGACTTAATGCAAGTAGCCGCTTTTTTATCTTACGTAATATCTTTCTAGAGCAAATTAATGCATCGAATGAAGTGAATAAACGAATGAAAATATCATTAAGACAGGAATTTATTTATCTATGATAATTCGAAGTCTCGTTTGACGCGTAAAAGTGCTACTTGCTGACGTTCGATTGCAACGACCGAGGTCGTTTCTAGTGATTTTAACTTTCCTGAAAGGTACCTTATGTGAAATGTTTTAAAGATTTTTCTATCAAACGAGTATACATCCCTAATAAAAAGATTCGTCCGTTAAATTGAATTTTCTTATTAGACGAATAGTTGTAATTACGTATCTCCATATTTCAAGAGGGAAATGTTGTTGCATTATTTCCACGAGTTTCTTCAGTAGATTAATCAACGTCAATGGAAACAGCACCGTCGATTCTTATAATTATTCACAATTAAAGAGTCTCGTACGAGATCCATAGCTCGATAGAAATAAAGAAGATTCTTCAAAACTTATCCATAGTTCTATTTCCCTTCGAAATTTATACAAAAATGAAAGTAGAACTTTTCATGGCGGCGACGTTACACATGGTCACGAGCACTTGCATCTTACCCTCGCCGTTGGTATTGCAATTGATCTTGGAATTTGCTAAATGGAAAGATTGGGACCAAGTAGTACTATTCCAGGATTTAACTTCTTTTGGTGAGTACGATCAAATCTTTGTGTACTTTTCTCCGGCCTCAAATAAAAAGACACTTATCGTATGTTTCTCTCGCAATGTATTACTTAGATTAATTAGATCTTACAGATCTGTATTAATCACGTATAGCGACTCTTCTCGTTTCCAAATGTTTTCAAGAATTTATAACATAACGTTCCTGGCGATTAAACGGAGGTCGCAACAGCGCGACCTTCGTAATATTATTCAATTTCCCTATTTCCTCGCTTCGACGTAGTATTTCCTACTTTACGCGTTTTCTTTTCATTTTCCTTTTATTTTAGATTGCGTCTTTACTTACACAAGACCTTTGATCGCGTGTCTCTCCGACGAGGGAATCGCCGTGTCGATTCAATCGGCTGCCAACCCGAACATACCTGACGTCCTAGTGATCCAGAAGCATCGAATCGGATCGATCGTTCTACTGGATGGGCTTAATCTCACTTCCCCTGATAATATTCTTCATGTGGTGAGGAGAGGCTACGTCGTAACACTTTATATGAAATTTACTTTTTAACACATTCGCTACGGCACGTCACGTACTTTAAGAACCAGCTTCATATTCCTGTGAAGGAAACTGTCTTTGAATTTTCGTCAAGAAAAATGGATAAACTCTCATTTGCCTCTGTACGGTATCTACACAGTGACAGACTTTTTGTTTACAAAGGAGTTTATTGAGTCCAGAAAATACAGATTTTAAGTACAT
Organism: Bombus huntii; assembly: GCF_024542735.1. Lineage (NCBI taxonomy): Eukaryota > Metazoa > Arthropoda > Insecta > Hymenoptera > Apidae > Bombus > Bombus huntii. The sequence continues at coordinate 14,232,404 of NC_066244.1, read as the reverse complement.
TATTCGCAATAAACATGAATTTTTGTAATGGTATGTTAGGCAAAGTACGACGTAGCCATGCTGTGTTATGTGTCGGCGCTTTACATTTTTCGTTGTATGATGCAGTTTTTGGGTTTAAGTCTCTGGGGAGCGGAGCTTTTTTTATGTATTTTTTTTTTATTTTTTTCTGTCCTGAAAAACTTGGTCGCAAAACAGGACGCTTCGGTCATACAGTGACAGACTGCATAGACTCGTATGATGATGTTGGAACACGTTTCTTTTCTTAAATAATTTTTTAACTATTCAACATTCACCGAAATGCGATTAGTTCTCTGCTATAGCAGCGCATTTTTATTGCTAGAAATGTTTCGTATATCGAAAGGAGCACGTTTCACCGATTTCAATGATCTTCGAATAGGTCGTCAGGGTCAGAATTTCGATAAATTTCGTTTATGCATGTAATGGGCGCTCGACATCAGTTTCCGAGATATTCATGAAAATATTCTGCACGCATACGGTAATAAAGTGTTTAAACGACAAGAAATATTTATAGCAAAGACATAATACTTAATCGATTTTGCGGACGAATAGTGAATAATTCATTGTAGTGGTCCATGCGGTTATAAACAATCAATTAGTTAAATAGATAGAAAAATGTATTTAGCTATTGGATAATTAAAAATTTATGATCTGCACACAAGAAGCATTTGATAGGAAGGAAGACATATCAATAGCTTAGTAATATCTACTTGTCTTCGACTTTATTCATTCGTTTATTCGGTACCACGATCTTTCCCTATTACTCACTCGACATACTACATGTTAGTTAATTAATCTACATATCTGACGCATAATACATCGGTTATGTTATGGTTTCTTGAATAACTAATTACCGTTTCGTGTAAAATTATCCTGTATCTTTCACAATAATTGCTACATTTATTATCAGACAAGAGATATGGTATCGCATGGCAATATCATTTGCAATTAGCTGCAGTTGGAGTAAAGTCACATGATAAAGTATGAAAAATATCATTGGTTTAATTTCGTAATTATTATTGCTCCAAGTTGTTGTTTCTCTCTCATAAGTCGGCCGTCTTGCTTCAAGCTCGGTAATTAACTATTCTTAATGAAAATTTCATTGCAGGCGTCGCAGAAATTTCAGTTTAATTATTACGTGTCTTGGCTGATGATAACCATGAGAAACACGGATGCGACGATCGATACCGTACTTCGACACTTGAATATCGGTATCGATAGTGACGTGATCGTTGCAACGCCTTCGTCGACGTACGAAGTGATTCAGAAAATGTCTCGAACGTACTGGAACAGGTAGATTATATTCGTCGAACAATGCATCTAGCATGTTCATTGATTATCGATCGTCTGAATAAGGAACGTGGTAAATGTCACGTTCATGTCACGTTCTCATGGTTCCGAGATAATTTAAACGACGGAGAAAAAAATTCGGAAAAAAGTGGAGCAGACTTGTTAAGATAAATCTAAAAATATGAATAATCGAAAACAACTAGTCCACCGTATAGATTATACCTATACATCGTTAAGTATTGAAAGATTTTCGAACATTGTGACTCTCTTATCGAGAATTTAACGCTCGAAACGAATCATTTAAGATTTATTGTGTCGTTTATGCAAAACTCAAAGTTCGCTGGTAAATTTCTCTTTATCGCTATCCTTAGCCTTGGATGGAATTCGAGAGAACACAAATGCGAAGATTATCGTGGATATTGTTAAATTATGGTTACGCTAAATCGACGTGCGTTACGAAAAGTATTACGTCTTACTTGCCATACGAAGAGTAAGTCAATCTATCACGAGAAGAAACGCCGTTCAATGTTCCTGCCGATAATAAACACGTTTCGAGCATATGACGATAACAAACATGATTCGCGTTTCATCACGAGTAGTAGTTTGTCTCAAACGCTTCAGCGGAAAGTAACACGTTTCATTTATTTCGTGAACAGTAGGATATTGCATTGTAGTTTCCAAACAACTCACGTTCATCTTCTGTGGCTACCAGTTGTCTTCATTATCGTTTATTACTGGTTTATTCAGTTTTGAAAATTTCGATGATCCCACGTATACTCGTATTAAACTACATTGTGAGAAGAAATTAAAATACACGGCAAAGTGGATGCAATACTAAAATTGAATTATCGTCTAATAAATTACTGATACACGTCTGATAAATTATCATAATTCAATTACCTAAAAGAAGATTTGTTGGCGATGGTGTCTAAATGGAAGATATATTCAACTTCATAATGATATTGTTAGTTGAATAAATTAATTTATACCAATTTATGCTTTTTTACTCATGATGCACTTGTATCATTAGGCACATTTATTTGTATAATAAAATATATATAATATAAAAAATAAAGAAGCCTTTATACTTTCGTTTTTGCAGTAGAATCCTAGATAATCCATGTTTTTCGCGATTAAAGGCAAACCGTGCTATTTTTCGCAGAAAAGTTTCGAAATATGCTATATTTTATTGCAAGAAAGCATAACCGGAAAGTGCTACCGGAGCGCTAGTCCTCGCAAGATAGACGAAAGTACTATTTTTCGTAACGCACGTGGTAATTATGGTGTGGCCCCTGATATTTCGCGAATATACCATAAATATGGACTAGTTACAATGCACATATCAACTCTCTTCAGTCAGTTTTAATTCTAAACTGTCACATCATGCTTATCAAAATTTTAAAGTCCATGTTCATAATTCTATTTAATTTAAAACCTAATTTCTCCATTTTCAATGGTAATTTTATCGTTACCATTCATCAACGTAATGAATAATTAATTACCATCGAGAACGAGGATACAAACTTTTAGAATTCAAGTTGTATTCGTTTTCGTTGCTCGTCATTCATTCATATATAATTACAATTAACCGATCTTTGCTATTATCTTCTCCATGTTTTTATCGTGTCTTTTAGAACGTGCGTATCTCTGCAACGCTACGGGACAAGCTTCAAGTTCGGGGAGCCACCGGTCAAACGGTTCGACGAGAACGCGTCCCTTAATTTAAATTACGCGGTACTCGAGAATAAAACAGTGCTCTACCACTTCGTCCACGTATATAAAATCCGATATTCGGACAATACCAGTCTAGTGACAAATTTCCTTGGATCTTGGTATTTGGACTCGTGGTCATTGAATAATCCAATTAGCGTGAAATTGAGAAACGAGTTCAAAGGGCAACCGATCATCTTTGGCGTTCTCAATGGAACCATTGATGGGCAAATGAATGTAAACGAGGAGGAGACGAACGACATCGCACCTTTTCTCGATTTCGCCAAATTCGTTGCTAGCAGCGTGAACGCCAGGTATTAGAATAAGATAATATATGAGTTGACGAAACGGTTCGCAATGGCTACAAGTATGCAAATTTTCTTTGGATCGTTGAATTTGTATATGAATTGTAGGCGAGGGATAAGTTACAGAGTGGCAATGGATCCGATAAAGAACAATATTTGGGAATTCAATGGAAGATATGTATTCGTAGTTATACAATAGATAAATTTTGAATGTCAAGGGGATAGTTTAGAGTACCGTGGAAGCTATAGATTATGGATTTCCATTAAATATATGTACAGACTTTTTTGATAAAATTGATATTGACTTTTCTCGAGATAAAAATACTGTTATATTTGCCTAATTGTTTTTATCGTAATTAATCGGTCGAATTAATTGATCGAATATGATCATTTATATACAATATAATGTATTTAGGTGTATATAAAATTTGTTAGTATTAATCATGCAACATAGTACCGTACTTCAAATGTGGTAACGTACGATAGTTTAAAAGAGGTGGGAATCATTAAATCATAGAACTCAATTGATATCGATAAAATGACTTTTCGTTTAATTTGCGCAGTTTTGTGCGTTAACAGTGAATTATTTATGAGCCAGATAAATCGTTAATATTTTCCTCTGATGAATATTAAGTCGTATCTTGAATGACTAATTTTCTAAGTGAATCATGCACTTTGTTACTTTTGTATTTACTTACGTACTTCGCATTTCCTCTTTAATAGAGCTTTTCCTTTTGAATCTGTCTTACATATATTATATTATATTACAGTTTTATTTATATTTTTATATAATTGTAATTGAATTCTAATTTCTGCATTCGCATAAATCAACCTCTGGATCGATGTTAATTAAATATTTCTCCGTAATTAAACTTAATAATTTAGTAACTTAATATTTTTCCGTAATTAAACCTAACGAATAACATTCTTCGAATAGATCATGACTTTATCGAAATCTACTAGTAGATTCATTGATCGCGGCACAAGGCCTTTTAAAATTTCTAACTGCGTGTTAAATAGTATCGTCCATAAATCTAACAAATTATGCAATTTTATGTATATATGTATATATCAAATATCTATCGGTTACATCATAACACGATACACTATACATCATAACACATGATACATTATAATATCAATTGAAAAGACAAATGCGAGTTAAACGTTCATAAATTTTCTCTGAAAATGATAATTAATTATGATTTAAATAATAAGTAATTTACCGGATTATTGAAATCATTTTTTACACACTTGGATCCGCAGAAATACATCAATACGTAAAGTGTAAAGACGTCTGCATTGAAAATAGTCATACGATGACGACGATAAAGTCGTATGTTACAGTGTACAAAATCCAACGTCCAGTTTCTCAACGTTCGTGTAACCGTTATCACGATATGACAGATGAAAATGGCACTGAAGTTTTGATATTGTTATTTTGTTAACGAGCATGCATGATTTCAGCCCTTTTTATTCCGTCCTGCTCTGGTTATCGATTTTCCCACTGATCATATGAAAATTGTTATTCCGTTGTAATTTCGAATTTCTCGTTCAATTTTTTTTTTTTTTTTTTTTTTGGCAAATCTCGGTGTTCATATAAATTAATATAACGCTTTTTTAATATTGGTTTCTGCGAACATTTCTGATATTTCAACTTAGCGGAGTTTTGCGGTTTCTTTCTTTGCGAGATTAGCCACATTTCGAGTTAAGTGATTCATAATTTTAAAACAGAGGTCTATAGCTTTTTATGTCTCTCCGAAAACAGCATGGTTTATATTTGACGAAAATAGTGACACGCGTCTTGATCGGTCGTTTTTGCTGTAATTTTCTATTTCAAGTTTTAGACAATTTTTAATTATTTTTAACGATCCATCAGTTATTCTCGTAATTTATCGTTACGTTCCCGCAGTTCTTCATATCGATTACTCTTTTTCTACAAAGTGCAAAGCAGTTATTAATTGGACTATGAACAGCAATGTAATTTATAAGTGTTGATAGAATTTATCGGATTTGTTCCTTAACATTAAATATTTTATGTTTATATATGCAGGCTGACTTGCAAATCATGGATATACAATGCAAGCAATCTTCATTCACCAGAAAATATTTCGATTAAAAATTAAATGGTTTCGAAAGTGATATAACTTGATGTTAATAGATTTCGCGTAGATAGAAACGTAGAGGATATATAAATATCGGTCTTAATTTTCTTAATATGTTTATATATTTTTTAATATGTTAATCGATCCGTCTTGGTATCTCCTGTAAAAAGTTATTAACCTACTTATGTCGAAAAACCATTAGTTTAGTAAATATTTGAACTTTTGTTTCGTAAAACCTGTCATATCAAAGACAAGGAAAAATGTATGTAAGACACTGCTCTTGTATTTGTTTTCTTTGTTTTTCATGCGAATAGGATACGGTAGGGCGAGTTCATTGCTCACGATCAATATGGACGACCCACGATATCATTCTCGTAACGAGCAAATGAGGATTTATATATTTCTTGTGTTATGTTCTAAGACGCGACTCGAAATTCTGGGAGAGCTTGTGGCGATTGTAGAAGGTAGAAACGAAGAAAGAAGGAGTCTAAGTTATCGGTAAAAACAAACCATATACGAAAAAAGAAGGCAAGACTAACAATATAGCAATCTATTTTACAGTAGACGCCTCATGGGTCTGCCAAGCATTGTCTGTATACAATCTTAGGACATAATACTTGTTTCAAATTCTATCACACGAAGAATACATAGATATACAGGGTGGTTGGTAACTGGTGGTACAAGCGGAAAGGGGGTGATTCTACGCGAAAAAAGAAGTCGAAAATATAGAATAAACATTTTTCGTTTGTGGGTTTGTTTTCGAAAAAATCGACTTTGAATTTTCGCTCGGTACGCGTGCACTTTATCGCGTCTCGTTATTATAAAATTTTAAAAAATTTGTATTCTATATTTTCGACTTCTTTTTTCGCGTAGAATCACCCCCTTCCCGCTTGTACCACCAGTTACCAACCACCCTGTATATTAATCAACATGTAATGTGTACATATAATTGTATTGTACATATAAAAAAAGGTTGAAATAATGTAGATAACATTTCTAGAATTTGCCCCTCTAATTTTATGCTACACGCACAATTTTTTAAATATACAGATAAATATTAAATATACGAAACATACTACGAAGTTATAGTTACCACTTGGATTGAGCCGGCGTTTGGCACAGCGAAAAGTTTGGGGTGAATGACTGGATTATAAAAGTTGGGGAAGGATAAGTCATTAATTTATGAAAGATACATAAACGTTCAACAATGTCTTTATTGTTCATTCAATTCATATTCTAATGCCAAAATAAGTATAATTCTGACGCAGAAGCAAACACGTGGAATATTGACAAGTCGCTATATAAATATGTATGAAATCGTATCAGGAAAATAACTCCTTCGCAGTTTTTTTGTTGTTTTTTTCGCAATCCGGGCAAAAAATTCAGATGAATAATTTTTTAACATAGCCTGCAATATTTTTAGAGTTTATTTTTTATCATTTTGCGATTAAAATGAAATAGATAAATAACTAATAAAATGTCATATTTTCAGCATAGAGCTGGTGCCACACGAGAAGTTGGGTACTTTGAATAATAAAGTGTGGAATAACCTCCTCGGAGATGTCGTCACTGGTTATGTGGACATTGGTTTAGGATATATTACCGTCAATAAAGAACGACAAGCTGAAATGTCGTTTAGTCATCCCCTAATTCGTTACATGTGAGAAAATATTTCATAATATCTAAATCATCCGATAACAGTGACTAACAGATTTTTCGAGAACGTACAGGGTGTCTCCTAGGTTTATAAATTTTGCTGTAGCCTTTTACTATTAAAAGTACGAAAGCTTGATATGGACAAAGGTTCTTGAAAGTTTTGTTATAAAGCAGCAACAAAAATATATAATTCGAGGGAAATGTTAAAAGGAAGGTTTTATTATAATATAATTTATGTGTCAATATAAGTTGCTGAATTAATCTTTGATTTGTCGAATAAATTGATACTACGGTATATAGTATATCGATATTATAGGAAGAAAGGTGGGACAACACTTCGAACGATAACCAAATGTAACAATATATGCGAGCATCTACATAAATAACTTGGTGAATTCTGCTTGATAAATTTAAAGTTGCTTTAGTTGATGTATCAAGCGAAAAAATTTAAAGTCACTTCACCTTTGGTCGCCTATTATTAGATACCAAGAATTTTAGTAAAAATGTAATTTATTCAATATATTTCTTCAAATGAAAAATAAACGAAACCGTACCATTCATTCATATTATGTACATAATTTCAAGAAAGATGAGAATGGATCGCGCGATTATATAATGCAAAAAACTAATGCACTGTGATTGGCTGATAAATTTATGTTTAGCAATGTATAACATCGCATGTAGTTTGATCTGTAATATTAGCTTGTTTCGTTTTCTTCAAGTTAAAAATTATTATCTGTTTACCACTTTTATTTTGTCCATTATCTTACGATGAACTACCCGTCTAATTAATAAAAACGTTAGTTTCTTCGTCTCTTGCAAATATTCACAGAAACTAATTAATGTAAAGAAAATAAACCTCCGTTTATGCTTCATATTTTTCTAGTGAATTTTAAGTGAGATATTTATCAGTTTTATCTTGTTTTTGTCCATAGAACACGTAAACAAGATTTTATATGGAAACCTATGGGGCAAGCTGTATAATGAAATATATTGTTGATCAGGCGAATGACCTATGCTCTGTACGATGAATATTTTTACACAGGAGGAATGTTTACTATCATCCACTGGAAACTGGTACCATGAGGGACATATTTCGCCAACCGTTTAATAACTGTTTACTGAGTTGTGTCGCATCTACTTATTTCGCCATACTAGTAGCGATGGGGTTGATCATATACGCAGCGAAAACTGTTTTACACAATGAAGAAGCTAAACGCGTTGGAATAGGGGAGGCTGCGCTTTGGTGCATCAGCATAATGTGCATGCAAGGTTATATCCCTTGAATTTCTTTAAAAGGGCAATCAGGAATTTCTTAAAAGAGTAATTTATCAATGTTTAGTTAACAATTTTTACTAACACGTTTACACGCATACATAGTGACGAGCGGTGATCCCACTAAATCTTCATATTTGTTAGTCGAGTATTCAAATTTCTTTTTGCGTATCTGCAAGTTATTGTATAATACATATATTATGGAGAATTTCGTTTGTTGTCCTACAAATTGTTTTGCATGGATGAATTCGCTGATAAGAATAAATAGGGAATTAATTATTAAAGGATATCTTAGAAGGTTATCAAAGAATAAAACGAAAAGAATAAAAACTGTTACAAATATTGTTATGTTCGCAAGTCATTTGACTCGGAACACACTAGTTGAAAGCTAATCCGTACAGATTGTTCTCTGACTTCTACAGTGACATGTTTTTGAATGTTCATATAATCACGTAAGCTACAAGTTTGTAGGAAGAAAGAAGGGATAAAGTAAGACGTCGTAACGTTTGTCTTCTCAATGATTGTTTCATTCTTAAGAATCGATTCATTTTAATTAATTTTTCGTGAATTTAACGAATTCCAATTGCAGGTACTCCATGGACACCACGAAATCCATCAGGAAAGACAATATTATTATTCAGTCTAATGTTCGCCTTAGTAACGTACAATGCTTATGCTGGTTTCATCACTTCGATCTTATCGGTGCAGGCTAGTGGTATCAAATCTATTACCGATATTTTGTCGCACAATTTCAAATTGGGATACAGCATCACCGATGATGAATACATTAGAGTAAGTTTATTAAAAAAACAAATAAAAATGTAATATATCAAATTTTTCACCATCGAAATATTCTCCTCTTTGTTTCACAGAACGTGAATGATAGTAATCTTCGACAGTTGTATATAAGAGCGTATAACAATCGGGAATCTAAATTGGACACGACTTCTGGTCTTACAAAGGCCGTGAAAGGCCATTATGGCTTCTTCGTAAGTGCAACTCTCGCACGACGCGCCCTCAGGTCCACACTGATTCAAGAACGATGTACTCTAAAAGAATTGCCTCTTCCACAAACATTCACAATGGTGGCTCTACCAATGGCTAATTCTTGTCCTTATAAAAAAATTATTAATTTAAAGTACGTGAAATATTAAAGGAATATCGTATTTGAATTTTAGAGGGAGAATGAGAATCGTATTCTATATAGTAATACGACCTTAGACTTATATTTTATTTATTTTCTATTCTTTCTTAAAATCGAGGGGCTCGGAGGAAAAGTGGTACGAATAAGAAATATCTAAGTTGGATAAACCGTCGGTGAAGCTAGAAGAACCTAAATTGAGAAATCTCGTCTGCTTCGATGAAGAGCATGTCACGACCAAATAAATGGAAGTGGTGATTTTAAAATATCTTATACGCCACTCTTCCATCAAGCCCCATAATTGTATTTTACTTATCGTCAACATTCTCATGTCTCATGTTTCTCATGTTCAGAAAGAAGAAAGAAAAGAACGAAAGAATTGATAAATGAATTTCACATAGAGCTTCTCGGTCAATGGAAACATTAATCAATCAAATATGTTTTCCAGCATTTTGAAAATACGAGAACGAGGCGTTCTGAACAGGATAACAGAACGAATGCTGCCAGAGATGCCTCGATGCAAATCGCCGACCACATTTCACAGTGCCAGGCTGGCCGATGTTTATTCCGCTTTCTTCATCTTGATCGCTGGAGGCGTATCGGCCGTTTCTATCGGGATCGTCGAGAGACTTTGGCACAAGAGACGACAAATGAAGGAAACGATCGTTCGTGGAATGCGTCAACGTCGCCTAATGCCCTCTCACTTGCCACATTTGCCACATTTACCTCGTTTCTCTCATTTCCCTCATTTATCGCATTTGCATTTCCGCGACGATCGTCGAAATGATTTTTCTCTCGATCGTGATTCGCGATCGAATTTAACGATAAACAACGAATGCGTAGCAGCGAATCCTTCCGATTCCACGCAAGAGTCGCGAGAACAAATTACACAAAGGAATTATAACCAGGAACGCTATGTGCGTTCGGATGAAGACATCAATCGACCTCGTTTCGAGCCGAAATTTTTCAACTGGAGAAGGCGTAGCAATTTCAAGCGTACGAATTGGAGCCCGTTTTCGGGATTGCCAAGAACGAGGCTTGATAGAAGTCAGAAGAGTAGATCTAAGGATAACACGGTCTTTCCTTTTCATCAATGATAAGAAAGGATGTTATGTGTCAAGGAATTCACGAGAACTTAACCCCTTTCTTGAAAGTTTCATAATTTTAGTATCAATATATTAGGTCCTCGTTTCTGTTCGAAATCAACCGTGTAACTTTAATGCGCTTGATCAGTATTTAATCAGGCTTCTGTGCGGCTAAAATTGTCGACGAAGAGGCGAGTTGTTTTGGCAAGAACGTAGAATTATCTGGATAGTCGATGTACTATTGCTTCTTTGTAGACATTCTTAAGGTAGTATTTGTACAACGTTTCAAAATATAGGTTAATCTGGAAACTAAATATCTAATGTTGGTTTCGCATAAGTGTTTTTTCTGCTGTGTCCTTTAAGCTAGGTAAAAGAAATATTGATTATTCTGCATATTCTGTATGTATGTGCAATATAATTTCTTATTGCAATCTAATTGAGTCATAAATTATCATTTACTTCTAATGTTAATAATTTGTTTGTTTGGTAAAAAACACTGAATGACGTTAGAAGAAAATGTTTATATTATAATACGTTGGAATTTCCAGTTGAGGTATTTTATCATTTGCATCAATTTATAGAATGTATCTTTGTTGTAACATACCGTGCGTTTTTGAAGTTTATGTTTAAGATCAAAAAAATGAATTATGCATTGATTAAACTCATATTTAAAACTCATATTTATTTGAATAAATAAATATTACAAATATAGCTATGATGAGTTACGATGTAAAGATCTCTTAGTGGCATAATTATAAATATATTATATTTATTTGCAGTGCAGAATAAAAAGTTGTAGACATATTACTCTTAATCACGTTTGCCGTATTTATCGTAAGTTGCGGTGATTTTTACTTTTGCGTAATAAGTCTTAAACGGGGATTCGTATTTCTCCGTATTCTGCATGCTCTTACAATCTCGCAATATACCGTGCACGTTTCTGAAATGACGTAAACAGGTGACAAAATTTTTCGATAATATTTTGTTATTAAAGTCAGATATTTCATTTTTCTTATTACCGACACATAATGTTCGACAAGTCATGAAGTTTTCCATCGTTGTTACATCGCTGCCATTGTTCGTACAATGAGACTTCTCCGATTTCATCGAGATAATAATGGCAAAGATCTCTGAATCTAAATAAAATCCGTCGTAAGATAACAGAATACACGCACGACATGCATAATTGTGACATGAATGAAGTATCTTTGTATACAGACTTCTCTCTCCAAAGTCCATCGGCGGACGTAGATACCATGATAGAACCAGGTAATTTATCAGAAATGTATCTTTTTCCATCTAATTCGCGAAGGCCATAGCTGTCAAAAAATCATAAATATATGTTCCTTCCTTTTCTTATTTGTAGGTTATGGATATTTATGAAAAGTGGAAATTCATATATGGTTTAATATTAATAAGTACTTTAGTTTTGATATTTTGTACATTCTTATATATATATTTATTATATATATATATATATATATATATATATATATATACATAACATATATATATATATACATAAAGATTACTTTACTCATCAGATATTTACAACTGAAAAGAATAATCACATATGGTCCTCAACAGAACTTCGATCTCAGTGTCATTTAAACACGCGTTAGGCAACGCTTCGTGAACGTCCAGCAATGTCTGATTTATCTAAAAGGTATAGATACGATATTTCAGGAGTTTTTTCCATCAATCTGTTGCAAATATAATATAATTCATTATGCAATTGATACCCATTCATTTCAAGATTTTGTTATGTATTTCTGCTTGTATTCGTGAACGAGAGTTTCTAGTGTTTTTGATAATCAATATTAATTTTTACTGCGTATTTGACCGAATTGGAAAACAATTATTTATCGTGAATGTCTCTTAAATAATAAAACGCTGGGTTTGGACAAATATCGATTCTGTTTGAATTAAATTGATTAAATAACAAACTTACGGAAGGATGTTTATGAAAATGTACTTTTGTATATGAAGCGAAAGTATATATGCAATTGAATAAAGTAATAAATAGCCTGCGAATGTTGACGTGTTTTTGAAAATATTAAGTAGCAAAAAAGTAGGAAAATTTTAAAAAACCTACATATAACTTTGAACTTATGTAAACTAAAAAAAGAGTCGTAAAAGGCGACGTTGACTCTTGGAGTCAAAAGTTCATTTATGTCAATACTACTTTTAGAAATACACCAAGAGAAGCAAGACAAATTATTGACGAGACACAGGACAGCCATTGACGATTCAAAAGAAAATACAACTAAAATAACATGTAGATAGCAATTAAGGCAACATGCAGATATGCAAAAAGAAAAATAAATGTAGAAAGATATATAAAATCAAAGAGATTTAAAAATTATAAAGTTCCCCTGTGTTATGTCTAAAATGGGAATAATAAAATCATTGATATGATTCGTCATTTCAAATTCATATCGTTGTTTTTTTACTTCAGAACTGCTATAAACATTTTAAATATTATTTATGTCTGGATTCCCTTGCGAAGTTTTCAATCAATTCGTTAAATGATGTTATCAACAAAATAAATAATTGTAAAAAATCTATATTTGTATTTAAAAAATACGCGAATAGAGAGAACTAGGATAATCGAGACCGGTGAAAAAGGATCAACCTTTTCAGCAATGGCAAGGCACATCCCGCATCTGATACAAGCAGAAGAGAAATCGATTTCTATCATGTCGCATGGTGAACAAGAACGCAAATACGGAATCTTTTGTACTACTCCAAACTCTGTTGGGTCACAGTAATAATAATAATCGGATGTTGAATTCTGCTCGTTTCTACTTAAAGTCTGCTCGTTGTCTCTTTGACACTTGGCGGATCGTTTTCTGCCGAAACCCGTTCCATCTGAGGTTAAAATCAATAAAAGCAATATTACGATAGAAACTTTTATCTCCATTGTCGTCGACTTCCGTCAAGTCTTCGTTTTCTGCTCGCTGGATATGATACAGATTCCCAAAAAACTTTCTTCATATGAAATTTTACTAATATGCATTCATCAAAGATTACACATTTTAAAATAGGTTACCATTATAAGATTTAAAAAAAATAGCTAAGAATATCTTGAAACAGAAGAAACAAATTTTGAAGTTTGTTGGCCCGGAAATGTCATGGTAAGGTATACTTCGATATTACTTCTACTCTCGATAGGCGTCGCCGTAGTTGCTATCGACGATTCGCCTGCGCAAGATTATACATTGAGTAAACGCATAGCCTGAGTTGGAGTTTCGAAGGTTAGGATAATCGAAATAATTCACAGCCATGGTAATATTTTTACTAATTTATATGTATACAAAATAGATTATCATAGAAAGACTATTTGAGTGTGTTGTTATCTTTTATAGGCCACAGCAATGAGAAAAGACTTCCTGAAGTCAAAGAAAATGATACATCCAAATAGTAGAAAGTCTATCGCTATTACGAAAAAAGCCAAGAAGTAAATAGAATTACTATTAAATTATATGATTTTATTATGTACATTTCATTTATTTTATATGATTATATAATACTTTTGTGTACTAGTGAAGGAAATGGTCAATGTGTTTTGTTTCAGAATATCAAATAGACAGAAAGGAAAAATGTCCCGCTTGATAAAACAGAATTTAATAGGAGAAAAAATGTTGTGGATCAGAAACAATATGATTCCAGGTGTGTGTCCCTATACTCCAGAGTTAACTGCAAGTTTGTTAGAAACGTAGGTAAAACAAAGATGTATGTACATGGTGATACATAGAATGAGCATTAAAGATTTGATTGGTTATAGTCCTATGTTTGATCCAAAGGTACATAGCAAGAAATGATAAAGAAATGGAACAAATTGCTATTAAAAGATCTATAGGTAGCAATAGGAGTAGACAGCATGCTAGCAGGGAGAATATAATTAGAATAACCAAGGAGAGAGAACAAGAAGAATATGATACATGTGGAATAGGTAAAGAATTACAGTCAAATTTATTTTTAATATATGTTGATATACAAACCCTCTTTTATTTTTCAGAAATTCCTGATATTTTAAATGCGACGCAGTGTAAAATGTTAATGAATTGGAATAATGAATTACAGTGTGTGAATAATTTTAAATTTATAAGGTTTGGTAAGAATGATTTAAACAAAGCATTAGTGCTAAAAGAAAGAAAGCAAATAGCTATGCCTGTAAACAAGAAGAATTTATTAAGTAAGTCAGTTGATTCAAATGAAAATAATCAATCGACAGATTGTGTAATGGAAACAGAATAAATTCTGTAGATATACATCTTTTTTACCTTCATCTTTATTTAAAAAGAAAAGCGAACAGTTTTATCCTTTTTTGTTTGCAAAATGCTAGAGATTGCATTTTGTCTTGCTCTTGTCTCCCACAAGAAGCAGTCATGTCACAAGGTACAAGGGTACGATAGAAGAAAAAAGAAAATGTTCGATTGTGAAATATTCAACATAACTGAAACATGTAGATAAATCACGTGCACGTCATGAATATTTTGCATCGTTTTTTTCGCTTTTTCTTCATTTTTTTCTCTAGTTGCTCCATCATTTAAGAACGAAGATATAGTAATTATTCTAAAAATTGTATATTTCAAAATGGTAAAAAAATCAATAGTAATAATGATAAATATACGATTTTAAAAGTTTTTTAAATTCTTTACATACTTACAATTAATCAAATAGCTTAGTATATAAAAGAGTGAACTTATGTCGCATGTTATAAATGCAGCTGCGTTTGTTTGTTAAAGAAGAAGAATTTGTTTTGTTAAATTATTATTGCTATACTTCGTCAACTTGTGATATATCGATACAACTTGCCAACCATCACTTAATAGCTTCTCGTTAATAAAAATAATTCGTAACTATTTAATAAGAAGCAGTATATTCTTAGTTATTTAGAAATTTACTTAACGATGTTTAAAAATACGAATATATTTAAAAATTATAACGTAAATATATATATGTCTCATTTCATGTTTCACTAATATATCTCTAATTTAGATTAAATATCTGAAGCCTGAAACTTAAAACTTTTAATACATCGCATACGTTTCAAATTTAGTAGTTTTTAGGTTAGATTACCTTCGCTTTCCAAAGATTAATCTTAGTATATGGATTTAATGTATCATACAGTAACTTTTCTTTGTTAGAAAATTTTAGAAATTATCTATATGACAATAATATTATTTCATAGTGGATATATTAGATTTGATGGACTATATTTTACTTTTATTTTATATTACTATTAATAGCATAGTAAGGAGAAAGATTACGTATATGCACTGTGACATAGTACGAATAAGCTTACAATTTTTTATATTTCACCTGTAACAGCAATTTGTAATTCTGTAATTATCTGTCTTCACATAATACTTAAAATTCATATTTTGAAATCATGGTTGTGATGTACGCATATATATGTGTTCACCTTAGTGTTCAAATTCTTATAGTTATATGGTTTAAAAATGTCCAGTTCATCAGTTCGTAAAATGTAAGAGAATTTTTACGGTGTTTGGTATTTCAAATTTGTATTGTATAGAAACGAAGCCTCGCCGTCTCAGCCAATCCACAATCGGCTAGGCTCACTTTTGGCGGGATACCGCCATTCTACTGTCGAAGAACGAGTCGTTAATATGTGTCACCGTTCAAAGCGTATAATCTAAATTTCTTAGTACTTCGATTGCTGTTATTACATTACATACATTATTATTAGGTTTGTTGAATTAATGTCTACCTATTTAGTTGTTTATTAGATATTATTAACAAAAGTTTATATAATCTCTCGAACTTTTTTCTGTTTTCCTCCATTGGTAGTCTATTTGATCGTTTTCATTACGTGTAGCATGTATCATAAACTTTTGAAACAGAATATAAGTTCGACTATTATTTCACTTTAATATAATTTGTACGTTTTGTACGTTTATTTCAACGTTTTTCATACAGTAACGTTTAGTAACGTTGATTTATGATATACACATTTATGATATGACAATCATATATATATATCAATCGTATGAATATGCACATAGGCATGCCATATTTAACGTAATACGACTAAATTATACGTAATTCTATGATTTCTCTTAAGAATACTAAGGTGGAACTAGACGTGATTAAACAAAAATCATTACTTTTTAGAAAGAGTTCAAATATCTTCAACGTTTTTTTTATTTTGAATAATTTTTTTCCTCGATCTGTAGTGCAAAATAGAGTTTTGAACAATTCGATAAAATAACTAAGACATTCTCAATTGAAATTAAAATAAAAATAGTACATGTATTATATGAATTGTAAATGCATGACGAGAAGATTGCAGCGTCACTAAATCCTTGTCAACAATTTTTTGTTTTCACGAGAGCTCTACAGTACCAGACGCGTGTACACGAATTTTGGTCTGTCACAAGCATTTTCGAATAATTATAAAATGAATGTAGTTTATAAGTAAGAAACGAACATCCGCAGTATAATTCTTTCAAATAGATTGTATTACATTTAGAATCTTATAAATATTTGTCAATATCAGGAAATAAGTTACAAAGCACAAATAATATTTCAAATATATTCTATTTCCGTAATATATTTTTTTATTGGTGAATAAATTAATTAGAAACAGCAGTATTTTCCGAAAAAACGCTCACTTCCCCCATCCTTCTCTGTTAATGCAGTTTTACTTTCGGAAATTTTTTCTGACCGGATGCAATGCGGTCTTAGAGTCAGTATGCTATGTAATGTTTTTATAATTTAATATTTTAGAATTAGATTTACTTTTACGTTTTCAAAGGTGTGCTTTGATAATGGGATCGCCTAAGGACATTGCTATTAATATTTTATAATATTTTATTACACGTTATGTTTGAAAAAATTATAGCTTTCCAACTTTTTATCTATTAATCAATTTTATTTAATCAAGTGACAACGTATAAGCGCAGATATCTTCGTTTCAGATTCACTTCTATTCGTCAAAATGACATTAAATCATTTGTGTTTACTCTCTATACTTTTATTTTTCATCTCACTGTTCAGCCTAACGTATTGTTTTTTGTTTTGAAACGTAATATGTCTATTACTGAAAACATATCCTTTAGTGTAGGTGTTCCAGGAATTTGACGAGTCCTATTTGTGTATGTAGGAATAGCCGACAACTCTAGCCCCCTACTCCTCCACAACCCAAACTCGTTGGGTAAATCGCGGTGCGGGGTGTCAGTTTAGTGTGGTCAATCAGAGGGATTAGACGTATATCCATCCATGTCATTTCGCGACAGGTGGCTTTGGCACTTTGGTAGACATTTTTCTACCGTTCAAACTCACACTATTGTTACTTTCTGTGCGTTTTTCTTCATTACTTCGTTGTAATCTATTATTTAATTACCTTTGTTTCTCCGACTGTCTTTTTGATTGCTCCATTTACCGGTAGCTTGTACAATGAGTTTTCGAAACACAATTTGACCATGATCTATGTTTTATTTTCAAATAATTTATTCTTTTTATACATTTGTTTTAATATTTCGCTTTTTTTGTGCAGATTACTATTATTTGATTCCGAGAGAAGCTTTGATGTATTAGAGGGATGCTGCGAAATTCGAAAGGACGGGATGAAAGCCAAAAGGACGCCATGTTGATTAACGATAAATTTGATAACTTTTCGTCAAAATGTGGTAATATTTATTTATTATTAAATTAATTCCATTTCTTATAAATATTTCGTTACGTTAACGTAATTAATATCTAATATAATAAATTCTAAATTCACGGTTTTTATTAAGAATACCAAGATGAAAAGTGCAAGATTAAAGAAATTACTTTTTTCTTTCGAATATATTAAATTATGTTTCCGAAGAATGTGAATAGACTGTTTAACGTAAATTTAACATAGATTCTCTCGATTCTATTTCATTTGAGTAAGACATTCAAATAACTTTTTCATTTTAATACATAACATAATATTGACTATTAATTTCGTCTTTCTCAATAACTTGTATTACATTCGAGAAAGTACGTTATCACAGATAAGTTTGAACAGGTTCTGCGCATCGCATTTTTTCGTGTTGTGTAGTTTTGTTTAACGGTCAGAAAAAGTGCGCCATGTTGCATTAGAACGAAGTCACGTAATGCATAAAATATAGGAAGCTGTAATGGCGGACATTCAATTTGGCGGATAATTTTTACAAATCAATGGTATTATGAAATATTCATATATATGTATTTGACAATAATAAAAAATACTTTGAAAAATATTTTAAAAATTTTTAGATTTTTAGACAGGTAAGATCCATAAATAAATTTTTAGAGTTTTAGGTACGTAGGACCCACAAACAAAGTTTTAGATTGTTAGACAGGTAGGATCCATCATCAAACCTTTAGCTTGTGAGGCAGATAGAATCCATAAATAAATCTTCAAATTTCTATCTAGGTAGTATTCTATAAATAAACATTTAGATGTCTGATGCTCAGAGTTTACAAAGAAATTGTTCAAATTGGTTGCAGGTGAAAGTCTATGAAAAGAAATCTTTAGACTTCTAATAGGTAGAACTTGTACAGAAATCGTGTAATTTTTATGTAAGTAGAGACGACAAAAAATCTAAAGTTTTGATTTAAACTAATTTCAATTTAAGTTTATTTCTAAGAAAGAAGATACCTTCTCATAGTACAATCAACATATTCAACATATTCAAGATCACCGTATTTAGTTGTGAAAGATATATTCATTCTGTACTTAGACGCAATATTTCCACTCCAATTTTATTTATTATATTGAGATATTTATGTAGATAGGATTCATGAAAATCTTTGAATGTTTGAAAGACTGGTTAAATTAGATTTGTAGTCAGGTAGGAAGTTGAAATTTAATTTTTACTGTTAGGTAAGGCATTTGTGAATTAATTTTATGAATGAGATCCCTGGGTATGTTGATCATTCTCAAATTAAAGCCCCAATTCAGAATTAGGTAGACACTTAAAAGAAAACCTAGTAATGTTAGGAAGCACTGTATCCCTGTATGTGTGTGATAGATAGATCGTTTTGAAATTAAAAATGGCAATAGAAGTATAAAATTACTGATAAAAATAAGAAAAAGAGTCTCATATAGAATTATACGATTAGTTTATGATTTAATGTAATTTTTATTTTCATGATTATCTTAAGATCTAATACAATTTTTAATTTTAGGTGGGTCTCCATTCGCAGCAACCTCCACACGGTGAGATCCAGATAATCATATTAATATTTAATGTACAATTTCTAATTGCATCAATACGTAATTAGAATTATGAATTGTGTAGTAAATGATAATATGAGCTGATTGGCTGCGATCGCGATTAGTTTTACATAATTATATAGTCAAAATTTGTTTATTATTACCTTTTAAAGGATAGTTAGTAATTGCCACGATTTACATTCCAAATTCGTTCGTAAGTTAATTAACTTTCACTCTGCCCACTGTTCTCAATTACCACGCGTCTAACCAAATTCGTCTCACGAGTGCAGCGTCGAATCCATGGCTCGTTGCAAATTAAGCGAAAATACGACAAATCTAACGAGGTGTTTTAGCTAAATTAACATTAATTCGATCGACCGAACCGGTAGAACTATCAGGAAGAGATTAAGGCGATATAATAGATCATTGATTACAAGAGTTGTGCGACGAGCTCTTAAATATTTCTGCAAATTGACGATATCCGGATAGTACAGTTCTTCAAATTCATAATTCTGAAAATATAGTATATAGGTCATGGAATGATTAGAATAAGGATACATATTATCATTTTCACGTATTTGGATATTCAATATTGATCAGTATATTAAAAAATGCCCAAAATATTCAAAGTGAAGTATTCGTTAAAAAATTGAGAGGGTGAAACAAATCTTTACTTAGATATTATTTCTTTAATTATATTCATAAAAATCTTCAATCTATCGATCGGAATTTCCAACTACCATCAACTTTCCAAACTTTCGTTCGGTTTGTTAACAGAAAGCTAAGAATGCGCGAGATGTTGGATAGAATCTTCAGTCTACCGATTACATGGACTCTTCTAGAAATTCATTTGCGTTGCCATTAGTTACAAATAGAACTATAGTACCTGAGGATGGTTGGCTTTTGGTATCGAAGTAAATGAGTGGAGTGCTTGTTAAATAACGTTTCACTGATGACCTATCGTAGCTGAAAATTCATAAATTATCCAGGTCTCCAAAGTTCTATACTGAATCTTGATCCTTTATTGAACCATATTCGAAGTGACTTGAATCTCTAAAGTATCGTTGATCTCTCAATTGTTTCGAAATTATCATTCAGACGTTTGTTATTATCTACGATTCCATCGTAATCGCGTTTCGATTCCTATTCGGCAAGTAGTACTCAGATAGCATCGAATTTACCACATCGGCCATTTTTACGCTCGCTTGAGCTTTACGATCTCCCGACGTCCTTGCATTCTCAATTATACTCGACGCTAATCCTCCCACTTGTTTGACGGACCGGTGCTGTCGAATTAGAAAGTTCGTTGTCTAGCTGTGACTTTTTGACTTTTGCCTTCCTTCGTCCATCTATGCGGAAAAATGACGAGGCGATGGAAAACGCGCACATAGGACGTGAAATTCAAATTGTTGATGAGAGAAAAGATGCGTTTGTTTATGCAGATGTTGATGCGCATGCGATTAAGATTTACTGAGAGTATTCGCGATGCAGTGGTTCGTTGATTGGGGTCAAATTGTGAACGAATGGCTTTATTGAATAGTAAAATTATGCCTCATAAATTTTGCAATTTGTTCGAAATAATAAAAATGAAATAGCTCTGATGAATTATGTATTGTTGGAAATTTAACATTGAAAATATTCAGTTATTAACATGTACACGTTCTTACTAACACATTGCTAATCTTGATTTATATGGTAATGTGTATTTTTGGTTGGGTTACAATCCACGTCTCCACAATCTATAGAATAAGACAAACATTTGAACCACGAATTAAGGAATTATTTAGTGAATCAATTAACGAATCATAAATTTCTTTCCTGACAACATGCTTTAACAATGAAGGTAATTCAATAAATACATCCTCTGCATCATTATGAACCTCTTTCTAGCCACCGCAAGTGTGAATACGTGACTAGGCTACGAATTTGATGGCTAGAATGCGGATGTTTATGGCAAATGCGAACACAAATGCAGGAAAAGAAAGAATGTTAAAAGTAAGTTATGTAACGTAAATAATAAATTATATAAGTAAATAATTAAGTAAAAAAAATTATATAAGTAAATAATAAAAGTTATAAAATTTAGAAGATACCACATATCCCGATTCAAGCTTTACTTCCACGTTATTCGTCGTTAAGGTGCTTATCAAAGATCCCACTTCATTTAGTCCAGTGTGATAAAACACTGACACCTAAATGTAGCTTAGAAAGTGAACGTGAAACGTCTGTTGTATATACGTAGCTATCACAATTGTCAGAACCTTCGTCGTCCGAGGATTAATCCTTTCACTGTGGATTAAGATGACTATGCGCTGCAATAACTGTGTTGTAGAACTTAAGAAAAATTATTTTATATGGATTTGATGTATACTCATTTCGCTATTGGTTAGAACAGGAAACACATAATCGCCCATGTGTCGCAACAATTCTAAGCCTTAACAGTTTATATGGTCGTTAAAAAAGTTTGAAAGCAGTTTAAACATTAGAGTATAATGTACAAGTAGAACGATAATTCGAACAAAACCATCGTTCACGATAAAAGCGCCCCGTCGATAAGGCGTTAATCGACTCTTGTAGATCTCTCTCGGGGCTCATTTTCTCCGCCATCGTCGTTCAATTTCGCGGTCTGTAAGCGTGACCGGCGGCTCCTCCGCAAGATGCAAAGAAAGAAGCAAATGGGAAGAGAAGAGAGAAAAAAAAAAGGAACGCGGAAAAGAGAAAGAGGCGAAGGAAGGGAGTAATTTCTCCAGTGGAATCTCGGCGACGGAATTCGAGAATCGGTCGGTAAGCGAGTCAACCGACATCGACACGAATATCTCGGCGGAGACGAGCCAGACAGCTGGAAGGAGAAGAAGACTTAGCTCGTGAATGTAGGTCCCCCGGGTCGCCACCTATAATACGAACCTCCCACCTCGAGGGAGTCGTGCCACTATCTTACAGCTTCCTTCAAGAAGCGTGCCCGTTTCACCGTCGAGTTCATTCAGTTCAGCCCGGTCAACAGGTGGACCACCTTATCGGGAGATTCGAAGCAAGGTTGACTTTAACAGGAGCGTTCCAAGAGATAGAATCTTGAACGCGTACAGGATGTTTCTAAAATCGCGTCGAGCGATTCGTAGGTGATGGGATATTTCTCTGCTTCGTGAGCGGCAAGGTCGTAGGAAGTAGGATGCATCGAAACTTAGGTCTTTTTTATTGATTTCGACGTTTTTGCTCGGATTTTTACTAGCATTTCGTTGGTTCAGAAGGAAACTGAGGTTTTTAGTCGGTCGTGTATTGGGATTTGGGTGATTCAGAAGGATATTTTGACATTTAACAAGCGCAGAAGGTAAATTGAATGATTCTGTTGAGGTGAAAAAGATGTTTCGATTTTCGGAAATCTAAACGCTTTAAATGAGCCACTTTTGAATTAGTAATTTGTATGATTGTAAAATGCTTAATTAAAATAGTTCTTGTAAATACGAATTTCTTTTTTAAATGGCACAACGTATTAGAAGATAGAAGATCTATGAATAAAGAAATTGTATTCAAAAGATTTGAACGATGAGTTAAATGGGATTCCTCGGTAAAATATAGCCTTTTATAATCTGGCTTTTATTGTAGTTTATTGATATTATCGAATAATCTTTAGAAAGTGGAGTAATTATTAATCAATTAATATATCATCTACTTTAATGTCCAAGCCAATAGCATTCCTAAGGTGACAAAAATGTTGTTATAATATACTAAATATCTTTTCCATTTCTTCGATAAAATATCACAAATGCTTTCCTCGCTATCATTTCTTACTTCAAATTCAAATTCGCCTTTTCGATGAATCTTTATTCACTTGAACAGTTTATAGTGAAATCTTCGACCGAATATTTCACATGAAACTTCGACACTTGAAAGGGATACCTCACAGGTGGGTCTTCGTTTCTGCATAAATTACTTTTCTCTTTTAGAAAAAGTAAATCGAAGATCCGTTATTTTTGAAAGTAATTTTTGTCGAATCCTATATAGCTGTCTAAATAGTAAAGTATGTTAAGGACCATAATATTCTTTTATATCTATTTTGTAAAGAAATATCAAACACTCGTATTCTATAATTACCAGACTTACGAGTATATATACATTTGAAAATTAAAAGATCAATAAGTCAGATATTGTGTAAATCAAATAGATAAAATACTCAAACATAATCAACACATGGTTCAATCTTTAAATTGAATCTCTGAGAGTACTATTGTCGAAGGAACCAAAACGACTACCATTCATGCTCGTTGCCTATCATCTTCTTAACAATTCAGCAGCAGTCAATGGCGAGCTTGCGGTTTATCGTCATGAAAAATGATCAGGAATGGGTTTTTCAATTAGCAAAACAGAGGTTTGATAAGCAAATTAAAGCAAATGTAACAGCTGTGCCGACGTATTGAGTCACACTAGTGCACCGGCTTGAATTACCACATAACGGGTGGTCCTGTAATACAACTCGAAAGTGGCTGACTGGATGACGGAACGACTGACCGGAACGACGGGTGAGTCGCGAAAGAGACGAAAAAGAACGAATCTCGTTGCACGAATTAATCGAGCAACTTTCTTCCCGAATATTTTCTATAGTACTTAGCTACATGATGTTTTAGTCTTTAATCGTACACAGATCTTTTTTGGAATTCTTTTTGATTCTGGTCTTTCGTTAAGAAACTCGTAGCAAAATTTTATACGAAATATCCCTGGTTTCTGTGTACTTCAAATTGTTCACTTTTCAACATTATACCATTTCCACGTTTTTATAGTTTCCAATTCCACGGCTATTAAGTTTCGATTCCTATATTTGTATATCCTTTCAATTACGCTGTCTCTGCGTTTTCCCAGTTCCCAATTTTTCCACTGCCCTTATTCTTCTTATTATTTCTTCAATCCACGAAGGCATTAGATTGTAATATAAATTTGTCTCGCCTTCTTCGTTTATATGCTAAATATAAAAATAGGACGAATGCATGTTACAACCTAATAATTTTTATCATTTACACATTTTTCAACATTTCAATTTGTATGCCGAACGCACATTTCTTTAATTATATATCTTCAATCCCATTATACCCATTTTCGTCGCCCAATAATTACACCCCCACACGATACAAATCCTCTTGATTCTCCCTCAAATCCCCATTCCCCCCCACTCTTTCTCCGTCCCCAAACTCCTACCTACTTCTACTGTCATCCTTCCAAGACAAGGATACTTCAAAGAGATAGTATGCAAGGCCGCGTCGTAGTCGGCTGTAAGTTGGCGCAAATATACATGCGCACGCGCAATTACAATGACAATAACAATCTAGCAAAGAGGAAAGAATAATGCGACAAACGGTTCTTCTCGCCACGAAGAAGATGACGATAATGAGATTAAGAAAGAACTTGACCCACGGCACATCCGACAGAATTTTAGTCTAAATAAAAGTAGCTAGGAAGTACTTTCGAAAAATAATTTATTTTGGATGGACGAATTTCATTCCTGTAAACTGAATTCGAAGAAAAGCTAAATTACGCGCCAAGAGCAATATTATTCAAATAAAAATGCCTTCCCTATAAAATGCCTACGATTTTATTAGTGGAAGAAAGAAACATACATAATCGTGTGTATAATCTACCCTTCTTTCGCAGAGCTCCTATAGCGACGAATTTTATTCATTCTTACTCAATTCTCACTTATTCGATTCATTCAGAAGTCATATTACCCAACAAAAGTTAATAACTTAGTAAGGTTTTTATTTAAATAGTATCCATATATATGTATAATCTTCACGATCCAGTGGTAGAAGAGAGAAACGTGTATAATCTGTGATTGAGAGGAGGGGAAGAGAAGCGATAGAAGAAGGGGCCTTACCGGCTCGCCTCTGGCCTCTCTCTCGATACACCTTTCTCCGGTTCCCAACAGCCGGCGGTGGGCCTTGCTTCCCCTTCAGTCCTCACCGGGACACAGACAAAGTTACGCACCCGGAGAAAGGTCAATCGGTCGGCTGCTCCGCTCGTCGAGAACCAGAGCTCTCGTTAACTGCTCTGTCTGGTGACCAGGTGGACAAATTTTTCCTCTTCGTATCTCCGTGGATAGACTGTGATTAAAGGAAAAAGAGACTCGTCGACGATTTTAAACAATATTTTTTCGTTGTTCAAATAACAGAAAAGAAATTTAGTTCATCGTCCGATCGGTTTGCCCTTCGTTTGTTTAACGTTTCGTCTTTCCGTCCATGTAGATTTTGGTTACGTTTTTCGAAAGATCTTTTTTATTCGGTCACGTCGAGGGTGAGAATAATTCGAAGTGTGTAAGATAAGAACGTCGACGATTTTGGTGCTGATGTAACGGGCTAACGTTGTTCGTTCGTATTGGACCGATTTACATGAGAGTGTACGTCTTCTGTTGGTAATTTCGTGCAGCGCAGCTCCCTGCCAGCGGGGAAACAGATGGGCAAAGACATGTGGAGGCTCTGGTTCACGAAACTGCTGCTGCTGCTGGCGGCTGTGTTACTCTTCGCCGCCGTGGAAACGCGATCTGAGGGTGAGTTTTCTTGTTTTGGTGTCGTATTCGCTGTTCTATACTTTGAGAATCTTCTATGCGTTGTAGTGTATCTTTGACAATGAGGGACTCAGACGATGAAGTGATACATTGTGGTACCAGTGACAGAATCTTCAATTTGAGGAAACTGTGGGTGGAGTCTTTGAATCTACGAATCTGTTTCTCCAAACATTAAAATATTTTAGTACGCGTAGCTACGAAGCCTTGGAAATTTACAATAGAATTCTTTCAAATTCATGAAACTTTTAATTTAAATTTCCATTTTTTATATTACTAATTTTAAATATCAATGTCGTACGTCGTTTTCAATTCAAGATTGCTATTCCATTTCAAGGACCAGTAAAGGCATGTTCAGTATTTTACGAAATTTACCACTTCTGTAATATTTGAACAGTCATATTTAAATTATCTTACAAAATTTCCATACCACTGAAAACAGAGAGAATACACCAAGTTGCGTGACTATCGAATTGTCGAATCGAAGTTTCATGAAACGAAAAACGTGTGGTAGCGCAAGCTTGTTTGGCAGAGTTTTCCCGAGTCTCGTTGCGCTTGTGCAAACGACGACATTTGCATCGTGCAAGCCAGTCGTGGTTGGAAACGCGTTAAACACTTTCTAATTCGTCGCCTCGAGAAGGGAGAAAATACTTGTCGCGGAACGCGTTGTGCAATTCCGCGATGTAGGAAGAATTTCGTCGCACGGGTACCACGATTTTGGTCCTGTTCGACGTTGAAGAAACATGACGAATAGGAAGCTAGCTGGTCGAACAACAATTCCTTCGTTGTGACAGCTGTTCTTCCGCATGCATGTCGATATAACGCGGTTGTCTTCCCATTAATAGGACATCCACTTTTACACTACTCCATCGTAGCTGTAGCTCTCACCAACGAGGAATTGTTCGCGTGCAACTGTTTTCCTATGTTTAAGACGAGGCCAAGAATTATCAGCCGCCTTGAGTGTTAAGATATTCGCCGTTAAGAAAAATAGAGGAAAAAGTAGAGGGAAATAATTTAACACGTTCCTTAGTATTGATCCATAAGTTGCATCGATTCAATTATTAGGTTGTCATATGACATATTCGCTAGAATACTACAGATTGTTTGTTTAGGTACTAGGAAGTGCGTGGTGTATTCACAGTGAGGTTTATGGAAAATTGGATGTCGATTTGTGCTTCTTTGGTTCTATATCTTCTCTGAGATATTCACATAGATATAATGAGATATAACGAATGTATACGAAATTCACATTGTTTTCCTTGACGAATTTACAGTTAGTGATTTTGCAATGAAAATGGTACTGTATTTGTTATCAGTGTTATATAATTGCGTTATATTTTATCCTATTATGTTTATTATGTTATGTTTACATTATGTTTATTACACTGTTGATCAACTGCTTATAGGAACGAAGAAGCGAACAGAGTTAGAGTAAGAGCGTAGCGAGAAGATAGAATATGATATTCAAAAATATTAAAAATTCTGTGCAAGAATCGAGGAATAATTGAATATATTCGTGGGAAAGAAGACAAGAACAAGTGTTAGATCGAGATTGATAAGGGGACAGCGGGCGGTCTCACCTGTAGGAATTAGTAAATGAAGGTAATTTTGAGGAACACATTGCATAAGTTCAATGGAATTAACGTTAAGAGCTAAGGAATACATTAAAGAGATAATACTGTGGTCGGAGGTGTTGCAAACCGCGTAACGGTGTGCGCGACGTAACAATACGTCGCGTAAATTCTTGTGACCCAAATGATCCAGAAAACAAGTAGAGAGACGATGAAGCAATACCTCGTCGAAAACGTTCCGTACAGACAAACGTTTCTTCGTTTCAACGCGAAATAAAACGTAAGAAACGCGTCAGAATAAGTCAAAAGATTACTTCAGCGATGAATTAAACGCGAATGAATAAAGTATTTTTTAAACGACCTAGAAATCCTCTCATTAAGTATCAAATTTATACTAGAATATTTTTAGACTACGGCGTGCAAGAATTTCTTAAAATATTCATTTCGAAGACTATAAATTGCTACCTGTAAAAGATCTTGTTACTTATCGTTACGTATAAAAAACACTATATCAATTTCCCATGGCCGCCACACGCGCCAACAACAAAACAGTCTCAACACAAGAACCTTCCAAAATATTCCCACCTGATTAAAGACAGACAAGCGTCCCAGTTACATTAATTAACCCGTATCAAAGACGAACAGTCTCTATCGACGTAGCCGATGAATGATCGTTCCACATGAAAACAGAACGGAAACGGCGGCGAACGAAACCGATCTCCGCGAGGCCGATGCATTAAAACTCGAGAGAAATTAGGACCTGCGAACTACTACATTAGAAAATAATGCCGATACTTTGTGTGTTACGAACGGTATAACGGTTCAAGCGGCTTATGGCGCTCAGTCGCGCGCGTTCTACTCTGGTATCCGCTTGTTCGATTCCTCGATCGAATACAAGATCGACGATGCCATACGCGCACGCTACCGTCCATCATCGATCACACGTCTAGAGCCGGTGTAGATCGTTCGATAACGTCTTTAAGATTCTTATCGTTAATCGAAACGAACCTGCAGAAATGCGCGGGATGTTTAATGTTATGACGCACTCTTCGTTTACGGTCGTGAGTTTAGTACGGAATATTCGCGCTAGAAGGAAGCTTTTTCGTTTCTTTGAAAGATAAACGAGGGTGTTACAGCTGGTTAGAATAGTGTTTTAGTTGAAGATTTTAACAGATTTTCCAAGAGAATGAGAATAAGAAGTGCTCGAATTCTATGGAATTTTCTTAATAGGGGAGCAATAGTGATCAGAGATTGTAAATTTATTATTTTATATTGTATTGTAGTATTGTTATCGATCGTATCTTCTGCTAAGTTATTAAACTGAGTCGAATTTTTACATAAATCGGTGACTAGAAATTCCAAATTCCTCACTTACCAGTCATATGTTCTTGACTTGTCAGAGGTCGCATTATTAACTACCTGTCTACCATATGTTACTGACACATTCTCTTACGAAAGCTATCCACTATAGAAATTCCAACAACTTAATGAAATGCCATAAACAGTTCCGGCGAAACAGGTTTCCAAAAATTTAACTGGTTTCCAAAAATTCAACTGGTTTCCAAAAATTCAACTGGTTTCTTCACTTAACGGGACATTCACAAATTTTATGAACGTTGCTACAGCTTTAGTAAAAAAATTTCCTTTCTTGAAAATGCTTTCTTTGAAAGACTCGCGAGTGATTTCGCGGTTGGTGCTCACTGATGAGAACAGACTACTTTACTCGGATCTTTATTAAATATGCATGTAATCATTTGCCAGCACGAGTCAGCTCACGTAATTCCTCAATTAATTCAAGAACGGAATAACGAACGATGACTCGACGTTCACCGGTGAAACGAACTACCTGCAGAATCAGAAAAACAAACTACAAGATACGTTGCTCACCGCCATCTCTAATTGAACGTCTCGGAAGCGACGTGGTGCGAATTAGTCCTTCCGTCGTGGCTCTATCTTCCGTTGTATCTTGTTGGCGGTGAAACCGGCCAACTAAAGAATGAAACGATTCAGGAAATTCTGTGTTTGTGTGCAACGAGTTTCAATCGAGAGTAATGCTTTTTCCTTTCACGGATTTTACGTATATGATGATTTGAAGAGATGTTTGATAGGGTGGTTACAATTGGAAATTGCGGTTGGTTAATGGTTGATGTATGCTAATCGCCTTGAAAACTAGATATAATCGTATGATTAATATGAATATCGTTATTATTTGAAAGATCTTTTCGAAAGTAGGAATTTCGCGAACTATGAAATTTACTTAAAAACTGTGAAAAATTCGCGTTACTCAGGTTTCAAACATCAAGATACATCGATTGCGAAGTCAGTACAAGTGCAAACTCAAACATTGCGAGATCGTTTACTCTCATCAGCGGAATGACTTAACTTCTTCGATTCTTCAATTAAAAATCTTTCGTTAGGTCAACGATTTCTAACACTTTAGTCATATTATCATCCATTAAGCGTCGTATTAAATTCAACTTTTCGTTTCTGTAATTGGAGAATTTTTCTCAACAACAGAAAGGGATATTAATAGCCAACTTGTTGCTTTACAATGATCAACCTACTTCAGTTTCCAAGTTCAAAGGTTTAACGCCATCCATAGGTTTCCCAGAATATAATCAACTGAGAAAGATCTAATGCGTGGTGGAAAACAAACTGTGTTGGCGATAAGATCGCCGTTAGCACGGGCTTTAGCAGGCTTGACGCGGAATCCTTTTACACACGCAAACCTAGACAGCAGGATCATCGTATATCAGAGAATCGCGAGCCGCGGACGACTCTTTCACCGCGAAGACGAACGAGCCAGCAGGAATCGTGGCTCGTTAGCAGAGATCTTCGACTCGAGCGACGATCTCTCCTGTTTTGCAGTAGTGAATGGAACACGGAGGTAATGTCCGCAAGGCCAACCGGCGTCGATAAAAATGCCACGAATAATGCAACCAGCCGCCTCTGTTCCGCGCGCGAACCTCGTTTTCCATCCTGATTTTGTTGCTTGTGGTGCAATCGTTCCTAAGAGTTGGATTTTATGAAGTAACTGACGACGGATTCTTGGATTTTGGTTCGTATCGGCAAGTCGAGGACATTTCCTGTTTCGCTTCTACTCTCTGTGATAACAGATGGAAAACGTAGTAAATGATGGTGAATGATAAGTTGCACACTTCTAATCGTCTGTAAGGGAATTAGCGTAATTTCACCTGTGAACTTCATCCCACATTTTTATTGAAGAAAAGTTAAAACATTTGACTTGACGGAGGGTTGTATGAGACAGATATTGTAGAACTTTCTCAGGTTTTGTGAAAACGTAGGGGAATAAAGAAATCAGGCTTGGGTATAAACGACCAAGTTTGCCCACGAAGAGTTAAAAATTATTAAATTACTCTGGCGCGAAATTCAAATGGGGATTAGAATGTAAAATTTCTATAAAGAGTTTTAAAGAAATGTACAAATCTGCGAAGAATTTGATTTCTAGAACGCGAACGTTTTAGACGATACTTTTTGAGCGTTTACTTTTATGATAATTTCGTAATGATACAAATGATGAACAATCGAAAATGTTCTTAATAAAACCAATTTTTGTTGGAGGAGATCCATCATGATGTTGGTTATATACAAAATATCGTACTTATATCGTGAATACGATTTTTATTTAAAAAAAAATGATTGAATCGATGTGAGAAATTGTGAGAAGCTCGATTCTCGTCGCAAACGAATATTATTCAGGGTTAATGAAAATCGCTGGGCGCCTCTTTTTTACCGATCATGGGAAAGCCTAGTGTTCCTCTATTGGAATAAACCACGGGGAAAGCTCCGATTGCATATTAATGTAAGTGGAAATCTCGGTCGCAGACTACAAGAAAAGTGAGTTCAGTCTACCTTTCCTGATCGTTCGATCAGTTTCGATCATTGGGAAATTCTCTGGAAAGTAAACCAATTGAAGAATATTACATTGGTGATGGACACAGAAAATGATAAATATCCTTGTTTGAAAGTTACAATTAACTAGAAAATGTCTTAGATATCTCTTGGAGAGACCGAGAAAGCATATTTATTAATAAATTTATTCCGTTGATTGGTTTACGAATTCCGTTTATTGAAGCTAACTAAGGCAACGTGATATCAGAATTAACGCAGAGAATTACAATTTAAGATGTAATAAATACGATCTTTTTCAAAGTGTAGAGACATTAAGCTTCAACTGGTTTCAATTCTACGCAACACAGTTCTATCAGTAAGTTGAAGTAGCATACAAGAAAAGTTTGTATTTGAATTAGATCGACTATATATTTCCTTTAGAAGAAACTATTAAGTCAATCATATCTCGTCTAGATTACAAATTAAAGATTGGATTTCATTAAAAATTCATTTCGCAACTTGAGACATTATCAATTCCTTTCACCCCCATCCAGTGATATACATATATATATTTTAAAACATTGAAAAACACGTAAAATCATCCAACAATCCACTTAAATCTTCTTCGATACTAAAGAAATAGAAAACGGATCTTCAAATACACAAAACGTGTCATTTTCACCGTATCGAGTCTTCTCTGGTAAAAAGAACGAGACGACGAAAAGAAAGACGAACAAATCCGAAAGAAAAGATTCTTTTGTTCCGAGAGAAGATTGGAAATGGTAAGCTCACCGTTGCAACAGTATTTAAACGCTTTTCTCTCCCCTTTATATGCTCGGTTTGGCGCGAGAACTTTCTCCACCCGAAGGGGAAAAAACCGAACGATGGCTCGGTACTCGCGAGAAATGCCGCTTCTGTCCGTTTTGCGCAATTGTCCGGCCAGCCATCTACGGGAGACACTCCTTTTTTCAGTGCCGTTTAATTTGCCGAGCTGTCGTGCCGCGAAACGGAGCGGAGACGCTTTTAAGTCTCTGCAAGAATGCGCCGCTTACGCACACCGTCAGGAACTCGAACGTTACGCTACGACTAGATTTTTGTCCCTTTCAGTAATCCGGCAAACATGATCCTCTTTGGAAACTAGCTCGACTTTCTTTTTTCGGCAATGTAGAAAAATTCACCTTTAATATGATGGAAATTTGGTGCTGGAGCTTTCTTTAGAATATTCGTGGTAACCCTCGAAGCTTCTGGAAAATAGTTGTTTTAAAGCAATGTATAATTTTATAGACTTAGACATAGTCTTTTTTCAACTCCTTAAGCTTCTAGAAGATTTTGAATAGTAGGCTGCCTTTTTTCTTTAGACAATTCATAACATCTTTTTAGGTTTTTTTTACAGTGGATGAATTCTCTTTCTTCAGAATATTCGTGATGTTTGTCGAGGTTGTTGAAAATTACTTGGATCTATTTCTTTAAAAAATTCTTCTATTTAGCTTTCTTCTTGCAGGAAACAGAACACGTTTATTCTAGAGGATGGCCAGTTTTAACCTGTAAACGTAAATTACTTCTAAAGTACGTGTCGCATAAGGAAATAGTTCAGATAAGGTGTGACGTAGCTTTTTTGTAGACAAACGCGTCTACAAAATGCGTCCACTTCTTACCTAACACTATTTTTTTAGACAACACATAATGTACGAGTGATTTGCATTTATAGATTAAAACCGGTCATCCTGTATAAATTTCAGAGAACTAGATGTAAATTTAGAGCAAAGAAAAATCATAAAATTGTAGGTTTTTTGACAAATTCGTAATTATTAGCACGCACGTTTTTCTTGCGTCTTACTATTCTTGCTTTACTTTGTGGGAATTAAATGTCAAATTCTTTGTCTTTCTAACTGTCTAAGTGTCACTCTGGTAACCCACCCAGCTCATTTAACAGTGTTGCACGCAAAGTTCGATTGGCCAAGAGACAGTGGAGCGACATTTTCGTGGCATTTGCGTTACAGCTTTGAATTGCCTATGTAAGAGGATACGATCTACAGAAATACACATATTATGAAGCAGCGAGGTGCAATTATGACAGTGCACAATAACAGTATATTACGGCAATGGTGATATAATTAAACGTTTGTTTTACTTAGCTCCTCAGTGTATTAACCAGTTCGTTATTCGATGTTATTCGATATAAAAATTGAATGTCTGGAAATGTTGACATGCAAAGGATGAGATATTTCGATTAATTGAAAGTTAAGAGCCACGTTGTAAATACTGCGGAACCGATCGAAGTGAAACCACGACGAAATATCACGTAGCTCCGTTTTCTCCAAAGGATCACGACGACGCGCTGCATGAGCTCTCGACACGAAGCCAATTAGAAGCGTTAAGGCAGTTTCTGCCATTTGTACCAATCGCATTCTTCTTGGCGAAATGTTGGCCATGAAAACGTCAGCTGTACTTCATCTTGTTGCATTGTCAATGTTACGAGAACACGTTACCTATAAGTCAGTAATCTCATACATCTCAGAGAAATTTTCGAAGAATGATTTGAAGCTGATTTTCCAATTGTTCGGTGAGCGATAAGATTTTTGTTTAAATTAAAATTAAATTTTGTCAGTTTTCGTATAAAGATTTCGACACCTAGAATTCTACAAAATGTTCGGAATTAGTGAATATTCTCCTCCCGAAGAAATTGAAGTTTCCTTAAATAAGAATTCAAATACAGTTGATCTATGATTAAAAATGTCAAAAATTAACATTCTCCGGAAATTCCATTCTTTGTGAGCACTTTAATTTTAAAAGAATTAAATATCTTAGCCATAAAAAAAAAAAAGAAAGATCAGGATCGGTTGGTTCGAGCAACAACCTCCTATTAGAAATGAGGAATGAAAGGACAGCGAGTGCATTGGAAGGCCATCGAACAGAACACGGCGAGAATTGTATTTAAAATGTGAGCAAGTTGAATATAACTAGTGGAGTAACAGTAAGACAGATTTCAGACTTGACCAAGGACGAGAATTCGAAAGGGACGCTTCATGTCACGGTCATCGTGAATCGGCGTCCTTACCTCGATGACGTTAATCGACATTTCCCGCTGGTTTCCCAGCCACGATAACCTCGATGATGCTTTTTGCTCTCGTTACGGGTCGATTACATTGAGAGTGTCGCAGGGAAAGTGGAAGTACATCCAAATTTCCTTTTTTTTTCTTTCGTTCTTTTTTTGTGGAATATTTTATGCCGATTTAGACACTGAGAAGTTCATCCATGTTGTAAGAAATTTAGATATATTTATTTATAATTTAACGATGTTCTTCTCCTTAAAATCGACACTTTCTCCTTTTTATCCTAAGATTGTTATAACGTATAATGTTATTTTATTAACGGAGAAAGAATACGCCTTTCCTAGAAATTATAATTATTAATTGCCATTATTATTTTTCTATTAAACTTTAAGTTCTTCATATTTAAACATCGTTTATATTTACACGGTTTTGTTAACTATGAGAATCTTAGATTTATCTCGTTGATTTAGAATAGACGAACTCGAAATATGTATTTATATCTTCAGCGAGGAGAAATTTGCAATACAGATGATTCTTGTGATAATCTTATTTTGTTGAATGTAGTTTTTACTACGTGCAGTGCAAATTAATATATCACGAAGTACGTTATGCTTCATAAAGATTCTCTTAGTCAAAGAACGTATTTTATTTGGAAGATAGACAGTCTCGCGTGCATGAAAAAATGTGCCACACGAGGACTCGATTCATGAAAGTGGACACGTGAATATCACTCTCCCATCGTCCGAATGCTGCGGGCGATGAAAGTTTGCATTCCCTGGGTATCGAGTGCTCGGACCAGGTCCTAATTTCACGAACGTGAACTCATCCATGGGCTCGGCCAAGAAAAACACGTTTCTGGGTGCTTCCTCTTTCTCCTTTTCTCTATTACTCGCCCCTGTATGATTCGGTTTGATGAGCTACAAACTTTCAAGAAACTGTTTTGCCAATTCAATCGAGATCTTACTTGTTTCTTGTGAATTTAAGAAGCTTTCTTTATTTATAAAAGTAAGCTGCCGCTGCAGTGCTACCAACGATACAAGTGGGGGAAGCTAGGACACATAATTTTTGATTTCATAAAGTTTTATTGCAAAAGAATGCTAAAATTGTTATACGAATAAATTCTCAGTTAAAGAGTCGATATTTCAACGAAGAACTGCCAATCTTTGGAAATTTTTTAAAAAGTCTACAAAAATTATACAACATGTACCATTTTCTTCATTTAAATGCATTGCTTTCCTTCCAAAAAAATCACGAAAATTTCAATCAGCTCCTTACAATGTTACCAAATCCAAACGATCCAGATATCTTCGATCGAAGCTAATTTTCCACGCGGTCATTCGCATCGTTCCACTTCCGCGTTCACCGTTTCGCGTGCGAATTTTTCGTACTTTCATCGATCCATTGTTCTTTTTTCTATTAGCGATCAAAGCAGTAGTACGACAGGCGGAAACAAATTTACGATGAAATTTGCCAGAGAACGGAACGAGAGGCGATCGACGTTAACGGACTATCGATACGTGTCGTGCATATTTGCAGGCTAAACAAAGGCATCGCCACGATGACGGATGCGTCGTAATAACAGGGCTGCGAGCCGCATGCTCGATCCAGATTGGTTTCGCTCGATCAGTGACCTAGATTTTTGCATAATCTTATGCAACTGTGTTAA
The DNA here is from genome assembly GCF_024542735.1 of Bombus huntii. NCBI lineage: Eukaryota > Metazoa > Arthropoda > Insecta > Hymenoptera > Apidae > Bombus > Bombus huntii. Next base: position 14,195,937 of record NC_066244.1, on the reverse strand, counting down.
ACAAAAGGTCCTCCTCCTAACGGGTCGTTACGTGACATCACTGGCAAAGCTGTGCTTCCTCGTCTTTGAATGGCGACACGAGAGTGGAACGCTTCTTGTCTGGGACAGGAATTCAAGTTCACGGTGTCCGATGGAAATTAAGGACAGGGGACTGGAAAAATGTATCTTTTTGCGATGATTAGATCCGTGTTCCTTTCTTTTTTTTACTTCCTTTATATGTGTATTTTATATTAGGCGTGTAAACGAAGTCGATGTCCTTTTTAAGCAAAATTTCATTCTATTTCGTTTTTGTCCCCATTTGTTTATTGTGTTGTTATTTATCTGATTTCAATTGAATCTTATTTATGGCTAACGAATATAAACTGAATGATATTATTTTATTTAGACAGTTAGAACAATAAATTAGTGATTTTCTATTTCGGAAGCGAAGTGATTTTTTAAAAATATTCTTTTTGGTAGAAAAATTTTCTTCCGAGAATAATATTTCATATTTCGGTTCGATAAAAATTCATTGATACCATCTTTTTTTTCGCACTGCTATAAAGAGCTGTAAGAGTATTTGGTTTTTGACTGTAGTGCAAAAAACTTTGCTGTGATAAAATTCAATTGCTTTTTCTACAATTTAAATTTATATCCAATTTAAAGTATATTTGACTCATTCGATAAACTTTCTTTTCGAACACTCATTCGAACAATCGAATTGCTATTTCCTCTCTACTTGACAAGAGATGTAGATCGATCTGTCGATCCTCGTCCAATCAGATAAAGGTTTCTGTTTAATGTTGAACGTCTGTTTGTTCTCAGACGATTAATTTACGACGACAGACAGTGTTATGACACAGAGCATGACTATCACAGTACGAATTTCGTAATTTACCTTAACAATGTGTCGCAACGTCAATGATCGATCTTATTCAGCCTTACGAACCCCTGTCACTAAACCAGTTTGCGTAAAAAATCCCCCGTAAGCTAGAAACCCATTTACGTGTTTCGCGTGTGCCGCACGGCCTCGAAGATCCACGACTCGAAGTGAATTTTGATTTTACAATAGCTCCTCAACGGCCACGACCTCGAAAAGCCTATTCTGTTTGCATAGAATTCGAAACTTAGGTATGTTACGTTGATTTTTAATGAGGATTTTCAGACTATTAGGTCATTTCAGAAATCTCAACCTATCTTTGGACAAACTTCACCAGTGGGAAGAAATATGTATTGTATTTCGCAATATTTTTATCGGTCGGGTCCATTAAAAAATTGGATGGATTTTTAAATTTAAAAAAATCGACGGACTGCAATTCTCATCGTCTGTATATTTTCGAATATTGTTCCACATAAAAAATTATTTAAATTTCTAACAATTGTGAATCAATCATGAACATGTTTAGTCAAGAACTTTGCTTCCGACGGTTTGATTCCGATTTGCTGGAAATCGAAGCTTCAAAAATACCTGATTGCAAATTTTCGATGCATGTTTGTATCTAGAAAATCTCTTTTTCCATTGTACCATACTCTGTGTAATAATACCCATACGAAACACTGCAGAAGGTAACGAAACAACATCAGGTTTCGAATCAGTCGAGTTCTTTCTTATACGGAAGCTGATCGAACAACGTTTAACAACCGAACGCGATACGTTTGCACAAGACGGTCGAAGAAAGTTACGAATGAAACAACGAACGAAAAAACAGGAAGCTAGTGGACACGAGCTCGATATTTCTCGAACGATGGCCCGATCGCTTCGAATCTTTTGCTGTTTGGCAAAAAACGATGGCCGATCGGTCGTTGAACACTCTCTCCTTTGAAGATGTCAGAATATTAACAAGCATTGAAATTGAGAGAGAGAGAGAGAGAGAGAGAGAGAGACGTGGACGGAGAGCGCAAGATTCTTTTCTCGTCGACGGAGAAAGTACGCGTAAGAAAAGAAATCCAAGCGGTTCGCAAGAATCTCGTGACGCAGGAATTCTCTATAATTCAATTTCACAACCATTGGTTAGATAATAGCGAATGAACTCGGATATAATCGTGCGTGAACGCAGAATCAGGAAAAATCCGGTCACAGTTGGCCAGTCTTATATTTCAGCCTCTCGGAAACCATATTGATCGACTTTCTATAAATTTCTCATTTCGTATTAGTGTTTTTATGTATAAAAATTTTATTTCTAAACTTTTTATGAAAAGAAGTTTGACTGATATTCAACGATGCATGTCGTCATTCGTCAGTGTTAGATAACGAAAAATCTACGTTCTATTTTCTATAAATTTTCTCATTATTATTGGAGTTGGAATGAAGAGAAAATTTTTAAATGTTGTTATTTTTTTATAGGATTACAATAAATATGGTAATTGGATACAACGGATCGCGTAGCCTTTCTATGAGACTTGATATGGACGGTTAAAACTTCCCACGACTTCCACAAATCGCATTCGTCATTTGTTTCGTCGAATCTTTCCTGTCGTATATAACCCGAAAATAAAAAGTATTCGATGTCGCCACGATGTTCTAAATTTATCCATGATCGAGTCGTGTTCTGCGTATGGCGATGAAGGAAAAGGAGCTCCATGCGAATGTAGCTTAATGGCCACGCGGAACCCGATAAAGAACTCTATTGCAAATAAATTCAAAAAAATGTTTATCTTAAAAGGAAAAGATAATCGACGATAACATATGATTTATCCCAATGCTTGAATCACATAAAATTCTAACAGCTATCGAAATTCTTCAAATTCTAAAAAAGGGTATGACACTTAGTCGTCTTGTTATTGGCGAATTCTTCCAAAAGTAGCCAGTAATTCGAAGACCAGCTTTCTGGAATTCTTGAGGTACTCCTTTATGATGTCTTGGCCGATTTCACTATACTTTTCCTGGACAATATCGTGTTGAATAGGAGAACTGAATGGGACAAAATCGTCATAAAGTGGAGCCTGAACGAGACTGTGTCACGGATTTTTCGGGAATATCCGTTTCTTCTAACGTTACACGGTGAATCTTTAATACTACTCAGCTTACCATTCATTTCGAGTTAAATTTTTTATTAATATTTTTTGATCAGGTTATACGATATCTGATTATCCTTATTATATTAGTCATCTGAAATTATATTTCGAATGTCTTTTTTTATATTTTTGGAAATTTTTTTATCTCTTAGAACCTTCTTTATATCTTTCAATTTTTTGGAGTTGTAGGAGATTTCTTTCCCGAAGTTACCTATTCCTGCGTATAGCGTGCTGTATATCCTAATATAACGCTATTCTCGTTCTCATAACTTTGTAGCTAAAAACTGTTGTATCTAGCATAGACAACATCCTGTGCATCAGGTTTCAGAATTCCATTTACTCCTGTACGATTACTGTCTCGAATATGGACAGGCGCTGTCGATATAAATTTCATACCAGAATTCTAGAATTCCTCAAGTTTTCAAGATTCTGCAAACGATAAACGAGGAGATCGTATTGCGACCAATCGTAAAATTTATATTACCACGATTTCTCGAGATGCTACCTACATCTGACTCCAATCTTTACATTTTTCTCGTGTGCTTCGTAATTTGTCGATTATTTCTCTGTAGCGACCGCTATCATCTCGAGATTCTGTAACACGAATTTCGCCACAATTTCTCGTGAAACCTAACATAAAATTAGCTCTAATTTATTTGACGATTTCAATATTCTTCTTAGAGTTTCATTACCCATAATTTCCCATGTTTTTTCTTTTCATATTCTTCTACGTTAATTATGACAAATCTTGTTGCAATTATCCAGAATCTATATCGCAATGTAGAGCTTCGGAAGCTATAAAATTTTGCTAGAATTTACGATATCGCGTTGTGTAGAAAGATCGTAGCGAAATACGTACGTTATACTTACATGTTCTGCATATACTTGCATCTTCAAACTTCCCAAGAAATCGCTATCAACGATTGAAGTTTCATTCAACGATTTAATGGGATTCTCTTCGTCGTGAATTTTATCAATCGGTTAAACCAATCGCGATTACTGTCGATTGATCTCTTCGAATCAATCAAACTAAATACTATAATCGATCGATGCTCAATTACGAATTTTCCAAAGAATACAATAACATTCTCGATGAAGGATATCCTCTAGTCTCGATATCCTCTAGTTTCGATATCCTCTTGGCGTACCTTGTAAGTTTAGAAATCCGCTTCCTGCGGCTATCGTTGAACTCAACCATCTGTCGATACCTGTCATCTTCCTGTTACTCTGGCTACGCAACAAATAATCGGCCATGACCCACGCATCGATAGTCGATCGACGACAAGGCTGTGGCCAAGAGGAAGAAGAGCGCGTCATCCTTGGATAGATTACTGTTTTTGAACCATCCTGACTGGGATGATCATCGAGATTTCGCATCCGCGTGCGCGTAATACCGTTGCTCGTAGTCTCTCGTTGTTTTAACGATCTATCGATGGACAATGGAATCAATAGGCCGACGTCCTTCGTTCTGGGACATCGTCGACGTCGTTTACCGTTCTAACAAGGCCTTCGTCATCCTCTGTCATCTTTCTTCTTCCGCCTCCACCTTCCTGTTAAGTATCGAGACCTCTTCCAAGTGAGAATCTTTGGCATTGACGATGCAATTTTCTTTTCTCGTTTTATTTCGAGTTGCGTCAATGGATGGTAATAGTAAGTTCATTATCGTTGATGTTTAACAGTGACGTCAGTGGCGATTCAGACGAAAGGAATTTTATTGTACGCATATATTAATCGGACGACTGACAGCCTCTTCTTTTTTAACGCTTGACGTTGTGATTCTTTGGGATGAAGATAGAAAGGTACGAAAGTTGATTTAGTTTGGAGATCGTGGAGGGAAATGTGGTAAGCCAGGAATTTGTATATTCCAAAAATATTTATTGACATAAGATTGGTTGTATCGTCGATTTTTTTACGGTACTTCGTAGATTTATTAGTTAGTTATAAAAGAATAATAGTTTTTGTTTGATAGAACATGGATAGAAATGTACACACATTTTATCTGCATATGTTCTACATTTTAAGGCAAGGGCTGATTCATTCTCTAAGTATTTTTATATTCATTTTCAAATTAATTAACTGAAACCTCTACATGCTTTTTCTACACGAAATATTGACATAACAGACTGTAAACCTTTTACCATTATCAACGTTCAAAGTATGAAGATTAGATTATATCAAAATACGCATCTTTTTTACTTATCTCTATCTACATATCCATTTTGAAGATTTATCTGAAACATTGCATCTTTATGGAAGCGTGAAAGCACTCGTCGGAGAGATCGTAAGTTTTTGTCGCATCTTTTAAGAGTGGCTTAGCTCATCTCTAATTAAACTAACATATCTGCTGACGGTGTTCGAACACGGAAGACATTATCGATCCGCGGTATCGAACCGCTGCAAACGTCAATGATATTTTTACGTAAGAAGAAAGTAAGACAAACGATCGGTGCAGCAGCCGGCTCGTAAAGATCAGCCACTTTGTAATTATAATAGACGTCCTTCCATTCCTGCGATCATAGATTAGCAACTTGCGTTCGAGAATTTTCATATTTTCCCCACAGTTGTGATGCAACCCTGAAATTCCTATCCCCTCTCGAACCTTTATTCTCATTCGATATGCTGTCTACCTTAAGAATTTGTTGTTACATATTTATCATTCAAGTTTCATTGTTAAACAACGTGTGCATTTATCATGAACTTTAACGAAGGTAATGATATCCAAGTTTTAATGTATCAATTTCTTAATTCTTGTAGAGGTGGCAGTTAACTTACATCCAATATTCTAAAGTTGATTTTTGTTAATTCATCGTCAGTGTTTGATTAGGAAGTGTCTTTTTATATGTATAATTAAAATTTTGTAAGAAAGGGCAAATTTTTATATCCACGATATTGATACAATAAAAATTAGAAGCTAAAGAATTACTGAGAATTACTGCATTAAAAGTTCTAATGCGAAAAGGTCGAAGGATCCTGAGAAAATAAATTATGAAGTGCAAAATGTCGATGCATTGAAACGTCCGAGAAATAAATTATCCAAAGGAAGTAGATTATTATTCAAGTTATCGATGCGTTAAAAACCGAAGGATCCTCAAGCAAAATAGATTACCATTAAAAGACCCCGGAGAGAAAATAATTAAATTATTAAGTTGACTACTTCTTTCCAGTTAACAGATTGACGATTGTGATTAACGACGAACGAAATGAAGAAGACGATAAATGGCGTCACGCACGATCGTTGTCCACGGTGCAAAATGACGAAAGTATGCAATCCGTGTGGAATGCGGAATAGTATTTGAACTCTCCGTCAAGTGTATAGCGAACCTCGTGTCACGGATCAGTAACACGCGTGTACTTATATCCGGTTATCGATCATTTTTTAGAAATATTCTTTATTCTCGGATCTCGAAATCACGACAAGAAACACGATCCTTCTTTCCGATCCTTTCTGCCCATTAGAGTTGATTAATTGAAATTTTGCAATGGTGGTGAGATAAATAAGAGAGGACATCTAGAATATTTTTTTTAGAAATAAAATGCTCTCTTCTTTGAGCCCTTCTTTGAGCTCTCTTCTCGTTATAGTTGACGGATTGAGATTTTAAGACGAATGGGAGGAGATGCCTATAATATTTTTAGAAATATCCCCTCTTCTTCGAATCCTAGATCGTGAGAAATAGCACAATTCTTCTTTGTTTATGATCCTTCCTTTTCATTAGAGTTGGTGAATTGAAATTTTGAGATAAAAAGGAGGAGGTGATACAGTGTACATGCTACGTTACGCAAGAAACGTAGAAAGTTGTTTGTCATATGCGGGCAATGGTGCGATCAAACGGCGCAGCGAAGGAAATCTTGGGAACGCGAAAATTGTAGCGAACGAGATCGTTGAACTTTAATTCGTGAGGCTGAAGGATTCGCGAGCCTGTGGCCGCTTAGAGCGATCGTAGAAAGTTTGCAACTTGTGTTTTTCGCTTTATAATTAATATTAGATTCACTGATAATAATTGTATATTTATGTACGCGGTTTATTATTTGTTAATTATGTAGATTGATAACATTAAATTGTTTTGCGAAACCTTCAACTTTCCTCTGATCGTGGAACCTATAACTACGAATTCAGTTTCTATTATTATAATTACTGTCGTAAGTTCTGCTTAATATAAATTTTTATTTCTATAATATAAGACTTGTAGCAAAGAAATCAGAATGAATCGTACATGAAAAAGTAGGACAAACATATCCACAACATATTTTAGAAAAAATCAATCAAATCTTGAAAAATGTGTCGCTAAGAATTTTTAATTTTTATCAAAAATTATTATAACTATATCGTAGTTTCTTCATTTAATTACTTGTACACGTGTTGACATACTAACATTGGCCCCCGGATGATGTTCCAATTTGACTAACATGTAGGCGACTTGACAGTACGTCCTGGCACGTGCTTTAACGACCGACTAACTGTAATATTCGCGGGTGATCACGGAAGACGATTAATTAAACCGTATAAGAGACCGATCGTGTACACGACCGTGTAACGCGAAGGCAATTATTTCTTTTTCGACTCGCTCAATTTCCGCTGGATGACATAAGTGTCTGGTTTGCAACAAGCCGGTGGTTCGTGTTACTATGACATGCAACACGAGCATTTTGTAATCCTTCAAGTAGTTCGTAAAAAGTGGTTGGCTTTTAGAAGTTGAATTTGATGACGGTGGAAAAATTGACGTTGACAAGTTGAATTACCCTGATCTAATTATTGATTCTAATATACCTGCTATTATTTAATCATCTTGGTATAGCACGTCTGTGTATTGTTAGAAATACTTGTTAAAGAAATCGTGGTAATAGGTAGCTCATTAAATTAAACGTGTATTTCGGTTCAATTTAGAAACTAGAATCAAATGAATGGGCCTATGTCATTATCAGGATTAACGTTCAATTTTTCTTTTCTATTGGCGTCAATGTTATAGATTTTTCCAGTATTATTTACCGATCGAGTTTCAGATTTCGATCGTTTCAACGATACGACTATATCGTAATTGTTCAGTCACAGAGCATGGATTTCTATTAGACTAGACTATCTGGGAATTAATATTTAACGATATTCAGAAATACTTATTTAACGATCTTAAGAAGAAACAAGCAATCATTAACGAATAGAGTAATAAATAAAACGCGAAAGAACTTTTTTTCTTGTAATTAAACTTAGACGCATATGTATAGTTTCCTCGAGAAACTTCCTAACGCCACGTTCTCCTTTTTTATTTACGATGGGCTGCAGATATGGAACGAACGGCGTTATTAGCTGTATATCAGCCATCACGAGACTTCTCTATCGCTCGAAAATTTCTAACGGTATGCTCGGAATTTTCACGGTACAGCGAAGAAACCCCTATTTGCCCGCATTCTCGTGCGCCACAGACAAGCCACTATTATCTCTTCTCCGATTTCATTTTATTTCCAACAATCGACTGTCCACCGTTGCTGCGAGTTAAAATGAACATTTGGTTCGTGAAACGATAAAGATTTTTACCCGTCCTATCTTGGATTCATCATGGCATGAAACTTTATGCTTAAGGAATTCTTATTTGCATGAAGTGTGGTGGAACATATGCAAAGAGGAAGCATTATATCTACTTTATGTATTATGCTTTACTAACACTAGAAAGATCACCTGACTGTGAGTTATTTTGAACGAGCGGTAAAAGTTACTATCTTCACTAACAAATATGATTATTCACAAGTTTTTGATTCTGAAGCAAAACGAACGTTTCTTTCGTATTTCGTTTAAAATAATTGCAGATTGTCCCTTGAGAATTCTTTCCAGATATAGGAAGAGAAGCACCACGTAGCAATTCAACAACAATTGACAGTGTTATATTTAGATAAAATATGTACATTAATTATCTTTAAAAATCACATACTCAACGATTGATTGTTCGTTCTTTGAATTTCCATGATCTATGCGGTTCTTCACTAAAAAAACAAACAGTTACGTGATCGTGAATCTGTTGAGAAGGATGCAACAAGAGGATATTTAACAGTAATGTTTGCTGAAAATGTATGTAGTTACACAAAATCAAGACAAATGAAATTCTTACGGTTGTCGTATTAATTTTATAAAATTCTGTGTCTTGCCGCTTTAGAATCGACTTACGATAAAATTATTAGTCGCCGATACTTTGAACAAATCTGTGCACGTTAGAACAAAACGCATAGAGAAAACCGTTTACTTACGCGTTCCTACGTGCAAATACCTAGCGTGACGTTCTACGTGGAAATTCGCGTGGGCGTACTTTGGCACGCCGGCATATTTGCCAACCCACGTGCTTTCGCGCCTTCAACATCAAACCCACCGTTTGTTTTTCTGGCGGCGCATCGTTGCCCCCGCGATGCAGTTGTTACCATTGTCCATTACACAGTAAGCGGTCATCTAAGCAAGGTGGGTGTTTCGAGCAACTCTGATCGTCGCTAGATAATCGTTATAGTACTTAGTTACCTCTCCACCTGTATTTGCGGTTTTATTCTTTTAAATTTCGAACCCTTTTCGCTATCTACACATACCGTTTAGAAGAAATTCTTCTTCATATTTGAGAAAATTTTGTGGACAGAACGTTTAAAAATTCTGGATCGACGATTTATAATGTCTCGTTTATATTAGAAATTTAAAAAGTTAGGAGTTTAGACAAATGTAACAATAGCCTGTACCATCTGTAGGAATAAGAACAGAGTTATGTAATTGGACAGTTTTACCTGAAGAGCAACAGAATAATGAAAAAGAAATTGAATCTCTTAGTCGAATCGTCGTGGTGCATTTATCTCTATATTTTTGGGGAAGTAATAAAGGATAGAAAATTGCTAGACAAATGTAGTTTGTAAAAAGCGTTGTTTGTTTATCAAAAAAACGTGGAAAACTAGGGAAAACGGGAGTTGGAACGGCTTCTGCCGAGCTAGTTCCCGGAACGTAGATTTCAATGCACGTTTTTACACTCGACCCATTGCGACCGCAATTAGAGCCACCGCATGGCTGCTTTTCTACGTTTTAAGTGTATTACGTAATCCTGTATGTTCACCGTTATTTTATGCCTTTTAAATTAATTGACGATTGTAGGTACAAAAAATGACCAGTTAAATTAGCTAGGTACGAGTTCGTGTTTAGAAAATTTTTAAATGTATATGAATGCAATGTATAAGATATTCATCGTTAATTCCATGAAATACGTATCAATTTCTTGCGACTGTGCGTATCCTAATTTTTCATATTCCGTAGGATCATTTTGCTTAATTTTTTTAATGATCTATACAGTCTATAATTTTAATAACATCAAAACATTTCAAAGTATACACTTTAAGATAAAATCAGCTTCTAAACAGATTCTAACGGTCAACTGTATAATTAAATATTTTACCGGAACGGAAATTTTCAACATTATTCGTTTATAGATACCATTATGCACTACCTCAGCTGTATCGCAATTACGGTCCAGTTAATAATAAACCGAGATTCGGTTTGGGACCTTCAGAAACCGGAGAAGTATCGTAAACTTCAATGTTGCTGCCTTCGATTTGATGTGGTACTCTAAAGAATCGAATAACGAGATTGTCAGGTTCCTTTCCGTTTTCGGAACGTTGGAAGGCTTGGTAATGTCTTAGCAAAGTATTCTGGTAGAATTAGTACGATAGAAACTACAGACGCTTAGTACAATCAAAGGAATATTAATTTGTTCCATAATTGCATTAAAGTCAAAATACGTCAAATAATGCTTTGTTCTGAACATCAGCAAACGTTATTTTCATTAAAACTTACTTTCTCTTTTTACTTGTTGAAAAATCATTTGTTGCTATAGTTGTATCATTACTCTTTCGAAACAATGATAATACCTCAAAAATATTACTCATATCCAGTTTTCAAAATATAATCGTTCACCGTAGATTCCATTTTAATCTCAAGCGATTAGGTGATTATAACAGTAACAAATAAGAAATATGAATTGAACAAAAATTTCGAGTCATTTTTTCTTCTTTACTCCTATGTGTATAATTTTATATCAAATATACCGAGTACTTAACGTGACAAACCGTATAATACTTTCAAGTGAATCATCACAGCGTCGGCATTTTGTTCTAAATTCTCGAATTCTACTGACCCAATCGCGATGCAAAAATCGTGCGTACGCTCATCGACTCACGAGGCACGCGCGTCAATCGGAATTCCGAACAATCGATTCCACACGCGCTGGCGAACGTCACAGTAACACAGTGAACCGATCCAGAATCCGTTTGGTGTACGCGTCCCGACGCGGCGACGCTGCTTTCGAAACGGAGTCAACGGGGAAACCGGTCCGCGTCGCGTTTCATTTATCACATCGAACTAACTCGCAACATTTTTTTGGCAAACGGCGAGCAATTTCTACTGGTGAAAAATGTTCGACCTGCCTAATCCGGCTCTGTTAGAAAGACACTTAAATCACGACGTATGCAAATAGCATGGATTTTATAACTACATTAACGTGAATTGATTTTTATGAGATAAATTTTTTAATTTTTGGAAGGAATCCTTAATCGACGATTGGCATTTTTAACCTTTAATTTGTTCTACCATGGTTTAGTTAATCCACATTATTGTGGATTATCCACAATGTAAACCATTTAAACTCGTCGGCATTAGAATTGTGAAAGCGATCAAAATGATAAATTGATAATTCGTTACAAAAATGTTGTAAGTTAACAACGTCGAGCCTTTAAGAATGTGAATGATTTTTTGAAATAATTCATGTAGAAATCTTTTTTTAAGACGCGTGTAAAAACCGTGAAAATATTATACGTAACTATCTAGTAGAACCTCGTTTACTGGAACGAAATTTTAATTAGTAGCCAATTAAATAAATTCCTGCCAATTGAATCCGAGTAATTGAATACGAATTTCTATCATTTGAATAAAAGCACGGAGAGAATCGGTGAGCTTCGATAATATGAACCGTTTGCGTCACAGTAGACACAGACAAGTAGAACTTTATAGTCAGACACAGACTAATCTTAACGAGAAGAACGGGATCGCCTCTTGAAAAATGAAATCAATTCTCGATATTCCCTCAACCACACTTATTCCTATTTTTTGGAATTTTATTTTATCAGTTAATAAAACCATTTATTTATATCTTATATTGCAAATGAATTCCTATACAAAATTTTTATTCCATATCTGTAATTTACTTTCCTGAACTAGTCGCTTTTTGCTCAATTATTCCACTCGTAATATCGTGATTTGTATAATCCATCATTCGAACGAACGACACGTACATATTTTTGTAGAAAGACGAAAGTAGCTCGAGCTTATTCGGTTAATCACGTGGTGGGATATACCGATATTTAGCGAAGAATTTACCAACTGTGTAATTTTGTATCGATTGTACGGCAATTTGTTGTAACACATTGCTTAAAATTTCCTGTTGACCCAGTCTCGGAAACGGTGTCGGGCAAAGCAAGAGTTTCCACGCGCTCGTAGAATTCTCTTAGGTCGCGGATGCGGGTTTTATTATCGCGATAATTTCACCGCGGGCGTTACATCGTGCAACATGCTCGCGTTAGCTAAGTATTAGGCTAGTATCATTGCGTTCCCGCCGCTAATTATCATTAGGGGAAACGGGCTAGGATTTCTTGGATTTTATGTTCCGGTTTCCCTCGGTATACGAGAGCGTGCCGCTCGATAATTCCATACGTGCTACAACTGAAAGTCGGCTATCCGTTTCAACCAGTTATTGCTTTTTTCTGTAAATCATGCTTTTGACGTATGCAACACTCTTGAGTTAAGAATTTTTTCCATTTTAGAAATACCTTCATGTCTTTAGAGACAAATTCGTACAATAAAGAGTGAGATTTCACTCTTGGACTTCTTACCTCTGAATTTTTATTTTTATTGAGAAATGTCTCAAACGCACGATCTACCGAATGTACAATAACGATAGAAAAGTATTACAGAAACTTTTCTTTCACTTCCTTACGAAAGGGGAGACTTACAATTTGTAACTGATAACAGTCTTTAATTTCATTGCATCGTCATACACAATTTCATACAAACGTAATTGGTTCACTTAGGTAATAGGATTTCGATTAAAGGTAGTCATAGAATTTACTTCGTTTATGATTATGAGATGCCATTACGATTCTGTACTTGTTTACTATTAATTTTATAGTTGCTTTAGTTTTGATTTCAACCGTTATCAATTTAATTATCCTATGCTGAATCCTTAAAATTGCAAGCGACACTAGGATAGTAAAAGGTAGGAAGGTTAAAGCTGCGGACAAAAATTATGCTAGTAGTGTGTTCAGTCGTGCTCAGCCAGACAGTATAACGGGGGACAACTTTTATCGCCTAGAACCTATTGGTAGCCGTCTGTCAGCGCTTTTTTTCACACATCCCTCGAGTGTATCGTATCGCGTGTGTACGCAGAAGTGCCTACTTCTTTTATCTACGATCGCGTGTGATCCAGTTTCCCACATCGTACTACACTGATCCATTCATTATCCCTCGGGAACCATGAACAACTTCAGAGTCTCCCATATTTGTAATAGGTGGTTTTATCGAGATGAAATAAAAACCATTTTTTTTTTAGTGTCAACATAAATTCATGAAGTATTAGTTAGTACTTATTGTTAGTAAACTTAGGAAATATACAAGTAAATTTTACTTAAATATTGTTTTTAGTTGAGGATGCATTCCATAGTATAGTTTCGAAGACTAGATTCTTTTTTCTGTCATTGTCTTGAAAAAAAAAGAAGAAAAAATAGAATCAAGAAAGATTGGAGCCATATCAACGGTGAAAATTCATTTTATACTTCATAATCTCTGACTATAAAATGAAAAATGTAAAAATACTCTTCTTCCGCTATAATATTAAATCATAGTCTCTTCCACGTCAATTTTTGCAATTCAATCGGCATTAATATCGTCTCTTAAAATCTGATACCCTGTCACAGCAAACAAGTATTACAAATCGGTGAAAGTTTAAACCATCGAAATGTAATGACTGCTCATATACTTTTTTTCATTGGTCGTTCGCACAGTTTATGTTCACAGTTTATGTTCCAGAAACGAATTAAAAAAATGCTATAGTCGTAAGGAATAGTTTCACTGAATCGAACGCGCGTCTGCGTGGAGAGATTTCCATTATCGCGCTTTTATATAACGGCACGAGGCGGAATGTCAACCTGTACCGTGGCAATCGTCACGTTTATAACGGTAATGCTTACGCGGAACCATGGAACCTGTCGTTAGCTCGCGAAGCCGTGGAAAACAATCGAAGGCGAGGAAGAGAAAGAAAAACGAGAGTTTTCAACGCGGAACAACGCTGCTGCCCGTGACGATTCGATGATCCCTTCGGAGACTTTCATTCGATGGTGAATCAATTCCTGTAACCTTGTCGCTAATTGGCCATGAAGAACGAAGAACTTGACGGAGAATGCAGTGATTTCTCTCATAAATTTATGGATTACGTGTCTAACTTGTTGGCTGAAAACTAGATTTGGATAGCGGATAGAATTGATGAGAAATATTACTTTCTAATTTAACTTGTGACATCAGTCTCGAGAGTAAAAATATTCATAACTTGATATAAGAATATTATAAAGAAGGAAATGATTGATTTGATCCTGCTGCGGCTTGCCAATGTTTATATTCTAATTTAGTTTTATTTTTGACAAACAAAAATACTTAATATTCTAAAGAAAATTTTAGAATAACAACTTCGAAATTTTGGGAAGTTATGAATATTAATGCACGTTTCGTAGTACTTTGAAATGACCTAAGATCCTCCTTTGAGAAGATGGTAAACATATGAGTTTCAGTCTTTTTTCTTCTTCTTCTTCTTCTTGCTTCTTCTTTAAATTTTTTACTAATTCTTCAGTATTTCTTAAGTTTTCTACAAATTGTCTTTCTGTTGCTTATAAAACAATATTCTCAACAATATTGTGCATCCAATTAAGGTTAAAACTTCCATCGCAGATGGATAATCAGTGATTCTTCCAATTCAGTGTTCTTTTTTTTCAAAATCATCCTGTTTTACTTCCTATCTCAATCTTTTTAACAATGATGAGCTCCAAGATTGTTATCAATAAGTCACTTCAGCTACTATTATGTAATCAACTTGTTCTAGCAGCGTCGTATGCACGAAGTATGAATCGGGGGAGACAAGCGTCGAAACTAGGCGATGTTATTGTTGCAACTCGTGTGAATCGTCGCTCATCCTCAGTGTTCAGACGAACCAATTGTAAATATGAAATTAACGCATCAACGTGTATAATTATGTGCTCTTGCCGTTGTGTGGGAAAGGAATATAATGTGGTTGAACGCATTTTGATTAACTAATTTGTCGTATAACATGTGCCTCGTCTCTGCTCTAGAAAGTGGTTAACATTTTGGCGCCTTTTTTATTGTCGTCACTACTGCTAGTGGAACTGGAAACCTGTTGTCGATTTAATAAAACCAAAAGCCGCTTAACTCATTAAATATGCTGGTTTTTTAACGAAACAAACCTGGTTGATACGGAATTGAAAATATTAATTTATATCGATATTAAATATTGAAAATCTTTTAATTTAAACGAAAAAGAAATAATTCACTATCTATTTAAGTTCGATGATTGAACAGGGGAGAGTTTCTATTCCTAAAGAGGGAAGAAATAATTCGCTCCCTTTCTATAATTTATAAAATTAGTAGATTAAATAAGGAAGAACACAGTCAACATTTTTCAGTTATTAAAAAGGAGAAAATTTAAAACAGGAGATTTGATAGAACGTGATATTTATATTATATCGTGATGTTATAATCGTTTGAGATCGGTCACCGTCGTATTTGAGTGTGATGATGGAGACAGCAGTGACGATGAACATCTACTTCGCGTATCCCAGATTCAGCTAACAGTACATACGCTCGTCTGCGATAGGACGTCTACGAGTCGCCGTGTTCTCGTAAAAAATATCTAAACTCGGCCACCTAGCCACCTCTGCAACATGGTTCGACGAGAAAACTAGGAACGACGTTGAAGAAAAAGACAGACTATCGTGATGGAGCGATTGCAATGCTACTATACAATCGTCAAATGGAGAATCTTGATCATTCGCATTTGTGCAATCTACATGTTTTGCGTTGGAATTGTGATTAGATGAAAAATATTTTACTCAAACTTATGTGATGTAAATCTCACTGAGTATGATATAATCGTTTCTTTTTTTTTTCATTTTTCATATCTTACATTCTCCACTTTTGTAAGGGAGGAAATTTTATAAAATACGTCCAATTCATGTAAAAGCTTATTGAACTTGGATATTTATCTATTTGGTTCTATGATTTTTTATATATATAGCATCAATAAATAGCTATTATGTGACTAAATTTTTTTATTATCGGATTATTTCAATAAAAAGAAATACTAGTTATTTAATAAATCTTCATATTTTTGTATTTATATTTTTACCACTTATACGACGCTTCTTACGCAAAATGGAGAATATACTAAAATAGTCTACCGAAAGAAAGTCAAAGTGATTACAAGAATGATAAAAAAGAAAAAACAGCTGTGAAATAAAAATCATATATCCAATTATTATTTCAGAAATTATTTTCAATATGTTTCAATGAGTTGAAAGGTAGATTGACTTAAGCGTCAGTGAAAGCATCGCAAAAGTGCGTCGCCCTTCTCACGGCTATCGGAAAGTGAGTAACAGCCGCGTAGGCGTTCACATTACTGGCATAAACGCATGTCAAGGAACTAGAACTTGCCCAGAATAGACCGGATAAGAAACAGGAAAGGCGATCGGCAACCACCGAATCCTAACGCTACAGATCGTGTGGCACTTAACGTGACCATAGAATAGAAAAAAAAATCGCGTTACGTCAAAGTCGGTCGGTCGAATCGTTTAATTACTATCGTGAAACAGATCGATGTAAAGTGGTTTTTAATATATATTTATGTTGTTAATTAAGATTAATTTTTATGAACCATCCGACTCATCTATATCAATGGATAAATGTGTCAGACTACGATAGCTTTTAAGAGTAAAGTATCAAAGATAGAGTTTCCTATATTTATCCAGTCCTCTAGAAAAAAGTATGTAGTTACACTGCTTTTCTATTAATCGCTTCAATTATTTCGAATCTTATCCGTCAACTTTGGAGCAGTTATTAACGTTCAGTTTACTTCTGCAAGATTTTTCAACGATAGAGTGATGACTATTTCTCCTTTGATTATACTCCACACGATGGTCGCGTCATTTATCTTGATACTGCTGCAGGGAAAAAAGAAACATTGCGAGATGTTTAACGTTGCACTAAGTTGTGTAATCCTCTCGTGGCGTGTTCGCTCAGACGCTTTGACTAACGAAGTGAAGAATAATTAAGTAGAAAACAGAGATGTTTAACTCGTAGATTGTTACACGTGTCCCCTCTTTGTTTTTAGCGACGATAAAATTGTATAAATATTCGTGATTTGAAGCTTAAAATTGAAATGAAAAATGTCCAAACCAGACGATATCGCCCGAGAATCAAGCGACAGAAAAACCTGAAAAAATTGGAAATATAATTTGTCGTATATATAGCATTTACGTTATACGAGCAAAGGCTTATAAGTTTCGATCGTTCGATCTTTGATCGAGAATCGGATCGTACGAAACTCCGCGTGTTCTCAGCCGAGTGTCGATTTCGCAATGCTTGCTGGAGGAGGCGTAGAAGAGAGACGAAGAGGTTGAAGAGGAAGGCAGATAGGATCTAGGCTGGTTGCATAAGGATGAAAGTAGCGAGCGACTGAGTAAATAATAACGGTTACGTAGCGAAGACGGGCTCCTCTTCGCTGAAAAACACCGTAATGAGTGGTCGTAGTATGGTGTCCCGGCGCGGTGTGCACCGTGGGATCCTTCACGAAACCGGGCCCATTGATCGTCACGGACTACGCGGAGGGCAATTATCGTTGCCACTGTGCAATGACCATCCCGCGCGTCGGCCGTGAATCGACCACGCGCTCGAAATCGCCAGTTACTCTGGTTTCTTTGATTTTCTTTCGTTGTACCGACTCCACGTGGATCGAAGTGTATACGAAGTTGCTTGAATCGTTATGGATTCCATAGAACTTACAATTCTATGGGGACGTGATCGAGAAGAAATTCTTTCATCGCATGAACTTTACACGAATTGGCGTACGTTTGAAGATGTTTGAAGATGTTTGAAGATGCTTGAATTCTTCAAGATTTGGTGGATTTTGGTCGAACTTCTTGCGAAATGGTGTCTGATCTGGGAGAAATTCTTTCAAAATATGTATTTCGTGTGAATCGAAGCTGTTTAAATCCTAGAATATTTCATATATCATTTGGTTGGATTCTTTTTGAGATATGTAATTTGAAAGAATCATTCCTATTGTAAAAGTTTCACGTGTCTTGAAGTGACTATGAAGTTGTTTGAATCAGTAGACGAGTCGCAGAGAGTTTGAAGAAAGTTTCTCATAGTGCACTTTGATAGAAATATTATTTCCCTTTTTGACGAACTTTTGGTGATGAGAATGTGTTATCCGTACAAAATGACGCGTATTGTTCTCTTGAGAAATCGCGTGAATAATAGTATTTTCCTTTATTGTTTTGGAACTCACTTACATAAGGAGCGATGTGATCTTTCCCCATTTTCCTTGCTACAGTTAAGTATACTTCCTTAAAAAACAAGATGTTCAAGTAAGATAATTGTTCAATTTGCCTATACAAACGATAGTGATTAAATTAATGAAAATGTTACAAAGCAATCCACTTTAACAGATAATAATCAACCAGTGATCGTCTAGTGATCGTTTGATTCACATTTCTAGTTTCATGATAATACTCGTAATTAAAAATTCCAACGAAGCTTGCTTAATACTAAACTGACAAGAGAGGAAGGAAAAGTAAAAAGGATGTCGCGCATGTGGCATCAGGTTCAAGGATCAAGAGCAAAGAGCGGTCGGTTATTAAGTACAATTTGTTTGCGTTCATCGTAGCGCTGCTACTTCCGCAAAGTAGTTGCTTTACAGCGACGTGTAATCATCGTTCCCAGTCGCGTGAAGAGTTTCCGGAAAGGCTGCCGCGTTGCGTTCCCTCCTGCAAACGAGGTTCTACATCCTTCCACGCGGAAGGTGAATTACACGCGTGATGCTTAGATTTGTTCTACCATATAGATCACAGAGAGCGATTCGTAATGATCTGCTTTGAAGCTGAAATTCAAATATGTTCATCCCTGACTGCAAATTAACGAATGTGTTAATTTGAGGTATTTCAATCATCACTGGTCTTTCACTCGCTACCAGCTAAATCCTAATTTTCTAGTAGACGATTTGTTCTTGTTAGAAATTATAAATTTCAACATAAATTATAAATGAAATCTAGTAGTAGAATAGTTCTTGTGGAAATGATAGTTGATAGTAATTACAAATTACGAAAGGAATTGGACTTTCTATCGAGTTGAAAAATTACTTAATCGAGAATTCTATCGAAACGAAAAGTCGATAATGGACTTTCCCTTGGGGAGCATGGACATTGATAGAAACGATCGCGTTGCACGAAACACGGTGGATTCGATAAGATCTGCGAGATTCTGCCGCAAGTGTGCTCCTCGAACCGTGTAAACACGGCTTTACACGCGAACGAAATTGCACGCATAGCGTGTACTCGACGCATCGTGTCTCGATGCAACCTCCTGTTTTAGTTTCACTGCCGCTTCCTTTTGTTTTCCTCCCGAGTCTTCCGAAACATTCTACTTAGCTTGTTGCATAATAAATGTCGTTTCAATCTCGTTCGAATTAGACAAGTTTTGTGTTCGTAAAAGTTAAATAAAAATTGAATTGAAGTAAGCTAACATCAAGTGAATATCTAAGTTATGTGCATAGTTATAGTAGACTCGATTAAGATGGTTTTTATTTTGATTAAAAAATCATTTAATTTGTAAATTAATAATAATTTTAATTCAATAAATTAATAATAATATAATAAATTAGATTGCCATTTTGAAGTATTTTTAGTTATTAAAATTACATGGAATACTTATTGAAATAATCGTTTATTGCCCTTGAAAACACTTTACTTAGGGAACAATTTTGTGTGGAACATTTGATAGACTTTCATAGCTTAACTTTATATATTGAAGTAATATGTGTGATAATCAAAAATGGTGAACTTAAAGTCACATTCTAAGTGAAAGAATCATGAGCTGCTTCACGAGTGGTCGATAAATCGTAATCGATAATAATTAGTCTGGAACGTTATTTAAAGCCTTATATAGAAGGATTAACGAACGACTTAGAATCCTATGAAACTCGGCTGTTCATTTCTCCATTCAGTGAGCAGCGCGTTCTACTTTATTAATGAAAATTTGCATCGTTCTAATCGCCTGTAATAATTTCATACATCCTTTAATATCTATGAATTTCTATAATTTAAACTCGATCTAAACTTATCTTAATTTTCACTATGACCAAACATCGTCGTTTCGCTATATACATACACAAGTATTATCGCTAAATGCATCCGCAGCTACGTAATGTCAGTTATCTGAAGTTTAGAATCGCTACTGTGCATTTCTACGATTACAACTTTACCAGAAACACACATCACACGTAGATACGAAACAGCAATCGTAGAACGAACTGCATGTTAGCAAATAATTACAGTATTTTCGTTTTTCTCTTGTTTCAGGTGAGTACCGTTTTATTTCATTGTCGATGATTCGAGTTCAATAGGTGAGTACCAAAGCAACGATAATGCTCACTGTTCAACCATCGACTCTCTGTTATTACGACCGCATGTTTATCCAATTTTCATCAATTTTCTATTTAACGTACTACTTGAAAGTCCAGGCACGTTTTACGCGACCATTTTATGCGCGACCGTGAAAAATTCGATAGTCGTTTCGTGAAAATATTCTTGTTTCCAACTCCGCGGTATTTATCATTCAGGAAAATGTAAAATTAGATGGACAGGCACGAGAGATTGCTATATGTGTTTTCAGAATGTTAAGTAATGTTTACCAATGCAGATTGAAGTCAGTGGTCTCAGTGTGTTTCGAATAGATTCTGAGTATGTCCCGCGTTATATTAAACTGTTAAAGTTTTATTTTATTTAAACAGCTATCAGTCGATTAAATAAGATTAAGCAGGTTTGTCAGTAGAAACAGCGAGATGAAAAAGCTGCGTAATTTCTACACATTCCAACCGTATCCCTCGGCCGGAGGCAAGTTTTTGAATCGAAAGTGTTTTATATCTCTTGTATCCGATATGACAAATCTCATCGATTCGAGGTAATTCAATTCGTGATAATTCCATTCGTGGAACGAACGGCATTCTGATCGTGATCGTACATTTAGCGACGTTCCTGCTTAGCAAACAGCTGCAATGAATCGAATCGAAAAGCAACGACGTTAGAAATGCAGAATTGTGAAACATGGAATTTCTATAGAAATCGCGTTGGATTTTGCACGATTTACGCTTCTTTCGATTAGTACTCAAGCGATACAAAGTTAAGTTGCTTGAATTCTGATCTATAGTCGTAAGAGTGATTTAGTTGGTTTGGCGAAGCTACGTGGCTTGAAATCGTTCGAATTCAAGAATCTTAGAACTATTCCATCAATAGGGAATATGCAAATAGTATTAATTTCCTGATTTGATATCTTTGATATTTTTATTTTTTTTATTATTCCAGTTACTTGACTTCTGATCGCTCATTTATATTCAAGTAGTATGAAACCATTATACATATTAATACAAAGTGGATAATCTAAAGTCGACTCGATTTTAGTATCTGACATCAAGAAACACGAAAGTAAACGCACATTATATCGTTTAGCAACTATCGTTCCTTTCAAGTTAAGTTGTAGTTGAAGGATCTTGAATCTCGCTTGACATTTAAAGGAGCATTCCAAGTTAAGTGAGACAATGGGATAACATTGATAAAGTCAGCCGATATAGACAACTCGATCAATTTAAACGAAACTTTAGCTTACAACTATTTTGTCCGCGAATAGTTAAACAAATAAAAAGAGAATTTCGAGGACATGCAAGAATTCCCATGGTTCCACGTAATTCATGCGTATGCAAACTCCGATGCACATGAGTCAGAGTCTGTTGCGTTGGTGTTTCGCGTGTCCGCGGCGAAAATGTCAGTGGCAGGGACGTAACAACGTGAGGCGCATCCTCAGGCACGTGCACTTGCACTTTCGAAACGCATGCCAGCGGCAACACGTAAATCCGCGAACGTAGAATCCGACTGGTTGGAATAATTTACCGTAATCGTCTTCGTGGATCGCATTCGCAGCTGACGCGATTATTTTTAGCTATTTACAGAACCAAGGAATTCTTGATCTCTCTGTACGATTCTCTCGTTTCTACTTAATCTCAGATCTTTGATGGTATTTAATCGAGAATCTCAACGAAAAAGTAGTGCGAGTGGCAAAATTTTTAGTTGAAGAAAGTTGAATTTTAATAGAACTCTGTATACCTGCGGACATTTAAATGTTTTATTATATAATATCACTTGGTCATTGTGGTCATAAAAGTTTAAAGATCCGAAGGTAACAAAATTTTCCAGGTGATATTGCGTATTTTTTTCTCATTTGTCTCGTGAATAACTCGAACTATGGTGTTGAATGAGCTGACTCTATGGAAGGTCTAGATGATACATGTAAACATTTAAATTCTTGGATAGGAGATCGTAAACGCTAGAGATTTAGATAATTAAGTATATCGTTAATGGAACCCAAATTTGGATACCGAATTTCGAAATCAACGATAATTGGCTTCATCTTCCTCGTTTAAGAAACCTAAATACCAAACTCTATGAACAAAGAAGTGGACAACTTTAATTTAGTTTAAAAAATACTAAATGTTAAATACAAATTCAATCCATCAAAATTCATAGATTTATAAGAACTTCCACTTGGGCAAATCCTCGAAGATTTTATCCATCAGATCCTGAGTTATTCGAAATAGATCTGAATCAATTAAACATCGTACAATCCCCTTAATTAACGACAGGAGGAATAGACAGGCACCTCCGCGCAATTAGCCTGGAAGGTAAAGTTGCGTTTCAGAATAGCAAAGAACCACCGCTGGTATAATTGCGCAGTTGGCATAAAAAGCTAGATTGCGATTAGCTACGAAAGTCATTAATTAAAGTTGTCGTAGAATTACTTCAGATGACGCTCGGTATACTCTAGATATCCATTCTTATTCGTATTCTCGCGCTTCGTCGTTGAATTTCGTAAAGCACGGTTCGCAGGGACAACGTGACAAATTTCTTGTTTCGTCACTTGAGAATCTCTCGCGACAGGGCCTCGCAATACACAAATCGTTAATCAAAATTCTATGAAGACGAACGTCGCACCCTGTGTACGCATATTGTAAATTAAACTGAGTTTCGATAGTTTCTAACGAAAGTTTGTTCATATTTCTAAACGATTTTCTGGTGTGATTTCTCTTGTGGTTCTTCTTCAAATAATAAGAACGATTACGAAATTAGAAAAGTACTTGTGCTTAATATTAAAGTTACTATAATAGGTAAGGATTGTTAAATATTCCGCATAACAATATGTCTGGACTAATGTGCGATTAGCAACGCTATTGTACGCAATTATCATAATTCGTTACTCCTTAAGCCACGGACGATCTCGTAAATGGAATATCAAACATTCGCATCAGAGACGATTATTTCGCTCGTATTTAATTTCTCGTTGCTTCACTTGTCTTTTACACAGCCTCTTAATGATGCGAAACCACCAGGTTCGGGGCGAAAGATTGCGTAGAAAGTGTCTGGGAAACTGCGTGGATGCACGTCCACGTTGTGACGTAACTCTGGTGCTTTCCCTCGGTTCATCATCATCGTCGCTAGCAAATTAAAATTCGCTGAAGGAAAGACGCCTAACGATTCATCCAGCCTTGTTCTTTCGTCTGATGCATTGAATCTCCTTATTGCAAAATTGCACAGGAAATATCTGATATTTTAGCTGGTTTTTAATGGTCCGGAGTCTTGCGTATATCATACAGAAATTCATAGAAGAATTTATACCTTTCTCAAGTTTAAATTTCTCTTTCGAAAACGCACGCGACAGCCATTATCGTCGAGGCGATTGTCTCTCTTTGCGCGTCGCATTCGCCATTAAGAAACTCGTAGTGTCAACTCGCGAAAGACGAGGGAGCGTCGTCTGTTGCGCTACAATTTTCTTCACCCCGCCATCATCGAGTATTCCGAATTCAACGTTTGACAAGCATTGATATTTCCCTGGCATCCAGCCGATCTCCCCTGCATCGGTAAACGGTGAATTCTCGCTTAAGCATTCGTCACGAATGCCAACTCGCGTTGTTGCGAACTCGATTTCGTGGGCGAGGCAGTCGCGAGAGCTCGAGATTCCTCTATCTGTATATTCGGATTCGTACATCTGGAATGCTCTAAATACCAAAGAAAGCAAAAGATCTTTTTCGAATTGTTTTATGTACTTGTACAATATACATATATTATCATGGCATAAGATATAGAATGCTAATTACCATTGAATAGCCGAATAAACTATAGCTGATATAGCTGAACGATTCTTCTACTTCGAAATCTTAGTTATGTACATGAATCGAATTATGAAATGTGTACGTTGTGTGCAAACAAAATTATAAACTGGAAAATTTTGCTTTCGAGTTTCGTCATAAATTCTAGAGTCTGTGCTACATTCAGAGTTTCTAAGATTCTCACGTTAAAGTTCGTTTGTTTCCCTTCACACAGAGCACGAACGAGGCGAAGGAAATGATCGGAGAATCATGCCCCGACCTCACCCACTCCATTGACTCTGTGCAACGATTGTATAACCGAGATTCCGAATCTTTATTTACCTTTAGCTTCCATAGCATCGATGCAATAATAGAGAATATTGATTTTCCTGGAAAAAAATACTATGCATCTAATTATCTTACATTTGAAGCGCAGCTACTAGTAGCGTCTGACTATGACTGGTCGAATTCATTTGTCTCTTAATTGCAAGATAGTCTTCGAATAAATCATTTTCTTATGTTTTATTTTTAACCAAAACAAACGAATGTCCAATATTGCAGTATGAATTGTATATTTCAGTCAATTTACATCACAATTTACCAGCATACCAAAATTACCAAAATTTCACGATTCTTAGTCATTCGAACGCTGATTTCTTAACGATCTGACTGACTTTCATCTCTTATGTTCTGCGTAAAGAGACATTGCCCTCGACAAATTATCGTGCACTTGCGTACACGATAAATTGCATGGCAAGTGAAACCGATAGCCGCTTACGCAACGAGACTCGCTTCGACCGCGTGTCCTTTTCTCCGAGGATTCAGCACGGAGATCTTCGCTTCCTAGAGAACGGACCGTGCACAGATTCGAAGCCGAGAAAGCGTCTCGTGAAAGCAACCGTATTTTGACTTACATCGAGAAGATGAGAAGTTGTCCTCCTCCTCGTGACAGTGATTCTTTTATGAGCAGAATTTGACGGTTGGAAAATCAGAAAGTGTGGAGAGTGACGAGAAATTTCTGAAAGAAATACGATTCTTTTTTAATGAGATGCTGGTCGACTTGGAGGCCTTGATTACATCTTGGGTATTCGAAATATAAAAGGTTGCTACTGCATTATTGGATTCTGTGATAGTTTTCACGCTTGAAATATTGTTTGCGATGAAAATGTATTTGAAAGTGTAGTTTCAGTTCTAATTTTGGTTTCTGCTTTAATCGGTAAAATTTGGAAAATCGCTGAAGCCAAACTTTGTACAATATTTTGATATGGAGTCTTTAGATTTTAATTTTGGAATATAAACGTATTTAATATGTCTGTTACACAAATCTTTGTCCAATTTACAACTACTGTGAAATTTCACCAACAGTGACGAATGAACGCAATTTCCTTCGATGATAGCTTCTAAGGACGAAAAAGAAATGATAAATCACGAGATTAGATTCGATAATTTCTTCAAAGACCTTCGTGCTTTGCATGGAACCATAAGTGTCAGTGATTTACCGTAGAAACTGAGCTTCGTGAATCTATGCATACACGTATGCATATAGTGGCATGAATCTTTCAATTTCATCGACTAACGAAGCTAAAAAGAGGGTACACGAGTGGTTTTGCACCCACAGTGGGTCACATCGAGATTCCGTGCCGAGGAATCGAGGTCTGATCAGTCGGCACGATCTCGAACAAAGCATCCGCTCACCTATTTCCAAGTTAACGTGTACACTAGATTACATGCGCGCAAGGATTAAATTCATCCCGATGAGAAAGTAGCCACAACCTTTGACACGTTTATGGTAAGAGAAACTATCGTGCGCATCCTTCGCTCTCTATGTTTTAGTGATCAATTGTCAACGTACTCTTAACAAGGAACGTTGCCCATATGTGTACATTGTCAGAGGATTTAAGAGACGTTTAATTTAAGAGACTTCGTGTCTTACGAGTAGGTGAAGTCCCGTTAGACCTGAATTTTACGAGGTTCGAAGTAATTCAATTTTCTAGTTTTACGTTTCATCCACGTTTTAACCAGTTAGTTTTTAACTGTCGTTTTAAAGTAGCTTCGCGTTAATGTAATATAAATTGATGTAATGTAAAATGATTGATCGCTATTTTGTTTGATACCAAAAGACAGACAACAGAGGCAATCTTTACGATGATCGAAATCTAAGCATTTGAGAAACCTCAGTATTCTATCAATTAAAAAGTCTTTTCCAATCTTCTTGCATTAGAATCTCAAAGAAATGGAGATTTCTATGTTCGAACGTTCTATTAATAAAGAAACAAAAAAAGATGTAACTCTTCTAACGAGCCAATAAAAAGAGAAACAGAGATCATAAATAGCTCAATATTGTCAATCGACAAAGAGGACCCAATTTGATTTTCCACTTTACTTTCAAAATACTCAGAAAGAAAGGAATCCTAATATTGATTTAAAAAATATCTAGAGAAATTCTATTTTCTTTCACTCAACACATAAGAATCTTCACCAATCTCCCTCTTTATCAATATCTCCCAAAGAAATGGAAATTTCGTGCTACATATGAAAAATACATGTCTTCCTTTGGTTCTTTATAAAGAGACGACGATACATATAGCTTCTAACGAGAAAATAAAGAGAGACTAAAGAGAGAAGTAGGAACGATAAATAGTTAGACATGGTCGGCCGACGAAGACTCCTTTCGATCCGGTGGAATTTGATTGGTTCGATCGATAGAAAGCGTTTTCACTTGGAGATGCCAGGTCGCGTGTGCGCGATCGGTATGAACGACCGCGGGATGTTATGATAATGAAATCGAGTGCCGGCGAGGCCGACGACCGTGTCGATTTCTAATTAAAGCGAGTTCACTCCGCTAAATTGATGCGCGTTACGCGAATTCGCGTGGATCCACCGCTCTTTATGCTCGCTGCGTTTCCCGTACACGCGAATACCAGCAAAAGGAAAATAAAAAGGCGATAGTATATTAACCTAAGATGGTAAAAATCTTTGGCGTGAATATTGTAATTTACTTTCCGGCGAAACATTGTTATATACGTGTATAATTTGATAGATTAGAGACGCGGATCAGATAGGTGAAAAATTAATGTTAACAAGAATGGAAAGCAAGTGATTATTGTTATTTTGTGGATAGTGGAGTTTTGTAAAGCTAAAGTTGATAATCATCTATGGATTAGACGTTTATGAAGAGGTATACATTAAAATTTACTTTCAGTGGATGAGGTTGAGTACAGACGTGTTGAAGAGTGAGAGTAAGCTAAAGGTCTAACATCGCAAGAGAATGGATAGATAGCAGATAGCGTACGTCGATGGGATTTTCAAAGATCTCTAGTTCATTGATAACTGTTGTTCAATTTTACTTCATAGAAAAATAATTCTGTAACATGACCATTCTTCATGCACGAATGATCGAACTAATCTTATTAGCGAGGTTTTACAAGCTACAATTTTCAAGTTACAAATTATCAGTATTAATATAAGTTCTTTTATATAACAGAAAGGAAGTATACAAGCATAGTTAAGAAATTATAAGGTCTTATTCGATATGTAATTGTAGAATTCTAAAAGCTGTTTCTGAAGCAGACATCTACAACTTGTCATTCGCAGATTGATAAATTGCGCAAGAAGACGTTTACATTATACGTGTCTATCCAACATGTTACATTTTCTATATTATAGTCAATAATTTGCAAAGAAGAAACGAGATACCATCGCATAAATTAAACCGAACAATTATCAATTATACGGTATCTACGACTCTCACTTCCATCACAATAAAAAATTCCGTTCAATACCCATTAAAATCACTGGACGCTACAAAACATCTTGATAAACCAAATCAACCGATTCCTCTCCATCATTGGCAAAACTATGCCAATTTCTACCTCACGCATCTAGTCACACAGCAAAGAAACGTGAAAGTATAAACACCACATCATCGAGACAAAGGAACGTGACCCAAAATCTCGTTGATCGCGTATTAAAAGGATACACAGAACGATAGAAGCGAGGAGGAAGCACACGTGGATCATCAAGATGAAATCTATTATGGGGGAAGGTCGAAGCTAGATCGTACGTAAATCGAAGACTTTCGGTTCCTTCGGCCTCGGCAACATGATCGGTGCTACGTCATTACGAGATCCCGCTGAAGCGAAGGAACTTCTATGGGCTTGGTCCATAAACGACCTACTAGCACAAATACCGCGCCTTTCTACGTTCATACCCTCGAACACACCGGGACGTGTAAACTCGTGGTGCCGTTTCAATGGCATCGCATTCCTAGAGATCACGAAACGTTATCATTCCCCATTTTCGATGTTTTGGGGTTAGTTATATGTAACATCATAATCGTTGGAATTTATTTCAGTTCTTCACATGGTGATTTCAATGATGATTTTGTGAAATATTTGAAGCGATATGGATGTGATTGTTTCGAAAGAAAAAATTTTTAGTTAGCTTCTTTGTATATTTTTTTATTTGTGATATTACTTGTGTGTTTATATAAGGAAGTATGAATAATATATAGAGTAGATCGGTGAAAATTGTTATTTTAAATATTTGTTACATAGTCATAGGAATAGGAGAAATATTTTTTGACAAAGAGTTGTTTGGTATGCAAAGAACCATCGTATGGTTACAGTCATCCTTTCCTTTTTCTCTAGCCTGAGGTTATTTTGGTGCTTATTCTGCGACATCCGATATTTTTATCTTTATTACAAGAAAATTTTGTAAAATAGTTATAGAATTGGAATAGTAATTTTGATCATATTTGAATGTAGAATATTTTGCTATTTAATGGTGTATGATAATATGATTTGTCGCAAATGGTCTATCAGAATCATAAATGTCTACAATCAGTGACTCATAGTGAGTCATATCTAGTTCTGAGAGTTTTCGCGTGGAAAATATCTTGGTATCGGTCACTAAAGAGAAGGCAAGTGTTTCTTCTTGGGAACGAAAGCTACAGACGCCTGTTCCTTTCCCATACTCCGCGTTAAGATCGTGGAAAAGTCCGGTTACCTACGGAAAAGAGTGTACCCGTGATATCTCTTGATATCTCTTCCACTTGAATTATCGATTATATTTCTCTCGAGAATAAGCATAATTGTTTCAAGGAGAAACAAAATGCCTTTCTCCACAATTTAGTTTTCTATTAACCTAGATATGTCTATTATTCTCCCTTCGTTATTTAGAAAAATTTCTTAAACAAAATTCAGGTATGCCTGAGTTAATATACTATAACTAAAAACCTCGTAGACGTATTCTGTCTAATTATACGTGTAATTATATATGTACGTATAGCAGAAATATGTGTATTGTAGATATCGACTAATTAATGAAAAATTCTTCGCAACTATTCTATACGACCAAACAACTATTATGATGTCTTCGTGTTATACACGTGCCATCATTGCTCTTTCGATATGAATTACCTTTCTCCATTCCTTTACCACCGTCGCATAACGCATAGAGTCTTCTCTTCAGGGACACCTACGTACTTGGGCGATTCTCGCGAGCCGTGAACGTCACCGCGATAAATCTTTCCCTGGCTAGCGTGCAAACGACTTATCCACTGGTTTTTGTTACGCATTGAAATACCATGCCACATTCCAGCACCGTTCTGCATACTAGTGTGATTCTATCCTTTTTACATTCTCGGTCGTTTTTCTATTTTTCCATGCGTGACGACGTACTTGAATATTCGATTGCTGTTAAGAAATCTCTAGCTCGAATGCCAAGTTTTAGATTTTTGACAATTTCCGAATTCTTCTCCATAAAGTGTGCTTTTGCTATATGTATAGAATCTTTGAAATCTCCGTGCAAAATACGTATAATTTTTCAATTAATACGATAATACGATACCTTTTATACGAGGTCTTTAAATTTCATTTAAAGTTTTTGATTTGTCTGTATAAAACATCGTACTTTACATCGTGTAGAAAAATTTAACAACGTTTCATGTATATTACAAGGATTTTGAAATGCCAATCTCATCACCATTTAAATTTTATGATTTTTCTAATGATGAAGTATCTCATTGTCAGATTTATTATCTTTCGCGTCGTAAAGAAAAATTTCAATGAAGGATCGTTAACACGAAACATAGAGCAATTTAGTCGTGCGTGAATACTATTATCGTAGTTCTCTCTGGCGAAATTAGTCACGTTTCAGGCATCGTCACTCGCAAGTGTCGAATGCCAATCTCTTCAATTTCGAGACGGTAATTTTGCTTTCGATTCTACGATGAGCATTGCGCTTCAAGGAGAAAGCTGTCGCGAAAATCAGATCACGATCCTTATACCGGGATTCATGGTCTATAAAAAATATTCCGATTCATCGACCTTGTTGAAGTCTATTTTAATCGATAAATAATTACTTTGGAATGTTTTCCACTGAGTATGTTCATTTACAAACTTAGTTATCCTTATCTGACTTATCTAAGCCATGAAATATCAAACATTGATTTCTTAAATGTTTTGTTACTTTTTAGAATCTTCCATAAAACAAACTAAAAGGAAGTAACTTTTAATATTTTATCAATTATATCTCAAGAATGTAATTATATAAAAAACAAGAAACACCTACGTCTTAATATTCGATTTATTTTTTAAAAGTATAATTAGTAAAAACTGACACAGCATTTTCTATTTTTTTGTAACTCCTTATTAAAAGATTTAGCAAATCTAGATCGAGATTTAGCGAGTCACTGTTTACGTTCTCTGAATACAATTAATACGAAAAGAGTCACTGCATTTACTGTTTCCCTTCTAATATTTTTAACTTACAAGATATACCTGTTTATATAGATTTTTTTGTCTTGAATTTCCTAAAAATCGCTCACAAACATTCGTAAAACTTTGAATACGGTACGATACGTTACGATAATATAACTAAAAATCATAATTAACCGTTCTCATCTTCTTCCGCTTAAAAATTGTCAATTTTCATTGCTTGCAACACAAGTTGCATTTCTTCATGGTGGTCAAATCCCAGCAAGCTGCGCTTTCTAACATTCTCCCCATAGAAACGTCGCGGATACTAGTCACCATAAATCAGAGTAAATACAAATCCTCGAAAGGAAACAGCGGCTGATAGATAACCCGATAGATCTAAAGAGATCTGTGCCACTGGAAGACCGTGGGGAATGCGAGATAGCCAGACGAGGAGGAGGTAGTCGGCGTTCGAAAGTAAGACCGAACGAAAGAGAACACGCACCGGGGACACATAATAAATTCGATGCAAATTGCAGCTTGTGACTGTAGCAGCAACGAACAGGCACAAAGGGGTCGATTAAGTGTACGAGTGGGTAGTCGGTATGGTGATTTGCATTGGCCAATTACGAAAAAGTGTGGTCGTTGGAGAAGGAGTCAGTGTGCCGGCCCGTTATGGGCCCGAGGCGATCTGAGAATTTCGGTGGAACACACGGCCCACATAGGACCCCGTAGGACCACGTGGCCCTGCTCATCCGAATCGCAAAGTTGGTCACGCTTGGAGTATCTGTAACGCGTGTACTGTGTTTCCTATTCATCGAGTCGTCGTTCGATGGAATTCAAAATTACGTTGAGAAAATACGATAACTCCATTTTTGATTATTTTCTAATTTTTGTGCTGTTCGACGATCAAGGTGAAATAGTTTAATATTATATAATTGGAAATGGGAACGATTTGTTAGGGCCAAGGGTACAAGCCTTGTAAAAATGGATCGGCAATGCAAGAATTATTATACAAAACTATAGTTACGCAGCTTATATTTTCCTCCTGCGGTCTTCAATTAATAAGAGAATATACTAATTATATTGCGAACTCGGTTGTTCGTTACGATCAGTAAATGATCGAATAATAGGATACGTCAATTAGATTAAATGGTACTAAGAAATGGATGAAAAAGTGGATAAGGAAAGTTGTAGATACATAGAAAAGATGTGTTCAAGAATTTTATGAGTTGCTTTAACCAAGTTCTTTTACATAAGCTTATCTCGTTCGTTAATTACAGAGAATCATCGTGGTTGTAGTTTATAGGCTAGTATATAATCATTCCTTTGATGTTCATTCTAAATTGTATAATACATATATAGATTATTGTTTGTTAGGGAAATTCAATGAAACTTTTCTTTGGGAATGGATCTGATATTTAAAACAAATTTTATCGCCGCTTAGAAAATGTTTCACGTATGTTATGGAATACTAATTACGTTTTAACTTCAGCAATGGAAATTTTTTTAAGTATAAATGTACGTAGTGTAGATAGATGACAAGGCTGTAAAAAAACACAGATATGATTGATGTGTGTCATTCGTGATATTGACAGTTTTTGATTTGACAGTCGAAGAATTTCATTAATAAGTTGTTAAAATTACAGATTCGCATAACTAACATCGCAATAGAATATTTTGCGGACGCTATATGAAGGGAATATTAATGACTTGACAGACTATGGTCATGTAGTCATATCTTTGCATAACCACTTTTTCTACCTTATTTACTTATGAAATTACTAAAATAATATTTATCGACAAACAATTTCTACTCAACGAAGAAATTTAATTAATTCTCGGATTAGGAGAAATCGTTATTCAATTTTGGTGAATAAATGAAATTGTAATCTGTTCAAATGAAAAGCGACAAAATACTTTCTACCTGGCAATGCAGCACCTATCCCTTCTATTAACAAAGACAACCAGGTGCATAAATATTCACGGCCTATATTACACCTTGCAGACACGAAAACTTTCCCCAGGAGTACGTCCGCGTTACAAGCACCTGCGAAAGAAGTCCTCGTGTAACAGTACATCAAGAAACATCCATGCAACACTATTGAAAACAAGAATTTTTAAGCAATTTGCATAGCCTCGTCGGCGATGTTATTCCTGTACTTATATAAGGAATCACAAATATTCTATTATCTGGTTTCCTATTAACGTGTTAATAAGCCTTGAAACCTAATCAATTCTATGTTTTAAAAATTCAACGAATCGAGAAATAGATTCATTATATAGTTTGGAATTACTATTGTTAGAAGTTGTAACAGAAATGAAATGGATTTTATTGGAAGTAACAGGTCGCCCGAATAAATGGTTTGTATTGTCGAACGACACAAATGTGAAAGTGTTTTCCTCTCTCTGCGCCAAGTGAGATCCGTATACTTTCATCGAACGTGCAATAAGCACCTATATGCATATACTTTTATATCCGTATCGGTAATGATAGCCTCCGTAGCCTACTTCGAATGCCGAGAAATTAATGGAGAATTAACAGGGTGAAAATTAATTGCCTTGGCAATGGAATTTCCTGAAACAATGGAATTTCGCAGAATATTTAGACGTATCGAATTGTTTTAAAATATAGCTAATGAAACAGAGAAATTTATTCAAAGAAAGATGAGAAAAGATAGAAGATAAGTTAACTGTTACGTGTACACTATACTAATCAATATAAAATCTAACATCGGAACAGCCATAACGATATATTATTCGAAAGTAAAGGGAACGAACAAAAGGTAAAACACTTCTTCACCAGTTCAAGCATGGAAACATCCTCTTCAATACAAGTCTGTCAAATTCCTTGACAAAGTTGCGAAGTCACTTTTCCATCGTTGCTTCATTTGCAAAATTAATAACAGCCTCGACAACTAATAGCCATCCGTAGTACAGAAGCTTATGTCAATTATTCGAGACGGTTGAACGCGTTGCAGGATATACTTACAAAACGTGCAATTAATAATTAGAGGCATCGGTTCGTAAACCGAACCGAAGTTACTCATCCGAACTGTGGCAACAATTAATGGCCCCGTATGACCCAAATATCGGCTACTCACTTTCTAATTCCCTGTGAGGATGCTGAAAAACGAGGATGAATGGCCAACGATTATTAACGCCTCGTCCGGCATCTTTCGACGAAGATCAAATCGAACGTCGGCTATTGTTTCAAGAGTATCGAGCCGCTGAAAATCACAGGGACCGTAGAAATCACGATGGACCGGCCAAGGACATGTCAAATCGTTCCTTCTAACTAAATCTCGAACATGATGTAGGACAAAGAGAATGACGTCGTTTGGAACAATGCACGGTTAAATGGTCGTACAGTACTGAACGACATGCTAGAATTCGTTTGTGTGTTTCGTATATTTTAAGGAAGAAAGTGTAGTTATTAAGTATCTTATAGGATTTAAAAATTGATTATCCTACGTAGGACGTAGACGAATATGTAAATCATTTAGCAGATTATTTTATACGTAAAAGTATGTCGTACAGTTTTGGACAAGGTAGAGGGTGTATATGAAATTTTCCTATCAAAGAAATCGAAATTCAAGATATACGATGTAATGCATAATGTAAAAGAAGAAAAGCAAGGTTTATTATCGTTATGAACATATATTTTACAAGAAATACATTTTTGTATATTACATGACTTATGACTTTCGCGCTTTAAAAGTTCCCACAAATGCTTAAAATTCGCAGTCTAGTGAGAAGTTTCACCGATGTACTCGCGAATGAACGAAAGGGGATCTTTCGAGGGCACGGGGCTCCTCGTCTTTCCTTCCTCGCACGTAACAGTTTCATTGTTTCATTGTGCGTCCTACGAGGCTTCCTATTTCGAGGCGGATGCGCGCTCGCCGCCCCGTAACAGTCATTTCTCAGCTGGGGTCTCTCTGAGCCGAATGCGTAACGGTCCGTGAATCGATTTTTCATGTGGCGATCAGTGACGAAGAAAAAAAGAGCGGGTAAGAAGAAGAACAGGAAAATGGGAAAGAGGAAAAAGAATGAGAAAGAACTGGACACGATGCAACGGGTGCATGAATCGAATATAGCGAGTCGAAAGAAAAGAAGAAAGAAATGTGGCTAGGAGATTCAGCGAGAGATGTTCACGGTCTGTTACTTTGTCAGACCAGTTTGTAATGGTTTGCGAGATAGTCCACGGAAACGTTGGATCTTGTGATGTCATAGACGATGCGTTATATTTTTTATGCTTGCGATGAAATACCGCGAAACCTTCATTTTATACCAAATACCAATTATCGCAGAGTTTCTTTAATTATCGTTTGTTTCGCTGTTTTAATTTTGTATTGAAAGTACTTGATACTTGATAGAATAGATCGATAGATGAAGCAGATTCTGCGTTTCAGTTCTTCGTGATTTATTACTTCAATTATGGTTCCATTGTTCTTAGCTTTCAGGAACACAATTTTCAAAAAATGTAAAGCAATTTCGTTTTACGAGGAATCGCAGTGTTTTAAATCTCTGTTGCCATGTTCTTTTTTTAAATATTACATCCGAATTCTTTAGAATGTCTTAATCTATTAAGTGAAACAGACAAATTAACTTATCTGAATGTGAATTACCAGTCGAACCTAAATCTATGCAAAATCGACGACTATTATATGCTATGAACATAGTATGGCGCAGGAGAAAACAGAAAAGTTCGGTATCGTATAATAATTAAGTAGTCCAAAAGATTTCACCAGAATCCGGAACTTCGATCGGAATCGTCGCACCCACGATCCTACTTTCTTCCCTATCTTTTAAACGAATCGTTTTCTTCATAATTTATCCCAAGATAGCGGAATTATCGCGTGCACGTCGTCGCGCTATCTGCACCTCCTTCCGTCGTGGCTAATGACACGTGAAAAATTTTACGCCGATCACGTCGTCTTTAAGCATCTAATAAATTGTATGGTCTGCTTACTGGACATCTTTCCTCCAACGGCCAAGATTTCACGTTTAATCGCAATAAAATTGCTGTTATAAACAGTGAAACAGGGCAAACAAGATATACGACATACCGCGCTAAAGAGGAGCTGATTTATTTATTGAAGTGGTATTTGCTTTTTATGATCAGACCATAATAAGTGAAGAGAAGAGTTATGCCTTTGTATTGTTTTAAATATATCGTTTTATTTTTCATAGCCAAACATCATTATCATTCCGATTATCATTCTGATCGTCTATGTATGTGCAATATTAAATATTAATTAATAATACATAAAATTGCAGAAATTAATAAAATTTCGAAGTAAAAGTTCGTTATGAATGATTCATGATTCGTTCAATACTTTCTTTTGGATGCTGCATTAGATCTCTGCTGCTTTCGTGAATTCGTTGTGGATGCTTCGTGAACTTTCTTTGTTGATAGAGTAATTAACAGACTCGGCCTAAGTGACTAGTCGAACAGTGCATAAGGAATGCGTGTACATTCCGTTTCTTGATTTCTTTTGCCTGCTGTTATTTAAACAATCGGTTACTTAGAGAGTTTCTTAACTGAGAGGATTTCTTAATAACGTATAAAAGTTCTTTAGCTCGATCTTACTACGATTCGTGTTTTTCTTTTCTATTGTTTGCTTTTTAACTTATTTTTTAAGATTTTCGAAAGTGTGATAATTGTTACGCGACTATTGTCGCGTTTCATTGTTCTATATCCGACAGGTTTATAAGAAATCTAAAAGTGGTTCCCTTGTTCAGGATTACTATGTTGAAAGATAGAAAGGCTTCTTAACTTTCACTGATTTTCTCCAATGCTCGCAATTAAAGCATGATCGGTAGCCTATCGAATTAAATCTATTGATCGATATAATATTGCACCGAATACCATGAAATCACTAAATTCACAAAAATTCTGCACAATTCTATTACCCAGTTTTTGCGACATAATTAATCTCAGTATAATAAGTACAGTGCAGTAATATACACATACAGGTCAGAGGATCTAGTAAAATAAAAAAAATAACAAATTTAAAAAATCAGAAAATTGCAGATAACTGTAGTTCGTATAAAAGCTTAGAGCATGCATATTTCTACATTTTCTTCTATCGAACTGTTACGGTTCTTTGTCTCCTGGATTCTATATTTAAAAAACTAGTTTGCCTCGGAATAATAGATCCGTAGAATAGCGTTAAACGCCAAGCCAGGTTAGAATAGTTTGCTCTACTGTTAATACTTCTTTTTCTATGTTCTACAAATCAAAAGTAACCTCCGTAACAATGGTTCAGTCTAACACTCGTAACCGTTGGATCAAGATTTTCAAGATTTCCTAGAATTATCCTCATGTAGTAAATCGAATTACCTTGATATACTAAATCGCATTACTCGTCTAGCGAAATGGTATGCGAAATTGCACGAGAAACGGCGCGTTTCGTTTAAACGGCGGAATGCAAAACTGTTCGTTATCGATATCTCAGGATAGGATGCACGGAGCTAATGAGATGTATCGAGGACAAATTCCGAACTGCGTACGGGGAACCAGTTTATCTCGAAAGTTTCGCGTATCGAGATCAAGCTGTGCGACCGATCTATGCCGGACCTCTCGTGATCGCCATCCAATTATTTCGATCAACCGGATTATACATAGCAGCTACACACGAGAATCGGCCGATAATTGCCCGACATCCTAACTACGAGACTATGAATCGATGTTCCCGATCTCCGCTTCGAAGAGAATAACGATTTATCCTTAGGGGATCGTTGGTGATCGTCTCTAACGATCGTATAACAAGCATTGCGCTCCGGATGGTGAAAAGAATAACAGAATCTTGTTGATACTAGTATCTTGTCTTGTTTTAAATTCATGGGTGTTAACAAGATATTGCTCATTGGATACACGTGTGATAATTTGGGAAAATTGATCGTCAATTATCGCGGAAATTAATTGCCTTTTGTTCTAGAAATTTTGTTTTGAATTCTTGGTCGCTTGTTTTTCGATTCACATACTCTAATTTCTAATGATACTGAACGTTTTTTCCCATGAAATTTGATACAGAAAAGCTTATAAAATTCTGTATACGACTCGTGAATTGAAAACATATAAAATGCATGCAGTGATATTAATAAAAAGGACCATTTTTTGAATCTTTAATGGAAAGAGCTGAATCGACTTACGAGGACAATTAATTTATGAATCAAACTTAAATTTCTGGAGGACAAATTAAAATATCTTTACGTTTCATGTAACATTCAATTAAACATTGAAATTACCTTTAGCACGATATATTTATCAATACATTAAATTAAAATACGTCACGACGTTTGTTCTATTATTGTGATATTTATATGTTATAGTTATTAATTACTATAATTTATTACTAGGTTCGAAGACGAATTTTTAATAAGAATAATCCACAATTCTCTGTGGTAATTTTCTTTCTTCGTATTTTACAAAAATTACATTGCGTGAAATGGTAACAAACGAAAATGAAAACGACGGTGTTCGCAGCGGAAATTGTATGAAACAGATCGCAGGTGGTCCGAGAAGGATTGCGGAATCGGGAGAGCGGATGCTCGCGAAACGATTCAAACGAGATCGCTGTCCGAGGAATTCGAATGGAGAACGGAAGCGGCGAACACGCGGTCGCGTGTTTGGCGTGACACGGCTACCGCGTCGATTGACAGTTCTTACCGATGTTTGAGAATGAAATTATTTGCTGAGAGATAGTGGTAATTGCAGCAAGGTGGCTCGTTAGCACGGTCTACGGTTAGTATAAATCATACGGAAAATAGAATGACTCAGAAGTAACGGGTAATGCGTTGCAAGAGTAGTTTAATCTTGAGTTAAGTAGCTTTTTTCGTTAGAATCTCATTTCATCGGGACAGATGGAAATAGATTGAAAATGTTCTGTTTCGATTGCTTCTGCTCAGAAGTTGTCATATAGATGAGGAAATTTGAAGAAGGATACGTAATGGCATGTTTACAGGATGCTTTTCATTTTTCTGGACAAATTGCAAAAGCATAATATACGAACGAAATTGAGGAAAAGATTTTTTATAAATGCTTTGTTATCAACGTAATATTAAATCTACCTGTAGCGATGGATTCTGGATTACTGTAAAAAATTGTCAAAGATATTTGTAAATCCAATATCAACAATGCTGCTTACAATTTTGTGATAACGATTTTGCAATCAAATTTCGTTTGATATTTCCTCCTCTATTGCCTTTTTTCCTCTTTTCGTTTGAACCTTATGCTTCTTCAAATCTATAAAGAAAATCCGTCGCACTAAAAAAAAAAGTAGCGAGTACGGAAATGCTTCGACTTTTACAACATGATTCAGTGTCAGATTTCGACAATTAAGCCTGAAAATATGAAAGCATTTGTCACCCCAGATCGTCTTTGGATGGTTATCAAAGGTGATATCAGAACTTTCCATCGCTGGATGATCTGCTTGTTATCGCGGATTTCCACGCAAAACGATTCACTCTTGCAGAACGATCTTTTCACACCGGTTTTCCATTTAGCCGCAGGAGGATCGCGATAGAGACTCGTTGAAAACCGCGTGCCGCCTGGGTGACTCGCGGCGCTTTTTCAAAACAGTCAAGGCCGAGTCGCCTTTCGCCGCGAAAACTCGAAGGAGAAGCGTATCCTCCGCCGATCGACTCGAACCTGACGCAGGTGGATCGATGATACGACCGATGGATCTATGAAGCGGGACAGCGATTTGCGTGATTTTCAATGAACGTTTCAGTGATCTCGTATCCAAACGTGAATACTATTTGGAGCATTCTAAATATTCAAATATCACTTCCTTGTCATTGCGACACCTTGTGGAATTCGAAGTTGAAATCTTCAACTTCTATCTGTATCCCATACTTTTTTGTGACGCATTTATCTACTAGCTGCAAACTACAACGTGTTCTGTTTCGCTCCAATAACGTCACATCGGGTCCTCTGGTATCGCGATCGATCGAAACCAAGACGAACGTAGAAATTCATTAAATATATTGTGAGCGGTTCTGTCTATCGCTGACCTAATAACGAGTAAGACTGTATTTAGGTTGTCTCCATCTGCGGCACGTTGTGACGCAAATCGTTGGTCAGTCGAAAGATGCAAGAAGCGGTGGTTGCGTGGTCGAGTATACCGCGTGTATCTGTCTGTCTATCCGTTTGCTTGACTCTCTGACACGCTGTCGGTCACGTGCGTCCGACAGGTCACGTGGCGGTGGTCATGCTTCGTGCACAGCTCCTTCTTGCCGTGGTTCTCAGGTATTGCTACCTTCGCGTGGTTACCGTATGACTTTTCAACGTTGAAGAAAATACAGATGTTGTCTTGATTTTTGTTCAATACGATATGAATTTTTCGATTTGAAATTTGTCGATTTCCTTTGATAGATTCTTGATCTAGAGTACTAAGGTTTTGTCTATTCTGATGCTTTGTATCGCCAAAGTTCTGGCAGAGAATTGGGATAAAAATATAAATGGTTAAAATATTATACTCAATGGTTGGTACAGTATCATATACTGTGTTCAAATATTTTGCATCGCCAAATTTTTAAAACACTAGTAAGATTATTTCGCACTCAAATACGTGCTTCATCGAGTTTCAATACGGTACTGAATCCCGTACTGAAATATCAAATATCTTACAGCGTTAAATTTGTGCCAGGAACCTAAAGTAATTGCATGAAAATATTTTACGTAGGCCGGTTTTTGTTGGAATACTACAGTGATTCCGTATTGAAACCCAAACTAGACTAAAGAAAAATATATTTGTTACATAAATCACGCAAATGTTACTAAATGGAAAGTGAAAGCGCATACGGTACTTGCACAATTATACGTGGGAAAAATTGTATCATCGTAGAAGCATAATTCTTATTAAGTTATTTGCGGTTCGTCGCGAATTTTTCCTATTTCATCTCAAGAGGGAACACACGTTCCAATCAAATCGCCCAGTATCCTGCAGTTTCCTGACGCGTGTGTGTGCTTTCTCTAATTTGCAACAACATCAGGAAGACACTGTACGTTTTCCACGGAAGAGATGCGAGCACTGTCTTTACCGCGGCTATGTGAATCACGGAACGCATAACCGAGGAAACGTTCGTTTCCACTGGCGATTACTCGAGTCTCGTGTATGCAATTGGCGCGCAACCAGGTCCGTGAACCTCGGCTTTCGTTGTTGGCTTCATTTTAGTAATAAAATATAGCGGTTGAACCGAGAGACACTGTCGTTGGTTTCTTAAGGTCGAAACGTGACAGCGAGCAGCGCCAGGGTCGTTCTCCCCTCTAATCTCGTATCCGTTTCCAATCGGTTCCAGCGACTTTCAGAATTACCATACGGACTAGGTGTTATTTCATTTCTCCTGTAGTCGGAAATGTCACTTGAAAAACGAGAAACCCGTATTTTTAATCATACGACGAGTACACGTGTTTTTACTCGATATTTTTCCTTATTTTTGGAAGGGGGCGGAGCAGGAAAGAATTTGAAAATCATTAGAGAACATTAATCTTCTATTGAAAACATTTCCTTACAGGTAACTATAAAAAGGCTTAGGTTACGTCAAGTTAGGTTATATAATTTTCGAAATGCATATAATTTCACTAACGATATTTTAACCAAGAGAAAATACTCCAACTTCTAATCCTAGAAATATGTGTGATATCGATAAGAATTTTTTAGATTTCCTCTATGATTCTAATTTAGTTTTTTACGAAGATTTTTATTGGCGGTGAACTCGTCGATTTTTTATCAGCGTGTAATAGCAGCCTGCGAATAATATGAAGGAAATCTGTAGAAATAATTTTGTCATGCCAATGTCAAACTTCTTCAATATGTCCGACAAAATTCTACCAAAATTTTTAACTTCCTCGCGACAATGCCAACTTCTCTACGTACCAAGCAGTCTCGAATATAATCCAGTGCCCTGAATGAGGTCCAGGTCTGGCGATAATTGCTGCAGTCGTGGTCGGCGTCCCTGACCAGAAAAAGGAAGTCAGAAAGAGGAGTAAAAGGTAATCGCAGACACGAGGACTGCTTTTAACGGTATTGCTCGCTACTCCAGTTCGCGTGTGGCTCGAGTCAATCCAGCGGATCCTTGTTCCGACTCGGGAGCCTGATAATGTATCGTTTTGATCTCCGTTCCTCCTGGTTGAACGGCTGTGAAAGCCACCGATCGAGATATCGTAAGCGGCGATCGAATCGCGTCGCGCGTTCGCAAGACCGATATATTGAGGTAGGTTTCCGCGACGTACACGTGCTTATCTCGTAAAACCAACGAGATTAATAATCCTCGATAAAGCGTGAATCACAGATACAATTAACCGCTTGGAAGGTTTTTTTGGCAGTTCATGGAATTTACCAAGCAGTTTGATGTATTACGAGCTTGTTGAACTGTGTAAGTGTGGATTACAAGTTCACGATAAAAACTGTCGACCGTTGGTTGACACAGAGAAAGAGGAAGATTGTAGTAAATAAGAGTTTTTTAATCCTTTCAAGGCGAATTTTTCTTTTATCTCTTAATGTATGGATTATAATACGGAATATAAGGAAGTAAACGAATAAAATTATAGCAAACTAGGTGTTTCTTTGCAGTTATCAAAGAACGCTGGATTTTCGCAGTTAATTAGGAGGAAATCTAGACGTAATAAATGGCAGTTGATCTCAGTTTATTCCAAATTGAGCTATGTGTTTGCATTCCTAATTAATTGCATTAATTAATTAACTTTTAAATCGATGTTTAGTGGAAGAAGCGAATGATAACTGTGCGTTATGAGCGTTTGAAATTTATTTTGTACTTTCTTAAATCTAATTTATATAGCGGTATGGTTAATGAAAATTGTGAATTAGGAGAGTTGGAAATTTAGTTTCTTTCCTTAAACTTAATTTATATGACACAGAATTAATGAAGATGGCGAAGAAAGAAAACGGTTTCAGCGTACAAAGTTTCAGCGAAAAAATGTTCAGAGACAATTCTGGAAGAAATTAATCTGCCGCGTTGATAGCGCTGTTACCGGTTCCCACGATCGAACACTTTCTCCGTCGAACCAGCTCCGTACGTTGGATGCACAGGATTTCACGTTCTTTGGCGGTTAAGCATGCAAAACAAATGTATTCCTCGTTCGACGATCCTCTTCCGTCCCGCGACATGGTTCTCCATTTCCGTGAACATGAGAAATTCTTGTTGTAAGTCGAAAACAATCCTGTTTGTTAACTCGTGAGGAAGATAAAAGAAATTTTTTAATATCGAATTATTGTTCGATTTAGTCGATTTAAGTGGTAGTAAAATATTCTTAAACATATTTAAACATTTGGATTCAATAATAAGGTCAGTCAATTCTTTCTATTCTTTCCATAGTATCAAGTTAGTAAATGGAAATTGATAGTAAACTGTTCTTAAGCAGATATGTACTAACACGACTCGGTTAGTGGTAAATTGTTTTTAAATAAATGAAGACAATTTTCCTACAGTAGTAAGCTATTGCTAAAGAGTTTTAGATGAATTGGTTTCGGCACCAAGCTGCTTTTATAAATAGATTTACTCAATTTGGTTGGAGAATTAAATTGTTATTAAACTGTCATAAATGATCGTTGCTTGATAGAAATAAATGGCAGTCTTGTTCCTTGTCTTTGTTTCCATTAGTATTCAAGAATATTGATGGCAGTGGTTAACAAAACGTGTAAAACTATTTAGTAACCTGCTTAATAAATCGTAAATTAATGATACGTTGATAAATGCTACGTCGGTGTACAAGGTGATCAATTGTCAATGATGAGTATTGCATTTGTATATCGATATTCGAGAGAATCGTTTATATTTATTGAGGATAGAGAAGAATGGGAAAAAGCTTAAAAAAGGTTTCTACCAAAGAAAACTGATGCAAGAAGAGAAACTTATAATTCATTAATAATTCCTATAATACTTGTAATTTGTTAATATTTCCTCTAACACATGGTATAAAATTGTCATTCTATCAACATCCTAAAGGAGTTGTAGAAAATCACGTTTCAAACCGTCCAAGTGGCCATTATATAAGAAAACCGGACTGACCTTTTCCACGTCAGTCGCTAAAAACTCGAAGCTTAACGCTTGAATTATCTCTACTGCTCACGTCATGATTATGTCACGCGACGAACAAGGTATTTTATCACGAAAGAAAAGGAGAAAAAGCGTGAAAACGTATCCTTTCGCGTCAAAACCACCCTTACCATCGCTAAACATGGTGACGAACGAATGTACATGATGTTTCGATTGCGAAAACTTATTGAGCAAGTGAGAGCGATCATCATCCTGGCATGATTAAACGCACACGCGTGGACAAGTCTTCAAAGATGGCTTTACGCTCGCAAAGAACTATCCGGAGTTAGTTAACTAACATATTATACATACGTATGTGCGAGTGCAAGTA
Source organism: Bombus huntii (assembly GCF_024542735.1). Taxonomy (NCBI): domain Eukaryota; kingdom Metazoa; phylum Arthropoda; class Insecta; order Hymenoptera; family Apidae; genus Bombus; species Bombus huntii. The sequence continues at coordinate 14,151,322 of NC_066244.1, read as the reverse complement.
GTTAAGTCGATGCTGTGTCAGTATTTAATTCGTGCATTCAACTATAGCGTTCAGTTTCGAAAGAGTAAATCGAATCCTGTTAGGTTGCCCTTTTCCTGGTTTGCTGTTTGATGCGTGTTTAATCAACTTTCGCAACGAAGCATCATCCTAAATCCTAACAATCTATCTACAAGATTCTTATAATCGAACTCATTAAGGCCAATGTTGAGTTACAGCTACATTTCATTTGCAATTTTTTCTTTTTCGATCAATTTATATCATTGTATTTTTGATGTTCATATAATGAACGAATTTTTCGAAATACTATATCTTTGTTCACTTGAATTTTATAGTTTTGTATTCGTATAAATAATAAACTAGAAATGTTTTACAGTTTGTAGTGATTGAAATATTTGTATTATATACTGCGATATACTTAGTTTCTTTCATTTAAATTATGCAAATTATCTTTGCGATTCCTAACGAGCAAGCATGAATAATAAAATTTTTAATGTTGCAAATTTTTCTTCTACGGCCATTATTCATTATATCCTTAGATTTGGTAATTATAACACTAAAAACTGCTATATACAGATGTAATAATCGCCAAACATTATGCAGCAATAACAACGTAAGAACAGCAGAGAAATCAATAACTCGATAATAATTTATAGATATTAAAACATCAAAAATAAAGAACATTTAATAATCCAATAGCAGCCACCATGCCACAAGCTTTAACCACAAAGCCTCCGTAACTTTTGTAAACTTCAAAGTATATATATAAACGCTTCACTTCTCAGTTTCTCTCAAAATAGATTTTATATTCCATTGCCTGTCCCAACGTTAATCACGTTGCTTCGTCATTAGAAGCTAATAGAAACGAAATATGAAATTAATGGAAATTAAAAGCAGTAGACAATCCATCGAAATACACAGCTATTAAAACGATGGATAGGTGTTTTACGGGAATAGTGGGTAAGCAGTTTCGCCCACGGCGGAAAGTGAGATCTCGCGTTTTCGATCGCCAAGTGGGTTACGTCGTCGGTGAGATTGTTGAAACTTGCGACACGTTTTCCTCAGGGTCAGCGTGTCGGCGACTTCGCACTCGAAACGGACGTGCACAGCGTATGCGCGGTCACGTCCGATGCTACCTATGCTCACGATCAACTCGCGTTCCTGTCCAGAAAATTCATTCGAGGCGTACAACAGACTACGACACTTGTTAGATCGTGACATGAAGCTGGATTAATATAAAACAGAAATAAAAAGGAACACGCTTCCATGAAGTATTTCCAGACGCTGTCTGCGACAAATTTAAGTAGTCCGTTTCCGTGTATTAAATTTAATTCCGAGATTCTAATCTGTTTCTACTTTCGTGAAATATCTACCCGTTCTCTTTTTGTCACTTTAATTCTTTGGCTTCTATGTTCTATGCTCGTGTTTGCCAACATCCATTCTTTTGGTATAAGTGGTAAAATGCGTTCAACGAGGTCTGTGATAGCTGGTCTCTGAGAAAAAACGAACCCGAGTCTCCTTTGAAATTGGAAAATTGTACGTTCCTTCGCAATTTGATGGATTTATGTCGTAATTAATGGCCGCATCGTTCGTGATACACTTTTCTGCGCGATCCTTATAAAGAGATCAGAAACGTATTCGGGTCACGAACATGGATTAATACTCCAAGTACTCTATAATGTAATATACTTTGTAAATGTCAATGTGTAGTGTGAGAATTAATCCGTATTGAGAAGATAATATATTGATGTATACGTAACGTATACGTATCGTAGTTTTAGTAGATCAATGACATAAGTGAAAAATTGGAAGGTGTTAGATAACATGCGTCACTGGCCACAGAAATGACTAATTCTCTTAATAAGACAAGCTAACTCAAATATATTACGTATATTGTCTAGTTTTTAACGTTATCAAAAATTTACCTCGTTACTTAATTATCGTACAAATACAGCATCTATAAAATTATTTTCTACCAACTGTTATTTATCGTTGCTCCGGAACAGAGATATGCCACTTTTTCGCCAGTTCAATATTTTTCTCCAGAAGATTTATTTCTTAGAATTGAACTTTGCTGTTCAATCTCCGCTTTCCTGCGCGTAATTACTTTTTTTCTGAAATCTACTCTCTGAACATCCTTTCCATTAACGTTTGCTAATTGACTCCTACAGTCCTATTGCTTAAATACCTTTTCACCTACCATGTAATTTTCCCACTGAGACAAATGATGATAAATTTGAAAAATTCGCGATCTCTCTTTCGATTTGCACGCTCCAATTTTATCTCGTCTTTGTGAATCTCCGCGATGCGGAAGAAACGTGGTGAAGCGTTCACGCGTTCACCTGGAACATTGGATTCCTAGGAGGATCCATTATAACGTCCCCAAGCCGTTACGTTTTCGTCGTTTATTATCCGTGTCGTGTATCGGAAAAATCTAGCGCGAATAAGTCTAAAAACGATCGCAAGTACGATTCAGAAATCGAAGAAAAAGAGATCCGCGTCTCTCTTCGACACATAGGATATCAATGGACGAATTGCTTATTGCGAAAGTCGTGGAATACCAGAGGGATTTCTCTTCTCTTGCTTGGGTGAAAAAGCAGCTCAAGGCGACGCCCGCGTATGCAACTGCAATCGCGTAATCGGGAACGTGCTTGTATATAGCAGATGTGGTTCTTTCGATTTTGATCTCTCTATTTCGTCGGTTTCAATAGTGTTCAGTCCCTTGAAGGATATAGAAATGATTCATTGAACCATACCTTCAGAAAGGTATAACGAACATTATTGCGAACGAATGTTATCCTTTGGTTATGACATTTCACTTGTTTCTTAACCTACATCGTATTTCATATATCTTGGAGCCTAAAGTTCTTTTTATTGCGAATCATTACGGGAATTGTAATTAGATGGCTCGTGTCATGTTCTCAGACGAAGATTGTTAACGTTGTAGATACTGGCTCGTAATATACCACACGTGGATGATTACAGTTAAAGCAGCGCGATGAAAATAAGTGTTTCTATCCTCACAAAAATCAACATCAATCTGAAAGTAGCTCCATGTTTTTAGTAACTGCGAAATCAAAAGAGGTGGAATTTGTCGTTTGATTAGCGTTGAATTCAGCAGCGAAATTCGCTCGTGAAGGCAAGACGATAAATACGCTCTTCTTTTTACATCAAGTTTCTTAATTCTTAGGTTCCGTTTCTTAATTCTTTGAATTCTATAGAACTCTGTCAAAAGAAAGAAACCTTATTCATCCGTCCGTTCTTCATTAATTTATTCTTTATTTAACTGTTCATTGCGCCAAATTGATGATAAGCCAACGGTCAAAAATTGACGATGACCGAACGAGATGACATCCGGTTATCCAACCGGTGGCCACTTCTCGGTAGTCCATCTATCGAGATCGACGTACTCTCATGGTTCGAGGTCATCCTCGTCCAGGTGCATTGGGTCAGCTGGTCGACTTCGTGTCGCCCTTCTTTCTCCGACGATCTGGCCTCAGGCCAACTGGGACCGTTTCGCAGTCGCTGCCAAAGGGGGCAATGCTGTTGCTCAATGATCGACAACGATCATGCTCATCGATCCTTCATAAAGGAAATCCGCGTCTCATGAACAAAACGAAGAAAGTTTGTTACCTGTGTCGAAACCATAACAGTTTCCTTTAGAACGATCTCAGCATGAAATTGGAAGTATTCTCTCCAGTATCGTGGAGTTACATACTTTTTTACTTCGAAAAATAAGAAGTTCTCTGGATTTTCGGAGAAATTAATACTTTCATAAGATTAATCGTATCGTTAAAATTATAAATAAAGGAAATGTAGGCAATATTCGACACAATCGAAACAAACAATTTATTTATGAATATTCATATAGAGAATGCTTTAGTGGGTTAGTGTATAAAAAAGTATAATGCGGCAAATGATAGAAGTATTCAAATCGCATGAAAAGTAATATTGGAACGTGGTCTTCTCATTAACGATGTAAGGAAGCAACCAGGCGAATTAATGTGGTAATCTAGAGTAATTATCCTTTGTAATTACATAAGCGTACATAAATGGGCAATTATAATAGATCGCAGCAGAATGTATTATCATTTTTCGTATAAATACAATCTCTTTATTATTTTATTTCCATAGAATTCATTCTTATGCAGTTTTCTAGAGAGCTAACTAACTATGAAATCGTTTTCATCGTTATACCAATGGTTTCGTGAAGTATCGGCCGAATGAATTCGCGGAGATCGTTAAGAACCGAGTAGTTGGCAATTAAAGAAATCACTGATCGATCTCGTTCGACAAATACGTATCGTCAGTAGCCAGGGTTTCGTAATCATGTGCCGTAATACCGAAGGATAGCTTACACGCTCTGTTTACCGTAATATTGTGGACATTGTAACGTTGTAATAAAGGAGCTCGAGTATAAATGCAAACCGCTCAAAGCGCTTGCAGAAAAAGTTTCAGTGAAACAATTGTTATCGTCGATCGGAAAGAATCGGCGAGCCATATTGCTTGCTCGAACGATATCAACATATGTAGAATCGAGTTTTATTCATTTTTAATATTATTTAATCTTACAACATGTACGTAGGTAACATGATATTTAAATCTTCGTCTTTGTTTATTTGTAAAAGATGCAATGTTTATATATCAAGTTTTTACGTGCGTCGATAATTAAATTAAATTAAAATAATTAAGATTATTAATTAGATAACAATTTAATCCGCATTACAACCAACAACGAGAAATTTTTCGAGCCGATTGCAGTAGAGTTTTCAAGAAACCACTAGAACATTTCATAATATATATCCAGGATCTTTGGAAATCAATAATTAATCGATTATCTCTCCAATAAGAGAATTCATTTCGTTTCAAACGAAGCTGAACATTCAATAATTCTTCGAAAATTGTCAAGTTTCGTTTCTACATCCGTTACAAGAATCCGGAAAGTATCAGAAACTCGATAATCCAAGAAATTATTTCTGCATGAAATTGCCAGCCATAAATCCTGCCTCGACGAACAAATTCCCCGACTGATCCTACTTAGCAGTGACGTAATAGCGATTCAAATAGCGCTAAAAGTTAACGGCGATCCAATGGAACAGGTGAGAGAGGTAGTAGAACAGGCTGGGTCGCGACTATAGCCATTCAAGACCAACGAAATTCTGCGAAATCGGTGAACTCGGCAAATCGAGTATATCGAATGAATGAAACACCAGCGTGGAAAAGAATCCGCTTGATCTCAGATGACGCTGGATCCTGCAGGTGTACCACGACACGACGATGAAAAACAAGCCGACTGTCTGGATTTTTCCTCGACTCGTTTGGTCCAAGAATGTTCGAAACAATGGCGGTGAAATCGCTTTCGATCGAATTTTCGGTGAATATTAAGATTTCGAATCATTTCCTGGTGGAAAATTTTTGTAATGGTGATTTAGGATTTCGAATTTAAGATATTAGAATTTGGAATCGTCAGGTTGCAAGATTTTTTAATAGGTATCTCGATTAATTTCGATTTCATATTTTTGAGACTTTGGTTCAACACAGGGTTTGACAATCAGCCAATGTGAGTGGTAGAGTAAAGTAGATTATCTATTATTTTATGATCTTTTTGTTTAAAAATTCTGAATTCACAAAATTTTTCGTCCATGCTTAAATCCTACAAAAGTCTGCCAATGACTCGATTACTTGTCGTTAAACGATTTTTACGTATATCGTTATACCAAACACTATACTTTACTTTCATCGACACAGTCAGGAAGAAGAAGAGAAGAAATGGATTAAAAGAATTTACTTTCAGTTTCATAATGAACATCTATACTGGCCTATTTTCCTCGACAGTATATCGATACGTTTATGTAAAACAAAACGACCAAGTGGAAAAGCCTCGTGCGGTACGTCGCGCGTGCGAAGGTTTCCAGTAGATTTAGCCGGTGTGCACGTGGCACGAGCCGAGACGGAAGGGGAAATATTCTCGCGAGAAGAAGAAAGGAGTCGGTCAGATAACTGTACGTCGCGGCCTCTGGACGACATCTTCAGCATCGTCGAAGCCTGGGACCTCTTCTCCTCTCATTCCCATACGGATACAGTATATGCCTTATACAACGATTCCCGATTTGATCTTTGGTCTTCGTTCAACACACGCTTGGACGTCGTCTAGTCTTTGTCTGTTGGCTGGTTTACTTACTTACCGGCATCGTGCAATTCGAGGTCTTAGTCTAAAACAACCGGTACACTTTGCCGTCGGTTGTTTTCCAAGAACGACACCTCAATGGCATTAAGTCGACACCGTACGACCATTGTCTTCCGTTTACGAGATTATTAGTTTTTCTTGCGTTTTTTTACAATTACGTAAATGGAATAGAGCGAGGAATGAATGGAAGATAATATTAAAGTACGATATTTCTTTGATTTTAATATACCAATTTTGCATATTCATGTTTTATTTACCGATTGTTCTGCATTTACGTATATGTATTTTTTGTTACGACATATTTGTGACGCGTAATTGCTCGTTTCTGCGCGTTTAACAACGTGACATCGACCGAACGTTAGGTTGATCAAACATCATTTCTCGAGCAAACATCATCGTTCACCACCCACCGCTTCTTCTCCTACGGGTGCTATTAAGTGTCCTTGATGAATATATCGAACGCGTAAACTTTTCAGAATCGGGTAATCTGTTACAGTAAACAAAATTGACATATTCTGATCGTAATAATAAATATAATATACCTAAAATCTCTGTAATACTGGCAAAATAAGTATAGCATTACTAAAATTTGTACGAATTTACACGAAGGCTCGAATCTCTTTAAAGGCAATCAACATAATACGTATGATACGATATAATAAAGATAAATTCTAATATTATGTACAAAAACTTATTTCTCATGAAAATAATCAAGAAATTGTTTATTTACAGATGTAGGATCGCTATCAGAAGTGAGAGCATCTAGGATAGAAAGGGATCTGCAAGGTGAGCGTTTCACCCTCTCAGCGTGCCTGTCTTGCATCCAACTCATGTCTGTTTTCTCCAATAGAATTTCGCTCGAACACAGACTTCGTAGCCTGAAATTAATACATTTCATCAACCTTATTATTCGATAGTTACATTATTCGCGACGAGTACCACGTTCGAGCGTAATTCTATCGGCAACAACGATTCTCTCTTTCGCTTTCCTCTCTCGTCTCCGCTGTCTGGCCTTTCTCTTCTCACAGTTAAAACCGATCGTTCTGTCTCTAAAAACTTGCATTGTGCGTGTCGACGCGAGGTGCGGCCGTGTACATAATCAAAAGTTATACTTATTTCGAAATACATACATGTTTCTATCTGTCTATGTGTCTTTTCTTTATTTTTCTTTTTTTCTCTTTTTTTTTGTAATACTTTGTCTTTAATTCTATTTTATTCCCTTCTCTCACGTACATGCCACCTTGCGTTACGTTTCCGTGGGTAAATGGGCTCAAAATCGCTGACCAACGACTCACAGAAAATACAGTTTGTTACACAAGATCGAAGATGCAATATCTCTTTGTGCAAACTAAGTGCTTTCGTAAAAAGCTTTAGACAGATTAAAAGTAATTTAACAAAATGAATAGCCTGTTGCTCAGTTTCTATCGAACCAGGTAAAATTATTTCTCGAGTTATCGTTATTGCAGTACGGGTCGCGTAAAGTTGTCTTTCTCGAATACGAAAAGTAGAGTGAGTGTAATATGAAACTACCTTCAGCAATTTATCACTGTCTAATCATGGCGAATCGTCGAACGTTAGAATTGCAATATTTTATAATTTTCCACAGAAAATTTGAGGTAATCGAACCACTATTGAAAACATATCTTAAATTTATTTAGAGCTTCTTACAAACAGAATTATTTTCCACAAAGGAGTATCGCGTCCAGGATCTCGTATTACAGACTGTATATAGTCTCGAGGGATTTGATAATCAATCTAACAAAACGATTCGAAAGAAGAAAGAATAAAACCAAACAGTAAACAAAAATGAGACAAGTATATCAACAATGAACACGATTATAGATACATAGAAGAAACTTTCACTATTCGAAACGTAAAATTCGTTTCACGGTTCGCACGGACCCATAAATCGAGCACGAATTAGACACGGCTTCATTGTGACCGAGCAAAACACAGATCCTCTGTAACTCCCTTTCAAGTCCCTCGAGCTGTACATATTATATTATATATACATAATACCGATACTGGACAACTTTTGAACGTCTGGCGCGCCTCTTATCGTCATTTTCCTGCGCGCATTGATTCACGGAGTCCCGTTTCCGGTAGCACGAAACGGAACGAAACGAAACGATATGATTCGGGCCCGTGAACAGTGCGACGATCGGAAATCGATACTCGTGGACAGAGGGTAGAGAAACGGGGACGTAGCAGGTTGCTCTCTATAGTCTATATACCAACAGGATGACTCGTCCACTAAGATCGTCTGTCTCTTTTTTTTCTGTTTCTGTTACTGCTCCCGCCTGCTCCTCGCCTCTTCAACTCTTCTCAACAACTGGATGCCGTCTGCCTCCAACGTCCGCCCGCCACTCCGTCTCTCCGACGACCTACATTATCTAAAACTAAAAATACAAATAATCAAACCAAACAAACCAACAAATATATCTATATAACTATATATATGTACACATATGAACGAATGAAAAACCGATTGGCCGAACTGAAACCAATTAATACTGACGATAATTGCGACTGTTGAATGACTCAAACGAATTTACCACATGACTTGGACGATTCTCTTGTTCTCTATTAATACAATTATACATGGATAATCGATCAATTATAACGGTCACCGAAACACGTGCTCCTCGTGCGGCGATTGTCCCCGGTGTTTCTGAATGATCCTAAAATCCTCCTGACTCGTTCCATACTCGATGATCGTCCTCAGGTGTTACCACGGTCCTCCTAGTCTCGGCTCGACCCGGTAAATCCATTCCTCCGGTCGGTCTATTAACGAAAACTGCCCGAACCTTCGTCCAAGATGGAGCCAGCACGGAGTTCGCTACTCAGGTACTCGGTACCACGTTGGACAACGGTCGTCTGTATGCTAGAATATTATCTACGTCTAGCAGAGTATTCTACGATAAGGAACCAGCACCAGATTCACCTACACCTTATGTGGTTTATCCCTCGAGAACCTCTGACGACGATTGGCAGCTGAAAGTAGCTCTCGACAACGCACCCATCAAAGCATTAAGGGATATCGAAGAATCTAAATTGGAGGAAAATCAGGAGAGAGATTCTGGGAATCAAAGTAGCGAAGGAAAATCGTCAACGAAATTGGACGAGTTATCCAGGGAGAATGATATATTTAGCAGAAGAGAATTAGGGTCAGATTCGCAGAGATTCAAACCTGCTAAGGTCAGGCCAGCGGATAATCTTCCTACGTACACTGTTACTCATGAATATGTCGCGAACAATTTTGAAGACGATCAACCTAAGAGTTTCAGACCTCGAGCGCCTAAAATCTTTAAACCTCAGCCAAAAGCTCCTTCTACACTCAAGAAATTAGACATAAAGCCTCTGGCTACTGTAACGTACCATGGTTTCGCTGAATTCACTACGACTGTAGGCGAAACTGTCATAGTTTTCTCTCCAAGTACGTCACCAGCTCCAGTCGGTCGCCCGGCTACTACGATCAAAGGAGACGCGACCTTGAGACCTGACGACGGAATCGCAGTAGTAAAGATCAGGCCAACCAGCGTGGTCACTGGTCAAGAGAAGACCAAGCAACATCCTGGACGTAAATCTGATCCAAAAAGCGAAACAGGCGATCCTTTGTTAGACGCCATTAACAGAGCTAATATTCAGCCAAGTGTCACCGAAGATTTCGAAGTAGAATCTTCAACAACATCTACGGAGCCTCTTCTTTTAATACCAGATGTCGAAACTGGCTCGTTAAAACCTACAGGTCTTCTAAAAGTTGTAGACTCTACTACTTCCCTTGATGGCACTACCACTCACTATAAGAGTTTAATTTATGGAACATACATTGGTACAAATTACGCTCAGATTATACATACGTCGTCGAACGTGTACTTTTTCCCTGACGAAGCCACTGCGACTTACGATGCCGAAGATACTACCGTAGATTATGGAACGACTGCCACTGAAGAGCCTGAACATGAACAGGACACTACATTAGAAATAACGACTGGTACTACACCAAGGGTAATTGCTACGAGCGAGGAATCTCTTCCAGAAATGAACGAACTGACCACTCCTATTAAAGACACCACTGATAGCGTATTAACGACCTTGAAAGATATTTTGGAGAGTGCTAGAAGAGTTCTTGGTACCACGGAATCGGCTGCTCCAACGTTAGATGATGAAATTCCTAATGATATTGTTCCTGGGGACCCTCAAGGTCGTAGTATCAAGGGTGGCAGCTCGAAGAACGATCTTGGTCATCAAAATCACAAGGAGCACGAATTTGAGCAGGAAGGTAAAATTACTTTGGCTACCAGGCTACTTCCTTCCACAGTGTATAAGACGTTCACTTACTTCACTACTTTCTTCGTACCGAAAGGCGATGAAACTACAACTTCCGTTATTTCTAATGAAGTAGTGTCTTCCGACGTTACCTATCTGACAGAGTTGATTCTGCCTAGCGAAACTGCGTCTCCGATTCTTCAAACGACGTTGCCTGAACCTGTGACGACAAGGACAGCTCCTGTTTCGATCACTGCGTTGGAAGAAGAGCAAACAACGAAGCAGGACGAAGAGATAGAGCTGATATTCAAGACCCTGTACACTACGTATACTTATCTGACGACGTACTTCCAGGAAAGCACTTCGAGTATTTCTAGTAGAGAAGTCGTTGAAACAAATGTGATTACTCAGACTGTTGGACCTAATGGAGTGTCTGCAGTGGTTGCTGGATTGTTTGAGAAGGATGAGTCCAGTTTGATATCACCAACCAAAATTTCGGATAAAATTTTGCCTTCGACTACTCCTGAACATGAAGAAGGGACTGAAAAGTATCCAACGACTATGGAACAAACGACGGAAGACATTCTTACCACGTTGCAAGAACAAGATACTACTACTGATCAGAATATTCCAACAGAACCGGGAACAACTGTTAAGGAATTTGAAGACACCAAACACACGATACCTGACATTGAACCAAGTCCAACTCCAGCCTTACCCACTCAAGAAGTAAAGGAACAGATCAAAACTTATTATACAACTTACACTTACTTCACCACAATCTTTGTTGATGATGAAACAGAGATTGAAACAAGGACAGAGGTGTTCACCAATGTAGTCACTGAAACCATTCAACCAACAGCTGTGGTGCCTGTTATTCAAGAAACAGAGCGACCAACTACACCTAGAGAGGAACCAGCCAATAAACCAGCCGTTCCACCGGAGATCTTGGCCTATTTGGAAGCCATTCAGAGACAGAAGTCTCAAGAAGAAGCGCTCCTTCTTGCCAAAAGGGTACAACAACAAGGAAACAGTAAAACTGAGGAAACCACGAATGCGCCTGAAACTAAAGAAACTACGACAGAGGATTCAGACACTTTGGAAGAACAATCGACTACAGAAAATTTGTTTCGCGGTTTCGAAGTGAACGCGCAAGTGACGCCAAATCCACCAATGGAAGGCGAAATCTTAGGCTCTATGATCACTGATGTCGTATCTTCTTCCAGTGCTGGAAGTGGCACCGTTCTAGACGTGATGGATAAAAGAAACGCAGTTCCTGAAGACCAGGAGCTTTCAGAATCTAATCATCACGACGTAGAGCCAGCACCAACTCTTCTACTTCAAACAAGTTATACTACCTTTACTTATTTTACAACGATGTACAAAGGTGACGAATCTAACATAGTTAGCCGTCTAGAAACAGTTACAAATGTAGTCACAGAGACAATTAGGCCAACAGCTGTGATCCCTGAAGAAACGAGCACACTGCCAGTTACGTATTTCACGACGTTCACTTATTGGACTACATTCTACAGAGGAGGCGACACTGTCACTACCAGTCGAGAAGAGACTGTCAGTAATGTTATGACACCGGGTGTAGCACCTACGCCTACCGTAGAGTTAGGCGTGATCATGACTTACAGACCAACGACGACAAACATAGAAGACAGCCAATCTAGCGAAAAAGAATCCAAAATCACTGCCGACAATGAAGTGACGCCCTCAGTCGTCGTTCCTATTGAAAATTCGAAAGCTGAGGAATCAGAAACTACAAGTTCCAAAGATATTACTACTCCATCTTCTGAGAATGTTCTACAATCAACTACAATTTCACCTGAACCTACCACTTATTATACTACTTACACATATTTCACGACTTCTTACATTGGTAATGAGACTATTTTGAATAGCAGATTGGAGACTGTCACTAGTGTCTCTGTTCCTGATGTCCTTGCAACTTCACAAGTGGCAACAGGAAGAGCAATTGATGGATCAGTGTTTAAACAAACTTTAGCCACCGAAGAGAAACCAGTCATTCCCGCAAAACCTACTGAACTTCCAAAAATTGGTTTAATCTCGACGATCAGGTCAAGTCAAGTAAATGATGGAACCACTACTCATTTTATGACTGATGTTCATGGTACATATATCAATGGATTGTACGCTCAGGTTGTAGAAAGCTCGACAAGAGTAGAGACACCGCCTCTGCCTTCGTCCGTAGTTACTCCAGTCCTACCAACAGGAATTTTATCGATGAACAAGGGTATCGTGGTAGACGCCGATGAGATTACTACTATTTATTTTACGACGAAGCAGATTGGAACTTTGTTTGATGGTCTTTATGCGAAGGTTATCGAAAGTACTTCGAGTACGAAGATTAACGAAGAGAGGAAAGCGACTATTTTACCTACTCAAGGTCACAGAACTGGTTTGGTTAGATTAATTCAAGGTCAAATTGCGAATAATGGAACTACGACATTCTATCAATCTAAGGTGATTGGAACCAGTATCGAAGGTAGATACGCTCAGATCATAGAAAGCACATCCAGTTTTCTATCTTCGACTCCAACGGCAAACATCGCGCCTACTTCCACTCTGCCACCTGGCAAACCAACTCAAATCGCAGAAATCTCACCTTCGCCTGCTGTCATTCAATCTTCCTTATCGGAAGACCCAACGACGGAATCCCCGGAACAAGACGAAGACTCAGAACAGAATGAGGAGAGTGAAGAAGAGGATGAAGAAGGGGAAGATGGACAAAGTTCCAAGAAGAAATCTAGACTGACCTTTTCTACTAGAAAAAGAACTTTCACTCCAGTGATCAGACCATTCGCCTCCAGAAACAGACCCACGTTTAATCCCAAAAGAAAGGGTGCTCAGGGTGCAACGACGATTACCAGAACAGACATAACACCCACAATAACTGCGACCTTGGCTGGAAAAGGAAATAGATTTGCATCTTCTAGAGGTCGAGTCAGTTCACCAATAGGACCATACTCTTCTACGTTGTCTCAGTCAGGTTCTAGGAGGTTCTCAGGAAGAAGAGGTTCACCAAATACAGCTAGTAGTTATGCATCAACTATAACTGGAAGTACCAGAGGCAGAGCTCAATCTAGAATATCTCCATCCTCTGTTTTCCAAGGAAACAGAAGAGGACCTACGTCGATTAGAGGATCTTCAGCCAGAGTTGCATCTCGTGCCTCAAGCTCAGTTTATCCTGGAGTCTCTACTAGATATAGATCACCAATCAGACCTTCGTCTACCTTGTCAAGAGGTCAGGCTACGGTTAAACACGACGACCAGGAGAACGATGCTAATGAATTCACTACGACTACGTTGGTGACCGAGGAGACGCCTTATACAGAGGATATAGAGGATGGAGAGACCGTGACGACACCTTTGCAGACGACCACAGAGTCTTCGAGAAGATCCACGAATCCCTTACTCAGATTCCGTAGACCTATTAACTTGAATAATTCCGGCAGAACTGGTACTACACCGAGACCGCCAACGACTACACGGAGAAATGGAAATTTAAATAGAGCCACTTCGCCAACTGTTCCTAAAGTGACTAATACGAGAACCAATGGAAGGGTAAATGCTCCAATTTCAACTAGACCAAGACAAGGTGGCACGGGGTTATTTCCGCCTCGAGGTCTACTTGGGAGAAAGCCGGAATTACCCATCGAGGAACAGATAGAACCAAACGAAGATATAGAAGAAGAAGGAGAAGAGAATTTGGAGGACGAGCCTGTGGAAGAAATAGCTGACAATGATTACGAAGGATCGGAGCATGAAGATAGAATCAATCGTCGGTCTGGAAAATCTGTCAGACCCACTGTACAGATTAGGCCGTTTAACAGAGCACGAAGAATACGTCGACAGGCGAGTCAGTTGAGATCTTTGACCAGTCGATTCAGAAGACCTAGTCAGAGCTCGTCGAAGTCCGAAGAAAAATCTGACGCTAGCGAAAACGTGTCTAGCAAAGAGGAGACTTCCAAGTCTAGTTCCAAACCTATTGCTCGGTACAACAACCGTGCAAGGTCTCTTACAGCGACTAGACCAACGTCTAAGTCTAATAATCCTGAGAAAACATCTGCAGAGTCTACAGAATCGAGTCAAAATAAAAATAGGAATAGGTCTAAACAATCTAATAATGGAGACAGAAACGTTGCCTCCAGAATAAAACCTTCTTCAACTTCAAATAATGGTAGACAGTTTACTTTAAGAGAAAAAGATGGATCTTCTTCTACCAGGACGAATTACAAAAGACCTAGTTCTTCAAATTCCAGGACAAATGGAAGATCGACTACTACTACTAATTCAGATCGAGTAAGGCCTCCACGATTACGAAACGGTTCCAATAAATCGTCAGAGAATACCAGTACAAGACGAACACCTCCTTCTAGTCGCACTTCCTCGAATAGATCCTCCAATAGAAATAGCAGCAGAAGAGGTTCTTCTAGTAGATCAAGAGGATCTCTAGAAGATATCCGAGAAGCACCTACCGTGTATCCTGACTTCGATGGAACGATCACAGTGACTCATTACGTGCCCACGGAAGTTACTATTCCCGTAGTGAACAATGGTATCACAGAGCACAGGAACATAATAACGGCACAACCCAGTACAGAGATTTTAAGTCCATCTCAGTATAGTACAGTGACAGGTGGAGACGGCAAGCCGTTAGTGGTGATTGTTAGCGAGGTAACCGGTACCAATCCTCAAGGTCAGACCGAAGTAACCCGATTCCTGCTCCACGAGACGCCCACCACTCGTGTCTCCCACACATTAACCACACTAGGTGGTCGTAGAGCCTCTCAATCCGTAATTGTACCCACCACAGTCTATTCTGTAGAGAACGTGGTCTCCACGGTGCAACCTTCTCTCCCTGGAAATGCGCCTCTCGCGAACATCCTTCTATCGCAGTTGCTCCTCGGTCAATTAGGTCAGGCAAACCCTCTGCTGCAGTCTCAAGGTACACCGTCTACTCAGTATAATACGCGTACGACTTCGTACGTTACTACGATCACTAAGCAGCAGAGTACCGTGATCCCACTCACTTTTCGGGGCAAGGAGATTCTAACAACCTTGGTGGATACTTCGACAGATGTGGTGACTGCTACAGAGTTCATCACGGATACAGTGGTGGTTACACCTACTGCAGCGTTGCCAGCGGCGAATTTGAACTCATTGTTACTGTTACTTCAGCAGCCTCAACCACAAAAGAACGCTAATCCTTTGCTGGATCCTTTGTTCGCTGCTCCTCCATTCACTCAGAGCAATACTTTGCCTGGAGAGGTGGAGAGAAGGCATCAGCCAGCTGACTTGGATTATAAACACGATAATTATGAGTATTCCGACGAAGAAGATGACGTTCAGGAGTATCAGAAGCCTTCCAGGTCTAGAAATGGTCGCGGTAAAGCGAACGATAGGAAAGAGGATCATTCTAGTGCGGCTAGAGAGGAATCTAGCGTAGTGACGTTATACGTTTCTGGGAGACGGCCAGGAGAGTTCAGTACTGTTCTGAGCACCGTGAAAGTAAGCGATACGTCTCGAAGACGACGAGACACCGGGGAGGATTTAGTCGTTGAGGTTCGACCCTCGATCCCACCGTCGTTGCACGAGGGATCGGAAGACATCACGGTTCTGGCGGGAAGTGTGGACTCGCTAGAAGCGCATGCGCCGACACAAAGTCTCGAGAGCGTAGTGGGTGACGTAGGACGGCACATTTCCACGTCCATCCACACCTAACCCTCAAATACACACACTTTAGATAATCCTTCCCCTCTTCTACTCTTAACTGTTGTCATTCGATTAATTAATATGTAAGCCCATCTATGAGATCCATTATGAGAAGCCCACCTAGACCGAAGCTGATGACCTTTGATGAACCTTTCGCGGGTTCGTATTTTGTGTGCATTTTCGTGCAGGAATTCCACAACAATCACGATATACATATGATGTACCATAGATCGAATTCTTCCGGAGGATTGTTCACGGAAGAAAGGAAGTCCTTCGTGAAAGAAGAAAAATAAAGCTCGCAGCTTCGGTTGATCGACAATGATCCATCATTCTATCATGCCCATCTCACGCCCTGTTCGCTCTTCCCCAATCTTTCTTCTTTTTATCTTCCCTCCGATTCTATCCTCTGATATGGTCCTCCACTGGTCCAGTCTACTAATACAGCCTCGAATCCGCCGCCGCACGCGCGCCCACACGCGATAAAGTCTACACGCGACGCATGGTACTCTCTTTGTCTCTGGTATTTGTCGGATCGACGCGATTTTGCCCATGGATCGCGTGATAGATCGATAACACCCGGCTCTACTAAGTGCACGAAAACGAACAAGGGTGGGATGTGTCTGATACACGATGATCTGTCTTGTTGTTTAACCCCACCTCGGATGACTCGCCTAACACTCGAGACGAAACCCCCGCCTGTTGCTCACGGCTGCCCTACATTTGCTGTAACTCACACACACATGCCCTGAATGTACTCCATGGCGAAGGATCACAAGTGCGTGCACGCAAGCGAGAGACACGTCGCCTTTTCAGATGACTACTACCACGACGACTTCTACCGACTAACCAGCGACTTCGCTAGCAAATCGCCCCGAGAGAACGCTAGGAATCTCGCTCCAGAGATTAACGACGATTACCTCGAAGAAACGCCCAGAAAACGCGTCAGAATTCGCGTCCCTGTGGTCAGAAAGAGTGGAAAGCAGCATAAGCTAACGGTAGTCAGAAGATTGCGTCCTATTTCGTCCAAGATTGAGAATCCTGCTCAGAATCAATTGACTGTGGCGAGTCATACGCCGCGGAGGATCGTGGTGACTAGAGTGAGGTCATTGGGATTAGCTAACACCATTCACAATGATTTGGAATCTGATAGTTTCAAACCAGAGATTGGGAGACATAAAGTGACTATTACTAGACGTAGAAAGATTGCGTCGACTACCGTTTCGCCTGCTAGCAGCGAAAGAAGAGTAAGAATCACTAGAAAGAAATTGGTCGCTGTTAGACCGCTGCAACCTACGCCTAGTTTCGCTATTATCACGACTGGATTCTTCACTGCCCCATCTTCTGAATACGATGAAGAGTTCTCCGAGGAGGATGAAGGTGAAGAAGAGGTGAACGAAGAAAGTGTTAGTTCGACTGCCACACCTGAGTTGAAGGAACCGCCCGATGTTATCGATAGCAAACCGGATGAGGTTGAGATTGAAAGTAAGGAGGATGTTAGTTCGACAGATATCCCTGAATTGAAGGAACCTCCTAATATAATCGATAAGAAACCAGATGAGGTTGAGATCGAAAGTAAGGAGGATGTTAGTTCGACAGACACGCCTGAGCTAAAGGAATCTCCTAATATAATTGATAAGAAGCCAGATGAGATTGCAACTATGACCGAGGAAACTGAACCGAAAGTTATAGAAGAGAGTAGTGTGAGTTCACCTGTCATTATCACTGATAATTTCTTCCTCCCTGCGTCTGACGATGAGTATGAAGAATACGAAGATGAATATACCGATACCACGACTGAAAGTGAGAAGAATGATTCTGAGAATGAAGATATTCTAACGACGACTAAATCTACGAAAATTGAGGATGATTTGAATAAAGAGGACACTTCAAGCATGTCTGCAGCTCCTGATTTGTCAGAGAAAGAGGAACCAACGCTGGAACAGCCCGAAGAAGTTTCACATAGTGTCGCTGATCACGAAAGTACAGAGTCAACTAATTTGAAAGAAGAAGAGAAATCTGAGTCTTTGACAACTGAAAAGTCAGTACAAGAGGGAGAAGAAATTACTACGACGCAGATGAGTTTGGAAGAGAAATCAGAAGAAGTTGGAACGACTGTTTATCCTGAGATTAATGAAGATGAGAAAGAGGATGGGGAAGAAGACCGTACAACGACAGAAATGATAGAGACTACGACATTTATGGAAGAAACGACAGTGATTAGTGTTCCTGAAGAAGTACAGACAACTACAATTTCTGATAAAGAGATTACAATAATCGATAAGGAAGAAGAACATAGTAGTACTGAACACCCTTCGCTGCCTAGTGAATTTAAATCGGAATCTGAAAATTCTTCAAACGAAGAATCACTCGAAAAAGATATTGAAGCTCACGTTGCAACTATTTCACCTGAACCTGAAGACATTTTACTGAAAGACAGTGAAGATTCCCTCGAGAAAGATACAAAATCAAACACCACCATAATCGAAATTGATCCCAAGGTATCTATATCAAAAGACTCTGAAGATCCTGTCAAAAAAGAGATCGAACCCCAAGTCACGGTGATTCAAACCAAATACGAAGACTCTCCCAAAGTCGAAGACGTTCCCAAAATTGAAGACGTTCCCAAAATTGAAGACATTCCTAAGAAAGACACACAAATTCCCGATAGCCACCCTAGTATCATACTCGACCCAAGTTCAAGGCCAGAAACTGAAAGATCCTTCCCAGACATGATAGATATCACTACCCTGAAACAGGTTCCAGAAACCACACCAAAACTCGAGGAAAATGAAGAGAACCTGACAGTGCAGCCCATACCATCGATTACCGAAATCATCTCGTCTGCTACGACAATTTTCTTCGACGAGTACCCCGATTTCACCAGCGTCCTGCCTTTAGAAACGTCCCAATCGACGTCGTACGACTCCAGTACCCTTAGCTACTTGGATAACTCCGAGATCCCAAGCGTGATTCCCCTAGGAGTCGAATATACGTCGTTGTCAGACTCGAAGAGGACCTCGATGGTTCTCGAGACGACGTCCAGCATTGACTCGGTAACGACGTCGATCTCGTCACCGACCCCCGAGGAAATCGAGGCAGGATTAGCCGACGATCTTTATTTGTCCCTGTCGAGGCCAGATTTCCCTGAGATACTGCCATCGAAACCGGTTCACGTGGAGCACGAGACCAGGTCCGAAACACCAGATTTAGAACCGAGCACGAGCATTTATTATACAGAGACAGTGGTGACATCGACGAGACTTAGGACGTATACGTACGTAGTGACGCAACTGAATGGACTGGAGACGAAAGTAACGTCCTCGACGACGGTCCGACCGAGAGTGACGACGCTTACATTGACGGTGCCCGTCACGGTGACTGTCACTCCTACCGTGGAGTCGTCAGCGCACGCCGTTTCGTCTGTGTATAGCCCGGTGCCCGCTGCTGGTGAGTAGCTACAACTAGCTCTGCGATAAGCCTTCTCTATCCACGATCTTCCAGTGTCCTGAACTGATTCGTAGTACTTTTAGAACTTTTTTTGCGATCTTTCAAAGATTTCTTTACTATTTTTTCCTATTTTCTCTTCCCACTTTTTTTGGAATTGTTGATGCATTACCAATGTAATGAAGAATAGTGGTGCGTAGAAATAAAAAATGAAGATCATGAATATGATTTTTCTAAAATCTGTATTTAACGCCTTGCCAATTAAAGAGAATTGGAAGATTTTTGAATGTATGTAAAAATTTGAAGTGAAAATCGTGACTGTGATTTTTCGAAAGTCACTATAAAAAATTGATTTTTGAAATTATATAGAAGTAGAAAAAGTTATTTTATAATATAATGTAAATGAAAGGTATTTTGTAAAATATTGACAATGTGTTAATTACAAAAAATGTACATGTACAGAAATAACAAAGGTATACGATGTAACAACGAGATAATCGAGTTGAGTAAATTCTGAAATCATAGAACTGATAATATTTGAAGAACAATTTGTTCAGGACACTAGCCGATCGATGTAAAAAGTAATATTCTTCTTTAGACTAATATGATATCTTTTCTCGCGCGCCTAGCACGTTCGAGACTGTACAGACGCTCTTCCGAGTCTCACTTGGATTGGCTTATGGCAATCTAAATTGTTTTCTGTACAATAGAACTCTTGAGTGAACTGTACATACTTGTAAATGAAGTCTGATCTTGTACATACTACAATTCCTTATCGTTTGTTTTATTCCTGTAGTCTATTCTGTATATTTTTTGTTTCTTCTAAAACACGTTTTAATCGTGTACAGTGACCGTTTATGTTCTAACGCCTGAATAACCGTTGCCAGCCAACAGATCCGCCGTGAAGAGCATAATTATTCAGGCGTACATATACTCTCTTGTAAATCTTCTAAGTTATTTCACGTTTATTTCAGATGTATTTATTTCTATCGTATAAGTAGCTAAATAATAATTTTACATTGTCGAAGTGGAAGTTTTAATATTCATTTATCACATCGTAATCTTTTGATCGTGGAATTGTAACGACAGGAGAGCACGAAGGAAAAGATGAAGAAGGTCGAAGGTTAAACCTGGCCACGCGTGTCATGTCAAACGGAGTCGAAGTGATCGTTGCTGGACCAACGCCAGCATTACGATGGGAGAACTCGGTGCCACAGCCTACGCTGACATTGTCCGATACTGTCGTCATGATGCTTCCACAAGATAAACCGAATGAATTTGTCACTAAGACATGTACCACCACCTTCACGTACCTTACTACCATTACGAAAGATGGGACAACTATCGTTTCAACGGAGCAGCAGGTAGAAATACAATATTGTTGGACGTTCTTCACTTTTTTATTTCATTACATTCCCGCGCCTTTTTTGGCTTTGAATCCTGGTTACTTATTCTTCGAATATGAAACGTTTTTTAATTTTAATTCTTTTTATCTGTGTATTTTTCTTGTCTTCAGACGTTGATCTTTCTTAAATGAATGAATTTTTTCAGTTTCTTTTCAATTCTATTCGTCTTTCTTATTCTTCTCTAGCGCACAGTTTACAGCGAACCTTCCTTGATTCTTTTCAATGTCAGGAGTAACTTTACCACTGCTACAAAAAATATTCCAGTCGTCAAATACTCTGATTATATACGAATCAAAGAATACCATACTTGACATCATATATTAATATTTTAACTAACGTTTGGAAATGACAGGAAAATTTCTAAAACATCTAATAAATTTCATGTAACTTCGATATTTTTTTAAAAACTTCAATAACGTAATGTTATGTTAATACAAATCTATCCTTTACGCCATTGACACTATACGACTCCAATACCAAAACCAGCTACAAATTTTTCTACGTTTACGTTTCATTTCCATGCCAGCTTATACACATTGAAACAATCGATAAAACAGAATAATCACTCGTATCACTAATAAATTCCTGCAGGTGATAGCTAACACAGCGACCGAAGAACGTCACAGGAAGCCGGGATCTGAAACTGCCGCGGTAACATTAGAAGCATCCCCAACATTACGCACAGAAGTCTTCAAAACCACCTATACCTACTTAACATTAAACACCGATCATTCTAATATAAATGACGCGTTGGAAAGTAGCACGAAAGTAATCACGAACACGGTCACTGCGCCGCAACATTATTTAGACATGATCCTTGAACCATCAGAAGCGCCTCGACCGGAAACGAACACGTATCTCAGCACCAGGATGCTGGAAAAGACTTTCATGGAGGATGGACGTACCAGAATAGAAACCACCAGCGATACAATTACTCAGGTTCGTGGAAAATGATAGACGGCTTTACAAAGATTTTACAAAGAACTCATTCGACGAGTATGTAGGATTTTTAATATATTTAATACTACTGACACATGTGGCTCGTCCATTTAACGATCTACTTGTAATTGCCACGTTTTAATTTTTGTGTATTTCAATAAGTATGCTTTGAAATGCGAATGAAATATCGAGCAATTAGAATTAGGTTCTTTTGACGAGTAAGATATTCTTACGTAGGTATTATTAATGATTGTAGGGAAAGGGGAAATTTTTGTATTCATTTGAATTAATAATAAATAATATGACATTTTGTCTTTCCCTTAATAAAAATCCTTATGACGTTTCGTTTTGTGATTTTCGTAAGGTAATTGCGGAATAACTGTATTTTAGCAACAGTGAATAATGAATGTTAATATTCCTTTCAGCTCATAGTAACAGAGTCTGCACCGCCTCCTCGTCCAACCAGCGTCACGACCACGTTAACGGCGCTAGACAGTACAGAGGAAAGCATGACAGACCTCATGAAAACATACTACATTACCTACACTTATTATAATACCTTCCTGGAGAAAGGTAGCACCGTGGTGCGTACGAACGTAGCGACATCAACTGACGTTGTGTTGGAGAAAGCACCTGCCAAGAAGACCACGAAGACAGCCACGGTGAATCCTACTCCAGAACCTATTCAAATTTTTGCGACAAAGACGTATCTGACCACGTTTACATACTTCACAACCTTGCTTCAGGTAAATTCATTAGTGAATCTATTAGGAAAAATCGTAAATTCCTGATAGAATTAATTCAATTATAGAAGATAATAATTTTTGTTTCAACGACTGAAATATAATTTATGAATTTTTATATCTACATAGAATACACATACGGTATGCTTGATATTCGGTTTTCAATCTTTAAAACCTACTTATTTATGGATCAGATGAAATGATAGAAAATATTAGAAATATGAATATAGAAAATTATTGAGTTAAAGGATTTTTAATTCGCCATCGTATTGGTAATGTTAATAAACGTTGATTGATGTTTAGATGAGGAACGATTTATGCAAATAGTCATATGTACTATTGTGGTCTAGGAATTGACTTTGAAAATCTTTGTTCAATTTCAGGCTGGACCAGATGGAGAAACTTCAACAACAGTCTCTTCGAGGTCGCACATCGTGGAGAACGTAGTGACAGAATCGATAGCACCAAGTTTGCTAGACGCTGGCTATATGAACGCTTTGTTAACAACTGCTCATCATTCAGATCCGGTGAAGAACGTGGTCACTGGATCAACGATCATATTCTTCGACGAGGAGGACCAGATCGATCCTACTTCGAGCACTGGCTTCCAAGAAGCGACCTCCTCGGTGGAGATCCAGAACAATGAATCGATTTCCGCCAGCTTCGTATCTACTGAATCTTCTCCAGCTGCTAATGAGCCAAGTTTGAAGCCAGTTGAACAGATTAATCAAGTAATTAATAGATGAATAATTTGTGATAAATATTTGAAATACGAATTTTCGAAATTAAAAAAGTTTTTTAAATTTTATATTATTTTTAAATTATTAAATTTATTATAAAATAACTCTATTGATCTATTTGTAGGAGAACAACGTAACAGTTTCTGCAGAGTCTGGACAGAACAAAAAGCCTGCGAGTCAGAACACGAGCGATCTTCAAGTGAGCAATCTTCTAAGCCTAGGGTCTTTGGGAATCAATAGTTTGTCGGCTCTAGGGCCAGTGATTACGGCGATGGCTGGTTTACTACAAGGAAAGACGACAGCTACGCGAAGAAATGATTCGATGCCACAGGCGGAAACACAGGAAGTGACCACGCAAAGATCGCCCATTTATATACCAGTCGCTGAGTTCGCTGATGGAGACATCGAAGCAGCTGAGAGTCAAAATATAGGTAATTACTTTTGTAAAAATTTTTACTATGGTTAGACTTTGTTAATAACGTGAAATTTGCAAACAAGTGTGAGTCTATTAAAATGCTTACAATTTTTATACCACAAAACTTCTGCTTTCATAACAGTTCAGATTATTCAAAGAAAACGCGTATGGTAATATTTCTAAGGATAGATATTAAATAGAGCACGCGGTAAAATGGTAGTAGTTCAATAAAAATGATGTTAGTTTTCACAAAAAAATATTTTCCGATTGTTTAATAATATAAAAATGTTTAGTAATAAAAAGAATGAATTAACAACTTTCTTATCTAATTTTTAAAAAATATCAACCACTTGATTATACAATTATCAGATAACGGGATAATAGGCTAATAAACACATTAATGATCACAACATCCTCTTCAAGGTACACATCTAGCGAACCTTAACCACAATTACATCGCTGAAATCCGTCACAAAGTTGCATCCAGCCTGGCAGATGGAATTCCAATTTCCCCGGGCGAAGTAATCACTGCGAACAGCGACGTAATCATAGGAAAACCAGGGAAAATGGCACCTAGACCACCTCAAACGTTCTTAGAGGACGAAGAACACATTGGAATGAAACCGCCGCCGCTACCAGTCCCTAACATTCCAGTTCATCCTGTTCTCGAAGTCGTGGAGAACGATCGAGACGATGCTCAGTCTCAGCAGATTCTTCAAGCCCACAAAGGTCCACAAATACAAATATATCCTGCGCATCAGATTTACGAAGAACATTTGAAAATTCCGGTTTCCATGCCTGTCGATGCGAATCCTACATTGATATCGAAACAACCTCAGAAGCTACTTCCAGTTCAAGCGTCTCCGCCAAAGAGAATAGTTTCGAAGCAAGATGTACTGGAGAATGATCCTTTGTTAAAGCCACCTGATAGACCTAACGTGGAACAGTATGCAAATCCAAATTCAAATCCTAAGGAGCCGGAATGGAGTCCTGAGAAATCTAGGCGACCGTGGAGTGCTAAGGATCCTTTAAAGCTCCCTCCACTACATCCACAATTTGATCAGGTACATATGGATCTCTCAGTTCCTCGATTTTGGAATTTTTAGTGTGATACGTGAGCCATTTTATAAGGTTTCTCTTTTCGGAATAATAAAAGAATTATTTTAGATCAAATATGGTTTTGATAATATAAAATGTTAGAGAAGTTCGAAGTTTCAGATAAATAAATATTGGAGCTTTGTGAATATTGATATAAAGGAAGTTTAAAAAATATTCTTCGATACTTAACTTTTCAGTTAACTTCCATAATATAATTATAAATTGTGGTTTAATATAGCTATGAACGATATCAGTGCTTTAAAATTTTGCATTATTACAAACATTCCAGAAAATCGACTCAGGAATATCTCCAATAGAGAAACCTTGGCCCGCCGTTCCATCTGAAGATCAGAAACGATTACCGTGGGCTCAGAAAGATCCTTTGCTCCCTGATGCTCCTGTTGTGATTCAATCTTCGGAATCCAAACCGACACCGGCGGAACCTATAGTTCATCAAGTACCACACGTCATCGACAGATCAACAGGACAACCTTTATTAGTAAATATTCAACCTAGTCAGGTGGCTAACGTGGTGATTCCTCAAGGTGGTACTCAAGCACTGATATTCGGTGACACCAGCGAGCCACACATCAGTGGACAATACTTCGACGATCCATCACCATATCCTGAATCAGAAGTTGGTTTGGGATTTGTTGGAATCCAAAGAGTAAGCCACTTACAACATAGTGTTTACTTTTTCTACTCCTCCGCTTTAAATTTCATATTGAAGTGCTTAATTGAATAATTCTTTAACAAAATACAAATTTTATTCAACTAGTTCGAAATTTAATTCAGAAGCATTAATTGTATTCAGGTGGAGGACCTGCCTCAATATTCCAACGGAAAGGACCCAGCAGATTATATGGTTCCACCATCGCCACCTCACAGTTTCAAGGGGTTACCAGAAAAACACCCTTCTAATCGTCCAGCAACCATCCCCTTATCGCCAGGTCGTTTCGATTATGAAAGACCGCAAGACAAACTAGAAGCTCCTTTAAACAGACCAGAGAAGATGCCATCAGACGTACATTTGATTAAACACCCTGACCATTCTGGTGTCCTCGGCGGCCAAGGTCACGTACACACTGAGATCCTGGTCCATCACAGACCAGAAACTATAAACGTTCGTCCACAAAGCGTTCCTTATCCTCCTATTCATCCTCACGTGCATTCCAACAATCATATACCGTCACGCGGACAATTTCCAAAAATTCCAAAACCTGTAGAATCCGGAACTCCACCTAGAAGAACAGAAATGTCGAGTTCATCGGACAATTCCCATCGATATATCTTATTGCCTAAGCCAGACTCGGGGAACGAGATCGTCTTGAATTCCAATTGGAAGGCGGACAAGAAACCACCGCGAATTCTGATGAATAACAGGTTGAGACCACGTCCACCGTTGAGATCGACGACTAGTCGTCCTTTGGATAGGCCGATTTACCCGGAAAGGCCGGGTATTAGGAAACCAGTTTACAGCGGACCTCAGAGGCCTCCGACAAAGACACAGAATACATTTGTGCTTCCTCATCGGCCAGTCAGTAATCCTCAAATTCACCATGAACCACCGAGGATGACCACTCCGACGCCTGGAGATACGATGAAGGACGTGGCAACTGAGAGACAGCCTTCGTTCGGATCTCGTCCTCACGTAAATGAATTTTATGTGATTTTTACTTAGATACTTAGACATTTG
Organism: Bombus huntii; assembly: GCF_024542735.1. Classification (NCBI taxonomy): domain Eukaryota; kingdom Metazoa; phylum Arthropoda; class Insecta; order Hymenoptera; family Apidae; genus Bombus; species Bombus huntii. The sequence continues at coordinate 14,124,643 of NC_066244.1, read as the reverse complement.
GGTATTTAGATATTAGAATATTTCTTCATTTGGATATCTAATATTTGGATATTGAGATATTGAAGAACAATATTTTAATATTTCGAAATTTCAGTGTCTTGATCATTTCAATATTTTGATACTTCCATACATAGCTATTTCGATATTTTGGTATTTTTTAGTTTTATTTCTCCTATTTTTAAATATGTTATTTGTATTAACATCGATCTTGGGTAAACATTAAACAGGTTGTACAGAGGCACTCAATTTTACAATTCTTCCATTCTTCCAACAGATTGATCTTCAAGACAGACCGCCTCACTTTTACCCTGAGAAGAGACCAAACATAGAACAACTGAGACCTCAAACTGAAAGGACAGAAGAACACGTGCCCACGGGAGCAGTAGAATATCACAATCCTTCGAATCCTAAAATAAAGCAAGATAACAGACCAGTTACAACAAATACGCAAGTTCAAAACTTCGATCAGGTTCCACCTAATAAAGATAATAAAGTAGCAGAAATCTGGTATGGCGGTACGCAAACAGAGAAAACGTTAGATTCAGAAGTTGGTGCCTCAGAACCCATAAACTATCACAATCGAGTCAAGGAGGTGCAAAAATACAATGAAACCGAAAAAGGCACGTCTTTCGTTAATCAAAATAACAATGTAACATCCAATATAAAAAATCCCTACGGAAATGTAGCCTCTGGTAATACAGTGATTGGAAAACCAACTGGAGAAATTGATTCCCAACAAGATCAGAAAGAAAAACCATTTTGGATAAGTCCAGGCTCTCCATTTTCTCATAAAAATGAAATGAATACACAATCTCAAGTACCATACGGCCCTAATTATTACAATACTAAGCTTCATGAAACACCAGTAGTTCAAGGAAAACCGTTTGGCGTGTACACTGGCCACGAAGAATCGAATTATGGTTACAAATGGAAAGAGAACAAGCCTGAATACGACATAGTACAAGGTGTACCATCGACTTATTATGGAAGCAAAATATCTCCAATTAGCCACAAGAATCAAAATCAAAACGAACAGACATCGACTCTACCAAGTCGTGAACACGACGATACCATAGATTTAAAACCACCAGCGATCATTCCTCAATTTGTCCCTGAATCAAATAAACCTAAGAGACCATATCCTCGACCATCTATAATGAACAAAGTGGAAACTAGGCCTGTACTATATCCTGGACCAGAAATTGTAAGTCAAACTTCAGAAGCCAGACCGGATCAAGTGAAACAGTCCAACGAAGGCAAGCCAGGAAGCCTGGAACCATTTGTAAATAACAGTTTGAGTCATGCAGGTAAATTGAATCAGAGTCACTTCCAGTTAGGAGGTTTCATGGATCTTAATTGGGATGGGGGAATGAAGATTAGAGACCAAAGACCTGATAGACAAGAGATTCTAATTAACAAGGGTGAAATTATGAAGAATCATTTTAGAAACAGTTCTATTTCTCAGAAAATGGAAGATCAGTATCCTCAGACGAGCACTGAGAGCGTTAAAGTAAGTTTGGAGAAGAATCGTCCTGTGGTGAATCAACAGGAGTATTCAGGAACCAGAATTCATCCAGAGTATCCTCATATTATCACCAAGCCTAAGCCTCAAGTACCTGGACCAATTACTATCTCAACAGCTAACAAAGGTGAAACTAGGCCCAATATTAGGTTCTCCATGCCTGTAGAGGCTATAGGCGAAGAAGTTGATAGCAAGACGCAAACTGAGCGACCACCAAGTATGTTAATCACGAGCAGTTCTAACGATAAGAAGAAGAACGTGGAAAAGGTAGATGGTTCTTATCAGACGAATTTCGCGGCTTCAGACGCGAATAAGGATGATTCTATGAATCATGAGAGCAAAATTAGAGTTAGACCTATTGAGACGTCTACTGGCGATATGTTGAGTAGTATGGAAGGAATGAGCGTGCCTTCTAGGGACATGATGCCTCCGCCATTGAGACCTGTTATTGGGTTGAATCAATCGAATAAGAATGAAGAAGAGGATTTGAAACCACCACCTATAACTTCGAGGGATGTAGTTGGATTATCACCTCCACCAGTTGATATTACCACGACCAGTGGTCCCACGGAAGATAGATTCCCGTTTGCAAATGTCAACGAATCTGGATTGAAACCTCCGCCTAAATATATTCCACTGAAGGAGTCTTCTGTTGCACCTTTACCTAGCGTTAGCATGGTGCCTCCTAGTCCAAGACCTTCTCTTGCTAGGCCTTTCATAGTGGAATTGCTGTCTCAGGTAAAGTTTAAACAGTTCATTATTGGGTTTTTGAAATTTTTGAGTCTTACTAACTCGGTCCTTTTCGACTAGGAATTGCAGATCAAAAATCGTCCAAATCTCAAGGCTATGATGACGATTAGAGTTATAAATAAATGATCTGAAAAACAATATTCTGAATTTAATAGCTTTTTCTCTTCTTATTTGTCTTTTTTGTCTTTTTTCTTTCTTTTTTCTTTTTTGTTATTTCTGAGGATTTGTTGTAAATTTTATACTTTGTAGGATATGGTACCTCCACCACCAGTAACTCAAACTACCAAACCACTTGAAATTGCCACGGTGAGGCCAGCGGTCGCGGTGTCTGGATCGATTCAAATCGCGACAGCCGTCGCAACATCCCACATACCAGTGGTTCAGGATATCGAATCAAAGATACCGATCATACACGGCACTGTCGATCTTCCAGTGGTGGTAGACGTGCCTGAGATTCTTAGGCCAGTGGAAACCAGGATGACGGAGCACGTTAGCATTTATACCGTGCGACCATTTGACACGAGACCTGTATCTAGGTATTTTTGTATTTTATTGTTAATTTCCATTGAAAATTTATATGTGTACATTTTCAAATCTAATTATTGATCAAATTTAACATAGTTAAGTTTTCAACGTGTTTTCGGCTCAAATATCGCCACATTATTCAAAATCGGATTTATTATTCTAAATTCCTTTGTAAACATTTTAATTTTCTTTGTTTCAATAAGTTTTCTATGATGGCAAAATTTTAAGACAACCTTCTTTCAAACTTTTGGGTCCCATGAGGTTTTGGATAGTCGATATTGAGTTCTGTTAAGTTCTATAGGATACTTGCTAGTTCTAAGCTTTTGAACGTTTGTGCATCCTCCAATTTACCACTGATTACGATGAAATCTCGTAGAATATCGGTACAACCAACACCAATGCTAACGACGAACCTGGTAATCCCAACGAAGCTAAGACCATTGCAAGTAGATCATATTCAACCAAGCAGATCCTCGACAACCAGAGACGTGGAACCAACTCGATCTCATAACTTCGATATTCCTCGAAACCCTGTAAAACGTCCGGAGCATCCAGTATTTTTGGAATCCAGTCACGATAACGTTCTACCATCGACAAAGGTGGAAGCTACGGAAAGTTTGACTCACCACGTGGTCAGCACGAGTCAGAAGAAAGAGTCACGACCTACAATGACGAAAAACGAAGCTTCAAAGGTGGTCGTTTCGTCGGCGACAGAACGCAAACGAAAGAACGAAACCACATCGAAGGAATTGCCTAGCGTGGTGACCAGGGTTGACAGTTCGATAACGAAGGTAACGAGTACGTTGTCCGGAAATATTGACAGGAGAAACGAGTCGGTGATCAAGATGACGAAGGATGTTAGCAACGTGACACGCGAGGCTGCTAATAGGACAACGACGACCACGCGTACGAAGCCTAAAGAGGTGAGTTGGATCAAATTTTGATACTTTGAACTGTGATAGAGGGTAATTTACATTTATTTTGTATGTTTGTTAAAGAACACGAGTCGTTATAGATACTCAGGGAAAATGATCGTTCATGGTTGTTTTCAGTTTACTGTTTAATTTATTTGTTATATCTATATAGCGTACTTGATACTATAGTAATTTAATTTTGGAGATACGTGTCGTGTCTGTGTTGAAATATTAGAAACAGGAAAAGAGGTAGAAAGCTTTAGAGAAAGACAAACGTTATACTACAAATTTGTTCTCGATTTACAAATATATGAATTTCTGGAAAAAGTTATAAAAGGTAGATAGACAGCTATTAATAGTTACAGTATCAATTTTGAATTAATAAAAATCAATATCACACGAGAGATCAGTGGATTTCTCGAAAATTAGTCTTGTCTATTTCATCTGTCTACAATAAAAAGAGAAGAAAAATTATAAGAGAAGTTACTGTGCTTCAGTTAGCGTTACAATCGTTTATCACACAGGTGACACGATTCCAGACGTCAACAGTAACGAGAACGGAAACATCTGTATTGGGTTCACCACCTACAACTCGAACATTACTGCTCACCCACACATTGACATCGACCACTGTGGAAACAGTAACGGAAACATTATTGCGTCCAACCAGTGTAATATCCACGGTCACATCAACGATCTTGCAATCGGTGGTGACTAGAATACCATCATCCTACGAAAACGTGGTCGACAATGATTCCATCTTTGTGGTGATGAGCGATCAGAAGCCACCGGCACCTGGTGCTGAAGAGGTAAATGTAAGAAATACATTTTAATTATTTCGCAATGTATTATGTAATCCATTTAATTTGTATTTAATGATTACATTAGAAAAATTATATAAAGTCATATTACAAAAGTATTAATTTTTCTCAGGTTGAGGCTGAATACGGTGATATTTCGAGAGACGAACAAGATCCAACTGGAAACGAAGTTCATAGAGTACTGGCTGGTGGAGTTCTTGGAGCACCCGTGGTATCGCTTCAACCTATTGTCAATCAGTGTACACCAGAATGTAGAGCGTCTAGGTCTGAAATATGCGCGGAAGTTGGAGGTGAAATGCGATGCGTTTGCCGTCCGGGCTTCGCTAGGATGTTCCCTGATCGACCTTGCAAGCGTGAGTTATTACATTTGAATTTATTAAGTTAAATTAATTAAATTAAGCCGTATAGCTGATATTGGAGAATTTGAAAAATGTATTGATAAAATCACTGCTACAGGATTTGAAAATATTACTAGCATTTCTAGAAAATATTTGACAATTGTTTCTTTATTTTTATGCTCTTTTAATATGTAATTATAGCCACTTACACTTACACGTTACGAGTTGGCTTGGACCGTATTGGACACGAACCAGTAATATACGAAGCCAGCATGAACGATTCGACGTCGACAGCTTTCAGAAAACTGTTAGGTCCTACTAAAGACGCCCTAGATAGAACTCTGATGCAGAGTGATCTCAGAGATGTCTACAGAGGATTGAAGATAGCCGGTTTCTCGCCTGACCCAACGAAAGTGGAGTTCCACGTTCAGCTCAGCGACAACGCTAATGAAACCAGACTAAAAGAAGTTCTTCGAAAGTATCTTATTGGAAGCAATTATAGCTTAGGAGGCACTGAGGTTTATGCCTTGAAAAATCTTGACGTCGTAGGTTTCGTTTTTCTAAGCAAAAAAATTATCAATCGAGGAGGAGACCTGAAATTTTCGTAAATAAAGAAAGCACATTTTATTTCAGATTGAGGCCATTGATTTCGACGAATGCGCGACAGAAGAAGGAGGACCACATCACGATTGCTCGCCAAACGCAGCCTGTTTCAATCTGCGAGGCTCTTATCAGTGTTCTTGTAAAGAGGGTTGGGCAGATTTGTCTGAAAACCCCGCGTATCCTGGAAGATTCTGCTCTCAAGCGCCCTTAGGTTGCCCTAGTTGTAACAACAAAGGACACTGCGTTACGAACACCAATGGTCAAGAGGTTTGCGAGTGCTTCCCCTGGCACAGTGGTCAGCGGTGTCAAGTTAATCTGAAAGGTAAATTTGCTTACTCGAATCTAAAATATAGGAAAACTAGAAAAAGTGTTCATACATTAAACCATAAGATTTTTCGTAACACAATTAATAATAAAATACAGATTAAAGACGATCTCCACAAATAAAAATTATTTTAAAGAAATAATAAAACAGTTAACATCGACAGTAAGGTATCGAATTGACATAAGGAAGAGATGAACGTTAATATGATAATGAAATAGTAATCTATATCTTATCTTTACATTATGAAATTATACATTATCTAATTGCAATTATTTCTTGACTTAAAAAGTAGCGTGGAAATCATTTGTATATATTTCACGAAGTTTTCCGATGCAACACTTAATCGTAAATCTGGTTGCAGTGCTCCTGATAGCTCTTGTTACAACGGGTGCAATATTACTGGGCCTTCTGGCGGTTTGTGTCGGTATGGCATGTTTCCGTCAGCCGAGTCGGAAACGAAGAACTGGCGACAGAAGGGCTATGATTCCTGGAACGGGCGGGGACACCAGTAGCGAGGGTAGTGTGACAGACTTGGCTATTCCACACCACGTGCCGCACGTTCTCCCACCACCCCCACAGATGATCGCACCCTTGCCACCGACAAAGAGGCCGGCTCGAAAGATCAGTGCCAAACCCAGACATCCACCAAGAAAAGCTACCATGGTACCTGCATCAGGTAGGCTTTTTGTTTTAAAGATTATGTTGAGTTCATGAAAATTTGATTGCCAATTGATCGAAGATTCGGAATATTCTTTTTCGGAATATTATATTCGGAATTTATTTATTCCAAGGAACACAAGAATCTTTAACGGAGAGGAAATTTAGAGTTGTCGGAGAACTTATTTAGAAATTATTTAAGACGTTTCAAGAAAAAAGAAATTGTGAGTTATGATATCTAAGAATTAGAGAAGGAGAAAAAATGTTTAATTATTTAAGAATATTTAAAGAGAAAGAAGTAGAGTATTATATTAAAAAATCGTTGGGTAAAGACACATTAAAACAGTGGAAATTTTTTTTGTTATATTACAGTACATTTTGTCAATGATAATAAATGAACGAAGACCATCTTTATATAATATTAAGACATTTTAATTTTGTATTATCGAATTGCTACAGTGGCAATGAACGACGAACAACGAGATCGTTCGTTGACAGTGATGATCCCGCGCGCCAAATATCGATCCGCACCCCAGTCTCCGCAGAATTACAAATCCGGTATGAGCACGTTCTCGACAGAAGAGCACAAGCTGCTCAATTACCTCGAAAACGGCACGCATAACACCGGAAACAGGAAGCAGAGCGTATCCAGCGCGAAAGATTGCAAGGATTCTGATGTGCAGATCGTCAGAACGCCGGCTGCACCGAGTGGCGCCCTTGTTAGCGCTGGTTTTCAGGTGTGTTCTGTTATTAATTATTATTTAACTGTGAATCTTCCTTTTTAAGTTAACATCAGGAAGTTAACATCAAGTAATATCTGAAAAAAATGATTCATCTCTTTCCTTCAACAAATGTTCTTTATTTTATATGTTACATATTTCATTTTATATATGGTTTTGTAATGAATAATTTTCTTTTTCATATATAATTTTCATTTTTTAACGTATATAAACGTATCTTTCTCGGAATGCAATGACTCGTTGAAAATTTCATACTTTACAACTTACGATCTTGAAGTTGATATTGAGAAATAAAAAACAGTACGATATAACGCGGGGGGGGGCGACGCTACAAATATAAAGTAGCTGTAGTTTAGAAAGTGTGAAAGCTTACTTACGATATAATCAATTCCGAAACTACTTATAAAATTATCAATCAGACAAAGTTTCAAAATCTACTAGTTACAAAATGTTCTACTAGTACAAAATGTATCTACTAGTTACAAAATAGTTCATAGCTATTCATGAAATGTATATATTCGTATAATTCTTAAATAAAAATCTGATTATTTTATACGTTAGGTGTCCGCAACGGTAACTCGACAAATGGACGCCGACTCGACGTTAGCTCGCTCCTGTGGCGAGACCACGGTTGAAACAGCGACGAAAGTGCTGCGAACCGGGGATCTCCAGGGCGATCTGTGCTCGACGTTGGCGCGTTCCTGTGGCGAGACGACCATCCAAGCACCGACGAAGCTGTTGAGGCTTGATTTAGGCGAGGCTGGCTCGACTCTCGCCAGATCTTGCGGTGAAACGACGATCCAGCCGCCTACGAAAGTCGCCGATGCCAGAAGAAACAGCGTTAAGGATGCCAGAGACACTAGAGACAGTGCCAGCGAGGGGCACACAATGGCCGAGAGGGATCTGGGAAGCACGCTGAGACTTCCGGCGCAGCATCCGCCTCTTTATAGCCCGGACAAGGTGAGTTACGAGTGAAATTCGAGCTCCACTTAGAATTTCTACGTTGCCTTTGTTAACTGTTCAGTGTTTGTGTAGTTATCATATCTACAAGCATAAAAAAAATATCTGCTAACTATTAATTAATTTGCGACCAATTGATATAGATTTTTACAGATAAGTTTTGTTCAGGGGCAACAATTTTATTTTGATTAGAAATGTTTTATTTCATTTTTGTATTGATTGAAAGACGTAAAGATATTCATTTTAAACTTTCCGCAGTTTCTGCTATAGTTGCTGCAATTAGTCAATGCAATTAGTCAAAAAGTAATCGTATAAACGTACCATCTTTGCTATATTTAATTTAGGAAATGGTCCTAATCATAAAGAACGATTCTTGCAGACCAGCGATCGAGAATCGAACTTCGACTCCCTCTAGACACCGAAGATCGTACAAGTAATAAAGGAAATCCGGTCGACGGGAGGTTGTGGATGTGACCGCTGGACGGTAGCCTCCACAAGTTCGCGAATCGAACAGATAAAACGTGAAACAAATTTCTTCAACGACGCAACTATGTCGAAAAACGTCGAAGCTTAAGTACGTTAAAACAAAGGTCAAAATCGAACAAGTTGTTTTAGTTTAATCGATGCAAACAAATTAGAAACATATCCTTAATCGTTTCGTTCGGAAGCTTTAATCGTCTATTTTATTAAATTAATACGATATTTATTGATGGGGAAGCGTCTCAAAAAAGCACATATAAATATATTTATATTGTTAACAATAAAATAACGATCTTGGTGATAAACCAAAGTGATTAAAAAGAAACTTGACCAAGAAGAAGGTAAATTTATAAGCAACGCTTTCCTCTATTTATTTATGTATTCGTTCAAAGATTTTAGATACGTAGAAACGTTTCAGAAGGCGCTCTCTTTGCCGTCGGCGGGATTTGAGAAAAAGATATCAAGTTCGATCAAACGCGAATGTCAGATTCAAAGAGACGCGCTGGTTACTCATTCCCGTGCCAAAATACAACCAATGATTGGGAAGGGTAGCGAGGGAAATTGTCCCTCGCCTTTCCCACTGCCGTTTTCATTTTTTTTATCCTCGTTTCTTATACTTTTTCTTTTTTTAACTGGTCGCCGAGTACTCGATCATGTCGTTTCGGAAATTTGATTATCTTCGAGAGATATCTTCGATAATGCTATTTATTTACTATCGGTAGTTTGCTGATTTTTATACAATATATTGTTATTTTACCTTGGATATTTTAAATTTCCCATAACTGCATGAACATCTGCAGTCTAATTGGCGATATATTTATATATATTTTTTTACATGTACTTATTTGTATGAATAATATATGTAATCTCGTTCATAAGTCACTGGACATTTGCAAACTTTTGAATATCATGCTCTTTAAAATAGATTTATAGCAAGACTTTTAAAAATATAATATAATTTTATTTTTTCTTATGACGAATAACGAGATTATTTGAATTGTGAATACGAATAAAAACGATACTTCTCGATGTCATAATCGAATTTTCCATAAGCGTTTTACGGTCCTCGGTAAACGCTGCACGCGAATCGACGCGTGACTCAATACAGTGTCATAAGTCGTGCGAACGGCGCCGATCGCCGCGGAGGCGGACATTATTATTAATTGTTGTTATTGTTTGTTTGTTTAGTCTATTTTCTGGCGGGTCCTGTCATGTTGCCCGGCTTCGTCAGTTTACAAATTCGTACGTCGGGGCGTAGCAAATTCATTGCGATTCATACTTTTCCAACATCTGACTATGAGTACAAACTGTATTTTTTAAAAAAAATTCTATAGAACGTAGCTTGTACGCAGGAACTTGTGACGATAACAATCGCAATTTTACCAATGAACATTTCAACAATTTGATTAATCCTTTAAATGAAGAAGGAAAATTTTAATTGTAAATTCAGCCAATCTGCAATCTCCTTGATTGTACTACCTGTTAATGTCAATCATTCCTTACCAAATGTGCTCGAGATGTATTGGACGAATCAAAATGGGATAAAAAAGAATCAATGGAATTTTGAACGCGTGAAATGCGAATGAAATGTTCGTTAATTATGTGTTGATTGTGACGAAGCCGCGGCAACGTCGCTAAACCAGACTCGAGGAAGAGCGAGCAGAACGTGTTGCATAACGCAGCCGCACGTGCATTTAACTTGATTTTTACTTTCTTTAGCTCAATAGATAGCGTAAGCGGATGTATTAAGCGGAGGACAGGTGTATCATTAACGATAATACTTTCTATGTGTCTGACTCCTTCTTTCTTTTTTATTTCCTTTCAGTGTCGTAAAACTGCGCGTGTTAACCAAATGAAATAAAATATACATACGTCGGTGATCGTTTCGTAAACGAAGACGAACGAACGAAGCTCGTACCTTGTATTATCGCACGAAACTAACTAACTCGTCCTTTTTCTACGTCCAAAATGAAACTACTCTTTTATACATACCACATGTGTACGCATAGATATTTGATCTATATATATATATAATATACATAATATAATATAATATAATAATGCATATAAATATATTCTGTTGTACATACCGTCTCAAGAAGAACCTCTTCTACTTAATGTTATTGTAATTTTTGTATACTTAGAATCTGTATACTTCTTTGTAATTTTAATAAAAGTGAATAATACAAATTATCCATTGAAAGCGTAGAAACTAACAATGAATTATTAATTAGGAGCAGCACTCGGTACGATGGAATCGAAAGGAATCAGCAGACTTATCACTGTTTCGCACTAACGTCAAAGATCTCTCCATCAATTCAGAAGAATCTTACCAATTAACAGCTTATCAAGTAACAAAATGCTACTACAAGGTTTGAAAAACGATAAAAAATTCATAACATCTCTGACACATCATCTTGACCTATACACGCGTCACATAAGATTCCCTAAATCCGTTTGTTCCTCGTTTCTAACTGTGCACGAACTTCGTAGATAAAATTACGACCAGCTCCTCAACCTTCACCACAGTATCAAACCTCCGCACTCTGCGACATCCTTAGAATCCACCAAACGTCCATCCAGCTGCAACCCCATAGGAACGTGCAGAAGAACCGATCTCCATTACGAGGTACTTTTCCAACGAAACGCAACCAGCCAAGTAACACAACAAGCAACAACGACACATGCCGAGTGTTGCACAGGGCGCGGCGTGTTCACGTAACGCTCGCTCTCGAAAAACTTGCACGCCTCTGGTCGGTAGTAATTTCAGACCGGTGGACGTGGGGGCCGGTGCAAAAAGCCGAGTCCGACAAAAGAAGCCCCCGATACCGGCGAAATTACCTTCCGACAACCTTACACGGCCACGGCTCAAGGGAGTGCCTAATAAGGGGCGACGGTATAAATAAAGTCATTTGCGGTAGTCGCCGCTCGTCGTCCGGAGCGGGCCCCTTCGACGAATCGGCCCTTTCGTCGCGTACGGTTGTTCGCGGGCCCGTGGAACAGGGGCCCCGAACTGCCCGTCGCGGACCACGATCGGTTTGTTTTGCGGATTAGGCTCGTTTTAGCTTGCAGGCCACGGCTCGCGCCGCGACGAATCGAGAAACGCGGACCGCCGCACGTCCCCGCTTTTTGTCCGCGCGAGAATCAAGTTGTCCTCGTTTCAGTGGCGTAGTCTGATGCCTTCCGCGCTATCTTGAGAGGATTTCTGATGGTTTTAGAGGTAGATAGGGTTAGGAGTAAGTAGATTTTGGTGTGTTGGTTGATGAGGTTGCTCATTGGATAGGATTTGAAGCTAGAGGTGCTGATGATGAAGGTATGAAGCTTGTAGCGAAGAAATTAAAAATGGTAGATGTATAAAAATGCATATAATGGAAGAAGAATATGCCCGTGAAGAATCGTGGTTGTAAATCTAGACAATTTCTGAAGGATTACTGATGATTGGCTATTTTGACCTTTTAGTGGTTGTAGTGTTAATCGAAATGATCTGTAGATAGCGCGCAAAAGATTTATTTCTAAGGCTGCTGTAATATCTGTAGCGAAGTGAATATGGTAAAATGTAAAGGAGAATGATCAGTTGTTTGAGATGGAAACTTTATTGTCAATAATTAAAAGTGTTTACACAAGAACGAATTAATGTTATTTTAAGCGCCGTTTTATTATCCATGATAAGATACATGGTGACATGTGAAGGAATGTGGTGAGTGGTTCGAGATACTTTTAGATAGGATCTTTTGTATATAGTGACGATGACGATGACGATGATGAATGATATACATTTTAGAGAGGTAGATCAATAAAATATTCGTTCCGCTATGTTTAATTCGACGCCGAAATCCAAATTAATAGCACTTTATCACGGAACGATTCAAATCCAATTAAAACTTCTCAAGTTCTCATTGAATCTTCTTTGTGACAAATTTTATAGCAAAGGCGAAACGGAAACAACCGTGGATACTGATCCGACGCGAGAGAGAGAAGACACAGTGGCCTTTTTTCCCGGAATAGTCGGCTTCGACGCGTTTTTGCGACGCGTTGCGCGCGCCCGGAGAAATTGGAACCCTCGAGTCCTCGTGTTTCTGACCATGGACCCCCGCCGATTTCTCGGTGCCACGTTTCCCTTCCTTTCTCGCTCTCTCGACGGTCCACTCCTCTCCGATCTTTCAGATAAGATTTCATCGAAGGAAAATACGAGTAGTCCCTCGAGAGATCAGTCGAGAGTAGTTCTCGTGCGCCATGCTCCCCTGGGAACCGTGAAAGAAATTTGTAACCGAGTTTTTGAGAATTCCAATTTGTGGATCCAGAAACAGGTTTGATCTATAGAGGGTCTGGTTTAACTTATCATTACAAGTGCATGGCTTTTCTCCGATTTAGTTGAATTCACATATATTTTTGTAACTCGTTTTCTAACACATTCATTTTTCTCCGCTTTATTGGTAGATAATGATCACGTAATCCCTGCAAAGCGTGTGTGCCCGCTTAGAACTCTTAGGTAGTTGTTATATTTGATTAAATAGTGAGAAATGCCAAGAGCACACTCAGAAGCGAGCAAAGCAAGAAAGAATGGGGAAATGTGAGGAATGAAGAGTGGTAAGGCGGAAAGAAGGGTAGGAATGAAAGAGAAGGAGAGAATTAAGAATGAGAGAAGAAAAGGAAAACAAGAGGAGTCATCGTTTAGTAAAACATTTTCCATATTCTTTGTCATTACTGAAAAAAGGCAAGAATTCTATTGAAATTTACGGAAAAGATTTAAACAAAACTCATAGGACAATTTGAAATACCCAGCCTGGGCAAGAACTAAATAACAATTATAAAATTTATTCTATTTGTCGTTAAAAAGCGATCCATACGCACCATCAATATTTGTAACAAGAAGAAAAGAAAAACCGATCCTCAAATAGCGGGTTCGTTTCCGACTGCCTGTCACAATGGCAGCAGAGGGAAGGCTCTCGCGCGCACGCTGCATGCCACGAGATAAATTGTCCAGAAATTTCAAAGGTCGGCGCTCTTTGTGGGATTAGCCGGGCACCGCTGGCTACCAGTTACAAATCACCAGGTACCAGTTACCAGTTACCACCTATCACGTGGCCTGGCTACACGCTGGAATTATTGCGATCCACGCGTGAATCCTCGTCGCCATTGTGGACCAAGCTGCGTGCTTGCTGTATTGTTTGTAAACCAGCCACGATCACAGCCTCCAACCAACGATTTATTCACGATCGTTCAGGCCTCTGCCTCTTTCTCTATCCTCGCGTTGAATCGATTGCCATCATAAAAGCGTTCCACCGCGATCGAACCGCTCAACCGGCGTGGAAATTCCTCTTGGCTACCTGTGTCGAGGGAGCCACGTTGCTTTGAAAGATCGTTGAGATCTCGATGTGGACGCGTGAACGGGTTTCTCATGGGACTCTGGACTCTGGGGACTTTTGATGGAACGATGATCGTTGAGGGTTGGAAGAAACGTATAGGACAAAGTTTGTAAATAGGGGAAAAGTTGTTAATTTTAGAGCAAAGTTAGCGTGGAAAAGTGAGAAGTTAAAGGAAACTTATGGGAGTAATACGATCGGTATCAAGCTCGAAGGAAAATAATGTAAGCTGAGTCTTCACCAACTGACACGTTATTTATTGAATATTAAAACTAATTATGCTACAGTTTCTAACTTCGTGTCATATCTACATAGGAGGTAACTCACGAATCTAACAGTTAGGTACGCTAAGATGCAAAACGCTACGATGTTAAATTCAGTACTGTGAAAAAAGACAAGGTGAAAGTAGAAAGAAGAAAATATTTCGTAGTACAGTGTACGAATTGTAGAAGTACTCGTTCTTTTAATCGAATCGAAGAAAACCTCTAACCATCCCCTAATTCAATCTGCACAAAAATCACGCCAAAAACGTACCGATAATACATTCTCTCAGAATCTTTATTTTACAAAACCTTTTTCCCTATAACATTGAAACTGAACATACCACATGCCCACGCTATGAACTTCGCAGAAGTTAACTCACGTTCTCCAAGAAGCCTTTAACATCTCTCCTAAATCGCACGGCGTTTACGTAACCGTGCAGAACGACACGTAGGTCGCGCTAATGAAGACATCTCGTCGGTAACACGACCGAGGAAAAGGGAAGGCCGCTCTGGCCTGGCTCCAGGTTCGGAATCGACCGGTACAATGGGCAAGTTCGCGTCCATTGTCGGCTACGACCTCGTATAATACCGGCGAAGCTAGCATTGTGCCGCTTCCTGAAAGGGGAACGAAAAAGAAAGCTGGCCGTGATCTATGGAGCAGAACACAGTGCCATCCGACGATAGTCCACGGCTCTCTTCACCCCCGCAAAATTGCCAGCCCCTCGTGCAGCTCGCGCGGAACAGAGACGCGTGAAAAGGATTTCACAGAATATTCGAACGTGAAGAACGTCGTCATTTTTGGCTCGTTCTGCTCGTGTGTGTTGTCTGGTGTTTGCTGAGTAAGGCGCTCATCGACGTTGGGTGAACCCTCTGTGACACGATTTGCTCTTTGTATGGAATTTTTCCTTTTTGATCTTTTTTTATGGTTTTGGTGGATCTTTTCTTTTTTAGAAGAGCTAGTTTAGCTAGGAGCTTTTCGTGGATACGGTGTTTGAACGAGATTTCTGATGTTTTGGGGGTTTAGCGATAGATCTATGAAGTTATGTGGTCATTTTGAGGAGTTTATAGATCATAGTTAGGATCATTGTTTGATCAATTCTGAAGCGTTGAAAAAGTTGCCTTCTTGTGTTACATTTACGATTTTGCTATGTTGTGGCAAACTGATAGGGTTATTTAATTTTTTTTTCTTTAGAATGATTATTATTTAATTATTTTTAAAACATTATAAAATAGAATTTCGAAATGAGGTTCGTTTGAGCTCCTCGATAGAATTTTTCTATGATTTTACAAGAGTTAAAATTTGAAATTGCTTTGAAAGAATTAATTCGTATTCTACGAAATTCTCTCTTCTTGCACATTGCTATTATACAGGGTGGTTGGTAACTGGTGGTACAAGCGGAAAGGGGGTGAAAAAAAATAAAAAAAAAATTTTTATTCTATATTTTCGACTTCTTTTTTCGCGTAGAATCACTCCCTTTCCTCTTGTACCACCAGTTACCAGCCACCCTGTATACATTACAATAATCAATTTCATAGTTTAAATTCCTCATCGTTAAACGAACATTTAATATGTTTTTGTCCAGACATTTATTCCGAAAGAATAAAAAAGGCTTGACAAGTTAATCGAAACGCTACCTACATGCATGTTATCCAACCAGACTTGTCTAATAAGACGTTACATTAAAACCGACTTACGGTCATTTTTCTCTAACAAAACGAAACAAAAATATTGTAAGAATACCGTGCAAAAGGGTAAGAAACGAGTAAGAAACAATGTAACCAATGTTCCCACTTGCGAGGCAATTGCAGCTCATTACAAAACTGTGAAGTCACCGTGCTGTTAAGAGGGGAATGCCGATAGAGGGGAGCAATTTCATCCGGAGATCGAGCGAACAATTTTTTGATACCTTTTTCCCTGGCCCTGGAAAGAATTGATGAGCTGTTGGCGCTGAAATCTCTGACGATCGACCGACGGCGCGGGCCACGGTTCCAAGGAAATTGTTTCTTGCTCTTTGTTCGGAAAATCTTAGAAAATTCCCGGGCAGTGGCATTGTTGAAAGGCTTTGACTGCCGGAAATCGTTAACGATAATGAGGGATCCGGGAAGTTCTTTGAAGACGAAGAGATGACGCGGTACTTTCCAGCTAATAGACTCGTCTCGATTTTGAGCAGCCAGCTTCTTTCAGGTTTTATTTCGCGGCACTCTATAATATTCGACAACGTCTCCTCCGTCCTTTATGCATCCTATATATATATGTATATTGGTCTCGTTACTGTAAATTGCGGGTAATGCCATATTGCAAAATTCAAATCGATCATGCACGGTTCGCTAATGAATTTCTTTTCTACATCATAACATAATATCCCTCGTTTTCTGTGTTATTTTTTATCTTTTGGGACGCGCATGAAGTATTAAGGAGAACTGTGTTTATATCTGAAGGATTACTTTATTAAAAAGAAAGAAACAAGTTTCGAGCAGTAATTTGTTATTTATATGTGCGTTCTTGTTTCACAATCCTCAGCGAGGCTTAAAAACCCTTGTAACCTGGCAGTCACGTACCCCGTGTCTACATTTTCAACTTTCTTTATTATTCGTATTTCACTATCGTATTTTTACTAATTGGATTATTTGGATTTATTATTATTGGATTTATCATTGTATCGAACTTTTTTTTTCGTTGAATTGTATTAAAGCATCGTGATCTAATAGTAAAGGAATTCTAACTACAAAAGGTCAATTTATATCAGAAGTATTTTACTAAAAGGAACGACAAATCACCTGCTACATTCACGTTTCTATTCTAAATACGTGACATTCAGTCGTTCTTTATTATAACACATTTTATGTATTTCCATGTTTATGAAACGAGGACATAAATACAAATAAATGGAAGAACATACGTTAACCTTAATACTGCTCTGTAATATCCACAGCATCGTTCCACTTATTTATGATTACTTCCTTACCTGAATCGAAAGGAATTTAGAAAATTTCAAATTTATCTGCATCTTTCAACGAACGCTCTTTTATCCTCGAATCCCTCACCTCCATTCCAAACATCGAGTCTCTATCCTTTCCCCTTTTCATCGAATTCTTCCCATTTACACTTAAACGCACATATACCCAACACCTGTCGACTTTCCCCGATTTCCCAGTTTGCTAACAAGCGTGACGCTTGTCAGGGCGCTTGCGATTTGCAAGTCGTCACCGTGAACAGGCACCGAACGTCAAGGTGATGAGTGACACAATGACGGAACATTAGCCGGACGGATCCTGTCATTTGCCACGGGGGTTTACCTGGCTTTCATCGTCGCGAACTGAACACGCCGCGAGACTACTCCGGCGCTCGCGCGAGTTCGTTGGAGCGATTCATCATTTTTGCAAGGGAAATTACGTGTAACGGGTGTCACGGTCCGATGCACGGTATTCGGCGTTTCATGGACAGGATTCAGCGTGAACGACGAGCGCGACAATCGCGGCTGTCGTCTCACGGTTCGTTCGCGACACGCCATTCGAATTCGACGCTGAAATTACACGGCCTCTCAAAAAAGGGATATTAGAGAGCTGGAGGAATTCGGAATGGCTATTGGAGCGGTTTGTCTCGTTCGTCGCCTTTCAATTGGAATGCCTGTCACCTTGTAACGTTGCTAATGGCCGCTTGTGTGCCGGGAACGAAGTAACAACCGTGAACGATGCCTATGAGTGGTGAGATTTTCGAATAATCGAGGATTGTTTGAGAAAAAATTCCAATTTTATTTATGTACGTTGTTAGATCAATTTTGTTAATAAGTTTGCTCGTCTAATTGGGAGAAGGAATGTTTTATTTCGAGAAAATTTTAGTTTCGAGTATTCTAATCTTTGTACTTGACATCTGAATCCTCCTGCACGATTAAAAGCTAATTGTTGCGTTTAGATTCTTTTCACATCCTTATTCTCGAATCGATCCACAGCGCGACATTTGAGCGAGGATTGGGGAAGAAATTAAAAATTCGTGGATCACGTTCATTGTCCACGTTCGCTAGATGTTTGATCAAGGGGGGTCGGGATAAAGATAAAAAAATACATACAATCTGCGTGTAATCGTCTGTGTAACAAATCTTTGTTAGGATTTTCTCTACTGCTTGCCTTTTAAGTTTAAATATCTTTAATATTGATTTATTTATTTTTAATGATGTTTAAGTTTGAAAATGATGTTTTAGTGGATGTTTCAGTAAATAACGCCGATGCCGTGTAAAGTAAATGATCAGAAATCCACTCTTCAACCAAATGGCAATTACAGATGGATTTTACCAAAAAAATAAAAGGCACCCAGTATAACAGTTTGCAGCAGAAAAAAATTATGGTGCAATGTAATACCTTTTTAACACAGAAGAATCGAAAGTGCAAGATGGTTTGAGTCGTCTTCTTAAATCGCTTCTTAAAGAAAGAAATTTTTTAATTGGGAATCGAAATTATACATGTCTGTGCTAAAATTCTTCATAATTAAAGTGTAACAAACACTTTTTATCAAATATTAATAAACAAGAGTGTACAATGAATGCGTGTGTCAATTTTCAAGCTCAAGCAAGTCATTTTTCAATTTTAGAGTTTGATGTACGAACGATTTTTGCTAATCCACTATCGATTTTGGGGGGGGGGGAATTATTATTTTCATTTATATTATTTAGAGATTGATGATGTCGTCGAACAATAAGATCAAAATCGAGCAACGATTATTTCGATTTTGGTCCACTGAATACCGCGACGGTGAGACATTTTAGGGTTTTACGAGTTTAGAATTGTTGGAATTTCAAGACTCTCGCATTTACAGTTCGTTACGGCCACACTTTATCCTTTGATACAACGACTTCATTATCGACGTGTTGACTGGTTGTGCAACCCTGGAAAGAGCACGTTGTGCAACCATACTGACAACGAGAAAACGACGTGAGATATGGATATGGACGAGACAAAAATACGATTGGATATTTCGAAACGGAGTAAGATCGAATTTAATAAGTAACGGAAACTGTCGAACGATTAATCATCCCTATAGAACGCGAAGAAGGTTTATTTAAAACGCTCGTTGCATATGTCTCAAGTTAAATACGTTTGCAGGGTACAAATTAAAGGTTATGAAAGTTTGAGAGAAACTTGTACGATAATTCTTGAATAATTATATGAAACGTATACGAGCCACGTAAATTCAGGTCAGACGGATCAACGACCGTTGAATGAAATTGCAAAATTTCACTAATAAAATTATATAACACAGATTCCATTGATCCACGAAGAGATATCAAATTAAAAAAAAAAAAAATTTCATCGACCATCGTAAATGACATAGAACTAATTCGTTTCCTTGAACGTGAACATTTTGTAAATTCTATCGATATAAAGAAATATAAAATGTGTAACTGGCCTCATCGATCATCGTGAATAACACTAAATGACCGATTCATTCATCTGGGACACTCGCGGATGTTCGAAACGATCGGAAACAACAACGAAACCGATACCAACTGGTCAATAGCAGATCATCAAACGGCAACAAAAGTTGCTTTCGAGGCGTCAGTTTATGAGTTTGAGGCGGCGTGCATCGATTCGCCACAGAGTCGGCGCTTTTCGGACGATGGTACATCGACACGTCTTCGCCTCGACGGTCATTAACGTTTCAGTCTGCAGCGAAAATAACAAACAGACGATGAAATTCGATTTTCTACGGTGGCCTGCTATTCGAGAAACACGTTTCCCGGCGCATCAACCCGGCATCTATTTTCCACGCGGCATTCCTAAATCCCCGGAACGTGTCGCAATAAAGGGAGCCGGTGTATCGAACGTGGCTGGGAAATCGAGGAATTTTCAGCCGTGACACGCTTCGCAGGGAAACATCCTCTTTCACGATTTGTACGCCATCATTGCATGTCTAACTCTCCTACAATGGTATACGATCGTTTTCAAGCTGTGGGTTTCAAATTCCTTTTAGGTTTCTGGTAATTGAACGCTGTTTGAGGATGATTAAAGAAGTGTCAAACTGTTATTTGTATCTTGGGCTAGTCTTTTATTATTTGGATCTAGAAGAGGGGCGTGACGTAGGAAATGATTTCTGGTGATTTCTAGGATGAAATAAATGCGCAGTTTAAAATATCGAATCGTTTGTTAATCATTCTGTACGTTGGAATTTTAATGTGCAACATCGTTAGCCGTTTCTATTTAACACATATTAACACTCTGCATGTGCAGGTAAATTTCTTCGACTTAACTTACCGTTTGATATTGGTATTTATTGGTTATTTATAGTAATCTTTAAACAATTCCAATATCTCTTCCTACCACTTTTATACTTTACGACAACCACTATCTCAAAATCCCAATAAAGGACCACCAATCCCTTACCAAAAGGGCAATAAAACTTCCCCATAAACAATCTCAAATATACACACGATATCATCTTTTAAAGAAAGCCTTGAAATTTCTCACCCCTTAGCTAACATCCACCATCTCACCCTCATCTACACCTCAATTACGGTCCACGATTACTTTTGTTCCTCCAAGATTTCCCTTTGTTTCCTGATGGTTCCGTGGATTTTTCTCTCATCGATTGTTGAAGGTGCCCAGAAATATCTAAAACGAGCGAATTCGTAGGGGGTTGGGGCGGGACAGCGTACAAAAGAAGCGGTCAGCAGCGTGACGAAGACAGGGTAGAAGGAAGAAGGAGAGCACGGACGCGATTTTTCATTTTCGAAGAGGCAGGCAACGCCTGGCAGGGACCTGTGGAGAGCCAGTAATCATCTTGTTCTCGACGCCCGGTGAATAACACAAAGGATCGAACTGGCGCTAATTACGTTCCCTTCTGCAGGACAGGGCGCGCAGGGGTTGCTGTCCCAGAAAGAGGAGCAAGCTGCTGGAACGAATGCGCTCCAAGTGAAATACCAGCATTCTGGGAAGAATTCTGCTTACGAGTTCCTGAAGATCGTTGGTGGAAGGGAAAGTTTCAGGTGCAAAATAACTATGGGAGATTCGATGCTCTGTTCTTGGGTTTGCGGTTAATCGTGACGTTGAAGCGAGAATCGTAATGCTATCTTGCAATTCTGTTGCAATTTTGGAAGAATTTTTCAAGCGCTCGATTTTATCTATCGATAAACAAGTATGCAAATAATCGAGACATTACGGACTCTGAAACAAGTACATGATACTTTTATTCGTGCGTGTGGTATTAGCATAAATTCAACGTTTATAACGTTCAGCATTTTCGAAGCTACGATTTAACTATGATGGTACTTCATTGGGGGTAGCCACCCACATGATAATCAAACAGATAAAAAATTCTACCAAATGTCCAAATTGGACAAATTGTGAATGTGAAATTTAAATAAAAAAAAAAAGAAGGAAAAACGATTTAACTACTTCTAGGGTTGAAATTTTTCTCCCTTTCTTGTAGAGTTGAAAATCTCCACCTTGAATCTTCTCATTACGGAATCATTCACTCCTAAAGAGGATGGTGGAACACAATTTACGTGAAATAATCAGAGGAATCTGTGATTAACACATTCCCGCAAGAATGATCGCTTGGCGTTTCGAATTAGATGGTTCCAGGCAGAACGAACGACGAGAGAGCCTCGGAAGAATCAATTTTGCTTTTTCCCGTGATGTGACCGGCGCGAACGAACGGCAAACAGAGCAAACGCGAAGACAAAGAGGCTACCAACTACCAACGGGTGACTTGCGAAACTCGGCATCGCCCCTGAGGCTTCTTACGCTCCTGGGAGTCGTGGGGCCCTTCGACGTTCATAAAGGCCGCGAGAGGGGCCTCAGCCGTGGAAAAACAATGAGGCGGCCCCGATCGGACTTGGACTCGCTGCGCGGCCCTTCTGATTCGCCATGAAGCAAACAAGAAATCGAGAACGATGGCTGCTTCACCGGCCGCGCATCTGCCGTCGTTCGTCCTTCCTCCCTCTGCTCCTCTCTCACAGCTAAAGGAAACCACTGACGACGTTTACGCGGAACATGGAGGAAAGCAGGACTCTTTCGAGGCAAGAAACATTGCATTTCGAGGAAACGATGGTGGATTTCGATTGGTATCGATGGTTTCACCGATGGTTGCGAAGGATCGAAATTATGAGAATTTTTGAGAAGGGTAGTTGAGAGATGGCAGGTTTCCAAAGATTTCTAGATCGAATATTGGGTTCCTGAGATATTTAGTAAGTAAGCACGTTTCTGAGTTTCCGAGAATTCGCACACAGTCGAGCACTCATTAGGTTTCTGAGAATTCGTAATTAATATTTCTGGATTTTTCAGGGTTCGTAGTTACACGTTCTTGAATGTATGAGAATTTCTAATCAGCTACAGATGTCAATCTTTAGAAGTCTTCAATTTAAATATGCGTGAAAATTTGTAGGTTTCTAATCAGCCCTTGCAATATTACATTTTAACATTGACAAGATCAAGCTAGCTCTTGTACCTTGTTGAATCTTGCTATACCTAAAGTTATTTTGATATTCACATCCTCACATTTAAAGTACGATAGAAAGATGAAACTTTCGCATCTTTAAAGACGGAACTTTGAAGATTCTTTGTAAAAAAGAGGCTCCTCGTCCGAGTTGATGAAAAATCAAAGTGGATCAACCATATCACAGTACCGAGAACATTCCTCCTGAAAGATATCGACATCAACCTGCCCCGATATAAAACTCGAAACATCCCAAACACATCACGCGCGTTAAACCTCCCATAAACCTGAACAAAGTGTACAACTGAAAGAAGAACCAGCTACGATCCACGCCAATAAAAATGTCGATCGACGAGCGCTTAAAGGCGTCCTCGGATTCCACTCCGGAGGCGAGCTTTCCGTGTCTGGAAGTCCGTCGTCCAGCCAGCGGGTCCCTCTGAAAGTGTGACTTTCTTGAGACTTGAAACGTCTCTCTCGTTCTGCTAGTAGCCTCCTCCTCCGATTCTCGCTAATTCGTGGACGAGCTTATCTCGAGATCTCGTTTGGGAGCAAGCTACTAACTCTCGACACCTCGGTGGTAAATTCTCCGTTACCAGCTCCCCGGTTACCCCGTGTCCAGGCGACCTCGTGCCAGCCATTCGAGCGTAAGCGGGACAGAGGCAGAGATCGGTCGCATTGGACGTATCTCAGCTCGCAGCGTGCAGATCGGTCGGTCAGATAGCTCGTAGCTGGCGAAGACACCCAGCATCCTCTTCAGGGAATCGCACGTCGTGAGAAGATTCGTCTTGAAAAGCGGTAAGTACCGTCACAAATTGCGATTCGACGATTTTCCTCGCGTGGAAATGAAATCTCATGGATGTCGAACGAAGGACGCCCCCTGCAGACTTTTCACTGCGACGTTCTTCTGTACTTCGATTTTTTTCCTCTTCACGGTTTATGCGGTCAGCGTTCAGTGTCCTTTTCTTACGGTGCGAATAGTTTCGTTTTGTAACGCGGGGAGAAAAGAAGAAACTGGAGGAGGTCGTGGCTCCACGGTAAGAAAGGGAGACAATGGCAAATAGAAGAAGAAGGACAAAAGACAGAGGATTGAGGAACTTGGTAAATGGGGCTGTAAATCTGGCGGGCAGACCCATTATAAGTTTATTACCGGCTTTCCTCCACGCGCGACACTTCTTCGGAGCTACGAGTCGGATTCGAAACCTGTTACACGTCGAACAGCGTGCCCCGAGTTGTAACCGCGGGCCGTACCCCGGGACCCTGTTCGTATCGAATATTAGTCATGTTCGTTTGTTCCGTCGGAAATACTTAGGATAGTTTGTGCGGTTATGCAAATGCCGTTGTTTCTATGTTTCGTTCGTTTCCTTCCTTTTTTCATAAAGTATAGGTACTGGGTGGGGAAATTTGGGTACATGATTGATGGGTGTTATATGAATCGTGGGGACAATATGATCGAGCGCTCCTGTTACTAACTTAAATCTCTTAGGGAATTAATGAGAAAATGTGTAGTCAATTATAATTCTTTTGAAAAGTTAAAAATATAACTTTCTATAAAGTCGTAACATGTTACAAATTGAGCCAAAAATTAATGAACTAAACCGTTCAATTGGTTATGGTCGAATAAATCGGTACTCGTGTGTTATCGCACCTTATACATATGCAAATTCTGGATAAATTTCGTAACCGTAAAAACAATATATTAAACAGCATACTATGTACACTTTAATCGTACATTTTTAATCCTACGACATTTTGATTTCTGTTGGCTCGTATCGCTCGCGCGCTACGAATTTTCACTAGCCTCTAACAGATTTCTTTCATCTTCGTATATTAATATTACATTATGTTCGTCATGCGATGCAGGTATACAAAATTCTGGCGAAAACTTAATTGCATCGACTCTAAATAATAATATCGTCTCTAAATCTTTTCACTAATTTTTCATCTATATGCGATCACCACTGTCGGTTGAAAAGTTCTTCAAGAAAAACCTTTGGCTTGGAAACAATCAGAGAAACAGAAACTTCCTTCACGCTCGTTTGTGGTCGACGCACGAATCTCTAATTTCGACGCGGTTTTTCGTCCGTGTCGGATATTCGGCGGAGGCGCAGCATGCGTTTCCACGTGGAGGAAGGTGGGGCCAGGGCCCCGAGGGTTTAATAACACCGTGGGCCCGAGAATAACTGAGCGAGACCGAGTCGGGAGGCCCCCTCTTGGCATATATATAGCAATTAGGCCGTGGAACGTCTCTATCCTGGACCGCGGCGGCCTTTCCAGCCATGATTAGAGGACATACGCGCGCGGTGGGGGCCCGCGCCACGTCCATCGCAAGATTAAGGCCTACTCCACACTGTTCACCCCCCTCGAACCTCTTTGGACCCGACTTCTACCAAGTTTTACGCGACTTTCGCATAATAATGACACGTCTCTTAATTTAGCTATGACTTAGTGCTAGAATTATTGACCATTAAAATGGATGAAAAGTATACTCGGTAATGCAAGTATACAAAGTGAATATTTATTTCTGTTATTCTAGGCCTAAGTTATAATAGTATTACAACTTCATTAATTTATTAATCGTTTGGTAACAAAATATTCATTACTTTGCTTTCAATGAATAAAATAGATCGAATTAAGGCATTGCAATCTCTTAATCGGTAATTCTGTGGTGACGAGTGATATTCATTTCTAGCACGAGAATGATGTTGAATCGTATTATGTCTAAGTAGAAGTATAAAAAGATTAAAGTTTGACTAAAATATAAAAGTATAAGGTTTAGCTTTGACTCCATAGATCAGCAATTGTTTGACATCCTGTCGGTAAAGACCTAAGGAAAACGAGCGGTGTGAATAGAGTTTTAGGATTCTAGGCCAAAACGAGCGAGAAAAAGATGCTCGTGGACGGTCGTGGGCGAAATAAGGACGAGATTAGCGTTGCGGTCGGATTGCCGAGGATAGGACGTAAATAGGACCACGGTAATATCTTGGGACGGCCGACAAAGATGTTTGCGTCAGCCAGGAGAAGAAGGATACATAAATAAAAGACAGGTGGATTTTTCTGTCCACGGCCGAGATAATCCGTATCGACTAGAACGAATCCACCGATTTCTCGTGTTTCCACTTGACGCGTTGCCTTTTTAACCCTAACAGGAATTCCTCCGATCAAGATGGACGCTCTCCTTCGAACTTGTCCAACCTTATCCACCCAACGTTTCTCTCGTCTTCATCTTTACATTCTCAATACACGCCCATAATTCAACAGATCAACTTGACTTAACCTACTTCATTCTATTTCACTATTTTTTAATTAACGTAACTTTATAGCGAAAACTTGTCTAGTTCTTTAATCCAATAGGGATCAAGGAGGATCAAATGCATAAGGATTGCGAAGATGCGATGTTATTGATAGACATAAATGCAATAACTGAAGCGTATTGAAATAACAGATATTTCGTAAAAGTTCATTTCACAAATGAAGAATTCACACATATTTATCACAGAACTATAAATGTCTTTATTTCATCGATCCTCATAAAATTCCGGATTTAAAATAGAAGAAGCAATACTGACTAAAAGGTACCTATCAAGTTCTTTTTCTGAATCTTCTTTTACGACCATAATCAAATACAAAATAAAGACCAAATAAATATGAAAATTTCGTGATATAAATATACCGAAGAAAAATTGTAAATGAAACACAACGTTGGTCCTTAACGTGTCGACGAAGCTCGTAATAAATAATATGATATTCCCTTCATTAGGCGATGCAGTAATTCATGCAAGAATCAGTCACAAAAAGATGAGATTTTCGACAACGGAAGTTACACCGAACTTGCGAGGCAGAATTTCGTCAGGCATCATCGATAAACTTGTCGAACGGAGGAGCCAAAGTCTCTCGGGCCCTTGTGTTCGGGAGGTCTTCGCGTGGGGCGAGGCCACCATGTTTCTTCGGGTCTTTTCGAATCTCTTGTTTTCCTTGTCGCGCTCTTGACACCCTATTCGCTCCATCTTCATCTGCACCACGGCGTGCGAGCACCGGCCACCTTGGGGCGCCCCCGGGTGGCGAACGGACCAACCTGTCTGCCTCGCGCCACCTCTGGTCCAATCCTCTTGCCGTGCTTCCTCTCCCTTTCTGCCTTTTCTTCTTCTTCTTTTCTGCGAGGCACCTGACTTCGTCTTTCGCCATGGAAGACGAAGACTCGCATTCTCAGACGCAAAAATCGTTGGAAATTTTAGGAATTTTAACGAATCGGTTAGACTTCCTGAATTCTACTTTCATCTTCCGAAGTTTTACAAAAGTCAATTTTCATAAATAGCTCAATGATCGAAGGGTCAAACTATCAAAGGGTGATTCATCATTATTGGTTTTTGTTGTAAGAACATGTCAAGAAGACAAACTTGTCCCCTTTGATGGATTTTAGATTATTTTTCAGGATTTTCTCGAATACTGAAAGTTTCAGATTGACAATGAGGTATTGATGTATTTTCTGGGAGGAGTCTTTGTACACTGCACCAAGAAATTTTTATGCTGAAGATATAGTACAGCATTCTAGAGGAGTAGAATTTAGAATTTTTCAGATATACTTGAAACTTGGTTAATTCGTACCTAACAGAGCCATAAGTTTGTCTTAATCCGTCCCGGATCAGAGGATCCGAATCAGATTTACAACGCGTGCAGGAACGTTGTACACAAATGCCGCACTCCAATTCCTCAGGTCGTATATTTTCCTTAGAAAATCGAGGCAGGTTGCCAGATAACGTATTCTTTAACGACGCTGAGTTATCGTAACGACCGTAAAAAGGAGAAACCCGAAAGTCACCGAGTTCTCGTTTTCCCACGGCTGAACGTGTCCAGGGGCTCGTAACGATCGGAAGAGGATCGTCGTTGCACCCTGTGTCTTGACTTCTCTTTAACAGCCTTCGTCGGATACCACGGAATGAAGTTAAACCGTAATTCGAGTCGGTTAGCCGTACAATTAGCCGAAAACCGAAGATTTCCATGTATCAAAGTATAATCATCGTATCGAGAAAGGAAATTTCGGCGCATCGATGAAAGTCCAGTCGAATGGCCAACCGCAGGTTGACCAGGCTCGTTTCGCAGGCCTCTGGACACAGTCGTTGCCGTCTACCGCTCACGAAATCCCAGGAAACGAGGAACAAATTATCTCGTCAGACGGACGCACACCGGTTTAAAGCGACGAGATCGTTCGTTGCGGCCAACTTTCCTGAGTGGAGGGGGTAACGGGGCCCGTTTCCCCTACCACGCGCCCGTCTCCAGTGGCATTAGTCCCATCACGTGACTACGCGCCCCACCATGCGTACCGACTCCCCACTACGACTCGCGTAAGGCCCCTTTCGATCCCCTCTTCCCTCGCTAACTAACTGACCCAGCGCCTAGCGCCCCGCGTGTCGGCACAGGCGGCTTCTTTCTTACCTGATGAGCGCGTACAGACGCACACGCACGTCTTCGAGAGGCCCGCCGTCACGCCAACGACGTGCAGAAGAGGATGATGAGGGCAGGGTAGAGGGAAGGATGACGGTTAATGAGCTAGAACCACGGGGGAGCTGCTCCAGGGCCCGGAGGCTCTCCTCCACCTTTCTGGGAAGTCACGAATTGCGGCCTGCTGCTCTCCTTCGCTCGCTCCTTTTCGCTGTTTCTCTTTTTACAAGCTTCATCCTCTTCTTTTCTTTCTTCTTCTCTATCACTCGCGAAGAGATCCTCGGGTTCCGTTTCTCGCGTGAAACCTTTGGCCGCTTTTATGAGCGTTCTGGACTACCGAGACCGAGACAACCACGGCTTTCCGGAGATGTACGAGCTGATGACGATGGCTCGTTGAGGGGGTCGAGGATCGAAGTGATTAACGATAATGAATTCCAGCCCAGCTCGTTTGTACTCGCGGGAACCCGAGTTGCACCGTGGCCAGAAGTTACGAAACGGTCTCTTCTATTTTTGCAATCACCCGGATGAAACGCAACCAGCCAACACAGCAGGAAGATTACGGTTTAGATGTTGATGTTACACGTTCATTTGAGCCAGACGATTTGAGTTTACGAGGAACGAGAATGTTTCTTTTAAGGGAGAAAAACTGTTCGATCTTCGCATGTACTTTTACACCAAGTATTTTGTTCAGTAATAAAGGAGGTAATTTATGATATCTCAAGTTCAGGAGAACAAACGTTCTGCGTAAAGAGTGTAGTCGCTCTGACGTGTCGTTTAGCGCCCAGAGTACTCGTAAATTTCTTCGCAGCGAATTTTTATGTTTCCTGCAGAACTTTTCTCCAGTGA
Source organism: Bombus huntii (assembly GCF_024542735.1). Taxonomy (NCBI): domain Eukaryota; kingdom Metazoa; phylum Arthropoda; class Insecta; order Hymenoptera; family Apidae; genus Bombus; species Bombus huntii. Next base: position 14,095,672 of record NC_066244.1, on the reverse strand, counting down.
CAGACATAAAGATCAATTACCTAACGTAGTGGAGACTTCGATAAGTATCCCAAAATTTTGTCCGATTTTGCAAATGTCTAGAACAGTAATAGAATTAAGCGTAGACATAAGCTACTCAGCTTGCCCACAGGGGGTTAAAATTGTTCTTTTTTTATAAAAGATGGAAAATAAAACACATCAAAATTTTTCTTGTGTTCTCATCACACGCGACAGTGTTTTGAAAATATAGAATGAAATTTTCCAACATTCTGCAAATTTCCTGATACTTATGAACGGGGATGTACGATAAAACAGAACCCAAATGCCTGATGATTACCAAACCGATCATCCTGTTAAGAGCAACAACTTCATTTCCTCTCATTAGACATTCGTCATTATTATTCAGAGCCATAAAGCGGCCATACGAGCCGTGTTACTTCAAAGGGAACACCGGTAGAGGAATCAACGCATTGAGAAATCACTGTTCGCGCGACTCCAGGAACTTCCATCGGGGGCCCCTTCTTGGATGAGAAGCAACAGTGCCGAAAGATCAAAGCGGATCCGAAGAATAATCCTCGCGATGGTCCAGTGCCTGGATCGGAACAAAAGGAGATGGTGTACCAAGGGATTGACGAGGAGAAGAAGAGAGAAAAGGATGAAACGTAGGTTTGTTTGGTAGATGGAAAGAGATGAGAAAGCTATGGGGCAATAGTGGGGCCCACCTGACCAACAGGTACCTGGTAAGGCCCCCCATAAGGAGTCTCATCATTGACCCGGCCCACTCTCCCACCACCGAACAGTCAGGCTAAAGGGTTCCAGTCCTCCCTTTCTGCAGTCAGCACCCTAGCTAGGATGGCTCTCTGATCACCCGAGATCGTGGATAATGAGAATCTTTTTTTTTAACGTAATTTCGTCGTCTAATTAAGTCACTCTTGTCGAAGAGTTTATCGACGTGTATTTAATGGGGATCGTGTTTTGTAGCGACTGATTCTCAGAATCAATCATGCATTTACTCTATTTTTATCTTAGAAGTATTCAAAGATATAGCGTGTCCAGTTTGCCAGACGAATGGCATAATGACCAAGGAAAGTAAACTTTTTTGGGGAAATTGGTTTGAGATGGAAGGTCAAAAAAATTAAATTATTAATTGTTTATACTCAACTGTTTGGATATAGAAAATTGTTTTCCTTTACAATTTACCTAATATTTTTGAGATTTCGTGGGTCTTTAAATCTTTAACCAGTCAAGCAGATATCTTGAGATTTTCTTCTATGAAGCAACATTGTATTTCCTTCTTTCAATTCTAATCAATCTTTTGTCAGTAGTATTACAGAGAATTGAAGAATTAAAAAAGAAAGAGTTATCTTAAAATTTTGGTGGTTCAGAAAACTTTTTAAAATACTGTACAAAGCTTCATCGAAGTGAAAGTTCTTTTTACAAACTTTTTACGTATCCATGGCATTAGCTTCAAATTAATACAGAAATTAGCATCGATTCAAAATTCTCTACCGATAGCGTATCCCATCGGGAATCAAAGAAACCCGAAAAAAGATAAAACCAAAATTCAACGCCACACTGGCGCCAAGTTCTCTCAATAACACACCCTTGAAATTATTCAGATTTCTGGTCACGCTCGAGTCTTCCTGTTACGTGACATCAGATCGATATTAGAATCCAGTTAAACGAAACATTTCCTAGATAGGCTGACTGTCGAGCGATCCGGCAAGAAGGCAGCGATTAGTCAAGCGAGGGATCGCTTGCTTATCCCTGTCCCGCGGTAAGAAAGATATCAATCAGAAGCTTTCACCGTCCTCGTCGATGTACCATGTTCTATCAATGACTCGACGATCGATGCCAACACCAAGCGATATCCTCTCGCCTGGTAAAAGCGTGTCTCGAGCTGGATAGCCGCTGACGTGGAATACTGGAAGCTCGCGCAAAAGGAGATCCAAGGATGAAAACGGAAGGAGGATGGCTGTTGGCGTCCGACGTAACGAGCGGCGTTGTTGCCAACTCACTCGTACACTTGGATAGAACATGTAACACGCGTTCTTTTTTGTTTACACTGCGTTACACGGCTACCGCATGAAGCGAGGCAACCGCTTTTTGCCATAGCTGCAACAGCGATTCACTCAAGGGGGATCGATTCGATCTGCTGGACAACCGCGACTCTACCATCCGCAGGGTTGTTCCAGCTATCGATGAGGATACGTGTTCTGGCGCGATCTACCGATTTGTACGAGTTCTAGTCGACTGTAGACGAGTTAACGTACCAGGAAATCGGAGGAATATGTCGGAGTATGTTGTTGGATAGGTTTCTTTGTGTGTTCTTTATCGGAGGATTGTAGACGCGTATGGAAAGGTTTGAGTCGATTGTGTAGTGTCTGTAGAATTGGTAGCCTTTCTGGAAATGATATACACATGTGTATATTTTTATACTTGGTGAAGTTGGTATAATATGAAAATGAAACGCAAAGAAATGGTTTACTGATTTCGTGAGAGTTACAGTTGTTATAAATGCGGTGATCAAACTGCGGATGTTTATGCAAATTTATATTTCTATCGACGTAACCGGTAAATGTGCAAAAGCTTCTCAAGATGCCAAATCGTCTCAATATTTATCTCCGACTAAATCCAAATTTTGAACAATTTATTCCTCGAAAATTATCGATACACATGTGGATTAGTCTGTTTCTGATGGAGCGAAATAACGAAAGCGAATTATTGCCGTCGCAATCCGTTAAATATATTTTCGAATAAATAAATTAATTACAGACGAATTGTGAGTCAGCTGGTACAAATTTAAGTCACGGAATAAATACCCGGTAAATACTTGGAGAAACTTTGTAGATCACTGCGATGCTTGTTTATACGTTAATACTCTTCGACTCTGTTCGATGAACTCTGAATGTGATTGCGTCTCTTTATTTATACTGGTCAGGGGACAACCGGAAAATTTGAACTCGACTGTTTGACGGTTGTATGTAGCGGCGACATTGTTTTGCTCGGAGTTTATTACTCCTTACAATACTTGTGACCTAATAGTCTTGATACTCCGAAGCAAAACAAGAATAGGATTTGAATTGTCCTGCTCGCGTGCCGCTACACATATCAATTTCTATCAAAATTATCAATTATGAATTCGTCCCTGATATATCAAAATTCTATCAAAATTGCTGTTAATATTTGCTCCGAACATCACCTCAAACTCACGATTACCCAAAATTAACAATTTTAATCAACCTAACCATCTACCTTCGACAGAAGTCCGACAATCAACGAAACGGTTGAACCCTGTATAGAGTCATCAGAGAGAAGAGTTGCGAAGAACCTCATCCCCTTGACCAGTCGTCGCGTCGTAATTCTCTCGTTCAGATACATCTCTTCATCAGCGAGGACGCGTCACGTTCGCGTCTCCGGCAAACACCCGTGGTCTCTTATTATTTTGTTGATTTTGCCAGGACCTCACCCACCCAGAGCTGATCCCGTTCCAGGGACCTAATTATCCTGAAACGACCGGCCAATCAACGCACGAAAACGACAGCTCTTGCGCTCTCTTGCCACCGTGTCTCGTGTTCCTTCAACCGGGTGGATCGTTGGAAGACGAGCAACGCGTTTAGAGCGGCTCGTTTCGCTAAAATCCTCGCCGCCCTAATTGCGCCGCTCTCCCTGATGATGATACTGCTCGACGATGATGGCTTCCTCCGGGGGCTGCGTCACCGTCCAATGAAACGAAACAACCTGGTTCTACTCTAATGGCCGATTATAATGGAAACGGTTAATTTGAATGTCAAGGGATTGCGATCAAGCGTTTTTCTGCTCCTTGAAATTTACGATGGAAGGGATGGGTGTGACCTAGGAAAGAGGAACTCAAGTGGTACTGTGGGCCCTTGAGGTAGTTAATCGAATAAAATTATGTTTGAGTATTTTGGTGTTGGTACGATGCATCGGGGGTGGTTTGAATGATTCAGCTTTCAGATCACTGAATGCTATTTATTTGGGTTTGTAGTTACTTTGAGAATATATCAAGGCAGTGGTACTAAATTGTTATTCGCAATTGTTGTACAAGTATAACGTTGGAGTAGATTTGAATTATGTTACTATTAAAATAAATGAAACTAAAAACATGTGCGAAAATGTTGAACTTTCTCTAGGATAACAAACACAAATGGTCATCGAGTGTTTAGCTTCCGGTAGGTAAGAAGTTTCACAGGAACAGCCGGCCAAATATTTTTTCCTACCCTGGAAACGATCTTTTCCAGCGCGTGAATCCGAAAAGCGTGGAGAAATGAGACTAGCCGACGACACGAATTCTTTGAAACATAAACTGCCTACTGTCAACGGTGTGTGTCCTGTCTTTTCTCGCATTTTCGGCTGCGCCGGTTTCGTGTTTCCTCGAACTCGTTGCAAAGCACATGTGTAACAACCGGGTATCTTACGCATGGAAACTTCGTTTCTACGGCAAACGTCAATTTATGTTGCGTTAAATTGTGAGAAAGTGTATTATGAAGCAATCGTATGTTTAATTGCTCTCGTGAAGATACGTGTGCAATTTAATTGATTACATAGCAAATTGTAAATTGAATTTTGTTGACACATTAATGAGTAATAAAAGTAGCTCTCGATCGTGTGACTGTAGCATGAAGTGGAGGCCGTAAAAGTGGATAAGACATGTGTAGTTCTTCGATATTAGTAGTGTCTAGTAGCTAGATCATTGCATTGATAGAACACCTTTGGATTCTACAATAATCAATATTAAAAGATAGTGTATAATAGTGTATACTACATAGTGTATGTTCATATCTCTATTCGAAGCTTCTTGAACAATCTCTACCCCAAAATTTATCCAGCACTTCTTCTCATCCCGTTAATCAATCCTCAGAAACCAATCGCTTCAACTTCAATTAACCTCACCTATTTCTCTGTTCTTCTCGTACCATCTTTTTGTTATTCTCGCACCATCTTCTTGTTCTTCTCGTTCCAAATTTCGTTCAGCAACCCCTTTTCATTGCTTCTAATCAACCCTTGGAAGCCAACCGCCTTTACCACAATTAATCCTCCTTGTAACCCAAATTAACCCCACGCCACTTCTAAATCCACCCAGGGGACTTGTCTTTATCCGCTAAAAAAGAAAAAAGGACTCATCCTTCGAAAACCCTTTCCGTCACTGAACGCAGAGGACACGGACCCCGCTAATCGTAGCCATCACCGTGGGCACGGGCCCTTCTATCCGTGCTCTGATGGATAGTCTCTCCCTCTGGAATAGTTTCGTGTTCCCCCGCGTGTCACCCACGCACTCTCTCCCTTCCCCTTGGATCTCCGCCTCGTACGCCTTCGCGGTCGAAGGGTACGGGAGGCTGGAGCGGAGAAAGAGCCCCGAGGTGGGAGTCAGGGACGGCTGGTGCTAGTTGAGTTGTCGAGCTGACACGCGTTCTCCGTCCTCCTCTGTCCGTCGACATCGCGGGCCTTCTTCCTTCGACCTTCGTCCCCACTAACTCCTTCCCCCGTTTCTCTTTCTCCACGAGATTCTTCCCACCATTCTCGTTCCGTGGATCTACTCGACCCCTTCGTCTCCCTCCCCCGTATTCGTGGACTCCGCCGTCTCGTTCCATCTTGCTCGTATCGCTCGTCCAACGCGGCCAGGGGCGTACGTCCTATCCTCTTTCTCGTTCTAACTTTGAATTTTCCCTCGTAGAACGTCTTCGTTCCGCTAAGAGTCCACCACCGTTCGTCCGTCGCTGCTCGTGCTGCCGCTGCTGTTGGTGGTGGTGGCGAAGCGTGATGGTGGTGGTAACGGTGGTGGTGGTGGTGGTGGAGCCTCAGTACCGCCATACCCGCCAAAGCACGAGCACCGTGACAGCCCGCACACACGCCTCGGCCCGCGGATTTTTGGGACTCTCGTCTAACCCCCGGGACTTGCCACTGGCTTTTCCGCGAACCTTTGGATTCGTGTACCGCGTGATCATCTCTCTTGCGCGTCTCGCAAAGAAACTTGGATTCCTTCTACTTACAAGGACATTTTTTCCTATAGGTAGAAGAATCGTTTGGTAGTGGTTGTTGTTATTGTTGTTTCCATGTTTCGGGGTGAAAGACCGTGTGACGATTAGTGGAACAATCTGTACAGCGTGGTGTTGTTCGTCGTGGTGTGACGCGAACGGACTGTTCCACGGTGACCGTGATTTTGGCACAGACGTTGGATAATCCGGTGATGGAGTTTCAGAGCTTCCTCCGCGCTTTCGGTTATTATTGACTCTTGGCAACTGATTAATCACACTGTTGGATCTTTCGAGTATAATAGTCTGCCGGATGATCACCGTGACGGATAGAATCTTCCTAGAGATAATAAGCGTCCTGTTACCTCGAACAAACTGGAAAAGACTCTTCTTGATCCTGACGATTCTGGGAACCCCATAGATCGCCTTGATTTGAAAATTCGCAATCATCCACTGATTCGTCGCTTAAGGAACAGCTCTGTATGAAACAAATAAAAAAGCAATAATTTTCAAGGATTAATAAAACCATTTCCCACGAAGACGTCAGTCGACAGCCGACGGAAGGCTCTGTGCCACCTAACCCACCTCATTCTCATCGAACGACATGAAATAACATGAAATGCAATCCGTTTACGTCAGGAACCATTTGAATCTTTTTAAAATCAAATAATCAATTTGTTAATCGGAAAGACAAGTAAAGGAAGAGAGTCATTATCGAGATCGAAGAGCGAAAAAGTCTGTTGAGGATTGACGGACTATGCAATCGTGGATCGAGGGTGGTTCGCATCGTCGGGCACGGGGTGTCAGACAGGACGATCTTCCCTGATCCTGGACGAGCAGGCAGCGAAGACACCCTCTGTGGCGCGGCACTCGAGCCTCGAGAGCAGCGAGAACAAAATGCCGGAAAAGGAGGTCGCCTATCATCAGGAGGCGTTCTCCCTGTTACCGCCACCGCCGCCCCCGCATCACCCTCATTCAGCGTTCCATGCGGCGTTCCATCCGCATCCGCATCCGCCGCCGCCACCGTTTCATCCGCACCATGGACCGCCGCCTCCGCCTCATCCGGCCGCGGCGGCTGCCGCCGCATGGGAACATCACGCGGCTGCCGCCGCCGCTGCCGCCGCCGCAGCTTTCCATGCTCCACCACCCCATCCGTAAGTTTCCATATTATCGTTAATACTGATGTCGCTTTTTACGGGGCAGTGAATAAGCCATAGATGTAAGACTCAAGGTCCTCATATTGAACTTAACACTTACGGCGAATGTTCCACGTACAAGACAGTTCAACGTATGCATGACGTTGGCTGTCATCGATCGTATTAGCGTACAAGACGCAAAATATGAAATTTACTGCAAAGCAAAACAGGTGTTTGCGGGAGATCGGAGAAGGATAGAGGTGTGCGGAAATGTTTGAAAAATATAAATTAAAACTTTTGTATAAAATATCGCGAGCTCGTCAATAACGAAATATATAGTTCAAAAGGGCCGACTGTAAGCGTGTTATGTTTGTTACTGTACACAGTAGGGACGCACAATAACGCTGGAAATATCGTGTCATTAAAACGTGGCTGTGAATTTCGAGTTTATTAGGAAACATATATATATATATTTGTCGGTTATAAAAAAGTTATGAACTCTTGCGTTTCTTAAAATCAAGAATTGAAAGTAGGCTCTAAATGTAACAGGTTCTTTCAGAGCTTTTTTGTGAAATAAAGATGTATATTTACGGGAAGAAGAAAGTCAAAGAAGGAAAATTGATAGGATTGATTTTTGGGGGTAAATTGAAGTGAAGATAGGTCTCCTTTGAATTTGTGGTTCGATAGGGAAGGAAGTTGAAAGATGATCGATTTTCAGGAAGCAAGATACACGTTAGGGTAGTGTGAATGAGTAGGACGATAGTGAGAAAGAAAACTTTGGGGATGATTGATGGTCGAGGAATTGAATGATAAGTAACGAGGGTAACTAGAAATAGCTAAGTTTCAATTGTATGATGATGTCGAAAGAATTATAAAGATGGTTTTGTACTTCTTCTGTATGCATGTATAAATTTCAATGCTGCATTATAATTAATTTTCGTTCAATGAATACGTCTTTAGATGCCAAAAGCAAGAATGTCGCAGAAGTTGATTGGGAGCGAAGTTTAATGAGAGAAAGCAATTGTTAATGATGAGTATTTACTCAGGAGTAATATAACGATTGTTGACGCGTAAACTAATTGAGACATCAATCACTCTGCATTGTGTAAACGTACGTCCATAAAACTTCAATTATTCACTCATATCTTTGTGTCATGGAATGTCAATTATCGAAGTTATAGCTATGTGAATGATAATTTCGAAGTTCCACTGTATCAGCAAAGCGTCTCTATATAATATACTTAGTTTACAGATTTCCAATTGATACCAAATGTTTCGAATCATTCTCCTGTCTTTTTGACAGAAACTTGATCAAACGAAAACACAATAACATTATGCGAGTCAGTGTACTCTCTATACTGCAAACTAGAAAAATATTCCATCATCACCGCTAGTTCCATATAAAAGCATTATTTCAACCCCTAATTTGAAAATGCCATTTCGCCTAGGCACATCACGCTGTAAGTATAATCTCATAACAAATATTGCGAAGATGGACGTGAAAATTGGAAAGATTTAAGCGCAAACTATACGTCGCATCTCAAATTTTTCGAATTGACACATTCGAGCAATCGAGTTTCCTCGTTCGAAAGGCAAGTGAGTTTCTCCACTGAAAAATTTGTAATTATCGCGTCGATGATGATTAAGAATTTCTCGTTAAACAAGGCATTATATGTCTCCCTGACCGAACGCAGCTATTGGTGCAATCAGACAGATAATTCTTAAACAGCGTAGCGTCTCGATCATCCTGGAAGAATAAACGATCACGTTTGCACGTCGAATGACTCATCCGGACCGACTCGACGCGATATTTAATTCAATTAGATTACATACGCGGCTACTTAGAGTCCCGCGAAACGGCGCAAAACTCTGACGACGGAGATCCCGACGATTCGTCGGCGGAGAACGATCGTTGAATGAGAATCAACGAGCCGCGTGGTAATCCTCGCGTGTATCACCCTCAATCACGCTTATCTATCAACGCATCGCCTCCATTCACGGCTCTTAATTACCCCTAATGATTCCTGGCGAACGCGAGGTCATCCCTTAGCTTCTTTTCTACACGTTTCTTCTAAATCGCGATAACAGCTCATTTTTATATGGAGAAGAAAGATAAAAATAATTTGCAAAGATCACGACGAGATCCATTATGAAATTGCTACTTAACTTTAAGTCAGGGTATCTCACTATTACAGGCTTTTATGAAACTTTTATAACTTTTATTTTCACTTTTACGACATAACAATTACACGTTTTATTTATAGGTAATAATTTGGTACGTTAGTTGGTTAATACTAGGTAATGAAATGTATCTGTTATTCGCGATAAATGAAACGGTTTTGTAAACCGTAAAAATCACGAATGCTTGCGTTGTAGGGTTAAAGTATAATGGTCGCCTATACAATGCAGGGATCACGTGCTACATTTTTAAGTACGGAGGCTGAGAAATTTTTGTCCTATTTTTCATGGAGATTCATATTTCGCTAAATCCTAGACAAAATGCATTTCTAAATAGAAATAGTCGTATGCGAACAAGAAAATTCCAATTCTTAAAATGATATCCCAGTCATATATATATCTACAATAATAAAAATATTCATAAAAACAAAAAAGGAAGATTTAGTAAATTGATACGTCTGACAATAGTTTGCAATTAGTTTAATATTCATAACTGTTATATGGGAGGGTTTATCGCGTTCTCTGAATATTTTTGCGGATTGTATAAATTCGCCGTTATAACGCATGATGTATTTAACGCGCGAGAAAGAGAGATACGAAGGGAAGGGATGAAACGGTGAACGGTTTGGCGTTGGTGAATCAGACGGGGAAAAGAGGGGGAGCTCCTTAACGTCTTAATCGAGTTAATTAAGGCGGTTTCGCACGTTTTCACGTTCCGCAAACACGACACGCTATTGCACGCAACGAGATTACCTCGGCGACTTGTTAAGGCTAGGCTAACGGGCTCGTGGAAACGCTCAGCCGACGAACCACGCCAGGGGATAATTGGACGTTTCTAAACGGCCTGCTTAACCCTTTTCACGGACGATACTCGAACGGAAGCGACAATCGTCATCGCCTCAACGGCACTTCCACGACTTTTCATTTAAATTCTTCGTCGATTTTGGAGAAATTGTTCAATTAATATCACTGATTTACTATATGGTTTGGGAAAGGGATACAATCCGGAAAAGTAGAACTGTTCAAAAGGATGGTTTGAAATAGAAATTGTTCAATCACTTAACGACGCGACAAATTGTTCTCTTGTCATTCAGATATTGGTCTGGAATTTGGGACATCTTTGATGAAATATTGTATATGTGTATTGCTTGTTACAAAGAATGGGTTAAAATAGTTGTGTGAATCGTGACATTACTATCGTTAAGTAATATGATTTTATCCAGTAAAATAACGACACTTCTATCATGGCAGCTAGACCATGTCGGATTAAATACTTCCATAATAAAAAAATAGTTCATTTTTGAAGATAAGCGATAGAATCTTTTAAGAAAAGTCGTAGCATAAATTGAAACGATGTATCCCGTATATCAATAATAGAATCTTTCGTATGAAATAGGCTACAAGGGTAAGAAATTTCTTTAAAGCAAAGAGACATAGTTGATCCAAAAATTAATTCAAAGAATGTGGCAGAGTGAAAATTTTACATACGTAATCGTTGAAAAGAAGAATTTCGAATTCTGCTACTTTTATGCATAATTTGGACATTAGTGTATGAGCATCGTTTGTCCATCCAAAAATTTTATAGCACGAGTCTCACGTGCCAATTATCTTGGCAGGGCAAATATAGGCAGGACATATAGGGAAAAAGGTACAAGCAGAAAAGGAAAAACAACTTCCCTCTCCCGTTTGTAATTACTTTCGATCGTAAGATCGAGCGAGCAAGTAGCAGGTGTTTGATATTAGCCAATTGGCCAGCCAGCGTCAGTTCAATTAAGCGTTTAATTACACCAGCCAGTCAGATCGTTACCACCCCTTCGATCATCCGTGAAATTCTTCCCGTTCGATGTATCCGACGATCCTTAACGACGTCCTCCCTTCTCGATCATTTCATCATCGTGATACCTAGTCCAGTATTATTCCTGACGATTTTTATTTCCCCCTTGGATATATTCCTCTTTCTTTTTCGTCTTGGAACGTTATTTTCCAGCATGCACTTTATCATTTCATAGATTTTTATTGTTTGAGGATACAGGCGGATATTTGGAACTTAATTATTTAAAAATACATTCGAAGAACATAATTCATTTCACAGTTAATTTTCAATTATTACGAACATCAACACAATTGCTAATTTTACAAATCTCGTATAAAATGTCAAGCATTCACGCTTGGTTGACAAAAAGCGGCAAAAGATTCACAATTCATCCTTTAAATCCCATTTTATTTCTCCTCCAACGCGTTTCCATTTCGTCTCACAGTCGTAAATAGTGTTGCTCCATTCTTGTTCCGCTATAAATTCATCGATCGGACGCGCGAGGTTCGAAAGATGCGTCGCCGCTAGGCGGTGATTTTTAATCGTGGGGAGAAACGTGTCGGAAACGAATGCATCCGCTGGACATTTAGGACGCTGCTTCGTCACGGGAAGTGAAATGGACGATATCGCGGATGGTGACGGGGGGTAAAACACACGCCGATGGCAAAAATACATCCGCGTCTCGCGTATCCTCGTAAAGAGACAAAAATATCCGACGAACAGGCCGAAGGGAGCACGCCTGAGCGACGCGCGCTGTGAATTTCACGCTGGCCGTCGCTGCTCGATCCTTTCGATCGCGTTTCCAGTCGCCTCTCACGCGATCTTCTTCATCTTGTGTCGTGTTATAAGACGTTTCTTTTGCACGATAAGATTTGGCAAGATTAAATGTACTGACGTGTAATTATGACATTGGAAACTCATCCTCCAAATAAACATTAAGAACGTACACTAGCCGGAATCGTCCAAAGTTTAGAGATCTTTTCATATGTAATTGCAAAGTGAACAGTTCGGATCTTTTTGGATGATATTAACGTAGCTTGAAGCTGTAATTACAATTTTGAGCTGTAATTACAAATTACGATTTTGAAATACTCTTTGATCCATAAACTAGTATCTGTTATCTAAAATGTCGTCCTGGGATTTACCAAACATTTGAATAATTCCATAAATGATGGCAGTCTGAAGAAAAAATGTTTTTACTGACAAAGCAAATAAATTGTAACTGTCCAAAGTTCTGCGCCGTATGGCAAAATACGTATTACATGAAATATTTTTTCAAACTGCGAAGAAATCGATATGACTGTATATTCATCCCTGTATCCTGTCAGGAGTTTGAATTTTGACAGATCGTTTTAGACGTGAACTCAATTCTGTAAGACAATCAGTGCAGCGTACTTCTCTTAGTACGTACAAAAATTTTTGTACGTACGTTTCTCTAAATAAAAAGATCCAATATGAATTCCTCCTGCGGATAGGAACTCCTCTACTTAAACAGGAAGTCGTACGTGGCTCTTGAAGCAAGAAACAATCCGTACTTTGCTCAGTTTCCCTTTAATTTAACGAAGATTCATCTTGGAACACGACAGGCCAATGATATTTGCATTTTCCGGCACAATCACGCCGTTACTCATTACCCACGGCTCGTTGCTCGTTGACAGCGTTCGAGGATCGGCCAGACACTTCCTGGCCAGCGGTGAATGCGATCCAAGTGCACTTGCCGATTGCAAATGCAAACGGTTGTCGTTTTCTCTGGCGAACGCGTCCCGCGTGTAACACTCGTCTAGGCTGTCCGCGAATACATTACGCCGTTTGTACGCGCTGTAATCTCTATGATTCAAGACCTTTCGTCGCGAGAAAAATAGAAGAGCGTTCGGTGCTAGTCGGGATAATTCGTTGTTGGTTAAAAAGAATCCACTCGAGGCGAGGTTTCAATCTTTGTAAACTATGTTGAAGATGTTCGGTGATTTCCTATGCTTCTTATATTTTGTCTCTGAACACTCTCTGGAGATTTAGAACGGTAAAGAAATTACATATTAACATAAACGATTCAGTTGGTCTATGAATAAACATATTTAGCTAGGGTGTGTTAAAATTGCTCGCTACGAAAAACTCCTCTGACAGGATACTTGAAGTTTTTCTCGAACGAAGTACAGAAATAAGTTATCTCGCTAAGATATCGAATTTAATTTTTCTGCCAAGCACCTGTACAGTTTCAATAGCCGCAAAAAGAAAGAAACATTTAAAACTCGTTATACTAATAAATTTTCAAGTTCCACTCACAAATTCGCAACAGGAAAATGTACCTGCAGCTATTACTGAAAAAACGAAACAGCCTCCAAAAGCCATAAACACCGCGAAACTCCATTCCGCGTACCATCTTATATCTATGCTGTCCAAGCAGGCTTCTTAAAGCGTCAGAATACATAACGTTTGTATTTTTGTATCCGCAAGCAAAGAGACTGCGACAATAATTCGAGCATCGACACCGGGGTCCCTTGTTCCCTCGTTCGTCGCGATTTCTTCGTCCAGCTACGTTTCCAGCTTTCGTCCGACGAAATAAAACAGAAAGAAGGAACACGAAGAGGAGGCAGAAGAAACGGAGAGGATCCCGAATCGATTGCCTTATCTGCGCGAGCATGGAAGCTCCAGATTCCCCGAGGAAGTCGAGCAGCGAGCGGCCGTAACGTCAGGTAAATCGAGGTACCTGGTCGTCCTTAGGCGTATTTTTTATCGCGATCGGGGTCCGGGCCCCACGCACAGCTCGTGGGAGGAAAATCTGGTCCCCGGAGCGAACAATGAACGCTCGCGTCCCGTTTATGAATCTGTCGGTCGCGTGGGCACGCGGCATATCCCATTGACAGGGTATACGGGGAAAGCAAATCCGTGGAACGCGCGAAACATGCGGGCTGTCGCGTGAACCAGTGTCGAGACTAGCTACCAATTGAGGGGCTCTTGAGAGAAGGATCTTCCAGAGGGAAGAATCTCAACTGTTATAATAATTTGCCAATTATGTCCTCGGACAAATTGCAGAGAAGTACATATGTAGAAAAGAAGAAAGGGGGAAGTTTATTGGTTAGAAGGTTCCTTTTTTAGGGGTGGTTTTAAAAACAGATAATATTATTATATACACTTTTGAGAATTGATCCTATTCCGCATTTTATTTTCGTAAGATCGTATTATTGCAATGATATTTGAAACATATCTTTGAATGCTGAAACACAATCAGTCACTTGTTTGACTGATCATTCCCTAGTTTTTGTACCGGTGGAAAAATTGCTGTGCAATTTTATTAAAATGTAAAATTCTTCGATAATCCTAGCAAGCAAAAAGAAACAACTTCCTAGGAGTTACGCTCTCTGATAGAAGCAAAATCATATTTCGACGCTCCTTAAAAGTAGATCGAGTTAGGCTTACGTATCATTAATAACGTGTATTGCCACTTGCTCTAAACGAACTGCAAGCCGAATAGAAAGCTCAACGTAGATCGTATAAAATCCATGCAACGCTAAATTAACGATGGACGTATATATTAATGGCGGACATTAAATAAGTTGGGTGTTCTAAACAGCTACCTAGCTCCTCCAAATTAAGAACTCGAGTTCGTCGTGCTAAATCTTCTTTCATCTCTTCGCTTAGTCTAGCGTACCGAAGAGACCGTTGCATCGAATCCATTTCTCAAATATCTTAACAGCAATCCTTGAAGCGTACATTCTTCAAATGTGCAAGCGGAGATAAAACGTATCGTGCACACAGTTTATAAACATAAACGATGTCATGAAACAATTATGAAATCACGAGACGATTTAATTTATCGTATATATTGTATACATTTGTGGTTTCGTCTGCCGGCCGTTCCATCCACGTTGTCGTCGAGATCGTTCTGGAACTCGATTGTTTCGATCAAGCGACCGTCTTCCAAGAAGCGAGAGATACGATTATGTCGTTTGCCGAGTTCGATCCGTTCGTGGCCACAGATAGCGATTCCCGGACGCTGCAAGTGATGTCATCCTCTTTGGGTTCGATTCTACACGCCCCTGATTGAAGTAGCTCGAGAGTTGGTGTGTTGAGACTGGAGGAATCGAAGTATAGTGGAACCATCTCGAAGATAGAAAGTTCAGTTCCATATTCGTTCAACTCGTTTGCAATATCTCCAACAATCGTTAAAATATTCCTCATTTCTGTACCACTAAATTACCAAATTGGATTGGACATTCTACTTCATTCGACTCTTGTCAATTATATGTTTTAGATTATAGCTTAACTTTCAGTTTGTGTCGTAACGTCATTGCTCGCCACGCCAGATTAGATTAGGATATTTAATTTAATTTATGTTGTACACTTATATATCGGCGACAAAATCCATTAATGGTCGATGTTACGTAAGACATAAAATATTAATCTCTCGTCTTACGATGTTTTGCGTTAGCTACGTAAATGAAAGTTAACTGTAGTGACCTACCTGCAATGTTACGTCTGAAGCGGAACGATCCGATATTACACTTATGTAATCTGTATTTGTCAAACTACAACCTGATAGAGTTCAAAGGAAGCCTTATTACCGAAGCGATCTACTTTTCGTTCCACGAAAATGATACATTATTCTCAAGGGGCAAGGGGTTGAATATCGTATAAACACCTTAAAACGTCCAATGATACTAATCGAAGGCCAACATTGTTGCCATCTGAAGGCTTCGACGTATTATCTCATTCGAAGCTATCGAGCTTTCGAAGATATCAGATACAAACCACCTAAACCAGCATTTGGTAATGCTTCTCTAAGCCGAGAAGGGTTGGACTGTACCACGAACCTTCTCAATTATCCGCCACGCCACCCCGTGGCCTCGAAGGGGCCCGAGAATTCGCCACGAAACAAACAAGACCAAAAAGCAACCAAGCGTACAGAGTAAAGGACGAAACTGAGGAGAAAAAGGAAAGGGGAAGAAAGACGGCAGACGATTTTCAAGAAGGCCCTATCTCGTATTCCCGGGCCGTCTCGAGCTGGAGGCGCGTTGCGCGTGTAAAAACGGGAGCCGATTTGTCAGCGAGGCGGGATCGCGATGTACACGGTAGGAGCTCGTCGAAGGAAGACGTTCCCTTGTGGCTGAGCACTAACCGCTCTCTTTCTTCCCCTTTCTCGCACGGATAGAAAGGGCCGCGGGACGATACGAAGCGCACGTGCGATTTATCATTGGCGCGGCGTCCATTGATAAATTCCAGGCATTCATAACGCCACGGTGCCGCGTCGTACACGGCCGTGCCGCGCGATGCACATCCAAGGGACACACGATACCCGAGCACGATACGATACGATACCGTGGACGATACCGGGCACCATCGCGTATACACGAGTCTGTTACGTTGCTTGCTCGCGGGATAAGGCCGCGCATCGGTATGAGCTCATGGCGAGACGTGTAACGCGAGAACGAAGAAATACGTCGAGGGGGGTGAATTGCCCGTTTGATGCCTCTTTTCATGCTTTTTCATGGTTTGGTTGTGTACAGAGTTTAGGAAGGATGATTTTAGGTGGGAGATTTTCTTAGTAACGATAAGGGTAGTTTTCCTGTTACATGGCAGGATAGAATGTTCGTTAGGTTTAATTCTTGGAAATGGTTTATACTGTTATACCGGTCTTGAGAACTTCGCTGTTGTTTGCCGTTGTTGCTCTAAGGAGAACCGGAGCAGCGTATGTTTCATTGGGTTTGATAATATTAATTTTCTATTCTGGAGCAGATAAGTTGGCATCTGGTTCTGAGGCAAGGTACAAACGCTACGTTTAAGTGGAGAACCTTGTTACGATCAATAAAGGTGGTTTTTATCTTCTGTCAAGTTTGATAATGTTATTTCTCTAATGGGAAGTAAACTGACGTTTACTGATCTGGATATTGGAAAATCTGGATATTGGAAAAATGAGTGCAAGAGAGACGTTTAGGCGGAAAATTTTGTTGAGATAGGCAAACTTCCAATAATGAATTATCTGTTAATCGAACTCGGTTGAAAAATATTCGCCATTGCTGGATCGAACGTTTCAACTACTACAGACCTCTCGCTCACCAGCTTCTCCCTGGAGAATGGGAGTCGAATTCTTCCCACAGTTAAGAGTATACTCCCGTCGTGTCCGAAGTTTATCCCTTGTCATAAAGCAGGAGCGTGCTCGTCAAACCAATAAGATTCATCGCGTTTTAGTAGGGGGGAGGCGCGACTTTCACGCCAGTCGACAGCGACAAGTCGGCCTCGTCCGGCTCGAAAAGGCCTAATCGCCTTAACGAGACAATTAACCGATGATAGCCGCCGATAAATCCCGGTGTGTTTTGTCTGCTTTGCCGGACGTTGTATCTCAGGCCAGATTACCGCGTCCAAATATTTCCCGCGGTTTCCTTTTTATAAATACTCGCTATCAAGTTGATCGATAAATAAATTTACAGCTGCTTCGCACGACGATCGATGACGGTTCGTAGAAATCGAAAGATAACGTCGAAAGAGTGTTCGCGTCAGCTAAATTGTACGTAAATAGCTGCATTCAATAACGATTTGACGATTATTTGCGAAACAATTCATTTATGTACATTAAGATACGAGCGACGCTTGGCTATCTACGTCAAGGTTTATTAAATGTCTTCGTTAGTTTCTTTCAGTTAGCGGATGCCGACACTTATTCCATGTCGGAGAGATTATTTAATATATTTACTAATAATAGAAAGTGTAGAGTTTCTAAAAATTATCTTCGTCAAAATTCGTCACTTTTTTTGACGTTGACACTTATATTTTTAGAACAATAATAAAATCTAATAGTACATAGTAGAAACTATACTTGGTACTGAAGAAAATCTTATTCAGTTTTTTCGAATATTTCTTTATTCCAACTTAAATGCGTTTATTCATATTGAATTCTTAATGGTGTTACTGAACAAACACACAATCCACTCTCTACACACATGCAAACAATTTTTATTTTATTTGTCCTTAAAATAATTGTACACAATGTTAGCTGAAAAACTCGATGATGGAGTTACGAGAGTTTCGGTTCTGAATGAGAGTTAATTGGCGAACGCATGGCGTAATCCAGTGTTTTCTAGAGAAATATTAGACGAAGCAGTTAGACCCGAGGTTGGAACAGGCTGCAAACGTGCACGCCACGTGGCCAGGCTTTCCTTGGCCAAACAGATTTACACCGGTGTTGTCTTTAGTCCGCAAACACACGAATACCGTGCTGCAACCACTTCCGCCGCCTTAAATCTCTGCGTCAACGCGTGTCGTCGTCTCAAACCGCGGCGTTTCACACGCTGGGCAAATATTTCGAGAGGAAGAACGTTTCACATGGTTTGTTTAAGCGACTCGATGGACAAAGAAACCAGCTTGTGATATAGTCCGAGGTTCTTGACTTATTGTCAGACATTGAAACTAAGGGACCTATGGATAAACTCTTCGAGATACGAAAGTTAGGTTAAATAGAAACAAATTGTAAATTTGTATTTACCTACATATTGCCTATTGGAACGAAATATCAGTTTTCAAGCTTTAAACATAGCAGCAGAACTTGATTTATTGCAACCAAATTTTAGTTTGTGCCTGATTGAGTACGTTTATTTGTTCGATTTGAAAAATGATAAGAAGCATGGAAGATCTTAGTTTGTTCTGTAATTAGTTCGGACGAACTATGTTCTAAACGATATGCTGCGCGCAAACAAGAATACCCGTCTTATTCGTGAAACAATGTTACCATTACAGACATCTTTCGATTCAAAAAGCCAGCTCATATTTCTTCTGCTACAGCCTCTATATTGAATCATCCGTACAGCACAAATCAGAGGAAGAATATTTATAGTTTTATAAATATAAACGATTGGTTAATTTACGTACTTAGTCTAACTGTGAATTTATATCTACGAATGCTTTCGGTGGTCCACGCTTGAAACTTTCCAAAATACGACTACAGATTTCCACTTTGTCTCAAAAGTAAAACTATAATCGCAGCTAACTTTTGCTGCGAACCCGTTCCTTTACTCTCCTCCCAACAAACACTTAATCTCGTCAAATCCTTAATCGTCGCCTAGAAAAACAAGCCAGATAACGACGAGTGGAGAACAAAGATACGCCGATAGCTTCTTAATGCCGCGTCCGGGTGATTCCTTGTTCACAAGGGATGCGCGGCAAACAGGCAACAATCGGATTAGCGGTTGTATAGTCTCGATACACGAGATATCTGATGGAAGAGGAGGAGGGGATCGAAGAGGAACTGACGGAGGGACAGAAAGGAAGAAGGGAACAAGGAAGAAGAAGGAGAAGATGGAAAAAGAGAGAAGGGATCAGAGGGGGTTCTGAAGAGAAGCGAGGTTTACCTTGTAGTTGGATTTAAACGAGCGGACTCTCGAGTGGCGGCTCCTACGCGCGAAGATCTCTTCTGGGGCCACTCCTATCTCTCTCTCTCTCTCTTTCTCTCTCTCCCACTCGCGTGTCTCTGCACCGCCTCCGTTCTCATCGTTCCTCATCGTCCGTGGCTCTGTTCGCCGCTTTTCAGAGTGGTAAATTCTCCAACGCCATAACACTGCCACCGTGCGTTTGTTTGGACAAGGGCATTATGAGATTTTATGCGCGCTGCGCGTGCTTCCACGGGATCGCGGTTGTTTATGCACCCGCGTTTTGGATCCTGCTGAAGACGTCGCGAGCTTCTCGAGGAAGCTCCATTTCTATTCACCTCTCGCTTCCAGCCCTGTTCAATGCAACTTCCATTTCACGTTTATTCCTTCCCTTTTGTGTATCGTCGATGTGTTTCGATCGGTTAGTAGTCGATCTTCTTCGGGATGGCGAGGATGTGACGCGTTGTTGTCTGAGAAAACGACACGTTGCGTGGCTTTCGTGTTTTCTCTGGGGGCGGATCGTGGGTACGAGATCGATTCGTTTCGGGGATCTGTCAGGTTGTTTTCTTTGCTTCCTCGGCGGTACCATGCCGCTTCCGGATCACTTTGAGGGAGGGGGCTGAACGTTTGCGGAGGTGGGAGAGTCTTGGAAGCTTTTTTAGAAGACTTTTTTTATGGATATCGTGGTAGAGAGTTGAGAAACGTTCTTGTTATTTAGGTATTTGAGGGTGTTGTAGAAAATTTGTAAAATTTATGCGTCGTTCTATTTTCTCCATTATATTTTGCTATCATGCTACTAGAAGTTGATGCTCTTTCCTTAGAAAACGTACAATCTATTTATCAGAAATATCTTCGCACTTAGCTTCATCGTCGATCATTATACTTGAAACAATTGTCAAAACACCATATAGCTATCACTGCGACTCGATATTGTCAATTCTGGTATAAAAATGTGACACCAGCAAACCGTAGAAGTTGCAGCATCAGTAACGAGAATGTTAAACAATACCCCATCTTCAATCTGCACTTGTCACATCAATAATCTTCTTAAACGATAAATTACGCAATAAATTCTCTTTCACACCCTACGTTATCTTCAGCTGCGAACTTCTCTATGCATCATCTTCTACTTCATCATCTTCTAATCAATCATCCTTTAATCTTCTCGATTTCTAACACAATTTATCCTAAAAATAAAATCGCGGAAACCATAAACTACTCGAACTTCTCACTCGCGTTCCACGCTGACTTCCACTTTAAACCTCTCCAGAAACGTCATCGTACTATCGATCTACCGAAACAGAAGGTTACGAAAGCGAATCACAAAATCGTAGAGATGCCTGAAATACGGAGAAAGTGGAAGGTTTTAAAGAGGACGACCACGATGGGAGTAGCGGGATAGGAGGAGGAAGGACGTGAATCTTCTTAGAAACGACATAAAGATAACAGCTCTATTCGAGGAGCTGTAGAGCAACTGGTAATCCCGGTGTGCCCGGGATCCAGCGCCATTGACTTCTGTCCACTGTCAAGTTAACGACGCTTAATGACAGCTGACAGAGGCGGCGGCCCGAGTCGAGTGTTCCTCGCGGTTTCTTTTCACCCGCGTTCAATCACGGCCCCTTGGAAATCGTTCGTATACCGCGGAAACCATAAAATCGCCCCACTCACGAAGGCTTTAATACCTCGGTCCGATCGTCCCGTGTTCTCGATCCTTTCGATTTTATCATTGATTCCAGCCGCCGTTAGCCTCTTCAGAGCGTGTGGTAATCGTCAAACCGCGTTCATCGTACGCTCGACAGTCGTTCTTTGTGTACCTGAATCGCGCGAAACTGTAGGTCGTTGATGCTTGTCTGTGAATGGGGAAGAATGAATTCAGCTTTGAGTAAACTTCTACCTTTCCGATACCCAGCTTTGAATTAATTATTCTCTATTACTCTATTCAAACTCTATTTAAACAGAGAGTACACGTAACAATTAAATAGGGAAAAACAAGGATTCTCAACTTTTTTTTCCATTAAAACAAAGCGATCTATGTTCCCATTAGTATTGCCAATGCTATTAAGAATATCTGATCTCTCGAGATGGCAGAAGGTCTGAAATTCTACGTAATCTTTTGAAAACTAATGAAAAATCTAACTTAAAGGTCTAAGGAAAATCGAAGTATGGATTATTTGTCGTTTAATAATATTCTACACTTCAGTTGGAAAATAAAGAAAAGAGAAGGCAATTGAAAAGATAAAATTCAGAGCTCTTAATCTCGATATTAACACGGAGCAATTTAAAAACCAGAAACTGCACCTACAAATCGAGCGAACTGCGTTAGAAAACCAAGAATCCCGAATCATTTAAACACACCTTATCGGCCGAGATAATTCAGCTGATTTTACTTTTAAATTTCTCGAGGCATTTTTTCTAAACAAAAGAATTCGCGGCGGAAAGATACACTTTCCCCTAAGTTGTGTGCCGGTTTCAATAAAACCGGACGCAAAAAATCGGCTCACCGCTCCGAGCTGCATTCCGCGTGCGCGCTTGTCAGCCAAGCGAGCGTGTGTGATAAGGGAAACGTATAATAAGACGTGATAATGGGGTTGCAATAAAGATACGAAATGCACGAGGCTGGAATGGAATGTGTCTCGATCGTGTTACAATGCATAAAACCCAGCAAAGATTTCCATAAACTTATACACGGCTCTGTTTTGCGTTGGTCAGTGCAAATAAAAATATTCGAATTATTTCAAGGACTCGAAAATTTCATATCTGCGCTATGAATAAGATTTACAGCCTTTTGGATATTCTTGTACTTGTTCGCTTTTAGGTTAGATCCCTGGTAGAATGTAAATTTAACAAGGTAATCTTTATCCCTGTCGTTCTCCATATGAATTTTTCATTTTTAGAGACATACGAATATTGTGTACTGTCCGTATAGATTTCAGCTTGAGATTTGCGAATTTTCTTCGATTTGTTCCGCGTTGTTGCTGAGGTAATGGAATTTTAAATGGAAGTCTATAAAAACGAACTTGTAAATTTAGTAGTCTTATTCTTAAATGCGTTTTCATTATTAAACGCGTTTTAAAATTATTAAATCTATGAGAGTTTTGTAAATTTAAGATTAATCCGAATTATGAAAGATTTTTTCAAAATTTCGTAATTTTCAATTTACGTCTCGCACGAATGCCTTCAAATTAGTTCTGTACTTACGTTCCAAGAAATTCGAGTATTTTATTATTCTCAAACTTATTATCGCGCTTCTTCGATTCTCTTTATTTTTCCATTTCTCCTAAAACGCCATCGCAATGTTCTCCAAGAACCGATCGTCGATCCGATGGATAAATGAAAGTTCCGACAAAAAGACCGCGGTTGCCTTTTTGCAAAGTCAAAGAAACCGGAAGCGTGTTTTTCCTATGGGGTTTCCTGTCGACGTTTGGGTGACCGCCGCTGCGCTAATTGAGTCATTAACTCCGCCCTTTAATCTTACGCTTCTACCCTCGCTGCGGTTCGATTTCCTTCGTTCTGAGAATAGAATGAAAGGTTCCAGGCAGCCGAATCGAATCCCTTGTTCGACAGTGAATCGAACCTGCTAGAAACATTCCTCACGCACTTTATTAGAATAAACATTTCATTTTAGGAATACAGGAATTTAATTAATTAATACAGTTATTCCATTGAAATATCAAATATGCGTCCTGATATTGGTATAGCTGTTATGCAATAAAATAACAATAACGTAACGTTGGCGTTTAAGCGAATACGTTTGTAACACAAGTATCGTATTTGTGGCCGATTTGAATAAATGAATTGTATTTTAGAAATTAGAGTATAGATCTAGCGTCGTGTTGAGTTCATTCGATATCGAGCTATTTAATATATCGTTGACTTGTATCGCTTATTGTATTGTAAAGTGTAACGACATGCAGAACTTGTACTGCAAGTTACGTGTAATCTAATAGCACGCTATAGTTTGTAATATCTTTGGTGTGTTTTATTTGGTAATACCGTATATTACATCGAGTCGGCTTATCGTTCACAATAGAATGTTTAATAGGACGTTAAATCGAATCATTATCGAGAGGACTACTATATTATAGATATATGGTGATTTAAGAACTAATTAGGCAAGGAATATCTCTATATCGAACGGTGTTAGTTTGATCCAACTTCAAAACTTCAAAATAGAGACTTAACGAGAAACACAGGGAAGGGTTTTAAACGCCGATTTCTTCGGAAATCGTAACGAAAAGTACGGAGCTTCGTATTAAAAATATAATAAAGCACAATGCTTTACAGTAAAGATGCAACAAAGCGTAGTACTCTGTAGCGAAAATGTTGCGATTCGCAGAACCGTATAAGAAATGTGTAACAGAACGTAGAAGAAACAAGGAATCGGTCGATTGACTGGTGATTCCACGAAAGCCGCGCCCCCGGGTCGTGAGGCAGAGGCGATCGGTGATTTTCTATGGGGAGTGAGAGATTCAATGCCGCGGGGGAACGCCTCGAAAATCCGCGTCCTAAACCAACATCTTTATGGACTCGGTGTTTCTCCCAGGGGCCGCCTTATTACGTTGATTTATCGCTTTGTGTTGGTTGCTCCATCTGCCTCTGTGGCCCGCTCAGATCTATAGATCCTCGGTTCCGCCAGGGGCCGAGGTCTCTTTTCACGGGCACTTGTTGCGCGAACGCTCGCTTTCGCTCTGGAAAAAAATGTATTTGTACGTGAGAAACCTTGACCAGCCGCCATTGTGCTTCTCTTTCTTCGTCCCTTTGCGTTACCTTTCGTCGTCTGACAAAAAAAAAAAAAAAAAAGAAAACAAAATTTCACTTGCTGCTACTTTACGATACATCTTAATTTGTTAGGTCACAAGGTTGATCATTTTATCTCTTCCATAAGTTGATCTGATGGTTTTGAGCATTTCCCGATTTAGAAGATTGTAGTTAATTCTAGAATTAACGAAAATTTATAGGTTAGAATCAATATGTCGGCCAGTTTCTAAGGTGAATATAGAATTTGGTAGTAGTATCTTAAAGATTACATTTTATTGTCTCTTTAATACTATTCGAAAGATAGCAAATCTTCATTATCAAATTGTAACTTGTTAGGATTGCTTTAACGTTCCTCCAATTTCTTCCGCGTTAAAGAATTGAAGTTTCGTACATTGTACGGTGTACATAAAAGATATATATATCACCACTATCGTAGATACATTCTACGCATCTGGTTTGGTCGATAAATTTAATGCTTCGTGCTAGGATTTCAAGGTCTTTCTTCTTCCTAAAATAAGCGTTAAAGACGTCAGATCAAAACTGCTTTTAACTCAAACTGCATTCTTAACTTTTATGATAAAACAACTCGAAACAAAGTACCTACCAAAATTCCAAGCGACCGCTCAAAATATCATTACGACCATAATTTACCTTTAATCAGATCAGCTGACAATGGTTGATCGATATGCACGTTGGAAAGGTAGCGGAATGAAACTCGTAGTCTGGTAACTTCCTCGAGCGCGGTTGGAATCTCGGGTCATCGAGGAAGGGTATCTTAGGAGGAGCAAGAAGTCGAGAGCCTGCGTTGTGAACTGGGCCTAACAGATATCGAGATGCGTGGCCGCGTGCGGATGGGCGTGCATCCGATTATCTTGGTAACTCAATCTCTGCTCTCGAGTGGGCTCTAGTCGCTTCTAGGCTCGGCTTCGGAATCTATGCGATCTGCATCGAGGGAAATCGTGATCTGAGAACGGTAGCGTCGTGTCGCTCTTATTTCCTGGAACCATGTTCGCCGCTCGAAATTCTTCTCGAACCGTGAAAGGGTTTCGAGCGTGGATTAGTTTCGGTTCACTCGAAATAATGTCCGAGTCATCGGAAAATAATTTTTGATTGGACGTGGATTGTTTTTTTTTTGGAAGCAGCAGTGTGTGATTTTTTCAAGATATTTTAAATTTATCTACCTATATCGAGTAGCATAAAAAGATATGTATCTATATTTAGGAAAAGGAAAAATACTCGCTAGATTTTATATAACACGGTATTTGGCTATATGTGCAATTCTTATTTTATTTAAAAATTTTGACTTTTGCCAACAATTTAGTAGAAAAAACAAACTTAGGTGTAAAACAAGATGAAAAATTAGGTGTAAAACCTGCACAAAATTTCTACACTAAAAGGTACTACTTTATACTATACACAACTGGAGAGAAACCTAGAACTTTGCTATCGTTTCTACGCTCGACTGTTGGATTATGAAAATCTTCTTTTACTGTAATATGTTTCTTTCGGTTGCTTTGATACATTGCAAAAGACACAGTGTCAAAACCTTTGACTTCTCATTTAAAGACTCTCGATGATCTTTTAATCGAAATATTCACAGTGACGTAGCCGGCATGTCGATGGCCCGTGGCGTGTCGAAAACAGAGACGTCATGGTGAATCACGCGAGCACGTGCACTGTAGAATTATTGCGTACCTGCTTGCACGCGTTCATCTTGCACCGTGCACCCACATTAACTGGCATATACGAATATCTCTAGTATATGGTGTGCGTGTAGGTGTGGGTGCGGACGATCACTTTGTTATCTCGGCCCACGCACTCTGTCCATCTCAAGAGAATTACACCGATCGGAATCGTCCGAATTTCCATTTACCTATCCAATACCCTCGAGTTGGACCTCTGGCTATAATTTTAAAAATATAAAAGAGAGTGAAGTTTCCCCAAGTTAAAATGCATTGCAAAATACTCGAACTTTTAAGATATCTTATGGAGAACTCGTGAACATATCGCTCTTAGGTGAGATAAAATTTAATCATTAGATTGGTGCATATGAAATATCGTTTCTCCAAAGTAGGAGATTGACTGGCCAAATTTTGTTCTCTAAGTAACTATCAGCTACATTCAAGACAGAATTTTATATAAATTTCGTACATCCAATATTAACAAACTGTATAAAGATATCAAAATTTCATTATCGTCGTCGTGAACAATCAGAATATTCGTGCTAGCTGTAAATTTGTAAAAACGCAACGAGAATTACCGAGAACGTAGATTTACCTCATTGGAATTCTTTAAAATCTATGAATTATTTGAAAGAAGCAATAATAACTTCATTCCAACAATTCTTTTCGACTTCGACAATTCTTACAAACTTCGAATCCAGTTCATCTTTGAAAAAGTGTATGCAGAAATTGCCTATTTTGATTGAATATTTAGTGTTTTGAAAAAATTACCTGTAATTAGAATTTTACTGAAAAATATTCATCCGAAAAATTAATCTAACAAAGACTCAAACGAATACACGATACAGTATATGTACGCTAATATCGTACAATGATCTTGATTTACGAGTCTGTCGCGTAATTCGCATTTTTCATCGGAACGATACAAATTGGCCGGTCGATACCGCGCCAATGATGATAGAATTCCTTGGACTGGTGTCGGGACGTTCGGTGGACGGGACGTTCGGTGGACGGGACGTTCTGATAATTAGCAGGCCGAACTGGAATATTTCCGAGTGAATCCCGGTTAATTTCGGCTCTTCGAAGCGCCCGGCCTGATGAGAAACAGAGCGAGTCTCTGAAACCTCCGATCTGCTTATCGGTATTCCCGTATTCCGGTATAAGCCGGGAGAATTACAGTGTTCGCGGAAAGAAGAATAATTTCAAGTATCAAGATTCAGACTTCTTAATGCGATCGCCCATTAATTGGTGATAAATTAACGTGATCGTTTCTTTGAAGCGGGTCAACCATGCGAGGTACGAGAGAAAAAAAAATGGTCTTAGTCGATATTTAAGTTGCTAATGAAGGCTGATTTTGTCTTCAGCCGCGTCTTCTCGCATTGACAAAGAACTATGGGATCAGTTCTTCGTTTGGAAGATATTACTTTCTTATAAAATTCCTTTTTTCTTTCGTTTTTCGAAAATAAATTACTAATTTGACGTCTAATAATTCGTAAGAAATATCGTGTCGTGTGCGCATATCCTTTGTTATTTCTATAAATTTTCTTACGAATTTCAACAATTACGAGGACTTAACGGTTGAAAATTTTGGAATTGGTTTATAAATTTATTGCTACGAGCAATAGCTAGAAAGGTAGCTATAAAAATCATTTCTCTAAAAATACTATCGCATTCCTTTACGGATCTAATACTTCTACCTAATGATTCAAAATTACATTTCCCCGATAAATCTCCGCATTCAATTCTCCATGAATAAATTGTCTGACTCAACCGGTAGCGAGGCAATCAAGATACCACAATCAAATCCCTCGAAAACGTTCCGCCGATTGCAACTACATTACAACATTCGGGGCGGCATCCATTTTCGATTCAAAGGCAATATTTATCGCCGACGCGGCGTGTCGAGGCTCCTCGCGAGGGAACCGCGGCCGGATTGGTCGATAATTCGATCACGTTTCGTGGATTGGTAATACGGTTGGAACGATTCCCGAATCGAATCGATGGGGCAACGATTACATAAGAAAATCGTGGCTTCCGATAGTCGTTGAATGTTATGGAGCAACCGGATGATCGGCTGCTCGATGATCGTAAATTTTGTATCGACGACGCGCCGTGATGTTGAACGCGTCGACGTCGCCCGCTTCCTTGTTGTAAATTAACGAACGACGCCGCTGGTACCGAAAGCGTTTATGGATCGTAAAAGTGGCGAGATGTAAACTTTCTTGCGAAAAAATCCCGTCCCGTACGGCGCGCTGGTAATTTCCGCGCGATCGTAAACGTTCCACGAAAAGACCGGTCTATCCGAACTCGGGGTTCCTCTTCTTTCGCGTGCGATCCCGTAACAGCTCGTGGACATCTTGTTCCGAGATTTGGCTGCTTCCTGAAGATCGTGGAATGGAAAATGTATGGAAATTGTCGTGCATTGGGATAGGAATATTTTAATACTAAGCGGAGATAATGAGAAATTTGTGGGCTTTGTTCCATTTTATTCTCTCTTTCTTTCTTTCTTTTTTTTTTTTTTTTTTTTTTGAAGATTCGAGGTTTCATTGGAATTTGTTACGTTTCTAAAGGTATTCTATGTCGGAGGCGTTTAAATTTTAGAAACAGTGATTATTCGAACATATTGGCTGAGCGGTGGGTTAGAGATTTCTTCGTTTCAAAGTCTGGAAGTTCCTTTAGTACTTATTAAATTTAAATGTAAGAGATATTCTGTATCGAAAATATTTCGAAATGGTAATTATTTGAACACCATGTTAGATTGGAACAGATGCTTTTTAGTTCTCTAGAAAATTTTTAGATTTAGAAATATTCGTTTTAAAGACACTCGAGTTTCAAAGTTCCCATATTATTTGAATAACGTGTCACTGGATTTTTCTCTGTTTCATTTGCCGATTGTTAAGCCTCAAAAGATTCCAAGAAACTCGATTTGCAGGAACTATAATTACTTGAACAATACGTAAACGATGCATTGTGTCCTGTATTTTTTGAAGATTGAACGTTTCATTGGAATTCGTTAAATTTAAAAGTATTCCTCTTTTTGCTGAAAACAATGAAATTTCAGAGAAAGTAGCCAATTATTTCAACGTTATATAAAATTTCCTGATATATCGAGGCAAGGAATACAAAAAGTACAAGCATTAGTAAGTAAAAAGCCGTTTATATCCGAGCCTCAGGACATCGTTTCTTCCACAACATGAGACGCACAGCGGCTATAATCTTTGAATGTTTATCCCAGTTGGTAATTAGTATCTCTGTTAAAAGAAAATCGAGATCGTAAGAAACACCTATCTACTCGCGACGATCCTTCATTTCCATCGTTCATCCGCCGAGGTCCGCGAAACCAATACGACTATCAAGATTACATAGAAATTAGACCCGACTTCTACGTTCTCCTTTTTCCAAGTTGTTCGTTCGCTGATGAGCGCCGAGATGTTCGTGGAGAGCAAGTGTAGCATCTTCCATCGCGATTCAGCGTCGTTTCCACGCGATAACGACGGTAATCGCGCAACATCGCTCCAGGACGCAAGCGCATTTACATACATTTTGTCGGGAGAACGCTATCTATGAGAAGGCTGCGCGACGAGGATGCATCCTGGCACCTAATGCGTGCTCTCAGCGGGCAGCTGTGATCGGTATGTCTTCATCGTTCGCCAAGATGGATGCCACACTCGTGGTAAAGTAAAAAGAACGAGCAAATCGAGAATTAAAGAAGTGGCGATAAAAGAATAGGATGGGGAAGGATAATTAATGGCTGAATGTAGGGAGGTTCAGCTTCTTTGATTCGGCTTAGAAGAAAATATTTATACAGCGGAATCGATAGAGAGAAATCAAAGATTATGTCGCCCAGATTATTTGTAATATAAGGTGAACGAAAACCAGTGGTATCGGCAAATACTTCAATCTGCATTTCAATTATTAATTTCGACCGGAATTGAATGCCTCGTTATTCGGGTTGTCTGCAGCATGGAGAATGAAGTCTAAGCATTTAAATATCGAGTCATTAAATCTAACCGATCGTTACCGTTCTTCCTATTGTTTGTAAAAACATCAATCAAAATAGGATCAAGAGCTATGTTCATCGAGCCGGGATCATTTTCATGTTTTAATCAAAAACATGATTGTAACGAAAGTAAAAATGCAAAAATTCACCATTCTATGAACTTAAAAAAGAAAAAAGAGGAACATAATCACGCGTCCAAGTGATAAAATAAAACGAAGGATCATTGGCACAGAAGTCAATGCAACAGAAATTTATTCTACACAAAGATTGTCTGACCATGTGCGATGAATCCACTTATTCACTGCAATTTATATAAATTCTAAAAATGATACAATTTTGCCGATGGAGAAATTAATTCGAGTGAGATTTCCCGAAAGATGTGCAGAAGCTAGCGCGAGCCAACCAGAGAACGCTATCCGGGATCGTGGCTGGATCGCCACCAACCATCTCCCGGGTTAGCTTGCAATCGATCGATCGATCTCGACCCCTCGCAGGGCCAAGCATCCAGGGCTTTTTTTGCCAGACTCGCGAGGAGGTGGTTGGAAGGTGGTTAGAGCGAGAGTCGGTAGGTAGGTAGGTAGGTAGGCAGGCAGGCAGGCAGGACGATCTCCGGTGGAGGCAAGAGGCCAACCGGAGGAGTCTCGAGGAAGAACGAAACGGAGCGGAACACGGCGGCGAAGAGGTCCGAGGAGAGGGCAGCGAAGCTGTCCGGATCGATGATGCATGGTACCAGCGACTCGGTCGTGCTACTCCCTTGCAAACTTCATCTTCGTAGCTCCTCCAACCTCCTCCACCTCCTTTCTCGTCCTCATCTGCCGCGGAGTCTCTTTATTCTGGCGCCGATCCGCTCTGGCCCGCGAACTCTGCAACCGGATCGAACAAAGATTTCAACTGCGCTCTTTCTGTTTCCACCGTGTTCTTCTTGGTTTGACCAAAGGCTTTTCAAAGTTATCGCTCCGAGTCTCGTGGTTCGCATTGCTCGCGCGGTTTAGGGGTATGTTGAAGTTGTCTGGTGATCTTTCTTGTTGATTTTGCCAATTTTTAAGGTTTATAGGCTTCATAGATCGATTTCGGTCTATTAGATTGGTGCGAGGAATTTTCTCGGTTACTATCGAACGATTATCCCCGAAGAGTTTATAAACCGGCGGTATTTCGAAATCGCCAAGTGATCACTTTTAAGGCAAGAAGGCAGTGGCGAGAATTTCATCCACGCGTCTCAAGAAATATAGAGGCTTTTAAATAGAGTTTTATATCTGCTTGTATTTCCTGCAATCTACTCGTATAATTTCTCTCTTCGTTTAGTTTGCTTTTCTCGTAACCAGCGCTACCTGATTTGCCTCTTATCCTATTTATTAACAGTACATTTTCTGTCAGCTGACACATGAATTAGAAGCGTTGCCCTATGAATCTTATCTATCTCGGATAACACGATCAATTTAACGAAGATTTTTACGAAATTTAAAAGCGAACAGCAATTTCACACCGCAACAACTGTCGGGATTCTGCTAAAATTTATGTACACGGTCCGAGAACTATGAAACGTTTCTATTTTCACTGTAAAATATCGAACCAGCCATATACATGCAATATCACTCTTATTTACGTACCAGCCTGCGAGATTCGGAGTAACGTGTGTAACAAATGCCATAAGATCTGGATCCTGTTGGATTACGCTGTCGTGAAGTTCGCGCTTGTACATCGAGCGAGTAGACGCTGAGGGCGCGCGATTACGTTCGTGGGAGTGGTGGAGGTTAGCCGCGGGCCAAGCATCTGGCCGTAATTACTAAATTATCCTTTAACTCCGCCGTCCACTCGAGGCCGCGCCGCGATCTTATCCGACCCGGAGGGTTGTGCCTAGGTTTACTCAGCCAGCCCTGAACGCTGAAACGATCGTCGTTTATCCTCGGTTATATTCCCCTCCTGGTGGAAAGGAACACCTAGAAAGTGCACGAGAGAAGATAGACTGACCAGAACTGTTTCGTGCGATCTTGGAACGCGAAGTCCTCGGAAAAACCGGTACGACCAACAACAACGTCATCGTCGAGAGCAGAGCGCCTCTAACTATTCGTCTATCTTTCCTAGGGAGACTTGACGATTCCCTCGCGATTACACGCTTATGTATACGCTCGTTTGAAATCTCTTCGAGATGTTTTGTCGGTAGTAAGTAGCTGTTGACGAAGAATCGACGAGATGGAAGATTTTGCTGAAATTTAGAGATTTTTGGAGCGAAGGATATTTCAGTGGATAGTTCACGATCAACGATTCCTCTGCAAAAGTAGTTTTGATTGTCTATTTGGATATACGTGTACGTGTAACGTTATGTAAATAATACGTGATAGATATTATACGATGAAAGAAGTCAGGGTCGATTCATGCTATTAATAATCAGTCTACAATATGTTTCCACGGTAGAAGTAGTTCGAGTTTGAAAAGGTTAAAGTATATATTCTTGTGAAATAAAGATCTTGAAAAATCTTGGAACAAAAAAGGTCAAAGTGTTACTCTTATGGAAGAAAAATCTTGAATAGATGTGAGATATTCTAATAGCGGAGAACTCTTGATATGTTAAAGAGTCTTCTAAAGCCTTTGCGTCTTTCATGAAAGACATCGTCGACATTTTTGTCTGAAATCAACGTTGCAGAGAAAACGTATTTTTTGTCGCCTCCTCGAGAAGGAAATCGAGAAAGTTCGCGAATGTCCTTAATCGTCTGTCGTAATCTTTACTCACGCGTTCACCCACGTACATAGAGAACACATAGAGTTACGCGTATGTTAGTAGAGAGTGAGTAGCCCTCAGCATGAACATACGCGCAGGTAAAGGCAATCTGGTTCACGAGGAATATGACTGTAATCATTGGAAACAGGAAATCACTTGAATTTAAATACTTTCGATTCTCATCTTCTACGGTAGGACTTTTATGGCTGCGATCGTTAAACCCCTGTTTTATGGGAAAACTCCTCTATCGTCCTATAAAGTAACTTTATCAATGTTCGAGATCGAGGTAATATTCTTGAAAATGCTTTAATTACCGTGTGAGAAAATCGCTAAATTCGATCCATTATGCGTTCACTGTGTAATCGAAATAATTGCGATTGAATTATCAATCGTAAATGAACTAATGGATAATGAAATACTTACAAATAATTTAATTTTTCCCCATCTATCGTCAACCTTTTTACTAATAAATCATAGAAACATGCTCAAAATAACTGCTGAAGAGATGCCACGACTTTAAAAATTCCCAATAATGTTCTCTTCAATACCAATTTTTATCCGTCTCTTCCTCAAACTCCTACTGCGAAATCTTGCAGCTTTCGTCATCTAGCGAAACTTTCTGCAATATCTGCCCATCTCTCGCCAAACAGATTCTGCAGAAATTTAATTTTGACAAAGACGACGTACCCCATTCATCTTTACAAACCACGTAACCACGCCATTTTCGCACGCACGTGCACTCGTACAAGTGGATTGTTTCGGTGTGGGTGCGAGCCGCACGAAACACGAGAGAGCGCGCACAGCCAAAGGCGGATTGCGCCACGAAGATCGTGCGAGTTTACTGCACGAGCGCTTCTTTGTCTCGCATGTTCGCACACGTGAGGCCCCGATGCCCTCTCGCTCGTTCCTATCCGCCCGTATCTCTCTCTCGAACGTGTTGGGGACGTGCACGTGAATTTATGCGTCGGTTCTCGTTCAACGAAGGGCCCGCACGCTCGTCCTCGTCCGATTCATCGCGGACCGGAGATGATGCATCGTCTCGTGTGTCTCGATCGTGTTTCTCGCTCTCTCTTCTTCTTAGCCATTCTGTTCCCTCATCCTCCTCTATCTTCTTCTCTCTAGCAGTCTTAACAAACGTTGGATACAACTCAATCGCCGGTCACGATCCTTAAGCGGCTCTCACATTGGCCAACGTTATAGAAATCGACTCATTTGGTTACCTTAGTTTCGTTGTTTAGCCGTCGTAGTTTAATTCTTGTAAATCGCGGAGTTTAATGTCGTGGTTATGATCGGACTGTTGTAATTTCGGAGCGGTAATGCCATTTCATTTGACGACTTTGACTTTCTAATGACTAGACTACGGATTATACGTAATTTAGAAACGCACAGATACGCGGATAGCAATTACGTTTGTAAAGAATTAAGTTTCCATCAAATTTCCCAGTTTGCTAAGGATTACACTGAAAGGTACAAGTACAGGGTGGCAAGTAATTCGCAATGCAAACAAGAAGCAAGTTCCGAGACAAATCGAGGGAGTAGAAGAAATTCTTGTCGTACGAATTTTCGTCTTTTCGAAACGTAATTTTCAAATACAAAACGTATAGCGCACTATGGTATACAGATACAGAGACGGAGATACACGCGTGTTCGATGGAATTTAAACGAAAGTTAAGAAAGAAAGTTTTCATGCTAGAGTTATTCATACTCGAGAAGAAAGTTTTATACGACACGACGATTGCTGT
Organism: Bombus huntii; assembly: GCF_024542735.1. Taxonomy (NCBI): domain Eukaryota; kingdom Metazoa; phylum Arthropoda; class Insecta; order Hymenoptera; family Apidae; genus Bombus; species Bombus huntii. The sequence continues at coordinate 14,061,321 of NC_066244.1, read as the reverse complement.
GATCTTCCTTTATTTTTCTCGCCCTATTTTCGTCACGAATAACCAGCCATTCTGTACAAATACGGAAGCATGGAAAAGAGTTGGTCGACGAACCCTTCGATAAAATATTATATTGCAAATCGTTCCATCGTGAGAAATGCTCGAAGAGACGAGAAGAAGAAGAAAAAAAGGAAGAAGAGGAAGAAAGGTTGAAGGGATGAAGAAAGGGGAACGCGGACACACGGGCCGGTTGGCATTAGCATTAGCGCGAGTTTCCAAGGGCATTAATCAGGATTAAGCGGGCACGCTCGTCGGCGTTTCACGGGCCGAAAACACTCTGATATTTTTTCACTGTGCGCCCCCTGATTTATTTTTCTACGCGTTGCTTCTTCGCGCTACCGACTGTCCATTTGTCAAAAGCTCTCGCGGCCTCCGGACCTCTTTTACGATCTTTTGTCGCGAACACGTCCGACCGAAGAAAGGGTTAAAGCCTCTTCTTGTCTTCAATTTCAATAAGAAACCGGCCACGGGTAAAACGTCCAAGCTTTCGTCGCGTCTTCTTCCCTTTGGTTATCGTTCGAACTCGTTTCATATTTGTTTGACTCAATTTGCCACCTCTTTACTTCCCGTGTTTGTAACGTTTCCACGATCCCTTTTTTCACGTCTTTTGTCTGTTATACGTATTTGAGAAACTCTCGATGTCAAACTACTCGTGATTTATAGTTCAGGGAGTAATTAGCGTGGTACTTTATGCAAATCGATTTATCGTTTTTCTGTTCTAACTTCTAACTTGTCTTGCGCACGTGGAAAGTTCGGTGCATTTGTCTTCCATCGAAGGTTTGGAACTTTTAACGTTAGATTTCCTTCCACTCTTATCACGTTTGTACAAGTTTATCTATTTCTTTGACAAATGTAGCAGAAAATTCATTCACATGATCCCAAGTATGTATAAAAATAAGGTCTAATCCTATTAAAATTCGATACAAAATATACATTTATATACATCTTTTTCTTAAAATTCTTTAATTTCTCTTTCTTTTCCATCCTTCTTATGAAAGATTCAAAAGACTAAAATTCTTTGCACCTAAAAATTCACGCAGAATTTTTCTATTTCTATTCCTCTTACGAGTATACAAATTGCACTTGGTATCAATGGTTACGTGAGTTTCTTCGAGCAAGTTCGAGATGACGGATTTCAGTGGAACCAAAAAAGTGACGGGTGGAGCGTGTCGATCGCGGCAAAAGTCGATATTGTGCCGCGACAATGGTGCTGTCATCGCGTTGCGTTCAACCGATCGACGGAGAGGAAGAAACGGTCCTTTTATCGTGCGGGGTTATCGGTCGCCCTCGACATTAGCCATTAAAATGATTGGTCCAGCAATAATCAAGTCGCCTCGACAACTGGTACCCGTGCACGACGCATTCCGCCCCATGAATCAAAGCGAAAGCCGTTTCGACCGGACTGGAACGTTCTCATACGCTCGCCAATCCTATTTGTGCTCTCATATAAAAAAAAATATTTCATAAATATTTAAAGACGTGGAAAACTTAATAGTGTTGTTGCTATTACCAGTTACGAGAAATGGCATAGGAACATTTCATTTTACTTGAATTTTTTTACTCGTAGAAAATATCGCGAAGTATCTGTAGAAATTGGAGAATATCGCAATGTACAGGAGAAACTTCACGACGGCTATTGAAAGTTCAATAATTAGCAAAGGATCGTTATAGATCGCAAATAAATGGCACAATATGCCATGGTAAATAGTAGAATAAATCACTGGCAAATAGTAGAAGACTTTACTGCAAAGATGTTATTGCCAGAGACAGGCAGAATCGATTCTTATCTACTAATTTTGCAAAAACAGGTATAAGAAACATTAGAAGCCTGAACGACAAATGTGTAAAGAATCGTGTCTTGAAAAATCGAATGTGGATCTTTTATGAATTCGCAAAAACCTAGGTGCTATCGCTACATATAAATGTTATTGTATATTTATCGCGAAAGCGTTTGAAGAGATTGATTATCCGTTTCGCACTTTACCACTTTTACACATAGATTGTATAATAGAAAATTCAAGACACATGCAATGATGTTTGGACATACATCTACGTAATAATCGCTTGATATTTCATCCAGCGTACAATACAAAAATGCCTCTCACGGATATCTGGATGATAGTTACGGCAACTTGACATCATGTGCACGAAGTAATTAAGTCGAAAGCATTTTTAATTCCCGGGCATTCAACTATCAATTTGTCAAAGTGCAAAATATAAAATACCAGTGCCAGCCAATAACTCGAGCAATCTGCAAAACGAAGAAGAAACGGGAAAACGAAGGCAAACGCGAGAAGAAGCGTGTCGCGAAAAATGGTCGCCGCAAGAAACGCGGAGAAGGCGGCTGGAGTTACCACGAAGGCGGCTTAGCCGGGGCGAATTCAATGAGGGCACTGTTAGCGCACGAGTTCATTGATATCGCTCAATTAATAAATTTAAATAGCCCGACGTAATTCCGCGGCGTCTCGTCGCCGAGCAGAGAGCGACCAAGAGAGAGAAACACGCGTCGTCCCGCTTCCCCTAATCCTCCATTATTCTAATTGGAAGCCAGCGTGGAGCTGAGCCTGATATTTTCGCGCTCGATATCCTGGCGAGCTCGATCGGCTCTCTGTGGAGAGATGTGTTTCCGCGATTAGCGAAACGCGCCGAGCGGTTTGACACTGACAGAACGATCCCTTTCTCCCGGTTGCCTGTGCCTCGTTCGTTTGGTTATTATAGGAGAATTAATGGGAGAAAACGGTGTAGGATGAAATAGACGCGGGTAAATGATGGCGTGGCTTGAACGCCGCATAGAAGGCGTCTTTCACTCCCCTTTGAAATGGCCAATGGAGATGATTTAATTAGTATTTCGTTTTGTTTATTAATAGAAATGTCGGGGTTGGTGAAATTGAAAACGAACGTATTGGTATTCAGAAATTTGATAAATATATTATTATTATCGAACCTCGTATTATGATATTACTATGGGAGAAAATGTTACAAGACGAATGATGACGTGTTTAGGAATCGAAAAAAAGCATCTTTGATTAATACGAAATGACGACGATCGATCGAGATGATTCAATTTGTATTCGATTTTGTTCATCAGTAGCAAAGTTCGTATTTGCTATTGAATTTAATCAAAGATAATTGCTGAACTTAAGAATAGGAATATGTAGATAAGTAACAACGAGATAGAAAATTGAACAGATATCTTTGATTGTCTTAATTAATACGTATTTGTTTATTTCGTATTACGATTTGATTCGATAAATTCAGTAATAACTAATAACGTGAATATTTCTAAATTTTACATAACGTGGGTATATGAAGATTAGGTCGAACGCTAGTAAAAGTAAAATTAGAAGAAAAATATCCGAAATTTTTCACCGACATTTTACGTATTTGCCAGTTTAACCAATTCGCAATTAGAAAAGCAAGCAACGTGTGGTTGAACGAGACTTGTTGGTAGTTGAAACAACCCGCGCACGTCGAATCGATAAATCTTGGACGACGCGACTATCGAGATCAACTTAATAGAAATAATTTCGTTCGCAACGTGATACATTACGCTTGTTCATCATTGTACGAGGAAATGAATACGATTAAGGCGTCTAATTTACAATAGCCGGGACGAGTATAGCTACCGTAATCAACGCCTTGTTGTTCCCTTTTACGAGTACTTATTGTATTAACTTCATCATCTGGCAGTTTCCACATCACCTACTCTCTTGTATATTGTGTGACGTTTAACTTCCGAGGAAATTTCTTCTGTGATATGTAATACCCTAATCTAGCTTTCGTAATGATCGATCCGCTCTTTACATCGTTGTCTCTTCGTCGCCTCGTTTTTGAAAAGCGATCGATATTAATTTTACTTTTATCGGAACCTTTCCCAAGTTGGTCTGACCTATGCCTTTTTATGTTTTCCACCGAATTTGAGTTCTCGTGGAAGAGGAACTTTGATATGCTAATGCGTTGAGTCTATTGCTCATATCAGTATACAATTTGTTATATAGCGAAAAATATAATATTAGGGCTGATCGATACTTTACGATTCTTGTCGAACAGAAAGAATCTAACTTTACATTTCTTTTACTAAGATATTCTTCCTAAAATTGTTCAATGACAAACAAATTACCTGTCAGTAGCTTGGAAACGTCTCCTTAACATTGTATATCTTCGTAAAAACCTTCTACTAATGAACAATTACCGGCCACTACGATTCCCACGCCCAAACTCATTAATCCAATGTGATAATGAATATATACGTGGCTCGTATCATCTCATACGCCAGCAATAAGAAACATCTAGCAAGAAAAGCATCTGCTTCGCTAGTTGCTCGTGATCTCTAAGCTACATATAAAACGAAATCGATGATGTTTTACGGTTAATTAAACGATCCATAAGGTGCGCTGCGTGGCAAGTAGGGAAAGAAAAAAAGTTACGTAATCCAGTTGATAATCGATACAATGCGGATATAGGCGCGACGTTAGCAGAACGCAACTTGGTGGCTCGTTAGCGTGGCAGGGCCGTACGAAGGGGTAGGTGCAAACAGGTCCATTAAACTGAATGGCGAGACATTCTTTTCGCGCGGCCGCCGCTGATGTAAATCGACCTTAATGGGCCGCGTTAATTGAAGCCGCATCCGTCCATGGGGGCTGGTTGACTTATCGCGGCAGAGAATTCCGTGCAGCAGGTTGTTCCAGGAAAAGAAACGCAACGGAGAAGACGTAGCTTCGCGTGGGACCGTGTGTGCGTGCCATTTGCATGCGACCGATGTCCCTCTATCTGCATCTTCGAGTTCGAATAAAGCCGCTCGATTAGCTTTGGCAAGTGGGTCCTACCTTGTGCACCCTTTGCTGGGAATTAGAATGGCGGGGGATGTTGAGAGCAAGCGCTAGAAAATTCGTCTTTGGGAGAGGTTTAGTGGGAGATTTGTGGGAAATAGGATTTGCGAAGGTTTGACGAGGGGTAAAGTGGTTAAGGATGGTGCGTCGAATGTTTGGAAGGTTTCATTTTCCTATACTCAATAGGTGGAATTCGAAATGTTAAAGTTTCGAAGGTTTAATTCGTCGAAATTACAAACTTTTGATGGTTGCGAATGTTTCGAAAGCTGGGACCTTCGACATCTTAAACTTTCGAAGATTCAAATCTCGCAAATGGCAAAATTTCGGAAGCTCCGATATTCGAAGAGTTAAATTTGCCTAATAGTACAATTTCGAAAGCTCAAATCCTCCAAATCTCTAGACTCGGAAAGTTCGAATCTCGTAAATCTAAAACTGTCGAAGATCAGCATTTTTCTATCGACGCAGCGAACCATTTAAATTTCCATCTGGCCGCTAACAAACCCGGCTGCGCCGCGTCGCGCCCTCCGCAATCGCCAGCGAAGCGAAACCAGAAGATCGATATCTTCATCTATCATTATCAGTTGCCGCAAAAACCACGTGCGTCGCTTCGCAGCCTACAGCCTCATTCTCGTCCAATCTCCGCTATATACATATACACGCTCTTCCACACATGGTTGTATCGGAGAGAATCCACGTCGAACGGACCGCCAAATAATTATGATCGCGCGTTGACAGGCCGCGGTGGGTTCGAGTTCCCATCCGCCTACTCCGTTGCATAAAACATTATGGCCGCCATCACTTAAGGCAGAGAGGACCCGATGAGCGTGCACCGACCGAGAGCTCTCTACGGGGTGTCCCGAAAACTCGCGTCCATCATCTTTTCGTGGCCTGGACACCCGTCATTTGCTTCTTACGCGCACGGCGGAGATTAATGAGAAGCGACTGGCCCTTTAATTTTGCTTTCATTAATTCGGTAGGCTGGCGATTATATCGAGGTTTCGTTAGGCCAGGTTGCACGAGCGAGCGAGACAGCTGGTAATGAAATGTCCGTGGATAGGAGGCATCTTCTTGCCCCCCTGTTGCTTCTCTCTCTCTCTCTCTTTTCTTTTTCTTCTTCCATTTCTCCTTTTTGTTTCTTTCTTATATTTTGTTCTTCGCTTTTTTCTTATTATTCTCCTCTTTTATTATTATCTCTCGTGTAGAACGACGAGAGTCTCCTCGCACCGCTCGCGATTATCATTCATTTGTATTCCGGGAATTGAGCGCGCGCGCAATAAATGCTTAATTTATTGTTTATGGAACGTCGTGGCTCCGGCTTCCCCACCAGTGATCGTTCTTTACGGAGAGTGGAAAAAATTCATTGGCGTATGCAAAACAGAGGAATTCCAAGCTGGATCGTACGTTTAATAGAGACATAGTGCCTTGCCCGTGATGGGGACCGGCCAATTCATATACAAGGTGGTTGATTCATTTACTGGCGCGTTCCGATCTGAAAGTTTAAGCGACCGCTTCCTGCTAAACGATTAATTTTAGATGATGTTTTAGATGAATTTCGCCAGACTATGAATATTTAAGATCGGATAGCGTATTTCTTGCAATTACAGTTTTCTACGCGAAGTAATCTAAATTTAAATGAATCATTACGTGGATAGATAAAATATTTGACAGTCGATCTTGAATATTAATAGTCTTGAAATAAAGTTTGACATTGGATATTATATTCTTTGAGTTACATGTTTAAATAAAGAAATTGGGGTATAAATAATTAACGTTAATTATTGCGCTGTTAGATAAAATATTTCGCCAAATAAATTAAAAATCATGTTCTAAAAATTCAGCAAACAGGATTAATTATTGGACAATTACGTGATAAGGTTTCGCAAATGTATTTCACCACCAGCGTCCTGCAGAATGTGGAATTTTACTCGTTGATCTAACATACGATTAGCATTTAGATAGACCGTTCTTTCTAATCTAATCTATTCACCTAACAGAGTGAAAATTAAGTTTTTCTAAGATAAGGTTCGTGATACGGAGTCAGAGCGCGGTTCGTCAAGGACACGAATGGGTTCACGGGTTCATGGCACTCGGATAACCCTGTGTGACGGTGTCGTGAAAGAGCGGCAAAAAGTGACGGGCAGATGCGAGGCAGAACGCCGCGCGGATATAGTCGTGGACGAGATTTAAATCGCGCGAGCGAGCCTGCGGAGATCATTAATCGTTGTCACCGGGCTAATTTTCGGCGAGTCTTCGCTACCACGTCGGCACATTTTTCCCCTCGTAAATATCTGGCCCCAGTCGTACGTCGTTTCGTCCCAAACTCGCTCGCACTTGCCTGACATTAGCCTTGGTACCCCGATGCATCGACACTTTCAAAAATTGCAGAGCTATGGATCCTTTCGAAATTCTTCTATCGAAACGTCTGCTTAGTATGCATCCTTTTGTCACATAACCAGAACTAGCTTTTAATCTACCAAATGACAATGAGAAAGATGCGTTAAACAATCACTGATCCTTTGCTCCGAGATAAATCATTATTTGCGGTAATTAACTACATTCCGCATCTTCGTATTAACATATAAATAACGAAACTAACGAACGAAAAATGCAACGTGTAAGCCCAAGATATGAACCAAAATTAAGGATCGCTTGAAATTACAGTGCCGAGCCTCGAGGTACTTGGGTGTCGCGCGAAATCTTCGAGTACGGCACCACCGTCTCTTCTTCCGGAGGATATAAATCGCCAGCGATATTTCTGCGTCGAAAAGCACGCTCCGGGTCCCGTTCTCCGGTTACGTTCGCGGTTTCGGGACGAGAGAAGATCGCTATGGAAAACGGCCCGGCAAAGACGAGAGCTTTTTGCTCTGCGACTTTGCTGGAGAGAGGAAGGCGAGGTGAAAGAGAGTAGGAGGAAAGGTCGAGAGCACGAGCATTCAGCTGAGGAAACGAACGATTTGCGGCAAACGAATGCAACGTTGTGGTGTCCTGAAGCTGGGCCGAACGTTCCAATTATACGCGAGAAACGGGCCGAAACAGGTTCCACGGCGGAACGTACACATAATTTCCCGCCCCGATGCCAATAAAGGAGCTGGCCACGATTTTATAAGAGCCGCGCCTTCTTAGCGCCTTTTTCTCCCTTTTTGCCACGGCCAACAGACCCGCGAAGATTTCTCTTACCCCTGTCTCTCTCTCTTTATCAGTATATAAAATCTTTTTCTTTTTTTCTTTCCCTCGTGGTAAACCTGGAAGCTACTTGGCGCTCTATCTTCCATGTTTTCTTCCTCTCTCGTCGCTCTTCTATCTTTATTCGCCTGACGCTCTACCCTTTTCTCCCTGTGCCATACCTAAGCCTTTCCTCAGAGGCTCCTATACACCTATACTCCCCCCGCCCTGTCTCCTCCTATTTCCACAACTTTCTCTCTTTTTCTTTTTTGGTCGTCCTTTTTCACCGTCCTTTTTCATACGTGGCTTGCTCACACGGCCGCATAACAAGGAATCCTACGACTTTATGGTCGGTGGACGGCAGCAGCGAGCTTTTATTGGTCCGACCATCGGCCGACTAATGGCTCGCTGGATCCAGATCCGGCGAGTTCGCGCCGGCCACCACACAACTTCTTCATTTTACCACGTCGTACCTTCTTTGACTCGAGCTGCCGTGGTCACCTACCGCCGCTGTCACGGGCTTCCACGCGATTTCGATGCTAAGAGCGGAGTTCGAATGGGTGTACCGCTGGAAAAATGGGAGACCGTGTGGCGGACGAAAGTGGATGCGGAGGTGGATCGGTTATTGGGTGTCCTCTGCTCGAGATACGGGACAAGTTGGGTTCTTGTTTGGCTTGTTAATGCGCTGCTGCTCGATAATGGCGGGATTCTTCGTGCCTCCAGAGTTTTTTTTTAGTTTTTGGTAGATACGTGGAAATACTTGTTTGACGTTTCGATAGTGGAAGATTGTGAAAGTGAAAATTAGGTTGAGGTTTTTGATTATCTTTACATTTGTAAGGACTAGGAACGGTGTAACCTATATAGCTTCGCTTTCGTTAACTTTAACTGATTATAGAAATGTTTAATTGGTACGCGATTTGCTTAAGATTTGGTTACGGACAAACTGGAGAATTCGATTACCTAAAGAACAAAATTTAACAGGTCGTTACATGGGAACATGTTGTTTAATGCGCGACGATGTTGAAATATCGCATCGTCGTAAAAATGAGCATCGATCGAACCTTGCAAACGAGCCGTCACAAATCGGTTCGAGTCTTCGTTAAAGGCTCCACGCTACGTTCGACAAAGGCAAAGCCCGGCTCTGTCAGGAACATTTCGATACATAACCCCAACCATCGTCGATATCTTCCAAGGCAACGAATCAAGTACAGAAACGTAATGACAAACGAAAGTAGCCTAAAAAACGAGAGCGTTCTGAACACCGCCGATACACAGACACAAAGCGAAAGAAAATCATAAAGAGCGTAATAAAGGGTCGAGCACAGGAGCAAAAGGAAAGGATGAAGAAACGAGGGGAGAGTTTCAAAGGCAAGGAACATTGAACGACCCCGTGGTCGAGCGAAAAAGAGAGAAGGAACATGGTCGAGGAAGGATAAAGGAGGAATAGAAGAGAGGGAAGAAGGGGCCAGTGATAATTGACCGTTTAACGATCGCGCCGATTTCCTCCCCCTTAAGGCTGCGGAGGTCCTTCAGCGTGGACGAGGCACGCTCGTATATACGCGAGAAAGCTAAACGAGTACGAGTAGGTACGAGAGAACGTGCGAGTCGTGAGTACAACATCATCAGAGGCAGGCCTGGTCGCTGGGTTCCTTGGTCCGTTCGTATAATAAAGACGCGTTCTGCCGCTACCTCCGGATTCACCCTCTCCCCCCTTCAGCCTTTAACCCTGTCCCTCTTCCTCTTACAAACCATCCAACCTCTTCTTCTCTGTCTCTTCTTCCACCTATCTTGTACCATTCTCCTGACGCTGCTGATGTTTCGTCTCTCTCGTTTAAAGTTTCGTTCCTGTCCTCCCTTCTATGTCTTTTTCGCTCTTTCTATTGGAATCTTTTTATTTTCCCTTTTATTTGCCCCCACCCTCTGTCTGGCCGTACATTTCGCTTCGAAGATTCGCCGTTCGAACGGTCCTCGCGTGTTCGTCCTTCTCCCTCGTGCCTCGCATCCCCAAACTCTGCTTGTCCTTTTTCACTGGCTACCTCCCCCCTTCCCTGACCCCTTACCCCCTCCTTATACCCCCTCGTGCCACCCCGACCCCTTTCTATGTCTCACTCTTGGTCCTCCATCGTCGTCACACGCTTCTCGCCAAGGCGATGCTGTCTCCGTTCGCTGTTCCGTCTTGCTCGCACCGTCGGTCGGGTTCGTGGAGAGCCAACCCGCCCCCGTCGCCCGCAGCGCGGGCATCCGTGGTATTTTTGAACCGGTCCACGACGGGAGGCTACGCCAGGGCCGCACTTTTCTGCCGGACGCATCGAAAATTCTCTGGAAGATAGTCGGCCGGAAATGTTTTAGGTTCGATTGGAAATTGGCCGATTGGATTGGGAAGGTTCAGGGGTTGTTTTCGGGCGGAGGTAATCAATTAAGGGAAGCAAGTGCAGGAGTTGCACGTTGTGCTGCAACATTGAGTTGTGCTACGAATACGACTCGATATCAATCGACCTTATATCAGACTAGACTCGACCTTTCACTTCGATCGTTTTCAGTTTCCACACGCGAAACATATCGTTTCGCGTTATGAATGAATCCACTGGAGATTTTCCAACGAAAAGTGTACAGAATTCGTGCAAATTTTTGAACTTGGAAGCCGCTCAGTGAATATGAACTACTTGGGATGAAATGTTAAACGTGACAAATGTGCCGCGAAGGATTATCTATTATCCAAAATTAAATCGCGTTCCAAAGTTGAAGTCCACTTATCCAAAGATCAAGCTATGTTTACAATTTCCTCTAATAGCTGTAGTATTTTCGTTCCGAATGATGTATCTCGTACATAACAACATTCCTTATATCCAATAGCAACCGGTCGAAAAGCAAACGAGATAGGTTGGAGCGACTGGCTAAAGATCGCGCGAAGATCGAAGTCAGTGGAGCGAAGCGATCGTTGCAGTTACACGTTCGACTCGCGGATGAATTATTGAAGGCGGTCGTTGATCAAAAGCGGCCGCCGACCGGGCGACACGCCGCGCCGCCTAAAGGCGCTCGCACACGGCCCCGCGTATTCCGCTCGACGACGAGCTGTGTATACGTTCGCCTCGATTTGTCCGCGCGGGAGTCGCGCAACGAGGCGCCGGGCAAAAACACTGGTCACGTAATTTGCGATTCTCGCGGCGATAATTAATTCGTCGAGGGATTCGCGCTAGCTCGTTCGAAATTCCTCGGGGACGATGGAAGAATGCCGTGAGAATGCGACCGAAATGGGAATCGTGGCCGTCCGATTAAGCAATTTCCGCTTAAGGCTTTCGGACATGTAATTTGTGTACTATAATTGCTACAGAATTTACTGATTTCGTTATTAATAAATTTTAATGATTTGCGTGCGACCGAGTAATTTAGAAATAGTCGAAGATGGGACGGAAAAAGGCGAGTGGCAAGTTCACGAGACGTGGAACGTAGTTTAATTAATTCGATCCAAATGTTAGAACGATCAAACCTTTTAAATTACGCGTGATTCGTGGACTATAATTATTGCGGAATTTGTTTCTCGTATTGCCGGAAAACTTATATAAATTGAAAACGATAGAATAATTTAGAAATAATCGAAGTTAGGAAGGAAAGAATTGAAGAAGTTTTTCAGAGCTTTTCAAAGAGGCTGATCTTTAACGCTGGAACAATAAAACCTGACGAGACAAATTGACGATGTTTTTGCTTTTACAGTTGCTAAAAATATGTTGAAACTTTCTGATTAAGAAAGGACAAAATCAGTCAGGATGAAATTACGGACTGGACATAACTCGAGTTTAAATAAATTGCACGTGAATTACACAAATCTAATTATAGGTATACAAAGTAAACTATATACACAAATCATGCGAGGGGAAGAGGTATGATAGTTACACTTTAGAGAAACCGTATCAAGAAACGCTATAAAACTCGATCCAAATGTAGGAAATTAATCACCCTCTGCTGACTGATCTTATGAAAAAGGGAGCAAAAAAGTATAAAACGAAGTGGTTGAGTTTCTCAGTCACCTAAATACCAACACAAAGATCAACATCTAGAATTCCAGAGCAAATCGGAGAAACGAAAGGGAAAAGGATAAAAGATTGGAAATAGAGAGGGTTTCCTTAGATTACAATCCGGTACACCTTCGTTTCCTCATCCACGCGATAGGCAAAACAGAGAGGTAACTTCGTCATAACTCGCCGATCTCCTCTCTCGACCAATTACAAGCAGAACCATGACGGATGATTAATTCGATCCGTTTTAGGAAGCTCGTTAACTTTTCATCGCGCGATCTCCTTGGTGAATTTCTCAAACCCTTCTCGCTCCTCACGAATCTCTTCAGTTCGATCCATTAATTTTCCAATTTCCGCTTGGGTAATCCGCGTGCCCGATAGTTTGTGTAATAAATCCAGCAATCCGTGTGTAATTGTATTGCGTAATCTCGTTTACCAACTTACATACAACTGGTTAACTTCTACAGGTAAGACACAAGGAAAAATTATTTTCACATTCGATTCCTGCGCTAACAGCGAGGGTAATTCGTTCTTCGGATCCTTGGATTGTCCCTTCCAGCGGTTAGAATTATAACAGAATCTGAAACGAACTATAGTTGGTTGCAATGAGTTGCAGATATGTGAATTTATCACATCTTTATATGGCGATGTCTAGCGGTGGAAATTGGTTCACGTTTTTTCTTAAACAGAAATACATTGCTAGAATTTTCAAATGTTCGATAAATATTAACTGTTTATGTTTTACGTAAAAAATATATTTAACACGTACAAAAATGTATAAAATATCCGAAATTTTAAATATAAAATATCAAGTATTTAGTTTAATAAATGACATAGATCTATTATTTATGTTCGTAAAGGTACAGATTTATTAAAATGTTCTTAGCTTCAACAAAAACACCCAGTTCTGGTTGAATGAAAGAATTAATAAAGGGACCAGTCGCACGCGATTGTCCTGTAGAAGTAACAGGTGGTTGCGTTTACGATTCGCCTCGAGGGATTTCCTGAGCAGCCCTCGTATCCAAACACGGTCTCCTTCCAATTTCACCCTCGACCGTATCAGAACAGGTGTAGTTTTCGGTTTTCACCTTGCGTTCTCGGTATAATTTGTCTCTGTTTTCCACGTGGTTTCCTTAAATGAAACATCTGATGCGCCTGACCGTAACGAAAAATTCGTCTTCGTCCATTTTATAAAATATTCTCAACATTATCTCTCTTCTTTATTTTCAATTTGATGGACGCAGCTTCTGTTTTAATTTTCTTTCTCATCCACCCAAAAAAACAATCACGTACAAAGTACATTTTTACAAGAAACTCCACACCTGTAGAAAATCTTAACGTCCTCGAGTGTCCATCTGAAGAAAATTCGCATTCGTCTACCATTGGCCGGTCGTCACCGCGTGAACCAACGTTCCTCCTTGTCAAGTTGGCTCGCGATTTGAAATACTTCGACGTTAAGGCACAACAGGTGGTATCATCGTGTCCGAGGTGCGGAGTATCTCGTTTCAAGCCGCACACTGTTACTCAAGCTGGTGCTCGGCGACCGCGTGCCGTATAATAGTAATTAACGCCGCGAGACTGTTAAAATATCCCCGGCATTCCGCTGGCTCACGGTCGTTGACACGGACGATAAACGGGGAATACGACCGTGAAAAGACAGCAGCCGGTGTGGATCCGTGGACAATCTTCGAAACGAGCCCGGACTCCGGTCCCTTCATAGCGGAATACCATTCTTTCGGTGAACGTGCGTCGAAAGACGATGCTACAGTGTCCGATTAAAACGGTCACCACACGCTCCTTCTATGTGAGTCAGCTTAACTCCAATGTGTTCGTTTCAATTCAGTCGCTGGTATGGGTGTTTAGTGGAAGGTTTTGAAGGCTGGACGATGTTTGGTGAAGTTTTTGGTAGTATTAAATTTATTGGGTGGTAGTAGCACGCTATGGTTTTTCTGGGAATCGTCTGCAAGTTAAGCAGAATTGAATTAATAAGTTTATCGCGTACGTGGCTTTGCATCGACACGTATTTTTAGATTGGGGTTAGGTGACATCGATTTGGATGCGAAACTTGAACTAAGAACGTGAAATTGTAAAAAAGATTCATAATAATTCGTATGAAACATTTGTTCGAAGTATGACAGAAAGATTGACAGTGGAACATGTTAATGGAGATTATGGCGATTAGATAATTTTTTAAAAATCTTTTAGGATTGCATAATATAATGGGAGAATTCGTTTATTTATAGTAGTCGTAGAATAATATATGTATGTAATATTACCCACGTTTGAACAAAGTTGCTTAATACGTTAAACGCCCTCCGTAAGAAGAGACTCGAAAAAGAAAAAAAAAAAAAAAAAGAACGATCCATCTGATTTGTTACCCGCATAACTAGCACCGAGAATCTCTCGAAAGATTCCACGAAGCCTAATTCTAACAGGGCAATTTACAATCAACAGCACGGATTCATAAACCAAACCTTAATATTTAAGCACCCCCATAAATTCATTACTTTTATAAACTTTGTCATTCCAACACAAATAATTAACCTCGTTATTCTCCTTGGCTTTCTATCACCCGAAGTGGATGTTACATTTCGTTAAATATAATTAAAATATAGTAGTTTGTTAGATTCTCTAAATAAAGTATTCCAAAGAAAGATACTCGAAGAACGTTAACTAATCTTAATTTACGTAATATTTATCGATAGTGTTCATCGCGTGAAACCCAAAATACAAATTAAAATAGAACATCGAAAGATTAACTAATTCTTAGACAAAGTACAAATTGCTGTATATCAGTCGTGCCTCGTAATATCAATTGAAGATTAAAATCCTCGGTAGAAAGAAGAAAAGAACTCGAGCATTTTGTACGCCCCCGTTTCAACTTTGACAATATAAATACTTTTATCGAATAGAGTAATGAACTTGTTGGCGGAGTTAATGGAATTTCTGCCCGCCTCTGGTGCAATTAACCTACCGGTCGGGCAACAGAGCGCAATTTGAAACAGGATACTCTCCTCTGTTGGGGCCCCGATCATACCACCTGTTAAGTTTCGAGCGCGTCCGTTCGCGCGACCGTGTGATTTCATATCGCAAGGCGTGACGGGGTTATCGCGATCGAATCGATCAGCGACGATACACGATGCCGACCGGAGGTCAACCAATGACGAGGATACGAACGAAGGGGAATGGGTGGATAATCGATTCGCGGCAGCGCGAAACTTATCGTGAACCGGACACTACGCCGATCAATGCCGAGCATCAATCGGAGGCGTATCGTTCCGCGCAAGAATGTTGCTGGGTAATTGTTTGTTCGAGTTGTTTGTTGCTGGTTATTGGATCGATTCAGGTGAATTAAGAGGCTATTGACACAGCTGGAGCGATGAGATTCTGCAGATTCTTTGAATCTGTTCCTAAACAAGAGGTGAAGGGGCAGGGGGTGGAGTGAAGTCGACGATGAGATTGATTAAAGAAGATCAGTGTTTCTTTAGGATGAGATACTGTTAGTGTTTAGAATTTAGTCGTAGAACGTATCATTGTAGTAATACGAAGTAGTACACGTAGGTACTCTACAGACCAGGATGTGAATTTGACGGCAGAATCTGTTTGGTGAAACAGAGCATTTTCTGTGATGAGATTGTTAAAGGTTAGAATTCGATGATAGAATATATTATTGTATAATGTCAGGCACACCGTTATGTTATACATTTTGATTTTCCAATTCTTCTCGCACGTCGAATACGACACATAGACTGATATTGATCAAAATGACTGATATCCATAGAATTCCTCAACACTTACAAATTTACCAGAAGTAACACAATTTACTATCGTTTAATTGTTTACTATGGTAGTAGGAAATACCAAGCATCGCTAAGAATGCATGAAATTTTCCGAAACGAGGAGCTTAGATCCATATTAGGCGGCGACATACGTCCCGAATTCCGTAGAACCTTCGAATACTCGGATCTCGTCTTCCTTCTGTCTACAAAACCGAGCAGAACTCACATCTCCGAAGAATCTCACGTCGAGGTTTAAAAAGTGGCGAGCAAATCTTCTTCACCTGCCCAATCAACATTCGTTAACATAAATCCCATCAACAAGAACAACGGTGTCTGCAAAACCGATGCCCTCCTCCGGGGATCGAAGGTCGGTCTCTCGATGCAGGTTGAGCGCCACTGGGTATAATTATGACATCTAATTAGGTTTTTAGCGGTTGGCGGTTGGTTCGGCCCGCAGCAGCCATCCAGGACTCGAACAGCCGCCAAGTCAAGGTCTTTTTTCCACGAGCCTCGACTCTGGTTCTGGACTCTCCTGCCTCTGTCGAGTATTCCCCTGATCCCTCTGCTTGGACCCACTGCCCCGACCCTCTCGCCGATAGAGATTCCAAGCGAGTCCCTTTGTTTTGTCCCGGTCGCCCTTTTTGCGCTCCGACCGATTCAATCGACTCCCGTATACAGTCGAATGTCTCGTGTTCTTTCCATCTTTCTCGCTCCTCCGTGCGTGTTTCACTCCGCGAAGAAGAACGAGGAGGGGACGTTGTCGCGATGAGTCCCCGCGAGAAGTCGACCTTGGAGGGCCAGCTTTGACCCCGACAGAGAGGAGAGGAAAGAACATCTCTCCGGCCCGGGAACGTGCAATCTCGGCACAAATGAAGAGCCTGGGAATAATTAGGAGCGAACGAGTCAGGCAAGAAGCAATTAAGACGAATCGATCGACCAAGGAGTGCTTCCACTTGGTACTCGAGCGTGTTAAGGGTGGTTTGTTGGAGGGTTGGAATCGTCAGTTTGGATATTTGGTTTGTGAAAAGCGCAAAAAAAATGGAAATCGTATTAAATATTGTCAACAGATGCTGAAGGATATGGCTACTTCGTATCTGAGATTAGACATTTCTTTTTGCAAAAGGTATCATTATTTTAAATGTACCGTTTATTGCCTTTGTTTGGCTTTTTAAGTCTTTTGACGAAACGTACAAAAGCGATAGTCGCGTCAATAGCGTAAATTATTAGATAATCGAGGCAACTCATGCAGCAGTAGCAACGACAGTGTTAACCATGGTGAGGCAACTGGTTGCTCGAATTGCCAATTTCTCGGATTTATATTCGAAATCCTACAAATAGATATTCAAACAAATGTTCTCTCCGAAACTCCGTCATATAATTATCCAGGCCATTCGCATACTCCATACGTAACAGCTATCTCGCCAAAACCGAAACCCCCAAAGGTAAACCTGAAGTAACCAGAGTCGGTAAAACGATCGAGCACGTCTCAGCGGCAACAAATCACAGACACAGTCGATAAGGATCGTGATCGAACTTCACCAATAATCTGCAGGACCTCTCTTAGTTCTACTACTTTCGCGCGAACCCTCGAAGAACGAAGAAACACGGCGAGATACATAGGGAGGACGAAACAAAATCCGTTTCGTGTTGCGTTAGTCCGTGTACCGGACAGAGAAGAACGAACGCGAACGAAAGAAAGAAAGAAAGGAGGGAAGAAAGGAGCAGAAGGGAACGACTCCCGGGGGATTAGCATTGGAACGTGAAAAAGTCTCTTGTTAGATGGCGGTGGTACCCGTTCGTTCCAAGACGTCATTAGGGCACGCCACGTGAAGCCGAGAGGCCCGGAGATCGGGCCGCGATAAGCCTCGAGTGGAGCAACGAAGATGGGAGAAGGGGTTGCGAAGAGAGAGAGGGGCTGTGGGCCTAGTTGGATGGGCCAGGTGAATAGTGGGGGAAGAGAGGATGGTGGGACTGAGAACGGAGGAGAGTGGGGTGACAAGGGAACGAAGAAAGAGAGAGAGGAAGAAAGTCAACGAGGCGGGAGGAAGAAGGAGAAGGAATGGAAGAGGATACGAGACGAAGAGTGATTGAGCTGTAGTCGATCTTGCTGCCCTGTCGAAGTCTCGAATGTCTTGATGCCGGCCAGTCGAAGATCGAGTTCGCTCTCAATACGGGAAGGGCCTGTTTGCTCGCTTGCTGCCTCTTCTCTTCTTCCTTCTTGTTCTTCTTCTTCTGCTTCTTATTCTTCTTCTAGCCGCTTTCTCGCTCCTTTCTTCTTTTCGTTTACTCGTTCTTTATGTTGGTCTCTTCCAAGCGGCTACCTCTATCGTCTTCGTTGCCCCGCGGCTCTCGATGTTCCACTCGATGTTCCACGATGCCTCTAGCTCGCGCTGTACGCGCGCGTTTAGACCTCCGCTCGCGTCCGCTACTACAAAGTAGCGACACATCCGTACGCGGCCACCGCTTCTCTCAGCGTGCCTCTAACTTGTATACGATTTCAGGAAATTCGAGACACGCGGACGGGATTTACGGTTTGGCTGCCGCTGTACGGTGGCTCGGTCGATTTGTCAGGGTGATTGGATTTTGGGACTTTCGGCGGATATCGAGGATCGCGTGCTGGATCAAGGTTTCTGTCTTTCGACATGACGATGTTTGGACAATTTTGTTTCCTACCGGAAAAGAGAATAGAATTTTATGAAATCCTATATTTACTATAAAGTTGGTAAGTTTATGGATCGATATTGTTAGTAATTATGGAGAAAGGCTGTATCTGTTAAGTGATCAATTTTTAGTAAATTGACATTCATATACGTAATACATCGGAATTCACGTTCATACAAATGGGCTTACACGAATTCATTTAATTGTCCACTAATTAACGTTTCAATAAATAGAGCTCTACTTCGCTATCGTTCCTGCATTAAATTAGAATACAAAATGTTCACATCTACATAAAGACATAAAGAAACTCGTTTGACATTTTCCGCAGTTGCTATCCCCTCCCACGGTTAAGCGTACCAGTGTCAAATTGAGGTTCAAAAATTTTTGTTCGATCAAATCAGTGATGATCGATACTTTCGTCCAGCTTCTAGAACTTTTCTCCTACTTAAACAACGTGCCAACCATTTTACAAACACCACACTTCAGCAACATATCATTCAACATCCGCCATTAATCGCTCTTCTAAAGCTTTGCCCTGCGTTGAACGCTAGATATCCGCTCCAAATTAATACAGATTGTTCGACATGAATCACCGAAGAAAAATCCAAATAGAATTATGGCCATTCGATAGACCGACAGTTTCCTACGTGTTATTTTCACCGTGATACGTTGAGATCGAGATCGAAGTCTGATAGATACAAATACTTACTCGCGTGGGTATTTGCATACAACCGATAACCGAGGCAAAAACCGTGCGCTTTACCGACGCCGCCGAGTCCGGCATTTAGCAGCTACTAACAAGATTACCGGTGCGCCGAGGAGCAATTGATCTCACTTAATTACAAGCCTTGCAGTCGCGACAAACGCTCGAGATTACGCCGAGTCCCAGTATGTCCTTCTTGAAACGGGGCTCTTTATTCTTTCCTTTTTTTCCTTCCATTTTCTTTCTTCGTACACGCTGTTCAATTTTTTATACGAATTATATTGAATTAATTTGTACGACTTTGCCACGTCCAAACACTTTGCAGAAATCTGGTGGTTTTTGCGAGAGAAACAACTAGGGGATGAATTTGGAAAATGAGAATTTCGTTTTGCTAGATTCGAAATAATTATCATTTACGTAATAGAAATATCTATAGTATCTTTTTTTATTGTTTTCTCACAAATTGTTAGTATCTTGAAATATTTAGAGGGAATTTTAGTGGTTTTGTAGACAAGTAGGGGGTGAATTTGGGAATCTTGATGCCTCCCCTTTTACACGCTTATATAAACAGTACTCGACGATCTAATACCTACGATTTCGTGAGTACGAAAATTTTCAGACAATTTCACACCAAGAACAACGGTACCACCGAATCATTGGGTATTTCCCAATTCCAAACAAGTCCGTAATAACGTAAAAAAGCGACGATAGAAACACTACGAAACGCCCCTGGTATCTCGCCTAATTACAGGCTGGTGGATTCAAATTTATATTGTCTTTGCTAACTATCGGCCACTCCTTCGCGAAGTTCGACCAGAAAGAAAGAGGAAAAGAAAAAAAAAATACGTCAAAGAAGATGGTGGTGGACCCTCCTGAACGACCATCGTCGAATTTCGCTTCTCGCGGGCAGTTCTCCCTTTTATAAATCGTCGACTCGTTTCGGTGAAAGGTCAGCGACTACCGTTTCCGCTGCTCTGGACGAACGATTCGCTCGATGAGATATTAACTGGTTCGCTGCTTTGAGACTCGCTCCATTGAGACGTCCTGGCTTTAATAGGGTCCGGATAATCCTTGCTCCACGAAAGACTTCAGAATTCGACTTTCTTTCGAGCAGGAGAATCTGAGAAGATTCTTCTTGCTGATTGGGGTAATTTCATTGGTGTAATCTGTGGGTAGGATGCGGTAGCAAAAAAATCGCGAAGAAAGTTCCTTTGTCGCTAAGAGTGATTTATGATGTTCAAATCTAAGTATATATTGTGAGAGCATTTTCAGTTTGAATCGGTTCGTTACGGGTAGATTAGAACGCTGCAGATGAACAGTAAGCTCGCCTGATTGTTTTGTGAAATCCGTGAGAAATGGCTCGCGAAGGTTCTTCGTTAAGAAAAAATTTAAAAGTTGCCAGCGTTAATTAATATTACAAAATGAGAAGAGAAATTCACGTAGCTGGTGCTATTAACAAGTGGCTTATTTTTTTATTGAAAAAAACTATTCACACGAACAACATCGTAAAATTCCCAATGAAAAAAGATCATCCTTTCTGTACTCCGATCGCTATAACAAAATAAGAGATCCATTTAACTAGTGATATTCAAGCTGGAACGATAGCAAGCTGATCGCGGTACACGTGGAATTAACATAAACGATTTTTAAAGCTCGATCGGTGGTAGGATGTTGAACAGCCAGTGGGAGAAACGCAAACCGGACACCCGGTACGTAATATATCGGCGCGCGGTGGGCACCTGCTAAGAAAGAAGAAAACTCGCGGAGGGGAATACGATAAAGGGGGATGATTGTGATCTGAGAGTCCGAACGCGATAGAGCCATAGATCATCGCGGGACTGAGGCGGGCCCCGGCTTTTGCTCCATCCACTTCTCCGTCCCCCCTTAGGGCCTTTTCTCGTTCGAGGATGCATCACGATGCACGCGCAGGGCCGCATCTAACCGTGCATAACTTCTCTTCTCCGTGGCAGCTCCTTTAATTGGTAATCTCCCGGCCGGCGGAATCCCTCCGAGCGGAATAACGCACCGAACCGGCTGCATAAAAAAGAAAGCGGGGCCTGTATTAGCGGCCGCGACGCCCGTGTCTTGCCAAGCTGATAATTTAACCCGTTTTGATATACGAAGCACGTGCTCTAGTTTCTTCTCCTTTCATCTTCGTTTTGGACGTTTTTCTTGTTTCCCTCTTTCTCTCTCTCTCTCTCTCTCTCTCGAACCAAGTTCCCCTACACCGGGGCCTATTAAGCAATCAGCGGTATGAGAGGAACGATGATCTAACTGGCTTCTGCCTTGGATAGACGCCTCATGGAAAATCGGATTTTAATCGCTCCTAATGACTCGTCTATGAGGGAACACGTATTCGGATATCTCCTTCTTTTTGTTCGAAGTAGCGAACGGAGATAGTGAGGTTAGGTCTGAGGAGGGTACTTTACAAGGTATAGGTCGGTACTCTGACTGCTTCATAGGGGGATGCTTTTAAGGGATGCTTCCAGATTACCGATTATCGAGGATATCTGAAGACAATTTAAAAATTGTAAATGCGTAAAACGCAATTTTTAATTTAATTCGTAAAAATATTCGAAGTATAGTTCTGTATGGTAAATTTTAAACTAAGAATTTCATCTAACTTTACCGATTTCACAATAATATTCTGTTTTTCTATACTTGCATCTTATGCTGGTCATTCAAGTGGAACTCAGCAATGTCGGGAAACTTTGAAATTTTCATTAAGTGGTTGATTTTTTGAATTCTCTCTTTCTTTGAAACACAATTCTATTTTGTAATATTATGTTGATATACGTCTTACCTGTTAGACTTTTTTACATAATGGAAAGTGCGTGGTTTCTAATGCATAGATTTACACCATTTCATTGAATCTTATGAATATAAAATTTCAACTTTGTAACTTCTGTAGATATTCGTGATTTGGTGACAAGAAAGAAAGTCATGTACTGAAATTACAATTGCAATGACAATTACCGTGAGACATACACTTGAACGTTAAATGATCGAAATAAAAGAAGAAAAAGGATGTGGCAGTGTCCATCTAAACTCGCGATAAAGGCGAACCGATCCTTTGGACAAAGGTGGCCGATCTTCTCCTTACGAGGTTCGTACGATTGCCTCGACCCGGGCCCGTTTCCCTCGCTCTGGTTCGGGCCCACGCGACGTTGCCAAGTCTCCCGCGGGGCTTTACGAACGTCGATGGAAGGGCAGTGAGGGAAAGAAGGTCGAAGGAAGCGGATCGAAGGTAAGAGCCGTTAAGCCGGTAGCATCCGAGACGATTGGCGCCTGATTGGTCGTCGTTTCGCCGCGACGGCGATCCCTACCGGAAGCCGCGGACGTAAACCGCAAATAACCGCGCGCGAAAATCATCTCGATCGATTAAGCATCCACGAGATGAATCTATATTTGGTAAATTGACATTTTGAAATAGTGATAAGAAAATTTTCTTCTCCGTTTCTTTTTGGAGAGAGAAAGAATTTGTGCAAATGGTCATGAATTATGCAGCATAGATTATGGAAATATCGAAGCCGCTCAAAAGTTAGACCGACCAGTTCCATTTTTTAAAAACTTATTCATTTCAATACCAGATTCAATTGATCGATTTTGTGCGGTTCTACGGAGCTCGCTTAATCCTAAAAATATCGAAAGGTTCAGGTGTGGGAATATTATATCTAAATCGCAAAAAGGATTTATTCAATAATCACGTAAAAAATCTCGTATAAATTACGATATACTTATCGTGGTTATCATGTTTGGAATAATGTTCTGCATCATACAGAAGACACATCGTTCTAACAACATCCGCTGATAAGAAATATCAATCTATTCATGGAAATTCTGTGTTTATTTATGTATATACTAATCAGTATACATTTACAATTCAGCGATTGTCAGTAGTTAAGAGTAAATTAATTTGAGTCTTATCTGACAGTTCCCCCAATCTTAAAAAATTCATGTGCGCAAATGTTAATACGCGTGTCGTTAAATAATCCTGTAGCTGTTGATAAGATATCGAAAATAAATAATTTCATCTTGGCACATGACGTGGTATATGAAGTACAGTTTATTCTCTTCGTACACGATGCGGTATATCGAGTACAGTTTGTTCGCTTTGTACATAGCCGCGTTTCATATCGTTATCAGTTCCCAAGATCGGTCGTGTGCGCAATTTTCCCCGAGTCTGTACGTTCTTTGCCAAATTGGAATAATTACGGTTGCAGTAGAAGAGAGTTCTGGCTACCTTGATGATTTTAATCAGAATTTAACGAACGATTTTATACGCGACACGACGAAGTTTCATAATTGTCGGAGCGCAGAATCTGCGCGCGCGCGTAATCTCGTGAGCGCGGCTTTTAAATAATCGGGCCTCGAAGTCGGCCGACTGTTTTACGAGCAAAAAGCGGCGTCGAGATCGATTGATAAGAAAAAATTAATTCGAACTTAAGTACCGTTGCCTTTCGTGTTACTTAATTGCCTCATTATATACGGTGTAACGACTACCGGATGAAGTACGAGCACGGCTTACCGTGGAAAAAAGCCACCACGTACATTTTATTCCTGTTCGCCTTTCATAAATTAAATTGTCCGGTTGTTAAAGCTTTCTAGTCGCTTCGCCT
Source organism: Bombus huntii (assembly GCF_024542735.1). NCBI lineage: Eukaryota > Metazoa > Arthropoda > Insecta > Hymenoptera > Apidae > Bombus > Bombus huntii. The sequence goes on along the minus strand of NC_066244.1, from coordinate 14,037,516 downwards.
CTCGGATTTATCGACCTGCATCGGTGCTGTGCGCGCAACTGCGGAAATTTACGATCGTCAGAGGTATTCCACGTTTCTCCTGTATCCGATGTTCCACCGAAATTCCAGCGGAAACCATTGAAAACTCTATGTCCGATACATTCGGATTCATTCCAGAAGTAGTTTGTATACGCGTGAATCTTACGCTTATTTATCATTCGAATGATACAAACTATTTTATTAATTTCGTTTGCACGATTTTGTCATAGAGGATATGAGGATAAACCATCTCAAAATTTAAGATTCCTATTCCGTTTCCAATCGCATATTCGTCTTTCCGATTTATTCAAACTGCTATCAACTATCTATTCGCAAAATTTCACACGATCTTGTCATGCGGTATATTACGATAAATTATCTCAAACTTTGACATGCCCGTGTCGTACGATATCATGTCTCCATCTACTCGCTCAATTTCTTCAAATAATTACCACCTCAACCCACAAATTTGCACGCGATTCTGTCATATAACGTGTGATACAAACCATTGCAAACTTTGACATCTTCATCCTACCTCGAACGTTACGTTTATCCTATGTTTTACGCAAACCACTGTCAACTCAATTTTACGAAATTCCATTTGCGATGCTATCATAGAACAACGATCAAAAAATATCTCCAACTCCGACGTGTCTCTATCTCACCTCGGATCATACGTGACATCTATCTCTTCAATTTTCTTAAACGATTAGCATCTCAACCCACAAATTCTCAGACAATCCTGTCATAGAGAGACCATCGAGTAACACAGTTATCGCACGGCGAGACGGTCTTTGTCCCCCGAGAAAGTGAAAAGGTTCGGGCCGTCGGACGTGTTCCACGCAACTTGTTCGCCGAGCCCTTTCGTCCCTCTGATCTTATTGGCTTGTAGCGGCGCGCGGACCGATGGGTGGGGCACAGAGGGGGCCATGTCCAGGCCACTAAATCTCAGGAGAGGCTTCGACGTTGAAATAATAAACATGTCCACCGGGACTGTCTCTCCTTGGCGTGGTTCCGTTCCCCAGGACGAGCCGTAGGACGTAAAAGGGCGCGCATACAAGGTCCTCAGGGGGGCCACGACCACGCCATGGGCGAGTGGGGCGAAGGAGGGCCCACGCCGTACATGGAGCGCAACGGTCCGCCAAATAGAGCGGTTCCCCTCGAGCTTCTAATACGGACATATTTTTCGCCCTTTTTCTCTTCCCCCGGATCCGTCGATCTGAGTGGCCATCTTTTGATGAGCTGTCTCAATTAATGCTTCTAGACATGGGTAACTCTCTTACACGCTCCTCGATCCTTGATCAAAGTTTACCTGGGCGAAGATTTGAAGCTGCGATTCTGGGGATAGTTTTACGATTGCTTTACATTTGTTTCGGGAGGATAAGGATTTTTGTATATTTTTAGGCCGAGGTGGATTTTAATAAGTAGATTGTGCGGTGGGTTATTTAATTTCTGTGAGTTAAGTGGACGAATTGCTGGAATTTTTCTGATGGAATGCTTTGTCCAATCGTAATTCAATTTTCCAGACAGGAATATATCTTAGAGTTCAGGTTTGAAATGTATATCAATGAAGCACTTTTTAAAATTCATTTAAAGGACACGACTGAGGATTCTATTAAATGATCATCATATCGTATCATAATATTAGATCCCTCAATTATCTTCAATAGTTCAAACCTATGAGAAGATCGTGTAAGAAGAATGTCTCCTTGAACATTTTATTTTTTAATTCTTTTAGTAAAAAACGAAACTTCGTTTCAAAATAAAACAACACGAAACCTATAAAAATAAAGATAAGAAGCGGGTAACCTCTGTCGGATCGTCGTTGATTGACTTTTCCCAGTGTCGAGTCGCTCGAATCCCTGGAATCTACTTCGAAGCAGCGTCGTTTTCTTTTCGTGATTAAGAAACCGTCGGCTTACACCGGCTATACGAGCGTACAGTCCTCGTAAAGGAGCACGGGGAGGCACCAGACCCCAAAGACTTTGGCCTGGTGCAAAAACAGGCCCCGCGAACCGCTGTAAAGTCGTCTCGGATGCAGGGATGCATCTACTGGATCCCACTCGACCCGTTCTCTCGCAGCTTAGATGGCTGGATCTCTGTTAGAGCCAGCGAACTCGCGCTACTTCTCAATTATCCTTGTCACTCACTCTCTCTCTCTCTCTCTCTCTCTTGTTCCTCTCGGGGAAGCTATTACAACGAATTGACCGCTATTAAACGACTCAATTTTCAGGATCGATCGTGGATTTAGAATCATGAGTGTTCGATAATAGGTTCCCAAATATTTGGAAAAATTGTTAAGAAATGGGGAATGGACAGACATGAAATTGATCTGTGAAAAGTGTACAAGCATCTATCATTGTTTACTGTGAAGCTTGTGCATCGTGAGGATACATCGAAAATAATAAATTGTTATAATTTATTGTTACGACGGTATATGAATTCCAGATGAAACAACCTTCTTATGAATTTTGCAACATTGTTATTGCGGCTCAGCACCGCTTTAATCCACATTGAAAGGGTTAATAAACCTGCTATACCACTTCATTCTCGTCAATTACGATCATCGTCCTCCAAAAACCGACACTCCTAAAAACGCTAGCGTTACAGGCGAACCCAAAGCGGATGGCAGCTTCCACTGTATAAGAGACACAGGGAGAGGAAGGAACAAGTCAGCGAACCGACTCTGGTCACGCGCGGCAGCTGTAATCACGTCAGCGCTGTACCCAGACTCCCTTGATTGGACCGTCCATCGGTCCACCGTGTTTCTTCCTCTGTCTTCCAGATCCGTTCCCCTCTGTTCCTCCGTCCAAAGACACGGGAGGCCTCTCCTCCGTCTCTGTCCTCTAGGAACAGACACTCACCCCATTTCTCCAAGACTTGCCCTTTCTTCGATTCCTTTTCTCCGTCTAGTCTAGTCGTCAGCGACTCGTCTCGTTTCATCTTCGTTGCATGTTCGTCGTTGTGTATCTTTTCCTCGGTGCTGTTCCCGGGTTTCGTGGAGCTTTGTGTGGTGGTGGAAGCCGTCGTGCACAAATGAGGTTGTCGCGTCAGCGCGTGCGTCCACGCTGCTGCGGGCCCAGCAGACGAGTGCCCCCACGATGTCGTGAGGGGACCGGGACGAGTTTTTTCGCCCGAGAATCGCTCTTCGTTTTGTCATTTCGCTCTGGCTTCCACCCCGCCTTCGCTCGATCATTGTTCTCGGAAGCAGCGCTGGACAAGGATGAGCTCGCCAGGGAACACTGCCAGGATGTAGGATGTTGCCACGATGGTTCACTTGATTCTTCTACATTTTTTTTTCTTTTTTTCAGTGGTTTAGGGGAGCTTCGAGGGTGATGACCTGGGGGTTCGTCGGACAGTTGCTCCGGGTTTTGTCCTTTGGAAGCTGGATTGTTGTTTGGATTTTGTGGCTTTGGTACTGAGTGCAACAATACCAAATAGAACAGAAGAACAGTAGAACCATCGATCTCTCATTTGTACTTGAATATATTATATGTAGATTACGCGTGGAGCAAATACAAACATGTTTCTAGCTTAATAAAATTCAATAACGATTTTGTCGAAAATTCCTATGTGGCTCTAGTAAATGCGAAGGCAAAAAAGTTTCTACGATGAGACCAGTCAGTTTGACCGGTGTGGTAGCTCTAGCGTTAAAATGATTCTCCGAGTTTGGTTAATAGAAATCGCGGAAGCTTATACTTGAGAGGAAAGTTTCCGATAGAATATTTATTACGTTTTACGAAAAGGGCAATCGGACAAGTGAAAATTGTATTTTCTAAAATTCTGCTAGAAACGCATCGAACCTTCTTCGAAAGACAATCGCGTTATCCGATCGAAATTGGTGTCGGTAGGAGCACGTAACACGCTGATATAATCAGTCAGCCGATTTCATGGTTACAGCTGTAGAGTGGGGAACGTCGAAAAGTCGTAAATAGTTGGTAAAAAATGACCTGAAACGCGCGATATTCACGCATACCGTGGATACCGAATACGGTGGTGCGCTACGACTTTATGACGGTCCACCATAAAACGTGAATACAAACACTTCGAGGTTATTCGCTTGTATAAGTGTGTTAACATTTACACGACCGGTGGAGAAAACGTGAAAACGTACGGGACCGCCGCGCCGGACCACGAACAACTTTATTATTTTCGGGATGGTTACAACATCGACGACGTTCCCGGTTCTTCCTCGATACTCGTGTGGACAAAAGGTTCGAGATAATGCGACGCTGTTGTGCAACGGAATCATTGTTATCCGTTTTACGCCTGTGTAGAGATTGTGTTTCGACCTGCTGGTTATTCCACTCGTTGAGTAATCCCGATGTTCGACAGAATCGCTTAACGAAGCGTTGTATCTGTATACAGGGTTATTGGCGTGTTTTAGATTGTCGAGTGATTTGGTATTTATGATGTTGGAATTTAGAAGAAACTTTTAGATCTGTCAGATCCAAATCTACGACATTTCATCGAGTTTGTTAGATTTACATTCAATGGTTTGTTAATAATTCGTTTGCCGTTAACCGCTTGACGCGTACACCTGTAGCTTTTACAATGAGCGTGGCCAATTTCATCGTTGATTAATAGATTGCTTGTTATAGCGATTGATCGAAGATAGATCCGATAATAAATTTACGAAAGGTATATTTCATAAAAATCACATTTTTGTGATTGGTTCTTGTTACGAAAGGTCAGCAGTATATATATTTCATCGACTTTATTTTATTTACAGTACGTAATACAATATCGTAATTAATTTTATTACGTCATATTAGTTAATTCCATCAAGATAAATCATTTGCTCTCTGACAAGTTAAGTACTACTCGTATAATTGAGAAATTTGTAAGAAGCGAAACTGGCTAGTTCCATTTACGAGTGGCTTGACTACTTTTATCTTAACAACAGATTGTGTTGCACGATCTTGCTCATGTAAACCAGACAATGGCCCACATGACATGCCTATCTCATAGTCATCTTTGAATTTAGAAACTACACTACTGCGACATTCTCCGCACAAACATTTCATACAACACACAACTCAGTATGTTTAATTGACGTTAAACTCGACACACGTAGAAATTTAGAGCTTGCCATGGCAATCATCCGACGACAGGTAGATAAAACGGAGGAACGGGTGGTCGCTCCCATTCCCTGCAAATTGGTTAAATTGCCACGTTACATTCCGCAAGCCGATTCCCTGTAACCGATCGACTTTTTACCGAACCAAACCCAGCCCGTCATAAGAAAGACATTGTACGCCTCTTCTCCTTTCTATTCCCTGCCATCTTCAACGGACAAAGAGAACCGCGTTTTCGTATGTTTCATCCGCGTTCACCAGCGTTTCCACATTCCTCGTCGCATAAACAACGCGAATAAATGCAGTTACCTACAATTAACAAAAAATACAGAAAAAAAATTGTTCTTCTAATTTCTCTACGTTGAAACTCATTTTTCGCTGTTCGCGCGCGCCGAGCCTATATCAAAGAATTAGAATAAATTAGAATCGTCGTCATCCATGCGAACGCGCCTACTTGTTTCAACAGATGCACTTCATTCGTCGTAGCGATCAGCTTACGCAGGAATTCATGTGTTTTTTGTATTGTATCGTCGTCGACCTGTTGTCTAATAGCACTAACTATCCACTACAATGTTATTAAAAACTTTTTTTTTTCTATTACTAAATTTCTTTTTCTATTTGTAACCATCTCTGAGTTTGCTTTTAAGGGATCGAATTTCGGAGGGTGATTTTACCCCTTAAACTCGTGTTACCGTAGCTACCAAAAAATACGTATCTGATATTTTTGGCTGTTCTTCAAGCCTATAACGTTTCACCCAAATCGACGCCGGTCCATTCGAGTTCTGTCCTTGTAAGTGTACACCACCGCTTTCATCTTGTCTTGTTTCGACGTTTGTCTCCTTCCAAACGTTGGCAATTATTAAATTCCCGCGTAAACGCGGCTTGTTTTCGACGTGGAGGTTAACAGGATGAAGCAGTTACATTTGCGTGCTACGATGGCGGAGTGGATTCGAAAATTGCGCACGAACCGCTCCCGTCTTGGAATTCGAGACGTTTGTCGAAGGAGGATGCCTGCCAGCGGGGAGCTTCTGACGAGTGAAAACGTGCCTTGGGATGTTGAGAAAGGGGGTAGGGTAACGAAGGGACGGGAGAGGAAAATGGCGTGGTTGGAATGGAAAGAGGTGAAAGGTTAAAGGCTGAATGGTAGCGTCGAGTATAAAGGGTGGGGGCTGGTTTTTGTTATCGGTTTCTTCTGTGAGATTTCTGTGTAGCATCTTTCATTGGGATTATAATTCATGTTAGGAAGAGAAGGAAATTTCTCTTTATACGTCCATACATATATCGTTAATTGGAAGAGAAAGCTTGAGGAAAAAATTATGACACGTTTATCCTAACGAATAATCGACTTTTACGGTTAATTTTTGCAGATATCTCAAAACCGACGAGTTCCACGCGAGCTATACACGTCACTCTGTTAACAAATCAACTATATACTTCTTTTGGGGATAAAGAGTTTAATTGCTTAAAAGACCGCTAAATTGTAACAGAGTGTGCGGAAATCTGTTCGAGTATCAAAATTTTGATCCCCTAAGCGCCATTCATCTTTGCCTCTGGCCTCCAAATATCTCCATCATTCAATTTGCAAGTATTAAACCTCCGCGAGTAACCACAAAGAAACTACCAGTGAAGGGAAGGAAAACAGTAATTATCTTAGAAAAAAGTATCAAAAACGAGCGAGGGAGGCACTGGAAAGGCCGAGAGACTTAGTAAGACGAGTATGTATTATGCTTAAACGCGAGATTGTGCCTCATTACCGGCACGCAGCTGCTTACAGGCTAATAAGCCGTCACAGCTTCTGTGCAAACGCGTCCCGATGCAAATGTTACCTCTTCGAGGACGCACACAGCGGCCAGGTTCGATGAAAGAGGGAAGAATAGGAGAATGGGTTGCGAAAGAGAAGGAAGAAAGAGGCAAAGGGAATGCACAGACGGCAGCTTCCCAGCGAAAAGGTTCAGGTAACGCGGTAGATCCACGTTGAGGAGGTAACTTTTACGATAGGAAGAGTCGGTCTCTCGGGGATCGACGAGATCTCGCTGGTCGATCGAGCGACCGTATCTTCGATCGATGTCCCTATGCCGACGTCGCGGGACACTCGATCTCCTCTCGCGGTATTGTTTCGTGACTGTTGAGGTAAATTGGGATAAACGTCCGGGTGAAAGTATCGGAGCCGATCGAGTTCGTTGAGATTCGATTCGAGATCTCTATACGATGCTTCACATGCTGGATGTAGCTGTTAATGAGTGAAATTGCGTGTTAGCAAATGGTTTCCAGCTTTTTTCTTCGTCTTTCCGTATATTTGGAAATTTTGTTTGATTTTTATTAGAAAAACTGTATCTTTGTGAAAAGTCACATTTCAGACACTACGTCGTTATTGTGATAGTTAATACGTAGATGATTGGTCAAGGTATGAAATCTCAGACTTGTTGTTCTTACAATTGTGGAACATGTGCACGTTGCTTTCAATTAGTAAGATAGAATCATTGTTGATTCATTTTGTTTGTATTACATCGTTGTCTGTGGGTAATTTATGACATAGAGTATATCACACGTTGGAAGCTCTAATATTAGAAAGATATTATATCTGATAATTTATACTTTTGTAATATACATAGAACTGCGGACGTCTCATGCTTCAAACAGCATACATTAAGCAACAACATCGCACAGATCAGCCTACATAAAACTATTAAAGAAAAGCATTGATAAAAATTGTTGAGTCTTTGGATCTTAAGTTTCAATTGAGGTACTTTAAGGAAATTTAAACTATTAACAATCATATGTTCCACGTAGAAGACATTAAAAGTTCAACACCAAACTCAATGGTAAACACTAGTACTCACGCTTCGATAAATTCAACTCCTTAACTCAAACCAACAACTTCGCTTCCAACACTCTCCACACCCAGTCCACTGAAATCACCCTTTTACAAACCACACCGTACACTCATCCCAAAATTCACCTCAACAGACGCTTCAATACCGATGCCTCAATACCGATGATCTACTTTCTCGTAACACTCGTTCCAACGCCCACGCGATCTTCAGGGTCGTAGATCGCTTAGAAAGGGGGCAGGGGGAGCGGCGAGGGCGTAGGAGGTGCGCGTTATCCCGAAAGTTTAGTGGCTGGCACGAGGCAGAGCACTGGAAACCGGTAGTAAAGTTATTCAGAGGGCAGCCAGCAGGAAGATAAGCGGGCAAAGGAAGAAGAAAGGAGGAAGATGGAGGCAGAAGGCGGCCGGGTATCCGAGTACCCGAACAGATCTTCACAGATAAGGGCAGAAGGTGTAACTTACTAGGCCCGTTGTATACCTCGATACATCGTGCCTTTATATATCCCCGCGTCCTCCCGTTACATGCCCTTCTCTGTATTCTTCCTTTCTGCTCTCCCTTTCGCCCGACCCTTTTCTCTCGCGCCAACCCTCTTCCTTCTTTCTTAGCTGTTTTGCTTCGCGAACCTCTGTGCTTCGTGAGCATCATGTACTTCGTAAACCTCACGAATGTGTACATTATCTGTTGTTGTTATTATTTATGGAAAATAAGTGGAAGAATCGATATGTAGGATTTGTGTTTATTTAAGAAATTTGGTGTGAATTTTTAGGTATTTACAAGTAGATATGGTAATCTTTTAATTACCCTGTTTGGAGATATATACACTCTTGCGTTAATGTTTTATTTTATTCAAAATTTCCTATAAGGATAATATTCTCCCTTGTATCATTTTCCCCCTTGAGCCTTTTAATGACACACGGAGCTAGGATTATCTTCTTGATTCTACCTTTGTTGATTCTTCGATTATTACCTGATATTAATTTGACGTTAATGATACAGACGATGATAAACATTTCTTATACTTCCATAGATCTTCGTGTAAAAGCTTTTCTAAGGTTGTAGAATTGCTAGAGAAAGATTTCAAGTGATTGTACTTAATACATTAATCGTTGGATTTTATGGAACACGTAGGGATTTTCGACAAGTTTCTGTATAAAATATGTCTAAATGTATGGTATATCGAATGTGGATATAGGTGTGTACGTGACGTGGAAACGCAGAGAAGCGAGAGGAGGCTGGTCGCCGATCGTGGAACGTATAAGAAGCTCCGAAATATGCTGCCGCATGCCGGCCGGTTCCACGAACACAAAATAAAGACAATGGACAAGTCTTTAGCCCGCTCTTGCCGCTTAGGTCGCGGTTCGAACGTTCGTCCTCGATAGCCGCCTCGCTTTCTTATGTGGACGGAGAATCAAGTCCACGTTCGATTCTCCATCCATCGTGTTGGCATCGTGTCTTCCTCCAAGAAGTCGGTTTGAAATAGCTTGTTTCTCTGGAGAATTCAATTTTCGAAAGAGTTGAAACTGGTTTGTGAATCAGAAACCAATAGGACTGTTTTTGTTCAGAAATGTCGGGAAATTATAGTTAATTATGGAAATAATTAACTTTTTAGTTTAGCATCCATTTTTTAATGATACAAGATGGCTGTGGTATTTAATTTCTTAAAAAAGCAATTAAATAAACAATACCTTTTTATTATACTTACAATAGATTGACGTCTTTCCTTTTGAAAGAATAGTTTCATTGTCATATTTTATCTTTTTACTAATCGATTATTATCGAAACAATTTTTGTTTATTTTTATCTACTTACACATAAACTCCAATTCTTAAACTTTTATAAAAAGATCCCAATTAAATTGAGAAATTGTCTCAAAACTCCCTAATTTCCCTAGAGGTGGGACGTAGAAGTCTATGAAAAAGGTGGTTAGACCATGTAAAATGGAAATTCTCCTGAACGAATATATTGAAACCTAGGATTATCAACATGGCAAATGGGACGGAAGAAATATTGGAAAGTCGATGGAAGATGTGGACTGCGTTTCGTGTGCGGTTCTCCCCTGGCCGGATAGATCTTCACGAAGGAGCCAAAACGGCTCGTTCGAGATTTAACGCCTCAATTACGAATTCATCGCCGGAGGCAGTTCGGCCAGTGATGGGATGAAGACGATTTCAACCGCCTCGGAACACGAACGCTGCCGAATATATTGAACACCTTGCAACATTTTAAAGGGCTCTGGCTGCGTGTATCTCGTACGCCGTAAGTTCCTCCTGACAGCCGGACCGCCGTAAAACATTCGAACGAAACAATAATAAACGGGTCTGGTATTTCGTTCGCGTCAAGAGCCTCGCTTTCTTGCTGTCTTCGGGGGAAGAAGAATTGCGAGAGGGAGTTTCATGGCAAATCGAGGATACACTCTGGTTCCTATAGCCCGCCCTCTATCTTCATCTTTCTCTTAACATTCTCTTAAAACCTTGTATAAATCCCTTTAATTTATATAACATTTTCTCAATTAGATGAGAGTTTCCTTCGAGTCTCATATTATACAGAAAATTTTGCCGAGAAAGATGGAAACTTCAGACACGATTGAAGACCAGTTGCCATGAATCCGAAAAGAATGGAACACGCGAGAAAATTATAATTTTCTCCGATAATCGATATTTTAATTTTCCAAGCTCTAAGATCTTCCCGGAAGTTCGAAATTTTTTGTCAATCAATTGTTAATTTTCCGAACTCTGAAATATTCACAGAATTGCATCGAACAGAATTATAAATTTTCGCAAAATTCTGCCATTTGTTCCATCTGAAACCAAAATTCCATCTAACGTCACCTTCTTATCTTAACTTCTTTCTTAGATTTCTATGTAACATTCAAGAGAAATTTTAGTTTTCAATGATCTACCTAGCGCGAAACTAAACAGTTACGATTACGATATTCCGTTCGATTAATAATCTGTCGATTAAAAATTAATAGAGCGGGGGGGGGGGGGGGGGAAGAAACCAGATCGAGTCGTGAGCCCGGCTTTACTTTGACAAGGGAGAGCCACCCTTTTTCCTAGAGCTTCGACTAGATTACGATCTCGAAACGTTCCCGCAATTTGCATGGGGTGTAGGTTTTCGGGATTAGAAACGCACACAGAACCGTGAACGAGCGTTTTTCGTGGCCGAAACCGGCCGATGCTCTCACAGCTCAGAAACGTATGCGTGCGGTGTATGGGAACGAATTCACGGCTCTCTTAATACTCTTGCTAAGACGATTTATCCTCGACGCCTCGATCGGCGCGAGCAAGAAAACAAGAGGACGAACACGGCCATTCCGGCTGGCTACGACGTTGCAAGAGAGGAACGCGTTTCTGAGGTATCGTTTGCTTTCTCTGGTACTTAGGTGTGGTTTCTTCGAATCAATAAGTTAGATTGACTATCTAGATATTTGTTTAGAGGGATTTTAGTGTTAAAAGGGGTTGAGAGTATGGTTGAATTTATTCTATAAATAAAATAACATATTATTTTATCAACTTTAAAGTACCGAAGTTCCCCGTAATTGGAGGCTCGATTTTAAAAATTAATTTCTAAAAAATCAGTTGAACCTGCTTTGAGATTATCATTTTTCTATATCCACCGAATTCCACCAAGTTCCGTAAATTCTGCCTAAATTCAAATGGGAATGGAATTCTCACTACATGGAAGGAGTTTATCATTGTATCACTTTGCACGACACGTTACACGTTAAATTTAGGGAGACATTCCCATTGAAAAGACTCACCTGCGTTGTATGCGCAACCACCGTGACACGAACGTTTCTCAATAAAAGAGGAAACGCAGAGTGCAAATTAAATGAAAAAATCAAAAGAATTAAAAAGAATTCTTTCCTCCGCGTCTGTCCAACTTCCACATCGAATCCCAGAAGGTACTCTCGTCGAAAAAAGTCAGCCGCTCCGCGCGTGCAGTCGCCACGACGTACAAATTTTTTAATAGAAAGACTAGTGCGAAGGTGTGTTACAAAATTCTTTTAAAGCTCGACCCCTGAATCGGGTACCAGAAGACCCTCTCGCCTAAAAAAAACACCTGCGCTGCTTGTGCGAACACCGCGACTCCGATTCGACCTTGGTCATCCCCGACAATTAAGCAGAGAGACAGATGGTCGAGAGGTTGACGCTCGTTACACGCGTGTTCCTCTCTCGCGGAGAGGAGGATCACGTGCTCGATCTCCGCGAACCGAGCATCTGCCGAAATAACGACTTAATTTGCCGGGGACTCGGTTAGCCCGCAGCCAAGGTGGCGGATTGGCTTGGCCTGGGTCCTCTGATGCGTTTCTTAGAAATACGCCGTTCTCCAAAAGGCGTTCCTGAGTCACCGCCATGCTACCGTGCATGTGTGGATGTGGTAGAGACTGGCTTTTTTCGGTAGAAATTCGAGATTAAAATCTCCCGCGAGGCCATGTTCTGACGTGCCTCGATGCCAAGGACATCGAGGAGGCGCTCGTGAACTATCATCCGCAGCCGCCCATTAATTTCTATGCCCGCTTTCGTTACACGCTACCGGGACGTGTCTCGTTACACTGGCTATTTCCACCGGCTGGCATCTCCTCGCGAGGATTATTATGTTGTTCCTATCAAACTGTGTGCTGGCGGTATCTCGAGACCGCGGGCAGTTTGATAACGGAACGGGTTAACGCGTTGTACAGTTCCAGAAGGGAAACGAGAAAATCGTGTTGGCGATCACGTGGCTGTAGGTAGGAATGGTGTGTAACGTTTCACTGTGGCAGAAGTGTGCAGTGGTATTTGATAGCATTAGATAATATTTGAACAGTTTCGTAATTGACGAATTTGCCGGGTTTCGTCTTGGAGGATTTTTTTGGGAAGTTTTGTAACGGAGAGATGGAGACTTACTGGAAGTTTCGTTAGGTAGCACGGTCGAAAAGATGCGAGGAATTTTGCTTTGGGCAAATTGCGTAGTGGTAGAATTTAGGAAGTTTTGTAATTAATGAGCTACACAGTGTAGAAATCTGGGACGTTTTATAGCGTGGTAGATGCTGAAGAGGTTTTTTGAAAGTTGTTAAAACCGCAAGAGGTTGCGTGGGACTTTACCGCCAGGGAAGCTGAGTAGTGCAGAAATTTGAGAGATTCTGGAAAGTTTTATAGCAGATGAATTTGGAAGATCGTATCCACATACAGGTGTTATGCTACATATTTTATTATTAAAATAAATGTTGATTTTAATGTTTTAAAATTCCTCGACGAAAGGACTATCAGTGCAACGAAATTATCCGTCGGCTGGTAAAAATATTTTTAAAAGGCATCGGCCATATGATACGTGGCGTCAGGTGTTCTCCGTAAAAAAGTCCAAGTCTCGAGACGATAAGCGTAGGGACGTAGCTGTCTACGGAAGAAGCCAATTTTCGGAGATCTTCCGTTCGAAAATTCGACGATCGTCAAAATCCAATAAATACTTTTGGCCTATAATTTAGCTTGCGCGTTCTAATGTCGAGAAACAATATTATTTTGCGCTTTTTCATCTTTCCATCGTATATTTTCGGTCGGATTAGCTAATAATAATTGACCTTGCTCCTTTTTCTGTTTTAGGTGAGTATCCTGTGTTTCTAGTGGTTCAGTAGGTTACGGTGTTTCGAAGTAGCTGTGGTGAGTACCCCGAAGCTAAATAGCTCTATAATCGACGACTTTAAACGTCACAACGAACGAAGACAAACACGTCAGAAACGAATGATAAAACATTTCGAATTCCATGACTAATCTATTACGACTAATTACAAATCATAACTCAGTACCAAGTATCTGAAATCACAAGTAACTTAAAAATATTTAATACAAACTAATAACTGACTTCTAGGCATGTTGTTCAATCCACAGGAAGTTTATTTGGACTTAACTATCTCTTGGAGACATTAAATGACTCCCCTCCTCCGCCCTCCCCAAAAAACCCTAATACAATAATCATCCGCGAAATTCCTATGGAAGATTCGCGATCAGTTTATACGGTGGCCATTCTCCTTCCGTTCGCCGGTGGTTTCCGGTTGTAATCCTGGTCGCGTACGCTCGCATCCCTCGGCGTGCACGCGCACGATAATCCTTTATCGCTAAAGAGCCGGAGAATCGTAGGCAGATACGAATGCGATTTTCAGAACCTGTTATGGTCGTTCCGGGGCCCTCCAAGGTGGTCTACAATTGCAGTAATAACTCAATTATCCTCTCTGGGGTCCCGGTATACCCGCCTATCTGCCTCTTTTACTCTCAAATCTCTCACTCGGCCTCCTCCCCACAACCCTCTATCCTCTTTGCTCGAGCGAAACCGCTGTTTAACCCTCTCGTTCCCCTCGTGGTCGCGGTTTCTTCCTGCTTTTATCTCGATCCCTCGACCTACCCCCTTTCTCTCCACTTCCCCCATTCCGAACGTTGCTGCGCGATGGCCACCTCCCTGTGCAGCGTAATAATCCCTTCGATCCCATCACGATCTCTCCGTCCACATATTATTAGGAGCTGCGAGGGTATAGCCGCGCGCAGCAGAAATCGACCAACCGCCCCGCAAGAAATCGTAACGAAATCGTACAATTAGTTCGAACGATTGCCCCGCCAGTGATGACTTCTTTCGTTGCTCGCGGCTTCCACCACCAATGGCGATGCGTTCGTTGTGTTTCTTTCAGGCAAACGCGTTTCGTGGTTCCACGGCACGAGTGGATCGATGTTACGTACAGTGACTACGAAGCATATCGGTGCATACTCTTGTTTTCCAACGAAGAGTTTTTTCCTTTATCGAGAGTGAAGAGGGAAGTTTTAAAATTATCCTGCGAGTAGAAAATATGACACTACTCTTTTATTTGAACGACTCGATTGTATGAGAAGGATGCAACGAAAAGTGAACTTTACAATTATCTCAGGCACTTTTTTTTATCAGTCCTTTATACAAATAACGCGGGGTATTGTTAAGATTTTTAAACGATGCAAAGAAAGCTGTAATGGTTTTTACCAGACCAACGCCGATTGTGGCGAAATCGCATACTACAAGATCCATCGTAAAAAGCGACACATACAAAGTATCTACGAAAAGCATCAGGCGATATTCGAGAGCGTCGTCAACCTCGACAGCTTCACTGCCAACATTTCAACGATCCTGCTCTTAAGTAGCCATCAACCCTCGGCTGGCGTTCTCTACAGGCACCTCGCGTTAATCGCGAATATCTCAAGCTCAGCAGGTTCCAACATGGCCGCATGAATCACCGGAATCCCCATCAACCCTGCCCGGCGGATGTCGTTGAATGCTCGCGGCTCGCAAGCGTCGCATACGAACGTAATAAAGCGCGTTTCGAGAGAGGACATACCGAAAGGGATCGAGAATACGAAGGAAAATATCGAGAAAAAGAGACGAGAAGAAACGCGTGTATGTATGTATGACCGCGTGCCAGAGGCAACAACGTGGTCCAGTCCGAGGGGGTTAAGCCAAAGCCCCATCGATCATGGGATCCAGCAAGTCCACGATCCCATGACTCTGGGCCGTAAAGCCCCGTAAGACCCGCGACGCGAGTCGAACGAGACGAAAAAGGGACGGAAACCGGGTAAGGTGGAAAAGAGACGACTTTTGTACATTACCGATCAAAAGTTTGGAATTATTTTTTCAATTGCAGACGACTGCGAAAACCACCCCTCAGCGTGTTATGTGTTTAATTTAATTTCAATTTCTATTCAATATATGTTTCATGTTTTTTAAGACAAGGTATTCGTTATATTTCGTTCATCTTATTGTGTGATTATATCGCAGGGTAGCTACGTATATTGAATTAAATTATAAAGCGAATTTTATTATTGAGCTGAAACTTTATATCCTTATGTTCTATACGCTATATGGAGATAGAACCGACTAATTTTTATTCAACAATAAATCGAGAGACGTCACATTTTTATAATACTCTAACCTGAGTTTTTCTACTAAATTTCGCAGTGTAGTATAATTGTTAAAATTTCTAAATAACGGAGATACTTGAATCAACCCTTCTAATCAACAAAAATTCCAATCTAATTCTTTCCAGAAGATTCGTCGATCTTTGAACGCAGATGGTGAAAATTTTCCAAGAAATTTCGCAATTCAACGTAATTCTTGCAATTCTCAGTAACAGAGATACCTAATTTTTATCTACGATGTTTCAGAATTCAGCATGATTCTAGCCAACAGGAATTCCAGTTTAACTTTGTCTATAAAACTTTTGAATTTTTATAAAACACGTAGTAAAATTCGAAACTTTTGGCTGGTAGTGTAGGTGAAAAGAAGACACGCGCGTTGCGTCGTGAAGCGGGTAGTGGCCGAGCGAGAGGATAGAGAGGAGAAGAGCGAGTTTCAGACCCCATAACCGTGAACTCTGCACGCCGTGGCTTTATGGCGGTACGACGACGTGGAATTACCCCCGTCGTAAGCAGGTATATACTTAAATCTCACGCTCATGCACGTAAGTCGCGCACGAAATTGCACACGGCCGATCGAGATTGTGGAAAAGCCTGAAACTCCTCGATGAGCGCGACTAACGGCGCGGTCGCGCGCGCCACGCCACGCCGCGCCGCGCCGCGCCGCCTCCATAGAAGACCCCACGGGGGTGTGCCGTGATTTACCATTGGGAACGGTGCCTAGGGCCATGGCTTTTATGCGCGCCGCTGTTTTTGATGGGTTCGCGTGCACTCCGCGGAACCTATGCGACAGATACTTGACTCGGAGAAATATCGAGTTGCCCGACTCTGGGCAATTTGCTGTTTATGGGAGACGCGAGATGGAGATTGTTTGCTTGTCATGGATGGGAAAATGAACGTCTCAGTTCGAAGAGAAAATTGGTTGGGTATTTTGGGCACGAGGTTTTTGAGATTTTAGACAAAGGAATAAGGATGGATGATAGAAATAATAAGAGTAGAAGTAAGGAATGGAAGTGAAGATTAAATAGTTCTTATGTTTCATTAATTTATAAGTAATTTGAGATTAAGAATTTGAAATATATACACGAAGATTACAAAGAAGAAACGTGCTTTCTTTTACAAAAGTTCTTCGTATTACAGTATGTTCGGTCGGACTTTTTTCGTGATTTTACATATTCATCTAATTAATAACTTGGGTGGTAATAACACTAGAACCGCAACTTTGTGTAATTAATAGAGAGATAGAATTTTTCTCACAATATGTGTAAAAGAAGCAAGCTAGGAAGAACGAAGTCTTAATAATTCCATTCTTCTAACTTTATTAAAAGCAGAAATAATTTACATAGACGTTACATTAACAACTGATTAAGATGCATTCAATTATAACCGTCACTCACTGCTGCGAAGACAACGTAGTCAGCGCGACGGAACGAATAGAAGTGCCTTGGTGAATAAACGTGTTGCGGTAACAACGTAATTCGTTGAATTTGCGTCTCTCGCTGAACTCGTGTCGAGATAAATAATTCAATTAAGGACTTCTTTCTGGAAAGAACTGCAATTACCCAAAGAAATATTCATCGCAACATTTGATGGGAATAACCACGTTCGTAATCCTTAATTGAAATTCACCGAACGACGGTCGATACATAGTTAATGAATTACCTGTCGTTAGCAACGTGGTAGCGCAGTGTTCAGTGAGAGTTCGTGTTCCTTCCTGTGAATTTGACGTTGTATTTCCTGCGATCACTTTTCGATCATTTACGCAAAGATAACTTTTATTTTTTTACATATTTATCTGTGTATTTACTTAGCAGGATCTTTTTAATATTTAAATGCGTTGCGAATAAAAGAAGGAAAACATTTAATCGCAAGGAATTAGCAGTAAATTTACAAATTTGCGTAAAATTAAGGCCAGGAGGATGTTATTACTAAATATTTTGCAAGGTTTAACTCATTAATATACTGCAGATTTTTATGCACTTATAAGACACCAAAGAATCCAGGAAAGTATAAAATATACATGATATATAAAAATATACGAAATAAAATAAACGTAAATACATCCACGGTCCAATCATTGACCAATAACTCGGAAAAAGAAAACCTCGAAAGCTGAAACTTAAAATTGCCTAAAAAGCTCTATCTTAAATTCTCCACTGTATCATGAAAGACATTACAAAAAAAAAAAAAAGACATTTATCGTCCGTTTTATCAAACGAAATATGATCACAAGCACCACCGGCGAAGGCTACAAGGCGTCTCGTGAAAATGCAATTAAACGCAATCGGAAATCGATTACTCACTGAGGAGCGATGGGCAACAGACTTGCAAATTATCGCCAAACATTTTATCTCCCCCTATCGTTACTCTCGAACGAGAGTCGAAGGGCACCCTCGCGATATTTAGAGCGCGACCGTGTAATCGAATTAACTCGAACACGAGCAGCCCGAAGGTCGGAGGCGAGAAACGCGGTTTTTCCTTGGAGTTTGGCTTTAATCTCGACGTACGATAAGCCCCATGCAAATTTAACGACGCCCATTAAGGGAGACATCACCGTGAGGCGCCTTAATGACAGTCCTTAAATCCTCAAGATCCGTTCTGCGTTATCTTCACGTTGGTAGAGGGGACAAGATCGTTTAAAACGATCGTCCCTGCCGCCGATAAGATCGGATTGTGATTCGTTGCGTTAATTGCTTACCATTTTTTCCTTATTTTTTCTCCTCTTTTCTCCAATGGTGTGTCTCTTCTGCTTTTTTCGCCGTGGCAAAGTTGCACGTTGGATGTGTCACGTTCTACAAGAGAAGATCCAAGATTGGAAGAATCGATAGGAAACTATAGAGCGAAACAGGATGTTTTTTAGGCTCGTAAATTCGCGAGCGGTGTTTTAATTGAGCGAAGTTTGAGGTTTACGAGTTTCGACGTCAGTATCTTCTTGCGAATGGTTTATGCGAATAGTTTGATGTCGTGTGGTTGCTAAGGAATGAACGTGGAATTTTTGTCATTTAGATTGGAGTAGATTTTATGAGTTATTGCATACAGGTCTAGTGTATACGTAGCTTCTATAGAAGATAAGAAATGCGCAGATATATCCAAGCAGAAATTTTAATTAGTTTGTTGCAAATTAAAACCCGAGATAAGATTCTCGTAAAATATACAAACGTCAATCGAAGAGCAGAGTATCCTCAAGAATGTAGAGTGCATACGTGTTTGCGTATAATTAAAGAGCGTATTCATTTCTGCCAAAGCAACAAATCCTAGTTTTACTTTTATACATTTCTTTTGTATAATTTTGTTGTATTTTATCTGTATTAATTTCCTAACCAGTAGACTTTGAAAATCAGTTATTCTTCTATCCTACATGACGTCGTTTCATATGGGTACGTGGAATAGATAGAAGCAGTTTTCGTGTCGAACCTGGCTATACATATATTTTTAATATTTGAAGAACTAAAGATCAAATTGCTGGGATCACGAAACGGAACACGGCACATCATGGAATTACGACGTCAAGGAAATAGGGTTATAGGGAAGAAAGTTGTTGCACGTGTTTTACGAATTGCACGTAACAAAATATGCTATGGCACTTGTTAAACTTTTGGTCACTTAAAAAACAAAGCAATAGATTTGAAAGAATAGATTGAAAAAAATATTTTTCCATAAATCAGTAAGGAAAATGAATACATAAAACCACGAAACAATAGAATCATAACAAAGGTAAAGTTAGAAAGCTAAATTCTTTACAAAATATTCTTTTTTTCTTACGAAGATCACTAAAGATGAAATTAAATGCGTATAAATTCGAAGATGAATCGGGCAAATTCCTAACAGAAATAGTATTATTATTAATTATTGTTTTATTATTATATTATATCTCACGATCACAACTAATTTCCATCATATAAATCCTCAATTTAAAAACCTGGTATCGTCGAACACAACATTCCAATTTATCAGCAGAAGAGTCAAAATAACCTCCAAATCTGAAAATCACCCACGATCACATAATCTCCAAATTCTCCACTGAAGGATCGGCAATCCGACTTTCATCAAGTTCGAGAACGAGCCACGCTCCTCTTG
The DNA here is from genome assembly GCF_024542735.1 of Bombus huntii. Classification (NCBI taxonomy): domain Eukaryota; kingdom Metazoa; phylum Arthropoda; class Insecta; order Hymenoptera; family Apidae; genus Bombus; species Bombus huntii. The sequence goes on along the minus strand of NC_066244.1, from coordinate 14,017,608 downwards.
GTTCATCTCCGTATGCACGGGATAAATGAGGACGCAGGCAGGAACCCTCTAATAAATACCGAGTTTCTCCATCACTGGCGTCTACCTTGCCTGCCACCCTCTCCAATCAGGCATCAGACACGATCCTTGGAGGTAGTCTACCAACCTTCCTTCCTTCCTTCCTTCCTTCCTTCCTTCCTTCTTTTCTTTCTTCCTTCCTTCTTTCCTTCCTTTCTTTCTTTCTTGCTTCCTTCCTATCCTCTCGATTCCTTTCCCTTTCTTCTTTTCTTTCTCCCTTGCCAAAGCAATCTTCCATCCCCGGAGTAAGACATTGAGGCACCTGCTAGAGTCCAGCTCAATCAGGGAGTATAGCGTGGCGGAGAGGAGGCAGAAGGCGGTAGTGGGAGAGCTTGCACGGTATACTGAGGGAACTGTATCCGGACGGGGCAGGGGCCCTCGACCGACTGGGTGGTCCTACCGCTTCAGTTGTGTTCCGACGCGCTTCAAGCCAACACTACGAACACTATTTCGATCCAAGCGTCGTGTCGTGTGCTCCTCTCGTCCAACGGCACCGCCAGAGCCAGACGACCGCCAAGGAATAAGCAGAGTCCTACCGGTTCCACGCAACCATTCGATCGTCGACGAGACACTGGATCGCCAGGTTTTGCTCCTGCTCCATCTAATCGATCCTCTAGGCGTCGAAAAAGTACGAGGAAAATAGGAGCTTCTATGGGAAATGTAACGTGTGCCGCGAGTTTAATCACGTCCGATACAGTTTGACGTTGTTTGACCATATTTGATGTCGTTTGACGTAGTTTGACGTAGTTTGACATTGACGTCAAGCGTGTACGAAGATTACATGGAGGTTGTGCGAGGAAGATTTACGATAGGAAGGATAGTTCGAGGATAAGTGCGGTTAAGAAGATATATATATATATATAATAATATATAAGTAATAGAAGAAGAGAGATTCGGAGGGATCGATTTCTAAGGAGCTGATTGGTGAAGTTGGAAAGTGTCGGAGGTAGAAAGCTCGTTCCGTGGGAGGAATCGTGTGGTGCAGGGGAACCGAGGGCGTCTGTCAGACTCGCGGACCTGTCAAGTCGAGGATTGGCTGACGTGATCGTTCAGATTGTTAATAGTCGGTGACGGCTCGTGGAACGTAGGAACTCCTCGTCGTTCCTCCAAGTTTCTCGTGTAAACCTACGGTTCAAACGATCCTTTTAAATTCCATTTACAGATTCTTTGGATTACTCGAATTATACTCGTGTATATTTACTTTGGATTATCATTTGAACTGGGTTGTTCCCGTGAAAATGGTTTCACGAGGTAATTCGTAATTGGCGATTCGGTAAATCACAGGATCCAAAGAAATTGTTGTGGTGTGGGGCGACCGGTTTGTTTCTCCGTGAGACGATCGGCCGATGATCGGTTGCAGCTGGATAAACGACGAGATAATTCTTCGGCGGTGAAGTGAAACGATTCGATCGGAAGGTGCGAAGGAAGGAGATGGTATAAGGGACGATAACGACAAGGTGGCACGGGCTGTAATCAAATGCAGGTTTATTTAGAACGGACGCTTTGATAAAGTGGTTAGTGCGAAAGCGTGGATCGAGCCAATCATACCTGATTGCCCGGACGTGAGTTGTGCGAACAGAAAGAGAAAGAGGAGAAGAGACGTAGAAAAGGCGAGGATATAAGACGTGAGTGGAGTCGAGGGAGGAGGGACGCGATCTCCAGAGGAGAGTCTCGGAGAATTGCGCACGGACACGTTCCAGATGAAGATGTCCGATGCTGCGCCACGTGATTCGTAGATCGACCCTCGATTTCTCGATTCGATAGACTTCCCTGATTGGGACCGATTACCGAGAGTGAAGGAAAACAGCTTCTGGTTCTTTAACGTTCGTTTTCGTTCCTATACCATTGATGGAGTTGAAGATGTGAAGATCGCCCATTGGGGGAAACAGGGTGAGTTATCATCCTCTCTTCTTGGAATTGCTAGATTCGTTATCGTAGGTTACGTGATACAGATGTCAAAAAGAGCGATGTGATTTCCTACTACATTAGATGCTGATTTTGAAGGAGGCTGAAATTGATGGAAGCGTCCGATGTAGCTTTTACCTATGAAAGTTATATATATTTCGAATCGTTATTTGCAGTGTCACAAACTTCTACAACTCTGTTTTATTATCGTGAAATCTCCAAACGATACTGTCCAAACTTTTTCTGGTAATATCAATCTTAAAAGATGAAGATCCACTCTAATGACACGCTTGGTATTCATAAATTTACTCCGAAGTTAATACGCGTGTGTAACAGAATAGGCTATGGTATGACTTCACATCTATACACGTAAACGAACGCTTATTGCTTGTTGTTCGAAGAATCGTTCCTCTTATTGTACACATTTCCTTAACTCGAACTAAAAGTTGCGCCTGAGAATTTCTAAATTTAAAACACCAGAGACTGTCAACAACAAACAAAGAACATCATTTTTCTTCACCATCGAGATCAAACGATCTTCAAGCGTAATTCAATCGACAAAAGTCTAGCCAATCCTCAAATTTACTAAATCTACACGAGACGCGCTTGGAAGGAAAACCGAATCATATATCCTAACCATTCTCTGACGTAAGGTTGCACGACAAAGCTCATCCTGTTCGTGTTTTCTCGCCGGAATTTCCCGGATATTCGTGTTGTTGGATGCACGAGGAAGAGCATTTCGTTCGTGGTCGTCGAGGGTCCAGGTATGCGCACCGACCACAGAGCCCTATTCAACGTTTTTTCTTATTCTTTCCACCGGCGGAGTTTCACCAGAAGAGGGACCGGGTCCGTTTCGACAGCCACGAGACGCCTAATTCCTAATTCCTATTCTCGCCGTTGCTCTCTCGCCATTCGGGCCCAGAGTTTCGTTCCGAAAAGGGACACAACGCGTTGCTTTCTCGAATTCGAAGCCGACCAGCGCCACAGAGAGAGAGAAATATCTCTATTATTGTCATGGAGATGACCGGCTGCAGGAAGAATGGGCGACGAGGGCGAGAGACGTTCACGAAGGGAAAAACGATGTACATAGTCGTTTGCAGCTTTTCAAAACCGACGAGAGAACGCGTAACGTGACGTGGAGGAAATTATTCCGAGTGATCTGCATTTCCATAAAAGGCAATAACGAAGGAGAATGAACAGCGTCGTCGGTTTTCCTTTCCAAGTACTAATAAGACGACGCCGTGACGGATGCTTCGGAGGATTCGTGGAATCTTGGAAAGAGTCATATGGGTTTTGAAAGATGCGAGTTAGGCAGTTGTCTTGGTTTTCTGCTGGAACAGGATGTTTAGAGTCGGGAGTCGAGGCAATGGGGATTATTGAACGAAGAGGAAATTAATTATGGCGATTTGCATTTCCGTTGTTGGCTTTTTTCAAAAGATATAATATTAGAATGTTTGGACGTAGGTTACGTTCTCTGGGAGAATAGAAGGTGTATATTTGGAATCGAGAGTTGGGAAAATGGAGACTTTTAAACGAAGAAGAAATTAACCAAATCAAAGTATAACATTACGACGTTTAGGTAACAATTCTTACCTTTTAACGTAGATGGATGACATTCGAAATCGAGAATTAGGATAGTAGGAATTTTTTAACTAGGAAGAAATTAATTGTCTGAGATACGTTTGGTACTTTGTTTTAACAATGGACATATAATTTTCTTTCTTACTGATAAAAAGAAAAGTAATAGGAATTCCGAAAGCTGAACCGTAGAGTTTTTGAACTCCAATCTCCGTATTTGGAATTAAAATAACTTCTAAGCAATCTAAGAATATCATCCATAACGCATAATGCGATAATTGCGACGGTACTGTGTTCGAGGAACGCAATTTCGAATTAAAAAGAGGCGCTCGTCGAAAGAGTTTTGTTCGATACACCACTCGAATATTGCGATCGAACCAGTTATCTCGTTGATAAGACCATTTAAGGAGGAGGAAATTACTCGCGTCGACTTTCACAACGTTCTACGATCGTTATAATTGATAACGTACGCCAGTGTTATTCGTTACAATTATAATCTCGTTCGATAAAGCTTGCCTCATTTCTTAATTGCACGTGTTGACTTTGTTCACATTGTTTTCACGGTAGAAACTCGGGGGAATAAGGATTTATCCAAGCAACGTCATAAACATTTGCCGCAATTATCGGACAAGATAACAGGTTCTGAACGCATCCTACGAGGTATAATGTAATATTTGAGAAATTCAGCGTGCCGACCTCGCTGGCAATAAACCGCAAGCAAAAATTCCTCTACGTGTACGCTGGTCACTGGATCTTTGTTTTATCGAAAGACACGCTTCCTGCATTATCGAATTTAAACTTTCTTAGCTCTTTATTAAATTATCCCTTTAGTCGTTGCTCGATGAAGATGTTTTTCGTGGTGAGGATAATCGTGGAAATTTCAAGCCAAAATTCTCCTCTTCCTCTCGATTAGATCTTCTTCGAGTCAGCTTATATCATGTGGATATATAAAACGTAATTTAAGCGTAGTTCTTCTTTCAATTTCCAGAAAGAATTATTAATAGAAGTTATCGGTGAAGAACCATAAGTTTCTCCGATCACCAAGATTTTCAGCACAGTGTTAGATCAATATTCATTTCCATTTACATTCATTTCCATCAGTAACATTACGTAGCTATATATTCTATAAATCGAACTTAAACCTTTTCTATTCAATTGATATCTTGTTACTATTTATATTCAAAATATTTGTTAAATACTTCTCTAATAAGCATTGCAAGTCAAAGATTAATTGCCAAAAAGTAAATCAACAATTACATAGCGCTTCCGTCGCAAAGAAATGTCAAAGAATTATTAACAAATAAATGTCCAATATAAATCATCAATGATACGTAGAAATTTGTTTTAAAGCAGATATTCTTTGTTTGACGTTGAAATTAATTATTTGGGGAAGGTAGTTGAAAGGTAAAAATATTGAATCCGTGACAAAAGGATTAAAGCAACGCGTGAAGGTGACAAAAGACGAGTGAGCAGGGAAGAAAATGGCGCGGTTCCGCAACGAATAGGAACCGCCGCGCCGGTGCCGGCGGGCAATCGTACAGACGGATGGACATAACACGGGAGAACCAGTTCTCTCATTTCATTGCGTTCGTTGTCCGATAATGACGCATAGCGCGGCACGCACGTTGTAGCGCCCGAGCAAACATCGCGAGGAGCTTTCCTCCCACGTTTCATTCTCCACTGAAACTTTCCCTAGATCTCCGCATATGCTTACGATAAAAATAGAAAGAGTAGAGTAGAGTAGAGCCGTGTAAATTATGATGATTGCAATTGTCAGACTGTTTGAGTTTCATCACGCTTTGATGATATTGAATTTTGCACGTTGAATCCAGCAGTTCGCTGATTTTCACACTTCCCAACCTAAATTCTGTCTTTTTAGCGAAAGAAATGTTCTTTCGCATATAAATTGTTTCTTAGATGTGGAATCTGGAGAAAATTAAAAAATTCTTGAAAAAAAAGGAAAGTGTCAAATTAAATTTGAAATTTCAATTGATTTAAATCAATTTTAATTGACATTATTGGGAATCTGATAGAAATGAAAATTCGACGGTCGGAAAGGGTTAATATCGTCGATAATCAGCGAGTTAAAATAGAGGATCCCATTTTATCCAGGATAAAATATATTCCATTTTTCCATCGACGAAGAAACAGGCTTCTTCAAAAAATAATAAAATCGATCGACTAATGTTCATAGAAACAACAATCTCGTTAACGTCCAAAAAAAAAAAAACGATCACTCCACTACAAAGTGCTAGATCACCGGATCGATTAAAATCATTCTTACAAAATGCAAAGCTTATATACTCGCACAGATTGATAAAAAAAAAAAAAAAAAAACACCAGGCGAGATCTTTCATCGTGATATACATATAAAAATCGATGATTCAACGATCCTGTCAAGAGCACGCTACCAGCATAACCAGAAGCCGGGAGTAGACCGTATCAATCTTTCGGGGACATTATAATTCTCATCGTGGTGGCCGCTAAAATCGCAAATAACTGTATTACGAGCGGTGCAATGCCGCGGCGGGCATAACAAGAAAGGGGTAGGATGAAGAGAGGGGAGGAGGGAGAGGGCGATCGACGCGCGGTCGTAAGTAATTCGAAGTAACGTCCCTTTAATGAAATTACATCCTATTTGCATCCATAATACGGTGCATGACGAAGAATGGTCGGGCTCCCAATAAAAACTCATTAATTTCCCCGTCCCTCGATATCATTCCGGTTTGTAGCCTCGCCACGTTTGCTGTTCGCCACCAACGACAAGGGAGAACAAGATGAAAAAGTAACGCAAAACCAAATATAAAACACACGATGAAAAAAAAAAAAAGAAATTTAAAAGAGAGAGAGAGAGAAAAAAAAGAGGGGGAAGAAACTGGGCGAGAAAAGAAACGAGTTGGCGAGACGTGATCGATCTTTCGAGCGTATCCGAGCGCATGTACGAACGAGTTTACCTGTTACCACATGTTAATCGCCGCGTCGCGGACTTTCCTCGCCCCCTTTTGCACGCCACGCGAATACACGCGAGCGTGCGACTCGGGCAGAAGCTCGCACTTGCTCGAATACGGACGCTCCGGTAATTAGCGGACTGCTCGTACGGACGTTAATAGACGTGTCTAAGGATTATGTTAAACGGCGACGATTATCTGCCCTGCGGACCACTTTGCGCGCTTACGAAGACGCGTGTGAATGGAAAGCGCGTACACGAGTTGGATTAGGTTTCGGTTGAGAGTGCTTTCGTAGTACATATTGCGCGTGCATTCCAGAGCAACAGCGTGCTTGTTCTGTCAAATTATATGATAGACGAGCGACATCGACGATGCGCTTTTTGACATCGTTCGTTGTTGGAGATGATAATCTTGTGCAGCTTTTACGAAGTTAAATTGGATGGACTATCGACGTTTGAGGAGACGACTTTTCGCGCAGGTGTTAGGAAAATGCGAGATAAACAGGCAAGAAAGTAAAGCGAATTTCTAAATAGACGGAAATACAGGAGTATATAAAAATGACGCTATCGAGCGTTTTGTGAGTAAATTTCTTCGGAAGCAAATCGAAATAGGAACTCGAACGAAGTTAACGTCTCTATGATTACCTTTCGCCCCCTTCCTTTTACGATTCTCGCCTGAAAAAGCAACACTTTCGGCATTCGTTTGCTTTCGAAATCTACAAAATTACCAGAGAAGTGATATTCCGGCGTAGAATTCTAAAATAAGCCGCGCAAAGCCTTCCAGACTTGGTTCCAAGAGCTTTCAACGCCGAGCAACAGTTCATAAACTACGCGCCGTCGACGCGATGACTTCATCTACGCGCCCCTGTGCATTCCTTCGTTGGTATAACGAGAACGAAGAAACGAACATGCGTTCGGACATGCTCTCGCGAATATGAGACACGATCGTGTCTAAACTTTTGCCACGATCAAACCATCGAAAAAGAGATAATCGAAGGATGAAGGGATAGGGATAACGCGACAGAAACGATTCGTTTGGGAACCGACGAACAATCGAACAACGAATCTATGTATTTCTTTCGACTTGTACGAGCTTCTTCCTGCGTTCGACGATCGAAATCACGAAACCCATCGTTTGACGATGAACAATTAAAAATTCGGTGGACAGTAATTAATGAATCGGCCGGGTTGTCTTCGATGAAATTACGAGACGAGGATGATCAGAAATGAGTAATTGATCGTGGAAAGCGGTAAATATCGAGGCGAGCTGTGGCGTAATTAAGCAATGTTTGATGGAAGATTTATGATCGGCTACGAGCTGCACGTTTTTGTATTTACGAAGTGTTCATTAGGTATGCAGCCTAGAGTGTTCTAATGAGAACGTCCTATAAGAAATATCAAGTTAGAAATGATTGCTTTATCCGTTACTATCTCTCATTTATTAGTCTCTTAACGCTTTGTGATTAGAGAGGAGGAAATTAATAATCCCTTAATGGAGCCAATAAACGATTCCGCTCACAAAAACCAACCATCTCTTACACTTGAATACACGAAGAATATAATGAGGGATTCAGGCTAATTAAACCAAAAACCTATTCCATATCTATGAAACAAAAGTCACTTTAAAAAATATACGCTTCCTCCTAACTATTATCCCCAAACAAAAACCATCGTCTGTATCGTCTCTCTATGTTCTTTCCCCATTTCGAAGAAACCTTCGAACATGGCAATGCAAAACGCGAGCCGCATTCCACGATACGAAGAATACTTTAACCCAGATCCCTTTTTTCTTGCACCCTCGGTTACTCGGTGAACGCGTAACGATCCCAAGGAAGAAGAGAAGGGAGAACGCCACACGAATGCGACGAGGATGGCGATCGCTGGCAAAAGTTAATCCGCCGGGCGTCAAAGCGCCGCGAGCCGTCCCTGGAAGAGATCGCGAGACGACGGGTTGTTTGCTCTCGCTCGGATTTTACGGCTCCGACAGGCCAAGCCGGACAATTACTGGTTGTTAAACTCTCCGACTGCATGGGCAAAAGCGATCGCAAAAGTCTCTCCGCGGCATCGCATCCCGCGACCATCGGCAGCTGCAACTGCGCACTTTAAGAATCACCATCCACGCACACCGGTTTCTGTATTTATTTTTGCGCGCTCCATCCTACTCGCTCTTACCACTGCCCTCGAGTTTCTCTCTTTGTCCTATCGTGTCTCTTTTTCCCTCCCTCGTTTTGCCTTTCTCTGTCGCCCTTGTGTGTTGGCCGCATCATCGTTCCGATTTATGAACGACGATTATTCCCGGAGCGAAGGAACGCGAGTGAAAGAGAGAAAGGAGAAAGGAAAATGAGAAGGACGAGGGAAAGGGATCACGCTAAATTACTCATTAATTCGACGTTAATGCAGCGAAAGGGTAATTTGCGCTTTTATGCCGCTCGATGTCCCAGCCCGTTTTTGTCCTATACTTCTTTTAATAGAGGTAATTACGCCAAGACTGACAAGCCCCCCACCTCAACCATCTTTCCTACCGAAAACATATAAATTTACATGAAGAGCTGGTTCTTCATTTTTTAATGGCCGTTCTGCCAATTCTTTCTTTTTGCTTTACCTTGTTGTCTTTACGTAGGGTGGTTGTCATTTTTCGTTATTGCTCCGTCGTCGTTTGATTGTCGTTCTTGTTTAGGGTTGCTTGTCGGTTATCTTGCAGATAATTCTCTGCACAGCTCAATTTCTCAGGCAGTGAAATATATTAAACATTTTAATGTCCGAACTTTCCATAATAAAAACATTATTTCTTCATCGAACATATTCGTAAATAAAGAGTAAAACCATCATGGACTTCAATCTGATACTTGAAATTTTTAATTCATTCGTAAACTGTTCAGCGATACTTGAATTGGTTAAACTTAACGTTCCAAAAGAAACGCTTAAAAGAAAATAGTTTTCCCAAATTTCTCCATTCTGGATGGTTATAAAGACTATGAGTCAGCTGTATAAATAGACCGTATTCAACGACCAAAAACGCTAGCACAAACGTAGATATTTTCACGGATCTACAACGCCTTAACTTGATTCAGCTAATTTGTAACTTGTCAATTGACCGATATCTATTATTAATCGGTAGATTATTGTATAAAAAAGCTTTATTAGCAAGATTTATAAAGATAAAGCAAGATTTATTCTTCTTTCAATGAACGAATAAATAGATCACTGTCGCAATATTTCGAACAATCGACGATCACAAAATCTATAAAATATCACGGTGAATTTTGCAACATGACAAAATCACTCTCGATGTAAAGTCAAATTATTACTTTAAAGAGAAGAAAACCATTTAATCGGTATTTATAGTCTTAAATCACTATGTTAAACAAAACAATGCATTCTCCTGCTGAAGCCGGATCTCCCTTCAACAAACCCCATCCAGCGAAAGATCAAACCAATTAAGTTATCCGGGTCGCCGACGTCTTCTCACCATCCAGTGCTCGAAACGAATTGCAACATGCCCTCCGTTATACCAGAAAACCTTCGACCTTCCATAATCAAGATGCTCAAGAATCAAGATATACTTTTCAGAATTTGTGTACCACACGCACACACACACACACACACACACACTTACATAAAAGAAGAGAAACGAAGAGGGTGGAAATAAAGAAAGAAGACACAGAGCCCTGTAGGTCGTGGAAGCTGAACAGGATGAAGAAATTACGCGATGAACGCGGATCTCTTAATTCTGACGGGACAAGTTTGCGAGGCTGACCTCCGCTCGGTTTCGAATCATGCTCGCGGCCGATGGACAACCTGCAATTATCTTTGGCAAACTAGAGATCATCGTGATTGCTCGCGCTTCGCCCTCCTCGTGTATTTTCCCAGACACGTCCACGAGATTCGCTTTGATCCCGTCCCGTGCTTTTCCTCCGCGCACGGATTATTAACGAGATGTGCTCGTGTCGCATCAAAAGATCCCGTTTAATTGGGGAAACCTTGGTATTTGGTTCTCGGTGTCGCGCCTTTTTGGCGACGAGCGTGAGAGATGCGACATATGAAAAAATTGAAAGTGATTTATCGGTCAACCGAGTGTCGGGAAATTTTGGATCGAAGCGATGCTAGGAGAATGCAAGCGACGTAAGTTGAAGCTCCGCGCCGTTCAATGACAGGATTTCTCCTATTGTTTTGCACGCCAGATTTTTCATATCCTCGTCATTCATTGGCGGAATTTATCTATTTGCCAAATATTCTAGATACTTCTATTTCAGTTTCTATTTTACCAATTTTTTTCTTTCTAATAAAAATCTAGTAGGAATATTTCTAGTTTGAGGTTTCAAATTTATTTTCGGACTGGTACAGCCGTAAAATGTTGGTTGCCTGCGTAAGGGTTAGATATTAGATATTATATTAATCGAATGTTTTATCGTGTTTATTTATTACGCTTGCTGTGCATAAACATCTTATTTCCAAACACTTAAAACCTCATTTATCTTAAAGAAAAAATGGATCAAGCGCGGAAAGCGATAAAAATTCGTGTTAACGAGCGAACAGTTGCAAAATCAACTTGTGAACGTAGTTGTAGTTTCGCGTTTCACATACGATAGTCATAATCGCGTCATCGATCGCGTTTTCGACCAGGGCGTGCCATTGGTTTTCGTACCATTACTTTTAAATATGGTTTCGAATCGAAATGATGTGTGACTGCTAGAGTTGTTCATGTATATACAGGAGAAAGCGAGCCGTGCATAGCTCGAATATTCGGGCTGCGTCGAGATCTCGAATATCTCGTGTGGCTTAATTATTCGAGCAGCGCGGGCAATTGCGAGCACGTCGTACGATTCAAGACATTTCGACATTTCGTTCGAACGACGTTAGTCCGATTATGTGAATGACGATTTTCCCCGAAATGCAAAATATTTATTTATCAATTCACTTGGCCATCCATTTATTTATTTGTCTATTTTATTATTTACATAGTTATTCTTTTACGAGCTGAAAATCTTTGATATTTAATATGCGAGCTTAAAAAATTCTTTTTCTATGTGCTAATTATCTTTAAATATGTAATCGAATATATAATAACGTATATAATACAGCGATTATTTAGGATGAATTAAAACATCTTTCGGTAAATGTAGGTTTTTTTGAATTTCGTAACTCGATATTGGCCGTCGTATTAAGATCTCGATGGCTGAATTTCGGTGATACGAACAACAGTAGCATATACTTCGAATTTATAATGAGTCTCTAGAAACAGGTATTTAAGAACTACTTCTTCTCTATTAGCATAAAGGAGTATTTTAATGGACATCTTATTCTCCGTATTCGCTATGCAAACAAACGTTCGTTGATTTCTTTATAGATCCGTTTTTTCCTTACTTACTATATTAACAAATTCGATTCTTATTTCTCATCATCAGAAAAAGAAAAGAAAAAGAAGGAAGGAACTAAAAGGATTCTTCTCAAACGCTGTCGTTAACATTTCAATACAACAAATTACAACATCGCCGAGCTGAAACCAACCCTTCACGAAATTTACCCCTTTACCTGTCCACAAACCAAAATAGAAACCGCTGTCACTAAAACCGTCAGTTCAACGGATTATTTAGACTTCTTCGCCTCCTGATCACAAAAAGTACCAACTCGAGCGTAAACATCATCCACGAGCCGCTTTTCAACCCCTGGATTTTCCCGACCATCGCTTCGATTATTCCCAACCAATGCAAACAATTAATCCCGGCGTGTGCCATTCTCGCGAACGAAGGTGGTCCTCCTCGAGGAGCGATCCAACTCGACAAACTTCAACCCCTTGAATACCAGAAAAACTGGTCAACGAACGAATCAAGGAAACGCTATAAGATCATCAAACACCGCTTCTGTTGTTCCAATTGAAAAGATCGAATTGCTCGTCTCAGCGGGGAACAATTAACACCACACGCCACCAATGGCGACTTTTTTTATTAGAAATATCGAGCAGAAAACGCGAATCCAAGCGGAAGATTATCGAACGAAAATTCCAACAGCTTCACGTTTTGCTTATGATCGTTTGTTTATTGTTTCGCCCCATTAAAGCGAGTAGTCTCCTGCGTCTTGGCTCGAATGGACTTCGTGAAAGAGGCAAATCATGCGGAAAGTCAGCGCCTGGTATAAAGACATTTCGCGTGCGCCGTTCGTTTCGACGGTTCCGCGAGAGTTGTATGCAAATCGGCCGCCTCGCAGCGCCGCGCCACCGCAGATCGTCTTTGTTCCCCGTTCGGTTTCTGCGGTCGCGAGGGATACGAGAAAGAAAGCAATTGGCGCTTAGAACAACCAGTTTGGGGCCGTTAACGCGGCTTTCGTTGGAAGAGGAGGACGAAGGAGAGAAGAATACACCGCGGTCTCTTTTTCGAGGATTCGAGGCAAGCGAAGCGGAAACGCACGCGATTCGATCATTGTCCGCTCATTGACATCCCGCTGAAAGACTTTTTAAGGTGAAGCTCTCTATGTTCTCTGATGAAACGGTGTGTGATAGGGTTTCGTCGAGGGTAAGTTAAGACGATTAACCATCAAGGACCAAACAAAGGTCTATCGTAATCGATTTCTTCAGATTTCGCAAAATTGTCGAATCAAAAAAGAAAAAAAAAAAAGGAAAATGTTAAAAAGCTCGAATTATAGAATCCGACGATGTAAATTGATTGCGAAGGATCGCAAATTTTAGCATTTAAATGGCGAATTTAAAATAGAAACACGCTAAAGATTAAGATTATTAAGAAGAGAAAAGTTACGAAACGATGAGAATCTTAAACGTAACAGTAGAAACCATCTCGTGAAATTCAACGCGGGATCTTTCGTACTTCTGCAACTGCAAGCCAGGCTAAAGTCAAGCACACCAGGTCCATTGACTTTGCAGAACTACCCCTTGGGAGAAAGGGTTCACCGACGCGTGTAAACGTCAGATCTAATCTCAGTATCGCCATTGTTTCACTCTTCAATGCGGTTCCATCGACAGCGTAAAGCTCGAAACCGGGCGTGTGCCAACTGCAACGTTGCTTCCACCTTGCGAAACAAAGCCATCGTTAATCAGTGCTCGTAAGGGGTTAACGATCATCGTCAATACGTCGACAGAACCGCGATACCCTATAGGTCTCGATCGACTTCTCGCGTTCAATTGCCAGTCGGTCATACCCTTTCTTTCATCGCCCTTCGTCAACCTTCTAACCTTTTAACCTATCCGCGGCTTCTTGTCCAAAAAAGAGGCGTTGTCACCGCGTTGCTAACCACAATGAAATTCACCGAACCATAAGTAAATCGACTCGACGTACCCCGTGGACTTTATTGCGCGACAATATAATTATTTTGCGTGCTACTGGTGGCCAATGTTCGACGGGGGATGAAATGGAAGAGGGAAGAGGTTAAACGAGAAGGGGTAGTTGGCAGAAAAGCAGGCGTGTGCCACGGTCGATGGGCAACAATGAGCCGCGAACTCGGTCCGTTTGTTTGCCAAACAATCGGCGCCGCGGCGAAAACAAGGCGAAACAATCGGCTATTGTTTCGAGCCGGGAGAGGCTATCGCGAAGAAAAGAGGGAGGAAAGTCGGCGCCGACGGGAGACGTGAGTATTTCGGGGGTGGCGGAGAGTCTCGAAGAGTGGGAGAGGCTTGTTTATGGTCGCTCGATATATCGTTAATTGACTGACCCCGGGGCGAGACGACGAAACGCGTCACGATCTCGGTCGTGCTTAAAATGGGATCCGCATGGAGAACGATCGGACGATAAAACCTGGTGACTGGCGGAGATACGCGGAGGCGATTGGACTTGCTACTTGTTCGTTACGAAACGATTGTCAAACCGAGAGAATTATTGGGGGAATTACTCGAGCTGGTTGGGCAACTCGGTTCCCCGACTTTGATGTCTCATTTTGAGCACACTGTTGCGAAGTGTTGCGTCTGAAGCGTTTAGAAAATGAATCTGCTTTTAAAATGTTTCTCGGTTTCAGTGACACTAAACTTTCCAGAAGCATAGATCATTAACTTCTATAACATCTTCATCGTAGAAAGGTGAGATAGGTAATTGCATATTTTGAGGACATTTTTGATAATTGTAACTGGTTGGGCAACTCGGCTTCTTCTACTTTGATGTTTCATTCTGGATTGGGGCTTACGATGTGTCGCTGACGAGGCGCTTAGAAGATAAATCAGTAAATTCCGTTTTTTTACTTTTCTTTTTTTTTGGAAATTTGTGGACTTGAATAAATATTGAAGTGCTTCGAAGAACAAATTATTTGTTCTTATTGTTTCGTTGTTTGTAGTCAGAAGATGGGAGAGATAATTGTACATTTTATGGAATATCTTAAAAAGTTGTGACATGCTACGTGTTACTTCTCAATTTATGAAGATGATCAATTTTGGATAAGTTTCGTTATCCAACGAACTACGTACTACGTAGAACTACGTACGCTGAAGTTTTCAAAATAAAACACACGATTCCTATATTCGTCCAATACTTCGTGGTATTGTAATCTAGAGAGGTTAATTACTTCCTGTCTCCGTCCCTACAACTGGAGGCTCTTATCCCCGAACAATCAGCTCCAAACACCCAATCAAAGCCCACATTGCATCACATTGGCCCGCAGTCGCACCGCAAAAGACAATAAACGACTCTGGCGAACCGCAAGAGTCTATAAACATCCGACATTCAAACCTGTATACACGCACAACACAGTTCGAGTTTCTTAAATTTGCATACTTCAAACTTCCGCAAATTCTCTTTAGGGACTTCATTCTCTCCTATATTCTGCTTTTTCCAAGAGAAAGAGATCTTCAATGTACACACACACACAGCTTGCTTTATACGGTATTTTACATTATAAGACACGTGCTGTAAGATCACAGATATACAATAAGATAACGAGAAGATAAACGCAGTCGGGGGAGAACAAATGAAATTTCACAAATCACAAGTCATTATCCTGTATAATGTAAGATTGTAAAATTATGAAGAAAGATTCTATAACCTACAGTTCGCAGCTAATCAATACGCTAACGTTATTACTTGCTAAATTACTGTATAAGAGCAATGTAGATTACGAAATTGTAAAATTATGAAAGAGGAATCTATGACCTACTAATTACAGTTACAGGAGAGTCCATATATTCTAACACTTGTGCCGGACAACGCATAATAACGTAATATGCACAGAAAAGGGAAACGTCACATTTAGAGGCATTGCTGGCGGATCGTCAAGCTCGAGCGAGATCCGCCGCCGGTTTCCTCCTCCCAGGTCCGCTGTCAAGCCCGGTGTTCTTTTTTTAAAGGCCGCCGACAATGTACCAGCCGCTATAAATACGTACGCACGCGTGAATACGTCGCGACTGTCGCCACGTGTGAAGCAGCTTGAGGGTCTTCCCGTCCCTCTGTTCTTCGCGTTTCTTCGCGCTCACGCGTCGCTTCCTCCTCTTTTAACCCTCTACACTTTACACTTCTTATTTCTCTTCTTTCCTTTGGCCGCTTCTTGTTCTTCTTTCTTCCCTTGTTGCGTGTTCCTTTCGCGAACGACGGAGACGATGGCGTCGGAGGAGGAGGCGGAGAACCAACGGGGGAAAAAGAGAGAAAGAGCAGCAGGAATATTCCCGGTCGACATTTTTCTTGTCGGAATGCGGAGTCGTTACGTTCGCGAGGCGTTACGATCGAAACGCCCGAGATGTTCTTACCGGTTCCACGGACTCTCGACGAGCGTCTCGCGTTCCCTGTCCCCTCGAGAGACGGGATTCGAGATCGAGCACCGTGAACAACGTGAACTTTCCAGAGCTAACTCGTGGCTCCAGCCGATGAGATAAGATTCGAACCGGCAGCCCGTAGAATCGGCGCGTGTGCCTTTCCATGGATCTCGTTTGATGAGAGTAACCTGATTCTTCTTCTCGTACATTTTGATACGACGCTCGATTCTCGTGGGAATTCGATGGAAATTGTACAAAATGGCCCGCAAAATACACAGCCGCGCGATATGTGTGGGTATATAAAATTAATAACCAAGAAACAAAAAGAAATAGCTTTGGTGTTTGTGCAAAGACTACGTAATGTGCTCAAATTAAAAGTGTGTATACGCAACGTGAAACGTGGGACAATACCTTCTATACAGTGGCTACAAGAGATATTTGCACGCTACTGCATTTATCGTTGCATTTATGTACTAACTAATCAGGTCTGGCTATAACAAATTTCGTGGCATTTAGTACGTACCTTCATATGATTACAATAATTTGATACTATGAAATGAAGTGTAGAACCAGATAAAACAATGTTTTATTGAAGAATAATATGTGTAAATATGATTTTTCTAGCCATTGTAGGTTCAATCTTCCAGAACGAGCAATTCTTTGCGATATTCTTGTCTAAACTAGTATTGTTCATTTTCTTCGAAACGCTGAAAGGCTAACAAATTCCACTTTATTTAGTATTCTACGATGAGACGCGTACGATGCAAATGAAATAACAGAAAAGTATTTGATCTATAGTAGATATCAATGGACGTTCTAAATGTACGTATTAAAGCTCGACAAAGCGTTCTGAGTTCTATGTCATGAAAGATTCTGACAAATTATCGAAAAGCAATTCAGTTATCGCAATTACGCTCAACGTATTTAATTCGGACACAATCGACAAAGAATGGACAAGATTCTTTGCCATGGGACGAAATAGACAAGGTTTTAGGTTTTTGTCGTTGGTCCCGCTGGCATAATAGAGATGACGCGGTAGCTCTAGTCAGACGAACCTAACCGAATCGACGAGCCTTCCGCGAACGGCTTCGGCCAGAAAAAGGCATCGTGGCATGAATTAAGGACGACTTCCGAGTAAGTAGGATCCCCGGTACTTCGTAGACCCCTGCCACGCCTCGTAACAGCCGAAAATTTTCTCTTTCTCTCACCTCGTCACGACGACGTCTCTTTATCTCGCTCCACCTTTTACCTGAAGCTGGTTCCTCAACCTGGAAAAGAAAAAGCTTACGTCTAACTAAGAGATAAGTCGCCGCCTCGCTCGAGATGCGTTTTCCCTAATAACGATTTATTTAACTCGAGAATCGCCTCCGTATCGGCTCTTGCTTTCGTATTTTTAGTCTCGCCACGAGGTCTTTCGGCTCGTTTCCTCCAGTGAATTTACTGTTATTGATGCTTTATGAGATACCTTTGGAATTTTAGAAATTTCGTGAATATATTCTGATACGTATTTTTAGGATAGAATGAAATGGATATGAAGATGCTGAAGATAATCGAAGATGGTACACGAACACGAAAATTATGCTCAACGCTTGTATTTTCTACAAATTTTCTAATACTAAAATACGTAATTGGTATACAGTTTTTCGGGAATCAAATATAATCGTGGTTCGTATGTGAAAACAGCCCTGCACGATACGTCTATTACATCAAACACGTAGCGTTTTCCACCATTAAACAAATTTTCAAAAGACCCATCGTATCTCCATACAATTTATACAACAGCATTCTATCCAAATACAAGCGTAACGACATTAAACGCCTGTTACATAAAAAAGGCAAAACCCGGAGCGAATTAAAAAAGGGCCCCAAAACTTCGTAATCGAAGTAAAATAGCAAGAAGCGTGGATTCTCGAAGCGGCGTTACAAACGGGTGGCAAAGTGAAGGTGCCTATGGTTCAGCGATTCGGCGGAACCGTTTAGCCCGGTCGATGAATCGATTGAGGCAAAAAGAGGAAGAGACGAGAGGATGGTTATCGGTTGTTGGCGGCTAATCGCAGTCAGGTTCGTTTCGTGTGTTTAAAAACGTTTGTCGCCTTGATCGTTTTCCTCGGGATAATTAGCGAGAGCCCGCCAGGAGGATAATCATCGATAGTTGTCTTTTTTACCGTGTCTATAAACCCATCGGACCGCGCTCGTCTTCGGTCCCCGTGAACGTCACGTGTGCGTCCCCTTAATCCCTCTTAAAGGCCCCTCGGGACGAATACTCGGACACGAGAATGCCCGAAGTAACACGAACGTAATCACGAGGACGAACGCACACACCCGCGCTCGAGGACTCCGACGGGGCAGACATCTCTTTGTTAGAGGGTCCAGTTCTTTCCACGTTCGTAGGAAAGGCTTCGAACCGACTTGGTTACTTTGGATTAGGGGGCCATGCCGCGTGAATTGATGGTTTTAGGTATGATTAGAGGGTTGGTCTATTAAAACTTTTTAAAAACCTGGACAAATTATCAGAGATATTACTAGAAATTTTGTATTCCAAATTTCGTGGTTGGTTGATTACTTTGGACTAGGGACGATCTTGTGCGAGTCGATAGTATGAAAACGTCTGGAGTACGTCGATTTATTAAGACATTTTGAGTCTTGAACAATCTATCAATTATCATTAAAAAGATTCTAAATCAATTATTTGGTATTTAAAACATTTCTGAAAGAACATCAATCATAAACAGTAGATTATGACAAATCGCATTTCCAATTTCAATCGTCAGAGTTTCGATCATTTTCGATCATAAAATATCAAAGATACATATCGAGCCTAGCTTGTCAATTTTTGTAAGAGAAATATGAAACAATCGATGGTAACTCGCGCATATCGCTAGAAGCACATACGCATAAGCGACGTGTAGGTCGGGGCCCGAGAAGAACGTGTACGCTGGTTAGTTAGACCCACTGACGGACTCCGTGGGCCCCGAGAAAACGATGCACGAGCTCTCTCTCTCTGGATGGCATTGGTAGCCGTAGGTAGGACCCGGTGCGTGTGCCTCGCCGTATATTTCAACCGTGCAGCCTGTCGTTGTGTGCATTGTCGCATACACCGGGTATGAGGTCCGCGGGAGATACATATTTGTTACGGGGATGTCCCTTCTCGGCGCGGACGTGATTCGCCTCCGCGATTTCAATGAAGATCTCCTCGCTGATTGACTCTGTTTCCAACCTCGATCCGTTCGTCCTCGCTTTTCCCCGGAATACATCGATATCCACAAACCGATACTCGATTGTTTTTCGATATTTCCGCCTAATGCTTTCTGCTTTATCGAATATTTTCACGGTAGCAACAGCATCGCGTGTTTGGTAGGATCAGTTGTTTTACATATTTCGTGTTACGAATATAAATATTAACCATTAATCCATTTGGTACAGTAGAAGTTTATTTGTTTTTTATAATTTTAGTTATGATCAAATTATGCGTTTGTAAGATGCTTACTACCTATACGTAATTAAAAACGTAGCAGTATAGTTTACAACGAAAATGGTTTCGTGTTGAGTGTATTTTCGATTCGATCTTAATTAACTTAATTTACTTGTCAATTCTCTTGCTTCTGCCGACGATACAAGAGTACGTTGAAAACTCTATTTCCATTGAAACAATGAAGCAAAAAATGAGAAGTACGCTCTTAATTAGCGGAGTTCTCCAATTCCAAGCAGCGAAGAGTCGCGTTTCGCACGCGACGCACAACTGGTTCGAGCCCCGCAGCCCGATTCATCATGTTTCGAGGGAGATGCATATTTGTTACGAGACAGTGTCCCTCCCCGGCTTGAACGTGATTCGCGTTCCTGATTCGAATAAAGACCTCCGACTTGTTGACTTGGTTTCCAGAGCGAGGAGCTCGTCTGGAATCGTGAACACGCTTTACTCGCGCGAGGGAGAAAGGACGACGATTGGCAGGCCGCCTCTATCGGCCCACCAGACTCTCCTTCTTCGTTTTCCCCTCTTCTTTTTTTCTGTCTTTCTAATGGTGTACCTGTCGTAATCGACACGCACCGCGATCCCGATGAGGCAGAACAAGTCGTCTGCCAAGTACCGTGAAATCGTTCTTTCCCACTGTTACCACAGTTTCTTCACGACTTTCGTTGGCCAATTACGTAGACACCTAGAAGGCAAGGCGCCCAATTGAATCCGTTGTCTATCGTTGTTGTGGAATACGAGGAATCGCCGAGGGTGAGGCTGCGTGCGGTTGGAATCGATATTGCTTGTTACTTCGAATCTTGCTTTTGTTCCAAGTGAAACGTGTTTCGTTTTCCTTTGACGCTCGCTCAGGTGATGAACTGCGATTGTGAGAAATTAGAAGTACACATAGTTATGATTTCACTTAATAGACACGTTAGCGTTTCTTTAAATTTACTTTAGAATTTATTATAATTTGTATCATATCCTCGTGGAAGTACGGATAATTTCTTTCTTCAGAATGTTGAGTATTAATCGTGTATTTGTGTAGTGAAATTGAGAAATTATTGAAAAACGGAGGATCATATATCACTAGCTGTACCAATTTTTAAGTAAAAGTCCACAAAGAGTTTGTACATTTTCAACTCTTCTCTCTATATCTTCAAACATAGATAAGGACAATCTTAACCTTCGAAATAACTCACCTGGCGTAATTACCCGAGTCGCTCAGATCCAAGCGATTCTATCAGTCGAACCATGTACCTAATCTCTTCTGTGTGCCTGACTGGGAAAACCAGTCACCGTTACTCGCCTTGGAAAACGTCGATCTAACCAGAAGACCGAGAAAGAAAAAATACACGATATCGTTAGATCTGTTATCCTCAGGGATGTCTACAGTCACGGGAGATGGCATCTTCGAGTCGTAAGTTTCCGGATTTCAGACGACGCTTGAAATTTACATCGATAGTTACCCAAACAGAAGATTATCTTTTCGTGCCGAAGTATTTCGTAATCTCTGTCACGTGTTCGATCGGCAATTATGGCTCAGAGGCTTTTCTTACTTCATTAAGCTTGTCACGGTAACAGATTTTATTAGCATTTGTAATACGTGGCTCGTGACAAGTAAAATTTCACTGATAATTGAATTGTGGATTTCGACATATTTGTAGGAAATTTGAGGATGCAAAGATACATATAATACACATTTTATGCAAAAATATATAAAACATTCAAATTATAGGACTTGTTATAGTAGTTAACGAGAAGAGCAAATTTCCGCCTAAGTTCTATTCCTTCAATTATATTTATAAAAATGTGAATTTGCATAAATATCCGCAGTCTTCTAATAATATGAGTTCAGTCATTAATAATATTAATACAAAAGGGCCAAGGTCCTTGATACTTGTGAACAGAAGTATATGTATATTACTGTACATACTTAGCTAGATCTCGTCGGAATTAGTTACAAGTTCGACGCGAACCACAAGGTATCCCAACGACATTACAATTTTTTTCTCGCGTACCATCGCTAGAGTGCTCAGTGCTCATTAAGGAGAAGTTGGCGAGGGGAGAGGGCTGCTCGTAATTAGTGGCACTAACGAGGGACGCGCTTCTTGCGGTGCGTGTACGTGCGTAACACCGGTGTATGCGTCAACGATCCCCGATTTTTCTACTTTTTCTCCGCTTCCCTTTCTTTTTCGATCATCTTTTTGGACCGTTGCTTGTGACTGATGATGATGTTGTAAGGATTCTGCGAGTGTAATGGGAGTTTGGATACAAGGGTGTGAGTTAGTTTACCCGTAGAGTATTTTCTCTTTAGATACTAAAACATGATATTAGAATTTTCTTCCAGAAAATATTTTAATATATCTGTACTGTATGTATTTCCCGTAGAGACGAAAATGTAACGTTCTAATGTTCAAGCTATCGTAATTCATGGGAGAAAATAATTTACAATACCGTAATGTACGTTCGAAAATAGTAAATCGTCGAAGATTATTATTGGTACTCAATATACACGTGAAACGCATTCGAACTTTCATATTGTAATCCCAAAAATTTCGTTCGAGCCAAAGGATTCCCAAAATTCGGCAACGGTTGGTAAAAAGAGATCTTGACGCAACCACGGCTTTCAGAAAACGGTTTGCTTATGCAATAACCTCCTGCCTTCGATGTTGGACGCGAGAGAAAATAGCGGAGGCGCGGGTCCCGTGAAGAATTAAGACCCGAAGCCAAATTCGATGCAGCTTCGATCAGGCTACGTCGCTTCGAGAAGAGGGTCCCCGGCTCCTCGTCCACCTGTTCCTTTTTTCCCCCCATCTCTCGAGTGCTATCTCTTTTAAAGGGCCCAGCTTATACGAACGCTTCTAGTCCAACCGGTCCACGGACACACAGCGATGCCACCGTGTTCACAGCGTGGCCGAAAAACACCGTGTGTAAGCACGACGAAGATACCATTCGCTAGTGGAAGGAAGAAAAGACGAGCTTGGAGAATTATTTATGGTGGCTGATAGAGACGCGGCTTCGAGGCAACGTTGTCTAAGAGGCAACAGACCCACGCACTGGCATTCCTGCCTCCATCCAACCTGGCTGTCCTTCTTCCTCACCTTCCCTTGTTCTGCTTTCTTTCTCTTTCTTCTACCCGTCTTCGTTGTCTTCTTCTTCGTCTTCGTCTTCTTCTTTTCTTGCCAGCCGACTTTATCCTGCTCGACTCGCTGCTCGTCATTCTCCACCTTCTTGGACACGTTCGTCCGACATGGTCCTTCCATGGTGATGGGTAACGAGCCGATGGGGAGAGCTGCAGAAGATTTTCTGAAATCGATGGAACCCGGATAAAACGCGGTTGACAACATTTCCGACAACGTGCCTCCTGGTTGTAGCGTGTGTTCTTTATAGGCTGAGAATGGCTAAATTGAGTCAGGTGTTGCCTGTTTTATGACGTGCCTGATCGATAGTCGATCGAATTTTCATTTCGAAGTGTATCGACGTTTTTAAAACAGTATAGTTTGTTTCCATTGATTCCACTTCTTCGGAGTTTAACATTTCTAAAGTTTCCGTTTCGTGGGAGCGAATATACCATGAACTTGTACTTAGTTTATCATAAGATAAAATATGGTTACAGATGGTCGTTATAAGACGTAGTATGGTTGCACTAAATGTAATAACTGATTGCGATGGATTTTGGGTCACGTTGGTATTCGACGACTCCTACAAGTTTTATACGCAGTAAAGAGATTGACGATATAATAAAATGCAAAAGAATGTGGTTAGTCTCTATGGAAATAAAATGTATTTTTACCGAGTAACCAATAGAAGTCATTAATTTACAATGTGTTATCGGTGACCTGCATTTCGATCGATTTAGCAAAGGGTCCCCAGACCGAAACTTGGTTTAGTTTTTGTCCGCGTTAATTGCCAGACACCTCTCGTGTTTTCCCGGGCTTAATGACCAGCTGAACACCTTCCACGTTCGTTGCTTTCCGTATGGGTACTCACATACGAATTCTTCACGACCAAGCTGTAAAACCAGCGAGGGTTGCTCCCCGAGTCCTCTCACCTGCTCCCGAAAATGCGAACGCGAAAAAAGTTTGGAACTTGGTTAATTGTCGAAGGAACATTAGTCCAGGCTGAGGGTAGACTTTTATGGTCCGAGGACACCGTTGGTGGTTTCTTCCATGGATTATTCTTGTATGTATTGGTCAACCCTTTGAATTCGACTTTCTACGGTACTCTCTTTCTTTTTTTATGTTATCCTCGCACGGTGCAGTGCGAAACACCTGCTGCAGTAGGTTTTATATATGAAGACTATACGAGCAAAACGTGATGACAAGTCACACTTTTCGGTTTTACAATTCAATTCTACGTGATTAAAAATTGTTCGGATTAAATATGTAATTTCGTTGACATCCTGAATACTTGGAGAATTATTATTTTTTATTATTTTTATCATTATGATTCTTAGAAAATTCCATGGATTTATATAACAGGTCGTCCCTGTTGTATCTTTGTGCTAAAGTATTTATTTTCTAGCTATTAACATAAAAATCAAGAAATCATAATTATCATTCTTATACCGTATTCACCGACTCAATCTATGATTTAGACAAAAAAACTCATATTTATGATTAAGACACAAGGAAAAGACATTCAGACCACTTTTTTTTCTCAGAACAGAATTTGAATTATGTATGAATGACTTTCGATTATACCTAGAACTATCTTGAAATATGTCTTTAATCTATCTTGGAATGACTTTCGAATCTCCTTTGATCGTCCTTGAAGTCACCTTTTGTTCGCCTGCATTTAACCTTCGACCAACCTCGGATTGACCTTGAAACGAGCTTCGCTTAACCTTGAAAATTACCTTGCATTTACCTCCAATTGACCTTCGATCAACTTCCAAACTACCTTCGAAATGATCCTGGAATTACCTTCGATTAACTCCCAAATGACTTTCATCTACCTTCATCTTTATATTCTATGTCTTCACCATCCACGGTACTATTTCGCTTCTAATTGCTATCATTACCGTACGACGATTCGTTATTCGATTTTTATGCATCCTTATGCATAACGTTCCTCTATAATCGAAGGAAAGAATGAAATACGATTATTAGCAGACGTAATCGTCGCAGAATCATCGACATAAATCTCAGCTTCTGCCATTCTAATGACGAAACAAAAGCAACGATCGAGCGTCGTGTCCCATGTCGCGTCGCGGTTTTTGCGCGAGCGCGCGAGCGCGATGAGGTGATAATCTTCTTCGCGTGGAAGAAGAGGCCGGAACGCGCGCGAGATTCGATGGCGTTTTTGCGTGCGACTTAGTTGGACGGGAACATCTGCCGGTTCGTATCATAAAGCGACCGGGATTGCCGGGCGTTTCGTAATTACAGAGGAAATGGAAGGGTCTAAATTGTAAATTACGAGTGTACTCTAAAGGGAGGAGGGTTTTAGACGCGTGAAAAAGGAACGGCTTGATCTTAGACGCGGGAACACATATTTTATCCCCGTAATAACACACCAACGGCAAAGTTGACGAACGGAAATTGCGATCGGCCGCGATGAATAATGCGGCACCGTTCCATCGTTTTCGAGGCCAGGCCAAGGGATTTTAAATGTCTTTATTTTTCAAGAACGAGCTCTCCGTGTCCCAGGGAAATGTATAACATAAGTAATGTTCTCGTTCTGTGTATTCTCTAACATAATTCGTCGTCATTCCGTCTTTACGATGTTTTTCCCTTTTAGGTTGGAAATTCTTCTCTTTTTTCAAGTAGGATTTATTTAGCTTAATTTCTTCGGTTTAATTTCTGGAAGCATTCGTGTGTGGCCCAAGTCACATTCGATATTTTATTTAAACTAATTTATATCTTCGCGTTCAACGAAATTCCTTTATGCTAATACGTTTTGACTAACATTCGAATGACCGAATATTTTGTGGAATCATTTTTTGAGAAGATGCAAAGATATTTCTTCTCGTGTTTTTGTAGAGAAGATATCATATATTAAAACTTAAGATGAATCTTAATGGATAGAAATATATTTATCATTTAGCCGAATAATGTATCTGTAGCTAATACGAGAATCTGAATGATAATGGTCTTCAAAAATAAAAATTTAAACGACATTTGTGATTGTAGTTGAAGATTCATCTCGAATGTAATTCTTCTTTGCAAATAAATTCAGCCATGAAGTATCAAGAGTATGACCCGATATCACAAAACAATGAGTCAATTATTAAAAGACCGCGAAAGTTTGAATACAAAAGAAACGAGAATGGCTATGTCAATTTGAATCACTTGACATTTGAACGTTGATACTTGAAGAGTTCATAATTTACGTCGAGTTTTATCTCGTCCGAATGGCGTTTCATGTAAATGAGCCGTGTTTGACAAAACTGTTCGGCGGCGAAACTTGAAGCAGCATGTTAATAAACTCCTTATCGTAAGATTCATTATATCGATCTTGCCCTAACCTTATTTCCCAAAATTTTCCTAATTACACATGCTTAACTAAAACCTACAACAACCCATTCAACATCCAGCACAATGCTCGTCAAACGAGCACCACGATCATCTACCCTTTCAGCATCTTCGCTAACCATCCATTACCCAAACGAGATGGACAATTTTCACGCGTCAATCACCCAGCCACCAATACCATAATTCAAGCTAATTCGTCAATTAACCTCTTGCATGCTCGCTTAACGAACGTACTTCATCCGGCTAATGAACGATTAAATTCCACTAGCTCACCAAAGCGATCGGTAGAAGGTTGGGCGCGATTAAATCACCGGAGAAACCTCGACAGAAAGAAAGAAAGAAAGAAAGAAAGAGAGAGAGAGAGAGAGGATCGTGTGCCCATCACTGGCGGTGGTGCTGGTGGTTAGAATCCATGGGGGCCTCGCGGTGCCCCGTGGTAACGTGGGTAACTTAATATTCCGGGTAATAAATAAGAGAATGCGGCTCTGTCCGCCCCACAAAAAACCCCCCGCGGGCCAAAGAGCAAGACGCCTACGCTTCTCGTAGTACCCACAATCCGGTCCGCGGCCCTTCTACCTCACCTCGTCGTTTCTGGGTCCACAAGCACACGGGTCCTCCCCACTCTGAACCCTTCAGTCGCGCGGTACGAAAAGTTTGTGGGCCTGTCTTAACCTCCCGTGGCCCTCACGCTCAACACCCGAACGTTATCCGGCCAAGCCATCGCGTAATTAAGTTATTACGCTCGCGGGGAACTCGTCCTACTGCTCGTGTGTTCAACTCTCTCCCCTTGAAGAGGAGAGGGGGGGGGGGTAGCGACTCTTTGACGTATGAATTTTGAGATATCGGCTCATGGACGCATGTGGACGGTGTGGAGCAAGCGATGTTTGCAGAAGGCAAGTTGGCACTTTGTGGCGGAGGTTCGTTTGATGGAGATAATTGGATGAAGAGATTGGAGTAGAGACGAAGGTAATGGTTGGTTATAGTAAAAGGATGGTTAATCAGAGGAAGAGCGTTTCTATATATCGTATCGTTGTTTCAACGATGTTCCTACGGTAAATCATTTGCGAATCGCCCTTTTTACTTGCAATCTTCGACTTGGTCTGACAAAGCGGATTGGGTGGAAAAATTAAAGATTCGGGGTTGGAATGGGGTTAGAGAGAGAGAGAGAGAGAGAGAGAGAGAGAGAGAGATTTGGTGAGAATGGAAGATGGTAGTAAATTCTTGGTGAAGCTATTAGATTCGCGTTTGGCACCGTTTTGAAGTGAATATATCTATCAGTGTTTGCCAAGAGCATCGAGCTCTTGGTGATAGAGTCAGATTGATGATACTTGTCAATTTTTTGAACGTGTAACGGATTCTCCAAACTGTGTAAATGAACTTTATAGATGAAAGAAAGGTAAGATTGATGGTAAAGAAATCACTTGATTCTTCTCCGATTACCAAAAACTGAAATTGAAATAAATCGCTTAAGAGTCGTGCATCGAACATAGATCGTAAACGTTCCTAACGTCATAAACAACGTCGGGGAAGATTCTGTGAACGAGTATACACCGGCTTCAGAATGTTGTACTCTTCCTTGGGTTCTACAGTCGATCTTCGTCCCTTGCTTCGTAGATTGCGGCCCGTAGGCCACGGCGTGTGTGCCCCTTGCTGATCTTGCTCTCTCTCTTTGCGTTTCTTCTTCGCTTCTCTCGATGCTACCCGGACAATCAGCACGGCGGAGACTAAAGGGGGAAGCTGTATCGTGCAGCAAGGATCTAAATTGATTTTAGATCCCGAGGACCGATTGGGCCGCGGCGAGAGTAGCCCCGCGTTAATTAAGAGTGTCCGTGCTGCCGTCTCAATAAACCTACGGATCCTTGAATTACGGAATTATGACGGGAGCCGATGATGGTAGCCCCTATCGCGGATCTTTGCTCGCGGTGCTTCCGTATTACGGAACGGCCCTGGCCGCCAGGCTTATTACCGGTTTCCCAAACACCAGCCTCGACATCGAACGATCTTTTTTCAAGTCATTACATCAACCTGATCGAGATCGATAAATCTACTCCGTGATAACAATTTTTACACTTAAGGGATTGGAGATCGGGGAAAAAACTCGTAAATTTTAAATATACATTTTATCCTCGAAAGACACGAAGCCGAAGAAAATATTTACAAAGATTCTTATTCGCGAAAATATTCGCCAAGAATTCTTACTCTCCCAGAGATGAACGATCGGAGAGAAAATTCGCAAGAATTGTTATTATCCGAAATACGAAGAGTCAAGGGAAGGACTTTTATTTCAAGAAACTAGCGCGTTGAAGGAGGAATTCTTCAAAGATCTTACTCCAGAAAACTTCGCTACTTAGTCGTACGTCGCGCGATACACTTCGCTATACTGCTCTCCGAAACTCCAAACGTAGAAAAGGAAAGTTGTATTTTTTGCAGTGTTCCAGAGAAACGGGGGAGTATAGAACCAGGTGTATATATATATATATATATACACTCTACTCGCGCTAAGGTCGAAATACAAAGCAAAAAGAGGCGGAGGCTGGCACAGCGAGGGGACCAGGGTTCGCAGCCTGTTTCGGTCGTTCATAAATCCTCCACCTTGGATCCAACCTGCCTCCATCCCCCTTCCCACCCTCCCCCCTCTCTTTGGCCGGGTCCCCCTTGGCCCTGTTGCACGCACACGCGCACGCAGACAGGCAGAAATTTAGTCGCGCGCGCACACCGATCTCTCCTCCTTACGTTCTTATCCAATTTCTTATCCCTCTCCTGGCTCCTCCACCCACCCTTCCCCGTTTCACGACCGCACCATTATGCTTCTCGTCCCTTCATTTGTTTCCCGCTTTCTCCCTGTCGGAGCACCCTTTTTCTCCGAGCCACACAGAAGAAGAGGGAAGGGGGGAGACACAAGGGGGAAGCAGGTCACCCACGCAGATTTAATATGGAATCGCGTAAACACGCGGTTTCCCGCAAACGAATGGCTGGGAACAAAGACTGGGATTGGTCGTTTGTGGGCTGGATGAAAGGGGAATTGTATATGGTGTAACGTTTTGCTGGCTGGCTGTTTTCAATGGTGTCATCGCTCAGTGACGAGTTAATTCTATATTGGATTATACAGTTTTTGGGTGTATCGAGATGTTAGAAGAGGATGAGAGATTAGCGTGTATAGTTCTTCTTGTAACTATTAAGGCACCTATCGAGACTGTTGAAGTTTCAAAGATTTTTATCGCTGTTTCTATAATGACAAAACAATCGTGTATTAGGTTATTTCATTTTTTGATTGGAACGATTTAATACTTAAGTGTTTGTTGTATTTTTGATACCAGTCGTGACGTACATATTTATAATCCTTAAAAAATTATTTCGATAAAAACTCAATTGACTTCGTTGTTCGAATCTCTTCGTCAACTCACACCCCCAAAATTCAACAAATCCGCAGAAGAAATCTTCTCTCTAATTATTTCCTAACTCGCGAATATTGTACCTTCCTAATCTCACATTCCCTTCACCAGAATGCACGTACAGTTCTGCGCATTCCGCTTTGCGAGGAGAACGAGGAAGCACGGCGTCAGCACGGATCCTGTGCGTCAGGATGCGAGTTAATCGGAGAAGTGGTCGAGAGGGAGAGTGATCTAGAGTGGCCCTAAAGCGTGCGACTGATGCGCGCACTTGCATGGCACGCCGCGGGAATTGTAAATAGTGTAGGCATCGGAGGACCGTGCAGAACATGGAACGAACCACAGTGAAACGAAACAAACCTATGGAGGCGAAGGAGGAACGATATAGGAGACCAAAAGACGAAGGCGAAAGAAAAGATGAAGAAAGAGATGGACGACAAAGAAGAAGAAGAAGAAGCGGGACAGGACAGAGTCAGGCCGGCGGCGCTGGGCTGCGCGTGTATCCGCCCACGTAATCTTGATTGTCGACACACCTCCACCTCCACCACCTTCTACCACGAAATGCACCCACACACGTGTACACATTCCCTGCGTGTATGATATCCTCTCTTTACACAAACGAACGAGCCTGTGGGCACCTATGCGCTGTCCGGATGCAACCTGTGCGCGATCGTACACACCAGGGGCGGATCAACCCTGGACGCGCGCGTTTTGCCTCGCTTGCTCGCTGTAAAGTATCCTCTCTAATTGAATGCGCTCGATGGCGCGTCGTGTAATTTAGTCGGGTCTTTATGATGCCCCTTTCCGCGGCGCGTACGGGGGTGGAGCCCCCAAGGGGTCGAGCTTGAGACGTTTGGGAAACGAGCCAGCTCCGAGACCGTCTCTTTGGTTCCTTAACCGTACTATTGGCGATTCTGATGGGAAACGAGCGGAGTCGAGGCACTCGGTTTTTAGGAATTCCAATTTTTGCAGGGTAGGAAATTTTAGGTTGATGCGCGATTTGAAGAGATTAGGAGTTTGAGGTGTTTTATGATACGTGTGAATTATGTATTATCTTTGGACGTAGGGGTCACTGTTCCTTTTTTTTTCTTTTTTTTTTTTTTTTTAGGTCCTTGTGACGTTAGATGAAACTGGTTCGATATCCTCTTTAATTTTATTGTACCTACATCGTGCGTATTCTTCTACGCTATAACTTATAATATCAGAGAACTGCTTACGTCAATGGTTGAAGAAGACGATTAAAAGAAATATAATGGTAATTGCATGTGTTACGATATGTCAATACAGAAATATCACAATCGTTATTGGTTGTGAAAAACAGTCCTACACAACATCCTCCTATCTTTCATAGTCACCTCTGCTCGTTCTCCTTCGTTAATTAGTCCCCTTATTCATCTTCAAGCTGCAGAACGTCGTCCACCAACCTTCGAATCCTTCAACCACCTTCCTCGATCTCTGTTAAAAAACCGTTCGCTCCCATACTTTGCTCTCCTCATTCTTCCATCGTTAATTGGTCTCATCGTTAATTCGCCGTCAGGTTCGCTGAAAGGCAACGACGCGTCAACTTCGATATAATGATCGGTCGTGTGTTACTATCGAGTCCCTCTGCTGTGCTCGTTCGTAAAATACGACGAAGCGTGTGGAACGGCTCGTGGTAACTAGATATTACTCACCTTTCAACGTGATCGCTCGTTACTTGCTCGATCGGCCAGGTTTCAGGTATTAGTCTGACTATTCGAAGGCGTCCATTCATGCACCGCGAAACGATCAACCGCGTACGAATACGAAGATCGTGTGGCGCAAGCTAATCGCGCTAATTAGTCGCTGTTCCACGCTGATCCGTTGAATAAATCAACCGGCTTTACGAGCGGCCAGACGGTTCGGTTGACCGTTCAACGAGGGGAAAATGGCCGATCACGATGCAGGAGCGTTCGATTCGCTTGCTTTCTGGAATTTAAACGATCCAAAAGGACTCTGTATTGGATTCGATACTGCTGCCTTTAAAAAATGTTACGAAACATATTACATTTATTTGTGACTTGTACACATGGTTTCTCGAGAATTGCTGGAATTTCTTGACAGCTATATTATAAGTTACTGGTAGAGGAAAGAGGTTGACAACATTTATAAGAACATGGTAAATTGAATTACATTACAGACATTTACTTTACGCACTATCCAGTTCGATACGAACGGCTGTTAGTAGGAAGTTGAAGTCGTTCTTTTGTAATTCGATATACGGCAGCTGCACCTTTTGATTGGTATCACTTAAATTGCTTTAATTACCATTAATATATTGTAATCTGTTCTGCATATACAATTTTCTCAGGCAAATAAAAAAATAATTATTTACATCTGACATTAATAAATTTGTTTCTAAAAACGTTACTGTTATTCCACGTTCTAATACTACCAACCTAATCTTCTTCACAATCTATTCAACTTATTCTTCAACCAATTCTAGTACCACTTAAAAAAATATTTGAACGCTTCCTTATTTTCGACAAAATAAAATTTCTTGAAACACGTAACGATATCACTTACATCCTTCCACCTACTCTGTGCGGCACATCATAAACTCGTTCCACGAAACGATCCCTCCTTCGATCATCCATCAGCACTACAAAACCACCAATTCAGCTCAACTCGGAAGCAACAAAAGATACACGCCGATGCTTTCAGTCGTTTCACTCTCAAATATCTCTTGCTTATTTTCAGCAAAACAGAGTTTCTGACAATGTATAAGAATATATCACTTGCACCCACTTAACGAAGTACTTCAACGAGTCAACTCGCCAAAACAATTAACCTTCTCGAACCACCCACCTCCGTTGTACAAACTAAGCAACAACCATCAGTCCAACCCAAAAGAAGCAGCGCAAACACACCGACAATTCCTGCCATTTCGATTCACCGTGCGGGTCGCGTTTCGCGTCTCCAAGAACTGGTCCAATGATACGCCAACGTTATCCGGCTATCATCTCGTGCCTCCTCCCTCTCCGTACGACTCACGGGATAAATTCATGAGCGCGATGTCCTCGCGAGCGGCCTCGAGGAGCCGGCCATGTAAATGTAAAGAGGGGCTTCTCGCGAGAGGAGCGAGCGCGAAGCGAACGAGCCGAGCGCAGCATTTTATTAGCGCGACCACGACGGGGGTAGGTGGATCGAGAGGAGGCGAGGGAGGAAGAAGAGGAAGAAGGAGGACGATGGCGAAGAGACGAAGGAAGAGATCGAATGAGTTGGAGGCGGAGGAGAACGGGGGAATGTTGTAAGCTCGCACTCGCGTCGACCTTGCTTCGCGCGAGCACACGCCGCGCTATTACGACGCTGTTCGCGCTCGCGACGCCTGGCCACGCTGCTTCGTGGGATCCTCGAGGAAATTAACGACGACGCGTCGATCCCCCACCCCCGTAGCCCTGGTCGCTCCTCGCTGTTCCGTTCCTCCAGCACACGCGATCCTCATGCCTTCGAACTCGTTTCGAGAGATCCTTCTTCCAGTCGGTTCTTCGCTAGTGTATGTTCTGCTGTACTCATGTATCGGTGAGAGTGTGTCCCGAGGTGCTTCTGATTGATTTCGCGGTGTTATGTTAGTGAAACGTTGGTTTCGGGGGGCGGTGGGGTGGTTGAAATAGGACGAGTTGCGGGGACGAGGGGCAGGAATTGTTTAACTCTCGGATGGCGGAACTTGAAGTATTCTGACTTATGTAGATATCCGTTATACTGGAAGTTACATTTTTCTGTCATTATTTATCAAATTTACGAAGAACGTTATTTGTTACATAAATTTAGTCATCGCTACAGCTTGGATCTTTACGCGTTTATGGGAAATGCGCAGGATATATGTAATACAGAAAAATGTATAAAATATCCAAGGTACTAAAGAGTGAAACGAATCTCTGCCTAAGTTGCGTTTCTTTAGTCGCACTAGCGAAAATATAAATCGAAATATGAAAGCTTTCCTCGACAAGCGTTCTATATATGTTTTAGCAATGGTTGTTTAAAAGCACAGATAGGCTACGTTTGATACGTTTTCGTAGACACTAGATGTGTCTCCGAGGAGAAAGTTGAGTTATACTGCTGAGACGTCTACACCAAATGTGTATGACATTGTGCAACGCACAATGGCTGCATTTTATTCGCGATATTGCCAGTGACCCGAGAGGTTAGGCAACTCCGTGTACGTATAAACACGGAGCGATCACGAATTCACAACGAATTCACATCGATGAATTCACGTCGACGAAAAATTGACGATACTTGTCTGGGAATAAGAAATTCGTGAGGCTCTCAGAAGAACTTAATCCGACGTTGGCGGGTATATAGAGTGCGATGGGAGTCGGGATCGAGGGCAGGGTGACGGGTTTGCCCGGGGTCTCTCTCTCGGTCTGCCAAAAGGAAGAGACGACCGGTAATTTCGCCCGGTCGGAATGAAGCGTGGCGTCCGGGCAAAAAGAGGGCCTGGTCGTTTTATGCCTTGCTCGCACCGTGTTGTACATTAGGCTGTAGGTGTGCGTACACACCGGTGGGGATAGAAAAACGAGCGGGTCCGATGGGGCCCGCGGAGGTGACGCGGAGAAAGAGAACCCAGCGAGAACCAGCCGAGAAGGTAATTGTACGAGGCAATCACGGCCACGTTACAGCGTTCTGCCTAAAAAGCGTGACAAAACGTAGCGGCTTCTTCAATTTGGAGAGAAATAGCAGAGCGAGGGGAGGAAGGGCATAACTAAAATCTTCATCGTTTCCGACCACGAGGGCGAAACTTTCGACGAGGCGAAACGTCTCGGGCAAAAAGCGATTCGATTCGAACGATCGCGTATCGAGCAACGGGGTGAATGGGATTAATGAAACGAGTGTTTTTCTGCTGGATCGCTATTTTTTTTCTTTCTGCTTCTTCGAGACGTTGTATCATCTTTTGTTGCGTTCGTTGAAGGGGAATTACGTGAGCGATTTGGAAATCGATTTCTTGTATGCACAGGGGTGATTGAAAGGGTTTTTTGTTTTTGGAATTCGACATGGTTTCTGCTTCAGTGGACGTTCGGCTTTTGTTTGGACGTGGGTGAAAGTCTCGTGGTACGATGAGTTTAGTGGAAGTCCGTTTATTTGGACTTATTGAGCAAATGGTTTGTTCGCTATGAGTTTATTGATTGTTCTTACTACTCTGTAATTTCGCAGGATTTTTCTAGTAGTTTTGCTTGAACATTATGAAATAATTCGTCCAATAGCATATGCGGTATACATGATCATTGCAAATTCATACAATCTCATTTTTTCAAACTAGGTATGGATTATATTAATATTTCATGTACAACTTTTATCTTGCCTTTAAAATGCTCTTAATTGGTCCTTTTCTCATACAACACCTTACACCCTAAACAAATACTTTCGCGACTGACAGTAACATACCAAATTACCAAACGCACATGTCTGATTACTATCAAAAATCTCGCCCAGCACTTATATCACTTACTACGTCGCTTCCTCAGTTCCCTCGCTACAAAGCGATCTCGATATCTAATAACCATCGATGCAACTCTGTCCAGCTGAAAAAGAAAAAGGAAGATGAAAAAGCCAGCCACGAGAAGCGTGACCATGGTGAGAAACGTTGGTCCACAGCCACCCGTCGAGTTCGGCATTAGCTTCATTACCGAAAGGTCAGCCGCGACACTTTCTGACCTTCCTTTTCGAAGCTCCTCCGGAGATAACGAGCGACTCGGCAAGAGGAGGCCATCGAGAGTCATCGATGGCCCCGAGAAACTCAAGCAAGAGCGAGAAAGTTAGAGCGAAGCGGAGAGAAGCGGAGAGTCGGTTCCTCTGTGCCGGTAAACGACCTTCGGTTCTCCTCTGGTTCCAACTTCTCTGTCCGAGCGTCAATAGAGTCATTAGTCACGGCCCTCGGTGTACCCACGATATTCGTTCCTCCTCTACCTGGGGCCTGTCCCTCCTTCGACCCCTCTTTTCCTCTCCATCTTCTTTCGCCGCTGCCACGAAGAGAGAACTTGCACGCCGCGCCGCTCTGCCTCGTCCCTTTTTCATCTCCACGGATCGTTACTTCCCACACGGCACGGAATGTCTCTCGACGATGTGTCCTGGCTATTCTTCGGCAACGTCTTAACGCGTTGCGCAAATATTGAGTCAATTCCGGAGATCGGATAGGGTGTGATTGTTGCCGATGAGAGGCGAGAGAAGGTGGAGAGTTTGTGATTTATCGTGGGATCACGAAATGGGATTGTGTGATCTAACGGCTAGGCTTTTTGTGTATTTGCTTGGGCCTGGAGAGTGGCAGTCGTGATTCCACGATCGAATGTTTAGGTTCTTTAAGAAGGTAAGGTCGTTCGATCGACTAGCGATGTTAGACCTTAACAATTTTTTACATTTTCGAAAGTTTTTATCATTTTTATGATGTTGAAGTCTATTGACGCGATTAAAGGATACAGCAGCAACTCTAATCCTAATGTTGTATCATTTCGTGTGTTAGATCTTCTACTTTTGTGTTTATCGGAAACATATTAAGCTGAATTATAATTATAATACAGCGTATAGTGAAAGTATAAGGACTTTGTTTTAGTAGTTCTAATAGTAAGAACAATTCGGTATTATTTTAAACAAATAAGATAAAAATCCTGCGAATAATAATCCTCGCTAGCGAAAGTAATAATTGGTTGACGGATTGAAATGAATGAACCCGTGTTACAAATAATAAAGTATGGTCCAAAGGACAAAGTACTTAATCTCGGGATAGAAAGTAAGCGGAGGCTATTAGACATGAAGGATTTTCGTCATAGTTAGTTGCACAGTGTTCCAAGCAGCGTATAATATTGAATCGCGATAAAAGTATTACCACATAAACTATGTGAATCCCAATTGTTTTGCCGCGCAAGATTTATTGTGTTGATATGCATAGCTGGTACGAGATATCAATCATCGAGCACAGTAAACAAGCGTTATTATATGGCAGCTGCTGACAATAACCGACAGCCCAAGGGTCTGACGTAGCTTCATAAATTCCATATCGAATCCTTCTCTGACACGTGTTGAACTTCTTATAAAGGACATATTCTCTTCCACTTTATATAATGCTACAAAAGAACGAAAATATAAAATCTTCAGCCCCTCTTAAGTAATTCTCCATTATATACATACATGTAATTATACATCTTAGTTTGATACAGACTATATTAATTTAAAGATAGGAAATATAATTAATTCCTATCGGCTAACATGATCGATATAGCATGATCGTAGAACATGCTCGATTAATACGTTCATCTAATATGAAAAAGCAACAACGTTAAATACGACGTTACCTTGCAATTATCCTTTTAAAGAAATTAATACACATTTAAATTCTAAACGTTAATAACCACTCTTCCTCGTCGCCCTAATCACCACTACAACAAAACACTCTTAATTGACGGGCACAAACAACCAATTTAAAATCAATCCCCGCATGCGCAAGAAGAAAACGATAACACGACGCCACGTAGAAGGAAAAGCCACGTCCTCGAGTCGCAGTCGAATCCTCGCCTACAGGGCGGAACGTTTTCCAGCGCGATCCCGCGGCCGATGAATAATTCACCGTGTACCGCGCGACGTTTTTGCGCACGAATTACTTCATTAGAGACGAGCAGTCGCATCCTGTCGTGGCGACAGAAGCGTACGGTTGCCTGTCCTGCATGTCGATTTTAACCGAAACCTGAAAAGGAATAAGGCGACAAAGAGCCGGTAAGGTTTTCTATGCCGTGAAACCGAGCCGGGGGTGTATACCGTACACCCGTCACGTATCCATCCAGCGTAGGATCCCTGAAAAACCACCGAACGGTAGTCGAATCTCGCGTGTAAATCGGCCGCGAGGAACGCGCCACCCTCTTCCCCACGTCACGTCTCTGACGAGCGGATCATCGTTA
Organism: Bombus huntii; assembly: GCF_024542735.1. Classification (NCBI taxonomy): domain Eukaryota; kingdom Metazoa; phylum Arthropoda; class Insecta; order Hymenoptera; family Apidae; genus Bombus; species Bombus huntii. The sequence continues at coordinate 13,980,222 of NC_066244.1, read as the reverse complement.
ATTAGGGGAAAAGCGTGGCCGGTGATTTAAGGGGCCGTTTGATCAGCACGCGAGAGGAAAGCCTTGGGGCGCCATGGACATAAGCCAGAAGGGACCAACGGTTGCCTCCGTTCCATTGGTAATTGAGAAAGATTAGTTTTCCGACGCTTTTCGCGCCGTGATCGCGCGAAGTTTAATTAACCACGCGCGATACGCTCTTGAGAATGTTAATTAATCACGCGGGACGTGCCGCTTTCGGAAATTTGCTTGCGGATTTGTGGACGTATTGGAATTTTAATTCTTTTTTTTTTTGTGTTAAAGTGATTTACGATATAGGAGGTTGCTGTTTCTTGGTGTATGGAAGAAAATTTTCTGATTTGCAGCGGTAGGAAGTGGAATTTTTTGATTTACGCTAAGGACAATTGGCGTTTCTTGGTTAGCGGTGCAAAGAGTTGGAATTTTTGTGTTTTTCGATGTAGGAATTGATACTCGTTGGTCTGCGACCTAAGAAATTGGAATCTTTCGATTTGCGATGGTAGAATTTAAAAAGGAGGAATCCTTTTTGTTTTCGGTTTAGGATGGAAAGAATTGAGATTTTTTAGCTTGCGATAAGAGAAAGTGAAATTTTTTAGGTTACTGAATTTGTTTGATTGAATTATTTTATTTTCACCCTTTTTTTATCTGTATGAAATATCGCGTAGTTTCGGATCGATTGTTATATTCGCAAAAATAACAGAAGAAAGGAAAAGCAGAAAGTTTCCAACGAAGATCTTCGAGTGCGCTCGTCGTTCGTAACTGCAAGGGTTAGAAGAAACGATGGCAGGGAGAGGCGCGATAAATCCAGCGGGTGGCGCGATAAATTTCTTTCGCGAAAACACAAAAAGCGCATTAACGTCGCATCTCCGCGACAAGACAGGTAAGCTGCGTCATTCGTAGAGGAACTGCTAATGGCCACAATGAAAAAGAAAAAAGGAGCCTTCGCTGATCGCTCATTTAATCCCAAAAAAGTTCTCTGAAAGTGGAATCATTGGGAGCAAGTTACTCCTCTTTTTCCTTAATCGATCGTGTTACTCGTTTATGTTCGTTATAATTTCTTTATATACCGATCGTTCCTTAAATTGGACAAGATTCGTTTAAGAGTCAGTAAAATGAAGTTTCAACTTTATATCGTAATCGTTATAGGCTAAATATGCAAAGTCAAGTTATAATTTTACGTCGTATCGAGTAAGCAATACGTCTGAAACGTAATCTACAGAATAATCGGTAATCGGAAATGATTATTAGCCACGAACAAGTGCCACACAAATCCGCAACTATTGAAAACGACTGCCTGATGCCAGTACGAATGTGTGCGAATAATTTTATCGAGACGAGAAAACAGAACATCGCCAATTACTCGCCGACGACTTCATCTTCCATATGCCGTACAATCGCCGTTTAAACTCGCTGAAAACAAATTTCTCTGGCCAATTAAAACTGACGTATTCCCTTCGTTCCACTCACGATCTCTATCAACTGTACGAAATCTTCCAAATCGTATCTATCGACCGATTTAAACCACATAAAACCCTTTGTCCACATTCTGTTTCACTCAAAGCAATTTCGTGCGTTAAAGGACGCAACAGGTTCTCCTTTCTGGTGATTCGTCGCGTTTTAACACGGACCATGCAGCGGACCTGTGTAATATTAATTCGATATGCTAATCGAAGAAACATTCCAGCGTAACGAGCTCTCGAAACGCGCCATCTCCCCGTGTCTCCCCCTATGGACGAATTCTCCCCCGTGACTGCGTGTATCCGCTTTAAATGAATTAGACTCACGTACTCGCGAGGCGCTACGGAGCGTTCGAATAGCCTATAAATAACGCGCTAGCGCAGAGCGGCGTTAGGCCGGATTTTCAACGAAGGAGCGGCTTCGATCGAGCCGCGGCCACGGCTTGCATATCGATGCCACAGCGACCGTGCACGCGTGTAAATATCTTGATTAACGAGGCCCTCATTTAGCCCTGTCCATGGTGTTCCACGAGGGGAGGGAGGAAAGGGGAGACCGTTCAGCCGGCCACGAAAACATTGTGGCCAGTTCTCACGAGACGGTCGGGTCGATTAAGGGAATACTTATGGGCCGAGCTGTCGCTCGATGAGTCGTTTACCGAGAGTTGTTGACGAAGAACACGTTTCCTTCGTGCGGCGATTCATCGTACGGCGTGAACGACTTTTTCAGATCAATGTAGCTTTCACGCGGGTTTTGCTTTCTTACGTGTAATCCGCGGAGGTTGAAGATTTGGCGGGTTATAAGGAGGATGATCAGCATAGTGTTCGGTTCTTTTTAGATTTATTTGCATTTTACATAGGTTTTGCCTTTTCCGGTGCAATTTGCGGGGGTTAATGATTTTATTGGTTACGAGTGGAATTTGGAAACGGGATTGAGCTTTATCAGGGTATATTTTTTGTAAGCAACTTGGTCTTTGCATAGATGTCTTTTTTAGTCGTTATGAGCAGGTTTGAGACTTATTTATTCAGTGTAGTATTAACTATTTGCTAATTTATTATAGGTGAGTCGAAGATTTTCTAGATCATAAGTAGAATTTGGAAGCGAGAATAAGGATTAGACGTTTGGAAATGAATTTGGTTCCAACGTGGATTTTGTTATTCGGTTGCTATAATTTATAGTAGTTGAAGATTTTGTAAGATAGAATTCGGGGATGGACATAAGGATTAAGTTTTAGATATAGGTCATTAGAAGCTATACGAATGAAATAAGCAATTTATTTTAATCGACTTCAAATTTAATAGAACATTAAATCGAATACAATTAGTGTATTTACTATTATTATTATCAACTCTTAATTCAATATTACGTATATATTATAAGTGTAATATTCTCAAAAGTGTAACATCACAGATTACTTCATAATTTGTCTGTAACTAAACAAGAAAGCTTTTGTCAGGAAGCTCGAAAAGAAGATGAACTCGAGCAGTCGTGAGGAACGCTAAATATAAAGCCTCGCGAATGAACTACGACCCCGTGAAAACGTCGTTTAAAAGACTATATCCGTATGAACGAGGAGAATAACCCCGTGCCACGATGTTTCACGACTTTTCGCGGTAAGAAATTCTCGTGGCGCTTTTCGACGCTCGTTGCGCGAGGCGTCCATGGCATCGTGCCAACCTTGGTGAGATGAATTGCGGACAGCGTCCACGAAATTACCAGAAAATCGCTGAAATTGACGGTGTGCGTTTCCATTAGCGCCACGATCCTAATATCTCCGATATCAACATTCGTATTTCACTAATTATAGAAAAAAAAAGATATTAATCTTAACAATCTAATGAGAAAGAAACATTTCTTCATAAAAATTTGTCGAATAAGTCGAATTAATCGACTTTATTGTTTTGTTTCAATTTTGTAATACAAACACGTGATTTATACTCCATTTGCGAAAAAGGAAATGATTTATTTGCAGAAATTTCAATACGAATATAAGAAAATACCGCTTTTGGAATCTACTCGCTTTTCTCTGCTTTTCAATTTATGGAATTAATTAGAATTACTTATACAATGAAAATGGAAAGGGAGAACATATGTATGCATATCGTATTCCTTCCTTCTTTGACAAAAGCCAACATTAATATTGCCAAAAAAACTTGCACATTTCTAGCAGTTGTAAAACCAAAAAAAAAACGAAATCTAAACCAAAGAACCTAGTAGTTCGAATGTTAAAACTAACAAAGTTAAATATTCTCTTCAACCTGTGAACTGTTTTAAACATTGTCTGATCATATCAAGCCGATACTACTAACCATCCACTAAACTGCCTAATAACTCAAATTACTATGTGCAATAGACACTCTGTATGCAGGAAAGCTAATTACAATCAATTATATCACGAGAAAGAACGTTTTACCAATATAATCATTCTCTCACGAATTAATAACATCGCGGATGAACTCCAACACATTTCACCCACGCACGACACCTGTCGACTCTCATTATAGTCAACTGTTTAGAGCGTATACCGCCTCTTCGATCGCTACCAACGTTAGTCGATCTATTTCCTCCTTTCTCGACCAGCTTAAATCAAGAATAGATCTCAGTAGCGCGGGTCGAAAAAAAATTTCCTCGCCATTTTCACCGCCGGATAGTTGGCTCGTTTTCTTTTCGTAGCCGCGTTTGAAGCGCGTGCCGCGTCGTCCATATGGTTTCCTTTGCCTCTCGATCATCCCGTGGCTCACCGAGCCGAGGGAATAAATATCATAACCTGAAACCCCGTGGAAGCGTTAGGCTCCCAACTTAATCCGAGGCAAAGCCGCGAAACTCGTCCCTCGCCGGTGTTGGTGTTTAGTCGTCTCGAGACGGCCGACACTTTGTCAACGTGGGATTTCGCGTCGTTCCAGTGATTAGCGAAGCTTCGTCGTATCTTCGTGGAAACTTCTTGTCTACTTGTCTGCTTCGCGACAGAGCGGTAGGTACGTGAGAAGTTCGTTTAGTCTTGGTGTTGTTAATCGTGGAAGATTTAGAGAAGACTGATTCCGAAAAGGGAGACGAAAGAGATATTTTGGGAGTTTAATTTTAATTGAGAAATTAGCTTTGGATGTTAGAAGAATTTTAGAATCACTGGATCGTATATCTATTCAGAGATATTTTATTATTCGTTCGCATTTAACGTTGCTTACTTACTACCTTAACGAAGAGTGCTCTATATTGAAAATAGTAGTGTTTTTAAACTTGATAGCTTCGTGATTAATTTGTGAATGATTACGTACTCCCTTAGGAGTTAAAATTGACGTAATAAAATCGTTTTGTATTCGACTTGCAAATTATTTTGAACGATGTTCTGCAGTTTGAGGAATCTGATATTTTTATGGAAGTCTTGAGAACTTGAAACTCTGCTAAGAGTTTTGCAAGTATAGGAACTGTGCAGATTTTGAAACCATATAATTGAAGGTTGCAATATTAAATATTTCGAATTATTTCAAAATTTTATGCTTTGGAGATAAATGGTATTGACCATTTCTAAATCCGAGGACTTTTTTCTAGCGAATATTCAGATTTCTTTGAAATAAATAATAATTTCCCAAGACATACAAAGCGCTCTTTAAAGTATTAAAGGACTATTGAAACGCTGGAACTGATGAATCAGCAGAAGAGAGCGGGAAACCAAAAAATTCCAAGAACTTTCATCCGAATCCTGTTTCCTTTTCGACCAGCTCTCCGTTTTACGAAACGGCAGGGAAACCCGACAGATGTTCCTGAACAGCGCTTCGCTCGCCTCATTACCACGAGTCGCGTTAATGAGCTTGTGACCCTTAATACTTCACCCGGCTTCCCTTCTTTTTCTGCTGGTCGAACATAAACCGACTAAGACGTAACGAAGGTCGCGATAAATACCAGATTATCTGCAAAAATAAGTCAGAACGTGCGTTGAACTCGCTAATATTTCCTTTTTCATCAATTAAAATCAATAATAATATACTGCTTTTTATTCTGCCTCCGTCGTGTAAAGACGCGAAGATTGCGAACTTTAAATATGTAATTGGACAAAATTATTGTAATTACGATTTAAGTGGAGGAGAAATTGGCTAAGAAAATATATTCTATTTACATTTCGTGCAGCACTTTTTGTACATACGATAAATCATTAACTAACTTGGGTTATTCGATTGGAACTATTCTTGGAACTTGCTGTAAACCACAATTGAAGAAACACTTCCATTTAATTTTTCATTTCTCTTTTATCTTCCATCCTTTGTTCTCCATTACATTTGGAGAAAGTTGAAATATTGTTTTAAATACCATAAATTTAAGTATTCCTAAATATAAATATTTTCTAAAAAGTAGCAAATTTGTCTTTCTATTTTTAATTGTAAAGTACAACATTGAAATTGAATTAAAGTACGAATTTGAAAAGCAAAATTTGTTGTACTTTTGCTAGTAACGTCGAAACATTACTTGTTACACGTTTCAAAGAGTTAATATAATTTCCATGTCGATATCCTCGATAAAATTAGTATCAGCGAATTCGTTTTAGCGGAAAATTTCTCATAGCAATGGAGAAGAAAGAACCAGGGAAAGGAATCGTCGAAGGCCGAAGGAATTTCAAGAAGAAGCCAGCCTTGCTGGCAGACGGGCCGTAGATAAAGATAGATGCGTCGGTTTCCGGCGTGACGAGTTAACGACTCGAGTTTTATCTGTCGGTCCTCCCTCCGTGTCCCTTGTTCCTCGCCGACTTTCAGGCCTGGAAAGCGTGGAAAGGGAGAGGAACGGCGAGAAGAACTCCGAAAGAGAAATTAATAATAGCTTAATTGGAGAACGGAGCGGTATAACGGAAGGGATAAATGGTGAACACGACGTAAAAATTTTACCCCCTCGTACCGAGTCAAAATGGAACCCAGAATCCATAAACACGAATTTCACAAATACTCTAATATCAACGTTTAATCCTTCGAGTGGTAAATAGCCTCTACGTGAACTTTTTTTAAAACTGACGTGGTATTTGTTATGTAAATGAAGAAGATGAATTTGTTATGAACACCAATGAAGGGTTAAAAGATTAAATCCTCGCGTGGGAAACATATTTTCTTCTGTTTTCTTTCTGTTAAGAATCCGAAATGGAGATATATACTTCACTTATACGTAAGTGTCTGTGTATACGCACATGAAGGTAAATGAAAAGGTATATTTGTTAACACTTACTTAAAGAATTTCTCCGATTATAATAAAAAGACATAAAAACACACGTAAATATATTTTTTAATTTCTTAAATTTTACGAAAGTTTATACCTTGCAATTTCTTGATCAATTCTAAAGTCGAATAGCAACTTGTGAGACTAGTTTCCATTAATATCCGAGGGAACTTCCATTGGCAAACTACGTGATTTATATTTTCATTTGCAAAATCGTATTTTGAATTATTTATAGCAGCTTTGGCTAATTTATCGTGACAATAAATTACCGGACCTCTTTTAATCTCTCAGAACAAACAAAAGAATCTCCGACCAACCGCTACAAAAAAAAAGATCATTGCCAAATAAAAGTGTGGAAAATGGAAATAAAAAAGGCGAATCTCTAAGAAAGAAACGACACGTGAAAGAGGTTAGAAGGGAGAAGTTAGAACGAAAGTGAACAATGCAAAGATTCGATGGTGAAAAGAGAAGAGGAAGAGGCAGAAAAGGAAGAGGAAGGAAGAGAAAAGGAAGAGAACTGGAAGGCAAAAGCGTATGTACCACGAGTCATCTGGCACTCAGCAGGATTCGAAATAGAATCGGTCTCGTTCCCTCCTCTCTCAGCCTGTTATTCTCCTTCTCTGTTGACGAGGGAACCAGCGACTAGAAAGCTACGGGCAAAAAGACGTCGAGCCGACGGGGTCGACGATGTTTTCATTGTAATTATGTCCCCTGTTCCTCTGGCCGTTCTCGTGGCCAAGCTTTTTACAGCCACGCTACTAAGCAGCCTGTCAAAGCGTCCTAATTTTTGTCCCTGATTCCGTCATCTCTACAACCCCGTTCTAATTCATCGTCCAGATCTTCACTGAATTTGCTCCGTTTCCTGGGACGATGAAAGCATCTTGTTGTTTTAGGCCGTTCATTCATACTCCTAAGAAAATTTATGAAACGTCTCTCTGAGCCGTTATTTTAGATTTCTATGGATCTGTGGCAGTCCGTTGCGCTTTAATTTAACGAATAGGGCAGATACGTCAATGTATCCTATTCTTTATCAGTGTTTGAAGGAGACATCAGAGGTTTGTAGGAATCTTGTTAATCTTTTCAATGAATTTAGAATTTCTGTCGTGAACTGTGTTTTAAAGGACATCTGTGCTACATGTAGGTATTAGGTCGTCTAAAAAGTTTCTTTCGTTTTATAAGGAAACAATAGATGCACAACAACAGGAATTACGTATGATCCATTTCGTTCTATCAAAATAAACATCACAACGTTGGAGAGATTAGGTTTCATGTTTGTATAAAAATGGGTTGTTGTAAAAGACGTGTCTGTAAAAGAAAGACACTTTTCAGACAACCTAATATTTACGATTAGTTTTTATCTTATACAATAGAATTTCGAGAAATAAGTGGAAAATTATCGGCAGTTTCTCGAACGAAGCTGTCACCAAATTTGTTACGCCCTCGTTCCCAGTTTTGGGGAGAAAATAATTACATAAATGCAACTCTGAAGTATAGAAGAAAACATATCTTTTCGCTGTTGCAGGGATTGAGGTTTTAAAATTCAAACGTTATGAATGTTAATAGCTGGAATAATTGTTAAATAAGTCCATAAAGTAGATCGAAAAATAGTCAGACACGTTTATAAAAATATATCATATAGATTAAAACGTATCGAAATCCTGAGGGCACCGATCTTGAGATTGGGACACCGTTAGCGCAGAAACGAGATGGCGGAGCGGCGGTTTTCTTCATTTTTCGGAAACGATATGTTGCTTATTGTGTGACAAACTTGTTAACACGGGGCGGCCGCGTAAAGCAGGTAACGAGTAGGCAGTAATCGGGATCCGTGGACTTTAAGTAAAGTCAAACAGTCGAGCCGGTTGTCTTTGCTCAGCAAACTCGCGCCAGTGCGGAGCCAATATTTAGACAGGGACCGGCTCAAACATCGTAATACGCGTTAAAACGTTATGACACGCGCCAATTGCTGTCTCTATTTCCCGTGGTTCCATCTTCGCGCCTGCTGCTTTTCACGCGACGCCATTTTCTCATTCCTCGGAACGGAACACAGCGGAGAATGAAAATCCAATTAACGAGAGGTAAAACAATTTTGGCATTGAAATCTACTTTAGTTTTTATTAATATAATTCATAGAATAGGCATTGAATTAATGAATCATCGAGAAGATTTTTTTTTTTTTTGGCAAGGAAACATAGATCTGTGGTGTATTTTTCAGTAAAATAGTCGAATTATGAAATTTTTCGTTATTTTGTAAATATAAAGAGAAGGTTCTTTAAGAACCAGTATAATTTTCAATTTCAACGCAATTACTATTAAAAGGTAGGATTGAAATTTCCAACATTATACATGTTCAGTTTATCATTTTGTCACGAGTCCTTTTTCCAGAAATCTCCTCGATTTTCGCGTAAAGATCTATTTCAATTTTGATTAATTTAATTCGTAGAATAGTTTTGAAATGAATAGGTGACGATTTTAATATAAACGTGGTACTATAGAGAGACGTTTTAAAAAATACCTAAGACGAAGTTTGTAACGAATGGAAACAAAAAACTAGCTGAACTATAGAATTCGTTCCCTAATTTTCTCTCATGATATAATGAACACTCCATAAAGTTGTTCCTGTTGACACGGGCAGTAGGAACGCGTCTAGTTTCCGAAGAAACGTTGCCGGGATAAAAATTTATGGCCGAAAGAAGGGTGAACGTAAATATCAAGAATTTTTACGGTGGAACACGTACCGGAATGCAGGAAACAGTCAAACAAACTAATTTAAAAGCAGATGGTGAAATACCGATCTGTGATTTTAACGAACTACTCTGACTTCTACGATCCTTTAAATGTCTTCACTTCTGTCTCCACGATGGCTGCCTTTACCATATGGAAATAAATGTAGTCATTTCTGTCAGCTGTTGGCCGAGTATTTGTTAGAAAGTCCGCAGACAAAATAAATCTGAAATTTGTAGAGTTTTCGCTATCGCAAAGTTTCTTTTATGGGAAGTTCAATGATATTTTCGTCAATACTTTGATGTCAATTTTGTATAATATTTAAATTTCTTCCATATTTTTATATCGGAATCTAACGTTAAGAACACCAGTAAAATATTATGCACAAAACTATCCGAAGCACGCAACAGATTCCAAGAACTAAAGAAAGTATTCGATTCGGAACAGAGCAGAGAAAACCTCGTGAAATTTATCAACTCGACGGACACATGGAACGAGGTTTAGACGCAAGCAAAACCGTCGCTAATGGCCGTGTTGTCAATGCGACGAATAAAAAATGGAAAAAGAAAGAAAGAATAATAAAATATCAGCCTCCCGGATGCTACGGGTTATAATTTGTTTAATAATTTAGCAGAACAATTTTAATAACTTACAAATGACTTTCCTCGTCCGATCGAAAATTCTCTATGGAATTCCAAGGAAATTCCTCGGGTGCACGACCTTGGCAGTAAGTTACACGAAGGCTCTCGCCTCGATGGACGCGCGAGGTCCTCTCGCTGCGTTTCCAATAAAGATCTCAGGCCACCTGACGTTCTTTGCGATTCCACGAAGAATTCTCGGATCCTCGAGAGGAGAGAGGTGCTCGTAAAGAGGCACTAACGACTAAACGGCTGAGAGAACATCTTTGAAGGTACGAGACACGCGCCATTTCCTGATGATTCGAGCGTGGCGAATGGCCGTCAGTCAAAACGCGAGCCGCTCTATTCCGCGAGGATCAGACGATTCTCTGCACCCTTTGTTGTCTTTCGTATCTCGACTAGAATAAGTAACATAAAGGGGCGTTTTCGTTTTTGGATCACAGTGTAAAGCCATCTGACGTGTTCTTGCTCCTTTTGCGAACGAATATTATTCGACGCGTCACATTTCCTTGGAAATGGTCGTCTTGAGAAGTTTTAGGGGATGAAGAATTATTTAGGTTCAGTTGTAAATGGAGAATTGCTTTGCACGATTCTTCTTTTGATGAATGAGTTTTAAACGTCGTTTGGCTTCTTATTCGAGACGAAGATTAAAGATTCCAATTGCCTTCTATAATATCTTTTACAAGGCAAGCATACGACTTTTCTGTTAGAATTTTGTGAATATATTTGTCAATGCTTCGGAAACATTTACAAATCTTTTTCGTAAATACAAAAAAGAACAAATTGATTTTCTCGAGAACTTATAATAGAAGAAGTCCTTTAAGATAATCAAATTTAACGACATTGCTAAGTAATTAGATAAACTGTTAAGTAAACAAATTAGTCACTAACAATCATGGATACATTGTAATCGTCAATTCATCAACGGAAAATAGATGAAAATAAAATGTTGAAAAATTCGCAAACAGACCGGCGAGACCGACGACAATTTTCAAAGACAAACAGCACCGATGACACGAGACACGCGTCATTTCCCGATATTCCGTGCGTGACGAACGGTCCATAGTTCAGGGTCGAAAGCAGAGCGCGTGGCACAGCGTGCTCGCGATTCTTGGATGGCTTTTTCTTGTTGCCGGGTACCTCGAGACACACCTTTGTCTTCTGGTAAGGCACCGAGCAAAAAGGAAAAATCGTCGAATCGCTTTCGGGAACACGACGAGAAACAAGCTCGACCTTGCTAGAAGACACCTGTTCTCTTCAGCGTCGACGTCGGCAAAAATAGAATGTTTGACGAAGAGACACGCGCCATTTGTGGCGGCTTCGAGCGTGGCGTAATTTCATTCGTTAAACGACCGTTTCCTCTCTTTGCATTGTCCTTTCGGGATGATTAATCTGCTAGCTGAATTACATCTCTGTTTCGAGAAGGCTTCTTTGTTTCTTTAAGCGAGGACCTCTCCGAGGTTTGACAGACGTCGCGCTGATTTCGTAGATTTAAGAGCGTTTCCGAGAAAGTTTATAGCTGTTCTCTGGGAGGATTAGAATTTGCGATGCCCTCTTTTTCACTTTTAAAGCTTTAGACTTTAGTTTCCGTGGAAGAATTAAAGTTTTGGAATATCTAACGAGTCACTGAACAAAATAAATTGATAATTCCATTTCTTAACTATCTTCTTATTTTGTTCAAGCGTTTGGTTAATATTTCATCGTTTGGAGATCAAATGTTAATTAGTCTCGATGATGTTGGTCAGTTTGATTCCGCCGTGGGTCAAACCACTCTAACGTTATTTCTACCGATTACGTGATTATGCTACTTAAACACATTGCAAGATTCCATTCGTTTTATTGCTAAACTCGTTGCTCGTACGTATAGGCATTTATAAATACTGGCAGCTCGTAATTCATACTAAAATTTCATACTAATATCTTATCAGTTCGATCATGCAGAAAGGTCCTAAACGTAAATATTTGAAAAACCATTGAACCACACAGTTTCGATTATATCGACAATCTGCATTTTATAATCTACAGGACAGTATAAACCTTGTAAGATTGAAACACAAATTGACAGAAGGATTAATTGTTTCAGATTGTCCAGCAGCACGACGGCGATCGGTAGTGCAGCCACCGGTGGCGGTGGCGGAGCAAGCAGCGGTGCTAGTGGCGGCGGTGGCGGTGGCAGTGGGGGCGGAGGTGGCGGGGCAGCCGGCAACGGGACTTCCGGCGGTGATTTCCTCCGCAGAAGTCACCCCCTCTCGGAGCATACGGCCCTGCATCCCGCCTACCGGCTCAACTACATGGACCACCTTTACCATCAGCTCCAGGCCTCCACGCACAGTCCCAACGCCTCGTTACACGGTAATTACCTTGGCTTGTACTTGTTCCGAGATAATTAGAACGATAGCGACCGGGGACGTCGCCTAATTTCGATCACGTTCCCATCCAGTGCTTGAAACTTATTCGCCATCGAACATCCTACCTACTGACAATGAACGTTATTCCTATTGTTAAGATAATAGATGGGACATTTTTTAAGTTTCTAGAGAAATTGGAGGTTGAATGATTAAGATAAATACGGTAGGATAACGCATACTGATGAAGAGAATTATCAGATAGATATTGCGAAGAGCTTTCTCGGAAAACTCAAACGAATGAAAAGGGCGATGAAGATTAATTTCAAAAACAGTCATATAGAAAAGTTCGTAGATGCAGCGAGTGGGTATAAATTAATTTTTTGACCAGTGTATACAATAAAATGAATGTATGCTTGTAGAATATAAAAATGACTAGAATAGAATAGAAGAGAGATGTAAATTAGAACAAAGGTTTGATTAAAATCGCTATGAAAATTGTATTTATTTTTATTGAGTTTAACAGATATCAAAAACCAACAACTCGAGTCTGTATTTTTATCCTGAACCACAGGCGACGTTCATTTTGGTAAATCCTTCAAGTTAACGTTCGGATATCCTATCGATCTTATTTCAATCTCCCCTTTCTCTGTTGCTTCTTTTTTCTCGATAAACGTAATTAAGGAAGTAGAGTACGCCATCTCTGGTATTAAACGCAGGGAAGTTGTAAAGAGCCCGCATTTCCGCCGGAAGAATGTCTTTGAGGATCGAGGCTTTTGATTTCGTTAGACGTGCCATACGATACGGGATAGTATTATTTCCTATTTAAAAATAGTCGAATAAAATCTTGTTTTTTTTTCTACTGTCTAATCGCCTTTTTTTCTTTTCTTCTTTATAATTTTTCAAGGACTGGGTGGTTTGGGGCCCGAGTACCTTCTGCACGCCGCAGGACCAGCGAGCACCCTCGCTTCTTCAGAATTCCCTTTCTCCATCGACGGTAAGTTGTGAATCTTATGTTAATAAAACATCGTGAATATAGTAGTAGGGCAAAGCTGCCTTTAAAATTTATTAAAAATCGGAACACGGTATCTGATTAGCGAGATTAATCCAACGCGACAAAATCGGTAAGATCATTGACACTCGACACCGTTTTTTAGTCTCCGAGGATCGAAAATTTCTCTCGACATGTCAAGCTTAAATGTTCGATCGCTTCTGTATAAGATTTTGTAAATTTATTATACAACCTAAACCCAATCTGGCATAATTTGGTTTCAAAATGATCCTTTACCGTCGATGCTACCAGATGTTAGTGACAATCGCTAGAAAAGAAGATACCGCAATAGAATTCCTAATATCTAAGGAATTCTAAATTCTAATAATTCTAAAAAGGAACCAACAATGATATGGGTTGGCTTTGAACCAGTGACAGAATAAAAAGATGCTATAATTAAGAAGCACATAATAGTTAAATGAAATTCGGAATTAGTTGTGGAACTAACGATAATTACCAAGAATAAAAAATCGTGGAAGAATTCGTAATGTAGCACAAACGGGAGATAGTTGAAAGAGTGAAGAACCAAGGCCGATTTGAACGGGTTAAAAATCTCGAAGCATGTCGATTCGACGAACGAAACGAGAAACTTTTTCGTCGACTGGTTCGAGGACGACAAGTGAATCTAATGAAAGATCCTGATGCACGGTACGCGGCGGCTAGCCGTAGGTGTAGCAGCACTAGCAGCAGGTAGGAGATCGACCGGTTAAGAGGCCGAGAGGCTAAAAGACGACTGAAAGGGTAAACGGGGCCTCGTTAGTCGCCACCGCCGCATAATTGAATCGACTCGGAGCGACACGACCTCATTAACACCTTAGCGCCTACCCTACAGGTTGTCTCACGTTTCTTCTTCCTCTGCTTCGTTCTTCCCCTGTTTCTCTTCTCCCTTTTCGTCCTCTGCCGAATTCTTCTTTTACCGAATTCGCCACGCCGTTACGTTCGTGACGAAATTCTTAATTCGATTTATTTGAATATCGAGAAACCGGGACACGAAGCGTAAAGATGTTTATGGAATTCTTCTCGCGTTATGTTGCTTGGTATTTTAGTTTAATTTAAACCTAGGAAATATTGATAAACACATAGATATTATACCGTCAAATAGCGAAAAGAAACGACGAAAGTTTAAGATTAGAAGTAGTGAACCTTTCAAAATGAGAGATTACAGAGTTCGAACTTTTGGGATTACCGAGACCATGCTGGTGCTTTTTCACGAAATTAATATGAATTATCATTGGAATAGAAATATATTTATTTCTTGTTACTAAGTTTCGTCACAGTATGTCACGATTAAAACCATTTGCATCGAAGCGCAGACTAAAAGGTACCAGTTCTAACATTAATCGAGTGCCATCAAACTAGACTTAAATTATTCATTAAAAACCATCTCTTCTTTTTTTACAAATCCACTATAACGATTTCTATCGCGCAAGAGTTACTAATTCATTCTACGACATATTGTACATCCACGATATGTTTTCAATTTACTAAAATCTTTTGCAATTCCTTCGAAAATTTCAATAAAAATCAATGTAAACCTACGTCAAATCGAATAGTCACAAATCGAATATGTACCATATCATTTTCATCCCACCAAATTCTTCTCTCTGATGGTAAAAGTCACTATGATTTGGTGATTTGAAGCGACCTGTAGCGTTGTAGCGTGCGCCGAGGCAGCGTCGGACGAGCCGCGTCGATCGGAGTGGCCGATTGCACCAATTTACATGTCTCAATCCCATGTTAGCCTCGCGAGGGGTGAAGAGGGGCCAGGGGATGGAACGTACGGAACGTGTAGAGTCCAGAGGGTCGTGGGTCACGAGGACGTTCGTCTCGGGACGAGGGGGATCGGCGAGAATCGTTCGCATATTCATTAAAGAGCTCGAAGCTTCTCCAACCCCCTTTTGAGACAGATAAGGCGATCGGTTCGTCCTCTGTCTCTGTGGAAAAAGTGCATCGAAAAATCACGTCGGTGTTAAGGGGATATTCTTGCGTGGGCTTTCGGCCGATTGGCTTATCTTCAATAACGTTACGTGACTTGTAAATTGTAAATGAATATAAAAATACTTTGTAACGGTTGAATTACGAAGCGAATATTTATGAGTCGTATCTTTCTCCTGATGAACAGAAATGCATAGAAGTTGTCAATGAAATTAGAGACAACCATCTAATAAAAAGTACTCGCTTCTTAGATGTTAAAATCGTAGAAATTTAGACACTTGAAGCGATAATGACAGGAAGGAATCAATCTTCGTTTCTTCTTCTTTCTTTTGCGTTCATTTGCCAGAAAAAATATATTTCAAAATCTTTGTTCATTGTAAAAATCTTTATTATTTGTAAACTCGACAACTGAAATTGGTGTCAATAATCTATGAAGCTAATAGCTCTCATAGGAGCTCCCAAACAGTTCGTAGCTCCCAAAAGAACTATTTTAATTGTTCTTAAATTAATTGAACCTTAACCGCTATTCGATATACGCGCGAGTCTGGTGCAAGGAATCAACCTATGCGTTAGAAGGACTCAATTACGAATGAACAGTGAAAAACGTATAACAAAATTTGATAGATCAGATGCTACACTGAGTCTTATGGAGAGCAATCGCAGTTGACATCGCCTCAGGCACAAATTATAAAAACTGCACAAGTGGCCAGTAGCTAAATCGTGCAAAAACGAAATTCACCGTCGTGGTGGACTGAGAACAAGTTGAAAAGAAGGACAAGGCACAGGTAACCGAGGAAAGGAGGCCGAACGACCTCGATAAAGCCACGAGACCATCGAGGAACCTTAAACGTTTCAGCTCATGCGGAAAAACCGCACGACATTCCATCTTCTTCTCTTCCATTTTCCCTCTTTCTTCCTCACCCTTTTCATTCGTTCGGTTCGACCATCGTTGACCATCGTAAATTTGATCAGTGCTCGAATTAATAATCGGGCGAGGGGATAAAGGAGCGCGTTCGCGAGAGGCGAGGAGCTCCAACCGCGAGTAATTCTATACCCGTTGTGCGCGAACGAGCGATCAACCGAGTGGAAACCGAGGAGAAAGAGCTGCTTCGAGCCTCCTCGTGGTCGGTCCTGTGTATCGCGTTGCTCGTGCGAGGCGACACGAGGAGATAGAGAGAAGCTCGAGGAACCGGCGGAGGCAGTCGGAGCGGAGGAGAGTAGAAGCAAAGAGAAATCGACGAGGGAAACAGAATGCTGCGATTTGGAGAAAAAATTTGGTAAATGAAGAAGCTGCAGGTGAAGGGATATATAACGATGGATGAAGAAGAAGGATAAAAATTGGAGAAATTGTTGGAATTAATCTCGAAGAATCAGAAAAGATGTTGCAGCGATATAGATTTGCCAAGCCTTGAATCAAAGAAAAAAATGTGAATAAAGAGGAAATTAATAGAGCATAGAAAGAACGAAAGAAAAGAGTTCATCGAAAGAGTGCAAAGTCGGGAAGTTTAAACAAATTTTCGAAAAGTCTATGATACACGATTCAGTAAGGACCATGAAAGAAGAACATAATATGTAAAATAAAAGGAACACCAGGCTACAAAAATTAAAAGAAATTTGTGGACAAGAATAAAAATCGAGGTTAGGAAGATGTAGAAAAAATTCGGAAGAGTGAAAGCGAAGAAAGTCTCGGATTGTAAAAGAGGACAAGGATACAAAAAAAAAAAAAAAAGAAAAAAGAAAACTGGACCTCGAATGAAAATGATAAGATGCGGAATTAGCGATTGAAGAAGAGTGGCGGCGCGGCGTATTGAAAAGAGAAGAAGAAGAAGCAGAGAAGAAGCCAGGCGAGGAAGCGAAGAACCGCCACCATATAACCAACGATGCTCCATACAAGCGAGCCGCCACCACGAGCTTAAGAAAGTGGTTTGTATATTACGTCGTTGGCCTGCGGTCGCAGGCAAATCGCCGCTAAAACGTTCTGGCCGCAGAATCCGCCTTCCTGCTCGCTCTTCTCGTTCTCCTTTTCCATCGTTCCTCGACTTCTCCTTCACCTTCTCTGGCCAGTTGTGGATATCTACCTGGTTACGAGCGCGCGCACCGAAAGGCAAGACTTTTAAAATCCACGCCACGGAATATTCCTCCGGTAGTACGAGCCGCAAGAATTCGTAGCGCTTAATTGAACTGGTTCTGTGGCAACGTCTCGCTGAGTTTGCATGGAAATTCGCGCAGCCTTCTCCTTGAATTCGCGTTACAAATCGATTCCACGATACCTTCCCGCGTCGATATTTCAATATCGCATTTTTACTCGAGATATTTACGTTGTCAGAAAAGCGAGACGTTCTAGAGAACAACGTCGAGACTCGGGGACTTTAATGCTCGGTCAGGCGACGAACGTTGATATCTTGCCACGATTTTCGCGTGGAATATCGCTGGCTTTGGCGTTGGCCATAGGTGTCCCATAAAATAAAGAATTTCTCGTATTAACTTGCACGTTGCACTTCGTGCCGTTTAATCGCATTTGTCGTCAGATTTGAATCGACTTTCTATAGACAAATGTATTGTTTCATACTACGTAAGCAGATATATGTTACTCTTTTGGAATATCTGAAGAAATTGTTTTATCTGACCATTCCTGCAGTCGAATGTATGAAATCTCTTCCTCTAAATGTAAAGATTCTTTTCGGAGAAATTCGAAGCTGAAACTTCGCTTGGGCCGTCAACGCGTGACTTACATATTTTTGGGAGAAAGTGCAGTTGATCAACTTCGATCATAATGTATATCCTTTACAGAATGATCATGATACTGAAATGTAATCCAAACTATTTTAAATCATCTATACTAAAAAATGCTGGTTAAAGATTAAATGTAAGTCTCGGTATAAGAGACACACAGTTCAGATCAGTTAAAGATTACGCTTAATTCTCGACCTGAAAAGCAGACAACCAACATGAAAAACATGGCATTTTCAGTGTCAGCTTCGTCGAGGTTAGGAAGTCCAAGGGCGTCCGCGATCAGAGCGAGCCGGAAGCGGGCGTTGAGCAGTTCCCCGTACTCGGATCGTTTCGACATCGACAGCATGATCCGATTCAGTCCGAACAGCTTGGCCTCCATCGTGAACGGATCTCGGAGCAGCAGCGCGAGCGGCAGCTACGGTCATCTTTCCGCTGGTAAGCGATCATTTATCTAGTATCATTATTACCATACATGTCAAACTTATTGAATTATTCCCCAAGCAAGATTTACCGCGTAATTAATTACACGTTGTCTTCGCTCCAGTAAGAGAATCGCTCCCCTTTCAAACACTCCTACAAGTATTTGCTATACAGGGTGTCCCTTGGCATCGGGCAACTATATCGGCACGTGGAAACAATATCAAATAGCTGGTATTAAACATACGCTTATCTTCGAGTTGTAGCGAATTTCTTCTTTAACAAATTCAATCTGCATGCTTTTACGAGATCTATTCAAAATGTCCTGCGTGTATACGACCACAATACTGAAGTCGTTTTATCATTGACTGGGTGTGTGGATTAGACAGAATTGGGCAGGATTAGAATACGAGGTTCAACGTCGAATATCGAGGTCTATTTGGCTCAATTAGTTTAATTTCTTCTATCTTTCGATAGAAATGTTCCGACGTAAAATTCGTTATAACTCGAAAACAAGGTCTAACAGGGCACGCTAATCTTTTAGCGCGAATCTTTTTTATTGTTACCATGCGCAGAATCCATCGCCGAAGCGGTTGCCCGATGCTGCGGGGACACCCTGTATGCATATTTATACATATACAAACTCTAAAGACGTTCGATATGAACGACTCAAATTGCGCGGCAATTTTTGAATAATTTTTGAATAATTGGCCGGGCAGGTACAGGCCGATTATTCATCTCTCGGTTGTAAATTTTGGCGCGTCGTGGACTCGCGTGAAACACCTGTGCCTAATTATTCTCTTCTCCTGGATGGATGTTGCGAAAGAGGAGGGGATAACTGTTACGACCGATTTACATGGCGGGATAAATAAGCGGCTGATACGCGAGAGGCGGGGAAAGTCGCAATTAAGAGATCACCCGCGCCGGACACGAACCCGAAAACGTAAGTCACCGAGTGTTTATCCGATGTATTTCCACTGTTGGTCCACGTTGATTGATCGCTCGTAATTGCCGACGCGCTCGCGCCGCTTCATCGTCCACCGATCGGGCCTCGACGCGGCCATAAACGTTTTCGCGAGGCTATACACGACACGTGAATTATACGCATGTAATTACACGTGTAGCCGGGCAGCGCGGTCGTTAATGCGCGACTACCGCGTGACAGCCGTATTTTCCGAGTTATTGCCCACGCCACGGGACGGAACCAAGCAATCGACCGTCGTAAACGAGTCACACTTTTACACACGCTCCACTTGGTTCCTTTATTTGAGTATTTGCCGATTTTAAACCGCTTGACCGGTGATCAAGGGTGTTTAATTTACGTCAGAGTAAAAGACTTTTCGGTGAGAAATGCTCTTTCGAGATAATTACAGAAAGATTTAGATGATTTATCGCGCGATCCTTGTGATGGAGTCATATCGCAGAATTTGGCTATTTTTCACCGCGATCGGCGATTATGCCTGTTTAAAGTAACGTCAGAGTAAAATATTTCGGTGAACAAGTTTTTCTGACGATCGTATAAACGTTGGTTTGTAATTATTCCTTCGGACAAATATCGCATTCGTACAGGGCGAAAAGTACAGTAGTAAAAATCTACCTAACTGTTTTCTTTGGAAATGATCCATATATCGATTTATTTTTGATTGATTTAATTGAATAAAACGGTAGACTAATCGTTCAAATCCTAGAGACGAAAGCCTATTTCTAAATCAAATCGTCGAGATGGTTGCACGGCATCTAACAACGTTTGCTAGAAATATCTTTTAACGACATATACTTTCTTCGACAAAAGATAAATGCGTTGGGCAATATAAATTAATCTGAATTTATCCATCGATTGAATCTGAGATTATTTACTTTTCTCAAAACGTTTCGAAATTACACCTTATTAATAAACCACGAAAAAGCCTGCAAAGAACATTTCTCAAGATTCAATTTCAGAATTCCCAACAGTTGATCCAATCTCGAAACAGATCATGAATGTACTTCATCTATACCCTTACTTTAATCGAGTAACGATTCTCACGGAATCGGCTGAATATTACAGAGGCAGCATAATACGGGCGTATATCATTTGCTGATCGCGTGGAAGCGATTCAGCATTCGTCGTAAAACATTGGATCGTCGGTTTCTCAGGAAAACCGGGTCTCTGGCCGTCCCGAATTACCATAATTACCGGACCTATACGAAACGAATAAAGTCATTGGTGGTAGCGTTAACGTGGAAGGCCTCGTCCTCGTAAGGATCAGGTCCTGACGTTTAAGGGCGTGCGGAAGAGAGGCGGCAAGGGGGATAAAGGGGCATCGAATTAAAGTGGCGGTGCGCATGAAGCCATTATAAGGCCGGTTGCAACCGCGGCGCGTCCCACAAATCGGACCCCGGACCTCCTTGCTCGCGAGTTAAGAGCAGCCGGTAATTTGCGATTAAATGAAGTAATTAACGGATTAAAATTCAAGTGACGCGCGATCGCTGGTCGTTTGTCAGCCTGGCGTTGTACGATGCTCCGCGGGATGCTGCCCGCTCGTTAATGTCGCCATCGTACGCTACCGATCAGAGATTCTTCCCTTTTTCCTTAGGGACGTTCTTTTGTAAACGTACATTTCTGCGGGCAGAAATAACGCGCGTATATATATATGTGTGTGTAGAATAGTCGACGAGTAGAAGGAATAAAACAGGGAATTCGAAGCATTATCGTTTACTCGGAATTTTTTCGCGGTCTCGATGAGTCGGGAGAGCCGTGTTTAAGTCATTATAGGTCTCGCGGTGTCCATTTGGGAATTGTAAAAGGGAGTTCGTAATATGTTTCGTGATACTGATTACGATGTCCAAAAGGTGGCGGCTTTTTTTAGATAAAAATATGTGTATTGTATTTGGTATTTTAAAGTGTATGTATTTTTTGGACTGAATTTACGAAGAACTAATTGTCATTCATAGAATTGTACGTGTAATGATTCTAGGCTGCCAGTAGTTCTTTCTTTTATAGTATAATATATACAGAGTGGTTGGTAACTGGTGGTACAAGCGGAAAGGGGGTGATTTTACGCGAAAAAAGAAGTCGAAAATATAGAATAAATATTTTTCGTTTGAGGCTTTGTTTTCGAGAAAATCGAGTTTGAATTTTCGCTCGTTGTAACGGATCTCACTGTAGATAGTTGTCTCGATGGAAAAATTAAAAAGAAAATTTTTATTCTATATTTTCGACTTCTTTTTTCGCGTAGAATCACCCCCTTTCCGCTTGTACCACCAGTTACCAACCACCCTGTATATGTAATATTGTGACACGAGAGCTTACGAAATTTGTTTAATACTTTTTTATTTTACCAAATTTGAAAAGAATCAGTAGAATGAGAAGATAAATGCAATCATAGATTCTTGGAATAATATGTCGAATAAGAATTCTTCAATCGTAAAAAGTACAGCGTATGGTTTCATATCAACGTTCACCAAAAAACATTAAATTTCTTTCATTTGAACATCAGGTTCTGAGATGCTGGTCTAAAATGAGAATCGGATTCTGATAAAAAGACGAAAAAGCTATAACAAAAATTAAAAGATTGGAATAAAAGTATAAACGATTAATAAATCGCTACCTGTTTGTGTCTAAAGTAGCAATACCTGAATCACAATGCAACCGACCGTAAATTCGAGATTTTCCAGCGCTAGTTTTCATCTAAGAGACAGAGTGTTTTATGAAATTTTTCATAGGTGATGGTCGGCGTCGCGCACAGAGGATATCGCCGGTGATTAAGCGATTATCGTTCGGTATACGACTAGACAACCGGTTACCACGACGATGTACAGTCGATTCCACGAAATTATAGTGTTCTTAAATAAAGCATCGTAGGCGTGCGCCTCGTGCGTCCCTTCGGTTTTATGTTCATTGGAATCACGACGAACGATCAATGCACCGAGAGAAATACAACCCGACAAACATTTTACAGTCTCACGCGTAAAACGTAACTATTCTTACGTGCTTCTTCGCCCTAAGAATGAGACATAAACTCTGCTTGCAATATGGCAAGTGATTTTCCTCTTGTCTTTTGCAATCTTGCAATTTTGCTTATTGATTGAAACATAGAAAAAATCTACAGTCATTACTTGTTTATATTTTCTGCAGATTGGTATTAAAAATTCCTGGAAACATAATAAATGTATCTCTTCCTACGGATCACCTAATCCTCATCTATCTTATAATTAACTTTCTCACGCTTGATGTTGCGTGTATATAACATTATATTTCAATAAGTTGGTAATTAACTAAATGATAAATGTATCTGTTTCCAGCAAGCCGATCTTGAATTTCATATCATTGTGCTAGTCATCGATATGAATAATTCATAAGGGAGAATTTTTTCACAATTGAAAAAACTGATATTAATTACTCGTAGAACATTGAGAATAAGATAGGGCGAAGAAGAGAACTTGGGAATAAAGAAACAATTATTCCATGAATCTCTATAACCTACATAGGTTAAAGATCACATGGAAAGCGATCAAATTCGTGAGTTATTGGAATTGATTAAATGATTAAATATAATCAACGACGTAGGTAACGTAATAACAACCCCTTCCGTTCTCCTTTTTGTTTCTTTTCTTCCGCTCTAATAATCATGTTGTTAACGTAATGTTAATCTTCCGATAAAAAAAAGTCAGAAAGATGAGAAGAAATTCTTGGAAAGATAAAAATCAATTGACGCAGCTGTTTGCGTTACCAACTCCACGTACTTTATGGCAGGAACCAGTGATTAATTTAGGATGCAGAGAAATATTTTAAATCCCGTTTCTGCCCGTCTTCGCCGGTCATTACAAGCTTCGGAAACGTCGCGTAATTACTAAATGATACACCAAACTCGAGTTTTGTCGGTAAACTGCTTCGTTTCACGAGAAATGGCCACCGATCAGCGTTTCTGGAAACTATCTCGAAAAATCTTATTCGATTAACGTCGTCGATTAAAAAACATGGCGAATATTCGTCGTTATTTTAAAACGAGTCATCGTAAAATCGTTAGGCGTCCGTGTTAAGGCAACGTGCTCGCTTTTATGAAGCACACCGCCTAGAATCGTAGACACGCATGGGCGTGACCGGTCGCCTAAGCGCTTTGGCGCGCGTCCGCGATGGCACCGTCGATGGTGCTCCGTGACATCGACGATTGACTGCTAATCGGTGACGTGATTCTGTGCAGAAAGACTTAAAAGGTGATTCTAACCGTGTTGCAATAGATTCGAGACAATTTCAAGCGGTTTCTGTACGCTTACGTAAGCTTCCTAGCCTGATATTGTAACAAAATCGGTGAGTAACGTCCTAATAAACGAGATTATTCACGCGAATAGCACGAAGACGTGACAATCATTGATCAAATATTTACGAATTTACTAATTCTAATTATTTATAATTAAAAAACCACGCAAGATCATCTGTGAAAAAAAAGTCACGATTCGTTATTGAAAAATCAAGTGGAATTAACTATTGTAATAAATCGAGATGAATATCGCGGAATTATACGATTAATTAACCAAGTATTCAGAAATTTGCTAGTAAAAAGCATTTTTATCAACGTTAGATTATATCTACGTGGAATCGAAAGAACAGATTCATTTCTCAGAAAACGATTACGATTCGCTGCTCAAACACCGAGTTGAAAAGACTATCGTAATAAATAAGACTATTCGTACGTAAGAAATGTACGTAATAAAGTATAAAGATTATTAGCAACTATTTACAAGCGGAAGATATTTTTAGCCGCAGCTACATTGCATCTAATGTAGGTTCGAAAGAGCGAATTTGTTTTGTGAAAATTGGTCACGATCCATCGTTCAAACATCGAAAGTAGCTCCTGTTTGGTATACGTCGATCATACATAAATGATCGTGAGGTTTAATTTATAGAGCAGCGACAGGGAGCCTGTCAATCGTGACTTCGATTAGGAGGAAGCGTGATCTTGTAAGGCTCGTCACGTAACGCACCGACATCGCCATATCGAACGTTGGTTAATTTAGCCGTGGCAATTTATTGAGCGAACTCGCTGCCAACCGTGCGTATCGCTAATATTTCATCGTGCAACCAGCTACCGATTAAATCGTGTCTCAACCCAATTATGCTATATAAGCAAGCTTAAAATTTGACAATATCGGTATCGCTGATCGAAAGACATCTCGGTCGTACCATGTACGTATCGGCAAACCAGATGACAACTAAGATTGTAGTATGACGGACGTTTAAATCTCTGCGCGGATGAACAATGTAACGTCGTTGTTTGATTGATTTTGCAATGATGTAGCTTTGCAATAATGTGGTTTACCGCAGTGAAAATTTATTTATTCGATATAGACATATGGGAGTAATTAAAAATCGATACGTATTTCATAGAATTCAAGAATTTCAAAGAGAGTAGAGTTTTTTAACAAGCAACAGCCGATAAATACCTCCGTAGCGTTAGTTTATAATAATCTCGAAACAAAATTCGAACAATAAAACCTAGCCAATTAAATCTAACTAACCAGCTGATATTTTAATCGAATCTTCTAGAGACCGATTTTCAATTAACCCAATTTTATTTACTTCAATCGACAAAGATTCTCGTGCGGTTGATAAAGCATCCTCAATTAAATAAATTACACAACACGAAAACCATCGATAATCCAAATGATTTAACTCGTTACTCCCAATTAACGAGTGGAATATAATCGGAACTCTGCAACGTACATCTACAATGTATTTCCGTATCAAACTTACACATCCTGGCAGCATGCCCGATCCAACGAGCGCGCTTTCTCGATAATTAATTGCGAGGAAATCCAGTTGGCGGTTGTAGAAAGCCGAAAGCCGATACCGTTACAAACGAAACAGGAAAAAAGTGTCGGTGTAACAGCGAATTATTCGTACGATTGGTCGCTGATTTCATCAGGCGATAACGAGCAGCGTCGCTGTCACTACGTTGGTTAAATAGTTAACGCGAATTCAGTGGACGAGGGTGGCGATACACCGGGGATAATCGATAGAGATCGAAATCGGACCGCGTCCATTCTCTTGACAGTCGGGGCACGCCACGCCGGACTTCCGGCACGTAGGCCAAGCTTGCATTTCAATGCTACGAGCCTCTCTTACGAGACCATAAGATTGTGTGTACCGGTGATCGTGTAGGCTGCGTTATTTCTCGTTCTTTCTCTTCTACACGAGGAAAAAGGAACGACACGATACACGTCTCGATAAACGCGTACTTAGGAAAGACATTTATAAAATACCGGATAGATGGTGGGTTGCACCAATCGACTATCGGCGTTCGTTAACCGCGTTTTTGCTTTAGAATGAAGTTTGCAGATTGTGCCTGAAGTAATTACGATTAGATGAGCGATAACACGTTGCTGCATTCTTCCAGTATCATTTGGCAATTGCAAGTTTAGAACAAAAATGTTTATGCATTTGTAGGAAATTCAACTGTCATGTAAGGCGTTATACTGGAATAATTTTCTAGTAAAATTCCGAGATACAGAGAAAGCTTTGGATGACAAATTTTAATTTGTATTTATAAGATACGGTTACGAGACTCAATTCGATCGAAAATTACTCAGACAGTTACACGAGAACGAAGTATGTGTATTTGATGTACTTTACAACCCCATAATGGTGGTTAAGGGATAAGCGTGTAAGAATATGCAAAAATATATAAAATTTCTAAAGCGAAGTGTTCGTTAAAATATTTCAAGGGTGAAACTAATTTATACTTAGATTTCATTCATTTAGTCGTATTCTGCTAGTGATGCATTGCACATGGTCGTGCCATCTTTCTATTAGACACTTGTTTTTAAACGTCACTCTGCTATCTTTCAACGATTTTTTTCGATAAAATTGTTCACTGTTATTTATTAATTTTTCTTATCGTTTTCTGTTACAGCAATGAGCCCAGCTTTGGGAATGCACCCAGGTATGGCGCCACACCTGCAGCAACTTCAGGCGCATCTCTTAAGGAGCGCAGCTGCCGCAGCTCTTCTACCCCATGCTCACCCCCTACAACCCCCTGCACCACCTCCACCACCACCTCATCCACACCCCCATGCCCACGGATTATCGCCGCATTCGCAATTATACCCCGGTGTACCACCTCATTCCACGGCCTCAGCAACCCTCGGACCTCATGGAGGAGGATTGCCGCCAAAAACTGAGGTAAGCGTGGACATTTTTCATAATTTCCAATATTAACCAGTTCTTCACTCTTAGCCAATGACATTGATTTTAATCTATGTTAATATCATTTTGCATTTTAAAATAAAACCCGACGTTAAACCACGCAATTGGTCCATGAAAGGTACATATACATAGATATTTCGTCCAAGCTTAAAAATTGTATTATTTACACAAACTGTTGGTATTAAATATCCAATAAAAAAATATTTCTGATAATGTAAAATAGTATTCCCGAAGAGGAATTTCAAGCAAGCGAATACACTTGATTCTCGAATAAAATATAACCTTTCAATCGCTCGAATACCTTGAAAGAAATATCGAGCTGGAAATAACGAAGTACCTACCTATACTTGTACCAGTCTATGCCTTATACATGAAACATCGATTCGATGAATATGTAAAAACAATATCTGGTGGATCTTTCGTCATGCTCTCGTCTCACGCAATACACAATTCTAGCAAACATATCACTTAGTACAGCGCTGCATATCGCAGAATTACAGATGCCTGTTCGATTGTTAGTGGCAGTCAGGCATGGACGTATGCTCGATAGCTCGTCATCGATTCATCTGGAATAAGCAATAAGTAATCGTTCCCTCAGCCTTCCATGTTTTTCCTCCTACTAACCAAGTACCGTGCACGCCGTTCACAGTCTCTGCAAGGTTTTCAGAAGACTTCTCAGCTTCATCCTCGTGGCACGCAAGGAGCAAAGGGGGAGAAAGAGAAAAAGATTGGGTTACCCTCGCATGGTCCTCGGGTTACAAGCAATCTCGCGCACATTATTTCGCCAGATTCCACCCCCGTCCACCTGACCATCGTCTTTTATCTTCTTCCTTCTCCTCTTTAGCTTCTTCTCCACTCCTACGTTCTACGTTTGCGTCGTTGTTAAACGCGCTCTCCGTATACCCTAGCCCTTACTCTCTTTGTTAAACCTCTCGTTTCTATTCACCAGCGGTTTCTTTAAAGCTCTTCGTTTCTATGTTTCTAGCCGGCTTTCTGTTTCTCCTGTTTGCTCTGATTTATTTACATCCGCGGCGGCGTTTTCATTTTCTCCGCCAGCGACACGACTCGCCGCGTGTCCGCACGCTGTAAAGTTCCCGTGCCTGATTGCATCGACTCGCGTTTCTCGCATCGTTCCATAGTACGCTGTGCTCGTGCACGATCTTTCCCACAGGGAAGTGATCGATGGATTTATAGGCACATCGTAATCGAGAGGTTACTTACTTGTACGGGGATCTCGGTAGATCGATTCCTCGATTCCTGCAACGTTAATTCCGGTCGTCGTAACGTCTCTATGCTAATATCAGTTGATACATAGACGGCGGATTTTTCTGCATTTTTGTATTTACATAACTAAAGAAATGAAATTTAAAGAAAAATTTGTTTTATCTATCAAGTATAGTAACAAATACTCTAATTTTGGACATTTTGTGTATTTTTGCATATTGCAGGCACTGTGAACATTTTTCTGAACTTCAAATTTTACATTCTATAGTTTGTAAATTCTATATAGCACATAAAACCTGAGAATTTTCTATTTTCTATTTTATGTTAGTGTTGCTTTTTATCTTTGTAGATATATATAGCATTCTAGAACTGAAAATTTTCTTCCTACTTTCTAATTTCTTCTCCAATTTTCTTGTCTAACTTTTATATTTCCTTTTTATAGTAGCTTTATAGATTCAGGATTATTAGTTTAATACTCGCTACCACTGCTACTGTTTAACGAGTATTATAAATACGTACGGTTTATGGTATTCGACGATGTTGTAGTGTACGATAAATTTCACGATCAGACAACTTAATTGAAGGAAGTTCCAGTAAACCATTCACGCGTTTCTCGACGCACGATCAAGCAATATGGCGCTACACCGTCGTAAGCGCCTTGAAAGTGTTAATAATCTTTATCTACCTTCTGTATCTTTCTCGGCAACCAGAAGTGCTAAAAGTTTCTTCTTGGGGAACGTTTGCCTAATATCTTCCCAGGCCTTGAAACTACTCTCATCTATTCGTTACTCTTCCATTAACCTAAGCCGTGAAAGCTTCCAGAATTTGATAACCGTTACTAGAATCGAATAAAAAATAAAAATCTTCTGCCTCTCAGCTTTATATATTATCAGAGATGGAAATGTTAAACTAACGTTTCCGTTATTTGCAAAATTACGAAATATTGTCAAACATTCGTTTAATTTTTTCCAGCATTTACAAATTCGTATTCGATTACAAAAACTATTTTGCTTCCTATAATTGTTGGAAACTCCATTTATAGGTAAAATTTTCATAGAATTTTATAAATGAAACTCTCATAATTCAGAATTCCTTTATTTATATCTCATAGTTGTAAAATATTTATTTATTAATTTGATTATAGTATATTCTTGTTTCTGAATACCGAGAAGATTGAAACCAACAATTAACCAAAATTATATTCTAATCGCCAGCAGTTATACTCAAAACATAATCGCACTGCGATATCGTTAAAAATTACCTTACCATCTTTCTCCAACGTTCCGAGTTAGCTATCATCGAACGTCTAAAAAATTTTCAAAATTCCTCCATAGCGGATCAAACTGCTCAAACAACTGTATTCAATCGTTGTTCAATCCTCAAACCCTTGGAACTAGCATCTCCATTTCAGTTGCAATTTATCGCAAGGTAGAAACGAGAATGTGGGCGGAGTTATGTCGAACTACGTCTGTATCATAACACAGAAGCAGGCAACCATCGGTTTACGAGGGCAAGGAACGATCGATCGGCTGAGCGCAGGGCTATACGGTACGCGATAATTGCGAGATCGCGTGCAGATCGTGTGTCACGAGGCGAGCTTCCTTCTGTGGTACCCTGAACGCCGCTGTTTGTTTCAGAAAATCGCTGGCCTAGTGTCAAAGATCGCCGATCGAACCTTCTGAATTCCTGCGGCGATCGAATTAGCAACTATCCGTTCTCCAATATCCTCCGTACTTGCTACCAACTTTAAATCACCTGGAATGATAATCGCTTCACACTCGATGTAAATTGGAGTTCGATACGCGGCGCGTTATTAATCTTTTTTTAGCTGCATGACGTAAGAAATTATAGTGAACGTTTCGTGCGATCTGTTATTTCCATTAACGTCGATGTGACGTCCAGTTGAAGTCCAGGAACGTGTATTTAACGTCGGATAAAATCGAGGGAAATTTAATTAGTCTGGGTTAACAAGGAATTATAACAATTCTTTAAAACGTATATGAGGTGGTATCAAACGTGTTGGTTCGGTTAA
Organism: Bombus huntii; assembly: GCF_024542735.1. NCBI lineage: Eukaryota > Metazoa > Arthropoda > Insecta > Hymenoptera > Apidae > Bombus > Bombus huntii. The sequence continues at coordinate 13,950,278 of NC_066244.1, read as the reverse complement.
TGAAGAAACGCGTGATATAATTGTGATAGTCAGTTATATTAAAATCACTCTAGGTACAAGTACAGAGTTAGTATATTACGTCGTAATCGTCACTCGCTCAATGCTATTCGCTTGCTAAACTTGCTAGACTCACTACAATGATTGTGCTAGAGAGAGCATGTTCGTCTATTTATATTGGTAGGGGAGTACCGGAAAATGTGAATACGATTCCGATTGACGATTACACATAACAGGGATATTGTTTTGTCCGGAGTTGGTTTACCTTTAAATCTCGTACATCAAAACGGTGTTGATACTCCGAGGAAAAACAACAACATGAGTCACTCTCCATTCGAATCGTCCTATGACCCATGTGCCGCTACAGATACGTAATTCAGAGGGATTGGTAATCGGAGAGATTGACGATCGGTTTGCAGAGCACGGAGTCCTGCAGAAAAGCGTCAGAATCGTCGACCAGGTCGGTGACGGCCGAGGCGGACACGTCTTCGAGGAGAGCTTCTACGAAGGTAAAAAGGGAGCCTGCGACGACGACGACGAACGCTGCCACGACCACAGCACCACCTACTCATCCTCAAGGACTTAGCCCTAGCGAAGATCTTCGAGATGAACCTGGAGATTTTATCGAAACGAACTGTCACTGGAGGGACTGTGGTCTTGAGTTTCCTACTCAGGTGAGAATTTTAATAACGCTTTTTGAATTGTAAAATTTAATTAGCTTCTTAATATATACAAGTTTCTAAATTTTCACGTAATTTTGCTTTTATTCCTATCGTTATTTTAATCCAATGTGATTGTAAGCTTGTAGCATAAATTCGTCTTGTTTTTATATTTATTACATAAACGAAAAGAGGAGACGCAATATATATAGGTACAACTTAATGTTATATAATAGTGTGTCCTAGTGCGTTAATATAAAAGTTAATTTAATAGTTCTATATTTTGGTTCTTAAAATTAATACTTTACATTTTTATCACTTACAGGATGATCTTGTGAAGCACATCAACAATGACCATATACATGCGAACAAGAAGAGCTTCGTTTGTGGTTGGGAGGAGTGCTCGAGGGAGGAAAAGCCATTTAAGGCTCAATACATGTTGGTGGTGCATATGAGAAGGCACACCGGTGAAAAACCTCATAAGTGTACTGTGAGTACATGAAACTTCGAACGAAGATTCGCAACGTGCTAGTTAAATATTTATATTTATGCTATAATTTGTGTTATTACAGTTCGAGGGATGTTTCAAAGCATATTCGCGTCTGGAGAACTTGAAGACGCATCTGAGGTCCCATACCGGAGAAAAACCATATACTTGTGAATATCCTGGTTGCAGCAAGGCATTTAGTAATGCCAGCGATCGCGCGAAACACCAAAACAGGACTCATTCCAACGAGGTAATTATTAAATATAAAATCAACCCCCTCTTAATTGGCGGGATACTTAATTATAGAAGTTAAGATTAAATACTCCAAAATTAAGCAATCTCTAATTTAAACTATTTTAACTAACTATACCAATTAAGACGTAAGTCCAAAATTTCTAAAATTAAATGTACACCAAAATCAAACTTCCTAAATTGCATTTCCAAAATTTAAAAGCATGATCTTTGTACTCATGCTATAATCTTTAACACCGTGATTTCCAGAAACCATACGTTTGCAAGGCGCCAGGTTGCACGAAAAGGTACACCGATCCATCATCTCTGAGAAAACACGTGAAAACTGTGCACGGTGCAGAATTCTACGCCAATAAGAAGCACAAAGGAGGCGGTGGAGATGGCGGAGGCAGTGACGAGGCTGGTGCAGGTGGTCATAGCCCTAGCAGAAGTGAAGATCTGCATCCGAAGACACCTAGTTTGTCAAGTCCGAGTGTGAAATCTGAAAGTGAAGCGAATAGTCCACCTAGTATGATGCAGCAACAAGGTAGCCCATTAGTTGGTGGTTGCAATGACGAAGTTGCTGGTGTCAGTGCATTGACTGGTGATGGCGTTACCTTGGCTGAGGAACCTTGGAACGAGGAACCCGATGACTTGGATATCGCTGATCTGCCAGTTGCTCTACGTGCCATGGTAAGTTGTATACTTCCTTGAGCTTAGCAGTATTCCTGACAATATAAGACGGTCGTATAATTGCAAATCATAAATGGGAAATATTTGATTATCATAATAGACAGAGATACGAAATATGTAGAAGACGATTTCAGTAACAACGATAAGCTACATTTTCATTCTACCTTTGCAATAACAAATCTAAATTACTCAATCCAAAATGATCAATTTCTGATTAATCCAACAGGTTGGCGGAATGGAATCGCAGCAGCAACAACAACCTCCTCCTCCTGCTTCGAGGAATCGTCTGAAAGGCAGACTGAACGCAAAGGGCATGCCGAGCTTGCCAGTAAGCGTGTCCGGTATGAGGGGAACACGTGGTATGGGTCCTCAGGGTAACATCGGGGACCTGAACAGGAGGATCACTGACCTGAAGATGGAGGGTGGCGGTCCCGCCCGCCAAACGAGTCTTTCTGACCTACAACTCAGGCTGCAACCTCTCAACGAGCCACGAAGGGACAGCAACAGTACTGTGAGCACCTATTACGGTAGCATGAAGTCCACGGACTTTGGTAGTAGAAGAAGCAGCCAGGCTAGCGGGGTCAGCGCTGTCAGAATGGGTCAAACTGGACCTGGAAGCTTCTACGACCCCATCAGTCCAGGAACATCACGAAGGAGCAGTCAAATGAGTACCACTTCCGGTAGAATGAACCCACCGAGTCATCTTCAAGGACCTTACTCGACGAGCAATCTTGTCGTTCAGACGCAAAATATGTCTCTTCAGGTTGGTAGATGAATATTTTATCTCTTTTCTTATTACGTTTATTTTGGTTGGACTAATAATGTGCGTGGAATATTTAATGTAATGTAACGATAAACTTAGGGTATCCAGGGTATGCCAGGAGATTGGAACGGTCCAAGCGGCCATTGTACGCAACCATCCGGTGATCGTCGCATGTCCGAACCCACCAGGGGTCACCAGACCCAAAGAAATTCACCGCCTGTACCACCCAGACCAAGATCTGCTCAACTTCCAGAACATCATCCTAATCAGGAAGTCATTCTGGATGAGGTTGGAGAAGGTGAAATGGTGGAGAATAAGCTGGTCATTCCTGATGAGATGATGCAGTACTTGAATCAAGTAAGTGTTTTCTTAAAGCATCTTATACGTAGTTCTATAAAGCAGCGTTCGCTTAAGCTTCAATGAATCGGAAGATCGTGTTGTAACAAGTGTATCGTAAAACAAGTAGCGATTTTATTCCAGAAATACTTTCCAATTGAATTTTAGCGGAAACAACTTATAACGATAAACAATTTGTTATAGACTAATGAATCAATGTATTTACTAATCTATTTTTTCTTTCTGCAGGTTCAAGCAGGAGGAACTCAGGTGAATTGCCGTAGCAGTCCCTTACCAATTTGCCAGTCCCCAATTTGCACAAATCCCTTGCACTACCAACGTCAAATACAGCCTACTTGCAACTACAACCAGTCTCACCAACAAACCTGCTACCCGCCACCACAACCAGCTCAACCAACGTGCACGAATTATCAGAATACCTCTCCATCTCCTTACAACCAATGTCCTAGCTCTAGACCTCCTCAGTCTAATTCACAATACTGTCCTCCACCCTCTTATCCATCTCAACCGAACGGCGGGCAAGTGCTCAGTCCAGCAGCGGGTCAAGTCATGTCACCAGGATCTCACTACGCTCCCAGTCACATCAGCGATCAGCCTCTAACTTCACCAGCAGCTGGTGCCCTAGCGCCTCAACATCCTCCACAAAATCTTCCTCAAAACTCTGCTCAGTTAACTAGGAACTGTCCCCAAAACCACATGCACCATGGCTACTACCCTAGTTACAATTGTCAGGCACAAATGAACGCGAATTGTACCGGAAATCCAACCAGCCAAGTGAACCACCACACAAACCCCGTTTGTGCTCCACCGAATCACAGCTCTATGAACCAACAACAGTGCGTGCAGATGCGATCAACTGGCAATTGTCCACAATTGTCTCCTCACTGCACTCAACAGCCAGCTATATCTAATCAGACAACTATGAGCCATGCTAATCCACAGTGTGGTCAAGTAGCCAATCAATGTACCAGGCCAATGGTGACACCTAATGGCCAGGTGTCAAATATTCACCCTGTTCAGCAGAGCACAGTGCCCAACCAATGTGCTCAGATGTCGCCACACTGTTCTCAACTGAACATCAACAACCAGGCTAAACCAATCACCAACATAACCAGTCTCCAAGGTTGTCAACAGCAAACACCACAGCAAAATACACCTTGCCTGCAAATGGCCAATTGCGCTCATCCCAATGGTGGCCATAGATCAGTGAACGATTCTGCTTTACCGAAGAGGACGTCTCCACAGCTGTGCACTGCTCAGCAGACCAATTGCAGGATACAACAGCAGCAACATACTTGTACACACAATTGTGCTCGAACCAATCCTCCAAATCATCAACAGTACAATTGTAACTGCCAATGGGGTTACGGCGGAGATCAATGTTACCACGAGCAAACCGGTGCTGCTATGCCAGAGATTCAATGCAGAGACATCAGTCAGTCTCAACAAGGATCTCCTATGAAGCCTCCTCAAGGAATGAGACAAGATTCGTACAGAAGGACACTGGAGTATGTGCAACAGTGCAGGAACTGGTCTGGAAACGCACAGACCCACGAAACAAATGTCTCTAGTTCTACTCACCCCATGTCGCTGCCACAGCCATTGCCATCAAGTGTCAATATGGTGGTCAACGACATGACTTCGTCTCTGAGTTCGTTGCTCGAGGAGAACAGATACTTACAGATGATCCAGTGAATATCGTAATCGCGATATGAATATATAAATATAGATATATATTTTCTATCGTAACCTTTTTTGATACTATCGTTTAATAAGAATGTTGGAACGAAGAAATAAATAATACATCTCAACTTTTGGAGATGGAACCTTTGTATTTTTGATAAAGACCGATTTTTCTTATTCTTTGTGTAGAAACGTGCACATTTCGTAATTGTTAAGCGCCCAGTCGACGATCGCTTAAATTAATTGTTAATTAGAATTGTGGATCGCGTCCTCGAAAGATGGATGACGTTCTCGGTGATTGAGAAACGATCGCACTCGAAGTGATACGTATTACGAGAGAGTTCAAATGTGTTTTCTACTACGCTGCGTTGTTTATAGGATATAGTATGTATTTTGTACAAAAATTGACGGAACCTCGGGGTGCCTTACAGAGCTAAGCTAAATGGAATAACGGAGTAATTTATTATTTTTGGAGGATTGTATTTAAGACGTTTAACGTCTAGAATTCTGTCAAGCGAAATTTATAGGATTATCAAAGCACTACGCTTACGGGCGAGATCTCCGTTGGATCAAGCTTCTGTTTGTCGCACAAAATTTTACGCGTGTGAATATCGACACCGCGTCAGAGATTGTGAGATACTTTTCGAGAACATCCTTGTAACCGTATTTTTGTACGACCAGTCTTTTCAAAGCGTGCCAACATACCGTTCTTATCGTTTCATCGTAATTTTATCTTCTTAACGTTAACAGCGAATGATAAACGACGTACATGGTGACTTTATAAAAATACATTTTCTATGCGATGGTGCGACCTGCTAATGAGATTAATCGATCGAAATGAAAAAATAGACAGCCAATATTAGGATATAACGATGTGTAGATAAATCGTACTAATGTAAGAGATTATTAATCAACGCTCATGTACCACGTGCATGATACAATTAGACAATCATTTCGTAAAAATGTGTTGAATGTGTGTACTGATGGACGAACGAGTGGCTCTATGCGTGTGTCTTTCATAAGAATCATTGTAAAAAAAAGAAGCGCAAGGCAACTAAAGAAACATTTCTAGATTATATATATTTGGTCTTTTGATCGACCTAAACGATCATAATAGAATCCTTCTAATTTTATAAAATGTATCATCGTCCAGTGCCTTTCATCGTCGTGTCGGTCGATGAGAAATTAAAGAGTACGTTGAACAGTTGAAAACTTAGCGTACCTAGAGCTGTTTTCTTTTTCTTCTTTCCTTTTGTTATGCAAACGATTTTGTACGAATTTTATTATATCTACGAAAGGCGAGGAGTCTTGTGAATATTATACATATCTTATCGTATACATATAGCGTAGTGATTCAAGTATGTGAATGGAAGGAGCATGACAAAAGTTTTACATCTTGAGAATTGTTAATTATTTTAAAATAAATCATATCGATCCCATCAACGAAATATTCTCGTTAGAAGTGCTTCTAATAATCTTACCTGTCTCGTTTAATATTGCGTTTAATATGCGTTTAATATTTAGAAAACAATACTTACAGAAGACATACGAAATAGATGAATAACAGATATCTGGCTTTTTCAAGGAATCTTTATTTATACAGTGAAATTAGTAGGTACAATTTGTAGAAGGTACAAAACAGGAACGGATTCCAGAATGATCACATACAGAATCTCGGTTAGGAACAACGAGACGTTATTTACATCGATAAATTCATGGTACATTGATAATAAAAATATTGGAGCATGAAAAAAGAGAAAAAGGAAGTTTAGTAGAAATATTCGTATCGATAGCTTTGAATCACAATGATATGTTTCAAAGTCTTTTCTTAAATTACGAAGACAAGTTACATTTCGTACGTAGATTTAATCATTAGACGAGACGACACGTTTTGTTCGTGAAAAATACGTATCTTTTTTTTTTTTTTTTAATATATAGGATGAGCCCAAAAAGATAAAATCATCCTAAAATTATATAATTCTTCTTGGAAACGAGAGCCGACACGTTTTTCGAGACGAGACTCAAACAAGCGTGTTCTTCACGTTTCTGTGCACGACGGAAATAAACGCGACGTAAACGAACGATTAAAAATTGTAGGCGTCTCAAGACGTGTTATCGGGTGGTGGTTCGTTAGGAACGCCACTCGAGTCGAGCTTCTCGGTATTTTTGGCGTCCTCGGTGGTCGATGATTCAGGTACCTGAACAATAACACAGTCATGAAATACGTCGTTCTGTAACTTATTATTAAATATATCATACCAGTTAGCATACTATTATCAAGTATGTAGTATGTGAATGGTAAAAATAGAATAGCAGACGTAAAAGGCAGTAGAATATTTCAATTTGCTAAATTATTAGTTAATATACCGATATGTATTTTTGAAATTATTAAGATACACTAAGACGAAGAAGTAACGACAGTAAAAAGTTTAAAAAATGGATTATATAAACGAAATATTTAGTATTCCGCGAATAAAATTCAAAACAACGGACAAAAAAATAAGGATAAGGAAAAATTGTTCTTAAAAGAAGACAATAAATTTGAAGTAAAGAACCTGCTACTGTCAGACTGCGATGACATCGCACGTAAATATCAAACCCACGACCACAGTCACTTTTAATAGAACGTTACGCGCGAAACCCACCAATGAATTATCGTCTCGTGAACTCAAAGACTACACGACACGTGCCAAAAACTTGGAACCACGTATTCCATTCACCAGCAAACACAGGAAGCTCACAGGCTAAAATATCTTCTACAATATATGAAACATCCATACCTGACGAGGTAGATCCGACAAAGTAGTCCCTAACCTTCGACTAGGTAGGACATCAGGCATGGGAGGAGGAACAGGCGGTTCCCCATAAACTTCATGAAGCTCCTCTAACCTAGTACTCAACGCAGAACCTCTTCTATTGGTCGCACTCATCTTATTCATCAACCATTTCGCCTGCTCTTCCAACCTTTTCAACCTATCTTCCCTGGCAGCTAAAGCTTCTTCCGGTGTCCTACTCTTTACACCAGGAACCTTCTTGTCTTCCTGTTTCCCAAATCCACCAGCTTCTGCCGAACTCGCGTCTCGTTTTCCAATTTCACCTGGTGAACTCGACGAAGCAGATTCTGTCGTGGCAAACTCTTTGACAGTCTCTATGCTCGACGAAGAGCCCACAGAAACGTTATCCGAATCGACAACGCTTTCCATTGGTTTGGTGGGTCGCTTTTCCTTAGAGCCCACCATGTCCTCGCTTGTCGGCGTGTCGAAAGACGAGGAAACTTGTCCGTTTGACAACGACGCGCCGAAAACTGGAGCAAAAAATCGATTAGATGGACCGACGATCAATGGATCGCTGAATTGGACGTTTTTCACGATCGAAGGTGCCACGCTGGACGGAGGAAAGGGCCCGATAGAGAACACAGGCTGTGTGTTGGCTACACTGGTTGCACTAGGTACATAGGATGTGGACAATTTTGAGGAGTCTTCGTTCTTTTCTTTCTCACCGTCCGTATTCGTCGTGCTTCGAGCATCTTCCATTGCGATTGACGACGATCCACTGTGAGTTTGTACTGGAGCATTGAGACTGAAAGCTTTGTTGACGTCTTTCACGATGACTCCTTCAGGCTCTGGAAGACTTGTAGACCAAGATTCGATGGTTGGTACCATATGATCACCCTTGATGTCTTCTGTAGCATTTTCATCGTTTGCAGCTTCGAAGGTTGCTGACGTCACGTTTATACTGCTCTCGATTCCTATGAGATTCTGGATGACGTTTGTCAGAGCCTGGTCCAGGGGATTTAGCGATTCTTGTGGACTTCCTGGGATCAACTATCGAAGGAGAGAAGTCTTGAGTACTTTGCGATTGTTAGTGAGTTTGGATTTAACAGAAAATGTATTGAATGTTTGTTAACTTACTGGTGACTCGTTTGTAGATTCAGCATTTAGAGTTGCCTCCGCGACTTCGGTCTCGTCTAGCTCCGCTTCTGTTTCTGGAGTAGGCGTTCGTTGCTCCAGTGTCGCTGAGGAACCTGTCTTTGGCTCGGATAGCTCGGTGTCAGTCGGTTGCTCTGATTCTGTGTCTGGTGTTGGTGCTCGGGGACTCTCCTAAAGATGCATTTTTCGTTATGTGTATATCGTACATTTTTGTTACATGTAAAATTTCAGTATTTGAACGAATATCTAATATATTTGTATGGTATAAAAAATTGCAAGATTCTAGTAGACGTTAAAGATAATCGAATTATTAGTAACCTTTCGCGGTCTTCTGCGTGGACCTAATCTAATTCTTCCTTCCACGGCATTGTCTTCTTCGTCGGTATCATCCCCTCGTTCGTCGCTGAACCCACTTTCCGCACTGTATCGAAGAATTGATAAGAGTTGATTAATTAATATTTAATTTAATTAATAAGAGTTCACCGATATGAAGATTATAATTGGAAACTTATATTCTTATTCTATATTAGACGTGTAAATTAGTTGGAGGCATTCGTAGACTGAAATATTTTGCTATCTTACAACAATTCCAAAGAAACCACATCTATAACTTCGCTTAACGTCGTCGAACGATAGAAATTACTTTAATGAATTACACTCATATTGTTTCTGTAAATTACCTATTGTTGAAAGAATCGTGAGAAGCCAGAGCTTTTCTGGCTGCAAACTCTCTTCTCAAACTTCTCCACTCTAATTCCGTGTTCGTGTTCTTCTGTCTAGCGGATTCCCATTTCTCGCGGCAGTATTCCAATTCCTGCTTCAATTCTTGTAACATTTTTCGCTTCTGCTGCAACTCGTATCGAAGAATCTTCTCGTGCGTGTGCAACTGATGATGTTGTGCTTGCATTCGATCGACTATCGTCCAGGTTTTGCTTAATTCCGCCGACACCGTCGATAATCGCTTTTCCTAGAGACGTATGCGAGAATTAATTTAAAAAACTGTTTTGTAAGACGATAGAGAGAAGGAAATGTGAGATTCTTATTTGTTACCTGTTCACCGAGTTTGCATTCTAAATGAACGTTCAACTGTTTCATTCGATTCATCTCCTTCTCCAAGTGTTTCTTTTCCAATATTAATTCTTTCAGGCGAATATACGTTTTGCTGACTGAAATCACCAATCTGGGACCAGCTGGAGTGTCGACTGACTTGTAACAGATATTGGGGTCAGAAGAGGATGCCGCTGAAGCGGACGGAGCACATTCTGCGTGACAGCTCAGCAACTCCAATAAGACACGCCAAACCTGAGACAGACAATATCTCATCATTAGATCGCGAATCTTTATGCGAGTTTATATTTTTATGAATATATCTACCCTGGATATCTTACGTATTTTCTATTTTTTCTATTTTTAAATTATAATCACATTTAATCCCTTTGAAACAGATTTTTCTTCGAAAAATACGATAATATAATGATATGAATCATAATATATTCAAATTTAAAAAAAATGGATCAAATATAATTTACCAAACGAGATGTACAGTTAGGTCACATCTCAGTGATACGAGGAGGATTCTAACGATCCTGCGAAAGGATTAAATTGCTCGTAAATATTTGAAAGAGGAAATGAAATTTGTAATTCTTACTTTAGGTAGATTGTGAGCTATGTCTTCTTGTTGTAAGTCATCTTCCTTTTTCTCTGCTTCGACCTCGGTTCCGTTCTCTCCGTCAGCGCGTTTCTGGGACGGTTTGCTGCCCTCGACTTGCTCGATTAAATCGAGAAGAAGCTTGGGAAGCGCGGCGGCCTCGGTGCCTTCCTCTCTCGCCATGTTGCAGATCAGGTCGTGATTCTCCTGTTAAAATTCCAAAATAACCAAAATCCACAACAGGTATGGGCAAAAGCGTGGTCAGTTTTAGGAAAACATATCATAATTCTCCAATACCTGAAGTAACTGAGTCAATCGATCGAGATCCATGTCGGCAGAGGTAGCACCCAACAGCATCTGCGTAAACAGGCTATTAATCAGAGACATCTGATTTTGAAGATCTCTGCAGTCCGCTTTGGTGAGTCCCAATTGCGACTCCAAATTTGATATTTCCGTATCCTGCGTGTCGATCTGTCCCAAACACATAGAGAAAACTACATCTGAAACGTGCGTTCTATCACAAGAAATTTTCTATTCAATTATTCGAATAACAGAAAGTTAACGATGACTGTCCTATAAAAAAAAATAAAACAGAAAATTGGGGTGACTTTCTACCACATGGAAACTCACTGCCCAAGTATTTTTTACCTTAAAAATTCCTGTATCACTAAATTTAGTTTCATTCGACTTTAAGAAAATTCAAGTCGATATTTTTAGTGCTTTCTGCAAAAGATGTTCCTAATACTTAACGTAGCGGACTGTGCATCATGCTATTGCATGAGTATCGATTTATAAACTTAAATGATTTTATAAATAAATTAGATAACTTATAGACTTAATACCTTCTCGTCAGCCTTCTTTAGATCCTCCTCCAAGCACTCGCACTTTTTCAACGAGTGATCCAATCTGACCCTGGTTTCAGCTAACTCTCTCACTGCCGTCTCCTTCAGTTCGTTCAGCACTTTCAGCCTCTCGTTGTAGAGGCTCTTCAAGCTATTGATATTCTCCAGCTGACGTTCGCACTCCAGGCCAACGTCGTCCTTCTGTTCTAAGAAGCTTCTGTCCCCAAGTTGCAGCAGAATCTCTGCTAGATGGTCCTTCAGATCGTTGGCAGCACGTTCCCTGAAGTAAACGGCCTCTCGTGACCGGTTGGTTATATCCGACAAGCAACGGATGCGATACCGATGCTGATCCGGTTCAGTCTCCAAATGGTATCGCAGATCGTCCACCTTGTCCATTTGAATGCGAATGTCGTTCCTCAGCTCGTCGGATATCTGATGCGAGAAAGCGAAATTTTACAATTTAGATCATTTGATATTTGTAGAGGTAAGTTTGCAACTTTTCGATAATTACGAAAGTCAAGTTTGTATTATTAATTGCGAAAGTTCATTAACAAGGGAAGTTTCAGAAATGATTTTGAAAATACCTACTTTGTCAATAATTATAGGAATGAAATTCGATTTATAAGTTTCTGGAGGTTTGAGGAAGGTAAAAGTTTCGAAAGTAATTTGGCGAATAATATTTCGATATTTATGAGACCGCAAATTTTGGCGTTCGATGTTGAGATAAGTTGCAGAAATAATTTCGGAGATATTTTGCCAATATTTATGAGGGTAAAATGTGGGTCATAAACTTGAGCGTTACATAAACTCGACGTTAACGGAAAATTTCGGAAGCAGTTTTGGAGGTAAGTTTTCGATGTTTCTAATGAAGTTTGGTTCGTGGAACGAACTTTTTATTTTCTTTAAAACGCTAAAAATAACGCTAGAGGACAAAACTATAGAAATTTCAAAACCTCCAATTAATAGAAATCTTCGACTGACCATTTTTATCAACAAAGGTCGTTTTAAAATTAGTTGATCGTGGGAATCTAAGCGTTTAGCTACTCTGTAGGTTAAACTGTCTCTTTGTTCCATTCTGTTTCGTTCTGTTTGCTTGCCTCCACGAGAAGTTTGTTTTTAAAGCGAAAGGTGTAAACTTGCCGGCACGTGCTTTCTGTCTTAACTAGATTTGAAAACAACTTACAAAGGACCGATTTCAAGCGACCGACTTTGTTCCAATTTTAATCAGCATAGAACCCTTCATTTTCTACTCTATTATAAATAGAATACGAAAGAAAAGTTTACTTTTAAAATGCTCGTTAGTCGTTGAGCTTCTAGACGTTGCGCGGCCAATTCGTGTTCGCTTGCTCTCTGATCTTTCTCTCTAGACTTCTTCAATCTGTCATTTGCCGCGATTGTTTGAGCTTGTTCGTCTTTCTGCGCGGACCTTAAAAGATCCAACATCCTCGAAGTTTCCGAATGAGCTTCCTTCTCCGCGTCTAATTCTCGTCTAAGCCGCTCCATTTCCGACGAAACTGCTGCTATTGCTCTTTGCCTTGCCTCCCTCTTCATGATTAATTCCTTTTTGAAATCTTCGATGTTCGTCGTGCGATCGACAGGCGGACTTTCTTGCGGATCGTCTATCGATTCGATTGGACCTGTTTGAAATAAAGTGATCGTATGATAGTTTAAACAATCGCAACACATTCAGTTTTCCTTCGCCTCTTTATTAAGAGAATTTTTATGTCTTAAGAGCAATCGGGGCAAAGTTTATCAATCTATTATTATTTTGAATACAAAAGCACACGAATTTCTCTTTAAAATTAAATACATATATTATGCGTATTAACGAAGATAATAACTTCTCTATTGTGTATTTATTTCTGAAAAAATTATTGTTGGAGCCTAGAGTATCACATGTCTTTTTGTAAAGATATAAAAAGTATGTATTACCAATAATTGGCGAAAATGATGTTTCCACACGACCTAAACAAAATTGTATCCTTTGGAAGGGTTAGTTACGAAGATATAATGATTCCTCTTACATCTATTTTACCATATTCCTAAGTCATATTTACTTCGTACAAAAAAAAAGCTTTATTCCTGCCAACATCGTAGTTGATATTAATTATAGTTTTAATCTCACTAGCTGAACGTACCAACGTCTTCCTTCAGATCGTCATCATCCTCGCCCTTTCTCTCAGTCTTGATAGTCTCCTTCAGTCTTTGAATCTCGTCCAAAGCGTCCTCGAGAGCCTTTATCTGCTTCTTCTTATCGGATATCTCTTCCGACAGCTGTGCTTTTAATTCCGAAGACCTCTGGCTCTCGATATTTATGATTTCCTCCTTTTCCAGCAACGACTTCTGCAGATCTTGCTCGAGGCTGGAGATCTTCGCTTCGGCAGTGCCCTTTAACACGTTAAAGTTATCGATTTCCTTCAACAATCTCTCCGTTTCCTTTGTAGCGACGTCGAACTTTGTCATTAAATTTTCGTACTCTTGTCCGCGCTCTTTCAACCTCGATTCTACTTCCTCGTGTTGCGTTTTTGCTTCCTATAAAATAATCATCGCTCTTATTTTCGATAAATTCGATGAATAAATACTCGTTGCATTTCTGCATGATTACGGTTTCTAGAAATATATTGCAACACACTATCTACATAAACTACAAAAGTGAGATCAAATATTTTGACAAGTATTTTAAACAAATTAATATAAAAAAATTCGGTCGAGTCTCCAAAAATGAAGAAACACGAGCAAACTCACCTTGTAAGCCTTCGTCAGCTTCCTCACTATCGCCTTCTCCTCCGTCAGCTCTTTCACCAGCCTCTCGTTCTCACATTGATATTCTGATCGCTCAGCCATCAGTCTTTCGACTTCCTTCAACAACCTCGTCACTTCTTTCTTATCTACACCCTGTTCCACTTCATCCTCTAATCTACCTTCTCTCGCTTCAACCTTCGATTTCTTTAAATGCAAATTCGAACGATCACCATCGTTCCACTTGGAGCTTCTAACATCTTCCTCAACGTACGCGACGCTTACTCTAGAAACAGTCTTTGCTCGAGCCTCGTCCACTTGCGTTTTAAATTCGTGTTCAGGTACTTCGATGCTATTTGGAAGCCTATCACACAGATCATCGATTGTCTGTCGACAATTCGAGTCTTGAATCTCCTTTGAATCACAGATACTCGTAGAACTTTGTCTTTCGTCTTCTCTATCGAATCCTCGAGTCTTCACCACCGTCTCCAGCCTTTCTATCCTCGAACGAATCTTCCTTAAGAGGCTTTCCAATCTCTCGATCCTAATCTCCATCCTACGCCTTTCATCTTCATCTTCGTCATCTCTTTCATCGTCCATCGTCAGTCTCTTCCTCAAAGCTTCGTCCAGCGCTTCCGAAGAAACCACTCGTCTTCTCAGTTCCCTTTCTCTCGATAACTCCATGTACAGTGCCTCCAAATTGGCCAAAGTCGCCGTGTTCGCGGAAGCCAGCTGCTGATTGGCCATAGCAAGCTGCGAGATCACCTCCATAGCCTTTTGATTCTGCTGAGAGAACGAAGGGCTATGTTCCTCGGCCGTCTGCCAACCTGTCATCTGCGCCGCGTACGTCAACTGCAATATAAATAAGTGGACTAATTTCAGAGACGTTAATTGAACCGAGCCGATCGACGATCGGAATTCTGGTTCAAGGAATGGTTACGCGGACCAGCCTGTTGCTTTCTTTGCATTGCGTTCTACAGACTTGCGTCACGATATTACGTCCGTTTCGATGGTAAACGAAGGGAAAGATAGGAACGACAGAAACTAGGAATTAGGTAAATTTTGAAAAAATAAATTAAACAAATCTTGAACGCGTGAACAGTTGTCTCAAAGATATGATAAATGTTAAAGATTATTCCACTGAATATCCAAGCTTATTAATACGACGTATAATTGATTGCTTAAGCATCTTTGTGATTGTTGCGAAATATGTACATACTCGCGTTAAAAGTCTCATAACTTCTACGTACATTCTCAAATCTGTTTCAAACTTTTCCAGCGCAATGATGATAATCAATGTGCCTGGTTACAATACCATTGACATTTCGTAAATATCAAAATGCCCGACAGCCACTGTAACCCTAGTTCAAACGCTATTAATCATTTCCTTTAAATCCTCTGCAAAACGAATACTCGATACCAATAAATCTTGGCGATCAAGAGGAGCAACAGATTCTACGCTGTGGAAGAACTTACGCGTAAACAGTAGCAGCGGATGCCAAGAGAATTCGACTATATATTCTTAGCCTTTCTTGAGTCTGATTAAAATTCTGCAGCTCCTTGAGGACCGCGTATCCATGCAATCGTTACAAAAAAGACTGTTCTTACGACGGATCGTCGACGAGCTTCTGCAAGCTCGATCCACGTCGAACGATCTACGAGAATGTACTGGCACGAGGCTTAGGACGTTCGCCGAAGAAGCTCGAGACACGAGGGGCACGTGATCGCGATCGATGCCTGCGAACCCGACGCGCCACGGTGGCCGTGACTCAGCGTGTTTTCCCGAAATCATGAGGAGCCACGAGCTTTTTGGAGACCCGCCAGATTTCCCACGAAACAAAAGAGCGCGCCTGGGAAAATCTCTTGTCGACATCTACGTCGCCGATGACCTCTGAACAAAAGCTTTCGCGTTTTTCTATTGCGTTTTCCGATTATTCGGAACGTGTACGCTATTGGCGAATGTTCGAATTGGCTGTGTGTTTTAGAATTTCGCTAATTTCGAGAAGACTTTGAACGCTATAGAACTGTATAGTTTAGAAGGAGAATTTCAAAGGAGATTTCGAAAATTTCGGAGAATTTCAGGCAGAAAGTTAACTTTGGATTTTGCTACCGTGAAGATGATTTTAAACATTGATCATCGAAAGCAAAGTAATTTGACGAAGTCAGAATGAAAGTACACTGCTGATCGGATGTTTGAAATTATTACGTGATTCGTAGAATTTACAGTTTAAAAGAGGAAGTTGATTTAGAACGTTGTTAGTTTAGAGAAGTCTTTAAACGTTAGATTTATTATCTCGAAGTGACGGCAGATCTGCCAAAGCAATGAAAATGATCAATTCGTAATTTTTCATAGGTTTATGTGTATTTTTTCATGTATCTTTCATTTCAATTTCTTTGGTACAAGCTTTACATTTCATTCGTCGGTAGTTCCAATGTCAATAAGAAAATTGGCCGACGAATCAGTGAAGATACTTTTTGAAACGCTTCAGCATTAATTCTCGAGATGCGACCAAGATCGGGGAATTTTGTTTCTAGGAATATTTGCAAAATGGTCTGAGTGGGTCTATAGCTCGGTTTTATTGGTGTTTTTAATAGGAAGTGATGTAAGAAGTATTACTGTATCTGAAAGATCTTCTTTCACGTCGAGACAATCGGAATCTGTGAATCATGCTGCCGAAGATGAAAGTTGAGTCATAAAGAGAAGATAAGTACTGGAAATAAAAGAAATACGAGACGTGAAGGTGGTGTGCACATTTCTCCATTGAACTGCCCTTTCGAATTCACAAATGGAAAATCACAAGTTCGTTCGATCAAGTATCTGCCTTAATATTACATTTGCAACCAAGAATATCCATATACGTACGTGTATATCGATCATACAGTCTTCCAAAGAATGAATTAGGTGATTTATTAGAAAATTAGTCAACTGAAAATGCACGAACAACCATTGCCTCCACCCTGGACAAATTCCAAACTTCTTTTGTACTTCTCTTTTAATTCTACTCCGACGCAAATGGGATTCTCCTAAGTATCTTATTTATGAACTTGTTTACGTTCTACTTTCTACTTACGATATCTATCTTCCGTTGGGTCCTGGAATTTCCCGTGCACCGAATCCACAAAGATTCATCACGGACGACGATATATTTTCGCGAGCCAACTGTCTACAGCTATTCTGTTTAACTGCAGCCTAAGATAAAAACTTCGCTTACCAAAGTTTCTCGTCGTGGGGATCGCAAGTTCGACAAACTCGGTGCTGATGGTCTTTGACTGGAACGTTCTTCGCCTCTGAAGGTCGCGTAAGGACTTGGACCCTGCAAAATTCCACGGAATTAAAATAAAATCCGATATATAACAGTGTTTAAAGTATTTTCTCGTGGCTTGTCTCGTCTCGACGTTCCTCGGAAGCTAACACGATAAATATTCGTTTTATATTTAACCTGCGATCGAGGTTCTTCACCCACGTCGAACGCGCTGGTCCTCGTCCTTTGTCGTATATTTTCGTTCGCGTATTCCGGACAGCAGGATTCCTCCGTCCCGTAGACAAACGTCTCCTCGCTTTGTCTCCTCAAATCTGCCGACGAGAACGGTGCGCTGCTACTACTGCCAGCCGCACCCATACTGTACTTATTCTACTAGCAAACGCTAATCTCTTCGTTGACGTCGTGATTTACAAGAGCTTCGTTTGATCTGTTTCGAAATAGAAGCTGCGAGGTGTCTGGAAGCATATTTCAAATCATACAAATCAAAGGTTTGTACATTTTATTAATTGCAGTCTTATCTTCGTTTATTAATTCCATTGGAGTTTATCAAACGATTCTATGATTTTGCAGTCTTTATTATTCTAGGATCTTCGAATGACAGCATGCAGTTTATAGAGTTTTAAGTCGATAGAATCCTAAATATTATTTCTCGTAGAATTATTTTCTCGATGTCTGTCGGTGCTTCTAATTGTTGAGAATTCTGGATTTTCGCGAACGAGGGATTCTACTTGTTCAGTCCACGATTCTGTAATTTGTCAAATGAGAATTTTTTAATGCTTCTCTTTACTAAATTTTAACATTCTGTTTCTGTGAACGCTGTTTCCAATAAAAATTTCTAAACTTTCACAAAATCGAGGTATTGATATCACCTGAACACACGCGAGACCTCATTATTATCATTTACTATAAATGACGCTAATTTTCCGATAACGTTATCAGTTTTACTCCCCGTGGAGTTACGAAACACGAGGACTATATGAAGATAAACGAATCTATTCTTTTAGTTGCCACTAATATACCAACTCTCGATTAGCTCCGTAGAGTGAGCGAGTTGGCACAGAAGAAAAAAGTCAGACCGGGTCAGCTCGTATTTTTAGAAGACATATCTGTCTAGATCTTTTATTTTAAAATCTACCGTTAGTCTTCCTTAACAAAACGAGCAACAACGAACCACGAAAAGAAGGAAATTTGTAAAAATGTAGTTGTTTCGAATAAAAACAAATGAATCAGAGAACGGAATTTCTCTCCTGTTTCTTTCGATGCTTGAGACTCCATTTTTTCCTTCCTACTGGAGATCAAAGCTACTTCTTTTACGGCAGCGAATCCTCGAACAAGCTTTATGACTCGCGTGCCGCCGAGTCTTCCCTCGCGATACGAGGCGCGATGTAAATATGACTTAAATATAACTCGATCTACGATCGAAAAGCGCCGCGCATTTTCCAACGGAACTAACGAAAACAAAGAGGCAACCAATCTAATTTTTTCAACTCTCCACCATTACACAGCTATTAGCTTGCAATGTACTACAATAAATATGTTACACGTAGATTATTGTAATTAAAGGGACGCGCAATGAAAACTTATGCGAATATACAAATAGATACGAACATAACAAACGAAGAACAGAAACTGCGCCAATCCAATTCTTCAAACCTTCCAATACTAACGCTTCAGCTAATAAAACAACTCAATAGTACTATTATTAAACAAATTTACTCTGGCCACATCAAATATCTAACTCATCGGAGAATTTGCTCTTAAAACCAGAAGGAAGCCAAGCAATGTCCACTTTGTTCAAAATGTTATCATATTTCTCAAATTATTCGATTCTGCCAAGAAATAAGTAGGAAAAAGAGAACAAATCACAGACAATCCGGTGCAATTGCCGCAGAAACGATCAACAGAGACAGAACACGGGTCGAAACAAACGTGAACACGAGTCGCAAGTCCGATGCCATAAATACATCATAAATAGATGTACGGAGCGGTTCGGCACGCGATCCAAATTTAGATCCATAAGAACGGTCCGACGTGCCTCATCCAATCTATCGAGTATAATTTAAAAACGTCCACGCGTTTACATGGTACAATCACGAGGGAGTGTTGCGTGAAAGTCGAAGGAAATTGCGAAACGTGAAATAGTATCGAGAGGAAATTCAAATGGCGGACGCGAGACGAACATGTCACTCGGTTGTAGTTTCCGGAGATCGGACGATTTTTAGGATGATTTAGGTTGTCACGAGTGGACTCACCGGTGGTCATCCGAATCGTGGATGGTTCGCAGGGTTCGATTTCCTTAGGGTCAACGGCGACACTTGACTACCGTCGCCGCTTGCGGCCAGCGACTCAGTTCTCTAAAAATACTGTTTCGAAAGACCGCGTGCGCGAGAACGTCCAAGCGTTCGCTTCGGTTGTCGCGCACGCGCGATTGCCACTTCCGTGTGACGCTAGTCTTCTGATCTAGAAAGCTTTAGCTTCAGTAAACTTCCTGGATCTCTGCGGTGATCGGTTTTTTGGCCCGTGGAACGCCATTAAATTCGCTTAGATGACCCATCTGGTCTCGAAGAACGGTGTTTCGTAGAAATGAGGTATTTGTTAGCATAGGTTTTTGTATTCTCTTTTTTTTTTTTCTTTTTCAGTGAGACGGAAATGTGGGTTTCGGAAGTGGCTGTTGCTTTCTTGTTGATATATTTAATTGGTTGTTCGAACTTTTACCAGTTTGGTAGCTGCTAATGTATCGTTTACGATGAGCGGAAAAATCGATACATAGTTGCTTTTTAGTAGAGATTCGTTCTTCGTGAGTATATGCTTTGATAAGAAACCGATAAGAATTTTCTGTTGCTTTCTTATTGATATATTAACGTTTCCAACATTGTTAGTAATTGCGCATTGATATATTAATAGCGACGATTCGTCGTTGAGAGTATACTTTGATATTTATGTGAAGTTTCAATTATGTACCGGAATATATCAAATATTAATATAAGTATCAAGTTTTTATCGTTCAGTGTTGAAACCCGCGAAGAGAAATTGTCTATAAGACTAGAAATATCTACTAGAAATTATGTCGTTCTGACCACGTCAAATTTATTTGTAGTCGCTTATTAATATATTGTTAACAAATATCTATATTTATATAAAAATTTCTGTAATTTAATGTTCGAACCAGTGAACAAAAATGATCGATGTTATATTATAAATTACATCATCCTAACCATCCAGAAAACCACATAAACAATTATTATTCAATATTTTGCTCACTTCAATTCCTGTGTGACGTCGATAATCGTTTATGTAAACAGCTGTCAAAGAAATAAACAAAATAATGAATGCCAAACAAAATTATTTCTAATTTTACTGAAAATACGGAAATGCGTATTACAATAAGCTTGGTGGTACTTACGTTTGGCGAATTTCCTGGCGTCGTAAATCCACTGAAAGTCCCATGACGACCGTACGAGAGCGGAGTCGAAGGAGAAACTCGAAGATACGAAAACGTGTTGAACCTAACAATAGCGCCGCTCCTATTCTATATTTAGTCAGTTTTTCAAACGTTTCGACGTAGAGGTACACGTGCTCGCGGACAGAAGCGCCTCGACTTCCTGCACATTTTCCTGTCACATTAGCGTTAAGATACTATAAAAAAAGTCAAGCTGCAAATAATCCTGAAATATATTAAACTCGTTTCATTGGCAATTGCAACGAAAACAATAGCGTTGGATGATTACGAAATAGAGTACTAGCTTGGAATTGTTATCTTGTCTAACTCTACGCATGTTTATCGTTTTTTTTTTCTTTCTAATAAGCGTTTTATCTAAAGATAGTTTGAAGTACGATACATTGAAAAGTAATGCGAATACATAAGAACGTTTTCAAGGTGAATTATAAAGATTTGTGTTTAAGTAATACGGTTTCGTTAAAACAGATTTATTATATAGAGTATAATACAAAACATTACAAAAAGTAGATGTAGTCTTTTACTTAATTTGATATGAATGTAACAATTAATGACGATCATCCTCGGGATTAAACGTTTTATTATTTACATCGATAGCGCCAGCTAAATCATTGCTTGAAGCAAGACAAATTAAGACGACAACGATGATAGATATCGCAAGAGTGATCTCGCTGTTGAGAATCCATTCGATTTTGTACGTTAATACCTGCAACATGTATTTACGGCTGTGATTCATGCTATGATGCGTTTGTTTTCTTATAATATAAGGGCTTTTCTTTCGTATGTTGTTGTAAATCCACTGAAAAATATTTTGGGAATTCGGTATAATATATATATATATATATATATATATATATATATATATATATATAAAATTTGAAATTCATTGAAAAATAATTTTAAGAATTCTCCTACTTAACTTACAATATGATACGTGAAATTTTTAATTTCGTATTTAAAAACCAGTGACAAATAATTCGTAGGAATTCGTTTATACATTATAGCCCACCTACTCTTATCATCTAGAATATCTCGTTTGTTTTTGATAATATTAATTTTTTGAACCATTTTTGAACCTTTAAATCATTCGACTTATACCTCAAACACCTTTTTATATTATCAAGAACAAGCGAGATATTGCAGGTAGTAAAGTTAGATGGACCACTGTGAAAATTTGAGACTAAGAAATTTTAAACTTGAAGCTTGACACTTGAAATTCAGCAATTGAAAGATTCGCATGTTAATTAATATAGAAACAGTCATTACTTGATAACAGCAAATTTCGTATTTCTACCCTTAATCAGAATCGCGGACAAACCACTCTTCATCGCTTCCCTCGTAGTGCACTGGTTCTCCGCGTAATTATCAATCATCTGATACATCCCATCCGACACTTTCAAGTCACATTCACATTGAAGCGCCCATTCTTTAAAAAGACAAATCAATAAAATGAAAATTCATACAATATCATTGTCAATATACGTATAATAAACATTACTCATATACCATACCATTTACATTACCCTTATCAAACCTCTTGTTCGAGCTACACGTTTTTGACATGTTCAAATGACAGTCACAACAGCATTTTGAAGAATCTCCGGTTATCAAGGAATCGAGCTCTTTCACGATTTTCTTATCGTCATAGACAATATTTTGTCCGTCTTCCGATTTGTCCTCGACACCGTTAGGCTGTTCGATCTTACAGTTGACTGTGCATATTTCATCTCCTCGTTGGTTTGTTGTGCCCGTGGCCTCTTTCGTTACGTAAGAACCGCTGGAATTATTAAATAACACGCTGCTGGATTTGCAATTTGCGGTTCAACCCTTTCCTTACCATTGTTCCTCACGATCTTTGTTAATCGGTGCCTCCGATATCAAGATTTCCTTATCGAACTGAGGCTGTCCCTCTTCCACGGATAAAGTAATTTCAAAATTTTTCTCGTTCTCATTCAGTTCTTTTTTCACAGAGAATTCATCGTCTTTGAAATATTTGGGAGTTACGCGTTCTTCGTTCTTCCCTGTTTCGCATAAATTCTACGAAAATTATTATTTTATATGTATAATTATTTTCTGATTCTATCGTTAAAAATTGTTCATATTAATTGTGTAACAATATTTTGTGTGAAATAAATCTTACCGATACTCGAGGAACTCTCTCCATCTCATTTATGTTCGTCGTTGAACCATCGTTGCATTCTTTAAGTTCAGAAGATTGATTCAACATTGAGACTTCCAGAATAGGGACAGGTTTGTCACCTGTCTCGTCGCGCATCGGTGGTGAGTTCTTTGGTTTTACTTTTTGTACGATGATCTGAATCGATAATAACCATTATTTGTTCACTTTAATAAGAAGATGAATGAAAGTGTTGCTCGCAAATGATTTAGTTGTATTAACTGCACCAATAATTTAACATTCTCCACTTGATAGAACTCTACACGGTTTATTATCACTTAATCTGTTTTACATTCTAATGAAGAAGAAATGAGATTAATGGCGCCAGTCACCGTCGCGTTATTCGATATTATATTATACTTGTGTGTTCAATTGCTTTAACATATCATTTTCGATTAATTGAATCGAAATAGAAGCAACGAAAAAATGAATACAAAGTGAAAAAGGATTAAGTATTAGATTAACACCTCTTGACCCGTTTTATCCAGGATCCTCACGGTTCCTCTCAGATTTAAGCACTTGAACATATCCGCGACGAACGTCTCGTAAGCCTGCAACCTCCTTGTCAACACTGCCTGTGCCATTTTTTCACTTTTTACAGCCGCTTCCGTTAACTCCAAATCACGTGTCAGACGGCTCATCCTTGCTACTAGCTGCTCATTATGCAACATCAGAAACTGAACCTGGTAATGTCGAAACATTGTTCTGACGATTACGATTCCATTAACTCAGCTTCGAGAACCGAAACCTTGTCAAAGTTTCAATTTCCTATATCGAATTGTTTCAATACTTCTAGCTGTATAATTCTCAGTGTATATTTGTTCAATTTCCAACGAAACTAAACCTCGAGATGCATTATATTTTGATGCAATTACGTACCAAGTATAGGTAATAAAATAAAAATGCTAAATCAGAGAATTTAAGAAATAAACGTTCAAAATACGATCATTGTTAATGATACGAATTTAACAGAATAAAAATACCAAATAAAAGAATTTGAGAAACGAAGGTTTAAAGTGTGATCAATGTCTTGTCCTATTTCTCTTGAATAACGGGATTTAACGAAATGATAATACTAAATGAAACGACGTCAGAAACAAAGGTATAAACAATGACCATTGTCTCACCCTGTTTGTTGTAAATGACACCGATTTCGAACAGAATCGACACGTTCTCTGGCTGTGTTCGGCAAACGACCGACACGTTCGATGAGATTCGAGAAAGTTGTCGATCGATTTGCTAGATCTAAGTATTTTCCCCACGTTGCTTGTTGTCGGTGACACGATCAATGGCGGATGACCATCATGCGCGTCATGAACGTTGTCGACGCCACGCTGAAAATTCCGTTCGATTCTTAGCAATGGGATGCGTCTCCACCAACCGAGCGGAAATTGCGAATTTGCCATTACAGCATGCGACTTACATCCGACGTATTTGAGTTTCGATCGATGGCACGAAGATTCGGGATGACGATGAAACGGAAATATGAGCTGGTGCCCAGGATTTCTATTTCTTTGCTCACGTAAACGAACTGGTAATCGACGTTTGGCAATGCCTGCGTAGAATTTTAAATAAAATTAGCAAAAATGGAGAACTGATAAGATTATTAATTGTTAGGGTGGTATTAATAACATGCAAATTACAAGGATTTAATTAATTTAAAGGTTTAGTAAATTAACGATTATCAAGATAACAATGTTTATTAAATCAAAAGTAAATAAGGATAAGTCGAAAGTTTATTTGTTACTAAAATTATTTTTATCAAAATATGGATATTAATGATAATTTGGAATAACTTCTTAAGATTTCTAGCGAGTTACCATACCTTTGCATTTTCCAATTAGTAGACCATGGATATTTACATATTTATAGGAAATTTAAATGTACAAAAATGTACAGTTGCATATTACAATGTGCATAAATATTGAAGAAGAAGCATTCATTATAAAATTTAGAAGTCGAAACAAAAATTTGAATTTGCATAAATATCCGCGTAACCTACTAATTAATATAGATGTAAATAAATCCTTATTTTTTAAATTATGTTGAAATAATGAGAATTATTGAATTTCTACCAGTATTCTTATTTGCAATATTTAATAACCTCTCGATGAAAAGTATGTAAAAACATGATACTGCGATTGGTCAAGGTCGCCGTCTTAGGTGATAGAATAATGTATTCGAAGGTAAGGTATTGTTGTAGATTGCTCCATCCTCTTGGAAAAATTCCAATCCAATCACGTGTTGACGTATGAATCTTAAAAATTTGATTACCGTAATAATGTACTATGCAGCGAGAAATTAATTGCCCGTGCAAACGATCGATAAACCTTCACTCACTCTATCTTGTATCGTGTAATGTACGACTATATCCTCGTCAGTTCTATATTTCGTTTTTAATTTATTAAACTGAACTTCATTGATATACTGACAGTGAAACGTGCCACGTACACAGCAATACATTTTCATGAATATTTACGACAGAAAGACAGGTCCAAAGGAGAGATTAACAGATCGCTTTGGAAACAGTTGAATCGAAAATGTACTCATTACTTCGTAAGAGATGATCAAACCATCATTGAGGTGGGAAAATAACAAACAAAAGAATTGCGGTCCAGTTAATTGACGTTGTAATTTAAGTTAATAATAAATATAAATCCAATTCAGTGAATAGATATTTAGAAATAGGTTTTATATTCTGTATCTTGTTAAAATAGATACAATGTAAAAAATTTTTTATACATATCGCACAATCGTAATTCATATCATGGTCAATTAGAAAGAATAAGACAGACAGCAACTGCCATCTGGCTGCGAAGTACGAGTAATCGTCAAAATTTACGTCATAAACGAGATAAAGCGTATCTGATATATCATTTTTCATTACGTGAAATTTAAAATAAGCTTGGAAAGGTCATCAAATTTGTTATGTTCCCTATAATTTGTAATTATAAATTTATAGATTATATTTAACGTGACTGCCGCAGATGATAAATTTAATAAACGTAGAAGAATCTGTTGCTAGATTTATGAAATAAGGGATGTTGCGTTGTGGGTAGTATATTTTGATGCACAAGTAGCTTTTCTATGTTTGATTTCAGTTCTAACCATTGGTAGCGTTGGCATCTCTTTCTATGCTGAATTGATAACGTTGGAAATGATAGGAGAGTGGTAATATTGTTCTCAAGTTCTGAGATCATGCAGCAAAAATACATTGGGTTTTAGATCTATGATATATTTTATCTGTGCTCATGAGGGAGGGATTAATAAACTTATTACATGCAAATTATTCTCTAAATGCAATCTGCTGCGTTATTAATTATAAATAAATAGCATATATATATATATATATATTGGTATTAAAACACATTTATTCTTGAAATTCATTCCTTTATTCGAATAATTTGCATTGCTATGCAATATACCAATTAAACATATATACAGAATACGTCATTAAAAACAAATGTTACAAATTTAAATACGTACATTTATAATAACCTATACTTTATACCAAGAGAGTTTATTTACAGAGATACGTACATATTATAATTAAATTAAACGCAAAAAACGAGGATTATCGATAAACTGTCGAAAATTGTTATTGCACAAATTAATGCTTGAAGGTTATCATGGATGAAATTTCATCCCAAGCCAATTTTTTAATAATGATTAAATGTTAATGAAACGCGTAATTTCATTTGTTTAATTTTATCAATATTTCAATTTAAAAAAGATATATTGCGGTAAATTTCCACTCATGACATCCTTTAAATATTAAATAGTCAATTTCCATGAAAGAGAAACACGAAAACCTACTAACTAATCTACTAGAGCTATATCTCATTATCCTTATCAATGATTATCAACATCTTCCAAAGTAACACTACATACCATCCTGTTATTGAACTAAACAATTTTCATCTAACAATAAAAATAGTAATACAAAATTTAAGTAACAAGCATTTATGCAACTTCCATCCATGATAATATTGATTACTTTCTTTTTGCAATAAGTTCGAATGGTTAAACACGAACGTTCAATAAACGAGAAGTTCGAAAGCTGCCGCCATTCTGTGAATATCGCGCACATGCGCGGCATTCTTCACATCGCGCTCTCATTGGTCAACGCGCGAGTCGGCTCGCTGGAGCGTACGCGCGCTCAGGTGCCGTACTGATCGCCTCGATGACAAGGCCGTCAGTTACTGTTCGTGCACGAATGCGACGAAATACCCGAACCTCTTGGCGGGTTTTCGCTCGGAGCTGCGCTCACGAGACCAGCTCGACAAGGAAACGGAGGTGACGTTTCTACGAAGAGAAGACAGTGAACGTTAACTCGAGACGATCGGCAAGCATCGACGGACTTAAGTACGAGAGACACTAATCAAGAGGCACAGAGAACCTATCGAGCACCTGAAGCTGCATTTTAGTCCAACTTTGGCCGCGCTGATAGGCGGACGATTCGTAGGTGAGTGAGCTGTAAACGATGCGTCGGCGCGACTAAGCACGCGGTTCCTCCATCTCGCTTTCTCCCGTGTCCTCATCACGTTCACGGAATTCCATGAAAAATTCCCCGTCACACATTCACAAATCTTATGTTCTACGTGTCGATTGAGCATGAACTCCTTACTCTTTACAAATGACCCTTGATTTCTTCGTTCCTTATTTTAGGTTAACTAGCACCTTACGCTATATATGTCGTATAAACTTACCCGAAAATCCACGTTTAGGATATTGCGTGACATTTGCTACTCCAACTGACCGACGAATATTTGACAGCGGACTGACAGAAACTCGATTATCAGAGGCGCGTTGCTCGAGACGCGGATCGTTATCGATGCTGCCCTTTCCTGACAGACTTTCCAAATACGCGTGTCCCTTCCGTCACTATTCTTTAATACTAGAGTATCAAACCTATCAATGTTACAAGTATCAGACTTCTTTAGTGTATATTTAGTAAAAACAGATATATTTAACCAAATTAATTTTGTCTCTTGTTCATATAACTATTTATTTTCATTGTATCGTTCTAATTATAATTATCTGTATAGAATATGTAAGTATACATAACAAATTCTATAGTTTGAGTGTTAAAAAATGATTGTATAAGAGGTGATCAAAATGTAGATAAGAGCAACGTCGATGCTTTCGAGTGTTCAATGAATTTGAGTGTCTTTTTCTCGCTGGAGCCTGTTGTAAGCTATTCTTTTATTGATTAGATAGAAGAGTGATTTTCGACATTAATGTGGAATAACGGTATCTTTAAGCATTTCCATCGACTGCCTAAATGTACACAGCGGAAGACCCTCGCTCGCGACCTTGATCGTACAGTTGGTATAGCGGTATACTCGAGCCGCGCGCGTCGATAATTCCTGTCGTGCATTCTCCGTCTCGTATTCGTCGTCTTCGCGCCAATCCGCTCGTTCCCCTCTCAGCTGTGCACCGATCCCTGTTTACAACGTGCTTCTTCACGATCAACTGTCGAATGTGAAAAGAGTTTTACCGATAGGCGCCAGCTGATGCAGTCAGAAGAAACTAGGTTAAGATAGGTCGAACGAGAGAATTTCGAGAAACGTCGTTTGAAAGATCATTCTGAAGAATTCTTCGATTTTTGGCTGATGGTTATAGGTTATATTTTTACGTTTGTTACGTAATAAATAGAATTACATTATAAATAGTAGGACACTAGTGCATATTTCGTATAAATTAAATGCTTTTTACTGCTTTTATTTTCTAGTTATTTTATTATAAATCCGTTGGTTCATTGGGACCATATGTGTCTTATAAAATAAAGTTTGTTAGAAAAATTTGTTAGAAAACGTAAAAAGAACGGAGTGATAAATATGTTTTAAATAAATGCTTTTGAAATTAAAGTTTCGAATAATTTAATGTAACTTAAAAGTAAATCTGTTTCTGATCGAATAAAAGATCGAAATTTTCACTATTTAATAATTAAGATTTTGATATTATGTCCTACAATTGTATCGGATATATTTTTGATCAGGTTATGTTAAATATGATTATGTAATATATGGAATAATGAATGTGGTTCAAGCTTGAAATGAAAAGTCGTATTTTCGCGTTTAGTAATTAGAGGTTTGTTGAGGCTTAAAAGATTAGATTGCATTGAGAATGTATAAGAAAGTTATGTTAAGTCATTTAACTCAAATATATTATTTTAAAATAGATGGAAATACGCATATGGCTCAAATGGATGGTTTTACGATTGAAATTATGAATAATTTAATGTGATTTCTTTTGTTAAATAGAAAAGCCCTATTTACGAATTGTACTATGATTTAGGAAATTAAATCGTGCGGAGAATATTTGGTAAGTTCAGGTTGAAACATTCGTTTCGTTAAAAACACGTCGAAATACCTTCAAATTTAAGTTTTTTGTTATAACTAATTAACTTTAAAGTTATATGAATAATTCACGTGAAAGACAAAATTCTTTCAACTACTGCACGTGGAACGTGTTATGTTCAGAATTAAGACGTGGTATTTCCATTAGCAGTTTTCAAAACTTATTCAATACACATGCATATGTATGTGTATGTCGCATTAATTAACGACGAAAAAATGATATTACCTTCTGTTGATACCAATCAGATATCTGATCGAATACTTCGAATATTTCATAAATTTTCATGTCTTATATTTCGATATATCGTAACCTGGAAGTAATTTTAAAAGAATCAGATACCAGATCTTCCCACGAGATACCAATGAATGAATAGAACGTAGGAATAACGCTAATCGGGTCAATTAGTTGCACATTTACCTAGGTAAACTTCGAGGTCTCCCTCTTGTTCCATTTCAAAAGTTCGATGGACTACATTCATGTATTAAGGTTTTCAGAAAGTCTTACAATGCAGCCTGGCAAAGAGTATTCGCCATTGTACGCTGCATGAATCGAACAAAAGCGACGTTGCTGTTGTAATAGCCTGTAATACACCTAAAGCTTGTGGAAACACTATGATTAATACAAACTAGATGTACCAGTCGATCGACGAATTCAAAAAAATTCTACTGATAATTAGCTTTGGTCGTGAAATTTTTAGAATCAAATCAACAGAATCGAAAATGAAGAAATATTTCGTTCCACTCATCGAAGAAAACATTTTGTAACATTTATTTTCTTCTTTAAGAAGAATTAAATATATATAAGAAATATTCCTAGAAAGTCTTTTGGAAATTGATATTTTAGAGAGACAACTATTGTACCGTGAAATTTATATTCTATAAAATATTCGAAAGGTTCATAATTCTTTCTTCCTTTTTATTAAAGAATTCTATAATAGTGCAATAATATTCTGTGACTTTTTTTTTCGAATCGCGTATAAATCTTTTCCATTCTATCTCTAATCACAGCAGTTATCTGAAAAGACTATTGCTCTGATAAAGCAATAATCTAGCAGCTTTTTCGTTGAACATTTTCACGTCACGCGACTCAAAGACCTTTTATTATCAACTAAATTAAAATCTTTCTTTCGAAAAGTATCTATCAAACGACGTTACGAGCTCCATTTTTCTTTCTCATTTTTTTTTCTTCTTTCTTTTTATAGCCTTTTCACGTTTCAAAGTGATAACCGACGTCATGTCGCCTGTTTGATAATCCGATCGCTAAAACACCTCTGTCACATATCGGCTGATAATGGAATCGAGCGCGAAGGAGTTAAAAAGCGTGGACGTGTATCGCGAGGCTCGATATCCCAGAGTCAATCGGGACACAATGAACGATAATCGGAGCATGACAGGGCGCAGATCGAACCATTCAATTACACGGTTCCACGAGGCCGGATCCAGATTTAGGAAGTTAACGTAAATTATTCCGACGTCGTTTCAGACCTTGGGCTTTTAGCCGCGAAACCAAGATAAAAAGTCGTAAAACCGGATCCTGACGAGCTATTTCCAGTTATTTCTGTCGTTGAAGCCATTCAATACCGAAGCGTTACGTTTTGTAAGTCACATGAAAGAACTCGAGTAATCCAATCAACGGAAATTCATTTTTTCTTTTCTTTTTTGTCGTAAGTCGTTGAAAATTTCATGATTTTCTTCATAATTTAGAACGAAGTGGTTATTTCTTGGTACGGTACATGCTGTAATTTCAAAATACTGTACGTAAAAAATACCAGAGGAAAAATGATTCAAATAACGAAAACGTTCAGTAGAGAAAATCGTGAATGAAGTTAATGTTTTAACGCTTGAATTACGAAAACACAAGAATTTGGCGCGACATTAAGTACACAGAAATAAAGAGAATTTAAGAAAATTCTACGTAATATGATGTAATAGGCATTTGCATAATGACTTGAAGATGATATACAGATGAATGTAATACAATAATCAATGACAAAGCAGAATTACAAATCTCTTTAGCACAAACTAGATGTACGTAATATACAACCGGTTATAAAAGTATCTAGTAGTAGCAAGCAATTTGTATCCAGCTCTTAAAGTATAATTTTTAATAGAATCTACTTTATTTTCAAATTATTGGATCATCATTGCGGAATAGAATAATAAATAGTCTGTAGAAGAATACTCTCCTTTCAAACTTTCTCTTTCACTGCCTAAATGCTTTAAATTGAATGTTCTACATATGTATCTTGGTCAAGTATGTACTTTCCTGAGAAATTATGTACGTTATGCGAGGCGTTATGAGGCGATACTTTAATAAAAAAAGTTTGTATATTTTCAAAATGTCAATTATATCATCTACAAGTTTGGAAATTCATAACAAGATATTTTACAAGATAAATACGTATTTATTTCGCTTTTGCAAAAGCATATATACTCGAATCATGTTACTACTGAGTCCCTCGTATATTTTAGTAAAAGGTTTTATTAGTGAAATTTATTGGAAGTTTCAGAATTTCATTGTAGTCGAGTATAAAGGCGAGTCATAAGTTTCCTATAGTATTTATGGTAATGGAGTAACATTGTGAAGAGTCAGTTTAATAAGTATACAAAGTACGTGCCAGTGAAACTTGCTTTTGGTTCTATATCGGAAGTCTCGACGAGTTCGCGGTAATTCGAAGCGAACGAAGCTTCTTTCTGTACGTCGCGTAAGATTATATTCAACTGCGTCACAGAGAACTCTAATTTCGCGACGGTTCCCGAATAAATTAAATCCTGTGTCTCGTGAGCTGTCTGTCTAAACGGAAGTTACGAAATTCTTTATTAAAGAATCCTAAACAAATGAACTGTCCTATCCTTCATTGCGTAGCCTTGCTCCAGAATTTCTGATTCGAAACTACTTTCTTTGCGAACTCGTGAATTTCCTGATAAACCTGCTGAAACGTTTTGGCAAACGAATTTGGCAAATATTTCATTGAATTTTCTAAACCTTACATTTTTAATCTACGAATTGAACCCTAAAGCAATTGCAAAATGTTTTTTCTAAAGGCGGCGCAGTTCATTTAATTGTAATTATTTCTGTGGAATATTTTGTTATAGGTGTAAATACGTTTTATCAGTCATTTTGAGCATAACGATAACGTTTGAGATAGTATTTAAAAAGATTACTAAATTCATCTAATATGTTCGATCTCATTGAGATACAGATTTATTCTACAAAGTTAAACATTCACTAAATTTATTATTACACGTTACTTCTTGTAGATCAATTTAT
Organism: Bombus huntii; assembly: GCF_024542735.1. Classification (NCBI taxonomy): domain Eukaryota; kingdom Metazoa; phylum Arthropoda; class Insecta; order Hymenoptera; family Apidae; genus Bombus; species Bombus huntii. Next base: position 13,917,721 of record NC_066244.1, on the reverse strand, counting down.
CACATCATTAGATTCTACTATACTATATAAGATAGCATTGGAATAACAATGGAATAAAACCACGGCAATCAGGAATAAAGAATACATTTCATAATAATGGATTCTCATATCATAATAATGGATTCTCTTATATGAAACTTTGAAAATAAGTTAATGGATGGAGTTAATTGAATATCATATATATATATCAAAATTGTATTCTGAGAAAAATATTGGTGAAATATTAGTTTCGAGTTATATTTTAAAAAATATACTTTTAACGTGTGTTCTTTACCATATTAAAGACATTTTTTAAAATAAAAATGAAAGGAAGAACTACGAGTTATTTAACTATTACAAAAGGGAATTGCAATTCGAAAAGAATTATGAACACTATCTAAATATCTAGTATCTGCAAACTTTTCTGCATTCTAACCTCGGCTTTCATCATTCTCTCGTGTCCTTCGTTTATCTCATTAATTAACGATACTTTCAGTTGTACGCTACACAACTTCTCGTGAAAGAAGGTGTCCTTCGTTATCAAAGGAAGTTCGCTCGTTTGCCAAAGGGTCGACCCGATCGGCCGTGTAGATAGACGTGTTTCCACGCTGTGATAATTAAGGGTTCGCGTTAAACGAGCCAACCGGCAGAAACTAAATGTCCGCGGTTCATTCTCAAGATGCTGCGGGTTAAGCATCTGCTCCAGCCGATCCGACGCGATATAGGGGTCGCGCGTTGATAATTTGGGTCATGCATTTTCGGCCAAGCACGCTTTACATCGCGTTTACATCGACCCTCTTTATCAGTCGCTCCACTCGTGTCGTACCAATATACATCGTAGTTTGACGTGGCATTAATTAACGAATTTCATCGTTCCACCATGTTGCATCTTCAATAGCGTATCACTACACGTGTATATGATATGCGTATAACTGTATCAACGAAATATCCAAAATTATTCGACTGTTTGTAATTAAAATAAAGATTCTACAGCTCCGATAGCAACTCGTAACATCATCCGTAATTTGGTGTAATCTGGCTGTTGGAAGTGTCGATATTGGTTCCGATGGAACTTTGATCTCGTGAAACGCGCTACAGAAAATCACGTGTCATTTGTTTCAACTTTTGTCCGATTTTACATATTTCTATTATATTACAAATTTCCTGAAATTATTTTATACAAACGGAGCATAGTTTGGTTGAAGTTAGCTTTATTCTGTTGGAGGGTCAACTTACATTTACCAGAACTCTAAAGCAAACCTAACTCGCAACCTAACCTTCAGTTATATTATTATAGAGACTCGTCGTTAGACGACGAACCAGTTAACAAATTAATTCTCTTAATATCGTTTATCGGCTCAGAAAAATTCAACAGACACCCGATACACCGATACGACGTAATATTTCAAATCTAACTAGCTGTCAAGCTTTAAAAAATTTAATCCTACCCGAACACTTACGATATATTCAATTCTCTTCTAGCTTTACATCCTTTAAGGCTATCAAATGCCCCGTTAAACGATTCAGCCATTGGAGTACATCCAATCTTGCATCCACTTCGATCCAAGCTGCGCTATGGGACGTCTTTGTTCGCGAATTTGCATGTCGCAGTGGCGTTTCGATTCTTTCGATCACGTTTCCATATCGAACGCGGTTCGCGTGTCGTTCTCGGATATCCGCTGTGTCGGATTCTACGACGGAAGCGTGCACCGGTTTCCACCCTTCTCCAGCCATTAGTTATTTAAGCGGACCCGCGTGTATCGAATGCAACGAACGCACGGAAGCTCTGTTGAAGGCGAGCTCGATTCCCCGTTGCTCGGCCACGATTTCGTAATTCAGGTCATGCGTATCTCTTTCTTCCTCTCTTCGTTCACTTCGAGACCGTTATTATACGCAACTATCGAGCATTGTTCGAAGCATAGTATTATTGTGCCCTCTTTTTGATTAAAATCGCTAGAATCTAGCTAAAAATATCGTCATTTCTTCGAGGTACGTATGTTGAAATATTTCGAGAACCCGTGTTTTTAATTTGTCTGGTTTAATTACTTTTCGTGTAATTTTACTGGAAATGTCGTTTCTTTAAAACGTCGTGTATTTCTTCAAAGTAGGTTTCTCAGAACTCGATATACGTTTCAAGTTACTCTCGTTATTCGAAATGTATAATAAATACGTCTGACTGTATGCGTATGTATAGTATCTTGTTACAAAATGATAACCAGATGTTCTAAATTGAAGAAAAACAAAAATGGGAGAAAAAATTACGAAACTCCATATTTTCACGGATGTTTTGAAATGGCAGATAGGGCTTTCCGTTGGTTATTCTGGCTATGGCGAATCGACATTGTCACTGACAGTGGATCGATATCTCTTGATACCAGGTTCACCAGGCAGCGGGATTTTCGAGAGAATTCGAGAAATTTTCCGCCAAATGGGGTAATTCGGTTCGTTACAATGCGACGATGGAATAATAGGTTCTGTTAAGCTTTTGTGCTACAGCGGCGTTGATATTGTGACAATTGATATTTCACGTTATTTTTGATAATAAGAAACGAAGAAGAGAGGACAAATATTTTTACACATATCTATCTATAATCTTTTTCAATTGGAATCGAAGTTGGAAGGTTTGCAATAATAAGGAAACACAGCTACAATATTTAAATCGTGTTTATTGAATGAGAGAGAGAGGTATAAGTTTCATATCCAAAAATGCAGAAATTTATTACTACGAATATTGATTGACTATAAATATGTAATACAATTAATTTTGAGAAAATTAATTTCACTGATTTTGTATTGCTTTAGATCAGGTTTACTCAGATTACTAGAATACGGAGCTGTGTCTTTATCGCAGCTCCTTCAATACTTAAAAGATTAAAAAAATTCCACTGTAGAAGTACGTTAAAGTCACTGTGGTTAATATCGTAAGAAATTTTGGAGTGGAAAGGATTATGATTAGATTACTACGCTCTCGATGACGGAGGCTTTATTGCGTGGGTGTGGTGTATAAACGAATGTCACGGCAAATTGCGTAGTAACGTGGTGGAGACCATTTCTGTCACGTGATGTAGATGATGTTTAAAAAAAAAAAGGAGAAAAAGAAATAACTAAATACATACTTTACATACATATATACTATACGTATATGTATTATATTATTGATTAGATGTATTTGGGCGTTATCTCTGACGGTATATGTCATTTGATTACAAAAACTCGGATAAAACAGTGTAGTATGACTTTGTACATTATATTAGCTATCAAAGTTATCAGAGTTGGCGTGTTGAATACAATTTAATAACTGTGCTCCACGATAACAGCTCCTTCATTTCGACTGCAATTGTGCACCAAAATAATAAATCTTGGGTTCGCATTATTGGTTTGTTGATAACCACAATATTCGAATAGATTTGATGTTATTTTAGGTTATTTAGAATATTCTATTGATGATCTGGATGTATATAAAATAAGTTAAAATGAAATATTCTAAATTTAATTAATTTAACCCAAATTAGATTATTCCATCAAGCCTCTAAAAATTTATCACATTCTGCTCAAACAAGAAATTCACGTAAAGTATAAATGCTTGACCCCAAGTATTAATCATTAACAAACCAAGTTCCTTTGATAAAACTTTATAAATATTATATTCAATTAAAATATAAAATATAAAATACATAGCTCCCAATAAAATTAGCGTTGTCTCACCAAACTCCCAGAAAAGTCTATTATACAAAAATCAAAACTTTGAGATCGCTGCGCGTTTCACTGAGTCTAAAAACATGAAAAAAGGGTCACTCTAAAATTCTATTAGCACACTAGAAAATTTGTTTCCTAAAACAAATTTTATTTAATACATTAATTTCGAGTTAATAACAAAATCAACAAGATATACAATATAAATGCACCTGAAAAAGTGGTTGCAAACTTTTAACCGATACTGTACATACATACCTCGCTCAGACAACAAATGTAGAGCCTCTAACCTCTAACCTATAGAAAGAAAAGCGCTGCACCTGTAAAACCATCGTTCCGTTAACACGCGAGACAACCGGACGATCTAAGGAGCTTTCGAAGCCGTGGAATGACCGCGAGTCGAGCCGAGCCGAGTATATTGAAGGGTTTTCCCGCACGTAATCGATACCGGTTTGATAACATTCCTCGGGAAATGTCGGGTCAACGTTCTGACGTTACGCTTCCATGCGGCCTGCCACTCGACCTTTCTATGCCAACTCGCGCCTCATTCGCGCGATCATTTGGCATGGCGCGTTGGATCGCGTCGAATCCTTAAAACCGTCTTCGGGACCAGGACATCTTTCACGTACGATTTAGGTCGCGCATTATTTCTTGTATTAACCGATGGCCTCGCAACGCAACGAGTATCCTCTCGAGTCCATTAAGAATCCTTAAATCGACGAGGAACTGCGACGGGAAAAAAACTCGACAAAGTCGAGACTCCGGGGGGTTGTGAACGTGGCTAATTGAAATTTGAATGGATGAGAGTTGATACTGCAACAAATATTGCCGATTATCTGTGGTACAATTACAGTCACGATAGAGTCAGGTTATGAAATTGATAGTCAGACAAATCATGATTTACGCGCAGAGAAAGAAATTAGGAGAAATATGGGGACGGGAGGGATTGAAATTTTGAGTGGGAAGGTTTGAAGAAATTTTTGATACGAAGTCAATGTGCTTTACGTTATACAGGGTAGTTGGTAACTGGTGGTACAAGCGGAAAGGGGGTGATTCTATGCGAAAAAAGAAGTCGAAAATATAGAATAGAAAATTTTTTTTTTATTTTTTTTTTAAATCTACAGTGAGATCCGTTATAACGAGACGTGATAAAGTGCACGCGTACCGAGCGAAAATTCAAAGTCGATTTTCTCGAAAACAAAGCCTCAAACGAAAAATTTTTATTCTATATTTTTGACTTCTTTTTTCGCGTAGAATCAACCCCTTTCCGCTTGTACCACCAGTTACCAACCACCCTGTATATTGGAAAATACATATTTCTATAGATGTTATATATGATTTGTAAACACTTTTAATATGTTAGTGTATTTTATATTGAGAGATACGTATTTTTATAGTTATATACACATATATTAGATACTATCACTTTTTCTTCCTGGTTTTCCAATTCTTAATATAGTTATTAATATTTGCAGTTCTCTTCCGTATGAATGAAATACTGTTAATCAGAAATCATTCTTCTTATTGTGCTCAACACTTACGCGCATGATTTTTCAGATATAATAAAACATTTCATGTGCTTTGAAAAAGTTTTGTTACTTGTGTGATAATAATTATCGCGGGAATACAATAACCTGTTAATGTAACCTGTTAATGTAACTGTTAACCTTGTTGGTTGTATCAAATGATTTGTAGCAGCATTCTAAATATAAAGGAAGGGAAGAACTGCGGTTAACATTGACAATGCGACGTTCAAGCTATAGCACGCGATTATAATAAAACAGGAAGTAATTTATTTGCGAATAGACGCTTTATTTATTCGCTTACACCGATATTTTGTACTTTGATGTATGGGTATATTCAACATAACATAACAGTTTATATGTTACGTGTCTATTGCATTAGCAAAATACAGATGTATATAGACAAATGACAACATTATACATGCAAAGATTATAATACTGGTACTACCAGAATGATCGATATGATCAATTCGTAATTTTTCATAGAAATTTCATAGATTCATAATGGTGCATCTTCGAGAATTTGAGTAATTTTTATTCTTCATTTTATGTATTTTTTCATAAATTTTTCATCGTGACCTCTTTAATACGAGTTTCATGTTTTGATGAGTAAATTTAGTGTCAAAACAGAATATGATATTTGATCTTGAGAGAATTGGAATTTATTGTTTGAATAAAGAATTGGTATATTTTTGTAGGTTTAGAAAGGTCACTTAATTTGATATCAACAGAGCGTAGTTGATACTTTAGAAATGCTAGCTCAATTAACACATTGTAGAATTTTTATCAATAATTTTCTTAATCGAAAAATTATCGAATTATGTATCATATATATATATATCGTATTCTATACTACATACATTACTATTTGATAGTTTAGTTTATGACCTCGTTATATCATGCTATACCAATGACATAGACGTCTCGTCACATCAGGGACATTTAAATGGCGATCTGATACTGTTCTGATTATCCTTGTGACTGTAACCGAGTTACATGATTTGTAATTGATTTGCTGGTAAACGCTGCAGGAGTTTCCAAGTTCGCGAGATTACGATCGATGTAATAGATGATTTTGATAGAATTTGCAGTAACTTGATTTCACCAGAGGATGTGACGCGTGTCAAATTGGGATTCGATCGAGTTGTTGAAATTTGCATGACTTTAATAGATAAAAAAAACGTATGTTCGCATCTGTGGGGATAGTGAAGCATTATTTATGGGGTAAGCATTTCACGACTCTCAGAATAGTTTAGTTTTACGAGCAACACCTTGAAATACGATTTTCCTTACGAGCGTACCTTATGCGAACGCGAAACAAAAAGTGTCACGTGTCTTAAAAAAAAAAAAAAAAGAAAAACAGAAAATATTCTTTTCTAATTCGTGATATTCCTTTTTTTTTTTTTTTGCTATATTTCGATGAAAACAGTAAAACTACAGAGAAAGAAAAATATCGGTTTTCATTGAATCCTTTGTAACACGCAGTGGTTCAAAAAGATATTTGAACGTATAGTATAGAAGACATTCATGTAAATATTGTACGTGTTAAGTAAAGCGTTTTGAAATTTCATTAGCATTATCATGAGACACGTCTGCTATTAGGTATATCGCTAAAATTTGAAACTAGTCTGAAAATATCTATAGAAGTTACAGCATATTTACTGCGAACGTACGTACATATATGTATTTAGTAAAAGATTAGTATACAACATGGAACGATCTGAAACATATAATCATTTTCAAGCTTGTTTCAACCTTTACCAATATAATTATGACAATTGTGCCCCGTTACAATGCTAATTAAGTTTCAAAATGTTTCATAAAAAATTACTACAGGTGTTCTAATACCTTCGCCAGCCACTGTATTTTCTCCTTTTTGATTTTCGTTCAGAAATCATTGCGCAACATTCGTTATTAATGATATTTACTTTTCAACCGTTTCATTCTCGTTTCGAAAGGTCACAGTTAAAAACAGTTGCAGCATCACGAAGCCATAAAATGACCGCTGTTGTCCGACTATTTTTTTGTTCCTCATTCTTTCTCTTTTTTCTTCTTTTTCGTTAAATACGTATCTTGTGGATGCGTGTTCTTTCGAAAGGCAGCCGTAGATTGTGCTTGTTTTACGTTTTTTGATAGACGCGAGTTACCATGTACTCGTTAAATATTGAACGCATAGAGAACGTTCGCGTGCGACGACTATCTGAAGCGAGATTTTTCTAAGGAAAAGAAAGGAATATCAAACTACGCGGAAATTCTAATATTTTGCTATGTCGAGGGTGTTTCTGGATTTACCGATGGAAGTTCAGGAAGATCTTCAAAATAGAGAATTATCAAATAGTTTTTATCTTTGCGGTCTCTTGTGAAACCCATTACGGGTTCTAAGGGTGCTTCTCTGAAAGAGTAAATAGACAAAAACTGAGGATTTGTACGGGGAAGAGGATTTCTTGAAATTGTTTTATTTCATCTTTGCAAAACTCATTAGTGACCCGGAACACATTTTCTTGTTAACCTCAAAGAAAAACTTGGGAAATATCGTCTTTGAATTTTACGTGTTTTTTAGCGCCATCAAATTTACCGGTGCTAAAGAAATACTCAAAAGTAAAAGAATACTTACATTCTTTATAATAATTAACTTCGTTAACTTTATTCTAACATCTTTGCAAAATACATTATGAATTTTGGCGGAAAAATTCAAAGAATAGGAATACTACGCGCTTTCGTAACATACATATATAATTTGGTAATGTATAAAAAACAGAGCTATTCTCAGTTTCTCTCTCTCTCTCTCTCTCTCTCTCTCTCTCTCTCTGTCAGTTTCGAAGGACTTCATAACATTTTACATAACTCACGTCGCGTAATTCGTTAAAAAATAATTGCTCTTTTTATCATCCTCTCTTATTTTAGCACTTTAGAAAGAATTTCAAAAACTACTCTACTCCAGATCCGCAAACAACAAAAAGATAAAAATCTTCTTACAGGAGAAAAGTTCTATAAAATCGCCTTAGCGTAATCCCTGATTTCACGGCTGTTCATAATAAGGGTTCGAAAATTTAGCAAACACGAGGGCATTCCAGGCGAGGGCATCTCGCGGATTGTTCTCCAATTAGCGGACCTCCCGTTTTTGACGGCGTTTTTCCTCGCTGCTCGAGAGGATTCTCGAAAGCGGTGCTCGAGCTCTCTCGAGCACCTGCCACTGAACGGGGACGAGCACACAGAAAGAATCGTCCATCCCTTTTTCCTCGTTCCCCTTCGTTTCTTGCTCGTGAAATTTCAGGATGCGCGGCGTTAACACGGAAAATTGAATATTTTAATTATCGTCGAGTTTCGTCCCTGTGGATAGGCAAAAATAGGCACGAGTTGGAAATATTTTCAAGATGTGGGTGAATACGAATGGAGCGTATTTATCGAACACGGTTTATCAATGATTTACTTGCGGTTCATTTGAATTTTGGGTTAATTTAACGCACGAAATGACTGTAGCTCTTTTGTACGATTGAATCACTGTCCTAGATTTCAAACTTTCACGACCGTGAGAGGTCATGATATTGGTTTTTCGGGAACAATCGTGTAGCTGTTGCACTTGCACTTTGCACTTGTATTTTGGGCCATCTTCATTTCGTAGACGTTGCAGTCTACTTGGTGAGAATACACCTGAAACAAATTGCAAGCGCAAAGTGCAGAGGCAACAGCTACACGATTGTCCTCGAAAAACAATATCAATTATTAATCAGAGTTAAATCGTCGATGAAATTTTGCATATCCCCTTCAATTTGATTTCTTTGAAACCAAAGTTTTATACTCTGGTCGTCGATAGTTATGTCGTGGGGTGTTAAACGACAAGAATGTCGAATGGAAGGAGAGAAAGTCTCGAAGCGGAGGTTTTAATTGACTTGTTTACTTATTTGTTCGTCGATTTACGACTTCTCGAGTTCGCCAAAGAGGTTCGTGAAGACGATAGTCTTTTTTTCTGTTTCAGTTGATCTTCGATTTTACTTACATTTTATCGGTGATACTAATTCGAGAGCGAAGTGCACTTTCACAATACTTGTAGTCGTTCTGGATTTTTATTACGATATTGCAGAACATTCACTCTTCATTTGTATTCAACAGTAAGCTTTTATAATTTATATGTTTAATAAGATTTACATCCAACCACGACCATTTGTTTTACATCTAAAAATTTTACAGCCCGAAGTTTATTATATACTTAAATTGATATCTCTGTGTACGTACATGCGTTATTTCTGAACAAGTTTAGTGACATATACATGGAAGTATTATATGGAAACTCTACATGTAAAAATTATACAAACTAAGCTCTGTTACAATTGGTATTTCTATTCATATACGACATCTACATTATTCCATTCCAAGAATGTTCTTCATTCTAACCTCGATTTCCCAAATACCCTTCGCCAAACACTAAGACACTATCTTGTCTGCTATTTCTCATCTTAATCGAACCATTAAATTCAATCGGTGCTACAATGACTGAAAAGAAAATTCCGTCTCCGGTGAGGATCTCATAATTTCTATTCGATTCTCTTGGCGTCACTTTCGACTTGAACGCGTCGTGGGCGTTAGCATTCTGCCTACGTTTCAACGTAAAATATTCAGTGTTTTTCACGGACGCTCTCGTATCGATCAGAATGAATTCGTCTCAGCCGGTGATCCTCGTTGCGCGACATTCGGGACACGCGTCGCCTCCGGAATAAAAGGTGAAACGAGCGGAATTTGCACGAGTAAAGAGTAACAAGGAGACGATGGTGGAACGGGCCAGGACGAAATAGAGTACAAGTATCAGGAAAATCAGCGACGTCACGTGCCACGTGCCTTCTTCAAATTTTATTCTATTCAAACGCTCCAGCTTCGATCATATCTCGTTTCCCCTGTTCGATCGTACTTTCTTCGTGATCGTGATCGCCATTGCCTCGGTTCAAGTCGAGAATGTGTAGGATTTACGATAACCTTATTGGGAAGTGCAAAAGAGAAATTGTAGTTTAAACATGGATGTTTAAATTTATAAGAAAAATTTGTTTATCAATAAAGGTTTCATATACATTGGTTCACGAAAGTATCTGAGTGTTTATCATAGAAAACTCGTACGTCTATGTTGTATGTTGTACGTGTCGTATAAAACACTTCGGAATTTCATTGGCACTGTAATGAGATACGAGGGTCATGATTGTAGTGGTCAAATCTGAGATACAACATATCACAAAAATAGAAAAGTGGCTTCAAGTTAAACAAATTAAAGCAAACCCCGATAAATGCAACCACATTACATTCACACTGCGAAAACAGATACCACCAAACATTATACTGAACGGCAGGCACATAATACAAACAAGGCAAGTCAAATACCTAGGACTCCACTTAGATACACGATTCGCATGGAAACAGCGTATTAAATCAATAATAGACAAAATACAGACAGCAAGGAGACAAATGTATTGGTTAACAAGTCGAAAATCCAAACTAAGCATAGAAAACAAATTAAAAATATACAGAACGATCATAAAACCAATCTGGACGTACGGAATACCGCTATGGGGAACAGCAGCAATGAGCCATATAAGCAAAATAGAGACAATCCAAGCTAAAATTCTTAGAACAATAGTAAACGCCCCATGGTACGTTAGAAACGAGGACTTACGGAAAGACCTTGGAATACCAACGGTCAAGGAGGAGATTAGCAGATTCGCAAGAAAGTACAGAGAAAGAATAGCAACGCACCCGAACCGGCTGGCAGCGGAAACGGTCAACACATCAAGCATAGAAATAAGACTAAAAAGGAAACACCCAGCAGATCTCATAAAAGATATAACCTAACAAACACGAAGATGGTACCCCACTGGGGGTAGCCACCCACATGATAATCAAACAGCTAAAAAATTCTACCAAATGTCCAAATTGGACAAATTGTGAATGTGAAATATTAAATAAAAAAAAAATTTGACATACATCTGGTTTTATATGTATATATATATATAAACTATATATATATATTATATATATGTAAAAAATTACAAACATTGCAAATATTTGATAAATGAAAAATATTTATGCAAATATACCAACAATGTTTTAGTAAATTCATATCTTTATAAACGTAACCAATTAACCACAAAAATGGACCCGAAATAGAGATCTGTCTCATGTACTTAATATTAGTAAGTTGTAGCGTATGGAATGTCTGATCATGATCAGCCATATCTACTTACAAAAACTTAATTGGATTCTAGAAACATAATACACGTGGAGCTGATTAATTAAAGAGATGGAACTGAAGTGAAGATTTATCTCATGTACTAAATATTAATAGACTGTAACCTGTAACGTATGAATTGTTTGATAATGATCGGATTTATCTACTTATACTTCACTGCATTCTACATAAATGATGCAATGTGTTTCACACCGTATCTATGTAGGAAGCCGAGAACACTTTCTACAATCTCTTGAAACTTAGGCTTGCACCTATTTATTACCGCTATTATATTTCTAAATCTACTTTTAATTTACAAGTACTTTCCATTTAAACACAGAGTAATATTAATGGAAAAGTTAACGCGGAGTTAGATGAATACCAGGTACGTTCCAAAATCGATTTTTGTCAGAAATTCTCCGCTTTATAAAAGTTTCTTTCTCCCAGTTTACGCTGATATGCATATGCTTCCAAACTTTCTGCAGTAATTTATTCAAATTTTTCGATTTTCTCAAAACGCCGATCCTTTTTATTGGAATTTCGTTGTTACCTCTGGGAGAAATTTAAATTTAGAATTCCGGAAATCGACTCGAGCGAACGACAATAAAGATAATATAGATAAGACAATGTGATTGTGGTTTATAAAATTCATCGTCGGTTATTGTTCTACTAAGGTATGATTAGAATTATATATTATATATTAGAATTATCGCAATGATTTTATTCTACATTTTCGACATATTTGCACGCGTATAGCTCTCTTATCGATTATTTATTCCTGTTCAATCTGGAATCAGCCATGTTCAAGTATACTTGATAAACATTTAAATTGGATTATTTCGAAAACTAAGCCGAAAATGAAAAAATGTCATTCTATATTTTTTTCGTATTTTTTCACGAGGAATCACGTGCCCACTTTTACATGTTATTCGGCCCAACTCTACATATCTCGTTTTACTTTCTTTGATACAAATTTTACAACGCAGCCGTTCCCATGTTGCAACTATCTTATTAGCAAGTAAATCGAATTTCGTAGATCTTTCTTCAGATATTTTCGTTTGGCGTCACGATGCCACTTTCTGTGCATTACTCCCGCGTTTTTCATACGGATTCGCACACGATACATAGGGGAAGCTCGACGCCTGAATTTTTCAGGTGACCGGTGCCGCGCAACCCGTTCGTTCTCAGAATGGAAAATTGTTCAAAACTCGAGCGACTCTACGTGTGAATTTTTCACGCCAACTGGTCCATGTAACTTGCCTCATGCCCGAGATAATATTTTTCGCTGAAACCTTGCTAGTTGTGAACCTCAGCTTTTGAAGTTTTATACTAAGAAGATACTGCAGAGAAAAGAAGTATTTAAGTATAATAGGATGTTAAGAATTTAAATTCGTAAGAATCCAATGACGATGACTTCCTCTTTTGAAATTTCTTATGGCGAAATAGATTGTAGTTGGACAATATACGTACCATTACGTTAATCATCCATTTAACAACTAAAAGCGATAGTGCTGACGTTTGTTTCTCATGATTACATTAAACTGCAGCAATTATATCAATTATTCTTCTGCGTTCCAGAAAAAAATGTCTAGTATCGTTAATTTTCTAACAAATGTTTGCACGTATCATTATCTTTTAATGCGGGATTTTTTAATAGATTTCTTATTTCATTTTCATAGCGTCGAATTTTTACAGGCGTATAAAAATTTACAAAATTTAATATACTTGCATCTAAGTAATTAGTACGTAAGTGCTATGATAAATACAATATATTTTTATTTAAAAAAAAAGAATGTTATGCAATTCAGATAGTGAGATATCAAAATTGGATAAATAACTTATAAAACGTGAGCCTTTGCGCTAAGATCTGAAGCTCAATATGCTTACATTCCTCTAAAATACTTCGAATTACCCGCGTATTATTGAAATACAGAAACTTGCGCCAAAAGTTTGGTATCGTTAAACACGTGTTCTGTGGAAAGGAACAGTGTTTCATTGTGTTACTGCGACGCAGTTCACTGTACCGCTAATCTAATAAAACAAAACGATTCCTACATTTCCTCTGGCTGATTCATGTCGTACACGCGTTGAATAGTTCACAGGTTTCGTGGCGAGATAAACACAGTTCTGCACGTCTACCTTCTCACGATTGCAATACGTTTTTCTACAGTTTCTCGAGCAATGCTGCGTAGCAACATGTAAAGAGCAAAGAGCAGAAAAATTATCATTTCAAAACCAGACACAGATGTTTATAAATATTTAAAAGTAATAAAATAAGTTTTAAGAAAGATATACGTGATGATATCAAAGATACAGGTGTCATGTATTATCCTTTTTTAAGAAATTTGTTATACAGTTTCCTAGGAATATGTTCGAATCATTTAATCGATGAAACTTTAACAACGGACGAAATTTTATGGAATTTTTGTTGAAATAATCATTGAATGAAAGACCATAGAGAAATGTATAAGTCGATTTTTGTGAATTTTCTATTTTTGCTACAATCTTGCGAAAGGAAATATGTAAATTAACGTGACCTAATTACGAAGCTATTAAAAATGTATTGAAATATTGAAATGTAAATAATTGAGATTCCATTAGATTTCAAAATAAGCGATAAGTAGACTGCAGATGTTTGTGCATTTATGGAAAATTTAAAGCTGCAAAAATATATGACACATTGAAACTTTAATACTCGCTATAATATTTAGTGGAGGAAACAAATCTCTAATTAAATTATATTTTCTTAATTCTATTCGTATAAAATATAAATTTACGTAACCGTCCATATTTTGATCGTGAATCATTGACAATCCAAGTTGCAAAGAACGCGTCAACGATGTTCAGAACAAATAAACTCAAGAAACGCGAAGTATAATATTGACGCACATATATGTCTGAATTATATTGTTTTCTCTTGACTGTCGCGCAACCAGGAATGAATCATTTGTTAATTAGCTCGTTGGATGTCGTTCACGACTAAGATTCACGAGAACGCGTCTTGCTTTTTTTATTTTTTTTTTTTTTTTTGCTCCTTTCCTTATTATGACCAACATATTCTAAATTCGAAACAATAAATCTTATTCAGTCGTTCGTGTAGCTGGTTGTTTGCACGGGAATCAGAAGTTGTTATTGGCAAGAAATACCAGACGGTAATTCCTGAATCTTTTCCCAAGGAGAGTCGCGCGAATTAACGAGAAGAACGCGTCGTTACGCGGTTCTTTCCGCTCGATTTTGCGTTCCAAACGTACGCTAACTCGCGAAAGTATTTCAACACTTGTACAAACTTTTTACGAATATACATTACATGTGTTACACGAGACGTTTTGAAATATAATTAACACTGTAATGAGACTAGACTATCATGGTTACGTTGATAAAGTATGAAAGAAATCTGAAAATGTGCGTAGTAACTACAAGATATTTAATGCAAGCATATAATTCGCAGAGATCATTAAAGTGTTTAGACAGTAGATTATCTATTGTACTAATAAGCATCAATATTCAGTAAGATCATCTGTAACATGTATTGTACGTCCAAAATTGTTATTCATGCTCTATACTAATTTTTTAATAAATACATTTTTACAATAAATATCTTGCATTTTTAGTATAGAGTTTTAGTTTCGTTTCAAATTTAACCAATTATGGCAATCGTGCCTTGTTGCAGTACTAATGAAATTTCAAAATGTTCTACGTAACACATACAATAAAGGCTATATGTACATGTAAAAAAATTTTTTGTGGTGAGTGTCGAAATATTTTCATGAGCCATTGAATGTACTAGAAATCTGTACAACTGGGAGTTCCAGCAGTGACGTAACGTCGCGGTAACGGCATTTTCAATGACCCGTGTGCACGGATATCGAATACTTACGTCACGTGTAGTCATTGTCGTTGCACGCTCGTTTCGATCGCCAATCTTAAGAAGATGTGTACATCTTACGTACAGCGCAAGAAATGAGATAAAACTTTGGCTTTGTTTAGATACAGAGATAAATGAATGTTTATGTAAATTAATTATTTTACGAAGACAACTGAAGGAATGGAGGCAGAAATTTGTTTTATCCATTAAATGTTATAACGATTATAGCACGATGTTTTGTCACTTAATTCTGGAAATGAATAACGTAAATGAATGCGTGTAATATGCAAAAATATAAAATATACGCAAAGTAAAATATTCTCTAGTTGCGGTAATAAAAATATGTATGTGCATAATTATTCGCAGTCCAGTGATAAAGTGATGTTAGCTTAGTGCACATATATTATAAAATGTGATTATTTTGAGATCTGAACTTGACAAGCTAATACTACACATTAAAATTGCAAGTTTTATGCAACAACTATATTTTCAAGAAATTTGAATACGGAAAGATAACATTCAAGGAAAAGAATTTCAACATATTCGATATTCGATGGCGACTGGAATATTTTTGAGAAGGCGATGTGTCTAAACATTGCATTTTATACGTAATACACACGTGTAGATATATCGGTTCGAAAGGCGATACTCCACGAAGACGCTTCATCGTCGCCTCGCTTCTCTTCGCGATTAAAAACTGTGCTCGAAACATTCTAGTACGTTTTATATATATGTATATGGTTATTCCGAGTGGAAACATCGACACAACGTTGTTTCTGTCTATCCTATTTGCACGTGAATAAAATTCTTTTAGAAATTTTCCAATTTGAACTGGTGCGAAATTTCAATGCTCCAAACTGCTGTGAGTAATTTTGACACAGATAGCGAAGATTTTGTGAGATATTCGTGCTATGTGTATAATAGTATTCGACGTACTATACCATTCATTCCCTTGGTATTGATAGAACCGATATAGTGAGTTCGTAAACTGAAACATTGTGTGGCAACATCTATCGATGTATCTGTACGTATCTAGGCTCATACACGTCATACACAAGGCTCTTTGAATATTACATTGCACAAATCCTTCGTTACCACAAATCTTCCATGAACAACTTTCAGTAAATTTTGGCAATTGACGTTCTCGCTGCTACTGACATTTCATTGTTTCCACCCACAGACAATATACCTTTCTATTAGAAATTTTATTACGTCTGACTTCGTTATCGATTATTATTGGGATTATTAACATTCATTCCCGATAAAAAGTTAAAAATACATGTTTTTTTCGATTGATGCCAGAAACGAAAGAAATCTTAAATACAGAAATAGTTATTCCCCAAATTTGAATTCTTCATTCTTTGTTTCGTCGCTGTCAAGGGAGTTAAATTACTTATTTCAACCCTTCGATTTTACGATGATTTTACGATGATTTTACGACATCATTGAATCTCTTTCATCAATTGTACTCGTTTCGTCGCTTGCTACGAATGGATAGTAAAAAGTAGCGAATTCTGGGAATTTTTAGCACAGCACTTTGCTGGCTCCTTTACGAGGAAAGGGGACCATGCAAATTGGACCGTCTGGCTGCATTAAAGGACATAATCGAGAATATTCAAACGATTGCGTCACGCGCGAGAACCATTATTCTTATATAGCATCTCGACGATTGGTACGTCCCAACGAAAGGTCGAAAATAATTTACGACGACGTTAAATAGCTTCGAGTCGCAGTCTCTGTGGTGGATCGCGAAGGAACTGAATCGAACACGATGGCTCGTTTCGCGTTCCTCGACAATATTCGTTCGTTCGAGCTGTAAGCTCTATCGACACTTAATTATCAATGTTACCGAATATTCCGCAATTGTGTCGCGATCGGTTTTCATTTCGGAAAATTTGTATCTTTCTCAGGCGTTACAGCATCGAATCGTAAAATATAAATGACGAAGTGAGAAGACAATGATGAATGGGAAATAATTGTAATCCTTTTGTGCGATTGGAATCGCAAAAGGATAAATTATGAGTTGGAATTGTAATTTTTCGTAGCAACGAGTCGTAAAGCGTGAGTTATGAACTGGAAGATAAATCTGTCCGAAGAAAACTATAATTTTTTTGTAATTTTAGATCGCAAGGTATAAATCATCAAAATGGGACAGTTGCGAGTGGATAGCAGCGATTGTTTTAGGCTTCTTCAAAGATTAAGGGAACACGAAAACAGAACATTCATGAGTGAAAAATGGTACGATGATTTTTATAATGCTACTAATCATTGATAATAACTTCAGACCTTTTATGATACTGCATACCGAGAGCTGTATAGATTTTATATAAAATTAGGGCATGATAGTTAATAAGAATATCATGATATTTTTACAATATCTGTAAACATTTCTTGCAATAACTATTTTACAATAACTTCGAGACTTTGTATTAAAATAATTAAAAGAAAATAAATAAATGTACAAATCGTAAATGAAAAAAATTGCAATTTTCTTAGACTAATTCGAAGATTAACAAAAATACACAAGTGACTCGTGGTCAGTTCGCGATAATTCTAATTTATTTTAATTGTATTCTTATCAGTTCAAAGTAGCACTCTGTCGTAAGAAAATATTTTAAAAAGATTAGTAAATAACTGTGTCGCGACAAAACGAGTTCGAAAATGTGCACCGTGCAAAGTATCGTTCGATGGTATAATCTTATCAAAAGTTTTATCTGAATCCCGCGTGTAATCCTATTATATTCTCTACACTTCGCGCGATACGGCTCCACTTTGAAAATCCCAGTTGCTCGCAAGACGAGGAGAAACCAATACATTCCTAAGTATTATACGCATTTATTCCATGGATTCGTTTACCTGGCTCAAAATTGTTGTCCGACCGATTTCCAACGAGATTATTTATCAGAATTAAACGATGCAAATATTTTTACCGCTTTTCTCATGTATTTTGAGCACCGAAATGTTTTAGAAGTATTTATAACATTTGAAAATAATAGATAGATAATATTTCATATATAGGAAAGGATATAAAAAATAGAAAAGTAAATTATCTATGCTGCTGAAAATAATTATAAAATTGTTCTCCGCACCACTTTGATTTTTACATCCATTCTTTGCGTGTGTACGTTTTTTGAATTATTATATTAAAGTCAATTTTTATCGCTAGATCGCGTATTCTTGTATTTTTGAAAATATAAATTTGTATTTTTTAATGCAACTGAAAGAAGGAATTATTAAAAATTACAAGAGGTATTCTACTTTGGATATTTCATATAGTTTTGCATATTATATGCGTTCTGTGCATTTCTACATCTTCAAATTTCCCATGAATGTATAAATACCAGCAGTCTGTTTGCCACAGTGTCATATGAATAGCGAATCAATAAATTCTGGCCAATCTGTGGATTCTAGAGAATTCCTATTTGCCCTATTGCTGTAATAGAGTTCTTCGTGGTAGCGGTCCTTTAATTATTTTGAGTGTAGTTCGATTTAAAAAGAGAGGGGCGACTTTCAGATATTCGAAACGTCTCCACTTTGAAAACAAACGCACGAATCACAGGTGGTACGCTATTCGTTGCCGTCTTACAACATGAAACTTTTCTTTTTTATCTTGTATTATTTTGAAGCTTTGGTCTGGCCTACTTGTATGAAACACTGTATATTATTATATATTGTCATCCGTAAGTGATGGTCAAGCAAATTAATGCAAAAAGAAGGATATTTGCTGCTACATTTATCGTTCGAATATAATTTGTAATATTTATATTGAAATATTCATATTCCTTTCATCTTTCGCTCGACTATTTTACTAATAAAAATTTGTTTGCGTTCGTTAGCGCTCGGTCCTATTACGAGAAGATAATCGCTTCAAAAGATCGTGTTATACAATATTCTAACACGTGATAGAATTGATCGTACTGGGAAATCGACGCTATGTGTTCATTGTGTGCCAGTTTTAGACTTCTCGAAATTATTCTTCTATATAAACAATCTTAATCTTCTATCAAATTAATTGCAAGTGTGACTTCAAGCACAAATTATGAGAGTCGTTTGATGATTCGATCTTTTACTCGATCGTAATGTCAATTTATTACAAAGATAAAAAGTCTGATGTTAGTCGTTTTAACTGGTTAAATAATTTTCGTGTTACTTATACCTTTCACCAAAATCAAGAAATTTGTCACTAATCCAGTTTACCTAATTGATTTCTGATAAACTCATCATTGCACGATGTTCATTCTCGAATCATTTGCAGTTGAAACAGCATTTCGATTGCGTGTCAAACGAAAGTTTACACAAGAAATAATCTAAGAAAAATTAGCAGGATCCTTCATATCTTCGCGTGACTCTGTCGAACAACCAACAAACAGGGCTGGAGAAATCATCGAGATGTTGGATGATGGCTTAGAAAGAATGTTATCGATGCTAGAAACCATTCGTCGACACATCGTTTGCACACTGATAACGCCATGGAATTAGCTAATATTTGATCAATAATCGATCTGGCAACTGCTAGCGCAATCTCGAGACCAGATCCTCGTTCCGTGTTGCTCACTGACTCACCAGCGATTTGTCGCAGCATGATCGTTGCTCGGATCGCTGCTCGAATTGCTCCGGGCGAATTTTCTGATCGATTGTACCATTATTCGAGACGACACGATTATTTTAGAATCGTTGGAAACATGGTTATTTTACAGAAGATATCGTAATTTTGTTACAAAAGCGACACAATTTGAAGAACTTTTTTTTTCTTTGAAGTATCATGTGTCAGCAAGATCTTCACGATCATAAGGCCTTTTTAAGTTTATATACTAAAAATTATCGAACTAATGCTAATTACGTGGAATAAAGTTCACTTTCATCGATTTTAAAGCAAATTATAATGATTTTATATTATCAATGGAAAACCTTGTAGATAAAACAATTGATTTGTTGTAGATACAAAAATCGTGGAATAGCATCCACTCCATCGATTTTAAACCTGTATGACCATTGAAAACTATGACATTCGATAAAGAAGTGTAACATCTGGATCTTTTCCACCAATGAGATATCATTGTATATTATTATTATAAGAGATATTATTAAAATATTAAAAACCGGGAAACTCTTTGATACTTGCAGCGTTAGTGTAATTTTCCAAAAATGTGTATACCATCGAATGTCCGCAGGTCTTTTCAATTTCACGAATTACGTGAAACGAAACGCAGTAGATCCCACGCGCTTACCCACGCGAACGTAACCGTGATAATTCGTTTACAATCGTCGACCTTTTCGTGCAAGCGCGTTAATTACCATCGAAAAAAGAACAAGAAGAAAGAAAGGGAAAAAATTGGAGGGATATTTTTATCTGCGACGATTCGTTTCCCCGCAATTTCTCTTTCGATCGACGTATCTTAGCCAGAGGATCAATTAAAAACGGTGTTTTCTCTCGCCCTCGGTTTCTCTCGTAACTGTTAATTTCACCGACGATTAATGCCACTGCTGGATGAAGCTGTCCCACGGGATTTTTCCTCTATGCAAATTCCACGACTGCTTATTCCACGGCATGGAAAACGGTGACCTGGAAAGCCGGGCTCCATTCGTCGAGAACAATTTCCCCGTTGGGGCCAATAAAACCACGCGTACTACACCTTCTTTCCCTCGTCCACGTATCGGTGAAACGTGACGAAGAAAACGGTGATCTCTCCTTTTATCGCGGTGCAAACGACATGGAATCAAGCGATCAACGATCGTTAACCGTCGCGTACCGTCGCTCCTCTCGTCAGATAAGCCGACGTCGATATCGCCGCTTGTCACCTTTTGACTAGTTTTGGGAAATTTCCATCGTCCGTAAAGGTGAAATCGAACGGCGCAAGTATTTCTTAAAGAGAAAGTGAGCTTGTTTTCTTTCCAAATTCAGTCAATCTTATTTTGTGAAATTAGTCGAACAGTGAGATTAAAGTTAAAGGAGCTTTCAAAATCTACGAGACTTGTAAGGTGCAAACAAGTTGTGTTGTGAAAAGTGTTTTAGGAGAAGTTTCAAATAAAAGTTACTATGAAATGTTTCATTAGAGGAAAATGGTGCGTGGATTGAATTTCTGATATTTCAGTCTGTCGTTGAATTTGTCTTGTTCAAATTCGAACTGCAGAATTTCTGTTTTGCTTGTACCGACTTTGGCGAGCTGCTGGTAGCTCGTGAAACGTGTTAGCACGAACTAGAACGTCGTTTCGATAATTAATTGGGTCAACATGTTCATAGTGCAACGTGTTCATAGATTGCTACGTTCCAGAGATAGATTCTGTTGACTTTGATGTCTGAGTGATTTATCATTCATCATGATTCATTTGTTAGTTTATTAATTATTTTGTTAATATTAGAAACACGGGATATTACATCAGTTACACTAGACTAGTGCATATTGCATACACAGAGTCTAGTACTTACAGCTAACAAGAACTTTCCTGTTGAATGTACTTATTTTATTAAAGAATAGTCGACTCGAACACTAAAATAAGAAATACCAACAATGAGAAAAATAAGTCAATGAGACCAAACAAAGATGGGTTCGGGCAATAAGGAAAACTGAAGCGAAAACGCCAAGATAAAATTCCAACTACAGAAAGAAAACAACGCAATGCGAAATATAATTAAAAATGACAAACATAAATACATAAGAAAGAATGTCCATAGAAAGAAACACAATAAGAAAACTGCGAGATTCCCTGAAATAAAAACGACCTATCTAAATAGAAATCTAAAGATTCCTGGAATATTCTAAAAATTTCTAGTATTCCCTTAAGGGTATATATCAAAAATGGGAGAGCAGCAGCAGCTTCAAGTATGCCGCGATATTGAACTAGAAAGTTACCGATGTGAAAATACAACACGATATACGTGAACTATACACATTCGATAGTATATACCGTATTTCCTGTAGTCTTTTTCACGCTGTAACTTGGAATCTCCATCTTCTCAGCTATCTACCTATTCACCCTTTCATATGTTCCCAGAATGTACGTGTGAGTATCGTACAAACTTCGCTCGACTTTTTCACCGATCTTTAGCTTTATATATCGTGGAAGCTATAATATCCTCGTTTCTGTGTTATATCGAATTATCAATCGCAAATTCATTGGAATCGCGTCTAACAATCTAAGACGCTGAACAGATAAGGCGTTTCACTGTCGACAAAAGACGCGCGAGAGGACTGTGTCAAGAGCTCTTTGCTTTGGCTCGCGAAAGAACACGCCAACACGTCTCGATTTTCGTTCAAGATGTACGTAATACTGGATATATATGCCACGACAAAAGAACGACAATGTAGGCTCGCTTTTGGTATCTTGCAATTTAGA
Organism: Bombus huntii; assembly: GCF_024542735.1. Lineage (NCBI taxonomy): Eukaryota > Metazoa > Arthropoda > Insecta > Hymenoptera > Apidae > Bombus > Bombus huntii. Next base: position 13,895,118 of record NC_066244.1, on the reverse strand, counting down.
GAAAAACAATCTAAATAAGAAATTTGATACTTCTGTCAAGAGAGAAACTAAAATGGACGGAATGGATGGAATCTTATTAACTTCCAGAAACCTTTAATCCTGCAAGTATTTTCGGTTTATGGCTGGTCCTTAGAACAGTCCTTAGGTTTGTGGCACGTTCTTACAAATTACGGAGATTGTCTAACGGAAAAGCAGGTTTTTCCCATAAACAATGTCACCCATGAGCCACGTTGGTAGGAGGCTTCTTCCTCCTATCTTCATTCCTAACGTTGGCCATAACCAATGGGCATCGCAGATCGTTACCCTCACTTTCCTAACGAAAAGTATAAGCAACGAAACCGCTTTCTTTATACAACAAAGACAGTCACTCCGAGCTTTCCTCCGTAATCACACAAAAACGAGTTTCATTTGTTCTCACAACTACAGAGCAGTCACTTGTGCTCTAGACTTCATCTCTATACTTGATCTCTAGACTTGTCACAAACAGTAACATTCGAGTAACAGTCAAAGCTCATCAGTAACAGTTAAAATACAGTTCGTGGAACAGAAGGAGTCAGAAGTCAAGTCAGCAGAATCGCCAAGTCGAAGACAGTCAATCGACAGAAGATACATCATCACAGTCGCCAACACGAAACGAGTCTCAGGCCGTATTCATTCGTAGTTTAGCATTCCATATACGCACCAATGTATCACATCTTGAAGTTGTTGGATTGTTAAAAATATATATTAACCTGTTAATATCAGCGTTATATTCAGTCAACCACCCCTATTATCTTAATCGAAATAGGGGATCGATCGATTCGTGGCGTCGATTATTCGAATCGTAACGGGAATTTACGATTCCCGTTGGCGCGCTTCTTCAAAATCGCTTCTCCCGTCGAAAGTTCAATTGGATTAAAAAGAATATAAAGGTGTTAACAGATCTAGGTACATTGGGAAAAGATTAATATTCATTAGCACGCGAATGTTGATTCATTAGAAATGAAAAGCAAGATTAAAATACGTCAGCATTAAAATTCGTATCGATTCGAAATTAGAGCAAACAACTAGGGATACTAAGATCTTATAATCTTTTTGTTAATCAAGGATTGTCCAGTAACGGGATCCTCACTTCCAATATAGCGGAAAATTTCTTGAAAATTATGAATTTTATATGTGAAACTTTTTCGAAGTAACTTTAGACTGAAATTAATAATTATATTTATGGCTAGCCTCTTCCACCTGTTTAACGTACACGTATACGCTTTTTAATACATATATTTCTATCTTGTTTATTAAATATTCGCTATACAACGGCTGCAAAAAGTACCTGTACACCATTTTACTGGTTACAGTATTTATATATTAATTAATTAATTGAGAACTTGGAGAGCTTGTGGAAGTTTAATTAGGTCAAAAAACGTAGAACCGGACGAAAAGACGGTTCACTGAAAAATAAGAGTATGTTCAAATATTTTTCGTAATCATTGTATTTTAGATTCACTTGATTACTTAACTTCTCAAGGAACAAATTAATGAAGATCAGGAAAGAATAATTATTTCTCACTTCTCCGAGAAGAATAATATATGCAACCGTTGAGCCTTAAGTTTTATTATTCATGAGAGAATTTCATACATTCACGAATACTTATCGACAATGTATATCTCAAGGGGTTAATTACCTTATGTAATTACGATCTGCATTATAAATTTCACAGTCCACAACAACCATCTCAGTAAATTAATTCTGATAATATAACTATTCATGCCAATACAACAATACACTATACAACGATACTTGGAAAAATCCATTGTTTCTTTCAAAGACACAACAAACTGCATACTTTATGTAGAAACAGGCCTGTTAAATTTCATATTTCGATATACACTTTCCTCGATCCATTGGATCAACTAGAGAACTTGGCGATATTACTTCAGCCAATTCTCCATAACGCAATTAATGGGTCGAGTGGAGCGGAATCTGGAGATCCTCTTTTCCCTTGATATTTTTTTTCCGAGCCAGCTGTTTTCAGCTTCATCGGCGGGAACAGGCGGTCATAAAGGATTTGTTTGGAAGCCCCGCGTTACAGAACGGCGTAATATCGAAAAGGCTTCTTCGGTGCATTCGTCTGCCACGGTTAACACATTCCATCACCCCCTTCGCGAGTAACCAATGGGTCACCGTGCTGTCACGTTTAATCGTAGCCTGTTACGACTACGCATTCGATCGTGCTATTCTTTCTTCGTTTTGTTAAGTCGTTAACACGTCGAATGCTACGATAGTCATCGGTGACCCATGTTTTATTAAATTAATAAATTTGTTTTAATAAATTTTTCAGCATGAATTTGAAATAAAATAGATTTTATGCACTAACAAATAAATAACAGCGTTATTGGCGTTGATAACATCGTCAGAGGAAAAGTGGGCAAACATAGTATAATATTGCAAGGATTAAACGTTATGGTGATATATATTTCGATGCATCGCGGCTCCCAGGGCAAAATATCGAAAATATGTGAATCTATAAAATTGTGAAAATATGTAGAAAAAATATTCCTTATACGTAATTCATTGTACTCTAATTGTGGAAATTACCCATGAGTCTATTATTCTTTTTCTTTATCTAACGTTTATCGAGCTCGTGGGTATTTTTATACCTCGTCATAATGAATTACCTCGAACGACTTCAATGACTCGCCACAGTGATGGTAAATTGTTTCGTGATTATAAGTAACAGGAATTTTTAATCTATCTATCTGTGTTATTTGAAATTCTTTGTGTTAGTATTGTAGTTAAATTGGATTAATTGTAAAGGAGATACACACGGTTTAATAGGGAACATCAGTGTTTTCGTTATCTACGTATTTCATTATGGGTTATTAATGATACATTCGTTATTCTTTGGATTCTTCGTACTATCGTTAGTCGACGTGGTTTATTAATAGTTGACGACATCTCCAATGATATTCAGCAGCATAAATTATTTAGTCAAGGCATTCTTTGTAATTCCTTTTATCGACTCTCCAATCAGTTGATTTAGCAAATTACCTTTCAAACACCGCTTTTTTGGGCTATTTCTAGTCAAATGATATCTTTCAAAATATTAAATAGTTCTCTTTTTTTAATTTGAGGAAAATATAAAACGTGAGATATATAAATTCGAAAAATCAGAGTTAAAAAATATTTGTCTTATAATTTTTCCAACGATTCGCAATTTTGATGTCTAACGTGTATTATCCCGAATAAAATATTTGAATAAAAATTCTCTTTAGCATCATGAATAAATGATTTCATCTACACCTTCATGCACAATCATAGTCACGTAGTGAGAAAGCAAATAGCGTAAAACCAAAGAATAATAAAAAATCAAAAGATTATGATTCTTCGTAGGAATAAAACATTTACGTGCTTAGGCATATAGCCAGGAGCAATTATGTTATTCAAGGAATTTGTTTCGACGATGAAAACCGCGTGTTTACGTATGTAAATCTGTATAGGTGGAGGCACGGGCAGATTTGTTGAGCGCACGTTCATCGGGGAATATTAATGGGAACGAGTATGCATATCGTGCCGGATGGAATTGGGATAAACATGCATTCGCGATTTCTCGTTATCCCGGCGTTTCGATGCTCATGTTTATTCGCTTGCTGATTTAGAGGTGCGATTAAATTTTGGCGCACGATACCACAATTAATAAATTCTTTAAGCAGAGAAAATATGACACTTCACGTTTCTAGCATATAAAATTATATCGTAGAACACTTTTTACAAAGTCAAAGAATCTTTCATGTTTTACAATTTATTTAATAGTCTCTAGGTTCCGAGGTTAAACACTTTCTGGCAAAATTGCTATTGGAGGCCTACTTTTAAAGCCTTATTTTACTAAAAGTAATTTTATTTAAGTGACTATGACTAACACCAGCGTTGATAAATAGCTGAATTACAACGTAGCGTTCGATTTTGATCAGTATAATTCTCGTATCAAGCTTAACCTTTTAATCTAAACTTCACCGTGCTCTACATACCTTGAATGCTCGAATTAACATCGAACTTCAATCATTATTTCAATAGATACAGTTTTATTTATTCAACTTAAGGCAAACTTAAACATCACCATTTCTTACCTTAGACATTTAAGTTACCATTGAACCTTATTATCACCGCCATTCAAACTTTTACCATCTCAATAATTTCGAAAAATTCTTTCTATTTCGGCACTAACTACCAAAATTCCTTTGCAAGAATGGCATCGATATATTCTGACGCAGAATGATCAGTCTGTTTGGCCTGGGGCTGCTGGAGGGATGCATTCGGTTTCCTCTCTGGTTGGCGAGGCATTTTGAACGAGAAGCCCCGCGGGGAGAGAAGCGAGACACGAAGTAGCTCGCAAATGTTCACCTTGCTTCGAATGTGGAACATCGATTGACCGGTGAGCCGTGTGTGTTAGGTCGTTTGTTGTTTAATAGAAAGGCGGCTGTGGGTCTCCGGGCGGGCGACGGCGGATGGGAAACAAAGCTCGTCTGAAAGCACGGCCCTGGCGACACGCGGCGAATGAAAGTCGTACACACTCTCGTTCGAGCCTTGGGGTGGCTTTCGTGGTTGGTTTCCCTTTTGACTCGCTGGGAAACAGGGCCAATTACGACCCAGCGTAATCGTGATAGCCCAGCGGCACGGGAACAGTCAGCACAACTTCGAACGTTAATTCGTCCGGTTGAATTTATTTTTCCATATTTTCGATCGAAGAAAACCACGTTTTAGCAAAATAGAGCGAGGGATTGATACAACGCAGAGTTCGTTCGAGGCAGACGTACCTAATCGAGAAATAGATAAAAGCCACGGTATTAATGGTATCAGTTCGTTAAATTTAATTAAATTCGATCGCGCTCGTATTTGGATTTTGAGGAAATGAAAACTTGCTTTCAATGAGTTGGATAGCGTTAATCCGATGAATTTAATCAGGCCGATCCTTGCATAGTCGAGATTCTTTGATGCAAGTATTTTTATCAGAAAGGAACGTTTGTTTATAATATTTTCTACCGGATTTTACAGTTTCAAATTACATTTCTCAGTATTCCTAGGAACTTTTAATGAGATTACTGTCTTATTCGTGTATTTGTTTAAAGATTAATTTCTTCGTTTACTTTTATATAATATTGTAATGAAATTTAAACAAACTTCTCCGGAATATACTGTATATTTAGTAAAGTATCTAACAATATTTGCCTGCACGATAGACGCGTCCTGTACCGATGATTAAAGTATAAAACTTGCATCAAAGAGATGAAAACGAAGAAAAAGTGTCTCATACATTTTACAAAAAAAAAAAAAAAAAAAAAAGGAATAAAATTTCTATGAGAAATTGTGATTTAGTTATTCTAATAAATTTAATATGAAAAGACCCATGTTTTTGAAAAAATGAATTGCGTCGCAATTCGCGCGATGATTGAATTCATTAATTAGGCAAATTATTCGATCGATACTTGAAAAACTAAATCAAACCGTGCTTCAGAAGAGAATTTTTTTTAATAGATTCTGTAGAGTAGTTCGCTTAAAATGAACACAATTATAGAATGGAGAAAATCGAGAGTATTTGAGGTGGAAAGTATGGTTTGAGTGTTCTTCGAACTCAATTTTTGTTTATTGTTTCCGATCGATTCTTCGACAGGTATACTGTCCTGGGTGCCTCGTTGAGTAGTGGCAATTTCCAGTAACTCGTTTGAGCTGATGCAGTTAAGACCGAGAGGAAAATCTAGCTTCGAGGTTAATTAATTTTTCCGGAATTATTCGAAACAGTGGATTCGTTTTACCCCGTTTCACGTGCAATGGAAACTCACCCCGGGAAAATAAAATTATTAAATCGAAGAACAACTTGTTCAGTGCTTGTCTTGCGTGGACGCAGGAAATCTATGTTATTTCCAATCTGACACGATATCTTACTCTAATTAAACACACGACTAACCGTAACTTATTTCCAACAAATGTTCATAGATTAGATTTGTCGCGATTGAGTGAAATGTATATTAAACTCAGTGATTTATAAGATGATCGTTAATAAAATAGAAAGATTATTATAGATATACAGATTAACCTTTATGTGGAGACCTATTGCCACACATGTTAATAAATCTCAGATTAGTTGGCGGTTCTATTTCTAGATCACTACGTTATAAAGGTTAATCCAATATAATTATCTTATCTGAAGATGCGTACTTGTTTGCCAAGATTTTTAACAATTGAAAATCTTGGAACACAAAATTTTTGTTTCTTAAAGTTTCTTACAATTCAAAATATACTACAAACGCTGAATATTTATTTCTGAAGATTTTTTACCGGACAGCATAGGTTATAATAATGAAATAAAAATTAGATCTTCTTTAACGACGATTAATCTCCAATTAAATATCGATAAGAAGACAATTAACGAGATACACAGATTATCGTAATCACGAAGATTAAGGAAGAAACGTGACAAGATCTCGACTTAAGCCAAATATCACAGAATCGAGATTTCCGGCGGCGTTAAGCAGCAGCAAACGTATCGAGCTTAACCGTAAAAAGCACAGTCACGCAAGCTACTAACAACCACTTGCATCGTGAAATTGCAATTATAAGGGGGCAATAAAGATCATACGAAACGTCATAGGTGAGCTTTTGAAAGGTAGAAAAGGAAAAAGGCCTTTATTGGTAATCGTTTAATCTAGGTCATAGCAGAAGATATCTTTATCTTCTCTCCAGGATAGTCGAAACCGTAGAACTAGTGGTCCCCGAGGGGAAAGAAGGGACAAAAGGAAGTTTTCCCTCGGAGAAACGGGAACTCTTTTAGACAGCCGAGCACACGACACATTTCAAAGTTCGATCGCTCGATATCGAGCTGGAAATTGTGGAAAAAAGAAATTGAAGCATACGAAAACTTCGCGACAGTTGCATGTAGTATATACGACTGGAAAGCAAATGAAATCTCGAGCTGTCTCTTCCTTTCTCTTCACTTATCTTGGAAGTTTCCTTTGAATGATTGATGGGCTGGAAGTTTGTTGGGAATAAGGACGGGAGATAAGGTGGAAAGAGTTCTTTGGAGGTGGAGTATGAGGCTCGATTTCGAATGCATGTTCAAGGATGATGGTGGTAAAAGTGGAGGGCCCTTTACGGCCGATTAGCTCGTCGGCGTTTGCCTTTGTGCTTGGAATAGATTGAAACATTAACCCTTTCGTGGTAAGTCGAGGTTGAAGTGATCTTTCAAAAGCGTCACTACCGCACCTCTGCGTTTCTATCATTCTGAAAATTGTTTCCAACTATTTTCGAATTGCAATAGAATTTCTTGTATCTGCGAACCGACTTAGGTTTTGAGATCCAATGTATGTACGATACGTGCACAGCATGTTTGATAGTTTGATTTAATTAAAGATGCTGCACGTTGACGTGATTAACCTTTCGCTCGCCCCAGCGAGATTAAATTTAATTAAAAACTTTAGACAAAATAGAACGTCACAACACTCGTCTATTATACAGGTGCTATTTCGGGGCCGTATGCGTTTCAAAGTTCTCGCTCTTGGTAAGTGCAACCGGCGATCGTGAAACAATAATGGGAGTAATAAAGTAACGAAACTACTGGGATAAACGTCGGTATTTATTAAAAAGAAGATTTTTTTTTTATCAGCACAATTTCTTATGTTTCTTGTGATTGTTCTCAACTGGTACGTGTTCAACGCTATAGTCGTAGAAACTTTATAATTTGGATATATTTTCATATCTTCTAGGCGATTAAAAAGTTTTAATTTTATGCTAGAGCTTTTCTTCACATATTATTAGCTCTTATTGTTAATCGAAACAAGAACAATATTAGAAATCAAAAATTCAATGATCGTATCAACATTGATGAAAAAGAATATTCAATGAAGTTCAACGTAGAATTACATAGGTTAATTTTCTTATGAGAAGAAATATTGAAATTGCACGTTATCGCCGACGAATATCTAGAATACGTGGCCATGACCCCCCACGTAGCTTTAGTTCGATCTTGGCAGACAATGTTTCCCTTTAAAATCGATTATACCGGATGTGTTCTTAACGCGCGCACTCGTACCAAGAACTTTGCAGGGTAAACATCAGAATTCATTTATACGATCGATGAAGCATCTTGCTCTACATTCGTCAAGGTTTTAACTGTTCGTACACGGCGCTGCCATAAAAATGCTAATTTATTCCATTGTGCAATGTTACTTCAGCTACACTCGAATGTTCCACTGATAAGAATTTTCTACCGGCCAACGATTTGCGGTTTCTCGCGTCTCTGTTGACACGAACTAGCAAAAATTATGGATGGAATGTCACGTTTTCATAGTTCCATTTTCCTCTTCCTACACCGTCTCCATTTTCATTGATAGTTTCTCTAAAACAAATTGACAAATGGTTTTATGCAAATAATATCTAGAGTTTCTTGCGCGATAGAGAGGAGTTTTCAGGAATTTGATGGAAGAAGAGTAGGGTCCGATCGATGGGAAGTGGATCTTCGCGAATGACGCATTCTGAATACGCATTTCAGATCCTCCCTGTTTCCAACATTTAGCAATATGTTATACCTAGAAAACGAACTACATTGATGTACGCTAGAAACTGTTTGTCTCTTATAAAAAGTTACTTTCTCTTTCCCTCTGTGCTTTCTTCAAAAATATTAGAATTCAAAGGTTCCGTTCTAATTGTACAGTAAATATTTTATTAACTAATTTTTTCTTTAAATTGAAATTTTTGAGAATATAATAGATTAGGTTAATCAACGTAATTCTCACTTTTGCTCATCTCTAGCGTTTGGAGCCATCTGAGATGGTTGAATAAATTAGTCGTTAAATGATAAAATAAATGGAATAAGTTTTTGCTTGCTATTAGAAATATTCGTTTCTGACATTTACAATGGGTGGAGAGATAGTTGATTTATAAAATAAGAAAAAGGCACTATAATTTTACAAAATACAATTATATTTGTCAAGGGCTATGATTAAGATCTAGTATATAACCCAGACTAGATCACTGATACTAATGTGATAAAAATGTTTCGAATGAAAGTAAATAATTGTCACAGTTTAATAGTTTTAAACTCTTTCCAATCTAATTACACGTATATCATCTTCTTCTGTTTTAGTCTGAAATAGTACCTTTGTAATTTTTCTATTTAATTATCTTAAAAGCAAACAGGAATTCCACCATAAATTAATAACTAAAAGGTACATATATGTAATTACACGACGTTGTAATTGAAATTTTTAGGATTATTGTTCTTGTATTGTATTGTATTGTTAGTGTTTATCTCTGATGTATCGACATTTATTGTAAAATCTTGTTTGGTATGTTCTGTTTTGTTCTGTTTAGTAGAGGTTTAATAACTTCTACTATGTCGCCCGTGGTATCGTACAAACAATATTGTGTCGTGAAATATCTCGTCCATGGTTGTGAAACGGTTAAAAAGGATAGCAGGGACCTAGTAACGCAAAGAGGTCGATGATCCTGTTCTTTATGGGGTTGTCGGGATATAAGTTCCGCAGCAGGACAGACGGCGCCAGCCTCTGTCTCCTTGCCATTAGGGAAGCCTACATTCTGTGTCCAACACGGACGCACGTTTCATCGTTTCCGTGGAGGGAGATCTCACACAGACGGACTTTAACGCGCAGCACGTGATTGCATGCGCACAGGACGACACGGGTCCTCCACGAATTAAGTTGTTTTTCGAAACTCCCGATCGGGGTTACGTCCTTGGACGCCCGCTGCTCCCGTTAGCCCGGGGTGTGCCCCAGATTTTCATCGATAGCACTGTTTATTTTTAGGTTTCCACGATATCGGAGATGGTCCGCGCGTCAGCAACTATTTCATCTTCGGCTTGGGGTAACTTTCCCGACCTTGCTTCCCTATAGCGTTTTATGACCCTATTAAATTCGATAAAGTCTTCTCCTATATTGTATTCCTGCGTATATATCTATACAATTTCCCCGTGTGATCTAATTTTGTTATTTCCCCCGATGTGTGTCGGTATCTTATTTTGTGTCTTATTTCATTGAACGATAGAACACGTGGCGTTCGATGCGATTTAAATTTCGCGTCAACTCGAGCGCCATACTGCGCATGCTCTTTAGTCGTCAGCGTGACATTTTGCTGAAGAGTATAACAAAGAGAATTCGATATTCGTGAATGAATGATGTGGAAGAATGGTAGAATAGGAGATGGAGGGATTTGTAAATGTCTTGGACAACACATGAGGAATTTACATCGGATTATTTTTAGCTTTAGTTGACAGAAGAATGAGGTTAGACTAAGATCAATGGAGGCGATTCGTTGATTTTAATGATAAATTTGTTTGTTTCAGCTGAATGAGGCTCATGGAACCCTTGGGTCTTGCCCCAGATATGGTGGAGACGGGCGCATTGAAAAAATGGTCCGACTTCCCTGTCCAGCACCGATTTACTGATTACTCCAGTTCCATTGGAGAACCTACGCATCATACTATCAGTCCTTTTCCTTGTCAACCAGCACTTAACAACAAACTTGCACTATGGTAAAGTTGTAATCAGTATGAAGAATAAATTTAATTTGTTTCTGAAAGATTATAAACAATATTGTATTTCAGGGCTGGAGATATTTCTGTGTTACAAGTAGATGCAGTGGTGAATTCTACCAATGAAACAATGGATGATAACAGCCCTATGTGCCAAAGAATATTTGCTCGGGCTGGTTCGGCGCTTAAGATGGAAATATTTAATGAAATCAAAGGTACATAGTTTGTAAAGTAAAAAATAATTAGATTGCTTGTAAGCATACAATATGAATGACTATGTTTACAGAATGCAAAACAGGTGAGGTAAGAGTAACACAAGCCCATGGGTTACCTGCACGTTTTATTATTCATACTGTAGGACCAGTATACAACGTGAAGTACCAAACAGCAGCTCAAAATACGTTGCACTGCTGCTATAGGTATATTTTATCCATCTAAAGCAAATGTATTTATGATATATAAATAAATAGCATAAAATAGTTACTAGTTAATAGCATAAAATAAAATAATTAACTTTTCTTGTAGAAATGTTTTACAAAAGGCACGAGAGCTTGGTTTACGCACGATTGCGCTACCAGTAATTAATACTGTACGAAGAAATTATCCTCCTGATGCGGGAGCACATATTGCACTTAGTAAGTATGAATTATGTAAATTAATATAAATTTCTAAGTTTAATGAATATAAATCCATTGTAATAGGAACAATAAGGAGATTTCTGGAGCAATATGGTGATTCTGTAACATGTATTATATTTGTGTTGGAACCGTGTGATCTTGGAATATACGAAGTTCTTCTTCCTCTTTATTTCCCAAGAAATTTAGCAGAGCAAGATAATGCGTGTTGGCAGTTACCAAACGATATAGGTGGGATGGATGGTGAACCTTTACTTCCTGATCGACAAATTAGAATCATCGACAATCCTCAACATGCTTTACACGGTAATAATATAAATCGATATTAAAAATGTGTATATTAGTGCAGTTATTTATTGAAATCTTCTGTTCATTATAGGCGATGAAAGTATAGAACTATCTGCGCAATTAGAAACATCCGTTAACATCGGTGAACACGCGTTTGCACAAATGCAGGGTGATTTAGATAGACAAAGACTCCTCGGGGAAAGGCCACCAGCTGATCCACTTGCGGATATCATGCTGAAGCAAATGCAACAAAAAGAAAGGTATGATTGTTTGAAAAATATCTTTTGATCAATGTTTCTCGTTTTGTTTACTCTATCACTTTAATATGGTAAATTTGACGAAATTCTGTATCAGTGCGTTTGGTATTGTAAAATGTTTAAGTATAGAATATCAAAGTATTGCGAAATAGTCAACTTTAATAGTGCACTGTTGCAATATTGCAATATGTTGTTTGTTCATTTAGAGAAGTGTTTTCCACTTATTTTTGCCAGGATGCTAATAAACATAGTATTCTATTCATGCAATGTTACGAATGTAATTCTATACAAAATCAACATCGGTTTTGCGTGTCATAATGCTATTTTAACTATTTAGTAACAAGCTGCTATCTTGCATGCCAATACGTATGTGATCCATGCATCATCTCAGTAAAAAAATCCTTACTTATCAATATTTCATAATTTGTATATGCATCGTGAGTCGATAAGGAAGGAAATGGAATTGCACAGTTTCTGTTTCTACATTTTACTTACGATTAAATTTTTTATCTACTGATGTATTGATAAGATACTTCAAAAAACATACTTTCTCACTTACTAAATGCAGGTTTCTTTAATACCAATCTTTGTTACACGAATGTTTCATTCAATGAATAAATGTGTATTTGTTAAAAGAAAATCAATATTTTAATACCGGTACTATTTACGTAGTAACACGCACTACGTTGGTATATTCATATTTGATATTTTCTCCGGGTTTTTTAACTTCACATGATTATATAATTCCACTAAAATATTCCTACAATTTGAACAATTTGTTATTCGTTCAATTAATTATTCTATTCATTACATAATATTGTTTTATTACAATATAATATTTACAATTATATTCGTAATTCTATAGATTGATATTTCTGTCTTCTCTTAAGCGATCTCACACCGTATTATTTATTATATGGTATTTAATATCCATATTGATCGAAATGTAAATATCGATTTCCTGTCGGTCAATGGAATTCTTCTCTACTCATTACGAAGGAAAAATTGTCTATCTTTATATAGGCAGCTGCTATCAATAATATCATCGATGGAAACGGCCTCGTAACCTTTCCATGTCTACAAACTCGTTTACTAGAAATAGCAAAGTCAGGTATAAGAATATTCGATAACTAAACCATTTGAAAAATACAGTTCATCCCATTTTCCACGAAAGTTCGTTGCCCATAGTCGCCACTTTATTACACGATTATAATGTCTTTGTATTCACGCCATCACGATAAATCATGTGTCCAATCATGATGATTCATCAAACGGGATAAGTTTGAGATTCACTGAAGAATCCTGACGCTGTTTTATCGTATCTTGCACTAACGGTAGAACCAGGTTGTCAATCTGCAATTTTGCACCTTGACAAAAATATATTTCGATAATTTAACTCCAATTTTCTGCAATTTTCCTTAATAATGGTAGATTACATCATTGATATAGAATGTGTTGTCCTTTTGCTATTACTCTTGTAGGATCGATGACTTGAGCAATCATTCAAATATGTATACACAGTCTTCTTAAGTAATTTCAGATATACAGTTTCCTAAAATCTGCTATATTGCTACAAAGATTTTGTAGTAGTCTTCGTAATAGTAGTCAAAGACATCGCGCCCTCTCTTGAGTTGGTGTTATTCTTAATAACATGACCTTCCAGGTGTAAAATCAAAATGTTAAACTTCAGTTTGTAGAAAAAAAATATTTTTAGACATAATAATGTTAGACATAATTCAATAATTTCAAAATTCTAAAAATACCCTGAGTTAGAAGTGTCTTTAAATAACATGGAAAAATTACAAGCGTGAAGATTTAAGTATGTCAATCATAGTATAGTGCACATAAAGGGAAAGAGATATAAGTCTACGTTATAAAAAATGAATACACGTGCTGTATTTGTGTTAGGAAATTATTATTCGATACTTGCAGGTATATATGACCCTTTTAGTGAAAGGGTTAAGGGTACTTCACTACAATAACACAGTTTCACTAGCGCGCATTATTAAAATCGCTCTATGAAAATCACTTAAAAATTTCAAATTTTCCATTTAATTTAATACCTTGCAATATTGATGAAAATAAATTAATCGCAGCAAGCATGATCTTTATTTAGGCAACTTTAGAAGATATACAAGTGGAAGATGTGAACCTTGCAGATCCTGCACCATTGTTGTTCATCTTTCGATGTTGAAAATTTAATTTTTCATTTTAATAAAAGAAGATGAAAATTTATAACAACGTTACAAACTTTCGTATAAAATAAACCTTGCTATAATAAATCTTGTATTAATTCTTTGTTGTGTTAATTCTTTGTAAGATCGACAATGCTAATTTTTTGTATAAATTTCTTACAAGATCGGTAGCATCGGTTTCTTTGTCAACTTCTTGCAAGATGAACAAATGCTAAATAATAGTATAAATTATCTTCATGTCCTTGGTCACTCAGAAGTATCTCATGTTTTTCAAAATGTTCACACGCCTCTCATGCCGGATGTACGTATTTTATTTTGCGTGATTTTAACGACGCCGTAAACATTGAAACATCTGGCTCCATTAACGACGATCTTCCGTGTATGTATTTTGCGATTGAAAATTGCCCCACTTACAGCAACATTGCCACACCATTAACAATTCAAGCGTTCCTTTATTACCGTGTATATCGAATAGACAGAAACGTTCAGTACTTTCTACGTTCCACCACGTGAACATCCAATTTCTTGGTTTTCAGATTAAGTAAATGTAAATTCCGGGAAACGTCGATTTTTTACTACCTTCTGTGCTAATTCAAGGTGTGTCTTAAAAGCACGTTCTCGACGAGGGAGTGTCTCGAATCGGTCATTTCGTTGATGGAGCACCTTGGATCCATTTTAATCGAGGCCACGGTCGCGAAATCGTGAACACAATCGATTGAGAAATCGTCCCGAGTCGTCGTGATCATTATCTTTTCTATGAAGCTACAAACTCATTTGTTCCAACCTAAATGAGAAATCTATCGTAAAAAGTAGTTGTTTCTTTCCGATATTTATTTTTTTCTACGGTTTCGCTATGTTCAATAAAATTCGTAGATAATTGTACATTTTTTAAATGTATAACTATAGTTATTCTATATCTCATAATAGATCACGAATTGTGAAAATTATCTCTTTTATGAATTACGATCATTGGACATAAATCGTACCTGATTTTTTTATATATTCTCATTATGTTCACTGAAACTCGTAATCAATTTTTATGTGACAGCAGGAATTTGTGAAACAAAATTAATAATAGCACAGACATGGATAACGAAGTATTTCAGGAACACTAACAATGTTTGTTATAATCCAAGATAATGGCGAGATATTGGCAAAATTATGTTTCCGACTTCCGCAGGAACCTCGAAAATCGTTTGCTTTCTGTTTTCCAGTTCGAGGAAAGGCTCGATTTATCGCGTAGCGTGTATATCTACGATGAATCTTCCTGTAGCCTTCAGAGAGCTTTAAAGCAACGACGCATACCGGAAAATCGAACGACGTTCTATTTTCATTTCGTTAAAAGCATGGTGTTGAAATAATTACAATGAGAATGAATGGAGGACGAATCGTATATACAAGGTGTGCAATCATTATAAAAATGAATGTCGAAAGAGGATGATCCTACAAGAAAAGATAAGTAAAGAAAAAAAGAAGATTCTGAATATTTTCCTTTGGCAATTGATAGTGAAGATTATTTTGATGTTAGAAAAAATGAAGATAAATAATACATAAAACATAAACAATGTGAAACAATTGAGAACCGTGTATAATGATTTAATTCAAGGAGAGTCGTTGTATGCAACATCATGTATTTTGAACAATTTCTGCATTAGTAAAATGAATCTTAGAAATTATACCTTATTTTCATTTGCAAACTCATTGTGAGTATACAGAGATAGATAGTACCATACAAAGACTGATAAATAAGATATCAACGTTATTTGTAAACGACATATCATTCCCTTGTGACAAAACCATGAATGTGCAAATATTCGTTTTTCTTAGTAAGGAAAAGGACACGATATCTTTTCCTTTTGCGTTTTACTACATAGATTAAAGCAATGTATTTAACAAACATAGTATAACAGCGATGATTGTACTCTAAGCTTGATTTATCGCCTTATCTGATTAAGAGAATTATCCGATTTAATTTTCCAATTATGTGTTTTACCTTCAAGTATGAGTGTTTATAATCTATCGACGATTCGTTCGACCATGACACAGGATCAGATTTAACACAATTCTTTTTTTCTATCGACAAAAAAATTTTTAATTTTAAGAAAAATATAAGAGAATTGTTATTCCAATGCTACTATGATTTTTCTTAAAACGTTAAAAATTTCTTTGTTTGTTTAAACCAGGATAAGATTCGGACATACAATGTATATATAAATACGGGAACTTTAATGAGATTAAGTGCTCGCATAGGCAAAATATATTCAAAACCTCATATCATAATATTGTATTTTATTTTCTTCACTTATTTCTTCACACAGAATCGCTCTCTTTTCGATTGTACCATAATTGTTGGAATACTCGGTATTTCTCGTCGGTTCGTTGAGAAACGGCCACAATACTTTTAATCGAAAATCACGTGGAAGAAATCGGCTATTAGAAATCGTTGGGACGTATACTCATGGCAAAGGGGTTTAGAATAACGTGGAATAACGGAACGTTAAGGAGACATTGATTTTAATCTTTCGCTTTGTATCTTGACAGTTTCAATCGCACTGTCTGAGACGATAATCGAGGGTAACGATCGAACAGTAGCAGCAGCAGCAGCTGGTTTCCACCAAACGAACGCCGCGTTTTATTCGATTAAAACCAATCGACCCAGAAATGTGAAAGCGTAACGCAATTTCGCGTCGAACCATCAATACAACAATACCCGCCATAGAATTAACCAATTGCGAAAGAAAATATTCAACTCGAATCCCAAACTTCTGACAATTGCACGAATTTACAGGGGGGAAAGCAGAATGTATCATCGTAATTCTGTCAAATTGTTCAAGTAACATCTCTAAATGACTTGATATTAACGCTTATAATAGTAATTTTTCTACGTTTAATTTGTGCTGTATCATTATCAGAATTAATATTATCACAGTTGTATTTCGAATTAGAATGTTCTTTACAAGTAGCATTTGTATGTGTATTATGCAAACCAAACATTAGCCGGAGACCTTCGCTGCTAATATTTCGACAAGGACAGTGATGATAAAATAAGTAAAATCCTGTGTGTCTATCTTACAAATTACAAGCTATTTTATTTTGGATAAGTATATTTATCTCACTTGATGTTAAAAAGTGAAATTATAAAAATTGTTTCTGCAATAGAATTTGTCAATTTATCGATATTAGTAGTTAACGAAGTCACGCAAGATAATCCTAGAATTTCGAAACATACTGAAACAATTTCCAAACAATTTATCGCAATTAAAAACCGTATTAGATCTGTACTTTTATGGTCATTGGCTGACATAGTCGGAATTAGTCAACGCGCAAGAATCAGACATAAGAATCGGATTGGAAAATAGAAGCAGCTATAAATACTCTTGTACAAAACGCGTGCACTACGCATTCCTACGTGAACCCACGTCTAAAAATTCCCGTTAGGTAATGGAAAATATAACGCATCGATCCTGCTACGTTAGCCAAACGTTATTCGCGTAATCAATCAATAGGGCTAGATGAAAAGTGACAGCTTTCTGTTTGGGAACGCTCCCAATTTCGCATATTCCAGTGACACGTGCGTGTCATGCATTACAGTGTCATTGATTCAGGGAATTCTGCACTTAGAATTAACGTATGTGCTGTCTGTATAATTAATAGTATCTGTAATGTTAAATGCAGGTGTTTTCAATTGATCCGCAGTAACGGAAAAATCGTTCTCCAAGTGGAAAATCGTATGAAATTTATTTATCGAGAATTTGGCTGAATTTCTGAGAAACGAAGTTAAAATTACAGCATAAAATATTATTTATAGAAGTTCGACTCATATTCGTAGAAAACTTTGTTTTTAAATGTCGTAATTATTTTTCACCTTGTTACTCAGAGCAAATAATTCTTTACTCTAAATCATGTTATTCCACTATATTATTAGACAGATACCTTCAACTTCATCATTAAATTTCGAATCAGAATTTTGTAGAGAAAGATTTCGATAAACGTAGAATCTTTACAAACATCCTTAAAAATATCATTTTTGTCGTAAAATGAAAATTGCTTAAAGGTATAATATAATTAATTAAGTTATCACGAACGTATGCCACTAACGGAAGAACATGAATTCTGAAATTTGTTTAAAAATTGTCTACTTATCTTTATTACATTTTATTTGAAGTTGACCCTCGTCATTCTTAATCCTTGTCAATGTTAGCTGAAGTAGAACGCTTACGTTTGTCAACATCGTTGACGATCGAAGCGATAAAGGTTGAAAAGAAATTAATAGTTATAATAATAACATCCAAGTAATTAGTCAACGCCTCGCGAATCGAGCGTAATAACAGAGCCGTGAATCGCGCCCCTATTCTGCCGGCTTTTTACTCATCGAACACGCAATAGTCTAAGCTGAGCAGGCGCCGTGACGCAGCCAGCGAAGGCGCGCGCTCACAAAGCCAACGAAGACGCGGCGTCCCGACGTCGTTTCTCGCCTCATAGTCCCGTCTTCCTCGTTCAGGCAGCTCAGTGCGTTGCGACTCGTCGCGGAGGCTTGTCGTGTTCATCGACAAATTCAGACGTGCGTTCGTATCAACCTTGTCCACACATCCGCGAATTTTACCAACTTTCGTCCTCGTGAAAAACAAAACTTTCTTTCGTCGATTCAACTCTCGAGACCTCGTATCGGCAATCAAGTATAAATTTACGAGTCGGGAGTAGGTTAAAGTCGGGACAAAATAGAGTAAAAATCGTCTGCAAGTTAGCATCTGGACCGATGACACTATCAAGACTCTCTCTCTTTTAATGATATATAGAGCGAAGTAGAAATATAAACTTTCATCAGTGGCGAAGAGAATTATAGTTTTACTGGTAGAACTTGTGAAGATTCCATTTTGCAGTTGGAGGAAGAGTGTCTGCTCGAGATACACGAGGCAGATACATTTTCGATAACAGAGTGTGCACATTGTCAGAATGGTCATGATTGACATGGTGGACGTGATCGAAGACGAGGACCGGTGCGTATTGGAAGATTGCTTTTTTCGTTATATACCGATTTTCATTGGTAATCCGTCGTAACCCGCCCTCCCCGTCGAGTCCTGTGTTTCCGTGTTACGTAAATGTACCGCATCTGACGCGTTGATCTTTGACGTCGCGAGAGACGTTCGTGCGCTCAGCTTCGTTTAATTTGGAGAATTTCGCTGTTGGACATTTGCCGATGTTGCGACTGGTTGCGAAAAGGGTGACAGAGGGGGTGGAAAACGCTGGAGCTTTCACGTATATAACGAGGATTTCCGAGCCGAGCTTTAATCGTTTTCCAATACGCGGGAACATTATTTTTGGTCCAACGCCCAGTTTTGTTTTGCGCCCTTCGTTGCTTTTGGTAATGCTCCAACAAACTGATTTCTCCATAAGTAGCGTAGCTTTTACAGGTTTTGCTACTCGAAGAAAAATATTATACTTCAACTATTTAATAATGATACTAGTACTATACTTTGATTTGCTTTTATTTTATTGTATTTTTTGTGTACGCATGGGTTTCTTCGACGGTTTCAACTTGGAGACGGGGAGCTTAGGATGACGCGAGCTTATTGTTAGTATATTTACGCATCGTAAGCCTTTCATGGACGTAATCCACGATCATGGGAGGAAAATCGTATCGACCGTTGAGAGAATAACAATAGAGCCGGAATCTTGAATGATCAACGTACAATCATGATCGCCCACGATGACCCAATAACCGTGAAAAATGTTTAATTGGACCGTGAACCATTTCGTAATTCGATTCTTTCAATGAGACGTTCTCTTATCGAATCGTAACTTGTTTTCCTTTATTTATTTATGAATCTATAATTTTTATAATGAATGATTGATAGATAGATTATAAATGTTCATGCATTTATGGAACATTTGTTGTAATATTTAAAAAAACAAATTTTTATTTGCATTGTATTTCTTTAATTATATTCATGAAAATATGAATTTGCATAAATCTAAAGTATATTGAGATTAACCAATCAAACTCGTTTTGTATCCGGTAGGCAAAATTTAATAAAACACATTAAAAATGTCGCGAGCGTCTGACAGCCACAATTTTTTATATAAATTTGCATAAATACGTGCAATCTTCCATGATAAATTAAAATACACCGAGTAGATAGGTTTATCTAATCGAATTCTGCAAAAATCTATCTTTAATCTCTTATCAAAATTTTTCTAATTAAATCTTATACAACATTGATCGCGCCAACGATGCTAACTCAAGAAAGCATACGAACATGATCACACGTTAAACTCGCGAAAACGCTCACCTCACTCTCTGCTTTTCTCGGGGAACAAGGGGAACAATAGTTGAGCGCGTTGTGTGAGCAGACATCATTGGAAGGACAATGGGAGACGTAACAATTAAAGAAACAGTCGCACTCCGCCAGTAGTATACGACAGTCCATTGTCAGACACGAATTGTCATTGTGAAAATCAGCTGGTGCGGAATGCTTTGTGTTCCATCGGAAAATACAGTTGCTCGCGCAAATATTCGAACACTTCTAAGAGCCTGTAACGAATATATCTAAATTTTATCATGTAATGAGACTCGAATAACATAATTATATTACAAATCTGAACATATACGTAGTATATAGAAGTTACAAAATATGTAGTACAACTGTACATTTTGCACTTAAACATATAATAAGAGTTAAAGATACAAACTCTTTAAGAATCGAGGACTCATTAAGTATTGAAGATTATTAAGAATATAATGGATAAGTGCAAAATGTACAGTTGTACTACATATTTTGTAAGATAACTAATCATGTTGTATACTAATTCTTTACATATGTTTTCGATAAATATTTTGTAACTATTACGTACACTTTCAACTTAGCCTCAAATTTGACCAATATAATCATGGCAGTCGTCATCTCCATACAAGTTAACGAAATTTCAAAATATTTTCTCTAACACGCAACATACATACGTATAGGTACATAAAAGTTTCCTATGAGGTGTTCGCATAGTTTCGCGAATCACTGTAAATAAGGTTCTGCTCGCGGTTTCATCGAATTCGTATCAGTCGTACATATGTGTGTGTGTTTGTGTGGTCTGTGTTGCGGCCTTGAAACTAGCTTTGTAGGGAGAGAAAAAAAAGTTAAAAATTGCAACGAGAAAAGTCGATAGCGACGCGGTGTAACTTAGTGTCAGCGAGAGGGGAAATTCTGCTTCTTTGGATGAACCCCGTTTAACCGTAGTTTGACTCGATTAACGACGTTAGGTGAAACGATTCACGGAGCGCACGTGAAACGTGCTCATTGATTTTAGTCGAATGGAATATTCATGGACGCGTCCACGCGCGACGCTACGCGACAAAACGGCACTGTCGCGTGTCGGCGAAATGGCCCTGCTCGATTCAAGGGGTCGATTAACACATTGACTGCCGCGTTAGTCGTCGCTGACGCACGTTACTACATTTCTTAGAGTCATTCAAATAAGATAAATTCTATAGACTAGTAATTTGTCGTCAACAATATGAATCACTTAGATAATATTGTCGGAGTGAGCAAGTATAATACAATGTTTCACAAAAATGAAATTCGTCGTGAATTTTCTGGACGCATTAGGGCTACTGCCCTGATACCTGTAACACAAAATGTGCAATTGATTATTGGATACGTTTGAGGTAATCGGAGGATTATAACCGGAAGACCATGTCGTTTCGTTTTGTGTAATTATACACATATCGTGACGTTTGTATTGGTAAGATTGTACGCTGTGTTTCGTAGCTACAAAATTACTCCAAATATTCCAATTTTGATATATCGATATGGTAAGCAGAAGAGGTGCTTGATATATTTTGAAATCGTATTGCAAACAATCTATCTTGTTGCTTCTCAGAAAGGACATATTATACTGGCAAAATGGAAAACTATCTGATTCTTGTTTGATATTTCTAAAACGGGCGTGACAAAATATTTTATTATATGAACTCAAGATATGGTAAAATAAAATTGTAACATCTTTCATAAATTTAACTCTCCTATTTTGTATATTTTTAATCTTTTACCTCGCATCTAATATGAATATCGAACATTTTATAGGATGGTTTTATGAGGCACGATGTATAGCGAACTTCTCATGCAACGAGTTTCTGTAAGACGAATTTTATAATTTTATATAATAAGATTCGTGTAATTAGGCTTGCATCGCAATATTCTTGCTCTAATCTTTGTATCACAAATTATACGTCCATCCGTGTCACGATCTTTATTTAGAAAAATTTATGTTAAGAGCCTCGTATTGCGAGCTTCATATTATGAGCCACATATTCTGAACTTCGTCGCTACGAGTATCGTATTACGAAATTCACGTTTTATGTTCTCTATTATGGACGATTTCACGTGGTAAACATCGAATTACGACATCGGTACAATAAAATTTCCATCATAAACATAGGCATAGTTCATATTCTCAGGGTCAGTATTATAACATTTTAATTATGAGATACATATTTAGAGGATTATACGAGTTCGTGCTGCGAGATTGCTATCCAGTGGGTCGCATGTTTTCGCAAAACCGCACGCTCTCCTCGTCACCGCGATTAACGCTACGTGATACGGCGTCGATATTCCAGACACGAGTCGACCAGTTTTATGTTTCTTGTTCACGAACAATCCGTAACGAATGAAATTAGCGATGAAGTTACGCCACCGGCTAGAATTTTCAGCGCGATTCCGCACCGTTGAGATTCTGACCGGCGATTGCAGGGTGAAACTTACATCGCTTGCAACATGAATATTCGATTCTTATCGTGAATATTCGATTCTCGAAGAGAAATGGAAATTTCAAGATTCCAACCTTCGAATTCAAACGAGCTATTTCGCGTATCGTCACTTGCTAAATTACGTTCAATTGGATCCTTTGTTTGAAACTCATTGCTGACAGTAAGATTATTGTCTCTGGAGACAGACTAGACGAACAAACGTTACCTGCCTCGATGTTGTAGTCGTAATTGTTTGCAATATAATTATAACGTATGATGCATCGAATAAACATCGGATGTCGGGCTTGTTAGAAAATGTCAGACGATTTATTGATTCACTCGGTTACGAGAGTGACGTGATCCATATAGTTACATTATACGCGATTTGTAAACAAGACTTCTTTGCTCAAATATCAATCGTTCCGACTGTTCTCTGTACAAATGGGATCAGACGATCTCCATTTCATTTAAAATACAATTGAAAACCCCATTTATAACGTATGCACGTTGCAACGTATGCAAATATACGAGAAGGTCTTATTAATCGTAGAAAAGAAGAGAAACGTAAGTCATAATTGATACAATGAATGAAAATTCATTCGAGGGAAATTTTAATTGAAGATTATATTTCTGAATGTAGTTCTATTGCTGTAATATGCTGTTTAGTTATACTTCTCAGTCTCTGACATTCTTCCTTCGATAAATCGGTGCTTTTATAGAAAATATCATTTTTATTTTCAATCCCATAGTCTGGCTATATACTATGTATAAAAAATAATTATGATTATGGTGTCATATATATATATGAGTAACATTGATTAAAGGTTCAAAAATCTAAAAATTTCCTAAAATATTAAAAAGGCCGTAAATGTGAAAACAATCAACTCTGATACGTGATTAATGCCAGACTCGTTGAATAACAAATTAGTTTCCTGAATTGGCTTTTGCCAATATTTTAAATAATACTTTATCAACTGCCAGTCTATAGCCGATGAGACTAGTTGATGTAATGACTAAATATTCTGAGAACAATGATCGAAGTGGCTCTTGTTCCATTCTTTCAGATACGAGAGGCTCCTCAGGAGAGCGAAAACGGAGGATCTGTCGGAAGTTTCAGGAATTGGCTGCCTCTATCAAAGTGGTGTCGATCGTCAGGGTCGACCGGTCGTCGTGTTCGTCGGCAAATGGTTCCCTGCCACTAAAGTCAACCTAGACAAGGTAAGATCGAAAACGAAATTCGACCGCTAGGTCTAATCCATAGTGACACGCGAAAATATTCGAACTTAGCATAGGAAATTTTTATCAAAATACCACGTGCGTTATACGAGACTTTTTGAAATTTCGTTCCAACTATGACGAAATATCACTATCATAAATATATTACTGAACTTTGGAATCAATCTGGAAATCTGTAAATGTAGGTTATGAGTTGTTTATCGCATTCATGTCTTTAGCAAAAAATTAGTATAGAGTATAGTTAGTACGAATGCATATAATTATTGAATGAATAATGGATACTCTGTTCGAGAGAACGTGTAATTAAAGCATTGAGGACAAAGGAGAACAAGTCATATCTTTTTTTTTAACATAGATGTATATCATTTAATTTATTCTAATAACATTAATTTATCCTATATTCACCATACAAAAGTAGATGAATTCATTCTATCCAATTCTAAATCAAACTTAGATAACGTAAGAGGATCATACTCATAAAATTTCTCTATAAGTGTTGAAATACTTTCACGAGCCACTTTAGGTCGTATAACAATAATTTTCGATGCTATGTGTTCGAAAAGTTATCCCACTACTTTTTTCTTTATTCTCTTGCGACTCTGTTATTTTTCAGTTTTCTTACCGAATACGCAATGTAAAGCACTTACTCGAGAGATAACGAATTCTAGCTTTACCGTGCATATAATTGTATGATATTTTGAATTAGCATGTCTGCTCGTGAGATTAGCACCATTCCGTCGTAAAGATACAAAATGCAGGAAATCGCAGATAGTGTTTACTCGCAAACACCCTAAAAGATTACGTTCATGCTCCAAACATACTCGTGCGAATGTTGCAGCATTCTACTCGTACGAGACAATGTGTTTTTCGTTGCAGTACGTCGATATAGTACAAACACTCTGCAGTGTCTTATATCGAACTTGTTATTTTATTTTTTTCAGTACGAACAATGAATATTGTTGCTAATTTATTATCATATTTCTACAATCAAACACTCCAAAAATATATTTTTTATCCTTCGGTGAACTGAAAAAACGTAGTTTCTCCGAAATTTCACAAATTACGACCATCTCTGTATAAAAATACGCTTTGTGTATTTTCCAACGCATTAAATCTCTCAAGGAATCGTAAACAAAGGTATGCTATAGTTATTAAAAGCACTACAATCGTTGATCGTAACGCGCAAACACTGCTGAATAAATCGAGTAGATTTCTCCGAAGAACAATCAACCCTAGTTTACGTGCAATCGGCGTTTAAAATTTTCACTTTTGATCCGGCTCTATTCTTAACCATTCACGAACGTACCGTGAACACGTGAACAGGCAGTGATCGTTTCGTGATTCAAAAACGTAGAAAAGAACGCATAATGAAACATAGTCGCGAGAGGAAAGCTTGGTGAGAGCTTGAAATCAATACACTGCGCTGTAGGGGGCTAACCTCGCCTCTTTTATTATGGGCCTAGCGTGTTTTGCGGTTCTTTACAAGCAGATCGATTCGTTTAACATATCTTGACGTTAAAAGAAAATTGAGGGGCATTCGTAATAAAATCCACTACCGACAGAATCTTTTCGATTTTGTAGATTATTATACTTTCTAGCAGTGGGACGTAGGATCCACAATATGCTAGAATGGAATATCATTAATGGATTTGCGATGTTTATGTATTTATAGGACGCTTAAAATTTCACATTATACAAATATACGTAACACAATATATATTACAGAGATACTATACAAATATACCTAAAGTATAACATTTAGTAGGTGAAATAGAAGTCTGGTTATATTTTCCTAATTAGGTTTGTAGAAACTTTTTTTTTCACTTTTTTCAGATTACACACAGACAGATTTTTCAATTTTTTGGATTCTAACGTACATATATAAATACAGTAATCAAAAGGAGATTCACACAGACAATGTGATGACAATGATAACACGGCGATTTATGTATTTACGCGAAGCGTAACATTCGTAATCTTTTATAAGAATCTTCTTTTCTAGGGATTTAAATGATTTCTTCTACCACAAATTAGATCTACCAATGAATATATGTTGAAATTCACAATAAATGAAAGTGTCGGCGTATACGAGATACGGTGACGGTGTTTCATCGAATATCGGCATCGAGAATTAACGAGAGGACATTTATAAATATTCAAACGGAGTTGGAAATCGTTCGAAAAGGACGTTCGATTCTTTGAATTTAATTTTAAAAGGCTCTCTTCGAAAAATAGTGAACAATATATGATAAAACGTAAAGCGAACGGTGGTAGAAGGAATTAGCAAATTGTTTATTCAGCAGAGAGACGCGACAATAGCAAGGACCGGAAACGATTTAGAATTATTCATTGGCCAGATCGAATGTTTATTCAGAACGACGCTTATTCGATGATTCTACCAAATCCTTCGCGACGCGACGTGTCACTGATACGATCGTCGTTTGATAGCTTTGACCATAGGTTAGCATGTTGAACGGACAGCCCTTTAAGTGAATCATCTTGCATCACTGACGCTGCCTCTCAATAGCCAGACTGGCGAGATTCAAAGTTGAACGTGATATGCGAAAGTTCAGCTTCCGTTCGTGAAATCTTCCAATACGTGCATAGATGTTTCGTGGTAGAAATGGTGTCCATGCATTGTCGCATAAATTATTCACGAACGTTACATTCAATTGTTGTATAATTAATTATATGAATAACCAAATTACAGATTTTTTCGATATACATATGAGCCTTTTAAAAGTCATATTGATTAATTCCGCTATGTACAAAAATATCGATTTTTACCTCGTCAAGGTACATAATTAATACGTCTCAGGAGACGAATCCGCGTTTTCATAAATTTATTTATCATAAGAAGATGGTATAAAGAATTGTAAATTTGAAAGGGAATTAACAAAAATAATTAGTTTTTAAATCAATAGTTTTTAATAGCTCTGTGCATTTTAATTTGTGGAATGAATCTAAGCGATTCGTACCTATACTTTTCGTGAAATTTAAAAGCCTATTCTAATTCAGCTCAAGAAAAAAAGCTTTATGTCTTTCATATAAAACGATCTAAACAAATCTCTTTTCACATTTCTCTTACCATTATTCCACGCAACTGTTTCCGCATACTTAGACAAATTTTCTATAATATCAAATCTAGAGAAAAACAAAGTTTTTATCGATAGAGAAACTTCCAAGAAAAACACGACAGTCAATCTCGACATTAGTCTACTCTTCCAGATTACCTTAAACTACCATAATTTGCTATCATTTTCGCATTTCACCTCGCTATCTCTTCCAAGCTGTCCCAACCAAGGAAATACGAAAGACGCGTTCTGCCTCTGTCGAGTACAACTTTCCATTGATTCGACACACAATACGTCCTCGGAGCATCACGTCAGTCGCACTCGCGAGGATCTCATTACTCCTGCGTGTATCAATATCATCTTTGCTCGTTGCTCTCGTCCTCTCGGCTCTGTCCTCATCCCAGTGGAGTGGCGACGAGCGCAGTACCGCCAGGCGAATCGATATTTACACGTCCAGAAATAGACCGACCACGGAACAACTCCCAAGCCGAGGGCGCACCAGCTCCTCTGCAACGTCGTGCCGGCGGATCCGCCCTGGGAAAAACTTTGTTCTGGTCCCTACACGTGACCCTCTTCTACGTGGTGCGTAGCGTTATTTCCTTTGAGGAAAAGTCGACAACGCCGGAAATAACCGGCGGCCGATCGAAATGGAAACATCTGCACGACCTCGCCCCGATCACGCGCCGATCAACCCATTTTTCCCATGGCTCACGACTGACGTCGATCGTAATCGATGGACCGAACGAATTGACATGCTAACGAGCCCCTGCCCACCTTTTTTTTGCGTTAACAAAAATCTCTGTTTTCTTGTAATGTCGTTTCTTTTCTCTGTTCCTTTATTCCTTTCTATTCGTAATATATCGAGGTAATCGAAATTAGAGATGGTTTTAGTGAATTGAAATAAGTAAGAAGAGGTTTGCAGTTGTGTTTCTAGTGGATTTTGCCGAGTGTACTAGGAATCAGGTATTTGTTGTTAGGTGGCAACGGTCGATCAAGTAATCTGCTTGCAGTTGTAGCTTAATGTCAAATTCATTTACACTTGAATTATATCGATCGATATACGGGTGAATAACTATGATCGTACAATTGAGAGGATTGAATAGGTGATAGAAGTTTGTCCTGTTTCAGGGCTCAGTGTTCGATATTGCTCGTCTAACGTTCCTTCAATTCACCCCGTCTTTCTTTTTCTCGTTGTATTCCTTCATTCTTTTCTTCCCTGTCCGTCTACTTTTCGTTCCTTTTCTTATCCTCCTTTTCATTAATTTTTCTTCCACCTCTCTCTCTGACTCATCCATTAATATAAAAATCGTATCAACGATAATTCATTCTTCCCGATTTTCCAAGATTCATGAAACTCTGTAAGCGACGGTGAATCGTCGATATTATACGCAATGGAACGCCAACTGACATGGAATGAACGTACGTGGTCGTGAAGGAAATTGCGCGAGGATTGAGAATGCAGTAACGTTCCATCTCCAGGGTGACAGACCAGGCAATAAAAAAAAAATATATATATAGAATGCTGTCGAAAGGACAAGGCAAAAGAAGTCGCGGCTCCGGTTCCTCCTGCTTCGATGTAGGTCGCTGTCCGAGATTCAAGGACGCACTCGATCATTCTCCCCCTGACCTCGCGGGAACAATTTCAGGTCACACATTTATCGACTCGTGAAAAACTACGACGAAAGGATATGCTCTCGCCTGGCTTCCACGTCGTTACGATCACCCGGTCTATTCAATATCCTTACGGTCCTGACGTTTAAGGTATCGACAACCTATCCACGATATTTTCTGCGGAAAATTTGATTTCCCAGCCAGTCGTTCGCCTTCTTTTTCTAGAACTGATCTGTTTCTTTACTTTCTTTCAAAACACGTTAAGAGAAGAATATATTGCTTGATCTTGTCACTTTGGAAATTGAAATAGCTGAGTTTCAGTGGGTTTTAGATATAACGGAAAGCATACGGATAGAATTTATATCAAATTTCATTTAATTTGCTTTGTGCTGATTACTCAAATTTAGAATTTGAAAGCTGCTCTATATTTATATATTAGATCTATATTATACTGCTTGGAAATAGAATTTTACATTATGGAAAAAGAGTAGGAATGAAATATTTTATAATATAATTAGTTGAATTTACGAGAAACCATTATATATAGAAGAGGTTGAGAAGGATGAGTAAAAAATTACATCATTAATAAGCAATTAAATTTTCATCAAATGAAATTACGTTAGAGATCAGGTTAGATGTTTCAACGTTTTTAATAAATTTATTTAAAAATTGTCTGTTAGTGTTAGATATATTTATTGAGCATAATTTTATTCAAATTATAGTAATAGAAATGTTAATCGTATATTGCTATTCTTCTGAGCATTTTCACGTTTGTCTTAGAAATCGTTAAGAGGAAAATTCACAAAGAATTATGTAGGTATTTATATGAGACATACTGTATCAACAATTTTCGCAAAAATCAGTCGCTAAATTTAAATCGTACTCATCATCATCTGTCCATTATACATGGTATAATCAAACATTATTGGTGCATGAATATTGTTATTATTAACGAAGTGAATAATTTACAATTGTGCCGTTTCTAATTCATCCTTTGATACAATCACAGCTGCAATTTGAATACGTAGTTTACTAAATTATATTAACCCACTATGCTGCGAAGAGACCATTGTGTTCAGCCTTAACATATGTATGTATGTTTGTTTATGCCTCTGCAAACCTAAAAACGTTGTTATGTTTAGAAGACCCGATCGATTCGTGCCCGTCAAGTTGTAGGCTATGTAGCATATAAGAAAACAGTGTTTTCAATAAAAAATCAAGATCACCTTCAGTTTTTTTAAAATACATTATACGTCTCAGACATCATAGAATTGTAGCTGACGTCAACAATCGACCTTCATTGTTTATTGTAGTTGGTACATTGAAATTCGAGTACAACGATCGTTCTTACAGAAATTTATTAATCTATTCAATTTCATCTATCTTAAACAAAAATCTTCGTTAATCTGATTACATCTGAGATTAAACTGTCAAACAAACATTGAAAACCTAAGGAAAATTTCCACTAATCAAATAACACAATTTCAAGCACGATCGTATTAATTTTATTGGAACGCTAAGCGATACCCAGAATTATATGCAAATTTTCAATTTCCACGATACACGCTTCCGTGTAGACAAAGGACTCTTTGGGGATGCGAAACACAAGGAATACTAAACGGCTCGATACTTATTATTTATTTCCTCGACGTGCGACTAATTTTACTTTCGGCCGCCTTGAAACGAAACAGGATAAAAATTACGACAGCGTCGTAGAAGGCTGCTGCCAAAAATAATCTTAGTCTATGGTTATATATACACACACGCTGTGTATGATAAATACGTCGAAAAAGAGGTTCTCCAAAAATTGTTTCCCGTTCTACTTAGACTTTTTCGAACGTTGTCATAGTCGAGAAGCACAGAGAAGGAGAGAGTCGAAACGTTCAACCGTTGTACGCTAATTAAACGTGTTGCCGAGATAATAAGATTTCAGGATCGTGATATAGATAGCTCTCTTAAAGCTCGTCGCAGGGCTTAATTTTATGCCATCGTTAAATCATCGATATTTCAGAGTACCTTCTTCTTTCATTCCATAGAATATCGTAGCCTATATTTATTAATATTCCATCTTTGATACAGAAGTTATTGAACCTTTCGTAGTTGAGTAGGTGTTGGATATTTCATTTTGTTTTGTTCTTTTATTGGCGTTATCGAAGATTCATGTTGAGGGAATTTTTGAGTACTTTCGTTTTATTCACCTTATATCTTAGAAAGGATCTTACTTTAGTTATCCTTCGATATAAAAAGGAAACTGACTTTAAAATGGAATGTTCTTGAATTTTTTAAATTTCAGATTTGAACTTTCCAGTTTTTGAATTTTCAAATTTTCAAATTTTCGAACTTTGAATCCTCGAATTTATTTGAATTTTTGCATATTCCGATTCGTGGATCTCCAAATTTTTGAATCTCCGAATTTCAGGCTCATCGTGTTTTTTTCAAATTTCCCTGTCAAATATTCCAATTTTTCAATTATCGAATTTTCCAAAAATTTCAAATTTTCCAACTTCTCTATCCAAGTTTTCTAACTTTTACACCTCCAAACTTTCGTACCCCTTTGGTCGATGAAATAAGCAATTTGATACTAAAGCCGGATGATTCAATGATTTCTCGATTTTCCAATTCGACGCGACAGGCACAGGTACACTTCCGAGACCGAACACGGTCATTGCGTCATAATACGTGATATGTCGAATCACGAGGTTGGCGATATTCGCATTTTTTCAAAGCAAAATCACGATGAGTCATCGTACAAGAGCACTTCGAATATTCCAAGAATATACAAAGGCCACGCTTTACTCTTTCCGCCTGTACCTCCAATTTTGATTAACGAACGTCCATTCTTCCAACGATACCAGCCTCGTCCACGAACATACGCGCAATTCCCACATATTTGGCAGAGAACTCGAGTTAAATATTGGGTTGTGTAAGTGATTGCGGATTTTATCATTAGGTGGTATTGACAAAATCCGCAATCATTTAATTGCCAACTCAATAGATCTCATACTGACAATGCAGTGCAAGTAAACTCGACCTCGATCGAATACATTTATATCGTTCAAAACTCCTTGCGAACTTCTACGTCCGATTATCTAGAACAAAATTTCCTACCTTCTTTTATTCTAACATATTTTCTTCTCTAGTGACAAACTATTACACTCCTCGCACATTGTAACGTAAATTATAAATCATGTTATTACACATAAAGTCAAATATAATACGACGCTTTAATCTTAACTGGAGTCGATGGTTCGCGATTATTCAACTATTTAATTATATCAAGCTCGGTATTTACAAAGATGATTGAACCAAACTCTACGAATATCGATCGAGCCTCAACTCGTTAATATCTCGTTTCCGATTTCCTTGTTTAGCTCGTAATCTCTCGTGCACGTAGAAAAAGCGATGAAGATGAATTTAAACGTTGAATAGATTAATTTTGGTTAAAATTTAGAATCCACGAAGCGCAATAATTTCTTTCATCCGTGAAATTCTGTTTCTCATACGTGATACTTGAAAAGATTCTTTCGTTACGAACTTTTCGTCTCTTAACGGATGCTTCTGCGGAGCGGAAGGAGCAGGGAAAATATTTATGGAAATCAACAAAAATTGTTTAATCAAAGCGAATCTACAAATCCATTCTGACGAACGTAAAAAGGTATACAATTTACCTTTTTTTTATTTGTGAAAAGATTGCGTATAAAATACGACGCCTCGTGACGTTTCAATTTGCTTAGGATCAAACTCTTGACGCAAATTGAGTCTTAAGAAATATCTGCGATATGAATCACTGATGTTTTCAATTTATATTTCAACAGCAGGTAAATAGATATTAAAACACCGATACCGATGATCATGTATGTACCTTCCTTACCGAACATCGAATCGTTGCTTCATTTCGCACTTTAAACCTATCTTCCATCCCTTTCTCGAATCTCATCGATTGAGAAAAAAGAGCACAAAATATATCGTGAAACGAAGAATATGAATGACCTTAAAAATACATACAGTCATCACACCTTCGACCAATCAAAATAAAAGTAAATCTTTAAAACAACCTATCTACAAAAGGAATCTACATTACATTCTCTATCTCTTCCTTAAACCGCCCCAATTTACCAGAACGCAGAATTTAATATTACAATATCGCTCGACCCACATGTGTACGACGTCGGCCGTGATATCGGATTAAAATACACGTTTGACCCGTGCAGACCTTTTGACGTCACCGACGACGACGTCGAGGAACGAAAGCGAAGAAACATATCAGAGGGTTGGCGAATCTTCGAAACCGACGCTATCACGCATTCCAGTTGGAACGATATCTGACGGGAGGAAACGACCGACTTTCTCTTCCTCCCTTTCTCAGCCGTAAACTTTTCGTATATGTGTGTAATACTTGGTGGAAACGATATGAATGACGTCATAGAGTAAAGCGTTAAGTAGGGTCATAAATTGATCTAACTGCAGCTAGAACCTACGCACGTAGATATCTGTGCTAGTTTTGTGAAATAAATTTACAATTTAGATAACGTCTATTAAAATAATCATTTTTGCAAAAACACAAAAATGTAATTAAGTGTGTTTAATGCGGTTTTGCATTTCTGTGCGTTGCATAGAATTTATACGTACATGTAGAAGTTTCTGCTTAGGTAAGCCTAACTTTCAATTATGCTTCATAACATAATTACTTTATTGATCTATTGTGGGACATTCATAGCAAGATAATTTAGTGTCTTTTTTTTTTTTAATCAACGTCTATAATCTTTAGTAGTTGCTCCGATGTGTCATAAAATTGAAGCTGTCAGAGTATATTGGTAAGACTTGAAAGCAATCCGATAATGTATAATAAAAGTTATAAGACATTTATTGCAAATATATACTTCATAAAAGATTGATATACAACGTGAATAGCGATTTAACAGAAATTAATGATAAGGATGATCTCACTAAATATCGTAGATTACTGATACAATCGATAATTGATTTTTGCGAAACCTACACTTGCTATAAATATCTTATGCTGTAATTTGTACGTACATTCTCGGATTCGTTTTAAATGTTACTAA
This sequence comes from Bombus huntii, assembly GCF_024542735.1. Lineage (NCBI taxonomy): Eukaryota > Metazoa > Arthropoda > Insecta > Hymenoptera > Apidae > Bombus > Bombus huntii. The sequence goes on along the minus strand of NC_066244.1, from coordinate 13,861,502 downwards.
TATTAATCACGCTACTCGTGTCTCGTTACAATGTTAAGGAATTTTCAAATGTGTGTAACACGCACATTGTCATTTGACTTTTCAAAAGTTCTGTAAATAAAATCAGAATTACCTCCATTTCATCGTCCCTCATCGATATTTATTCTCCAAAAATTCTCTGACATCAAAGACATCTCCGTTTTATCATTTCGCCAGACGAACACCATCTGATCTATTTACAATAGCAACCCGATTCGTCGAAGCAGCAGCCCTCGGTAAATTTATTCGCCTTTCCACTAATGGAACACACGTCCTTCCGTCTGGTTCGGAAAATCGAAATTACTCTCGTTGAACTGCGCCATGAAATCGGTCAAACGTCACGAGGTACACAAGATGCTCGCAAACGGGAGTCTTTGATCCCGGCGAGGCGCACTCGTTATCACGTTTTAATCGATCGCATCGCCACGGGGGTCCTCGCCCCAGTCACGGGGGTCGTGGAAATCAGGTCAGAGGCCTTGCCACCGAAAAGAGCAAAGCACTGGTCGAACTTTCGCACAGAATTCTATACAGTGGCTGATTTGGACATTTATAAAGATTTTCTGCGAAAAAGAATATATTAGGTTGTCGCAAAAGTTTCTTTCGTTTTATAAGGAAACAATAGATGCGCGACATTTGTTCTTAATAAAACAAAATGGATCATGTATAATTTAATAAAATAATATAAAACGAAAGATGTTGTGCAATATACAAACTAACATCTTTTGGAAATATTTCTTCAGGAACAGATTGTGGATTAAACGATGAAATGTAGCTTATGTGTTATCATCGAATGTAAGTTATGTCTTGATCTTGAAGAATTTTTTATGAACTAGATGATTTATGTCGTTAGGTAATTTATATCGTTAGATGATGTATATCATTTTGGAGAATTGTAACATACGCATAGGAGTGTTTAAGTTTATTAAATTAAAGTCGAGGATTGAAAATTAATGAGAATTTTAGGGAACAGATAACGTGAATTAATTATTTCTTTCGAGGGGTAGTTTTATTTAAAAACCTGTTAAAAATATAAAGGCGTAAAAAGATGTGAGGAAAAAAAAGTAATTTTTATTGTATTATTAATTTTTTGGGACCTGAATTTAGAATCTTTTTCAAGCAGAGAATTATGAATAAGGGTAATCAACTGTTTCTGTTGCAAAAATTATAATGCCTTGTATTACCATAATACGGGTTTACACTACCACATTTGTCACTTGTATTCTTAAGTTACAATTTTTCTATATACATACGAGAAAGAGATATGACTGGTTCCAATTGCGTAACTCGCTTTACTTAAGCTACATTGTGTCATAAATTTCATTAAGCTTTTGCTAGTGTGTAATACACATGATTCTGTTCAGAGAAAAGTTCGTGGAAATTAAAAGATAATTTATATTGTTAATCTAACGTGTAAATAATTCGGCAGTTCAACATTTTGTTAAAAATTTACTAACGAAGAGTTTCTTCAATTTTGTTTCAGGCACTTCTATACCTGATACAATTGTTGGATCCAATTGTTAAAGGCGACTATGTTATCGCTTATTTCCACACGTTAACAACTAGCAACAACTATCCCAGTCTACATTGGTTGCGCGAAGTGTACAACGTGCTTCCTTACAAGTGAGTCTGTTTTCTTGTAACTCTATCCTTTTCATAATTATATTTTCGTTGCAAATGAGCTTGCTTCTTCTCAAATCAGTATTAAATGATCGTCATTTTTAGAGAATAAATATCGTGGCTTTCGATGAACTAAGCTAAGATCAAAGCTTTAAAATCAAATTTAAGAAGACGTGGATTAATTAACGTTTATTTCTAAAGATAATTTTAATTTGATATATTGTATATTTAAAACCATTAAATATATAATACTAAAATTATTTTATCAAGATTAATCCATGCAATCAATTTTTACAAAACCTTTGAATACGTAAATATGTATAATCTAATACTAGTACCTATAGAATACAACAGCCCATTCAATTTTCTGAATTAAAATTTTACTTTAGAAATTAAATTTTAAAATGTATCTACTCTAGGGACACTTATTTATCATTTCGTCGTATTATATACTGTTCGTAGCAATTAGTCATATATAGCACTAATTTAAGTGATACGTAATTTTATGCATAATTCAACGTTATGATCATGAAAAGTAAATTGACGTATTAGATAAACAGAAGTGATGCAATGTTGACAAGGATTTCTATCGGCAAAGCTAGTTCTTATAAAAGAAAATTTTCTATTCCAAATGAAAAATTCATTAAACGTGTTATATATCTGTCAACATTTTTAATCAAATGCATACAAATGAATTATACACGTTAAATATATATCAATATACATTAAATATTAAAATGTTTCTATTGCAGGTATAAGAAGAACCTGAAACACTTCTACATTATCCATCCGACTTTCTGGACTAAGGTAAACACGAAACCAATGAACTACTCAAAAATGTATCAATTTTTCCTACTGATAAGTATCGATATATCCAATTTTAGTGGAAAATTTTTACACATTCAGAAACACTATCATAATTCAGCACAATAAATTTGAATAAGAATCGATAAGGAGTGTCGATAAAGTCCAAGTTTTAAGGCGTAATAACGTCTTCTGTTATTGTATTTCCCACATTTGTGTTCCATGTTAATCACACGATCGTATCGAACTTCCTGCTTTTCCGGTAGCCATTTACCAAACGCGTTTTCGCGCTTGCGATTTGCAAATTCATGCAAACACATCCTTGACCCTCCGCGAGACCAGTCAGTATCTTGTGAACTGGATCTTGCGTTGTTAGCGAGACAAAATGTTCTCAAAGGAACCGCCAAATAAGGCAAACAACGATGTCGATGAAGCGGAGAAAAATAATTGGGCCTCTCCGCTTTTCTTTCTCCTTGTCAATTTAAGAATAATGATAGTGTATAGATCGTTCTAATACGGTTTAATTGTTGAACTGAAATATCTCGTTGATTTAAACAAATGTGAAAATGTGATAATATCGAACTTGCGAATGTAAATGCAGTAATTCCATTGTTATCTATTGCAGATGGTGACGTGGTGGTTCACGACGTTCATGGCTCCAGCCATCAAACAGAAGGTTCACAATTTACCTGGAGTAGAGTATCTTTATGACGTGATGTCTCCCGAGCAATTGGAGATTCCTGCATATATCACGGAATACGACATGACGGTACGGTCTCTTTACAGTTCCTTTTATGGTATTAACAAGGAGATACGCAAAGTTCTAAAAACTAGATTTGGAATAAAGTAAAAATAACCGGCGTATTGTATAAAGTAGTAAAATAATAGAAAAATGTATTAAAATAGCAGATATTTCTAGAAGTTCAGTACATATATCACATATATAAAAAAATGTCATAATGAAGAAAAAAAAATAGTTTATCATAGTGCTAAAAATGTATCAATTTCTTCAAACTTTACAAGATTGAAAGATATAGACGTGAAAGAAGATGTGTTAGAATAACAAAAATATTAACAAAATTCTTTGAATTATTTTTGATACTCACAATGTTAAAAGAAGAGACGTTACAGTTAAAGATCACCATGGACCGCAATTTTTTTCTATGAAAAAATACTTATTAAAAAGATAATTCCCAATTACACTAAGAATTATGAAATATTGCAGATAAACGGCATGAGGTACTACCAGCCGGATCCAATCTCGTCATCACCTTCGACGTCCACGTAACTCTCCGACCCGGCCTCCCAGCCAGCGAAGCACTGGACAGAACGAAGCTGTCGGATCGACCGTTCCGCTCGATAGTATGGTGTCCGTAATGACACGCGCGTGTTCCCTCGTGTACCGACCACCGTATATCGCTTCCACCAGTTCGGCACGATCACGTTCTAAGGAAATCTGCCAAAGGAGGCGAGTTGCTGATCGATCAGAGACAGTCGGTTCCTCAAAAGCGGCAAAAGTGCCTGGTGATGGACGGGAAACGTCGAAGACTTTGGAAGATGAAGAATGGTCGGTGCTTCGCACGACAGTTATTTCCCGATTGATCGCTGAAGAATCAAGAAACCACTGCCCATCTGTCTGTTTCTCGCTACGAGTCGCATGCTCTTTGCTGGAGGAAAAGAGATTTCTTCCGGCTCTTTAGGTTTCCTATGAAGAACGTTTGGCCGTACATTGACCGATGCTGGACTATATCGAAAAAATTAAACACTCGAGAAACACCATGAAATCAATGAAATCGAAGATCGAGGGAGAATCAGGAAATTGCTATTCGCGTGCTGCGCGGATATCGGCTGCCAAAACACCAATAATCAGTATTCTCGTCGTCGTTGTTACGATGGAACGTGGGATCTTGTTGTTCTTATAAATAGGTAGCTATTGTACGGTTTTAGAATCAGAAAAGGAGCATTATTGGTGGATATATGAGGAAAAGGGCGTCGACGACGAACCATAGAATTAAATGACGGCTTAATATGAAAACTGTCGATCGCTTTTTTGTTATTTTCTTATCCGTCGTTGTACAGCAAAAAGTGTCTATTCGATTATTGTACATCGTATTTTATTATGTCACGTCGTTGGTGAATGAGTCGCGGGTCGCTGGCACGCGGTATTTTCGATATATGTAGAAAAAGAAAATCATGAAGAGAATGGTATATAACATTGCAACTTCTCGGCTGACAGGATGTAAAGAACGGCAGGTTCTTCCCGTGGCGCTACGGCTTCGGTTCTTTAGCGTGGATCGTTTAATCCAACGTGTAGGACTGATTAACGTTAAGTGCTCGTTCAGTACGTACTTCGGGTTTGTCCACGATGGGTCAATTTAGTGTCGTCTTAAGATCGTTCATTTCCATATTGTAATCTTCTAATGAAATGAAACGAACCCCAATGACGCCTAGTCGATTCATATTCGACGTGAATGAGAATGCCAGAAAAATTCAATGGCTGAGCGCCGAGGTCGTACTCGCGGTTCAATTCTAGATTAGATGAAGCAATAAACTCTAAAAGCTTTCTCGCGATCTATATACATATGTACAGCGTGTTCAGTTCAAATATAAACACACTATTTTACATCTAATTATTAAAATCTATAAACAAATTTTTCATATGAAAGTTGATTTGATGGGAGAAATTTAATTTGAAACTTGAATCATCTTCTGAATGTTTCAAATATTATTCAGTGTTCTACGTTAAATCGAATAACTTTCATCTAAAAAATTTGTTCACATTTTTTAACAGTTATAAAATTAATAGCATGTATATATATATATAAATCGGATGTACTTCATACACATATGTATATATTTCGTGAAACCGGATCGTTATACTCGTTGTTAAGCATTTTTAGGAGCTCGAAGTGGCGAAACAAAATGTTGACGATATCGCGTTCGTAGACCACGTCGATTAGCCCATTTTTCTCGCGCCGTTTCACTCTCCTAAGGGTTTACTCGAATCAGAATCATTCAGCAACCCCCTCAAAAAAAGAACAAGAATTATTGGCTCGTAGTGAATGAACGAACTAAGAATAATGGGTTATAATTGACCGTACGTCCGAGTCAGAGATGTGTGTATACGTTATAATTTTATTATTATTAACTCCAAATATAGTTCAAGGATGCTTGATCGTTGAGATGTCTTTTTATTACATTTATTGTGTTGATGATGTTCATTGACGTTAGAATAGCGTTAGAATAGAGTTTCATTGAAACAAACGTGAAATGAGAGTATCCTTTCATCCCAATAAAAGATCAGTTTACTTGCTCGTTATTCTGCGACGAAAATGGTGTTTTCAAAAACTCATTTCACATTATCCAAGCTTTTTATTTCGATGTTATTGAATAAGAGACACGTACTTGAATTTTTTTCTATTTCTTATATCATTAAGTATTATATTACAAGCATATCACGATTCATTTGCATTGGTAAAACCATTTTGATAGGTCTGCGTATATGAATTTCCTGCACAGCATGCACAACATGCTACTGACGTAACTTCTCTGAACGTCTTGATACTCTTCTATAAATAATTTCGCTTCAAGGAACCGTATCATGTAATCAGCTCTTTCTAAAATCTTCCACGAACATTCTGCAAGGATTTGACTGCTTTGTAGACCACTTTTATGATTGATTTAAATACTTCATAAGCCTTCACCCACCTCGTTTTTTTTTTATCTATAAAACATGAGATACTCGTTACGGTCATTAAAGAGTCCATATCTTATCTTCTCGAAAAATAATTCCTGAAGTTTCCACAATAATTTCTACGATACACGTACATTTCCATGATATTCGGTCCGTGTCTCTGTTCCAAGCTTTTTCGATTTAAAAATTGCGTACACGGGACACGAGTGGACCTGAGCGTGACATGAAATCTTAAGTCATTCGTTTGGTCTATCGACCGTGTCACGTGACGATTCTTTTCGACGATTTGCGTTGAACGACCTCACTGTCCGTCCCTGACAATCGTTTATAGTAAGTAGCCAAGCGTCGCGCAACGTGTCGTCCAAACATCCTCGTTGCCATTTGTTGTTTTTGAAAAAGAGAGATACTTATCGATTGTTGAGTACGGTTTGGACGATCAGACGTTGCTCTTGTTACGGCCATGTGAACATGTTGAAGCAGAGAGTTGATTCGTACGTTGATGTCGTAGATAAGGCGAAGATTCGTGACAATATGCAATTACTGCGTGCTTAGCGGAGGCTGAGATTCTATCCGAAGCTCTTTAAAGTCCTAATCTAGTCAAATATCGAAGTCAAGTACGATTAGAAACTAAACCCAATTAAAAAAATGGATTTTAATACCAAAGATAATTTGCAAACGATGTGCGTAAACTACTGTAGTGAACATTTAAATTTTCTACCTAAGATGGGTGCTAAAAGAACGATAATCGGAAATGACCTTGAAATCTCGATCACGATCTTCAAGAATTTCTTTTAAAAAAATTTCTTGAAAAGAAAAGACGAGAATACAAATGAACATTGAATTATAGATTTTTGCTTCTTTGATCGACTGTAATAGGACTTTAAAAGAGACATTCGAGCATTAGGCTTTACGCTTAGAAGATAATCTACGGCTTGGAAAAAAGAAAAAAAGAAAAAAATAAAGAAACTAAATCGAAGCCGCCCGCTGTTCCCTCGCTTTTAGGGGCTGCGAAATGGAAACGGCCAGACCGAACGAGAAGAGCTTGTAAAACTATGTGCGGTAAAACTAGGCGTTTTCGATCGGTGCTGCTGTACACCTTAGAATCCCGAGATTCACGTTTACTTTCCGAACTTTTCTGGTTATGCACAACCATAAAGCATTGTGACCGATGCCTCGTTTCGCGATCGAACGCACTCGATTGTGAGTCATTAACCAAATGAAGCTCAGAGTAAATTAAAAAGATAGTAACTGATTGAATCCTGTCTAAAAATACACGTTGAAAGTGTGAAATGGAGAATTTTTTTTATATATGTATAGGAACCTCCGTTAAAAAGGAAACTAGGTTTCTTGATTAAAAATCTGTTATAAAATTGTTAAAAAAAGGGAAATGGATTCAAAGTGATATTTTCCTGAAAGAGTTACGCGAATAATAAAAAGAAATAATTTTCATGTTTTCGATCTGGTTTTTTCACAGAATCAAAGTCTACGATAAGATCGCCACGTGGATCATCGAGATAACTTAGAAGAGATATTGTTCTATCAATTGTGCTGAAATTTATTGTTAACTGCGTTTCACTAATCGCAAATTTAACTAATTAAACCGTAATTATAAAATTAATCGTTGAACGCAATCAGCGTTATTAAAGGTGAATTTTATATGAGGGAAAATATATATTAAGATTGTCAATCGTTTAACCGATGTATTCTTTCCTGAAAAAAAAAAAACAAAGAAGAAAAGAAGGTAAATTATAATGTCAATCGATTTACACGCAATTTCGTGCGAATTTCTACTTGGCTGTTGTTCTTCCTTTCGCAGAATGAAATATCGTCGACGAAGGAGAATGAAAACACAAACTTTATGTTTTTTAGGTGAAAGTTTTTTACAAGAAACGAAGATCAACCCGGTAAGAAACAAGATCGGAAGCTTCGGAAACTACACGTGCATTATTGTGTGTATACGTCGTACGCATTACGATATACCGGTTAAACTAATTGTAATTGTTGTCGCGATGGTAATAGATTCTAATTAATCGAGGTATATTTTTCTCTCGGTGCCGATGCACGGCCTGTAACAGGTGCACACCTTGCCCTTTCGTCTCTTTTTTTATAGATCGAGCAATAAACGTCTTGTTTCAACAGAAGAACTGTTTTATTTACTTCCGGACCACGTGACGAGGAGTTTATCTTTTTCAGTGGAGGTGCAAAAGGGGAAAAAGAAGGGGAAGATATGGAGTACGATTATCTTATCGCTGAAGATATTTATACCGCACAAGTAGGAAATTAGTGCTTTAATTTAAAATAATTTGAAACATTGGAGTATAACATTGAACGACAGCTTTGTATTTCTTCTTCGAAAAATTCACCCACGCATAGATGTCCACATCTTGCAGGAAATTGCTTCACCTACGAATTATCATCATAAGTATTACACTTTTAATACTTCTTACATTTTTATCTATCATGTATATAAACATTATGTGCACTCTCCCATTCAAAATTTCTCACAAATGCATAAACATCCTTGGCCCACATATCATAAATATGAAAGCTAAATCTAATTCTTCTCCTAACACGTTGAAATCCATAGTTTGTTGTAGACGCCCATTATTCACCTTTCCTACCTACCTGCACCGTCCAGTCGTCCCTTCAGCTAGATCCACGGATTATCGATCCAGAGAAGGTCAGTACCAAACCGCATCAGACGAGACAGCATCAACTCTCAATAGCGCGTTCCTAGAGAGAAAGAACGACAGACCCTTCTCCTTTCTCGTCATTGATTCCACTGCTAGGATGCCTGCGTGGCTACCGAGGGGCGTGCGTTTACACTCGCGGCGCTCAGCCAGTGAACAACGTGACGCCGAGCCGAGCATTTCGTCGCGTGCATTCACCTTCTTGCATTCGTCCTGCTCAGCTCATCTTAACTGTGCTCCCGTTGTGAAAGTTTCGACACAAAACGAACACTGTCAAACGAAATCAGAGTGCGACAAGACTGTGCCAATACAGGAAATCACCGGCTCCGCAAATAGAAAGAGGCTATTTGGCGGTCACTGCTAGATCTTAGTAGGAAACGACACTCACGTACGTCTTTTGGCTGTCTATTTTTGTGATTCAGTGAGACGGAGGATTTTACGTCTTCTTTCAGATTTATTGATTTTTTTCTGTTTCAATAGCGAAAAGCTTCAGAAAAGATACGATTGACACAGAGCGAGAGTGATCGATACAGAGGTTTTTATTTAAAAAAAAAAACTGCGAGTGATTTTGAAGTTTAATAGAGTAGAATCAGGATGCTTCTAAATATCCAAATACATCGGTGTATGTTGTCATAAGGATCTGGAAATTTATGATAGAATCTTTTGAGTAACACGGTGTCATTCACAGTTTCCTATTGTCGTGTGGATTTTGAAAGAATGATTGATGAATTTTCTACATTTTCAATGAGCGTGTCGTATACGAGATGTTTAATTTATGAGTAATAAAAAATTCAATGGCGAGTTTTGTATTTGACGAATGTATATTACCTTTATTTTAATGAATGGCGATGATGTTGAAAAATTAGTTATTGGTGAAAAGTTAGAATCTGAAGTTGATACTTTTCAGTATCAATGTATCAATGATTAATTAGGTCTGTTGAGAGTCTTCTTTCAACTCCGTTAATTTTTTGAATTGTATGTGAAGTATATAAGTGGGCATGAATGATGAGCTACGAGACTTTTGTAATGTAATACATTCTGATTGTATCAGAGAATGGTGATAATGTTCTGAAGTTGATTAGTGGAGGAAAATTTAAAATGAACAGTGGATGCTTTTGATTAATTTTAACGTCGACAGAAGTGCTTTTGATGAGTGCAGCAACTTTTCAAGCGAACTAGCATGAGACTAGGTCGAGTCATTTGTTGGAGATTTCACGTCGTCGTTTGTTAATGATTCTGATTACTTCCTCATTGCCGTGTGGATAGGTATAAAGGATAGTTGAGCATCAAGAAAATTACTGCACGAGAATTCTATAAAATTCTTTGCACCCACTTGTCAAAACAAAGAATATCTGTAAACAAAATTCCTCTCTCTTAAAGTTGTTCTTTCCGGAAAATTTAATTCACCATCTTATACAATATTCATATAGTTGATGCAAATTTATGTCATTTAAAAAGTATGATTTCTAATATACTTTCTTCGTGTAATTATACATTTTGTCAAATTATTTTAATTGCTTTGCTTTCTGTATGTCTCTTAATCTACACATAGACAAATACTTGACAATTTCTTCGAATTTAACAATTTAGCAACTATCTACTGTTGTGAAATATCTAATATATGTCTAACAATTATCTAACAATCATCCAGCGATGACAATACACCTCATTAAAAATTAGTTGTTTCTCCCCGCATTTATATGCATTTTAAAATTCAGGAAACTTTTGAGACAAAATACCTGAGGAAATCTTGTTAATTTCTTAGATACACGACCCAGTGATTATACTGGTAAATACCTCCACTTCTTTTTGTACAATTCCATTCTCTATTCGATATATTCTTCATTATCTCAGCTCTATTCTTTGTTCGATAAATCGTACAGTCAATCAACTGGACTCTAGACAAGTTGTGAACATGTTGATCGTTCTTTAAGAAGTAGGAAACGAGTCTGAGTAATGAGTTCTTCCGATTTCTCTTCGAACAAATAAATATCGCTTGACCAACAATCCTTGAAAGTTAAGCTCTATTTGAATTTCAGACGAGTAACGATTGCACGAGCGAATGTTGACGTTTGATCGAATATACGAGTGGCATGAAAATATTTGGAAGACCATTGCCCTCGTTTCATTTAATTCCTGACAAGATACCTGAGCGCGTAAACAAAAGTATTGGAGTTTTAAGTAGAAACTTTTATCTCTTGAATTGATGATCCGAAAATTATTATAATAGCACCGATCTAAAGATATAGAAACTCTAAGATGAGACGGATATTTATAAAAAAATATGACAAAATGGTCTAAGAAAATTAGTTCGCGATGGCTATAAATTACATATTTGTCACAACATCACGACAGTAAAAAAAGAAACCTCATCGAATCATTTTCAATGATCATCGTTCTATAATCTAATCGTATGTGAGAAAGAAATAAACAAAGGTCTATAACAATGTATTCTTATATAATTCTTGATATTCTGTAATTCAGTGATTCTCAATTCCACGAAATCCTTAGACACGCAACGTTTTATATTATCCGAATAAATAATATTTGGTATTTGTATTTACTTATGTAAGAAATGTAAGAAATGCGCAGAGAAGATTTGAAAATAATATAACAAAATAGAAAGGGATAGTTCAACACGTATGTTCTTCTTACACGCCAATCGAAGATATCTTCCGTTTTTTCGTTGACCTCACGATCCACTCACACGTACACATAGAGTCGTCCCTGCTAGGAACTAAAGCCTCGCGTCGCAATTTCGATATCGGTATCGGCATCGGCATCGACAATTCCAAGACTCTGCACTTTTGGCGTGGTTATATTCCATTCCTGCATTTATTTATAATGGGCTTCTCACCTCCAAATTTGAAAATTGTTAATGGACAGTCGATGAGCGTTTTAAATATAGCTACATACCTTGGCACATTAAGGATTTCAATTTTGAGTTAATTGCTGGGATTATTTAAGGAGGATCCGTGACAAAGAAAAGGTTACGAATCGCTGCTCTAAATCATTCATCTTACCAACAGGTCACGCATTTTGCTCTCAACACAACGGAGTTAGACACCGGTTCAATTTGTTCAATGCTGCTTATTACTATACTACTATTCACGGTATTGAGAAAACTAATTCAGCTATATCATCATCAGTGATGAATCGTCAGGTGATCATAATTGGATTAAATATAATTTTTAAGCGACGCCAATTGCCATTAACATTAAAGCGAAAATCGATAATTAACGACCCTTAGTCGATGAACATTAATATGTTAAGATCGATCAAAGATTGAACGTAATCTGATCGTGGTAATTCCATGCGCTCCAAAAGAAAGAGTTTTCATATATTATGTAGATTCTTTCGTATCGGTATAATGATTTCCGGAAGAAAACACGTATGAGTCTGAGAAGTCACGAAACCAAACTGATTGATTCTATTTTTGTCTATTTTCCAATCCCATTGCCCAGGAACGTAGTTACTAACCAGAACTTGTTAGAAAATATATAAACCACGGAAGCTGAGTAGCGCACCGAAACTCCAACGTGAATTTTAAAGACTAACATTTATAATATCGTCATTTTTCTGACTTTGTAAGTTATGAAATTGAAATGTGTGTCTCCTGACTAGTTCATATATCACTTTTTTGTATAGAGAAGCAAAATTATTTGTCGATTAGCATTATTAGACTGCACGTGACATATCTATCATATATCCTTGAAGTTTAATTAATTCTGACGAACTTCGTTCTTTAGGTGCTTGCATCGTCTGTTCTGCGTGATGAAGACCAAACTAAAAATTTAATATTATAATGTTATTTGTATTATAGAAAACTGTAAATATTAGGTTCCTTCAAGGAAAGCAAGATACTTGTAGAAATCTGGGACAATGTTTAACTTTTCAGTTACCTATTTATATTCGTCTGTATATTGCGTTCGCTATTAAAGAAAAATCTATCGTGAAAGAACACATCAGGAGCACGATAATATTTATATATATTTATTCGTAATATTTATATTCCAATAAAACTACTTAACTGCCTTCGTCAAAGAAAATATGAGTAATTCTAATCGATGAAAAACGAGAATATTGAAAGTATGATAATGGCTACATTATAACATATGCCATTACATAATAATAAATGTATAATTTAATACGAATTACATAATGGCAGTGCTATAAATGAATAATACGTCGATTTTGTAATGGTATGGAGAAACAAGTTATGAGAACAGATTCAATTAGCTGTGTTTTAATACGGTGCTTCGAGATAGAATAAGATATTCTTACTTCTGAGTGTGTTTAGTTAGTTAAAATTATGCGAAGGCTTTCCTATCATTTATATTTGCCATTGAAAATTAACCAGAAGCTATTATCTCACATTTTGTAATCGGTATTATTATGATTGATCTTATGCTCGATTCCTTACAATCCAAACTTTAAATGAACTTCAATTGCTTTCACGTTCTATAAAGTAATCAGAACATTTAGAAAGTAAAAAAGGATGCTCTAACTATAGCGAACGATTCGTGCAACCGCAGGAAGTCTCTTTTGTTTCTATGCTCCTTAACTTTCATAAGCTAACATTAACAAGACTAAAGTCGAAATATTTTTTAAACTAATCGGCTTTAGACAATCAATAGCTTCTATTTCCCATATTTTTGTTTTTGCAGAATATTCCAAATAACTTGATAATTCATTTTACATTTACATCGTTGCACTTACGAAAAAATTGAAATTATAAACAAGAAATAGGTTCCCTATATCATTTATCTCCACCCTCCCGAACATTCTTATTTAACTTCAGTGAAACTAAAGATACGATTTGTTTGAGTTGTATAAATCATCCACGCTATAGAATCGACCTACTTCGAAACAATGGAAGGAGACATACTCCACTCCAACGAGTCGATTCTATTCCTTTTCTCGTGCGTAGCTTTTATAAATAATCCAATTGCATTGCTCGAAGGGCACGCGAGTGATGTGCGGTTATCTCGACCAGGGCACGTATCCCCGTAATTTTTCTCGTGTCTAGCGTGAAGTTTACTCGTTTGAGTACCGTTAGAACCCACATCGGCTACGGCACAGCCGGAGGAGAATGGTTTCGGGCGTAAAATTTGATGATGATGCTGGCTTGCCACAGGAACTCGAGGTCAATGACTTTCTAAATGTGACTCTATGCAGGACAAATACGTTAATATTACTTATGTCCATCGTGTACTGAATTTCTATTTTTAGAGTATTGTGACAACCACCTGACACATTAAATTTCATTAAGTGTTTCAAAACAAACAGGTTTTTTGGTTCACTTTGATGTCTAGAGAACAGCTTATCCGAATTAAAGATTTTGTTATTAATGATATCAATGATGAAATGTAGAGTTTGATGTCTTTGTCCCGCTTATTTTAGACTTTTGATCATTCGTTGGCGATAATGATGGTTATCTTAACATTTGGATATACATACGTGTAATTGTTCCAATTAATTTTACGAATACGATTCTTCAAATTTTTAATCATCGTTCGTTTTTACTTGTTATTACTCCAATTCTTTCGTCTCCACTTAGCTCGTATTTGTTGTACAATTTGATAATAACTTGATATGACGATTTATAATAACAATGTTACGAATTGGTTTATTATTAGCAGGCCCAAAGGAGAATCGCTGAATTGATGCTACTGTAATAAGAAGAGGAACTGAGAGAAAAACGATGGAGATTTTGGGAGTGAAATTCGCTCCGTTAAACGTTCCATTAAATCGAAGATTAGAAACGCTCTCAGCCGCGCTTTGGATCCTAATTTTCGCATTTGGAAATTTCGCGGGATATATTCTCACCGCCTATTTTCTTTTCTTTACCCAAACCATGCGCTACTTCATATTGCTTTACTTCATCTGGATGTATTACGATTGGAACAAGTTCGATGTAGGCAAAATACGGTAAGTTCGAAACATTTATTTATTTATTTTATTTGCAAGCTTCAGCCCTATGTTACAAAATGAACAAAAGGAACTACATTTTTAAATGTAGAAGTAAAGGAATAAATACTGAAACTAACGTAATATAATAACTTGTTAAGAGTTACATTACTGCAAAGCTTGCCGATGAACATGTAGAAAGAACCAAAGAAGAATTTAAGTTGGCTAGAAATACCATTACATATCTGCGACATCTTTTAAAAAAATTTATATTAAAATCTTATCATTTGATAAATTTGATTTAGATTACTAATCGATAATATAGCTTCGCCTTATATAAACGAATAAATAAGGAGTGAAACGCGATTTGATACTCACGGTGAATAAGAATCATACAAAAAATTGATTCGATTCAGTTACATGGAATGATTAGCGTTTTACTTCTTCGATTAGATAAAACGTCATTTACATTGGAGATACATATTAATAAGTTTTATCTATAATATATGCTGTTTCGAGCGAACTATATGCGGCGAAAATTTCATTTGAATATTGAACCCGTTTATTTATATAATCATCGACGGAGATGGGACTTAACGAGTTGGATTTCTGTACTACAGGCGAAAAGTCCTGCAGTGGATGAGAAGCTGCGCGTGGAGCCGACACTTCTGTAACTACTTTCCTATAAAATTAGTGAAAACCACTGACTTGGATCCGAACAAGTTGTATTTATTCTGTAGTTTTCCGCATGGGGTCCTATCGTCAGGAGTTTATGGCGCATTCGGAACAGATATCATCGGCTGTAGAGAACTTTTCCCGGGTGTCGAATTTAGAGTCGTCGTACTGAACCAACACTTTAAAGCGCCGCTTTTCCGCGAGTATTGTCGCGTCAACTGTACGTATCATTTATTACTTTTTATTTGACCATCATATATAAATAGCTGTTGCAGTTACATATCTCATGTAACAAAAAGACGTAGGATGAACGACACTTCATAATTGAAATGTTTTAGACTGTTTTTATGATGTACCTAGTATACAAATATTAATATACGCATATGCTATTGCCGGATAATTTCTGTTATTTGTTAAATAACAAAGTATTAAATCACTGTAGCAAGCAATAATATATAGCACCGATATTCTTTCTTTATCTCCAGAAACATTTCTTAAATCGTCATTCCACGAAATGTAGTAGATTTCTTTTTGAATTTATCCGGCTTCTGCAATTTTATATTTTTATAATTTTATACTTCGCCATCAATGATTTACTATGGTTTAATTAAAATGTAGGCGCTCTTGGAAGCAGTTCAGAAATCTTGACACAGCAACTATCAACGAGACCTCCGCCACCATACACCGGAAAGGCGACAGTTCTGATCGTCGGTGGAGCGGCAGAAGCATTCGAATGTAAGCCGGGCACTTATCGCATCCTAATAAAAAGGAGGAAAGGCTTCGTAAAGCTCGCGCTGAAAAATGGGTTAGAATTATCATTGTTTTCGTTGATTCGAATCATAAGCTCATGAGAAAATGAAACAATAGAAACCTTGTTTGTCTGAATGTTGAAACCCTACGCAAATGTAATTCCCCCCGCATAAAGTATACTCGCCTTTAACCTTTAACTTATTAAAATTTTTATCAGTATGCATAAATTAATTGAGTCTCGACGAAACGAATCGCTAATTCACAATGAAATTAACCCTCAGCTGACATCTGTGGATTAAAATAGATAATTTTACTTTATATTCTATGGTTCGCGTGATAAGTGTCATTAACGAACTTAATCGCATAAAGTAGAAGACTACGATAAAGACTCAATAAAATCCACTGTACAATTGTGTATCACGAATCCAATTTTTTGATCGTTAAACTGCCGATTTTTATGCAAATTCCTATTTTTATAAATCTAATCAAACAACTACATAGAGATTTATTTCATCCACCGTATGTTATATTTTTGGTATTTTGTATATTTTTGTACATTGTGTGACGCTGCACATTTTTGCAACTTTAAATTCTCTCTAAACGTATAGAATACCGCGGTACAACGATAAGCACTATGACTCAACAATCGACTGAGCGTTTGAGGGTTAACCACGGTATGACAATTAAAATATCGTTGAAACTCATGGAATTCGTATATTTCAGAAACCCTCTGGTTCCTGTCTGTTCATTCGGAGAAACGGACGTATACGATCAATTGACCTGGCCAGATGGCTCATACATGAAGAGACTACAGGAGTACATTCGTAAGAAAATCGGTATAGCGCCGATTCTACTGGTTGGTCGAGGATTCTTTCAGTACACTTTCGGTCTTATCCCTCGACGGAAGCCAATTACTGTCGTTGGCAAGTATTCAAAGCTGAGAAATATCTTGCTCTATAATACTATAACCTTTCAAGTAATATAATTTTACGGAGGAGACGTTGGTGTTTGGAATACGTTTGAAAATTTTTATTTTCTCATTGAGGAAATTCCAAGCTTCTTTAATGCTAATTAATTTTTTTTCTCAGTCGGCAGTCCGATGGAGTTACCAAAGATAGAAGAACCAACGAGAGAACAAGTCGAGGAATATCACGAGAAATTCGTCAAGCACCTGGTGAACTTTTTCGAGAACGAGAAACACAAGTACATCGAAAACGCGGATTCGGTGCATCTTGAGTTCGTATAGTCATATCACGAAATAATCATCATTTATAACGGACCCGCGCAGTGAAGGACCAAGAAATTGCTCAATTATAAACGTACAACGTGTATTTATGTATTAAATAAGTTTTAAGATGTGAAATAGTTGAGCAGAAAATGGACAATTGTTAGGCGATGTAGTCAATTCGATAATTACGTGTCTTAAGAACTCTGCATAGAAAAGAACCAATAGAATTATGGTATTATGAATAAGGACCGAAGAGCTATACAGTATGTCCAGTTTAAATGTACGCACGTTACCATACCTTCAGTTGTTAGAAATACGAATAAACTTTTGTATGAAGGTTTTATTGTCGAAGAAAACTGTCCAAATTTTGTTTAATCTATTTCTTTGAATCCATCGTTTAATTCATCATCGAATGAAATAACTTTTATACGAAGAGTACGTTTGCATTTTTAATAGTTGAAGAAACAATAGTATTCAGATGTATGTATTTAAACTGAACATATTCCATAAACAATTATACTTTTTCTATATGTAATTATACTTTTACATGGGAACATATATATTTCGTGAGATGTTGTTGTTAAGAATTTTTAGGATCTCGCAATGCGAAGCAGAATATTGTAGATATTACATTTGTAAGCAACATAAATTGATCTACTTGTCACGCATTGCTCCACCCTGTTAAGGTTTTAAGTTCGAATCAGAAGATATTAAATACGTTCTTAGCGAGCACTTCTCTTCGATGATTGCTTGTACGAAGGCAGGGATTTTAGGAATCATTGATATTACAATAATTGTACATATGCATAAAGCAGATAACAGAGGATGTAAATTAGAATAGTTGCTATCTGCTCTGTGCATGTGATTTGGTGACAAACCTGTAGTGTCTACTTTTTTGTAATATTCATAGAATCTTACGTGACTTCTAAAACGCCTTATTTCTTTGGGCTTCTAGGAAGATATACATAAATGCAATAGAAAAATACGTTTGCACGAGGTGACAAATAATCACACACGTAGCATGTAAGCCTCGTAATTGTCAGTAAGCAAAAAATGACTGCGATCTTTCGCAGTATGGCTGATAAACATATGTACAAACATATTTGTTGATGAAATGAAATGGACCATTTCTTGTATATATAGCAACCTTTGTTACAAACAAAACTGAGTCTTTTATACAAAACATTTATTGTTAGAAATTGTTAAAAAGATTCATACAAATTGTTATGCACTACAATGCGTTACAGTATGTGCACCTATTCGATTCAGTGGTTAAATTAATTGAAGTTGTCGCGATGATAATACAGTAAATACGAATAATTAATCGAGGTATATTTTTCTTTCGGTATCGATGCACTCTATTAGATGCACACCTGTCCCTTTCGTCCGTTTCCCTTTATTTTTATATGTATATACATATATCGTGCTATAAACATATTGCCTGAACAGAAGAATTGTCTGATACGCTTCTACTACACGCGACGAACAGTTTGACCATTTTACTGGTGATATGAAAGGAAAAAAGGGAAAGATATGGAGTATGATTATCTTATTGATAAAGATACTTCTATTCTACTGACGCCTAAAACTGGTGATTTACTTCTGAACAATTATTTTTGTTTAATTAGTATCTTTGAATAATTATGCCGATAGAATGTGACGTTGCAAGACACTCTTATGAGGCAATTGCTAATGGAAAATATTTCCTATTAAATACTGTGCAGAAGTTTCAATGGAGAATTTTATGGAATTTTTTGATTACAAGACATTCGGGAGATTTTACCACATTGTTACAATAACAAGTATGAGTAACAACAGTACAGTACAGATGAAGCACGGAAGCTTCTATTCGTCAGAAAGTGGAATGTCAAAAGATCGTAATCCTTATACGTATTCCTTCTTAAATCCACATGTTTTACTTTCCCTATTTTGTTTCTTGTCCTTAATTTAACTAAAAAAATTCATAATATCGGCAATGGAACAATTGATACCGCTGTTATTAGCTTAAGAGATCCATGTCTTTCTTTTCGCATTTCTTTCATGAAAAATTGAACCACACATAAATGTTCATATTTTGCAGAAAATTGCTCTACCTATTAATTATCATAATAAGTATTACACTTTTAATACTTCCTCCATTTTTATCTATCACGTAGATAAACATTGCGTGCACTCTCCCATCCACAAATTCCGATAAACGCATACACATTCTCAGTCCACTTATCATAAATATGAAAGCTAAATCTAGTAATCCTTAAAATCATTTTCCCAACTCTTCCGTCCATAGTGTGTTACAGGCGCCCATTACTCACCCTTTGCAACTACCATCGCCCAGTCGTTCGATCAGTTGGATCAACGGATTATCGATCGATCGGATCGATCGGGACTAAACTGCATCAGACTAGCTGGCATCACTTTTCAACATCTCATTCCTACAGAGGAAGAAAGACGGAGCCTTCTCCTTTCACGTCATTAATTCACCCCTTTTCAAGAAATGCTGCTTAGCTACCGAGAAACACGTGATTGCGTTCGTGAACTCTTGCAAACGCCGCTCAGAGTACACAGCGTTACGCCGAGCCACGAATTTCGTCGCGAGCATTTATCTTCTTTCCGTCCTGCCCTGTGTTCGCTATTTCAACAGTGTTCTCGCGGTGGAAGTCTGTCTTTAGTATCACAACGCACCATAACTGTGTCGTGAACGAGAATCGCCGAATTCGCAAATAGACAGAGGCTATTTGGCCGTCACTGATAAATCGTACTAAGAAACGACACTCAGGTACGTTCCTTCATAATCTAGTTTTTGGATTCGGTGGAACGGAGAATCATACGTATTCTTGTCGTTTCATTGACTTTTTCAAATACATTCAGACAAAATGTGATTTGGGACAGTCGAAGAGATTCTTCGATTTAAAGAAACCGTGAGTAACTTTGAACATTAACATAAAGGAAATCGGATACTTCTGAATATTAAAATACCTTGGTAGCTTGTAAGCATTAAAATACATTGGTGTGGCTGTAGCTACTTCTCTTGAAAACAAAAAAAATAAAATAAAATCTTGCATCGCCCATTCCGTTCGCCAGATTTAGCACCGTGTGATTATTTTTTGGCGTTGCGACTTTGTATAATAACGCAAGGGAAACGTTATAGCGATATTGAAGATATTCGGATGGTTGACGATGGATCTTCAAAGGCATTGCATAAAAGGAGGTGCAAAGATTATCCGATGCATTAGCTAACAATGCAATTCATTATAAAAACGCAGAAGGAACGTGATTCAAATAAAATAAAACATTTCCCCCAAAGCTATGCCACTGATCTGTCGTTACAAAAGTTCGGAACTAAAAATTCTGTTATTTGTGATAGCAATGACGAAATATAGAATTTGATATCTTTATTCTGCTTATTTCAGGCTTTTGATCATTCGTTGGCGATAATGATCCGTTTCATTATTTTATCATTTGGATATACATACATGTAATCGTTTCTATTAATGCTACGAGTACGATTCTCTTTCAAATTTTAATCATCGTTCGTGTTTACTTATTATCACTCCAATTCTTTCGTTTCCAATTCCTTCGCTCGTATTTGCTGTACAATTTAATAATTGCTTGATACGACAATTTATAATAACGATAGTACGAATTGGTTTATTATTAGCTAGGCCGAAGAAGAATCGCCGAATTGATATTACCGTAAAAAGAAGAGGAACTAAGAGAAAAACGATGGAGATTCTGGGAGTGAAATTCGCTCCGTTAAACGTTCCATTAAATCGAAGATTAGAAACGCTCTCAGCCGCGCTTTGGATCCTAATTTTCCTATCTGGATATTTCGTGGGATATATTCTCACCGCCTATTTTCTTTTCTTCACCCAAACCATGCGCTACTTCATATTGCTTTACTTCATCTGGATGTATTACGATTGGAACAAGTTCGATTTAGGCAAAATACGGTAAGTTCGAAACATTCATTTATTTATTTTATTTGCAAGCTTCAGCCCTATGTTACAAAATGAACAAAAGGAACTACGTTTTTAAACGTGGGAGTAAAGGAATAAATACGGAAAATAATGTAATATAATAACTTGTTAAGAGTTACATTACTGCAAAGCTTGTCAATGAATATTCAAAAAGAACCAGAATTGGAGTTGGCTAGAAATACCATCACACGTCTGCGATATCTTCTAGATATTCGAAGATTTATATTAAGATCTTATCATTTGATAAATGTGATTCAGATATCGAATCGATAATGTTCCTTCTTGTTACATAAACGAGTAAATAAGAGAATTATAGAAAGAATTGATTAAAATCAGTTACATAAATAGAATAAACATTTTACACTTTTGATTAGATAAATCTTGGTTTATATTAAAGATTCATAGTAATAAATTTATCCATAATATATGCGGTTCTTGAGTGAACTTTTTGCAATGAAAATTTCATTTGAATACTGAAGCCGTTTATTTATACAATCATCGGCAGAGATGTGACTTAACGAGTTGGATTTCTGTTCTACAGGCGAAAATTCCTGCAGTGGATTAGAAGCTGCGCGTGGAACCGATACTTCTGTAACTACTTTCCTATAAAATTAGTGAAAACCACTGATTTGGATCCGAACAAATTGTATTTATTCTGTAGTTTCCCGCATGGGATCCTATCGACAGGTGTTTATGGTGCATTCGGAACAGACATCGTCGGCTGTAGAGAACTTTTCCCGGGTCTCGAATTTAGGGTCGTCGTACTTGATCAACTTTTTAAATCGCCGCTTTTCCGCGAGTATTTGCACATCAACAGTATGTATTATTCACTAATTATTATTTCACCACAGACTGTAAAGGCATGCGCATGTACTTACACCATTATTCATAAGTATTGCGATACTTTGTTTCATTAACAGGTTTGAATTGTATCACAGCGTATATGAGGATAATTAATTAATAATTCAGCAAGCAGGATTCGTTATCTTTTATAGAATCAATAGATTAAAAATTTTCATTAAATATTGAGAAACATGGCAATAATGATTCTTACTATTTGTTATATAAGGTACACATTTGGTACATTTAAATTTACATATAAATACTTCTATTTGGTATAAACACATGAAAAATTTATTTTACTTAGTAATATACACATATATTTTCTACTTGTTCTGCATATCTACGCAATACTGCATAGCTTTACTGTTCAAATATCGTTGCTTGGATTTTCATTCACAACCTATCTATCAATTTAGAAGAAACTTCTCCGTCTGATTTACAATCCAGAAATTAAAGAATCCGGAAGAAAGAAGCTTGCCAAGTAACAATATGGTTTTTACATGTTTTAATGATTTCTAACGTTAATTTTACTATTGGATGTTGTATCTTAAATCGAATCATAATATCATTTAATACGAAGAGTAAAATCATTGCACCCTGTCTTGCAAATACATCTCGTCTGAGACATGTAAATATCTGTTGTTTGTTAATGACGATCACTTCTGAACGCGATGTGTATTTTTTTGAATCTGCTTGTGCAAAACAGTGATCGCCACCGGTATAAATTGGCTCTAGCATAAGGAACATATTTTATAAATGAAATACTTTATTGCTGCGTAATTTCCGTTAATGAAATGACAAAGTCATAAAACACGAAGTCCAAGTTTCTAACTTTTCTTAAATCATCATACCAACTTTTCAACGATTTCTTTTTGGTGGTTGACTTCTCTAATTTTACATCTCTGCTATTTTGCTACCAAATAACTATTATGATTCAACCATTTAATTATGACTCATTTGAAATCGGAAAATAAATAGGCGCCCTTGCTAGCAGTGCAGAATGTATAAAACAACAACTATCGACGAGACCTTCGCCACCGTACACGGGAAAGGCGACAGTTCTGATCCCCGGCGGAGCGGCAGAAGCATTCGAATGTAAGCCGGGCACTTACCGCATCCTGGTAAAAAGAAGGAAAGGCTTTGTAAAGCTCGCGCTGCAAAATGGGTCGGTATAATCTTTCTTTTCGATCACTCGAATCTTAATCTTATGAGAACTTAAAACAGTAGAAACCTCGTCTCTTTGAACATCGTGCCCGTACACAAATCTGACTTAGCGTGCATGAAGTATAGTCGTCTTAATGTCCTTCGATTAAAATACTTTATTATACTTCGTGTCCTATGCTGTATATGGTAGAAGTATCTCATAGAGAAGACTATAGAAGACCAGATAAAATCCACCCTAAATCGTGCATCCTGATTAAAATTTTGTGGTCACGACACTGCTGATATTCAAGCAAATTCGTACTTTTATAAACCTAATTAAACGAATGAAACTTAGGTATAATTTTAGTCAATCCATTGCATTATTATATACCTTCGATATTTTGCATATTCTTTCATACTATGTGACATATTGTGCATCATTGCAATTGTTACTTCCCTAAAGAGGCATAAATATCAGCGGTCGAATCGTGAGTATCTGTCACTTAAAAACCGATGTGACAATGGCGGAATTCGTTTGTTTCAGAAACCCTCTGGTTCCCGTTTATTCATTCGGAGAAACGGACATTTACGATCAAGTGACCTGGTCAGATGGCTCATACATGAAGAGACTGCAGGAATACATTCGTAAGAAAATCGGTATAGCACCGATTCTACTAGTCGGTCGAGGATTCTTCCAATACTCTTTCGGGCTTATCCCCCGACGGAAGCCAATTACTGTCGTTGGCAAGTATTCAAAGCTGAGAAATATCTTGCTCTATAGTACTATAATCTTTCGAGAAATATAATTTTATGGAAGAGTCTTTGGTGTTTGGAATACATTTGAAAATTGTTATTTTCTCATAGAGAAAATTCCAAGCTCCTTTAATGCTAATTAATTTTTTTTCTCAGTCGGCAGTCCGATGGAGTTACCAAAGATAGAAGAACCAACGAGAGAACAAGTCGAGGAATATCACGAGAAATTCGTCAAGCACCTGGTGAACTTTTTCGAGAACGAGAAACACAAGTACATCGAAAACGCGGATTCGGTGCATCTTGAGTTCGTATAGTCATATCACGAAATAATCATCATTTATAACGGACCCGCGCAGTGAAGGACCAAGAAATTGCTCAATTATAAACGTACAACGTGTATTTATGTATTAAATAAGTTTTAAGATGTGAAATAGTTGAGCAGAAAATGGACAATTGTTAGGCGATGTAGTCAATTCGATAATTACGTGTCTTAAGAACTCTGCATAGAAAAGAACCAATAGAATTATGGTATTATGAATAAGGACCGAAGAGCTATACAGTATGTCCAGTTTAAATGTACGCACGTTACCATACCTTCAGTTGTTAGAAATACGAATAAACTTTTGTATGAAGGTTTTATTGTCGAAGAAAACTGTCCAAATTTTGTTTAATCTATTTCTTTGAATCCATCGTTTAATTCATCATCGAATGAAATAACTTTTATACGAAGAGTACGTTTGCATTTTTAATAGTTGAAGAAACAATAGTATTCAGATGTATGTATTTAAACTGAACATATTCCATAAACAATTATACTTTTTCTATATGTAATTATACTTTTACATGGGAACATATATATTTCGTGAGATGTTGTTGTTAAGAATTTTTAGGATCTCGCAATGCGAAGCAGAATATTGTAGATATTACATTTGTAAGCAACATAAATTGATCTACTTGTCACGCATTGCTCCACCCTGTTAAGGTTTTAAGTTCGAATCAGAAGATATTAAATACGTTCTTAGCGAGCACTTCTCTTCGATGATTGCTTGTACGAAGGCAGGGATTTTAGGAATCATTGATATTACAATAATTGTACATATGCATAAAGCAGATAACAGAGGATGTAAATTAGAATAGTTGCTATCTGCTCTGTGCATGTGATTTGGTGACAAACCTGTAGTGTCTACTTTTTTGTAATATTCATAGAATCTTACGTGACTTCTAAAACGCCTTATTTCTTTGGGCTTCTAGGAAGATATACATAAATGCAATAGAAAAATACGTTTGCACGAGGTGACAAATAATCACACACGTAGCATGTAAGCCTCGTAATTGTCAGTAAGCAAAAAATGACTGCGATCTTTCGCAGTATGGCTGATAAACATATGTACAAACATATTTGTTGATGAAATGAAATGGACCATTTCTTGTATATATAGCAACCTTTGTTACAAACAAAACTGAGTCTTTTATACAAAACATTTATTGTTAGAAATTGTTAAAAAGATTCATACAAATTGTTATGCACTACAATGCGTTACAGTATGTGCACCTATTCGATTCAGTGGTTAAATTAATTGAAGTTGTCGCGATGATAATACAGTAAATACGAATAATTAATCGAGGTATATTTTTCTTTCGGTATCGGTGCACTCTATTAGATGCACACTTTTCCCGTTGGCCCGTTTCTCTTTTCTTTTTTATATGTATATGTCGGAGATGAAAGGACACCTGAGACTTCCCTCTGAAACTTCGGGAAAATCCGTAAAATTGTAATTAAAGTTTACAGTCGTAATTAAACAATTTGCCGTCATTCTGCCCAATTGTACTTGTTTGCGATTTGTGATAATAAACTTGGGCTCAAGGCGATCATCAGTCGCCGAACGTAGCCGCGGTCAACGGGACGGGCGCTTCGTCTAGCAAAGATGTGGAGTTATAGCATGATCCTCATTAAAAGAAATACCAATAGAGGTACTTGACAGTAAAACATTCCAACGGTTCCTTCGGACGATGAATACCAGATGTTGAGGCACTTACACAGCACAAGTTCAGTTAGCCTGAGGACCTTCTATAAAACCTGGGTTTTTTGGTAATTAAGATTTTCAAACGAACAAGCAGTCTTTATCCCAAATTGACCAATTTACAGCGACGTCAATTTCCCTTACTTTCGGAACGAGGGCTATACTCGACGAATCCGATGATCTTGTGTCTTTGAACACACCCCATCATAGTTTTCCTCTGTGACATCATTGGGACGAAAATTCATTCTTTCTGGAGATCTCATCGACGAAGGGAGTAGCGCCTTACGATCCATGAGTAGTACACGTTTAAGTTAGAGTAAGTGTATCTTTCATCCCGTTGACCGTGAATTCGTTATCGAACCTAAGACCAACGTCACTAGCATCGCAAGTGCCCAGCCACCGCTGTTAATCGTCGAATCGGCAGTGTTCATACTCGTAGTATCAGGCCGTATCTTCGTTATAACACAACGATGACTAACTCCAAGGGAGGTCTATCAAACGCCCACAACCCTGTTCCTGACTCTTCTCCGACATATATATGTATAATTATTGTGCAATAAACACATTGCCTCAGGAGAAGAATTGTTTGATACGCTTCTGGTACACGCGACGAGAAGTTTGACCTTTTCACTGGAGATATGGAAGGCAAAAAAAAGGGAAAGATATGGAGTACGATTATCTTATTGCTAAAGATACTCTTACATTACTGAAGCTCTACTCAACATGTTTAACTTTCCCTATTTTGTTTCTTCTCCTTAATTTAACTAAAAAAGTTCATAATATCGGTAATGGAACAATTGATACCGCTGTTATTAGCTTAAGAGATCCTTGTATTTCTTTTCGCATTTCTTTCATGAAAAATTGAACCACACATAAATGTTCATATTTTGCAGAAAATTGCTCTACCTATTAATTATCATAATAAGTATTACACTTTTAGTACTTCCTCCATTTTTATCTATCACGTAGATAAACATTGCGTGCACTCTCCCATCCACAAATTCCGATAAACGCATACACATTCTCAGTCCACTTATCATAAATATGAAAGCTAAATCTAGTAATCCTTAAAATCATTTTCCCAACTCTTCCGTCCTTAGTGTGTTACAGGCGCCCATTACTCACCCTTTGCAACTACCACCGCCCAGTCGTTCGATCAGTTGGATCAACGGATTATCGATCGATCGGATCGATCGGGACTAAACTGCATCAGACTAGCTGGCATCACTTTTCAACATCTCATTCCTACAGAGGAAGAAAGACGGAGCCTTCTCCTTTCACGTCATTAATTCACCCCTTTTCAAGAAATGCTGCTTAGCTACCGAGAAACACGTGATTGCGTTCGTGAACTCTTGCAAACGCCGCTCAGAGTACACAGCGTTACGCCGAGCCACGAATTTCGTCGCGAGCATTTATCTTCTTTCCGTCCTGCCCTGTGTTCGCTATTTCAACAGTGTTCTCGCGGTGGAAGTCTGTCTTTAGTATCACAACGCACCATAACTGTGTCGTGAACGAGAATCGCCGAATTCGCAAATAGACAGAGGCTATTTGGCCGTCACTAATAAATCGTACTAAGAAACGACACTCAGGTACGTTCCTTCATAATCTAGTTTTTGGATTCGGTGGAACGGAGAATCATACGTATTCTTGTCGTTTCATTGACATTTTCAAATACATTCAGACAAAATGTGATTTGGGGCAGTCGAAGAGATTCTTTGATTTAAAGAAACCGTGAGTAACTTTGAACATTAACATAAAGGAATTCGGAAACTTCTAAATATTAAAATACCTTGGTGACTTGTAAGCATTAAAATACATTACTGTGGCTGTAGCTGCTTTTCTCGAAAACAAAAACAAAAAAATAAATTCTTGCATTATCCACCCTGTTCGCCAGACTTAGTACCGTATGATCATTTTTTGGCATTGCGACTTTATGTAATAACGCAAGGGAAACATTATGGAAACCTTATATTCAAGACATTTGGATGGTTGACAATGTCTTCAAAGACATTACATAAAAAGAGGTGCAAAAATTATCCGATGCATTAGCTAACAATGCAATTCATTATAAAATCGCAGAAGGAACGTGATTCAAATAAAATAAAACACTTTCCCCAAAGCTATGCCTCTGATCTGTCGTTAAAAAAGTTCAGAAATAAAGATTCTGTTATTTCTGATAGCAATGATGAAATGTAGAATTTGATATCTTTATTCTGCTTATTTCCGGCATTTGATCATTCGTTGACGATAATAATCCGTTTCATTATTTTATCACTTGGATATACATACATGTAATCGTTTCTATTAATTTTATGAATACGACTTTCTTTCAAATTGTTAATCATCGTTCGTTTTTACTTCTTTCACTCCAATTCTTTCGTTTCCAATTCCTTCGCTCGTATTTGCTGTACAATTTGATAATTGCTTGATATGACAATTTATAATAACGATAGTACGAATTGGTTTATTATTAGCTAGGCCGAAGAAGAATCGCCGAATTGATATTACCGTAAAAAGAGGAGGAACTCAGAGAAAAACGATGGAGATTCTGGGAGTGAAATTCGCTCCGTTAAGAGTACCATTAAATCGAAGATTAGAAACGCTCTCAGTCGCGCTTTGGATCCTAATTTGCGCACTTGGATATTTCGCGGGATATATTCTCACCGCCTATTTTCTTTTCTTCACCCAAACCATGCGCTACTTCGTATTGCTTTACTTTGCCTGGATGTATTACGACTGGAACAAGTTCGATGTAGGCAAAATACGGTAAGTTCGAAACATTTATTTATTTTATTTGCAAGCTTCAGCCCTATGTTACAAAATGAACAAAAGGAACTACGTTTTTAAACGTAGGAGTGAAGGAATAAATACGGAAAATAATGTAATATAATAACTTGTTAAGAGTTACATTACTGCAAAGCTTGTCGATGAATATTCAAAAAGAACCAGAGAATTGGAATTGGCTAGAAATACTATTACGCGCCTGCGACATCTTCTAAAAATTCGAAGATATATATTAAGGTCTTACAATTTGATAAATATGATTTAGATTACAAATCGATAATAAACCTTCTCGTTACATAAACGAGTAACTAAGGAGTGAAACGCGACTTGATACGCACGTTGAACGAGAATTGTAGAAAGAATTGATTAAAATCAATCACATAAATAGAATAAACTTTTTATTTTTTTGATTAGGCGAAATTTGATTTCTATTAAAGATTCATAGTAACAAATTTTATCCATAATATATGCTGTTCCTGAGCGAACTGTTTGCAATGAAAATTTCATTTGAATACTAAAGCCGCTTATTTATACAACCATCGGCGGAGATGTGACTTAACGAGTTGGATTTCTGTACTACAGACGAAAATTCCAGCAGTGGATTAGAAGCTGCGCGTGGAACCGTTACTTCTGTAACTACTTTCCTATAAAATTAGTGAAAACCACTGATTTGGATCCGAACAAGTTGTATTTATTCTGTAGTTTCCCGCATGGGATCCTACCGACAGGAGTTTATGGTGCATTCGGAACAGACATCATCGGCTGTAGAGAACTTTTCCCAGGTCTCGAATTTAGGATCGTCATACTTGATCTTTTCTATAAGTCGCCGTTTTGCCGCGAGTATTTTAGCTCCTGCGGTACGTATTATTTATTATTTTTTATTCGATCACACAGTGCATGTACGCTTACGCTATTATTCATATGTATTGAAACATTTTGATTTATTAACGATATTTGAATTTAACCACAGCGTAGATGAGGATAATTAATTAATAATTCAGCAAGCAGTATTCTATAGTTATCTTTTGTAGAATCAATAGATTAAAAGTTTTCATTAAATATTGTGAAACATGGCAATAATGTTTCTTACTATTTGTTATATATGGTACAAATTTGCTACATTTACATTTACATATAAATACCTCTTTTTGGAATGAATAGATGAAAAATTTATTTTACTTAGTAATATGCACATATATTTTCTACTTGTTCTGCATATCTACGCAATACTGCATAGCTTTACTGCTCAAATATCGTTGCTTGGATTTTCATTCACAAGCTATCTATCAATTTAGAAGAAACTTCTCCGTCTGATTTACAATCCAGAAATTAAAGAAGCCGGAAGGAAGAAGCTTGCCAAGTAACAATATGGTTTTTACATATTTTAATGATTTGTAACGTTAATTTTACTATTGAATGTCTTAAACGAATCATAATATCCTTTGATACGAAGAGTAAAATCATTGCACAATGTTTTTGCAAATACATATCGTCTGAGACATGTAAATATCTGTTGTTTATTAATGACGGTTATTTCGGTATAAATTGGCTCTAGCGTAAGAAACATATTTTATAAATGAAATACTTTGAACTCTTTGTACAATGTACCTACTATACAACTGTTAATATGCATACTTTATTGCTGCGTAATTTCCGTTAATGAAATGACAAAGTCATAAAACACGAAGTCCAAGTGCCTAACATTTCTTACATCATCATACCAACTTTTCAACGATCTCCTTTTGGTGGTTGACTTCTCTAATTTTACATCTCTGCTACCAAATAACTATTATGATTCAACCATATGATTATAACTCATTTGAAATCGGTATATAAATAGGCGGCCTTGCTAGTACTCCAGAGTGCATGAATCAACAACTATCGACAAGACCTTCGCCACCGTACACCGGAAAGGCGACGGTTCTGATCCCCGGCGGAGCGGCAGAAGTATTCGAATGTAAGCCGGGCACTTACCGCATCCTGATAAAAAGGAGGAAAGGCTTTGTAAAGCTCGCGCTGCAAAATGGGTCGGTATAATCTTTCTTTTCGTTCACTCGAATCTTAATCTCATGAGAACTTAAAACAGTAGAAACCTCGTCTCTTTGAACGCCGTGGCCGTACACAAATCTGATTTAGCCTGCATGAAGTATAGTCACTTGTACATTATTGCAACTGTTACTTCCCTATAGAGTCAGAAAAATCAGCGGTTTAATCAAGAGCATCTGTCACTTAAAAATCGAAGTGACACTCGCGGAATTCGTTTGTTTCAGAAACCCTCTGGTTCCTGTCTGTTCATTCGGAGAAACGGATACTTTCGATCAATTGTCCTGGCCAGATGGTTCGTTCGTGAAGAGACTGCAGGAATACATTCGTAAGAAAATCGGTATACCGCCGGTTCTACTGGTTGGTCGGGGATTCTTCCAATACTCTTTCGGGCTTATCCCCCGACGGAAGCCAATTACTGTCGTTGGCAAGTATTCAAAGCTGAGAAATGTCTAGCTCTATAATACAATACTCTTTCGAGAAATATAATTTTAGGGAAGAGACTTTGGTGTTTGGAATACGTTTGAAAATTTTTATATTCTCATAGAGGAAATTCCAAGCTTCTTTAATGCTAATTAATTTTTTTTCTCAGTCGGCAGTCCGATGGAGTTACCAAAGATAGAAGAACCAACGAGAGAACAAGTCGAGGAATATCACGAGAAATTCGTCAAGCACCTGGAGAAGTTTTTCGAGAACGAAAAATACAAGTACATCGAGAACGCGGATTCGGTGCATCTTGAGTTCGTATAGCGATACTAGTAAATAACGATCATTTATAACGGGCCTTCGCAATTGTTATTCAAAAAACCAAGAAACTGCTCAATTGCTTACACTTGTACGGACTTCTGGGAACTTATATATAAAAGTGATAGAGATAAGCGGTTAAAAGTGGTAGTAAATAATAATCACTTGCATATCATACAAGCCTTTTACCTTTCAATGAGCGAAAAATAGATGAATTCTGTCGCGGTATGGTTAACTCTGTACAAGCATCTGTTGATATCATGTAATTATACATTGTTTGTATATATATAGTAAATTTTGTTAAAAAGGAAACTGAGTGTCCTGAATAAGAAGGTGTTAAAAGTCATTAAAAAAATTCGTACAAATTTATATGCATTACAGTGCATTACATGTAAGTACACGACTTATGCATTAAGATACCATCGGTCAAAGTATTAATTATAAATGTTGTCACGATCTAATTAATCTAAGTATATCTTTCTCTGTACCGGTGCACAGCGTCTGATAGATGCACACCTTGTCCTCCCGTCTATCTCTTTATAGCAGATCGTAATCCGTATATGTATCACTTCCTAACTCAACATGTTTAGCTTCCTTATTTCGTCTCTCTTTCTTAATTTCATTAACAAATCTATAATCTGACTGATTCTAAGGTTGACACCACTGTTTCTTATTAGCCTTAGAGATCCTTGTCGAACTTCGTATTTCTTTCTCAAAAAACTCAATCACGCAATAATGTTCACATCTTGCAGAAAATTACTTCACCTACTAATTATCATCATAAGTATTAAAATATTAATACTTCCTACATTTTTATCTATCATGTATATAAACATTCAAAATTTTCCATAAATACATAAACATCCTCCGTCTACTTATCATAAATATGGTGTCTAAATCTAATAATCGTTAAAATCCTTTTCCTAACTCTTCCGTCCATAGTTTGTTGTAGACGCTCATTATTCACCCTTCACAACCTGCACCGTCTAATCATCCCATCAGCTAGATTCGTGGATTATCGATCCAGAGAGGGTCAGTACCAAACCGCATCAAACGAGACAGCATCAACTTTCTTCAGCGCGTTCCTGGAGAGAAAAAACGATGGATGCTTTGCCTTTTTTGACATTGATTCCACTGCGAGAATGCCTGCGTGGCTACCGAGATTTATGAGATCACATTCGCGACCCCTTGCATACGCGTTGGACAGCGTCACGCTGCTACGCTGATCAACGCAACCTGCCAGCATTTCGTCGTGAACATTCATTTTCTTGCATTCGTCCTGCTCGGATCACCTCAACCGTATTATCGTGTCGTAAGTTTGGCTTCGAAACGATCAGTCTTAGACGATATCCAGAGCGCGACCAGATCGTGTCAAAATTGGAAATCCCTGGGCCAGCAAATAGAAAGAGGCTATTTGGCGATCACTGATAACTCCTGCTAGGAAACGACACTCACGTACGTCTCTCGGAGAAAACGTGATTAAGAAGAGTTACAGAGAGTTGCATGAAAAAAATTCAACGTATCTGTAGTTATCAAAATGCGAAATATCTGTAAGTAAAGTTTCTCGTGCATTAAATCGTGTAGAAAGTTTCATTCTTTGTTGTATGCTATATTCATATAACTGATGCGACTTTACATTAAAGTGATTTGAAAAGGATTATTTCTACGTGTCTTCTTAATGTAATTAAAAAGTTTTCTCGAAGTATTGGAATTGCTTCTCTCTCAGTATATTTCTTACTCAACACGTAGACAAATTCTTAACTATCTTCTCGAATTTTTGGATTTACGAACTACCTACTGTTTGCAAAAATCTAATATATGTTTGTACGCTTTATTATTCAAGAAACATCTGAGATAAAACAATTCAAGCATTTTCTTCGTTATTTCAATTCTACTCTTTGATCAATGAATCATACAGTTCATCAACGTGAACCTTAACGAGCCGTCAATATGTTTAACTTTTCAATTATGTATTTGTATTCATCTGTATATTTCGTTCGCTATTAAAGAAAAATCTATCTCAGAAGAACATACCAAAAGTACGATAATTTCATAATACTTATATTCTAATAACAACCACTTAATTAACTTCGTCGAAGAAGATATGAATTCTAATTAATACAGAACAAGAACTTGACATACATATTCATTATGATATATTACCATACATTATGTATATAATGAAGCTACACGTAAGGTAATGACTACATTATAACATATGCTACTATATTACAATAAATAAATAATTTCACATGAATTAAATAATAGTACTAGAACTATAAATAAAGAATATATTAATCTTAGAATAAACTGGGGCATCAAGCTCTGAGAACAGGCTTAATTAGCAGTTACAATACGGTGCTCCGTAGGATAAGGTATTCTCACTTCTGAATGTGTTTAACGCTAATTGAAAACGCTTTCAGATTCAATTGCTTTCGCTTTCAATTGCTTTTCTATAAAGTAATCAGAACATTTAGAGAATAAAAACTGACAAGAAATAAAAGACCTATCTGTAGAGAATGATTCATTCAAATACAGGAAGTCTCAATTGTTTATACGCTTCTACATTTTCATAAGCTAACATTGACAAAGGTAAAGTCAAAATATTTTTTAAACTAATCGTCTTCAGACAACTAATCATTTCTATATCCAAAAATAATTTTATAATACATTTTACAATTACATCGTTGCGAAATATAAAAAAGTAGGTTTCCTATATCATTTAGGTGCTCCGTATAACATTCTCATTTAAGTTCAGTTAAACAGAAGATACGGTTTCTTTGAGTTGTAAAAATCATTTATTCTACAAAATCGATCTACTTCGAAACAATGGAAAGAGGCGTGCTTACTCTACTCCAACGAGTCGATTCTATTTCTTCTCGCGTGCGTAGCTTTTATAAATAATTCAAATGCATTGCGCGAACGACACGCGAATAATGTACAGTCATTTCGACCTGAAGACATAAATCATAATTTTTCTCGAGTATAGCGTGGAGTTTGCTCGCTTGAATATCATTAGAACCTACGTTGGTTACGGAGCAGCCGGAAGAGAATGGTATCGGGCGTAAAATTTGATGATGAAGCTAGCTTGCCATAGGAACTCGAAATCAATCACTTTCTAAGTATGGCACTATGTCTAAGGATTGTGTTAATATTACGTATTCTCGATTATGTCCATCGCGTACTGAATTTCTATTTTTAGAGAGTATCGTCCACCAGCTGACGCATTGAACGTCATTAAGTGGTTGAAAACATACAGATTTTTTGGTAAACCTTGATCTCTAGACACAGCTTATCCGAATTAAAGATTCTGTTGTTAATGATAGCAATGATGACATATAGTATTTGATATCTTTAATCTGCTTATTTCACGCTTTTGATCATTCGTTGGTGATAATGATCCGTTTCATTATTTTATCACTTGGATATACATACATGTAATCGTTTCTATTAATTTTACGAATACGATTCTCTTTCAAATTTCTAATCTTCGTTCGTGTTTACTTGTTATCACTCACATTCTTTCGTTTCCAATCCCTTCGCTCGTATTTGCTGTACAATTTGATAATTGCTTGATATGACAATTTATAATAACGATAGTACGAATTGGTTTATTATTAGCTAGGCCGAAGAAGAATCGCTGAATTGATGCTACTGTAATAAGAGGAGGAACTGAGAGAAAAACGATGGAGATTCTGGGAGTGAAATTCGCTCCGTTAAACGTTCCATTAAATCGAAGATTAGAAACGCTCTCAGCCGCGCTTTGGATCCTAATTTGCGCACTTGGATATTTCGCGGGATATATTCTCACCGCCTATTTTCTTTTCTTCACCCAAACCATGCGCTACTTCGTATTACTTTACTTCATCTGGATGTATTACGATTGGAACAAGTTCGATGTAAGCAAAATACGGTAAGTTCGAAACATTTATTTATTTATTTTATTTGCAAGCTTCAGCCCTATGTTACAAAATGAACAAAAGGAACTACATTTTTAAACGTAGGAGTGAAGGAATAAATACGGAAAATAATATAATATAATAACTTGTTAAGAGTTACATTACTGCAAAGCTTGTCGATGAATATTCAAAAAGAACCAGAGAATTGGAATTGGCTAGAAATACTATTACGCGCCTGCGACATCTTCTAAAAATTCGAAGATATATATTAAGGTCTTACAATTTGATAAATATGATTTAGATAACAAATCGATAATAATCCTTCTCGTTACATAAACGAATAACTAAGGAGTGAAACGCAACTTGATACGTACGTTGGACGAGAATCATAGAAAAAATTTAATCAAACCAGTTCTCGTGCGACTTGTATGCAATGAAAATTTCATTTGAATACTGAAGCCGTTTATTTATGCAATCATTGGCGGAGATGTGACTTAACGAGTTGGATTTCTGTACTACAGGCGAAAATTCCTGCAGTGGATTAGAAGCTGCGCGTGGAACCGATACTTCTGTAACTACTTTCCTATAAAATTAGTGAAAACCACTGATTTGGATCCGAACAAGTTGTATTTATTCTGTAGTTTCCCGCATGGGATCGTACCGACAGGAGTTTATGGTGCATTCGGAACAGACATCATCGGCTGTAGAGAACTTTTCCCGGGTCTCGATATTAGGGTCGTCGTACTTGATCAACTTTTTAAATCGCCGCTTTTCCGCGAGTATTTGCACTTAAACGGTATGTATTATTCATTAACTATTATTTCACCTGTAAACGCATGCACATGTACTTACACCATCATTCATAAGTATTGCGACACTCTGTTTCATTAACGATATTTGAATTTAACCACAGCGTAGATGAGGATAATTAATTAATAATTTAGCAAGCAGTATTCTATAGTTATCTTTTGTAGAATCAATAGATTAAAAGTTTTCATTAAATATTGTGAAACATGGCAATAATGTTTCTTACTATTTGTTATATAAGGTACAAATTCGCTACATTTACATTTACATATAAATACCACTTTTTGTAATGAATAGATGAAAACTTCATTTTACTTAGTAATATACACATATATTTTCTACTTGTTCTGCATATCTACGCAATACTGCATAGCTTTACTGTTCAAATATCGTTGCTTGGATTTTCATTCACAAGCTATCTATCAATTTAGAAGAAACTTCTCCGTCCGATTTACAATCCAGAAATTAAAGAATCCGGAAGAAAGAAGCTTGCCAAGTAACAATATGGTTTTTACATATTTTAATGATTTCTAACGTTAATTTTACTATTGAATGTTGCATCTTAAAACGAATCATAATATCCTTTAATACAAAGAGTAAAATCATTGCACCATGTTTTGCAAATACATCTCGTCTGAGGCATGTAAATATCTGTTGTTTATTAATGACGGTCATTTCGGTATAAATTGGCTCTAGCGTAACAAACATATTTTATATGATAAGTGAAATACTTTAAACTGTTTGTACAATGTACCTACTATACAACTGTTAATGCGCATACTTTATTGCTGCATAATTTCTGTTAATGAAATGACAAAGTCATAAAACACGAAGTCCAAGTGCCTAACATTTCTTACATCATCATACCAACTTTTCAACGATTTCTTTTTGGTGGTTGACTTCTCTAATTTTACATCTCTGCTATTTTGCTACCAAATAACTATTATGTTTCAACCATATGATTATGACTCATTTGAAATCGGTATATAAATAGGCGCCCTTGCTAGTACTCCAGAGTGCATGAATCAAC
Source organism: Bombus huntii (assembly GCF_024542735.1). Classification (NCBI taxonomy): domain Eukaryota; kingdom Metazoa; phylum Arthropoda; class Insecta; order Hymenoptera; family Apidae; genus Bombus; species Bombus huntii. The sequence continues at coordinate 13,824,072 of NC_066244.1, read as the reverse complement.
AACTATCGACAAGACCTTCGCCACCGTACACCGGAAAGGCGACGGTTCTGGTCCCCGGCGGAGCGGCAGAGGTATTCGAATGTAAGCCGGGCACTTACCGCATCCTGATAAAAAGGAGGAAAGGCTTTGTAAAGCTCGCGCTGCAAAATGGGTCGGTATAATCTTTCTTTTCGTTCACTCGAATCTTAATCTCATGAGAACTTAAAACAGTAGAAACCTCGTCTCTTTGAACGCCGTGGCCGTACACAAATCTGATTTAGCCTGCATGAAGTATAGTCACTTGTACATTATTGCAACTGTTACTTCCCTATAGAGTCAGAAAAATCAGCGGTTTAATCAAGAGCATCTGTCACTTAAAAGTCGAATTGACGTTCGCGGAATTCGTTTGTTTCAGAAACCCTCTGGTTCCTGTCTGTTCATTCGGAGAAACGGATACTTTCGATCAATTGTCCTGGCCAGATGGCTCGTTCGTGAAGAGACTGCAGGAGTTCATTCGTAAGAAAATCGGTATACCCCTGGTTGTACTGGTTGGTCGGGGATTCTTCCAATACACTTTCGGTCTTATCCCTCGACGGAAACCAATTACTGTCGTTGGTAAGTGTTCAAAGTTGAGAAATATCTAGCTCTATAATACAATAATCTTTCGAGAAATATAATTTTAGGGAAGAGACTTTGGTGTTTGGAATACGTTTGAAAATTTTTATTTTCTCATAGAGAAAATTCCAAGCTTCTTTAATGCTAATTAATTTTTTTTCTCAGTCGGTAGTCCGATGGAGTTACCAAAGATAGAAGTACCAACGAGAGAACAAGTCGAGGAATATCACGAGAAATTCGTCAACCACCTGGTGAACCTTTTCGAGCACGAGAAACACAAGTACATCGAAAACGCGGATTCGGTGCATCTTGAATTTGTATAGTGATATCACGAAATAATGATCATTTATGAAAGGAAAGTAGGACAAGATATGGAGTACAATTATTTTATCGCTGAAGATATTTATAGTATTTAAAGGAAAATAAATTGTATAATATTTTAAGTATTTTGTGATACTTTGAATGTAGTTAGTGTTTGGAGACACTGTTATGGGGATATTTATTGGTTTAATAATATTATCTATTAAATATTTTCTAGAAATTTTAGTGAAGAATTGTATGAAGAATTTGATTAGAGAGTATTGAATGTATCATTTTTAGCTTATATATTTCGTAATTAATATTTATTAGTACAGAAAAAAATGGTAATAAGTGAAAATGTTAAACCAAATTTACAAATAGACATTTACAAATAAACCAAATATATAAATAATTAATTAATCCTCTGTAATAAAAAAGATAGCAGAAGAATTAAAATTTGTATGGAACTTAAACGTATAATTCATTTTCTAAGGACCCTTTTGAAAGGATCGCCATAATATTAAACGATAATATCTTATTGCAAAAGCAATGGACACACTTCTACATCCAGGTAATGGTACACTTTATTTATTTGTATTCAATAGGAAATGCTCTTTCTTGCAAATGCGTCAACTACAGGAGCCGCCAGTATTCCAAAAATCAAGAACAGTGTACACCAGCCAGCCCTGCGTACGATCTATAAAAATATAATTCTTTCTTCGCATATATATTTTTAACAATATTTACAACTGTTATATATCTCCTTGATATTTTTATTAACATTTCACCTTGTCTTGCCATTCCTTGTTCGCGACGCAGTCGCGAAACTTCATCCTTGAAAAGTGAACCGTATTATAAAGTGGTATCCATGTATTTGGAATTTGTCTATACAGGAACGTGTCTAATCTTTTTCGAAGAAGGAACGATTTCCTCGTTACCAGATCTCTCATCTGAAAATTTTTTACACCTGTACTTAATCTTTATAATATTTGATATCGTTGAAATCAACTTTAATCAATTAACAAATTTCCTTTTCTCCGTTAAATCCTTTAAATCTTGCTACTTCTACCGTAACTGACATTATTCGAAACTAAAAAAACACATACACTTTGCATTATTAAAATCGACCTTAATCAATTAAAAAATTCTATTTCCTTCATTAAGCCTCGAAGCTTTACTGCATGAAATAAACATTCGTATGATAATTAAGAATTTCAGAAAAAAGAGAATCACTGTAGGAGGTAAAAATTATTTTTCACTTCGATAGCATTTCAATACGAGAAAAATACCTCGATATAATTGTATATGGCAAGATCGGAACTAGCATGTGCGTCCTCGCATCGAAGTTCCGTGAACTTTGGAAGAATCAAACTGAAATCTGAATCGTAGCGTTCCATTAACTCATCCAGTAATAAAATATCCTCGAAACCCTGGCAAAGTAAGAAAATAATTTATAAAAAGACTCGTGAGACCATTAATAACGATGGTTATTTAAGTAACAGGACCAAGATTATGGAAGATATCTTTTATGAAGCTAAATAGACGTGAAATCGAATGAAACTAACCGTGTTCATTCCTTGGGCGTAGAAAGGCACCATGGCGTGAGCAGCATCCCCAACGAGAAGCGTTTTTCCAACGTGATATGGTTTGCACTACAGCGTGTTTACAAAAAATAGAAAGATAAGATAAATTTAATTAAGACTAAATAGATGGTTATCATTCCAAGTACGTATGTACTTGATTAATCATAATTCGACTACCAATACTCATGCGTATTTAACTTGGATAAAAATATATCTTATCTTCAAAATGTGGTAATACATATTTTATCCTTTGTAATTTTTATACCTTTGCTCATCTTTATATAGCTTGTCATGTTTCTTACTTATTTATTAATTTCATACTTATCATAGATATAAATGAATAAACGTTTCCAGTCTAACAGCAACGATACTCGAATGGAATACTATTCCATGCACACACTGGATGTTATTATTTAATCAATTCCATACATTTATTTTATTTATTCCGATTTTGTCTGAAATAGTCCAAATGACTAATTCGAATCGCAAAGAAGAGACTGGATAAATTATTGGAACTGGAGTATTAAAAATATATAATCTTGCGTAATTTTCCATTTCAATATCTTAAATATAACGAAACAATCCAAAGCTTTGAAACGTACCTTAATAAGATAAAAATCATCTCAACTAACGCCTCCTTTCCAATTAACAACAAATCCACCCAGACTCACCTTAATAGTAATCAATGTCTTTGGTTCCTTGTCGAAATAATCCTTAACTATCTTCTCCCTTCCAATTAATTGCAGTAGGTCCGGAAATTGCTCTTCGAAGAACTTCAAGAGATCCTGCGGCGTCTTCAACTTGTCCAACGTCGAGAAAGGGGCGAATATGTCACCAGTGAATGTATGGTCGTCATTAGGCAAGGCTATCATCATGAATTGTCCCCGTGGCCAAATATGAAAATGCTGACCACTCATCGCAAACTTGCAATCCAAGCGAGATTTTCATATTTTCGAGGTTTCGTGAACAATGTCAAATGACTCGTATCTATTCTATTTATTCGTTTCTTTTCTTTTTAAATTATTGTACATGGTATCGAAAATTAGAAATCTAATAGTATGGAAATTTCCAAGCAATATTTTTCAATTCTCTTCAGGATTAAAAATCCGTTCTCCAATTTAAATTCGATTAAGTAAAATCGCATATAGGGGAAATTGATTGAGATGTGTAAAAAAATTGTGGAAAAGAAAAATTGCAGTTACCTCGTTATTTTTCCCAATGGGGACGAATAATTCGACGTAACCATGTTCAATGTATGTTTGACTAAAGTTGAACAGCGGCCTCTTCGCCATTACTCTTCTGATAGTCGAGTAAGCACCATCGGCGCCGATTATCAAATCCGCCTTTACCTCTTCTGTTTTTTGAGTCTTCGTGCTACAAAATTCAACGAGCTATACGTAACGCAAAATAATTTTCTAAATTATTTTATGAAGATATTCTTACTCTAGTATCTTCAGCTTCCCATTATCTAAATCCGCATCCACCACTTTCTTGTTGAAGAAAAGATTCACTTCTGGGTATTTATCGGCAGCTGTTCGACGAGGTAAAATTAAAAAAAAAAAAACGAAGAAAGAATGAATAAAGGATAATTAAGTATCGAGTTTTGAAATGTTTGATTTGTAGAAAATTTAACATCATTTTCTATTCTTTATCAAATCGAATAAAAAGAATTCCTATCATGTTCATTAAATTCAAAAATTTCGTAGCGATATATTCTACATCTTAACATTTTAATGAAAATCCAGTAAAAAATACAGGGTGGTTGGTAACTGGCGATACAAGCAGAAAGGGGGTGATTGTACGCGGAAAAAGAAGTCGAGAATATAGAATAAAAATTTTTCGTTTGAGGCTTTGTTTCCGAGAAAATCGACTTTGAATTTTCGCTCGGTACGCGTGCGGTGCGTTATAACGGATTTCACTGTAGATCGTTGTCTCGATGGAAAAATTAAAAAGAAAAATTTTTATTCTATATTTTCGACTTCTTACCACCAGTTACCAACCACCCTGTATATGAAGCCATAGCTCGAATGTCCGACTCAACTCGGCTCGTTCAGAAATCTGCTTTATCATTTCATTATAACTTCTTTTAATTTTTAGAAAACATTGTTTCCATCACAAGAAATTAAATACTTCAAAATCCTGCCTGTAAATATTAGTAGAAAATATTGTTTAAAAAAGGCATATCTTTTGGGAAAGTAATCACAAAGCTACTTAAACCTACAGGATCTTTGACAACAGATGGTAGAAGATTTAAAGGTGCTTGTGCAAACCAAAATAAGATAAAAATGCTGAATAGAAAAGGTCTAATGCCTCGTCGATTAATTTAAAGCTGTACGGAATAAAGAATAGAATGCGTAGACATTATCTTGTATGGAAAGTTTCATACGTATTCATGTACATATCAGATTAAAATGGCACTGGGGCGTTTTACGCAGAAGATCGTAAGAGGCACGAGCTAGTAGTAGCAAGAAACTTGACACGCTCGAATTCTTGTGGCTTCACGCACCGCCGCGTTATCGGATATCCAGTCATTTTTCTTTCAACATAAGAGCATCTAGTGTTCGTTCGCGATTCTTTTAAATCAAGATCCGATTTTTATCAAAACGATCGATCCTACAAAATCTTTTGGTTAAATTTAGATTAGAGTTTTGACTGATTTGCCGACTATCCGATTAATCGGTTCTCAAGAAGTCTACACATCAGCTGATTAGTAATCCGTGACGATCATTTTCAAACGCAATTGCTAAACCATCTTTATGATTGTATAATATTACGAAAAGAAAGCTAGAACTTTCTCACATTTTTTATTATACTTATCTTGTTACGTCTTGTTTTTTGTTTTAAGCAGCTTTTTCTTATCACAAAATTGAGAAATAACGAGCGAAGTTCCTAATTAGTTGGTACTTATCTGGATTGTTTCAATAAATATTAGTTATTATCTTTATCTAATTATTTGAGAGAGAAGGATGTACGTCAATGAATTTCTGAATATTTACTTACCATTTAATAGAACTATGTTTAAGCGTCGTCTGCTGACTGAGTAAATGCACTGCAAAGGAGAGAGAGAGTGAAGGTGTCAGAAACATTCAAAAGTGACTATTGCCTTTTAAATATTATACATAGAAACTTTCATAGAAGAGTAGAAGTTCTAAAAAAATTGCTCACATTTCCGTTTACAATATCGTAAGGTATGTCCTTCAGGGTACCATCCTTGTTGTGGATCATTCTACCATGCATAGCAATGCCATGACTGATCACTGCCTCTTCAAGACCAACTGCCCTTAAAGCTTCCCTCCCTCTGATCGACACAGCCAAGTCAATGCTCTGGCCTCGAGAATACTCCACTCTGGTGTCTAAATGATGACAAGCGAATTTTAATCTTTGCATCTCTATTATCTTTCTAAAAAACAAAAAAAAATAGCAAACACGCGATATTTATTTATCGTAAAAGTGAATACGCGTATGGAAGAATATGAAGGGATTTTAATGCTCCGAAGTCACTTCTATCACAGCAACCGAACATTGAATAACAAGAAGGAAAATACAAAAAGCTTCTCGAAAGCATCGTAATTGTGAGAAATATACGTTTAGAATTGAAAGTTATTAAACAATCTTTGTAAAGTAAAAGAAAATCGGAAATTATCTTAAATACATAAAAAAGCAAGTTATATGCTAATTTAAAATTAAAAAGAAGACACAACAGAATATATATGTATATATAAATAGTGAAAATTCTTAAGAAGTTCACCTGCGCGATACTCGTAAATGTTCACAGAATGGCCTCTTTTTGCGAAATAGCAAGCTGCCAGAGAACCAACCTAAAAGATCAAAGACTCACTATATCAATTTTCCGCACGAGCTATCTTTGAAATATCTAGTAAAAGCTTTTCGAAATATTATTTCTTTCGCAAAAAAATTATTTTCGAACGTCAAAACACGTACCAAACCACCCCCGACGATGGCGATTCGCGACTTTCGATTGGTGGCCGCCATGGTATACCGTTCTGCACCGAAGCCGCTGACCAACTACCTGTCCTAGCAAGATCCTCGTCTTACCGTACACATTTACTAGCGTACATGGCGAGCTACGTAATACTAATCTCAGATATCGTTGTGAATTTTCGACAATTCCAAGAATTTTGGGAGAAACGCAACTTTTTTTCGGAGGTGTAGAAGGTGCAAGGATCGATCAGACTTACCGTGGATCAGAGTAGATCTTTATCAGAGACAATTTTTAAGTTTCTGAATTTTGGGAAATATTTGAGAGTTTAAAATAACTTGTTAGCGGAAAAATGGTGTCTTGAAGTGTATCTTTGGAAGAGATAAGATACAAGAAACTTTGATCTTCGCCAATGTATTTTGCGAAGGTATGATTAAAAGCAGGTGTGTATATCTGAAGATATCTTTATATCGATATTTATATCGCTCTAATATCTTTCTCTTGTAATACCTTTAAAATTTAAAGATCTCGTTGTCTTGTATTTCATAATTCTTGTATTTCATACGTTTATCGTATAGATTATTTTATAGATTGTTATGTCCTCTTTCTCTTCGTTAAATGCATTCAGAGGTATTAATGGATTATCAGGAGATCATATTTTAATACGACTTGAATTCTGACACCGTTCTCAGTGGGAACTAGTTGGTTCAATCTGACCTTCGCGTATCTATTCAACCGAGATACTATGGTTTTATATACGTAGCGGAGTTAAATCACGAAACACAGAAATTCTCAAATGTCTTTTTAAAATCTTTCGCAGAATCTCCCAACGTAAGAGAAAAAGGAAAGAAACGGAGACTTATTCGATGAAGAAGATAAGCCAGATCATCGTAGGAACTTCGAACGCAAAAGGAAAGAAGAATCATTATAGATCACTCAAACCAAGGAGACCAAAAACCCACCCAATAATTTCCTATAAAACTGAAGAAAGAAAAATAAGAAATTATTCCAATAGAAAAAGAACGAAGAATTCTAAAAAATCATTCCAGAAAAAAGAAAACTCTTAAGAATCTTAAGAAATTATCCCAACGCAAGGAAAAAGAAAAATCCAAAGAAATTATCCGAAATCGAAGAAGGAAGAAAAGTCCTGCTATAGTAGGCTACATTTTATATAGTATACGGTATAGCGTAGTTATAATAACATAAGCTTTGACCGAGTGCGCGGTCCATTATGATTGATCGCAGGTTACAATTCCCTTGAACATACCCACTCGCTGATTGATACAAACTTTTTTTTCTGCTTGCATTCCGACTTTACGTTGATTTCCATTTATACTATATGGTAGAATAATAACCATAGAACTTATACATAATCAAAAAAAAACATACATGTTACACGAGAACAATAGACATAAACTTACTCATAAACTAAAACGCATACGTAAGAATCGGTATAAGTGGAAGTGCAAATCCACTTTGACCAATCTTTTCCTTCACGATTACCCCTATTCCTTTTGTTTTCTGCTCTGGCCAACCGCTCCTTTGCGTGGACAGCTAATCGGACGGAAAAGTTCTCTGCTTCGATGCGCTCCCTTGTGGACCAACTGGACAGAGACTCCGAGGATAGGCCAATAATCAACCCGAGTTCCGCGCATAGTCTCACTCGGTCGACATCCGTCGGCCAAGTCTCGCATAATCTAACCTTGTATCACTTGCACATAATTGTACATAAAACTGCAAGAATAAAAGTTCTTGCCACACTACTAAATTACCTCAACGCAGAAGAAAAGAAAAATCCTTAAAAGACCATCTCAACGCGAAGAATAAAAAGGGAAAACCCTGACCCAGTGGAACGCAACAAGCCCAAAGCCCAAACAGAAACGTAAACCATAATAAAGAAATAGACGCGCGAAAAGATTCTCGCTGGCTCATAGCAGAGATTCGAGGTGCTCCTGGCCGGTCGCGCCAGGGGGTAGCGCGATGAAGCTGAAAACGGCGACGAACGTGGCGTGCCCGTCGTCGTCGTCGTCGTCGTCGTCGGTTTGCTCTGCGGCGCTGTCCGAAAAATCAAAAATAGCCGGTGTGCCAGTCAGTGCGGCGATGTCGACGGCGAACGACGTTTCGACGGTACGGTTCGGCCGGTGGTGGTGGTGCTGGCGGAGACGAAGGAGGAATACTACCTACGGGCCAACGACGATGCCGACGGGATACGCGAAGACGATCGTCCTTCTCGGTGTTTTCGCGGTGTTATGCGCCCTCCTAGGCACCGTGGACGCCGTCGCGAGGACGAAACCGGACGAGCCTCGGTCCAAGGGTAGCCACAAGGACGCCGAGCCTGTCATCGAGGAAGTTAATGCCAAACAGCTCGAGCGACTCCTCAACGAGAAGGACTTTGTTGCCGTGTATTGGTGTAAGTGTTCCTCTCATCCTGGGACTGTGGATGTTTTCGTTTTGATTGGTATTCTTTTCTAATAAGAAATTTCGTGCCAATTTCATTCTAATTTGGTTCCAATTTAGTTTGAATTGCCATTTTCCAACGACAGAAGTTTCGTGGAGCGACTTGGATTCTCTGCTTTGGCAAGAGGGTGGAGCAAGACGATGACGATGATTGCTGTCCCTCCTTCGTTCTAGCGATGTTTTCTTAGTTTCTGGAATCGTAAAATAATTGATTCTGAGGATTTGTCTTGTAGATGCTTGTTGAGGTTTTACGGAACTTTTAGTAGTTCTGACTTCGATAATTGGAGGGTGTTTGTTGGAGTTTTGAAAAGATGTAGTTCTGAATACTAGGTCGATGGTTAATTTCTTGTATTTAGGTCCTGTCTTTTAGCTCCGGTATTTTAGGCTGATATTTAGGTTCTATAGTTACGGTTCTCTATTTGTGATTCATACATTTGTGGGTGTAAACATTTGTGAGAAATCTTATTCTATATTTTACGATTATGTAGAATGTTGCGTTGTTAAAGAGACGTTTAAAGTATTTCAAACACAATATAGACTAGAATATATTTCACTATGAACACGTGTTACCTCATACACGCCATCAATAATTCATGAACAGTCTCAACAGAATTAATGAGAATAAAATACTACTTCAAACTTAACCCTCAAGTATCTTATCGTGCTATAACACCCTCCACTCTTTATTACTTTAGTCACAAGCAGGCTAAACTGATCAGCTTCGTCATTTAGTTCCTAAACTATAGTCATTTAATCTCTTTTAATTAAGATAGAATATAGATGAAATATCACCAGATTAATTAACATTGAAAAGATTTAAGCAATTCTACTGGCTATATAATCCTCGAAGATCATAGTTGCCAGTGAACAATATTTTCAACGATGTTCCATTCATTTTCAAAAACTATTTAAAGAAGAATGACGGATTACAGACTTTGAAAATTGGAAGATTTCGACGTTCCAGACTTTTGGAAAGGCATTAGGTTTGTCGATTGCGAAAGTGAACTCAGGAAGTACAGAAGCAATGCGACGTCCGCCGACACGTGGCAGCTACTCAATCTTACATAACCCGTTTATAGCCTCAGCCCTTTTGCTTCTGGTACAGCCAGCAAATTCTTCGGGGTACCTCGTGCTGTATGCTCCATCCCCCTTTCTCTTCCCTTCTCTATTTCACTCTCCATTTTCACTCTTGCATTCCTCTCGGTTCAGCGACTCTAAGGCGAAGCTGGCTCTCGATCCTCCTCCATCGCCTTCCAACTTTTTCGCTCCTCTAAAAGAAATCTGGGTTGGAATCGAAATTCTTCGAGAAAAGATTATACTAAATTAAGAAACTACGTGCTTAACGTAGATATTTTATTCTCAGAAATTGGGTTAGAAATGTCCGAGATATTTAACGTGACAGTGAGATCACGTGACACACAAATAATTGCTCTATAGTGATAATAATATTTCGAAATTCAATGAACACAATTTGGAATCAACTTCTACGAATTTTCAACTGTCTTTGTTATCAATTAGACAGTAAATCAATCAATCAATAGAAATTTCCTTTACTTTCGTAGATTATTATTTGAAGACATCTATAACATATGAAAATTCTAAACTGACTTCTTCTATCAATTATTACATTTAAATGCCAGATACTTGACCAACAGCGTATTTTTGAAGATTGATGGAATTTATCAGACCATCGCACGAATATTTGTAAAATTTTCTTGGCTGCAAGACGCCTGTTCCACCCTTCCACGTTCTTCGTCCTCTTCATCTTCTTCTTATTCTTGTTCTTCTTCTTCATCTTCGAATTACATAATCCGTGGCGGTGCCGTAGTGGGTGTCGATGAAAGCCAGAACTGCAACACGCGATTCGTCATTGAGATCGTTTTGCGTGCAAAAGACGACAAGTGAGACGTCAATACGTGCACGGTTTAATGTACCAAGGCGGGGACGCGCGTTCACGCGTTATAAATAAATCTCTCGGCAGGAGATTGACGCCTCTGTTTCTCGTTGAAATCGTTGGTCTCGACCATCTTCTTTACCTTTTGTCCTCGACGAATCTCCAGAATGAACGATCATGCCATTCCTGACGATCATGCCATTCCTGACGATCCAACCCGTTGCTGAATCCATTTTGCTGCCTCCATTACAGCAACGCTAATAATCCGCAAAATTGTTTCTTACGTTATTTTTACCGATAAAAAGTAGAAAATTGAGGAACGTTATTGCACAAATAAATTTAGAAATATTTATACTCTTGTTTGTTTCTTTCCGAATGAAAAGTCTTCGTTTCAAGTTTTCGACTTCATCGTGCGAGTGCGTTGGGGTTGTTGATAGATCATAGTATTCGACATAATCAAAATCAATATTTAAAGAATCAGTTTGTCGTAATAAGTAATTTGCAAAGTAATATTAACGTTTCGTTTAATATTATTTTTACGTAAAATTCTTCGCAAGGGGTTAACAATGGATGAAATAGATTTTCGAAGAAGACGATTGTACATAAATTCAGTGGTTTCCTTTCAAGGAGATTTTTCATAAGTTCGATGATAGATAGATTTTCAAGAAAATAAATAGATAAATTCGATGTTTTCTTTTGGTCTCGAATTTCAATTTAGGAGAACGACGTTGATGGAGTGTACAATTATATATAGGAGGTAATATACACGTTATTCACGCGGATTGCATTCGCATGACAATTAACAAGTATTAAATTCTCTCCCTTTGCCAAGTGGAGTCGACTCAGTAGGACAAGCCGTCTCGAGGTAAACGCGAATCTTCGCAAGCGTCTGCGTCTGCAATTGAAATAATGTGACTTTAATAATAATTCTCTATCAAACTGTACGTTATTGTTTTTCCATCATTCGCCGTTTCGTGATTACGTCATTCTTTGTTATTTTTAACAAAACAAATGTCAAAACAACGGAAGAATTTTTGCTGTGAATCAGAAAATTATTCCCGCGGTCGAAATATATAGGTTGACGAAAATGTATAAGACAATAAAACAGGAAAGAATTTTCTAATATTTTTCTATCTAGAAATATATATATATATTTTATTTATAAATCGTCAAGGCTCTAAAAATAATAAAATCGTAAGAGGATCTTGAAGAATTACGACTTATAATAGTAGAAAAACGAATTATAATTCTCGCATGTTTTGACATCAGAAGGTTATCTTATGTATATTCAAAAATTCTTACCGTAGTAAAATGATTATTCGATAGGACACAATTTTTATGTCGTAACTTTGATCTGTTCTTTTGCGAATTTTTTGCCAATTATTTTCTAACTCTGTGAAAATCCGTAAAAGTGTAAATTTACAAATACCCTTACTATTTTGTTATCTCAGAATCTTAACTCTATATATATATTTCTAAATTTAAAGTATCGGAAAATTCTTCTCATCCTATGATTTCATAGATCTTCGTTACATCCTCTGCTATGCAAATAATTTTGACTTCACACGCTGACTTATTTATCTGTGAGGATAAAATGTACCCAACAGGCGCCGAACGAATTGTTGATCCTACAAAATTTTTGGATACAGCATGTAAATATAGAAGCTGGGAACAGAAGCTGGCACAATAGAACGTTTATCAGAACATGAACAAACAAAATCGTTTGCACTTTCTATATAACACGAAACGCAAGGTAAAACGTTTACATAAAATTTCCAATGCGGCATCCAGTGGATCTTTTCACGTGGATGAAACTGATGTAACGATTAGACGATGAACGTATCGATTTTGACACTTGGTTCGAGGACAACCGCAGAATCTTTCATTGATACTCCGTCCACAGTACGAGAACGTAAATTTAGACGCTTGCAAGGTGGCTCGGTGCAATGGAAGTTTAACGAATGCATTAATCACAGAATCATTTAAAATCGTAGTTAAACGCGTAAATATAGAAGCCAGGGTTACCTCGGTACAATACGCGAAGCCTGTATCGAAGCATTGAAACGTAGGATATAAACAGAGTATATGAAAATAGCTGGCACATTGCGTGGATGACCATAAAGTTTTATGACGTTTTAAAGAGAATACTATACTCCTATGTATATTATGATAATTCTGAAAACAGAAAAATATTTGATAGAGTTTCTTTATGATGTTTCAAAGAAACTATTACATTCATATAGGTGTGCACATGTCAAAATAAATTTGAAAACAGGAAGAACTTTATAGCAAATATGATAAGGTACATGATGACATAATGTGTGATTAATTAACTGAAAAATGGAAAGATAGAAATAACAATCTATTAACCATCGCTTGTTAGACAGTTATGGCACGAAAGCGGAAGTGAATGGTAAATGGATTAACCTTGTACGAGAAATTGAATGAAAGATAGTGTTACGGCTGAGGCGAAAGCCGATGGGAGTTTATGAAATTGGTCTGGCTGTGATTTTGTTGCTCCAATGCAAGAGATACGCCGGCCACTGACTCACAGTGTCGTGACGCACACAAATGTGAACGGGTGGCGATCGCGACATATCAAGATGTGTTGCCAGCCGTTCGTTTAATTCAATCGATAGAACTCGCGTACATCGTGCTCATAATTCAACGACGAGACGATGAAAATCGTCGGGTCAAGGAGCTTTTTCACGTATGTAATTGCAAGACAATTCGTTGTAACATGGAGTATGACAATTTAATTAACATTGACAGACGAGATATTTAAAGAAGATGCGTAAACGTTGAGTTTAAGTTTAGAGAATTATTCATCTCTCTGAAGGAATCGAGTAATTAGAAATGATTAATCAGTCAAATTATAAGTCAAAGCTCTCATTATAAATTCAGGACAAGTGTTCTTTGCTCCATAAGCTTAATCTGTCCGCTATAAACGGAACTTTGAGGAACAAATTGTAATTTCTTATAAAAAGAAAACTAAATTTTCTAAAATATCATATATTTCTTAAAAAATAAATCCAACAAATTAGGAACTAAAATGTAGTTAATACACCGGTAACACTGGTTCTATGACGTGGTGTAACAGCTATGCAAGATCGACGTTCTAAAGAAACTCCCAGTTCTACGATTAATTTTAGTAATTTACCTCGAATCATCTTGCTTTATTTTTTATCGCTATTTTCACATTCAAGATCGAGAAGCTCAGACGAAGAACATTAGAAGAAAAGAGACAAAGATTGAAAGGCGCTGGCTGGTAAAATGGTAAAGTGGAGCATGACGAAGTGGCACATATAAAGATAAACTGTCACCTGGTCTAACAAGGGTTAAAGCCTTTCGAAGGCAGGAGGTCACTGGTTATCCTCCTCTTCGCCTCTTGACAACCTGTTCTTAGTGTATACTCGTGTGTCACGTCTCTCACGTATGTCGCGTTCTTCTCGAGACTCTCCCCTGAATCACGTTTTCATAATACCTCCTGACGTAATAGCTAACACGCTAAAAGACGAACAAAATAACCAACAGCAACGATTCACGTCGAAATATCTCGGACGATTGCTATCGCTCTTTGCCAACAGCGAATGATCATGCGAAATCAGATAAAACAGCAGTTTTTAATTGTAGAACTGCGATAAAGTATACAATTTAACGGATAAGATTTATCAACTCTTTTGCTAGGAAAGATATATATAAAGTGTCCCATGCAATTAGGACGAGCTATATCTGTAAAATATTCGAAATGACAGAAAATTTTGATAAGTGAAAAAGCATTTCACTTTGAAGAATATCATAACAATTGTATTAACCCCTTTGCTTTATCAAGTTCGACCAAATCGCAACTATGAGAAACGCAGCAAGACATACCCCAGCCAGAAAGCAAATTCCACCAATTAAGTAGAAAAAGAAGCACAACCGAAAGAATCCAAGCCTAAACCCGATTATTTCTCTTCCATCTGAAAAACGGGGCTTCTTTGGCTTTTTCCTCGACTATCTTCGACGTCGTTTTCATGACGTAACGGAGTTACTCTGAAAATACACCGGCGCGAAGTCGAGGAGGAACGTTTCGTTGCGGCTCATCCTCGCCTCTGTTAGCCTCCTGTAAAAATAGTCTCTCGAACATCACAAAATCTCTCCCGCACTCTCCCTCTTCTTTTTTCTTTCTTTTTTCTTTATTTTTCTCGTGACGTGGACGCGTAATTATTTATTCGGTGAACTTTTATAGAAAACTCCATTGGCCGGGGTTCTGGTCGATCGGTAGGGAAGGAAGAGCGACACCTCTCCCGAAGCTTACCGTAGCAAGGCCGGCGCTCCGGTAGCCGCCACTTTTAGCACACGTTCGAGTTATTTTAGCGCTTGCCGCCAAGCCTATCACTATCGTCTCGACTGAAAACATACCGTCCTCGACCACCCCACAACCAAGATCGTCCTCGAGTCAACAGTGTTGAGATCGTGCAACTGGAACCACCTCCAGGTAGACGAAAATCTTAATTGGTTCGAGGGATAACATGGTTAGGATGGGGGATAAGGGGCGAGACTTTTTTAACAGAGTCGCCGTGAAGACCCGGACGACGAGCTCGAGATGCGGGCCTATTTCCAGCCGCCGTGTTCTCGCGGCTTCTTTGCCACGTGCACGCCGCTTTTTCTTCTGATTATTTCGTTAAATTTGACAAGATAAAGAAGAAAGGGAGAGCGAGAGATCGTATTTCGAAATTTTTCGATAGAAAACTGAATTTTCTGTTTCCGTTTTTCGAGTTTTGCTTCGACAGAGTTGATTTGGGTTACAGGTCCACTGTGCATTTTTATACATTTGTAGGAGATTGAAATGTTGCGATGATGCAAAAATGCGTAAAAATACACAAAATATCTCAAGTATTGTAGAATGCTCGTTGTTGCATGTAACAGGTAAAACAGATCGCTGATTAGAATTTACTTCTCTAAAATAGAAGCACGTAAAAATATCGATTCGCATAAACATTCACAGTGTAATTATAGTTGTCTATTTATAGTTGTTTTTTTGCACAGTCTATTAAGTCGGTATTCTATTCGTTGCTCGTGTCAAACATAATTACGTTTCATAAAATCATGAGGTTTACGTGCCACTCTTGCATACTAAACTTTCTTTCTACTCCGTTGCAAAACGATACTTCTGATTTATTCTTGTACAAGGTATCATTATTTCCTATCCTTTCTGCGCAGATTTCGTCCGGACCTTTTATATTACGTTTACTTTTTGGTGTTTAATGTAGTAAAATTGTTTAGGTTCTTTGGTAGAGGTTGTTACGAGTTCTTTGATGAAGTACTCTATGGTAGAGTGATGTTAACAAATAAGCGTCATATAACCTAATAATAATAATCTAATAAAGAAGTTATTTCGCGTAAGATGAAAACATCGTATTAAAAACACGCGATTTTTACCAACGGATGTATCTAACAAGCGAAAAGGGTTTCGAGGCGAGTAGAAACGATTATGAAAGATCAGACGCGTGTCAGAAGACAAGTGCACTGGAAGAGATATTTCCAGCCGCACTGCCTCGTTTCGAGCTTCCTGAAAGACGAGCTCTTTCCGCCCCGTCAATTAAGGAGAAGATTCCTTGTCCAATCATGTCGATCGTTTCTGTCGCGTCATTAACACGGAACAATTACCCTTTGATCCTCCTCCGAAACTCTTCGACAAGGTACCATTTTATAAATAAACGTTAGAACCACGTAAATCGTGATTTATGTGCAAATGGTATGAAATCTCGCGATTCATCGATGATTTAGTAGGAATCCATCGAATGAAGGAGGAAAGGTCGGACTAGAAACAGGTAACATTGGCTTAGAAACACTGTTCGCTGAAGAAAATGGCTTTGCTATAGCTTTCGTTCCACTAATAAACTGTTCTGTTTTCTCAGCCGCGTGCAACCGATTCGACTGTCGTCTCGAATTTCACTCTCATTAACCTCGAGATTGCACGAGGAATCTGGAAATTTTCGCTCGTGGTAACGTTCTGTTAGTTTAATGGATTTACGATTAAGAGAAACGTGAGAATTGTAACTCCGCGCGATTTACGGCCGCTGAGGCTAGGTCATCGTTTTCAAGGCCGAATATCGCGCAAAGATCGCTAGGAAGGAACGTGGAGCATCTTTCGAAGATTCGACTAGGATCTAAAATTGTTTTACATGACGGTGCTTCGATGATCTTCCTCTTCCGCGTCATTTGGCAGCGCGAGACGGTTGAAGTAATATTTTCACCTGTACGACTATTCTCTCTTTCGTGAAAATAGGAAATAAAGTGGCAGGAATTTACTAGAATATTGTATTCAAGGAACATATTTAATCAAGATGTAGATATTATCGTGTAACATTTTTTTAATCCCGCGGTGGACGAAGAAAGAAGTGACCGGAAAATTGATCCTCTCGCTAAAGAGAAGAAAACAAAAATGTGTAATCTAAGTTAGTTAAAAATTTCGACACTTTTTATTTGGAGAAACGATACAAAATATCATTGTGTAGAATTTTTATAATTCTTTGGCGAATAAGAAATACAATAGCTGACCTAATTGACAAATAATCTGAGCAATCTAGCTAAACATCTAAAGTTGAAAAAGTGACAGATCTAAAGGTAAAAAATCAATCATCCCCCAAAGGAAAGGACATTTAATCGACATACGTATAGATAATTGAAGATAGCCAATGGGCTTTTTACCCCTAAGAAATAAATAAAACAGCAGGGAAGAGAATTATAAGTTAGATTTTGATCATCCGAAGGTATCGAATAGTTGGCCACCTGTTCTGCGGGTTAATTTAATTATCGCGCTGCCAGGAAAAAGTGAGAATGAGAAAATTGCTAATTCAATGATAAGCACCACTGATCCTTTGCCAACTATTCGCGTTGCTTGGATATATATATATATATACTTGCGATACTATAGGTTGTTTATTCAGGAGTATAGATAGTCGGTGGTATGTTTGCTTGAGCATGTCGTCGCTACTTTAATCATAGACTTACCGCACAGTTACGTTTTCCCTGTAATAGCTTTATAGTCTACTCCCGAAGAACGACC
Source organism: Bombus huntii (assembly GCF_024542735.1). Classification (NCBI taxonomy): domain Eukaryota; kingdom Metazoa; phylum Arthropoda; class Insecta; order Hymenoptera; family Apidae; genus Bombus; species Bombus huntii. The sequence goes on along the minus strand of NC_066244.1, from coordinate 13,806,250 downwards.
GCGTTCTCCTCCGCGTTGTTGCCTTGAAACCTCATTTAAAAATAATTCCACTCAATCATTTTGTCCAAAACTATTCATCTCGAATCATCGTCCCGATCTGTGAGAGGTTCGGCGTGGTAAAAGTAGAATTGGAAAAGATGTACACCATAATCGAATATCTTAAGGGATACTTAAACGGATGGAAAAATGAAAAGAAACGTGTAATTTAAGGGATTCTTAAATTAAAGGAAGGATAGAAAGGAAAACGTAACCTGGATACTTCAAGACACGCTTGGAGGCTTCGAAATGAAAAGGAAGAGGAAATATTTCGCTATATAGAGAACTATGAAATTTATGGTCTTGATGAAAATGTTGCTTTGTAACAGGTAATTCCATGTTTATCCGGCTCGTTTATGATTCTCCGAGATTATTTAATGTCTAGGAGTACAAGTCGGTAATAAAACGATCGCAGACATGCAAAAGATTCATTCGAAACCACATGCTACGAAGGAAAACAGACAGAAATTGGTAAAAAAAACAGACAGAAATGTGCCAAACTCGACTATAAAATATGGCGAGACAGCCGTAAAAAGAATTGTCGGGTAACATTGTTCCTTTGCGCTGGTTAGGGACCATATTGCTTGTACAGGTCACTGCACCTGGTTATTATAGAACTTGACCACGAAATTTTCCATTGATTCATACTCCAGTTTTTTACAATCTTTTTTTATTTGCAGTTCCACTAAAATCGTACAACAATTAAAAAATCCAGAAAGGTATTAAGAGCACACTTTCATTTATAGAATTTAGTTTTTAAATACTAGTTACAAATAAATTTCTGTTTTCTTTCTCCTGATATATATATATATATATTAAAGCCCTGACTTCGTAAAATTTCACAAAGAATGTAAAAATGATAGAGTATTTTAAAATTCTCGTCTTATTCTACTTCAGAGTTCACAACAAGATCTGTTTCTATATAAATCAAAGTCCCTTAATTTAATAATAAAATTTTTTTATGCGCACTTATGCTTCTTCGTAGATTATTTGTTCACTAAGTAAAATAGATAAAATATCAACTATAGAGGCATTTAGCCTAACTCTTTCAAAACATTCACAACTCGACCTTGCTCCAATTCAAATACAACGAAGACAGTTCCCCAATTAGAATCTCGATCCATTCTCGATTTTATCTCAGCGAGAAAAAAAAATTAAACGAATGATTTCACACGCGTGAACCGCGGTATCGAAGGAAAATAATCGCAGCACGTGCTGGAACAGCCCCAATGGTGGATACTCGAGGATCACGCATGGGTTTAACTGTTCTGCGGCGCAAACTCGAAGCACCCACGCGATGTCCCAAATCGTTGGTTCATCAAAAGCTCACCAATACCAACACAATCGCGACCCACGCGTCTACGCGAGACAAGAAATACGGCCGATTGAGTAGCTATCTTTAGAACCGGACTGGGACCCTGAAGATATGCTTCGAATGCTTCTTCCGGTATAAATAAAACCATCGACTGTACGTTTCTTTCCCCTTTGCTCGACTAAAGATCATTATCGAAAGGATCGTTAAATTTTCTATATACGTTTCTCCGTATCAACTGTTCCCTTTAGTATTTTTACATATTTCTTCTTTTAAAAAATGGTTATGTATGTAATTTATAATTTTATACAATAAAGTATCATATAGATACTTCCAATTCATTTCTACATTACATTGAAAATTATTTCATTCTTCTGTAAATCACGTTGCTCGTTTTTGAAAATTTCCCAAAGGCTTTTAGTTATTTATTATCTCTTAAATTTCAATATTCTATAATTTTACAATTTCGAGTTATCAGACTTCTATAATTTCATCTTCTATTATTTTCCAAAGTTCCATTTTTCTCCACTCTGAATTTTCTATTTATTTCTTACCCATTTTTTTAATTTTAATTCATTTAACATCATTCGTCAATTTGGAATTTTCTGTAATTTCTGTAATTTCATCTCGTAATTTTTAACGATTCATCTAACATGTTGATCCTTAACTTTTCCCACCATCTACCACAAAACTAAAAGGATCACCATCGCGTTTCATAAAGTATCTACTAAACTCCAGAAATAAAAGCCATGAAAACCTGCTTTGAAACAGTACAAAACACACGTTAACTTAAAATTAACCTAATCTCCAGTTTAAAAGCTGGTTTAGAGGCACTCGTACGAATCGCAGCGGTTGTTCATCGTAATCAATCTCGCCTAATCGTTGAGAACAACACATCTGGCCGAAGCACGTCGATCTACATACAGTTACTCGCTAAAAAATTCAAACACCCGTAGTAATCTTTTATGAATATACATGTTATACATTTTATACAAAACATTGCGGAATCCTAGCATGATAAAGTCCGATTATCACGATTATAGCGACAAAGGTTGAAACAAATGTAAAAACATACATAGAGGCTACGAGATATTTAGTACAAATATAATCACAGAGTAGTACATATATATCACAGAGATCAGAAAAATAATTAAAACAGTCAATTATTCATTGTATTGGTAAACCACAATGTTTAACGAACCATTCAAACTGTATATTAATTTTTTGTTAACTATATGTAGTCAATAAATATCTTGTAGCTTCTATATACGGTTTCAAACGTTTCCAATATTATCAAGACGGTCGTATTTCATTACTAGACAGAGAGATATTTATGCAAAATCATATTTTTATGAATATATTTTTAAAAATTGAGCCGAAGTAGAGAATCGTTTTACTCGCTAAAAATTACAACCAGTACTATACTTTCGATGTTTCACATATTGTTTTATATTCTGAGCATTCTTGCGCCATCAGATTTTTCACAAATGTATAAAAATCCACAGCCTATTCGTTACGGTGCAAATTTCAAATTATTGTATATATACAACACATACGATATATATATATATATAATTTTTCTATAACAAGTGTCCACGTACTTTCGTACTCGATCAAAACCACGTATGTGTGCCCTGAAAATACTTGTACATATCAGCATTACAACACTCGATCTTTATTCGAATGGAAATTTCTCCGATATAATCGCGTCTGGTCCACGTGCCACGTTCTTCGACGTTTCAAGGTGGCGAAATCGCGGAGACACTTAAGCGAGCGCGCGCGCGCGCGCTTCTTCGCACGCAAGAAAAGATAACCCCTGCTACAACGAGAAACAGAGACGACTAGATCGAACGGCGGCCAGTGCCTAGTTTACGAGCCACTAAAAATACAAGAACGAGCGGCCTCGCCGTCCATCGCGACGTTTTACTTTACATTTCGTCTGTGGACGTCTTTTCGCGAGCACTTCTCGCCTTGGGGTGTAAATGGGAAGAAAATTGATAGGTGAAACGTGAGAAGGAAATCTGAAGCAAAAAACAGGATGAGTGTCGTATGGAGGCGACAAAAGTATGGTAGAAAATTGAGAGTCAGAAAGTGGCAAAGAATTACTAGAAAATTAGGCTGAACAGAAATTGCATTTGCGGAAATAATCAAAACTTACATTATAGAAATCCGATAATTTAGAATTTCGAGAACCCACGGAGGATTGGAAGTTGAAGAATTACGAAGAATTAGAATTGGGAAGAGAATAGACAACTGAGAATTAAACAAAAAATTTCCAAAAGTGCTGAATAATGCGATAAAAAAGAGATTAGATAATATCTGGTATATGGAATTTTATACGAGTGTTGTTGTAGAAAATCTAGAAGCGTGCCCAATTATAAAATCTTTACGATATCACGTCTTTCCAATTACAGCAAATAATTGTGTTCAATAAATAATTGAAATAATTAAATATTAATCTATGATTGTTTCTCTTTGTCGTAGAAGAAATTAGATAGAGGATAATGTGCTAGAATTTCCAGGGCAGTAGTATCTATGATTCATGATGAGCGAACCGCGATCATCGATACGGTGAGCGTGAAATCGAATTCTAGCATATCGCTTATTTTTCGTTCTCGATTCGACGATCCATTTAGGAGTGGAACAAGTGGGTGGACACGATAGGAAATAAAAATAGAATTGTTTTGTGTCGCTCTATTTATATTTGTTTGCAAGTCTCTGTTTCACCGGGAAAATCAGTTCGAGATAGCTTTCGTATTCGATGAATCTGAGAGGATTATCGTAACTCTGCATTATAATCCAAACAAACGATTTATCCAAAGGCAAAACTTAATTCACTATAACCATTATTGACCTCTTCTTTCGCATTCACGATTATTTAATTAATACAAAAATCACGTAAGAGTTTAATACGACGAGTTAATCTTTAAAAGTTTCAGATTGCATGTAAAAGTTCTAAGCAATTCAATTTATTTCTATTCAACGTTTATTTCAACAAATTTAATACGCTGACTAACCAGCAAGAAATTCTCTAATGTAACCATCGTCGTAACTATTACCGCACAATTTCTCCCAACTTTCCACCAATGCACAAGCAAAGCGAATGGAATAGGTCCAATTTAATTGGCACATGTACTTCAACGTCTCGGCTGCTCTTTCTCTCTCTCTCTCTCTCTCTCTCTATCTATCTATCTATCTATCTATCTATCTATCTATCTCTCTCTCAGACTGCATTCTGCCAGTCTTGCACGCGGAGGTGTCTGCAAGCAGCCTTTAAATCTGCTCATCTCAACGACATGGGTCTAACGTCCCAACGAGAAGGAAACATAAAAGGACAAAAGTAAATAAAACAAACGAAAATAAATAGAAGCAGACAAACGAGGGTGAATCGACCGAGAAAGACAAAGGTAACTTTGTTTCTTCCGTTGCTTTAGATAAGCCCTGCTAGCCACCGCAAAAATAGAATCGAACACGGGAACGCAGTAGCGTATTCAAGCTGCGTGAGAAGAAGCAGTCAGAGCAAAGAAAGAGAAAGAATGAAGAAGAGAGTCGAATCCACCTCTCACAGCCTTTGTGGCTCTATTCTGAGGACGTGATCGCCAAAAATGGCGACGTCCACCTGTTCGTTCGCTTCCTTCTTTCATGTTCCCTTCCTTTTTCGCGATCCTTTTTGTCTGGACGAGTTTAAATCGAGATCTTGATCTCCTTAAGCGTCAAGATCGGTGAGAATGGATGGAGAAATCATGCGATGGGATACCTTGGTGTCCATATCCAATGATTGTAACCCAACACTCGCGTAAGTTGGTCGCTGCGACGACGAGCAGAACGAATCAGAGCCGGCCAAGAACGCTTGGAACTGGCAAGCCAATGCACGGCGATAAGCATAAAACTCGTGCGCGAAGGATTAATTTTCCTTCTTCTGTAATACAAGGCCACTATCCAAGGATTCGTACTGTCCACAGGGAAATGATCGTTAACCTCCCGAACACCTGCCTCCTACCAACTCACTTCTGACGCCATTCGAACATTGTCGAGACGATTTTTTGGTGAAATTATTTCGACTGTCGATGTTGCTTCGAGGAGAGTAAAATGGTACACGTTTTACCAGGCTAATTTCTTTGCAGGTGGTGAATCGGACGACTTCAATGCTATTTGAAATGTTTAAATGTATCTTATTATACTATGAAAGAAGATCATAAATATTCAATCTTTGCAAATTGGAAATTTAACCATTCGGGTGACCTCTGAACTTTCTAATAAAGGTTTCGATGACCCTTCATTTATAGGAAGATACGATACAGGCGTTTTTAAATAAATATATGTATATGATAAAAAGTACATTGTTCAAAGTAAATATTGAACCTTCGAGCCATCTTCAAATTGCAAGTCTAATGTCCCAACTTTCCATTCAACGACCCATATCTTAATTGTTTATCTCCCGGAAAAAAGATTCTTCGTGTGAAAATAAATATTAAGTTTTACGATAAACGAAGGATCTTGGAGCGAAGCCTTCGAAATACCAGTCGAATTAAGAATAAGTAGATACAATTGTCTTTCAGATGCGAGAAGTTGCTTAACATGCGACAAGGTGCTGGCCGAGCTGGAGAAGATTGACGACGACACCGACCACTTCGGAGTAGACTTCGTCAAGATCAACGATAAACGACTGGCCAAGCAGTATGGCATCAAAAACTTCCCCGCCCTCACATATTTCCGCGAGAGAGAACCGATCATCTATGAAGGTTAGATATTTAATCAACAATTTATACGTTTTCCACATAAAATATTAAATTATTTAAGAAAAACTGAAAGAAAATAAAAAACGGAAGCTCCTTTTACAAGATGTTCACGCGTACGACGAACAAAAGCGGATAGTAATGATTCCTAATGGCTGAAAGTTCGCCAAACTTTTATTGGAATCCGGCCGCGATCTCGGTAACCTTGCCAGGTATGAGAAACAAGGTTCGAGACTCGCCGCAGTATAGTACTTGACCCAGAATCCGCAGAACAATCGTCGGGGTTCTCGAATTTTCGCGATTTAAACATTCTGTCTGGTTCCAGTAGAACAAACCCGCTATAGTCAGACGTCAACGTCCTATTTTACTGCCTGCTCTTTCTTCGCTTTAAATTTAGATTTCTACTAATTCTAACCCATAATTCTTTATTGTTATTATAATAATATCCCAATAAATACAAAGAATCACTAATATAATGCTACTTCCAAAAGAATTCATATGAAAAGTACTACAAAAATATAAAGAAAAGCAGAAAGAGCTCGTTCCATTATATTTATCCTCTTGCTCTTTTAATCTAAATTTCTACCAGTTCTAGACAACTATTCCTCATGCTATAATATTAAAGTATACTAAATACTATAATAATCTCTTCAGTGCAATATTTATAATACTAAAATACCATATATAATGCTATATACATACAATTCTATGCAAACTATATTTCCACATTTTCACAATCACACCTCTGCAATAATATCAGAATTCTGTAACAATAAACTAGAAATAGGAACCAAGAAATAACGATCGCAGTTGCATTAAGTTCGCAATGAATCAGATTTTCGCGAAGTCGAGTAGTGAAACGTTGCACTGGTCAGACCACCTTCGTGATCTGGCACTAATCCCACGCGTTGGTATTTGGTGAGGTTAGCCTTTGTAGAACAGCGACGGCCGTGTGCTCGACTTTTGTTCGACATAACCACCCCAACACGATGCGAAAACCGCTGATGTCGGTCTGCGGAGATCGCCGGCTGGGAACGCGATTCCGGTTGGCCGGTGACACGAGAACAGCCGGCTAAGAGAAATTAATAGGATACATCAAGGAATGCGCGTGTTACGTAACCAACCCGATTACAACGTCGGAGCGTACTGTGACTCGCGGTTTCATTGAGCCGCTCGCTATCTCGAAATCGGTTCGAACGTCATTACAAATTGGTCAGTTGCGTCGAAATTTGTCGCAGGATATGATTCTCTTCTGGAGACATTGCTGAGGATTCGGATCGAATAGAACCGAGAAATCAGTTCCAACGACACGATCATAATTGTATCAGGAAATTTTGTCGCACAGGATGACTCTGAAAATATTATTAGGGGATGATACGAACGTTATATCTTTGATGTAAAATTGATTTTTCAAGGAGACAGGGCTTGTGGGGTCTTATGATAATTGTTATGGTCATTAAGGAGTTTAGTTAGCGGGGATGATGTTGATGATTTTTATTAGAAACTTTCAGTAAAATTTTCTAAGACTTTTGTATATTTCTTGTAATGTCGTGTGTTATGAGTTATACATTGTGTAATGCATATATTATACATTCAATGAGTTGTTGTTATAATTGCATATGTACGCTGTAATCTATAAGTCTTCAAACACTCGGTACATTTAGGATGGAAATAAATAGCTGTTGTTCTACTGTGTTATAGTAGATAGGCCGAACTGTAACTTTCTATAATTACTTGCATCGAGTTTATTACGAAAATGACGCGTTCAAGTTTAAAACATTTCATTCTGTGCAGTATAATATACTTTATTTTATGTAATTTTTTCTTCTATGGAATAATATTATGTTCTTTACTGGGCGATATTCTTTATTCTATAACAGCATCGATACTCGTTGATACATTTGTATAATACGTTTGATTAGCCAACACATTTTTCACACGCATCATCATACATTCTTACGAATCACTACAAACACAAATGTAAGAAAGTAACAAAATTTCCATCGACCAGAAATAATACGAATAAGTCTAGAAAAGACGATATCCATCCGAGGTCAGGAGAGAACTTAAAAATCGAGCAACTATCTGCTTGAAACTCAATATTCTGCGACTACACGAAACATCCGATCGATGAAAAAGACCGAAACTAAATTATTCGACGAAGAACGATATTCGTCAGAAGCGAGAATTAAGCGGGTCACATTAATGAAATCGGAGGAAGAAGCTCGGAAATTGAACGCGGTTGGACAAGAAACGCGAAAGCAGACCAAAGGACAGGTGCGATCATCAATCGTGCTACATTGTGATCAACAAAACCCGCATTTGGCAACGCAACCTTGTAGATTTATTAAGTAAATGCGCGAGATATAACTCGGCCGTCCTCTTCGAAATAAAACAAGATTGGGGAAAAAAGAGGACCTCGATAGAATTAGTTTTCACCCGGAACCGTTTCGGCTTGATTTTACCTTCGATGATGTAACGACAAGTTGCATCTATTTCCATTGTGGCTAGTGCAACAGATACTATTTTCGACGTTACCAGATGGTAAATAAAAGCGACAGGAAGTCACGATCGAAGATACATGTTATGAACCGATTTATTCTACGCGTAGAAGCCGCGTAGAATTGGTACAGTGTCAATTGATTTATGCAACGAACGTCTTAAGTAACTCTTTTGTTTTGCGAATGAAATGTATAGCTGTGGAACTGATTTTGCAATAAATCAATCATGTTATTTAAACCTGTCCTTTTGAAATATTATCGCGTAGAATTCTATTTACGATTCGAAACTATCCGAGATGGAAAAGTAATTTTCTAGATATAATTGTAAGAGCTTTTTATTTAGAGTCTCTAAGGATGCGAAACCTCTACAGAGATGAACTTTTTGCACCAGAGACTCCTCCATTTAGAATTTTAATAATTGAAAGTGATAAAAGAGAATTTTTCTGTATTAGAGATTTCATTCTGCTATTTGAATCTTTGACCAAAAAAAAGCAATTTGGAAACGATAAAAGAAATAATTTTTCTATGTTAGAGATCTTAGTAAGTGAAGAGTACTGACGACTAAAAATGAATGGAATCAAAAATAAATTTTCTCTCTTAAAAGTATACATTCTATGTAGATCATTGACGATTGCAGAGAATACAAAATAAATTTTCTACATTATAAGTTTACACAAATTTCATTCGTCATTCGTTTCGCTTTTTCAGGTGACTTGATGGACGAAGAAAATGTGTTAGATTTCTTAACGAGCCTAGAAGCGATGGATCTACCCGATCGTATCGAGGAAGTGAACGCAATGATTTTAGAGAAGATCGTCGAGGAAACGGACTTCGTGGCAGTCCTATTCTGTGAGTTCTCTTTCCCTCGTAACTCCAACATGTTCTTCTGTCAAAAAAATCATCTCTCTCTCTCTCTCTCTCTTTCTGTCTCCCTTGAAAGCAAGTTTACATATATTTCCCTTTCATCAGGAAGAATGTAGAGGAATCATAAAATCATCTCGAAGGTAAAACGAATCAAATATATTTTTTCAGTCTGCATAAACACACTCTTCTGTACAAAAATAATAAAAATACCACCGGAAATATTTTGATTTCAGCCATGTAAATAATTCATTATCGAATTACGTGCTCAAATATATATGTAAATATGTGTATATCGATATAAACAACTCGTGTACATAATATGCAATATTTTTTCTTATTATTATTTTATTGTCTGACTAATACGTCTGTGCAGACGCTCTGTCAGTGTATGATTACGATTAACAGAGCTTTCATCAGTGTCCAAGCAGCTGAGAAGCTCGGTCGCATTAACATGTCTCGTCTCAAGCCGATTTCTTTGGTTTTATTTTCACTGATATTAACGAGGAGCGAGATTTTTTTTTCAATGCAATGACACCGTTTCGTGATATCGAAATATCATTACAGCGTTACTTTGTAGATACGTTTTTTACCTCATCACGATGTTACGGACCACCGTACATTTCCTTTCCCGCCTTAACGCTCTCTTTAGCTTTTAATACGAAGAAAAATTTTTTACATATCGTATAACAAATCTTTCTTCGAAGTGTTGTAAAAAAACTATACAAATTCCTCTCTATATAAATATTTTTACGTTTTCTTGGAACGTTGTACAAATGCGCGATAAAAATGTTTTTTCGCCCATAAGAGCGCTATGAATGTTCTTCTTTTGTTTTTTCTTTTTTTTTTTTTAACAAAGAAAAATATTTCACGTATCGCATAATCATTCCGTTCCCTCGAAACATTGTGGAAACGAGCGATCAAAATTGTTATTTGTCCAGAAGAACTTCGTAGCTGTTCTCTGTTTATTTCATCGAAAAATTTCCACGTACCGAGTAATCGTTTTGTTTTCTCAAAATTCTGCAGAACATCGCCATTAAAATTTTCCTTCGAGAGAGCATTGTGTGAACGTTCCACTTTTATTGCATTGCGAAGAAAAATATCTTACGTGTCGAATAACAATCTCTTTGTCCCTCGAAACATTGAAAAAATGTACAATTACGATCTTTTATTCGTTCAAAGAAGCATTATGAATACCTGTATATCGTGAACAAAATTTTTCTTCGTTGGAAAGAGCGCAGCGAAAGTTCTCCTTTTATACTACCGACTACCATCGATCCTTTGTCAGTATTCGTCTTTTTCCTATTCGTCTGTAAAACTTTGTCCGTTGTGGTATAATTAACGCATCGCAAAGATGGATGAATTAATTGAATTTCAAATGCAAGAAGCGTAGATGGGTCGCAAAAGAAAACTAACTTTGTACTTTTATGCTTCGATGAGGGTTTCCGGCAATTCGTTCCACTTTGCGATCCGATCACTTACAACATACTTGTAAATAATACATATATGTGAAACGTTCTTGTGTGTGTTGATATCGATAGGTCCGGATACGCAACGATGTGCTGGCGCCGGTTCTAGTAAGTACACATTTCAATGAAATCACTGCTATGAATGTCGCTCAGCTTTCTTTTCGAATGCTTGTACACACACCGTGATGAATCAATTAAAACGTTTGAGAAGAAAAGAAATATCTTCTTTGATTCTTAATGATTGACGATTTAACGTCAATTCTTTTGAAATGAAGTTTCAAACATTTGTATAAATATCAATACTTTTCATCGATGGATGATGGTATAATGATTTAATACAGTATAATACAGAATATTGTGCTCTATTTATCTGAGATTATTCTTTTCACTGTAGGTAAGTGTAACAACAACGAAATTCTTTTTCCTTGGCTCTTAAGGGTCAAAATTTGTATGTAATAAATATAATAATAAAGCGTATTCTGTATCATGAAGTAAACACTTTGTATTCTTCTTAAACGTATTGGTTCGTCACTAACGCTTGACTATATGTTCCCATATACGTTTTCATTCCTCCGATAAACATGCTTAACCAACTTTCAAGTAACACCGAAGAACGACTGCATTACTTTCAGCGGTTATTCGTCTATCTATTCACTTTAATAAGAAGAATTGAAAGCCTAGAGGGAAAATGGTGACAAAGAAGCACGAGTAAAGACGATAACGTGGTGAAGAATGTAGATATATTTCTTAAATTGGAAAAGCTATACTTCCTAGATTAAAAATCAAATGAAATATATGTTCAGTTTACTAATTTGTGCACTTAAAGATGGTCACGATTTGGATGTTAGGATGTGTATCATTTTGCATCCCTCCTGCCCCTTTAGAATAGAAGGAATGCGTATGATGACTAAGAGAAATCTTGTATACTAATTCCCCCACAAAATCCTTGCGTTATGAAAAAGTACTTGACATAGAATAATTTTTATTCTTAAGAATTACAAAATATTCCTATAAATTATCGTTTGACTTTTTTCAAGTTTCTATTAAATTCGAAAGAAGGAAATGTAAGAGGAAACCTGATTTAACCCGATTTGACCCAGAAACTACCCGACTTTATCTTCCATATGTAATAGCCGAAAGAACCACGAAACCTGAATAACATTGTCCTTTATTTCAAATGGGACAGACAAGCCTGACTGCAAAAAGTGTCTCAAGGCCCTTCAAGAGCTGGAGAATATCGACGACGAGGCCGATCAGTTGGGGATCGGTTTCGTGAAGATCGCGGACGAACAGCTCGCCGACGAGTATAATTTAGGTCCTCTTCCGGTTCTGGTCTACTACAGGCACCAGATTCCTATAATTTACGAGCGTAAGCATTGACGATTTTAAAAGAAGCAAAAGTAAATTAAAAATATTTGTGAAACGTTTGAATTTCTAAACAATTGAAAAAACGTATTTTAATAATTTTCTTACCTTGAACAACACGATACTGAAATTATCAAAATAATTTGCGTATCTGAATCTCTAGACCAAGTTAGATTTAAGTTGGAAGATACTTTTTAATTACATTTTCTTGTATAATACAGTGAATATATTAATATAACTTTACTAATATTAGGACGGTCGATGTTATCATGTAACTGAAAAAAATAAATCTCGATAATTTACTTGCCATGATATTAATCAAAAATTTGTACAGACGAACTTAGCAAAGAGGAAGACGTGTTGGAGTGGCTGGTGGCGAACAAAAGCACAGGAGACGAAGAGGACGTAATCGAGGATGTAACTGCGAAGACTCTGCAAACCTTGATCGGAAATATCGATAACCTAGTCGTTTTATTCTGTATGTAACTTTTTATTCGTCATTTATACTCCATGCTATAATAATCTACAGTAATATCAGTTCTAAACTACAACTATTTATGCAAATTCATATTATTGTAAACGCAATTAAAAAAATTAAATTTCAGCAAAGATTTATTTCACCTATTAAATATTACAGACGCATATGTACTTTTAATAATAGATATTTTATATATTTTTACATGCTTACGCCTTTTATACATTTGTACAATCTTACACGTATGTTCATATGTGCATTCTGTGTATTATTGTATGCGTTGTATCTTTGAATTTCTCACAAATGCATAAAGATCTGCTATCCAGTAATCATTTCTTTTTATTACACCGATACTATCTGTTATCCTGTAAAACTTTTAGACGACCACGGTGACGAAGATTCGATGCAGGTGCTGAACGAGCTGGAGAAGATCGACGACGACTGCGATAAGCACGGGATCCAGTTCGTGAAAATTGACGATGACAAGGCTGCGAAAGATTTTGGCATCGATTCTCTCCCAGCGATCGTGTATTTCGAAAAGCAAATCCCGAATCTTTACGATGGTGGGTAGGTGGGTGGAGCAATTGGGCAAACCGACGAGGACGAAAGAAAAGAGAACTGGATATATAATTAGAAATTAAATGAAATGAAATTGGATGATCGTAGGGGATGTCGAGAATGAAGATGAAATTCTGGAGTGGTTGCTGTCGCAATTGGAGAAGGACGAGATCGAGGATGTCACCGACGAAATGTTGGATCGTCTGATCAAGGATGGAAAAACCCTTGCCGTGCTGTTCTGTAAGATTTTTCATTCGCACAGAATCCACTGATTAACTCTGCTACATGTCTCAAATTAATTTTCTTGTCCAATTGTATTTTTCTGTCATTTACGTTTGGGAATAATATGAAATAGATTACGAGATTTCTTCAAATTTTCAACTTTTCTACAGTTTAGATATATTACATTAAAGTGCTACTCAAAGCATTGCAGGTCTTTCTTTTTAATTAATTATGGACGATTGCATGAACCACTATAGGAAGTTATTACGGACTCGGTTGAAATCATAAGTTTCATTTGTTAAAGCAAAAGTGAAATTGAGAAAACAAAAATTCTAGGGCTATAGCAGAGTTAAATTGTACAAAATGATTTAAACATCTAGAATACATTTTTAATTGATTAAAAATTAATTATTTGATAACAGAACTTAATAATACTCTTGCGTACCTTTTGTTTGGAAATCAATTTTGTTTAAGATTAACTAATTTATAAAATTAATTTTCTGTATAATAAATCGAATAACAACGTTTTACAAATTGCAAATTATCCTTAGACGACAACAACGACCGGAAATCGCAAAAGATTCTCAATGAACTGGAGAACATCGACGACGAGTGTGATCAGATCGGGGTGATCTTCGTGAAGATCGACAACCTAGAGGAAGCAAAGGAATATGGTATCGAAAAAATTCCCAGCCTGCTGTACTTTGAAAAGGGAATACCAACGTTGTACGAGGGAAATCTAGAGGATGAAGAAAAGGTTCTAAAGTGGTTGGAGAATCAACAAAAAACCGATCAGATCGAAGACATCACAGATGAAGTGCTCGATATGATCATCGAGAAGATGCCTCACGTAGCCGTCCTCTTTTGTCAGTGATTAATTTCTTTTTTATTTGAAGATTTATTTACGCGCATTATATAAAATAGATATTTATATGAAATATCATCTTATGCATTGAATTTATTGGATTATTCCTTTAACAGATGACAAGGATCAGAAGAAGAGCCAGAAAATCCTTGGTGAATTGGAGAACATCGACGATGACTGTGATCAGCACAATATAGCGTTCGTGAAAATTTCTGATCTGGAGGAAGCTAAGGAATATGGCATCGACTCTCTGCCTACACTGGTATTCTTTGAGAAAAGAATACCACACGTGTACGAAGGTACTTCGACAATTTTTATACGTTTCCTAAAATTTCCCAAATTTTATATGAGTTGAAACAAAAGTTATCGCGTCCTTTGTAAAGATTCTCGCAGCTTTGTATAAATTTAAGTAAAAAATTTCTTATCATCTTTGAGAGATTCGAAAAAGCGAATAAGAAGAGAGATAGAAATTTCGTGAAGTTTCAAAGAAAGGAATAAAAATAAACTTAAAAACCTCGCGCGTCTTTCAAATAAAAATTATATCCCTCGTAAAAAAGCACTGTATAATATATAACATGTCAGATGAAATAAAAATTACACATAGAAAGCTCCTTGAAGGACTCTCATTCACAATCATAGGCATTCTCATACCCTAGATTAGATAAAGACTAAAAAAAATTGCAATAAATGATATTTGAATTTTGCAGGCGATCTGATGAACGAGGATCAGCTGCTCGGATGGCTACTGCATCAAAAGAAGCACTCGGAGATACCGGAGGTGACCGACGAGATGATGGAGAAGCTGATTGAGACCTCGCCGTACTTGGCAGTCCTGTTTTGTAAGCGATCGATTCGTCTTTCTACCTCCTTTTAACATTCTTCCACTGTTACCGGTTAGGTAGGTGCTGTTGGTCGATCGCGAGCGAAAACGAGACACGAATTGATTCCTTTCCGTAGACGATAAAGACGACAAGCAGGACATGCGTATCCTGAACGAGTTGGAGAACATCGACGACGAGTTGGAGAAGGAAGGAATCGTGATCGTTCGTATGGACAACGATGCTGAGGCGAAGGAGTACGGTATCGATCACCTTCCGACTCTGGTCTACTTCGAGAACAAGATCCCGGCTCTCTACGAAGGAGATTTATTGAACGAGGACGAAGTTCTTGAATGGCTGATCGAACAAAAGAACACTGCTACCATCGAGGAAGTCACTGATGAAATACTCGTCGATTTGATCGAAGAACACGAATACGTCGTCGCATTCTTTAGTAAGTATACTCCTTCACTTTGTTAGTTTATGTTTGTCACGAAAACACAGTTTAAATTTTAAAGTTTTGAAGTATAAGTTGAATATAATTAGGTTAAATATATATAATTTTCATAATATAGGTCTTAAATATATTTCTTCAACTTTGTTACGAAAAAGTAGAAATGTATCTTTTCTCGAGTTTGTCTCGAGTTGTCACGAATATCTTATCTTTGTTTCGAAAATTATCAAGTATCGTATAGAATTCCTTTTCATTTTATTACAAATAGAATAAAAGAAAATGTGAAGTGAATAAAAAGAATGGTAAATTTGCACGTTATGAATTATTTTCAATATATGTATCTTTATTTTTAAATCGTATTTTGGTACCTAAACTACCTGTGCAACGTCTAATAATAAAAATTCTTTCATTTATTAGGTGGAGATTGCGAGGATGGTGACGAGTGTGAGAAAATCCTCAAAGAGCTCGAGAATATCGACGACGAGCTGGACGAAACTGGAATCATCTTCGTCACTACAGAAGACACAGGATTCGCGAAGAAACAAGGAATCAAGAATTTCCCTACACTGGCTTTTTTCAGGAACAAGGAGCCTTTGATCTATAAGGGCGACATCGAGGATGAGGACGAGGTTCTTTCGTGGATCACCGATGAAGATACTCTTGAAATCCCAGGGAAGATTGAAGAAGTGAATGCCAAGATGTTGGAGAATATTCTTGAGGAGAACGATTATATCGTTGTTTTCTTTTGTTAGTATTATTACTTTTTGAGAATTAATAAATATAATATTTAATATTATATTTAGCAATCGGTAAAGCAAAAAATTATTAAATAATTTCTCGGAATTCAAATTGAACGATACCACTTTTTATGTTAAATTTATTATCTAGGCATGTGATTATTACTGTGATTAGAAATTAATTTTTATATGTTCATTGATCGTAATCAGATGACACGAATAATCACGGAAATACTTAATAAATAATTCAAGACAAATGTTTAAAAATATTTAAATCATTTTTCTCTATTCTATAATTTATGGAGTTGATCGATATAGCTTCTGAATGACCAAAATAAAAAATATCTTGTCTACACTAATGTTTTCCATTCCAGATAAGGAAGGAGACAAGAAGAGCCAGAAGATCCTCCAAGAGCTAGAGAATATCGACGACGAGTGCGAAGAAAAGGACAT
Organism: Bombus huntii; assembly: GCF_024542735.1. NCBI lineage: Eukaryota > Metazoa > Arthropoda > Insecta > Hymenoptera > Apidae > Bombus > Bombus huntii. The sequence goes on along the minus strand of NC_066244.1, from coordinate 13,789,388 downwards.
CGACTTTGTAAAGATCTCAGATGAGGGAATCGAAAAGGAATACGATCTTCCTGGTCTACCAGCATTGGCGTTCTACAGACACAAATTCCGTCAGGTTTATTCAGGTGATATGATGCACGAAGAAGCGATTTTAGAGTGGATATTGGAACTTCGAAGTCAGGCACCGGATGTGATCGAGAACGTCGATCGGAAGACGCTACAGGTGCTGATCAACGACGTTGAACATCTCGCTGTATTCTTTTGTAAGTCTGTTATAATGAATACTTTTATATTCTATACATTTTCAACAGATCTTTCTCTATAAATCTTTTAAATCTCGACTGATATCGTCAAGTTAGAACGCTTTACTTTCATTAGGATTATTTATTTTCATCCCATACTTTTTATTTACTAAAATAATTCGCAACTAGTTTTATTTAGTTTTCTATGTTTTATATTTAAATTTATTAATAACGTGAATAAGTTTTCGTATTTCTTAATAACAGCATTTATAGCTATATATATTATAAAATATAGAAGGCCAAATAAAACTATAATTCATAACATTCTAAAATTAAGAATTATAATTCAAATTGTTATACTTACTTATGACCCCCAACAATACTAGTTGATGCTTAATTAGATAAAATTAACAGATTGTAGATAACAGTAATCTAAGAAGTTACATTTCCTAAGTTAAAGTATCTTTTAGAAAATAAGATATTTCTTTTAAACAGACGATGATAAATGCGAAATGTGCCCGGAAATACTCGCAGAACTAGAGACCATCGATGATGACACTGACAAGCACGGTATACAATTTGTTAAGTCGAACGACGCGAAATTAGCTGCCGAAATTGGCGTCTTCTCGTTCCCAGCGCTCGTTTATTACGAAACTGGGGTGCCCATCATGTACGACGGTAAGTCTCGATTGCTTAATCCTTGGCTTGTTCAATCGCGATCAAGACCCGCACTCCCTTAGTTAGATCGTCTTTGTTTTTTCTTTCTTTTTTTTTTAGTGGTTATTTTTTATATTTCTTTTTGTTTGTTAATATCGTTGAAACAAAGACACGACGAAATTTCTGCTTTACATTCCTCGTAGACATTCCTCTTTGATCTGCATTGTTGTTCTTTCATTGAACTCTCAAGAAAATTTCGATCAATTCTAATTGGATCATATCATATGATGAAAAGTCAGTTTCAGATTTTATTCTTGGCTAAGGTTGAGAAACTAGATCGTGAAAACCCGGTAAATCAATTCTAAGGAAATTGATTCATCGCACAGTAAATATTGTTTTCATTTGAAACAAATTACCAAACGCTTGAATATCAGAAAAAGATAGATAGTATAATGATATTTTCTAAAATTTGTACATCTTTTGCCTCAAATAGTTATCCTTAATTATTAATTAAATTAGAATATTAGTTATCATCACTTGGAAATAAAATTAAAAATAGAGAAAATAATAAGGAATTTCTTTTTGGTACTCAAACAATTTTCAAAGTAATATTTGCAATGATACAAACACTTTCGATAAAGATCACGTTAAATTAAAAAAAAGTAAAAGGAAGAACAACTGACACTATCCATCCCACAAGGTACCCCGCGACCAAAAACCTGGCGACCCCTTCGAAACTATTTTAACCCCCTGCAACCGAACAAATGAAATCTCGGTACACCAAGTGACTGAGCTGATCCTGATATGCGTGTGTGCCTTTTGTAGGTAATCTTAAGAACGAGGAGAGAGTTCTGGAATGGCTAATCGAACAGAAAAGTAAGGAGATTTCTAGGATGATGATTATTATTACTGGTGTACTGTTCTTTGTGACGTTAATCTCGGTCGTGACCATACCACCGGGCTACGAGTACAATACTCGCGCCGTGGTGATCACCCCGATCACTCTGCCACAATCACAATCCCCATAACCGCGTGTTCAGAAAGAACAACTATGATAATTTACGTTTGCAGTTTCTTTCTACGTGTAATAATAACGCTTGAAGTGCTTAAAGTGTATGGTTTTTTCGATTTTTTTCTTTTAAACCGATCGATATTATTTCGATCAAGGAAAATAGAGGTTATTTACTGATAAAATTAAATTATTAGTTATAAATTATTAGTTACTATAATTAAAAATTATTAGTCGTTACATACGAACTAATAATTATTATATAGAGATATTTGAGGTTTAATTAAACTTAATTGATGAGTTGTTCTTTAAGCGATAAGGGCTTAAAAGATTGGAAGAGGATCGGCGGTGTATGGACAATGAAACAAAAATTGATTGCTCGGTTTTGAGAAGAACAAGAACGAAAAAAGAAAGATCTCACAAAGCTCGGTGAAAAAGATTTATTGAAAATGTCGATTCATGATATAGCTTCTAACGCGCGCGCAAGATCGCTCTGACCAACTGACCCGTTCACAATGCATTTAAAAGCCACACCCGTACAATGCGAATTTCCACTTTTTCTCTTGCCTCCACTTTTTACTGTCTATCTCTTTTTCTATCTTAATGATTATCTTAAGTATCTGTTTTTATGACTCGTTTATTTACTTATTTTATTCGTCACTATTCTCCATTACCACTCCCTCTATCACATAACCAGCATACAGCAATTTATACACATACGCTCATTTAAACATCTGTCTCGGCGAGAGCGCAACTTTTTCGATGAGAACATGGGAACAGAGCGTATAGCTACTATTAATATGTAATATTCAGTATTATAATATATAATATAATATATAATATATAATATATAGTATTCAGAAGAAATGAGAATTGATCAAGCTTTTTTTTGTTTAAAAACTTACGGACACGCGATATCTAACCGTTTTGTGATGCAAGATCTTTCTTTCACCGCGTTTCCATTGAACTGTTTTGTCGTTAATCGATCGATAAATATCTAAGAAAATTTCGAAAGCTGAATAATAACATTCGCTTTGCACTTTCGTGGCTACGTAAATGTAAAGACACTTTCAAGAGAAAATCAATCTTTTATTTTATTTTCTTTCGATAATTGATGCGATATTAACCTCTAATTTAAAAAAAAAAGATCGCTAGCGACGAAACAGTGTAAGAAGAAAAGAAAAGAAAAATCGAAGGAACTTCCATGAATGCACACAATGATACACGCGAACATGCAGATTGTTGCCTTCGTTCGTACGAAGTATATTACTACTAAATGTATGTTATGTCGCGATCATCCATGTCGGAAACGATATCGATAACAAATTCGTACGTGTTCGTTGTTATAATACACACGTAAATAACGTGATTCATTTTAAGTCGTTAAACGCATGCAATCCCTTGGACCGAGAGGCCGTATCGATCACAAAAAACGTAGGTACACGCTCATTTCCGGCCGTGCAGAATATTATCGATGGCCCTGTTAATACGCAGGTGATGATGATAATGATGATGATGATGATGATGATGATGATGATGATGATGATGATAGTGATGATAATGATGATGACGATGATGATAATGATGATGATGATGACGATGATGACGACGATGATGAGGATGATGATGATGATGATGATGATGATGACGACGATGACGATGAAGACGAAGACGAAGACGACGACGACGACGATGACGATAACGACGATGATGAAGATGATGATAACGAAGATGAAGAGAAAAATAAGAAATTAGACAAAGCTCTGAAGAAAATCTTGGACAAAGGTAAAGGTAGGACGACAACTGAGGAGGCCGAAGAGGATTTCACGTGAGAGATCAAAGTGTGACGGGCTTTGCGCTGCGCGATATAAAGAATCACAAAATAAAAAAGCAAATAATATACCATATACAATGATATCCCTGCAGAAAACAGAACGTAGAGATACATGTATATATTTACCATCTAGAGCGATTCGGGTTGGCCGTAACAAATAATCTAAAATGAAAGATTTATTTAATTGAAGACATGGCCTTCTGCTCGCCGTTTACGGTCGAGCCAGTGGCCGTAGGGCGTACCTGCATGGAAATTAAAATTCTTCTATTTCTTTATATATTTTTTTTAATTCTTTCGTTCCCTTAACTATATCAGCCTGAATCCTCTCTCCCTCTTATTTTCTGCCCTCCACCGTCTAGAAGTCTTGACTTTCCCTCATTTGCATGCCACCCTTGTGACATCCCTTTTGTCGATGGAGCTACGTGACCAAACACAATGGCCATTTTGAAAATTCTTATCGTACAACTACTGTAACTCGCTGTTTCGTTCGTATATTCATTTGTAATTAGTAGATAGATTACATGCACTTATCGATACGGCTTTCTTCGTTGGTATCAAACTTATATTTTATTTATCTATGTTTCATTTTCTTCTTTTTTTTTTATAGAGGTAAGTAAAGTTGTTGTCGTTGGTTGTTAGAATGATGGTACCGTAGCTCCAGAAGACCTCGATCGCACTTTTACAACCCAACAAATGAAATAACAACAAATTTCTCCAAAGCGAGCCGATGGTTCCTATTGTAGTTGACAGCTGTCGTCTGCAGCGAGCTCCGAGTCGAAGAGATTCGGACTGGCCTCTGCTTGAAAGAGCGGGGAAATAAAAAAATAACGCGGAGGGGGTTCATTCGGAATATCTCACGACCGATAAATATCGGCGGTGAAGCATGCCAATAATTCCATTGCTCGCGGGATTTCAATAACTTCAAAAGCAGAAAACTCCGATTCGCACGTGTAGATACTTAGGAATCGGATAAAAACATACATAAACTAGTTGGAAACTCAACATAGAAACTTTATACGAGTAATTTAAAATTTATAAAAAAAAGAGGTATTTAGCGATACGATTCAATAAACTCAATATGATTAAAATTCGAATAATTTGAAAATCATACGAGAAACATGTCACAGTATGTAAAAGTCATCTTTTCTTCCCATTTAGGATTTCATTCTTTTTTATAATTCGATAAAGATTTAAGTGGAGGCTGGTTCACGCTAAAATGGCTGCCATAAAAGAGTCGTCGACTCGCCGCGAGATATTTTCGTCTGTGAGAAATATGCACGTTTGGCTTTTGCTGCGCAATTGGGGTTGGAGTGACACGTTCTCTCTGCACTAGTCACTAATCTCTTTGTTTCTCTCTCTTTATTTTCTCTTCACATCTTCTTCTTTTTTTCTTTAATTTTTCAACCCACCCCATCCGTATTAACTCGTGAAGAGACGAATCAATCAGCCGTAGGCTAGCCAATTTTCTTACCAACTTTTGCTCTCTTTTTTTGCCACACATCTTTGTCTGGAATCAATCTCTCTGTATCTGACTCGTTGTATATTTGCTTACTGCAGGCGACGGCTGTTTCTACATCGGCATGGGAGGTAAAAGCGCGAAACCCAAGATTCCCTCCTATCAGCCCTACCAGTGCTGTCCTGCCAAGGTCGCCCACGGCACAAAAGTCGCCAAAGTGACAAAAGTCGGCCCGGTGACCAAGGACAAGGGCAAAGTGCATGAGAGGTCCGAAAAGCTGGGGCTGCCCGGCCTGAAGCCGATTAACAAGCTCACCGCAAAGGACAGCAGAAAAACTGCCACGGTGTCATCGGGGGTTAGCAAATCGAGCGACCACAAGGCCAAGAAGGGATTCTTCGGAAGCGGTAAATATGTGAACTGGCTGTGGTAATCGCGGAGTTAAATCATTGCCCATACATATCCAGAATCTGATTCAAAGTGACTCAAATCGAATCAACGTTCTTCACGGAAGATTAGATTTTGATTTAATAAAGATGATAATCCATGAGGAATTATTTTGAGGAAGAAAAGGAACATAGGGTGTTCTACGTAATTGGGCAAAACTAGTTTTCCAAGTAAGGTAGAAGATAGAGATACATTTCATGATGCAAGATGAAGTATGTCCAATCTGAATGTAGAGGTGTTTCAAGAACTTCAAAATTACCCCTATTTTTTTTTAATTGAACTGCATATTATTTTATATACCACGTGAATTTTTGTTCCCTGCAAAAAAAATATTAAGTCATTTACGATTTTATATTTTCACTTTGTTAATAAAACTAAGTTTGATAATGAAGTAAATGAAGCTACGCAAAAAATTTTTACAAATTGTGAACTATTTGATTATCTTATTGGACAAAAAATTACGAAATCATAAAAGACAAGTTTATAATTCGCAACTGTTTAGTTTACTAACGTTATCAGCTAGTAAATTATTGTACCTACAAGTAGACGGTTCTGGTCGTGCATCGTCCTAAATTATTTAATTTTACCCCATGAACATTTTTCTACTTTCTATTCCTCAAAGCTACAAGATTGGTCCAGTTGCGTGGAACACCCTGTGTACATAATATGTATTATGAGTGAACTACGAAGCTGAAGGAAATCAGTATCCACGTGGAGAGTGGGCAGTGATTTAATTGGCAACGTAGGAAACACATAGTAGAGGGTATTAGATGATAGAAAAACGAAGTGACAGCCGATCTGTGTGAAGACGGGGGCTGGAAAGAAACGTTGAGTAAGAAAAGGGCCGGCTGACGAAACGTCTTCGTATCTGGAATACAGGTGTGTCGCGCGGTCCATGAAGAAAATCACGAGCCGCAAGTTCTGGACAAGCAAGACGATCCAAGAAACGTGCCTAGGAAAGCCGGTGGACTGGCTCCTCGGATTCCTCGAATCGTCGGGATAACAGTTTCGCGAGAGTCTCTAGCCTTCTAACACAAGTTCGATCGAACATCTTGTAAACGTTCTAGAGCGTCCGCGCACCGGATATAATATACGTAACTATTAAAACGATTCAACCGCGACGGAGCTATAATTTACAATCAATTTTTAGAGGATGGATCCTAGAAGGATTTTCTAGAAGTTCATTCTGTAACGTGTTTAATTTACAAATGGATCGTTGAGGAATATTTTTTGATTAAATTTGTTTGAGATGTTAGATACGTTTGAATTTTACCGAAGTGATTCGAGAATTACAATTATAGCTCCGTCGAAATATCTACCAGATCCTTTCCTGCTTCCTACTACATTGTGTGTGTCTGTCCAAGAACCTTGTAATCGTTGATCGAATCCGTAATAATAGGAATAAATAAGGGTTGTTCACACGTCGCGACTCGCCGAACTGTATATATACATAGTCGGCTTTGAAGAGAGAAAAATGAAAAAAAAAAAAAAAGAAAAAGTAAATGTACCGCGGTAATGAAGAATGTAACTAAACTAGGTAATCTATAAACGAAATTGTACGGGAAAAATATGCCGCGATGAGAAAGGATCGTGAGGATATAGTTTTTCTACGTCTCATTGAGAGTTGGGTCGGGGGTTGTGGCCTGTTGCAGTTGTGGCCGGGCTTCCGTACATCATGAAAGTCTAAAGAACGAGCAGAAGGAGGTGGAGATGAAGGACGAAATTGGATCAGAGAGTAAGAGACAGTAACCGATGAATCGAAGGGAAAAGGAAGATAAAAAGGGAGAAGAAGGGAAGAAGAGAAACCAGAAGAGAAGAAGAGACGAAGATACGGATGAAGAAATATAGATTGTAAAAAAAGATACGAATGTTTCGTTCGTTGAACAAACTTGTTCCTGAAACATGTTTATCGTCATTTTGATTCGTCATCGATATATCGAAGTATCATCATCATCGACGTAATCATCTGTCTCCCCTACGCTCATCGTCGCGAACAAAATATTTTAAAATCTCGTCGCATAATCGGTCTATAAATCGGCATCGATCATCGAAAAAATCATGCGCCCTTACCCTCATTTAACATATCTGTAATCCCCGAGACACCCTCCTATATTTTTCACAAAAAGATATAGCCAAACACTCACGTGTAAATTTTTCGTAACTAAACTTTTCGTAAAAACGAAAGGAAAAAGAACTGCGAATATAAATCAGCGAACTCGAACAACATCATCGTCACGCACAATTCTTGATAATAAGCGTTCTTAAATCATATCAAAAAACACAACAACAAAGCGCACACGCTTCTCGAGAAACATAAGACTTGTTCAGTCTACGAGGCGATTTTTAGTAGTCGATTTTTAAAAAGAAAGAAGGAAGGATTTATGTGTATATATAATATACATATATAAATAAGAAATCCACATGCATTTCTCGCGCGAACAGAGAAAATCTCGATGCCCGCGTGCGCGTGAATCAAAGAATGCGTTCTAATCAAATAATGGCCGAAACCGGCCATACACTTCGATCGTCCTGCCATAAATTAGTCTTGCGTATCATTGTTCTATTGTTATATCGTCGCGACGACACGATACCGCTGTCCCATTGCATTTTTGATCGGTAACGCTCGCGGAAGAACGGGGTAGGACTTCTTTTTTCTTGGTCGCGAAACGATCGATCGAACGAACGATCGTCGACGATCGAATGGAAGATGTGGCTGTTCGCTCTTGCCGAACGTTTCGTAGTGTTCTACCTAGATCTCGCGGTATAGGTTGTAGCGACGAACACTTTCTCGTTTCGTTTATTATCTTCTCTCGTTGGTTTTAATCCTGGAACCTGAAGACGCTATAGCGATTATTAATTAATATTGTCGCTAATGCAATTATCGTTCAGTCTTCATTTAATCCTTTCATGATTGACATTGATGGATGAAGATTCATCGCACAATCTCTTTTGAAGGCGTCGTGGTTCGATTCCAGGATTAAAACGAATTATTCTTAATTATATAATTCCTTAATCAATCAGCAGATCTCTCAAGAGTATGTTTATGTCAAGTGCAACGCGAGCGACATAGGTTTGTAGCAACTTGATGATCATGACAATCGTATATTGATCTGGAATAAACGACTGCTTGATCCACCATTCGATTTTTCTTAGTCTCATTTCAGACTCGAGATTAAGCTTGCTCCTTATCTCGTTTCAGATTCTGCGCCTACGCGAACCTACGCAGCTAGGGTCTGCCAATCGAATTTACAAAATATTCGTGATTTTTCTTTTTCTTTTCTGGGGTCGCATCCCCTATTTTCCTTTCATTCTCGTTCCTTTTCTTTTTTATAATATACACTGGTACATACACGCGTGATACGATATCTCGAGTTTGTACATAAGTATCATAAATTTTATTATCATATCATAAAACATATGGAAATCACGCGGGAAAAGCATGATAAGTTTATTTCTGGAGATCTTTTATTGACTGATAACATATTGAATTTTACGATCGTTCTTCGATAAAAGAATAATTGTTTAAGGGTTTAACTTGTCATGTTTTTCACCTGTGGCTTTCATATACCTAATAGTACATCGATACACGATGCTGTTCTTATCCTTAGTGCTACCATGATCGTGGCTGCGACATAAACATACCTTCTTTGAAATATTCCTCAACAGTAAAACGTCGAGGAACACGTGCGTTTCTTGTTACGCCAGCTATCACTAATCGCTTTAATCGCTTACTGGGCCGCACGAGCCAGCACTAAACAATATCAAAATCACAAAAAAAGTATATAAAATAAAATAAACGATAGCAGAAGAAAAATCGAAAAAAAAGGAGTAAAAAAGAAACACATCGAGAATTCTTGTTCTTTTTCTCCCCTTTCGAACGGTTCACCGATGGTTCCGAACGAAAGTTAGGAAATGGAAAAATCGAAAAAAAACATGCTCACCTTATTTATTTATTTATTTATTTATACGAATGTTTTATTTGTTGAGTTCTGTATTCGCTGTGGTTCTCATCGGACGTCAAGTCGAAAATGCCGATAATAATCTGTACAAAAGCTACGTTAATACAGAAGTAACATCGCGTAGACACTGTACTTTCATCGTGGTCACCGATCCTCGAGCGCGATAATTAATCAGTAAATGATAATTTGCAATGTGAATTTATAACCCGAAAATTAAGAACATAGATAAAAGTATGAGGAATAGAAACGAATAAAAATACATATATATAGGATATATAAATAAAAATTCGAGCAACAGAGATCAAATATATTAATCAATTTCACACGAGAAATTTAGTCAACAGAGAGGAATTATTTGATTATCTTAATCATCGCGCTGCGTCTGTGATCGTGATTATCAAGGCATGGAATTATTTTACTGCTCGTAAAACGTTTTTGCGCACTTTCTGCCGTACGGCATCCTCGTTAATCGCATAAGAGCAACATGTACAATAATAAAACTCGATAATAAATATGTTTCCTAGTACCAATTAGTATCCTTTTGTATTTGCTTTGCCCGTTACTACTGCTAATGATAGACGTAGAATTCCTCCCTTACCTATAATTTCTCCAGAAATAGATTATTAAAAATCGAAAACGTGTCTCGTGAACGTCCAACGAATAAATGAAACTACACTGTTTCATATGTGACACTTGTATAATAGTTTCTCACGTTGTCCCGTTTGTTTCTATTTAGAAGCTTATCAGAGTATATATGTATATGATGAACTAAAAGCTTGCACTCGACGAACACAATTCACGATACTCCAGCCACACGGTCATCAAATACTCATCGAGGATTTTCAACGTCATCCTTCACAAAAATAAGTGCCAGATAAAAATGCACACTTAAAAAGTGTTTATCAAAATTGAAAAATTATCGTCAATAATAGAGGGAAGAATCGTAGAGTCTTTATCATATCTGAATCGTAAAGCGAGCGATCTGAGATTTATCAGTAAACATTCTCTTTTAATTCCGACATCGATCGATGAACTATGTAACGACTTGTACACGAAGGGTAAGTTTCCTTGAACATCTAGAAATCTCCAGAATTTATTTAAAAACGAAGAGAATAGCCATTCCAGATCTTGAATAAAATGAAATCTATAAAAATCTGAGAGTTGGTAGTTTCTTTGACTAATTTTTTATTTAATTACGTTTGATAACGATGAATAAAAGTTCGATAAAAGATGATAGTACATTCGAGCAACCTTATGATAACTTAGGTAATCTGCTAGACGAGAACGAAGTGCTTGATTGGATGGTGAAGCAGAAGACAGACGAGAGCATCGAAGAGATCGATCGTGACACCCTGAGCAAATATATCGAAACGAAAGAATTCTTGGCTGTCGTTTTCTGTAAGATATTTTTTCTACCAAAAAGATTGCGAAAATGTGCAAAGTCGTAGATTGTTCGCAGTAAGTCACATAATTCGTAAGGCGAATTGTTCGTTCCAAATATAATCGTTATATGGGGTAAGTAAGAATTATCGTGTAGTCGGTAAAATTAAATAGCCAATCGAACGATCTAAAATCGGTTCAACACCGTAAAAAACACAAGAAAAATTTTGTTATATTCGTTTCTTAATTATCCATCCCTCAAATTCTATTAAAATCATAACTTGACACGTTTCGAAAGTTAAATTCATCTTTTAAATGATCGAGTAACAACTTCGCATCGTCTCTTCTCTTATCGACCAAATAACATTTCAAATTTAGAAATCTTATGAGTAAATTACGTGTGTTTATGCATCTGGATATAGGTAATTCAAATGTGCAAAAATATATAGAAATCGCGTGACATAAAAATATACAAAATATTCACAGTAAAGTAAATACACGTCGTAGTATTTAAAGAATGAGACAAATCTTTACTGAAATTTCATTTCCTTATTCATAAAAATATGAATGTTCATAAAAATATGAATTTGAATAAACATGCATTTAGTGTACAATTTAAAAGTAAATATGAAAATTTACAAAATGCATGTAGTATGCAAAAATATAGGAAATTACTGGCCGTGATATTTAGCATTTAAAACGAACTTCTATTTAAGTTCCACTTCTTTAATTATATTCTCAAAGATAAATTTGCATAAACATGTCCAGTTTGCTCGTAAATTTCTCCCATAAGAATGTTAAGAGGTTGATATTACGTCGCCTCGAAACGAAAAAAGAAACATCTCGCTCCCGTAGACAAGGAGGAAGATCCAGAGAGTCCTAGGGTGCTCAGGCACGTCGAGTTGATCGACGACGAAGCTGCTGAGTACGGTATAAAGATCGTAAGGATGAAGGATCGATTGATGGCGAAGAAATATGGCTACCGGAATCCACCCGGTATCACGTACTTCCGCAAGGGCAAGAACATTAATTACGACGGGGACATCGACGACGAGGAGGAAATCCTCGATTGGCTAACCAATCCAGAGAACATGGAGCTCACCGATCATATCGAGAGAATCAATAAGAAGATGTTTCACAAGATACGACAGACCACTGATTATTTGGCTGTGTTCTTCTGTGAGTATAGAATTTAAGGAGAAAGTTCGAAGAATATCTTTTAAATCATATATGATAATAATAAAATGTTAGAACAAGAATTATAAATCGAATCGAATGTATATAAAATTGGGATTACGGTGTTTATTCGGGTAAGATGAAGACGAGAACATTTTTATCGATACTTCGATGATATTTAAATTTGATATCGTAAAAGAAATTTCAACCTATTTGGAAAGTTTCCATTTTATTTCTTTTTATTTCAACCCTCGTGTGAGCAACCAAAATGTGATCGAATAAATTGAGAATCACGTTCGAAGCTTTAATGTTTAAAACGTTTGTATAAATTTCGGCATAAAGATATCCAAAGAATGGAGGATGCAGAACTGTTTTGTGATATTTTTACTGGAAAATAGAAAATTGTTAGAAGGTTGCCCACATTTCGGGTTAATACAGTGTGAGAATGGAGAAATTAAAAATCCGGCAAAATAGCTACGATTATTATTTAAAAAACGAGACTTTCGAGCATATCGAACGCGATGGCGCGCGTATGTTTAGACAGCAACGACTGCAAACAGTGTGGCAGGGTATTGGTGGAAATCGAACACATCGATGACGAAGCAGACAACGCGGGAATAAAGTTCGTGAAGATCGACGACAAGCAACTGGCCAAGCAATATGGCGTCTTCGCATTACCCGCTATATTGTTCTTTAAAATGTCCTCGAAGGAACCAGTCATTTATGCAGGTATATTATAAATTAAATTAGCTCGCAAATAAAATGAATTCGAAGTCTATAATTAATTAAATTTTATCTTCGGCCAAAGGCGATCTGTACGACGAAAATCAGATACTGCAATGGTTATTAACACAAAAAGATCCATCCGGAGAGGTAATCGAGGATTTGGAGGGTGAAGAACTTCTGCATTTGATAAGAGAATCGGAATCGTTAGCAGTGTACTTCTGTAAGTCTGACAGTCCTTCAGCTACGGCCAACTGCCAAGCAGGAATGTATCTCTAGCCTGTTGCGTGGCTCTACTATATTTCTAATATTTTTATACTTTATCCCGCTCTTCTTCTATATTTGATTGTAAATATTGTAAATATTATCATTCGGATATTCAGATATTCGTATCCACATTTTGCTTCATCGATAATAATCGATAAAGTCGAGGATCATCTCAGTATAATTCTTTAGTCTCTACAACTTGACCATTAACGCTAGAACTACCACACATGATTGATCCAATGATAATGAGTTCTGGATGTTCTATTTTCACAATTATTAAAAATATGCAAGTGCTCTTAACAGGATTGATGTTGATTTTTCTGTTTTTCTTCTTTTTTTTTTTCAATGGACAGCAGTTTTAAAATTCAATACAATTAATGTCAATTCAATGGTAATGTTAATTAATTGTCAATTAACCTCATGCTGTCGAGATTGTGTTCTTATTTAATTCTACAGCTAAACATGTATTTTTTGCATCCTATTCATAACTCAAAAAATTCGTTTGACGTATTATTAAAATATTTGTCTTAACATATATATATATATATATATATATATATATATACACCTTTGGCTGGACCCAACAGGTTCTCCCCATCTTCGGCTATTTTATATTAAAATATTCCTTTTTAGCCACAATGTGATATTAAAATCAAAAAATCAACATAAACGCACTTATCGTGTTTTTCCTGTGATCTGTGATTATCTATGTGTGTTATATGTATTATAAAATATCGAAGGTAGTTCTAGTGTTAATACCACAACAAGTATACTACTACACATCGAGCGGATTTCCTGTTATCCCATTCTCCTCTTCCCTTCACGCCACGCTATTGATCATATTTCTTCGCTAAAGAGAATAACAACTGACCGCAGCCAGCAACTTGTCTGCGTTATATTAATTCCTGCTCTGGTAGCAACAGCCCAGAATTTCAAAGCAACAAATTCTCGTTCAACTCGGATGAAACGCGACTCGAAACTATACTATGTACATATATACATACATACATTACCGCGAACTTTTGTTACTTTGTACTTGTCTACGGTTTACGCTTAATGTGTCGCAACGATTAACCAGATTTCGTTTTTATTATTCTAAGTTGTCCGTCGTCCTTGTTTTTTGATCTTTCGTTTGATTATACGTTTCGTCACGATCATTGCTACTTGGCCTGTCTTTCTCTTTTTTATTCGTCTTCTTGTCCGTCCATACGCTGTACACGTTGTCTACTAATGCCGCAGGGAACAGAACGCTTTGTGACTTGTGTCAGGCAAAATATCAGCGGAAGCAGAGCCGCCACAAGGAGCGCAGGATCGTCGAACACGAAGCAGCCGAAGAACTCGATGGTACACACGTGAAGACAGACAAAGAGAACAATTGAGTTGTCGACCCGATTTCTTTTTTCTTTACCGTTCTACCAATTTAGAATATGTTGCAGATAGTTCATCCAAGATATTCATGTTCCGTGTGCACTACCCAGAACTCCAGCACCATTCACATACATTTTTGTCCATATTTTTGCAAATACAATTTTGCCAGTGAAATACAACACCGTACATTTTTATCTAATTTCTTTTTTAAAGTGCATGATTTTTTCAGATGGCCACTGCGATATTTTTTATTCGCAAAAAAATTTCAATTCGTTTAATCGCCAAATAATCTAACCACTGCGTTTTAAACGTACACGTGTATATACGAACTTTCATCAACGTCACAATTTTTCCAGGCCAATTTTTTCCCTACATTTTATTACACGTTCACACTGTCACACAGGTGTACCTGCACGATTAGATAGCATGAGAACACTACAGAAACAGGAGGCAGAAACCACCATAGTTACCACTTAGAGACGACCAGCATGCTAACCATTTTGTTTGTCCGAGTTTTATTAGATTTAGTATACGATCGCGAGCTGAAACCATACGAATCTGTTCATCGTTGTTATTTTTTCGTTAGAGCTAGTTTCCCTCCCATAGATAAGACCCGGAGAACGCTTTTTTAGATGATCCAATCAGTTCAATCGATCGATTCATCTTATCATCATAGATCGCTGTACTTCGAGTAGATATCTCTTCGATCTGTTCGTGAATTTTATAACGATATAGTCTCCCTTTAGATGCCGAAGACTGCGAGCAATGCATGGGGATTCTCGAAGAATTGGAGAACATCGACGATGATTGCGACAGACACGGTATTACGTTCGTGAAGACTCAAGTGAGTATAAAAGTGACTGAATAATTTCTTTCTGGATACATAAAATATTTCGTTAGTATAGAAAATATAGAAGAATTTATATTGGAAATACATGTACATAAAATATATGAAATATTTTAGAAATTTAGGCTTCCAGTCGAGATATAAATGGAAAATTTTTATGACATTTTTATAGGATTACAAGGTGGCGGAAGATTATGGTGTCACGGAATTCCCAGTATTGGTATATTTCGAAAATCAAATACCAAATGTGTTCGAAGGTTCGCCACTTTCTTGTTAATACAACACTACGTTTCTTTGTATTATATCATATTATTTGAGATATTCGTTTGTAAAGGTGATTTAAAAGTGGAAGAAGAGGTTCTGCAGTGGTTGATTACCCAGAAAACAGAGGATCGAATAGAATTAATTACCAGAGTAATGTTAGAGACGTCTGTTGAAGAGACTCAATATCTCGCGGTCTATTTCTGTAAGTTCTAGAGTATTTTTTATAATCATTTAAATAATATACGATACAATACATAAAATTAATGTAATATTCATATAGAGCGAAAACAAAATTACAATGTTACGTTGTAGATAAAGTAAACTGCCATATATGCGAGGAGATTTTGGAAGGATTAGAAAAGATCGACGACGAATGCGATGTATTTGGTATTCAATTAGTAAAAATTCAGGATCCTCAGCTGGCCAAACGGTATTCCATCAAAACCTTCCCTGCCTTAGTTTACTTCAGAAATGGCAATCCTCTTTTGTTCGAAGGTCTCTAAAATTTCCCTTGCAACATTATCAGTTCGATTAAACAAAATCGTTTGCATCTTTAAGAATTCACTATTGCATTTACCAGGTGATTTACAAAACGAGGAATCAGTTCTCGAATGGCTGATCGATGACGATAACCGAGAACTAGCGGACGAAATTGAATCTGTGAACGAGAGGATGCTGGAAAGACTTCTCGATGAATCACCATTCTTAGCTGTTTTCTTTTGTAAGTATCACAAAATTTGGTAAGTTTTGACGAAGCTAGTTTCACTTGAATCGTTTAATTTAATCAGACGACGAAGACTGCCCCGAGTGTGACGAAATTATGGAAGCTTTGGAAAAAATCGATGGTGAAGCGGACTTATTCGGTATTGATTTCGTGAAGGTTCTTAGTACGGAAGCCGCAGAGAAATTTGGTATTCTGAACGTTCCGTCTCTGGTTTATTTCCGCAAAAAGACGCCCCTCATCTACGATGGCGATCTAACTCAAGAAGACAAGATTCTACAATGGCTAACTTCTCAAGATGTGTTCGAAATTAAAAATGAAATCGAAGAAGTTAACAAGAAGATGCTGGACAAACTGTTAGACGAGAACGAGTTCCTTACTGTCTTTTTCTGTGAGTAGAGAAGGAACATCCTTGTATTAGATGATGTTCGTAATATTCCCAATTTGACTTCTAGATAAAAAAATCATATTAATTATTCTAGATGAACACAATAGTAAAGAGAGCGAAGAAGTGAACGAGAAGTTGGAGAACATCGATGGAGAAACAGACAATTTGGATATCACGTTCGTCAAAATGGCTGATCCAAGATACGCCAGGAAATGGGGCGTTACCAAGCTTCCTGCCATCGTTTATTTCCGCAAAAGATTCCCCAGTATCTATCGAGGTAAAACTCTTTTTTCTATATCAAGAAGAAACTATGAATATTTTCAATTTCCAATCACAGCTTTTCTAAACAATTCTCCCCTAACCAGGTGATCTACACAAGGAACAAGACGTGTTGGATTGGCTGCGCAAGAACAGGTACCGTCAACCGGAACTGAACATCTACATGTATATGCTGATCGCGATCACAGTCCTGTTTGCCATGTACACCGGCTTCTTGTTGTCCTGTTTCCGGTCAGAACCAGCGGCGCCCACGCCGCATCCGAAACAAGCGTGATAAAAGAAAAGAACGTGATAGGAAAAGAAAGAAAGGAACGAAAGAGTTGAGACTCATGAATTGTTGCTGCTGCGCGAATGTGCGTTGTTGTTGTTGTTGATCCGACTCGCTTTACGTAAGATTGATTAGCGGCCGTTCGTCCGGAACGAACGACTCGTACCAAAGCTCGACGATTCTACGGGGGATGACGATGAAACCTGTCTATGTACTTCTCTTTTTGCTTAGACGATGAACGAACGATTTAAAAGAAATAAATAAATAAAATAAATAACGTATACTTTGCACCGTAATGGGTTCAAGTTGTCCGTGAATTCCGTGAGCGCGTGGTATGCTTGCTCAACGTGGACCAAATCCATCGATTTTCTATAGGAGATTTTAGACCTCTGTCAAATTGAAGAAGGCGCGAACGTGTTGCGAGCGTACACGAGGCAACGTTTCGCGGGAGTTTACTCGACTATAATATTCCAAGCGAATTACCAATTATGTTAGCGTATAAGCTATATACAGTTATACATTATAAGTATACGTTTGCCATAATGTCTCTTAGTTCGCGTGCAAATTACCGTACGGCGACAACGTTGTTTGATATTCTTTTATTGTATTGCTTTGTAACGATAGAGATATTATATTGTATCGTATTCCATTTCACTTTGTATTAACTTTTGCTGACTCGATGATTTTTTGCTGCGTTTTTAGAGTGAATAAAACTGATCGACACATGTGTACACTGTTATTTTGCTGATGTTCATGGAATGTTGCTAGCCAATTCGATCGACAAGCAATCTGTGGTTTCTTTTATTTCTTTCTTTTTCTTTTTTCGTACGTGTTCTTGTAACGTTAACTGTCACCGTCGATTAGTATTGACAGTGGTCTTGTTCTTTGTCTCGAGTGATCACCTTTGGTCCACGTGTAATTAATTGTTCGCGAAGATGATCATCCATAATCCATACGTCTTTTTGACGATGGATCGCCGTCGATATCTTCTGAATAAAATGAAAGGATAAAGATGTACACGAGACGGGTGAATATTGCCTATCGATGCTCATATAGTCAAGGAAAGGCAAACAATGTTAACACGATCATCAGGAATAAAGATCAAATCCTTGGACCAATTACAAACTGCTTAAACTGCTACTTCTGTCTGCCAATTGTACATAATATAATAGTGTGAACGACGCATTATATAAAAAAAGAATACGACGACTCTTTTCCTTTTACTTTATGTTTTATTTTCTTCTTCTTTTTTGTGCTCTTGTTCTTTTTTCTGTTCATGAAAATCTGCATCTTATTAATCTTGAAACTCCTTGATCTTAAAGTCACATATTTTTCTGTTTCCAACTTATGGATTTTGATCTAAGAAAGTTTTAAGATTAATTAATTTCCGGAAATTAATTTTTTTAAATATATCTTTGAATTAGAAACTTCTGTAATTAAGGCATATATATATATATATATATATATATATATATATATATATATATATATATATATATATATCTTTGAGAAAAATTGAATTTTTTAAATATAACAGGGATCACATTAATTGTGTCGTTGCGTAAATTAATTGCCCTATAATTATTTATGCCATTCATGTCAATTATTACAACATATTTACTGTTAATAGTACGAAAAGCAAAGCGCTTTCAAGGTAAATTCAAATTTCAAATTTCCCGCCTGTGCATTAAGTAGCAAGAATTGCAGTCAACTTCAAGCTTAACTTTTCAACAGTTGTGAAGTGATCAACGATCGAGAATTTCTTTACATTGTGGAAGGATGGCGGATACGTAAGTGCTGTTCAAACTCATAATAAAATCTAAAAACATCGATAATTAATACCATCCTAACATTTACGAAATATATTATTAATCATTCTTTTGGAGTTCTTTGTTATATTTATATTATAGTTTTTGTTTTTTTGCACAAGAATGAAAAATTATTACTCGAAGCTGACAAGTCATACCGTTGATCAATATAAAACAATTCATATTTCATCATACATATTAAAAGTTATATTAATTCTTTAATGAAACATGAATTGTTATCTTGCATCAAATTAAATATCTATTATAATTATAATAATAGTATAATAATAGTTATATTTCTTAATAGCATAACCTATATTATAGCTTAACCTAACTTATTATATCCTAAGCTCTGTATATCATGCGACTTGTTGAAATTTATGTGAACAAAATATGTAATTTTTAACTTTTGTTAATAATTTTGTACATAGGAAGAAGGAATTTGAACCCGCAGCAGCTAAAAAGCTGCCGGCAGTGCCGGAATCAGTCCTTAAAAGAAAGAAAACTCGTGAAGCAGTACGAGCTGCACGTCTTCAAATATCGATTAAGGTAGTTTTTGGAACTGTACTTTATTTTTTTATTAAATGAATGCTTAAATTAGTGGAAATGATTAAATAAATTTTTTAATTTCAGCAACGCGCAAGTCGATATCTGAAAAGGAAACTAATCTTTAAGAATGCCGAAAAATATGTGAAGGAATACCGAATGGTAGAAAGAGACCAAATTAGATTGGCAAGACAAGCTAAGACTCATGGCAACTATTACATCTTTAACGAAGCACGTCTGGCATTTGTTATCCGTATTCGGGGGTAAATATAATTCCTAGCACACTGAAGTTATGATTAAAAAATATGTATAGTACAGTAATCATTTTATATTATTTTAGTGTGAATCAAGTTTCTCCTAAAGTACGTAAAGTACTTCAGTTGTTCCGCCTGAAACAGATCAATAATGGCGTATTTGTGAAACTGAACAAAGCAACAATTAACATGCTTCGCATCATTGAACCGTATATCACATGGGGTTATCCAAATCTAAAATCAGTTAGAGAATTGATCTATAAAAGGGGATTTGCTAAAATAAACAGGCAACGTATTCCTATTACAAGCAATTCAATTATTGAAAAGAAACTTGGTTAGTATTAGTCTAATTTATTGTTGTCATTAAAAAATTAGTTAAAATTAATTCATTACATTTGACAAGTCCATGGGAGTTGTATTTCTTACTCTATTGCTCCCTTCCATCTTGTCAAAAAGTAATAGAATCTTTGAAAAACTTTTTCGTATTTTTTACGTTTAGGTTTGCGACGATTCATACATTTTATAATTACATTAAACAATTCCTTTTTTCAATATATACTGCGATAGTAATATGGGAAATAAATTATTACAGGTCGCTCTAGTATTATTTGTATAGAAGATTTAATCCATGAAATATTCATGGTTGGACCAAAATTCAAGTTTGCAAGCAATTTCTTGTGGCCATTTAAGGTATATACATTTCTGACTGCTCAAATGTCGACATAGGCATGGTTGTGGAAATATTCATTATTCTATTAACCTCCTACTATGTCGTAAAATAATACGAGTTTCTCTTTATGGAACACATGTAATTTTGCGTTCCTTAGTTAAATTCAAACATTTCATTTAATAATCGTCTATGTTACATTATTAATGTCAACCTTCCTGCCTTTAGCTCAACACACCTAGTGGTGGATGGCGTAAAAAGACTAACCATTACGTTGAAGGTGGCGATTTCGGTAATCGTGAAGACAAAATCAATGAACTCCTCAGGAGAATGATTTAAATTTATAAAGATCTTGATAAATAAAAATTTAAATAAAACCTGTTATATCGTGTTATATTTTACCTATTGTCCCCTTTTTGTAAACTTATTTGTGTGTACACACTTATTTGTGTACTAACACAACTATAGGTATATGTACTCCTTATCCATTAATTATTTATCTGATGATTTTTAAATTTTAAATAACGCGTTAGTACAGAGGATTCCATAATGTGTAAATATATAAATGTGGTTATTATTTATTGCTACAATCAGAAAGTTTTCTTCTTGAGAACGTTAAAACATAAACGCATGCGCTAAAATATATCGAATAATCTGTGATGCTCTATGAGAGATGGCTCCATACTCATATCTTAGTACAATGTGAGAATGGTGTGTCAAGGCGAAGTGCACTGGTTCGAATCTTGTTCCAGAGATTTTGGATAAAATATTTTATTTTCCAATAAAATATCATTTTCAATGTAGAAAAAAAGTTCTTTAATAAATACTGGTAAGTGCGTTACAGAAAGATTGAAAAATCATTGAATGTTACAGTTAAGTGACAAACTTTCTCGCATATAGTATTAAACGCCTAACCTTATCTTAACATTAATAAAAGGGTGTGATTAATAATAAAAGAATAAATTTTTATATCATTATAATCAACATTTCATACGAAATTAACAAGTCTGTCCCACGTGTGTGTCTCGAGGAAATGACAGTTTTTACGGGTTTTCGGAATAGATTATAGAAAGCGTATTTCACCGTCGCACTTTCTATGTTCGAATCCTGCCCATATCAATTTTATGTTAATAAATCATAGACATTTTTTTCATATTGTAAAATGTTCTAAAATAATAACAAAAAAATATATAGAATGTTAAATATAGAGTTCTAGAAGAATATAGAAAAATTTATTGATCTAATACCCTCTTGGTCCTATACTGTATAATATTTAAAATTACATAATATTTTTCAATATTTTCTATATTTTTAATATTCAGTTAGATCATATTAATAATGAGCAAAAAGACTGTGGATTCTGACACTTCATCTGATGATATGAATTCAGCTATTACTAAATCTATTCATTCACTATCTGATAATACAAGGAAGTTAATGGTTTTTCCTAATATATTACAAAATATTTGTCTCGATGATTCTATAGGAAAAAGTAAGTTAATCATTACCACAATTTAGAATAAAATAAGTATCTTTTTATTTATAATTTAATGTTCTGTTGCAGATGGAAACATAATGCCTGAATCAGAACTTATAAAGGAAGAACATAAAGATTTTGGGATTTCCACACCCACTGGATATCCAAACTCAAACACTGTGATAAAACCAATCACTGTCATAAAAATTAATAAAAATAATCCAGCAAATAATGCAGATAACGAAAGTTTAATAAATGCAACAGAAGTGCCTAAAATTAATACAAATGAAGAAAAATTAGAACCAAAATCAAATTACACAAAGAAAATGCAGAATCTTAATAATAGTAGAAGGGAAGAGAAGGGTAGCATAGAAGTAAGTAACTCCATAAATATTTCAAGAAATCAGAGAAAATCACAAGAACTAAAATGTACTGCTAAAACCTTAGAAAATAATCAAACTACCTCAACTGATGTACCAAAGTCTCAGAGAGATGACATAAAATCTGAACAAAGTACTAGTAAAAGATATTTAAGTAGAAGTTTAGAAGAGAATAAGGAGACAAAAGCTAAACATGAAATTGATGGAAATTTACTTAATAAACCTGAACATGTTTATAAACAAACTAAATATGATGATTATATTACAGTATATAAAAAAGAAATTTCAGACAAAAGAAGAATGAGTACTTGTAATACAGAATCAAAACAAGCAGTAATTTCTAATACTTTATCAAATAAAACTGAAACAACTGATGTTGTTCATCACATTAAATGTAAAAAACGAAAGCTTGAAAATGAAGCTGATGAAAGGAATATAATTACACTTGATTCGCATAAATCTTCTACTTCTGTTACACCAGTTGTGACAAAAAGTTCATTGCCTTTGAATTCCACTAACACTTTTGGAAATTATTCTAATGTTATAAATAGTGAAGGAATAATGAAGGAGGATCATAAAAATGAAATAAACAATAAAACTTTGGAATGTAAAAATTTAGAAAGTGTGGGGTTGAATCATAAGAATGATAATGAAGTACAAATGAAATCAATAAGTACCTCTGTGTTTAAATTTGAAAATGAAGGATCTAGAAAATTAGGAGATGAAAATCTAAATGTTAAAAATACAAGTGTTAATGAAGATAGAATCAATTCATCACTTATAACATCAAATACTTCATTAAACCAAGAAACTTTAAACACAGATTCAATATGTCAAAATAATAGCAATCAAACTTTGATGGTTAGACCAGTACTAAGAAAAAGAGGAAGACCTAGAAAAATTCTGCTTACAGTGCAAAAAACTGCAGACATTTCAAATAAGGAATCACAAGAAAACTTAGAGGTTTTACAAAAAATGAATGATATCTCTACTGAAGAAACGCTTGTTCATAATAACAGACATAGTGAACAATCATATAATTTTAGTAATAACGATGGTATAGATGATAATAGCAGTACTGAAGGTAACATTCTTAATTCAATTACTATTAAAAAAAGTGATAGACCATAAGATACATCTG
The DNA here is from genome assembly GCF_024542735.1 of Bombus huntii. Lineage (NCBI taxonomy): Eukaryota > Metazoa > Arthropoda > Insecta > Hymenoptera > Apidae > Bombus > Bombus huntii. The sequence continues at coordinate 13,765,854 of NC_066244.1, read as the reverse complement.
CAGGTAATCCAGATACATCTACAAGTAGAGGAAGAGGAAGAGGAAGAGGAAGAGGACGAGGTAGAGGTAGAGGTAGAGGTAGAGGTAGAGGTAGAGGCAGAGGTAGAGGTAGAGGTAGAGGTAGAGGATCATCTTATTCTGCATTAGATACTGAGTATACAGAAAATTCGAAGGGACCAATTACTATTGAAAAAGACTCAGATGAAAATAGTACTGTAACTCATGCATCAGAAGTAAGTTTTATATAAAATATTGGAACTATATGTCATTCTCAAATTACATAAATATATGTTTTTCTATTTCAGGAAACTTTTGTGACTTGTGCCAAATGTGAAATAGATGTATTAAAAGTCAATTGGGATTCACACAATCTGCGCAAGCATAATTATATGAGTTGGAAAAAGGACGATGAACCTATTGTAAATATAAGATTAATATAAATAAATTTGCAAACTTATTATCCTATTTATTAAAGAATTTTGTTTTCAGGACTTCGAAAATAATATTAAACTATGGAGAAAAGTATTAATGACTGCTATTCAAAAAAGAAGGGGTCAATTGTCGTGCGAAAAATGCGGTGCTGTAAAGCGTAGTGCGAACGGTTTTATATCTCATATGCAATTTTGTGGAAAGTCAGAAGAAGTATGCAATTTTTCAATTAAAATTTGAAACATAATGCAATGTAACTATACATACAATAATTTTTTTTACCAGGAAAGGCAAGCTTTGATGGTAAGTTGCCCTATCTGTGGTGCTGTTATGATGCCATCTTCTATGGAAATGCATGAAAGGGTACATAGGCAAACAGCACAAAGTAAAATAAATGAATTGCAATTATATACTGGTACTAATGAAAGAACAAAACGTAAAGCTGCAGAAAAGTAAGTTTTATAAATTGGAAGTTTATTAAAATTTAAATTAAATAAAAATATTCATATAGCATTATAATTACAGAGCAATTTCAAAAATTTCTGAATTTACTGAGCTTGTCAAAGATAGCAATTTACCGCCTGAAAAGAAAATGAAGCCTGACTCTTCTTTGCTGGTATATTACTTTTTTAAAAATATCTTTTTGTAAAAAAAACCTAATTTATCAAATGAATAACTATATAAAATTAACATTACAGAAAAGTTTGATCAAAATGCCTGAACATAAAAGACCTATACCATCTGTGTGGAAAGGCATGTGGAAGAAAGCATTATCTTCAGGGGGAACAATAAATTGTCGTCAAGTAGGCTGTACTTATACATGTTCTTCTCTTGAAGATATGTGTGAACATGTTTCTATGTGTAACTTCACTCCTGAGGAGGTATATATTACAATAATACTAATTTTATTTCTATGGCATATCTAAAATGCTAACTTTAGTACATATTTAATTTTATTGCAGAGTTATATATGTAAAAAATGTAAATTTTCAACTACCTCTGATGAAGATATAAAGAAGCACGTACTAGAAAAGCATGCAATAACAGACGAAGTTGATAAATATTCAGATTTTGAAGAAGAAGATTGTAGTTCAGATGAAAGTAAGGATAAATTTTATTATAAAATAAGAAGTTAAATTGTTAAGTTCCACACATTATTTTTATTTCTAGAAACATCTACAATGAAATTTTTGTACAAGGAAAAATTTCGTAAAATCAAATGGAAAGAACCGTATATGCTCGGTGTGCAATGGTCTATGGAATTGTAAGTATCTATATCTTTTAGAGTTAAAATATATAATTCTTTAATATGTTTAAGTAACAATCCATATTATTTTCTTTAACAGCGAACAAACAAATTACGAACTTTGTCTATTTAATGACTATTTTCCAAATCAGTTTACTTTATTAAACAATTCCGATATTCTTAAATATTTGCCAGAGCTAGAAATTTCCATGCGAACAAAAAAAGAAAGTGTGTCTAAAACACTGTGTAATACAGAAGATACATGGAAGCAATGGAAACGATTTGAAGGTGGTTCAGATGAAGGTAATTACCTAGTGATAAAAACAAGTAATTACTTACATACGATTATTTTACAATGTTCGATATATTAAATTTAAAATAATTTTTCAGGCACTCCAATATTTTTTACTGGTGGACCAGTATGGTCATTAGCTTGGTTACCTATTCCATCACCAATGTATTCTAAGGAACCTTGTCAATATATCGCGATTAGTACGCATCCAAAAATGACAAGTGAATATACAGTAGGAAAATCACACTCTGAGCCTAATATGATACAAATTTGGAATGTCGGGCCTTTGAATCACGAGTTAGTAACAAAAAGTAGAATATACTAGTATCAAATTTCTTCAAAGTAAATTTTTCTTTTCTTTTAGGATTGATAGTAAAACAGAATCTCCTACTTTGTCATATGCTATTGTACACAACAGTGGTACCATATGGTGTTTAGAATGGTGTCCTTCCGGATGTTATCAAGATGAAAGTTTAAATAATTATAAGAATGAAAACAAAATACCCAGTAATCTTAAGCGAATGGGTATGCTTGCAGCAGCTTGCTCGAACGGAAATGTAAATGTTTATTCCTTACCTTTTCCAGAAGAGCTTAAATTTAAGGAGACTACAGACAATGGGTAAATAACAAATTCATCCAAATGGATAAATTCCTGTGCATGTGTTGCTATTATGAATATATGTTATTGTAGTTGGCCTATATATTCCACTGATCCAGTAATAACACTAGTTGTAAATATTTCAATATATGATAACAATGATCAAAATTGGCAATGTACCAAGTTATCATGGACGAAAGAACACGGCCATAAGTACAATTCTTTCACTATATTCTTATCCGTTTCCTAATTTTATAATAACTGACTTATACAATTTCTTTCGTTTTTGCAGTACAATTGCTGCAGGATTTTCAAATGGCTATATAGCTTTATGGGATTTAACATATAAATCACCATTATCAATGCAAAAAAGGAAAAACACATATTTCATAAATGCATTTCAGCATTTTTATGCTCATGGTAATGCTGTGAGTAGTAAGTATATACATATATATATTTCTTTCTTTTTTACAAAGTAATATAAAATAAAATAACAAGTTCAACAAGAGTATCATTTTTGTAGTGCTAGCGTTAATTCCGTATAATAAAGGAAGATTTCTAGCTTCTGGCAGTTTAGATAGATCATACAAATTTTGGAATTTAGAAGACATAAATAGTCCTCAAATTAGTATGCAAAAGTCTATTATAGTAAATGGTGCATGGATGACACACTGGCCATGTGCTGTTGTTACTTTTGATGATGCACTGGGGTAAGGACCATAAAAGAATATTTTCAATTGATGAAATCTATTTTTTAATATTACATTATTCTATTATAGGTACAACCATACTTATACTTATTTGATTTCATTAAGAGAATATGAATACAAATACTACCCTATTTTACAAACAAATTCTACCACATATGTAAGTAATTTTAGAAAGCATATTTTAGATATGATTAAAAAGTAACCTTCTTTATTTAAAAATTTTATAGGCTGTAGCCACTTCTGACTATGCAAATAGCATTGCACATGGCACACTAGCAGGAGAAATACAAACAATCTTCCCACATGGACTTATATATAATAGAGATATTGATAAAGCTTTAACGAAGAAAAAAATGGTATATCTTTTTGTGTTTAACGTGCTTAAATATTGTTGATAATTTAAACCATTTCTTACAAAGTTAAATATAAATAATTCTCCTAGGTGAGTTCATTTGTTAAAATAGTGGACTTCTTAGGAAAAGAAGATAGTAAAGATGATAAAAAGCACAAAAAGAATTCGAAAGATTATTGTTACATGCCAGAAACTTATGATGAGTGCCAGGATCGATTCGGTATTATTTTTTGTGATAAATTGAAAGTAAGTAGTCTCACTGCATAATGTATTTTATTTTTTATTGTTTTCAAATTACTATTTTATTCTATTATATTTAAAGGACGTTAAACGTGATGAGCAGGAACAACAGAATGAGGAGGAACTACCAGAAGTTCCGCTTGAAGAATATCCATTCATGTCTGTAAACCGAGTACGTATATCACAACTGTTTTCATTTAATTGATATTTTTATTCGATACTGAAATTAAATAATAAATTCTAGATGTCTTGGAATCCGAATGCATGGAGTTACCTGTGGATGGTAGCTGGTTATCAGAATGGTTTAATAAGATTACTAAACTTCAGATCTATGTCTGTGCCGCGTGAACTAAAAATGTTATTGCCCCAATATGTAAAGTCTATGCTTCATAAAGCAAAAATTACAACAGAAAACTGTTGTTAACGCAAAGAAAAAGCAGTCTTTTATAATAAAATCAAGTATTATGAAATTAATGGCGAATGCGCCTACTCATTGTTATTGTGTAGCAAATTATTTTTTACAATTTTATAGGCCAATTTTATAAAGACTAGCATGCCAATGCTTCAACAAGATTCATTGTTATGTATATATTAAAAGAGCTATGTAAAATTTATTGAATGTATTTATCTTAGTCCACTTGAGAAGGTAACGCGTTTTGTATAATATGTATATCTGCACGTTTTGTAATTTGTAATATTTAAAATGTGAAACTTCTAATTAAATTATGTTAATAAACGGGATTTTTTACAACCTTGAATAGTTATTAATACAAGCGACCTCAGTTTATATTATTTTTTTACGCTTACTCTAAAGTGTGTGATAATTTTATATAATATTAATATATTACTCTTTTGGCATATTAGTAACGAAAAATATTTTAGTAACTAAAATAGTTTAGATGATCTGTTACATACTAAATAACTGTCAAAACTCGAGGAATCATCCTTTAAAATTAAAACACTTACCTGCATTCATTATTCCAAATTTTTGAAATTCGGCTATCGATATTTTTCAATCTAGCCGCAGAAGTTTTAATACTTTTAAAATATGTAGAAAGGTGGATAAAACATTGTAAAATATTATTACATACTTAAAATGTTTGTTAAATGTTCTATCGAGTTTTAAAATATATTATGCTCCATTTCGCGCCATTAATCACATCATTTGGTACAGTTAGGTTTCGTATATACCTATATACCATTGTCGTGTATATACGCATGCACATTAGTTTGATAAAGAGGTGGGGCTACAGAACCACTAGAGAAGGTAGTAGGGATCACATGTATATACAATCAAACGACGGAAAACGTCGTGGCCAAAGCTAAAGTAGCGGAGGGAAATAGAACATTTTGTAGCGAATTGTGAAGCAGTAACTACTTCAACATTCTTTCTTTGATATTTGAAACGAAGGCAGTATCATTACATATTTAGTTTATCTCGCTGGCGGAAGTTCACAATATCAAATACATACATACAAATTCAATTCGTATAGTAATAAAAAACTATAATTTACTCGAAAACTGCTTTTGTTTCATTTTCAATAAAAAGGAAACCGTTTTTATTTCATTTTAAATATTTGGTGCAAGTAAGTGAGGAATACCTTCTTTTTCTAGTTTTTAAAAAAGTTGTAATGTACAATATGAGACATTCTTTATTCGTTTCGGATGTTTATATTAACAGCACGAGTATGATAATTGTATGTGTCAGCAAGTATAGTTTTACTTCTATATTGTACGTAAAAAGATTTTTCATAGAATTATTATCATGCTACAAAATTATTCTTTTAGAAATGGGTATCAATCCAATGAAGTGGAAAACCAGAAATGTACTGTATACTATTTTAACACTTTTTATCTTTTATGTTCTCTTTGTATATAAGAAAAAACATCATGTACTGTTCGAAGGAATAATAAAAAATTCAAATCCTATACATGTATGGGAATTCGTTGCGGATTTTAGTAATATGAAAAAATTAAATCCAACAATGTATGTAAAACGTTTCTCACCACAGTCTTTTTCTTTCTCTTTTCTTTTTAACTTTTGTTAATATTTACAGAGAAGATTTTAATATTATCGCAGAAAGCGGCAATTACGATCATTGGAAATATTCGGTCGAATATACTGAACATTTGAGTCATATACCAATTATACGAAACATAGCGCATGGACATTACGCCATACGTGAAGATAATAATGGTTACTTGATTACTTCGAAACATCAAACGTGTTTCTTCCCCAAATTTGGATGCTGTGAGTGATCGTTTCTATCGGGGAAAAAAAAGAAGTTCCTTATGAAATTAGAGACCAGTACCGACACCAAATGAGACTTTCAAATGATTTTAATCTTAAATTCTGATTTTCGTTTCAGTGGAGTCGATCTCGCAATTCAGATTCGATCGAGATGGTGCAACGGATACAAAGTGTATCGAAACCGTACAATATGAATGTCCAATTGCATTTTCACCGTTATGTTACAGAGAAGTTATGTATCAACGAGAAGAAATTATGAAAAGATTGAAATTAAAATTCTCAGAGGCTAAAAATTAAAAACAGTTAATATTGTCATAGATTTACTTTTTTGATCTTAAAAAAGTTAAAATATATAGTTTACGCTGCTTTTAAATTTACAATGTACTTATAATATATTTTATATAAAAATAATAATTTTTATAATGATTTTTGTACAATATTTTATATATCGCGCTGTTACTTTATATATATATTTAGTATGACCAACATCAAAATGTAAAATCTCCGATAACAAAGTGACAAAAAAGAAAATAGAGGGGGAGATCAACAATTTATCGAAAACATACACATGAGAGAACCTGTGAAAAGGAAACAGACATTGAAAAGTCTTTCTATTTTTATTTGTATTTATTGAAATATATATCATTCATAGCCTTTAAACAATAGATTTATATTACAGCGTGAAACATGTCTAATAAATTTGAGGCGTAAGTGAAACTAGCGTTCTTATTTGTCGTGCCTTTTTGTTTAGGCTAGTTAGAGGTTAGATCCGTTTTAAATAGAAATCAAAATTCATTGATATACTTTCTTGTTTAACACCCTCAGCGTGCTTTTTTTATACATTTAATGGGTTAATTGCTAGCTTGCGCACAGTATTGTCTAACTAGTTCAAAATAACAAAACACGTGATATACCTTGACATTTGTCAGAATCTAAATACACCTACGTCTATTGAATTTTCGATTGTTATTTTTATTATTTGTTTTTGACATTTTGATCAATTACCAAATAATAATTGAATTCATTTTTCTGCATACGACTATATAGAATCAATAATCATATGTTATAATTTATAAGAAACAAATGTATAAAGTCTGTAGCATATTGTTTTCTGAATAAAAAATTACATAAAATATTATAAAGATGATTTAATAACAGTATTTGTGAAACTCATGTTGTAAATTATAGTAGTACTTGCAGGTTAAAAACTAATGAAGACAATGGGAATGATGAAACACAATCAAAAGATAATAAAAAAACTGAAAAAGATTTACTAGTAAGTAAATAGCGTTGTACATTCTATTCATTCAATTGATATGCTCTAATTAAATAGCACATATTTATTATAGCCTTCTATAGAAATTAGTCCAAATGAGCATAAATTACAATATGCATATGCGTTATGGTATAGTCGACGCAGTCCTGGTAAACAATCAAGTATACAAAGTTACGACCAAAATTTAAAATTGGTTGGTAGGTTTGCAAGCGTGGAGCAGTTTTGGAGTCTTTACAGTCATTTAGTCCGGCCATCAGAGTTAACAACATCTACAGATTTTCATCTTTTCAAAGTTGGCATAAAACCAATGTGGGAAGTATGTGTTTAGTGCCTCTTGTACTGTATAAAAAATTTATTCTTATTGAGTAATTTTGTTATAACAAATGATCTTTTCTCAGGATGAGGCAAATCAGAAAGGTGGTAAATGGATAGTACGGTTAAGAAAGGGTTTAGTTTCTAGATGTTGGGAAAATCTTGTATTAGCTATGTTAGGAGAACAATTTATGGTTGGAGAAGAGATATGTGGAGCTGTTGTATCTATTAGGTTTCAGGTATGGTAATTTTTATTACCTGAAAATATTAATCTATATATATGTATATTGCGAGTCATTAGGTATTCTTATTTTTAACAGGAAGACATAATATGTGTATGGAATAAGACTGCATCTGATTATGCGACAACAGCACGTATTAGAGATACATTAAGGAGGGTCTTACATCTTCCAGCAAGTGCCTCAATGGAATACAAAACTCATAATGAAAGTTTGAAGAATGTTCATCGGCTCTAAAATCTTGTGATGCTAACTCAGAGATTCGAGTTCTTTGTCGACTTTCAGGTAAATTATATTCTATTATTATAAAGAAAATCACAATGAAAAAATATGTGTTTATAAAACAGCACTCTTTGTGTATTTTTATATTTAGCTCATAGATACTTGTGAAAAGATGACATTTAGGTGGAAAATATTTTACAACAACAAAATTTAAATGGCCATCTTATTTGATAACACATTTGATTCACAAGTATCCCATTGTAACTTATGTAAATAATAAATATATGTTGATAATAAAAAAATAATCTTATTTGCAAAATGTATATGTGAAATTTTTATAATTATCGTTTTTACTATATATAGTTGGATTATGTTATAATTATGATGTTATAATTATAACAATAAACAATCATTCTATATGCCAAATACTTTTATTTAAGAGTACTTAAAATTTGGAGCCCATTTTACATAGGATATTTATACATTTTTACACGAGATCGTGATTTTTTAGAATATATGCATAATTATTAATGTATTTTGTACATAATGCTTTCATACACAAAGCATTTTGATCGAAATATAAATATTAATTCCAATATAAAAATTAATGTGTTTTTATATTTCAACTTGAAATATATAAAAGACTGTGATTTTGTTAAAGTTTTAATATATATACAAATTTCTTTTATACGCTTGAGGCAATGAAGCACAAACTTGGACAAGGATATTTACCATCACATACATTAAAAGAATAAAAGATTTTATATATGTCAATAAATATTTGCGTTAGCGACAGTATATCGTCATGATTTGTTGTGTTTAGACTAGAATCAAGTATATTCAGTAAAAAGAAATGAGGCCCAATGCCAAGAAAACCTAACATTAATTGTGCTTTTATTTCATGATTCGAATCATTATATAAAACTTTTTTTGTATATATAAAGACAGAAATTAGAACCTTAAAGTAATAATTGTAACCATACCTGTAATAAATGAAAAAATACTGTTTATGTTTTCTTAACCAAAACATAAATAATGAATACTTACCCAATACAAATGAAAATATTAACTTAAAGTTTATGGAGAGATGAAGATAATCAGGCACTCTATTATTCTGCTCTCCTTCTGTAGGTAAGAGCAATCCAACTATGGAAATGATTCCAGCAATCAGTGCTATATAATTTGTCCCTCCTAAAAGTTATTAAAATACTTATTAAAATACTTTATTTTTTATTTAAAATATCTAATTTTTTATTTTAAAAGCATTTATTTTTGTACTTATAGCTTACTAGGAGTAGTATGCAAATTTGCATATAAAAGAATTTTTTAATTGAAATAGATATACTAAAGAAATTTATTCTTATCAGATATATTAAAATTGAATGGCATTAAAAATATGGAGTATTATATGACCTCAAACTAAATAAGTAAATATCAAGCTGGTATTAAATAAGCTAGTATTAAATAGTATTTAAATCCAAAAACTAATTTTAAATACTAACTTATTAACCTTTATCCATAACATAATTCATATCTGAAGATAAGTAAATTTCTGTGTTCTTATTTTGAATATTTCCACGAAATAAATCATGTTTTGATCTTGGTGGTTTCAGTGTGTATTCTGTAATTGTAAATAATAATTTTGCCATTCAAAAAAATGTATCATGCTGTTTATAAAAAAATGATGTACATTATAATAATGCATAATAAGTAACTATTTATAGATATTTTTGACTTACTATTAATGGCTCTATTTTGAGCTATAAGAGCATATGATTGTTGCTGTCTGGTTTCATTTATGGGAAGCTGTTGAAACATTTCAGGATCTGGTGTAGATCTTCCAGCTGCTTCTGTTGTGCCAGGAAGTAATTTAGCTTCAACATCTCTTTGTCCTATGGCCTATTAATTTCCAAAGAGTATAAGATTATACTATTTTGCTAATGGAATTATATTTACTCTTATATTTAAACATAATCATTTTATTACATGTTTAATTACCTGTTTAGTTGGATGTTCTTGCATTTGTATTCTAAATTTGTCAACAACATTACAATTACTAAACACAAGAGCTGTATGTCTGACAACAATATCAATACAATATCTTGCTTTTATTGTTCCTTCAGGCTCAACAACTTTATATTTATTTGGTGCAGTACATAATACTGTAATTATAACGAATTATGTTGAAACTTTTACTTAACTATTAGCTCACATAATAACAATATATACCTTTAAATCTTATTGGAAAATCATATGGGTTATACAAAGTTAAGACTTGTTTGTGAGTAGACTGATCGTCTAAAAAAAAAGTGATATTTTGAGGAAATACAAACACTGGTAGTTTTCGTGGAGTTGTAACTAATTGGGGCTGCATTATATTTGTTTAACTTTGTGTCGTCCATGCACCTATAGAATTATATTTGTCATTACACAGATGTCTAAATTTATTGCTTAAGTTTATGTTATAATATATATACAAACTTTATTATTTTAAAACATTCTAAACATTTACTTTATATATTTTAATTTGATTTAGTAGCACAAACTGTTTTTAATGTGTGCTTGATTTGTTATATTTCAATATTGGAAAATTTGCAATAGATAGATAGTTATAGTTAAATGCTTAATATGACTTACCTAAAAAAAAATTAAGTACTTTGTGGATTATTGAAATTAAAAACTTATGTACCACCAAATTTTTGGAATTAATAATAACAATTGCTCAAAATGAATAAAAATAGAAATATATATTAGAGCGTATTTAAACAAACTTTTAAAAACTGATAATTTCTATTATAGTAACTACACTGATAACTATGTAAATGTCCAATCGTGCTTCGTTTAAAAAAGATGTTTAGTTATTCTGACAAATGACTTAAATGACTTAATGAGTTGCGTTAAACACTTAATTAGTTGTATAACAACTTCTGTAAAGTACAATATTTACAAGCTTGTTAGCATTATAGGTCCATTTGGTTGAATACTGCACTGTTGATCTTCCTAGTGAAACAATTATTCATAGTATTATGCTATTCGTCACTCGTTATACATCACTTTTCGTTTTCATCACCAACACTTACTATTGTGCGTGTGAACAAGCTGGTTGTGTGATTTTCTCGTCTTTCCCTAGCTTATCATTACGAATCAGTTGATTAATTTCATCAGTCTTGTTAAAAGATTTAAATGGTATCAAAAATTACTTTATCATTCATACGTCATTTCTATTCAAATCAATCAATCGATTTAGCAATAAGGAAATGCAAATACATACTTAAAGATTTTAATACGTGAAATGGTTATAAATGTTTTGAATAACGTTAGAAATTTAACTGATGAAAACTAACGATAATATTAAAAACGACCTATTATCGCCCAGTTTTCTTAAAATTTTACTTAAAATAAAGAATTTTATCTGAAGATAGATTTCATGACAGATTTCAGTAGATTTCCTAAAATTAAAACTTTCCTAATAACAACACATTGCCTATACAAAATTCGGCGATAAATCAATCGTGTGCTGATATAGGGGAAAAAAATACTAGTACGTTTTGTTGGTAACCGTGAGTACGTAATATATTGACAATGCTCCCATGATTTCAACAATATGGCATCGGGTGATCGGGTTTATAAGTAATTACGTCCGTGCTTACGTTGATCGAATGAAGATATTATCGCATTACTATAATAACGTTGTGCTGACGTATAAAAAAATGATTGATATACTACTTAGATTTTAATAAATAGGTAGTGTACTAAGTATCAGAAGTAATTGCGCAAAGCGATTCTAACCTTTTTCCGGAACTTTCGGTTTCTGAATTTCATCAGTGTTTTTATTTTTCAACATCACGGTAACAATCTATTTTTCCCATAAATATATTTAAACATTATATTATTGTGAATCACTTCCAAATTTGATTAACACATTTCTAAAAAAAACATTTGTAATCTTCCAATGAATTAATAACTTTTATTATGTTTTGGATGATATTTATAACAAGCATGGATTTTATTTTCTTTTACATTTTCAGGAGTATACAAAAGAAGAAATCATGGTTAATGTTAATCCCAGAGTGTTCTTTGATATAGAGGTGGGCGGTCTCCCAATGGGTCGAGTGGTATTTGAACTCTTTGCAGACATTTGTCCGATGACATGTGAAAATTTTCGTGCCCTATGTACTGGAGAGAAAGGACTTGGAAAAACAACTGGCAAACAATTGCATTATAAAGGAATTGTTTTTCATAGAGTAGTTAAAGATTTTATGATTCAAGGTGGTGATTTTTCAGTAGGTAATGGAACTGGAGGAGAGTCAATTTATGGTGGAACATTTGCAGGTATATTTACATAAACAGATATATTTTAGCTATTATAATTAAAAATAAATATGATTTATTTATAATAATATTTTTCAGATGAAAATTTTGTTATAAGACATAATAAATCATTTTTATTATCTATGGCAAATCGTGGTAGAGACACAAATGGTTCACAATTTTTTATGTGAGTATTTATGAAAAAATAAGTATACAAACTTTAATAAAATAATATAAAAATGTACTTCTTAAATAGCATAAAGTAATTGATTAGATTTATAATAAAAAAAAAGTGCAGGATGGTGTAATATGTGTCTTTAAAAGTTATAAGATATTAATGCACTATATTGTTTTACTAAACATTTATTTTGCATGTACTATTAACAAAGATGATCAGCTTAAAGGTTAATACTTATACTTGCAAAGAGAATTTTTGTTTGTGTATGAATTTTATTTTTTAATATTTCTACTGGCTTAAAATTATGTTTCTCTGCTGACAGATGTATACTTTGTCAACCTCAAAGGTAAAGGTAATAGGAATTTAATATACATTTATTTTCATATCTCGACATTTTTCCATGCTAATATATTTTCAAATGTACCCCAACTAAATAACAGGTGATATAATTAAATAAAAGGATAATTGGGTTTGTTAATTTTAGCAAAGAATTTCATTATCTTCTATCACCTCTTGATGTTAATCATGTCATTGTAAAGTTGTTTGGTATTTAATAAATTATATGAAACACTTAATTTTTCCGGTGAATATTGAAAAGTATAGAAGTAAGAATATCTTTGAAGGAATGAATAACTTAGCTATATTTCTGTGTAGTCGTGAGGGAAGGGTCTGCACACCACTACTACAACACAATGACCAATGAAAGCTGGCTCTTTCTGTTCATCTCTCATCCCCTTAATCATATTTTGTTGTTGTAGTACAACACAACCAGCGCCTCACCTCGACAAGTAAGTAACAATAAATAATGTTTTGACTATTAAAAAGATTCTTAAACACTGCTTTCAATATTTAAACGTTAAATTTCTAGTGTCCATGTGGTTTTTGGAGAAGTAGTATCGGGCCAGGAAATTGTTACACATATTGAGGGACTTCCAGTAGACCGCATGTCTCGTCCGTTACAAGATGCGAAGGTTGTAAATTGTGGAGAACTTGTATTGAAAGTCAAAAATAAAAGTATGTTTCAGTTGCTATAAATTGTTATATTAAGAGAATTAATGAGATAGTTAAAATTAACTATATTTATGTTTACAGCAAAGAAACGTGAGACAAAGGACAGCAGTTCGTCTGATTCTGATTCTGATTCATATGCAGAGAAACCTAAGAAGAAGAAAAAAGCGAAGAAAAAGTAAAGTGCATTCAAGCCTTATAATTAAATTAATATTAAGAATATTGCATCTATTATAGAAATATCTGCACTACTTGTTTATATTACAGTAAAAAAAGAGCAAAATCAGAGGATGGTGAAATTCATGATTCAAATGAAGATGACCTTGGACAACCTCATCCTCTTGTTTCGGTTACAAAAATCGATCCTGATGAAATTCCGGAAGTACCAGCAAATAAATTTTTATATAGAGCAGGACCTACCAATAATGCAAATCAGAAAGAATTTAGGCAACACTACGGGAGAGACCGGGTACGATCACATAGAAAAACTGGTCGCATTTTTAAAGGAAGAGGAATATTTGTAAGTATTTGTATGCAAAATACAACATATGGTATGTATAAATTTTGTGAATGAATTTCATTATGATAAACCACTTCTTGCTTTTAAAACTTTCTAAAGTTAAAGTAAAGTAAATGAATAAATAAATATATTTTTAGCGATATCATACGCCTTCACGTAGCCGTTCGAGAAGTGTCACACCACCTCATTGGAAACAAGCTCAAAATCGTACTATTAAGTTACATGAATTTCAGGTATGTGTAGTATATTTAATTAAATCATAATTATATTTTTGTATATTCTAATTTATATTACAGAAATTAGAGAAAGAACGCTTAAAGAAAGAGGAGGAATTAAAGAAACGCGAAGCCGATAGGATTAAAAAATTTACTGAAAATCCTGATGAAGATAACCAAGTAGTGGACAAATTTGATGTCGAAGCACATATATCTGAAGAATTAGAAAATAAAGAAAATGATCAGACAGATGAAAAAAAGAGTGCCATTAAAAACGCGGACCAGGATCAAGATAACGTAAATGCTAGTATAGATATTAACGATGCTATCACAAAAGATAAAGTAGATGGGAAACATAAAAATGAAAAGATAATTAAGCGCGACTTACATCGATCGTATGGTGATAGATCGTCACGGCGAGAATCGCGTGATAGAAGCAAAAGGCGTGGAAGTGGTCGGTCCAGATCGCGAGATCGACGGAGATCTCGAGATAGAGATTATGACCGTAGAAATAGTCGTGACAGAAGAAATAGAAGAAACTATTATCCTCGAAGACGAGATTCATATAGGATTAACAGGCCTGGCAGAGATAATTATAGATATTACGATAGACGCAATGATTATAGAAGAACAAACAATTCTAATTCTAACTACGATATGGATATGAATTCATCCCGTTATGATAAAAATCGAAGAAAAAGTGATAATACCTCAGACTCTAACATTCAACCAAAATTTAAACGCCGCTCACGTTCAACTAGTTCTAGTAGTCAGCATTCCAAAGACTAAATTCAATATTTCCTTATTACTTTGTCTGCATAATACAGAAAAAAATATAATTTATGAAGCGAATTTCAATTATCTTTTCAAATTTTTTGCTAGAATTTGTTTCTTTACAGGATCTATGAATTTATGTATAGAAAACACTGATTTAAATTTGTAATAATTAAATCATAATATTGGTTATGGTGTTTAAATGTAAATTTTAATTTTCTTATAATTAGAATAATTAGTATAATTTTTGTACTTCTGCAAAGATGAATACAATGTGTTGAAAGCTATAATTGTTTGATTCTTTACTTCTATACGTTTTTCAAACGAACATAAAGCTGAAATATTTAATACCAAGTATATCTTCTATTTATATAGCATCATATTGTAAATTAAAAGTACTTTTGTAGTTAATGTTTAATATATACTTATAAGTTAAATTTGAGAATGTTTTTTACAAATGAATATCCTATGCTATAATTTCAATATTTTTTGTATGTAATCTTAGAAAATATCTAATCTTACAAATGGAAGTACATATATTTTACTTGGTAAAGCTATTTTTAGCAAGTTACAAAATTTAGATAAAATGATGAAAATATAAATAATTATTGAACAATTATTAATGCCACTTGCATATGATTTAAACGAATATATTAATATATTGTATAATCATTATTCAAAATAAAGAAGAGGTATTATATCCTAAATAAAAAATTCTTAATTTATCACTGCTATCACAAATTCAGTTGCCAATACAAATTATGTATATGTGAAATAAGTCTCCAACGTAGTGTATAAGACATCCTTACAAATTTCTAACTATACTTTTATATTGGTACTATTAATACTCTGAAGGTAGCTTTATATGATGGTAAGTTTTGATTGGCTTTCAAATCTTGTTTACGTTAAAATTTGTGAGTTCAAAAGTGATGTGATTGACAGCGAATAATTAGTACTTATCAGTGAACTTTTCATAAATTTATTAAGATGGTACGATATGCTGCACTTAAAGGCTTGTACGATTTGGAAAAGACCATCGGTAGCGGAGGTTTTGCTAAAGTTAAACTTGCCACGCATATTGCAACCGGCGAAAAAGTTGCTATCAAAATAATGGACAAAACATCATTGGGTGTAAGTGACTTTTAAAATAGTATACATTTATGAAAAGCGCAATAATAAAGTCTAATGAAGTTGCAATAAATCTTTTATATTCCTAGGACGACTTGCCAAGGGTTAAACTAGAAGTCCAGGCATTAAAAACTTTATTACATCAACACATTTGTCGATTATATCAAGTTATAGAGACAGAAAGTCATTATTTTATGATAATAGAATACTGTTCAGGAGGAGAATTATTCGATCATATTGGTAATATCACATATTAATTTAACTTTTTACTTCTTCATCACTTTGCTACCTAAAATTAATAGCACCATAAAAAAATTATAATTTTGTTTTTATTTACAGTTGAAAAAAATAGGCTTTCTGAAACAGAATCGAGAAAATTTTTTCGTCAAATTGTATCTGCAGTAGCGTATTTGCATAGTTTAGGATATGCTCATCGTGACTTGAAACCAGTAAGTTTTACTCCTTTTTTTTATTATTCAATTCAATATCTGTATAAATGGCAAACATTATTATGTATCCAGGAGAATGTCTTGTTAGATAGAGAAGAGAATTTAAAACTCATAGATTTTGGATTATGTGCAAAACCAAAAAATGGGATAGATTCACATTTACAAACATCCTGTGGCTCTCCAACGTATGCAGCACCAGAACTTATATTAGGAAAGAAATATTTAGGTACCACTTTACTATTCAAGCTTTAATTTGACAATGTTATATTGAAAATGAAGTTAATGTTTGCTTTATAGGTTCAGAAGTAGATATATGGAGTATGGGAGTCCTTCTTTATGCACTACTTTGTGGCTTTTTGCCTTTTGATGATAACAGTATAGAGAATTTATACAGGAAGATCCTTGTAAGACTTTTCAGTTTTCATTAACATTGCAGAAAAAGTGATTGATAATAAATAATTTTAGAGTGGTAAATATGACGAACCATGCTGGTTATCAAACAGTAGTAGGAGATTGATACGAGCAATGCTACAAACAGATCCAAAAAAAAGAATTACTATTCAAGAACTGTGCAATCACCCATGGGTTACAGCAGGATTTCTTAATCCCGTTTCATTTGTTCATAAAACTAATGTATATATTTTTACGGTAACGTACCTGTATGTAATATTAATTTTAATTTTAATAAGCAAATACATTTCTAGTTTGAAAAAGATGATGATGTACTAAGTACTATGTCTGCAATATGCGGTGAACATCCTTCAGATATATGGAGAAAATTTATGAAAAGTGATAGAACTGATTATAAAACTGCAACATATCTCTTACTTTTGGATAGGAAACTTCGTGGACTATCACTTCGAATATCATCTTCTGCAAAATCTCATCTTAAATCTGAGGTAATGTATTGTGGTTTAAATATATCTTTGAAAGTTAGCAAGAATTGCTTCATGTTTTTTTACTATTTGTAGTATGAGGAAGAAGGTAATGGTATTATAACTAAACTTGATTGCTCTCCAAGAAGCAAATCTGTTAGATCACCAGTAACAGATACTATCTTCAAAAGTTTGCCAAAAACGCCCGAGACTAGTAAGTTACATTCGTTTTCGTATGTTTTAAATTGATATATTATGTAAGTGTTATTGTATTGTTTTTTATATAGCTAACGATTTCATGGAACCACATTTGCCTGGTAGAAAACGACTTCGAAGTAAGGAAGGAGATGATGTATATTCTCCTGGTATGTTTCATAAAATTACATTTATTTTTTCATTACCGATACATTTTTTATTCTGAACTCCTATTTATTACGAAAAATTTGATTTATAATATCCATCTCTTTCCATTAAAGAACTTCCAGAATTTTTTGTGTTTTATTGTAGCCATATTGCCTAGTTTTATATGTTTTCTAAAGTTTACTTCTAATTAGGTGGCTAGCATCACCTAATTAGAAACTTTAATTAAAGTTTCCAAGTGCCATAAATTGCTGTAGTTGTGTGAAAAGCAGATAATTAGAGGAGAGCAACGACTTGTGAACAAACACAATTTGGAGTTACAAATAGCTATGTGTAAGAACTCTTTATCCCATTCCTTTCTACAAGATATAATACCTTCTTTACTATTCCTTATCTCTTTTCTCCAGTTCCTCCCAATTTCTAATTATCCATGCTTTTTATATGATTCCAGTTTCTCGTGCAACTTATATAACGATTAATAAAAAATTGATAACAGTTCCAGCAAAGAGAATTGCAGAAAAAGATAGGCTTCTTTCTACTCCTACCAATACTCCAGTGTTAGACTCAAGGTATTTGTGTCATAGTAATTATAACAGCAAAGTAATAGCTAAGGAAAGTATTGAGAAAAAAATATTTAGGGGGTCACAGTCGTCTACACCGGGAAGTGCAAGAAAAGTAATAATGGGCTTGGAACGTGGTTTGAATCGTGTACGATGCGTCCTTACGCCAAAGAGACGTGCGAAGAACGAAAGTACTGATCCTGATCAACCTAATGTACTTTCCGGAAAGGTACATACCTAACTCCTTATATAACCGATAATTCTGAATTGAATTTATTATGATGATTTTCTTTCATAAGGGTCTTTGTAATGTATCATCAACGTCCAGTGATGACCCTAAATATGTTCTTTCGCAATTACGTCGTGCTCTTCGTCGTAAAGGAATTATGTGTCATCAAAAAGGGTAATGTCTAGAAATGCTAATAATATTTAATATTTTTACTATAAAAATATTCCCATATAGGTTCATTCTACAAGGAGAAACGGAAGATTGTACAGAAGATTATAAAGATACGATGCGACCATTCTCATCAAGAAATGCTTGTTCTTTCGAATTAGAAGTTTGTTTGTTGGAGGGTGTTTCAAATGAGAAATTAGTCGGTATTCGAAGAAAACGTTTAAAGGGTGATGCATGGGTTTATAAACGAGTGTGTGAAGAAGTTCTCGCTCTGGCAGCTGAAGATCTTTCTACGGAATCAGAAGGTTCGACAGAATCAAAATGTCCTATATAAAGTCTTCCTGATAATCATAACTTTCATAATATAAATATATATTTAAAATAATACATCACAGAAAGTCAATGGGACTATTCGTCTATACTCTGATCTCTACTAATTATATTAAATAGATTTAAAAAATAAGCCAGATGTAAAGAATATGAACGTTTGTATCTATAATTTCGGCAGATATTGTTTACGGCATCTTTGGTAACTACAAATATATCTGCATTGTACGTGTCTTAGAACATAGTTTCTTCTGAGAAGAAACGGGAGAAATATTACGAAAAATATAAAATCTGTAGTAAATATTTCGCCGGTCTTCGAGCGATATAATGGACTTAAAGTCTCAGTGATTATTACAATCATCAATTGTGTAATATTGTTTATACAGTATAAGAGAATTACAAAGAGATTATATTTCTTACGATCTTTCATTTAGAACAGTCCAACAGGAATAAAGTAACGTTAAAAGTAACTTTTAAACATTAAGAGTATTCATGTATTATTAACTGTATAAAAATAATCAGACAATAAAATTGAAAATATATATATATTTCTACAAATGAAAACTATTCATATTAATTTAATCAAAGCGGCTGTATAAAATACTAAGAACAAAACGGCATAGTTCTTACTAGACTCAAGTTAGCAACACGAACGGCGATTTCATCTTCGATCGTAGCACAAAGAAATGTCTTAAAAGAAAACTACGAACCTCGGCCATTTGCAGCGGAATATGTAAAGCTCCATTTTGAGTTCACGCCGCAGATATAAAGTATCGCGGCTCGTTTGAACCGCGGCATCCGCACGGGAACTGCTATGGACAGGCAAAGTTATAAAATCACCACAAATCGATCAGCATAAAGTGGAGCCGCGTACACTTTGCTTTATGGCAGTCAAACCGACCTTTTATCTTTGGCCGCTCAATAATCGTCGGTACTTGTTCGTAGGCAGTCTTGCCAAGCTCTATTCCGCCGAGGTTCGATTGGCACGCTCTTTTTTTCTCCCTTAAACATCGATCGAAACAAAGCGAGATCCGCAGAAAATCGAGCCGTTTTACTGAAAGAAAGACGTAAACGCGGGAATAAAGGCATTATGATCACGCTTTTGACACTAGAAATCGCTGGAACGACAGTACAAGCTTCGAAGGTAGTAAATTCGATATTTATATCGCAGACATTTTTACACAATTCCATTCATATAATACGTCTAAAATTAATTTTAGATTGTCTTAATTTTAGATTAGTCGGCGATCTCATGAAATTCTAACAGAATATTTAGAAAACCTTCCTCGTAAGTCGCAATATGCTGCAGTTATTTTTTCGTTCAGAAAAGAGTAATATTTAAAATATCTACATTTTCTTTTCTACCTTTATTTACCTCACAGTATCGTAAACGCTCAACAAATGCAACAAATTGGCCGCATTAGATTGCAAACATCTTATTGCGGAAATTTTGATATTTAAATCTACCATTGGAATCGTCGAATCGCTACGAGATTACTTAACTAATTTTCAGCGGAATCGATCGATTTTTCACCACGAGAAAATCACGAGTCACGAGGCAGCAGCCTCGATCCTATAGGCATCGCCAGACGTGTCCCTTCGCGTTGAATAATATCTCGGTGGGGTGCGTGTTTTATGAGTCGGTTGCCGATTAATTAAACGGTTTATTTCGCGAAATTAATCAGACGGTACGGAGACAAAAACCGTGGACGGTATAAATGAAGCAACCACTCGAGACGCGGACCTAAGTCGTCTCTGGGCATAAATTACAATTAACCGTAGCATGCGTGCGCGTTCGCGTGAGCGCACGCACGTGCAACTTACGGTATTAAATTCATCCTGCATTTTATCGGGACGTGGCGAAGAGCATCGCGTTAGAGGAGGAACGCCATCGGTGGTTATACTCGATTCCTCCTGTAAGTTTTTTCGTCTGATCCAATCAAAGATGTTTCCAGGCTAATAATTAAGCTGTCTAACGATTATTACGACGGCATTTGCATATCATACGGTAGCCCTCGAGTAACGTATAATTTCTGAGAAAGGAAAATTTCGAAACGATCGATTTACGATATCGATATTTCGAGCGAATTAGATAAAAAATTAGAAACCAGTCTTTGACAACTGCTCGCGTTATTTCACAGAATATACATGTATACGATCGTTATAAATGGATTCCATTCGTTTGGCCTTTTTTTATCCGGCGGTGAATTAATGACATTGATTGGATAATTGTAAAATAACGTTTCAGTAAGAAATCGTTCTTAGACGTACGGAGAATATTAACTTTTTGAAGGTGAAATTATGTTCGCAGTGTATTAGTTGAAAATTCTATTTTCGTGATGTCATGTAACTAGGCGGGTCTGATATATTTCATTTTCCGTCATGAATATAACGGTAAATGATTTCTCGGAAGAAGATGGTTCCTGGTAAATGGAAATAATGAAGCAACAATGTGTGTTTTATCTTTTTCTAAAATTCAGTGATTTCTCAAGGAATTAAACTTTAGATTTTGAAAATAATGTTTAATATATACCATCCATTCGAACAACCAATTATTTTTCACCGCTTTTATTTTCTAATTATTCATTCTTATTTCTAATGAATTCTATTGTCCAATTAATTCTCCAATGTATGGAACTGGTTTTACCATCTTTCAACAAGAAAATAAAAAATAGAAATTTAAATCTCCTAATAAGAATATCAATACTTCTTCGACGACGTCGTTCATACCGCGTCTACAGGCTACTACAAATTATAATATAAACTGGACGCACGCAAATAAATATCACCGTTTTTTTATCTGTCCATCGAATTACCTCACGTTCGATCGTTACGGTTGTTCGCAGGGAAAAGAAGGACGCGAGTCAGGCAGTCTGTAGTTGATGGACGTGCGTTATTCACCACGTGCCCTTCGTTCTCGCCAATGGATCGGGTGTCGTACACCGGCTCGTACCAATTACCGTCTGGCCGTCGGTTAATTAAGGATTGGGGCAATGAGGCCCAGCGATGCAGTTTCCGTGATAATGATTATCTGCGACGGTAATTGAGCGAGCTGTTACGCCAGCAAACCGAGACACCATAGAACGTCGGGAATAAAGAAGCAGGAAACCTCTGATATTTTGTTTTTGGAAGATCTTGAAGAAGAAAACTTCGAAACCGGAGAAGAAGAAACGACGAAATTAGTTTTCTTCTTTTTAGTTTGAATATAAGGACGGTCCAAAATAACTGAAAACAAAAATATAGAAATGTAAAAATGATTCTATATTTGTTATAAATAATTGATATTTTCCCTTTAACATTGTTCATTTTGTAGTCCAAATTTATTTGACCCCCAAACATATGGAGAATATCCAGGCGAAGAAGGATAAAAAGGATTCTATGTTGATCTTCTGTTTTACATTACTGAACTCTGTAATACTTTGGTACTTTAGTACTTTCTTCGATGCTTCCAGTGGATAATTCATAAAAATTTGTTCTTCATTTGTTTCACTTTAACAAGTCTTCGTCTAAAGATTTCCCTAAAGCATTTAAATTCCAAGTTACATTCTCTTTTAGTCTTTTGTTCTCTTCTACGTAGCAAGTACTAATTCCAAGTTGGTGTATCGTCAAATTAAATCCTCTTATTTATAATTCACCTTTGCAACAGCCTAGACTAATCGTCTTTTCTTTATCTGAATACGTATGTTCCTGAAGCAGGAGAGTTAGGTGAGTAATTCTAGCAGGAAAGAGGGGAACCTCGTGGATAGCCGCGAAGCGAGCCTGCAGGCAAAACGACTGGACGAGATCGGCGTGGATGTGTGCGGACACGAACAGGTACGTTCATAGACGAAGAAAAGGTAAGGGTGGCACGCGCGGCCCGCTTCTATCGCTTCCGGGCATCAGCGTGCTCGCGAGCCGCGGCTAATTGCTCTTTAATGCAAGCGAGCGAGCGAGCGAGCGAGCGCGTTGCTTTTCTTAGACGCCGAGGGAAACTGACCGCCGTCCTAGACGGCTGTAAGAAGCAGAATATGCGAGATTTATGCCGGCCCCCGGACTTTTCGTTACGCTTTGTTTGGAACATGGTTCTAGTTTTGAGAAAACTCTCGGTGCCTCTCTTCCTTCTTTTTAATTGCGACGGATAACTGTGCCTCTGATATCGATCTACAGCTGAATACTTAGATTACAATATCGCTAATAACCGAGGAATACGCGTAGAGATTGAGAAATATCGTAGAAAGTTTCTTGTTTCGATTTAAATCGTCACGATGTTGAGTAATGGTTTTTTCAGAAATATTTCAATCGTGTTACGTTGATGATTTGCAGAATTTTGTCAATTCCTATCTCCACTCAGTTTAGCACTGTTGTAAATTCTTTTATATCTATATACACGTTGACCATGTGCACTAACCCTCCTATTCTCATAAGCACCAACAGGTGCTCCCTTTTATTCGTTTGACAGCATAAGCAAATCGCTGGCTTATGGGTTCTAATGCACGCTAATGACTTTATTTTAGTATCAATTTCAGTGTGTTAATTTATAGTAGCGTTGACACGGTCTTTGGTTACAATAACGAGATATGGTAAAAAATAATGTATTTCACATGTATTTCGAAACAACTTCTGTGCTCCGTTCGATCTCAATTTTCTTTAAAATCATGTCAAAAACCACAAAATCTATTCATAAAAATAAAGATCGAGTGATTGAAAAAAATTAATCAAAGATAGCAGACTTCCTTCCGATCAATGATACAGAACAGAGTCCCATCCCCTTCTACGATATGTATAGCGCAGGAGACTCTCGAATAAGTCTTAACAAAATCGTTAATGTTTATTCCCCATAAATAGCTGAAGGCGCGTGTTTTTATATCTGCCGAGGAAATCCAAGAATTCTCGACGACAAAGAAATAATTATTCTCTGAATCGTATGTCGTGAATTCTTTGACGCTTGATTATACCGTCAAAGGGTCAATGAATCTTTCTACTATCAAGCTGACTTGAAATCGTGTTCTTCTCGTGTTTCGCCTTACGTCGATTCTTACCGTGGAAAACGTGGTTGGTCGCAGGGACCACATCTGCCGAGGTGGGCTAGTTAACGTGCGCTCGATTCGCGGTAGAGAATGGACGACAGAAAAGTACATAATACCTGGCTGGGATAGTAAATTTTATAAAATAATACCCTCTATGGGGCTGCATATTCATTTTTCCGGAGGGTCCTCCCCACGGTTCCCGGTGTCCGGCCTGAGTCGTCTACATATGTATGAGCTTCTGCTCGACTCCGTTGGTCACGCCTCGGCGAATCGAGCTTTCTGCCCTTCATTTTTCCTGCTTGTGTTATACCCCGTGTACGCGGCCCGCGACCGAACAAACAACCGAGGCTGACCCGAAAAAAGCCGGGTAAACCGGATGATTAGCACTCTTCGACTTCCTTCCTTCCTTCCGTGTGCAAGCTGCATAACGACGCTCGATTTTGGATGGCTTCGAGCGCTCGTAATTTCTTGCGAATGCACGCCGAAGCTGAGGAAAGCTTTCGGTGCACGTTGCTTCTCGTATTGTTTCACTTTTTTTTTTAGTAAGAATTTTTTATTGCCTCGTCACTGGACTACGGATTTTCTATCTTTGCGAAGAGAACGAAAGAGGTGTGATCTATATAGTAATTTGCTTTGCTTAATAAAAGTAGTAGAAATTATGACGAGTGTGCTTCTGACATTTTATATATTTTTCTACATCATACGCATCCCTTGGATTTTCACAATTTTATATTTATTGCAGACGCGAAAAAATCATCGATCAAAATTCTTATGACGTTATGCGATTAATATAGTATAATACTTGTTATGCCACGTTCATCGTCTGTCTTAATTAATATTAGATAAGAAGAAAAGAAAGAAACATTAGTCCACTCTAATACGGCAAGAAAGTAAAAATCTGCTCATTCACGATTTTGTCATATGGCAGGTGATATGTGCTTCGGACATTTTGTATCGTATTTGTTTCTTAACAAAATTTCATTTTCCTAATTGTTCCAGACACGACGTTTTTTTGGTAACACTTATGTAACGATATAAATTTCCAGCTCCAACCCTGTACAATCTTTCACTTTGTTCTGTGTGAAACTTTTCCAATTAAATACACCATTTATGATCATTTTCACACCATGACGTACTTAATACCTAACAATCAACACTTTTAATACCTTCGCAATTGTTTAAACTAACTTTCGATCGACCTCTCCGTATCCTGCCGTGGCGGGAACTTTGACGAGGGTCTAATTGCGGATCGGTTGGTACACTGGCGTCTTCCTTTCGTTTTCGTGGAGAGTTTGCGGCGGAGGGGCGGCCGCTTCTATAAAATTGTAGCCCCTTATCGTCGCAGAGGAAACGAAACATTAAATCGACTCCGACGGAGGGGGCGGGCTGTTTCGGTGGGTGCGTCCGAGATTTCCTGTGCGGACTCTGGATGCTAGGAAGGATGACTTCCTACCTAGCGTACAGGGCGCGTCCATCGCTGCGCGCTGGCGTCATCGAGCTAGATTTATTCGATACAAGGAGGGAACGCGTAACAAGAATTCTCGCGCTGGCTCATCTTATTCTTGCAACGCACGCGATCCAGCGTTGCTTCTTTCCATTTCGATTCCAACTTCCTGCCATGATTCTTGATTGGACTATCTTTTGATATAGCACGAAGTACATTGCGCCTACGTTTGTTCGTACGTGTGTTCGTTCGTGGGTTTTGCGAAGCTCGTAGATCTCGTACTTCGTAGATATCTATGGAGAAGGAGAACGATGAAATTATTACAAATACTTTGAGATACCTGGTATTTTTGGAATGTTTTATGAATAATCAGAAATCTTCCGTTACTTACGATATTCCAAGAATCGTTCTGTGATTCCAATTTCTGAATTTTATCTTGTACTTATTGTTGAATAGACATAGAAAAAGAAACATTATTTTTAACCTTCGTATTACTCATTTTTATGAAGCAGAAAATGTTATACAACACGAGCTCTGTATAAATTATACAGAAACTCTGTATAAATTGGAAACCAAGGAACTGGAGATCTTCAAGTTTACTACTATCCTTTTATTAGTCTCATTTATCTGATGGTAACTTTACAGATAGTAGAGATATACCTCATAAAGTATTCTGGAATGCTATCCAATATATTCAATCAGAATACAATCTCAATTTCTCCAATCATAAGTAACTTGAACGTTTGTATTAATCAAATCTGACCAAAATATAGAACATACATTGTACGAAGTAGATTAACCAGGAGATCAACATCCGCAATCCTCTCAACACATCTAACAGTAGAATCAGACGATCCGTTTCAGACAGCGCTACTAATGCCTGTACGCACTCGTCGATGACACGTTCCACAACACATGTTCCATATCATCGTCCGCATAACGCGTCCACTGCTCATGACGTCTTACACGCAATCTTTTCTTGCTTTTCTTTTTCTTATTATTATTTTTTCACATAAGCTTGCTCGCAATATCGCGATATCTAAACAAGTTTATCATTAATGCAGCAGTAGTGGCGCATTACTAGGAATTTGTATATAATGGTGCTATGTACATATGTAATGCGCCGGCCCACACATAATGGCGATATCATAAGATACGAACCAATAGCGGCAATTGTATGGAAATATGTATCTATGAATGAAGACACTTTCATTTATGAAACCAGATACTTATGTACCGGACACGGGCGTTGTAACATCCTGCTATTATGTGTCCTTACCTACTGCTCCTCCCTCCTCCACGTCTTTCCTCCTCCGCTTCGCTATCGTCTACCTCGCCTCCTCCCTTCGTCGAGCCACCTTCTGCTACCGTCATACGCTTTTATAGATTGGCGTTCGTTCGATGCTCGAGTTTATGCGCATATCGATGAGCATCGTTGCCCCTTTCCTGTATTAACTTGCATTCTCGCTGGAAAATCCGGATAAATTGGCTGTAACTGTTATCGCGAATCGTTATTTTTCAATTTACTTATCAGATATGTGGTCATTTGTTATATAAATTTCTGGAGGAGATGGTCAGAAGATTTAATATTACAAGGATTCGAAAGTAAGCTTGCGAAAAATACTTCGAGAGATTTGCAGGAGACGATAGCCAGAAAGTTTAACTCGAGGCTAACCTGAGATCAAAGTACGGGAAGAATCTTAGAAAAGAGAAAAGATTTGGGGAAGAATTCTTAAAATTTGGTACAGATTCGAAAAGAAGCGTAGGAGAAAGGTTTATATTGGAGGAATTTCTGGCTGAAGGAAATATACGGAAAATTTAATTTGATAGAAATTGAGGAAGAATCTTAGAAAGAAAGAAAATATAGAAATAAGCTTTGAAGAATTTCTAAAGGAAGAAGATGTATAGAAAGTTTGCGTTCGTAAACATTGGAAAGGAACTTTTTAGAACAGAATTTGAAGGAAACATTTTTGGGGGAAGAAGGTCGTTAGAAAATTTATTTTAATAAGATTTCGAAAAGAATCTCGCGAAAAGAACGTAGGAAGGACACTCGAAAAGAAATTGCTAAAAAGCGATTTTTATATCCGAGGCTCAGTTCATTCATACATGATGTGGTCAGGAGGTACGAGGATTCCTCTGGTTCGTAGATCGTCAAGCAAAAAGGGACGAGCAAGCAACCCTTCATCGAAGGAGGTGGTGGAGGAGGAAGAAGGCTGGCGAAAGAGGCGAAGCCAGTTAGGGAAGGGAAAGGAAAGAACGAGGCTGAATGCGGTGACTGTGACGCTTTCCGGTCAGGTGCCGCCCTGACGATCCTTCTCCTTCCAACTTCCATTTAGATCCACTCATTCACTTACTTTTACCCTCCTTCCTTTGCCTTCCCCTCGATCTCTTCCTCCTGAATCGTCCTCCTCGTCGTAAGAAGGAAAATAGAGTGCACGCAGAGGAAAACAGGAAATTAATCCTTTCTAAATCGAGATCGCGAGTCTTGAAAAAGAAAAAGAAAAAAATAGAAGAGAAAATACAGAAAAGACGATGTTTACAGAGTCAAAGTAATCGATTTTAGAAATTCAAATTTTTCATCGGAATTCTATAAATTTGCAAATTGTTGCATTCATGGGTATTCTGATAATTCTTTGTTAAATATTTTTTCGTGTACCAGTCGTTTTGATTCCTTTTATCAACAATATGTACGTATTAGTGGTCAGTAATGTTAGCTGAGCACACTTTAACATTCCTAATCACTCGAAAATCTTGCAACAATGAATTAAATAGCCTCTGTGTTAGATTCAGATTTTATTTATGATTCTCAGTGTGTTGTGAATCGAGAATGATGGATAGCAGGAAACAAACGAATTTCGCTGGTCAGTAATATCCGACAGTTCGCATCAGAAAAGAAGATACCGAACGTTTCTTTCTATTTACCAGGTTATTACCGGTGTAATTATCGCGCTGCCTCGGGAGGCCATTGTCACAATGGGCGTCCGGAGTTTCCCTACGATTATCGTACCGAAAATCTCTCGCTGGCCAACCAACTCCTCGTCAGCTTCCTGCCTGCGACGGACAACGATTATTTGTCGCAACAGCACCGTAAATTCTGCCAGAGAGGAAGGAAAACGGAAAATTAGTCGAAGGAATGACAGCTTTCCATCCTGGTGATCGTCGTTTACCAGACGTGTTGAATGTTTAAATTGAAACGGTTTCTTTTTATAGAAGAACGAACAGGCAGATACAGTTTAACATTCGTCACTAGATAATGTTGAATTTTCGTTATTTTAGGTATCCTGAATTTCGAATACGATCGATTAATTCTATTAACTCCAATTATTACGTTTCATTTCTACTTCTTACGAATCCTCTTGCAATTTACATTTCAATTTCCGTGCCTAGCCAGTTCCTTATTTTCTGTATATCTTATTATTTCAAACTTACCCCAACAGGTGCACGATTTACCTTTAATTAATTTTCCAACAAACTTTATCCATCTAGATATTTCGATCCTATTTTTCCGTCATATATCTTACATATCCTAGCGAGTTTACTATATCCAAGCACTTTTCAATATTCTCTAAGTCCATCATATTTAGCTATTTTTTAAATATTCCACCCGAATTTTATATTCTACGATTAAAATACCCACGCTATCTATTTTTCTAATTAATTTGAACTCAGCGTAGCCTAAACTTAACCCGCTCAACCCCCGAACAAACTTCATCCACCTAAATATTTCAACCTTTCCCTCGAACAGAGAGCCCCTAGAACAGCTATAAAACTTTGCACATTAACGTCCCTTTTCAACCCCATCTCTCGTAACACAAAACGCACCCTTAATTATAGGACCGTGCGTTGTTTTCGCAAAAGCGGGGCGACGATAATCTTGCACCTCGTTGTAGTTTCTCCATGATTATCCTACCGAAAAATCTCCTTCTCTCGTTTGTGTGCACCGTCGTTGGTCGGCGTTGACTTCCTGTACCTGCCGGGTGGACAATGACCAGCACTTGCCGCAATGGCAACGGGGCAGACGCGCTCCTAATATCTGCTCGGCCGATCTAGTTCGCGGAAGCCGACGATACCTGTGCATAAACGTATGTAGGAACGTATGTTGGTACGTGCACGCGCTCAAACCTTCTCCACTACATACGCAATACGCGACCATAGGCACAGTGTACGTATGTGCATGCGCTCCACTATTCTTTTTTTCCTCTCCTTCCTGTCCCCTTCGATTCGCGTGCGTTCCACGGATACGCTGTTTTTTGCTCGCTTGAATTTCTATCGTCGTCTAGGAATTTCGATGTTTCGGCTTTTATTTTTAATTATTATAGATGAGGTGTGTTACAAATATGGTTTAGAAACTCCAGTTCTATTAAAACGCAACCCTTAACACTCTCACTGGTCTACGAAGTTCAACTTTCCATAGTTGAATATCTCACAGTTGATCACGGTAATTTGCCTGACTCCACTTTTAGTTTGCGTTTTATCTTATCACCGATGATTTATATCGCGTAAAATAAGAAGTACGAAATAAATATTACTTATTCTTAACTCAAATACCTAAAATATCGCAAAGTCTGATACGTAATTAATGGTCCAACGATACCAATTATGGGTAAAAACAAGTTCCAAAGTTTTCAAAAACTGTGAAGAAACCTATCCTAAAATTAGTTAGTTTCATTGGATTTGGTAAAAAAAAAGTTCAGTATCTAATCCTAAATAACTTTCACGATTACTAGTAGCACAACAATATTCAAAATCCAGCACCTAATCCAAACCTAATCAACTACTTTCACAATCGTCGATCCAGATCAAACGATACTCGTTAAGGATTAAGTAAATTTCAAAGCTACCAAAAAATCGGAAAAATCTCGACGAAACCTGTTCCAAAAATCACCTGTCTGGTTGGTCGGAGACTCGTCCCAGGTGGTCAGGTTTGCATGCGTCTCTTCCACTTCCTAGAGCGTGCATCCCCACGCGGCTACGGACACGCGTGACGCGTACACTCACCAGGAGGACTCGTGCTCTCTCGCGACGACCGGGGGGAGCACCGATTTCATCGTGGACGAGGGGTAGACGAGGAGGCGGAGGTGGAACACCTCCGGAGAGGGTTTCTGGAAGGAGGATATGATGGCTCGTGGCGTTATGCTCCGCGAACTGTTATGCTCCTCGGGCACCACCGGACCATAAGCTAGGCTACTTCGCTCCCGTACGCTCGGCGCAACAGCCGCCACGTTTCTTGTTATATTAGCGCATCGGCGTCGCCCGACTAAAGCCAACGAATCATCCTCGAATCATCTTCTTCCATTCAGTTCACCAAGTTCTTTCTCATTCTTCTTCTCTATAGTTTTTGAAATAATTCTTGCTCCTCTGTTCCTTAGTTTAGTTGTGCAAGATCGAAGATTTTTCATTTTCTGGAAATAGATGGAAATGGTTGAATGTTTTCTACGAAGCTGTAAGTCTTTAATTAAGGTTCTATGTTGATAGTAACTAGGTAATATTTTATTCTATATTTATTTGTATACATGTCTGATATTCTTTAAGACGTCTTTATAATTCCGGCGCGATGATTTATAGTATTTGTTCATACGTGATATTCTCTGCGAAATAGTATAATAATTAATTAGGTGTATATAGAACCGTTTAGAAACCAAACTAATCAACTCGATCAAATCTCGTTAACGTTAGATCGTAATCAGACATTTTATAGGTTACAGTCTAATAGCGTCTAATTCTACAGAATTCTATTTGAAATATCCTACTTTATCCGGTAGGATAGTCCATTCTACTTACATTACCGAAACATTGACTTTGAAATATTTTCATGTAACTAAGTTGAGCTATCGTATGAAAACATATTTACGTAAAAACGTCTAATATCCAATGCTTCCAGTAACATAATTCCAATAACAATCCAAGTATTTTTACATAAAACTATTTTTATATAACAGCTCGAGTTAGTTATATAAAATCATTATTATTAAATATTTAAAAACGCCCAGAATCCAATGTTTCGTTAATATAAATGCGATAAGCTGTCTTTCCAAAGTAGAATATTCCGGTGAGCAGAATTCAGTAGAGTCAGACGCCAATGGATCTAGGCACGAGCCACGAGTCTGCGTCGAATATGCCTCGCAGTCTCTGACCCGCAGTTCCTCTCTGAGGTACAGTGTTCCGGGGAGGCGGAGGTGGACGAGCATCACGATGAAGAGGTGGAGGAGAAGGACGACGGAGAAAGATGGCGCGGGAGGAGAAGCGGAGGAAGGAGCGTGTTCGTCGTTCAGCATGCGTAAGGAGCGCTGTGTGGCATTATGCACGGGCCCGTAAGGCTGGCCTGAAACGAGCGAATAAGAAAGTAGTTAAGGCCTCGACTGGCGGAGGTGGTTGCACGGATCGAGGCATTAGTTACCGGAGGAGGAGAGGGTCGACAGGGGGAGAGGCCTGCTGCCACGCGCTACCTGTCTCTCCTCTCTCTTCTGATGCGCTTCTCCGCTTCTCCTCCACCTCGTCACTTCCTCCTCCCTCCTCGATCCAAATTTTATACACTCGTTCTAATATACATTTATGTCTTTGGCTGTTTTATTCAAATCCTTTATCGTCGATAGAAAACTTTCTTCCATTTTTCGCTCCACTCTTTTCAATACATTTTTCCTCCTTTTTTACTCGTTTTTCGATTATTCATCGTTGATAGAAAACGTTGATCTTCCATTTTCTTTTTGCCCGCGTTAGACCGTCTTATTCTACTTCTTGAACGTCTTCACGATGTTTTCCTTTCTTGCGTTCTCCATATTTGAATGACTCGAAAAATCGACAGACACGGCTTAGATAATTCAAATATAAAACACGGTACAATCTCTAACCAATAATACAATGAAAACAGTGTTCGTCTTCCCAATAAAGAATGTATTAATAATAGCGGTAAATCGTAATTACACTTGAATTTTATATCAAGCAAGTTCCATATGAGGATTAACAGTAGCGATGAATCTCTTCTTAGCTTCTACAACAGAAATGAAGTAAATTATCAAAGGTACGTTAGAATAGTTATAAGTAACATATAACATATACAACATAAGTAATACAATAGTTACAACAATTATAATAATTATATTATAAGTCAACTATAATTACCGATTGAAAAATCTTCTACATACAATCGTTCCAAATTTCTATCCAATTGATAGAAATACAGCAGCATTTCGTCGTTCGCCACGAAGCTTCTACGCTGTCTTTTTCTCTCTTCTCGAAGTCCCCTACTCTTTATGATTCCCGCAACTCTTCCTCCCCGTTCACCGTGCCATTCCTTCATCTAGCTCGAGCGATCATCCTCCGTGCCGTAATGTGTAACAACGACTCGTCACACTCTGCTTGCCGGCGCACACGATAATTGCCCTCATTATAGTTATTTAAAAAGCGCTGCCGCCTCCTCCGCGGCGATCGAGCCGCGATATAAGGACGCGAGTGCTCGCGCGCCAACGCGAGTTAATCGAGACGATAGTTAAAAAGAAGGGATAGAGAAGAATCGAAAGAAAAGAGGGAACGAGGCAGGGTAAAAAATAAAAGAAGAAAATTGGCCGCGTATGGTCGTGCGCCTTCGTTGTACGATCGTAAGTCTGTCGCGTTACCATAGGCAGTTTCAGTCAGTTTCTTTCCTTTTTGCTTTCCTCCGCCATCTTCCTTTGTCCATCCTCTATCCTCCTCGGTCGTTGCTTTTTTCCACTATCCATCCAGTCAGGCCATTGTTCCGGTTTGGAGGTTTTAATACGAACACAGTAGGCTCTCTCGATTGTCGGTCGTTCAAGAATACCAGATAAGGACGTGACTTTTTGTATTAATTTGTTGCCTTTTTTATTCTCGCTTCTTTGTTTTCTTTCTATCGTCCGCTTGTACGTCCAGCCTGTTGTATAACACGGGGATGATTCAACGGTAGCTCCGTAATAAGAGATTAATGGGGTTTAATTAGCAAGCGGGATCGCAATTATCATGTGCAATGAAAGTTTCCCGTAATTGGGGAATTAAATGCGCCGCGGTAGATAAATTGACGGAGATTGTGTACCGAGGGGGTTGCGGCCTTTTCGTCCGCGGACACGCGCGAGCCATACCGCTCGTTAAATCGCGCGAGTCTCTTCTACGGCGACCCTCGATTTATTCATTTCTTTCTTTTTTGTCGTTAACAGTATTCATCGAATCGTCGTGCTACTTGAAACGTTTCTTAAGCATTTTCGTTAGTACAATTGTTTGTTAAGTTTCTAATATTTCTGAATCTTCGTCTCGTTGCTAAGATAGAGCGAAGATGGAATTTAATGCCACGAAGAATATTGTAATACGACACAGTCGAAGAAACGAGTAACCTGATAGATTCGAAGAAACAACCATTTTGAAAAGAGATAATAAACTCGTAACGTTTTCTAGCAAACGTATAATGTTACTTCAATTGTTGCATTATCTTAACTCGATATTAGCTTAACTCGATATTAGCGTGACAAGAAACACTGTTAATATAAAATGAAACGAAAAGATAGTTTCTGACGTAGGATTGATCGATAACGTATTAAATTCTAAAATTGTTCTTTCACAGAAGACGAGAAACGTAACATGTTCCATTGCTTCTTCGTCTGCGACTTCTATCTATTATATCCGTTTCGCATTTGTTACAGTCGAAGAATATCATTTAACGCTATTTGAAGACATTAATGCATTTCTATGCAACATTGTAGAAACCAAGTCGGCCATATTTAATATCTATCCGTTCGCGTCAGAAAGAGGCAGAATTTACTCGACGGCCGGGATGTTCGTGATTTTATGGTCCGGTTGGAACGCGACGGTTGCCACAGCGTTACGAATGTTGCAGCTTTTAGACACTTCGCGCGTTATTAACGGTTTGCCGCGAATCACGAGCCGTGCTATATTTGTGTATACACGGAGCGCCGCCTCTAACGGTAAACGGCCGAGCAAATTCTAGGGTGGGTGATAATTAAACGCTGCACATCGTCTCGGGTCAACCACGTTTTCCTTCTTACGTTTTCCTCCACCTTCCCGCGTTGGATTAGCAAGCAACGTCCACCACGACATCCTAACGACTTCGATCATCTTTGAAATTATGTCAATTTCCTCGTCAAACTTCCAAGAGATCCTTTCCTACGATTTAATTGCTCAGTGGCGTCGAAACAACCAACGAATGTAAAAATTGTAAATTGTTGATTGTAAAAATGGGCCTCCGTGTCAATTTCCTTGTCGAACTTCCGAAAGAACCTTTTCTACGATTTAATTGCTCAGTGACGTTGAAACAATCAACGAATGTAAAAATCGAATACGAATGGGGCGTATCAGCTGGCTGTTAATAACTGGAAGTGGTCCCTTAAGAATCTTCGTAATCGATATCTTGAACGTTACTCGACACTCCATTGAATCTTCGCTGTTCGCTAACATACGCCTCGCATAAATTATTCACGCAGTTTGTGAAGCGAATCTTCCATTCGACTCTAATTTATAATATAACGGCCGGCCGTTTTACCGTTGCTTCATCCAGAATATTAGCCAGCTTTTCCTCGCCTTTGGCGAACGTTTCTTTCGACTCTCTCCTCGTCTCAACTTCGAAACGAGCTCTGGATTAATGGTCAGCAATAATGAAAATTTCTATTGGATCATCAATCATTCGTCTCGTTCGCAGTGCGACAAGTAGATCGTGAATGTTTATGCAAATTTGTATTTTTATAGACGTAATTGAAAGAATGGAATTTGAGCAGAAAATTATTTCATCCATTAAGAATCGTCAAAAATATTATTCGAGTCAGCCAGAAAGCATTATATTAGAATTAATAAGATAAACGACGGAATAATTTTCCGAAATAAAATAATGTACACACGACGATTGAATCGTGACAATTAATTACAACCGAAGATATTAACATCGACCGAAGAAATTTGCCTTTGGATAAGTACAAGCTCCTTCGAGCGCAAGTCGCTTAAAAATTGTTTAGAACCGAATTTGGGAATTATCAGGCAAATTATTTACTCAAATAATTCTACCTCGCTGTATGGCGGCTTCCTTCGGAGTGATAACTTAAAATTTATCTGTAATATTAGTCTCAATTAAGATCGTTCAGGAGAAAGGCTTCCCACGAAGATAAGAGTAAACGAATATTCTGGATCCAGATCGTCGTACTATCAAAGGGAATATTTCCGCGTTCACGACTTCCGCGTTGCTATCTGCAAAAGGAAGGTCTTATCTGGTCGGCATCGTCCTCACGATTCCGACGGACGCGACGCGTGCGATGCATTTTTACGGTTCAGTTTCTTTCCAAAGACTAGCGAAAAATTCCCATTACGAAGACGATTAAAATTACGATTACTCGAGAAAGAGAAACGGAATTGTTAATCTTTGTTCGATCGATCGTATATTATCGTCTTCGAGATAAAAACTATTTAAAAAAGTATAAGTCGTTGCAAAATGAAAATATTTGATCAAACAACGCTGTAACAGGTCGACTACGACGGTGGTCGCCGGTGGCCCACGCTAATAAATTTTTTACATCGATCAAAGCAAAACAAATTTCATGGATCAAAAGAAGTTGGATGGTGTGAATAATTTAGGTGACATCGCGAGAAAAAGACGTGCAAATACGATATTATATCTTGCAAAAACGAAATGGTGTGGTTTATTTCAATCTATCGTGGCTTCCAGGTCAAAACGTATAAAAATCGCGTGGCAGTCAGAACATTGTATCGATATAACATCACGTGTCCAGTTGAAGGATTAATCTGTATCTAAATAAACATTAGGAGGCAAAAGGAGAATCGAACGTGAGGAGCAAAAAGGAAGCGAAACTGAGCCGGGGCACGGTGAAACTGCGTTTAGCCACGACACCGAAAGAAGCGGGAGCAGCAGCATTCCGCAGGGCATAACTTAAGCGAGCCCTGAGCTCACGAAGAGAAGAGACGGGTCACGACGCCATGTGTGCGGCCTACCAACCACACCCACCACCTATTTATTTATGTCTACCTCACGGCTTTTTGTTCGTACCATCGAGCTTTCATTGCGCCGTGAACAACGCGAACAATCGAGGAGAGCCGCTTGCCCTACCGGAAAAATCCCCTTCCCGAAGGAATCGTCCTTCGAGCCAGCCCGTTTCGAATTATTTGTAAAGCGGCGCACAGAACGCTCTTCTTCTTCTCTCTCCCGGAGAATGGTGCACGCGAACGTGCTTCGGATACAGAAGGAATAACACGATAAAATGCGTTTTGCTTCTGCCTTCAGCTTTGTTTCAGTGTTTGTCTTGGATATTATGCAATGGAATTGGAATTATAGCAATATTGGGATTGACCCTTTCCATTTGCCTTCGTCAAAATCACTTTTTTCTTCCGTTGCAAGTATTTTAAAAAAGATTCTCGATATCTCCCACATAAAACTGTTCCAATGTATCACTTAGCATCGTCCAATCTGCAGTGCAAATCAACTCTCAATACAAATTACCTGTAAAAGATAACTTTCCCATTCAAATGCCTTGAAAGGTACAACTTCGAGAGCAAACCTTTTCATCGTAGCAAATCGCTCTTCTCTGTCATTAAAAATATCCTGAAAATGAATTCCCAATATATCTTATATAAAATTATATATTCGACTATTCTGTAACATCCAATCGTAATGAAACTATTAGGTTGTTCGTAAAGTGTCTTTCTTTTACAGACCTGTCTTTTACAACGATGCATCTTCATACAAACATGAAACCTAATCTGTCGAACGTTGTGATCTTTATTTTGATAGAACAAAATGGATCATACGTAATTCGATAAAATAATATAAGACGAAAAATGTTGTGCATCCATTATTTCCTTATAAAACGAAAGAAACTTTTCAGACGATCTAATACCATCAAAAACTGTAACTTCCCATTCGACTTTTTAGCCGAAAATACGACAGGAGTACGATACTTGCAAACTCTTCCTATCCTGCTTGTCCTCATACATCGATGTTTCCTTCGTCAAGAAGCACGTTGAGAAGAAATCAGCAGCGAAGCCTGCACGATATTTTGCTTTTACTGTCGAGTGGTTCGGGGATCTCGCGCGAACATAAAGTCGATCTTCCGTTTCCGGCGAACATAGAGGCCATTGCCGTGATTTTTCCGTGAAGGAGCATGCTTGACCGGGGTCAGGTCCCTGGTTCTATCGAAGCTACGTGGCTTGGACGTTTCTAAGGCCGCGTGCAACGCCGTTCATGACTTAACACGGTGCTTGGGTTCGGCTGTGCTTTGGCGGTTCAGCCTGCAGGGACAATGCCGCATTGTTTCATCGTCGTAGCTATCTAGTCGGCACGGTAGCGGGCCCGAACGATGTTTATTATCCTCTTGCGCAACAAAACAAAATGCCCTCGGTGTTATATTATCCTCCGGTTCGTGGTCGAATCAGTTTCCCATATAAAATCCACCTGAGATGCCACGGACTTCGTCGTAACTTCGAACTGGCCACGACGAGAGTCTGCTCTGCTCCTTCAGGGTGTCCTTGGTGCTCGTTCAGCACCAAGTGGACTTCGTAGGATTATGTGGAAAATTTAGATACACCGTGGAGAGCCTTTCTTAGCCCGAGGATGTGCCTTGAAGATTGTTCAACAGTGCTTGGACTTCGTTTAATCTTCGTTTTATGTTTCGAAAGTGTTTATGATATCTTGGCGACGTTGTGCATGTTATTGAGACGTTTTACTTATGAATTTAATTATTTTAGCCGCTGGATTTCAAGAATTCAAGCTACGATGTTTTATAATAACATATATACATAGGTGCAAGTAAAATATATAGTATGGTTGAAAGCTTGAAATCGTTATACGTTAGATTAGAAAAGTGTTCAGTTAAGGATCTATTGAGGAAAATTACCATTCGTTTCATTTGAAGAAGATAATGTTAGTTTATGTGGTCTTTGCACGTTAATTAATTCATTCGGCAATGTACATTCGCAATAACGTTCATTGTATCTCTTGCGATCACAGTTGAATTAATGAAAAATTAAATATCAAAAAGATCAGGTATTTCTGTAAGGTATGTGCAGCCAAGACCAAACACCTTACGTGCAACTTTTCACAATCATTTCCTTACAATCAATCCATAAATATGCGATTTTTCACAACCGACACTGTTGCAATCGCGAAGATTGACTTTTTCAGACACGTAATCCTCGCAGAAGTTACAAAGATAGCAAGAAAACTACGTTGCAAGCAAAGACTTCCATCGTATCTATTTTAAAACTCGCAATAACGCGGGCCTCGTACAATCAACAATTACCATCGCCCATGATAAATAGTTAATAAATAATTTCTAATTAGCCGGTTTGCACGTTCGTGTTTTCGCGTTTAGCATGGCAGCTAATTAATTAAGGAAACTCTCCTATATCTCACGCATCCTAACTGGCCGCGAGTCCTCCGGAAGATAAAGAAACGAGGAAAGAAAAACAAAACGCCGAAGGAAAATAGAGACGGGCAAGGAAACAAAACAAATTAGAAAAGCTTTAGTGGCCATTGTCCGAGCTGGTGAAAGCGAACCGTTTCCAGATTTGATCTCCGATTAGCCTTGGCACGATTCGATGGATATCAACGCGCGTGTTCCCTCTCCTCTATGCCATATTATCTCGTCACATCACGAGGAAAAAAAAGAAGAAAAAAGAGAAAAAAGAAGAAAAAAAAATACAGCCAGGCAGCAGAAGAGTCAAGAGAATAGAAACGCAGGATAGGAGCGTCGGCCCCCGCGGTTTTCTTATTTCCATGAAAATCGCTCGCGCCGATCCCGACGACAATGCCATTCCGGTGTTTTAAATGCAAATCCGCGAAAGGAAAAACCGTAAGGGCATTATAATTTATATTACTACATGTGGCAGCGGCACTTCCGGCGAGAGAGCATAGGCGCAGTTCCGGTCAGCTCGGCCTGGAGATCCTACATCGCCAGATTATGAGCCCATGCCGCTTTTACAATGGATCGTCTGCCCTGACTCATACGTCAGCCAGAATAATTTCGTTGCCATACGCGTATACACACGTGTAACCCAGGCAATGTCGTTGTCGACGGAGCTAAAAAAAAAAAAAAAAAGCAGAATA
This sequence comes from Bombus huntii, assembly GCF_024542735.1. Lineage (NCBI taxonomy): Eukaryota > Metazoa > Arthropoda > Insecta > Hymenoptera > Apidae > Bombus > Bombus huntii. The sequence goes on along the minus strand of NC_066244.1, from coordinate 13,726,070 downwards.
TATATCGTACGATCTCTCCTACTCGAGTAAAAGTTCCTGGCACGTGTTCTCGATGCTCCCGATAGATTCACAGAGCGTCTTCAATGATTGATGTAAGAAAGAAGCTTTCTGTGGCTTCGTTGTGCGATCGAGGATAGATCGTTGGATTTTTGATAGATATTTTTCGATATTTTTATGAATTGAGGATTAATTTACGATACGATATTTTTACGAATTGAGGTAAAATTTAATTATTAATTGTTTTGCGGTTAGACTTTCGAGTTTCTTCATGGTTAACGATCGAAGAAGACGGTGTTTATATTTTCGATGGGTTTTATGTGTTTCACTAGGTTCGTTGAAATTTTTATCCGCTTGATCGTTTAGATATTTTTAACAGCTGTTTCTTTTTTATGATGTATCGAGGAACGAGCTACACGTGCCAAGGATTTTTGAAATTTGTAGACGTTTCGAAACTTTGATTTGATTATTGGAAATTTCATTTACTTAATATCTGCAATGTATCCGTTTGCCAGATGGTCTAGATATTTTTGCAAATCGATGATTCTTCCGTGGTAAATGATGTTAAGGTTAATTTTATTTAGAACCTCGGAATTATGTATATTTAATCAAATCAATTGAAATTCATCTATGAATTATCCTGTCTACTTTCTCTCGTTTTTTAACATTTTTAAATCTCTTTTCGTTTAATTATTTTTATTACTTCGTAGTTATTTTCTCGTCAGTTTTGATCGAGTTTATTTTACAACTTGCACATACCAAGGAATAAATTTTTTTTATAAAAATAAATTCATACTTGACATTTTTAACAACCTTTATACTCCTACGATGGAAAATTGTATCTAAACAATAAATTGACCATTTTTTATAAAGTCTACGATCTTCTGCACGGTGTTCTGGAACCTGGCGAAGTTTACTTTGGCTTCCTCCGAGGATTTCGATTTGTAAATGGCAGTGGTGTAGGCGGCTGTCAATTCAGTGACCAATGTTTGTGCTCTTTTGGCGGCGGCTTCGATCGAACCTGACGGCGTTTTGATGCTGTGCGCTGTCCTTACGATTTCCTCTTTGATGAGCTTCACTAGCTGCTCGTCGTCCTTCTTGCTCGACGTCTCCGTGGAAATAATATGAAAAATCTGTCTGATGGCCTCGTCCGCTATACCTGAAATAAAAGCTTCTTGAAACAACGAATGATTCGATTTTCCTTTGTATTGATTTCCCTCGTGCAGCTTTAAAATTCGCCGAAGTAACCTTTGATTCTCTCGCTTTATTCTTCTCAAGTTACTTCTTTGATTTACTGTTTAGAAAATTTGGCAAGGAGGAACTTCTGCCAGTTTCATATTTTATCGTTTCTTGAAATATTTGGTATTCGACCTTGAATAAATTAATTCTAATGAGATTCAACCTACAAAATTAGTGAAAGCTATACTCTGTATACGCTATTGATCAAAAGATATTTGCACAAATCTGCGCAGTCTACTTTTGAATCATTACCTTCGCAGAATCTGACAATTTAGAAGACAGTTTTAATTAAAAATCTATTGATACGTGTAGTACATATTTCACTAGAATCGAGGAAATTACAGCAGATTTTTTTTAATCGATAATGTATATAAAATACTGACTGCACTTATTTTTCAAAAATACCGAAAAATTCATTGTAGAAATTCTCTGACAAAGAAATAACTATTGCAATTTTTCCCTGATTCGAAACCATTTGAAACTCCTTCAGTAGAAATTTAATATTTCACGATTTTGACATCCAAGAATTTTAATCTTAATATCGTACAACTTTAATTTCTCTGTCAACCTTAATACTATTCTATCGATATTATTCTGAATTTTGAAAAACAATTCCACTCTTCTACTCTTAATCCTATATTTTGTATTTCTTTAAAAACACGTTAAGAAGACATCTCCAAATAGTTAACCTTCCAAAAATTCCCGATATATTCCAAATATACACAATAGAAAAAGAATCGAAAGATCTTTACAAATCAGCGAAATTTCTCTTATCGTTAACTTTACGAAAGAATCTCATGGATTATCGAGGAAAGAATATTTCGTTCACCTGGTGCCGCTATTTTGCCCTCGATCGATCCACGTGGATCAATCCCGCTGGATCGCGGCACGCTGCAAGTTGCAAGAACGATCGTGATCGTTGCGAGCTTTGCCATCCTTGAACGTTCCATCGGTCGAAACTGCGGGTCGTACGACATTCGATTTTCTCTTTTTATACTTACAGCTAGCCACGTTGTAGTTCGTGTGCATCGTCGTATGATGTAAATTGTAATTTCTCGTTCGTTGTCGGAACCGATTATTATGAACGATCCCGATGAGTGTCATTAAAAGGAAAAGACAGAAGGGAAAGTGGAGCAACGTGACGTAGGAAAGTATATTGTTTCGCGGTTTACTTTGATTTTCATGGTGATCCATGGAGGGAGAAGAAGCTACTATACTGGGGAAAATTGCAGCCACGTGAAAGCGCCAAAGCGGTTTGCAACAGTCTACGGCGCGTTTTCGTCGAAATTGCTATGCGTTTTGGATGCTACGAATTGGATTTTAATTGAGACTGATATTTATAGATTTTAATGAGAACAACGCTTTGCCTTTGAGTTAAAATTCTTTTTACATTTGTGGCCAAGGATTTTAATTTAGGATTGTTAGACTTGTTAAACTATAATTTTTACTAATAATATAATTTTTTTTACTAATTAAAATGAAGCGATTTTCGATACAATTTAGATAGAATATTATTTTAATAATGTAATTCTAAATAAAGATTAAAGATGCAGAAACAATCTTCGAACAAAAGAATTGCGAACAACTTTATAAAACAAAGAATAATCTTACTCTATTGTGTCATTTAAGTAAACCCAGCAAAATAACTTGAATCTAGAATTACCAGACTCATCAAAACGATGGACTCCAGATTCGTTGATCTTCGAGTTGAAAATTGAAAGCGAAATGGTGGCTTCAAATTCTATCGCGTTTCTTACTGCAACCTCCTGTAATATCTCGTTTTAGTTTTCCTCTTTCAAATTAGGAAGTAAAATTTGCGCGAAATTCTTACGAAGTTTTTACGATATTTCCAACAATCCAGTCGACTTTCCTTCTGTCATATTTCATTCTAGATTTTTTCCTTCAAAAATTGTGACATGAAATTTGTGCCAAGTTATTTTTGTATAATGTTATTGTGTAAAGATTCTATAATATTTCGAACGATTCAGGCGACTTTCCTCGGTTAGGACAACGGGCTCAACAGGTCGTCGGTTCCCCCTCGAAAAACGCAGAACCAGTGCCGATGCTAGCCGGCGGTAAAAGTGCGTGAACACAGGGAGGGAGTGCATCCAGCCATGATTCCTCTTCACCGATTTTTACCCCCTTCCTGTCCCCTGTATACCATACTCCCCCATTGAAACGGCGGCTCGATGGCTCGCGATTAAAGTCTGCAGTGGTTTCCAGAATTCATGTTTCGCAAAGGACGATCACTTTCACCAACGACGATACACTATGGACTATACACGAAACCATTCTATATACTTTGATTTATCTGTTTTATAATTGCCACTGCACAGTTAAAACTACGTGTTTCTTCGAATTAGTTATAGAATATTTCAATTGTATATTTGAAATGTCGTTTGACAACGTTTGAAACGTTTGAAAATTCTCCGGAGCAAGCTAGGAAATTTTCTGCTAGATTTTTATTCAACCATAATTTCACAGATTCTATGGCTAACTGTTTTTACGTAAAGATTTCAATGAATATTGTGATTTTCATTTAACAGCAATTTCGATAGATCATGGTAGCTGTTGCTGTACGATGTATATCTATGTGATCTAATTATTTCTATAATATTAGGTTGCCCGAAAAGTTTCTTTCGTTTTATGAGGAAATAATAGACGCACAACGTTTTTTGTTTTATATTATTTTGTCGAATTACGTACGGTCCATTTTGTTTCGTTGAGATAAATACCGTGACATTTCACAGGCTTGGTTTCATGTTTATATGAAGGTGCATTGTGGTAAGAAACACGTTTGCGAAAGAAAGACACTTTTCGGACAACCTAATACAAAACGTGTGATAGAAATTCTAAGCAACTTGGAGATGACTGCAGATTCAAAAAATTGAAATATACAGAAACATAGAGAATGCATGTGACATGCAAAAATATCGAAAATATCCGAAGTACATTACTATTTGACAATATCTAACGAAATAACGAATCGAATCTGTATTCGTTCTAACAAATCTATTTCACGTTTCCCTAGAAATTCTCATCGAACTTACGGCAGAGAAATTACAGCGAGCGCAGTAAAAATTTAATCTAAGAATGTAATTTAAACCGTTTGTACGCAATTATCGACCAGTTTCGTAATACTATCGGCTACCATTCGAGGAATCAATTGCATCCGAAAGATTTACCACACGAGTATAAAAAACCCGCCATAGAGGGAAAAAAAGAGATTGCACGTGGAAGGCCGAGCGAAGAAACGCAATTTGCACGATCATTTTCCTCGATAAAGGCATCGAAACGTTGATTTCACCGCGTTTGCCTTGTAATTTCCAACTTTTCGACTCGGTTTGCGCAACGAGACTCGCCTCCTCGTACGAGACACAAGAGTGTCCGCGGCTGGGAAAACGCGATACAGTGTCCGATTATCGTTTGCTGTCGCAATGTCTCGGCTAGGAAAAGCTGCACGCGAAAGGAGACGCCGCAGGATGTCGGGATAATACACATTATAGGCCGGCCATTATTACGCAGGAGCTCCCTGGCTCTTTCTACGTGCGCAACGCCGAGCCGGAAGGCCGACTCCCGCGTGTCTGCTTTTCCTGCATGAATGAAATGTAATTTAAGCTTACTCAAGTACCCGTATTTCCATTCATCCCACATTCGCGTGTTGAAGACTCCTACGTTTGATCGCTATGGGGGATGCACTCGCTCACTCAAATCTGTCGGAGTTTTCGTTTGAATATCTATCGTTTGAATCCATCTTCGATTTAGACTTTTTACGTTAGATTAGATTTTTATCAATTTTAAGACAGGAGGTTCGATATCTTTTTTTATATTATGAGATGCTCCATGTATTTTAGAATTTTTATAGGTCGAGGTACAATTTGGTTTGTAGAAAGTCGTCGGGATTTTGTTTGAACACCTACGCTCGATCTTCGATTTAGACTTTTAGCCGATTTTACGTTAGATTAGATTTTTATCAATTTTAAGACAGAAGGTTCGATATCTTTTTTTATATTATGAGATGCTCCATGTATTTTAGAATTTTTATAGGTCGAGGTACAATTTGGTTTGTGAAAAGTCGTCGGGATTTTGTTTGAACACCTACGCTCGATCTTCGATTTAGACTTTTAGCGGATTTTACGTTAGATTAGATTTTTATCAATTTTAAGACAGGAGGTTCGATATCTTTTTTTATATTGTGAGATGCTCCATGTATTTTAGAATTTTTATAGGTCGAGGTACAATTTGGTATGTGAAAAGTCGTCGGGATTTTGTTTAAACACCTACGCTCGATCTTCGATTTAGACTTTTAGCCGATTTTACGTTAGATTAGATTTTGATCAATTTTAAGACAGGAGGTTCGATATCTTTTTTTATATTGTGAGATGCTCCATGTATTTTAGAATTTTTATAGGTCGAGGTACAATTTGGTTTGTGAAAAGTCGTCGGGATTTTGTTTAAACACCTACGCTCGATCTTCGATTTAGACTTTTAGCCGATTTTACGTTAGATTAGATTTTTATCAATTTTAAGACAGGAGGTTCGATATCTTTTTTTATATTGTGAGATGCTCCATGTATTTTAGAATTTTTATAGGTCGAGGTACAATTTGGTATGTGAAAAGTCGTCGGGATTTTGTTTGAACACCTACGCTCGATCTTCGATTTAGACTTTTAGCCGATTTTACGTTAGATTAGATTTTTATCAATTTTAAGACAGGAGGTTCGATATCTTTTTTTATATTATGAGATGCTCCATGTATTTTAGAATTTTTATAGGTCGAGGTACAATTTGGTTTGTGGAAAGTCGTCGGGATTTTGTTTGGACATCTACGCTCGACTTCCGATTTAGATTTTAGTCGATTTTACGTTCGAAGCTTTATCGAAGATAGGAAGTTTGGAAACTTTGTCATTTTCTGCCACGTTTGACGTATTTTACAATATTTTTGTGACGAAACACGGCTTAGTTTATGATTATTCGTCGAAATTTCGCTCAATATACACCGCAATTGATTTAGAACTTTAACGAGTTAAGAAAGTAGAATTTATTGGTTTTAGGTTGAAGTTTCGTGAGAAACAGAAAGCTTAATCTATTTTGTCCGATGTTCACAGTATTTTTCAATTCCTGACAATGGAATACATCTCGGTTTATAAACATTTTCCACGTACAGAAGTTACACGTTATTCTATATCGTACAATGAATTTGTTTCCAACAGAGTAATATATTTACTTACATAAAGATATACATCTCCGTCTAAGAAAAAGAAGAAGAATATCTCTCAAAGACAAATAAAATAAAAATACAAATCGTCTCGTCCATAAAGAAATACCACGATCCTCGAGAAACTCTACTTCCGGGACCCGATCCACTTCGTGTCTCACGCACCGAACTCTCGTTTCTCGAGGAGCAGACCGAGGAAGAAAGGGGTCTAACAAAGAAAGAAAGAAAGCAACGAAGAAAAAGAAAAAGAAGTAGCGAAGGAAGGGGGAATGAGAAAATCGGCGCACGAGTACCTCGATAGACGGGGTCAAGCCGACTTCGGTGGAAAAGAATGGCAGCGTTTAAACGGGGCTTAAAGTCATCGCGGACGTAATCGGCCCTGTCGATCTTCGGTGGCCCTCTCCGGTACCATAATCCCGCACCGAGAAGCGGCGTCCATTCAGCGGCTCTCCACACAGCCCGATTGGCATTGATCATTGTGTCTCACACGATCGGCTCATAATAGGCCACGTCGTTTCCATCGTTCCCCGTTGCTGATACGAGAATAAAGAGTCTCGATCTTTTCGGCCTCGTTTCTCCTTCACTCTCGTGCTTCTTCTCCTTCCCATTTTTGTATCTTCGTACGTGTGTACTCTTGCGAGTGTGATCGTGAGGACCTGGAACATGGACAGAGTATTCTCCAAAGGGCGTCATCCCGAGTCTTGCAACGGGGGTGCCGCTGATAAGATCGTGATCGATGGTACGAGAGATCGATATTTCGTTTGTTCGGTTTCGGCTGGAGAAATCGAGGATTTTTCTGATTCTGGCCTCGTCTGGATTTTCTCGTATAGTAATTTAACAGCTTAGTAATATCGGTGAATCGACAAGTGACAAACTAAGAATGCAGAGGAGGAATATGACAGATACATTTCCCATTTCTTCATGGGGGAGAAATTATAAAATGTACAGTGGCAAGTAGTTCTGTGTTGTCAAAATTGTTCTTTCGGTTATTTTACTCATTTTGGTTTTGACACTTATTAGATACGTGTGATTCCATTAAAATATTGTTTGTTCCAATAGTCACAGCTTTGATTGTCATCAAACTTTGTCGTCTATATATTCGAATCCAACGGTTTCTTCTCGCTTATGGTCTTTTTCTATCAAAATATTCCTTTTTAGTCATAAAGTGACATGTAAATGGGAAGATTAACCGAAATGTACCGATCATATTTTTCCCTTGTGATTTTCAAACGTACAGTGCGTTATAGATTTCTGTTGCATAAACAGTTCCTTATAAATTTTACAATTTCACGTGAAATAGAACGATCAATTTGTATAATTTGCAAAATTCGATGATAAATTGTTATTTCGTTACCAAACTTGTTACTGGAATAAAGAGGAATTTATTGACACTGGTAACTTGACTGACTCGTGACTTCTAAAATATCGCTGATAATTAGTTCAATCGTGAAAGATGATTTTGGTGTTGGAATTTTGGGAAAGTTGAAGTCGATTATGCGCCGCAATTGCAGTCTCCCGACGATCGTAGCATCTCGTACAGAGGATTCGTTCTCTATCTTTATTTTCCTTTCTGCGAGAGCCGTTTTTCATTCCTTAGTGACTTTGGATATCAGGTTTGTGGAATCTGAGAATGTTGGTTAAGTTTTTTTCGAGTTAATTAATTGAGTCGCGTCTCTGATTTTGGTCGATAATGATCAGACGTCGGCAGTTCGGTCCCGTTCTGTGAGAGAACAAAGATTTCTATATCTAGGTAATCCCAGCTGCTTTCGATTCACCGTGAAGCGAGCAAAAAGGCCAGTGACTCAGCTCTGTAAAGAGAAATCAGGCGACAAATCGATCGTCGGACTTAATCCTACGGTTTCGTCCACCTGCCTCTCAAATCTATTTTCTATATTATCCTTACATCGGCCGAGAAATCCTTCTGGCAATCTTTTACAGTAATTACGTCAATTACAAATCAATATTTAAATTGCACACAACAGCAGAAACTTTGTTAATAATTTCCATACAAGTATATAAATAAATAGGGAATAATTGAGAAGAACAATAACAGAGAATAATTGTTCATTTTTTTCCAGACAAACAAAGCATCACTCTAGCATCTTTAATTGTCGAGTACGTTCGAAATTTTTCTAAACAAGATATTTATCATAATTTTTATATGCGTATCCGTAATTATGTGGCGGAAGATTTACATGTAATTGCAATAAATCACCAACTCGCGGATATCGTGATCAAAGATTTTATAGAACCGGTTAATTTTCAAATTCAAAAATAAATCTGAATGTAGACTTTTTACAAGGATCCCATGATGTTGCGATTTTAGCTCCCAATTACTATACGGAATGCATTATAATTTAAAAAGGTTGAAAAATTTGACAATAGTCGTTCGATTGTGCAATTTCGTCAATTTCAAAATATTCAGTGGAATAAGTGAAAGATTACCACGGAGATATCAGTTTGATAGAAGTTTCAGGAATGTCGCTATTTAGCGAACAATCACTATACCACCATAGGTGGGCAGCAGTGAAATAATTTTACAAATTTCATGGCTCCTTTTTCTAGTGGGAGGTCCTGGTGGTTTTTTGTGACGATTAACCCAGTATCGTTGAAACCCATGCCGAATTTCGTCTTCCTGTCCCACTATTTCGAATTAACTCAGCAAAATCCCGTTTCTGTCAGCCCTGCAACGCAGTGCCGTTCTAATGCCTCCCTTTCACTTCTCTATTTTACTCTTTCTCTCTGTGCACGACTGTATATTGTTATGTAACATATATTGTATAACCAGTTATCCAACGTGCGCGAACTATGAATATTAATGGTGGACGGATCATTTGCGAAATTAAATTGCCCACCAAAATGCTCATCCTATAATTAGCCGTGCAGCTCGAGCGGGCAAATTGCAGCTGGTTCGTAAGAAATATCGATCCTCTACCAAATTTTTATCGAAGAATTTATCTTTTCTGAAGATATTTTAGTATAGAATAAATCTCAAAATTTTATCTCTTTCTCTTGTCTTTAACGATTATTAATCGTTCTGGCAAGTAAAGCCAAGGTTCATTTGAATTTCAATCGTAAATTCAGCTGTTCAGAAACTACACTGATTAACAAGTTCGTAAAGTATAGGTTGATAGGCAGAAAAAGGTTTTTAAATATATCTTAGAATTTACTGTTATTCAATTATTTGTAAAATTTTACTATTCAATTTTGCAACAAGTAAACTTATGGGAGTAAGTCATTTGTTTCTTGAGAAACGAATATTTATTTATTTAATTAATCGTGTATTTCTTGAGACATTGGCAACAAGTGGAGTTGATCAAGTTGGTTTCTCGATTAATAACAATACACGTATATAATACTAGAGAAGCAAGGTTTATGAATTTTCAATTCCAGCCTTTGCTCGTCGACTACTTAAAATCATCCACTAAACAACGAGTTAAATTGGAATAATAAATTTTCTGAGAGATTAAAAACAAGAAGAATTGATTTCAATATCGCCATGCTCGTGGTGAAAGGCTACACAAGGAACTGAATGTTCTTTAAAGAGATTCGTTTGCTTATGAAACGAAATTAAATACCTGTTCACTATCGCCCAAGGGAGCATTCGTTAGCGTGGCTTAATGGCGTTGGGGCGGTTCGTTCTCGATGGATTATGGCGTTTGCATCTTCACCCGTCACGAACGAATTAATAAAGTCGCATGGACCTGCGAGTGTGGTCTCGTCTTTCTCGCGTACGTCGATGCACATCAATGAGCATTCGTTACGAGTATCGTCGTTCTCTATTTTCGTTAACTATGCTGATGAAATTCGGAAGTCATCGAATTAATGAATTCCGAGGATGAGTAGAGAACGAAGGGTAATGAGATGGTCGAACGATAAATTACGAAATAATTCTTAAATATTGTCATAAGATCAGATGGTTATTACTGATACTCTGGTACCGATGTCTGGTACTGATAATCGCGGTATTAATTGCTCTGTTGCTTTTATACAAAATTAAAACAAATTTGTTTTCAATTAAGTCGGATTAAAATACTCTCTTTTAATCCTCGAATGATATAAAAATAAAAAAATCGTTATACTTTTTTCGTATGGTTCTCGCACGGAAAGTTTGAACTCCAATACAGTGATTAAAATTTGTCTTTCAGAATTTCTGAAACTGTACTGGTTTTTTAACCAGTTTCCAAAAATCTGTACGATATTATAACGATCGAAAAAAAAGGAACGATTGGAAAGATATATTGGAATATATTGAAAAAAAAAATGATTCACCGATAGAGAGATTTATAAATGCAAGTTGATGAAGAACAAGACGAACAAACGATGAAGTTACGTAAATTTGCTTAATACGACAGCTGCACCGTCCACGGCCATTCTTCATCTCGCGTACGGGCTGTTCTTCTAGAAGTCCAGTCAAACCAGTGTAACACGAAGAACGAAGGCAAAAAGTACAACCATTGTTACTAGTTCCTGTTACCGTCTCCCGTCCACAATACCACTGCACGCTTCCTTTGCAACCGTGAAAAATAATCCGGCTTTGTCTATGATGTGCGCCACAATGCGCCACTGGTGCAAGCTATCGTATAGTCGCGGTTGAAATGCCTTTTCAGGGTAAAGTCGCGTTTTTACAAACGTACCAGACGACAAATCACACGTATATATGCATTACGTTGCACGTTGAATCGCGTACAAACGAACGATCTTTAATGACGCTGCTCTGTTTCATTCTGATCGTGGTCCTTTTTTTAACAAGCACCTAACTGAGATTTTAGAGATCTTGGGTCTCTTTTAAAAGTATTCCGATTACGAATTAAATAATTTAAAAAATTAAGAAACTTTTTGTTTGCAAGATTAATTAAAATATTTATGAGATAATTATACACGCAAACTTCGTTTTCGATTTATGAAATATGATTTATTCGTCAATTTGCCAATTGTTCCCTTAAAATTACGAGACACTAGGGATAAACATTTTGGATTGCGCGTAAAAAAGAAAATTCCAAAATAAAATGGGGAAGTTAAAAAGTATGGACTAAAATTGTATAATCCTCAAAGTATAAAAGATCAACCACTGAATGTCGATGACAGGAGCGTAACAAGACGCGACCGATGTAGAATGTCTTAAACCTTCATCCACTTCCTTCTTACAATAAAACAAACCGCAACAACCATAGACAAAAAGAAGAGGGGAAAAAAAGGAATAAAAAGTATTTCAGGGAAATCCAACATGAAAAATACAACGATCGGTAAACCAGTCGATTCGAGGACGCTTATACATCGATTTATGTCAGGGCTAATAACGCGGAATCGGGGATAGATAAGACCAGAAGCCGTATTGAAAAGCTCTTATTTAATCCGGTCGGTTCGGGTCTCAGTGTATACGAGCCGATTCAGGGGCGAATTATGGGCGTGTGTGAGGGGATTAATCACTGGACTGCGAGATACACGCGACACAGACACGCTTCCCTGCACCTACACGCGCGATTTACACGCGTGGACACGGCCCAAGGAGGTAGACACGACCGTGCAATTTCGAACCACCACGCACTTACGCAGCTCGTACATTGATCGACCCGATTCTACGATTTGTCACGCCTCTTGTTCCACACCTAGCTTTCACTGCTTTGCGGATCAGAGGGGGCGGACATCGAGTTATTAGCCTCTAACCGCGATCGACCTGAAAAGCGGGGAAAGAAAAGTTAGAGCGAACGATAGAGAGATGGATTTGTGTCCTGTATGTTCGTTCTTCGATTTTGTGTACGCGTATTTTTCTGATTTCATAGTAATTTTATTATACGAGAGTTTCGTACAGTAAGAAATACCTTTGTTCTTTCATTCTGTTAACGTTTCTCTGATTTCGCGTGTACGAACTCTGTTTTAGGGTTTTGTTTACCGAGAGATATTCGTTCTTTCATTTTACGGATATTTTTCTGATTTTGTACGAATTTTATCGTACACTTTTGTTTGCTTTTACTTACTCTTACTTGTACCTTTTTACTCACTGTATAGCTTTGTTCTTTGATTATACGGTATATATGTTTCCTGATTTTCTGGTAATTTTATTTTATAGTCTCGTGTGATAACATGAAGTATTGGTGATGACAGTTTGTTAGGAGATAGCTATTTCTCGTTTATATCGTAGAAAATCGAGTATTTCTTATTAATCTGTCTCAATGTTTTGGAATGAGATTCGATACGGCAATGTAACGAGGGATGTTGCGAATGTTGATATCGCGAACCTTGAATGAGCTCAAGGTAGAAGTAAATTAAACATATCCAGTGTTAATATGTTTGGTACTTTATTTGCACTTTTAGTATATGTGAAGAGTTTCACGTTCTGATCGCGATGGTTGTACGATCTTGTTGAGACTGAATACGGTGTAGTACGATGCTCTGATGAAGATTGTCGTAGGATGCTGTTGCTACTCTTCCCTGAAGCTCCGTCTCGTCCATATATACCAACTTTCCAAAGTTTATTGTTCCAAATTGTTTATTGCCAATTGTTTACCTTTATCCTGATCCATCGGACACTTAAGGTGTTTTTTAGCCTCTTTATTATTCCCGTGTATTTTACCAAACAATATCGTCAAAATCAACGCTTTTCAATATCTCTTATTTCGAATGTCAACCACGTTCCACCATCCAGATGAAAAATATCCTACATGTAAACCCCATAAAACACTATGGACAAACAACTCAGCACGGAAATCTGAATAATCAACTCATTGGTCGTTTCCTGGTAATCCAACCGCGAAATCGCCACGTACCATGAAAGCAAAAGGGCAAAGGCATTGGAAAAGTCATCACGACAGATATTGGCCAGTAGCCTGAATTCACAGATGGCGAGATAAAGACGAACGACAAGGTAGAAACAGAGAAGAGGAGAAGGAGAATGGAAACGAGATTCGTTCGTGAAAACCATCGAACCAACGTTCGACTATAACCTCTTTATTAATACGAATTGAAACGCGGGAATTGCTCTCGTGCCCTGGCAATTTGCGTTCAAGCTGGTCGATCGATATCCATCGGTCGTTTTTAACAATGGGCATTAATATCGATCAGTCGTAAAGACAGTGCGCGACCGTGTTCGGCCGCGCTTGATAAACCCGTTGAATTATCGCCTTTACGACACCTTAACGCTTGTCGCCGATACTTTACTGCAGCTGTTTCCCTTCTGTTATGCAGACACGTTCCTGTCATTATCGTGTGCGCAAAGAATGATCAGGATTATTACTTGTTCCTTTGATACTTCGCTCGTATTTGTTATAGATTAATTTGTATTGTTTGTGACAGTCTGTTTCTGACTGCCTGTCGCTTACGTGTATTTCCGTGCCAACTATATTGTGAAAGGAACAAAGTATTCCGAGAATGAGATAACCAGACCGCGGATTTTTATGCAGAGCTACGTTTTTGACGATATAATTGGAAAGATAGAGCCTCGATAGAAATTTGCTCCTATTTAATGTTATAAAAAGCGCACTTTGGATATTTTATACGTTTTTCCATGCTACGTACATTCTGTGTAATTTTGTATTTTTTAATGTGGTACAAATTCATAGAAATCAGTGGTATAGAGATAATTCAAAGCTTGTTAAAATATTCCTGAAGTATTTTTAATTACTCTAAAGATTTAAGAAACCTATGAAATAGAGTGGCTGCAAAGAACGTCTAAAATATTTCTGAAACATTAGCTAACTTCCTTTTACCCTTATATTGCTTATTTAATTTCCTTAACTGTTTTTCAACACTTTCAATTTTAAGAGCAAAAACTCCATCGATTTTCAGTTCAAAGAATCAGTCAGAGAATTTAACAGCGAATGATCTGAAATTGAAACTTTCAGTGAGCACGTACACAGTAGAATTAGACTGTGGTCGAACGTCGCAGTGCGAAACTAAAATAAAGTAAAGCATAGTTATACTATAGTAGAATACCCACACAGAAAGCTATACTATACTACTATACTACTTCTCAGTTTCATTGCCCCATAAACTCAATAGCAATTTTCCTTTCCTCTAGACATTTTACTTCCCTTCTTTATCGAACCAACTCTCATATTTTGAACTTTATTGTTCGCAAGAAACTTCACGTTCCCTTTGTCTCTTCTTCGTCTTGTGCCCGAACACTTTAAGTTCGAACGTGTGCCATAAAGAAAGCACAAATGACACGAACCTCATCCAGGGCCAACAATCCGTGTCAACTCGAAGTTCTCGAGCATTGATACAGGCCGATAGTTCAGCTCTGATTCGCCGTGGTTTACGGTGCAGTGGGCCAGCGGGAGGCTGCGATACTTTCTCTTAATTTATGATACAAAGCGTGGTGATAAGGGCGCGACCATAGAAATGTCGCATTTCCAGTCGGCGACACGCGAAACGTGTCGAAAGTAAGAGTCGATCGACCGGCCATTGATACATGTAGCCGCTGAGCCAATTTTCGTTTCGGTGTTTCACCTTTCCAGAAACTCGTGGTTGATTCATTAAGAAACGAATTTCATTCTGTATATTTAGGATAATAAGTTCGGTTCGTGGATGTGATGACTTCTTGTGAGAAATTTGTAGGAAGCAAATTGCATTTTGTGCGACGGTGATTTCTTGTGAGAAATTTGTGGCAAACGAATTTTACTTTGTCGGATAGCGAATTTGGTTTGCAGCGTATGGTGACCTCCTTATGGGAAATTTATTGAAAACAAATCTCATTTTTGCGGGACAGTAAATTTAGTTTGTGGAATGTGGCAATTTCTCGTAGATTGTTTGTGGGCTGTGTTTTACGTTTTATGGGGGGAAATACTTCTTGCGGATATTCCCAGTTTCTTCTGGAAAGGTGGAATTATTGAACTAAAATGTGGAAAGGGGAATGTGATATACAGAAGAAAGGATGAGCGAATGCGAGGAATGAAGAAATGTGTGGGTTGGAGAATATCAGAATTGGGAAATGAGAAAGGAATATGAATTATGAAACGTGAGAAATACAAGATACCTCCGTAATCGTGATACGACCGGAACAGAGGTGATTCCTCGTACAAAAGTGATTTGTAAAAATACTCTGTTGATTTTTGCACCCTTAAACATTCCATAAGCGTGTAACATCTCGAGTTCACTAATAAGGTCGTAAAGAGTGGCAAGTTTTTTACCTGGTAGGTTGTAAATCACGGTGAATTCACGACGAAGAAGTTCTTGCTAGACATCGATGATCTCTTGTTAACGCGATAAATATCGACGTTTTGTCAATTAACGCAACACTATCTCGCATATAAAACACCATAACAACGAATAATTACATACAGGAAATCAAGGTATAATATAAGCTCGAGTCGATGTAGATAAACTAACAGCCGGAAGTAACGCGAGACATTTCACGCGGATAAAGTTGAAATAAATATTGTTAAGGTATAAACCGATTATGAACATAGGTGGAAAGTTGCAATGAAAAAGAAATTGTGTAATACTAGTTTCTGTCGGAAATAGAACATCGCGATGTTTGAGAAGGAAAGGAAGAATAAAAAAGAGGAACTGGATTGGATCCTGTTTTCTGTCCGATATAACTATAACTTTGATGCGTAGGTTGATACATCCGGTTATTTTATCAACATATTCAAAGACTAAGTGCATACTTGATTTCAAATAGAATGAATAAAATTAAAGGGTGCAAAAAGCGAATGAGGAACTTTAACGGATAAGTCTCATCCAACAAAAAGAAGATAGTTAAATATAAATCCCAAAATACGAATATGATAGAAAAAGCGATAAGAAATCCTAATTACGAGAATTAAAGAATTAAGAATTATATGACTTTTGAGAAACACGAGAAGACATAGAACATTGCATCTATGTACAAAAATTACGAAGATATTTCTTTTTCCCTTCATTCAGATGAAATTTACAAGCTTCACCAAGATCTCTATGCATCTGAATTTAATACCGGAAACGAATATTGAAATACCAAGCGTCGAACTATCGCGAAGCGGACAGGAAGTGGCGCTGGTAAAAAAGCTCGTAGCTTTTTCAATTCCGTCTCTGTTGTTTGCTCGCGACGCCCTCGAAACTTCCGCAAGAAGCTGTCCCGATAATTTCTTTGGAATCCGGTTAATTTTTCCGCCGGCGGAGAAACACCACGGCCGTACCAACATCCACGTAATCCCGTGGCCGAGGTTCTTCCTGTGACCATCGGAATCAGGCGTCCTCGTCTTTCATCCCGCCACTTTCTTGCGTGCATTCCGCTCGGCGCGAGCACGCTGTGATCGTCGCTCTGATCGGTAAAACCGAGTCTAACAACCTGTCCACCGTCCTGTCAATCTATGCCACTATTATGTCGAAAGAATTGTTGGATTTTCGTCATTTCATCATTTACCTATCGGCTTCGCCTTTGTGTTAATCTTAGCGTTTTTACTTTTGATCGAAGGACGAAAAGATCTTATTTCTTAATGTTTTCCGATGTTATATCTATACCGGTTCAGAGATCTTAAGATTCCAAAGTAATAAGAAAATAATCTTTAAAGTGATTTCGTGACGTATTCAATATAAAGTCATCGAATTAATTTGTAAAGCTAATATTTAGATATCTGTCCATAGAAATATACAAACTAAAATTTCTATTTCCAATATCAGTAAAAAATACGCCTTGGTTAATTTTCAATAGATAATTAAATTTCATACAAATTCCTCGTATAAGTATAACGTTCATATCGTTTGATTTTTCTTCGGAATTTTCAATATCTACACATTTATTCCTTGCAATTGTCAAATATAATTCTGTTTGCAACACGACGCCGATATTTCGTACCATTTACGTACAAAATCTTTTTTTCGGGTAACATGGCCTTCGAAACGCTTCGGAAAAATTCGACTGCAAAATACGGTTTACTTTGATGACGTTCTTAGAATCTAGAACTTATAATCGGGTATTTCATCTTCGCGAAACATCGTTAAATCAGAAGCCACGAGAAGAAGCTGCTATCGGTGTTGCGGCTGTTAGGATCCCTGGATCCTTTATACCATGTTTCCGGTCGCGCGGAGGCCGCACGTGACTTCGATACTCTTCGCTTCACCTCAGCTTGCTACCTGTCCCAATTTAATCTATCCGGGGTCCCGACCAGTGGCGATTACCACTGCTGCAGCTCACAACCGCAGCTCTGTTTCGTCTACACGTGTAAATAATACAGCAGAGGGAATGCTAATATCGATATTATAATACGACGGGTTCATAGTAGCGCCCCGAATTATGCCCCCGTTCGAAGATCGATCAAGATCTCACACCTGAAATCACTTTCGGTTACTCCCGTGTGATTCGTGATTCGATCAGCCTTCCCTTTTCGACCACCCGTTGCACCCTTTCGTCTTTTTCTTCCACCGTTCTGGTTATTTTTTGCGAAGAAACTGGTTTATCTGCTCGAATCTTCGATATCGAAGATTTCAGACTTATTCTTTTATTTTATTTTTAAACAAATGTCAACGTTGAATATAGAAACAATAAGTTGCAGCAACAGCAAAGGAAATAGAAATCCGTGTGGACGGGGAAACGAATATGGTAACTTTCGTGAAGAAGCTTTGCATATCTTTTATCTTTGGTATTTTAGGCAGAGATAAGAATCGAGCGGAGATTTTCTATAAGATCGAACGCGGCCCGTTAAAGATGATTATGCAATCTGAAGCGGGGCAATTTGCATCGGGAAGCTATTTAGCCGGTGGCAAGGCAACGAGAATAACGGGTTAGGGAGGACGCGCGATGTCGCCGTGGATCGTGACTATGCTAATGACGGATCACTGGGTTCATTCATAAGAGAAGAAACTCGCTGAATGGACGAAAGACCCTGGCTTGGCCTCGGTAGTACAATGTGTCTTGAGAACCGTGACATACAGTGGTGGACAGAATGGAAGTTTTAACGATGAAACGAAGAAGATATTTTAAAAATACAAATTTTACAAAACTGAATTATTATAGTTATAAGCAACGAACGAGGCAATGGCACGTAGTAAACTGACATCCACGAGGAGTTACTCAGCTGAAGGTGTGGTAGCTGTAATTGATTGCGTCGTAACTGTAAAATTAATTGTTCGTTCAAGCGGAGCATGTAGCAATAACGAATAAATAGTATAATATATTACGATCCTCGGCATGTGATCCTTTTTGTTTTTTTGCCATTTGGTGCTTGTGCTACTTTGTATCCTTATCAAATCGTTACATCGTCACTAAGAAACAGATAAAAATTAGAAAGCAATTGAATTGTGTTAAACAAATACGTATAACATACTTTCATCACTTTTGATTAATCTTTAAGAATAAGGTAACAAAATGATAATTAATAAAAAACGAATTGTGTCAGACAATTATATATAAAGAGTGGTTGGTAACTGGTGGTACAAGCGGAAAGGAGGTGATTCTAAGCGAAAAAAGAAGTCGAAAATATAGAATAAAAATTTTTCGTTTGAGGCTTTGTTTTCGAGAAAATCGACTTTGAATTTTCGCTCGGTACGCGTGCACTTTATCACGTCTCGTTATAACGGATCTCACTGTAGATCGTTGTCTCGATTGACGTTATTTTTTTAATTTAAAAAATTTTTAAATTTTTTAATTTTTATTCTATATTTTCGACTTCTTTTTTTACGTAGAATCACCCCCTTTCCGCGTGTACCACCAGTTACCAACCACCCTGTATATATATTTAATATAAACAAGAGTCTAAATATAGGGTATCACGATATTAATCGACAAAATAAAACACAACTAGCTATCCCTTAGTATGTTTTACTTGCCGAACCAAATGTATCTGCGTGTAGTCGTGTCTTGTCGTTTCTCACAGACTGTAACATTAAAGCATAAAGTGCACACGTATATTTATATTTGCAATGCATGGCGAATAAATCTCAGCAAAATTTTGAAGAAAACACATCTTCCACCAAAAGAATGTGCAAAACCCACGTAACGTTTCTAAGGTTCATGAAAATTCAGCATATAAACACCGAAATAAAAAGATACACTCTGCAAACGGTACAAACTCTATTGAAACGTACGACAAACCATAGTAAGTCGAACGCGCGACGATTATTGTAGGAAATGTTCGTTTTGTACGTTTTGTCCGATGCACCGTCCTCTTTGCAGCGAGACGAGATCGAAAGTTTTATTGAATAGATCGTTTTAATGAAAGAGGAGAGGATCGTGGTCGGTTCAACAGGTGTTTCAAGCCCGGCAATCGATCGTAGCGTCGACGAAGCTTTCTGCTTCTGGCCATGTCCGAGCGAGCCGACCTCGTAAAAGATGCAGTGAATCGGTGGTCGATAATTAAAGCGACGATCAAAGGAATCGCTTTTCCAGCCGTGACACACCGGTGATTGGCCAGCTGGTGATTAAACGATCTTGTGTCACAGCCACGATTCTTCGTGCTGTTCATGCTCAACCACGTTTCTTATCGGGGCGGACCGAATTGTCCGCGCGAAAAATTGCGCGCCGTGTCACGCTTCGTGAAATCGCATCGCCATCGTGTTCAACGCTTGTTTTTGGACGAGGCCAGCGGCAGCCGACAATGGGAGTTTCTTCTCGAGTTCATCGAGGAATACACTATGAGTTCCAGTTATTCTTCGGGAAGGAACACTTTGCTCCGCTTCAGGTGCGTATTACGGTTAGAAAAATGGAAATCGAGGCGTTTCGATTCTTTAATTACCCCCGAGTGGTTTAAAATCGTTTTCTAGCTGAACAGACAGAGGGGCCGTGGGATTTTCAGATAATTTCACGGTAACATAGAGGCTTTAATGAGTAATCGCCGAGAATAAAGCAAGGGCACCAAGATCGACGAAAGTCGATGCCGTTCCCTTTCGACTGCGTCCACAGATCAATTGCAGTAAAATTGGCCGACTGTAAGTTCTCGAATCTTTCAAAAACTCGAGTTAACATTTGATAAAACACCTGAAATAAGGGCAACAAGCCAAAATTAACATTTTTCCTATCAATGTAATATGCTTGATAAATGTAATGCAAATTGTTCTAATTATTTAACCTAGTATATATGTATTACAAAGGGAATAATGATTAATTGTTACATAAACCATCAAATTTAAAACTTCTATAAAAGAGAAAGACATAGATACAAAAATAAAATCCGCTAGGAATAAATTCCAGCTAAGATAAAATCTATTATCTATAAACTCTAACAGAAGCGAACCTCGTTATTCCTATCAACGGTCATCAACGTTTTCAAAATTGCAACACTAAACACTCAGTCCGGCTGTCGAGCCAAACGATATCACAAACGTTCATTGTTCACCGGCTGTGGGGAAGCAAGAACGATCGAATCTATGCGATCGATCGCAGGGTGGAATCACGGGACGTCGACGACGTTACCTAGAAGCATGCAGAGAGCTGTTCGTCACGGTCCAGAGACCGCAACCCTCGGCTCTCGCGCCAGCAAACTGAACAGACTTTGTCGAACCGACGTGAGACAGGTGCGACCGAACACCCTCGTTTCAGCCTTTATCGCTGCTTCGTGCCACTGGAAACGATACTCTATCGTTGCCACCTGCGGACAATCGCTGCCCTTTTCCATCGATTTCCTGTGGATCATGCTCGCCTCGTGATCTCAGACAACCTGTTGAGATGTCTTTTCTGGTGAACTCGTTGGAGAGAGTACTTCTTCTTTTTGCTTACGGCCTGGTGAATTGCAACTTTGTTGCAGATGATGAGTCGAGAAGAACGAGTCGGATATGTTGGAGCAAAAATGTGTTTGTAGTTTGCGGCTGAAGATCGTTGACTGAGATGCTTCTTCACGTTCGGCTCTTCCTTTTTCAGTGTTTGTTGCCATGGGTCGATTCTTTTTTCGTGCAATTCTTAAGTGGTATCGTTGGTTAAGCCGGTTGCTTCGATTAGATTTAATTCCTCGTAGGTAAATATTTTTTTTAAATTACGATATATATTATAAATAAAATAAAATTTTCGTATATTCATGCATATCTTTGCTACACTTTATAATAATTCAGTTACACAGACCAACTAGTGTTTAAGATTTTTTTAAATAATGATATCACACAGTATTAAACTCTTCGTTTTAGAACATCTTATAAAACATAATCCTTGTGTGTATATTTTCTAATCCAAAAGATGGGCTAGTAAAGACAATATTAAAGTCATCGCACGATACTGGAGTTCCCGTTCGAAAAAAATTCATGAATAAAACAAAATCAAGGAATCTCGAGAAAAGCAAGAATAAAATAATCTTTGCCGATCTACGATACGATTCCACAAAATCTCCACACAATGGGCGCCACCGACGTAGCTAACCTTCGCTTCCGGTCATCTAAATCATCGAATTCGGCGACGATATCTTACATCTCGCTAAACAAATACCTTCAACGTCCGGTAAATTTGCTTTCTCCTCGCACATCGTGAGTCGTGGATCGTGGACACGCGTCGCCGACGATCCTATCGATGGACAGGTGCGACCAGGTGCAAAGTTGTTTTCAGAAGCGTGCCGACTACGAGCTCCTAAACTTTATCAGGTTGTCCCGGGGCCGGTTGAAACGGGAGCGAATGCGATCAGACCGATTCCTATCTGAATTTGTTGCAATAACTTGTTCGTGTATCTGGTCGTGTCGCGATCCCTACAGATAAATGTCGCCTGCCGGAATTCACAACTCGTAAAGTCGATGACGAGGCGTTGGATTTATCGAGCCTGTTGTTAACGATCACACGATCTTCCAACGTGATCGTTTGCCTGAGTTTATTGGCTGCCAATTATTGGCCAACCGACACGCGTGTGATTTTTCGAATGATACTTTATTATGGATATTAATTTCATTAATTTTAAATTATTAAAAATTCTTTTTTCAAATTTACGAGATATTTATTCGTTAATTTGTCAGCAGTGATTTTGATAGATTAGATAGTGTTTCGTATTACATTTATGAGATGTTTCTGAGAATTGGTGTTCTTATGAATATAAAGATATGCTTCATGGTTTAGTTATCACGATAAGTATCTTATCCTGGACTTAAATATTTTTCCTTTTTTCCATGGTTAAATGTCACATAAATGCGTAAACATTCGCAGTTTTGTGATTTCCTTAGTGGTATTTGTTTAATACTTTGATACACTGAAAATAGGCTAGTACCGAATTTCTGTACCGAGGATTGATAAAATATGGTTTTTTTAAATAAAATAACAAATAATTTAAAGAACGTGCAAGTGGATAAATAAACAGTGGATTTAAAAAAAACAGAAAACAAGCCTGTATAGTAAAGTACATTCATTTTACTATGCAATAAAATATAGAAATTAGTAATTATATAAATAGCGAGTACAATTACCATTCGATATTATGAAAATAACATCCGATCTTCTCTCTATAACTTTTTATTACATTTCACGATTATTACCCAGGAGGAGAAATCTTCTAAGAATTCTGATTTACTAATTAAAAAGAGTACGACCAAGGGACATTAAGTATCAACATTTCCTATTATCATCGTTCTGATTCTCACAAATTCCTTCGTGTAATAAGATGATCGCCGTGGAGTCTTCGTTGGCAGTAAGTTTAAGCGTTAGGTAATTTTCTTTCGACACGGTAATAACGTCGATGACAACTGAGCGCTTCCCAGTACGACCGATGCTTCTCGGTTGGTTTTGCATCGTTGTTTGCCCGTTTGTCGTGGTCATCATCCGTTAGGAAGAATCACAATTCGCTAAGATCTTCGCCGTGGGAGAGTCGTTCGATCTGGATCACCACGAGAAGAATCGCTTCGGGTAAATCGATCCCGCGGCGCGTACCACCGGGTCTGCGAGGTGTGTCACGGTTACTTGGCCAAGAAAACGTTTAACGCTCGACGAAATCGATGAAAACAAAGTCCATCGTGTTCCGGACTCTCAGCAAATTTTTCATCTCCATCGACCGAGTTTAATTTAATTACGATTCTATTCGAAACCTTATGACTTTCCTAAATTTGTTAATTCAGTAATCGATCGCTTTATTAATCACGAAATCAAGGATTAACAGTTATAAATTGATTTTAGTTTCACATCAGCTAGTTCCAACGTGAGAGTAACGTAAAGATGGTTACCTGATCTTAACGTGAGAATAAGGTAATTTACTTTTTTACAGAAATGGAAGAATATACGCTACAGCGGAAGGATAAATTTTTGGATCAATAAATTGTTATGTTATAAAATTTAGATGTCGTTGGCGAAAGTATGAAGAGAAGAATTAAAAGCAGAAGAAGGACTTTACTAACTATGTTGGTTGTCGAATGTTCTCGTTGGCTCATAGCATCCGCCTGAAACGAAAGTAGGATGATGCGTCTAACGTTGGGCTATCATTTATACAGAAAACGGAGGTGGCCGAGCACAATTTTCACTTCGTTACGGGAGTGAAATTTCTTTTGCATGCGCCGCGCTATTCCGCGCGGAATCGCGTGCAAACGGTCGCGATGCGACCCGATAAATTCGCTTCGGACGACTCGCGCATGTTCGCCGCAACACCGGCGCACGCGAGTCTTCTGACCGGACGTAATTTCACGTTGGAACGTCTTCAATCTTTCCCTTCCTCGTCGTACGTTCTCCGCAAATAAATTCGATAAATCGAATCCCTTGTGTTGACGATGTTTGCCAAGCATCGACGATGTTTGAAAAATTGTGGCATTGGAAATTTTATATTTTGGGCAAGTTGGTTTTATACGATTTGCATGATAGAGTGTTCAAAGCATATAGATTCAGTACAGAGAGTTAACTTTATGGTATCTTGAAGATAGAATGGTGTCATGAAGTAAGATTTAATGTTATAGTTCTCGAGTGGGAAGCTTGATCATTCGACATGTTTGTAGACATTACGTTTACGAAACTTTATTGCGACAAATGATGGAATATTCTAGTAGAAAAAAACAGATATCGTTCAAGGAACGACATCTATCATATTTTCCTAGATGGTTTTCTATATAAATTAATTGATTCCTGGAATTATTAAGTTTGTGATTAGAAATGAAGAATCGATCAACGAAGTAGTTAAAATATTTTAGATCAGTTTAACATATCTATGACAGGCAAGATTTCTTTATTAATTCAAATAACTGAGAAAATTGCTTGGAATTGCCTTAAACATTATCCATTAAATTCAAACTTGAGAACGATTCGAAGAAGGTGGAAGAAATTGCAAGTTGAAGTCTGCTTATCATTAAATTTTGATATTAAGACTAAAACTCTGTGTACCTACAACGATCTGTATAATAACTAAGGCGTGCTCGATCAACCAGGTAATTAAATACTACCATTACTTTCATATCCAAGAATCGTTTCTTCAAATCAATCTAAAAACTCACTAAACTCAACAACAAGAAGACCAAAGAACAAGCAACGTTCGAACCGTGGGGTCCACCTGAAAGCCCCATTTGCTTCCACGTAAAAGACCGTTCAACCCAGTAAATGGCAAAGGATACGGTGCCGAACAGGTGCACGAAAGATCCGCCTAAAAAAACCCGTTCAAATCAGTCTGAACAGATTTCGAGTGGTCACATCCTTTATCTCCTTAATCGCTCCCCTCGGCAACGTGTTCAACCTCGAGGAGATCCATCCGAACTCCATCCCCGGATCTGCGTCGTTTCTGAAAGCGGAAGCGGCCATGGTGGCGGTGGCCAGGCCCGGTGACGAAAGGGAGCCAAGGTGAACGAAACGTAAAGAAAGCAGAAAAAGCTCGGAGAAACAGAGAGAACGAGGAACGTCGCCGCCAGGCAACGAGGGGGACCAACTTACGAGGAAGGGTTCTCGGGGGCAGCGACTACGAGGACTACGATGCAAACAAAAAAAAAAAAAAAAGAAATGGGGAACGCGATTCGAAAAAGCGAGACGGAGAATCGGGCCCCGGATGAGACGAAAGAGGAGAAGAAAAAGGGGGAAGGAGAGAAAGAGAGAGAGACGAGGAGAAGCGATGTGTACGTTTCCTCGGCAGGGAGCCTGGCCAATCGGAGCACGGTGGGCGCCGCGGGTAGGAGGAGACAGTTCCGCGCCGACAGGCGACGTAATCACCCGCGGCCGTGTTCGCCGTTGCTCTCTGGCCCCTCCGGGCCCTCTTCCCTCTCCCTCCGCCCGTGGTTCGGGCCCCTTCAGCTCCCTCCACGAACACGACACGAGAGTGACCCCACCACGGACCCCAAGGAGCTTACGTAGCCACGACGGTCACCGACCAGGTCGCGAACTTTGATCGCGGTTTCTACTTTATCCTTCGATTAAAATGATGCCTCGGCAGGTTCCTTCATTTATGGTTGTAAGTGGGGTCGTAAAATGTTTGTGGAACGTTTGCAATGGTTACATTGGGGGTTTTCATAGGGTAGTTTCAGAGTTCGGCAGCTTCTGATAATGGGTCCTTCATTTATGGCTATAAATGGGGTCGTGGAATGTTCATGGAACGTTTGCAACGATTATACTGGGATTTGCATAGGTCTGTTTTAGAGTGGATTTGTGAAACAAGTGGAATTGAAAGGATGTTGGTTTAAAGTATTTAACTAGTTGTTTGACGTGGTCTTTAGATGTATGCGGAGAATCGTAGTATTATTTTGGCAGGTTACGTAGGTAGGATTGTTTTACAGTGGTATTGTGAGATTGCAATTATTGGAATAACATTGGTTATACATTTGTAGCAGATGTTTGAGAAAGTCTTTGGACGATGGTTGTAAATCAGTGAATTGCTGAAGAGGTTGAGAATGATAGTAATTTTTAGATATTTGTACGATGCCGTGGTGGTTATTTTGGAGAGTTGTATAAGACTGTTGCATAAGACTGTGTAAGATTGTTTTAAATTTGGATTATGAGACAACAGGAATTGCGATGATATTGCTTAGAAGTTTGAAGTGGATGATGATCGAGGGTTGGTGATTGGTGAAAACTGAGGGAACGTTTAATAATATAGTTACTGATAATAATTGAAGTAAATCGTAAATCTACAACTTAATGCGGTATCATAAAGATTATAAAGAAGCGTAATAATATATATCAGGATGATACATTTAAAACGACTCTCGATAAAACCCTGTTAAATACTTATTCACTGTCGTTAGCTACCGAGGATTTGATATATGCGTATCAAAAAACGATCACTGATATTACACATGAAGAGACATACGCGTGCTCGTTTACGTCATGTCGTCTTGTGCAACACCTGGGATCAGTGTCCACTATAAACGTAGCCGCGAGCAAGAAACACTCAAGTGTTTGGTCGATTGATAGGAGAGACAGGTTGGTTAAGAGGTCGTTAGGAGGCTAACAACGTCTTTACGTTTGACACTTTAACCAGAAGAAATGTACAAGCTGCTCGTTATTCAGGATTTATTCATTAGCGAAACGCTGTTCCTGTTCCTTCTTATTTACGACGGAGAAGAAATCCAGACGATTTATGAAACTCAATCTACGATTCGTAATATAACTAAGCTAATTAATTTGTAATTTCGTATTTACAATTTTCTTTTGCTTCGGTAGCAATCAATTTTTATTGTAAAATATTACGAAACTTCTTTAAATCTTGAAGCTTAACCGCTTAAGAATCGAGATGATCTCGCGCGCACTGCATCATTCCACTTTATACATTCACGAGGCTGTCTCGTTTCTCAATTTCTTATCCGTTTATTTATAAATATTTGAAATATTTGAAAAGATTCGAAGACTCATCTAAGGCTTAAATATTTTGCCTATTTAAATAATTTGCCTAGAATTATCTAACGAAAAGTTAGCCAATTAGTATCCACAAGCATCTGGGCCATTTCTATTCTATTTCTACTTTTCCATCCTTGTAGACGTTCTTAATTTTCGCCTAACATATAATTATGAAATGCAATGAGCTCTTAAAAAGAAAATTTCCTGAAAGTTGGGTAGCCCGTTTACCGGCCGATCAATTAAAAATTCTGGAATTTCGAATAAATTTCACGCAGCTGCCAACGAACGCCGAGACCTTCCTCAACTTCCTGTTCGCCGCGCCATGCCGCTTGAAAATCCGGGGACCGAACGTGGCGGACCGGTTGGTGCCACGCTCGATCGGGGTGTGTAATTTCGTGTTATTTTCTCATTACACTGAAGCAACGACGAAGATGGGATGTTGCCAGCGGCTGCGTAATCCAGTGCCAAAAGATACCGATGAAGGCGTTGAAACGATAAGTAGCGTACCGTCGGACCAAAACGTGAAATGGGACCACCGTAGTCACACTTTCATCACAACGTGAACTCGTCCTTAGTCGATCCTTTATTATTTCAGGATAAAAATGACGGCATTGTTTTAACACATTCGAGACCGATGTATCTTTTACAAAAATTTTTCAAAAATATTTCTGTATAAATATGGAGTCGCGATCTTCACACCTTCATCACCTGAATTCGTATTTAGTCGATTCTTTGTCACTTTGCGTTAGAAATTAAGAAATTGATGTAATACATTTGAGATCGATGTATTTTTAGACGAATCTTTGTATCTTTTTATACAACTATGGAATTACGATTATTCACACTTTCATCGTCCGAGTTCGTCAGTAGATATTTTATTATTTTACGTTAAGAATTAAGAAATTGGTTTAATACATCGAAGATTGGCGTATTTTTATAGAAAATTTCATATTTTTCTCTATAATTATTGGATCACAATATTCACACCCTCAAGTCGTGCGAACTCACCGTCGCTCGACCTCCTTTCAGTTCACAGTCAAAATTAAGAATTCGTATTAATACACTGGAGATCGATCCAAAATATTTTAACAAAAATCTTTCTGCGTTTCTGTACAATTATGACTAATAATTACGTATAAATATAACAATTTATGGGAATTACAGAGACCAGTAGTTTCTGAAATCTCCAGCTGTGTAAAAGATCATTAATTATTCTTTATTATTCATATAATTCGGAGTACATTATATATATCTTGTAAATAAAGAATAATAATTGATAATGAAAGCAGAATTTTCAATGAATCGTTCAGTTTGTACTTAATTTTTGTAAAAGTTTTTCAAAAATAAGATCTCATGTTTTAGATCTGTAAAGGTGACTGTTCACAATGTTATCTATAACAGATTCTAGTTGTCTCGACGATGTGCTCGACAGTGACGACACGGTTTTTCTACTACTTTCTCGGTCGAACCAGGTAAGCCACAAAAAGGAGATAATGGAATCTAATCGATTCAATTCCCGTTCGTAGGAAATTGTTTTCTCGTTGTCCCGATCATACTGCATCGCGTGGCTCAGTGATTTCGTAGCGAAACTGTTATTCTACGCTCTGAATTCACCGATCTTCTCTCCGGTACTTTCTCATCCAACCAACTACTCATTACGCTTACCTATCGGTGAACGGATGAATCAATTTTGTCAATAGACTAGTTTCAAAAAGTATTAATATTCTATTCAAATGTTCTCAATGGTATATACGTCTTCCATATCAATTAATTTCTTTGATGCTCTATCGATCTCGTTAAAGATAATTCCAACATTTCTCAAAATCAATTAATTCAACTTTCTGATTTCAAAACTGTCCAATTTTTGGGTTCGAACATCGTGGGTTCAAAGCGTAATCATCAATTCGTTGCCTTTTTGCAATTCTTACGTACAGTTTCCGTCAACTTTTATCACACATCTTGACCTGTTATTTTGTTCGGATACTTTTCCTGATAATTTAGATCGATTATTGAACCCCATACGGAAGTAGCAGGTGCCCTAATACCTTTGAACGACGATGTATGTATACACTGCACCTTTAATTTTAACAGCAACTATGTATACTAATCTTCGCTATTAAAACATAATAATAGCTTACGCTTCTCGATTTTACTAAAACAAATAAACATTGCAAACTTTTCGAGGTCCTAATTCGATATCCGTAGTCTGTATATAAATGGCCACTCAATTAAGCTCTGTCCCATGAATTTACATTCCCCTATCAGTCACCAATTATCGGTAGCTAACCACATTACGCCGTGGAACAAGTATAATTAATAAACCGGGCTCGCAGATCCGGGGATAAGAATTCTCGCGAGCTGCTAGATGATAATGAATTCACGTACGAGGTAAGAAGAGTAAAAAAAAAAAAAAATGGAGAAGGAGAAGGGAAGGGAACGGGAAAGGAAGAAAGAACGAGTAAAAAAGGGGAACGTAGTTGGATACACGAGGCTGGCTTGAAAGACATTACCTACCCTACGTCCGGCAGGGCTGAAAGAAAGAAAGAGGGGAAAAAAACGAAAGAAAGAAAGAAAGAAAGGTGCACCTGCTGGCGGTGCTACATTTGCTGACCTACGATTACATCGACATTTGCTCCAGGAATCGTTTTCCCGGTCAGATATCGATCTAAGCGGTTCACTCTGGCTCGCGACGATCCATTTTCTGCTAATCTGCGATCGAGAGTTTTCACGTAATTCGACACCGTTTCGTGCTGTTCTATCGTCGTGAGCAACGCGAATATCAGACATCTTGATGCTGTTTAAGTTATGCCGGGCAGAATGGCGGCTCGCTCGCGAGAGATCCTTCTTCGAGGGATTGATTTGGCTGTTTTGGATAAAGTTATAATGGCTGGTGGAGCCTAGAGGAATTTTGTTCGATGAAATAAAAGTTCTGGTGTACTGATAAGCAACTGTAATCAACTGGAGTGAGAATGTTAGTTGAAATTGTCAGTATTCAGAGTTGTGTTTGAAAAAAACAATAGTTTATATATCGGAAATTGATCACTGGTAAGAAGAGTGGTTGTAATTGGTGATTTGGATTCGGAATTAGAGTTGAGGGTACGAGGCAGTTAATGTAATTAGTTTGAGCGAAGAATGGACAAGGGTTTTTGAAAGGAAGGTTTAAAGAGGTCCGAAGTAGCGTTGAAATTCGAATTTTCAAAGCTTAATTAACCTTTGAAATTTCCTTCTCAATCTTATTCATTTTCACATTAATTTCTCGTTTAGTTGAAACACCGTGGATTCTGTCCTTCCGACGATCCAACGATTCACATCGACGCGTCAAAACTTCCATTCCACCGCAAACGAAATGGCCTGCTTTCACTCCAACAGGTACTTCCAATTTCTATTTTCTACTCCTCACCGACCACTACCGCTACGAACATAATCGGCGTCCACAGGGCACATCGTCCACCACCGGTTCACGCCCCTTCACAAACCCAGAAAACACTTTTCTTATCTCTACTGACACGCCAGCAATCAGAATCGATACTTGTTGTCAGGATTTTTCATTCTCTGTTCTGCTGACCGCTTCATTTACACTATCAACAGGGCAATTGGCACGTTCAGGGGCGAAACAACACGTTGCACACCCCTGCGAGCGTCATTTTCCCCTGTCTCATCGAACGTGATGCGTTTATCTCGTCCAGTTGCAGGACCCCTCATCCTCTCAGGTGGCAATTCACGCGTTCACATCTCGCCTCGAGCGTCTATTTCGATCCTCAGCCTATAAACGATCTCTATCCTCCTGCTCGAGCCAACGGAATTATCTCCTCCCTGCGAATTATCCCCGTGTTCCGATGCTTAATAGCCGCGTCCAACTGCCTAATTTGCTAGACGATGTGGATTCGATCCATTACGGACCGTTCGAGAAGATTTACGGGTTGTCGGAAATCGAACACGCTATGATCGGAAAGATATCGCGGTATATTCTTGTGTATTGATTAATCGCGATGACACACGTACGGAATTCTTTTTCCATTAAGTATTTTTCATAAAGTAGTTACACTACATTTTGGATTAACTAAGAAAACTCGACGACAAGGTGTTCAAATTCATGATTTCTATTCTAATTGGGTAAAATGAAGCTCGTATAAACATAGTATCGTTGATCCTGAACTTCGGTTGACGATCTTCCCAAATCAAATAAAAAATTTACATATTTGGTAAAACATTTTCCAAGAGCATTTAAACGTATTGCAGGCGCCTAAAAAGTGCAATTTCTATCGAATTCCAGAGGACTCGTTACCAGATTGCGGGTATCTATGCAATTTTATAATTTTATCAACGTAACTAGGGAGGTACTTAAATAAAAATTGCTTCTGCTCTCCAAGTATCATAACTAATTTCTCACATTTTATATACTTTCACATATCATTTGTATTCTTACACATCTTTGCATCAAACTTTGCGCCAACTATTCGCAGTCTATTCAAATATCCTCTCGCTATTCACTCATCGAAAACCATCCATCCATTTCCTATTAGATTGTTTCTTCTTAGATCTTAGATACATTTATACAGAAATATTTATTATATCTAGATAAATGTATTCCTAAAGACCTACTTAAAGGCGTCCTTTCGCTCGCGAACGGTTGTTGTCCCTTTATCTTCTCCATATCTGACTCAAGAAACAGAAAGAACCATCCGATAAGAAAGAGAAAGAACCATCGGACAAGAAAAGGCTGTGGCTACCGGTGTTGCGTGGAACGAGCCGGCGACGTGATCGTGACGAAAAGGGACGAAAAGGGCCCCGCCCCTGGCCTGGCCCAACTCGTTACAAGGCGTCAGGTGCCCGGGACCGTTGACGCGGCCGTTACTATCCATCCCCGTAATAACGCATGCCGTTAATAAGAGCACACACCGGGGAAGGAGGAACGTGCGTGTCTTCGAAGGAGCCCTTAGTCGTCGTACGAGCCATGTGCTCACCTTCGCGAACGGTGAAGGGCGTTTAACGGTCGAACATGTCTCGATAGTTCACGGCGAACACCAGCTGATCCACGTGTTCCTCCCTATGGTACTTTCGACCATGTGTTTCCCGCGCTTCCACCCCCGGAAACTTTACGATCGCCTCTAATGGACGATTCTTCCTTTTTTGTTCCTGTTTTCTTTATGAATAGTTTTAAGTCGATGGACAGAGGGTTTATTAGCGAGGGGTTAGAAGTTAAATTAGGTTGTTCGTGTTTTACAAGAGACTGCGGTGTTGGGCATACTTGTAACTTCGTAGTGGAAGCGTTCTTCATGGATATTTTATACGTACGGGTTTGACCGGTCTTATTCATTTCGAGCGGGTAAGATTCCGTAGAAGACGAAAAAGATAAATGTTCTTAACGTGGCAGGGAAATTGGCTTAAAGCAGCCATGTTGCTAGAATTGATCGCTGCCAAGTATGAGTTATATATCTAATAGGAATTACATCGCCGATGTTTCGTTAATATACCACAGGTAGCTTCTTTAGGAGTCAAAGAACGCGCTGATATTGTGGAATATGCTCAAAAACCTTAAATTGGAACGATTCTATGAATCCAGGCTGAGGAAACCTGACTGATTATTATCTATAGAATCTTTTGATGCGTGACCTATTTCTTATCGAAGGCACAACGAAAGCAATATTCGAGGAATTCTCGAATCCCACGGCTAATGACGTTTGATAACTCGCGACAAAGAAACCTAGCGAGTAAAGAAACGAAAATACATCTGCGAATGTATATCGCTGAATTCTTACACAGCGATCAATCAAGCCTAACCACATCTCGTCTGAAATAGTCCAATGATCGTTCGAATCTAAGTTGAATTCTCCAAATATCTTCAATTTCTTCACACTATTCGACGAATGCGTCTGAAGCTAGTAAAAAGCTATTAGAGTCGGAGGAAAGAAAACGAGCAGAGGTTAGCATTAACGCGGGACCAATCGTCTATTCCGGATATTACAGGGTCGAACGAGTGGAAACGCGACGAGGGAACGTTGCACCTTACACCGCCGCCACCAGCCAGGAGGAACAGGTGCCACAGCTGTTTCAGCAAGTGCAACGAACAGCGGAGGATAGAACGCGGCGGCCGCTATTAGAACTGTTGCAGGCTGGCCGTCTCGACCAAAAGGGGTGCATAACTATCCGAGGTGTTGCGAGCATATACCTTTTTACACCGGCGACCGTTGAACCAGCCGGACAGGATGCGTGTGCTCGACTTTTCATCTGGTACGCACATCGTTAAATAGCCGGCCGAGACGTTTTAATATTCTACGAGGCCTGTCTGCCATCGAGTTTCGGGGGCAAAACGAGGCTAATGTTTCCTCGAATACGTTAAGAATTAATTACGGATATGTTATGTTCCAAGTAAGTCTCGTCTTTATAGATCGTAGCACATTATGGATGTTTATGGAATATTTAAGAATATTCATGGAATATTTTCAGTTCTACGTATATTTATGGAATATTTTCTATGGAAAGTATTCTGGGCAAGATTTTTTTATATTTTCTGCAACGATTTAAGAGCGCAGGATTGTATGAATCAAGAGCTTTCTTTTGCTTCACGTTTGAGACATATATTATCGTTCTCTTGCTTTTTCTTCTTTTAAGATAACTGAAAGATTTCATTGTGCTCTTTCTTTAATGAATTTTTCTTTAATTTGATTTTATTAGAGAAGAATATAGATTTAAATATGTGGTTCGAAGAGTTTTCTTTCTGAAAATTAACATCTCTTTATAATATCGCGTCACAGTCTAGTTGTAATATGAATTATTATTTCTACTGAACAAAGACAGGTTGTATATGTAATATACCTTAATTTGAAGCCTGAAATTGAGAAATATGTATAGTACTTGACAAGGAGTTATTTTAAAAATCAGTTAATTACCGTTTAAATGACTACATACTGTGTTGCGAAATTTTAAAAAGTTTATAAAACGAGTGAAAAAAATACATGTTTACCTCAAACTTAAATAAAAGAACAATTTCGATGACACAAAATTGGCGACATAACTTTCAATTACTCACAGCTCCTTTATCGTTCGTACTTGTAAAATGCACGCATACAGAATAATTAATCGGAACCTAATTTCAGCGATAAATTCTGCACGCTGTTTTTAAATTAAAACCATGGACATCACGAGCGGAGAACAGAAAAGATCGGCGGCAGGATATCGTCGGGATATCGCGTTTCCGCAATCGAATTGCCACCGGTCATATCCTGCGCGTCTCGACAGTTTGCCGGAGAAATTTATACAAAAATTCAATGGCCTTCCGTTCGATCCGTTTCACACGCCCACGCGCTTCGTTAGGCTCGATGGACGAGCGCGTTGATTTATAAGCAGCGACGCAGGAATATAAACGAGAAGCAGCGACTTTGGCCAAAGTCCAATTTAAACCGTGAAGGGAGGGAAGTTTTGTACTGTGCACCGAGCGTGGTTCCGCTCTGTTCCGCCCATAACGGTGACGGTGTGAACAACTCCGAGTGGACCTCCCGATCGACGTCGAATTTTGGACACACGAACGTCTTTGATGCAAACTTCGAGCGATCAAACGTCTCTTTTTTAGTCTTATTCGTTCGATCTTCGGTAACTTTCCTACGTCTAACAATTATATTTTCTACGATTTTTAGATTGAACAAATACATTTCTATGACGAGGGGATGCAGAAGGATATTTCACACGACAGAGTTTACGATTAGTCTTAATGAATATTTTAACAGAGCGACGACAGTTGGTCCTTTGATGTTGTGCCTCGATAAAGAACATAAGATTCGATCTGTGGATCTGAGTCATTTTATTACGCAGTTAACTGCATATTCGCGGATCACAAACTCCTTGCAATAAAATATGTCTAATACTTTTTCCAATTCAATGAAATATCTATCTGCCTACTATAATACCTAATAACCATGTGCCTACTAATAAGGCTTGTCACAATTCAATATCGAAGTTTAGCATCTTAAACAGCATCAAACATTCCAAAAACATTTTTCAACCAATTCTTATCACGAGCGTTATTGAATGATCCTGAAGACAAAGCTGCACAACTGATCACTCCAATTCAGCAAACCAGTTCCAAAGTGTGGAAACCGCGACGAGAGAAGAGCAGCAAGCGAAACCTACCAACTATCATCCAGAAAATTAAAAAGCGGGACAATCCTCCGTTTCGTTCTTCGATTATCCGTATACTTCGTTGTGGCGTCAGCAGACCAGCTCCAAAGTGTCCAAACCGCGTCGAGAATAGACCAAGCTCTCCACACCTCGCGCGGCGGCGTGTGGGGGCGTCGTGGTACGAGCGTCCACCAAAGGACTTCAAGAAAGTTGCAAGAGAGGGGTCGTTTTCATCATTACCTTCTCCCTCTGCCCCTCGACTATCCTATCTTTCTCTCTCCTTGTTGCTCTCTCCCCCGTTGCGGGCTCTCTTTCCCTGTCGGCCCACTGATATCGCAGAGAGGTCGCGGTAGAAGGGGAGACAGAGAGACAGGTAAGCCTCGGTGCTCCGTTCGAAGGCTTACGCGAACGAAGCCAGCCGGTCGCCAGGAGAAAGAGAGCAAGAGAGAGAGAGGAAGAGAGGCAGGAGAGCTCACGTCCAAGTGGAGGGAGGCCGGTGAAGCGGAGGTGAAGCGCGACCGGCCCTCTCTACTCCAGGGGCCCAGGCTAGTCCAGTCCGGGACAGCACGCCTCCTGCTGCACGCTCCACGAGGTAGAACGGCGAACGTAGACACGAACACGTAGGACGTAAGCGCGGGACCAGGCGACCCGATCCTGTGCTACCACGCTGGCTGGTCTCCCTTCGCCAGGATAACCACGAACAGACATCCTCTGGGATCATTTGTCAACTGGGTCCTTCCTCATCGATCGTCGTCACCCATTCGATCCTTGGTGTCGTCGACTCTTATTAAGTCTCGACAAATCATTGAATAAATCTAGATAAGGAAAATCTGGATAAAGGAGCAGGATCTCTCTGGTCCACGTCGATTATCACCTCGTGCAGTTGATTATTTCTTCGTGGCTCAACATGCTTCGTGAACTTGGTTCGGGTGTCGCGGGATTATTCCGACTATGTTGATCTGTGGACTGTTCTTGTGAATTCCAGTTTCGAGTTTCGGCGTTGATATCGAGTTGTAAAAAGGGTCGTTCGAGTTCGTCGAATCAGTTCGGAGAACGATACGGTTCAATTTTGGCGATAGAATTCTCACACTTGTCAGCTGTTCGCGCGTTTCTTGGTCGAAGAACCGTGATCGATCCTGTCAGTGGATTTTATCGCCATCCCCGACGGCGATCATCGCTGAACGCTTCCTCTTTCTAACCACCACCGCCCCCACCCCTGACATCACACGCGTCCAGCCACGCGATCACCGGGACCAGCGATCCGGAAGGTTTCGCGCAACGGTGACCAACGAGCCGGTCACTCTTAATGAACATCTGATCCACGGTGATTGAACATCTCTCTCGTTTGGATGTGTCTACGAAGCGTCACCGGTGTCGTCCTTCATCGACGTTCACCGACGGATGCGATGTATGGAATTTGTCCAATTTTTCCTGAGGAAATCCACTAAGCCGTGGTTCATCGATTAAAATAATTGGTGAACCAAAGAAGACTCCAGGATCTGCATAATTAACAGGGCAGTTGTACAAAGTTGGATAAGATCGCATCTTGCATTGTGGATAAGGTATAAAGAAATCGAGTTGAGTTTGTTAGATTTGTTTAATTGCGAAGAACGGTGCTACTGCTGGTTAGAAACTTGAATGCGAATGATCAACGAAGAACTTGCTAGATAAAAATAGATAAAATAAAAAGGCGAGATTTTGTTCTTGTGATCAGGAGAATCTGTGCGGGTATGACAGACGACTGTGAACGGTGCGACGGGCCGCGCGAACGGTGAAGTGTTGCCGCGGTGTTCAGTGAATATTCAGAGACTTCGACGCGCGGTCAGAAGGTAACCGAGGGATACAGGCAGACGGCGAACACGACCACGACGACGAAGCGGTTCGAATTCGGGTGAGTTTGTCATTTTCTCCCGCTCAAATTCCTCATTTCAGACACCTTATTAATTCCTTATTGATATTTCCAAGTTCTAAAGTAGTTAATTAAATTAGAGAGACTCGATTCAACGCGACGAATAATATTTTCTCTATAAGCATCTCTTCTGCTCTTCAACTCGATACGATAGCTGACTGAATTTTCTGATAAGTTTAAGTCAAATATTAGTTGGAATAAGACGATGTACGTATATTTTAAATGAGATTTGGGATGCTTGAAGTTAAAGTTTAACGTTAAAATCTCGGAAAATATTAAACGTAGAAACGCAATATATCTGCATATGTAAGAATACGCTGAATGGAGCAACGATAGTTGCATGCACGCAATTCACACGCATAAACGGGCACACATAGGCTGGCACACTCTGTGTTTACATTCGCCGATTATAGGCAACTGCTCGCCTACGTAATAATGATAGATCTATGGACGCGGTTAATGACTGACAAGCTTTGACAAGTGGTAAGGACGATTTTCGAGAAACAGATGCTGAGATGAGTATTCATCGACGCCATTGAAAACGTTACTCGAAAAATATACGTATAATGATTTTCTCTCTTTGGAGGAAATTTTTCTTTATTATCAAAAATGAATCACGAAGCTTGAATATTAAACGAATACTAGAAAATTTGGGGTCGTAATAAGAAGCGGAATTCCTTTATATCCTTTATATATATGTACAGTTACCAACAGTAGCCATTTCCAACGCAATAACTGTTATAAAGTGCAAAAACGCGAGGTCCGCGAATTCATGTTTGTTAAGACCTTTTTTTTCGTAATCTGGATATGTGAAATGGGTCTATAAATTTTCAGGCGTCGTCACTGAATCACTTGGTGCGAGCTTCCCGTTTTAGTTTATCTCGACAGTAGCATATTCAGCGCGGTAATAAGTATCAAGAACAGCTTCGTTGACAACGTTTTTGAGCGCATTACGGCAGAAACTTCGAGATTCAGGCGTTATAATAAACGCCCAACGATCCTGTCCCGCGAGACACAGGCTATTCAAACGGCTTTACAACCTGCTGAATTAGCAAAACACACGGTCTATGGCTTCCGTTTTAATTTGTTGGACGTTTCATACTTTTGAGACGGAGCATTTTCAAAATGAAATTCCGTTACTGAGATTCGATTACTAAGACTGTCGAGGAGATAAATTGATCAATAACGAACGTACGCTTTTATTCGAATGCGTTGGGCGTTTCATCTTTCTAAGGCGAAAAACCTTCGAGATGAAATTTCTCAACTAAGATTCCATTATTGAAATTGCTAGAGGAAAACACACAGGTTGAATCTTCTTCGCAAAGGAATTTTCCACGAATGTCCACTTTTAATAAAATATCTAACTCGTATATTTTTGGATTTCTTTATTTTTCAAACAATGTCATTTTTCTCCTATCTGAAACACAGATTGAATTTTTGTATCATCGATTATTATTAATCTATGATCCAAGTAGAAAATTATAAAATAGATACAAAAATTATTCCTCGTCTATCCTGAAATTGACGCACACCAATGAGTAAAATTCTATCATCGCATTGAACTAAAAGATCTTAGCACGATTT
Organism: Bombus huntii; assembly: GCF_024542735.1. Taxonomy (NCBI): domain Eukaryota; kingdom Metazoa; phylum Arthropoda; class Insecta; order Hymenoptera; family Apidae; genus Bombus; species Bombus huntii. The sequence continues at coordinate 13,687,397 of NC_066244.1, read as the reverse complement.
TCAAGTTAATCTTCGTTCTCCGAATAGTCACGAAATAGTTAAACTTTTCGACCTTCTCCTCCACAGAATTATTCGCCGATGAAATTACACAAAACAAAATTAATTGCACTGCACATCGGTTGTGCGAGCTTTTCCGACGATAAGTATACCGGATTCAATCTATAGATATCGTGTACACTGGCCTCTAACGATCCTCTCCAATCGTCGATTTATCAAATGAATATTCATGTAACCGAGCGCGAGATACGTATACTCGCAAGAAACTGCTCTTACCAATGCTCACCGGCAACATCCTCGACTTCCTGCGTCCTCGCCGACTAGACTGTATCTCGGCGCGTCATCGAAAATTCGAACGCGATCAGACAAAACGGATAACGATCGCGAGGTGAGGTGGCCGGTTTCCTTCAACCGGTTCCCATTATTCTCGAGAAATTCGTTTCTAATCGCGAGCCACCCGGGGCATCTGTCCTTTTTCCACCCTTACCAGACTTTCCAAGGCAACTGCCATCTCCGAGTGAGGCAGTTGTTGCGTCAGGTGGTGGTCGTTAAAGACGGACGTTGTTCGCGTTTAAGGGAACAAGGGTTGACAGACGATAGGGTTCTCAAGGGTTCCCGGAGTCTTCGGTGCCCTGGCTTCCGTTAGAATTGATAACAGACATTAGGGCGAGCGATTAAAGTGATTAGTCTACGAGGGGGATGACCGATGTACTACATTGTGTCGTGATGTTCTGTTATAACGACACTTGGATATTTGGAGGTTTTGTAAAGTTGAGATGTTGCAAGCATCGGTAAGTCGTTTTGCTACATTTGCTATATTTCTGATGTTACGAAACTCGTATTATTTTAGAAAATTTAAGAGTAATGCAGTGATTTTGTTTCTTAAATTTTGCAGATGAGTGTAGGAGTTTTTGTAGGTTTCCATGCGTTGCTTCTAATACATGTTACGATAATGTTATATTGGTATTAGGATTGTATAATATGGATAATTTGTTAGTCAATGGTATTGCAAAATTCCTATCGCTTTAGAAGAATATATCGTGAACCGAATGAGTTACTGAAATTTTCAAGTGTAGAGGATTCTTACAATTTTTTATCGTATCGCTGAAAAGTGATTTTATTATTAGTTGTCATAGTTACTGCAATTCTTCGCTGTATTATTCAAAGGCGACTTTGCCATTTGATATCACGCGTAACTAAAATGTTGAATTGTTAAAGAATCGTTGCAATCGTTCACGGTATTATTCAGCTTGACTTTATGTGCACCTGATGGATTATTATAGGGTCGCTGCAATTTTTCACCACATTATTGAAGAACCACTTTGTTGACTCATTTGAGTTATTTCACTTTGTTCCTAGTCGTCGCAGGCTTGTTGCTTTATTGTATTCTTTACGAGTAACTTTGTTATATGACTTAACATGCAACTGAAATATCGAATTGCAATTTCTCATCGTATTACTCAATTCGACTCGATGTGCATTCGTTGTTATAATTTTTCATTATATCGAGCAAGAAACGTCTGGATAACGTTTAGTTTTGCATACAAAGTTCGGTTACAAAGATCCAATCGAATTTGCTGATCGTTCATGATCTTTTATTAATTCTATCTTATTCAGTTTCTCTCTTCGGGCTGTTAATGGTCTTATCGATCGTTGCTGCACCTTAGGATTAATAGGTTGCACCGATCGTACAGCGTCATCGTGCGTTACATCGCTTAACGATACTTACAATTCCACCGTTTGGATTTTTTAACGCGCCAACGATATTCATTTTGCTGTATATCTTTTCCTCGGAACCTGCGCCACATAATCTCGATTTTCCAATCGATGCCTACCTAACGCACCGTTCCGCGTTACTTTCCGTTTCCTTCCTTTTCCTCCAACGAAACTTTACTTTTCTCCAACGTAACGATATTCTTCTTCTATATAAGTATTTTCGCAATGAAAAACAATACTGCAGTATTTTGTATGTGGGAACGTGAACAAAAAAGCCAAAGAATTGCAAAATAAAATCGAAGAAAATGAAATATAAATTTCGAGCTATCTATATCTTTTTGTTTTAAAAGAAATTCTTAATTTCCAGAATGTATTTCAAACTATCGATCGTTCAATAAAAATCCACAGAGATGAAAAAAGAAGACGAAGAATCATGTCACTTTTATTTATCTTTTCAGTAGATTTTTATAAAATTGAAAATAAAGAACAAAGAAACTTCAATGAAAATCAAGATATGTATAAGAAAGAGAGCAGGTTCCTAGAGATTTTCTTTCTCTTTGAAAGAAAAAACCTTGATGATAGAGTTCCAACAATCGATTATCCGATAAATCAGAAAAATTTTCTAAAGAAACGGAGAAATTCCAACGAAAATGAACCGATAGCGCAAGTTTTTAGCAATTTTCTTCATCTCGTAAATGAAAAATTGAAACTCGAAGTCGTGGAATTTCGGATTACCGATTATTCCGTTTGTCTCGCTTCGTAAGCGTTCAACGCTCGTAATAAATAATGCCCGTCAGCACGGTGGTGCGCGGCAAGTCGCTGGAAACTTTAACCAATCACACGGCAAACGTTCGCCTGACTTGAAGACCATTATCTCAGCTGGACATCCGAGTAATTCTGTACTGTCATTTCGCATCGAACTATACAATTCCTCTCGTTGCGAGTCCGCGACACCGTGCAATCCGTCAAACCTGCTCGTAATCGATCGATCGAGGGTCGCACCTGTTTATCTTCCCGCGACCCGATCGTGTAATTAGATTTCACAATGATTTTTATTCCCGTGTGCTTCTCTATCCATTACCAATCTATCGCTGTGCTTACACACGTTACATGTACACGCATACATTTACACCTAACGTAAGAAAGATTAAGCCACAACCATGATAGATTCCAAAGATTCCACTTAAGAAAAGATACAAAATACGCGCAGTTCCTAACTTTCTATCTATTAATTTTAAATACACGGCTGACCGATAAGAACATTGCAAATTCTTTAAAAAACTGCTCGGTTATTAATGACAGGTATAGGTTGTGTGGACGAGTTTCTTCCCACTTGGACTTTTCTTTCTAATGGAATACCATCCTCGCTTAACTGTTCAGCAAAACGCGTGTTTCGCTATTCTCTAAATCTTCCTGCCTCTCATTTAATAACATTTGAGAATGATATTATAATATTTTGTTCCGCTTCGCGTATCTACGCAAATTTTCCCAAGAAAGAATATCGTGAAAAATTGTTTGAAAGGTTAGAACGATGGCGTAACGTGGCCCGATCAGTACGGATAATCAATAGTCGAGGCTAATCGTGCGATTTTTCGATAGACGCTGCCGATAGCGAAGGCCCATGCAACTTTAATGCGTCGTTTTCTCGAGCGACGCGATCGTTATTGGAAAATTTACGTGCGTCTAGCGGCTTAACGATTCTAGCGCGTCGAGCTCGGCTTCATGCGAGGCCTTCTTCCTGAAAATCCTCTCTCGCCGCACGAGAAATTACACGGGATGGCGAACCGTGGTATTACGCACCTATTACGTGTCATGCACGGGAACCGGAATGCGGTCCCGCCGGTAAAACCGTCTCGAAAACTTCGACTGATCTAATCTGACGTCTATCAGACCGTTCCATAGACTCATTCATCGGCTACAAAGTGATATTAGCGGTATTCCTGGTATGCGTCTAAGGAAGCGATCACGTCGAACAACGACCGCCATTTCTCGAGATTTTGCCATCTTTCTGATATCGGTGAGACTGAAACGCGATCATCCGAGCATTCAGCTAGGATCACTAAGATTGCTGTTTTAATAGGGTTCAAGGTGATGAAGTTGCTCTTTAAGTTTATGGATACTCGGCAGATATCGGTGATTTTTTCTCACTAGCTATCGAGTTTGTAGATAATTTGAAAGTGCTTTAGTTTATCTTGTTTGGTTTATAGAGACGTAAGTATTTCTAATCTTCGCGATGATACGATAGTAGGGTCGAACGAGACGATAGTAGTAGATACTTGAGATATTACGCTCCCTTTATATTGTTTCTTTAATCTTTGCTTATGAGACATTAATCTTGATCAATCTTAAATATGCATACCGATTTAAAATTACAAACTTGTTTTTTTCCATATTTTTTGTCCGATTGCAGATTTAATGACAGCGGTTATTCTCGTAATTAGCATTATTTCTCTGGTAGATAATCTAACTCTTATCTAAACGTTATCCTAACATATATTAAATTATAATTAGCCAACAATAAAAATCCCAATGAAAAACTGGTAGAAACATTCCATAACTCTTTCGCTATAGTTGTTCCTTACTTCGTGCAAACCGACATCAACTTGTCTCAACATCTTACTTAAACTTTTTCTCAATTCTCAGACAAAGACCCTCCGAAGTACGTTCCAATTCTCCTAAATATTTCCAAATTTCTACCAAAATCCCATCCAATTCAACCCACTCGAACTTAAAGCAACCCTACAAGAAAAAGTTCTTTAAACCTCGCCCAATGTCCTTAAACGTTCCCAAACGCTTTCAAAGTCGCTCCATTCCATCCTAAAATCATTCCCTCGCAATAACGAAATCGGCAGCAGAGAAGCGTCAAATCGCAAACCGTCGGAGAGTGTTCATCGGTTGTCACCGTGGAGCAGGAATGCGGTCTAGGTGGTGGCTGATTCGATCGCGGCCATGTCAAGGATACGGCGCGGGTGCTTCTTCGCTCGTGCTTCTCTTATTTCGTTTATTAGCCGCTCGACCGGCCAGTTGTCCGCTGGTTAATTGCGGCGGCTCGCGCGGCGTCGTGCGGTTATACAGTTAACCGCGTGTGCTCGCCGCATGTGGCACGCTACATCGTCGCCCTGCCCGCGACTCTACCGGGCCGAGAGCGTCCACAGGTAGCTCGAGGCTATTTATAGTCGCCGCTGGTACATACACGCTCGTCGATCTTGCCGTTTTCAATCTTGACCGTTTGCAGATTTTTGCGATTTTTGGAATTTTAGTTGTTCGTTTATTTTTAAGGGATCCTTTTATGGGCCCTCTTGTTCGTTTCATGGAATATTTTACAGTAGTTTTGTCGCGGAGAACGTGAGATCGTAATTTTTAAATGATAGTTTTGCACAGAATTGATTAGGGGGTTGATGGTGTTTATTTGCGTTGACGACACACGTGGTCGGAGAATTTCGTTAGTTAAAATCGATTTTAAACGAAGGTTTGCGGCTGATTCTGTTGAGATGGGGTAGTTAAGAGAGTTGATAATTTTTATTTGGCGATGGTCAGAATCCAAAAAGAATATTATTATTTAGAATCGACTTTGTCATCGCTGTAGTTTCTGTATCATTGTATTCTGGCAAACATATTTGCGATTCATATCGATTTTATGATAGAAGCAGTAGATATAATCGGCAATCATTTTGTTCATGGAAATGGTAGATTTGCTACCAGCATGTTATCGCTGGTAGGTGTTTAACTTGTAACACCTACTTCATTTTCTAATTGGAAGGTGTAAATGCTCCATTACAGTCACACATGAAAATGTAAATGCTACGCTGAAATATATCGATAAACATACTTATGATACATAATACTCAGGCTGGATATCACGAGTATCTACTTTATTTATGGAAACAGCGTGCTATGCAAAATCACCTTCGTCTGTTAAGAATTCTAACTAGCTACAGAACGTAAGTACAACGAAAATTCCAAGCTTCGTACATCAATATAGCTAGCCCTAATCTCATCTTCCGCTACATGAGCGCCGGCTGCTGCAAAAATCCTGCAAGAAGAAAGTAAATACCTTCCGATCGAACAGAACCAACAAACGCTCCGCTTTATCTTGGCTCTCCAGCTTCCAGCATCAGGCCGAGCCACACCTGGCCCCGATTGCGTCCCACCTATATATCTATTCCACTTGCAAACCTCCTCAACTATGCGCTCGTTCGGCCGGCCTGCTGCTGGCTAGTATATCTGACCGCGTACTCGCCAGCTACTCGCGGTATCTAAGACGCGGCTAGACTCGCCAGATGGATTTACTACGGGCTACAATCGGTTTTACTGTTGCTCCATGACGCGGGATACCTTTAAATTACTCCCTCCTCTCGTTAACCTCTACTTGTCAGCGACAGTTCAATGATATCTGAAAATGGTATCTTAAACTGGCGGACATTGGTATGTTTTTTGCAATATGTCCACGTGTACGTGTGCAGAAATTAATATCACGTGCAACTAGGGACGAACATCACATATAACTGGAAATATTATATTTGTTCATTTTGATGCAGTCTTGTATATTCTTATACATATATAGTCTTTGCTATGTACTATAATCAATAGTAACAGTAACGTTATCGCGTCCAGAAAGATTCACAACGTTTTTACTCTTTTCGTTCGCCTCAATGTATTTTTAATACCCCGTCAACGTTAGCCTGGTAGTTGAAGTTCCAAGTGATATTTAAACCTTATTTTTCCTTCTTATTTATTTCACTGATTACTTAATGTTTTTATCCATTGCTTTATCGTTATTCGTTGCTATAGCGATTGCTATGGGTTGATCTTTTATTTGTTTATATTCTAACGTAGACTGGAGACATTCCTAACAAATGTTTTTAGTTCTACGATCTACGAGTGTCTGAAATCTAATTAAGACACGTTACTGAATACACTGCGACCAATAAGATTCTTTCCGTATCTGCACTTTCTTTCACGAAATTCCCAATTTATATACTTTCCGTCCCAAAACTGGCGATTCGGCCTTGTTTTCGCTTCGATCGTTTCAAACCGAAAGACGGCTTCTTACCGGGCGTTCCGGTCGTTTTGCTCGCGTCTAATTAGACGTTCGGCCGACTCGCGTTTCTTATGCATTCCTCTAGCTCTAGCTGTTTGCCCAGACGGCTTTTTCTGGCAGGGAACACGCGTTTTCAGCGGAATTACTGTTCTTACCGTTCCAAGAGCGAGATAAATGCCGCTTGATGGACGAATCATGAGGTTTTAATGGCGCCCCGCCGGTCATTCGGATCACCGCGTGGTTATTGCTCTCGCCTCCGACTGGCCGGGCCCGCCGCCGTTTCTAAGACTTCATCTCTCTGTAGAACAGACGTGTTCCGATGGCTTTCGAACCGGTGGCTATCGTCCCTTTGAGTGATCGCTCTTGTTTCGTCCTAGCACCGCGGGAAACGATTTGATGCACGGCGACCTGTTCATTCAGAAAAGCGAAGATTCTTCTTCTTGCCAGAAAATGTGGTCGAGTGGTTTTGCTTGATGGATGTCGTGCAGAGATATTTTTGTAGTCCATTGATGACCGAGCAGTGAAATAACGGACGAAAGTTGCGCGAATGCAGTATTATCGATCGTAGTTTACCGATATTTTTCCTGAGTTCTAACGAAATTTTCAATTTACGTTATGTATCACGAGCGTGCTAATTCACAGATGTCAATTTTCTACCAAATTAACGTCATAAATAAATTAAATAGTTTCTATATGCCGATATACTTTACGATTTCACTGAAACTTCCAATTTTCTTGCTACATAGAATGTAGTTGAATATACTAAATACCAATATAACACATACCGATGTTCTATCAATTTAGATCCAAGGATTATCTACTTTTAATTCTACTTGGGCTTCGATTCAAAATCCGCAAAGTCAAAACGATTGATGATACGAGCAACGTAATAGCGTGAAATACAATTGTAATAGTAAAGAGTCGCAACAATGTAAGAAAACGCGGAAAGTCGTAGCATACGGATACTTCAGAGACAGTTTTATCGTAGAAGAGTAAGGCGGGAGGGGCGAGAGAGTCGGAACGACGGTATACTCGCAAACCATTCGGTCGCGAATTAGAAATTAGCTGTCGTGCATTTACATACTGCGCAGGTGGCCGCTTGCAACCAGACCAGTCACTGTTTTCAGGGTAAAACGAGTTCCGTCGCGGAAAAAGGCGGCTTCTCGGCCGGCACTCGAAACCGGTGCAATAAAGATTCATGATCTATAATGTCGTGATATTAGCCTGCGCAACGAAAAGCGTCGAGTTAAAAAATTCGATCTGTTTAAAAGCCACCTGTCGCCCTCTCCACCTCCACTACGATAGAAATGGTTTTCAGAAGCGATATATCGCGAAAGCTGATAAACAGTCGTTGCCTTTGCCGATGATACTAATCTGTTAAAGCCAATGATACTCATCTGTTAAAGCCAATGAACCGATAAACCCTGCACACCAAGTAATTTCTGAGTAATTACGATTTATCAGTTGCTGCTTGGAAGCTATTACCAAGTATTACGAAGGTTTAACGTCGTAAGTTTGACGGACGCAGTTGTAGCTTTTGAAATTAAAGAGTTTTCCGAGAATTCATTAAAAATTCTTTTAATACGACGTTTACGTACAATAGATTCATACAACACGAAAGAATTGTCTTCGTACAACAAGACAAAATTATCTTCGACCTGTTCGTGCAATTTTCTTCGTCCACTGAATATTCTAATAACACACGCATTATACAAAGCTCCAATCTCTTCAGCTTTGCACGACGACGGTACTCATCCATCACCCCCAAACACAAGCGGAATCCGAGGAACGCGAAGAACGAGGAAATTGTCAGAATACACCATTACAACGCTTCACGATCCCTATTAACGTCACATTGATCGACCTGTTCCCTACAAAATTAACTCTTCGACTCACTGTCAGGCTACTTCATAAACCACATTCATCCTCCCCTATACATATAATTCCCATAGAAAATCAATTCAACGTAGGGTCTCTGTCGACGCTATCGCGTTTCACGGTATCACGACACTGCCATACACGAAACGGAGGTGCGTTTTGCGACGGTTAGGAGAACGTGGAAACGTTCGAGGCCCCGTGACAGCCGTATGAGTAGCATTAATGGCGCGGAGGAGCCGTTTTTCCGCGGTGTTCAACAGGCATCCACGGGGATGCGCGAACCTGTTCTCGGGTGCCTCCTTCCGCGGGGCCCACACATCAGTCGGATGTAGTCATCTGTATCAATCAGGGAGCCGGTACCAAGCCGCTATACACTTTCTTGCGCCGCGTGTTCCACGGGCACGCACACCGCGCGCAGTTAACTCCAATCAGGCTCGATTGCATCGGACAAGTGGAATAATTATTGCCCGGCGTCGCGTTATTGAATTATTAGCCACGAGCGCGGGTCCGCGATTCGCTTCGTAAATAAGCCGCGCCTCCACCACGACGTCGATACCCCCGATTTCTTTGCAGGATCGCGCTCGTAATTCCTTCGCGAGGGAAAAAGTGGCCGGGCAATAAATAAACTCGGGAAACGAGGCGACGATTCGCCCCGTTGCAGACTCAGGTTTATGTACAGGTTCTTGGTGTTCTTGGTTGGGGTACAACGCTTTATTCTTTCGGTTTTTAATCTCAGTTAAATATAGTAGAGGTACTTCGTTCGGATGCAGCACTTTATTCTTCGTGCTTCTAATCTCGGTTACATGTTATTCACATCAGTGACGTTAGTTCGTTCGAATGGTAGCGACGGAGAGTCGAAGCATATCGCATGTATGTCGAAGCATGAGCAACGAATGAATATAAAATTTTGGGAAATACAGGTAAGTTGAATCTAACTCGAATTGATAGTGTTAGTTATGACCGAGTGACTCTAGTTGAGAGATCCAGGTCAATAGATGCCAGGATGATTTTTGGTAGTCAGAAGAAAGTCTGTTGGAATTAATATTGTTCTTCGGTTTTTGATTCTCGGTCTCCTGCAAAGATCCACTGGTTGCCCTTGAATTTTTACTCTTCTTATACAGTTATTATCCTACTCAACTATTAATCCGCCACTCTTTTCTCCGCGTTAACTGTGAAAAACGAGGCTTTTTCGCTGTAGCAAAAATAATACGTCTTCATCCGACAATCGTTAGATCGTCTTTATGTCAACGATTGTATCGTCGAATCTAACGCTAGTAATTGAGTAATAAAATTACGAGTAATCACGGTACGCCGATATCACGCAACGATCAACGAGACCATAGATCGGTAGAACGAAACGACGATTGTAAATCTGCCACCAATTTCTTGCGGATTTAATTAGACACGGCTCATTGAGTGGTAACAAGAAGGGGGTTCTGGTTATCCATATAGGTATATCTGTAATAGATCTACGAACGAGCAATCGACGTGTGTTTTCCTGACATTTCAAAATCATTTAATCTGTCCTCTCACTAGGAAATTATAACGAAAAATTAGCGGGAAAATTCTGGTCGTTGGTTTCGCGATTGCAAGTTTTAAGTGCACGTATTTGCGAAATTAAATGGAAGCACTGCGCGAAGTCAGTGCTGCCACTGTATGAGACGAGCGTAAATATTCGCTTTTAGACGTCGATTTTATTTGCGCGCTCACGCGGCCGCTAAGCGAGTACCACGGCCAATTGAATCTCGTAAATCACTCGGGCAGACGTTATGAAAGCGAGGATGACTTAATGCGCTGTTACGGTAATGAGAGGCGAGAGACGTGTTCTCGTGCCGCTAAGCAGCTCCCATGGTGTGCCTCTTTGTGCACGCTTTTGGGAAGAGGAATCGCCGTTTGATGATCTCGGATGTAGTTGTTGAAGATTATTCTGAATATCTTTTTGGATTGTAATGAGCAATAATTTTGAAGAAATTCTGCTTGCAACAGGAGATCGAATATTTTATAGTATAAAATTGTGAATGTAGAATGTGCAATTGCGTTCTGAATAGATTTTGTAGATAGAGTTGAATATTTTTTAAACATAATATTTTCATTTATATTAGACATACAGCGAAGAAAAGGAAGTTTAACATCGATACTCGCATGTGTAACATACGAGTATTGTATAATAACATTTGCGATATAAATTTTTACAATCTTGGTAATAATTATTTGTTCTGGAATATTTATTACATCTGTTCATTGTTCTCGTCGAATATAAATCCGTTTGTAAAATTGTTCCTTCTAACATTCTTTGTGTTATATTCAATGTTTCTTTTGTCCACTAAATTAAAAACAACTTCGGTTCATTTGCGTAGAAAATTGTTGAATCTAGAACCTGTACTCTTTGAAGTTACTCGTTGATAATCAATGTAAAATTTTCCGAATCTGTCCAATTTTCAATGCAAATATAATTTCTAAGCAATCTCACATTTCTAAAACTACTTTACTTTTTAACACTTTTTAAAATAAATATGTATCACAATTTGTCTTCGATCTACTTTAACTTTGCAATCTTGACTATCGTATCATATATATCAAACGTCCAACAAGCACATTAAAATTTCCTTTGAAATCCGATGAAGCGTGTCAGAAATATCTGTCGTGCGCGCACGAGACACGAAAATCGCGTTAATTCCAGTGCGGTCGATTTTAATTAATGTCCTGTTTTAAAAAGCCGACCGCGGCATGCGATGCTTCACGCGGTGCGGCGTAGAATGCGCACGTGTCAAACGTGATATATTCCCGATATTTCGATCTAAAACTGTTTACAGCAACGAGATAGCGCGGTCTCCTTCGTTGCGCGCCATGTCGTTGCACCGGCGTCGATCCGTCGATCCATTAGAGATCATAAAAGCGTGTCAATCACGCTGCGCGAGACAGAATCGACTTCCTATTGCGCGAATACGCCGTTCGAATCGCGCGCCGCGCCGCCCGATAATGAACACGTTAGTCTCCTGTCCACGCGTTCAAGTCACCGAGAATCCGACTGTTCCAACTCTGATTCTCTACATTCTCGCTATTTATATTTCAAATCTTTTTCTCCCTTAGTGGTGTATGTGAATATTTGTGGTCTCAAAAGTTATGTAAATTCCACAATTGAACTTTCTGTTGAACGTTTGGAGATTAAGATAAGATACCATAATAGATATTATATTTTTCGATGGTTGTTTTAACGATCTTTAGGATATGGTAGTCCTTTGTTATTTGTACTTTTCTAACTTTACCTTGTTCAGTGGATACAAACATTTCATCTAATCTCTCTAGTTACGTATATAATATAATAAAGTTTCTTACGTGTTTCATCGAATGAAATCATTTTACCCTGACTGCAATAAAAAAATCAATCTGAGACTTCGTCTACGTAAATCAGTCTCCACTTTTACGTAAATTTCCTCGTTGTAAGATATTCTGGATATAAAAATATTTCCACTTCTTTCCATTCCTTTAAACTTTGTAGGCAGTTCGTGCAGACACTTTGATGGCTTGTTAGAAGGAACTTTGAGAGAAGCGGCGCGTTTCGAGAAAGTGTTACGGCGCGCTGTGCGGCGCGACCTTGGCACGGCGCGGAGACGCGCGTCGGAACGTTTCGCAAATTGCCGGAAATTTCCGTGGGAAACTGCGCGTATTCTGCCTGAGAGTGTGGCGACGTGCGCGTAACAAGCAACCAGTATCGGGTGTGCATGCCGGTTAGGCGTATCCCCTGACATGGTCCTGCACTTAGTAAACGTTTCTTCGCTGATTTCTGTCTCGAAGAACAAGCATACTTCGTCTCAAATACTTATAATCGTACCGTGGTACTTTCTAAAAACATTCTCGCTCCATAGCTCCTCTCTCTCCCCATAGTCTCTGAGTAAATTCATTTTTACAACTATTCCAAGACTTTTGTTCTTCATAAATAAGGATAAGAACGTCTTGCGGGCGTCTTCAAGATGTCTGAACATTCCATAAATGTTTCAAGATACCATCCAAATATTCAGAGCAAGATTCTGTATTCGCAGAGCTCTTGTATTCTGTCAAACTCGCTAAAATATTGATTTCTAATTGCGACATTGGGAGAAGTAATTACGCGTTAGAAAAGTCTAAGTTGAAACTTGTAATGTCCTTTAAAATCCTCGAATCGAACATGTTTGAGATATTCAGATTCGCCTGTAAGAAGTTCAGACTTAAAATAGCTGAGAAATGAACGTATTCGAAGCAACGTGCACTGCGTTGGCATTAAAGATCGTACACCGTGTTACTGAATTCCATGTTATCATTAAAGTCTCGACTTTTACAAAATCGTAAATGAAACCCTATTCTTTCTGAACCTACAAAGGAGTTTAAATGCAGCAGATACAACTCGCAACTGAATCGTTAAGAGGAAGCGCCGAGTTCAAAAGGTAACAACCGTCACTCGATTCAATTACCCTCGTCAGATTTCAGCCAACGAACCGTCCCTCATTGACACCAAAAAAAAAAAAAGAAAAAAAGAAGGAAAGAGAAGGAAAGAGGGGAAAACGAAGGGAATGAAGGGAATGAGAAAAGGGAACGGCTCAAAGGGGGAAAGGACGTAATTATTTGTCGGGAGGAAGTGACAATTTACATTCCTGGTCGCGCGTCACCGTCTGAAACCCCTATTTGTTGGCTGGCAGCAGGTGTAGCGCTCACCCCCATAAATGACCGGATATTTTCCGTGTCGGTACGTGCGTCACCGTAGCGTATGAAACGGTCACAGTACGAATTAGTGCGATATAATGGCAGGTCGTGCAACAAGTGCAACTCATAGGTATCAGGTGCATGCACCATTGGACGAATATGGTACGTTGAACGCGGCCGTTAGAGGATCGGCTTAGCACGTGACTGAGACTCGATTCGAATATACCAGGGAGGATACTTCTTGCGTTTCGTTGCGGTTACGCAAATGAAACGGGAAACGAAAGGGGCGATTCGTATGAAATTGTTTGACATAAAGATGAAAGGTATTTGGTATTTGCTATACTGAATGTTTCTATAGTTGCAACTTTCGTATCTTTTATATTCTACTTGCAAGCGTTCAATGTGTTGAATTACTGAAGGTGAATTTTTTAAGACTTTCAAATCTCAAAGTTTCGAACTTTCAACGACCCTAGTACTTAATTTTTCAAAGCTTCGAATCATCGAACTCTCTGTTCTCTAAATTCCCTCATCTTCCTTCAATCTCCCGCGCTCTTTGAATTCTCCAGTCCTCGAACGTTCAAATCCCAAAAATCCCTAACTTTCGAATTTTCAATTCCATGTTACCAAACTTTCAACTTCCTTTAGTCCTGACTTCTCATTTTCCGTAATTTCAGTGCGTTGAAAATAAATCTAAAAATCTGCCGAAAAATAAAACTTCCCTAATATAACCCGGTGAACCTTATTACGTATAAATACACAGTGAAATCAAGGAAAACCAACGAGTATTTAGAAATATACCGTCCGATACCGTAAGATCGTAGAAGCGGTTGCAGGCTACTATCTTGCTCGTAATTATCAGCGTAACAGTATTAGCAGTTGGAAACGCAAGGGGGTCCCGATAAGGGCGAAGCGCGGAAACGATGATCGGGCGTTAAAGCAAAGCGAGCTGAAGGAGAGAACGAGCGAGAGAATGGTTCGATGCATCGACACTCTCGTGGCCGGTATCAGGTGCAGGGCGTAGGATAGGCGCACACGGTGAACGCAGCCGTTGCTCCGGCCGGGCACGTGAATGAGGTCTATTCTCTCGAACGTATACACGATCGGTTGAACGTCGATCGGGTATCGCGCGGCATGCAAGGAGGCGGGTCAAGATTTATCTAGCAAATAACCTCCTGTTGCTCGCACGTACCATATGTGGCAAAAGTTTCCAGCCGTTGCAACGGCTACCCTCCTTCTATTCGATATCGCGTGTTCCTTTTTCTTAAATTGCTGATTTTGGAGATCGAGCATTGAGCAATTGGTGAAGAGATTCTAGATTTCTATTAGTTATTCGAGATACGAATTTTTGAATGCCGGATTGATCGAAGTAGAAATAATTTTTGTAAGTTTCCAACGTACCGATTTTGAAGAAATTTTTAATTCTGATTTAGAAGTGTGCATTTTCGAACGTCGAATCGGCCGAATTAGAAATCGTTGAAGTTTTAGTAAATTTTACACTTCGTCTTGTTTTTTAAACGACTGTTGATTTTGCAGATCGAATAAAGTAGAATTTGATAAAATGTTCGTGGAGTATAGATTTTAAATTCCAGATTTGTTAGTTATTCGAGATGGTATTCCTAGATACTGGAGTCCGCGGATTAACAACTTCTGTAATTTTGAAAGTAATGCTTGAAATAGTCAACGTACGAGTGGTTACGAGTTAATCTACAGCTTTGAATTTCAATCTTTTATTTAAATCTTCC
The DNA here is from genome assembly GCF_024542735.1 of Bombus huntii. NCBI lineage: Eukaryota > Metazoa > Arthropoda > Insecta > Hymenoptera > Apidae > Bombus > Bombus huntii. Next base: position 13,672,346 of record NC_066244.1, on the reverse strand, counting down.
TATATATTTCTGTTAAATTATGTACCATTTTTACGAGTATAATTATTCCGTAGCGTGTAAGAAGAGCAAACAATCAATAAAACCGGGCTGCTATTAGCAGGATTGTTCGAACCAACTCGCGTTCCAACGATTTTCTAGAACGGGCAATAACTCGAGCAATAACTCGCGTCCGCGCGAACACATTCTAGGATCGTCTCGAACGAAAGTGCAAGTAAGAACTGTGCAATTAAACGACCCCAGGATCCCGTCGCGAAGTCAGAAGCCCCGTGTGTACACGTGGGAACATTTTCTAACTAAAATAGCTCGCGACAGCCTGTTTAATTACCATCCTTGAAACGGTAACAATCTTTCTACACGCATTTAACTCTTCGTTGGTTCAATAAAGTCCTTTGGTAAAATTTTATGAATATTCAAACACATCCAGCACGATTAAGTGTAGCAGATACAGTATATCTATCGTAAAAGCATTAATATTTATTAGGAACCTCAAAAGAATGTAAATTGATGTATTTAAAAATAGAAACTAGAGGGAAAACATTTTCAGAGTATGTATATTGAATTTTCGAAGTTTCGAAACCGCAATGCGTTGAATTTCTACAGTTTCGAGATCTCGATGCATTGCGTTTTCAAAGCTTCAAGCTCGACGAATCGAATTCCTAAAGTTCCGAATTCCTAATGCATAGAATTTTCGAAGCTTCGAGTTCTTAATGCATCGAATTCCCAAAGCTCTGAATTCTTAACGCATTGTATTCCTGCAGCTGCGAATTCTCAGTGCATGGAATTTTCGAAGCTTCAAGTTCTCAACGCATCGAATTCCCAAAGCTCTGAATTCTTAACGCATTGTATTCCTGCAGCTGCGAATTCTCAGTGCATGGAATTTTCGTAGCTTCAAGTTCTCAACGTATCGAATTCCCAAAGCTCTGAATTCTTAACGCATTGTATTCCTGCAGCTGCGAATTCTCAGTGCATGGAATTTTCGAAGCTTCAAGTTCTCAACGCATCGAATTTCCAAAGCTCTGAATTCTTAACGCCTTGGATTCCTAAAGCTCCGAATTTTCTATGCATTGAATTCCAAAAGCTTCGAATTATAAACGTGTCGAGTTCCGAAAGCTTTGAATTCCCGACATTTCGAGTTCTCAACGCTTTGAATTCCTAAAGCTCGCATTCAATCTTTAAAGCTCCGAATTCCCAACAAATTGAATTCCGAAAAATTTTGAATTCTCTAGGCTCCAAGTTCTCCGCATACTGGATTCCTAAAGTTTCGAATTTACAAAGCCAGCTACAGAACGAAAAAAGTTCGAAGTATCGTGACGAAACAGTGGTGATAGGTGATGAAAATTTCTCACGGCGGTTTAAGAGTGGCTAATTGGAAGTGCACGCCGCGACAATACGATCGATCGATAGAGGCACGGGCCTCGAATAAAGGTTCCAACAATGACTCACGGAACCTCGAGTTACAGAGACGCTCGATTCGATCTGTTACGACGTCCTTTACCAGATTGAGAACAGCCGCGGTTTGACAAGGGGCATTGAGTATGACCTTATCTTTCGTTACTATATTAATTAGGATCCTTTGTTCGTGCTCCGCGAGACTTTTTTTTAGCTTGGAAATATCGAGATTGATCGGTGAAGAGTGTTCTGAATTGAGGCTATGTGTGAGAGTGGTTTAAAGTAGAGAAGGTTAAAGTCACGATTTGATGAGAGTTGAGACACATTCGTCCAATGAATGCGATTTTGCACAGTTTTATACTTTCCATGTTGATTATTAATTATAACTGGTACTTTAGAATTGTATCGTAGAATTTTATACTCATGGCCAGTTAAAATTCACATATTCGTAGAATTTTGTAGCTGAAATATTTGTAATATTTTATTCACACGACCTTCTAGAATAACACTCATTATTTGAAATTGGGGCATTCCCACAAATCTATACGTTTTATATTATAATTCGTATATTTCTACAACTTTATATTTAATATACAGGGTGGTTGGTAACTAATGGTACAAGCGGAAAGGGGGTGATTCTACGCGAAAAAAGAAGTCGCAAATATAGAATAAAAATTTTTCGTTTGAGGCTTTGTTTTCGAGAAAATCGACTTTGAATTTTCGCTCGGTACGCGTGCGGCACGTTATAACGGATCTCACTGTAGATCCTTGTCTCGATGGAAAAATTAAAAAAAAAAATTAAAAAAAGATTTTTATTCTATATTTTCGACTTCTTTTTTCGCGTAGAATCACTCCCTTTCCGCTTGTACCACCAGTTAGCAACCACCCTGTATACAGTACTAACTAAAATCAGTATACAGTATACATATTAAAATAAAGAATAAAAGACCTTTTAATTTACCAGAGACATATTCTTGCGAATTCATACCTTCGCTCTCGATATCACGCGAATATTCAACATCTCTCGGCAAGAAAGAAATTCCAAGTTCTTCTGGAATCACCAAGAACCGATTAAAACGAACACGTAGCAGCACGTTTCAAGCGCAGAAAACATACCATAAACTCAGCCTTCAAACACTTTAAACAACTCGCTTCTTAATTGAAGCTCTCTGAAAGAACCGAAACTATTATCGCAAACCAGGTGACAAAGTTTGCTTCGACCATACGTTGCACCATTCGTCACGGTGTTATTAAGATTTCTATAATTCGTTGGACGCGTGGGTGATCTTTCTTTACCCCATGGCGGATATTCTGAAGGGGCTCTAACGAGGCGCGGTCTTAACAAGGTTGAAAGGAAATTTAGTGCTCGCTGCACATACCGGTGCTCGTGCATGCAAACTATGGCCGTCTTGGCAATCCTCGCGAGATACAACCTCCGCCACGGTTGCCATCATTAGAAGGTAACTCGTTTTGCAACTCGTCGCGCTCATTTTCCTCTTTTTTTTTTTCTTTCTTTCTTGCCTCGGTCGTTTCAGCATTTCCAGGTGTCTTTCGATCATAAGAAGTACACCGTGGCGCACGATCGAGTATTTCGTTATCAATGCAGGTCCCCTTGGCACATATAATGTAATTTCCAACGAGGAACTTCCTCTCGCGGCTTCTGCCGAGAAACCGGCGATCAGACTTCCGTTGTCCACTTCTTTCCTTTTTTTTTTTTTCTTTTCACCTCGGTAGCTACTCGTTTCTAACGGTTTGATGGAACGGGACCCTGGCTCTCGTCTTCCGTAAATAAACTGGATTTTATTATTGGAATTATTTCTGGTATTTTGCGGCATGTTACGTAGGTTGAGGGTCAATTTGTTTGGATAAATATGTGTTTGTAATTTGTAACTTTCAGACGTCGATCAATAACGTAGCAAGCGAAGCGGAAGATATCCGAATTTTACTTTCCTTCGACTTTCTCTTCAAAACTTTCTCGTCCGTTATCAGTCCCATAAACGCGAGTTATTTTTTGTAGCAATAGAAGTTTTTAGCGTCATTTCCATCTTAAATCAACTTACACAAGTGTCTAATTACTATCTTGTTAATCTATATAATATTAGATTGAAACGATATAGCGTCATAAAATCAGCATCACCTGCTGTCCTCGGATCTACATAACCCAAAATGGGTTACGTTATATTTCAACAGACGTTACTAAAATATAGATAGTTTTTAAATATTGGTTAGTGAATACAAATATTTATTCATAAGTATTCCCTAACCAACGTTGTTCTTGTACCTATCGCGTATTTCACGCTTTGCACGAATAAAATAGTTCACAAGAAACCAGATATCTGAAGAGATACAAACGCGAAGAAGAAGTGTGAACAGCAGGTTAATTCAAAAAACATTCAGTGTTTGAAGTTCAAACTTCGAATATATCGTTCGAATTAAACCATTGTTTAAATAAAAAAAAAAAGAAGAAAGAGCGAGAGGAACAAAGAAGAACGTACGAGGAAAGGAAGATATTTCCCTTGTTAGATTTCGCTATGGGAAGAAGCCTGTAGTGGGAGAGGGCAACTTACAGCCGCTACGGGGGTTGTATATCTCCACTTGGAAATTCTGTAGCGCTCTTAACGAGGTGCCGCGCTACGCGAGTTTAGCGCTCGTGGCACGCACCATTGCGCCAAACGGCCCCCTATATAACCAGCCGCTTGTTTAACAATCATTATTTGCGAGATACCCGTTACAATCCGACACACCGGTATCGGGGACAGATCAGATCGAATCTCTTTGCGGCTCGATTCGACCGTATTGTGTTCCTCCCCGCGATCGATTCTCATGGACGACAGCCACGGTTCTGAGAGATCGCCCCCATATAAAACACCCTATACCTCGTTTTTCGGATGCGGTTCTCTGGTTTATAACGGTACGATTTGGTTTGCTTGATGGTTTAGCGGAGACAATTTTTTATATCGAAGCAATTTTCGGGAAATTTAAATAAATTTTATGATAGTTGCGAGACTGTAGGATTGAAGGGATGGGATTTCTTTTGGGAAACTACAGTTCCGTATGAGGGATTTTCCGGAAGATTGTTGTCGAAATACACATGATGAGTCCTTAGATTTTTGATACAGAAATGTAGCGTAGGAAAAGTTAGTTTGTTAATTATTTTACGAACGTTGAATTATTCTGTCTTTCTCTTAAATACTCGAAATAAATATTTTATTCCTACGTAGATTCCAAGTACTAAATTTCAAATTCGTTTCTAACTGCTGAATTTCTTTTCCAAATCTGGAAGATCCTCAACCTAAACCAAAGCCTCCACTGTCTCTGCAGAAATCTTCTCAAGCTTTGGATACTTCTCTAAAATGCTTTGTACCACTTTTCTAAAAAATTTTCCAAAACACGCTGAAAGTCACAAAAGTCCTCCGTCGCGTTATGTTCGGTGAAAACGTGTTTACGGTAGCCAGGTCTCCTTTATTCGACGACCTTCGTCCAGTATCGTCATTCTGACCGTCGTCGTCTGGACGACGATAATGGACGAAACAGACAGCGACGAACGAAACCGTCAAAGCGACCTGATTTTCACTCAATTACGCCGTGACGCCGACCGGATGTCGAATGAAAAAAAGAAGGAATTTGACGTCCGCTCGGTGCATCCGGCGCGGGGAACCCGTGACGCAATCGTACTCGAGAGCGAAAGGGAAAGGCTTGAGCGATGCACGATCGAATTTAACTTTGAAATCGATTTATGTATTCCTTACGAACCGAATAAGCTTGGTTCAAGCTTTAGTATTTTCCTACGTTATAACTGACATTGGTATTAGCAGCTAAGCTCTAGGAATTTTTATCTCTGTGGTAATTTGGAAGTTATTCGCTGTATCCGTCATTCCCCGTAATTTTTTAAAAGAAACCATGATGATGGGTTTCGCTATACTATCTAGGAGATCTGAGTTAAAATTGATAGCAGTCAGGTACAAATACGAACACAAATAATGAGGATGGAATAATTTCAATGGATCAGAAGTTTGTAGGATTCAGTTGTGTAGGATTACACGTAGTTTGTACTTGTATGGTGATGCATGGGAGGCATTCATATACTGGAAAGCATGCCCTTGATCGGACTGTCTAATTGCAACCTTCGTATCTCAATTATCCATTAGATATTACCACGAACTATTATAATTTCTTGCTGTAATTATATCGAATCCATTTCATCACACGTAAATTTGAAAAATATTTCGCTAAATAATCTAGCAAATGTTTTACCTTCTACCGAAAGCAACTAAATTTTTAATAAAATTTAATTATACTATATATAGTGAAACGTTGTTTATCAAGAATAATATTCTACTACTATAGAAAACTGACACGAATAGAAACACGTTAGGAAATTGAAAAGTTCGAAATGTTTCTCAGCCGAATAATATAATAATTTTGAAGGCCAAAATAAATCTAGGAGAATTCGTTCGCCGACTTAGCTATTTAGTCGAAGCATCAACGAGTACCGGACACGATAAAAACCTTGTCGACTTCCTGTGCCACCCGCCTTCAAGCAAGGTCGCCTTATTACGTGTCAGATACTCCTATCTTACGGGCTAATCAACCTGCCAAGGCCACCCAAAGGGAATCGTTTCTCTTCGATGTAAATTAAAGAACTTCTCATCGTCTAGATCCCATAGAATTCGACCGAACAAAATCACCTGTTTCAAGCAATGATTTTCAACTCGATTTTCCAACAATCTTCACCGTCTTACTTATTGTCGCTTAGACTCGAGTTCAAAATAATTTTCCACTCTCAAATCTCCAAACTCTTAACCATCAAATTCTCTAAACTGTAAATTCTCGAATCCCCGAACACTATAACCTCCGAATTCTAAAATTTTCAAAAATTGTACTTTCCTAGATCATTCTGAACTGCGAACACTTTAATCTCCTAAGTCTCCAAATTGTCAAAGTTCTGAAACCCCGTAGCTTTAAATTCTCAAAGTTTCGAATTCTTAAATCACTGAATTTTGAAATCCTTCATTTCCCAGAGTTCTGAATTTTCAAGATTTCATACTTTCAAATCTTCAAATTCCACTAAGCTAGCAAATTCTTCGATTTTCAAGCCGTCTGCATCTCCCTCCCCGTCTAAATTCCATAGTATTCGATCGAGCGAAACATTTTATTTCAAAAAACCATTCTTATTATTATCATTGAACCGATAGTCCCTATCTTATTAATATTATTACTATTATTACTATTATTATTACTATTATTATTATTATTATGATTATTATTATTATTATTATTATTATTATTATTAGTTAGACTCGAGTTGAGAGTAACTTTTCACCTGAAAATACTTGACTGTTGAGTCATGCCACTTACGTTGCATGGAGCTGTTCTTCTAGTAATTACAACGTCCTAAGGCAGTACTGTGGCAAGGAACTTACGGTAATAATTGATCATAAAGGTGTTACAGAGCAGCGTGATAATACGCTCGTCCAGCTGAAAGCAGAGTTTGTTTTCTCGAGGATAACTCTTCTGGAATTATAAGTCGAGATTGTGCAATGAAAAGTTGCACACATTAATAGTTTTAGCTCTTCTTTCCTTTGGCCAAGATTCTGGCATCCAGTTTAACGCAGGAGATATTTAATTAGAGAGCTCGGCAAATTCTAGTCGTCTATTGCATTAAATTTACCACGACGGCTTTTAAGACTCTTGCAACTTCTGTTTTTTTTTTTTTTTTTTTTTTTTGGAAATTTATAAGCTAGAATTTTTACCTCTTCAGGATATGAACGTCTTTTATAATATAATTGATAATTCCTAATTCCTCGTATCTTCACTCAAGTCGCTATAATTTCACAAAAACGTTTCCTACTTCGAAACTATTTCCAATTATAAATATGAACTCTCAAACTATCGTTTCAGAAATTTCCACTTTAATCTAATTCCCCACATGTTCCGTCCCCGTAATACAATTCCTCGTATTTTCACATAAATCGTCATAATTTTATGAAACTCCTCCTTTGAATTGAAACTATCTCGATCAGAAATAAAAATTTTGAAGAAACCCTTTCACAAATTTCACCTCAGCCCAATTTTCCAAATTTTCTGCCACTACGACAGTCAACTAAACTTTGAGTTAAACTGAATCCCTCAAGGCTCTAACTTTCGTATTCTTAAATCTTCAGATCTCTACATTGCAAAATCATTGAAGTTTGAAGACCTTAATTCCCTACAGTTCTCATAATTCTTGAATCACTTTAATTTTTTGCAGTCTCGTAATTTCTTAAATCCTTAAATTTTCAAAATGTTCAGTTCCTATAGCTTAAAATTCTCAAACCTCTGAATTTCTAAATCACTCAGAAATTCTTAATTTCATAAATCTCTAAATTTTCGAAATTCCGAGTTCCTACAGCTTTAAACTCTCAACGTTACGAATTTTTCTAAGTCACCGAACTCCGATGTCTGTTAATTTTCTAAATCTCTGAATTTTCAAAATTCCGAGTTCCCAAACTCGACTCTGAGGGCCTTAAATTTCCTAAATCTCCAAATTTTCGAAATTCCGAGTTCCTGCAGCTTCAAACTCTCAACGTTACGAATTTTTCTAAGTCATCGAACTCCGATGTCTGTTAATTTTCTAAATCTCTGAATTGTACAATTTTCCAATTGCCTTCTACGAACACAAACTCGTGAAAAATAGAAAAATAAAGAAAAGATCCACGTTAGAATCTGATCGCAGAGCACGTTGTCCCGTTGGGTCGCGACAACTGCACGCGACCGTGCGAGCGTAATGGAATAGTAATTGCCAGCGGGACGAACGGTAATCGCACGAAGTAACAGCCGGTCGTATTGTCAGGAAGACGAGACGAGATCTCCGGTATCGATGGCCAGAACTCTTCCTGGTATCGAGCGGCGACCGCCACAGGCGTACAGGCTACGAGAACGCGCGTTAACGCGTACGTACGCGGAGCGGATCGGTGGCGTGGCCGATCGTGGCACACGTGTGTTACCGATACCTTACGTGCATCCGTGTCTTTCCACGTGTGCATTAACCTGCTCGTGCGTGCGTGCTTGCGTCTATTTATACTATCGCATATGTTATAGTATACGTATAGCGGTTACACATGTATATATCGTAATTGGTGAATTGATAAAGAGAGGAGTTTCCTGAGTGACGGGTCGTCGTCGTCCTTTCTAGCTTCGAATATGTATAGATTGGCTGTTTCATGTGCTGCACGTGTTCATTAGATGGTTAAGCAGACACGAGATAAAATTAAATTTCAGTTACTAACAATTTTTTATCAATGTCTATTTCTCTAGACATTGGATATTTTTTAAAGCGCTACAAACTTTTGACCAGTTTCACACGTAGGATTATTCACATTCGATCAAAAAGATTAATTTTAAGATAGAGAATTTATTGACTTGAAACCTACTTGTCATTAAAAAGTGTTATAAATATTTCGTAAAAAGAAGACGATTTTATTGATTATTCAAAGAAAATATTTTAGTGGCTTGAAATGAACGATTCGTTTAATATAATATATAGACGAAGGATATGATTTATTTTGACACCATGTTATTCATTAAGTGTCGATTATTGTACGTGTTTGATTTGTATATGCTTGATAGAAGGAACAGCATGAATTGACACGTAGAGTGAACGCAGAGGTAAGGAAGCAAGAATGGGAATGCATGAAGAAGAAATGGTAACTGACTGAGAAACCAAGAGGAACTATACTTGTAATTCTGATTCCTCTTTGCTTTCCATTTCGATCTAGTTGATCGAAAACTGATGTATCGTAGATACTTGCTTTGATAGTTAATGGCCATTGCAAAATGTAATTCTGTTTCTAATCAATAAATTAGCCGATCAATGTATTCGAGGTTACAATATCGCGTAAACGTTGTGTAACGTTGTTCAATAATATTCACAACGCAACACACCAGTTTCTGCTTAATCATCCAAGTCGATGCACTTTGCACGCGGATATGTACTTGCTCAAGTAGCTCTACTTAACAACCGCTAGGCTTTCTTATATAATATATAATAACTCGAGCAATCAATACCGTACTCGATATACATAAATAATGAAAATAATAAAATAAGTAATAAAAGAGATAAGTGTAACGATAAATAAATATGTAGAAGGTATACAAATTTCGAAATTTTGTTTATTTTGTAACGAGATTCGACTATTTATAATTTTATCCGAAAACTATAGCAGAAGAATACGATAAATTAAATGTCCTATTTTTCACAAAGAAGCAATTTTAAAGTCCAGTACATTATCAATTAATCGCACGTTATCAAAATTGTCTCTTTATTTGGTTTTTCCAGACCTTGCAAAATTTTTAAGATATTTCTCGCAATATTAAGATACTGCTTGTTTTTTTAATTATATCTTTGATCTTTTAATTATCTTAAATCTCTGTCAACGTATTTCTAATCTTATTTGTAAATCTCTGTCAACATTTATAGGAAACCTGCCATTCGACAGATTTTTCTTCTTTTCGATTACGTCATAGCAGAATCGTCCGGTTTAACCATGAAATAACATTAAAATAAAAATATATACTTATCGCGTTCTTCTGCTGTGCTTTTCGTTTGTATAAGCGCAAATCAGGCTAAAGATATCGATCGGAGGAGTCGAAGCTCGTAATCAACAAAGAAAATACTGCTTCATGTAGAATTAACGTGCAGGATGAAGGAATTGAATCTCGTAATGGGCGAATCGATGAATCTCATCGGTTGGTAAACGACTGCTCGTCCGCGTGTCGTGGAATTAAGATATCGATCTATTGAACCGAGCCTCGCGATTGGGGAATTGCCGAACGAAACTACCTGTTCGCAAAGTATAATATCGTCGTATAAAATCGATCCTTTTGCGTCTTTTTACCGCGTCGCACGTGTTCATTACGTGGTTGAATGATCATCAGCGAGGAAAAGTTACGACGATGCGTATGTTACTTCGTTTTAGTCGAACGATTAGGGGGAATGAGTGATAGGCGGTTCAGATATGAAGCAAGGAAGCTGACGTAAGGATATTTTACGCGGAAGATTGATGACGATCTCTCATCGAGTCTATATTTTTCTATTGTGTATAGTTAACGAAAAGACGTAGGATCTAAGGAAATTTCAAAAAATATTGTAGAAACTATTAAAAAAAATATGGTCCTAAAAAGATCCTCCTATCTCAATCACTGATTTTCCTATAAATAATTCCACAAGTAAGTATAATTTCCGTAATTTTGGAAGTCGAACGTTGCGCATATATTTCCGAAAGTGTATTTAAAAAAAAAAGAACCTGAAAGTAAGAAAGATGGACGTTTTTAATAAAATACAGCAAACAGAAGGACCGTCGGATGCACGAAAAAGCTGCGATGCGATTAATCATAGCGGAAAAGGTGTGTAAAATCAAAGATTTCGTACGTGGTCGCACAGACACGTCCCTGGATCGGAATCTCGCGCAAGACAAGACGCGGTCGATTGCGTTAAAGCGTAAAAATAATGGATGTTTTGTGATCCATCCGCCCGTCCGTTCACTCAACCCGAAGCCTAGTTCCAACCTGGTGCGCCGGACACACCACCTCCGCCTTCGTCCTCTTCCTCTTCTATCGTCTGCTTCATTCCATCGAGCTTCGTTTCTTCGTACTGTACCTGACAGCCTGGAGCTCGGCTCGTAAGTAAAATAAGCGTTTCTATCCGTTGCGAGGGCGGCCACCGCCTGTCTTGACGGTCCCGTTCAACGCGTACACGCAACGCGCGTCACTTTTGCAGAAGATACTTTTGATGAATTTGGAGAAAATTGGAATAATAAATTCTGGAAACTTATCGGCTTGCTGGTGATCAGGAAATTTGGATATTCGTCGTTTGAAAGAGAAGCTCTGAGGTTGCCGCTCTTTGTGTATTTTATTACTGTATTTTATAGGATTCTATATTTATTAAGTTATTTTATTCGTTTTGAAATATTTGTGGTACGAGTATGTTTCCTAAGAGGTCGAAAGGAAAGTTTTTAGAAGCGAAGTTTCTCATGAAACGAATGTTCTGAAAAATCGCCGGTAGTAAAATTTAGCTGAGGATACGAAAAATATAGAAGATGGGTAGTCATAGTATAGCAAGATGTAGTCATATTTTAAATTATTGACGTTCCTCTTTATCTCTTTCTACCAGCTTTCTAGCCAATCTCATCCCTTTTGAAATGAAATTGATGGAAACTGCGCGAAGATTTCTTTATTTTTAACCAGCTGGTACGTTCAGTGGTTTTCACCGACAATTTCGATTGGTTCTCTTTAAAAAGAGATATTTCTGAACATTACCGAAACACGTATAGATATATGTGCAAAATTCTCATTGGAAACATTATACAGATTCTCGATAAAAAAAAAAAAAAATACCGCGAAGGAGACCTAAAAAAGAATACTTTTCACCGCCGTATTCATTAAAAGCTCCTCTCTTCGATCATCATCATCGCCAGAGGAGACTCGATGATCGATCGAAATTTATCATTACGCTGCGTTCGGTGGCGTTCAAAGTAGAAAGGAATTCGAGGCGAACAGTAGCTAAAGAATGAAAAGGAAGAAAAAGAAAAGAAGCTGTGGAAAGAAATCTCGATCAGATAGATAGATAGCCACGATCTATGCAACACCTATGCGGAACAATCGCGGCTCTGGTGGGGCAAAAATAGGCACAGTGACAGCTTTCTTCTCGCGTGATAAATTTACGAGAGACATATAATGCGTCGGAATGGCTGCCTAACTGCACGTATTTCTGCCGCGTCCAAGCACCACGGCAGCTTGCTTGGAAACTCGACACCTTTGTTAGATTCGTCGTTGTCTTTATAAACTTCTCTTCAGAAGTCCAAAGGCCTGCGTGATTCGCGCGAGTTTCCAAGTCGCGATCATCAACGCTAGCGCGTCGTTGTTACATCATTCGCGGCTTGTTTTCTAATTTGTCGAGCACTGAATCAACGTAATCGCGGAACAGTTTCATGTCAGACGTTAAAATACCAGTGGAAGAATATTTTGTAGATTGCGGCATACGAATGATCTTTCTTCTTTCAATCTGCGATATTATATCCTTCTCGTCACTCGGTTCGAAATTCTCGCAAAGGATTCTAGAAATTCAGTTCTATATTTCGTGTAATAGTTTCGATTATCAGTTTAGACTTTAGGCTATTTATTTCACTAATCGTATTAATTATTCAGAAAACCTCGAAACTTTTTTAGCCTTCTAGAATAAAAAAAAATCCTTATATTATATTTTATATATTCTTTTTATATTCTTCTCAAGATGTCTCCGTTGCATGAAACAATTTTTCGTTAAGCCAAATATTCGAAACCTCTTTCAATGAGCGATTTAGGTAACATTGTCGGGAGAAAGTGCGCAAATACAGTCCAATATTTCGCAAACATTAAATGTCACGGTGAAGTATATTTCAATCTATCGTGGCTACCAGGGTAGAATATGTAAAATTCGGATGGCAATCAACGTGTCGATTGATTCACCGATTACTTCACGTAGCAGCCATTCCGCCGCAATTCGATTAAGTAAGAACTGAGCCCGGGGACAGAGAGAAACGCACAGAGCGGCGTTCCCGTTCCCATGAGCGACACAGCATCCGGCGATCCAATAAATCCCAGAATAATAGAAACAGTCGATAGAGCGGAGTCGATATCCTTCCTGGTGCCGCAGGAAACGATCGCGGGCCGTCGGTCTGCTCTCGAAGTCGGTCATCATCGCCGGCGAATCCAGTTACTTCTCGCGCGCCGACCACCAATCGATTCGTCTCCGTCGGGCATAACCGATCCGTCGATATATCGGTCTTTCCTGCGTTTAGACACATTCGTGAACGCTTCACCTGCGTGCACACCTGGTCGCCTCCGATACCTCTTTTTAGGTATCCCCTCTATGACTGTCGGTACCCTTTGATACTTAAATTTCAATTGTTTACAATCGTACTCGTTTCCTTTTATTTCCTTATTTTTCTGTATTTTATTTTATCTTATTTAGATTAGGGAGGATCGTGAGAAATTTAGTTTGTGAAGATGTATGATATTTTTGGTTCACAAGATTTTTCTGTGTAATTTTACGTTCATTCTATGGACTACATAACGCAGGATGATATTCAACTTTTTAGATCATTTCGACAGAATCGTACGTTTCTGAGAAGATGTCTGAAATTCAGGGAACAATCGTTCGATTATATAATATTTCTCGTTTTAATCGTATGCCGAGGATTTTCTTGAAAAAGTTAGAAGCTTTCCTCGCGGTCAAAATTTCAAACTGCACCGGAATTAAACACGTGTATCAAAGACTCGAGGATCGCAAACGAGTTTAGGATACTCTTTGTTTCTCAGAAAATAGAAATTTGCTTGTAGCAAATTCGGTTCGCGAAGGTTCGTTTACGATGTGCAGGAATCGTCGAGTGGAAAATGTTCCCACGGAAGTGAGATCTACGTTCCACTGATCTGTTATAATATAATCGATTTGAATGTAGCTTATTTGGAATTATCGCAGGCTAGGATTTTGTATCGGATCGCGTAGGTTTAGTCACGGTCTGACGCGATTTGCTTGTTAATCGTCACGCAGAGATGTGGTAATTTCATGGGAAAGAAGTTTTTAGGATTTATCTGTGACAGGTACTGTTATTCCACTTCTATATCCACTATTTCTCTGTGCAAGAAAAGAAATTCGCAGCCTATTCCAGTTCGTTTCTAATCGTGTCTTACACGCTTGCCCAATTTGCTCCATTTTTAAATTTCTCTCGTCACGATTCGACACAGTTCGCTGTTTTTCTCGTCCCGAACTTCGATCCATTTTGATGATAAAACCATCGAATAAATAAATAACGATAAATCTGAAAATAAACTCGAAAGATAATATTTATAACATCGTCGCATTTTTATATCCCTCAAGGCATGGACCGGATCAATATAATTTCTGAGTCATTACTTCGTTCCCTAATCGATCTCTTCCAAACGATTTCGCGTAAACGGAACGGTACCTTGAATCGATCGATCGATATTAGCTTCCAATTCACAAGGCGGGAACGATCGTGAAGAAGGGACGAGGGGAGAGGAATGGAAGGTGAGAAAACCTTTGAATGGAGAGGAGAGGTGGACGAGCACAAAAAGTAACAGAGGCCTGCGGTGGACGACTTTCCTATGAAGCTCAGGGTGGAGGACGCGGGGCAGGATGTGCCAGGACCAATCAATTGTACACGCCGGTCTCCTTCTTCTTTCCCCCTCCACCTCGATTTCCTAACTTTTTTTCATCTTTTTCTCGCGGCTCCTTCCATCGAAACGTCAAGCGAACGAAGCCTTTGTTTTTGATCGTCGTCGGTTATTGTCAGAGCTGGCGTAAGGAATTTTCGCGGATGCGAGAAGATTTTAGTACGAATTTTGTACTTTAAGACACGATGTTGAGATGGTAGGAAGTAACTGCTTGTGAATTATATAGTGGCTTTCTGTTTCTGAGCTGGGTGCAACAGTGTTGGGCGTGGGTGGATGAAACGAGAGTCGCCGGTGGAAACGAAAGGATCTTGATGCGTAGGCACAGGTGTTTTAATGCTTTCAAAACGTGACCTTGCGGAGTAGAGATTTGCGAGGCAGAGGGAAATTCCTATAATGTATCCTTTGCTTCGAGATTTTCTTACCCAACTGGGGATACTTTACAAAGTGCACTATGGAAAAACCAACAGTTTTTTATCTGCCACGAACTTGTAACAAACTTGTACATTATATTTCGAAATTGTAATTTCAATTCTTGAAAAAGAAATAAAAAATGTTTCAACCAAACTACCGCTCTGTTCAACCTCATCTCTAGAATCCTCTCAATCTTTACTTGAACCATTAACCATAGCCTACGCTTTTCTTTCGAAATCTACGCCAATTCTCTATCACGTGCAAAAATAACGGAAACCCAAACCCAAAACTTATCTTCGCATGATCAACCGAACAGAACCTCCGTCGACGTCTCGGCCTGTGCCAACCGTAAAACTCCGCACTCACCACCGTTCCAACCAAAGAAGAAATCCTCACTGAGAAATTCTCTGTGTGTTCTACTGCAAAAATAAGAAAGAACGACTCCCAATGCAATATTGCGTTCCCTTGCATCATCGACAGCACAGTCCATTTTTCTAATCATGGATTACGATCGCGATCCAGGAAGGTCAAGAGAAGCGTGCCAATCGAAAGTGTTTCGTATGCCAAGTCAGTATGCGGCCGAACCCGTCGTTTCCTAGCCTGGAAGATCGTGAAAGTGTAAGAAACTGCGTTGCAGATCCACCGCGTGCCGTTTATCGGCCAGGCATCGATAAAAATGCAAGGTGGCACGCGGCCTGGACCTTCACTGCCTGTGCAAGCGGCACGGTGGGCGGACTAGCAACGACCAAGGCGACTGAACTGAACTGGACTAGCGAGATACAACGGGTTCCGATTCCTTCAGGCGCCACGCAACCAACGGAGAAACTGTTTCCTGCGATCGATCGTTGCGCCAATTGTCACCTGATCGTGGCCCGGCGATCATATTCCGATTTTAACGATTGCGGTTTGCTGAAAATTTCCGAGTTTCGCGTTCCGAGGTTGATCTTGGAGTGTTGAAAGGATTTTGCAATTCATTCGGTCAAGGGTTGGTGATCTGCTTTGGCGGAGTTTAAGTGGAAACTGTTGCATCTGCACTACTTCGTAGACTAAGAAAACTGAGTTTGAGATTGACGAAGTTCGATATTATTGCGCGAAGGAGCTAAAAGAATTGAATGTTTGTTGAAGAACTTTCTAAGCAGAATTGCATTGTGACGCGTTTGTATTCTTTGTACTAATGAAATATACGTGGATTGATTAACTGCGTTTGTTTGAGAGATGAAGTTAGAACGGTTTAGAAGCAGCACGATTGGAAATATCTTGAAGCTTAGTAAACGATTAAGAAATTTTTAATCGTGACTTTACGAGTTCTGATGGAAATGTGCGAATTTTAGTTGTAGACAAAATTTCCATCTTCGGTAACGTGAACATTTAGAGGTTGCAATTTTATACTGATTTTACTCGAAGCTTCACGAGTTCTGAGAAAGGTGGACAAGGTTCTGTGAATCGTCGAATATGAACAGTAAGAGAAATGGTGTGATGATCAGCAAAAATATATTATGGTAACTACCTTTTTTTACGAATATAATATAAGAAGAATATATTAATAAGTATATTTAAGTGCCGTGGTGATTAATTATCAAGATGGTATATTAATCTTGTGCTCAAACTAAAGAGATAAAATCTACCGCCTGCTCTAAGCTAAAGACGAATGAATCGATGTACGGTGACTTAATTAGACAAAATTAAGAGCAGTCGATTCTCATTTAGTATCCTCTATCTAACCGAACGGAATGAGAATGTTGCATGCATCGAATGTCTTTTCGCTGGCGAGAAACTGGTATTCAAAGTGGACGGGATGGAAAATAGAGGAAGAAGAAACAGACGCAACCGGTCCTTTTTCTAGGCGGGAAAAACTCAGTAGGAAGTCCGCGATATTACAGTTAGCCACGTGTATAATCTACCGATTATCCACCTGATCCCAAGCCTGATCGGACCATTGTATTCGATCGGTCGAAATCTCGTCGACTACAATGAATTTCTGTTTCGTAGCCTTACCGTTAATGCACACGAATCGATAAAAAACAAACATGGCAAAAATCCATGTCACGATGTCCGTTTCACCGTGACCAGGAAACAGTAGCAGATATCCTACGTAAAATAATCTTTAATCCAAAATAAAAAATATTATTTCTTGTAAAAATATCGTGTTTTCACTTTGGACAATTTTGCTCCTCCGATTTTCACGAAACAACGAAATAACGATGCTAAAGTTTAAAAATTCGTACATTTCTCATGTTTTAAGGCGTTAAAACACGTTTAACGATTGTCTTTTCTTAACAATTATCTATTTGCGTTAATTATGTAAGAGCGAGATTCTTTCATTATTTTCGAAGATCTTTCAGATTCTTGACACGAGTCTATGGCACTCTACTTGGCTATAATAATCATTGAAGATTCGAATAGATCGAAACATATAGGATGTTTGCTCGTCGTAATAAAATTATTTTCGACCGTACATAGAAATAAAAAAAAACCTACAGTGCTTCTAGATATTTCCGGTAAGATGTACAATTTTAATCCGGATATACTAATCGTTTCAGTGGAAACAAAGTCGTCCGACACGATGTTTCCCGTAAACGTTAACAGGAACGCGACATGTATTACACATACATATGCAATTAAGGTTTCTTCTTCATTCTCGATGACGAGGGTAAACGAAAGTCTTTTTTGTTTCATAAACTGGCTAATCAGTGGACGATAGAAAGACGCGCAATAATTGAATAACAGCTATAACAGGAGAATAGAAAGAATCGAGCAGAGGATTTTTAATTTACGCCTTTGGATTCCTCGTTTGCTAGAATCGTGTGCGAAGAATATTCGATTGGATGCATGAAACAATTTAACGGGTAGAACGAAGATAATGCCAGGTTGTCGTTAGCCTGACTTTTTCCATAGTTAATTTTACGTTGAGATGCTTTTTACAGCACATCAGGGATGGTCGTATTACGTTGAACGTGTGTACTGTAGTTTGTTTAAGGTTTACAGAAGATACAGAAAGATCGTATAATTGCACGAAATGACAGCGAGTAGGTTACAACGTGGAGTTGCACGAGTTTGCCTTGGACGACCTTTCATTACTGATCGTTAAAATCGTCTAAACGATCACCGTGCGGCCGACGATGAAAAACTGTACCGTTCCGTTAAAAGATATGAGGGTGGCCTTGAAATCTGGCGTACGCCTTCATTAGCATAGAAATCTGTATTGTTTCCTGTGTACCTGAGTGTTTCTGCAATTATCACGTACACAATATATCACAATATACAATGCGATCGTAAAACAGTGTCCTGCGTTCGTTATCATGAAAAATTTTTCCAAGCATGAAAACGTATCGTATGAAATTGTACGTTATACAGCAGAACCTGGTGTATCCGAACAGGTTTGGACACAAGGCAGTTACAATTGCATTCTCCTTTTTTGACACATAAATTAATTTGTATAAAAACAAAAGATATATTAATATACACGCTATAAGAATATGTGTTTGTGTTGTAGATTCGTATTGCGAAATTACGCTTGATCGTAGTTCGGCGAATTAAATCGATATTAACTTGTCGATATAAACTACCATAAATAAAATTTTACCGTATATGAAATTAACAGGACGATACTTTTAAAAAGTTGAAACGTAGAGGCGACGAGCTTGAAATGCTAAAAATCTTAACCTACGCCACTGTGATTTTCAGCTGAAGATTCGCGGAAGGGAAACTCGCCCGTACGTGTACGAACTGTAGAGCGGAAAGCGCGATTTGGCGGCAGGTATCGAAACGAATCGCGTCGCCCCGGCTCTTTCATTTCTCTTCGTGGCAGATACGTGGCCCCGTCGCGTCGGTTCCACGAGACAAGCGCATAGATGCGACGATCGTGCTTGAAGATAGAAAAGTTGCATAGCTGGTCGAGGGGCTCGGGAAACGGGTCGCGATTCGTTGCGTGCAGAAACGGTCTGGCGCGGACCGCATTAGAATACGTATTCCAATCTGTATCGAACGTTCCGCGTTACTCATATCGCGCGGCTGTAAACGCGTGGGCTATGCCGTATGCTATTTAGTAATTTTCATAACGGCCACAGATATCGTTCCTTGGATGAAAAAAAAAAAAAAAAAAAAAAAGAATGGAAAGTGTATCTACGTACCAGGTGTCGAGAAGTGATCACGCAGCGGAGGCTGTTTCTATGAATATCAATACGATTTTTCAACGATAAAACACACTATAGGAATTTTACGGTGGTATTGTGAAGGCTGACACGATTTTATTACACGACTGTATAGCAGATATTGTTTTTCAGATAAAAGATGTCGATACGTACGACTTATACTAAAAACGAAAGTTTTTAGCGCTGCGACTATCATCATATATCATATACGTGGATAATAATAATTGAAGCAAGAAAAATGAATAGACAAATCATTTTTCTATCTTACAATTACTAGAAGTTATGGTTCATTTTTCCAATAGCATTTCTTAGGAATCGTAGAATCAAACGTCTGGAATCCATCGTTTTAAATCGTCAAGGTATTGTGTAAGTTTATTGTTTGTAGCTGCTTACGAAGCTTCCATGCTTTTTAAATGGCAATTTGATTTTATATTCGAGATTTTATTCACGTAAGGAAAAATATCCCAAATATTTTGTTACTTGAAAACACATCATCGTTATTCGACAGAAATAAAACACAGTCGCTTTAAGAAAAAATATTCAATACTAGATGTCCTAATGTATTTATAGCCGATAACGTAATATGGTTGCCATTTTATCTTTTTATACCAACGATGCACTCATCTGTAATTACCCTAAGAAAATCGTTCCTAGTCATTTTTATTTTGTTTGTTATCCTCGATCCTAATTTTTTCTGCGCTCCTTTTATACGCGTTTCGGTTCACCTTGAGCCCGTGAAAAGGTAGAAATTCGCAGCCGAAGCTTGTTCCGTGACGTCTCTCGCGGTTTCGAGAGACGTCTACTCTGGTTCAGTGAGCAAAAAGTCAATATTAATTTCCGGTAGCTCTGATGGATTTGTCATAGTTCCACCTCCGGTCACGAACGCCTCGTAAACGGCTCGCCTCGTCCCTCCTCTGTTCGATAAATGGGTGACTGGACCGGCCATTACTGAACGAGATCGCTGGTTCGATCTACGATCGACTTTGTAATTATTTAGATCGCCTGATCGATTTACTATCCAGCCTTTGATACCGTTTTTCTTGTTTTACGAGGTTTGAACTAGTTCGAGATGGATATCCGTGGGATTTCTTGTTGGAGATTTGGTTTAAAAGATTGAGATCGCTGGACGTTAAGTGTTTGAGAGTACAGTATGGTTTGAAAGGAAACTGACTTCCAGATGGAAGTTTCTTGAACAGAAATACCGTTATCGGTTAATTAATCCTTTTGTAGCATAAACAGCATTTGATATTTTATCGCAAGAGTTTTCGTAAACGTTTTCGTAACCAATAATATATCTGTTGGAAGATGGAGATCGGCAAGTACAGTACGGCTTGAAAATAATTGTGACTTCGATCGAAAGTGGGAGGGTGAGGTATCGAGATCGAACGACTAATCGAGCGTATCAAGTTGCATTAGTTATTGTTCCATTAGACGGAACTCGTTCTCCAAGCAAGCGTTTGCTCTCCGAAACGATAAGTGACATGTCAGGAACGACGTTGGTTTTGCTAATTTGACTTTCGCTCGCACCCGTGTTACGTGCCTGTTTAACGGGTTATTAGTCCGCTGCGATTGCACCGGCGCGTTCGTGTTACCGCTGAATTCTAACATTCAGGGAAACAGATATTTAAGATAACTTTCGAATCTTTCCCTTACCGATATCGTTATTTTAAAATGAAGTTACGAAAATCGTTGCATAGATTGTTCTACCACTTACCGAAGAGTCCATACTAGCAGATTTTGGACGAAACACTCACTTTCTCTCTTCTCTCATTGTGTCTAAGGTATAGGTCTGTTAAGTGAGCCTTACTGAAGAGTCCATACTAGCAGATTGTTTTACCAAATAGTAAAGGAACGAAGACAAACAAGTTAGCCTTTATAAAAAGCAATTTAAGATTATTATTGTGAAAATTATACTATTATTTATCCATACACTAATGAAACAAGGAGGAGACGAATTATTTCTCAATATAAGATCAGAATATACAGTTTCTTGTAATTTATCAAATAATCAAGAAGAAAATACAAAAGAATCCGAATTATCTCTCGAATATAAAAAATAATAGATTTTCTACACAATAAAATTACTAACAATAATTCACAATAATCGATTGAGTAACACATTCGGAATCATTGCGCGTGTCACCGATGACAAACGACGGACGAAGTGTGATACCTACATTACCTGCATGAGAACATAAATCTTCTCATATTTTCACCAGGAAGAATCTTGTCTAGCACAACGTTTAAAATCCAAAAACGATGCGTACAATCTCAACGAGTTCGACCAGTCTCCACCCTTCCGTGTACTTAGAAAGCCATTACTCAAGAAATTCCAAGCCGTCCGGCAAATTCAACCGATCCAACGGTAGATCCCTATCCGTGATCCTCTAGCTACCGTGGATCTCAGCTTGCCTCTGTCCACTAAGAAAAAGATCAAGCAGAGCCGAATTCTCGATGAAGATAGAAACGTTCGGGGTCAAGGAATCGGCAGATGAACCAGCAGATAATCACGGAACCGGCGTTTATATAGAATGTAGATGTAATCACCGGGCTCGCAGCACTCGAAACAGAGGAGACTCTCTCGAACGCAACCCAGGTTCTGTATCTCTCTCTTTCTCTTTCTTTGGGAAACGAGAGGCCAGATGTTGATCCTTGCCAACGTTGGTGGGATGCAGCTTGGTACCTGTTACCTGCTACCTAGCGTTGCACGATGGGGGATGAGAACGAAACCACTCATGGGATTAGAGCGTGCCACGTGCCACTACTTCTACAGGTGGCTCTTTAAAACTCACTTATCCGCCTCCTTCTCCGAGTCACTCCCTCGCACGCGTCTCTATCCCTCGTGGCGTGCGTTTGCAACGAGAAAAATTGACAGGTATCGGTCAGGAAGATTAATCCTTTGTCGTTGGACCGCCACGGAGGAGGCGCTCGAACTTTGTCTTCGATGTCGAATGACACAGCCAGTGTGACTGCGGTGAATATTTACGTTCGCTTCGACCAGAGTTGGTAGTAGCAGTAGAAAAATATATCTACAAAGGGTTAAAGAATGGATGTTTCGATCATTTTTGGAAGCTTACGTGCAGTAAAATCGAGGAAAATTAGGGATCCCGCGTTTCTTGAGTTCTTCTGTTAGCGACGAAGAAATTGAAAGGAATTTCATTTGTCTAAACTTGTTAGACGACGAACAGTTCCCGTAACAGGATATCGTCTACGTTTATTATATTTCCCCTCTGTGTAGAATGTTTCATTCGACTAATAAGAGTTGACGTTCGGATAAGTGGGGAAATCTATTTACTCCAATAAAAATTTCGCTGCAATAAGTAAACTTCTACTTTGCAACGGTATTTATAAAATTGGCAATCGACGGAACGTTACTTGAGCCGACAGTTTTCCGACTCGTAGACGTGTGGGCCCCTGTAACGCAAAAAAGTAAATCGATCGGCTGAGAGATCTCGTAAGTCGATCCGCTCAAACGAGCCAAAAAAGAGGAACCAGTGGAAAAATCGTTTGATCCAATTTACCCTTTCTCGCAGAAAATTCATTGCTTCTTACTTAGAGGCGTGCAAACCATTAGAATTCCAGAAAAAACACCAAGAAATGGGCGTCGGTATAAACAGGTTCCCCGCAAGGTTCGCGTTTTTACGTAATCGAAAAATCGACGGGAAACCTAATTAAGCGGTATGCAATCGCGAGTTTGCGAGTCGGTCGTCGAACCACGATCGCGTTCCGAGCCAAACGATCCACGAAATGATCGTTAATTCTCGTTGCACGTGCAAAGTACCTATCTTTTCAGATTGCTAATCAGATACTAAGGTGATAAGGTTGACGCTGCTGTCGAGATTCACGCGATTAATCGTGCAGTGTGCATTACGATCCTTACGAGCTTAATGTCGCCGATCGTCCCTTGAAATGTGACTTTGTATACCGGCCAATGAAATCTCATACGTTGCGTGTAATAAGCGGTGTGCTGCAGGTTTATGGCACGCGTATATCAGTGAAAGAGATAGTGAATATCTGAAAGTGATATTTGTCATGGTCTTTCAGTAGCAGAAAACCGGAATCAGAGCACAGAGCAAAGGCTGAGAAGAGTTGACTGAGAAATTCTGAAGAATTGGACGAGAGTTACGGTTGCTTTATCTAGCAGAGATACGTACGATGGTGTGATTGAAAGTTCCGTATATCGTTTGATGTGATGTTCTTTTAGGTTGGTTGTATAATAGACTCGAAAGTTTATTATTTTGAGAAGCTTGTGACAGTAGCATCTGTGTCTTTAAACAGTTTATAGTAGCTTTAATTTGATATTGCTTGGTTGTTAGAAATCTATAATGTCAGGAAGTTGTACGATATCTTTAGTTTGGTATTGAGTAGATAAAAATTGAATTGTGTGGCAGTAGATAACGTGGTTTTTCCTGATATAAGATACCGCGGATTTTACAAAGACGCACTTAAAAATGTAACTCCAAGCTTAATTTTTCCAAGAGTAGATATTACTTTAAAAGGCTTGCAATCGAGCTAAATAACAGATTAATTAAAGAATTCCATCATAAATTCTAGTTCGAAAGATTCTGTCTTATATTCTGCTCCAAGTGACACAGATTTGTAAAATTATCGGTAGAAGAAATTATTCCATAACGAAGGTATTGCATCAAATTCCAGTGAATTCTCCTTATCAAACTCAGAATATCCCGAATAATCATCGAAGAATTCAAGCCACCTCCAAATTTCTCCTCAGATTTAAAACAATCCGTATCAATCGCCAAAAGAATAATTCAAGAAATCGACAAATTTCTGCATCCTAAAACAACTTCACCCGTAAGCAATCTACAGACTCCCTTCCCTAAAATTCAAAACACCTTCGATATTATAACATTACAACGTGAAACAACGCCTCTACACTGCACGCTATCTGGTCGTTGCATCGGTAGAACGAGGCACGAGATTCTCGATGGAAGTCTCGGGGGACTCGATCGTGCAAGAACGGCCGTGAACGGCACGTGCCACGGCTGGCTCATCCGGAACCGGTGATTCGCGAAACCAGGCGCGTCTTTTCCCTTTTAGCTGGTCCACCGGCTGGACAGGAAGCTGTGAAACCGGAATCGAAGCTCGAACGGTGCCACGTCGCGACAGACGACGCGAACGCACTTACATACAGTACGTATCTGTCACGTGGGCTGCCGCCTCTCTCGCCATGCTCCAGTAGGCTCGTGGATTTTTGTTCATTAACAGGACACCACGCGCCACCGGATTGTCGACCAGGTCGAGCCAGCATCGACGTACAGCGCGCGATAACAATTCCTGGGATTTACGAGTCGATTCCTGATAAACCGTGAAACTGCTCGATTCGTCTACGATATATCACTTGCACGATCGATCGATGATTTATGACGTTTCCTGGTGTTAGAGTTCGAAGGTGGAGCGTGCAGTTGCAGCAGCTGTTCCAACTTCGATGGGACATCGTGCAGATTTGCTGGGATTGGCTTGCGAAGGTTAATTGATTTGGGGTGTTTAGGTGTATCGGTAGTGAAGGAGGCAGTATTCGTTAGATAATCAATTTGTGGTTCATCAATTTTGATAGATTTAGCTATTAGCATTTTAAACGTTGACAGTTTACGATATAGTTACTAATTTTCTTGCTGTGATTATTATAAGTTGTTCAAGGGTGGTAAGTATATCCAGCAACTTTAGCAGAATTTATATCTTATTAAAATGTAATGTTAGTTAAGTAGTTGCAATTATTCAAAGAAATTATTCGTCTTACACTTGTTTGTATTCTTAGAAAGGAACACAGTCTTTACACGTTTTTGCATTTATTGTCTTTTTCCACAGTTGCGCATTGTAGGTTTTGCGCGATTAAGAGATTAGATTTAGTATGCGCCAAGGCAGTGGTAACAATTAATGGAAATTATGCTGTGATGGATATTTTATTCCAATGCAGTCACTGTAATAGTAAACATTTTCAAACAACTATTGCAATTTTAACAAAGTATAGACAAAATTCCTACCTGCCAATGGTTTTTCAAAACCTACGCATTTAATCTTAAAATTGTTACTTGACTTAAAAAGAAATATTGAACTTCTAACTAGTACGAAGACCTATAAATAAATCATGATATTGAATTGATAATATTTATGTAATTTCACGTTTTATGAGCACATTTAAGGAAATAGAATCTAAATGAAGTACCTCGTTTCATCTATTTTGTTTTTACACATTACGCAAGTCTCATAATAATCCAATCGCAATTTAAAACTGTAAAGCAAGTTCCCATAAACTCGTGTAATTTAACAGTTACGTTATAACTACATAAATTCTCAAACTTTCAATCTGGAGGAACGATCGGCAGCTACAGATTCGTGTTCGGTTCACGTTGGTCACTGTACCTCGCTATTAATGTAGATATATGCGTTTGTGAATTGCTGGTGTACCTGCACCACGTGCGTCGTCGCTGTGGCCAAGTACGGGTAATGAGGCTAATGAGCAACCACAGTGATCTTTTTGTTTGATGAAAGCTCGACCGAACGCCGATGCTAATCCCTCGCACGCTCGTAGATTACGTTGACGAGCAGGCTACGCCTCGACTGAATATTCATGCGGGCCATCGAGTGTCGCGCGATCATCGTCGCCTCGATATGCCCACGACCATCGTCTCAACTAGCGAACATTGATGATAAGGACGAACGAGTTCGTGAATTCTTCGATCTTTATGAATTATTCAATTCTTCGATCGTAATTCGCTACCCCATCGTTAGTGCAAATAATCGTGGTAGACTCGTTCATCCGTCGATTAAAGCTTCATAAAGCTGCAGTTGAGAAATTATGATGTTCCTTGTGTTTCATCCGAGTAATACGCGAGTTGAAATTAAAATATCTTTTAATGTATTAATTTCTTTATCCCTTTACATTAGTAAAATATAGAGGTGAGATACGTAGAATAACGAGAGGATTCGATTTATGCAAAAGAACCATTTCTATTAACAAAAAGAAAAGAAATGTAGTTGTTGGAAGTACGTGTAACATTGTAGATATTAAAAAGTATCGTTCTACAAATGTGATATTTCTTAAGCTGTTCATCTTCTACCTTCGATAATTTTCTCTAACTGCACTGATAACGAAGTTATCATTCGAAACGGTTATATGCATCACCCACATGATAAAGAGGAAGCTAATATTTTTTATTCGCCCACTCTTCGTCCAAAAATGTAACCTTCTAACTTTCAAAATCTCTCAATCGCTCCACCTTCATCCTTCCTAACGTCGAAGAGAGCCAGAGAGCGTAAAGGAAGTATCTCTCGAATTTCCAGGAGAACAGCGGCGATGATCGCGCGCTTACGTAAACAGTAAATAGTGGAAGGCGATGTTGGCAGCTTAACTAGTCAGCCACTGGATAGCCTTAGCCACCGGTAGTAGTCGTCTGAACGCTACCTTTCTTCCTGCTCATCTTTCTTCGCCGGCAGCTCGATCCTCCTTGACTGGCGGTAATGGCGGTGCTCTCGGCGCTTAACAACGCGTGACAATATGCATCAAGAAATTGCCCGAGCACCCTGAACGTTTCACAATGGATCCATACCTTGCCTGTTCGCGGTACACCAACGTAGAAGCACGTTCTGAACCGATTGCAAAGCAAAAGCTGAGGAGTCGAAAGGGAGAACTGTGGCGAGTCTCACGCGAAAACGCCTATACATTATGCAACCAGTGGAACCCATAAAAGAACGTTCGACGTTTGGGATAGAAAATGGGATTCTGGAAAGTATTCATCGCTTCTGGAACGTATCCCATGGGATTTCGAGGTTCGGTAGACTCTATATCGACGCCTGGATTATTTTCTTTTCCCTTGTACTATGGTTCGTCGGTCATGTTTATTAATTTATTCGAATCGTCCGGTGGAATCTCTGGTATTCCAGCGATGATCTATATGGCGAAGCGTTCCACGAGGATTCTGTAACTTCCGTGTTGCATTCTTTCTCACGTTAGCCAGTTCGATCGTAAAGCCGGAAATCGGGCGTCGGTTAATATGGCCATCTTTTCCTCTACCGGTCCGGCCAGGTCGATCTGTTTTTAATATTGTTCATAGTGGAATATTAAGCGCTACAGGTTCTAGTTAGTTGTTCGTATAGGTTGAATAGGCCTGGTTGGTATGTGCTGCTTCTTGTTTCTTACCGTGGAATTCGAGGGTTTATTAAGTACGTTGAATGTCCGAGGCTCTATATGAGAAATTCTTTCGCTTTACGAGGCGCTGTGAGATGAAGCTGGTTTCTAATCGATACGATCAGGTGAAATTTGTAATACGATTAAGTGTTTCGCTATCTGTAACTGCGTAAATTTTTAATTCATAATCAACTAGACTATACCGGGAATTCAATGAGAACTATTCCCTTTTATAAATACATTTCTATGGTGGCTCTATACAATACAACTCTTAAATGTATTTATTTAACCGTTTCGTTCATACAAGTAAATTTTCCGATCGTGTCTAGTAGCATAAATATCATTTAACTATTTCATTCATACTATATTCTTCGTTAAATATGAGTATACTTGTTTAACTAACAATACGTTTTCGATATTCATTCCAGCTACGAAACTCAGGAATCCTCGCTTAACTATTCCATTAACCTAAACTTATCCTGTAACCTAACACAGTTCCGCGAGTAATCCTAACTTCTCACCCTTCGTTACAAATCTCATTAGAAATGTGCAATTCTTCCCAAAAAATCGATTAACGTATACAAACTTTTACTTGGACAAACCATCTGTGAATCCAAGTTTGGAAACCTCCTACAACTTCCCTGTAAATAACAATCACACGCAAAGCTTCCTTCCTTGCGCAGACGCTATTCTTTCGTTGTTTGTTGGTTGCGGTTCTAAAATTCCAAATTCTTTCACAGAGTAACCCATCTGCGAAACCCAGTCAAGAAATGTCGTACAACCTTTTCCTAGATAGTGAAGCTTCTTGCTCTATGCAAACACGATCGGTTATTGGCATATAGCAGTCTTGGTAATCTTAGCAGTCCTAGTGGAACGTAATCTTTTCACGAAAGAACCCATCTACGAAACCCAGTGCAGAAATGTTTCACAACCTTGCCTTCGATAGTGACCACACGCGAAGCTTCTTTCTCTACGCAAACTCCCTGGCAAGATTCTTCTGTCGTTGGCTGGTTGCAGTCCTATTGTAGTACGCGACCAAATTCTTTCACGGAATAACCCATTTGCGAAACGCATCCTAGAAACCTTCTACAACCTCCTTCTAGATAGTGACCGCACGCGAGGCTTCTTTTCCTACGCAAACACGATTGCCTGGTTGTTGACTTGTAGCAGTCCCGGCGAGTTCCGACAGTTAGAGGCTCGCTGTCTAAAGAGAGGGGCTAGTTAGCGAGGTGCGCGGCCGTTCGGGGCTGCCATAAACAATGGTTTTAGCGAGTGCGTACACACAGCCGGACTCCCACGGTTCTCGCAACAGGGAAAACGGGAACGTCTCCTCCAACGAACGAGCCTGGTCTTTACGCGCACTTTGCCCGTCCGACGTTCACCCACTTTGGCTTTAGTTAAGGCCGTTTCTGACCGTGGAGACTTCCTCTCTCTCTTTCCCTCTCAACGATCGTCTGGGCTTTTACCCGACGTTTACTCGGCGTTCTAGCTACATTCCAGCGTCCATTAGGCGACCAGCACGAGCCCCCCTTGTTCGAAACCACGCCGCGGACCAGAAGGTTATCCCGATTGCCTACCAGCTAAACAATCATCCTTCCCCTCTCACCCGTCCTCATTTCCGATAAGTTCCTGCCTTTTTTGCTTACCCCCGGTGCAAACGTTGCAGTTTCTTTGCCCAACGGCGGGAAGCCCTGTCGTTCCGACGTTAGCCGTCCGATAGTTTTTTCGGCGCGGAAACGACGAGATGATCGTCGGTTTTCTCAGGTTTAGACAGCCACAGGACTAGGCGAGTTTCTCTGGTTACCTGAGATTCGAATAGGTGTTGGGTGCGCTCTCTCTTGTCGCTATTTCGAGTGGGATTTGAATCGGATTGGATTTGATACGAAATTGTTCACACATTGTTCATAATATCTATATGTTTGTGATGTTATACGTTGTTAAAGATTTGTGATTCTATTTAGAGTATTTAAACTTAGGGCTTTTTAAAGGAATTTCAGGTTTCTCTTTATGAGGAATTCTGTATCAAACAGGACAAAGTTTTCGCGGATAATTTATTTATAGGATGCTTTAAATATCACTTTAAACATTTCAAATATCAAGATGCAGATGTTGATCGTTAAAAATAAAATATTAATCGAGATATTAATTAAAACTACATCTGTCGTGGGATACGAA
The DNA here is from genome assembly GCF_024542735.1 of Bombus huntii. Classification (NCBI taxonomy): domain Eukaryota; kingdom Metazoa; phylum Arthropoda; class Insecta; order Hymenoptera; family Apidae; genus Bombus; species Bombus huntii. Next base: position 13,642,862 of record NC_066244.1, on the reverse strand, counting down.
GAAGTATTCCAATTTTTAACCAATCCTTTGCGATTTGAAAAGTTTTTTGGAACTAAAAATTCTGCTTCAAGAAAGAGGGGATTATAAATATTTATGAACGTGCCTTCTCATTCTTATCACATTCAGCGATCTTCCTTTCTCCATTCTTTATCGTTGAAAACAAAATTAAATAGAAATTTCCATCTTACAAGTGTCCGTAACAGTTCAATATTCGATTGTTCAATTACAAATAAAAAACAAACGACGAGAGTTTGATACTTCAAACGATTCTCAGATCTTACTCCCACGCACAAAAAGAATCACGGATACCTTACGAAAATTGCGGAACACGGGTGCTGTTTGGAATTTCACGGATGACCGGCGAACAACCAATGACAATTGGCTAGTCCAACGTAGCCAGCTCGGGAAGATTTTACGCGATTCTTCGGAGCAATTCTAACCGCGGGAACGAGAGATATTCTCGTCTTTATAGCTACTGATTCTACCGTACGTTTATTAATACGCCGCCAGAGTATCGCTGCCCCGAGAATCCTCGAGTTCCACGAATCGGTTCTAAAGCAAATAAGGGAATTATTTTCTGTTATAAGCGGATACTTCTCTGTTTACCACGTAACTTGACTCTGACGAAGTTTTAGAATAGTATTTGCAATGGCCTAGAAAAGTAGAGTAAATAAACGCCGCCTTTCACTGTTGTATCGTCGGAACACCAACGCGATTACGATAATCTAGCTGGACAATGAAAATGATCTAGAACACCATTGAAATGAAAAGTACATTCTACTTGTTTTAACGTAATGACGACTTCTTTTTGATTGACTCGATCGCGTTCTTGGATGTCATTTGAGAAATACAAAGACAAAATTCTACAAGAAACAAAGTCTTCGATTGAAGATACAATTTGTAAAACTTGACAAATGTATAAAAATATAAATCTGCGCAAACATCCGTAGTCTTGTGACTCTATGGAAGATACGGCGATTCGAAATTTTCCCTTGACAAATATCTGTGATGATTAGTCGTCACCGATAGAATACGAGTACTGTCTATAACCCATCTCCCATAAACTTTCCTTTTCTTCGAACGCTAGAAACGTAGTTACAATTAGAGAACGTCTAGAGGAATAAAAATGTTCATAGTGAATTCAACGACCGCAAACACGAACGAAACGAAACATTCGATCGATAGTCTAAAAACTAAAATTCCATAAAATTTCCATTCCATGGAATATTAAAAACCTCATCGCGAACGAGTAGTAACGTTTAACGAAAAATCGGATTTCGTTGGCCAATCGAATGGCCACCAACGAACCAAAAATTCAATTTACACCCTGAAACAATCGAATCATCTCAACTTCCTCCGAGCACGGAGGTCGCAAGAAAAGCAATTCTACCACGGTGGAACCGAAATACGGAGCGGCTAAGCGTCCACTGCTTGGCATCTAGGTCGGCGATCCGGCCAGAGTATCGGCCGAAACGGACACCTCCATTCATCCTTTCATTCATCCGGGGAATCAGCGGTGGCTTAAGCCCTCGCAGGCGGCGGCCTTCTCGGGCCCGTAATAAGCAAAAAAGCAGAGGCCTGCCGGGCCATTACGCGGAGAAGAGCGAGGAAATCGTCGACCGCGGGCGTAAAAAGCGTGGCAAAGGCGATTCGAGCGCGGCTCGACCGCCGCCGCTTCATTTTTCTGCCACTCTCCTCTCCCTCTCTGCAACGCCCGCGACGATGCTAGACACGGCCCACCATTGTCTACGGTATTCTTGCGCGGGAAAAGACGCGAGAACTACCTTCGGATCGAAACTGTGTTACCATTTTCTTGAAAGGAGGGCGGCGGGGGGAGCTCCGTGCACCTGTGGCGCGACTAACCGACACGGCGGAAAGAAAACGCGGTAGGGAGTTGATTTTTCATGGGGAAGAAGCTTCTTGCGCTCGCGTTCGAGAAGTCTTTGTTCGTCGGGAATTTGTTTTGTTGCTCGTCATTTGAATGGCTGAACGGACGAGGCATGTTGGTTGAGCAGCTAAAACATGGATCGATGAAGATCCTATCGGAGGTTTCCGAGAGCTAACTTAACTTAAGGTTTCGAATTTTTAGAATAGCACGTTGTGTCCGTTTTGCATCCTCTCCGTAGTATCGTTTATGTATTTGTTTAACTTCTGCTATTGCTCTACGTATATCGTATTTACACGAGGATTTTTGAAGTTACGTAATTTGTTAATTAGTTTATGCGTATGATTACTTCGAAACTTTGCAATATATTTATGTAAGGGAAATTGTATTCAAGGATTATAAGGAAATATGACAAAGAGGACATAATTGGAAACAATAAAACGATATGGTTGTAAATTATTTCGAGCAAAAGCCTGCCTCTGATAATGAAATTAATAACTGATTTATAGCATTAAAGGGAATATTCGTAGATTTCTTAATGATTATTGCACTGATAATTTGTGAATATCGAAAGTAAAGTTTAAAAATGCGCAATGAAACGGTGACTACGCAGTATTATAAAAGGATCGAGTGACCATATGGAGTCACAGAGATGGCAAAAATCGCAAGAATAATAAATATTAATAGAAGAACTCACCAGTGTAGAAAACTACCCGTCATCGTGACGTTGGATGTTCTTCCAAGGTCGTAGCGTCAGCATCCACTCCCATATCTTCTTTGGAACACACCACTGAATCAAAAATTACTTAATCAGAATCGCGCAGTTAACATTTACAGACACGAAGCTTCGAGTACGCGAGCTCGAGCGTAACTGCCCTTGTCGTTCGAAAATTTTTGGGGTGGGGCAGGCACACTACGCAGAAGGATATCGAAGGTTGTGTTTACGTGTTTCAAAATTCAAAATACAAGTATATTATGTTTCGAATGTGTATGTTGTTGATTCACAACTCCCTGTGCGCAGCAATTCAAAAGAAAAAAAAAGTCGCTTCCTTACTTAAAAATCTTTTACTACATAATATTTTTAATAAAAATTCATTTTGACCATGCAATTTATTAATTCTCCATTTTCGTCGTATACTAACTTAAAAAAATAATTCTTTATATAGTTAATAAACGCTATTTATTATTTAACTTACTTTGCGTGCTTAAAATTTTCAATTAAAAATGGATTAGATTATAAATTTTATTAAACATAATATTTTTGTAATTCCCCTTTCATTAATTAATTCTGTTTTGTACAAATGGAAAAAGTTTAACGTAATTGGATGTTGAATATGTTCTAGAAGGAGACGAGGGGTTGAACAGACGCCTCGTCCAAATCGACGGGGTGTTGTCCGAGGCGGAGGAGGGTGGCGGAAGACGAGGGTCGGAAGGAGGGTGGCGTGCTATGATCAGCATGGAGCTTCCGGCACATACGACGCAGCATGGTGCTCTTCACCTGGGGGTCGGGGTCGGGGTCAACCCAGGTGACCCAGCCGGAAGTGCTCTGACCGCCATTCATCCGCATCCTCAGGATCCCCTGGCCCTCCACCACCATAATCACGGAGCTGCAACACCCGGAGGTATGCACGAGGACTCCAAGAAAAAACGTATGTTTCTTCTTTCGAATCCATGTCCCCCATTTTTTATTTACTATAAGAATAACGTAGGAAAGTGTTCAACTTGATTTCAAACTCGAAAACATTATCTTAAAAATATTCAATCTTTTCTTCATAGAATGTTACTATTAGATAAAGACACTTTCCTGCGATTCTAGTTTTAATTAATTGTAAGTATATTCAATTATTTTCTGCGTCAAATATTTTTTTTTATTATAAATCATTTTTATTATATATATTATAATTGTTTTTATAGAATTCACGAAACGGAATTTCATAAGACGAAGACAATTTCTTGCGATTTTACTTCTCATTAATTTTAAATATACTTTAATATGGCTCATGAATCTGTCACATTTTTTGGGACTCTGATAGAACTTGTAGGAATAAATTTCTTCTCGTTGAGCATTAGTCCTTCAATGAAATCGATATGGATGAGTTCATGACAATTTTATTCGTCGATTAGCGGGACAAACGAGTTTCGGTACGACGTGCAAGTCGCCAGGTTAATGTTTCATCACGGTAATTGGTCTTCTTCTTGTCCGCGTTGTCGAGTCGACGTCCACCCTATAAAAACGAGCCACGGGTGATGCCGACACTTGTATACTGGTTCTTCGCCTGCCTCTGTGTATCAACACACTTCTGGACATTCCTCACATTCCTTTCCCTACAACTTGTTCTTTCTTCTACTACGTTGCAATCTAAATTTCTTCTGCTCTTTGCCACAACTTCCACTATTTTATCCAAGCATTTTTCCATACGCAGGTAAATTTATATTTAAGATCGACTTAAACGTTCGGTATACATGTACGTATATGCACTTTCCTCTAACTTGAATCTCATAAATACGAGGATAACTTTATCGTAGAAATTTGTGTTCTAATAACGAAGGCGTACAATTTCATTTTGTAATACGGCTTTCCCAATCCTATTGCATTTTATCCTTCGATGTTCCAACGGTTTCGCGTAAAGGGAAATCTATTTCTCGAACTTATCAACTTCTCTCAAAATAGCTACCCTATTGAGAAACTTTTGAAATTTGAGAACGCATGGGCGCTATAATTAAAAATCGTGCAAAAGCCGTGTCTTATTGTTTGAAAGGAGTAGGATTGTTCTTGTTACAGCGAAAACAACGAGACTGAATATGAATACTTATGAATAAAATAACGTCAAATCGTGTAACTTTTAGGATCATAAAATAACCAAAAAGCATCGTTCGACATTGGAAATATGATAAGAAAATTTGATAGATAGATATTATCGCCCAATTAAAATTTCTTCAGAATATTATACAACAAATAAAAAGTCACGGTGAGATTTAAGATCTCTGTTCGGCAAAGCTCTGTAATCATCCCGGAGAACTCGTAATTTTGGGCTAACAAATGTTTCTGACGTTCACGTAAAAGACGATAAAGAGACAATAAAAACTTCATTCGATGCTGTGTGATCATGTACGATAAAAAGCAAACAGCAACATAGTATGTAAGAAACGTCATACAATAATTCGCGGGCACGGGTCAACAGCGCTATTCGATCGAATAGGCACTTTCAAGCTTTTTACTTTCGATCGCGACGTAGCGACAGCTAATAACGCGGTCATATTTTTCGCTTGATTCCAAGTCAATAGGAATGTTGTAGCAGGCAAAAAGCTGGGGGCACGTGCTTCGCGGAAAGCCACGATAAATCTTCGTCCACGTTGCTCTTCCAGCACGATCTTTCGCGATGACGGTGCACCGTGTTCGCTGAGTCAACTTGGAATTCAGGAATACGTTCGATCGTGTGCCGCGGGAATAACTCTTTCCCCGCAGAAAATCGACCTTGTTCCCAGTTTACGTGGACGAGTCTCTGTGCACGGCGCTCTCCGAGCGGTATAAGAGGAGATTTTACGATCGACGTTATACGTCTTCGTGGAAGACGAATGGATCCACTTTCGGACGCGATTTATTTGTCAATTAGCCCGATACCAGAGATGATTTACGGCGCAATTGTCCCGCTCGATAGAGGCTGATCGTCTGTCGAGGAAAATTGCCGCGTTCAGGTTTATGGATTTATTAATTTCGCGACTGGCAAAGGGACGGTTTTGATACGCGTTTTTTTTTCTCATCCTGATGAGATTTAAGTTTTCCGTTCGGCGAAGCCCTGTAATCTTCCCGGTAGGACTCGTAATTTTCGGCTAACAAATGTTTCTGTTCTCATTCGTGCTAAATCTATGTAAAATTCACGGAGACTTCGCGCGTCCTCGCCAGTTTCTTTACGATTAGTCGCTGGGAACTTGTGTCGATGGATTATCTGAATCGATAAGTAGAGAAACGTGACAATTATTTATACAGGTACAATACTAACGTTCAATTCTTAAAACACAGAAAACTTATTCTGTAAGCGTATTTATCGACACGTCATATATAACAACAAATTATTTCAGAGGTGGAAAGTATCGATATAATTTTTAAATGGCTCATGTACAATTACCAATTCGAAACTCTCTTTCATTCGCTCTACAAATCATCGAATCCTAGAAACAGTCTCCCAATAATTACAAACAATATGTATAAAAATGTATATATTAAATAAATTTCCTTCTTAAAAGACTCAATCTCCTGCAACAAAATCCAATTTTTCAACGTAATCGTATGTAGTCATCATTAATGGCTACATTTTTGGCTGATAGAGAGGAAAAGTGGAAGTTTTCCACAAACTAAATTTGGAATAAATCTCCTCAAGATATCTCTCCTTTTCCTCGTCCATCGTCATTTACAATTATAGCAAAAGATTTGTCGTTTTCTCGAGCAGAAACAGTGATTCCTCTAAAATCTCTTCATTAAACCGTAATGACACGCTGCTACGTAAAGGAGCCTGTTATCCGGGGTTGCTTATCCCCGCATCGATATCGACTTAATTGAATCTTATCCTCGCGGGACATCGAGCCCGGGCGATACGTGCCGATCCTTCATCAAAGACCGCCAGAACAAGAGCCGCGTGAAAGGCCTCCTTGTTCCGAACGGAACAATCGAGTTAGCTGAAGTTGCTCCGAGTTCCACGGCAACGATCTTTTCGAGCACACGTATACGTATACACGGTGTGCTTGTCGCGTCTGGTTCACCTACTTCGCCATGAAAAATTCGTTCGATAACGCGTGACTCATGGGAATAGTCATTGAGAAGCTGTCTCGCAGCTGTTGGTAATTCGGACGAGTAAAATGGGATCATTGATTCTTGTGAATGGTCATATACATATCCTTCTTTGTTCTTTAACATTTAGTTTGTTTTTTGGATACGTTGCCAACACTTAAGCAATTCCATTAATGGCAGACAGCATGTTGAATTACCTTCACCTACATTTGCTGTTTTATTATTGCTATTTCTTATTCTTATTAGTTTGTCCTGTTACGATTTTCCTTGTATTTCGTTTTCAAACGTTTTTAATTTATGAAATAGACTCTCTATATTAAATATGACGCGATAAAGTACTACGTACTGTTGGCTCTTCCACATTTTCTTCCCAGCCGAATCGACGTGTAACCATGAAATACCTCTAATTACCATTCTATTATCCATCTTCTATGATTGTCATCCTTCCAAGAATTCTCGACAAATATTTTCAGGCATAAAAAGTCTAGGCGAATTATTCTAGTGATTAATGAATCAGTCAAAGTTATTATTTCCACTGACAAGTAGTATTATCCTCAATTATTCACTTAAAAGCAAATATTGTTATTTGTTTAAAATAAATTACACGCGCTCCTTTAAGAAATCAAATGGCTATTTCTAACACACAAAAAGAGAACTATCTACTATCAAGTAGAACGTAAAACCTGTATCACAAACATCAAATGAAAAATTACACGAAAAGATACCCGGTACAAATCTCCGGAAGATCGTATTATTATAAATCTATAAAATTACCACGAAAAATCACGAATACTTTCAACCACTTTGATAGTTTCAATTTCACCGAACATATCGAAAAATAATATCGATCCGTATTTGTTTCTATCGTTAACGACGAAATATCGACGAGCTAGAGGATCTCTGATGTAAAATGACGAATTCGACGAAACCACCCTGTATAGACGCGCAAATGCGCTCACAAAGAGCACGGTGAAGCAGTAGTTCTCCGGAACCAGCCGTCGCTTGGTGGACTCTCGTCGTGGTCGAGTCGCGTACACGTATATAGTCGTTCCGGACGCTGAAGAGAGTGGCGCTGGTTAAGGAAGATGAAAGGCTGCCGCCGTGGCAGCAGCCGCTAACGCGGCATGGCCCGTGGTGAACGGCCCCGTACGGGGGAGGGAACGGAGGAAAAGAGGCATCCAGGAGGGGTCGTTAAATCTAATGATATCAAGTATTTGACAGAGAGGGCCGGGATCAGTTCGGAGACCACACGCGCGTGTGGCACTCGCGAGTCTACTCGCCATCAACTTTGTTCCTATTTCACAATCATCGTTTACGTGTTCTTTTCTTGCGCTGATATAATTGTCGCGTTGATAAGGCATTCGAGTGTTTGGACTATTATTCTTCTTGTTGATCGTGAGAGAGCTTATTTAGGGCTTTGAGAAAAAGATTTCAGAAAGATTTCTATTTCTAGGGATTCGTCAAGATTCGTGATTCTATTGGAGTATGTTAATTTGGAGATGTCTTTGGAACGACGATTTCATCTTATCTTTTTCTTTTAGAATTGTAATTGTCGCCTCGACATTCTTGTTGGTTACAGGCAAACATAACTTCGCTGCTATTCCACATTTTATGTATTCAAGCGTGAACAGCATGATTCATTAACGTAATTTTTTTACATATACCGTTTCTCATTTCATCGATTTAATAGTACCAGTCGCAATTACTTTGTTGAAACAGAAGATTTACATAGACGGTAGGAAATAAAATGGTTAAATGAATTTTAATAACGTCTAAGCTGTAACATCAGTTGCTCTGGATGTTGTAGCGGTGTGATCGATCGCTTATGTGTTTAAACGACAATAATCGCCGCTCGTGATCCGTTCTCATCAGCCAATCGATTTATCAGGCAATCGTATCGCGGCTGATACTAATTGCATTCGCTGACGTTAACGTTAATCAAAGCTCGAAAACATTGTTGATGCAATTCTAAATATTTGTCGTCTCACGCTGAGCGACGTCTCAGCTATTCGAATTAAATTGATCATGCGGGACCACCTCGGGCCATTGTACCTATATCTCGATCGTCGGAGATCGATATCGTTCGTCTTTGCGGCCAATGATGAGCGCCACGTTGGAAGATCGTCTCGATACTGACGGACAAAGACCATAATTCAATGTCTCGATCGGGAATCCACCGATTTCCTTATTTTATCTATTCCTTCTCACAGTTTCTATGACGAAATTAATAATTCGATTACACGAAAGTTCATTTTCATTCGTTAGAGTCAGCAGAGTGAACTAGTCTATTTATTTTTCGTAGATATTGTAGCGTCTTGAAGAATTCCTTCAAATTATCCTTTAAATTATTTAAACCAAGTGATATCGTTCCTCTTAGTGAATTAGAAAATAACGTTCTTCTTTCAGGAAAAGGAAAAAAGCTCGTATATATCTAAACCAAGTATATCACTTGATTTATTGAATTAAGAAGTATATTAAGAAGCATATTAAAAAGTTAATAAATTATAATTAAATAAATATAATGAAATAAAATAGTTATCGATAAATTAATATTAATGTTTCTTCCACAAAAAGAGAAAGACGAAACTCTGAACTATCAACCACGAGTATATCGCTCCACTTAGGCATCTACTCGATTAAAAGATAATATATGTGTAATAGTTTAGACTTGCTTAAAACGGCAGAATCGAAAGGTAGAAAGAAAGGTACAGGTAGAATTTTCCATCTGTGCATTTCCCCTGCAAGCAATTAGTATCGATAGGGGCAGCATACTCGAAGTACATCCTTAACGAGCGGACACCGCGCTTAATTAGTCGTGCGCGGAAAAATCGTGGCTCGCCGCGGAGCATAAATTGGGTTCCCGTACCTCACCGTGAATTTTTCGTTCGTTTCACGATTCTCTCGCGTCGACCACCGCCGCGACAATGTTTTAATTGCGAATCGACCGGCCGCAGCACCGATCCGACTTCGATTATCTCTAATGGCTTTGCGGTTATCTAGTTGCATTAATTTGTAATTAATACCAGAGCGTAGGTACGCGGTGACCACCGCATGGAATTATATACTTTAAGGACGAGATTCTATCGCCTTGTCCGCGACTTTGTAATCTATCCATCGACCATGCGTTCGTGGTTGCAAAATTGTCATTACCTGGCGATTCGATTATGAATTCGAGAGAGAAATTTTTATGGCGATTAATACGTGGTTAATATGTAACGGAGGAGAAACTGAAAAGTGACACTTTTGTGATTTGTTTCCTTTAAATTTTGGTCGTATGGAAGTTGTAATCATTTGATGATTTCGTTATGGATTCGTAGCGGCACATGGATCAGAGGACGATGCGAATCGAGAGCGACTCATGTTGTTGTTTTGCCTCGAGACATTGTCACCGCCTTGAAACACGAAACGTAGTGATAAATAAACTCTGGGTAAACCGTCGATCAAAGACGAATTCGAATTTTCCGACTCTCCCCCGACCGGTATAAATAAGCGGACGCGATCGCGAGCGAATTAGTTATTAACGGTTTCACGAGTTATCTGCGAGCGATCATGTCTTAGCCTTATTCCAAATATATTTGGCGGGCAACAGCAATTTTTCGCTTCCATTTTATTAATCCTTTACGCCATCCACCAGAAATTTAAGAGAGAGATCTCTATGGTATATATTTATTTAGTTAAAATACAGGAAATGTGTAATGGTTGCTCTTTTATGGACTGTCTTCTTATGGAACAGTAATAAAGATAGTGAAAAGGTAGTTTTAACTAGTTGAGTCAAGAGGTGTTTCCATTTGCTAAGAAACATTTTGCGAGTAATTTTAGAAAATCCTATTCGATGGGAAATATTCCTGCGAAAAAAGGTAATAAATACGTAATTAAAGGATAACAATCATAGTATTAATGTTATCGTAGAAGATACTTGAAACAGCTGTTACGTAAGCGTAATTAATGCACGGCGATTAACAAAAATTCGATTTTTTTCAAGCAAGCTTAGTTTCTCTCTCCGCCGAAACTCGTTCTCTCGCGACTCGTTAGAAACAAGCTCTACCCGCTTTGTTATTTAAAAACGCGAAACTCTCACTCACCTAAAGCTGCTCACCGTTATTCACATTCACCCTTACTTACCACACGTTTCTTCATACATATAAACTTGCAAAGAAAACAGTTCATTTTCACAAATAAAATTCGCGCCTGGCACAGAAAAATATCTCTGGTGCTGCATTATCTAGCGCTAGTTCGTTGGAATCAGCTCGTTCGAAAGCAGCGTAACATGTCGCCAAGTGTGGAGACACCCGACGTCCGCCATGAGATATTAAATCCTACGTTCGAACATTAATTTCATATGCATCGAAACTGTCCGCCTCTTTGAAGGAATACGACGATGCACGCAACGTTGTAGAACCTGCCCCTGGTACTCAACGCCCCCTGAAATTAACAAGTTCATTTCATAACTCGCGCTTAAGGAAGCGTACACAGTTCATGGTGTTTTGTTGCTCGAAACGGGAAACCATCGACGAGTTATGAGAGACGTAACGCAATGTGGAAGTATAGCTGAAAATTTTTCCCCATTTACGATCCACCTTATTTGTTCATTTGTTTGCTATAGAATGTTTCACTTGGAAAGTTAAATTGGCTCGTTTGGAATATTACTTCCATACTACTTTCTTTAGAAGGGGTAGATGTTAATGATAAGGGATGAAAATTGTCCTTCTTAATAAATATTCTATTTATTCGTGACGACAAATAACGAGATTTTGATACTGTTTGATCACCTGAATACTGAATATCCGTGAACCATCGGAAATTGTCTTCTTTAGAGTAGTTGATAATTGATCTAGACCTCTGTCTAATCTAGGTGATATTGAAATTTTGATATTTTTGTTACAAATCATCCGGGTATATCAAATATACTTAACCTGTGGAAAATTCCTGCTTCCTCAAAGTAGTCCATAATTGACGTAGAACTTCAATGAACGATATTGAAATTTTGATATTTTTGTTACAAATCTTTCGGGTATATTAAATATACGAAACCTGTAGAAAATTCCTGCTTCCTCAAAGTGGTCGATTATTGACGTGGAACTTCAATGAACGATATTGAAGTTTTGGTATTTTTATTACAAATCTTCCGAGCATATTAAATATACTTAACCTGTGGAAAATTCCTGCTTCCTCAAAGAGGCTGATAATTGACGTAGAAACTTAATGGATGATATTGAAATTTCGATTTTTAATAAAAAAAATTTTAAATCTCCTTAACGTCGAGTGTATAGAGATGATACAGCAAATTTCATCTTCGTTAACGTGGTTGATAATTGTCAATAAAAGAGAAATCTATCGAGCTATTCCGAGGAGACGACATCTTACGTGTATTAATCTAATAAACTCGTTCCAATTCAACACTTTCCACAACTCCAACCATAACTCCTAATCAAGATTTATCTCAGCGAGGATGTAATATCTATCTCTCTTTTAAACGCTTCAACTCATACGAAGAAGGAACGTCTCGAGTGATTTTATTGGAAAGGACGATGCTCTTCTAACACCGTGAGTAAGAAAAAAGGAAAAGGAGAAGTATGGCGAGGAATTCTTTGGCTGGTGAGATGCCCTCGCGGGGATTCCCATCGTGGCAACCCCGTAACGGAGTGACTGGCAGCACATAATATTTCGCCAGCCGCGTCTGTGTTCGTATTTAGCGGAGGAAACGTTCGGGGTTGAGATAGCGGCCGGTTATTTATGGGGTTAAATAAAGGAACACAGCGCGATGCCGCGATACCAGCCGCCAGTACAAATAGGTTGCAGCTCGACTCTGCAGTCTGCTATCGTTGCAAGTTCTCGTGATCTGCAACGTGCAACCTTAGAAGTATCTCTCTTTTTTCCTAGATACTCGCGTCGAACTTCGAGACAACCTTGAATCGCTGTATCAACTAGGCGAATGCTTTGGATTCTCGACAGGGAGAATTGACTTTTTTGGAACACTCGACTGGTAGCTGAGATTTATAGTGTTAATTATGCGCTTGGTATACCGTCATGATTAAAATGTTCGTGTACTGTGTACAATGTTTATACATTTAGAGTAATTGAAATATAAATTGTACAACGTATTTGCTATATTTTCACGATTAAACTGTAGAAGTTAATACACTTGCAGTGATTGAAATTTTTCAACGTAGAGCGCTACACAGGATGTGAAAAGTATGAATTTGCATGGCGAAAGAATGAAGAGAAATTCAGTCGATGGCTGGTTGGAAGGAATTTCACGACTTTGTCTGCCTTTCTATGGTGCACGTTTTTAAGTAAAGACCCATGAACGCAGAACTTGAAAAGACCCATTGAAAAAGAACGAATTAAGACCCCTACTGGCACCGATTCTACATTCTAATGATGTAATTCTTTTGTTTTCTTTTTTTTTTGAACAGATGACGGCGGTCACGGGATGAACCAGGACGGTGAGTCGAAACATAATATCTTCCTACTTCTTTTTAAATATATAAATTGTCAACGACGACAGTAAGATCTAGTTGATAAATTTAATTGCGGAGAACGACGATGAATTGGATTTTAAATACTGACGCATAAATTAAAACACAATATCTTCGATCGTAAGCGGTCTCTAAATACGCTATCATGCAGCAACGCTGGATCATAAAGTCGGTATTATCTATACAACATCTCGAATACGCAAATCGCTGAAAATTATGTAGAGAAGAATGCTGCTGAAAAGTAATCTTATCTCTCTTATCTTAGACTCCTAAATCACGACGAACAATATAAAATCAACGCCCTGTCTACCCGATCAGCGCCTAAGTTCGGCGTTGACACGCCCGTACCGTTATCACCGGTCCCGTTATAATTAAATGCGCGGTGAATCGCTTATCGGTCGCGTCTGCTACTCTATCGGGTTGGCGATCGATCTACAGAAATAAGCAATTATCTTCACACGCGTCCTTATCAACTGAAACGCGTAACTTCCGTGACCGCGATCTAATTGGCAAACAGCCTTAATTTCAGTATCGATAAATTACCGCTGCGACTCGTTTCGACGGGATGAACCGAGTTCGGTGACTGAGTTATTAATCGCGCGTCTTGAATTAATTATTTTTCCCCCGATTTTTACACATTCGTGCTCGTGTGCTTGCTACTGAATTGATATAGCCTCATTTGTCACGAGCATATCGTGCACAGAAATCAGTATAACATTGCGTTTTGAAATTGAAACAACTATGGAATGGGATGTATACCGGACTGGATTATTATTCGAACAGATTAATGCGAGCTTGGTTTATTTTTAACGGATATGCGGATTAGAATTGAAATTGGAGATAGTCGATTATGTCGCATCCTTTCAGAAACATCCCAAGTGAATACAGAAACTGGAAGCGAAACTAGAAGAAACCGAAAGATATCAAATTCTACATACAGGTATCATCTTCTAAAAAGATAAACCTAAAACTGACGTATATAAAGAAACGAAGGTATTTCATCTACAAAGATGGAGTTTCCTTCGAATACTGTTTCTACGCTTTCGTTAAAAGTAACTAAGCCTACGGTCAATTCGAGGAAACAAAATAATAGAAATTCGTTTATACACTTCAGCGGCATACAATGCTTCCTGCCAAATCTAAGTTATCACTCAAAAATGTCTGAAAATTTCGCAATCAAAATTACAATTACACCTCGGCAGCAAAATTCCTCTGACTAAAAGAGAGCCGAAAGCAATCACTGGGAAAGCGCGGAAACTGCCAGCACAAAACGTCAGAACCCACCGAGTGATCACGCAGCACGTAATTTCACGAAGCGACCCGGAGCCCAACGCCGCCGGTCCCACCGTCGTCGTTTCTTTTCGAATAAGGGTTCTCGCTTGTTTATCGAGGCTCTCGATCGCGCCTGCGAATCGCGCGATGCGGACGGATAGGTTCGCGATCCACGTCGAGCGCCGCGGATCCGGCGTGGCAGCACAATGTTCGCGTATAATTTATGCCGATGACGTGGAAACGATTCCATGTTCCTACGTACGCTGCACACACGTACGTCGCAGCAAGTAGTGTGCGAACCGCGGTAGGTGGAAGATGGTGGAGGTAATCACAAGTTTAAAGGGTAAACGGGCCGTAAGGTGTGAGGCCCCTCGAGCTCTCTCTCTTGGAGCCGGCGCGCTCAATATTCAACAGGTATTTACATTCGCAAATTGTTTACGTCAGCCCACGATGAAATCTGTCAGGATTTCGTTCCCTCGGCAGCTTAACAGCCTCCACCTTCTCCGCCCTCCTACCTCCTCCTTTTCTTCCTCGTCTTTCCTCTTTGGTCACCTTTGGTAGATCGTATCACTTCGTCTTCGTTGCACTCGAAGATATTACTCTCTGTGTGTTAGGTCGTTCGGACGTCGTTGGCGTGAGCCTGCCCTTTTCTCTTTGGCTCGCGTGCACCCTTCCTCCCGGCCAGTAATTACATCTGGGTATTAATCAAGCGTACGTCGGGAACGAGAACCGCGAGATCTTGATTTTCGCCACTTGCAGGCGCGCGCGGCCAACTCGCGCAACCCTGACGTAACCCCGAGGTCCGCGCCAGGTTATTAATTTATTGGAGACGCCTGGTTAGGGCCTCTCGCATCGCTTTGATTTATGGCGTTACGATTGTGTTGTAGCCGGTCTGCGTGTGTACGTACATCTTTTTCAATTGATTCGCGGCTCGATTTGTGATATTTAGTGGGCAGACTGGAATGTTACGGCGCTATCGGTGGAATTAATGACAATTAACGAGTAATTTCTGAGAAGTGGACATTTTTTAGAAATTGTCGGATAACTTACAAAATATCGGTAGATACAGAGTGGACAAATCCTACGAAGCATTCGCGATGATGAAACAAATGAAAGTTCGTTCACGCATATGTCGATCGTTTCGGATAAATTCCTCTAATCGAAGGTACGATATTTAATGCTTAAGAAAAACGATGCTTAAAAAAATGATATTTCATATACACCGATCTAGTAGTTGAGGGATGTGTCAGTTCATAAAGCAAACGCTAAACGCTTCCGCTAAAATACAATATCTTAAATCGTAGGAAAAAATCTGTTACACTGTATCGCTATATGTACTCACCAAGACTCACCATACTGTCTACAACGTTTCGTCAAAGCAAAACCCTTTCACCGTCCCCGCCACTCTTTCTCTCTCTCTCTCTCTCTTTCTCTTTCTCTCTAGTTATCTATTGAACGTGGCTGGTTGGTTTTTGTTCGTATCTCGACGGCGGAGGACTCATCCCCCGTTAAGGTTTATCGTTGGCCGCTAGTACGGACGCGGATTACACGGCGGGCGTATTTGCGCTGGACGGCGGCGGCTCGCGGTTATGCCAGGCCGGTCCTAATTATAGCGTAACACACAAGCGTACCGTATGCCGCGCTTACGTAATCCCGCGATAATGCGGCTCCAGGCTCCTGCATGCCTCGCCTGCCGATCCATGTATTCGCGCGGCCACGCCGCCATTATCTCTACTCCTAGGATAATGACATCGGATACGACGAGTCGGTCGGCGACGCAGCTAAAAATCCTCCAGACGATACCGCGAGATCCCGCGTTCGATTAAGTCGAACCGGCAATCGCGCTGTTCAGGTTCCCCCGAGGAGACAAGGATAAGGGGAATGGCGGATGTTTGCGTCGATTAATGACGCTTTGTGGAAGGAATTGTTGTAGCAAAAAGAAAGTGTGACAGGGTTTTTGAAACATACACATGTAGAACAGAGATGTAGCGTTGTTCTGTTTTTATGCGTATACCGCGCGAATTTACCAGATGAATTTACGACACAAATAGCGAGGATGCTTCTGACAGAATCGAGGTTACGTATTCAGCTTAACTTTGCGGAAAATTCTAATTTGATGAAATTAATGACTGTGGCAAAAAAAAAAAAGAGTGCGATCTATCAACCTAAACTTTTCAATTTATGAAACAAGCTTCGTCTCTCTTATCAGTTTGGAGATAACTTCACAACTCGTCCTCGTTTTATTCAACATTCCATCTTTTACATACATAAACATAGTGCCATACGAGCAAAGGCAAGCATCCACGCGATTCGGCTAATAAATACAAATGAGCCGGTGCCAAGGAAATATCGTTCAGTGCGAGAAAGACGTTGAGCATGAAAGATCGACTCCACCGGACGTCGACGGTGATAGCGGTCCCGTGTAAATGATGACCGCGCGAAGAAACTAATGGCCGATGATTATTTCGAGCACGTATTCCGGGTCAGCCGTCGAAAAGCCACGGTCCACCGTGGTATCTACATGCTTGATATCTCCATCGGTTCATGCTTGATTTCACCTTCGAATTAATCACCGGAGTGGAGACCGAAGTAAACTGGTCAAAGTCAGGAGGACCCGTATCAGCAGATTGAAATTTATCTAATTTCCGCTCATGAACACTTTATTGCTATAGAGAATGAAAAATAGAGTAATAGATTTGGAAATTATAAATAAATATTTTTCAAATATTAATAAGCAATTTGTATTTAATGCGTATTTGGGTCAGCACAGATATTACGCAGTATTTATTTTTATTACAATTATCAAGTGTTGCGTGATATTTATTATCATTTCCAACTCACATATAGCATCTAGGATACTTTCCAGGCTTTTTCTATTGCTATTTATGTCATTTTTTCCTTCTACTGTACGCGAAACATGTTTCTAAAAAGTTATTCTCTAATGGTCAAAGTCATAAGCAATCTAAATAATTTTCCTGTCAATTATTTTAAAACCATCTGAGTCTAAGATGATCTAGCCATATTGAATCGCGAGAGTTAACCATTTCACGACGAAGATATCGTAGATGCTCGTCTATCGTTGTCAGACGACGTCCTGCAACGATTCAGGAAGCTTCATCCGAAGAAGCAAAGTTTCTTCGTCTCATTCTACGGATGCCCTCGCGCTGATTAGTACGATGATAACATCGATCTGGCCGACGACCCTTGCGATAACGCGATATCCAGCGATCTCTCTGCCCGCGAGATGACTCATCGAACGAGTATTGCGAGTAGCTTGATGCTCCAACAGCGTTTCCATTGGAAGCTATCATCGTCATGCACGCGGAAATTCAGATGTTCGACAGCACGCCTGTTGAATGTTTCGATGCTCTTAGCTCATTACGCTTTTCCTATGAGAGTCAAAGGTTTTCTCGGTTTATTGGTTTCAAGAAAATGTTTCTGCAATGCGATGAAAATGATTCGTTTTGGAGCGTTGATCGTGTAACTTGGCTCAAGCGTGCTAGGAAGACTTGTAATTATTGAGAAATTAGTTCGAAAGAAGGTTCCATACATCTCGCCATACCATCATAAAGTCTCCTTCGGATTAGTCGAGTTTCTCTGAAAAAATTTCTTCGAATTTAATAAAAGTTTAAGCTGTTGTTTATTTGGTTTGAATGGATCGAAAGACACGCACAACGAACGGTGCACTTGTTAAGTAGATAACGAGGTCATATTTTAGAGCCTTTTCTAAATTCTAAAACTTCGTTGGAATTAACCAAGTGACATAGATTCAGCTAACTTATATTCAATTTTGCGTGGAAGATATTATTCGAGTAATAAACTCATCACCAAAATCCGTCTTAGAATGAAATGTAAATTCCAAGAACTAAGAACTAAGAACGTGAAAACTGCAAGAAAGTAACATTCATTCTAGCAATCGCATTGCACGATCACTCGGAATTGGCAACAAATTCCCACTTATACTTGAATCAGGTCCCCGTGTTCCGTGCAGGAGCAACGTTTGGACGTTCTCGACACGGAGCAAGGATATTTAAGCCCTGTGACCGCCATAAGTCTCTCGACGAAGCGTTTCTGCGATTCGACAAAGTACATAATACGGCCGGTTCAACGAGCTCGCTAATCAACGAAACTGTTTCTCCGCTCGGCTATCTGATGCACACGTACTTACACGGGGCTACGTTCGCCGTGTACCTGCACGGCCGCGTGTGTTTCCTTCTTCGTCGGCGCGTAAGTGGTACGTACCACGCCCGCGCACGCGAAAACTCGCTTGTAACGCGAGTTGAACGAAGAAGAAACTACTATCAGATGGAAACGCGTAGAAGAAGGATAAAACGAAAGAGCGAAAGATAGAGCTCTCGCACGCGGAATGATTTGTATTGCTAAATAATCAGCGCCAGTTGTCTAGGATACTGGTTTAATGACACGCGTCGTGGAGGGAGCCGTTCGACGACACGCTCGCGTATACTCGTGTGTGCACGCGTTCAAGAGCCACGGACCGTAGTCGTGCCAATTTCGACGGGATAACCGCGTAATTTCTGTTCCGCCGTTCGATTTTCTCGAGCGTCACGAGCCCGTAAATTATTCCACGCCGGACAGCGGAGAAACGATCGAACGAACGCGGAATCTTTACCTCGCTCAACACATCCATCGCGCTCTGCGCCTCGAATAGTTTCGAATAATTTCCAATTTCTGCAACAATTTTCGAATAATTTCCAATTTTCCAACGATTTGCCACTTCTGTGGCCCTGTAATCGAACAGCCGTCGTTTATCCAAATATCCGTTCCAAGTAGACAACGGATTTCCATACATTCTTTATATACTTTTACGAATATAATCAAAGAGATGGAATTTAAGTGGAAATTTGTTTCATCTACTAAATACTACGATGATTATCTTACTTTAGGTATTTTACATATTTTTGTATGTTACGTCGTGCGCATTTTTTGCGCCTTCGTATGTTTCACAAATGCGTAAAAGTCCGCGCTCTGATTATAAGAGCACGCGTTCGTGCCGTATGATTGTATTGTATAATTGAAATTACAAGTTCGTATAAACCAGGCTCTACCATAGTTCGATTTTCCTTTGATCCGCGATTCAGAGGATTTCTCTGAAGGAACGTTAAGGGGGAGAAAGGAATGGTCGTGGAATTCGTATATCTGACGAACGGCGAATGGAGAACGGAGAACTTGAAGATCGATGCAGGAATCGGCGGTTTCGCCTCGAATTCCATCCAGTCTCTTCCCTTTTCCAGCGTGGATCTTGCTGCGTCCCGACGCCTAGATACAATCGGTACAACTCGTGAAGCGGCGTACACATAGTCACGTGTATCTGCCGCTGACTTCCATCGCGTGTGCACGGTGCATGTGTGCACCGGGCAAGGGTGTGGCTCTTTGCTTCGCAACGGTATCATCGTTGGTGCATACCGGTCATCGAAAACGAACTTGCAAACGATTTTGGTTGCTCGTTGGATTTTGGGACGATTTTGGATTTTATTTCCATATACTATGCTGTCTTCGAGATTTACGCATTTCAAGAGTGTATTCATTTAAAAACTTGACGAGTGCGTTGATTCAGACATTTGATTAACGTGGAGTTTTAGGCTTTCGACGATCATATCGAGTCACAAACGTAACTAGGAATTTAATCAAAGGAAACTCTGAAGTTTAATATAGAAGATTTTCTATTGTGATCGTGAGAATATATCATCCGAATGATGTTTACAGAATTCGTACAAGAATTTCATTCCTTGTCTGATTTGAGTAACGAAGGATATAGAATATCGATGTCGTTCGATCATCCAAAAAATTACACGTACCTTGATCTGTGCATTTAACTGGATGGGCATTAATTAAAAACTAAAAGTAATATTAAGAGATCACGTATTAAGATTTATAGTACTCGGAATCTTGTTGTTCTATGGAAAAATTCATCGTTTATTCAGAAACTAATTTATAAAGTTAACGATATTGTAATACACAGAAACAGCGAGCTCCCGGTAATATCGCCAGGAAGATTTAAATCATACAGTTATGACAGAATCTTGACATTCCATCGAAGAAATTCTCGTTCACAGAATCCCGACTGACCACCGATTTATCAATCTAATCGTCTAATCCAACACTCCCCGCTTACATCAAGCGTACGTAGCACAATCTATTCAACGCGAAGCCGCCATTTAATTAACAACAAAAACTTCCTGAACCACGGCCGCTCTCGACTCATTTCTCAAAATGACCGAACAACCGCGGTGTACGACTCTCCCGAAAGCAATCAGGCAACAACCACCGCCACGCTAATTACCGTGCCATTAATTTCGCGGGGCAATCGACTGGCTTGCGCCGCGCTTTCCTCGACAAAGTTACTCGTCATAAATTCGCGCGGCCAGAGGCCACACTCTCGAAAAGTCACGATCGCCACCCACACGCGAGTCCTACTTAATTCAAAGTTCGAACGTCTCGTGGCCGTTTGTTTAATCCCGAGAATAAGCGCGTTGTTACACTCGAGAAGGTACCTGATTTTCTGCCGACGCCACGTGAACATCGCTGCGTAATGCTCAACTAGCTACGGTAGCTAGAAGAAATACTGCGCATACCATTATCTTCCAATGAACAGTTTTTTAATTAGGTTGTACATTTCATTTCGATAAATTGAAATTTTTATAATCATACTACTAAACGATATTTATCGCAGTTGGATCTAATTGCTTGGTATAATATTCATGCAATGGTGTACAAATACTTTTCGCAGCCACTGTACAGGCATGTACCTTGCGTATCTGCGCAAGCTGCGAAGCAAGTGCGGTTGCCTGTTGTAATGCGAAGGAATGTGCGTTGTTTGGTATAACGAAGTAAAGCCTACTCTAAATGCACGGATAGATACATTCCTATTTATACGTATTTGGACATCTACGTTAGCTTCATACGAAACGTGACAATTAATTCATATTTCGAAGGGAATTTTTTTACATTCTACATTAAGACCATTATACGGGCTTGTATGTTTCGTTGAATTGTACATTGTGAACTTATTTATCCATCATTATCATTGAAACATTTCTGTGGACAAGAAAGTTATTTTGACGCTGTAACTACCTTCATGAATATTATGACAGCCAAGGTGTGTAGTAGATTCGAGAGAAACCTTCCTTCTCCTCATCTTCCTATCAAATCCTCGCAAAGATCACCACTAATCTCTCTCTAATCTCTTTATGTGGAGGATTCTCCCAATGTGGAGGATTAGTTAGTACGTGAGATTTAAAGGACGAGATTGCTCGTTGTTGAAACCGTCGGATATATTCAAAATAATAAAGTCGTTAGTATAAAGTATAAATCGCAGAATAAAATCGCGGAATAATTATTCGTTAATGCTCGTCGCGTAACTCGGTAAATACTCATGAGATACTCGGAGATACTCTGTAGATATTCTACGAGATACTGTACGATACTCTACGATACTGTTCGATACTCTACGATACTCTTCTCTCTAATTTCTACGATCACTCTAATCTCTTTACACGGTTCGTATGGAAAAGTTGACCGAAGGAAGATTAGTGTTAAGATAAGGACCGAGGGCCTGTTACCTTAACTAATTAAATAAAACGATGGACAAGTGAATTTTCAATGAAGGGAGCATCGTTCCGATAGATCTGGCTCGCCTTGAATGCATCGCGTCCCGTTAGTATAAATACGTATAACTGAATTCATAGTAGTATGAGTAATACATGAGAACTCGATGGAAATCGATGACACGCGACGTGTCGTCGGCCAGACTGACTGGCGTACGCATAATCGTGTTTTCTTCTTGTCTCCGTGCTAATTATACGATGCTCGTACATGTGCGCCCTTTTTTCCCGCCGTTTTCGAAGTAGCTTATTATCATTAATAAATCGAGACGACGGAAGTCGAGTGCTAAGTTAGTGCTATTTTCTTGCGCACCTCGCCAGTCAGACAGTAATGCGAACTCACTGCTTAATTTACTATTAACTTGATCTTACTCGGATGATTCATTCGATTTTATGTAGCAATACAATTCCGAGATGGGACTTATAGAAGACCGATGTGAATAGTTAAGCCGCTTAAATGTTCGATGTAAAGTTGCAATATTCTTCTTTGCATCTTGACCAACATACGTCGCGTTGATTTTATTTGAAAGAAGCTCGTCCTCTTTTAAACGGCGCAAAAAGCGAAATCAGTTACTTCTTGCTGCTCTGAGATGTATACTTTTTCCACTGTACATAGAATTTTTATACAAATTTTCTAACTCCCATAGCTTATAATTTCAATTAAATTATATATAATATAATTTAAATATAACTATATAATATAATTTAAATTAAAATTCTACGGATAAATGCCAATTCTTAATTTTGTATCGCGTATCTAAATTATTAACACCATTTCTACAAGTAAGTAATCAAGTATGAAAGAGTCAAGTAGCGTTCAAATTGCAGAAGATTAATAAAGCAGACTTTGTTTCACACATATAATTTTGATAATAATACGATAAAATTCGTTGAAGTAAATTTATAACGAAATCCTTAGTTCCTCTTACAGTACACGTTATTAATAACTGTCGACCTTATCTTCCAATTGCAATATTTAACGCCTATCCTAGGTGTATTAAATATCTGAAAATTTATAAGCGACAGTATATTAGATGTCATCTTCGACATAAAAGAAAAGCTGAAACTCCAGCGTCACTTTCACAGAGCAAATATAAAGTTCGACCCTTAATTGAAGCTTCCATATCTGGCTTATACGATCAACTTCGCGTCGATTCTTCCGTTCCTGCTATGGAATCGCGATCGTTAACGGATAATATAACGTCTTAGCATAGACGAGCACCTTCTTCCAGACTCCTTGGCTACTTTCACCTACAGTTGGCTCGTAGATCTGTATTATTAGTCGGCCCGTAGTCCGTTATCGATCTCTCGCCCCTTCGTATCGTGCTTATTTAAATTCTTCTTCGCGATGCATCGTTGTCTCGCCTAGCGACCAGTCGCGTTCCAGTTTCACAGAGATAAACGCCGATTAATCGGCGAATCGTTTGGATTCCCGTCCCCTATAAATAACACGTAGCCATGGCGAAACGTGATGTAGCTAAAGGCGGAGAGTTGTATCATCCTTGGTGATTGTTTTTGCGAAACAATTAGAGAAAACTCGACGTCTTAATCTTCCGGCGACGATCAAGTAAATTCTCCTTACTGTGAGTGTGATCAAACGCTAACGCGTTTAAGGATTGTCCTTCGTTTGTTATTTATGACTCTGAGATGCAGTGTATTTACTGAGATTTATTCACTTCTTTGTTCAGACCAGTCAACTTTGGAAAAGATAGCACAGAATAATACCACGGATACTCGGAGATTTGATAAAATTTAATAAAGTAAAACGGTGAAAACTAAATAAAATTTATATGATAGGAAGGATAAATCACAAAATTTGTACAGGCGAGGAATCAAATCACGCCGAAGTATGATGCTTTTAAGTATCGTCGAATAATATGGGAAATTAACAGTTTAAAAGTACACAGCGTTAATGTTAAGAGTGTTGATAATCAATTTAAAAGTAAGAATGTAATTACAAGTTGAAATGCGCGTTGAAACGTTGTTATTAAATTAAGTTATAACATAGAGGAAAATTGAATCGATAACTTCTCTTTCGATATTTCTTCATATTACGTTAGGGTATAAATTTCTGTTAAAGAACAACGTTAAATTGCAACAATCGAAAGGATTTCATTGACTCGCCGGTTGTTGAGCCGACTGGTCCATGGAACAGTCTGTGGGGCGTCAGAGCATGACGCCATTAACGTAACGAGGCCACACGTTGCACCCTCGCGAGCACTCGACTATATCAGCCCCGAGTGCTTAGGCTCGCAATGAACTCCTAGACCTAGACCTACGTCCAGTTAGCCGATATCTCGCAATTCTACCCCACCCCAAGGACACATTGCTCGAACCACTTTATGTTGTTACATGTTCTTACGTCTTAACCTCTTCTCTACATTGTCCAAAATTTAGATACAAACCCCATCGAGATATATTATTCACCAAAAATTGTACACAACTATACTAACACGCTAATCGTAGGTCAAAAGTTTGGAATTACTGCATAGTATCTAACAATTCAATAGGAATTCAGCTTAGAATTTCGTTACTTCAGCAAACCTTTTCGTTAAAAATCGATTGTCATAAGAAGTCTAAAAATTTTGAAACAGAACGAAAAGTATATTTTCGTGCATATATCGTACATAGAACGTACGTTACGAATCACGAGACACACGAAACGTGCGTTAAAATTTCTTAAAGTATCGTAAGTCGAAAAAAAGTTAAGGTCAGAAATCGTGACGCTGCAACCCGTAGATTGGAAGCTAAAGGAATTTAAAATCAAAGTTCCTCGAAAAATTCAGTATTTACAGTTTGCAACGGTGGAAAAAAAAATGGAAGAGTTACTGGAAGAGCGAGAAAGATCGATGAGAACGTTAAATCCTGTGCAGCGCGATGCAATAAAGTTCCCGGGGCTATGTACTTCGATACGACGCGTTTCGCGTTGGTTTTTTCCAGCCGGCATGTTTACGTTCGTGTGCACGCACGTGTACGCACCACGTGAAACAGCGCACGGCTCCCCCGCCCTAGTTTTCCGCTTCAACTGATTGCGAACTGGTTCTTGACCATCGAACCGTTCGATTAATGGCCGACGCGTTTCTTCCGCAGTTCGGTTGTTTCGTCCGCTCTCAGATTAACGCACTCGATCGACACGAACGGACGCGGCGTTGTGTCGGTCCGCGTCACGGTGACGGCAGTTCCCAATTTTCGTTCGAAATTTCCTCGGATTTTGCGTTGGCGAACACCAATCGCGCGATAGGACTTAATACGAGTGAAAAGAATAAAAAAAAAAAGATTCGAGATGAACGAGAAAAACGGAGATTAATCGTTCGAGATATTATTATGTAAACAAAAGGAAATGATGTGTAGTGCAAGAAATGGAATTGCAAGTGTAATGAAGTTTCGAGTCCGGTGGAATTCATGATATACATATATATGAATAATCTATGTGTACGTTTGGCCTCGATAAGTGGAAGACAGTGGTAGGTCTTCGATTTTCTTTCGAAGATATCGATGAAATTGTATGTCTGATTACGAACCATATCAATCTACTTAGAGTTGTACGAAAACGCGATTGTTAAATCGCTGTATCTAAGAGGAACAAAAGGAGAAATACAGCGTAGTGAATGATACGTCTGGAGGAGATTAGGTCTGACTATGAACGTCATCGATCTACTTACGGCCAAGTTCGTACGCGGTATACTTACGAATCATCAAACGGAAATAAAAGATTGCATCGTATTGAAATATTACAAGTTCTTAAAAAATATTGAAAATCTGAACGTTGTATCTCGATGTTACATTAGTAATAAAATCTCATTAAATCAACGAAGGGTATTAATACAACGAATAGTATTAAATAATATTCAAATATTCATCGAATATTCTATAAGCAGACGAAGATATTCACAAAATATATTTTATACAGTTTCAAAGCAACGATTTACGAGGAAAGAAATAAGAATAATTCCCAACACGTAGTTAAATCGTTAACGATCAGGACACCGACGAGGCGGCTGCAATTTCAACGACATTGTCGGTGCCGGAAGAGTGTTTGCACACGTATCAACGCGCAAATTGCGTTCAGGGGGAATCATTAGCGCAAGGAAACGACAGGGGATGCGAAGAAATGACGGGCGAATAATCTGATAACAGTGCCGAGGAACATCATAATTGGCCCGGTGTGCGGATCGCATTGCGATTCGCCACGCGACCATCAGAATCGACGATCGATCGTATGCAAATCAATGGTGAGGCACGTGAAACGTGCTCGTGCATGGCGAAAATGCGACGGGTTCGGGACGCGTGTGCGATTTACGATGTCGCGGCGAAACGATCGCCTTGATCTGCATCCTCTCGTGCTTTACGCGTATGCAATTTCACGTGTACACGTCGCGTGTGTTTCGAATGAATTTGTTCCTTAATTTTGGTACGATATCTGCTACTCGTTAAGAATTCTTTTCTGGTCTTATAGCTTGTATTGCTTGATATTTTTGGAACGTCGAGCCGTTGCCACATTTTGCTTAATGAACATTAAACGATATGTCGTTGAACGTTAAATGAATCTAATAAAAATGGAATAATTCTCGAATTTCCTTTTCTCTACAAAAATTCTAACAGACCACCCTCTCCGCTAAATTTTCTCTATCTTATACCGTGCGAATTCACAACTTTAAACTGCATCAGGTAAAATATCATGTTCGGAAAAACTAACAACGCTAAATAACGAATCCCTAACGGTTAAACTACGATTAAAGTAAATCGCTAAATAATAAGCTATAAACAAATTATCTCATATAATGCACCAAAACACACAGTATTAAGCGCCGAACGTCGAAGAGAAAAAGCGACTAATTGTAAGTTGGCGAGCAACACAGAAAGGCTCGGGGTCAGTCTTCGGATCTCAGAAGCGATCCCGAGGTTAAGAGAGCCGAGAGTGGCCTTTAAGGTTTTACGAGTAGACCTTTGCAACTTGTTCGGAGCGTGGAATTGTCGAGTTAAGCTAGCAAATAGTTCTGGCGAGGCGAGCGAAGCCAGGGTCAACAAACTGCGTGTACCTGTCAGCTATCATCCGCACGCAACGCGCCATAGCGATACGACGGACTCTTAATTCCAGGCTCGGGCATCGTTTAACCGCGCAATTGAATTCATTAATGCGATCGATTTCACGGATTCCATCCGTACCGGTTCCTTGGAAAAACTGCGTAGGCTGTGTGTGGAAATTTGCTACGATTCTAATACGTTTAAACATAGCGCGTGTTTCGCTTCCTTATCGTTAGAAAAGATTCTGTTTTCAATTTTATGGATTAAAGGTGGAAAAAGTAGATGAGAAGAAGGAAATGGCTGGTTGGAGTATAGCGGTAGAAAGATCGAGAAAATTGGCAGTTTGGTTTCTTCAAGAGGTTTTTTATCGAATATATGGTAAAAAGTTGTGAAAAGGGATCGACGTCCGATAAATAAAAGTATCTTCGTAGGAACGTAGATATAAGCTGCAATGTTTTATTCTATTTAATTATAAAAGTTGACGGTGAATATTTGAAACTGCTAGTAAATACACAGTAAAAATATATAAATAATATACCGAGTTCTTTATTCAGTTTGCTTAGAAGTTGGTAGTTAATGTCAGACGGTTACTGCTGGTAAATCAAATGTGAAATCTGCGTAAGAAAATATTTCACCATAAAAACATTCTTCTCTATCTTATCCATTCGGAAATTGCTAATCGATACTGAATATCTTAAATTCTTAGTAAATAAAAAATACGAATCTCCTTAAAGAAACACGTGCTAATAAAAAGTCATTCTGTTACAGAACAAACACCGCAAAATACAATCAACCAAATATTTAATACAACATCGATAATTATTTCCCGCCACAAAAATACAAAAATACAAGGAATAATCATTCCCATTATCGCCGATTAACCACGAACATTCTCACAATGGACGAAACTCGTCTGAATCGATGTGAAACGTTCGTGAGACCGAATCTCTAGTCTCGATGAGATCGACTCGACCG
The DNA here is from genome assembly GCF_024542735.1 of Bombus huntii. Classification (NCBI taxonomy): domain Eukaryota; kingdom Metazoa; phylum Arthropoda; class Insecta; order Hymenoptera; family Apidae; genus Bombus; species Bombus huntii. The sequence continues at coordinate 13,614,818 of NC_066244.1, read as the reverse complement.
GAAGCAGGAATCCCGCGCGGCTGTTCACGGGTCAGCCGGGTCATCCTACGTGCTCGTAACAAATCAGCGACAGAATCAAAAGTACGTTGGCTGTCTCGCGGTCGAATTACGGTAAATTAGCGGGAGTAAAGAGGCGAAGCGGTGAGCAGCAGGTACCTACATCGAAGAGAGAAGTCGGTACACCGCGCCGGTCTATACGGGCGGGGGCAAACATAAATTAAGATGGGGGACTGATTATGAGGCGAGGGCAGGCTATCATTACCCAAGCCATCGTGACCGGTCGACCCTGCAGCCGCGGCTGCTGAACACACCGCCTCGCTCTCCCGGCGCATCATGTTCGCAATCCGCCTGCCTCGTGCCCCGATAATGCCGGGGTGGGAACTGCAAATTATTAATCTCTGTTCCTGCATTACATAGTTCAGCGAATATGAAACGAGTATTGTCAGAGACGCGAAACCACCGATCCCGAAGGAGCCGGCAAGGTGAAACGGAGACCAGCATGATCTTAGGTTTCTATGGATCTTGCAAAAGGGTCCTTTTGTGTCTGTTCGTTGTTGCCTCTTCCTGGTCTGAATATCGATCTTGGTGTGGACCGATTGCGGTAATATTGGCATCGATCGTTTTCAGATGTTTGACCTGGACGTAACCTGAGGAGGAAGATGTTGGGTGTTCCGAAAGGTTCTGATTCGAATCTAACGCAAAGTTGAGTGTAACTTGGTCTAAAAACGTGTGAGCTGAAGCAGGAGGCGTTGGATGTTTCGATAGGTTTTCACTTGGACGTGAACAAAATTTCAGGAAACTTTGACCTCGATATATAAATTGAGGAGGAAGTTGGACATTTGCAAATCCTTTAACTCGAATCTAACGAAAACTGAAAAACGTAGAAAATTTTGGAGAGTTCCGAATCTCTAAACTTAAAGCTTCCTGACTCGAATTCTGAAAAATTGATGAAACGTGGGGGAGAAGAAAATATGAAATGTTTGTAAACGTCCTAATCTAAATCTAATCTAGATTAGAAACTTCGGATTACTAATGCAAACCGATCAAGTCAGTGTTCTGATGACCAATATCTTGGGTGTCTATCTTGGACATAGTGGTTTGTCTGTGAACGATAATCCTGTTTCCAGTGCATCGTTTCGTTTCTATTAAAAATAAATTACTTTCACATTTACGCAGTATGAAATCGATCTGCATTACTTTTATTAGTTTTTAACTTGCTGATTACAGAAGTTTCTAATTAGCAGTCAATCTGGTAGACTGGTTAAGATGAAACGAGCAACAGAAACTTGAACGAGTTGTGAATGTGAAATTCGACTTAAAGAAGATTAATACCATTCATAGTCAGGTCTAGAATGCTATACTATGGTACTATACTACCTATCCGATCTGATATCCTGACATTGTAAACCTCTTATTTATAGTAGTCTCTAAGTACATTCGTGCCATTCACTCTCAAACTTAACTTTCCATAAATATTTCCAAAACCTTCAAATTATATTATCTGTTTATATATTAGCCCCTAAGCAGTTTCATGCCACTCACGTTTATACTTAAGATTCCACAAACATTCTCAAAACTCTGAAACCTTAATCCGCTCTGATACAGGCGAGTCTCATTCATCGGCTGCCATAAATTTCGCAATTTAAAACACTACATTAAATACCAAAAATCAACCGAAGAACCTTAATTCCTCGCGCAATTTCACTCACGCCATCCTTTCGAAAGGCCGACTTCTGTGATCGCAAAAACACCTGTCTACAATCATCTACACATTCCCCTATCATCAACCGACCTACAAACCGGAAAACCGAGCGAGCAAGCTCGAAATTTCCGATCCGCCTGACTAACATAACGGTTCACCACGAGAAACTACTTGAAATCACGGAAGGCTCGTTGTTACGGAATCGAACCGCGAATTCTGACCAAAGGATCTATCGTCTTGGATCGGTGCAGCAGGTGGAAGCACGCCCACGGGACGAGGTCGCGACGAGGACGATCGAGAAAAGGATTCGTGGTATGTATCGTTTATTCCACGATCGAACGTAAGCTCGCTCGAAGAGAAAGTCCAGGTCTTCTTTTTTAGTAGCGATCGCTAGCTTCCCCAAGCTTGTCCGACAGGCGATGAGAGACAAGATAAAGTCCGTGTCTAGCCCACGCAATATCCACGGCGTTGCTTTTACAGTTTTTTTTCTTTTTTTTTTGGACGCCAGAGGCGGCTCCAAGTAGGCCGCTGCTTCCACCTCTGGTCACGGCGATCCTTGTAATTTCCGGTGAAATCCAATTACGATACTTTGCACCTGATCTCTGCCGCTCGACTCCTAGTCGATTCTGCGGAGGAAAGACAAGAGGAAAAACTCGGGGACAAGTTCTCAACGATTTCTTCCGATGAGTCTGTGAATATACTATCATTAGAAGCATTAGAACTCTTCAAGATTATTATCGGATATATAAAATAAACATTTTTTAAATAAAACTCTGCCTTAAAAAAACTCTAATTTTCATTTGTGACTTTACCTCGGTAGATATTAATGAAAAATAGTTGATACTATTTAGCATAGATAAAGGAACGATAATTGAAATTCAATGAAAATTCGTCTTGGACATCTGTGTTCAATGGCTTATATTACTAATAAACTATACTATAAATTATATTACAAGTATTTCAAGACTACATTTGTTCGACGTTGGGATCTTGAAACTATTGAAAGTATATTATTTTCAGTCACGTCCTACAATTTTGGATATATCATAAAAATATAAATTTTTGCATGAAAGTGCAAATACTTCTGAATGTATAGTGATATGACTCTATAAGTAGGACGAGGATGAAAGAGGAAGAAGAGGATAAGCAGATAATGGGGGAGGATTTATTTGGATTTATTTATTCGAGGCTGATTCTAAAGCGATGATACGATTATAATAGCGTCAATCTGTGACAAGACTCGGAATGGAAATCCTCATTGGGCGTGTGATCCGTGCTTTATACACGTTCCATCGAGCGACTAACTGTATACATAGTTATCTCGGGGTCTTACGCGTTTTATCGGTCGCTCTAATGGACCTAATGGTTAAAAAGATGCCTCGATAGCCAGATTTTTTGGTGGATGAGCTTTAACGTTCCGCCTATAAATAGAATTTAATCGCAATCGGTAACTCCGTTACGCTTTTAGCCAGATTTTATGTCCGCGGGACAATGCAAATTTTCGTTTCCTTGTTCTACCTGCGATCGATCGATGACTTGGAAACCATGGAACTGACAAGCCTGGTTCTGATAAAGTTTACTGTTTCATTCTAGTTCATAGGTTGAAGAACAAATCTCTTTCCTTTCTAGTTCTAACGCGCATCAAAGGATCGAAAATTATAGTAAAAACCCGCAACAGAAGTCCTATCCTAAAGCCAATGACACTAGTCATGCTGCGAAAGCCACATTTCGAATAAATTAAAAAATCAGCACAAATTTAACAAAACATCGAAGATTCTTAAATTATTAAAAAAAAAAAGTACCACGAATATCTTTTCCAAAGGTAATAGCTCTAGCCATCTTACAAAACCCACATTTCAAACGGATGAAAAAATTGCCACACTCGACAATTCCAGCAAAAACACGAAAGAATCTTAAATTAACCGAAAAAAGTATCAGAGATATCTTTTCTCAAAGGTAATGGCTCTAACCAGCCAAGAAGTGTGGTCGAATCAACTGGACAGGCGTTACCAGGCCGCGCCACTTTTACCAGCGTCAAGAAAGAACGTTTCAATCGAAGTCCAGCGATCGACAAAGCGATCGATCGATCGATCGTGGCGCTCGACAGACCGTGCGTGCCCGCAATTCGCCGTGCGCCGTCACACGATCGACCAACCGACACACGTTCTTACACTCTTACCAACGTGCACGTACCTACTAACTTTTGCATACGGAGCCGTCGAGCGTCGTAATCGTAGCCGATTATTGCGAAATGAAACTCGGTCCGGCAGTCGTGGAGCACGGTGGTAGCTCCTTAGCTTCTATGGTGACCTTTCTCCATGGTGAGCGCCATGGGCCGGCTGTCGACTGGTAAAAGCGTGTCCGGACCCACCGTGTGGGTCTCCCTGATTTAGTTCACGATTTTTGCACAACCAGCGCGAACAATTAAAGATCGTATCGCTATTTCTTTCTTCTGCTTTGGTATACTTGTTTCGTTTCCTCCGGCTGGTTCGAGCACCATACTGGTGTGTTTCGTTCGTTTGCTTAGGATTTAAGTAACCTGATGTTGGATAATGTACGATCGTCGATATTTTGAATTATAATTTTTTATTTGCTGTTTGTTTCCTTAGCTTGCGATCTAAATATGGAAAATAGTAAGTAAGTAAGCAAATAGTAGTTGAGCAAGAATTTAGATTTAATTTTCAATTAATTCTTGTAGGTTCGGATTTATTTCTTTTCTTACATATAAATAAAAGGTAATTGATATTATGAGAATCTTTTAATTTGTGAAAAAAATTGTGCAGCGAGGGTTCAATCGTTTGGGATAATAGATAGCACGTGATTGTTACGTGGATGGTGCTTAGTGGGAAGAAAAAAACTTAAGCTTTTATTGGGCTTATTTAGAGCGATAATAAGATTTATACACAATTCGTGTCGATTTCCTTCACGTTTTGCTAACTTTTCTACCGAGTACACATAATATCGTTGATGTTGCCCAATAGTTTTACTGCGGTAATGTTGTGATATTAAATAACGTAAAAACATAAGTCAGGAAACATAATGAAAATTCTCAACGAATGAATCTAAAACACGAAAAGGCAACCCAATCGATTTCTTCGACTTACTAACGGAACCGAGTATATCTAAATTATATGTAAATATATCTAAATCAAGCCACAGTGTGACTGACGCAATCCCATGAAGATTTTATAGTACATTAAGTAAATCCAGTAAGCAAATAACTACAATCGCGGATGCAACGCATATATAAATGTCATCGACAAGCTTGACAACTCAGACAGCCATTTCGTCATAAATCTGTCTTAATATAATCTTGATATAGTCAACGCGTGATCACATCGTAAAAGTCTCGTCAAGTATTCGTAAGTTCCTATCAAAATCGATCAAAAGACTAACAACATTTCACATATCCTTGGACGTTTTTCGTCACGACTCGATATATTTTATCACGTGAATATTTTCCCCTGGAATCGATAAAACGATAAAACAGGACGAAGGCGACAGTCGTAACCGACCAAAGGAAAACACGTCGAGACCATAATCTGAATATAAAATTCGAGCAGGATACCAAGTAGTATCAAGTCTGTCCGTTTCGTGGAATTTCGCAGTAATCGACTATACTTTAACGTGAATTTATTTTCTGGTCTTGGCGAGGGGCAATTAACGAAACGTTTTATTTCTTATCGTTCCGCGTCGGCTGCATTCGTTCGTATATTTCAAAATTTAGGAGCGTCTCGCGTGTAAATAATTCCAATACATTTTTTTTTTCAAACGTATGGAAGATTAGAAGAGACTAGAAAATTTCGCCACAGGGAACGAGTGGGATGACGTCTATTAAGAAACTGGTACGCGAGATTTTCGCTCGAGATCGTCGCAGATTTCCGTCGATCCTCTTATCGATGCCGTCCATCGAGCTAGGCTTTGGTTCGCCGCGTTGATATATCGGTTCGAGGCGATTGGAGAAAAAATCGTTCGTCCACCCTGCGCACGGCCACCGGGAATTATCATAATCTCGTCGTGCTCGCGGATAATGCGGCTGATTTCCCTAGAAGCCGGGAGCAATCGAGCGATCCCGTGCTCCGGTGTATGTACTCTGTAGGCGTGCATCAGTGTGCCTTGGAAAAATCCGATCGATCCGTTAGCAACTTTCTATGGAAGCGTCAATGGCAAGTAACAATAATACCATGACAAACGAAAGTCGCCTTCGACCAGACATTTTTGAATTGATCTTAGAGCGATAGACAGAGTAGAGCGAATATTGATATTTCTGTAGGCACGTGAATATTAGAAACTTTAACACTAGATATAATGGCTCACTCATTTGAATTCTCTTTGAATACTCATAGAACACACATAGGAAACTGTTATGATCTCTACGTGATACATTCGTCACATATCTTACATAGCTTCTATGCCTGTTTTCTTAGATTTGTCTTAAACTTGACCACTATGATCGTGACAGTCATGTTTCGTTATGGTGTTAATGAAATTTTGAAATATCTCACGTAACATAGTAATACATAAAATTTGTCTGTAACTATAATATTATTGCAATATTTTTGCAAATCGCTGCATCTTCTAGCATTCGTCGTAATGAAAGAAAAATAAAGTAGCAAACTCTCGAATCGTATTTTCGAGATGAAAGCTCTTAGACGCACGATGATTTGCCACGTTATCCAAAAAGGTTCGATCCAAGAATGGACAAAACTTACTGATGTCGAATGCTTAATCGAAATAAAGCTAGGAACGGCCACGAGCTCGTAGGATTGTGATATATTCCACGTACACGGTCCCGCGAGCGCGGAAGCCAAGGATTACAAGTGGTCGTCTTTATCGGGCCAACTTATCATAGACTTTTGTGAGTCGGGGCGGTTATGCAAATAGGCCTCTCTCTCCCTCTTTCTCTATCTTACTCTGTTACTCTTCTGCCCTCTTCGATCGCTGACCGGGTTCATTCTCTTTCTCCATCTTCCACCTGTATTCTTTTTATAGAGAAAACATTCATGGCGTGGCTGGGCCTTACCGTAAGACCCTTCTGGCGAACGCCTCTGCCAACCAGTCCCGCTTTAAACATATGGCCGTGGTGCTCGTGCCTCGCGAAGTCGAATTAGAGGTAACGATTCTGTTCAGCCGTTTGAATTCACCTTTTGTTACAGATTTCAATATGTATACTTTGTGAAAGAAATTAGAAATTAGTGACTGTGATATCGTAAGATCGATCGATATGTTCATCTTGTGAAAGATTTATATGAATTTTTATTACGATGTTTCGAACAGATCGGTGATTTTTAGGCCGTCGACTTGAATCATTTACGAAATTCCATCTACGTTAAAATTACTTTTATCTGAACTCGATAGGAAATATAGTTTAGGCACAACAAATGAATCTTCCTCGAGATTTGAAAGGTTCGATAAAAGGGAAAAAAATGGTATTCATAGAATAAAAGTTCACTGGTTCGTCAATCAAGTGATACAAGTTCGATATCGAATAAGTCAATTCATTCGCTAGCAGCTCGATTAATCGTACACTAATCGCAATTTCGTTCGAATAAACAGAATACAGATAAATAAAAATTTATTGTGCATCGAGAATGCTGAGATCACACAAATCTAAAGATCAAGGACGCGAATTACAACTTATTACAGCTTATCAGAGTTATGTGTATCCTACATATGTTTCATAAAATAACAGAAATATCGCGACCATTCATAATTCACAAATATCCCTTTCCTGCGACCTTTAATATCCACTTAATTCCACTAAACCTTCAAATCTTACTTTTATACTATTTCAACAATTTCGAAGCAAAATTCCATTAACTGCGCTATGTATTCTCGCTATCTCACCGCGCAGAACTCAAATCACACGCGGTAGATAACAAATTATAGACAAGCAATTGCCCTGCTAGATAATTAAACTCATTCATAATTAGGGCAAACAGCTAAGCCAAGCCAAGCTTATTAGTCCACTTTGATAATTCGCGGATTATACCGACGTAATTTCACTGTACATAAACGTACGATGCGAGAAGTGTACGCTGTGAAACTGGTTCCAAATGGGGAGAGGAATCGATGGGAGGATCATCGAGTTACAGTTTCGTCGAAATGGGAAACTTTTAGCATCGTTGGTTTACGATTTCCCTTTGATGCAAACCGCGATGGTGTTAACGTGGGTTTTAAGTCGCCAACGTCGGCTCTGTTGTGTCGTATTAACAAACAATCTCGTAAACAATGACCACTGTGTTTCGCCTGGTAAGTGATAGGTGGACTAGGCGGCAAGTGGCAACCGACCGCGTATATGGAGAACGCACCAAGCGAGAATGCATCCGCTTAGCAAATGCATCCGCGAGCCAGCCTGTTACATATGTACCGGGTGACGGAATTGTGTGCACGGTTCGATCGTGTATCCATGAGAATCGGAATAATTCGCTGTGGGAAGGCGATGCAGTCTGTCTGATCTTTGGGTTTATCATAGTGTCGGATTCGCAGATGTTGAACGAGAAAATTGAATGGAATTGAATGGAGGAAAGTTCGGAAAGGAAGATGTAGCGTCGCTTTTATTCAAGCGTATTCAGTTTGACTAACTTTAGTTTGACTTCGGGTTCATGTTTATTTAAGTCGCGTAATTAGAATTCGAATGTTTGTTCATACAGGACAAATTTGTGTTCTGTATGTTAAATCATATAACAGCGAACAAAGTCGTCTGACTTTGAGTTTGCGTTCGTATAAATCAAATTACTTGACTTCGAGTATATTATATATTTATACGTGTAAGTGAAAATTGTATTTGCAGTGGTACGAACTGCATCTGTTCTTCTATATGACAGAAAAAATTCACAGGAAGTGAATCGCATTGCATCGTGGTATATCTCGATCGTGAAATCGCAAACTGCACTTTCGACAGGTCAACAGATAAGAATCGAGGTAAGATCCTGCGAAGGTCGACACCTGATGTAAGAACGAAACGTGGCGAGTACGAAGGCGCGTGCTCACGCTTGTGCAGGTGACAATCTTGTTTGTGTTCACATGATAAACGCCGCTTCGCCTGTGCCACGGACCTCTGACGTACGTATCTTATGACCGTTCACCAGAGATTGCTACTTGCAAGACTGAGATTTCGCGCCTTTTCTTCGCGTGCAATACAAGTCTCCTACAAGAATTTATATTATCCACCATGTTTTCTTGTATAATATGCTATTCACAGAAAGTAATTTCGCTTTTTTTCCGATGCTTCAGAACGACAAAAAGATTTCATTGAATTTTATGCGGATTATTGAAATATTTATTGGTATTGAAAAACAATGGATCAAGTTGTGATCTGATAATCTGATAAACACGATCTATTGACGAATGATGTCAGGAGGAAAGTAACGACCGACCAAGGTGCTGAACCAGGATTCCAGTATGGATATTTTTATTACCGGACCTAAAGTCAAACGTCGATAAATATTTCTCTTCTGACAAAGAAAACTCTTTACAGAGATAAAAATATTTACAGAAGAAAAGATTGCGAGAAATGAATACAACAATGAACATTTCCGTCATTTTCAGTTAATCACGATGATACAGACCTTCGATTTTAATTCTTCGACGATTCTGATCACACGAACGAATAATATTCTAAAATATTGCAAGAAAAATCACGAAATGAAAATATCAAAATACAACAGACTGTCGAATCACGATTAATTTCTCAAGACATAGATACAACCAGTCAAACTCTGGGTTTTGCCTATCGGGCTCCACTGCACGTTCACACGCTATCACGAGCGATCCATACGAGCTGGCTACGATCTAACCAAGCATCCGCGAGCACGCATACCAAAGGCTTGGTTTAGCTGGTTTGGCTAACGCCGTCGTCCCTTTTCATATCCGCGTTAACCTCGGCGCCGTTCGGTTAATTGATCCGGAATACCATTCGAGCCTCTTAACCCTTCCCTTTTCCCTTTTCCTCGTTCCCGATAACCTGATCTCTTCTATTCCGCTGAAGAAGAAGCTCCTGGAGAGTCGGTTCATCCTTTGACTGGGTAGACGAACGGAATTCGCAGAAACAGCCCGGGTGTTCGCCATCTTTCCCATACTGGCTACTTCCATTTTACGATTTATCATCTTTCCTATCGGGGAAAAAGCTGGCTCAAAAGGTAAAATGTTGCAAAATTGTAGAGAATTTCTGTTGAGGGATGCTGAATCCTCGTGCAAGGGTTGATTATCAATAGGCTACGGATCTTTATGTACATGTAAGGAATTTTTAAATGGAAAAATCAACAGAATGCGTATAATATGCAGAAGTATACGAAATATCCAAAGCGAAGTATTTGTTGTGGCGATTGGTAGGTAAGTTTTCGCCCGGATTTTGTTTTTTAAGGTGTATTCATAAAAATATGAATTTTGCATAAATATGTTCGCACTCTATTTATTAAATATACGCGCGAGAGAGATATTTTTCGTGGATTATCAAAGTCGACTTACTTTTAGTTGATTTACTAGTACAGTGTACTTTGATGATTTGCGCAAGTAACGTTAGTTCTTATATTTTTCTTCTTTTTGAATTTTAATTTATAAATTCTAGTATCTAATATTCCAGTCATCGCGATTAATTATTATAGAAAACAATAAGAAACAGAAACGTCGCGATATACGATAGAATACAGTGGCTACACTCGATTAATAACGCCGTCTTTAACAACGAGGCGAATATCTTATCAGATTTTTTATCAGCGATCCGCTCGGTAACTACCGTTATTTCCAGTTGACAACAGTACCCGAACGATCGCAAATTTATTAATGAACTGCTGGCGCTGGAACGTGAAGCAGATTCGAATCGATTGTAACGAATAACGCACGACATCCCGGAAAATGCCATTTGTCTCAACTCGACCGAGATCGGCTAAGCATTTAAAGACCACAAACAAGATGACCGAACTGTACGAAGGATGTGCAAATAACAGATCTTTTGCTTCTCGTTCGTTGACATCGATTTCTAGTCAATTTGCTGACGAATAGCAAACTGGATTGTAAATCTAACAAATCATCCGCCGTTTTATTGACCAATAAACGAGTTAGTAATATTCTTTAAACTTAAACGTTATTAATATTCTTATTTGAAATTTCAATTGGAGCTCACGTTGCACGACAAATTGTTTCTCTTCGCGTTTGCCTCGTTTTACCTTTTTCTTCTTAATGTCTTAACTCTAATGTCTTCTTTATTCGAGTTAAGGTGTTTCGAATGTTTTCATTAGACGCTCGATGACTTGGTTTCATGACCGTGCTCTTTTATGTAAGTGTCGAAGTTAGCTGATTAACGTGGAACAAGTGGACTTTTCACCGCGTGCTCCATTCACATGAATTTCCATATAGATTGGTGTTAATGGCCGCGCGAATAAATTGCAATTGCTGACGATGTAAACAGCGTGTAATTACGGACCGCCGCTGCTTGTGCAGTCGACGATGCTTCTTTCGTCGGAGAAACCTCTCCTAACGGGTATTTCAGCACTTGTGCTTCTTATGTGACCATAGAATTCGACATCGATACGGTTAGCTTTGATATCTCTCTCAGCTAATTTCTTCTTCGATATTCTTAACCCTCATCTGGTATTGTTGCATTAGAAAATGCAACGCACTTATTTTCGCAGTATTTTATTTTGTCCGGTGTTTTGTATTTTGACACGATGAAAATGTCTAATGATAAAAATATATGTAAATTTCAGTTAACACTGAATTCTTGTGAAAAAAACGGTAAAGCAGTCTTACAATGGTAAAAAGTATACATCGAACGATAGAATATCATTCTACTATTTTGTTGCAGAAGTAGAAAGAAACGATCCTGTTAGACACAAATTATGTAACGTAAAATTCTTCTATTTGTCTGTTAGATATGAATGGAGATAAAGAACGTCATAAACAGATACTGAAAGACACAAATGGGACAGGAGAAAACCATCTTACTGTTCCAAGATACACAAACCGAGTAAAAAGAGTACCCTTACTGTTTTCAGATACAGAGTACGCGAAAACAAGTTCTTGTCGCTTCCAATACTCACGAGGGAGCTAATGAAAGAAGGTTCGAAGAACAAACTGACGTACTTGCCACACACCAATGATCATGGATCACTGAGCAATCGACTTTAAACGCCAAAGAATTCTTTTAGCCAGAGATACACATTTTTTAATACGTTACGGGCAAAATACAAAACACAGCCAAATTACATTTTGACTAGTGAAAATGCAAAATGTATCACAGTAGAAACTTGATTGTTCAAACTAATCGTGACGTACTCTGTGCGAATAATCGAATAACTTCGTTCACCCACGATAACAAATATTTATTTTGAAATATTTTGTAAAATTGAATATTAAATAGAAACAAGGACTCTCAAGTAAAAATGTATAAATTTCAGTTTCTACTTTTATTTTCTAGTCTCTCTATCATCCTTTAAATTTTCCATTTGTCCACTTTCCAACAATCGTTGTTCGACAATTGTTCCGTTAGTTTGCCGCCATTAGATATTTTGTACTCGTATTAGCCAAACGTTTCGCATTTGTTTGCCATTTCAAATCTGTCCAAATATTCGACTGTCATTTAGCCTCCACGTTCTTCTCAAATTCGCCTCTACTTTGTTCTTCTGCCTCCTTTGTTCTTCTCATTTCACGACGACGAAAAGATTGTCACGATGCAATTTCGCGAGAATCCCCTCTGGGCCAGCATGTGCTGCTTATCATAAAAGCTCGACTGGCATTAATTATCGCTATAAATTCCATCGCGTCTCCGCAAGGGGATTAATAATTAGACGATTATGGTCGGCCGCGCTGCATGCCGGAAATCGATCGTCGTCCATCGCCGCCGATTTTTCTCTCCTTCGGCGCAGCTGTGATTGTGCGTTCGTTTCGACGACGTTAAATAATTCACGCAATTAGCCGTGTGTAAAGTGTAACGAACAGCTGGAAGGTGCTTCGTGCCTCAATCATATACCCGCGATATTACGCAACGATTAATGAAGCGTAATAGATCATGCATCGACATTATGGAAATACTGTACCATCGACATCGCTTCTTTAACTGGTTCTTTCTTTCGCGATCCGAGATCTTGTTAGCATTATGCAAATATAAACGTTAAGATTTGTCGTTCCATCCTTTTTCAACTTTATGTTGCGTAGGACAAATGTCGATCTTGTGAGGATCGAACGGATTAATTTCGAAGTGAATCTTCCGAGGCAGTTTCTCGAGATTTCTGCCAGAAATCCGAGACTAATTTTGAAAATATATTTTAAGAAATGTAAAATTAATAATGAAAATTTATATTCTTATATGTAAATCGTACATCTGATAAAGACTAACTGTTAAACGAAACTTTAATCACCTGAGCTTTCAATTCCATTAGAAATTTTGCATCGATTTTGGAAAATTACTAGTGAGATTTTTGTTTTTTTTTTTTTTTTGTATGGTATATGAATAAAACAAAAGATGTAAAATCTTTCATCTATATGTGTAGAATTGATTTATACGATAGGGAAGAATAGCCGCGGCATGTTCAATCTTCGAGGGCGATCCAGAAGCAATTACGAAGGCGTCGAATTTAAATGTTCACGGTGTTCCGCGCCAATTGGACACGGGGTTGGTGATCGTAGTTTAGAAACACTTGACCGGACGTGGATAATGGCTGGCGTGGCCACAGAGCCGAGTCCACCGAACCCATCCGTACTGGTACGCGGGTGTACAATAACCGGGATTGCGGTTTCAGGATGATAGGCTGTCACGCCGCGTTGCAAATGATTTTCGGTGGAAGCTGTACCGTTTCCCCGTCCTCCGAATTCGAAGGGAAACTAGTCGAAAATCTCGCGTTCGCATTTCTGTTGATTTCCTTACCACGTTAGATCGCAGCAAAAATTCCATATTTAATGTACAATTCGTTTTTTGATAAATAATATCTGAACTCTTAATGTGTCGAGCGTAAAATTTAAGAATAAACTATGTTTCTAGAAATGAACCCTTTTTATGTTGATAGATCGATGTGGTAATCTTAAATTTCGGTAATTTGTTATTTATCGTATTAAAATTGGGAATTTCTTCGAAGGGAATATTGAGTGGCGTTATCTATTGGGTTGGCAACTAAGTGATTGCGGATTTTGTCATTAGGTTATTGACTTAGTTGCCTATCCAATATATTGTTTCATATAACCGTTTAAAAAGATGCACAATATTTTAAATTAGCGAACGATGATACGAATCTCAACGAATACACTCAATTTCGATGTTCGCCAAACAACGAAAAAATTACATTTTCTTAAAAAATATTGCAAGAAGAGTTAAGAGTTAGATACTTCCCGAAATGAAACTTTCTAAACTAATAAATGGTCTCCCATGGTATAAGAATTCTTTTCCACGAAAAGTTGCTAAATGCTTCCAATGTTTAATGTTAGTAAAGATTTCGCAATACAATCTCGAACCTACATCTAATATAGCAGCCTAAAAGTTCTAACTTGTTAGATAATATTCTATATGTTTCGTTACATCCATTATATAAAAATTCGTTTCTAAGCAAGATATACTAATGAGCGATTCTTTTGCACAATCTGTCCACGAAACAAGGAGGAAAGAACAATGTATGCCGCTCGAGGTGGTGCTCACCGGGCGTGTATGAAACTTTCACGGGATATTTCTTCTGCTCGTTGCGGTCTCGAGTTTGTTTGCTTAGCGGGAAACGCGGACAAATAACAATTCGCGTTCTACGATGAATTTTTTTTTTTTCTTCGACAGCATCGACCTTCAAACTGTGTTTGATTGGACACGAGCTAACAATAAATCGATGAGTCGGCGATACGTTCGTTAAAGAGGAAATACAGTGGAGTATCGGATGCTCGACTATCGCCATGCTTTCTACTTTACGGATACCGCGTTTTCGAACAATTTGCGACAATCTCGACGCGCTCTGGTTCGTTTCTCGTCGAAAACGGAGTTGATTCTTTGTGGAACGACTCGATGCGGTCGTGACGACGATTTGGACGGAAATATATCGAGGTCTCCTTCTTTTTTAATTTGCGGCAATTAAAATTAGAAATCGGTAGAACGGACAAAAACTGTTATGTAGTCATATAATATTAGTTGAAATTTAGAACGTCTCTTGAAATACGAAATGAATAATCCATCTGTCCGGCAATATTTACCCACCATTATGCATTTATCAGATTACTTTAATTATAATTATATATGTGTTTATTGGAATACATGTATTACAACTCGGTAGTTCTACCGTAAATGGCTACGTCTCTTTAACGATATAACTCCAATATCACAGACAAAAAACGCATTGTGAATGGACAATCATCATATGGCTCGTTACGTTTGCGTTGGACACGTGTTTCCAGACAATCATCCCATTATTATTCTGCTCGAAATAATGATATCACGAGCTGTTGTTAACGCTTCTGTTTTTATCCAAAATGACGAACCTCTCTCAGTCTCGCAATTTAAATCTACAATGTGAAACTTTTTTCAATGCTGCAATTGAAATTGCCCGATTTCATTTGGCTAAAAAATATCGAGCATGTAATGAATTTAGCGGTTCGTTAGGGCGCGCGCCAGCAGCAGTAGACGAATGGTTGGCGTTTCGAGGATGCCACTACTAACAATCCCGATTGTTAAGGTTGGCCAGAAGCGCGGAGCATGCGCTTCTCGCCATGGCTCGTTGAGTCCACGCGAACACAGCGCATTCACGGCTCCTTAACAGCCGCCAACAATGGTCCACCGATCGTCATTATGCCGCGCGTTATTATCTGCCGCTTTATGGCGCGCCAAGTGACACCTGCGCTCGTGGGTGGT
Source organism: Bombus huntii (assembly GCF_024542735.1). NCBI lineage: Eukaryota > Metazoa > Arthropoda > Insecta > Hymenoptera > Apidae > Bombus > Bombus huntii. Next base: position 13,599,300 of record NC_066244.1, on the reverse strand, counting down.
AGTTTGGAGTCGAGTAACGAGGGTAAGATACTCTGTGCTGACACGGCATTCTTAAGAAATTCTTGAAGATGGAATCATAAGGAAAAACGAAATGCAAAGACGAACGAAAACTATAAAGATACTTGGTGGCTAGAATGTCTTTAACAAATAAATGTTTTGAATATGACACGATTGGAAAAGAGAATAACCTAAGAAATTCGAGGATAAGATGTGGGATATATACAGGGTGTTCCGTAGGATCGAGGAACGTAGTTTCGAAAAAGATAAAAAACAAGTTATATGCTTGCTATGTAGCCTTATTTTCGAGTTATAGCGACTTTATTTTTAAACAAACTGTGTCTGAATACTTCCACAAATGATGTTCAAAATGAACTTGCAGCTGAACTTGAAATCTTACTCTCTCCACTTCTCAAGGTATTGCTCGTTAAATATTAAATTCTCTTTCGAAATAGGCAGGTGAAATTAATTCAACTGCTTATTTATTCCGATATATATTATCCAAATTTATTCATTTATGACGATTTATTTATTGAATTATTCCAATACGCAACTCGCTATAACTCGTAAACGAAGTCAAATATCTATAGAAAATTTGCCGCCATGTACGCTATTGTATAAGACTTCCGAATATAAAACAGATGACAAACCTACAAAGTTTTTAATAATGCGAATGATATTAATTTAAATGTCGTGTTAGTTTCAACTTCGTGAATATTATTAATATATCTGAAATGTTTTACGTTTAATTCCAAAATCAAATGGAAATATAATTTCTATGTAGAATTGTTTCACTGTTGAATTGAATGTTACAATCTCCTATTAAATGCTAGAAATCGAAAGCTCTATTTCCACAGATATTTCTAACTATCTACGTTCATATTTCTTCGCTACAAAATCTGAAAATTATAACTGGGAAATTTCAACTTTCGATAGACATACAAAATCGCGCGTATTAAATTATAATTAATTTCTACGAATATTCTCAATCGAATCCATACGTTGCCCTGGCTTCTATTTCTTTCCAATAAAATGTACAAAGTTACAATCATAGCGACTGGGATATCACTAAACTGTAATATCCTGTCGTAGCATCGGTCGTAGATTAAAAAGCATTCATTAAGCTCTTGCACAAGGGAAAAATCGTGGTTGTCGAACGCGTAGCGTAAAACAGCGGCCACGTAGGTTTTATAGCTCATTACGTGGTATGCGCCTCTTGGTGGACCTAACCAGCCGATCAGCGTAAACTATATTTCACAAGGAATATACTTTGCCTATAATACGATAACAACTTCATGCCTGCCGGTTGAATGAGCGTTGAACGTTCGCACGAAATCGAGAACTAGGATTTAAATAGTGGTATACACGGCTAAGCTTCCTACCTTATCAATTTTTCTTCCATTATATTTAAATATCTAATAATTCAGATATATTACAAAGCGTTCTATTAATTATTATACAATGAAAATTAAAAAATGTTTATAGCTCACGGTTTTTACTTTGAAAACTCGAAGTTATCACGCGATAGCACGTGTGTTGGTTAATAGCTAAGCAGGAGAACGTAGAACATTTAATGAAGACGTCAGTTATGATACAAGTTGTCGAATTTACGACACGCAAACGGTAGAACGTTATCGAAACCGCGTCATGACGTGCTTCGGAAGAGTTACGAGAACCTTAAGGCTAGATCTGTGGGCAGCCTCGTAAATCACGATACAGTCCATGATCGCATCGAAAGATCCTTAACAAGCGAAAAATCGAACTTCTCCGCTTGCGCGATTGAAATAAGTGAATTAACTTAAGAATTTAATGCCTTCGCTCTTTATAACGACACGCGATCTGAAGCTTATTTTAATTCTCATTTTATTCGTTCGTCGTTGAGAAAGTAAGAAATAAGAAGCGATAATAGCCTGGAATTTCTTTCTTCGGATATAATTTTATATGAAATCGAAAGTTGGACATCTTTAACAGCCGGACCGAATAAAATTTCGCATAAAATGGAAAGAATTTCTAAAAGATAACGCAAAATTAAATACCTATACGTTAATCTCTTCTCCCCGAGCATCCCTCGTTTCCTGTTCGTCCACCAAGTCGCCGTGTTGCGTCATCGTCGTCGTAAATGTCGCATCTCTGGTAGAAAGTATACGAAAGGAAGGGAGGAGAAACGAAGAAGAGAAGCCGGCCTAATAACGTCACACACCTTGACAGAGAGAAAAGGCCAGGATCGTAAAAGGCAGCGGGAACGGGGCGGACATAAAGAAAAAAGAAGCGGTGCAAATAAAAACCGGCTCGTAATTATGTTTACGAGCCGCGGCTGCGACAATAACTGCGAGAAAGAGGGCGACGTAGCCAAAGGATGGCGTTTGCCATCGCTATCTCCGTAATTCCAAGAGGAATCGCTTCGCAAAATGCTCTCTGCTCGGCGTTACGACGTAACACGTACACTCGACTAATAAAAATTCGAACAATATTGTGAAAATCGCTGGGACGATGATTTACGAGGCACCGCGTACCCTTGAGAAACGAGATCATGCGAAGATCGTGGATTCAGGGCTGAAATTAATGGAGTTACGCGAGAGGAACCTTTTGTCAAGGCAGGCTACGATTCGGCGAATGTTTAACCGGCAATTCGCTCGTTTTATTGCGCTCTTTATTATTGACTTCGTGCACAGGTTAACCATGAAAGTTCCACACAGCGTTCGAAAATAAGGCGATCGCGTAGCGATCGATTCCTTTTATTACGCGCTATTTTCGTGTAATTTACTATGCAGGTTCCGCTCACCGATGGAATCGATCAAAGATTACGGTCGAGTACCGCTAAGCTCCGTAGAACTTTCTTTTTCGCAGTGGGAAAGTGGTGCTTAATACTTCTCCGTGGTCTGTGAACAATTTACAATAGAATTGTCTGATCTTTGAAAAAGATCGAAGGAAAAAGAGAACCGGAGGCTATCGTCTAGTTTAGTCAATTATTAGTTTGTACTCCTCTGGCATATGGATATGGAAATTCCAAGATACTTTTATCTCAAATTGACCATTTCGTATGGACGAAAGTAGAAATTAGAAGGAACGTTTCAAGCCGAGCAAATAATAGCGAAGCAACTAACAGAGTGTCGAGTTATTTGAATTAATCTGAACGAGGCTGAAAGAAGACGAGCTCGTGGATGATACGTGCTAGCACGATTTTCAACGCGTATGAATTTCACGATACAACCATAGATCGAACGATCGATCGTAACCGACGTTTAGGAGTTATCTACCTTCTCTTCCCTTATCTTCGTACCTTGTCCTCTATGTTTTCTTCTTTTCTATGGGATAGTAGGAAGCCGTAGTGGTAGCCTAAGAAGCATCGACGTCCCGTAGATCAGCGGCATCGACCGGATCTACGGTTAAATCCAAGCTTGTCGAGCGAAGCCTTTATCCGCCCACGATCTAGCACTCGCACGCTCCTACGATCTTCGCTGTCGCGAGAAGCAGCCGGTGATGATAGCAGGCAAGGATGATGTGCGACGTGCCGGGAATCGCCGTTTTCTTCCATCAGATCGACGATTCTCTGGTCAATGAAGTGAAACGTCGACACCCGTTGGCAAATGAACGGTGGCTCGATTCGATCGATTCGGATCCCTCGATCGAACGATTTTTGTGACAACGAATTTACTTAACGATGCGTCGATGGACAGATCTTATTTTTTGATAACTATTCCTCACTGTTGCGTTTCTCTGCGTTCTTCATTACGGTTTGCTTCTCGATTATTTAAATTTATGTTAGAATTTCTACCTATAGCGTTCTCGTTATAGTCAGCCATAAGCCTTCGTACAGATAATACTTTTATTACAATAGAATTCCGTTTATCCGAACTTGTGGTCAAATAGCTTATATAAGTTCGTATAAAAGAAGTTTATAATATTCTCCACTACCTGGTATCCTATTCGTTCGCATAATACGTTTTTCAATAATCACGTTCGGATTACTGGATTGAATCGGCAAGGATTCTATTAATCAGGCGTTGATTAAAATTTCCAATAAATTAGTTCTACTGCATATTCGCATAATAACAGTTTACATACATGCGATTCTTTGAATATCTATTCGAAATCAAGTCAAATCAAACAGCTTAACTGGAATCCGTGTGACTTGACTGATTCGAAGGAAGCCTTAGTTTCTTCGAGCCAATGGAACGTCCAATGGAAAACGATGATTTTGCAACCACCTGTGCATTATACGTATATAATCAGACCGTGCGCGGGCATAAGTTCGTGAGCTAGGTAATAATAACGACGATAAACAAGCGTTCTAACGAGGCGTCGTAGGTACGGTAAGCGTGTAGCGAAATATCAATGTTATTTTATTGAACACGCAGGCGCACGACCGGCTTAGATCGTCGGTTTACCCTTCGATGGGGATACGGCCGAGTAAATACGCAATTTGCCGACCTTACGCCGATCCTCCGTGTCGTAACAGGTGGAGAGTGGATTCTTTCAGGGTATCTAGCGGATGCTCTGCTGGAGAAGGAAACTCCTAGTTCGAGAAATTCTAAACGGTTTAGAGGTCTAACGCTGCGAGTATTTTAGGTTCTGTGAGGTGTTTACGGTTTTATGATACGATTGTGCGTTTTATGGGTGCGATCGCATTCCTGTATGTTTTATTGAATCTAGCGATGAACTTGATACGCAGTGAATTGTGGTGGATTGGTGTTGTTTATAACTTTCGTATTTGATTGCAGTTTATACGTCGACTAGATCATCGATCATCGTAGAAGTTCATTTATTAAATCGAAATTTTAGTTAGCGATTAATTAAACGAAATCTTGTCGACTGAATGCATTTGTATGATCGTAAAACGCTACCAGATGTTTATACGATGAATCATGGATAATGGGAAGAATCGATTTGTCTTGAATCGATTGTATTTAGTTATACTACTTGTCTTCTCACAAGTACGAATAAATAAAATTCTACCGTATCATTGATCGAAATTAATCCGTATAAATTTTGGAATTTTGTCACAAGTATACAGTTCGTGAAAATTATTCAAATAATTGACCATTCGCTAATTTTAAATAGCGTCGTTTAAATAATAGAAGTTGACTATGCCAGTCGAACAGTTAACGCAAACACGTCGTTTCAATTCAAACGGAAATCGAACTTATCATCCCATCGATTTATCAAACCGGCGTTTCGCGCGTTGATCGGGCGAGCCGGGATAATCGGTGCGATCGAGCAGCATGATCGTTTTCGTGATTATCGCCGTACAAACAGCGCCGACGCTCGAGATCTCACGCTGTGAGAATCGATCCTAGGAAATCGAAGAATCAGTGAAAAGAGGAGGAGGGAGGCGAGTGAAGAAGAAAGAAGAAGGGAGAATTTTGCCCTCCAGGTCCTTCGTACTTCCTTTCCTTCTCTTTCATCTCAAGATGGACATTTTCTGCGGTCACAGTCGACGATTATTGGTTATTGCGCGGAACTGTTCTCCCCTGTTCCTCATGGGAACCAGCCAAAGCCGCTCGAATCATTTCCGTGTTTATTAGCCAGGCACTCGTCGTTCCTAATCCTCTTTTCAGAGTTCTGATCCCTCCAGGCTGATACGAAGGATGTAGATCTAGAAGAAACTTCTCGGATCACTGAGTTCATTCGTCGACAAATTAACACAACGTTACGACGTTTTTCTTAGGTACGCCTTCGATAGAATTTCGTTCGACGACCTGATGCTGAAGGGAATTTTCTAGCTTTTTTAATTGAGTTGGTACTGCAAAGTACTGGAGGGTAAATGTGCGTTGATGTTTGGAGAGGATAGTAAAAGAGGATTTATGAGGAGATAATGGGGGATTAACTTTTTGCTGGCAAGCAAAGTGTATAAAATGTGGGTTCTTCTAGAGTTCTAGGAGAAGTGTTCTCTTCTCTTAAAAAGAATCGAGATTTAATTGAAGAAATTTGACAGGCAAGTGAATCCTGTAAGAGAAGTCCTATTAAAGGGAATTGTGGTACTCTACGAGGTTTAATAGCAGAGATTTAAACTAGAAATGATAATAATTTTGCAAAGAAGACCTAAACGTCTTATATCCAAATTTCTTTTTTCTTTCACTACCTTCAAGGATACATTATGCATTATCTTCTATATATTACTTTTATAAAAATTGTCCAAGAAATAACCCTCGTTTAAAAGAAATGTCTTATTGATGTAAATTTTCTTTATTGACAAATCTCATCTACAACTCACTTCTATTCTACATTTTTTCCATCAAATCTCAGAATTCTCCTGGATATATTGACACAATGTGAAATTAACAAATCTAGTTCATCTCAGAAGGATATCCGCTATCAAGACGCTCGATTAACCTATTAAAGTTAGTTTATCATATCTAATGCACAAAGCAACTTATCAGTGGAAGAGTATCGCGAGACTTACTCTCGCCGGATCTCCTTTAGATCGGAATCGAATAGCGGAGACGTCTAAATCGACACGCGGAAGAGACCAACGACCGACCGACTGGTCGAACCGCAGAGGAGGGATGCAACAGAAAAACGAAGAAAGAAATGGAGAATGGGATAAAAATAAAGAAGAACTTTGCAGCTCCTCGCGTGACTACGTTCGAACAGCCGACACGTAGGTACACGACGGGACCTGTCCGTGTTTATCAGCCATCACCGACGGCGAACCGCGCCGGAAACGTGGACGAACAGCGGCTCCTACGAGCAGATCGTTTCGAAAATACGACATGCGCCTCCGGGCCAGCTACCCTCCTGGATTACGCGCCGCGATCCACTTAAACGATCCCCGGCCACAGCAAGACCAGATTCGAACATGAATGACCGAACCTTGTAGTGATTCGATTTTTGTACCGAAGGATATGGTTCCGTAGCTTCTGTTTTCTCTTTTTTCTTTTCCTTTCTTTTTTGTTTTTACTAAAGGGCTTGGGATTGAATTAAACGATACGAAGGACATGGAGAATTAATTTGTTGTTTCAAGGTCATTTTTATTATTGGATGTAGAGTGGTTAGAATTCACTTTTGGAACGTCATAATTGACAAATCTGGGTGATACTCTATGTATCTAATTTGGAAGACTACTTAATGGTTCCTACAATTATTAGTTCGTGTATTATGAGATAATTAATGATATCGAGAACCTGGAAATTACGAGGTAGAGAATTAATTTTGTGTTTTATGATTTTCTCCGCGTGTTGATCTTAAGTTTCACTTTTAAAGTATCATAACTGGTGCCTAAATGTTAGTGTAATATCGTTGATAGTTTCAAGAATTGATGTCAATTACTGACATCTATAGTATAGCTGGCGTGCATTCGCAAAAGTGTGATTCGATAAGACTAAGTACTCACTTACCTAAGTACTTACTAAGAAATTTTGTATGATTTTTACAACACGGACCTCACGATACGTTACGTACCATTACTCGAGTACAATTGACTCCTTTACAAAAACTGGCATTAAATTCAATAAATTAACCACTTGTTCTTTCATGGATTTCACGGGCGCGGTCGATCCATCAAGATTCTCCTTGCTGCGTACAATAATGCAAAAGCGAGTTGTTCGACTCGGTCATAGAATTTGTAAGCGTAACAGTATCATAGCGTAGTGAGCGAGGATACAGCGTTGTTAAACATGAGATCGCATTGGATCTCGCATGTAGCCGCGACTACACAGCGCATCGCATTAAAACGAGTCCGGAGGCGGTGGTGGTCCTCCTCCTGCGCAACCTTAAAGTTCTCTGCACAATATCCTCGAACGTCCGCACGCTCGCTTCCGCATATCATTTTCACGCTGTGGCGCGCGACCGCTCGTTCTTTCTGCGCCTACGTGCTCGCCTTTTAGCAGCTCTCAACGATTTAATAATCATCGCCGAACCACTTATCCGTTCCTCGTTTGCGCGTTACTTCCTCGATTCTAATGCAGTAATTACATGATTAGATGGAAGTCTAATTGGGGCCGTGTTACAGGCTGTCTCTAACAGGAAGAATTAGATATACTCGTTGGTAGTGACTGTTTTACGGTAGGGGAAAGAATTTCTTGTTACAAGGACGAAAAAGTATGCCGTGAAGTTCAGGTGTATCGTTGCAGTTGTTAGAAGTCGCGCGAAAAATAATTCACGAATGATTCATGGGGGCTGTTACAGTTTTTTTATGATGACGTTATTTTATCCATACGTTAGCGTGTAAATTAATTTGCTATTTTTACAGCCACTCGTTTTTGTATTTGTATTAATCTTCTCAATAAAAAGTTCAAATTTCTGGGTAGAAATTAAAATTACGACACAAGAATTGGTACTAGATATTTCGTGTAAGGTACGAATATAGCAACGTTCCCATATCAGGATTATTTGAGCGTAAAAATTTAAACGCCAATCGCGTAACCGGATTTACGTAACCCAGACTAGTAGCAGCGACAACGGAACCGGTAGGTGGATTCCAAGCTGTCGCCACTTTCTCGGAATCTTAAAATGCTCCGCGGTCGCAATTGCCTCAGCTTCCTTACCTTCTGAAATCGTCGAATTTAATGGCAGTTACTCTTCGTCGTTCGGACACTCTCGCTGATTGTGAACATTTAACTTATATTGAAAGGAGAAATATTTACTAATAACTGCTACAAAAATGTCATTATTTTCTGTCAATACAATTCTCTCGTAATATACAATTCTATACTAATCTAAATATGCTTGTCGTTCTTTCAACGATTACAATCTTTCACGACGTTTTTCACGTTTAATATTAATCCTTTCTTTCGATCGAAGGAATCTCAAAGAATTTCTTGAAATAATAAAAGGATAATACGTATATATTAATTCAAAAATTTAATTCTAAACACCGAAAAAAGAAAAATAATATCACTTTGGAAAACATCATAGAGAAGAGAATTCGTGAATATCTACGTAAGAATTGGAGAAATCGCAAAAATAAAGAAAAGAATGTGAAATATTTGTATGCATCCACGATACTTCAAACACGAAACGAAGACACCGAGCTAGTAGATACCAAGTTACCAACGTTCACGAGAAACTTAGCTACAGGAGAACGATCGACAGAAGTCCCCCGGAGACCAAGGACTTCCTCGAAGCTGTCGATCCGCGTCGATGGGAATTTGTCCGAGGGAACGAGGCGAGAAAGCCAGGCGGGGAAGGGAGGTGCCCGCTGGCGGTGGACTAGCACGAGGACGAACAGTAACGAGAGATATGCTATTACCCAGGTTCTTGGTACCTCGATTAATTGGCCTGTACAGTTAAAGGAGAGTCGGGAGGGGGTCCTCATCGATCGGCCGCGGCCCTCTCACGGTTAATTTATTGCCAGGCTGGACTCGGTGTCGTGTTGTCTCGGCCGCGATCACGACACCGCAAATGAAGACTTTTATGCTAAACGACCGAGCCGAGCAGGTGGAGGAGAACGTGCCGCGTGGATCCATTAATTACCGCCGGTTGGTACACGGGATCGAGCGAAGCAAAGCCGATTTCGAAGAAGACGAGGCGCGAACGAGCTGATAACACCGACGATGTTTCACGTTATACACAGTGTTTTACATTATTTTTACAAGTTTACATCGGTTTACGTAGGTTAGCGGGTTGCAGTTAGGTTTTATACGTTGTTTAGGTAGGCTTCTCTTGCATGAATTACAATTTTTTATGAGTTTACTACTGTAATATTGAGATTAGCAGGTTGCAAATGCCAGCTCTGTTGGTAAATGTCAGTCAGTAAAAGTAAATTGTACGATTCATTTAACTTTGCTACATACTTCCAGTCATTTGCGGATCAATGGTATTTTTCTATCGTTCGGACGATTTGTTTCGTTTATAGACGAGAATATGAAAGGATTGTTAATTATGCTGTATCATCATCGTCATTAAGGTCGATCGTTTGCTTTCCGCAGATTTAAATCACGTATCGAACTACGTGATTCTCAAAAGAGTTTAATCAGACGCTTTGGTACTGGAATTAAGAAATTTTTTAAAATAAACTCGATGAACTTGGTTTCTCGGCGATCCAAGTATGAATATCTTCATTTTGTCTGTTTGAAATATAAAAATTCGAGGACTGTAACAATAATAAGTAGACTTCTTTCACTACGTTTTTTACTATGTTAGTATTGTAACAAAACAATATCAAAATTAGTAGGTGTTGAATATGTTTCTCTGATAATTGTCATAGCGAACTACTCGCATCGGTCGATTTTTCAATTAGCACGTGTCCTTTCGGCTTCATTAGCGCGCTTTCACTTCCTGCTGCGGCTCGTAAAACTATCTCCGCGACTAATCGATTCGCGTTTTAGATTAATGCAACCTCGATAACAGTTTCTGCCTGCAGGCATCGCGATCAACGTATAAATCCAAATTCATCGACATTAATATTATCGTGTATTGTTATATAAGCGATAGTCTTATTCGAGAAGAAACGAAAAAGATTTTTAATTATGATAGCGAAAGACCAATGAAAAATCAAAAAATTTTAAGTCTTCTTCAAAGCAAGCAAGATTGCGAAAGATAAATAAAAGGTTATCGATCATAAATATGTTAATGACCAACGATCAATAATATATATGTAGATGTATAATGTATATATGTTCCTTAGAACAATAAAGAATAATTATTTCTCCGACCTTGAAACCGCAAACCAGTGATTGATGTATCTCCTTTCCGAGGATTATCCGGTCCCCTAAATACAAAAAAAATTGAAAAATAATAACCACTATAATAATTAATAAATAGTACATTCGTCATTTTCGTAAAAACTATACAATTTTATATGCAATTCATTCAAAATTATTCAATTTTTCCTGTATCTAATATATCAAACCTTTCGACTCAAACGCAATCGATTTATCGATTGATGTAATCGAAGAAAGAAGATAGAAAAGAAGAAGAAAGGAAAGAGAGAGAGAGAGAGTTACGAAATTCAGCGAGCGTCAGTCACGTTCGACAAAAGGATGCAACTGACTCGGTCGTTTATTCAAGCAGACGCGCATAGATCTGTCGGAGCGAACGTTTATACGATGTCGTGACATAAGATTCAACCGTGAGTGACTTGGTGGAGGCGTGAACGGGGTGTTGATTGAGCGGTAAGATCAGTGGAGCGCGAATTCATCCAACCTCTTTCCCCAGAAGGCAACGGCCATCTAAAATAAACCGTTTATGCTAATACACGGACGGCGGATAAATCGTTTGCAACGCGGCCTCGTCGACTGCTTGAAATTGCAGATAATTTCGACGCGGCTACCGGCTGGCCAGTGCCATGATCGAGTGATCGAGCGCAACGATGCGTGCCACGGGTAAACCGTGAGCCGATATTCGCTCGCTCGTTTCGTTAATTGACGTTCACGGAGCCTTGGTTAGAGAGCAAGATCGGTTTCGCCGTTCAGGAATAACGACACTCTTATTCGTTGCTACTGGAATTGTTACGATTCATATTTTTGATCGTTTAAATCGTCGCTTCCTTTATTATCTTTTATTATCTAAGGGCGCTGTAAGTGGTGCCTAGTACTGAGAACGTTTTTACAATTTCAACGTGGAAACATCCGTACTACGTGTCTGAAATGTAAATCACCACTAAGCCATACCACGTGTTTGAGAGATCGAGGCGCTAATTTACGTCGAGTAATAAAATCGGCTCGTATTAATTGCACTCGTAAAAGTTGAATTACAAGTGAGACAATCGGGATCTAGCACGGTTACGATATTTCCTTGACCTCACCCGATCGATCTCAGGCAGCCCATATCGGCCGGACACTCGGGAAATTACAAGTAACGCGATATATCCGCACTTCGAGAAGGCTGTTGGGAAATAAACCTTTTTCTCGTGGAACACACAGCATGATAAAATATCGTCGAAACTTTCTAAAATGTCGTTCTCGATTTTATTCACCGGATCATGTATCTTATCTTTCCTAACTATCGAGAGATAAGGAAACTACGACAAACTGTTGCGAATTGATTAGCTTTATAAATGACATCGATGCCTTTTCGTGCAAAATCCAACGTTTATTTATGCTTCATGCGATATTAATTTAATCACTGAAATAATATTTTTTATTTTGTAGAATATTAGAAATTGTTTTTACATAGGCAATTATTTGAGTTTAAAACGGTATACTAGCAACAAGTAAATGTAAAAGCAGCGAATTAATTTACACGCGTGATATTTCAGTTGAGAAAATTAGTACGTTCGTTTCTAGGAAAATTTCAAGGTGCAATGACAGATACGAAGTAGAATGGCGATGAAAGTTGCAACTTGTAGCTTGATCTAGGTTTCATTGCAACCTATATTACGTTAACTCTCGAGCTTTTGTGCTAATATGTTGACTCACTGTAGGGTAAACCGGCGTGTGTTTCACCCGGAGCACCGTGCAACATTATGAGAAGGTCACCAGAACGGTATACCATGCTCCTCCCGCGGTAATCCTATTATCCTCGACAATGGATTGCGCAATGCGAATAGAAACGTCGAGCCATTTCCATAACTCGGCGACCGAGCTCGGGCGGTCATATACACCTTTCTCCGCAAGGACAGTCGAAACCATATCTATACTTGTTCCAATAATATCTTGTCTTCTCGTGAAATAAATACATCTTCGTAACTCTACAAGTAGATGCAAAAAACAAGGAAACTGCAGCGGACTCTCTGGCTGACTGGAATCTTGAAATTGCCACTCTTACGTATTATTAAAAATGAAGAATGTTTATCGCATAGATAATCATAAGTACGATGATCAAAGAAATTATACGATACCGCTTACAGTGAAAATGATCATCTCGAAGCTCTGAATTGAAATACAATCACCGATATCGACGCACTTCTACATGCTGCAAGATATAAAATATTAATAAAATAAAATTAACAAATATAAAATATTGTATTATGTATAAGCGTGTGTATTCATGTGTAAAAGTTCATAGAAGATTATATCTGAAAATTAAGTTCATTTATCCACACGTATTGTATTTATAATATGATATTCTACTCAGCATTGCTATCTTCTTACGCTTGCATGAAACAATTTATGAAAGTGTACTTATACTCAACGGATTAATACCGATCCACGCCCATCGTCTATAGCGGCAGAAGACTCACGTGCGAAGACAAAGTCCGAAGACGAGGTTCCATCACGCGAACCGTCTGACCCCGACGGGCCATTTCTACTGCAACGTATTTCCTCGTATAGCCGCTCTCGAGCAACGGGCCTCGCGGTATATACGAGGGGTCATATCGCGTTACTCGTAATTCCGCCGGCGTGTCCGTCGTCGAGTAGCTCAAGCTATACCAAAGGAAAGCGTGCTGTAGCTCTTACGATGTGAAGGTAGGGTGTGGGGTAAGGGGATCGCGTAGGTAGCATTAGTCGTTCGATCGAGTTGCTCTTGTTGCTTGTAATGCCGCTCGGATAGCGGAATGCGCGAATTCTTTGGAAAGCAACAGGCTGCCGTGGCGCTGGCTTCAGGTGCTACACAGCGAACAACACGATCGACCAGATGGCGAAGACGAAGGTGAGGGAACTGTAGGCGTCCTTGCCTCTGGGGACAGGAACGCGCAGACCCTCCGGAACTAGCGACTGACCTCTTAAACGCCACCTCGAGCACGCCTCTATAGCCCTGATCCTTCCGAGCAGATAGGAGAAATTTTATATCCATCGTTGCCTCCGGTCACCAAGCTTGCCAGGGATGCGCCGTCTCGTGGGTGGTCTCGCCACTTCCATTCCGATTTAAGACAGTTTGTGATTGTTTTTTAATGGCGATGAATTGGCGTGGTTCGGGTTTATCGAGGGTTACGTTTAGGGATGACGATGAAACTTTTTTAATCCCTGTTTATGGTCGTCGTGACAGTTTTGCAAAAATCGAAAATTTATGAATTTTCAAGATTAAAAGTACCGTGAAGTTTTTATTAAAATACCAGCTACATCGAGTTAGCGCGTATCAAGTTGTGGAAATTTCCTAATCTCAAAACTAACCCATTGACTCGATTTCGCATAAAAGGGATGAATCGACGAAATTTCTAATCCTCAAAACTTAATACAAATGGAACCATTTTACTGAAAGTAGCTGCCACAATTTCAATTTTACTGGAACACCGTAAAGTTCAAGAATTCGTGAAAATTCCCCAACCTTAGAAATAATCCACTATCTCCAAGCTTGAAAACCCGATTTAAACAATGTCGTTGTAATTTTATCAAAACCATCTAATGCCAAATAGAAATATTCTCGTGTAAAATCATCGAGCCTAGAACCTTTCTAATTACCCGGAAGCATCGAGGAATTTCAACGAAAGTGACGTACGACGCTCATGTCCGACCAAAGAACGGGTCCAACGGGTCGCAGGTGCATCAACCGCTGAGAAGATCGAAAGGGAGAGTGCTGCCGGTGAGGCCAGGTCATGGTTGGGCCCGGGAGCTACAATTGAGCGTTTTAGTGGGCCTGGTCCGCTTCGAACCGGGTATAATTTGCCTGGCTATGAGGTTCCTCTTCTCCTCCTTCTTATCGATTCAACAACGGCTAGCCGCGAAAGACGCACGATGAAGAAAGCAGATAATTGCCAAGATCGGATCTAATTAGCATGGCAGGCGAGTCCCTGGCTTGTGATGACGATACAATTTCGAGCCGTGCTACGGGGGATTTGTTGAAATTACACGTGCGCACGACTAATAATGCCCCGTGGCCTGCAGAGCGGGCATAACAATGCACGGAGGAGCGACTTAATAGCCGATGTTGCAAGCTCGATATTATTTCTTCTATCTTGTGCCAATGGTGGCCATACTATACGTCTCGGAAGCGGCTTCTTTCCGAGCTGATGGCTTCCCGGTTTTCATCGAGGAAGTTTCACGGAAAGAAAACCGACCTTTTTTATCTCTTCTGTTCCTTGAGCCGAGATTGGATCGAGTATGTCGAAGAATAAATTCGAATCTGACTAGGACATCTCGCGAATACTTTACTGTGATTATTACTATAAATGGTATGTTGAATCGTTTTTAGCTTGTCTTTGTTTCAGCGGCATAGAAAAGGTATAGTGTGAATTTCATTATACGAGGGAAAATTTGATAGATTCTTTGCGATGTTCGAGCTCTCGCCTTATGATTCTTTCTATGGGTATTTACGTCAGCCTTAACAATTCCATGTTTCTTACCGTCTTAATATTACGTCTGAAGCAATTATAAACAGTAAATTCATCACCGTATAATTTGGAATTAAAGACAGAGTGAAAAGTGATCGTCTTTGCTACAGTTGATTCTGGACATTACAGACCGTCACATTGAATGAGAAATTCAATGAAGAATCAAAAACCGATTCTGTTCTATCGTCTGATCTTTAAGTAGATTCAGTCCTAAGTAAAATAGATTTTTTACAACTATCTAAGAAAATGTGAATGACACTGTCGTATATAGTCGAACCTCGATTGAATACGCTGAAATTTATACCTCGATCTTTTACAACTACAATAAGAAACAAATATCGTGATTCCGAACTTATACTAAAAGTAACAAGTATACGTGTGACTACGCATTGAGCTTGATCCCACTACACTAACGTATTAACTCCGTTTTTATAAAACTAAAGCATTGAAAACTGGTTTAAGAGGAACGCAACGTTAAAGACACGGTCGAAGAGGAAAACAAAGATCCCATCGATGTAACGACAGAGCCCGGTGGGTCCAATACAGTCATTAGCCCGAGGCGAACGGCCTAATGACGATGATGCGCGCAGCTGCACTCTGACTGGCCCCCACGTACAGATCGCGGGCACACGCTCGAGCCGTGAACACGCGCGAACACGACGCTGCCATGATTTTATTATCGATGCTATTGAATACCGCCTCTCAACTGACCGTATATACATGCTCGAAGCTCCGACGAACCTTCTTCCGGGCTTTAAGGCCTGCTGCCGCGCCTTTATGTAGCGGATGCGGCTCGTTCCCGTTTCTCCCTGCTCAGAGAGAGTCCAGTTGCTGGTCCGTTGCCTGAGTGAACGTTGCCTCATGTATATACCTACACTACCACTCATAAATATACATAAGTCATATAAGCGGACAGTTTGGTCTATTTGTATTAACAATACGTGAATGATATTGAAATGTATGAATTCATAGGAAACTAGCGATCAAAAGCAACGGTTATTATCTTCTTGCAAAATCGATAGATGTATAATATGTGATATGAAAATTGTTTATTTAAAATTGTATCGATGTTGCATTACAATGAAATACTTCGAAGCGTTAAACGAGATTAAATATCGTCGCCATGGTTAATCGTATAAAATTAATCGCATAAACCACTTTACAATCACTGCAAAACATATGCATCCTTTCTCTTGGTTTAATGCCAAATGACAATAAAACGTTTAACGCTTTATTAATTTTCACGACAAAAGACGATAGCTTTTCAATCGTTGAATAACAAGACTAATTCATAATACTTGGCACATACGAATATCAGTATCTTTCTGTTACGACAGTTTTCATAAAGAATAAATTCATTCTGATCGTCTCTCTACCCTCTGCAATTTTTTAGACTAAACATTTTATCAAATCTAAGCAAACATCCACACGTACTTACTTTCCAGCGGTAGCATATACTCTGAGAGCGGCTGGAGATATGCAATCTGTGGTCCTTATCGCGCGACCGAACTGAAATTCCACCAACTGATCTCTGATCCTGCCTACCTGTCGACGATCGGCCAGACGATCGAATCGTCTGCGCGATAAACGCGCGATCCGCTTAGAAGATGTTCGATACTCCGCCCTCGGCACACGCACAGGCTAACGTATATACTAACGTATTCCATCGTGCCGCTTCCGAGCTTGTTATCTCGTGATCATTGCCTCGGACTCGCCTAACGCCTGATAAGCGGGGAGGTTGTTTCTAACGGGACTGTTAATTACTATTTGTCCGACGACGCTATGGTGAAAAGGGTTCTGACATTTGCAGAGACGGTGCCTTTGGTGCCGTTATGAGTGCAATCCAGTTTGGTTTTGTTGCTCGACGATGACATTCGTTTGAGAAGAGGTTCCAGGATGATACATAGTATCTGGTGTCTTTAAACGTGACACGTGAGTCTATGTTTCGATTTTATTGCATGCGAGAGTTTGAGAAAATGCAAGATTTAAGAAAGGCACGGAAGGAATTTTAAATACTCGACATTCCAAGAGTGGAATTTTCAATTTCTAGAAAATTGAACCCTTATAATTAGGAAAAATAACAATTTCTATTTCTCATCTTTCTGTTTCTTTAGTTCTTTACTTTTCTCGAAATTACTCAAATTTTGACTTTCTCTCTTTCCTAAGTTCTTTTCCCTCATTTCCCCAGAAATTTTCCAAATTTCTATTTTCTTGCTTTCCAAGTTTCCCGCGCTTTCTCTCTTGTCGCATTCCAGAACATTCTAGTGTCTCAATTTATAGCTTCCTATAAACATCCTCTTTGTTCTGTTTAATTAGCAATTAAACCCGCCAACTGATAATTGGTGTAGGACGTTAGAAACGAAGAGACAAGTATACAGCACTGACTGGAACGCGGTTAACGGCGAGCTTTCGAAGTCGCCACTGGCCCGATATATCATGTAAATAAGCTGTTCGAGCGGTTATTAGCGTCGTTCCGTACGGACCGGGGAGAGAACTCCGGTTGGCAGTAATGAAATGCCGCGTCGGCAGTGAAAATCGAGGAAACGGCCAGGTAAGATTCGCCTAACGAGCTGACAATCCAGAATTTCTCGCGCGACCCATAATCCTGTTCAGCTATTTAAGGACATTGGTCGTTTACGGTGTTCCATGATTTTAATTCAACTCGGTCTGGATAGTTAAAGGACTCGTTTCGCGCGTTTTCGGCTTGCTTCTCTGAGAAACTTGTCCGCAGTTTAAGTTTGCCACTCGGTCGAACTCTGTTGTTAGTGGGATAATTTCTGCCAACGGGAGAGTCGTGTATTATATCCCAACATTTATCAAATTTCACATAACAATAGGGTTTCGAACGATTCCCATTTCTGATCTTCTATAATCTATAAGCAGAATGATTTCTTGAAGTTGAGACGAAGAAAAGAATTAAACCATTTGGTTATGTTTCTATGGATTATATTTTACTTGAAAGAAAGTGAGAATGTATCGTTTAACGAAATTTCAGTGTATCATAAGGAATCTTTCAGTCCAGATCTCTGCAAACTGATATCGATCGAATCAAACCGATTTGTTCTCTACGTTCGTCGAGCTTGCCATTTATACGAAGAAAATTCATTAAATGATAACTTTTAGTAGATTCTTCCTTCACCACAATGTCTCTTCGTTCCTTAACATGTCTCGAAGAAAAATTTCACCCAAAATTACCTCCACAGTGACGTAATAACCGAACTAAAGCAATGTATCGATTCTTTCTAGCCACCAAGTCCCTCTTAATAAAAGACCCTCTTCGTCCGCGGTATCTCCGTAGAAATCGCACGATATAACCGTCGGAGCAATCGAGTGCATCATTACTGGTCGGATGATGAAGCTAACAAAGTAGATGAATTTACGAGCGGGCAATTTCTCTCCGGATGGAACGGTACCAAGCTGCCTCGAGGACGTTTGAGTGTCTCTTGCATCCTTGGCGTCGTTTCCTATCGTGTTTTGAGGAAGTCGTGCAAGCGGCTCGCGAACACCGAGATAAGAAGAGGAAGGAGGCGAAGACCGGCCCAAGTTTTGCCATGGGTCTTAAGGACAACGGTTCCGAGAAGTGCAAGAGAACTGTAATCGTTTGCCCCGGCGGCCGTTGCAGCCAGTATACGAATCACTGTCGGCAGAAAAGTAGCAGCCCACGGGCTCGGCAATTTCCGTAAATACACAGTGAAAACAGCATCGTCCGAAAGGGGGAGAGGCCTCTCTCGCGGACAGGCGCAAGAAGACAAGAGAAGAAACGGCTTCAGGAAGTACTTCTAATAGTTTCTTTCCTCTCTCCTCATTCGCAAGGGCAAACGAAGTTGACCGTGTCTCGCGATCGAAAATCGACACTTGGATATCGGACGTTGATCGCGATTCCAAGGGTTTAAACGATCGTTCCGGTCTGCAACACCGTGGGATAATCGTAATGTCGTCGCTAGAACGATGTTGTTCGGTAGTCGTTGGCAAAACCAGGGTTTAACCTTTTGCCACGACTCGTGATCGATCGTGTGTCAAGGATTAGGGAGAGTTTGATCGGTTCTTTATTTGGTTTTTAACTTGTTAAACGGGCACCTGGTCGGTCGATTCGTCGATCGAATTGTCGATCTCTTAGATATCGTAATGTCTTCGTTTCTTGTCGGCTTTGTTAATACTGAAAAATTCACACCAATAACGGAATAAAGCTAGTTTGTCATAACGTTCCAAATATCTTGATTTCTGTAAATTTCAGAAAACTGTACAGTCTAAACGAATAAATACTGACGAGAAAGATAGTAAACGAATTCTTGGAATTCTCATAGCTACGATGTTTAAAGAAAAACAGAGTTGGGTAACGCGAATTAAATGAAAAAGGAACTGCAACTAAAAAGACCGAGAAACAGTCTATTAAATCGTTACGCAGATATTATATCCGAGGGACGTTTTTCGAGAGAGCTCGGTCACGTTCGTCACGGAAGTCAGCTTCCGTCTCATTGGGCGGGCCAGCTTGTTGCACTTCGCCGGCGACAAGTTCCCCGGTCGCGAGCGTGCACCGAGGACGGTCGACGTGTATACGTATCGATAATTTATTCGGAATGGGATGCAAGGCGAGCGGCGCAAAGTCGTGCAGCCTACCGATCGCCGACCGTATGACTTTTCTGGCCGCCGCAGCGGCTCCGCGAACCGAGAAATCGTTTCTCGGATCAGCACCGCTATAAGAGGCGAGGCGACGAGTCACCTGGACGCGTGGACTCCACGATTCCAACTTGCGACTTCTCAATGAAAGAAGCTGCTCGATTCCGTGGAAACGGACGTTCGATCCTGTGCGCTACTTCGTGGAAACGCGAACGTCTCTATCTGAAATTGCCAGTCGCTGCGCGCACTTATGCGAACCGTGAGATTTACGAGCGACGATCACGGCAAATTGGATCCTACTCCCTGTTCGGTTGCTTCGCTGGATGGTGGAACGTTCGATACGACGCAATATATGCGCTGTCGTCAGTAATTCTAATCGCAGCTGTGACGATTGGACATGGGATGACATTTTGAGCGAAGTTGAAGGGCAAAGTGTCGAGAGGGATTGGAATTTTTAGCGTGATATAGTAAAATTGATACGTTAATGAGCATTTGAATTAATTGAGAAATATTGAATTTTAAGCGTCCAACCTTTTAATCGCCTCAGACGAGTACTCGACAATTTGGAAGTAGAAAAATTACGAATGCATTTGTATAATCATCATACCAATGGTGGGGCTAACATTTGGAATTTCAAGAAAAACAGGATATATTTGTAAGGAAATTCGATTTGAACTCTAATTTCAAGCTGAATATTGAGCCACGTGGAAGTGAAGCTAATTCATTTCATCGACGACAGCCATTTGCCTTCTATAATAACTTAAGCACTATATCCTAGTGATAAAATTAAGAATGTAATTTAATGCAATTTTCAATTACAAAATATAAATTACGTACAATGTTTCAATATTATTTCACCGATACGATCTCGCAGCATCGAGCACAGCTAATGCTCATTTAAATAAAAATTATCTTCAAATGTATACGTGTAACTACAAAAACCTGTCTGAAAATGTAGAGCATAATTATTAAATTATTCGATCAGGCAGCTGGAAAATAAAGAGTAAAGGCTGACGAAGGAATCGAAAGCTATCGATCATTCGATGAATACGAGCAACGAGACCACTGAAGGAAAAATTAATCGTCGCATTAAGGTTGCTTGGCTACCGACGGTGAACGCTTAATGGCAACACCTCTCGAGTATATCCATGAAATAGCGTGGTGCGCAGAGAGACGACCATTAGCCAGGATCGTTGTCGTTACGTTGTTACGCGCTGAATTCATCCGCTTTTTGCCCGCGATTGGGCGGGATCGCGAGGCGCGAGCGGCGATCCGTGCGAGCCTGAATCCGACTAGCTTGTCCAATCTAGCGGAGCAGGGAACGACTAATGATGAAGGATACCGCTTTCAGTTGCGTGGAAAAACGACCAATCGGATAGAAGAACCTGGCAAAAACCATCTGAAATTACTCCTCGAGAGACCCTTGTTCTCGTCGCAGCTGGTTCGGTGAAGTACATTCTCGATGCTTGATTGTGAAGCGAAATATTATATTTAATGACTAATCTTGAGGTCCGCTGCCTTTCTAAATTCATACTCGATTAAATATCGATAGGAAAGTTATTTATTAAATTACATCATAATGAAGATACGATGAAACGGTTTATTAAAGGAATGATAAAATTCCTTAATGTACGCGTGCATTTGTTGTGGAATCTCGCGAAAGGATATTCTTTCATTGATCGATAGATTCGACAAACATCGATAAGATCTTTGTTGTTTCAATTTATTCGATATTTCAACGAGATCCATTCTCTATTCGTAGTATCTTTCGTCCGTTTCCGATATCTAATTTTTCTATATTTTCACTGTATTATTCTACAGTTATTTGTACAGGACGAATTGTATAATTTATGGTATGATCATTGCAACGACCTCTTCCAATGTAACTTTAACCCATTAATTGTTAATTTTATATCCAGATTGTTATATAGTTCTATAGATTCTAATTGAGCTACAAGCGAACGATCGATGAATAATGAATTTCGAGATATTCCGCGTCTTGAAAAGGAAAATTCTCTTTCAGGGTTAATTTGATCCGCAAGTGTGGATCATAACAGGTGCAGATTGAAGTAGACGAAAAAGAGCTATGCAACCGTCGATATTGAACGTCAAACAACATATGTAAAGTCGAACAGTTTTCTAAGCAATTCTCCGTATGCGTCGTAGTAGAGAAACCCAGTTGCACCAGACAGACAGACACGATAATGTACGAGGCATTTTTCGAATCGAATTTCACGCCATTTAATGCCACGAGCACATTAGCATAGCGGCAGCTCGTTGACTGCTTCTATTTTTATCCTTTTTTTCTTCTTTCTTCTCCTACTCTGAAACGCCCAGCGAGATCTCGTGCACCGGCTTCGAGACAACGATGGTGTCTTAGGCGTTGACTTCACACGATTAGCATTGTCATTAGCATAAATAGTTTATGGGATCAAAGTGTGAGCACAGTCGGAGAAAGGGCAGCCAGAATCGGCCCAGTTCATTCAAGGCTCGCCAAATCGAACTCGATACACACTTCGATTCCGTACGTGTTACGATTCTTCTACTTTGCATTTAATCTGCATTGGATTACTCGATGCGTGATATACGCATTCTGGCTGCTCGAAGGACGTAACGGATGTCTTTGTCGTTCAGTTGCCAGTTTTCGCATAGTAACGTGACCGTGTAGCCTTGTTACACAATTAAGACCGTTTTCAAACAATTATTTCTCGCGTAGGAATGCTGGATACACAGCCTCTGTTGAAACGGATGCTAGAAATACGAATTGTTTAGGAATAAGGCCTTTAGGAATAGATTTTTCCTCTTCTTGTTTCCAAGTGGAAGGAAATTCATTTCTGAGGTGATCAAATTAATACTTTGATTTGTTATGGCACGAAGATATTATGGCGAATTATACTAAAATTATATTAAAAGAGACAAATGCTGCATACAGATACGTAACACTGCTGCTCTAGAAGTGATAGAGCTCGGAAAAACGCGTTTTTCAAATTGTCACAATGACAAAGTTCTTCAGAGTTTTCATACGATTATATGAAAATGATAACACTGTTGATTAAGCATACAAAGTGTAATTACGATATTCCAATACAATTCATCGTATATATTTTAAAATATTAATCTTCTTTAGTTTCATTGCCTTTGGACCAGGATGCAATATAATTATTATTAATTAAATATAAAATAATTTCTACTAATCGTACATATTTTTATAAAAAAAAAGCTAAAAAATCATGTACTTTCGTATTTTTAAATTTCCCACAGGTGTGTTGTATGTAGAATCGTAACTCATCGATGAATGGAAAAATGAAAAATACAGTGGCCCACAAAGAAAGTGTTAAAAGCAAAAGTCAAGAATTAAATAATTTAGGCGTGAATAATACCGCCGGTCGTAGTCGAACGATTAAACAATCCTGGAGGAAAAATGAGGCACTTTCGATGATCGCACGACCCACTGCGAGCAAAACGAGCCGCCATTCGAGGGGAACAATGGGGGCCGCGGGAGCGAGCGCAAGGACGATCCCACGTCGTCGTCATCCCGTGTTTCCCCGACGTCACTATACGAGCAACGCGTGTTACGGCCACGTACCGATCTCATTATGCCATTTCTCCCCCGAACAGGGCTTATCTTTGAAGCTCGATCGCGCAAAAGGGAAAAGCATCGCGATACGAATGCGCGGTCAACGCGTTCTATTAAAACATATCCCTCGTCTATATCTTTGTTCTTTTTTTTTTTCCACAGAAAAATCTTTATTTTGGGTAGTAATTTAATACGAAAGTTACCGTGAACTATTTTATCCTGCTCTGCCATAAATTGTCTACTGCTAGACCATACTTGGTCTATTTTTCTACTCTAAACCAATAAAAATCTAAACATTTGAGCCTTTAAATATTTGAGAAGTTGAATATTTGAAACTTTACATACAATGAATATTCAAAATTGAAGATATTTTGTGATTCGATATCTTGGTACGACGTAATGGAAGAAGAGGCTTTTCATTCGAATAGCAAAATACTAACGCGGTCGTACGTCTAAGAAGAATAGTTGGGCGAATTTAATTAGTTGTACAGGGGTTGTGCAACGTCGAGACCGGAGGTCTGTTGAAAGAAATGGAAACTC
Source organism: Bombus huntii (assembly GCF_024542735.1). Classification (NCBI taxonomy): domain Eukaryota; kingdom Metazoa; phylum Arthropoda; class Insecta; order Hymenoptera; family Apidae; genus Bombus; species Bombus huntii. Next base: position 13,575,478 of record NC_066244.1, on the reverse strand, counting down.
CGACGCGAAGAGGATATCCACCTGTTGCGTAAGCCAGATGGATTTATTGGTCAGGGCAGACGCAACGTCCAGTTCGATTTATCTTCTGCGGCTTGCTCAATGCCGGGACAATGGCCCTTGGAAATCAATGTCTATTTAACAATTGACGACGGATAGGTTCGTTAAAACTACTCGCTGTAGATAAATTTTGCTCCAAACACATACAATAACTTTGATATAGTAATTTAACTCACTATACCAAATTTCGCGTGTGAAAACTCTACATACATATTATTCCCGTCCGTTCCCTTTTAATGGTTTACATTTCTGTTTCGTTCCTTTTTCTCCTTGAACTTCAATTAGTCCTTAATTAGGTATCATTTATTCCTCAGAAAATGGCATTTCAAATGACACAGGAGCAAAAAGAGTAGCTACTTTGCTCACACATCGTCACGCGATGGTATATGATTCTATTTACCTATTTTTGCCTGCTTTACAATTGTATTGTGTCTATAAAACACAATGTATACCTTAACTATGATTAAATTATTATGAAAATATTATACTACATCAACCTCGCTCGCTCTTTTAATTTCCAATTAATCATAAAGATTGCCATACGCGATTTCAAAGTCATAAACTGCCTAAATGATCAAACTGAGAACTTACGTCTTGCAACAACATACACCTCGTGCCAACGTGAAATCGTAAGCAGGTTTATTTTAAGTGAGTAACCGTGGCGTGGATCATTAGCAAAGAATTCACGAGACGTGGCGCACACAAAGGGGATTCTCATAACGATTTTCCCTGGTGCGTGCGCGCATCTGAAACGAAAACCCGGTCACGAGTAATCGCCATTATAATCATCATATGCAGGTGTATCGCGGACGCTATCGCGCGACATCGATTTCGCAAGGCGTTCCCAAGGAGAGGCGCAATCGCGCGCCTACTTTTCGCAATTGTTTCGAGCGGATCGCTCGAAAAAGGAAGTGATGATTCAACAACGCCCGGCGAAACGTTAGGAAAAAAAACATAGGCTAGCGAAAATTAAAAGTGGACGATTAACGATGACTGACACAGTAGGGATCGTTAATGACCAATGATTACGGCGTATGTATTCAGTCGTTCGTCTAAGTTGGGAAAGTAGCCGAGGTTGAAATTATTTGAACAGTCGAGAATGCCAAAAATGATGTTTAATGTGGGCGATCGTTTGCGTTAATTGTGTCATGGAAATTCTGTCGATGCAGGCAAAGGATTTGTAAATTGATTTGAGTAATGTCTTATGTGGCAATTGATTCTTCTGTGTAGTAGTATTTGTTAGAAAAATTTATGAAACATCTAGTATGAGGTTAGATATTTCTTCTATCAAATTGAATTACGTATGATGCGATTAATAACTGTTTATTATTTATTGCTAATTATTGTAGCAATACTATCAGCGTTGAAATTATTAGTACTTATCTGGTACCCTCCAATAATTCAGAGAAATCGAGCGATAGTAAGTAAAATTTCGTTAAATCGTTCCTTTCATCCTCTTCATTTCATCATCTTTGGTGAAACAACATAATTCACAAGGCAACCTCTACAAAATTTCCTTTGATCCTAACTCAGCTCCTAATTCAATTGTCAATTCTAAATCTTAATTCAAATTCTAAACGCTAGCCGTACATTTCGCCTTTTAATTCCATAATTCCAAAATTGCTCAAAATTTAATTTCCATAAAAACCTCCCTCGATCCCAACCTTCGACCTACTTCCTAAGCAACAAACCTACCTGAAAATTACCTAGCTGCTCTCACCATACATATAACAACCAGAATTTCGACCGGAACACGATCGGTCAAACAAGCCAGCGGCGTAAATGAGGTTCAATGCCGCGGCTTCCCCTTTCCATCTCGGGCGCTCCCCTAAGTGACGACCTCGAGGTTTCTCATGGGGGGACCAGCCAGAGCGAACTGTACGGCGATGGGAACCGCGAGATAGCCGTCCGCACATTGATTTTCAAGAACGCCAAATTGCAGGAAGCGAGAGGTCAGATCGGTTCGACGGCGCCGCTTCTCGGACCGTGGGGAACAAGTACGCTTGAACTGTACTACGTATGTATGTATACAATGAAACGAGCGCCAAACGCTCGACGGAGGATGCACCTGTGCACCTGCAACCGAGCGCCGCTTCGACTCCAGGGCCTGGCTCGACCTCGTGAGCTGACCAGGAGGAACGCGAGACTTCCGGGAGCAGTTCGTGAGCGAGGGATTTTTCTGGCGGGTCTCCGACCGGCCCCACCGCCCTTTATTCCATCCGACGTAAAATTGTGACAAACGACATCGTTCCAGCGACTTAACGAGCTACGACGTTGCACGCGCCTTCGCGGACCTTGTACGTTCTGGAATTGGCCGGCTTTATCCCGTTGCCGACATTCGGTCAGCTCTGGAAACGAGCTTCGCGAAAGAATGAACTTTGGAAACAGTGCAAGGTGTACAGTGTTGAATACTATTGAAGCGATACTACTGTAGAGGGGAAAATTTTGATGAAGATACTGGATACCAATGGATGGGGCTAGAATATGGTTGGTTGTTTGTAGGTGATGATTCGAGAGTAATTTTTGTCCCACGTTGATTATTGGAAATTGTATATTAATCGTAGATTGACGAATGCCTTTGATGCATGTTGTATCAGTAGAGTATCTGCATGAGTACTTACTAATTCCATGCACATACATTCTGAAAATTCTGAATGGTTGAATAATTAATGAAAAATCTCCGAATCAGAGACATTTTAATAACTTTAAGCAAAATGTTTCACACGCTTAATTTCAAGTCTTTACAAACATGTGTATTAAAGGCTATACGATATTGTTTAAATATTTACACACACCAATGAAAAGAGGACCAAACTTTGACAAACACGCTATTTAAAAAAACGAAAAATTGTGTCTTATAGTTTTAGAAATCTCTCGTTGCTACTTGATTCCAAAGGAATTCGAAATTTCAAGCTACGTTTAAAATTGAATCTAGACAAATCGTATGTAAGGGAACGATCGTCGATTTCATATTCGACAAACACGGTGCTCCCAGTGGAGCAATGCATCAGAATCGATACAAAGGCAAATCGAGAACACGATCGACTGGCCGTGGCTAGGAAGGAAGGGAAGAGGGGCACGAGGACGAGTGGGGGAGGTCAGATGAGGTTGCTGGCGCGGTGTAGCGAAAGTGTACATAACACGGCCGCCCTAACCGCGCCATGGATTACGGAGCGCGTGCTACCACCACCAGCTATCTAATTGCATTAGCCAGCGCGAATGGCAGCTACGGTTAGAATGACACCGATTTACCAGACTTCGATGACGATAGGATCTCGTCGATTTCGCAAACAGCGCACGACTTCCGATTCGAATCCGAGCCATTTTCAGACACTGTCCAACCACGATTTTCGATACTACGTTTAACCTAATAAGAAACAAACATGTCAATGAAAGTAACAACTCGTTGATTGTCAAATTTCTGAATCCAATGTATACAGTGTAGCCAGTGGATAACGATTGTTGTATCGAGTAGTTTGATTTTCGGATCTCTGAATATTTTACACTTTTTCTTAACACACTTATGAAAATCACTTATTACTCAAGTGATACTCCTAATGATCTCCTTCTGTACCTGCTCCTCCAGTATTTTCTTCCTTCCTATTCCATTCCTTTTTTCCTTTTGTCAATGCTTCCTACCCTTCGTTTCTTCATTTGCGTTCTAAGAAAAAAAATTCTTCGAAAAATTAATGTTATCTTGGCAAAGCGTAATTCTATCGAAAATCAAGCTCTACAGGTCCGAATAAAAGTTACACACGATCACTGTACAAGATCACAGAACCAAAACCATAGACATACTTTTAGAGCCGCCATTGCTCGAGTTCCAGTGTCCTAGAAAAAGGAAAATGCACCACGTGCGTAACGAACGAGGCACACTTACTAGACCTGGCATTCTAACCGTGGCGATTATTAAAACAATCCCCTGACTATGCTGCCACTTCGCTTTTCATTAGCCTAACGAACTAATTTACGTCTTTTTCCACGTTATGGCGCCCGGATTCCATGGGTGACTCTTACACGCACAGTCGCAGGTAGACAGGCGGGAAGAAAAGCGAAGAGAAAAGAGGAGACGTTCAGACACACGCGTGTATACACATTGTGGTGTGCAGCTCGCTTGGGAACCCGACACGGAGCACGTCCTTGACCGGGTCTATCGTGTGACCGATCTCTGCACATCACAATGCCCCTGCCCCTTTCCTCGTGCTCCTTCCCTCGTCGACCCTCCGTCAAGCACCAACCAAGCCACCTTATGTCTGTTTCTGAACGCAACCCTGCATAGAATGTCCTCATCTCGACACCAAATGATTTTCGAAACAAGTGGCTTTTGGTTTCCATTTCGAGCTAATATCACATCATTAATATTGAATGTTTTTTCCGAATGGCATATTTTCTTCGTTGGTTATCTCCCTCGTACATAGTTAACGGAATAATTGACAAAAAAATAAATGTCAGTTAGAATATTGAGACTAATCTTTGCAACATTACTCAAACAAGGTACATGTAAAGTAAAATCAAAGTATCAGGATTTTTCTTCAATTAAACATCCCTGTACGTGTAATTTCTGCGGTTTCCTTTACTTTTCTTTGAACGCGAAATATGATAATAAGTAAGTAAGTAATAAGTAACTATGATCGTCATAGTTTGGATTCGCTTTCAGTTAGATTACTTAATTTTAATCCGTCCAAATGATAGATTCCATTGACGATCTTTATGCCGTAAAACACGGAATACTAATTAATGTGAGATATTCTAAAAATGATTACCTACGTCATCTGTGATCTAACGATGGCAATTGAGGATTAAGCTAGTAAACGGTTAGGTAGTACAGTTAATCTCTCGATCAATTAATTATAAGAATAGCCTGCAAATTAGATAAAGCTTCTGCAAGAAATTTGAAATATCGGTGAGCTAAACCAGCATGTGATAAGTCAGCAGTAATAGCAGTGGTGTAGAATAAAACCTCCATGCTCCTCTTAATCCTCACGCAGACCCGAATCAGAATTCCTTATTAAACGGCCGCAAGCCTGACGACCAAACTACCACTTCATATCGTCGAACGTATCACCAAGAAGAACAATTTGCAGCGATTACTCATCAACGTGTATAACGCGAGCAGTTCGTTGAGAGTGGCAGATCGAACCGTCCTGTCGTGGATCACGGGCTTGAAACTCGTGTCTCTCCAATTAACAAACGGGCATGGACATTATCTAGCGGGGAGCCGTTTGCTGCCGCGTCGTAAAGTGTTTCCTGGAACGTACTGCGTAGTAAATGAAGATAGGATCATCAGAGAAACGAGGTCGACGCGTGCAAAAAAAGGCGAGCTGTGTTCGAGGTTCGAGCAGAGAGAGCATATAACGCGCGTATCAGCCGAGAGAACGATCGTCCAGCCGGTTAACGCGCCGTGCAATTTGCCCGATATTCGTGTAATTAGAGTGCAAATGGACGACCAGGGTTACTACTCGCTCGTTTTTCTCCCGCCGTCCGTTTTCTCCCTTCGTCCTTTGCACCTTGGACGCGTTCTCGATGAACCAGTAAGAAGGATGAGAGCCTCTGTGAGGCTCATAGCTAAAATAGTGGGAGTAAACTGGGAGTAGTACAGTGTACAGTCCAGAGCGCAGAAGGGGCGGGGAGGGAACGACCGGCTGAGACAATGGAGCATTAAAGCCACGGCGTGGTTTTCTAGACAGGAAATTACAGGGATCACGCGGAGATTGACAGAAAAACGGCCCCGGAGTGCTCGTAGATAGCGAACGCGGCCGGCCCCGCACGATAAACCCCATTTCAGACCATCGCCATAGCACACGTGAGAACCAACCCCTTCGAGACTCGATTTTCTGCTTTTAGGGAGAACAGAGAGATACGGTTCCCTTGAAGTTTTAACAGGTTTTTTTTGTAGAATTTCGTACGAATTTTTTAGGTTGGACTTGGACTTGATGTGTACTTTTGATGTGGGTGAAATTGACGATGGTACGCGGAGATATGTACCAAGCGTCGGACTCGGTAATTTGCATTGAATTTTTTGTATTCGGTGATCTTGCGAATTTCCAACTGAATTGGCGGTAATTTAATGGCGTGAGAACGTTTTGTCAATTGAGATGGTGTGCGATGATTGAATAGATTGCCTTTTAAGTCATTGTATTTTTGCGCATACGGTGTGATTCAGATGTTTTTACGTTAGGAGATAAACGTTCAGATATGTATGTACGATGAATGTTTTCATGTTACAAAATGATTCTCCTGTGATGTAGCTGCGATGTACAACAAATAACTTCGTGATTGGATAATTAGTTAAATGAAGAAAATAGAAAGAAAGGTTAGCAAATTTGGGCCAGATTGGATACTTGTGTTTGTAAGAAGACAAAGTGAGCTTTGCAAAAGATCTTCAAACTGGGATGACGTTAAATAATCCAGGAAAGAGGAAAACGATAGCAAAGATAAACCAAGAGTAGTTAAGTAATTTATAAGAATGCCTGGTTCCTCAGATTGTTTAGAAATTGCACGTTTGATGCAGTGTGTGACTGTACCTATTCAACTCCGCTTACAACCAAACATCAAGAATCTCCTACATCAACGAGACTTATACTTCATAATTTAATGACAAACTATATCATTCTCAGATTTAAATTCCCTTAGAAAAAAAATATATCCTCTGTATAAAAAGGAAAATTTTAGTTGGTCTAGTAAAGTCGTTCGTTAGTGTTACAACCACGAACAGCCTGCGAACGATCAATCAGCATCATTGACCGATCCACGAACAGGTGCACAGCTATTTCTAGACCAGGAACCGTGCAAGCATAGCGAGAGGAAGTTCGATAAGTAAATCCTCGTGGTGGTTGTAGGGTCGTTCAAGGTCACAGGCAAACCGAACATGCCGACTGCCGATGTGCCGTGTAGAATTCGTGCCGAGACCTGGACAGTGATGTAGTTTCATCCTTCACGTGGATCGTGCTCGTCCACTTTAGGTGATCTCCATGCTTGATCCTCTAACCTAACCTAAACCGTTGACTGCCAAGCAACGCGATTCAACCCTCTCGCTCTCTTAAGAGTCCATCGTACGGACGTTGCATCCAACATTATCACCGTGTACGTCACACCTCCGAGATGAGACGTTGCGCGTTGCACTCTCTAAATCATCGCGGCGATTTAACGGTCACGCGTTAATCCGAGAGGAAGCTCAGTACGTTCGTCGAGATCGCGATAATTAATTTTTTCCGGGCCGAGGGACACTCCTCCGGCGAATACCGCCGAGTTCTATGGAATTCAAGCGGTAGTTATCCGTGGGAAAACGTTCCACTGATTTTCGATGAATAAGCACTCGGATGATCGCTAATGGAGATCGTTCATGGAATATTACGTATAAGTCGATCGTAGATGGTTCTTTCGTGCAATAGGTTTCTGTTTCGTTCGTGTGAAAGTGACATAAATATTTGTAGAATTTTTAATGCAATATATTCGGTAAGGAATTTAATATGTATTATTTATTGATGGAAATAATTGGTTAATTCTTCTTTGGAAATTTCAAATTTGATCTTTGTCAGAAATTTTCGAGGCTGTCAGTGTTTAGAATCATTATCAACACGAAAACATCGTGGTATTTATTAAATAAAATTTCTACGATCGTAGGGTTATAAATTTTCTGGCATCACTGAAAAATATTGGAACGTAGAACCCCGTTAATTTAATTAATTCTTTTCAAATGTAAATGCAATATAGTTCGTCTTATTATATTATCGCATTCGTTATTAAAAGAAAGGTTCATCTCAAGAAAGTTACATTACGTCTTGATCTACTTGTTAAATAGACTACAAAACTTCATGATCTTCTAACAGAACATTACAATTAATACAGAGATTTGAAAAAATTACAATTAATAAAAGTATAATCATACGTCGTTTATTCATGTATCTACCAAATGAATACGTCAGTATTTTTGTTTTTTAACAAATGATAATACACGAAAATTCCTACTAGTCTCCATAGAAATTCTACTCTTTTCAAACCTGAATTTCATCAAACTAATTACGAACAATTACAATTCTTTTAACCGCTTATACATATAAAAGTAATTACTAATCAATTTTGTAATACCATCGATTTTTTTTGTAGATCTTTAGGTTCTTTCGAACTATCAGCTTGTAACATGATCCCTGACCATTAATCGCCAATTGTACATTCCATCTTACTATTTTCTTTTTCTTCTTTCTCATTTATCTATACTATTCGTTACGTAGTATTACCTATATCTTAATTCTTATCCTAACTCCATCTTCTGCAGTACTCTGTAACATGCAACAACATGTACCAAAGAGTCCTCTTTCCCGTTACAAATATAATTACAAACAAGTATTATTATTGCTATTAAAATTACGCGCACAGATATCGTCAACAAAAGACCTGCACCTCCGATCGACCTCGATCCCAGAAATGGGAACCTGTCCGCGTAGCAGGATCTTGATCCCCGAGGAATCTTAGGCGCACAGCTCAACTATCTTACACGAGACGTCGATGACGTACGGCGTCGTGGCTATCCATTACCAGGGGGACGATAAATTCACCCTCGCCAGGGTTGACCGGGTGAACCTGAAGAGCAGCGTGTCGTACTCTTCTCGATTCCGCCGGGTGGTGGGTCTTCTCGGCTAATAAAGAAAGCGAAGTGCAAGCGAGAAAGAGAACGATAGCGAGGATGGAAGGGTGAAGGGTGCGGTGGAGGGAGGGGAGGGGATCAAGCGGGATATTGGCAACATTAAGTATAAATGCAACCTACCGAGATTTATGTCCGCCGAGGAGAGGAGAGTGAGCCGCGGCGAGAAGAGAAAGAAGAAGAAGAAGAAGAAGGAGACTATGGAGAAGGAGGAGAAAGAGGATGGTCGTGGTGAGCAGAAGGGATGAGGTCGCCGCGAGGCGTAGCGGAGACCACACGGAGAGCCGGGCCTGCTCGTGGCTCGTGGGGGGCCCTTCCTTCCACTTTCCTCCGGCTCTCTCGCCGAGACTTTACTCTCTCTTACCCCTTTTTTGACTTGGAACGAAGTTTTCTCCATAACGATACTATGGAACAGCGACAGCATAGAATTCGCAGATGTTAAACAGAGAGGCAGAAAGCTTTATCGAACTGTCTTTATAGTCCTTCATCTCCTGGATCTTTCGTAATTTAGAAGTTTCATTGAGAATCTAGAAATTTTACGAGAATATACGAACAGGGTGCTTGGATCACAGTGCTATTCGTTTTAACAATGAACGAACGAACGAAAATAAGAGTTTTAGTACGAGTCTTCTTGCTATCGCGTCTGTGCGGAACAGGACCATTCTACTAGACAACTATTTGTATTACACAGAACTGTAAAGGAGACTAGCGAGATGACACGGAGATAAAAGAGTGTTAGTTCTACTTACAGTGGCTACAAAGAGTACCTACATGCTACACTAGCATTTACATACTAATTAAGCAGATCCAAGTATGTTAAATTTTGTGTAATTTACTGGTAATACCTTCGAGCAGGTCGAGCAGGTACAAAGATTTGATACTATGAGAAAGAAATGTATAAAATCTAACGAAGAATGTTTCGTTGGAGCTGCTGGATGCTCTTCTGCAGTTACTGTATTAACGCTTGCTAATTACTATAATTAATACTATATAGTACTGGAAAGAAGCCTCTTAAGATAACATAGCATCAATGATAATACTTTTCTCTCTCACTCACTGTCGTAATCTTATTTTGTAGGTGTAAGACTGCAAGTCTACTTCCATATACGTAAAATCGATAATATCATCATTGTATTAGATCTACCTATCAGAAATAATCAATCGAGTCTACGTTCCTCGCAAAGAATGTCTTTCTAGTTCTACACGATGCGTAAATCGCAGCGATCTCTGTCTAAACAACGGACAAAGATGGTTCGATTTCAAGAAGGTTTTCAAGAGTTTCTCGATAGCTCAATCTAGAAGGGTGAGGCCGATCGCACGACGATGCTCTCACTGATGTAACACGAAGGCCACGCCGGATTCCTCTCCAAGGTATTGCTCGTCGTTCACCAGAGATGGTGGAAGGGATAATTACTCGGCTACGCCGGGTATAAACGTTACCTCGAAAATTTGTTGCGAGATATCGTGCTTCATCCCTTCTCTTATTTCGTTCGCTGTTAATGAAACCGTTTACGATATTTCCTCGAACCACGTCTTGTACTTCCGCCGGTATACCCGACGAATAATTTCACCGGAAAGGACGATTCTCCTGGTTTAAGCTCGATCCAGGTCCCGATCCTTTCTCTGTTCCGTTCGATTTCGACAAACGAACGAAACTCGCCGTAAAACAGCTCTATCGCGGTCGACATCGTGCAACGTGGCTGCAGGGCCAGGAAGATCATTAGCGACCGGCCATTCGATTCCCTCGATCGCTTCTCTTCGCTCGCCATTAGATCGGACCGTTCCATTCAATCCGCTGAGTACGTGCAGGTACGTCAAAGAAAACGACATACACTGACGCTTAAAAGTTTGTAGGCGATTCCTATTTTATATTTCTATACTTTTTGTACCTTAATATTCCGTTTTATTCCTATTTTTATCGCGTATCATAGAAAAGAACCGATGACAGAATGAAAATAACATAAAGTAGCGTTCTGCCCGCTCCTAAAACTGAAACACTTCCGTTTAGTAAATATTCTAACATGTTTGCACAGTACAGTATCATAACATTCAAGGCGTGAAATTTATAGCACTATATTCTCTCTTGTGCTATGCTATGAGAGACTTGAACAGAAATTATAGCTTCTAATCTAATATCGTGTAACGGTAGTTTAGTTCTTATATCTTTAATCGTACGAATATTTCTCATACGCACACTCGCGTATCGTAAACGGAGCGTTAATACGTATTACAATAAAAGAGTAGGATTAAGAATACCATTACACGTGCATACAAGCTTTTGACAGTTAATGTAGCTGATATTTAGAATCGCTCAACGTAGAATCTGCAACATAATAAATTGTACGCGTGTTTAATACGACAAAAACGATCCAGAATAAAAGGCATTCCCGTTGCCTAACAAACGTAGTTCGAAGTCTCGGTACTCGTTCAAAACGCTTGCGAGATATTCTTCCGAAGATTTAAAAGCTACATTGGCAAATATAATATGTAAAATGAAATTGGACAGACACGAGGTGGAGAAACGAGATCGAAACGGGACGGATGAAGAAATGCTGAAACTATATATGACCGCGAGCGCTGCACAGACATAAAGATAACCTGCCATTTGTGCATACGTAACGCGCGATGTTACGCAACAGTTACAGATATTGCGTCTGGTGGTGATACCTGGCTGAAGAGACGATATCAGCAGCGGGACAGAACGCGAATCGTTTTACAGGACGCGAACCGGTTCTCCGTGCCGATGCTATTCAATATTCCACGACTGGCGACTCCTCTCGAGGTTAATTTATCGTCAGCCGCGTTGAAAAACCTAAAGACAAATCCTCCGACCATTTCTCCTAGTTTGCCGCAATTTCTCCAACGAGATAAACGTGCCAAAGAAACTAACCAAAATCGGTAAGGAAAAAGGAAAAAGTAATGAGAATACAAAACTAATTGGTGAAATTTCTTCGCGTTAAAATGCGCGATCCCGTTCTCTTTTATATGTTGCGAGCATGCGCGAGGCGCGATCCGTGATGAAGACATTTAATGGGTCTATCAACGATCGAGATACCGACCAGGCACTCCCAGCGGAAGCACTTCAAAAACCGATCCACCCGTCTATGTCCACCATGAGAGAACGCACGTACAATCTCTCCCCGCGAGCGTCTTCGACCCGCGAGGAAAACATTCCTCATCCCGGCAGCGACGACCACGGGAGACGTTTCTTCTTCTTCTTCTTCTTCTTCTTCGTCTCCTTCTTCTTCTTCTTCTCCTTCGTTTTCTTCTTCTACTTCTTCTACTTCTTGTTCTCGTTTCTCCTCCGTTCTAATGCGGCACAGCGAACCCGCCATCGTTTTCGACGTTAGGAGATGGAGTAATATGTATTTATGGAAGTAGATAACTTTACTATCAGAGCTACTCTAAAATGCAGAAAATATTTACCAGTTGCGAATCTCTTAAGTAATTTAAGTTTCTGCATATAAGAATATAAAAGAGTTTGTCAAAATGTTATTGGCGTTATGGAGTAAATGCATCTGCAGAATCCGAGAATTTCACTATCGGAGTTTCTTGAAAATACAGTGAACGTCTATCAGGTATAAATGTACGTGACGTTTAGTTTTCTCATCCGGAGCGCTCAGAAAGCACACGGTTCGATTTCTGTCTCGATTCAAGCGCAGAAGAAAATGACAATTGTAAACATTATTTTTCCAAAATTCACCTTAAAATTCGCAATCGTCTACACTATCTCGTCGATAAATTCACGAAACTAAGTTGTTCGTTTTACGATATATTGAATATTAATCGTGTACCTGACTAACTATATTCAAAACTTCGTACGAGATAAATTCGATCAGTTTCGCTTCTCAGAGACTCGCATAATAATATAAACAAATTATTTCTCGACATCTTATTGGAAACATTCCTCATCCGAGGAGTTACAACCACCACGGGAGACATTTCTTCTTCTTCTTCTTTTTCTCCTTCTTCTTCTTCTTCTTCTGCTTCTGCTTCTTGTTCTTCCTCGCTTCTAATGCGGTCCAACGATCCCACCTCGGCATCGTTTTTCCTTCAGCCACAGCACGGCAACCGGGCAGCCCTATCTACCCCGGCCTAGGCTACTTAACAACGACCGTTTTAGCGTGTAGCTACGCGAGCCTGCATACCGCCAGCCGTATCAATTAGATTAGAGGATTTATTCGCGGTTATACCGGGCACAAAGTTCTGTATTGGTATGCCTACTCCCAGCCGCGCTGCCTAGCCAGTTGCGATACTGTGTGATCGTGCACGTTCGCGTGTACAACCGATGTGTAGACTACACGATGTGTGGAACAGCACGTGTGTAGAACATCATGTGTGTACGATCTGTGTAGGGTAGGATGTGTGTACCTGAAGCGGCGGTACGTGCCAGTATCTTATTAGGGAAAGGCCCCTACGAACTGTCTCTCCCTTGCTACCCCGTCCACCCTCCACACACGTTGTCCTTCTCCTTCACCCTACATGTACGCGTACGGAGCAGCGTAAGCAGAGTCGAGCTAAGGAAAAACATGGAAGCAGAGTGTGTGGAAGGTATGCAATCATGTCATTACAGCGTATCGTCTCGGGGAGGGGAACTCTCGCTGTGCTAGACACCGATCCGCCGCTAGTTATTTATATGGGACACCGTGATGCTCCGACACCCGATGTCTCCGACCAGCGTGGATTCTCGTGGTCGAACGTTTCCTTGGAAGGAGGTCTGGCAAGAACGCGTAACGAGCATCGATCTGGTTATTGTGATTCATTTTACGCATCCCTTGGTTGGCTTTATTTTTACTACGTACGTGAGATCTTCTGGAATTGGTAGCGAATTATTTGTACTCGACACGTTGATTTCTTCCGCTGCGATGGAATAGTGGTAGCAGTGAATTTCGTTTTAAATGATAGGCAACGATATATATTTATCTAGAGGATTTTGTCGTTAATATTTAGACTTTTGTGAATTCGAAACGTCTGGATATTGGAAAGTATACAAATATCTCTATTAAGATTCAATGTTGCACAGGTTCCTGGAGTTGAAGATTTTGTTGCTTGTACCGCCTCTTTCTTCGAATTCCCCATTTACAAGTGGAATTTGAGGACATTGTAACATTCTGTTATTCGTTCAGTGATTTCTACTTGATAGTAGGATATTGATTGATTGTAGAAATTGTATTGATTTCGATCGATATTGAATTTAAATTCTTCCTGTTGCAATATTTTAGATTGTAGAGACGTTTCTGTGCAGACGAATTGACCCTCGATCGGTATAACGGTCCGCATCTTAACGGTTACCATCTATTTGTTCTCCCCTTTTATCCGTTTGTCCACTGAATAATAACAGAGTCAGATTTTGACGAGCAAAGTCAAACAGACGACCGCGAGATTTCCCTAAGAACGTCATTACCACAGTAAAGAGTGGCTCTGGCTGGAAAAGTGGGATAACCATTTCCGTTGGGCGCGATCTGAAGAAGCTAAGGCGAGTGTTTCTACGCGGAGCCGATTAAGAGGCGTCCACCGCTCGTTCCCGCATTTATATACGACCAGCAAGGATTTCATAAATTCCATCAATTTCGTGATCAGCGTGCAAGGAATGAGAGCAAACGGAAGGAGGATCGTGCAACGGACTGTTAAAAAGACCGGAACATTTTATAACTTCATAAAGGGGAGCAATGAAGCGTGCTGCAGTCGCCTACCGGTCGAAACGATCGCTCTTTTACGCGTACGGTCGCGTCTAGAAGCGATGGAATGCGAAATAGACGCGAGTCGAATCGGTGAGAAAAATGAGAGACGAAACGTAGCGTGTCGGCTGTGGAAAACTGGCATTCCTCGAGGCCTCATGAACAAATAGACCGATAGCAACGACAGGTCTACGATCGCGTCCATGTAATTAATGTTTCGATCGGGAGAACGATCGCTCGCGGAGGAAACGATTCGTTATTGGGTCCCCGTTATCGCGCGCCGCCGCTTCCTCGATATAATTGAATCAATAGAATTGAGACACGATCGTGCTCGCGAGATATATCGGCGGCCCAGCGTGACCGTTCGTTCGGCCATCGCGTCCGCAGCGCGGAATCCGCCGCCGCGACCACGACAAATTAACGTCGACAGATTCAGCTTCCGATACGCTGGATGAAGAAGCGCGAACATTCGTTCCGACGCGAGGGAAATATTATAGTCAGCCTATGGGCCCTGTTCCATAGATCGCCGGCATCTATTAAACCGACTGCTGCCGCGTTTTATCCTCTGCCAGTGGCCATGGCTAATCTTCTCGTTGCTGTATCTATATTTTGCTTTTTTGTATCGTTGACGACCGTTGCTTCTGTAAAAGTACTTTGGATTGGCTGTATGATTTATTTTTTGCTATGAAACGTTGCGATTGTGGGGGAACACAGACGCTGAGTGTAATGTATTTTGTGTTGAATTGGGCTTCGGTTGATGATTGCATGTGTTTCAGTTGGATGTAAAGTCACAGTAGAATTTATTTACTCGGCATACTTTATATAATGGTAAAATTCATTTACATAAATACTTTACACAAAATCTTCTTCTACCATGTGTACTGCTAGAATATAGGAAAGCTTCTTCGGACAATTCGGATCATATATTTAAGCCGTACAGTAGAATGACGATAAAACTAGTCAGACTATTGTTTCAGGTTAAAAACTAGGACACACGAATCAACTCTGACAACAAGTATTCAATCATCGTTGTTACATATACGAGCGGACGATTAAATAAATGACAATTAATTCGTATATTCATAAGAAAGTTTTTAATAAAATTATATTAGGTCGTCCGGAAAGTTTCTTTCGTTTTATAAGGAAATAATGGATGCACATGTTCCGTTTCATATTATTTTATCGAATTACGTATGATCCATTTTGTTCTATCAAAATAAAGATCACAACGACAGAATAGGTCTCATGTTTGTATGCAGATGCGTTGTTGTAAAAGACGTGTCTGTAAAAGAACGACACTTTACGGACAATCTAATAATTCGAATTTATTTCGAATACATCCGCCCTCTTAATTCCATCATCATCCAGGTTTTCGATTAATAAACGACAGAATCAACAGGTTAAGCTCTTTCTAATAAAAAATCGTCGCTTCAAAGAGTCGCAGGAGTCCGTGGCGCGTGGCCACGATTTTTTTGAATCGAAGAAAAGAGCGGGAAAGGCTTTGGCGCGAGAGCGTTACTCGCGAGGCGTCGCGTGCACGCGTTCGACGCTAGACGACGCACGCACTCGAGCGTGAGATGCGTGGTTGTGCGCGGTTGCACGGACGCGGGAGCGCGGAACCACACGCGTGCAACGTGCCGCACGCACACGAGCGGCGCCGCGTAAACGCGAAGGCAGATAGATAGGGATACGGCAGGAAATGATTTGTGTTGTATCTCCTCGTCCGGCCGAACAATACCACCATGACTCATCCTCTGTGAGCCGATGCCACGAAATGGTCTCTAAAATAAATCCACGCCTCCGGTGCGTGCGTGATTTACAACGAGGGCGCCGCGGCTTTCGCGTAACATTCCTCCATCGAAAGGCTGCTGCTTTGATAAGAACGTATTACTCCGGAACCAGATTTTTCTATCAACATTTTAACGTTCTCTATCGGTCGATGAAAATACGGTAGGGTTAGAGTAAAGTTGCTGACGTTTGATAAAGTATAGTGTTCCATTGGATGATAATGCGCTTGTTCCGCGAGGAATGTATTTTAACGATAGAGCAGAGGTTAAGTAAGATTCTGAAGTTTAATAAAGTATAGTGCTCTATTGGATGATAATGGGATTGTTCTTCGAGGAATGTGCTTTAACAATCGAGATGATTTGTGCTCAGTAGTATATTTTCTTACTATTGTTTTAGCAAAAGATTGTATTCTGCTGAATGGGTTATTGTTTATTTAAATTTTCAATATTCGCCGTTCTATTTATAGATCATACGTAATAGGGATTATTCCATACGCGTAACAACTACTCGATAATTAACTGTAATGCGTTTCTTTCAATTTCTACGATTATCTTTCTATCAAGATTCCTGCTCCTCTTCTATAAATCTCTTATTATATACCGAGTATCGTTGTTTTAAGTTCAATTCTAACAAATAGCACATTCCGATTAACTCTCTCTCTCTCTCTCTCTCCCTCTTTGTTAAAAAGAAATCGAAAGAATCTCTCCAAAAAGAACGTCTTCTATCTTTAATGTCCCCTTTCATTTTCATGGACCCCCATCCGAAAAAAAGCTCGAAAGAAGAACGATAAACTAAAAGAAAAATATAGTCTATGGAGGGGAGACGTTCGTAGAAACGTCGGTGTTGCATCGGTACATAATACCAGCGGGGTAATTACGGCGGCTAATGGGGATTACGACCGGTCGTGGAGGAATCGGGCGAAAGAGAGAAGGGTAGCCGGATGATGATCGATACCATTGGTATCATCGCTGCGAGTAATTATGGGCGAGGCTGTTCGAGGAACGAAGAAAACATCGGAAAGGGGGAACAGAGACGGAGAATAAGCGGGAGGCTCGCGTAGCACGAGGGCCACAAGGAGTAAAGAGCAAAGTAAAGGGTTCCTGCGGTCGGAGGCGCGTTGTTGCGGTTAAAGCCATAACACGTCACGTCGAAGCTGCAGCCACTTCTTAACTACCCACCGCGGCTCACGATACGCCGGATACCTGCTTGGTAGCACCGCGCCACGCATTTATAATGTACGCGGCGTGGACGAACCGCCGTGCAGGGGTCAATTATCGTCGGACACGACCGCAGAAACTCCCGATACGCGACGCGACGCGATATCGGCCTGATTTCGAACGCGCGATCCAACGACTTTTCAACGTTCCGCAAAAACACACCGCACCAGGTTGAGGGAGAGTTGCACACCGGGGATTTGGTGAGAATGATTCGAGTCGTCGGGCCAAATCGACAAAAAATCTCTGATGCGCTTCGCGTGATTATAACGCACGTGCACGAACGAGCACGGTGAAAAACGGACCGCAGAACGATGTATCGATTTTTAGATACTTTGAAAAACAGGTCTTCTTGTTCTGTGTTGGTCCTGTGCGGGAATCGACGGTGTCTTCCATTGATTCGGTTTACTTTGGTTTCATTTGGTTTTGGTGTGATTAGAGTGGTTGGGTGCTTGAATCAGAGTGAGAGGAGTTAGGCTGATTAATTTTGAGATGGGAAGTGTTTTGGAGATTTATTGAGAGCGTGAATGAGTTTTGGATAAGTGGGCTGAAAGGTAATCGCGTTTATATTCGTATGAAGACGACGAGTTAAGTCGAGTTACTAAGGATCGATATTGCAAATAACTTATTCGTTCAATGAAACCTCGAATTCGTCGGATTACGAAAGGCTCTTACATCCTTTACTTGAGATATACACTCACATAAAGTAGATTATATCGATTATTGTTTGCAGGATCGACAAAAAGTCAAAGCAATCTGTGCACGCAATTATCTTGCTTCAAAGAATCGGTCTTGACAAACTTAATGGCTGAACGCGCTAAAATACGATGTTTCTATGACGCTATCGCGACCTTCGTAATCAACGAAACTCGACCTGGATTTTTCTTGTCTCCGACGCTATCCTTGGAGGAATTGAGAAAAAACGTACGATTTCTAGGTTCGTTCTTATGTCTACAATTTCAACTAAACAGTCAGTAATCAACGGATTTTACCATCGATGACAAATATGAGGACATTACTGTCTGAGAAATCTTTATAACAGTCAGCCACGTAAGTTATTTCAAATCGAAGAACAGATAATACACGCCCTAGATTCGCTGATCGACGCTTATATACTGAACTGATACCGTCTATTAAGATCACGAGTCAAGATAACTAATCTTTGGTATTAGTTCACCGTTTCTACGTTGTACTATCCATGTAAATGAACTAAAAAACAAGGGCAATCGAGTAACGTTCGAGCTACAGTAATTTTTCAAATCATAAATTTATTTAAGAGTCTCGAGCAACCTTGTTCCTACGTTTATCACGTTTGTTTACGTAAAACAAAATACCGTAAATAAAGTAACGTTTAGCGTAGCATTCGTACGATATCAATTTCCATGGGATCATCCAGCATCCCCTAAGTACGAAATTTACGTGCGTTCTATGTAAATAAAATTCTAACAGCTATCGAATACTAAATACCCGTAATATGCATTGCCCAAAAATTAATGGAAAATTGCAAAACAATATCGAAGAATAATTGAGCTATTCTCTTAAGAAATAAAAATTGCACCCTTGATCACAGATCGAGAATTTCACCCATCTTCGCGTGAACCTTCTGCTGCCATCTGTGCCCCGATACTTTGATACCTTTCGTCGCTGCTGCCTCGGTGGGTAAGAACGAAACCGAGCATGTTCCGGAAGTCCATCCTCCACGCCGATCTTCCGACTCGATTCGAAATTCCAAATCCTCGATCATCTTAGCAATCAATATTCATCGACGTCACGACGTCGTATCAACAATAAAGAAAAATTGCACGATGAAAATAAAAGACGAATAAATTGGTATGTAGGAATATTCGTTAATAATTCGTCGATTATGGAAGATCTTTCTTTCGGGCAATATCGTTCGAACTGTAATCGTAGCCGATCGATCAATCGCTATTTAACCTTCTACACAGTATGGTTTTTCAATGGTAAACGATCCTGTCCTTTCACTGATCGCTTAGAAAGTTATGCGTAAACTGGGAAAGAATGTGGTATTAGATGTATAGATATGCAACGCGGGTGCACTTGGATGTTGGATAAATATTGCCAATTAGAAATGGTAGGCAAGCAGCGGTATCTGGGTTATAAGCAATGGTAAAGTTAAAGGTGAAGCAGATTTAGATATGGCGTCAAATTGGAGATTTAGAGTCTGCCTGTTACGATATTTCGTTTATTTTTAATACGGTACTAATATCGATATATACGACATACGAGTCTGAACCGCGAATAGCTGGCACTGTGTATGATGTAAGGATTGTAAAATGTTTGTAGTGTTAAATCACATGGGAATAGCATAATTAGATACGTTGTAGGATACGAATCGGTTTGCGTCATACCTGGAGCTACATGTGTTTTAAAGGGCAGGAAATCGAACGGTTAAAGATCTTTCATTTATTACTTTGAATTGCGCTCTATTTCATTTCAGGAGCTCACTGTAGCAATTTAAATGGCCAAACCTTGGCAATTATATTTTCTGTTATGATCTTATGCCTTGTTTTGTATTTGAGTGGTTATTAAGTATTCGTGCAAGTAACGCTCGTTTATTGTTAACGTAAAAAATTCGTGGAAAAAGATGATGTCGATTATCCATATGGAAAGCACGCTTCTTACGATCCCCTAGAAGGAGAGGATAAGAGAGTAATAGTGGAAAATATATGATAAGAATCTCTAAGATAACAACTCTCATTTAAGACTGGAATTGAAGTTCGTAATGACAGCCTTAGGTATATGTACTATACCTTCATATCTATTGCAGTGTATTATTATTACATTTTATTAATGTTTTATTAATATTCATAAGTACAGTTGAGTATTTATTATAAATTGTTTCTAATAGGTTAGTATAAACGTTTGTAATAGGCCTCAAGTACTAACTTAAACAGAAAAGAAATTTTACTATATGATGAAACATCGTCAAACCAAATCATACGTCTAAAAGCTTAGTATCTATTCGCTAATAATAATTCAAAATAACGTATATACCAAGTCGCGGCAACTAGATAAACCATTAAACAAGGAACAAGTAACAAAATACACTTTCACGAAGCAACCCTTCGAGCAAACACAGCTATACAATTCTTCCGTCTGATCGAAGTCCACGAAAGAGTCATTCCTAACGGTCTCCATATCGTTAAATGACCTGGCAAGTGTCCACACCATACACGACCCAATGAGAACAAAACGCCAGAGATTAAACGATCGAGAGATCTTTTACGTTCCGATGGTCCCGCGATCGTCGCGTTTTTTTCCAAGCGGATCGGTTGTACACCGTATGGTCGTGTTTGTGTCAACGTGGCGCACGTGGGCGGCGCGATATGAGAGATCGCCTCGTTACCTTCCACCGTATAACCCGCTTCCAGAACTGAGCCTGGAAACCGTACAGCGAAACAGGTTACGCAGATACGCTTATAAATGTTTCTGAGTGTGTTCTGAAATATTACGTTTCCTGGTCGACTAGTTGGGTGTCCGAGATATCGGGGCTCCGGAAAGTCGCCGACCGGCGAATTGGCCGCGTCCAGCCCGGTAATTAAAATTGCTTTTCCCGCGGGCGGTGTGTATTTCAAAGCCGATAACCGACCGACTATTTATAGCGTGCTCGAACATACGGTACACGCCGGTATCTACGGTCCCCGATCGCTTTCCGCGTCAAATCTCTTCGAGAGAAGAGATCGAATCTCTTGCAGAAGAAATACTCTATCATCCGGTGGAAAAATTCGAAAGATACCGCGGGTTATCTGTTCGCGTTGACATTATGCGCTTTGCCAAGGAGAAACGCACCGTAACGGGGTTTAACCCTTCCAGTGTTTAGATTTTTAGATCGTACACCGTCGTTCATAGGTATCCGGATACTCTATTCCATTCGTAGTAACAGTATCTTACTATACACATTTCATACTTATTGTATCATTCTTTTATTCCAACTTCATCTAACACAGTACTATAAATATGAATGAACGAGAATGAATAAGAAAATTTTACAATGGTACAACCAACCACGACGATTCCTATTCTACCTGTAGTTGCTTATTACCAACGAACAAGAGGATCAAAACCAAAAGAACATCCAAAGATGAATCTACATAGAAACGACGAGAAATCAGTGATGCAGACTAATTCTACGATATCCTCCACCATAAAATAAAAAATTATCAAGGTAAAATTAGAAATGGATAGACGGTTCCCAGCATAAGGATTAATTACCGCAACACCACCCTTCAAAAAGATTATCACGGTCTTTCTCCCCTCCATCCTCCAACCACCGCGTATTGGTTAACTGCATGAAGGCAAATTCCACGGTCGGCTCTAAGGACGCGATACGACTGCGGACGCGAGTCGATTAATAACGTTTCTAATCCCAGCCCTTCGGTAGGTATGACGAATAGGCGCGTTATCCACGCGAGTCCGTGCTGGCTTTTGGCTACGTCCAGACCAAGGGTTAACCCCGTCTCTGTTCGTTCCTTCTCCCTTTCGCTCGCATCCCTTGGTCTCACTCTTCGAAGAGCAGAGAACGGGCGGGATGAAGGGGGTGGCAGATTGATCCGTCACGGAGCGCGAGCACAATCACCCCCATTAGACATTATGTGCCTCCCAGCCACACGTACACGCACTTACGTAGCGCTCACGTAGGTGCCGCGGCGAGCGTGTGTGCGCGAGCGAAGCGTTACCATTGCCGGCCACCGAAATGCATCCACTCTCTCTGTACGTGGACCCTGAGCTATGATACCGGTGCTGATCTACGGCACTGACCACGACGCCGTTGCAACGAATCCGAATTTGCGCTGCCTCGCGTCTTTAACGCCGACCACAAGGTGATTCGCTTCTTCGATTCGATGGTGCAACGACTATGGTGTTGGTAGGACGTCGTTTTTGACAGATCGGAAATTAGTCGTCGGTGCTAAGGTAGATGATACTTGCGTTGTTTGCGAAGTTGATTTTTTGGTTTCCATTGGAAACGGAAAGGTTTCCGACGTATTTGATAAATCCGCGCTGTATTTTATATTTGTGAATCGCATTATTGGTAGATTAAGTTGGACTCTTATGTCAAGTTTATCGGTTTCTGAACTTTTCGAGGACTGTTAGTAACCGTTGGTGAAATGCATTGGTTTAGAAATTAAATTTATTAAATCAGTTTTTAACTGCAAGTTAATTTTGTAATTTCTCGTTGAATTTGTATTTGTAACCTCTCGTTATAACGAAGATAATAGTAGAAAGAGAAACAATCAGGACTCGTGTACTAAACAAATTTTTAGCTTCGAATTCTCCTTGTCTGTTTAACTTCTTATCTCTTCGACAAGTTGAAGAAAGGCGGGAAACAGAGAAAGACGTCGTCATGATTCATACAGTAAATCAATTCCCAGTTATCTATTTTTCTTGCCGTGTTTTGTTTTTGAAAACTATTTGTTTTACCAAGATACAGCAACTATCTTTGAGATATTGCTAGCAAATCCCTATAAACCTCGTATAAAGAGTCGCTTCTAAAATACACCGACGCTAAGGCGCAGTAGAGTAATCGTCCACTTAAATCTACGAATCGCTGCTTCAACTTCCATTTAATGACTCCGTGGTCACGAATTAACTCGGCCAGAAATACCTGTCCGAGACGATTCCAATCTACCCTAGCTATCTATCACTCATGTTCCTCTGCATAGGGAAAAAGAGATCTCAGATTAAACAAGGCAAAACGTTGTTCCTTCGACTTCCTCTCGATTCTCTCTCAAACGAGCCAAGCGTCGATTCAAAAAATCATTATCTCGCAAGCAAATCGAAATCGTTCGACTTCCTCTTTATCCAATAGATCGATCGATGGTCTAATTTCTTATCGAAACTCGTGCCTACAAATCGTCGAATTCGTTTTGAACGGTGTTTCTGGTTACGTACATCCTCATTCACGAGTCTTGTGCGGAATGCGATTGAGAAATCAATTGTCTTCTTCTCGTTACATAAACGAATCTATGTTATAATATCTACTCTATCATATTTGTTAAGAATCTTTGTTTTTCACCTCTTTTTACCCCTGTAGAATTCTTCTTTTTTTTTATTTTTGCGATTAAATACTTCACAACTCCAAATCACATCTACGGACTACAATCAAATTTTATTGCACAAATATCGCGGATAGAAGACCGCATAGGAGACTTTTGATGTAACAAAAAGACGCAACGCGATAATAGCATACCCCGCCAGACAAGTTGACCGCCACGCGAATTTTACATATTTTTCTACATATTCTTAACGCGTTAACAGCGTAAATAGAACGCGATTTCGACGTCGCGTCGTCCGCGGTTGGAAGGTTCGTAGTTTTCCAATAACTTGTCTGGTTCACCTTGTTTCTCCTAATACAGCGATAAATGTGCTGATACTTATGAAGAGCAGCGTACACCGAGGAAGCATTCGCGATATAAATCAAAATAAATCGGGATTTCCAGGCTCGCATCCTCTTCGATCGCACGAAACGACTCGATGGAAGGTTGAACGAGGATTCGCGGCTAGATTCTGAAAACCGAACGACACGAGAGCGCGCGCGGCGACACGGAGCGGTGCTCACCATTTGCCGCGCGAGGCGAAGCCACCCACGTAGCCCGCCGCTCGTTTGTCATCCGACAAATAGCCTTTCTGCCGGCCGCGTTACACGAGAAGAGTCAAGTACGTGTGTCGACAACGGGCCGCACGCGCGTATATACGCGTGTCTCAGGCGTCGTCTCGTGGCGGAAGGATTCGCGCTCGTAAGATTATTATTATCTTAACGGCCAGGGCCGCTCGCGGTCCGCTCCGACGATATTTCTCGCCCGGCACAGAAATACCTCTTCTTTCCTAGCCATTAATTTCGACGCGTCTTGAAGCTTTGAATTGTCCGTCGAATTGTTGTTACTTGTTATTGAAGTCAGTGAGAGAAAAACGGAAGGTTTGTTTCGAGGAATTCAAACGAAATATCGAATAGCAAAAAGAATCTACTTTCGAGCGGTAGTCTTGTACAAGTTTTATTTTGCGGTGTGTTAAAACTATCGATAGATTTCGGAGAGTTATAATACAATAAAGGGATATCGTAGGCCAATTAAGCTTAATAAAAAATTGGAGAGAATTTCCTACAATTCTATCACTCTTGATACTCAATCAGATTATCTGCTAATAAAATATCTGTGTGTAAACTTGAAAAACGCTTTTAATCTTTAATATTCATTCCAAGAAGACCTGGCACATCAGATGCTCAAGTATTACATCTTACTTCCTTTTCTGCACACAAAGGGTTAAGAATCTTATAAGTCAATGAATTCCCAGTTTTCGGAAGATAGCTTTCTACGTGTACTGTCATATAAAAATTCATTGTCTTCTTTCAGATCGTAAAATCGTGTCATGATGGAGAATCGAGTTGTCAATTAATTATAAAACTAATTCGATGATATGTTTGAAACAAATACCATCTTGCTCTAATTCTTGGCTAATTCGGAGGAACATTTAGCGCTGACAATAAAAAAGGAGACAAAATATTCGCGAGAAATCGCATTAGAGGAGTTCTGGGAAGCATGACATTAGGATGGCGCGACATCGTCCAGGGTGAAAAGTAGGCTGTTCGGCTTTTCGCTGTTCGTTTTCGCCGCGAGATCCTTCGTCGACGTACTTATATACGCGGTAACATCTGGCGACGAAGTATCACTAGGACGTCGTTCGTTCAAAAAAATAAAAAACGGAAGAAACGACACTGGTAAGCGATACGTGAATTCGCTGATGGATTAGACGCTATTCGAGGAATGCCCGGGCTCGCTAGTCAGCCTCCGGCTGATCGATGATTTCTTCGTTCAAGCAGCTCCCTCGGCTGGTAATTATTCGTGCCAACAACGCGAGAATCGCCGTTGTTTGCATTCTCGCGAAATAACAAGCGTAATTTGCGAAACGTTGAAATATCGCGGCGGGGATTGCGGGAATTTCACGCAACACCGAGTACAGAAGTTACTTAAGATCATCCTGAGAAAAAGAAAAACTTAGAATTGAAAGAAAGGACAATCTTCGCTCGTTCATTCAACAGGACTTGCACTTAATCATTTGCTACTAGCATTACGTGTACTATATAGTATATGTCGGAGTCAGGTTGGAATTTTGGGGCGTTCGATGAACCTTTACTTACTTTACCGTCGCGGATGTAGCTAATGTTTATCGGTACAAATGTGCACACTACAAGAGGCTATGAGTAATAGCGGCGATAGGATGGTCGAGATGATGGTGACAACGAATTCAGGTTCGATAACGAATCCACGGTCCACGGGATAACGAGTACAAACGTTTCGGGTAACTTTCTCGATAACTCAATCAGCAATTCGTCCAGCGACTAACTAACTAACTCGTAATCCAAATGAAACTGCCCTTTTATATTCCTGTCCCCACTTCTCAGGTCAATCTTTGTTTTTTAAGGAGAGCCATATAATCGTTCCATACCTCTGTCAGATACACGTCCCTCCCGTGACCGTGGCTACGTCTAGTGACCCGCTATGTCACTTCGAGCCCGAACTCATCGTCATAAAGCCAGATTGGAACATTAAAACTATTTCTTATTTTTATTATAATACTTAAGTGTAGCTATAGTAAAAGTCTGGACTAGGGTATTGGAAATCGCGATGTTCTTTCATCTCTGACATATATATATATATATATATCATAGAAGTATTCGTATTTTCCAAATTGTCAAATATTTGCCAAATTTTAAACGATTGATATCTGTGTATGATAAAAATGTGAAAATACTTATCAATGAAACTGTATGGAGGATTAAGTAAGCTTGAGAATGTACCAAACTAAACACTGTATGAGAATGTATATGGAAACGAAGCTTCATTAATCCAATGTACTGAATTCCAATTAGATAAAATAAAAATGTTGAAATAAATGCTTGTTCGTTTATAGGAAATGTAAGTGTGCGAATATTTGACGTACAAAATTCCCATCTATTAAAACACTTGGAGGGTGACACATTTCTATTTAGATTCCATTTCTTTGGTTGTGCTCATAAGAACGTCGATTTGTATAAACAACCGCGATCTATCGATCACGTCGGTGAAGGGTAGATCTATCAGAATCTCGTCGCACCTTCGAAGCTTCGCGTAATCGCGAGGATGGAAGAAACGGCAGTGTTCTGAGAGGGGGCTGGCGTGACAGAGCGAGCACGAGGTGAGATGAATAAATAAGAGGGTTTTGAAAGGCGGTCGCCGTGGCCCAAGAGGTTATTACGTGGCGTCACGCGATGATGTATCCGCGCTGGTTCAGATTGTCTCCGCGAGATGGGACCACCGACCGTGAAATATGCACCAACCCCCGGGTTAAACCCCCTGGAGGCACGCCGCCCACCCTTATTCACCGCCGCATCACCACCTTCGGACGCAAAAAGAGATGCTTGCAGGGTCTTCTCTCCTGTCGAGGGCTGCTGGTCCACAGTCCTGTCCCCTTGACTCGATTCGAATATCAATCTTGCCCGAGGGTGTCTTGATCGTAATTAATGTATTGGGTTTATTTGCGAATAATTCGTGAATATATTAAAATGCAATGGAATAATTCTCTTCGATCTTCGCTACGTTGTCTGAGGATTTTACTGACACTAAATTGTGTAAACGATTCGCAAATATCTAAGTAGGATTATGACGATACGATGAAAATAAATAGGCATGCGTAACCATGTTTCTGCCTCGATAAAATTGAAACGTTGATATTGTCAAAAACACCTGTGCGGTTTCAGTAACTTTAGAAATAAGAAATCTGTAACCAGACATTTAGACTGATTCGGTAATTTTTATAATCTGGAAACAAATTCTTTCTCTTGGTTTATTGAGAATAAGATAATCAAAAAATATTAATCATTATATGCATCAAAACGAACTTTACCAATCCCTCGAGAAACGCGAGAGTCCACGAGATGCTCTGATTTAACAGCTTGTCCACTGGCCCATAAAAACACTTTAATTCTCCAAGAAACGACTATCAACGGACGAACAGGGATCGATAGCTTTTAAAATGTTTTGGCAAATCGAGGTGGTCAACCCCGAATAGAGGAGTATCGCGATAGAACATTAGGAGGGATATATTTGGCCGATGTAGCAATAATTTCCATGCATATATACACGTAGGTGGTGCAGTGACGGCACATAGATCACAAGGGCTCGCCGACACGCGACAGCACGTGCTCCCAGCGACCGCTTTTCTCTCTCTCTCTCCCTCTCTCTCTCTCTCTCTCTTTCTCTCGGTCTCTACCCCTCTGACCCCACCCCCTTTGGCCCACCACGTGCCTGTGCACTTAGGGTGAACTTCATGAGCTTTCCACCCACCACAAACGACAAACCACTCGAGTGGATCCCCCTTGAACGCGTATGTGGCATAACCCTTCTTCCAACCATTACCGTGACGCTATTCATGCTTAATACAACGGATCTCCGGGATTTATCCTTAAACAGAGAAAGTCGAGATGTTGCTGGGCACCAGAGAATATTTTCCAAAAATTGGACTCGAGCATAGGTTATCGAGAAATTCTTCGACACGGATAATACGAGAATGTTCTGGTAGCAGTACCAGTGAAGGAAGGATTGTTTTGGTTATCCAATATTACAGTATTATTAGTATGGTATATTATAGTATTGCATAAGTATATTTTTGCAACTTATCACAATTATCGATCGATGTATTAAAAAGAAATACGTCTCGAAATGTGGTTATAAAACTATGGCCAACGAAGTATTAATATCTTTCTTTTAACGAGCCTTTGTTTCATTTTTACTGAAATTGAGAATTTTCACTAAGAATATTAGGTTGTCCGAAAAGTGTCTTTCTTTTACAGACACGTCTTTTACAACAACGCGTTTTTATACAAACGTGAAACTTAATCTGTCGAACGTTGTGATCTTTATTTTGATAAGACAAAATGGATCATACGTAATTCGATAAAATAATATAAAACGGAAAATATTGTGCATCCATTATTTCCTTCTAAAACGAAAGAAACTTTTCGGACGACCTAATACAATCCGATAAAAGTAAAAGTCACACGAATTACAAATATACGTACAACTTTAATTCTAGAAGTATTGTAGCTGCCTCTACGTCCGTATTGATCAACAGCTACTATCAACATCAAACTCAAATCGTTGTAATTTCCGTGTGTACGTCGTAAGAATTTCGGTCGATCGAAAGGCATACGCGTAAATAATAAACATTCTTATTATTATTAAGCAGTGGGATACGACGATCCATTGAATAATCAGTTGGTGGGATTCGCAAATTAGGCGACGTTCGAAGCAGACACGGACAATCATATATTATACCGTTTAAAAAAATAAAAGAAAGGAGAGAAGAAAATGAACTACTTGCATACAAATGATTTTTTATCAGAAATTGACAAACTCATTGAATGAAAACCGACGATGCCTGAAGTGGTAGATGTGATCAAAATATGGAATAATTTTTGTGAAGTTCCACAAAAAGAGAAACGACAGAAAATTGGATGGCCAATTTTATTTTATAGTAAGTTTATTTTTCTCTTATTTATTTACGTAATATTAAATAAATAATATAATATATAAATAATCGCCTCAGTCGTCGGAAAAATCGGAGAAATTTATTATGCAAATTCTTCTTAGTCGGAAAGACCAACACAGGATCGTTATGCTTCTTTCGATTATCGAGTAACCATAATTTCTTCCTTCGATATATTTAGTCCGGTCATCGATATAAGGCTACTTTATTCATTTATTAATAAAATATTATTTTAAAATTAACTTCTTAATATCTTCATATACAAAATGTTTATTCAGTAAATCCAGTAAAATATGAACTCGTATGTTATAACTTAATGTACGTTTGTCGTGGTTAATTACTCGTTTAATTAAATTACGCCCGTGAAGCAACGCTTCCCGTCACAGAGACAAGGCCAAAGGAGATTCGAATAATTGTTTGTCGTCAGTCCAGTCGTAAATCCGTACGCACCGCGTAATAATCGCTTCTAAACAAGGGGATGACGGACAACGCGTAATCATATTATGATGTTGTGGCCTTTAGCTCTCCTGGGGACGGGGGAGAGTCGTGTGTTTGATATTTAGCATTTCCCACGGGAAGCTCGAGACTACGTTTTTACCATCGAGAGATTCCATTGTCGTAACATTTACCAGATAAATTTTTCGCCATTTCTCGCAGAAATTTAAGCGATTTCATCTTTCGTCAAAATTTGAAATTACGCTATCCTTTTAACGCGTACGCTACGATAATATTCGAACACCTTGTAGTAACATTATTTGAAAACGTAGAAATTAACGACGAATTAGTAATTAGAAATTGCCATGTGTATTTTTATGCTTCTGTAAATTGTCAAATGTAAACTGTAAATTTAAATGCTTTATCGAAACACATGGTAATGATATACTTTACGATGTGCTGTTCGAACTGTTTACACTAACGTCAGAAGTCTCTATCAGTCTAGAAAAACCTCGTTAATTTAAACTTCAAATTAAAAAATTGGAAATTAAAGAATTTCGAGATAAAAATCTTGTCAACGAAGGAAACTATCCTATAATTACTCGTGAAACTTTTATAGTATAATGTCCTCGCTCTTTAACGCAAAACTTCGTTTCTTAAGAAAAACGATCGCGTAATAACTACAGGAAGAGATCGCAGTGTACGGCCTGTAGCAAGCGGACAAGACTTATCGTCGCGGATCGCAATTTATTTTTGTATCAGGCGGATGTGTCTAACTAGTTTGTCCGGGCGAAAGTAAGAGCCTCTCTTTTCAAGATTAACGATACTTTAGTACTGTTTTAAAGAGGCACCCACCACCCCCGGCAACCCCCGGGACTTTCTCCTACCTCTGGTACTTGCAACCCCCCGAAGAAAATACTTAGGATTAACCTGTTCCACCACCCTCCTAAACCCTCGTCTCCTCCTGAACTCACCACTTCGTTATTTCCTACCGCCGCACTACCCTCGAATGGGAGGTTCAGGGTGAAACAGACGGAGAAAGGAAAAAAGAGAAAGAGAAGGGAACAAAAAAGTAGCAATCGTCGGAACTTGAAAGCAGGGCATTTTATGATGACTACAAAAGTGGTTCGGCCACTGTTAGGGCGGCGAGAAAGAGGGTGGCACGAGCAAGGCGAGACTCAGTTGCTACCCCTACCAAGCTTTTTTTCCGCCCTTAGACGCAGAATCGAGGATAAAAGGAGAAAGAGAAAACGATAGAGAAGGAACGAAGCTGGATCACGATTCTCCCTTACCAGAGGAGAGAACGCTGCAGCCAGGGACTTGAATTGATTGCTTTCATTACGCAAAAAAGTCACTTCCTCCCTGTCTCCCTCTTTCTCTCCCTCCTGCCGTATCTATCCTTCCTTTTCTTCGCCATCTACTTTTTCGCTCTCCATCTCTCGGCATCCCTCGCCTTGCCCTTCGTATTTTTAACTTGTGCCGCGCGACACTGGCGAATAAGTAAGTGTGCTATTTACATCAAATCTCGTAAGTTATCGCCCACCGCCACCGCTATATCTTTCTTTCCCTTTTCTTCTTACTATGTCACGGGTACGGTAATACGGTTAGGGGTTAATCTTTTACGGAATAGTCACCGAATTCCGTGGGATGCTCTCGCAACGAGCACTCCGGGTTTTTGCGGTTTCGAGAGCGGCGAGCCAACAGGGGGATAAATTCGTCCGGTGCTTTTTCCTCTGTTTTTCTGCTTCTTTCCTTTTTTCCTCTTTTTTTGATCGTTCGGACGGACCGTTTTTGCCGCGAACGAGATTCTCATCGGAGACCCATTATCCTCGGTCGCGCGACGGCAAACAGAAAAATAATTCTCGCGAAACCACCACGACGTTTCGGGGACTCTAATTGAAGCAGCTAATGAAATTCCAGCTACGGACAGAATTCTAACAACGATTTAAGGTGTTTCCCGAGATTTACAGGGTTGTTCGTGATTGTACATAGAGGAGACCGAGATTGCTGATTGCTGCGCTAGGAGATTATTAATTGTTATATGAGCAGAACTGTCATCTGTATTGTGGACAGGTTTCTTGTTTGATAATTCTTACGAAGAATTTTCTTCCAACATAGGTTTTGCATATTATTGATTAACCTTCTACATACTAAACCTTTCGTAGTTTCTTCGATACTGAATTGTTACTTACTTACATATAACTATACATATAGAAAAAAATACTTAACTCAGATATTAAAAACAAGCTTAACCGCTATATCAAATTGAAGGATAAATTTAAAAAACACCAAACGTTGTTACATTTATATAAAATTTATCTAATTAAGGAGTAACATATTCATCTAATTTCTCCAAAAATACATATTTTCTATCTAAAAAAATTTGCACATGTATCTTTACATTCTTCAAGCAATTTATACATTTTTCGAAAAGCGTACGCTAATAGAAGGTGAACGAACCTATTACTCAATCTGATATTCCATTTACAAAACGAAGATCATCGAAATCATAGATTTCGTATCAAGTTTCGCAGTTATCTGAAAGTGCCAATTTTTATAACTCTTCTAATAAATCAGCAAAATACTGCAATATTCTACCCACAGATAACAAAGATCATGCATATCGCAGATCCTACGTAACTCCTGCGTCTTGCCAATGATAAATCAGATTAATACAGCGGTTATCCGACGGATTAGGAAGGACAGTGAACCTCCAAGCTACAGATTAGCCATCCAAGAGCACGACGCAGTCACGTTACCCCAATGATCGATGCACCCGGAGCAACGAGCTCATCTGCATCTGCCCTGCGACAGCGCTGCACGACCACTGTATCGCTTGCACACTTCGAATACTGCTATCCAACCTCAAAGCTACGGGTTCCAAGTGCGTGTTTCCCCTAAATTCGACTGCGAATGTATCTCACGTCGAGTGCCGGTGCACTCATGTAGAGGACATATTGCCCGTCAACGCGAACCGAGCCGCTCGTTCGTTCAGGCAAATGATATGCCAAAGTGTAATCTCGAGAGATCCTCCAGAGATTAGGTCGGCCGACGCGATAATGACGAATGGATCCCCGTTGCCGCGGCCTGCTCTTTGTTCCCCGGGATCACGAGCCAGGTGAACCAAGAATTCTTTCGAGGGTTTGTTGTCAGGGGAAGAATCGACTGCGTGATATGGGGAAGCACGCCAAGAACTGGTTTAGTTCTGGTTTCGAGGGATTTTCGGTAGGATTTAGCAGGGATTTTATTTGTAATTGGCGGTAAGGGGAGTAAGATTTTCGGTAGTGCTAATGATTTCCTGTTTATTTGAACGTTATGGTGACAGATTAATGCGAAGTATGTATTTTATTAAACAATTTTAGGGATCTGTTTTGAAAAGTCTTTCTCAGAAGGTTTGGTATATTTTAACATTTAGAGAGAATCTAGGAGAATCAAATACTTAAAAACAGATCGAAATGTAATTATCTTCAGAATGCCTATCGGAGTACTCTCAAACCACATTAATAATCTCTTACAATATTAAAAACATTCCAAGTAGCCCGTATTCTCTATTCTTTGCCAGAAACCAGAAACTCCTCTCTACATTTCGATTAACAAATCCGACGTCAAATCTGGACAACCCAATCCTCGAGCAGAATAATTTACAACTTCCAGCCTGCCGCTCCATCGAAACCACCCCTGAATCGAAACTCATACCCGACGCCCAACTACGACCCAGGAAACGCATCTTTCACACGCTGGAAACAGCTCGTCCGCGCATCTAAAGAACACGAGGAATCATCGATAGATCCTAATCTACGCCAACATCGCAACTGCGTATTTAAGAAAGCGAACGCACACACGCTCACGCGTCCAAAAGACACTAAGATGAATCCAATCCTCCGCGGAGCGGCAATGTTGCGTCGTCGAAGGTTAAAAAGCAGCCGCGGTAACAGGATGCGGTGTCGGCGTGCAATCGATCCAAGCCTCGTCGGACAATCGAAAACGCAGAATCGGCCGGCTAGGAAATTACGGGATCCCCGGCGGCTACGTCGAGTGTCGGATACGCAAGCCGGTTACGCAACGAACCTCGCGTTCGACAAGAGGCGCGTTTCCCGATCTCACGTATCTAATGTCAATGGAGGAGGCTTCTGTGCGTCTCTGTTTCTGCGAGCGAGACAGACGCGACGAGGTGGACGAAACGCGGAGGAGGAACGAACGAGGTGGCCCCCAGTCGGAACGTAGGAATGAAACGAAGAAAGGAGTCATGAAAGAACGCACTCGAATGTAAACCGGACCCTTGTGAGATTCGCGGCCCAGCGGCGGTCCCACCGACGCCGATGGCTGACCGCACCTTCCGGCTGATCCGAGTCGCTCCGAACACCAGACCTTCCCAGAGCGCTAACATTTTAGATAGGTGGGGGGCCCCCTCGCAGACTACCTCTTCTTCGATCCTCGATCGAATCCCGGAGCTTCTTTCCACGGATCTCGATACGCTTTTTTGTATCCGGCTGTAAATTGTGTCCGTTTCATGCACCATTTACGAAGACGATAGGCTTTTTTGGATTTTAATGCCACCTAAGGGCTCCTTATTTCAGTTGCCAGATTCCTGGAATATGAATTCTTGGTTTTGTTTTAACGTGGTGTTGGATGGGAGAGACGCGATGTATTGGATATATGCAATTTATACGCTTGGTAATACTTTTGGGATTAGAAAGGGAGCCTATATAGTTGAGATTGAGATTAAACTTTGTTGCTAACGAAGAGTATAGCGTAAGAGTATTGCGAATGAAATTACGCGCCTTTTTACGGAAACAATTTTTATATCAAACGCGGGTTTTTCTCTCGGTTCTGCAATTAAATATGTATTTGTATCATCCTCCAAAATATTTTATAAATATCGATCGTCGCAATATTATTTGAACTCCTGTTCTGCGATAGAACTTCTTCAATCCACCGCTACGTTTCTAAAATACTGCATCTCTGGTCCCACAAAGCTGTCGTCATCTTTAACTTCAAATATAGTATCTCGTTCAGCAGGTAATAAGAATAAAGGGCTGACAAAAGTAAAATTCCGTATTCTCTCCCGTAATCTTCAAATACGACGCCAATTTGATACTTCGATACTTCGCAAAAAGGGTTAAGCGAAAAAAGATGTCGAAATCGCCTAAGTGTTTTCACTAAAACGTAGAACGCTTCTCTCGTGAGCAACTTACTCGTAACGACAGAGATTTTTTCGCTGGATCTGGATCGCGGTCAAACCCTTTCCATAAATCGTTGCTGAAAGTTTGGCCACGTACTCGCGACTCGCAATAACTCGGCGGCGGCGGATAAAAATCGGCCGGGGGCCAGGGATGAGTAATTCGGACCCGCTGAAGGGTAATTGGAATGCATCGTGCATTGCCTAACTTTCGAGTTATAGCCTGCATAAAAGTGATAAGTCTCTTCCGGCGAGTAAGCATCTATAGATTACCGTAAATGTTATACCACACCGCACGGTATATACACAAAGTTCCCAAGGAAAAGTATCCTAGCGGTGAGCGCGCCGCAGTTTGTAAACCAGTATATCGTCCCCCACCTCCTGTTCCCCTCCCCACACACCCCACGTGACACGCGTAACTTGCGAAGTCCTAGCCCTTTCCTCCCTCATCCACCTTTTACCATCCTCCACGGACTATAGACAGTGTCCACCATATTTTGTCCCGCGACGTAATCAGTCTCGTAATTAGCTGCGTCAGAGTCTGATACGCCTCGTGCTCCCTGTATCGTGCGCTGATCGAAATTGATTCATCTTTCGTGATCGTGAATCGTTTAACCCTCTGACTGTGTGATAATGTGACGAGGAGTGCGGAATGAACGATATACAAATTTAGAAGGTTTTTTGCTTTCCCAAGAAGGTAGAAAAAGTACATTGTTAAACTTAGAACGAAGAATATAAAATATAAGGGTATAGGTATAGGAAGAAAACTATAGAAAGAAAAGTGATATAAGTGCGATACAATAACCACCAGAAACGATGATCGAGAGACCAAGTGGAACTATCACGCAAATTGGCGGTGTTCGTGAAAACTATATTGAAAGATATTCTAATCTATAAATAAACCTAAGAGTAATATCCTGTACTATAGCGACACTCTTTGGTAATAATCGTTTCCAATAACGAGCGAACTAAGGTAATCGAAATATTCTTCGATCGTCGACCGGGGGTAAAAGAGCATCGAGACGAAGTGGTCGAGCAGTGAGGTTGGGGAGGAGGCGAGTGTTTCGGAAGAAGTGGAGCGACAAAGGGAAACTCTTAAATAAATAAAATCGATAAGGCGAGACATCGTATCCAAGGAGAGCAAGGTAGAACCTCCCGGAGAGGGACAAGCTCATGAATAAGCAGTGCTCACGGGGGTGTGCGCCGCGTGATTTCGCGTGGGACTGTTGGCGGTAGACCAGCCGGCGAACGTTTATTTCGCAACCTTTGCCTCTTCCATCCCGGATTCTGCCTCTTGCTCTCGCAGCCGGCCTCGCTCTCTCCGTCGCACCTCGGTGGATGCCAATAACGACGTTATCCCGCGCGACGCTCAAGCCGTTTCCGTAGAAACCCCGCGTCACAGAGCCGCCCCACCTCGACTACACGTGATCACGATCCAGCCAATGGTGTGCGCGGAATCTCGTGGCTGGATGCTGATCGAGGGATGCAAAAGGCGGGGTTGTAGCCCGCGTGGGGATGAAAGCTCGACGATAGAGGCGGGGGTCGAAAAGCTTGGCGAAGTCACGTGTGCCCGTCGCCAGAAGCCTTGTTCGTGCTTTCACGTCGTTGTTACCCGCACGACCGTGCCGCTTTTTGGGGTCCAGCCACCGTGTCACCGCGGCTGATAACGATAACGAGAGTCGGACGTGACCGAGAACCTTTTTGCCTATTTCGGCCACGGGACCCAACGACACGAACTGACGAGTTACCAGGCACAGTCGCTTCAAAGTGTCCGACGAGTATCCAGGATTGTTTTTCATCGGTTCTTTGCTCGTGAATACTTCTTCATGGTTGGATTGCTCTTCGCTCGGATTCCTTGCTGACAACTATGAACGGGACAGAGATGGTTCTTTCGGAGACGATTCGTGCGAACGAGATTCTTGGATTATTTTGAATTGTTTCTAACGATGGACTCTGTGTGTCTTTATATGGAGAAAGAAAGAGATGATTGATACGATCGAAGTATAGTTGATAAGTGAATACAAATGAAATCTCAAGTGATCCTTTGGATACGATGAAGTGAACTGTGTTATCAGAGAAGAACAGTGTACAGTGACTAACAGCAAGCTAAATGTCGCGCAGATAATCGTCCAAAACTCGTCAATAATCTTCTAAAAGCAGTGTCCAAAATATTCGGAAGCCATTGGAATCTCAATTTTAAGATCCATCGTACATTTCGAAGTAATCGTAAGGCTAAGAACCGTTAAAATCCAAGTGGTTAAAATTCCAACATCCAGAAACTAATTTGAGAAATCGTCTCATTTTATCAATCCAACGATGAAGAGAATCAAAAACCCTTTTAAGAATTCGATCAGAGTATCATTGTGGACATCGTGCGAGAGTGGAGTTCAGTGATGTCGCGAGTGCTGTGAGAAGAAATTTGAGAGGCCGTAAGTGTCCCATAGATAAAGTTCTAGCAGACGAGGACGGATTCAGCTCTCGATTCATGAAGATGAAGCGACGGTCGACCGGGTGCTCGTCGAAGCCACCCGTCGTCCGGCACAAAGACGCTCCTGATGACGGTCATTGTACCGCCACGCCATAGACTAGTCTCGGAGGCTACGGTTAAAAAAGAGACGAGAACCATCACCTCTGGAAACTTGCGAGAAACATCATCGTCGGTGGTCAATAGGACCGACCGTCCTTTGGACGCGTTTCACATATTATACGCGACATCAAGAGAGGAACCACCTGGATTCCCACAGCCGACGGCCGTCGGCTACTGAGGGGCCACGATGGACCTCAGCACCGCCTATCGTTACAATCAGAATATGATGGAATACTACACCTGTAAGCTGACAACACGCGCGGTCCTCCGGACTTATTTTTCTATTTTTCTACCTCCTTGTGATTTTTTTCGTTTGTTAGAAATCCTTGGTTGCATATTTTTGCTTATCTTTGTTTTAATTGGGTTGCATCTTTCGTGATATCATGGGTAAAGAGCAGATGATTCCGATTTACTCGTAGATTTATTCTGGTTGATTTATTCTCAACACTTCTGCAGCAAACAAGATTCGAATTTGCGTCTCGGCCTCGAATTATTTTTGCATAGTTGTCAGGCGACAGTTGTTTGATTAATTTTTATTACGTTCGTCTTCATCGACGAAATTACTGCTTTTAACCTTGCTGCGTTCTTTGGGTCTTTCTAACCAGAATTTTCTTCTATCGTTAAACAATTTTATTTCATTAAACGTAACTAGTTAAGTAAACAAACGTTAAAAACTATACAGAGTTAGTCTATTGATAAAATTGTCCGTTATATAACTAGGTACTTTACACTATCAATTAACAATTAGTAAGAACAGATCAATTTCAGCTAGCGCAAAAATCGATCTCACTCGCTTAAAACTTGGTACATGAGAAATAGCAAATTCCTAAATAGACGAATTACTATATCCAAGAGAATCTGACAATCAGAAAAACGAATTAAGTCAATTAAAAAATATTTCAAACTCGCGATACGAAGAA
This sequence comes from Bombus huntii, assembly GCF_024542735.1. Lineage (NCBI taxonomy): Eukaryota > Metazoa > Arthropoda > Insecta > Hymenoptera > Apidae > Bombus > Bombus huntii. The sequence goes on along the minus strand of NC_066244.1, from coordinate 13,537,441 downwards.
TACTTAAGGTTTGCCTAGGTTACCGCTTGACCCGAACTAAGTTAGAAGATTCTCTTCTTGTCTTTTAATAACCGTGAATAGGAAACGATATTCTAAGAAGCGGCAAGACACCGCCCGTTTTTACACGGAATAACTTAAACACCGAAAAAGCAGAAAACAATCAACTCTCTTCCCCGGATCGTGAGAGCGAACTTGTTAGCGTAAAAATCGATTTCTCCCGGTATTTTCTGTCCGATCAAGCGGTCCGTGGAATAGAACGAGGAAAGTCGAGCGGACGGTCCGCTTGGCGACAAATTTGCATCGTCGTCGAGTAAACGAGAGTGCGAAAACGAGAAATTCAACGACCTTCGTCCGATCCGTTCGATTCGTAGCGGTACAATGGTTGATGAAAAAGCAAAACCGCACGTCGTTGCAGTCTCTGATCCGCGTAGGAACCTTTCGCGGAACCATTCGACTACCTCCTATCAAGTTGTTCCTCTTCGCTTCCCTAAATCCTCAGTGAAAGCTTCCGAATCAGCGTAGCGAACGCTCGAAACGAAAATCTCTTCTAGTTTGCGAAAGAAAGAAAAAACTCGGCCACAGAATCTTCTCGTACTTTCGTTTTCTCTCACTTTCTTTCCCCCGCCGAATAAAAAGTCGGTCTTGCTATATCCCGGAGAAATTCACATCGCTCTGAACCGATCCGGCAAATTCGAGGAGAAAAAGGGGGTTAAACCGGACCGAATCGTGGAACCGTGTTGCACACGCTTCCGCGCTGTGCGCGGTAAGCAGCGATCGAAAGCGAGAACGCGACTTTGGAAGCGTGTCCGGCGTAATCGCGCGTGAACAGAGAAAAGTGTGAAGAAAACGGAGAAAAATGTGTTGACTCGGTGAACGCTTAACACATTCGCTGATACCGATGCATAGAATCCGTCCTCTTAATTATTTGGAATTTACTTGCTGCACTCTTATTGTAACAATCGGAGACGCAATCCTTGAGATTTTATTTCTATGTGTTTTAATAGAAATATTTTTAGAGAGACGAATAAAATTGTAAGCAACACGGTTAACATGTTTATCGCAGATTCAGTAGTCGCTATTTACGATGATGTAAGCTAATAAATAAATATCGTACGATATCTGTTTGTATATTGTAAAACTTTGCGTCATAATGGTCCAAGTCAGGATTTGAAGAATTTATATTTAATTACGTATTTAAACTTTTAGAGGTATCGTCCCTTTAATTTCATAATTAAGTTGGTAACTGTATCTACGTTTACATGAGTTGAAATCAATTTTTTCTAATAATAAACTTAGGACACTATTTTATGAAAACTAGCAGCGGACCGTGTTACATGCTCCACTATGATTCTCAGCTCTCCATATGGCATGAATTACTGTGAATACTTGGCATGAATTTTTGTGAATTATTTCTTCACAATTTTCCACTTTTCGATATATATTTAATTTTCTTCAAAATATATGTCTCCTCGAAATCAGCTCGTACGCAGTTAAATGTGCTAATAGAATTATTTTAAAATACAAATGAAATACTAAGTAATAAAGAGAGAGTTACAGCAAATATTATTAGAAAATTGTGAGATAAAAAGATATGCAGTTTTTGCGGAGGAATAATTACATTTTATTATGTCGTAAATGTGTTAAAATCATACGATACACTGATCATTGTGTGAAAGGAAAAAAAAAGAAAAAAGGAAAAGTCTTTCGATCGCGATTTCGTCTAATTACAGGTGGAAACGTATTAATTAGGTGGCCACGGTCGCCGTTTCCAAGCGGCGTGGCCGCGACCGTCCGCCGGTTCCGTTCGAACTAATGGCATGATAATAATTATGAAACATTAACAAGAACGGCGCGGTCAACGCGTGTGCATCGCAGCTGAATCGTTCCGCGACCAGTCAGCCAATCGCTTTCATTGAACAGGCAAAATTATCCGTGTAATTGCAGCGGAATTTGCTGAACGTTTCAAGACCAGAAAAATTATCGTCGATATTTGCTACAGAGGCAGGTGAAACAAATCAACGATTTTATTTGTAATTTTGTATCACTCTATACTGGAAACATTTTTACGATTTACGTGACATTAGAAAAGTATAAACTTGACTTTCTCTAATATATCGAATCGACTTTCCATGATATCGATGTTATTGACACTGAAATAATCGAGATTAAAATATAAAATGACAAATGAAAAATATAAAGTGAATGTAAATAGATTGCAGATGTTCGTGCAGTTATGGAAAATTTAATTCTCTGCAGTCTGAGAAACATTTGGTGTCTCAATTCAACTATTATTCGTGTATTCGATAAGGTATTTAAGATCTGCTCGTTACTGTGATCGATTTCCATATATTTTTGAGCAATGATATATCTCCAACTTGACGTATTTCTAATAAATTTATAAGACAAAAGAATATGTTTTACGCGTTCATACTGAGAATTACCGAAGAAAATCAAAGAGAGGAATTCACACGATGTACAAGAACGTGCAGGATATTCAATACATAGTACTCTATACTAAAAGGAAATGCTATAAGATGAAACAAATCTCCATTTAAATTCCATTCCTTCAAGAAAATGTTTCAAAATCCGAATTCCCAGAAACATCCACAGTCTACCTATAAAAAATAACTCTCCAAAAAAACAGCAAATCTGCAAAAATTTCTTCGAAAAAAAATTACGAATACATCATTTTGTTCGCTCCGATACTTCCACTATTAAATTAGACATACGACCGATCGGGCTACGAATTTCTGAAAAATAATACCAGCGGCCCGTACTTTTCCGTGTATTTTTCAAGCGAGCGAGTAATAAAGTGTAGCGTGTTTCCAACGCGCGCCCGGCAATACGTAACGCCAGACCGTAATGTAATACAGGAACAAAGCTGCTGGAGAAATATCGTGTGACCGAGTCGGGAATCTATATCGTGTAGAATTCTTCGTTGATGCTCGCTCGCGCACCTATGGTGCCATGTCCATCGCTCTTTTCCTTCTTTTCGTCATCGCAATACCTTTTTCCTCGCACACCAGAGCCAACATCGTCGTCGAATTCGTTAGTTTCGCGCGTTCCGCTCCAACGACGCGATTAACCAATCGTCAAGGGTATCTAATTGTCGATAGCCATCGTATCTTGATACGTAGAGTACGTCCGATATATTCACGAAAGTATTTGAACATTTACCGTAGAAGGCTTCTATAAATTTATTTCGAAATTTCATTATCGCTGTAACGAAATTCTGTAAAGTTCGAAAGCGATCCGGGGACGTACATAAAAGTTACGAGGCATTTACTGTAAACATATGTTCACGAAGAAGTTAGTATGCAAGAAGTAGTATGCAATGAAAAGAACGATTTTAAGATGGGCTGATTATTGGACAATTTAGGCTAATTGACTGCTAAAAGTATTTTCATGATCTTTGCACTAAACGTAGCTACAAAGCTTTTACACCGTCGATTAGGGTACACCGCGAAGATGTAACGATATGCTTCATGCTTGTTCCATGAAATCAGAATGGCGGACGTGTTAATAGATCGCGAATGAGAAGCGTGGCGGCCCGGAAGTGGTTCGTATCAGTTGGCCAGGCAGCCAGGTCAACTCATTTTGCATCGTCGTTCTTGCAGTCAGATAGAATCGCTATGGAATTAGGAAGCTGACCAGCTTTCTCTGGTACCGAGTCGAAATACCGATGAACATCCGATTAATTCGCCAACTGAGAAGCTTGTTGAAGAACCGTGTCGTTACTGTGGGAAAGTTTGACGGGTCTTTTGGATTGGATGAAACGATATTGCAATAGTATACCGTCATTAACGGTAAAAAGTGCCGCTCGAAACCTGGTTAATTTGCTTTTAATGTTTCTTTGCGAATCGTTGATACGCGTGAATTTTTCTTCCAATCTTTCGTTAAATTCTTTCTCAAAATATTGTAAGACTTCTCGCTTGTTGAAACAGAAAGGTTAGATCATTATGCAAAAAGATCCTACTCTGGTATTAACGAACAAAAAGCATTTCTAATGTCTTAAGAATATGTCTACCATAAAATTGAAATGAAAAATCATACATAACGCATCACGCTATCACAGGACTGTTCAAACTGTGAAGACATTTTGCAACATTAGAAAAATATCATTGAGTCGAGAATAATCGAAAGAAGACAAATTCTCATACATTTCTTTCGCTTAAACGTCCAAAAGAGAGAAGTACAAAGAAGAAATCCGAAGTTAACAAGCATGCTAGTAGAGCTAACGAAACGAGACTGCACGGTAGCGCATAGACGGAGATTCAGGATAGGAACGCAGCTTGGGGACAATAATAAGCGTCGGTGACGCGGTTGCTGCGAGAGAGCAACGGCACGACAATTCGTAGCACTGGTAGCCCTGGATTTGACCTCCGGGGGTGGTCCACGGCTCTCGAATCCAGGGCCCTCGTATAGTTGTGGTCAGCAGGCGTGACGGCGTGTGTGCGCCGCGTAGGGTGGTCATGGTGCTTTTGCCCCGCGCCACCATCATTCCAAGCGCGACTATCCCCCTGACTACCGGCCACGCCGCGGGGATGCGACCATAAACGCGAAAGCGAATTGATTTGCGACCGGAAAGCGCGTATCGTTTCTAGTAATGATCGCGGATCCCTTCATTGTCTTGCTGCGTCGTGATCGTATCAGTTATGGGGGAATGGAGGAAAAAAGGAGAATCGGTGGTTCACGCGTCGCGGAGCGCCTCGTTTCGCCAACAATGATGCTTCTCATCGGAATGGCCGGATCATCGCGGTAATTAGCCGCGATTGTTTGGCTACGTGGAACGCGTGGTCCTTGGTATGGGGAAACAGAGACTTCGTTTCGCAGAGGTTTTAGTCTTGTCTGCTTTCTGAGGAATTTACAATGGAGAGTTTCGATGCAGTTTTAATTTGTATGAAAGTGAAAATGGTAATTTTGTTAGCTTTAGCGAGCACGGTTGAGGATTGGGAAGTTGACGATTTAGGGTTCGATAGAGTTTCTGGAATTCATAGATCTCGAGGTTTCTGAAGCTATTAGCAAATTGACTGTCGATTGATTGTAACATTTCAAGCAGTCGAGCAGTTACATTCGCACAATTTTAGATGTTTTTGGTTACTGTCGTAATAAAAGTGGGAAGTACTAAACGTATTATAAAATGTATGTATATTCACGGAATTTTGTTTTTTGATAAACTATATATTACATTTGCAGATAACAACGTGGTGTGTTAAAATAAGCGATAGCACTTAGCCACTCTCGACAAAATGTACAAATCTAAACGGCAGTGTTAATGGTAGAGCTGACACTCCGTGTATCAAGCTAATTTATTACACGCAATGTAGCTAAAAATATGTGCCCCTTCATATTTTACAATTTCTTTAAATACTTCCGTAGTCCGTATTACTTTACGACACAACCTAAAAATTAACTTTCACGTGTGTAAAATACATAATAGTGAAAAACCGAATTTAAGTAATTAAAACGATTAAAAAGTTAATTTTCAAATATACGAATACGTACATAAGAATTCGAAAAACTTCGATCTTCCGTGTCTCGTGAAAGTTGGACGATCAGGCAAATCTAGAATTAATTTTCCAGTAGAATAGTCCAGTCGCGCACGGACACGACAACAAGAAGATTCGTATCAGACTTGTTATACTCTACTGCGTTACTGGAGCACGTTAAATCGAATGTCGGCCATTATCACGACTATTTCTTTCCCCTGACAATTCAGTCTGATCTGCATCAACATGTTTGCCAGAGGAAGTCGATTGACCGGGCAAAAAGAAGCAGCATAAGCAAGGGGACGAATCGCGCGGTCCCGTCGCGCACTATAACCGAACAGGCCTGGTTCGTCGATGTTAGGGGTTAGAAACAGCGCTGATCATCAAATCATCGGTGCGCTGGCACGTACACGGGGACATATGTCGCGGTCCAGGACCCTCCATTACGATATTAGATCGAAGTTAACGCGTTAGGAGACCGTAATGCGCGAAAATAAAGTCGTCTCGCGAAGAGAACGAACAGTAGCGTGTGGGATGGAAAATCGAATGTTCTGGCACACGTTGCTTCCATTATTAGCAAATGCACTCGTTCGAAGGGGAATTGGGGAACAGAAAATGTTTTCATACAAGAATGGGTCACTGAAATACGAGGTTTTAGTATATATTGTGTCTAGTGTTTGCCCCTATGTAGAATGATTGGATCAGAGGATCGAACAGAGTATATAAATGTACGTATAGCATTTATTAAAAGTAGCGAGAAATACTTGATCGACATATGCGAGTCCGTTAATAAAGCACGATATAAATAAGTCAAGAGCAAAAACCGTTCGTTTCAGTATATTCAAAATCGATAAAACTAAATGAAGCCTATTAACAATATTCTATGAGATTCCATCGTTGTACACAGACAGAAATCATATTTTAACGCTATCGATACACTATCAATTCGACATTCATTAGGAGTTATTCGACTGATCCATGAAGTAACAAGTGATTTTTAGATCATAAAGCTACAAATATTTCGTTGCACGATGAATTTATACCATCTCCGATCCAACACTGGAAGAAATTTTAAGAGCAGCTAAGAAGAAGCTCAAATCGTAAGAAGGAAACAGTTAGTAATCCAAAGTGTAAAAGTAAAATCGATCTTTAATGCTAAGGTCGGTCGCGATCTTTCTCCAATCGCGGAAGTTCGACCTGGACGTTTCGTAAAACGGTATCCTCTCGAGCTAATGCATTATCGATTTCCATTTTCCAGGCCACGGCGGAGTTAACCAGCTCGGTGGCGTCTTCGTGAACGGAAGGCCCCTACCGGATGTAGTCAGGCAGAGGATCGTCGAGCTAGCGCACAGCGGCGTCCGACCGTGCGACATTTCCAGACAACTCAGGGTATCTCACGGCTGTGTATCCAAGATACTGTCGAGGTGAGTACCGACACCGTTCCGGCGCCATCCAGACCTCCGTCGTATCCGTTACAACCGCAACCCCCGTGGTGTCCCGACGGCAACAGACTTGCTTTTTGCTCTACCGTCGTTTGGCGCTTCGGCGATTTCCTCCATCGATTCGTCCATCCTCCTGTCACTGCATCGATGCATGATTCTTCTACGACCGACTGGTTGATGAATGAGGAACTACGTGTTGAAAGAACGAATGACAAGTTTGAATGGCAGTTGACGGAAGATTGGTTTCCTTGCAGCTTGTTCGACAAGTTAGCTTCTGAATAGGTATGTTGCAAATTGATCAGAATTTTTTGTTGGTGGAAGGAGACTTAATTTCGTAGAATTGCAATAATTGAGTAGGAATTCATTTGCGTTTTGAGGATAATACACGTTTTTCTTCGATCTTGTTGGACAAATGTCTAGATAACAATTCTTTGACATTCTTTGGGTTATGATATTGTTAACGACAGATTTCATTTATATATTGTTGATACTATTAATTCTTCGAAAGAAGTTTCTCTTCGGAGAAACGCAACTAACAACATATCAAATAATCAGGCAGCGCCAATAGCTAGACTTTGATTAAAAATCTAAGAAATAAAGATTCTCTTGTAAAAAAAAAGGAAGTCGTACCAGCTGGATGAATGTCTAATTCGTTAATTCGAGACGAAAGACAAGAGACGCGATGGCGCAAATGATTTAGTGGAGGATCAAATTTTCCATGGCAGACGTAACGCTGTAGTTCCCATGCGTTCGAAGTGGCCAAAGATACCCGAAACGAAGAAAAAGATGCGATGGTCGAGGGAAAGACAGAAAGGAGAGAATAGGGTGCACGAGGAGGCGAGGAAAAAAGGTAGACCAATACTGGTTCGGGAGTGATTTAATTAAAGACGCTGTTAGGAGCACGAGGCGAACGAACCCGGGGACGAAAACTGCGACGCCGGAAGGAAGGAACCACCCCTGTTCCGGCCGCGGTGGGGGGTGCCAGCGGGTGCGACGATATGCGGTTTCCATGTTTTTTCCACCCTCCGCCCCGCGTTACATAACGGGTGGCCTCGTGCCGTTTTGATGGCCCGAATGTCATACGTCCCCGCCGGTAGAATATCATTGTCGTATATAGCCAGCTCTTTCACGTATATGCCCTGTATATGTGTAATAGGCCGGCTGGATTATTTACTACTTTATTGCCTCTCAAGTTACCATCCCTTGGATTTGCCTATCTTTTTTCTTTGGATTTCATGCGAAGCGAATTTGAACAGTTTATTACCCTCGATGCGTTCGGAAATGTGAAATCACTCGTGTTGATAGGTATCTTTTGGGACGAAAGGGATCTTTAGAATAACGTCCGATGAATTTTAGAAGCATTCTCAGTAAGGAAATTTCTATCGAGGAAATAATAAACAAGAATTTCGCAGTATGCAATCCTTGACCTGAGAAAATTGTGAGCTAACTTACACTTTCATAGAAAAATTTCTATGTTCTTGCTATAATTATCTGTAAAAAGTTAAATTTATAACAAACCTGCGTTTATCTTGTTTTTTGGAACAGATATATTCGTATGATATTTGCGTTGTAAATTTTTCAAATATTTTACACGTAGGAGTACGTGATCATCAGTGAAGTTTGACGTCTGACCACTAGATATCCATTCTACTTAAGAATCGGTCGCAATTCGCGCTTTTATAAACAATAAGTAAACGTGAAAATGTTCGTTCCTGGAACACCGACAGGATCATTAGAGAAATTTTCCCATGTGGCCGAGTTCGACGCAGAAAATTAGCGAAATTTATTCAAACGAAATTGCCTGTGGGTCCGCGATTAATCGTAAATCCAGGACGATTTTAATCAAACGCGCGATGTCGAAACGATTTATTGCGCAACCGTATTAACGGCAATGTGTTATGAACAGAAATTAACAGCTATATTAACGTCGAGTAGTGCATTTATTTTTCAATGGATTTACAGCCGATCAGATCGATAAGTCGCGGTGGCGAGCGACGTGTGAATCAAACTTGAAAAGAAAACGCGGTTCAACGGCCGTTGTTTCGCAATCGATTTCCTAATCGCTTATTCAAAAACACCAAGTAAGAATAAATTAAGTCAACCAGGATGGAGCAATTGCTACTTTTTCGCTGGCACTTCTCGCTTTTTCTGAATCTACGCCTGGTAAATTAAAATTTAGAAACCGCAGCTGAAATTCCTATTTTTCTGGCTGTGTTTCGTCAGGAATAAAGAAGTTACGATTAACGCTAAAGTTTCTAATCCACGCGAAAGGCATTGAAAATAATTGTCTAGAGAAAGTAAAGAATAAAAATCATTTTAATATTTCTCTACTTTTCAACGATGAGATATTTATAAATTTGTGAAATGTTATATCTAAATTCCTTATTGTAATAGATTCGATAATTCTAAATTACGCATTTCCAAATATTTCTTCTACATTTCCAAAGACACGAACGTCACGTTTCAAACGACGTCTAACTTGGACTTCCTATTTCTACTATTCGTACGCTTGTAACTTTACAAGGTGCAAAGTTTATAGTCACTTTTTCTAGCGAAACTGCGGTGAAAACGGTCGTAGACCTCGGCGACGAGACGCTGTTAACACCGAAGCTTTACGCAGTCACGCGCCACTGATACGTCGCGACATCGTGTGCCCCGGATTTTCGCGGAATCGCGACAATTTCGACGCACATGTACAAACGAAACGGAAACGCCGGTTCCTGGCTAGGTGATGGTTCACGGAGACAGCGTTGAAAAGTTCGCGCCAACCCTCGTTTGACGGAGAAACGTCTATCATAACGGATGCATAAAGCAGCTTCTTAAAACATTTTTGAGAAACGTTTCTTCAATAATGACTAACTTCTCTGCAGTTAATTTTATTCGGCCAATTTTAGCTGGTTATAAAAACACGAATTCCTTACAACATGTATAATTTGTAATAATATATTTCTTTAAATACGATTAATAGGAAATTAAACGTAGCCAAAATGTTCTCCCAAATATAGTTTAGTAACATAAAAAAATTAATTGACTTTAGTTTACATAAAGCTCGTAATACACGGAAATTTTCAAAATTTCTGGGAGGTTAAACTTACCCAAACATCCCTGACACGATCTTCTCTCCAACAACCTGATAGTGTTACACGAAAGAGATCTAAAAGAAAAAAAAAGAAAAATTATTGATTGAACTATCAACGATTAAACTGAAAACCAAAATTAATGGGAATAGGGCGAATGGTCATAGCTTGGTCAATTTAAAAAATTGTAATTGCGCAACGTAATGGGCATTTGACGGTAGGGATGAGTGAGCATCGCCATGTGGACCTGGAATGGGGTTTTACGCCAGATATAATCGTAATAATTTCGAAACGGGGCGAAATGGCCCCAACCGTTTAAAAGACCCCTCCGACGCTTTCGACTGTAACAGGTTCGTGATCATTTTTTGTTCGGGGTGAATATTGCCGAATGATACATTGTTGAAACATCGTGACACGATTTAACGTGCGATACAAGTGGTTGCCCCCTATCGAATATTATAGAATCGAATATGATTGTAAGTTTGTTCGTCTCTTACCGTTATCTTTCGAGAAATATTAAAGAAAACTTACTTGTGTTGACAGTAAATAAACATATGACAAGTGATGATATGAATAAACATTGCTTATAATTGTATTATTTAAATCTGTACACATTACGTATATAGAGGAACGTATAGATAGATAAATAAATAGTGTTGATACGTGAATATTCAGAAAACTGTATTCATTCCAAATTTGCAAAATATGCGCTAGGAGGATAGTCAATCCATTTGCAAGATCATAAAGCCTGATACAATATCATACAAGATGATACAACAAGACAATGTATACATCGTTAATTAAGCAGACCTTATACACATAAGAGATTCCTTTCTCTTAAAGAAACGTGAACGATATTATTATACAAACCGATACGTACAAAATAATATAGAGAATCTATCATTTCGTTATTTCCTCGTAACGAATCTCGATCGAAGCAACGATCCCCGATAATCTGCCAACAGTGGCGGATCGGTTTCGAGCTTTCCCTCGACCGATTATGACCGCTTTCTCTTCGACTATCACATACTCCATAACTGACATCGCTACCTGACAACACCGGTTTCCCCGTAAATCGCTAATTCCTCCGTGGAATTGACAGCGACAGTCGTCGCGTCGATCGAGCCAGTTCGAATCAACTTCTCACGCTTTAACGAGCCGCGTGTACGTCAACCGACACCATACTCGAGCTCAAATGTATCACGCTCAAAAGAAACACATTGAAAATTGACAACGACACCGTTGAATTTCACCGGTCAATGTTTTTTTATTTTTTTATTTCTATTTTTCTTTTTCTTTTTTTTTTTTTTTTGTTTTTAAAACGAGCGATGGAAGAGGAAAAAGGTAGAAAGAGACGAAGGGAGAATGAGAGAGGCACAAAATTGGCCGACAGTTTGAACGAGCATGAGTCGACGCCGGCGGCGGACCCACATCCATCAAGGCGGCCCACAAGCGGACCATTATTGCGGGCTTTCTCCCGTAATTGAATTTAAGCACCAGCGAAGATATTATTTAACTAATTAGGCACAAAGGGCGCGTTCACGGCGGGCCAATCGCGATTGACCATCGCACGCGCATACACGCGCCGGGAGGGCTCAATGGAGGGAAAGAAGAGGGAGAAACACAGGGTAGAGGCAGAAGCCGTTTGTTTTAAAACAGCCGGTCGTTGACGCGCCGCTGGACGGCGATTCGTTATTCCGGCATTGGCCGCACGTCGCGGGAAAAACCAGCCGTTTCTCTCTTTCTCCATTCTCGCTCCCTTTGATTCCATTCGATCGGAAAAAATTGGGATGGGGTGCAGTCTCTTTCGATATCGTGGTTTGAAGATTACGTGGCAGTGAGAATTTGTGCGAATGACGAAAGATGCGTACTGGGAATTTGGTGAATATTTGTGCTAATTCTGGAAAATTAGCGTACGAGTAAATTAGAACGTACGGTGTCCTGTAAAAATGTAGCCGTATGTGATAAGAATCTGTGTCATGCGTATGAAATCTTTAAATGGGTATGATCGAAAGGAGCGAGAGTTTTGTATCAGTCGTTGAAGAATTAAGAGAATTTAAAAAAGAAAGAATTTCTTATAGAGATGTCAAGAGCCAGAGTTCAAAGATAACCAAGTAAAAATCATTCTTCATTGTTAGACCGTGAATGCTTACGCAATTATGGGAAATTTAAAATGCAGAAATGTGCAGATTGTATGTAATGTTTAATTCGTCAAAGTATTTGTTATAATATTTATAACACAAATAATTGGTGACTAAAACAAGTTCCTATTTAAATTCCATTACTTTGGTTATGTTCAAAAAGATGTAAAATTGCATAAGAATCCGCAGTTTACTTACTACGTTACTTTTAAATATTCTCTTTATTTTCTGTTCTTAAAAATCTGCTCGCAACCTGACATTCTTACAATAGTTTCTGGAAGTGTAGTAGGATCGAATTTCTGGTTGGTTATGGAGATTTCTAAAGGTGATGGAAATAGTAGACGGTTAGCGTTAACGATTTTGAAAAGTCACGTAGACGTAGGAATGTAATAGAATCGCGACATAGATCCATCGAGTTGGTTTCTTTTTTCTTTTTGTTCGCAGGTATTATGAAACCGGCAGCTTCAAGGCTGGTGTGATAGGCGGCTCGAAACCGAAGGTTGCAACTCCACCGGTGGTCGAAGCGATCGCTAACTACAAGAGGGACAATCCAACAATGTTCGCGTGGGAGATCAGGGATCGATTGCTTGCTGAAGGCATTTGCTCGCAAGACAACGTGCCATCCGTCTCCTCGATCAATCGGTGAGTCCAAATTTTCCCGTCAGATTAATCAAAACTGACCAATTAATACAAAATCCAGTAATCTGACCGAGATCTACGAAACTATGAAACTACAAACTTTCGGTTAATTATAAAACTATAAGATTGTTTAATAAAGACAAGGATGAAAAGTTGAAGACTTCGATTTCAAATGATGATTACATCATCAAATCATCAAATGATTACATCTTGTGAATTATCGTTCTAATTGAAATAGATATAAGAAATTTTCCTCTTCTCAAAGTTGTGAATAATTGACCTGCAGAAACTTACTTTATTAGTCGCGGGGAAACGTAATAATTAGCATTAAATGTCGCTAATTATTTCAAGACAACGAACGAGCAAATAACTTCTTCGATGTACGATCCTTATAAATAGACTGGAACGTTTATTCGTTCATGGAGAATTCAAAGATGCACAGATATATAGAATATCGAAAATAGGGTAGCTACTTGTTATAACATTTAATAACAGTTTCATAAATCTACAAATTCGCACAAAAATTCCATAATCTACGTAATATACTTACATATCAGCACGAGAATCGAGTCTTTGCAAAATTAAATAGATACCTTCTACGATCCTCGCAAAAGTGCTGACAAAGATTCCCCTTTCATCGTTCACAAACAAAGTTCGTCCGAATCAAGATCAAACCGATTCTTCGTCATCTCAAAATTGATGAACGGATACTCGTGGAGACACGAAATTTATCGTGGAAAACGATTGAAGAAAGCGAGAAGGGCGTGCGAACAGAGCATATGCTTGATGCGAGCGGCAATGGGAGCGATTAGTTATCCTCGGAGACGAGGAAGAATCATCCCCACGTCCCGTGCATCGAGATAAGCGTGTGCAGAGAGCCGGTCCGTCACCCCGATCCTATTGACCTTTCGCAGGTTCCTTCGGGAATGGGGCCGATTAATTCAAGTGTTTTTACGTCGCCCAATAGATCGAGCAACCAGGGGGTGGGGAGAGGTGGCGTGGCTAGGAACACGAGTATCCACGGGTAAAGGGATGCCCTATGGAACGGGGAGTGAGCTCCCATGAGACGGCATTACAGCGTATCAGCACCGCGCAAACTGAGCGAGTGGATCCCCTTTTCGAGCAACAGAAAAGCCAGCACGGTGAAGTACGCGGAAAAGAAAGAGAGAAGCGAACGAAGAGAGACCACTGGGGTACCATTGATCGGCACACATATGTCCCGAGATTTAATCAGTCGCTACTTAAGACCTTATCTCCCGCTTCATCCGACGACCCCTGTACGCATCTACTACTTCATCGTTTCTTCACCCTGCGCCACTTTCGAACACGCCGCCGGTCTGATAATGTAATCGAGCGTAATGCGGATCGAATTGGTTGGCGCAAGTGAAATCCACTAACGCGATTTCCGGCAGCCAGCAGCGTTAATGGAAACGCACGCAAATTAGTTGGCCCGCATTAGGCGGAAGTGGTACTCAGGGATATTTAGATGTCTGCTGACGATGGAGTTGAACTTACGAGACTTTGGTCAGCTTGGGGGATCTTGATTTTCAGTTTCAATTCCTCCAGAGGAGGAATTTTGATTTGATTCATCTTGTTCGAAACGTTGTCTCCTAACTATATCTAATATTCGCCAGCATTTACACCACTGTTAAGAGACATTGTACTCGCAAAAGTCTTCATCCACTGTACTGTACATCTCGAATAGTATGCACACGTTATTTGGAGAGAACAAGTACACAGCGTCGCATAATGTCATGTTTATTTCTTAACAGATAAGGAAATAATAAAGCAATCCAATCGTCTTGGTAGAAAACAGGTTAATTTTGCAACGAAAGTTCTGTACCATTTTATTTCAATAAAGATAGCCTCTTTGTAAAATGACGATTTTACAAGACTTTTATGATTGACTGTATACTGTATATTTACAATTCTCGAAGATAAACTCTAGAAAATTCATTACCACGTATATACGAATGTTCTCGAATAATCAGTAAATTCGTCACATCTACGAATAATGTAAAGAAAAAAGCGAACAAGCAGTTGTACGTGCGATCGTAAAATCAAACGCTAAAGTTTCTAAAATACGATAATTTTCCGCCACATTCTTTCGCCAGCCAATTTACAAGAATTTCGAGCTAAATATCATCTGCAGAGCGAAGTTTGGTCGCGCGCGCATATTTCCCATTCTTCCGACGAGGAGAACGTGGATGGTGTCGTGATAGCCACGATAGCGTGAAACGTGGGCGTATGTAGGTACAGGAATTGCTTTCTGGCCGAGGTTTTCGATGTGTCTAGGATTGCAGCGGAGGGTGCGGCGCGGTGGCTTGTTGCTCGAGTGACTCCTCCACCTTCTCCACTCCTCGTTCTATCTCTGTCTAACACTCCGTCTTCTCTCCATCGAAACTTCTCCTTTTCCTCCTTGTCCGTATCCCCGACCCAAGGCCCAGATGGCGGGTATTGATCTGAATCCGGAGAGCAGATCGCCTGGAAAAACTTACCCCGCGGATACTTACCTACCCACCTTTCGCTATCTATATGCACCTATCTAACCTACCTTCACCAACTCACGTACACCGAGCCCGCAACCTTCCGCCGGTGTCTACGTGTAGGTAAATGTATTTCCGCTCGCCGAGCAATGGATAGAAACGCGCCCGATGCTTTGCTACCTGAAATGCACGGAACGGAAAACGTGCTCCACGGATGCCCTTAAGTGATTGTTTACGCCGATTGATCGCGCTCGAGGATCGACCGAGAAATCGATTTTCATACGTAGAAACGAACGTTAATGACTTTTAAGCATTTTGCAAAATTATGGGAATTTGTACGAGAAGAAATGGTTTTCCTGTGAAAGAGTTTCTATGATGAAATTCTGGGAAGCTATAAAAACTCGGCTAATTCCAATGTCGAGAAATACTTGCTTATTTGATTCAGTAGCGCAGGAATGTTAGTTTCTTAAAATTAACTTTGACTTTTTATGGATATTTCATTCAGAGACTCTCGGTATTATAGAAAAGTAGATGTCTAGGAATTACAGCTTCTTTATAAGACGAAAAAATTGAGCAGTTAACGCTGTAAATATGAAACTTGTACCAAACCGGTCAAAATGAAATGTACAAGCCCAAAAATGCATCGCGGTAAATTTCCAAAATTTCCTTAAGAGCGTGCAAATTCTTTTTTTGACTATTCTGAATGTTTCGATATCATAGAGGAATGACTAGAAAAATGATAAGACACATCGATGGAGGATGTTCCAGAAGAATTCGTTTAGGAAAAGTCAAAACTGGTGAAACACACAAACGGTTCCAAAGCAAGATTTCTCTGGTCGAAGGGAGAAAACAGTAGAATATGAGGGTAGCGAGTAACGCTGGGATTTCTCCCATTATGACCGTGTCTCGGTTTTTCTAGCTTCGAGCTAGCTTTCGTACGGAGAAATAATGATACGGCTAATATAATGTATTGTCCTGCTTTTGCCGGGGCACTTCGGAATGAGACCGGCCGCGAACGAGAGACACGGAGAAACGAAGAGAAAGGAACCGGGACGTTGGCCACCGCGGTAAAAAACCAACGGCCGAGGAGAGCGAAATAATGGAGTGGCTTTCGCGAAAAATAACAGATATATATCCTGAGTATCAACCCGGGATCGAGGGGCGCGGAAAAACAGGCGAAAAACGCGGCCAAGATTGGACGGTAACAGTTCGAGCCTTGTTTCTACTTTGCTGAATCGACCGAACAACCTTCCCTCTTTTCTTTTCATTCTTTCCTTTATTCACCACCCTGTTACTCTTTAATTTTCCAATTTCTACTAATGACACTGTCTTCCTCAAAGAGACATGCGTGAATTAAATCACTGTTTTTATCGAAATTAATATATTGGATTTCTTCAGTTTGTATTATGTTTGTATAAATGTATTAAGTAAATTAATATTATGAACGGTTCTATCGTATCATCTAATATTTTCATTCTAAGGCTAAAAACGCGAACTTGTATAGGCTTTATTATGATAGAGGCATGTTTCAGACAGACTTTTAAAAAAGATATATAGGTACAAGGAGTGGCAAAAATGAAAATGACAGTGGTTCTCTAATCGTTTCAAACAGCGTATCCTTTTTATTCGTACTGCGTTGTCAACAACGCTGAATGAATCGGGCAATTTTTCTTTTTCCCTTCTATTCATCCATTTTATTCTCGGCCTAGTACCATCCTTCACTTGTCGAATATAACCGAAATATTTCCTACGTAAATTATTACGATTAAAGCGGTGTGATAAACATTAAAAATAATCATATTTGCACCTTCACAAGGAACAATATTAATTTTGTGAAAAGCACCTGCGTGATCTTAATAATTACGAACATAGAAAACCCACGACTAAGTAGTTCTAGTGTTAATGAAAGTTCTTACACGAATGAAACTCCTAGTAAATTGGTAGCAAAGAAACACGAAGAGCAATTCGTTTTGTAATAAACATTGTAAGAAGAAAAATATCACGAAGGGTTGGATTGAATGGGAAGTAAGAAAAGAGAAATTGCTGCGATGGTACAACGGCGGATTTCGGGAGGAAATATTGATAGGCTCAGCTTCGGCTGCGGAGTCACGCTCGAGTAGCCGGCTCTCAGTTGAGGTCTATCTAACACACACGTACACGAAATCGAACGTGTAGAGGCTCGACTCTCTGCTTCTCTATCTCTCGCGTTTCTCTTTACGTTTCTCCCCAAACGCCTTCCTCCTTTCGGCCGCGGAGGAAGTCTCAGGGGCAGATCGATAAGGAGCGAGGTTCGCCCGAGAGCTTTACGCCGGCTTCACAGCCTCCTTCTTCTCGTTTCCTCGACGCAACCCCCGAGACGTCACGGTCTCGCGTGTGCCTCTCGCGTTCGCCCTTTCTTGCGGCTTCCACAGAGTCGATAGTATCGGCCTAAGGGAGGATGACTCCCTCGACTTCCTGTTATTTCATTCGTGAACATTACTTTCATCGAACCTACCTCTTAACCTGTTAGCCAATGACAACTTCATTCGTCACGTTTCTATACGTTAGCTTTATATTCAGACGTATTTTAAATCTTCCGGTGCCAAATTGTCCGAGCTGCAGAACATATATCTATTGATATAATAATAGAATGGCTATAATAACAGAAATAAAATAATAATTAATATAATACCAGAAACACGCGAAGGCTATATGTTGGAAAACAAAATAATTTCTGTCTTTTGCAATAGAACAATTTTGATACTGAACGTCTCTTGAACTAATTTCACATCAAAATTATTTCATTTTACTTAAACTTATTACTAAAGTCCAAATCTAGAATCGAAGTTAATGTCTCCGCTATTAACACACGAGCTAACAGGTTGAAGAATAAATTTTGAAACGAAATCGGAATCGTTGATCGTCAGGGTCGATTTATCATTCTCCACCTCCGTAACTTTAATTCGACGTAATGACCAGCATAGGCAACAACAGTTGGTAGGAAATCTGTCGCTCGGAATCTCTCGATGGAATTGTATCAATCTGTCATCGCGAACGTGTAGCAAGCGCTCTCCTTTTTCTCCTATCGTGCCGGGTCAATCTCCCGTGGAGGAGGCACCAGGCTCTGCGCCTTGCTCTCCATTACTTCCATATCATTTCGCACCCCCGGAAACCTCGCAGCTTGGCGCAGGAGCAGCGAACGCCGCGGAGCCATATGGCCGGCTATACATCGCGACTCCAGAGACAAGGGTGGCCAATAGGATGGCTGCTACTTTCATGCCACTTTCGACTTTCCGCTCCGCGTCACCGGTATCTCCCTTGTTCATCTTTCGCTTATTAAATTACATCGCCATAAATAACGCCTGCCCACCGACTGCCTTATTTACCATTCCATCGACTCCGCGGGAGGAATCGTCTTCCCTCTTTGTAGCTGACGAGTCGCCGCACGCTATAGGATTTCGGTAAGGAAGCGAAGCATCTTTCCTTTGGTCCCTTTTCTCACGACACCGGGATATATGACTTTTTCTATAAATCTTTTACTTTTTGGGAAAGTTAGATTTTTAATTGACTTTGAAGCACAGACCAAAATTGATAAAATCAGGAGATCTTGCTTCCGAGATATATCCACTATCGCTGTCTGTGTCAATTCTTTGCTTTTCGAAGAAGAGTGGAATTAAAATAATATTTGGTTGACTTTGATATCAAAGTAAAAATTAAGAGAAAAATTACAATTACTGAGAATTAAAATTGGCACCGAGTCAAAGGTGAAATCTCGCGCGGTATGACGATTAAGCGCGGGACACGCGGTCGGAAGGAAACAATATGGTGCACCGTGGCGCGGTGAAGTTTCGTTGAAGCAGCCATATTTGCAGAACGAGCGACAGAGCGCGGATAGACCCCTCCTACGTAAAGCGGGAGCACCCTCGGGGTTGGTCGGAGGATCCGGGGATGATGCTCCACGTTGAGAGCTGCGGCGGTGGCGGCGGCGCGTATCCATAACCGTCCTTTGTCTGGATAACGCAATTATTACCGCGTTTCATCATAGCCCCCCTCGGTCGAAATTAGCCTCAAATGAAGTTACAATTACGGTATCCTTCGTGTCCCCGGCGTCGAACCAAGGGAAACGATGCTGCGTAGCATAGAGAAAGAGAAATAGAGAGAGAAAGACGAATTCAGGGGTTGAACGTCGACGACGGCGGCCACGACCACAACAACGAAGACAACGACGAAGAGGACCAGGCCGCCGGCCGAGATACGCAATCCAGGTTGCCGTGGAAACGTCAGAGGACAGACGGAACCGCAATGAAACCGGATGGCCGCCTACTCTGCCAGCCCATAATGCTTCGCCCCTTTTGTTCTTGGCCGAGAGCTGGAATACTAAAGTTATTCGGCCACTGTACCGTCAAAATCCTCCTACCGGACGACTATCGTCATTGCCGTGGCGGCAATCGCCCACGCATGCACGTGATTTTGCACGAAGAACATGTACGATTTATCGAATAATTTTACTTTTTCTTTGCGGAAACATAATTGATATGGAATTTGTGATGAAATTGCAGTAGAAACCTGATTTGCAGCATTTATAATGACTTCTTTAAGAAATGGGTCATGTCCCTGTTGTTTAATCCTCGAAGATCGGAAATGATCCAGTGTCGTGTTACAGTTTTGTTATGCGATAGAATTTCGTTTATACGAATTCATATACTTGAAGGAAATTGTAGTTAGTGTCTTATTAAATAAACTACTGTCGATCGCATCTGTTTGTTTGAACGTGAACTTCCATTGTATGAACCAACATTTATAGATGTTAGGAACTTTAGTCGTATAAATCGTTCATCCCCCAACAGATTCATATAAGCAAAATTATATTATTATTTCAAACTTTACTTTTATATAATACATTATACAACAGGATCGTTTATATTAGAACGGTCAAAACAATAAAAACCAAGTACAGGATGCCACCAATTAACTATTACAATAGCATTACATCAAAATGAACCAGGCTAATAGACAAACGATTAAATCGTACATTTTTACTTAAAGACTGAATGCTCTATGCCTCGAGTCTGCGTCCGAGTGTTTCGAAATCCTATTTCGGTTGCTTAATTGACAGTTGCCTCTCTGTACGAACGATCGTATCTCGAATAGATAAAGGCGGACACGCGAAGGTGAAATGGAAAGCGGAATGGACGAAGTTAAAGAAACTTTTATGACGCGAGTAATTAAGGAAACCGTCAACGGAGCTCGCAACTCCGATTTAATATCCCACGGTGAAAACATTCGGTTGAATTTCATTGCGATGGAACAATGCCATCATGACTAACACGAAAACTATTACAACGCTACGATATCGCTAACGAGGAAAGGACGGCATTTGCGCGTTGACCGACGATGACTCGCCGATACAGCCGTTTAATAACCCGATGACGCCCGATGATTGACAGTTAATGAACCATCGAATATTCGAAGATTAATCGGCTATCTCCAATGAAGTAATCACGGAGAAGTTTAATCGAATATTATTGCACGCGGCGTAATATGCCTCGTGATCGAGCGTGGAACAAAATGGCAACTCACTCTACTACGATTCGCGTACTTCAACTCAGATTTTG
The DNA here is from genome assembly GCF_024542735.1 of Bombus huntii. Taxonomy (NCBI): domain Eukaryota; kingdom Metazoa; phylum Arthropoda; class Insecta; order Hymenoptera; family Apidae; genus Bombus; species Bombus huntii. The sequence goes on along the minus strand of NC_066244.1, from coordinate 13,516,573 downwards.
CCATCTATGATCTCTTACAAACGAGATAGTATACACCAAAGTATTTATATTGCTTAGCAGTAGACGTTTTTCTTCTTATTAAAAATTATTTATTTATTTATTAACGTAATATCAATCGTTTCGTAACGTAATCAAACGTTTCAATGCACTTCAATAAGTCAAGATATAAGACGATCTTTTATATAATTTTTCAAGTAGCTTTTTTTATCTATTTTTTCAATGCATCGCTCGTTAAAATAATAGATGTTTCAATGATACATTGTACGCTTTATATTTCTTCTGCCTTCTACGTCTTATTGACATCTCCATACCTCTCACGTATGTTTCTTTTTATTCAATGGTTCATTCATTAAAATCAGTTCATACTAAATATTTAGTAATGCCGAAACACTGTAGCATCTTACGTAAATGTAAAATTTAGATGTCCGATAAACCGAACGAAACTTACAAACATAGACTAAGAATGCTTGTCTGTGGAAAAAAGAAAGCACCGAACGTATTATTCGCACGATAATAGGAATCGCATCGTTTCGTAACAGCAACCATGATCCAACCAACGCAAATTTCCATCAGAAAATGAATGTAAATGGGGTCTAATAACTAGAAAAATGGGGATTAAAGTGTCCCACTTGACGTCATTGTTGACGAAAAGACTTAACCGACAACGACAAGCCATCCGGGGCTTTCCAGTGTCGTGAAGATCATCGTGGCGTAACGCGAACCTTGAAATTTGCATCGAAATGCAAATGACCGGGACCAAATACCGGAAGAATTTGAAGGATCGACAACTCTATAGGATTCGACGACTCTCGCATAAATCTAGATGCCCTCGAAACGCATAATGGCTTGTAGATAGAACTGTGTCCTCTTCGCTGCGTGTCGAGGGGTGAGAGGTGTCGTTCCGAGACGATATATTATAAATCGTGTGTTACATTGTGCTTAGAGGATCCTCGTGACTGTTGACTCGCCGGTATCATTGTTGGGAGAGCGGCTTTTGTTGCTAGTACTCCAGCCATCGCAAACAAACACGCAAACACGCTTTTGGCTAGCTATGTGTATACGCGTTAACATGTACACGGAGACACGTAGAATACAAGTGAGTAGTTTCACGGTGGTTGTAGGGTGTCACAGTTAATATAGTTGTGTGTACGAAACGGGCAGCTGCTGTTTGACAATGCGAACTACGTCCCCAGATATAATAATATACTCGTCCCTGGTACCGACCAAGGGAACACTTCATCAAACTGACTACGATGCGGTACTAGGGTACCGTGCCACGGTGCTCTGCTTTAATCTAACCTATACCTGACTTCCTAACGTGGAGACATAGCTCTCGACACACCCTTGCGGATCCAGGACGGCCTTACTATCATTCGTACGATTCTGAAGAATCGACTCTGGGATATACGTAACAGATGAGAGTATTATTTCTTCGTTTACATCGAGTTAGCGCTGGAAGTCGAGATCCATTGGTTATTTCATCGATTATTCGTTAGAAGAGAGACATTTTGTTTCTTTCGTGAGGGTGGAACGTAGTTGCAGTTTTTCGTTCGCGTGAAGTTCATCTTCGGGTTATCTCTTTTCTAAAAGAGAAGTACGTAATAACGTTTTCATTTACAATCATTCAGCTTCAATTATTCTTCGAACCCTTCTTCAGTTACGTTGTACTGTTCCCCGAATGTCGATTCTTCTTCCGATTATTCTTCAGAGAAGAAACGTTCCTTTCTTTCGACACGATGAATGATGAAGCAGGAAATTACTCGTAGAAATCGAATATTCCTCCGATTATTCGTCATAGAAGGAAGCGTGTTTCTTGCGACACGGCGAAGCGCGAATTTACAACGAATTACTTCTAGACGTCGAACGTTCCTCTCGTTGTTATTCGTTCGAGAAACGATTCGTCTTCGTCGAGGAGATACAGAGGAGGGAGCGGAAGGAAAGAAAGAGCTAGAGAGGGAAAAATTCGACGAGGTAAATGACGAGGTAAACTGCGTCGATTGGTACGAGCGGGGGTCATGATCGCGGTAAGAAAGCAGAAAAAAATAATTAAGCCCGCCGTGAAAGATAACACTGGCGGGAGAAACGGTAAACCCCGCTTCCTCCTCCGTAGCTTTTGTTCAAGAATCACACCGTACTACACCGAGAAGCGGCAAGTACAGCACGGTCCCGGGGTATATTACAGCCTCTCGAGAGGTGGCGGAATATCAGGATACACCTTTTCCAGCCATTGTGCTCCTCTGAAGGGCGTACAATGGCCGTGGAGCGAGTCCCGTATTGTGTCTACAGCTCAACGAAATAGTTCCCTGCGATTCTCCCTCCCTTTCCAACATCCGCGTTCTCCGATCTTCTTTCTCTCTTTTCCATCTCTATCCTTACCCTGCTACACCGTTTCGCCATCCTCTTTCTCTCTCTCCCTCTCCTTGACTCCTCGGGTTAAAGAGAAAGGGGAGTTCCGTTCCGATGTTGCACGCTCGAAGCATCTGCCCCCGAAAGAGACTGGTAAATCCTCGAAAGCCATCCGAAATCCCCCGCAATCCTCATGAAGATGTATATAATAGCACGTAATAACTTCTTAACCCTGCATTAGTGGCGTGAATTCATTTCTATCGACGAACTATAATCGAGCAAGTGGTTCAGCGAACGGGCTATTGTGTCTTTACTAAGAATAAAATCATAGTTATGATATTTTCAATGATAGTAAATATATTCCGTTTAGTGACTTTCCTTCGCGATTAATGAGTATCAAAGGTTTAAAGATCGCGTAGTGCATTGTATGGAAATTTTACGTGAGCTAGACATCGCTATCCCTGTTATGTTTCAAAATTGCCTCCATGGGATTGTAACGAAACGTATCTAACAAACTACCGGTTCTATCCGTTTTATTCAAAAGCAGAATTCCTGATATATATTCTCTTCTACATTCTACTTGGATTCGATCTTGACCCACGTCCAACATGGAACCCAATGCTGTAATTACACTCTTTCCTCCGTTCAATAATTCTTCCACAAACGGAGAATTTCCATTGGACTGACTTACAAACCAGTCTCGATCTTCTTGTTCTTCGATCTGTCACAAATTATGGATCATAAGGGATGATAATGAAGACATGAAGAAAAGCTCCATAGTAAAATCGAAGCGATAAGAGCTGGTATTTAATCCATAGAGATTAACTCCTGTTCGTCGGAGAAAATTTTAGTCCATCCAGCGACGAGCTTCGTCGTCGTCGACGACGACGAAGGGAGAGAACTGTCAGAGGGTGGCGGAGGAGTGGCGCTGGTACCGGTGAAATGCGATAAAGTTGGCGTAGAGGTAATTTGAGTATAAAGTTTTATTCGCAATAATTTAGCCGCGCGTGGAAACGGGGGTTGGTGGAATATAGAAGAGAGAGAGAGAGAGAGAAGGAGGGTTGGAAAGGGAAGGTAGTAGGAAGGTTGCAGAGGTGCTCGCCCCCCGGGAAGCGTGCAAGAGCTTGGGTCATATATTTGATGGGATACTTGGCATAAAGTCGCGCATAAAAGTAATGCCAACATTAAAGTTTGTGGTTCCAGAGCCGTGGCACGGCTGAACCTCATCCTCTGCCACCGAACTATGCTGCTACTACTCTCGGAACGTCTCTGCGATTTTACGTTGGTCCAGGGAAGGTAGGCGACCGGGGAACGTCTTAAAGTATCGACCTACGTTGCTACCAGCCGTTATGCATCATACGTCATGGCTCGCGTTCGTCTGTAATAGACTTCATCCCCTCTAGGATCCGGAGGATGGTCTGTTTTATGCGATTCTAACGTCAAAGAAAACAATCGTGGATATTACAGCGGCGAATCAATTTCTTGGAATGTATACAGAGTATACTGAAATCGACGTGGTCAAGAATCAGCAGAAGGAAGAAAATAGTTTTATATGAAGAGATAAATGGAAAATATAGGATGAAATTTTTTCATACGAGCAAATTAGCTTGAAAAATTTGTTTCTTAAAATTCATGATTTCTTATCGTATCGAATATATTGCATATATATATATATATATATGGAGTGTAACTGATGGTACAAATAAGAAGTGGATTTCCAATTAGGTAGAAGCATAATACAGAAATATTAGTTTTTGGAGAAATTAACATTTAGCAGGAAAATATTTCAGAGGAATTTTCTACCACTAATTACATCTTGTATGCTCGTAATATCCAATACGATTATAAATAACTAATTTAAGCATCAATTGCTATTTCAATATCAGATGAATCACTTAAGTATCCGTTTATTTGTTTAAACGCAATTTAGACGATATTCGAACGATATCCAGAAACTTGAAACGAGAGCTATGAAAAGTTGAATTCGCAGAGGCGATTGGTGGCACTTCGGGGTAGATAGTCGAGCAGTTTAGTTCAGGAGTGGCCGTTGGGGAACGATCTGATGGCGCCAGGGGAGGCATAGCTTCTTCCCACGTGGCACCCTCGACACGCTCTACCCTCATAATTCTGCTCGGCCTTCCTCCAGGCGCCACCTCTTGCTTCTCCAAGGCGTCGTAGTCGTAAGAGCAACGAGGAACATCGTGGGGAAGCCAGAAGGACGGAGTGAATCCGCTCCTTGTTCGCCACCGCGAAGGATTGGCAAGCTTCTATACCCATTCCCCCTCGTGAATGGAAACCGCCATGTGATTTTCCAGCAACGACAGTTTTACCCTCTTTCTTACATCCACGGTGGGGCTACAAAGTCACTTCGAAGAGAAGTTATTCATAAACCGAGAAAATATCTGATTGGATTAATCGACCTACATCTTATGTTGAGATACGCAAGAGGATTTCGAAGATATGCAAAATGTATCGAATAAAAAGTGTACTACTGAAAGGGTAAAGGTTGATCGAAATTTTCTGGGACGAAGAATGAAAAAGGTTATTCGAAATTTGATAAAAGAATATCTGATTAGATCGACCTATATATTGCATCGAGGCAGAAAACGAATCAATTCGATTCGGCACGTGTACGATTTTACGAAAATCTTCCTGACTGGGAAATCTTTTATCAAGATCTTTCAACAATACTATCCGGTTAAATGTCAATCGGTCAAGAGCGTAAAACGAAATGAAAGATCACGTAAGACAGGAACGATTTTTGTTTCATAGAATAGGAAAGAAAGTTGAATGATTAAACGAAATACGAAAAATCCGGAAGAAGACTAAACCGAAGGACGAAGAGAGAAAAGACTAAAAAGGGAAAGACATTGTCCTAACGACAGAACGTTGGGGTTTCGTACGAACTTTATTCCCATCCGCTGCTCGATTTTCCCGTCGACATCCAACCATAAAGGACTGTCGGCTAGCTTCAACCATTCTCCCTGTTTCCCTATCGAATCAATACGCTCTTGCTCCTTTTAAACAATTTTCTCTTGCCTGCAGCTCACGCAGAACCGAGAAATAGAATTTTCGCTGAAAAATCGACGAAAAATCGTAATTTAAACGAAGAAAGAACAGTTAAACAGTCCGTGTGCTCGGAGTAAATTTCGAATAAATTTCGCGGAGTTATATAAATCATACAAGCTGCGTCTGTAGGGAATCGTTAACGGTCGTTGATACTTATAAATGCATCGATAGCGAACAAAACCGTAGCGAACCCGATGCTAATTAGAAGATAGGAAACGGCTCGTGCACGCCTGTGAGTTTCAGCTCAAAAAGCTGCCGTTTATTTGGCTCTCGAAACGCAGCGTGTGGCAACGGTTCGCACCATCTGTACGCCGATAAAATCTGCACCTGTTGTACGGACGCTTTGGCGTCGTAGCATTTATTAGATCGTCGATCGCGCTCATTATACCACCGGCCCTCTCGTTGTGTTTTGCCGCGTTTCACGGAACACACACGATCCACGATTTCCATCGTTCCTTGCATCGGTCGTTTCGTTTCTGGCTAAATCAAAGCCCCTCGAAGCTCTGGTAATTAAAACACGAACCGACTATTAACGTCCTGTTGCAATACGGCTATTGTTCCTTTTATAATACGATGTTTGGTGGAAAAGAGCGGAAAGAGAATAGAAAGAGCATGGTAAAAGTAGATGAAGATATCGAGGCTCTTTTACGCAATACTTTAGCAATTGTTAAATTGTTGGCTAGTATAAATTATATCCTAATAACTCGGGACCAACTTGATTCTGGCAACCAGATTTTTTGTAACTGAACGCGCGTTAGACGTTTTAAGATTCGAACAGCTGGCGATCAACCGAAGGGGAATAACCCAAATATCTGATCGTTGGGAAATTTTATAAAATATACACTTTCCATTTCCTTATCTTCTCCACCATAAGTACATCTTCGCAAACGTATCTACACGTCCGTCGATCAGAACATACCCAATTAAAACAACATATGCCCATTTGTAACAATTAATCAGACAAACATTACAGAAGCTCTGATCATATCCGCAAACTGGAGAAAATTGAACTTAGAGAAGATTGATTTGTTTCTCGCGATTTTAATTGCGACATTCTTCGAATCATTCGACAAATAAAATAATCGCAAAACGATCTTAATTCGCCATAAATCTTGTACCATAGTCCTTAAGTAGGTACTTTTAATGTTCGATATCAAATCAACAAATTTACTATACAGATATTGGTACTATATGGATATTGGTATGAGAAGATGAATCGTAATATAAACCGAAGCTCTTGTACAAATTTGGTATAGAGATATCAGAGTTGGAAGGTTGAACGATTTAGGATCGTTGCTCCCGGCGTCACCCCAGAGTCTAGCCCTGATAAGGATCGTTGCTAATTGTTGCGAATTGGCGAAGGTGGCGAACGAACCAGGGAGATCGGGCAACAGGTGTCATCTGATTGATCGCCGTAGCTCGCACCCCCACGATTACCTAGCCCACAAACACATCCACGCCAGAAACGAACGACTTAATGTCGATCCATTACGCGCTCGCCCATTACCGCGCGAAACCGCTGACCTATTATACGCGAAAACCTTTCGACTAATACTACTCCTACTCGACACTAGCACGATCGTGAATCAATCGACATATGCTTGTCACACCTTCAAAGGGATGATAACCATATTTTGCAATTCCCCAGTTCCGTTTATGCCGATCAACTTTACTTATACAAAGATCACCGTAACTAAGCTTCCCCAAACTAATCTCCTGACTTTAAAATCATCATCGACGTCTCTTGCAGCTTCCAAACCTAAGTAAATCTATACAAATCCACACCAAATCTAAACGGTATTGTTCAAACAACTAAATCAATAAAATAACCACACTTTTTAACCGTTATGAAAAATCAATTAAAGCGAGCAAAAAGCTTATTAAAAAGCGCAATTAGCCGATCAACCCTCGCCGAACAGAACTTCCAAAGCTCGACCACCCTTACTTGATCATCATAGAGAAGCTTCTACCAGCTTCCAAAGCGGTTTAACTAGCGGTACGCGATCACTTCCGTTCGTCGTGAACATGGTGAAGCCTGAGAGGGCGTAGTCGCTGAACGATCGACGCCTGTAGCGAACGATCTTCGCGGCAGCTTCTTCCGTGAACCGGGCTACCTAGGTACAACCGGCACGCGGCGAGATTAACAACGTTACGCCGTGAATATTCGCCAGGATAATTGATACCGACGTCGTAGGACTGGCTGACCATTGAAACCGGACGCATAATATATCATGGATAATAAGCAGTCGGTGCACGGCCGGATGGTGGGTCGGAAGGGCGGGAAGAGGAGTTGGGGAGGAGGCACGGGACTTCGTTATAGCTCTGTCTGATGTCTACGGACTCCTTGATGCGATTATGATACGCGACCGTTCCGCAGAGTCACGTAGCTATTCTATATCGAAGGTGGAGGCGCTCTGACATGCCTGTCCGGAACAATGGCGAACGACACGCGTTACTTCCGTTGTTGTGTGTTGGTTCACGAATACCAACGTAGAACGGTGGAATGACAGAGTCGTGTATCGTGGAAGCGAGTGCTGATGCGCGTTCGAGCGATCGCGGTAGGTAGAGAGAATGATCGTGCGCGAAGTGACCCGCGTAATCGTAATTAATCATCCGCAACTGTGAGCTAGGAAGACCGGTATCTGTTAGTTTCTAGTTATACGAGGGAAAATGTGCGCACGAGAAAATGTGAGATGCACGCTGTCGCTCGAAACCTCGATTTATCATTTTCCAATTCTAATAGAACGGTACATATGTAACGTGTATCGGTAGTTTAATTCTTGCATTTTTGTATTCAAATATTCGATACGTATTTTTTGAAAACATGTTACGAGTACTTGTATCGTAACGAGTACTTAATCGTGTTTTCATTATCTCTGACATATACTGACAAATAATTTTCATCAGAAAGCAATCTCTATAAAGCGACCGTATTTATTTAAATAAAGCTTATATGCCTTAATCACACGTATAGTTTTACTTTTTAAGATATTAAGATCGTTTCTTAAGACCTTCAGACTGCGTTAACTTTGCAATGAAATTTTGTACCATCTTATTTGAATAAAAATAGCCGTATCGAGAACTCTACGAAGACTTCTTCTATAAGTAACTACAGATACAGAGTATCTGACAAATTAATTCTCAAACATTTAATAGAAAAATCCCAGAGAATATATAATACAAAAAGATCTCACCCCTTTCAATGCAACCACTCTCTTACTGCAAATGTTTCGGAGAATTCGATTCGTTGAATCTAAACCGACCAAGTCACGCCTAATACCCGTTTCCATTACTCGGTACAACGTAGTTAAAACCGCGAAGACCAAGCTGATCGCGGTTATTTTAATGAACAAGTGTAACACTATACACTATGCTGGACTCCATTGTCCGCAGAATTGTGAGGAACAAAGCGGCGGAGAAGGCGAAGCACGCGCATCAACAACAGCAGGCGCAGCAGCAGCAAGGTCAGCAGCAAGGTCAGCCAGGATCAGGTGGTTCCGTGTCGGTGATAGCCCATGCACCTGCCACTGCAGCGGGTCACCCAGCAGCAACCGCTCCCAACGCTTACAGCATCAGTGGCATCCTGGGAATCCCGACGCACCATCAGGACCCCAATGGCAACAGCATCAAGAGAAAACGCACCGACGACGGTGAGTCATTGAATTCTTCGATGTCGATGATCCCTCGACCCGCGATTACTCTTACGATACCACCGTGATCATTCTCGCGATCCAAGTAATTCGAAAGCCAATCCCATTACGCCTCTGTTCATGAGTATTTCAGCATTCAGGTAATAATTAGGTAAATTTGTAAAATGATTACCTACGTTTGTTTAGGTAATATTTAGATTCGGATAATCTATTAAATATACTATTTCTACTATAATTTATTACATACCACATAATATTTCACACAAGGTGTAAATAATGTTTGGGTATTTGAATCATCAGAGATTATAAAACTTAAATCAAAATGTCATCAGACATTCACCAAATGGAATACGCGATGTCATTAGTCCTATGACTCTTGCAAATAATATTTACAAATTTTTGTTCTTTGGGTATCTATCTCGTACGAATACAAACTTCGATCCTATTTTAATTGTCTCTAATAATCTGAGTTACGGTTGATGTATAAAAAATATAACAATTATTCGAATTATCACGTTCTGTGTTAGATCAACAGTTATCGTAGTATTTATAAACAGAAATGTACCTATCGCATGAATCAAACGTGGCGTAGTATTCGAAAAACAGAAGAATAATCGTAGTGACGGTACCCGGGGAGAAAAAGAAACGGTGGACGAGCTTATGTAAACGTCAGATCGGATCGCAGAAGGCGTCGCGGCTACATTTCACTCGCGACTGTTGCCCAGGGGGTTATATAAGGCCGAGCAAGAAAGGAGATATCGCTTAGATCGACGTTACAGCCGAGTAAATCGGCACGAGTTTCGCCGGAGCCCCTCGGAACACCGAACAATGGAGAAGTCGGTGTGCTTCGCGAAGACGATGATACCGCAGTGACGTTACATCGCTTGTCCCGCTCAATTTGTAAGCTCCCATTGTCTGCACTCCCCGCAAAACTCGAATTTTCGTCACCTTATTTGGTATCATGCAAAAGGGTTTGTGGATCGTCGTCTTCTACAAGTTTGCAACGGAAACAGGGACGAATATAACGGAAACTTTTCAATTCTCTTCTCGAATCGCGTACAATTTATTTTTTATTTCGGTAAATAGCCACAGATTTTATCATAGTCTTAAAATATCAAACCAATGTAATATCCATCATCTGATATCGTGATTATCTGATTCAATAACATATAATTTCAAATGGCTTGTGCGTTATTGTTCGCAATAAATTCGGGTTACAACATCCTTTTATTTTCAACTAAATTTTTTAGAGAGACAAATATTCAGCATTTATTTGATCCAAGTAAGAATCATTTTTCTATGAAAATGCTATTAATCCGTTTCCTAATCTCGGTCCCAACCGACGATCTGAATATTTCGTAAAAGTCTCACGTTTCGTTTTAATTTAACTCGACAGACTAATCGTAGATCGAATTATTAATTTACTCTTTTGGATTTTAAATAAGAATCTCGATTTTAAAGACGAGAGAATCTGTATGATTGATTAAATACTTAAATTTAATCTTCGAATTTAAATCTTCGATCTCGGATCTAATTTCGACTACCAGTTACAAACATATCCAAACATATCCCGACCTTAATCAAACTAGATACAGTTAACGATCGAACGATTTCGAGTGTCGCCACGACCCGACCAAGATTAGCTACACAAACGCACACACATACTCACACATGGGGAGTATCAGTCAAACGTCGAGCAGCACGTGCTGCGATTCATTCTGCTGTCATTGCGTGAATAACGCGTCCCGAAATATTCTCGACACGTGCCACTCGACACGTGGCCGACGTGGCTTCAGCCCGAAGACTAACTCCGAACCCGAGTTTTGTACTCGTACACTAATCCCGGTGCAATTCGCTGCTCGTTGCTCGGAGAGGTGCGAACAGAAATCGCCGCTAGCGGTCCACTTCTTTTCCGGTCCGAATCGAATCGTCCCAACCCCTTTAAATCGTTCCACCCCTTCGTTGTTTCTCATGATCCGCCACTAATCATCGTCGCATCGTGTTCTTTACAAAATGTAGACTCGTATTTTGGAAGTGGAAGTCAGGTTTTAGGCGTTTTACAACCTTTGGAAAATTGTTGAGTACATTTGGAGGAAGTTATAGCTAGACCGTGGACGTTTATGCGTTTGTGAAAGTTTCGAAGGTGCGACAATGCACAGAACACACACAATACACATTGGAAATATAATTATTGTAAAAACACTTTTTATAATAATATTTAGCGAATGAAGCAAACCTCTAGCGAGGTCTAGGAAATCTAGGAAAATTATAGAACACTTATGGGAAACTTTGTTAAGTTGTACACTTAGTTTTTGTGTCAAATGACAACAATCTTTCGTCGGTATGGTAAAAATTCGTGCATGAAATATAGTCGAGGCCAAAAATGATTCAAATTGTCCATGCAGAGTTAAAACCAAAATTCCACGCATTGGGGTCGAACCAACCTTCAACCTGCACAGATATTTACCTAATTTTTCTGAAAAGTAAGAGTGGCAAAAACAAAAACAAAAGAGGCTACGAGAAAAGCATTGACGTTCCCTCGATGAAAAATCCCGTGGACGCGTTTCACACGGTGTATACAGAGATAGACGTATCGATTCGTACATCGCGAGGCTCGCGCAGGGATGCCGATGGTACGCGAGTAATTTGATATAATCGGATTATGAGAGCAGCGATATGCGGTCGCAAAAGTGGTCGCATCCGCGGTGAGAGCACTCAGTGTTTTGTGGCCGGCCGAGGGTACGCGTATTAGATTATAAACTTCACAGACCACAGCGGCTTCTATCCCTAGGCAACGACACATTAGTCTCCCTGTCCTCCGGGGAGATCATCGGCGTTATTCTCGCGAGCCTGCGCCTCTTAACCGGCTGGAATTTCAACGAGCACTGCCGCGATCTGCGGTGAATCCTCGTGCGCGATACGTTTTGTGTCTCAGCGTGTAACAAAAAGGGCTATGTCGTTAGAACTAAGCTAAGGAATATCAGTCGCGACATGTGAAATAAATCGGCGTTTAGGTTTTTTTCTTGGTAAAGGATCGGTAAACCACAAATTTGTATTCCTTTTTGCGTCAAGTAAATCGATGGTATCGGTAGGCTCAATTTGTGGACATTCTACGTTTATTTGTACAAGACGCGCCTGATACGATGATACGAACGGTATGAAAGGAATCTTCGTGTTTCAGGCGAAGTGGAATTCTCTGATTCCAATTTAACCGTTTCGGTACACGTGTATTATACGTGGAATGCGGAGACTTCCGTCTTTTGACGGATACTTGTCAGATGCAGTGGAAGATCGAGGAGGGAAAATGAGTGTAATAAATGTGATAAAATCGTTGCGTCGTTCTTGCTGTTTTTCAAACTACTTACAAGTATTAACAATTCGTTATCTTCGACGAACAATTCTATGGTAGAATTTGTAATTGTTTTTCCGAAAGGAATAAAATTCTTTTTGCATGATCTGGAGATTCGATTTACGAGAAACTCTATTCAAATCCGTGACTAGAATATTATTAACTTTTAATATACCATCGAATGGTCACGAGAATACTCGCATATTTGTAGATACATTAATCTGCAATTATCTAATTATTGAAATATTCAAACCCACGTAATCTGCAAATAGTGATGTCGAAATTTATTCACTCCTGAAGATATCTCGTAACTATGCTACCTTATACTATAAGATAGCCAATCAACGATATGTTAATTTCCGACTACAATTCTAGACGTATTAGAGAAATGTTAGAAACCGAATTTCGAATCGAAGGTCCCGCGATCAGCTTGATCATGTATCGACAGCGTTATTTATGCGTTCGATAGAGTAGCTAAGACGTGTACTCGAATCGAAGAATCCCGGGGGCTTATTACGAATTTACGAAACAACCTCTCGAGGGAAGCATTGCAATCTATCGGGGCTGTTTGTTGTCGCGTTACATCTGCGCGCTTTTGCCCCATACAGAAATCCAAAAGGCCGTCGTTGTCCCACCCTATATTCGTGGCGTAGGGGACAGCACACCGGGACCAGATTCACCCCAGAGTCCATTATTACCCGTGTATTGTATTGCTTAACATTGACTCAATTGCTTTCGAATAACGCGGCCCTGGTCTCTCGCTCGCGCGTACGCTTTTGCCCTCCACGGGCATCAATCGAATTATTCGATTTACTGCTCTTTTCGGGGGGAGAAACGCTGACCTTCCTTCCGCCATAACTCAACCACTGTCAAATCTGTCAAGGACCAGTGACCGTAATTTTGCAGAAGTTACAAGAATTTGCATTAGACAGCATAACCGGCCGGCGGGCGTAGCTATCGATGAATTTATGGCATCGGCCCGATAGAACCTAAACCGCTGCAAGATTTGCCATTCTCTTCGTAAATATTTAGAAATTTAAGAACGCTGGATTCATCGAACGTTAAATACTCGTTAAAGACGCTCTATCGACGGATTTGTTCGTTATTATCCCCTTTTCCCATTTCGTTCTTACGTTCCAGCGAATAACCGAGATCTATTTTAAACGAATTCCCGAACACGTCTACCCTAAACTCTAATGAAATCCAGAAACGTTACACGAAAACCAGGGTCCGCGGCGGGAGCATAGAACGTAGTGGTAGAAAGAGAGAGAAATGGCAGACGATTAACTCGGCCGATCGAATCGTAAAATTCAAGCAAGTTCATGGAAGCCCACGGTACCGGTGTGCCGTGTTTGAAATGGGGGTTTTATAGCGGTCCAGGAACAAACCCTGCCGGTCGAATGGTCGGGACCGTCGGCCGGCCGGACAATCACAACTTGACAGGGAGGTTTAACGAGCCCTATGCTACGTACTCCACCCATCTACCCTCGGATGGTCATTTAATTATTCGAGATACCCGAACGTTGGACCATCTACCCCCACCAAACGTATACCTCGTCTGTTTTCCCTCCCCTTCTACACAGGCTGAAATCGTTGGTTAGTTTCATCCTCCTTCCATGTCCGCCACCCCCGCGGTCCAACACTAAAAGGGTATAACGGTATATGTCCGACCACCCCTTCGCCAATCCACCCACCGATGTACCGGCACTCGTCCCACGTGCTTGTTTCTATATTAAACCGACGGGATGGCCGGGAGATAATAAAGACATATAATGGAATCGAAATTGTTTCTCTATCTATCAATGCCATACACCGTCTCTATGCGCCACCGTTCAACCCGTCCGACAGATTCAATTTAGTTTCGCGTGGCCACGTTTAATTTGTGTCTTGATTCGTGGGTAATACGCGGACCACATATGCTCCCTGACGTAGATAGCCCAATGGGATGGCGTTGGTAGATGCAGAGGCTAATGTAGAGTATTCGTTCGCTGGCCCGATTATCGCGTCCCATTGCGAATACGACAACCACACGGCTAGCTTCTATGATTTCGTTATAGCAATAGTATCGCGTGCCACGATACGTAGCATCCATGACGAGGATGGTTGAACACAGAGACCGCAATGCAGATGGTTTTCGGTTTTGATTGCAGACGACAACCGAGACCTGAGTGATCATCCCGAGGATGACCTGAAGAGACAGAGAACCAACTACAACGGCGACCAATTATACTCGAACGTATGTATCTATAATTCCATATCTGCTATCCTTTCCTTCTTTCTTTCTCTGTGCCCATTAAATCAGCAAACTATCTAGAAGCATCGGGCAAGAAAGAATCAGGAAGGTAGCTTAACACCTAAGTCAATCCCTCGCGTTTCTTGCGAACAAGTAGCCCGTTCTCCTCGACACTCGAACTTTGCCTGGAGCATCCGGCTTCTGTTGCAGCTATGGTCGAGTAAATGGAGCATCAAGGACGAACACAAGCTCCTGAGTGAGCTTGGAGGCGGCGGAGGCGGCGGTGCAAGCGGCGGCGGTACGAACGGCACTGGAACTGGCGGAGGTGGCGGCGGCGGCGGAGGTGGTAGCGGAGGTAGTAGCGGTGGAGGCGGAGGTGGCGGTGGTGGAGGTTACTACGAACACGGAGGATTCCCCGGGAACGCGATTGCCACCTCCGCCGAGCTGTACGACTCCCTGGGCACGATCAGCACGATGACGCAAGCGCAAACGCCCCATCTCTACACCCCGCCCATAGGGGGCACCATAGGTGAGCGACTCGTTCTTTCTCTGTTCAACATCCTGCACACCCTCCTTTCTTCTCTCACCCCTCTCTCCACCTTTTCGCACAAAATCCCGGACAGTGTGTGCACCACAACCTCTTGTATATAATACCCCCGTGTACCAAGCCCCTTTCCTAGTCGACCTAGCAAACCACCATCATCGTCCCTTCCTTCATCGTTCGCTGGCCTCTCATTCTCCTCTCTCTCTCTCTCTCTCTTTCTCTCTCTCTCTCTCTTTCTCTCTGTCTATCTCTCCTCCCTCCTCCTTCTTCGACAATATTCCTTCTCTCCATTTGCCCACCTCTTCCATACCTTCCTCATCCTCCAACCTCCCTTTACGTCCCTTTACATCCCTCTCTTCCCTTTACGCTTATTATTGCGGCTTACGTCTTGCTTTGCATACCCATATCGCCTAAATACATGGCTTTAATAATGCATGAGCTGTGCTGAGCAGCGGCTACGGTGCTAGAAGAGGTGGCAGAACGATCCATTCGGTGGTCTCTCTCTTTCTCTCCTTAATGTTATCTTGGCTTAAGGGTATATCTCTAGGTCTCTCTTACCACACTCACTATCCACCTAATCTCGTCTCTTTCGACTCTTTTCGAACCACTTTCGCTTGCGACACCTGCAACTACACCGCGTAGGCTGGTGACAGGGAATCCTGTTCGTACCTTCTCTTTTCTTCAGTTTCTTGTATTTTTTTCTTCTTTCGAATCTGTCGAAACTAGACGCCGCTGGTCTATCGAGTTCGAGACACTTGATCGTCGGACTCTTTAACCGTCCTTTCGTCTAGTCTCTTTCGCTCTGTGCTCCTTTTCTCTCGTTTCTGTCTTCCTTGCGCCGTTTAACGGCGGTCGATCAACGGCGGAGCGTACTGCTTCGAAACGCTATTGAAAAGCAACCATAGACGATGTTCTCTCTCTCTCTCTCTCTCTCTCTCTCTGTACGCACCAATATTAAACGAGTTGCACACATACGTGTATACACATACGGTAAAGACGAAACGAACTTTCTCCGGGTGGCACGTGTTGCGAGCAACTCGGTCACGCCGGCCGCGGAACTCTTTCGGTCGGTGCTTTTCGGATTGGACGAAGCGAGCCGTGTAACGGCCGCTTCATCTCATGAAATTCAATCGAGGATCTTCGCCGCGGAGATCGAAGAATTTTTGAAGGACGACGCGACCGGGCCAAGTCGATTGCACGGCTTGCTGGCTCTCGCCGTTAATATGTACGAGCCGGACGTATCGATGGTACCAGATCTCTTGATCTGGAGTTCGCGGAAACCGGCTCTCGCCCCTCAACACGACTGTTCGAAAGCGTATTTGGAGGGCGTGACAACGACCATCTAAATCGTTTAGTGTCTCGTTACGATAATTTCACTGGAAACCTAAACGTTCGTTCGTTGCACGTTGTATACACACCAACCGACTGTAAAATTTCGACGAAACGTAGTGCAGAACGAGATCGAGAATTTATATTAGAGGATGCTTTCACGAAAATCACGCGTGACATTCGTCGTTCCGCCTTGATCGCCAGCCAACGATACGAAAATCGCAAATAACGGAAAAATGGGGATCCCTTAATAGCAGGTGGTACTTTGACGCCGCTCGCGCCACTGACGATGCAAGAACTAAAATTGAGCCAAACATTGGACGGGGCTAACATGTCTCCTTACCACACTACCGGTGAGTTCGCCACCTCTTTAGTTTTCTTACGGTTCTAGTCCGGTGTCACACCTTGTGAGTCACTCAAAAAACGTGCGATTTAAATCAATTTAAATCGCTTCGGAAATATTCGTGTCTCTCGACTAATAATATACTACATATGTCATTCTCTTTTTTGTTCTTTTTCCTATTTATTTTTTTCCCTTTTCAAGTGTATATGGAATCGTGAATATTGATTCAACTAAAAAGATATTCGTCCTTAATTATCCTATCCTTTGGATCCTTTGGAGTTTTAAACAAAACTCCTACGCTAAATATCCAAAGAACATTCTTCGCGTTCCCCTTGCTCTCTGTAACCGGACGTTTCCTTACGTAGAAACGTTCCGAGAAAGTCGAGAAGATCCATAATGTACAGAACGTAATTGCACCCATTTTCCCTTGTCAAGAAATCGCATGTAGACAATTACGGCCTCGTCCGAGCCACCACTCTCTATAAGAAAGTGTTCGTGCTGTGTACGTTGGTCCGTTTTGCCGGAATAATTTCCATGTAACTATCGTGTCCTATGACCGCTCATCATCCCCACCTTCTCTAGACCTATTACTTACTACAGAGACAATTTAATTAAGCTTTAGACGTAAGGCGCTGATCGTTAGCTAGTGCTTGACTCGAATGTCGTGTTGTGTTGTGCATGGCCATAGCAGAGAGCAGTACCGTCGCAGTGTCGTATGTAGGGGTGGGGGCCGGCGGGGGCGAGCAGAGTCCTCCGATTTCGTTGCAGAACGAGACAAACGCCACCCCCGCGGCCCCCAACACCCCCGGAGGGGATCCCGGACTGACGGTCTTGCAGCCGCCAGTTTCTCAACCCCAGGTAGCATCTGCGATACCGCCCTACTCAACGATGCTTCCCAGTTTCGGACACTACGCCACCGGTGAGTACCGAACATAAACCACTTTCTCTCATCCTTTGCTCTCGTTTTCGTTATCGACGGTAAAAAAAGAAACAAAAATGTCCGTATCCATGCGGAAGGTAAGTTAGGGTTCGCCCTTATAGCGCCCTGACTTATCGACCTAGCAGTTAAAATTAGACAACTACGCGGATAAATGGCCAATCATTGCCAACGTGTGTTAATTTACTCTTTGGATACTTTCCCCTTTACGAACTAAGCGAGGAAACGCAAATGGAATCGAGAATGTAAATCGCTTATCCTACGACTAGAGTTAAGAATAAAGAATTCTTTTTGTTTGGTCGATAGGGGTTTAAGTTACCGTCTAACGTGATTGCAATCGATATTTGTTTAGGTGGTGGTGACTATGCATACAGTGCAGCATACTCTCAATACTCGAGCGCACCATATAGCGGCTACGGTTATGGAGCAGCGACAAGCGGGTTGCTCAGTAAGTAAACAGTGAGTATGAGTACCGATTAGATTAGGGTCAACGAAATGTCAAAGTACTAACTCATTGACAGGCTATATCGGTGTCGATGAAACGGATTATTCGAATAACTACGCGAATGCCTGCCATACATATTTTGCGTGCATTATGGAAGAAAAACGGTCTGGCACAATCGGATCTAACTTTCTAAAACTGAAGAAACCCACCGTTATTTTATTACGTTTCAAGATATCGCGGATAAGATCAGGCTGCAAAAAGCTCGCGGAATCGTGGACAGGCCGGTTTCAAAGTAGCCACGACTCAATGCTCGCCTTTCATAACGGACGATTGCTGGCACTTCATAGATCGCGATATATAACTCTGAGTGAAATGCCTGACTATGCATATTCGGTGCATAAGAATGGTTGGAATAATAAACAATTTTTTATCGGACATGCGATACGTTCCTAGTTCGTTTCTAGTACGTGATGTAACACGTGCGCCGTATTCGACACCGTAGAATCGAAGTTTCGCGTACCTCGACTTTTCCCCTTTCTAGAACGTTATTTCGCAATTTCGTCGCGCTCGTAACTAACCTAAAATGGTTATCCCGTGAAGAATGGAAATTGGCTCGCGCTTCGTGCGAGCTAACAACGTCCAGTTGTATTTTAGGTTCCTATTCTTTGTCCAAAATGAATTAACTCGAAGTTGTTAAACGTAATCTCAACTATAATCTTTACCGAGTAAGACTATGGATACAATGAAAGCGTGTTTTGACGAACTATCATTGTGAATATGACAGAGCATTCAAACGTGTATACATATGTATACAGTTTCTACAGAAAGTGTTTACATATTCCATTTTTATAGAACCAAATTTTCGTAGTCATGTGAATGTGCTACTTAATCATACGAAATTGACTAACTAGCGTGCAAATACTGTTCATAGCCATTGTATATTCTTATCGATATATGTATTTCTCTATATGTATGACTCTAACCACAGTCTCATTTATAATATTCATATTTGCAATTCGAAAAGTGACATGGAGGAAATTAATTTTGGTCAAAGAATAATACGCAAAGTATCATAGCATGCAAAAGTAAAAGCCCTGATGGCAGATGGCTCGATGATATCGGAAAATAAATGACATCTTACTTTGCAGACTCGACGTACTACTACTGTAACGGGGATACGCTGGCGTCTTCCCACACCAATTCGCAGCAGGGCGGCGGATGTAACAACACAGGGCCAGAGAACAGCACGGACGTTGCTAGTCGCTCGCCTTTGGCGGCTACCAGAGCAAGCAGCGGTGCGAGTGCCGCTTCACCGACCGGAAGTGCATGCACCAAGCCGGATCACAATTCCACACCGACGGATCTTTATTTGGCCTGATTAAACGATGGTACAGGAGATCGACTCCAGGCAGAGTGTTTTCCTGGGGTGGGAGGAGCGACCAACGAGTCTAGACGCCATATCACGAGAAACCACGCTGAAATTAAGCAATGATCTCTTTAACTAACTGGTTCAGGAATGAACAACTATGAACCATTATTGTCGAATAAAATCGTTAACACCCGATAACCATGGCGAATTCCCGTTAAAAACAGGAGGAAGTATGGCAAAATGGGCAAACTGTGACCAGATACGCGTTCACGTCAATGCAATATGACATTATTCACGATCGAGTCGCGTGTCACGCTTGAGGATCTCGTATCGATCGATACGAGCGTCGCGAGAGAGATAGAGACTTTTTAAAATTCGCTACGAACACAATAGACGATAATCGAAAACATCAGAAACCATCTTGTGTATACAATAAGGTTACAACGTATGACAGCGCTCAATAGAACAAAACGATCAAACATCGAACGCTGTTACGATTCATCGGATCGATGATAATTGTGGCTAAAAATCGTTGTTAGCAAAACCTTCATCATGGAGTTAAAAACTGTAGCTTCGATGCCGATAACACTGATATTATTTACGATTCCCAAGGGACAGCAACGACTCGACGAGTGTCTGGTCCAGCGACACTAAAACACGATGCTGTCTAGTTACGCGGTCGGGATAACAGATTCGCCCGCATGCGTTACCGACAGTATCGGTACTCATGTAGAGTGCGCATAATCGTAGGTAGTTTAATTTAACGATCCTCAGTTAGTATAATTTCTACACAATGCCCGCGATCGGTCGTCCCTCCAAATGTGCCCGTGCATTGCCGACAAAGATATCGTTGTTAACGATCATCGCGTCACACGAATGTAGTTGGGCACATTTGTTACCGACGGCATTAGAACGTGTACATATATATAAAGTGAAGGAAAAAATTTATATATATATATAGATATATATATATATATATATATATATATATTAACCGTGTAAGACAGACAAAGTCACTGCCTAACACGGCACGTTCTTTCTTCTAATAAGCACGACGACCTTCCCCCACCCCCTATCAACAAACGATATAAGTAATATAGTAGATATAACGGATAAGTTTATTGAGATTTTTAAATCAGGAATCGACGTAACGATCATTACTGTTAAGGATATTATATATATTTTTTGTAGAAACCAAAGACCACAGACGGATTGCCGAAAAACAAGAAATGCGTGCGAATCGCGTAGCTAGTGGCTGAGGCAGAGTTTTATGGCGGTTCGAAAGCGACTTGTAAATTGTAAACGAATACGCGAGTTTGCGAGCGACGTACAGGGTCGACGTAAATGTACAAAACAATGAGGGGAATGCAAATCGTGAAATCGGGAAAGCGTGAAAGGCGAAACGAAGTCGTGCAACGTTCCTCGTCATCGCGGTTGATTTTCTCGCCACCACGAGAGTAACGCTTAATAAGAATAGGATGCAAAAGAAAAGGTTACCTCTTGATTGAAACTGCCATCCTTTGTCGATTATAAATCGTCCATAGGCTTTCACGTGCGTGTAACGAATTTCTTTTCGCGGCACGAATCTTTTTCTTTCTAAACTAAACGACGGACACTTCCGTGACGGCCGGTTGATCACAATTATTCCCGCGTTCCGTCCAACGGCTTCACCATTCTCGCGCACCACTACGGAAATCAAGTTGCTTCCGGCATCGCTTCGAGCGGAACGTTTCGAAAAGAGAAGAAAAAGCACAATCACGGAACCGTAATTAACGTCTGACCATCGGACTTTAATGAGAAGTTACGTGCAATGCAATTTCATTATGATTAACGGGCAAAAATGTTAATTCGCAACCTTAATAAGAAAATTTACGCGCGCATTTCCAGCGCATTTCGATCCACGCATACGATATGGGCCGAGCATGCGCAATAAGTTTAGAAGCGCACACGTGATGCGCGCTATAATTCGAATGTTACTTATTTAATACTCTACATTCTCTTCGTTTTAATTCCGGGATTATACAAACAATTTTTATCCGTCTACGAAGATAATTATACGTTGTCCCTTCCATTTCATGGAAATTGGAAGTAGTGCAATCAACATGACAAAATATTTTAATTATTCGCATAAAAATGTTATCCGAATATATAAAGGTGATCGTTAATTAAAATGTAGCGTCTCGCTTGAGAAATCCACCATGAAATTGGTTTCATAGCACAATTCTGTTCGCCTCACAGTTATCTCATAATTGACGAATTAGAATTTCTCGAGTGTATTTCGCACGAACGATACGAATTCGATAACTTCGGAATTTCTTGTTATATTTATTATTTTTTATCAACATTTTTTAAATTCCATTTTATTACGATATATTTATTAACGTTTAAGAAACGATTCGTACGGTCTTTCACCTTTTCCATCGTTACTTTTATGTTCGCGTGGTGTCGTTATACGTATACAGTTTATAAAATCGTGACGAAACGATCGAAATGGCAATGTCGATCCCAAGCGTGCTCGCAACCAATTGTCAGATCGTTCATCGATCCGAGCGTCGGACGAACAACTTATTCGATTTATCTCGTTCGACTTGGTCACTTTATTCTGTCGATCGTCCAAACTATAGGTAAAAAATGACAAATCCACCGTGATTTCAAAAATCGATATTTCTTCTTTCCTTGCTACTTGCGTTTTTTAGGTGTACAGCACGCCTGTGAGTTTATGTTCCGCCGCGTTTGTCATAAGGATGGAGAATCTGTAAATACGATCTCTGATTGCTGAATAATTGCTATTTATAAATTGTCGTATCGTAGCGTTTCGTGTCCTAAAATCGTGTACAGGAAGAACCATGGGTATCGAAATCGGCAAGTCGAAGTGAAGGTGAAAGAGAAATAGAACGAGATGGAAAGAGAGAAGGAGAAAGAAATTGCGATGCCGTTAGTATTTCGAGGCTGCAACAAATTCGAGTATTACATTGTTTCATAAATTGCGATATGCCTGCCAACAGAGTGAAACAAGCTTTCTTTCGTTTATTCTCGTTTCACGTCTAGCGTTTTAAAGATACTTCCTGTACACAGCACACAATCGCAGGGTCGAAGATCGGCCAGGTGAATTTGATCTGACATTTATTGCGATTTTTATAATTTGTCGGGATTATAATTGATTAATGCGGACTTGACATTGTTAACCTATTATTATTATTGTAACGATGAGATGATTATGAATTTTCTTTTTTATTATTATTATTTTTTATTCTATCTGCTATTATCGCTACTTTTTTCCCCCATTATTCTCATGATTTATTATTATTATTATTATTATTATTCTAATTATTATTATTATACTATTATCATCATTATTATTATACGATTATTTAATGCCTTTTACTATTTATTAATTAGTATCGACGACCTATGTGTAATAAGTTTTGCCAAAGAAATCCGTCGAATGAGAGAGAGAGAGAAAGAGGGATAGAGCAATATCGCGGTAACGTTTCAAAAGAGCAGCTTCCATCGAATGGAAGCGTTTTAAAAAACAAAAAAAAAAAAATGGAAGATGTAGAAAGAGGAAAGCACACGATATGTTAACGTCGAATCGTAAATAGAAGAGGAACAATAAAAAAAAAGAGAAAAGAAAACCGTTGCGTCACGAGAAGAATCATTTTCGCGCAGCGTTCAAACGAAGAGGATGTACCCTCAATAGCAAAATACTTGTGAAATCGAGATTTCGGTTTGGATGCTGCGTCCCGTGGACTTTTTATCCGAATAACAAGCAGTTTTATCTCTTTTCTTTATTATTTTATTTTTTTCCCCTTCATTTCGCTGTCATTTCGTCCCGTGTGATATTCTTGTTCTGTGCGCCGCTCTTGCCGAGTCTCGCTGTTGATACTTGCAAACAAAACTCTGTACATCCTTTTTAAATAAATATGAGGTTTATATGAAATTCGTCTCGTGTTGTCTTCTAGCGAATAAAGAAACTTTTATTAAACGACAATAAGCGTATAAAATTTTGTTGCAACTGTTTCTCTGCAATTAAAGGATATTTTTCCTACCTACAGTAATAAAATTAAAAAGCAAAAGCAAAAGCAAAATTCTTCTACAAAATTTCGTTTTATATCATATTATAGTGACTAAGAAGGTTAGTGAAAGAATTTTAGAATATTGAAAAATAGTTCAGATGTTACAATGAATTAAAATAACCCGATCAATTATGCAAAGCATGCACGAAGCACAAGCTGCCACCTACCTTAATTTGACTACTTTCTGAAAACACCATTATGGGGTAGATATGAACTCTGCATGTCAGACCTGCCTAGCTGCTCGTCGATATAACAGGTAACGGATCATCGAAAGGTGATACAGATATCTTCCTTACCCATTATGAAAAACGTAGACACAAGTTTCATTACATTAGATTTTAAACTGGCATTGTTAAAGTTTTATTTCACTTTATAACTACATATGTAGTAAACAGATATACATTATGCAATATACAACCTTATAAAAAATTAATTATCTTAAGTATACCATACTTTGCAACCACGCATTTCGTAATCGTTACGAAAATATTGTACATAATTCACGCTTAGGCAATCTAAGTGTTCATTATCCATTAAATATAATTACTACGATACAGGTAACGCGATTAGATTAACATTATGTATTACATCGTCATGAAGTCCTCGGGTTTTTCACTTTTTGTAAATGTAACTCTCGGCGCCGCCTCGACCGAAACCTGCAATGCGCAAGAATAAATGTTTCAGCAGAGTCCATCGAGATTGCAGCAAGTAAAAGGAAGGACCAAGAAAAATCCTTTAATTTCATTGAATTATCTTAAACAGATTCACGTATAATTCTCTATGAGTACTAAGAAGTACCATTTGAAATTAAGATCACCATCATCCATCGAGTTCTAAATCATCGAAATGCAAATTGTACCAAGAGACGCGACGTTAAAAAAATTGTGTTAACGCGATTCTAAGAAATCGATACAGAACAGTCAAGGTATAAAAAAATAGAAGGAACTTTAAAAATTACTTTTTAATGACCATTATGGAAACCATGAATTTTAGAACATCCATCGACGTTCACGTATAAATCGAATCTACCAAAAGAGAATAGAATTCACAAAATTCAAAGCAGAATGAGTCCAACAAATAAATCGAATAAGACTTCCAGTAGTTCTGAGTAAACACAAATTCTTCCATCGAATGTTCACTCGTCACTCACCTCCAGGACCAAACAGAGCAGAATAACACGGATGATTACAGTAAGGTTTGCCTTCGTGTTCCGAATGACTACCAGGTGTCAAAGTTTTATTACACTTTTCGCATCGTAAGCAGGAGCCATGCCAGTCCTTTCCCAACGAGGTTTTCCTTTCAGCTGTAACAAACAGAAAAATCGCGTTCGTATAAGCTTCGTTTAATTTGATATTCACGTTTCGTGCCGTATAAGTCGATTGTCCGCTTTCGATGTCACCGATCCACGAATGATTCACCGGGTGAAATGAAAACGGGGAAATAATTACGTTCGATCAGGTCTATTCGCTTGGCCTCAATCCACTTTGCTAAAGCCATGTACGGCTGCGTTCCCGATAAAGAAGCCTGAACGAAGTTTTATCAACCCCTTGACTGACAATAAGTAAACCGGTGCAAACGGTGGTGATTGTCGGCAAACGCGTGGCATTGCATAATAATAAGCGGCGGAATTGGATAACGATTGTCGCACCACGTGTCGCGGAATTGCCGCTTACCACCGATCTATCGTTGCGTAATGCAAAACCTCAAACATTTACGATATTCGTATTATACATGGAACGTTTGAAATTATTTCGTATGTCAACGTTTTTAGTTTCGAAGCATTTCAAGGGAATTCTTATTTCTAAATTTAAAAGATTGGACATTGGAAAAATTCTTAACACACGAGAATTTCTAAGATAAGATAGTTCCACAACTTCAGATGTTTTTGATTTCAGATGTCAGGCCGCGAAATTTCAGATTATCAAACAGGTACGTTGTGAAGTAATTTCAATGTTGTGAAAGATTTGTATAAGAGTGGCAGTGTGTCGAATGGCTTGTGGAAAAATTTCAAAGTTTCGAGCGATTATCAAAGCAACCTGAAGGTTGCCACATAATTTTTAGCGTACAGTAAAGTTTCTGTTATCAAAGCACGTGTTCTTTAAACGTCCTATTATTATATCATTGTATGAAAGTGGCATAGACTGAGAAACAAAAACATTCTATAAACCTACGAACCAAACGAAATCGAGAAATATTCAAAGTATTTCTGAATGCGAAGGAAACCTTCGAGAAACCTTCAAAATCCTCATTATCAACCATTCACTCAGAAGCGAAAGCGTCGAGTAACTTCACGAGCGCGTCATCTAGAAGAGGCACGATCGATCCAAACGTACAATAAGCTGCGCGCTCCGTTTGGAATCCGCTAACGCGCTTTCCCTCGACGATCGGAACACAGAATTATCCCCAGGCGGGACCCGAGTCGTCGCGAGCTTCGCCGCCGACTGCTCCATTAGCAATTTCGTAATTATAAAATTGAATGGCTAATTCCCGGCGGAGACGTTCCGTGAACGCGTTCCATTCAGCGAAGGCGCGAACTCGAGGCGTCCTGTACGCCTTCGCCATGATAAAGCGCGACAGCCACGCCGCTTTACAAAATATCCGCGCTGCATTGTCGCGCGACGAATTCCCACGTGCGAGCGAGTACGCGCGAATTATACGCCTTTCCGGGATTTCTCTTGGAGTGCAAGGGGCGACGTCGCGCGACTAATGGCTAAAGGTGATGTCGACGACGCGAACAAGGAGCCAGCGACACGGCCGAGCGCTTTTGTCGCGCGTCATCGCGCAGAAACGCGGCTGATTAATCGAAAAGGGCGTCGATCCCACGAGCCGAGAAGAGAAAGAAGAGGAGGAAATACGTTTATTATCGGGGGCCGACAGGATTGAGAAAGACTTCGAGTAGCACGATTTTCTTTCCGAAATGTCGCTGTGCAGCTTTCAACGATCGCGTCGATCATGCGTACGGTTGCGTGGCGACCCAGTATCCAGACGAATACGAGCGAACGTAACAAGGATGAAGCTGACTGGTAGCATCAACAATACCTTGTAACGACGAAGTATCGCGTTAGCCGAACCTCTCGAAACACGGATAAAGAAAGCAGCGTGCATTTTCTATCAGGCTGGTGTGGTTCTTGCGTTTGTTTGACGCTCGTACGCGGTTCGGATCTCGGTTGACAAAAGGCCGCGAAATCAGAGGAGCGAGTGTAGCCTTTTTTTCCTTCGGTGCACCGCGCTGCGTCATACCATTACGACATATCAAACCTCACGGGGAAGACAAAAAAGCCACGGACCGGTGGCGGCCCGGTGGTTGGCATTCAAACGTTCCTCCGCGTCTAAGGAGGAGCACAAAGGACGGTGGTGCCAGCGAGGGGAATTGGAAAATGACGAGGAGCGGAGAGACACGGGAACGGGTCTAAAGGGGTCGACGTCGGGAACCAACGTAGGCAAAGGGGGGGAGAGGGTTCGTAAAGAGGGTGCGAGGGGGGTAGGACAGGCCGCGATGTAGACGAGGAGAGAGAGAGAGAGGGGGGGGCGGAAGAGGCGAAAGAGCGAGAGAAAAGGGGGAAGGTTGCGTTGGAGGAGAAGGACGAAGAGCGAGTAGGAGCGAGGAGGAGCGAGAAAGACGGAGGAACGGGCAGCTTGCTCGCAGAATGGTACACGGATGAAGGAAAGAGAGGCTGTGGAGCAAGAAGGGTACGCATAAAGGGCCATTAGTTAATTAACTCCTAATTATCTGGCGGCGGAGAAGCGAGTGCATAATCGTCAAGCATTGCTGGTGTGCAGTGGCAGCGCGAAAAGGCAGACAGCGCTGTGCACGGATCGTTGCGCCCGGGCGCCAAACAATCGGCGGCTGCTGATTGCATAGGCTTGGAACATCATCCCCCGCTGTCTTTCCCTGCTTTTCTCTTTTCTTCTTTCTCTTTATTTTCTCGGTAGACCATTCTCCACCTCTTGCACCCCACCCAGACCGCCCACCCACCCCACACCTATCCTCTTTCCCACTACCACGTTTCTTGCTGCGTCTTTCAAACTGCCGATCCGCCGCCTCCATCATCTCCGCCCTCGCCCAACTCGCCAGGAAAGGCCGTGAAAAACTTCTCGTCGTAGTAACTCTACCTCCCCCACCGTGACATCATAAACGGGAGGGTTGAAGGGAGGAGGGAAAAGGAAGCAGCTATTCCCTTCTTTTCGTTCTTTCTCTTCTCCCTTTCGCCCGTATCCTCCTCTCTCCTCTCGGCGTCGTTCTTCACCACCACGATCCGGCTATTCTTCTCCAAACCTGTTTCCTCCTCTGTTCTTCTTATTATTACTCGATACTGCTTCCCGAAGCCTGTCCCGTTGTCGCTCTCCTCGCCGCTGGACACTTTATTGTCGTTGCTCTCGATGCAACGTGACTCGGTTTCCTCGTCCGCTTCTCCTATCCACGGTTTTCAAGCTCGCTCGTCGCGAACGCGCGTTCACCCGGGCCACGAAATTTTTGTTCGGCTGCCTGGCTTGTTACCGTCTACGAATCTCCCTTTAAGACATCCTTCCGTGTACGAAATGAATTAACGAAGAACTTTTGCGCGGAAGCCGTTCGTGTCCATCGCTTTCTAAATCTAAAAGAACCGTTTCTTATCGTTCTTTGTGTATTTTTGCTTTTGACATAAAATTCAAAGCGTATGAAGAAACGAGTAATTAAAGAAAACTTTACAGGGTTATTATGACAGTTGAAACGAATGAAAAGCCAAAGACAGTAGAATTGTACTTCTCTGGATATATTTTTAATTACATTCAAAGATTCGTACGTAGCGGAATCTTATTCCCATTTTTACCGTCTTAATATTGTTACTATTGTATTTTGCGTATTTTTACGTAGCGTGTGAGAGCCGTAGGCACGTTAAAATATCGAATAAAGATATCTCAGGGACAAGGAGGCTTTGAAACCCTAAAACTTTCACAGTGACGGCATTCATTGCTGATTCATTAAGCATCAGTTACCAAAAAGGATGCTTATTGTATAACATTTCGTAGAACCTCGATGTCGAGCGTTTCTACCTTTCCTAATAACCAACGGCTCATAAAATCTGGCGAAACTCCAGGAAATCTTTGTTCGTCGAATAGTCAGCAATTCCCTGAAAATCAGTCATGTGTCGACGTAAAAGGGTGAACCACGATTCGTTAAGAAGATTCATTAAATATTCGTAAAAAGAAAAACGACAGAGGATAACACGAGTCGTTTGTCAAATGCCACGAGATCGTTCGAATGTAGTTTTATTTGAAGGCGGATCTTGGTTTTTCAAAGGATCTCTGTTGCGACCGGGCTCGAAAAAAGCTTCTACCTTTTGCGGGTGCACGTTGCCCGTAGAATGCTCGCTCGAAACAAAGAAAATGCGAGTAGAAAGCTGCGAGTGGCTTCACCGCGAGTTCGCTTTCTGCGCTTGCCGCCTACGCGGATCAAGAGGAAGAAGGCCGAAACTTCAAAAGTTACTTTGCTCGAGAATGTAACACGCTGCAGCGTGTCAGCGATTAATTGAATACAAAGATCAACGGTTCAAAGGTCCACATCCTTTTCCCATGGTTAATTGTAAGTTTAAAATAAAATGCGATTGAAAAGCGTAAGGCGTTTGGAACAGGTTTAAAGTACGAGCACTCTTTGGCGAGCTCGTTATGTAAGGTTGAAGTTAAGAATTTAATCATTGATTTATTGGAAGTTGCTTGGTATTCGTAAAATCGTAGATGTACATATTCGTATTTAGCAATAATTTATGGAGCGGTCGAGGTCGACTCGTTGCGAAGATATCGCGGTGGATATCGAGCGGGGAACGTAAATCTTGCATTTCTCGGGTCAATAGCTAGCTAGTGATGGACGTTCTATTTGCTAAAATAATTAGCACGTTACCAATTGCTTGGATAGATATGCAATCCTTTATATCTTTCTCGCGAACCAACATCGATCGTCGTAACGCAAACGATCGTTGGCGAAACTTCTTAAAAATCTTTTCCTACGATTGAACACACCACGAAATCCATACGATACTCGGAAAATCCTCATCCTCGTCCCCCAAGACACAGCCATAATGTCGGAATTCCTCGACAGCGATACACTCGCATAAATTCACAGTTAATCAAGAGCCGAGAACCAAGAAGTTGTCAAAATTCCAAGCTGAGTGGCTCGTTCGCTGAAGCAGCTACTAATTAAAGAGAAGCGTAATCTCTCGACGAGTCCACTAAACGGTGTTTCTCGCGCAAATCCTAGCAGCCGGTCGTGGGCCTGCGGTGACAAGCTAAAAACGCGTTCGCGAGTCTTCGATTTGGAGGCCAATGACCCTCTCTCTCTCTCTTTCTCTTTCTCTGAACCCCTTTGAAACTATCATCCTCTTCCTCCCGCGATACACGGAAAAAGAGTGTCGTCCCTCTAATTCGCCCGTTGCCACGGCATCCATTCCTCGTACGCCTACTTGGCCCGATCTGAAAGCCCATATACGTAGCCGTCGGCAGCGGCTCTCCTGTATTCAAAAAAATCCGCTTTCAGCGCTAATAGTGCTTTAACGGGGCCGTCTAAAAGGCCGCTCGAAAGAGGAAGCGTGCAATTAAAAGCCTACCTCTCTGAATACGATGGCTCTGGGCGAGCGCGCGAGCTGGCGCGAGCAACATCGGCCGCCCGAAGGGAACGAAAGCGAGCTATCGTTCTGCAGCCACCACGGTGCAACGTTTATCTAAGCGTCCAAGGGGAAGCGCGAGCCTGCCGATTGGACGACGATAAGGTTATCGCGACGAGGTTCGCTGAACGCGAGGACCCCTCGCGAAAAACGACCGCGATAAGCGGAATCGAGCGCCTCAAGGTCGAACGCCACTGTCGTCGTGGGTGTTCATTTGTCGTCGTATGTTTGAATTGGTTTGTTTTGAGTCAGACAAATCGTGGAAATGTGGGTGAATTATCGTGGAAAATTTGAAGAAGATTCTACTGTGGCTTTGAGGCTAATCGCGTGGACTTTAGAACGTTAAACGTAGCGATGGTAATTTCGATAGCTGGAATTTGTCGACTAACGGGAACGTGTGTACGAGTTGGTTCGAGAGACAGAATTTTGAAAATGTTCGATAATCGTGACGAATGGCTATCGAAAAATTATCGAACGCGCGGTATAAGTCGATGGTTAATAGAAAATTATAAGCTGATCTTAGAGTTGGAATTTAGATAATGGCAACGAATAGTAGAGCGATGGTCGAAAGAATTGTCGAACATTCGAGAATAAAAATGAGCATTGTTTGTACGTATATTATACTACCAAAGTGAATTCCAACAAAACGTTTTGCGCGATATTCGCGACAGAAGATTACCTCGACGATAGTGACAACAACGTGCGTTAGTATCGTAATAATTCTGTAGATAATACTAATGAATGAGGCATTATCATAAATATCGAGGACAACTCATAACTTCAGGTTCTTCCAATGGTAGCCATTACGATGAAAATATATGTATGTTCTTGATAACCGATCATTATCATATTATCGTGGATCAAAGTACATATGTTCCAAATTATATAAATCAGTATTTACCAACGATCTCATATAGATCAATATACACCAACTTTCTCTCTCTCTCTCTCTCTCTCTCTCTCTATTAGTCTTTTAAGACTCAAAATGGTTCAAAGGATCGTACGATGTATTACGTTTGAAAACCTGCTATGCACATCGACGACACGACTGACGACACATAGGCGAACGTATGATATTCGCATTTCATTGCATAAAATTTCCTTCCTAATAACTCGTATTACTCGAAATTCCCATTGCGTATTTACTCGTATACAACGGGACGAGGTTGACATAATATTTGTCAAGGTGAATCGCGAGGACGTACAATGATGTCATTCCTGTCGTCATTTCACGCACACTATTGCGTGGATAGCGTAGCACTCGTGACGCGAATTTCCTGCAGCAGGATGTACGCAATCGTACATAGGCGAGCAATTTCGTGGACACTGTGAGTGTAGAATGGGATATATTATAGCCGGATTATGCGTCAACGATTTGCGCGAAATTGGGCAACGTTTATAATTATCGATTAGACAATCCGTTTCTTACGAAGCTGTCGTTGTGACATCGTATGCGGAAAAAAGATGTAAATTATTTTGAATACTAAGCAGATTGCGAGTATATTTATGAATATTGCGGTCTTACACACTGAAACTTAATTCTATTCGAAATCCGATACACAGACACTTCTAATTTTCTTTTAGTAATCGTCAGACTTCCTATATAGATAGCGATATGAATATTCAATTCAAGCAATAATTGCAACAAATTGAACAGTTCCTCTGTATATACGATGGCGGAGAAGAGATAACAAAGGATAAGCAGTACGAGAAACAACATAACTTGATCATTAAGTAAATATAATACACTAAGTATACAAGGTGTCTACTGCAGAAGCTATTGATACTTAAGCACGTAAATAGCAATTTTAAACCTCTTTCTGCCCCTCGCTGTATAGAATACCGCGAAAGTTTGGGGTCTGATGAATCCACAACGTAGAAAGTGTTCACCACAAAATTTAGCGTATAAAATATCTGTATCTTGGAATGTTTCGCAAAATTTACAATAGGATTACGTTCAACAAAAGCCAGAATCTGCTGAGAAATACTTTTCGATGAATATTACGCTCGAAGAAGAAGCAAGCACTCACCGAAATAGACTGGCTTGTCGCACTTCGGACAGTTGGGCATGATGGAACGGTCTGGTTCTTGTTGGAACAACTACGGAAGCGTCGAACAGGCTCCACTCAGCAGCGTGGTCAAGCGCGTACTGGGCCCGCGCGTTCTGCAAGGTAACGCGATTCTCTCTAGTTGATTGAGCGTACGAACGTGTGTTAACGTCGGTCGTACATGTGTGTGCGCGTGCGAGAAACCCGTGTTAAGGTCGCCTCGGTTCGACTTCGAAACTGGTATCCCGTCTATGTACGTGTGTGTGTATGTGTCCATGCACGCACACACGCACACGTTCACGCACACACATGCATGTCTCTACATGAATGTACATGGAGTGTGCGTGCACCTGAACTTGCGGCGGCAGTAGAGTGTCATCGACGCGATTGTGTGCGTGTACCAGGTAAGTGCGCTCGTAACCGCTAACGGTCGCTTTACTCGAGAGGTTCGACTTCTTCGACCGATGAATCGCTCTTCTGACCGACCGATCCCGTTATCCATTGTTGACAGATTCGTTATCGAAAACGCATAGCCAAGTACAGGGCTGTTCATGAGTATTCAGAGATGGTCGGAGTCGATCGGTATACTAGCGTGTATACGTAAATAACGGGGCGGATAGAAACAATAGGAATGCAATCGAACGAGATTGTTGAGGATGGAGCGGATGTATGTACGCAGAGGCTCGAGAAGAGGAATTGGGCTAAGGCCGTGGATAGCGTGGTCGATGAAATAAGAAGAGAGAGGAGTAAGTTGACGAAAGAGCGAGTTCGAGCTTGGTGAAAGATATTAACGTGCATTGAAACGGGTTTGAACGAAGTAAACAATCTTTACTCTTTTAAAGCATCGAATCCTCGTTACCAGTCATTCCGTACTTATACCTTTTAGAGATTTTCTTTGTTAATCGATATTTGTCGATATCACGATCCTCTAATTTCGGTTACATTGTATTCGTAGAGGGATAGAATTATTCGAAATATTTCATTTCCAAAATTCAGCAACGTGACTCGCACTAAGCCAATATGTCGTCACTGATCGTTATAACATATAATAGAAATCATTATTTCGAACAATTTCGTAAAGAAGACATATAACGCTAAAATTTGATTGTACTTGTACATTCGGCATTTCATTAATTCATAACTTACGTAGTTGATACGTATAAGAATTAATTTCATCGTCATTTGACGCGTTCTTTATAGGTTTTATAAACAATAGAGCTTTACAAATTCTAAGAAACTATTCTGAATTCAAGCGTTTAAAATGAAGGTAGATACAAATACTGATTGTTTTACAGAAAAAATACTGATCGAACACATTTCTAGAGAAATTCGTATCACTCAATTTTCGAAAAATCGTACCAAGAAATAAGACACGATATATACATTTTGATACCTGCCGACACCCAAATAGTAGACACACGAGGATTTTGGCTGCTCACTTCCTCGAGCCAATATCTACGGTGTGTCGAGAACGTAAATAAAACTGGACTACCTCTGAGTGGTTGTTATCGTCAGTTAATAACGGGACAACATATTTTTAAGCAGGCGATAAAAACACATGGGGCACGTAGATTTTATAACTGACCACATCCTCTGATTAATGCAATATATATCTATATGCACCACTGTTAATTCGACGTTAGTGAAAAGCAAACACGCGAAATTGAAACATAGGTCATAGAACAGGGTGTATAAAAGATTGTCAACCGAAATGAATTCGTACGATGACGATCAATTAAAATTGATCACCTCTATCGAAAACGACGATATAGGAACGGCAATAGAGATCTGCACCACGAGATTCGATAAAAAATTCTTACAGCCTGTTGGAGTACTGCGCGTGACTATCGTTCAGTTGGCTGCTTGGCAAGGGAATATTGAATTATTGCAACTATTGTATGAAAATGGAGCTGATATCAATGCCACGGACAAAATTGGCAGATGTGCGCTTTTTCACGCGGCGCATCATGGAAACTGCGAAGTGGTGAATTGGTTGTTGGAACATGGAGCTTCCACGGAAAATAGAGTCGGGGTTGATTCTTGTTACAAGAATACTCGTTCACCTTCGAACCTGTGTTTTATTGGTCAAAACGTGAGTACCGTGAATTAAATAAAATTTCATTACTGTGCTACTCATTAGCAATTTTAAAGCTTTTTGGATACATTTATCGGTAGACTGCAATGTTTATGAAATATTTTAAGAGTTTAAAAAATGTACAACATGTACAACTGTACAACAAATGTAAACAGAAATATTTCAATATCCAAAATATAATACTTGTAGTATTATATTATCTAATGAGTGAAGAAAACCTTCGCGTAGGTTCTGTTTCTTTACTTATGTTCGTGAAAATATACATTTTTATAAATGTTTCTAGCTTATTTATCATCTTCCAAATGAAAGTACTAATTGATTGGAATTTTAGTTACCTACGCCAGAGTGTTGGGGAAGGACACCCATGCACCAAGCTGTGAAGAACAATCACGCTGCGGTAGTCAAGATCCTGGTGGAAGCTGGTGCTGATGTGAACGCGGAAGACGAACGTGGAATCACACCATTGCTTCTAGCAGGGACCGCAATCGTAAAAGAAGATTTCAACGAAATTTCCAAATTTAATGACATCGTCGAGATTCTCGTAGCAGCGAAAGCTTCGACCAACGTCATCGATCCTAATACAGGTATTATATAGAGGTCGTCAATTATGAAAATTATTAAGCTGATTCAATTTCATTTATCACGTATCGTGTACTGGTCTCTTCTGTGTTGTGTTTGATCCTAATTAGTCCTTTTTATAAACTTACAGGTACTACCGTATTGCATACTGCGACCTCACTAGGAAGTTGTTCGGCGACGAAAAGGTTACTGAACGGTGGTGCGTGGCCTCTTTATCAATGCAAAGGCACAGGAAGTACTCCTCTTCATCTCGCTGCCAGCACGGGTAACCCAGAGGCGCTTTCGATCCTTCTAGAGAGCATACCTTCTTGTGATATCGACATTCGAGATAACGTGAGTCTTTACCATATTTAACCTTCTATGTATCTGCTAAATTTAACATAATAATCACTTAATTGTGCCATTTCCTTTCTTTGATATCCAGATCAATCGAACACCATTGCATAGAGCAGCTTACCAAGGTCACCACGACTGCGTTCGAATACTAATCGATCACGGTGGCAATTTAGGCGCAGAAACGAACACGGGAATTACTGTCATCGATGCCATATTTGCTCACATACCAACACCAGTCTTATTTCTAAACGATATTCTGTCTTCCCGCGTTAAAATGAGTTCCGTTGAAAGTTCCGTGGAAAATTCCCAGGTAATAGAAACAGCGTGATTTACTCGTTCTAAAGATGTCGTTCCTCCCTTTTACTGTTTTCTGTATTTTATTGTTTTCTGTTCAAGATCACCATTGACTTCAACGTGCTAGCGCCAAAAGGAGAGCTGCAAATGGGAGTAGTTACGTCCCTTATTGCAGCAGCCTCGAACGTGGAACAATTGACGATACTACAACATCCGCTGGTGGAAACGTTCCTCTGGTTGAAGTGGTCCAAGTTGAGAGTATTCTTCTTTAGTCTCGTCTTCGTCCACGCCCTGCTGGTCTTTTCCCTGTCTGGTTATTCCATAACGATATTGCAATACGAGACTGATTGCGGCCTGTTGCGGAGGATTCTCTCTTCCTGTTCTTGTGTCCTCTTCCTTCACAATGTCGTTCAAGTGCTGATGGTACCTAGGTTCGTCTAGAATCAAAATAAAATTAAGTTTGTCCCTTCTTCATTTCTCTTAGAATTTTAACGTGGGTGAATTTCCTATAAACATCAGATACGTACCTACACCCCTGTTCGTAAGTATCGGGACACTCGCGAGAACCAACAACAGTTAATATCATTAGGTAATCGTCAAACCTGTAAAACTTATCATTTCATTTGAAACGTAGATTCACAAGGTACCAGTACAATTTGATATAATAAAAATAATTTTCACCTTGTCCATCTTGTATATCTGTCGCGTCTTTTCATCAGCATCTTCACTTTATTTATTCTTACAATTACTCCGAAAACCTATATATTTTAGATATTATCTGAGACAGTACGAAACGTGGCTATCGTTCACCTGCGCGGCGATATCTCTGACGATTTCAATGGGTAACGCTTATAGAAGCGAGATTACAGCTTCATCAGGGGAAAAGGAATTACACGATGCTCGACAGCCCCTTCAATGGATGTTGCATTCCATCAGCCTGGCAATCCTGCTTGCCTGGATGCAAATGATGCTGTTAATCGGCCGCCTTCCAATGTGCGGATATTACGCGCTCATGTTCTCCACGGTGCTGAAGAATATTCTGAAGGTCAGTAGTAGACGTAATCAACCAACGTGCGTTTGATTCCCGGTGCGCCGTGTAATAATCGCCTGTTCCTCGCCCTATTCGCTCGTCAGGATCGATCTTGGAGAAAGGAAAAAGTAACGAGGAATCCCCCGTTGAAGGAAGAACTCCCAATTTTCCTCGTTAAAGCGCGTCGAGTCGCGGTTAAACGGGCGCGAATAAAAAGCAGCTACGTCCGACACCGCAAGAACACCGTTTTTCACCGAAGAGAGTCGTTTCAACAGGAGCAACGTTAACCCTGATTTAATGTGCCAGGGGAGGCTTTTTTTCTTGTATCTTTTTCCTTTGCTTCCTCTTTCTCCTTTTCTTTTTTCTTTTTTCTTTTTTTTAATTCCGTCTGTATGGCGAAAGATCCTGCATTTAGCCGAAACGAAAGGTACAAGAGAGCGACGAGGCTCTTCCCTTCGGCGAATATCGTTAGAAATGAAAAGCCAAAGGGGGAAGAAGGAAGAAGCAAGGTTCTAAATGTCTGGTCGGTGATATGGCTCCCATCAGGACCCACTTGCCTACCCCTACTTCGCGCAGCCCTACCACCCTCTCTACTTCGCGATTATAACAACGTGCATCTGGGGCTTTTTATTTCCTTTCAGGTTCTCCTAGCGTTCGTCTGCCTGATTGTCGGATTCGCGTTCAGCTTCGCCGTTTTGTTCCACGGGAACGACCAGTTTCGCAATTCCTGGAGGGCCGTCGTGAAGACCGTGGTAATGATGATGGGTGAGTACGAGTACGGGGCTCTGTTCTCGGACGAGAAGAATGGGAGTTCCTTCCTACCAGCCACGAGCAGGGTCGTGTTCCTCGCTTTCGTCATGCTCGCTAGTATCGTCCTGATGAACCTGATGATCGGCCTCGCGGTCAATGACATCCAAGGCCTCGAGAAAGAGGTACGGTCCGTCGATACTCTTACTCACCTACCTTAGATATTCATTACGTAAACGTTTCCTTGGTATTGCGGAATGCTGGACGAATAATTCCATAGTAATATCGGAAATAGCAACGAATCACTAATACATTGACGATCGATGATTACATCTGAAAATCAAATGGGACAAATATAATAAGCTTACTTTCGTTGATTTTCTAATTTTTACGCTTCTTGACAAACTAAAGGGAAGTACTTCGATATATCGTCGTTGAAATAGAAAATAACCTGTCAGGTTCAAAGATACGTGTCTTTTGAAAATAAATCATATATTCACTGAGTATTTCTTAAATAGAATATATATAGTACCATCAATGTTATGAGTAAATTGCGGATGTTTATATAGTTGCAAGAATACGTAGAAGATGCAATATATGTTATAGTATCTAGTAAATAAAATAAACTATTCATCCTCGATTCCTTTAGTAATGCTCAAAGAGGTATGAATTTACATAAACGTCTCATACCTTTGAACTAATTTGAAAAGTGATAGAATCGTACATTTAATTCCAAAGTCCATTAAAAAGACAGTTCTACTAATATATTAGTGGCAGACAGCGCATTAAATTTTAAACTGTGCTACCAAGGGAGGAAAATATAGGTCATCATGATCTTTCCCTGTAGTCTTCGTTTCTAATTGAATATCCAATTTAATTAGAAGTTAATTAAATTAATTAAAGTGTGCGACTACCCGTATAAGAATGAATATTGCGTGAATTCAGGGACACATTCGCCAATTGCTGAAGCAGGCCGAGTTTGTGGCTCATTTAGAAAGACTAGTGCTGACATCACATCGAATCTTTCGCCGCAATTGGCTACATCCTCGGTTAGCCAGGCTGCTAGACTCGAGGCGAGGCATTCCCACAAAAATTACGTTCTGTTATCACGAACGTTATTTCCATGAATCATCCCTCG
The DNA here is from genome assembly GCF_024542735.1 of Bombus huntii. Classification (NCBI taxonomy): domain Eukaryota; kingdom Metazoa; phylum Arthropoda; class Insecta; order Hymenoptera; family Apidae; genus Bombus; species Bombus huntii. The sequence continues at coordinate 13,477,978 of NC_066244.1, read as the reverse complement.
GCGTGCCAGCGAGGCTGAGGGAGGCGTTGTTTCTGCTCGCCTTGGGAAACTCGCGCGACACCGAAAGGTGAGCAACTTGTCGCTCGATCACCATCATTTTACGCTTTAATTAATAATTTCATCCATAACGACCCAAAGTTGCGGCTGGCTTAAAGAAAACGCTGTTTTCCCAGCAGGCGTGAAAATAACAACGGGGACGATAACGTGGAATTAAAAGCGCTGTTGGAGGAAGTGTTGTTGCAATTAAGGGTACCTTATTATCCGTCCGCCATGAGAAAGTTTTCAGTACCTTATAATGCACGAACTCAAACGGGACAGAGGAAGATTGCTAACCAGTGAAGAAATATATATGTATACCTTTTTCTTATGTTTTTATTAAAATATCGATGAACTCTATGATATATATATATATTTATTTATTACGTATCCTATGGAAATATCTTTAATTTATGATGATTTTGCTTAATTGCAAAAAAATATTTAGAAGATGAATATTACGTGAAAACTTACCCAGATTTAATCAAATAATAGGTAGAAGTATGGCGTATAACCTCTATTGGAACTTTGAAATCACTAGAAAAAAAGAGAGGTGTTAATTACGTTTCTACTTATGTCAAAATATGTAACACTCAGTGAGAGGTTTTGTTATTTTTTATCTTTATCTGACTGTTATTCGCATACCTTTAATTATTGAAAGTGATAGCAGCCGGATTAAGATATTGCAAAAATCTGTGTGTGATAATTACAATAATTGTGCTGTGTTGAAAAATAACAAAAAAAAAGTACCTCGTCGATGGCTTGAGTTATATCAGTTTAGCTCTGAATTACAGATACGCATTGCTAAAGGTCGGTATAGTAGAGGAATAGTGTTATCGACGTAACCTAGCGAAGATTTCATTAGATATTGATCTGAGCATAGATGTCTCTGCGATACTATTTTAGATTTTCAAAGTTGTAACGTACGAAAGTGTCATGGCACGTTGATCGTTTCTTAGCAGGATCATCGAATGTTGTAAGTTGTAGGTAAGCATGTTTATTAAATTTATACCTTAAAATATGTAACATATTTCAAATAGCAGCCTTTTAGTTATTGTATAATTCAAGATGTTTTGTTATCTATTCAATCTTTATCGTATTTGCTTAAATTTTCGTGCTATCCTCAATAATTCTCAAGTTACTACAGTCACGAATAATTTTACGAACAACAAACGCAATTTATGCAATTACATTTTACAAATAATTACATTTATGATAGCATGCAGATTCCTCATTATATTTCAATTGAAACGATAATTAAATAGGATTTTAATGAATGTATGTTTGATACCATACCTGTCACCCTCATCAGTAATCCAACGTATATGGTAATGCGATAAATTTATCGTTGTATATATTTTTCAAATACAATTCATTATTTCGACGAGAATATTGATAAATTGCTTTCAAAACGTTACAGATCACGCCGACAGATATGTAGTACTTACAACATTGTCAACCAACCAATCAAATACTTGTACGATCGCTGTGCTACCAAAATTGGCGGGAAATGCAGGAAACAATGGCTTTCAAAGAAAGGTTGTAATTTCTTCGTATCGAGGAATATTCTGGATATTCGAAATTTAGTAAGTCTTCTTTCCTTCTCCTTTTCTTCAATGTCGCTTTTTTCCATTTTTCTACCTTTTTCCTCTAAATTAGTTCATAACTTTCCAAGAATGTATGGCACGGAACGTGATTCATGCGATATACCTGAAAGTACCGAAGAGTTTCGTGCAGGCAAGATAATTGCAATTTATCGATAAGATTTATGTAGCCGGCAGAAAATTTACAAAAACGTTAATCCAGGCACACGTGAACACGAGTCGTGTTGGTTGTCCCAGGAATAATTAACGCGAAGGTTTCTTAACAAAGGTACGTGCAGTGATTCTGACATTTGAGGTTATTAATACGGGTATAATGTTTGCGTGCAAATAATGAAGTACGATCGAACGAACGCGTTATTTCAACGGAATATAATGTGTTGTATTGTTCGTACAGGTGATTAAACCGAGGACACGTCATTCAATCTGTCTGAAATTTATCTCGCTTATTTCGATATAAGGCGAATGCCAGCGGATCGTACGCAAACGATCACACGCACTCATGTGACTCGTTCTCTTTGTCATTCCTAGAGATGATACGAAAATCAGCTTTGTTAGCGGCTAATAAGGGGACCCGTGTATTCGTTCAGATTTTAATTAAATACGGAAATCGGATAGGACAGTGGCCAGCGCATACATTACCATAAATTGTCGTTCACCCGCGGCTGTAAAGAAATCAAACGTGCACCTGCCTTAACGGTTGTAACAGAACTGGACGTATTTCGCGACTGCTTTGACGCCACACTTTTATTTTCACGAAAAACGACATTACGCGTGGAATCGTTTCTTGAAATTCCACGCTCGCCTCGAAAGAGAAAGAAAGGGGAAAGAGGCGTCACCGAACAGAATAAAAAGATTACTTTAACAGGACGCATAATTTATAGGGTTGACTTTGAAACGCGCAACCGGGATCGGAGAAAAATTCACAAACGAGTTTCCCCGACCGGAGGAAAGATTTCTAGGTAGAACGAATAACATAGGAGAATTTGCACCTCGCGTAAAGTCATTCACCATCGACAGTATCGGAAACTCGCTTATGTTCGTCTTCAATTATAATAAATTACGGTTTTCAAAGTTGGTAGTACTGGCTCATGCGGCATATCAATGTGCGTTTCTTTTTCTTCCAGATTAATTAAGCAACAAGAAATTCTTCGTAGATACGATCGGAATTCGTGTTTACATAGTCGATAATAAAACCTTAATAATTAAATAGAAGAGGAAACCAACGGATCGTATGTCCATTAAAAACAACGGCAAACTACCCGTCGGTGAAAAGAAGTGGCATAGTACGAATAGGAGAAAAAAGCTCGACGACAAATCGGACGGCCGTAAGTGGAACTTAATAGAAGATAAACGTTTTGCTTATTGTTTGTTAGAATATAAGTCTTTGCGTGTGGTAGGTGGGGAGATAGGAGGATCGTAGCTGGTCCTCTCGCACGACGAAAACGGCACGCAGGAGTTACGGTAGCGGTGGTGGCGGTGGTGGCACTGGCGGTGGGAGCAGCAGCAGCAGCGGTGGTGGTGGCGGTGGCAGCAACAGCCGTGGCGGCGGTGGTGGCGGTGACGGTGGCGGTGGCGGTGGCGGTGGCGGTGGCAGTGGCGGTGGCGGTGGCGGTGGCTGTGGCGGTGACGGTGGCGGTGGCGGTGGCGGTGGCGGTGGCGGTAGCAGCGACGATGGTGGCGGCGGCAACGATAGCGACGGCGACGACGACGACGATCACGAAGACGACGATCACGAAGACGACGACGACCACGACGAAGACGGTACTAGGAGTTCGGGTAAATTCGGGTGAGTTCGGGTGGAGTCGGTTCGCCGCCTTGCCTGCCATGACTGGCCGGTCGTGGCCTCGCGGGGGGTGAGGGTGGGGGTGAGATGGCGCGTCGGTGAGGGAAGCCGCGGCGGTGAATCCGGCGTCGTGATTGGTCGTCGCGTGGGAGAGCCGCCCGCCCGAGCTCACTGTGACCGGCAGTCGGCACCGAGCATCCAGGCAGAGCACATCGAGCCATCGGAGTCGGGGCGAGATACGCAAACACGCACCTCGGGACCTAACCACGGGCACGATGGCCGTCCGGCGCGTGCACCGTCAACAACAACAGCAAGAACAGCAGCAACGTCGTCACCGTCGCCGTGGTGCCGTACTCGTCGTCGCGCGTGTTCTTCGTACTTACCTGCATACGGAATCGAAGCAAGAGCAGCAGCAGAATCGCGCGCTCGCTAAAGCATCGTGGCCACCATCGTGCGGATACGTGGCGCGCGGACTATGCGCCTGGTGCACGCAATAAACGAAAGAAAAAGAGAGGAAAAACCTACAACACGTATACGTACACGACGACAACGCACGGAAAGTTGCTGGCAGCGCGCGCGCTAAATACGACACACACCACGGGGTCCAGGGACCACTCTACACACGACTCAACCTACATCACACACGTTCCATCGTTACCTCTTCCTTGTCCCCTCGTTTCCACCGGCCGTGTGTATATCGCACCTCCTTCTCTCCTCCCTTGTGTGCGCCGGCCTTCCCACGCGGTCCTCGTATCTTCGCCGAGATTACGTTTCGGTTAATACGCGAGTAAACGCGCGTCGGCCGTTAAACCTTCGGCTCGTTGCCGGCCCGCGTTTGTCGTTCACGGTGATATACATCTCTTTCTCTCTCTCTTTTGCGTGTCTCGTCGATGATCATCGGTGATATTCGTCTCATCGAGATTACTACCGTATCCTCGCGTCTTTGTGTTTTGACTGGTGGTGCGTTTTTAGTCGTGTTCCGATCTCGTCTCACGGCGGCGTTCTTTTTTTTATACTTACGGTGCTACGTTCTCGTTTTGTGCCCCTCACGTCGAAGGGGAAAAAAGGAAAGCAAAAATCAAGCAAAAGAAAAGAAAAGTGTGCGTTCAAATATATAGAAGCCTAACCTCCTCCGTCGACGACGGTGGCGACGGTGGTGGAGGCTAAGGTGACGGTGACGGTGAACCGTTCTCTGTGTGCTCTGTGCTGTCGTCCTTGCGTCATTCGTATCGTATTGTTCGTTGTTGTGCGGCACTAGTGACACAGAGAAGTACCGAAGGGAGGAAGTGTCTGTCGCGTCGGTGGCGTTCTTTCGCCGCGTAGTCTCGTGCGCGCGTGACAGAGGAGCACGCAGTCCGTGATAGAAAGAGAGGCAGCGCAGCGCCGTTCCGACGGATTGTAGCAGCCTTGTTGAGAAGAGAGAAGAATCTGCCTGTCGCTGTGCGTCGTCTTCTCCTCTCTCGGACCACCGTCTTCTCGTCGAGTTTTGTTTCCGCTTGTTGTTCGCTCGTCGCTTAGTGTGCTATTCTGAACGTCGTGTGTTGAACGATTCGCAGCCGGCACGTCGAGGACCGGCTTTCGAAATTCCCGCGTCGGCCGTATCGGCTGCCTAACCTCTCCTTGGTCCGCTACTCGAGGCGGACACACCTCTTGTGTTAAGTCGCCGAACGACGAAGACAGGAAAGACGGTGGCCGTCGCTCGGCCAGCAATAATGCCGCACGTGAGCAGCAGCGGCGGCGGCGACGATCTCGGCAGCGAAGACGAGGTCAAGGTCTTCAAGGATGAGGGCGAGGACGAGAAGAGGTCCTCCGAGAACCTCACGGAGGAGAAAAGTTCCCTCATCGACCTCACGGAGTCTGAGGTGCGTGTCGATGAGATTCAAAAATTCTCCCTCTTTTTTTCTTCTACTTTATCGTACAACAGATATCGTGTTGTCGTTACGATAGAGTTTTACCTGTGCATAACACAACGTGTCATTCTTCCCTCCCTCCCTCTCTCTCTCTCTCTCTCTCTCTTTCCGTTTGATCGTCGTGTGCAACGTATCTTCTTCTTTGATCCACCCACTCGATCGTGACAGCATAAGGACGTCGCCATTAAGTGCATGCGTGTGTTTACAGGAAAAGGGCTCGCTCGCCGGTGGAAGTTACGCGACGACGGGCAAGACGTCAGCGAGATCCGACCTCAGCCCCGTTTTCGGTGAGTCTTATTTATTATATCTTACTTTCTTGTTGTCTACGCTAAGGAACTACGACGATCATCTTCTCCTTCCGTTACAATTGTCTCGCGCTAGTATCAGATAAATATTCAGCGATACGAGATACCGGATCGTGATACAAGAACGCTATGATAACTTTTTAAATCGTATCGTGACTAAGCGTTTTCCGTGTAACTTTTAACGAGCGAAGTTTAGGTTAAACGCAGCTACTCGTTGTTAGAGAAGTAGGAGATTACAAATCGTAGATGTCACGGTGAGAGAAAAGTGTAAAGAATATACGCACTGACTTTTAGTCGCGATTTGATCGAGTCGTCAAATCGGTTAAGAAAATTTAGTCAATGTGAAACAGAGACAGAAGTTGGCAAATATAAAGTGACTATTATTTCTAATAATCTATATATTCTGTTTCTACTAACAAACGTTTAAATCTCATTGTAAATGCTGTAATTTACTTTAAATTAGTATATGCATACGTTGAACTGTAAATGAATGAAATTTACTGGATGAATACATTCGCTATATTATATACATACACATAACGCCGTACAATTTAACATGTAATTTAATCTATCAAATCGTTGCGTACACATGTTGCATGTACAAAAATGGAGAATTGTCACGAAGTCACGAAGAACGAATTAGAAACAAAGGAAGATTGATCGACAATACGACACGGTCGAATGTCGTCGGACGTTATTCGTCCCGTCGGACGTTTATCGCGCCCAGTTTCACTCGCCTATGAAATCTGATAACGTGTTATGATATTTTATGCGTGTCGCAGGGGCAGGGCCCTGATTCATATAAATTAACGTCATTGTAGGTGGTTATCTTACGATCTGGTAACGTAATCTACTTGTGGCAAATCGCTTTTACGTCCTAATGATAATTTAGACGCCTTTAGTCTGGTCCCGCCGCCGTAACAGACGGCTGAAATTGTCGGAAAAGCATTCTTGCCGCGCCGTTTCTCTAAACTCTAGCTAGGCGATTAACAATCTAGTCGTGTTCCGATCGTTGAACGAGATTAACGAGCCTGCTACGTATTATCGTTTATTGTAGACTAAAAACGAAAACGCGCGTGTATTTCTCATTTCCGTTTTGGCGCGCTCCCAGCGGAAACAACGCGCACGCACGCATCATCTGCACGCGTTCGACGCGAGAAATTTCGCGACACCCAAACTCTGACGGGATTTTTCAATAAACAGCGAAGATCCGTACAAAGACATAAGCGTTGAAGTTTCATAAATTTTATTTCGATTATCGTTCATTGTCATGAATGGTAATAATAACAGAGAGATATATAAAAGATCAAACTCGACGAATACGGTCTTGCAAATATAAAAAATAATAAACGTTTTGGAAGTGTTGGAGAGATTAATAATACTTTGTCCATAATTTATACTCTTTCAAAGCAGCATTAATTTCTCGTGATATACGTACACTTAGCATCGCTTTACACTTCGACAGTAATCTGAAAATATTTGGTACATAAAAGAGGAAGAGCGCAGCGTTAAGAAAAGAATTCAGCCGACAGATTAAACGGACGTGACTTTATCCATAAAGAGAATAAAATATGTCGTTTCTTGGATGGATGTTCCGAATTACATACATGACACGTGCGTCGAAACGCATGAATGAATCTCGCGAGTCGGTTTCTCAAGTTTTCTTTATCTGTCGATGTATCCTAACCTTGCGCGTCGTTCTTTCATTCATAGTTTTTATGGCAGAGAGTTGCGTTGCGTTTACGAACTCACTGTTGTACCTAGCGAATTACCGAAACGTAAGGGTTTCGTTTGATAACGTGCGGTTTTTTTTATCGGAGGTCGATCGTTTCCGAGAAAGAGTAACTCAAGCCCGCGGTTCTGTTGCTGTTTTTACAAGGGCATACGATACTGTTTTCTTTCCGCTGCTTTCGAGTAAGATGACGTTCGGGTTCGCGGAAACGGCAATAAACATCGTGTGCTCTCGCTTCGTATCGCGCACTGAAAATTTCGAAGCCATTTATCGACCAATTTCAGACACAGCGCTCTCTTTTGTTCCCCTTTGGTTTGAAACTCTCGGGAGAAACGTTCCGACACGTTTGAAACTTTGTCGTCCCTCGATCCTCTTCTTCGTAATTTTCGCTCGTCCCGAATAACTATCGAAACTCTCGGTAGGTTTAGTTTTGATACACTGTCAATGATTTGTAGAAATTTGCTTCTCTAGAAATTCGGAATCGAAATTCTTATTTTATCTCTTGACTGTTACGATTCTATAGCTGTGTATAATATTTTAAAGAAGAATAAATGAAGGAAATTTTCACAAGTTGGAAACAAAGGATGTTAGCCGCAATTTATGCGCATTTCAAGCTTTAAAGCTACTAGAATAGCAAATATTAATACGATTAAATTGAACTGCAAATAAATACTTCAGATCTTGAAACCTCGTGTAATTGTTGACATTTCCTATCGGTGGATACTATCACGACGACTATAGCTACGATAAATAAATCGAAATGTACATAAAATTCTTCACATGCCCTCATAGTGAAACCTTTCATCGTCTACAATTCTATGTAACCATAATGTACACCTTCCCTTAGTCAAAATGCCCTATGTGGCATCGTTTAATTTTTCACGGTATGCTGAAACATTTGAAGTTTCACGTGTTTTTTACATTATAAGTAAAATCATATGATACGGATTGTTAGGAAATAATAATTAAATATTTTTAATTCAACGAGTGAAGGAAAAAGAAGAAAAAAACAATCTACTAAACAATCTTTTAACCATATAGAGTAGATAATTTTTTAATATTTTACTTTTTGATGTTTCTTTTATTATCACGTACAATATTCTCCACTCTTTGTTGTTCGAATTTCGCGTTACATCACACGGCCAGAGGGAAGAGTAATCGCAAGAACAGAAAGTAATCGGCAGGCGAACACGAGGGGTGAAGGGTGGGGCTGGAGGATGAGCGAAATCGAATTGGCGTTGGTTAAAAGCGAAAAGGGTTTTCGGCGAGAAACCGCGGGCAAAGTTAATCCCAATTTGCCGGGGGAAATTGACCGAAGTTTACGGAACGCTATTATTCTCGCGACAGGTTTGAAACAAATTGTAACTCGTTAGCGCAACGGGTATATACAATGAAACGCGCCGGAATCTCTCTCTCTCTCTCTCTCTCTCTCTCTCTCTCTCTCTCTCTCTCTCTCTCATAGACACACACACATCCTCTCTCTCTCTCTCTTTCCTGGTACTGTCCTCCCCCTGGCTGGACTTTGTCACTGACAAATCGATGTCGTGTGATGCCGTACACGTTGTCACCGTGTTGCCAAAACACTTTAACGAGTTACTGTGATTCCGACGACTTACCTCTAATATCCAACCTAGGCACCTAGAGTGTGCGATCAAAGGATTTAGTAGAAGCGCGTCGTTGAATATTTAAAATTTTTCTTTTTCTAATATTTCTGCTTTTGGAGAGGGCGTCGTGTTCTTTCGATAGTTACGAAATCATGACTATCAAAATTCAAATCGTTCGTACAAGGAAAAGATAGAATTTTCATCTCGTTTAAAATTATGTCGAGTTTTTTTTCATTTGTCGTTGCCATTTCATAGTTATTAAATGACGCTGCTAAAATCCAAGTCGTAAGTACAAATTCAATTTTCGTAAGTACGTCTTCAAGTACAATTTTCATTCTCTTATAAACTCGATCACTCGACAAATCAAGTTGATTACAAATGATTAGAAGAAATAGTTTTTTCTTTTCCGTCGATTGAATTTGCTCGGGGAGACGTTCGAGGTTTCAGATAATCTTGACGCGATAAGAGGTAATCGAAGGAGACTGCGATTATATTGATCGCGGCTTTATCGATGGTCACTTGTCACTTTAAGACGAGTTATCGTAGATCTTGTTAATCGTTTGTTTGTTATACGCCAGGCGAATGCAGTTGTACCGAAGAAAGATAATTTATTGTGGCGGCGGTTTGAACTGCCCCGATGTATCGACGTGGCGATAGTTTTCGCGAAAATTACTCGCTGTCAAATCGGATATTGCTTTGAAAAGAAAAAGAGATATTGTGCCTCTCCTCGTAGAACGTAATAATATTTTAATCGCGTGCTGATTTACACGCCGCGGTTGCCCTACCGAGTAATAAAGTCTAATTACTTGGAACGGTGTATAAATTGTTGCAATAAAAGCACAGATTGAATTTATCGCTCGATGAAATACGTGATACATCAAACGTTAAGCAAATACGTCTTTTCCGATCGTTAAGTAGAGGTTACACGGGCTTTTTCTTCCTTAACGTTCGAACCTATATATTTCACATTCTTAAAAAGATAACCCTAATTGTTTTAAACCTCGTGTACTTGTTGTCGTCATAAAAACTATACCTGTTTATTTTCCCCTTAACAAAGTGGTCGAAGATCCATGCACGGACAAAGAGAGAAAATGAGAGTTGGTCGCGTACGAGTGTAAACGAATCCGTGGAGTGTTAAATTATTGTAATTTATCTTGTCTGAACGGTAGCGACGCGCGGCGAGCCTTGTGGCACGACACGAAAATCACTTTCTGTGACGTACAATTACGTGCAAATAACGCGGCCGGATCAGAATTCGTTGCACCCGCGATGGACGGACGTGGAACGTAGGGGGGAACGTGCAAAATATTACGTCGGGATCCGTCGTAATCGCTTAAGTGGTTAATTATGGTGCTTCGAGGAAGGCTAGAGGAGGCCGAGGTGGGATTAATCTTGGCATCAATTACTTCACTCTGGACCCCTTCCTTCTTTCGTGTTCTCGTTCCTTTTTACTCCTTTATTTTCCCTTTCTCCTTTTCATTTTTGCTTTCTTTTCTTACGCTCACTGAAACTAGTTTTCCTACAGGATGTTCACGCTACTGAATGGTGCGTGATGCGTCAGATATTTTTTCCCCATTCATTAAACGTCGTTGTACACTCGTACGATCTTTCCTCCGCCGAAGGTCTGCGAGTATTTTTGTACGCTCGTTAAGACGCGTTTTGCTCTACAAAGGATCGGCCGTTGAACTTGTCTTGGTTTATATCAAAGGATATTTCTCGAAATATGCACCACTCGTGTCTCGTTTCTTCCATTGAATTTACTTAGGTTTGTGTAACGAGGACTACAACCTGTTTAAAATTTTTTCCTCGTTATTCCATTCCTTTCTTTCGTTTTTCTCTTTTAACGAAGAACAATTGGAAGGTCCAAATTTTTGGCTATAATTTGGTAAGGTCGCGTGAGCCAGGCTCGAGGTACACTAACGATGTGTATCAGTATAATAGCAGTAAACGTAAAGAAGAATGTTGTGCTCTTTCTTCTCCCATCATCTTTCGTTTCGCGCTATTCTTCGTCTTTCTCATTCTCGACGCGTCGCCGGTGCGTGCTACCGATCCTCCGCTAATTTCGAAATGCACGAACGCGTTTAAAATTGCGTCTTTCGGCGGTGTGCGGATCGACGCGATAACTATGACTTGAAAATTATTACACACAAATAAAAATACGACAAAACCGGCACGATACACAGGTTACACGGAATTTTAATGCAAACATCTCAATATCAATACGAAGATTGGCTGCTTTTCGGTAGTAGGATTCTCCGAGGCTTTTTATTATTCTCTCTCCGCCTCTTCTTCTTTTTCATCCTCCTTTGAAATTAAAATTACAAATCGACGTTTCTACGCAACAGGCAGTGTCTACTTTAATATATACACGGATATTTTATCAGCATTATTTCTGCCGAATTTTATGCCATTCTTTAATTACATTTCACATAACGGGTTTGTGTCGTATAACAACGTGATCGACACAGCGCGAAACGTTGCATTTTTAATTCATTTCTGCCAGCGGAATTTTTAAATGCTTTATTTTATTTCTTGCTCGCAGTTATTTCAATGTAAATGCTCGAAATTTCCTATGAAAAATTTCATTTCGCTTGCATTGTTTGTACACTACCGACCAAAAGTTTGCTATCGCTTTTAATTCCATCACTCATTCGAAATCAGCATTAAGAATATCAGAGTAAAAATCCTTCTATTACAATGCATTCATACTAAACATTTTTCCAAGTTTTGCGGACTCGTTTTTATAAACTTTCGACTGACGGTGCAAATTACTAGAACTACCAGAGTAGTAAAATAGTAGCAAGACAATTAATTCGTAATATTCGTAATATGTAATAGTGATTTAGAAATCTAAACGTTGAAGCTTTCTTTTGAAATTAATACAAATTACATATAATTTTAAAGATTATAAAAATTCTTTCGACCGAGCGTTCCATGTGAACGATTTTAATAGAGTCACGTGTACAAAATATAGATATTGGGTTGGTAACTAAGTGATTGCGGGATTTGTCATTAGGTGATATTGACAAAATCCGCAATCACTTAGTTGCCAATCCAGTGGTATCGTCTTTGATGTTGAAACAATGTTCAATCAACGGCTTCCTCTTTCGTGATCTCTGCTTTGAGAATCATCCTGTATACGACTTTCATCAACTCGTTGCAGCTTTCTCAGATTCGCGTGTCTGTTGCATGCGCGGGACATTGACTTGACAAATCTTCCGGGCGTTATCTCGACTAGCGATTACGCAGATTCGTCGGATTGCTTGGCTCGTTGCTCGTTGCTCGTTCGGTGCAACAGCCTAACTACCGCTAATTATCAGGCACGGCTCGTTGGGCATAACAATGACTAAGTATATTTATACGGTGTATTATCGCGCGACGTGACGCACCGCGCCGCGCGGGCTGTCGTCGAAATCGGACGGTTATCGTGGGAGAAAATCGTCATCGGGCTTGTCCAAGAGTTACGAAAGAGCGTCGAGCGAGAGGAAATTCCGCGAGTCGCGTTATCTGCATCGACGTTGCGACTAAAAATAAATATTGGAGCGTTGCACGAACCGTTGTCAAATATCCGGTGCCTCACATTATTCCGATTCTGAATTTCTTAAATTTACATGTTCAGAAAATTTCTAGTACGTATATCGTGAAATAAAAGATTGGATCGTAGTAAAGGAAACTGTTCAGTTGTAATCTTGGTAAGACGAGATTAGAAAATCGTGATTTAATCAGTTAAACAACTTTGCATAATAATTCATGAGTTAAGAATATTAATGAACTGACGCTCTATGCCTATAGGTTTTATTAGACGTTTACGTAAATTCGTATGTTTATGAAGGTGATTAAATAAATGAAGCATAATATACGTTCATATCGCAGTAACAAATGCACGTTCTCGACAATTAGATTTTGCGTTACACAGTTCACACAGTCGACTACTTTCGTGTAAGAATAATATTTACTTTAGCAAGATAGCGTAAAGCTTTATACGATGCGTGCGTAGAACATTATCTCTCGTTCTTCGCCGCCTTATTGCTGAACTCTGATAGAAGGCGTAGCCTGATTGTTCACGCTACGCTACATGCAGATAAATGGCAATGACTTTTAACCACGTTACTGCTTTCCTATACTCTAGTCTAACACACTGTATACTCCGCTCTATTAATGGAGCAATTTGCGCGTAATAATAACACACCCAATAATCTACGATCACAATGGAAAGAGAGAAAATAAAAGCGAGAAAACTGGATTTATCACGTCACAAGTGGTACGAAGCGGGTTCACGATTTCCTCGAGGTTTCGATTTTCCGCCGGTTGGGAGACACAGCCGTTCTCCGTGGTCGGAAAAGAGCGCTCGCGCGCCACCGCGATATACACTTTGTCGCTACTTGGAAACTGCCTCCGCCTCCGGATTGCACCTCGCTGCAAATATCGTATGCAAGCCGGTCGCGCGCGCGACAGAACGAGAGAAAGCGTGAACGAACGTGAGAAGGAGGGTGAGACAGAGCGCGAACGTGTGAACCAGAGGGAGGGAGAAAGGCGGCGGGAGCGAGAAGGACCGAGGGGAGAACCATAAACGATGTGTCTCGTTGTGCGAAGTAATTGACGAGTTCGCGTGTAGGCGGTTGGGCGCCTAGATCGCCTCGAGCGTACCGTAGGCTTATCCTCAGAGACGAAAAACGAAACGAAACGAGACGAAACGAGCAGCCCTGATACCGGCCGCGGAGCTGAGAGGCGGAAAGGGTAGAGGAGGAGGTGGTTCGCGCGGCTCGCATACAGACACATGCTCTTTATACACGTGCGTACATATGCGCTTGTATACGGTTACACACGCGTGTACACGCGAGAGGAAACGAGACGAGAGAGAAAGGGCTTGAGAGTACGAGAGAGAGGACCAGAAATTGACAGAAGAGTCGGTTAGTCAGGAAGAGAAAGAGAGGAGGAGGACAGAAATTGAGAGTGGGTTAGAGTAACCGTGTACCAGAACGAGAGGCGAATATATGCGCACGATAGAGAATTAGTGAGTGAACGAACGCGCGAGAAAAAGAGAGGAGGAGAATGGGAAGAAGGGAGAGAGGAAAGGAGCTGCATCACCCTGAACTTGCCCGAATACCTTCCCTCCGAACCTTACGACGCGACGGTGTGTATCCGCTCACCAATGCACATGGCACCCAAGCGAGTTCTCTCTCCTCTCTCTCTTTCTCTCCTACCATCCTCTTCACGCCTGCCTCTCTATCTCTGTTCGATTCTCCTCGCCTCCACTACTATCCCGCTCGTTCGTTCGCTCGCACGAATCTCGCTCGCCCTTTCAGCCTGCTTCCTTTTCTCTTCTTACTTCGCCTCCTCTCGGAGTTAACCCACCCATTTCTTACGCTCTGCACCGTATACCGGGTGTCGGCGTAATATTCGAGGATATAGATAGCCAACTTCCGCTGTAATATAAGAGGAGACGCGGAATTATTGGCGGTCGTCCTCTATCGGCCTGTTACCGAACGAAGGGAGAGGGAGCCTGGACGATCCGTGATTTAACGTTCTTACCAGGAATCCGCTCGAAATAGACTCGCCATGGGTTTTCTAACACGCTCGAGGAAATTGCGAAATTCCTGTCTTATTCGACTCTCTTACGTTCAAGAATTTTAATTTCGATTTCGATAACCCTGAGCGTACAGTGCAATTGAATTACTATAAAGTACGATATATTGGCATAATATGCCACGCGATACGACAGCGTAGAAAGCAATCGCGTATCCGTTATTCGACGGTATAAATATAAAAGCAACCCAAGACCAGAATATTCTACTCTCTCCGAATATTTCGATAAAACAAACAAATAAAGGAAACCGAGACCCAGTGCACCGATCTGTCTACACAAAACATATACTATTTCCAAGTCAAACATCAGCCTCACGGTTCCAAGTTCCCTTCTCGGATCAAGATGAGATTCTATTGTGACGGAAACTGACAGAACACCCGGTACATGAATACAGACACACCGACTACAGTCAGCATTATACACCTACCCTGACTCGCCTCTACCTACCTACCTGCTCGCTAACGAGCCTACCTGCCGGACTTCTTGCATTCGAAGAGGTTGCCCAAGAAGAGAGGGCCCCATCCCCATGGATTCGGCCAACTACACCCCGCGGTGGTGCTTGCACCTACGTCTTTTATAAACGGTTAAACAAATTTCCCTTAAAAACCAGGCTTTCCTAGAAAATCGGGCCTAGACAGGGGGAAAGAAACGGAGATAGGATCCCAGAAAAATACGTTTGATCTTGCTTTAACGCGTCTATGGGATAGTGCGCGAGATGGCCGGGAGTTTGAAAAATTTTATAGCGAAACATAAATTCGATGTATCGACGCCGAGCGTTCTCGATATTCTATCGTGTCCCCTATTCCTTTTTCTTTTTTTTCGGTTACTCGTTGTATTTTTATTCGTTGACTACGATACGCTGTATTTTTTGAACGGGCGCTATTGTTCATAGGTCAGGAGGCATTTAGGATATTCAGGATTTATTTATTCTTTTTTTTATTTATATAATTGCGAATTCTTCTCAATCGATTTATGTTACAGAATTTTATTTTTTAATAGTAGTTAGGAAAGGAAATTCTAAGAATATGGTTAATATTGTCTCGTCGGTATATCTTCTTTCACCTGGATTACAGAAAATTGGAAAATTCTTAGCACTACGGTCAACTATCCTTTCTTTAAATTACGCAGGTATATATTTTTGTGTATATATCGTTTCAGATTACGAAAACTTCTTTTTATATCCTAACGAGACAAGTTGTCCAACTTACTTTATTTACGTCTTTATTACTTGAGTAATAAGCGTAGAAGAATAATACGTGTTAAGTACATATGCAATCACATTTCGTATTAAAAATTGTAAAGTGAAGTTTCCTTGTTTCACGGTAAACTATCTTTTATCAAACACGGTTTAGGATTCCAAGTTGCCTGAGTTCGTTAGTTTAAACGAATGAGAACAAAGTTCCTGTTGACCGAGAAAAGAAAGGGGACTCTCGTAGTTTCTTGTCGATTCGGTAGAATCTCGATCGTCGCGGTCGACTTCTCGTTAGGATCGATAAGCACGAGTTGCCTCGAACGGTTTCCGCTTTCGATGGAGGCCGAAAGATCCGGTCCCTGACCTGCGACACGTGCTGACCACGTGGGTCCTTTGATTCGCGTTGTCACACAATGTGTCACGCAACAGACACGTGACATTTGATCAATTTGGAATAAGTAATTTGCCATATCTAAATTGGCGGGGAAATGGAGTCCTTTTTCTACTATTGAAAAATAACATCACCTGTTTTAACCCTTTTGCAGGGTAGTGTCTGAAAGATTTGTACACGCATAACGTGATTATTAACATCTATTTCCTACAAAAAGTTGAAAAGTCATATCTTTTTGTAGATTTTGTAGAGATTTTGTAGACAGATGTTAAAAAAATATTAATCAAAGTGTTGAATTGTTACGAAATTTGTCTTCATTTCGCAAGTAAAAAAGACAACGTCGTTTAAAAGCCATCATAGCTATCCGTGCAAACGTAGTTGATATTACAAAATTGGGATTAAAACTTTCGACGCAATTTGCTCGATACATATTCGATTTTGTCGTATAAACTGCTTTCTTAAGAAGCTCCTCGATTCTAATTTCTCAGTGGCAATATCAAGAAATATTTCACTGCTTCCTCCGATGTGTACTTACTACATATTTTACTGCAAAGAAAGAGTTCACGAACTCTCCAACAATTAGCCCTATACATGCGCAACGATAAACGAATTCACACATCGTTCTCACCTATATCGAGAGGCAGTCGGTCAACAGACTTATCATCGGGGCCAGAGTGCGTCGACAAACATGTTGAACATTCGCGTACCGCGATAAGCGCGTTGCGATATCGCGTGAACAAACATTTCCGCCGCCGCAGATCGAGCTATACATACACAGAGACGGTCCACGCGCCGTGGAATCCTTGCAATCGTCGCGGATCGTAGCGAAAATTCGAATGAGACGTCGCGAGTAACGCGAGCCGTGTTGCACAGCCGCTAATCCACGCGTAGACGCGAGCTAGCAGCGTAATCGCGTGATCCAATCAACGCTGATAACAAGATAAGCTCGGCTACGTTCGCACGACGCGCACCTCCTCGGTATATCGTCGGTCGATCTTCTCTCTAGGGATCGTATCTTTCCTCACTGAGGTCACGTACGGACATGATATTCCCGATTGCTCCGGATTTATGGACGTTCAGGCCATCACCTCGATCATCCACCGATCTCACGCGCTGATCTTTGGAATCTCGTGGCATTTCTTCCTGATTTTATCACTTTTCACGAATAGAAATGTGTTTTATATGGCAAGTGTCGCTTAAATTTCGCGTTAATTGTCGTATAAATTCAAAGAGTCTAGATTCACCACTTCCCGTTTTTTCAAAATTCTGCATCTTCTTCGTGCAGGCGATTTCAACCTTCAAAATCGCGTTATGATAGCAACAAAAATGGGTGTTACGGTTGACGACTCGCCGTACTTGCACGCAAAGTTTTATCATTTTTTTTCAGTTCCCGGTTTCTCTTCTCAGTATCTCGATTTCGATGTATTCTAAATCAATGTTTCTCAACCTTTTCATGATAACAGAATACGTAAGATATGACACTTACTCATATTTAAAAAAAAATACAATTTTAATAAAATATGGCAATTTATTAATTTATTCAATGTGGCATTTTAGTCGTATTATAATAAGCAAACATTAAACATTGGCGCAGTGAACCTCTCCAAAAAACACTTTGCGATGCATTTGCGGTTCTCAGAATTTATTCCGCAATAATTACGATGCGAACGACTAATTCATTGATCGATGCATATACATGAGGTGAATATGAGACTATTGTACATATGAAAAAATGGAGGGGGGGGATGAGAAATGCAGCAGGGTGCGTACGCAAGAAGTTGGTAGATGGGTTTCGCGCGAAGGAAACTGAAGATGATCGTTTAACAGTGTCGCGTAGCAGGATCGCGACTATTATCGCACGACGACGCACGGCACGCGCGCTGTTTACACGAGAACGGTATTCCTTGACAAGATTAATAATAGCCGGAATTGAATAACTTATTACGAGCGTGCGCGACTGCGACGCGCGCCTAGTTGCATCATGGATAAACATTAACGCTATTTAAAGGAAGAGATTCATTCATTGTGTACACACCGTGGCTCCGCGACCGCGTTTCCTGGTTCGGTCGAGCACGTGTCTTCCAGCGTGAACTCGTATACTCTACGGGATGATGTTACACAGGTCGAGACGAATGTTATATTTGACCGGAAAATTTGTTAGTTGGATGAAGCGACATTTAAGAAATTGACGATTAAAAATAATTTTAGAAAGGAGTAGGATAATTTTGAAAATTCATTTATAGAATACGTTATAGGTGTTCCTAGCGAAAATAGCAGGTATATGTACATTTTTCTTCATGATGATTTTGTATTAAATGTTAACGACGATTTTTATTTTAAATGTTGTTAAACTTTTTAGTTTTATATCATGCTGCGATTCTAACTTCATCATAATATTATAACCTGTGAATAAATGGGATTTTGTGGTACTACAATATTATCTTAATCTACTTATACTGTATCTATATCTTATCTCTTTGAATTTCATCGATTCTTTTTATTTAATCTGCCCTTTTATAAATGGGTAGCACGATAATTCGCAATCAGTGAAAGCTTAGATTTTTTACGAATATCTGGTTTACATTTATATTCTCAGATTGCCTGTTTTTTCTTTTTTTTTTTCATTCTTTCGATTATTCCTAAGTTAGAGATAAGTAGGATCGTGGAAAATAGTTTCATCAGAGAAAATGTTACTAATGTACAGAAGTAGCATCAACAGGGACTGAAACGAGGAACTTGAGTGATATATACCATCCAGCTCGTTTGTTATTTAATGATAGTTTCGAGTCCATGGCGAACGTATCTGGTTAAGACGAAAATTAATTAACAAAACGGTGCTGACCACGTCCTATAAAATCTTATAGGAAATTAGTAGGTCCATTTAGCCGCGATATCACGAGTGCTTTAATCGGAATAAATTGGAATCGTTATAAGCAGGAAGAGGTTTCTCCGACTATAAACTTCAGTTCGTCGTAAAATTCCATTTGTAAAGGCGCGCGACGACACTCTTTACGCTTTTATAATATCGCGGATCGTCTAATTGCCGCCTATAGTACCCTAATAAACGCATTAACGTATTACGACGCGTGTTTTTATTCGACGTGCCGAGGATGAATAAGAATAAAGCAAAAAGGAAGAAAAGAAAAGAAACGAAGGAAAAGAAAAGACCACGAAGGGAGAAAGAAAAAGAAAAAGAAGAAATCGCGCCACCGCGAAAGAATGAAAAAGCAAAAGGCGCGTATGATAATAAGGCATGCCCACCAAAAATACCGGTTTCCTTCTCGGGCCCGTGGTTACGATTCAGGTTTGTCCTGCCTGTTTCCGAGACTCTGTCGAAACGATTTTCGTCAAACAAAGTCGCTCGACCGTACGGCTCTCCAGTCAATTAACGCCAGAAGACCGTCGTCGAACTCTTGTCTCGGTGGAAAGAGAAAGAACCGAGTGTACAACTCCACGGAGCTTCTCCCGAGAAACAAGAAATTTCTAAGGACCGATCGAGCGGGGCAAAAAGCCCCGGTTACGGGAAGAGAAGGGAACACCCGTGTTCCAATCAATCCTCGACCGCTAATTGCAGCATTTCCAACGGTTCACGAGTGCAATAACCATGACAGAGACCACAGAACTTGACTGAAAGTCTCCGGAGAAATTTGAGGACGATTTAACAGACTGTTAATAGATGAAGAACGTCAAAAATTTCGCCTGAACTTTCATTCGATGGACGAAAAATCGAATCTGAAAGAGATTCACGAGTGTAATAACGATGTCAGCGATAACTAAATTCGACCGAGTACCCTTACAGAAATTCCGAGATAATTTATAGAAGACTAAAAGAGCATAATTTATAACCCGATTTAAAATTTCGTTCGGCGGACGAAAGAACGAAAGGTCGAAAATGTTTCGGTACCAAAATGGTCGGCGCGAGGTCGAGGAACGGGAAGAACGACACGGAGATTGAAAAACGCAGAGCGTGAAAGGGGTGATGAAGGGAACGTGGTCGAAAACAAGAGGGACAGAGCTTTGGTGGACGCGAGTCAGTGGAGAAGAAAGAGGAAAGGAGGTGGAGTTGTAATAAAGAGCGAGAGAAAGCTGGCGGATGATCGCATAGAACGAAGCGCGAACGAAGGAAGGAAAGGAACGAGGGAACCAAGAGCTGTGGAGATACATCGTGGTCCAGGGGGAATGAGAAGGGAAGAGCAGGGAGTAACGAGAAAGGAATAAAGAAGGAGGACGGGGAACGAGGTACAGAGAGAAGGGAGAGCACAACCGCCCGTTGAACGAAGGTTAGCAATCTGCGTAGTGTTTTACGACAACTATAAATATGGCTGTAAAGCTCTTTGTTTAGAGCAGCTAGTCTCCGGCTTTCGAAACTCTGCCCTTCTGCTCTGTTAGAGATCGGCCATTTATCCATCGACAATAACGCCAGTGTAACCGATTCTTTCCGTCGAATTCTACTCCTGAATAACCTTTTAGACGAGTTTCATATGGCGATACGTTTATCGCGATTTTTCTATTGGATACGTGTCCCGGAATAAAATATACATAGAAATCTACTCGCGTGATATTCACCTAATATTGCTCGTTGGGTGCCGATCATTCCTTCCTTACTTCATCGCTAAATAGAAATACCTATGTTTATTTTCCGATGAGATTTCGAGGTATCTCAGTGAAAATTCGAATCTCGACTTGGCAAAGCTTATAATTATAAGTCTCAACCTAATCGAAGACTAGTGTTTACGACATTTCAAGTACTCCAGGATCCCTAGAGTAATTAAGATAGCAATTAAGAACATGTTCTGGCGTGAAGCATCATTGTAAAAATGAATCAGATAGAAACTTTGTCTTTTCAATGACTAGATAAAAAAGCTGTTGAAACAGGAACAAGAAAATTTCATGTTCGTTCCATTAACAAGACGTATACTTCTGTCGTATCTATCAAGAATCGCCATGTCAACGTTCCGCCTTGACAATGCGTAACTTTCTGTTTTAACATCCAATACGTAATTTCAATTCTAAAATGCAACTGCCTTAGATCCTAGCACGTAGTCAAGCTCCGTTTCTCGGTCGCGATAGAACGATATCCACGTTGGTAGACGGACGCGTGAGCGATCGGTCCGCGGAGAGACGCGAAGGGCGCGTTTACACGTGAAAATTATCGACGACTCCGCGCCGGTCCATTAAAAAGGAGGAAAAGAAACCGCTCCGTCCAGTGGCATCTGCTAACCATATGCTAAAATGACTGAGCCCGGATAACACCCTGTCACGCTAATGTCAGGTTAAGCGGCGAGAATGATTTACAAGCGGCGAGTTGGAGCGAACCGGCAACGTTACACCGTGTGGCTCTCTGGCGCGCGCGCGCGTGTGCAACTCGCTCGCTCGCTCGCGAGCGCGCTTTCGAACGCTCTCTCGCACACCGGTACCCAGTGCGCGCGATACTCGTTATAACAACGTTATTGCTCGGGCGCAATTAACGTCCGCTAGATACGCCGCGTCGATAGGTTAAACGCGCGAGACACGTCGCGTGGACGTTCTCTCTCCCTCTCGATCGCTCGGACTCGCTCGCTCGTTCGCTCGCTCTTCCACCTCGACGCGTTAAAATAATTTATGCCTTACCGACACTGGCTTCCGGATGTATTCGTTACGGTCGAAACGCGAAGTCGGCTTGATTCGCGGGATCACTTGTCGATGCTGTTCAATTTGCTCGATTTCCGAGTGGCACGATGTGTTTCACGGGTGGTATTCTTGGGGCACTGTAGCCAATTGATTCCTCGATGTTTCGTTGATATCTCTGCCGTGTGTGATAGGAACGATTGCGCTTGTTAGTTCGTGGCATGAATCATTTCGGTACGTTCTGGCGATAAGAGGAATAGTGTGTATTTGGTGGCGATAAAGCTATGGATTCGTGGGTCAGGCTGACGAATATTCTGGAACTACGATTGGACTTTATTATTTTTGAAGTCTTAGCGTGATTGGCAAATACGTGGTTTAATTACCTGGTGAATTTATCGTAAAACTTGAGTTTCGTGGATAGCGTGGCTCTACCAATTCTAATAATATGTTTTACGCTCTTTAACGGTACATTTATCATTCTCATTATGGAAATTCTACTCTGTCGTTGGAGTAAAAATCGAAGAAGTATACTCTTGTAAAATAAAATCTCTCTCTCTCTCTCTCTCTCTATCTCTTGTTTATACTTTCTTATACTGTCCTATTCCGAAATCACATTGGTCAACTCCAAAAGTGGAATACGGAGAAAGCGATGACGTTACCCTATTTTTCAAAATGTGTCTTCGAATTTATTTACTACTTGTATACCATCTTTTTTTGCGACAAACGAACTTATGGGAACAAGCCATTTACTTTCTGAGAATTGAACATTAATACATACAGACGATGAATTTGTGGAACAGATAAAAAGCCAAGTTGATCCTCCTCCTCAACTATGTACATCCACGAAAGCAGGAGTGGAATGGCAGGAAGTAGCAGAATGGTATAATAAATGGGATCGGTGGGGGATGGGCGCGCGAAAAAGGTGATACGGCGTGGAGACAAAGGCGGGGGCGAAGCGATGAAGAGGGAGAGGGGCTGATCAATCGGATCCTCTGCCATCCGGCGGTGAGTTAACTAGGACTAAATAAGGTAGCTTGGTCGGTCTCGGTAAATAATTGTATCTCGTAAAGCGACTAGGTAACCGAGGATTTATATGGGCGTAGCCGACGGGGCCGACACTTGCTACTTCGATACACGACGGCGCATAGCGGCCGCCGCTCTTCCCTCTCGTTTCTCTCCTTTACCAACCACCACCATTCGCTACAACCACACCACCTCCTTCTCGTCCTTTTCCTTTCCTTCCAGTAGAAACATAACCTGCGAGTATAGCCGCGGTTGTGCACACGTGGCACGAGGTGGTGGCCGTCGAAGGGTACGTTGTTAATGGTGGTCTGTCCCTCTGGTTGACGTTGTATCAAAGGATTAACTTCAGTCATGCAAATTAACCAGCGATATCTGGACGAGCGGCTAATTATATTCGCTAGATTTTATCGCTTCGATGAGGGGACGCTGGCAGTCGCGGCTTCGTTTCGTTCTAACGTGCTTTTATCCAGCCGTGTTTGTTTTCCTACTCGGCCGAGCAGGCTGAGGTTGATGGAGGTTGGTTTTGGCGTTTCAATCGCTTCTCAGATGATTTTTTTACGAATGTACGGACAGGGGCTTGCAGTGAATTTAATTGGACTAATATCTGTTGTGAAATTTTATACGTTACGTGTTACAGGTTAGCGGTGATAATAAATTCTGTTGCGCAAGAGTACTAAGTTTCGTAATAAAATAAGTAAAGTTGTTCGAGAATTCTCTGAATTACAAGCCACCTGACTGTCCTGTTCCACGGATAGTCGTAGAATATTGTGTACGCAACATTCATAATTAATTCGCGAACATTGGACAGTAAATTATCGTTGAAGAGTATCGTCGAATCTTTTTAAAATAATACTTTTGTTCATAAAAAATTGTGAATCGCATAAATAAAAAATAATTCAAATTAATTATGTTCTCGGTCGTATACTGAAATGCCATGTCGCTTCGTTACTACTTTTCGTTAAAGAAGGAAAGAAAAGGAAGAAAAGAGAAAGACAGAAATTTCACAGAATCGTATTTTCCGGCAACACGAAATTCCTCGTGTGTCCAGCGTATTTTAATGGAATTAAAAAGTTTCCGCGATGCGGATCGCTGCACCCTTTACTCCCACGCGACCGATACAGCGATAGGCGAGTAAAAAAGAAAGATAGCTCACGCGGGAAAAAGGAAAGCCTTGCCCCCTCGATCGTTGATCAACGATCTGGGAAATTAATTATCGTGCACGAAGGAGCCTCCCGGAGATTATTAGTCACGGCTTGTCCGGCGAGTTCACGCCGCCTCGAAGGTCCTTTTGTACGGTCTCGTTCTTTTTCTCGCTCCTTCTCCCTCCTTCCCTCTTTATCCGATGAGTTCACACTCGTGGATTCGCTAATCTTATCGGAACCAAGATAGCGTTGTGCCGTTCGTAAACCGATAAAATCGCGGCTGGCGATCGTCCGCTCTTTAACAGCCTGTCCTCGTTTCAGCAGTAAAAACGTTGGTTCCGAGGGCGATCTCAATAGCTACATACGTTTAATTTATTCAATGGAAACCTTTTTCCGAGTAGATAGAGCGGCACACCGGAAGTCACGCGTCCGCGTGTCCCGTGCCACGCGTGACCATCCTCTTTTCTAGCTTCTATGCCTCCCAATTGCGACATTTCAACCTGTGACTACAACATCCTCGATAGAATAGCGACTGTGTCATTTTAAAGCAGAACTCTTTGATATTAACCATTTCAACATGAATATAGTGTCACGATTATTTTTAATATCTATCATTTAGGTTTGATTAGAGCGCTGCATTTATGGTGTTCTAATATTTTAAGTCTAATGTGGGTAATAATTTCAATATTTCTTTCAACGACTCTTTCTCTTCCAATGAAACCCTCTCTCTTCCAATGAATTTCGAAGTACTACCCTTTCTACATTTGTATATTCTACACTTTACGCGAAACTCTGAAATTATTAAAGTTTTCATCTCATTATATTCTTAGCATTTTCTTAATGGATTAGGACATTTTTATCACATTGTTTCACTATCGATTGATTAAATATTATAGAAACGCAACTTTCCTGATTCTCGTGAGTTGCGTCACTATCTTAACGACCCGATCCGATCCGATTGGAGTTGTTGGAGGTTTTTGCGAAAATTCCATCTTAGAGATCGCTTATTTACATGCACCGGGTAACGGAACACGCGTGCTCTCGGCCTCGACGAGACGGAATCAGTGCCCCGGGGAACTGCTCCTTGAAACTGGTTAAATTCTAATACGCCCATTCTCGAACGGTGCTCGAGCGAGACTCTCGAGGCGCGGACGCGATGGCACCAAAGGGGGCGAGAGGAGTTTCGCGGCGGCCGTATAGAAGAGCAGGCCCCTAATTTGGGACTTTATCGTCTTGTTATCCTTGCACCTTACGATGCTGACGACCGAGCTCTCGGTGTCCCGGTGTCACTGTGCTCGCCACCTTTTCGTCGATGGTCAAGAGAAGGCGAGCTCTCTGGTCCCGGAGAATGCATCGATATGGCGTACGACGCGTTGGACGCGCGCGTATGACGGAGACGGGGAGAAATCGGTGGAAAGGGGAGAGACAAGAACAAGAAAAGGAAAGAGGGAATGAGAAAAAGAGAGAAATTGAAGAGGAAAGAGGATGCGACAAGGGAAAAAACGATGAAGTGAAGAGGGAGGCGAGGGAAGTATATATATATATATATATACATATACATATACATATATATGTATGTATGTATGTACGTATGTATATATAGGATGGTAGAGGAGTGGGTGCCCGTGTGTCTCCTTTTGCCCCCCCTCCGTGGACACTCGGACCCAGTGGGGCCCCTTCCCCTTCTCCTCTTCTTTCCTCAGGCAGCCCGAGGCCAAGAACGCAGGGCCGTAGGCCCCAACCTCGGTACCGTCGGCTACTCGTAGCCTTTGCGGTGTTGCCGAGTCCTCTTTCGATCACTCGTGCTCTCCTCGCACTCTCGTTTCGACGAGAGGGGGCCCTGGTTTCGCATAAATTACCGCTCTGCGTGCCCGTACGAGAGCCGTTTCGACGTGTCACGTATTATACACACACGCACGCGGCCCGTTTCGAGCGCGGGAGAATTGATTTTAAAGAACGAAGAGAGAGAGAGAGAGAGAGGGAGACAGAGGAGAGAAGGGATTCTCCTTGCACACGATTACAGTGGCTATTACAGTGGTCTGTTCTGGCTTCTCTTGTACACGCTCTCTGTCCATTTCGCTCCATGTCGAAGCGACACAACATCACACAGCACCCTTCTCTTCGTGCTCGCTTTTCTTGCCTCGATTCGACCAGTTTTCTCGGACGAGGGAGCACGCGCGTTGTAGCAACCATCGCGAAATTTATGGAGGACGACGGATCGTTGTCACGAGATCCGCTCCCTGGCACACAGCTGCGCGCGCCAGCAGGTGTATTTGTGTGCTCGTTAACTCGTAATGGAGATTGCCACCTTAGATTCTCCCGACCACCCGTGTTTCCGTTGAATTCTACGTGTTTGCCATGCCCTCTCGGACGTCAGTCTCTGCGTCAAAACGAGTCCGCTTCCGAATCTATTCGTGACCCGCCTAGAGAAAACATTATCGCGTTACAGCCTGTTTTGTCAATTTTGGGATCGAACGAGACCTCCGGACTCGGCGATCGACGCGTAGACCACAACCGCTGATTTCTCAGCGTTTTCTTATTTCAATCTCTCGCCTGGTCACGAGCTTACCGGGAACCGGCTCGTAAATTCGTATACACGTTGAACGACCGAACGTGTCGTGGTCCACGCGTCGAGAATCCGATTCCGCTGTCGCTGAGAGCAGCGGATGTTGGCAGGATCGCTCCTTTCCGGACGGAAGGTCGTCGGACCGAAAATATCACGCGTGTGCACGAGTCGAGGAATTCCTCCGGTTAGTTTATTTCTTTCTGGAAATTACCGCTGGTCGCATTTCTGTGTCGACTAAAATCGTTCGACTAAACAGAAGACGACCGTGCTCGCCACCCTTGCTCCTCTTTTTGTTTCTTCTCGTTGCCTTCCTTTTGTACTTCGCCATAGTACGCCCACAGGGAACACAGTTCGATTCAGTTTGGCGACAAACTGGGCGATCGGGACCGTAGAAATCTTTGCTTGACCCTGTTAAAATTTAGTGTTTGAAAACAACGTTGGGTTTTTGGTGCTGCTACCTGCTGTAAAAACCCACGAAAAAAATACTCCGTCAGATGGAGCTTATTGTGGCTCGAATGACACGGATCTCGCCGATAGCGAGTCTCGTCACACGCTCGTGATCGACGAGGCCTGGTTTTAAACGTTGTCACGAAGATCTCGGATTCGTGTAGCTCGCCATCGTTTTCAATGCCTGATGAATCTCGAACAAAACCTTTTCTATTTCGATCGACTCTGTTCTTCTTACTCCATTTATGTTTTACTCGCGGTGAAATTATTTATTTATTTATTTTCTACGGAACACAGCGGAAAAGTACATTGTCATATGTGGACAAGCGAAGGACAAACTCCCTATTATAGTATACGTTGCGACGAATGTTTCAAAGATAATAGGAATTGATCAGATAGATCGCTCTTCCGGTGGACAAAGCTGATACGATTAGTTTAGCATTCGATTTGTATAATTGCAGGGATGCCGTAAGCAACAAAGGACAAATTCTTAGATGTCTTCACGGTACATTTAGAGAAAATGTGCTTACAGACACAATGTTTGACGTTATTCTTTTATCGCTTAATGCTCGAAGACTCAAATTGTTAAATATCGTATCATCATCTACGTCCACTGGCAAATAAGGAAGAAGAGAGAAGAATGGAAGATCGAATTAACCATTGAACTGTCGCGTATTCTAAGAGTTAAACGGAAGGATGACTGGAAAATAAGAAAAATAGCGAAGCTAAAGTTATTGACCTTCTCTTCTTCTTTGATCGGTCGACTGTCGAAAGAGATCGCGGTCGATTAAAAACTCATCGGCGAGCAATAACCGGCCGGTTACTTTCCTTTTTTAACCGTTATCGTAGACGCGTCACGCTCTCGCTTTCTTCTCAAGGCGTCCCCCGGTTATCTCGTTTTTATCTCGCCCCATTACCATCGTAAAACCCTCGGCCATGGACGCGAAAGCGAGCGCGCTATGTTTTCTCGTGTTATTACCGCGTTCCTCTCGTACTCTGCTTCTATCTTGATCTGCTTGCGCGGAATACTCGTAAACTATGCGAAACGAGAGCCGGTAAACGAGATTTGAATTCGCGCCGCGGACTTCGTCGGGTTTCAGGAGGAGAAACACCCTTTGGAGAACACGCGACTGCGTTTATAGTTTTCAGTTAGGTTTACGTTTGGTGTATCGGGCAGGACGTTCGTCTCGGTGGACGAAATTTGGATATTTTTCAGAATAGTTTCCGGGGAAGTGGGATTTTTGTGATATTTATTCAAATTGAAATTCATGGTTTGGTTCAGGTTTTACCGTGAGTGAAAATCAACGTACGTACGTCAATTTACGTACTGAGATCAAGAAATTAGTAGATAGCGGAGTTGATCGGTTTGGCTTCTAAGATATTCCCTTAATGTTATAAGACAAGTGGTTGATGATAACCAACTTGGAAAATAAAGCAGTTCTCACAATCAACGAAACCCGGCAATGCGATCGACGATGATCGTAATTGGCAATTTTCCGCGCCACGAAAAATCCGTACAATCCGCTGCGGTCGATCGATGGCGCGAGACGACGCGAGAGGACCGGCATGCAGAAGAGGACGCTCTCACTCGGCGGGAATTCGGTGATTCCGGCAATCGTAAATGGTGTTTCGAAGCTGTGCGGACTGGCCAAAGCAGCCTTGGCCGAAGGCGCTGGCACGGCACCCATTGTCCGCGCGCCGTCTCTTGTTACGAGACGAGACGAGCCAGTCAGAGGGACAGAGAGGTACATCCACCGGAGGAGCTAAGAGCGAAAGACCTCTCCGAGTGTAAAGAAGACAGAAGATGGCAGAGTCGAGAGAGCAGAGAGAGCCAAGCCAGGCGGCGGTCAAACAGGCAGACCCAGGCTCTTTCCTCCTCGTTCTTTTCCTTCTGTTTCTCTCCGTTCGTCCCGTGGTGTGCTCGTCTTCTCTTTCTTTTGTTGCTTTCCTTCGCGCGGGTCTTGCCATGCCGAGGACCGTGCCGAGTCAAAACCACCTATGTGCTTGGCGAGGCCCCCGGCAGTAGGTCTGTTGCCTCGAGGCCTCTGCCCTCTTCTCTTCTCTTCAACGACGATCTTTCTCCCTTCTCTTTCTTCCTCTTTCTCCTTCCTCTTTATCCCGTCTCGTTTTCACCAACGTTGGTGCCCTCTTCGTCGTTGTAGATTGCAACGAGGCTCAGACTGGGCCCACATTGACCTCCGGTCAAGTCGGGTTTTCGTACGCGGTTCCCTCTCGCCCGAATCGATGACAGAACTGTTGAAAATTCTCGAGAACCTGCATCCTTCTCGGTCCCAGAAAATTCATGTTTGGAGAGAGGATCCGGTGGATACACGGATATTTAGATTCGAGAAATTCATCCAGGTTGAACCATGGAAATGAAGAATGTGCGTTGTTGTAATTTCTTGGGGATACCACGGATTCGTGTTTCTTGATAGACTCTGATAGATAGACTGTGGGAGTACTATGTTAAAAACCACGTATTCCAACTTATCGAACTTCTTCTCGCTTTAAGGAATTTCATCTGAATGTCTTTGAATTAGAGGGATACAGATCTTTGATTTTTTACTCGTTTTGTTAGAACAGTACTATTATTTGTATTTTTCTACCTCGTTATATAACTCGTGTATTTTAATGCATTCTTTTATTTCTACTAAAAGCAAGTTATATCATGTTTATATTTGGAAGAATTAAAACCCGCCACTAGTTGAAATTGATTTATCTTTGTTATCTTACAGTTTCATGATTATTGAAGCTTCTGGTTAAGGGATGATCCGATTAACAGGTTAATTAAAATCCTATGATACTTTTAGCGATCACGATGAACTATTCGTAGCCTATGTGACATGTACATGATCAGACATACGAAGTAAGAAATTTCTAAAATTCGATGGACGTCTAAAATGGACGTACAGCAGCCTTTCCGATCGGCTCGATCGGTCCGTTTGCTCGATGGCCTCGCAGTCGCTCTTGGATTCTAACCAGCCTAGCACGTCGCAGGCCCCGTGTACGTGACAGTGGGTCTGGCCTCGAGGCCTGTCAGGAATCTCCGGGTCCCATTACGAGGGTGCGCCTACTTGCTGATCTTTTACACGGCGAAAACCCGTTTCGTTGTCTTCGGATGATCCAACGTCTCCTCGCACGTGCGCTTTTCCGAGCGTCGTCTTTCATTGCAGCAGACACCATAGAACTAGTTTCGCCCTCTCTCCTGTCCGCCTTTATATTATGCAAATACCGCGGTGCACGATAATGAGATTCCGTCCTCGCCTCGGTGATAAATAATCGCGCAGCTTTCTCTAATGAAAATCAGGCCTATCCCGGCGAAAATCGTACCGCGGTCACGAACGATCTTCCATCGTTCGTGTTGCAACCTGTGAACATCCAAGAGCGTCGCAAAGGAAAGTCTCTGGATCGCCACGATTATTTCTAATTGAAAATTTTCAACAATTATGTTCTGACATACAATACCTTTAGTTTTTAGTGTCTTTGCTTTATTTAAGATCGCATACAATGCTCGTAAGTTACTTGATTGTCACGAAAATTACAGACGTTGCGACTTGAAAGTAGTCGGAAAACGCAATTCTATCCAATCACGCGTCGCAGTTAGGTGTCTCATCGTCGGTTCGTGGTAAATACTATCGTATTTACACGCGATAGTAAGACCCCATGAAATGTCCGGTTCCGGTGATTCGACTGACAAAGGGGGACACAGATTTCCGGGGAAATTCATCAGAGTCAAGAAGCACGCGGTGACTACGACACGGCACTTGTTGCACAAAGGCGTGTGTCTGGAGACGAAATTTCTCGGTGCCCTTTCAGTTAGTCTCTCTCCCCTCTCGTCCTTTTGCTGTCTAATTCCTTGTACGCGGACCTCCCGCGTCGAGGGTCACCAGGTTACACGCTGTCATGCATTCCCATTTCGACGTTTTACCGAAAGCTCGGTCCTTTCTGTGCTAGAAACCTGACTCCTACTGGATTTCTTGGAGCCATTCACCATCAGGCGAGGGCGTCCCTTCTGATCCACCAGATATCTTGGCAAAAATTCTTGCCACGATTCTTCGTAAACGTGCTTGATTCGCGAATACGCAAAGCACATTCTGGACTTTCACTAAAACTTTTACTTGGTAATGAAATTAAAACCGTCTCTTTCGTTTCTTTGGAAGTTGGACGCCATTTCTACAAAATTCCTGAGTAATTATTTTATTACGTTCGTACGTTCGTACGCTGGTCATTCGAGACTTAGGATTGGTACACAGTTTGAACGCAGTATGTATTGTTCGAGGACAATTCCAATGGAGGGTTGTAACTACCCACTGCGTTGTTTGAGAGATTGTGCGGTTCCTTTCTTTTCTTTTCGGTTCTCACCTTTTTCAATAATAAATCGTCTTTAACGATTTACAATAACGAAATAACAAAGCCCATTTTGTACAGTAAATCTCTTCTAGAAACTCTGATTGCCAGATTTACGATAAAAACGATAATTTTAAAGAATAATTTACTCTTTACAAACGAATACAAAAAACTCTCGCAACATTTAGTCCTATAACATCTCATTTCGTATAACCAAAACCCCATATTTTTCCCTCGTAACCAAATGCGTCATGGTCCTTTATCAAGGGCTCCGTGACTAATTGTAAGAGGCAGTGTTACAGGTTTCACGGGACAATTCTCCAAGAAAATTGCTCCACGAAAATATTCGGCATCTGCGGCTAGGACCAGGCACTTGTTGCATAGAGTATCGGGTGCCGAAAATTTTTACCTCTAGCTTCTTGTTTCTTTTTTCCCTGCCATTTCCTTCTTCGTCTACCAAATCGAACAGGAGGCCCCCTGTGTTGAGAGGGCACGAAACGTTCGTGGACGAGAGGCACAAGTACGGATTTCTATTGACACAGGTCAATAGGGTCTAGCCTGCCGGCTCCACAGGAATTTGTACAGTCCTTTCAGGACGTCGCTTCCAAACTGGTGAAGGGGGCGTCGTAATCCGTGGCTCCTTTTTTTTCTCCTCTCTCTATTACCATCGTATTTTCCCCCCTCCCCCCCTTGGAAGACGGAAGAACCTGTGATAAATCTGCGAGAATTCTGCTCAGACGAAATCGTATTCCTGGCACGAATCGACTCACGGAATTAATTTCCCTACCGCGGAAAGTTTCTCCACGAACCTCGGAGTTGTTGGTATTGAGGGAAATGAAAATCCTGATTCGTAGATCGAAATTGTTCGCGTAACGCGTAACGGATGT
The DNA here is from genome assembly GCF_024542735.1 of Bombus huntii. Classification (NCBI taxonomy): domain Eukaryota; kingdom Metazoa; phylum Arthropoda; class Insecta; order Hymenoptera; family Apidae; genus Bombus; species Bombus huntii. The sequence goes on along the minus strand of NC_066244.1, from coordinate 13,445,815 downwards.
AATATTCTCTTGAGTTTCTTTTTGGAAATTTCTTGCCAATTTTAGAAAATGTTCCGGAGATGCTTCGTATTGTTAGTTACAATATCGTTTTTCTTATATTTCCTCGGGTTTCTTGCCGATTTTCTGTTCTTTTGAGTGAAAGTTCCCTTCCACTATCTTCGTATTGTTACGACAAATAGATTATAGAAATGTGCGATTGAACGTAAAATAACCGAATTATCCATATATTGTACAGCTATTTTTAATCAAAGAAAAAAAGTATTTAACTTGGTTTTTTAAAAGAAATTAAAATGTGTACGTTCAGACTTGTGATACAAGACGAAATATTGTCGCGTCCTCGGGAGATGAATCGAATATTTCTAAAAGGTATGTAACGATAGAACAATTCTAGCGTTTAAATGTTTCTGACCGTGTTAGGATACAAATTCTCGGTATCAGAGAGGTCTAAAAAAAAATGGGCAAGTTCGACTGGCCATGAATTTGAGAACCGCCGGGCCGTGGCGGTGCAGTGTCGGCAGGTCGGTAGGTAGGCATATAGCGTTGATGGACCAGAGCTAATCTAAAAATCGCCGGAACTTCACAATTATAGTAATTTACCAGCCGACAACAAGCTGTACACACAAGCTTGCCCTATAATGGCATTAACGGCACGCTCTTTCGCTCCCGTGTCCTTTTTAACCGGAATCCAGCCCCGATTCGAGTCTCGAATTCCACCGAACGCTTTACGAGCTTTCACGCCATTTCCTTTTCTCCGTTAACGTGGCATTTCTTATTCGCGTTAAACGTAGATACGTGTCCGACGCTTACAATAGAATTCTACTTATCTGAACTAAATTTCGAACGAAATTTTGGTCGATGCCGATTAATTCTGCTGTTCTTCTCGCTTCTTTGTATCTGTATCTCTTCAGGTATCTTCTTTTTAGTATATTCCATTCATAAAGATCATCAAATTACATTGAATACTAGAATCAAATATTTTAGAACTATATTTTAATAATGTCTATTGAAATATAACATTCTCATTTCATATAGACTCGAAAATATATAGCAGAGTTAATTAAACTTCTGTCTGTCGAATTCAATTACTCCAACGTAAATTTCTATTACGAACAGAGACTAACAGATAATGGGGAAAATTGGTAAAATCTATTTGCACGAGCTGTTTGTCTTCCGAGTGAGTTCTAATAAATTGCATATCCAGTGTATAAGAAATCCTATCTTCGAATCTTATGGATGTCTCTTCCGTTTTCTCTACGTGGTTCCAAACCATTCATTTTCTCAAACTTCGCTATTCAGACATTCCACGACGAGCTGTAACTCGGAATACCTCGTGCGTGTCGTTCCGCTCGAATATTTTCGAGACACACGGGACATTCGTTCTTTTATCCGTCGAGTCATCGTCGGGTACAAACGAAGTCTATATCAGCCACCCGCGCCTCGTTACCGAACACCGTGATGATCATTGCAGCCCCTCTCGTCACGAAATTGTAGAGGTAGAAAAAAAAGGAGAGAAAAAAAAGAGAATGGTATGGAGGGGAAAAAGCGAGGGAACGGATAGATTTATCGTTTGTAATAGAGAGAACGGAGCGACACGGCTCGACCCATCGTTTTTCCCGTTTTCATCAAACGAAAATGATCCCCGGCGCAGACAATGCCCGCGAGAACACTCGGCTCGAAATCGAGGGCACTCAGAACATGCGAATCCATAATAATCTCTTCGCGGCTTCCGCTCTTTGCCTCCTCTCTGTTGCAATGGCGCCTTTCCAGGGATCGTTGATGCAGAACTCGCGGGTTACTCTGCGGGGAAACCCGCGGATATTGTTTAAGAACCCGTGCATCGCCCCTCTGTAGGGAGTGCACCGTGATCTCTACGTCAGACCGCTACCGGTCCAACCGTATGGAAGCGCGTACTTTAAAAATTGTATCCCTGTGCATTTTCTTTTTCTAACTTTTATTTCCATTTAGAACATTATCCATCCTACCTTTCATATTAATTTATTTTGTTCTCCTTCGCCTCTCATATTTTGCCGTTTCTTGTCTTCGTCCTTCTTCTAAAGAATGTCGTGCAATTTGTAAACTGTGTCAGTATTTTCACGAACATCCCAAGTTCGATCGCTGTAGCTTCGTATAAGTTTTCCTACGCACACTCGAGCGATTAAAGATGCAAGCGAAATTTCCTTCTTCAATTTCTTTCCTCACAAATTTTTATTTTTGTGCGAAGAACCTTCCACCGTTTTCTTATTAACTGCTTGTACAATGTAACAACAATGGTAATATCAATCTCAGAATATCTTCAGATTTTTCGAAACGAAAGCACGCTATAAAAAATTAAACATCAAACATAAAGGAATACTTCCCTGCACGCTGTAAAAAGTCTAATTTCTTCCAGAATGGAATATCGATATTCTATTTTTCTTCGAAATCAATCAAACCACTCTTCCAGTGGCCAAACAATTCTTCTTCCGCATCCATTCTCACGTGTTCGCTGAAAATTTTCAATGTTCCATACTTTAATCGTCCGAAGAGGAACTTTGGTGGACGACGGGGTCGCGTAGCGCCGGTTCATCTATAATTACCGAGCCGAAGTATTATTCCAACAAGACTGCGAGGTAAACAAAGCCGCGGGAGAGGAACGAGGAGGCAGTAGGCTTAAAAGGGGCGAGAGCGAGAGAACACGATCACGAAGTGTCGGAGAGTCGGTGCAGTATGGAAGGCCGATGGAACGCAGTAGGACGAGCGTGGTGGAGGAGGCATCGCTGATCGTGATGGAAAGGATGTTGCGGGAACCAGGGGGGTTGTGGGGGACGGGCTGGCAATAAACTTTGGCGCGAGGAGTGTGGCGCACATGTGCACTCAGGATATGCATTCGGAAAGAGACGAGCGGAACTCGCAGTCGCGAGCACAGAAAACGAATCTATCTCTTTTCCTGTCGAGTAAGAATTTTTCAACCTTCCCGGTAATATAAAAATTTGAGAATGTGGATCTCGTTGATATTTTATAATTTCGAGTTATTTTCCAGTTTACAGCTTCGAAAGTCTATCTTTTTATCTATCCAGTGGTGAATTTTTCAAACCTCGTGGTTAGAGAAAAATTCAAGCGTACGAATCTTGTTGATATTTTATAGTTTCGAATTATTTTCGCGTAGTCAGCAAGCGGGAGGTATCCGTTTAATTTTTGCTGTAAAAACCCCGTAAAATAAAATCAATTTGGTATTAATACATGAGCGTCCGCTTCACGCTGGATTTTCTCGCCAAGCTGGATATTTCCCGTAATAAATCTGGTATAGAATATTTCATAAATTCATCGAATCACGCGTTGATGCTTAGTTGTTAGCGATTTTTATTTTCTCGAAAATTTTGGCGATACATAATTTTTTGTTCGATAATGGTTTCTATGGCCGTATACGTGTACGTACGATTCTTTACCGAAACAACGAACACATTTGCAGCGGCACATGAGCCAACGGAAGATTTGAATCGGAAGAGATTCGTATTATTGTGCCTTGGTTTGCTAGGTTCAAAGGTAAACGAACTCCGGACAAAATATTATCGTCCTTATTTGTAATTGTCAAGTTACATTTGAACCTTTTATAATAACACCAGCCGATACAAATAGACTAAGGTGCTCTCTGGGACAATTATTCTAGCGAGTCAGACAGTCGAATAGCGAGCGTAGAGCTGAACAGTAGCATTGAGCGAGCGACGATTACGAACGGTATACACTCCCTCTGTACTTGTACTTAAGGTGATTTTAAAGTAACTGACAATTACGAATTCCTCACTCGTCTCTTTAACAAACCAACCAACACGTATAATAAATCACCCCACATTTTTTATTTCGTTATTGTGTGGTTAGAAATTGTACTTAAACTGATTTCGTTGTACTTAAACTGAAATTGTGTCTTAAACTGATGTCGTACGAATAATAATTAGTTCTAATAAATTTATTTCTAAAAGTGTAAATGTCGTAAGAAATATCACTTCGATAAGGAACATGTTCATCCCTAAATACATTCACATGCAACGGAATAGCCATCTTAACGCTGCCAACATCTCGTGTTTCAAGCGCAAAGTATTAACAGGATCACCAATGGTATATGATAATCGGGATATATTCTGAAATTTTTCCAAAGAATTCGAAGAATCGTCGCCACTCTCGTTCAACAGTTGTCCTCAGCTGTTCCGATTTATCAGCCTCCAAAATGGCGGCCGCGATTCACTCTGCGCAGGAAGCGTGTTCCAATAAAACGGAAGCTTTACGACGCACGAGTAAACCGGGACAAATTCGCGGAAGATTTAGCGACAATTTTATCGCGACTCTCGGAGCCACGGTTCGGATAAAACTTTCGTTAAAAGCGAAGTCTATTTGCTCCGTTGGCGATCAGCACGGAACGAAATACGATTTTCATCGCGCGGCGGTAAAACGAGGATCCTTCGACGCGATTCCTCGCGGCCGGTATGTCGCGTGCGTGAGCCAGTCGAGTGGCTGCGTGTCGCGTTATTTATAGAGCCGCGTAGCTGACAATTTAATCGTCCGCAGTCCGTGTGAATTGCGCCGATGCGGCACGGTCTTCGCGCCTGTTCGCGTCTTAATAAGTTCAGGCTGTGTCTTTTTCCTTTTCCTTCATCTTAACCGCTCGTGTACGCGGTTTGTTGTTTTGCTCTTCTGTATATTACACTGCGATTCGATGAAATTAAACGATACTTTATTATTATACGCTGAGATGTCATTTTTATAGCTGCAATACATTATATATGCACATATTAAGTATGTCAGATAAATGGAATAGTACTCCTGGTTTTTTCAAATTATTACTAGATACGCGGACGATCATGTACTTACATACATATTGCAGTTGTAATTTACTTAATTTGTTACTATACCATATCTTCTCGTATTCCCATGATTCAACTGTCGATTCGCTCAACAATTCACTCGAGCTAGGGAATGTAAATGCAGGAACATAGATATATGGAGCGATTCATATAACGTCTTGAGAGTGATTAAATATTAATTTTTCACGTTTATTTCCGATCATTGCAAAACAAGGAGGAAAGAATTCATTTCCGTAGAGAAATATATTATAGCATCCACGATCTGCTGTGACTCTGTGAATCATCGTAGACCGTGCCTCTATTAACTAATACATAGTAGTCTTCACAAGGGCCATCAGTTCTAGGAAGATTAGCCATGAATCGGAAATTACAGCGCGAGTAGATGTTCCCTCGTAGTCGATTTCTCATCGACGCCCGTGAAAATGGGTCGTAACGGCGTCGCGACAATTCGCAACGAGAGCAATGCGACCGGATGGCTAGCGGTAAACGGCGATAAATCAGTCGCGCGGCCGAGAACCACGCGGTTAATTAATACTTCGGCAAGGAGCGGTTGCAGTAGCCGCGTGAAACGCACGCGGCGAGACTCGCGACGACCATGAAAGAGTTAATTCTTCGTTCGAGGCCCGCGGAGAGATGATCTCGATCGTCCCTCGAGCACGCGGGACCATTGACCTTTTCCAGAGAACGCGAGACGAAGCATCGCGCTGCGTACTGCCAGAACATATTAAATCGTTCGGTCGCCATGCCGGGCTAGACTCGAGCTCCGTGACTTGGGTCAAAATTCGCGACTATGAATCTCCGTCGTAAAACGAGCGTCCGTACTTCGATGGTTTTGATATTGACATACAGGATGTCTCAAAGTTACTAAATGAGCGGCTTATCTATTAACCAAACTTTGTTTCTTCGCTTTATTTCTAATAACAACAGGATTGGCGAATAAAATTACATTGGTTTCGGGTCGGTCGATTTTAATTTTTGCGATTATAAATATGACATAATTTTTAATTTCAAAAAGTAGGTAGTTCATAAATGAAGAAATTTTAGTTATAGTCATATTCTAATTATATCTGATATTTGATTAAATAAAGTCATATGAACATTGTATTGTTTGAATAAGAAATCATCGATAACGAGGAAAATCAATAAATCCCAACTACACGTGAACAGATCTATCATAACAAGGGTAGCGTTGATCTGGGCAATTGTTCTTACATATTATCCAACTAATCGCATTAATATACTACGTAAATACATACACACATACTAATAAGCGTACCAATGTAGAACTGATCTCATATCAATATCTTATTTCTCACCTTCCATCCAACCTTCGCAAGTTATACGTTATGTTTCCTTACTCGATCGCGGATCGGGTGTCGCGGAAGGATAATACTCAGGTAGTTACGTCGATCACCGAGATCATTTGGCTGTTATCGTCGCCGATACTCGCACCGTACAGCATGTCCAGAGCTCGTTGTCAGGATTTTTCGGCCGCGAATCTTCCAACCGTTCTTTATGGCTCCGGTTGTTATATTACTCCATCGGCGGCGAGAGGTTTATGGCGGCGTTCGCGATCCATCGTGGCCGACTTAATAGCGGCCGCTACCGCGTAGCCCTAACCACCGACGGGTGATACTTTCTCTCCATAAAATAATGGCGTTGCCGATCACCTAAAGATAGTCGTCGCTCGCCTCTGATAACGATCTTAGACCCGAGGGGATGCGATCCTGATTTCACCATCCAGCCCTTGTGCGCGACTACGAGTAACAGATCGAGAGAGCAGAAAAGAAGAGAAGAAAGGACGATAGTTATCAGTTGGAATCCTGAAAGCAGGTTTCTACCTCTCGAAACGATCGAGTTTCGCAGAACGGGGACCGTGTCTGTTGGCTTCTCGAGCTGGACAGGATACGCCTTCAACGGATCGGGAGAAGAGAGGCCCCGGGACCAAAGAGACGATCGGTATCACTTGGCGAGGAGAGTCCTCCGTCGCTCGCCGACGGATTCTTGTTGCTCGCCGCGATCCAGTTTCGCGGAACGGATAAACTCGAAAGGTTTCTCCGGTATCGTGATCCATTTTCGAACTGTGCTTAAAGGGCCCAGACTACCGGTTGATTTCTAGGGAAGAATTGTAAACTGCGCTAGGGGCGAATGTCGCGTTACGCATCGTTTCGGTGTCCCTCGAACGACTTGTCGAGGTGGCATCTACTAGATGAGCGCGAATTAAGTCCATTAAATGGAACTGGTTTAATGTAGACGTACCAGCGGAAGATGGTTAGAGGAATGCCTGGAATCGTGCGTGTAAGTTGCGTGCGAGTAGCTGCGTTTAATTGGCAAGGAAAAATCAGAGGATGTAATTATTCGGAGACTATTTACGCCGGATAAGCGTGGAAAGATAAACGTCGTTGGCTCGTTGGGTTTTTCACGCCTGTAGCGCAGTGTCTCGCCTTTTAACGCGTTTTTAATTTAACCGCAGCTACGACGTTCCGTTATCATATTACAGATAAAAATGAGGCGAAATATACAATCCGAGCAATTAACACTTTGTTTTATTTTTGTCGAAATTAAATCGAAAATAGCTGTTGCTTGCGTAGGCTGTTTAAGAATCAGGTCTTCGGATCTAAGGTTCGAACGAATGAATTCGCAAGATAAAAGAAAATGAAAAACGAACGAGTATAGATGAACGAATATTTAAAAATCGAGCGCTCGAAATATTTTTTCTCCGAAACTAGTAGTTCGAAGGAAAAAGTCAACCTTCGAAGGATTAAGAATAATTCTGGTCAACGAATGCACGTTCGAGATCTGTTTCTTGATAATTCTTAATAATATTCAAGCTGTCTTGCTCACCTGTTGTTTTTCTCTTGATTTGTGAAACAGGTAAGGTGGATCCGACGCCACATACCTCGTCGTTCAACATGGGCTACCTCGTCTCGCCGTACCCCTACCCCAATGGCGCCGGAGGACCCATTCCTGTGTCTATGGTGAGTGTTCATCATTTTATTGTTTCTCGTATCGTTTTACCTGTTGGAGAAAAGAGCTCAAGGACAAAGTGTCGGTCCGTACAAGACACGACCGCAATTTCGAAACACCTGACTTTCCCTATACGATAGCTTCGGGAATTATTCGATAGTTTACATGTCCAATAATTTCGTCCGTGACGATTAAAATCGACGAATGTGAACGTTTCGATGAAACAAAATACAAATACAAATAAAAAAGTTGCACAGCATCACCGTTAAGAAATTACAAAGATGTCGTATAGCGTTGCTCTTCCGCATCGGACTTAATGGCTTCGTGGATTATTTTCTTGGATCGGAAAACAGACGTTTTCAAGGCAATTAAAGATTTTAATCGCGAAGAACTCGAACGCGTCGCCGGTCTCGGTTCGTCAGACAGTCGAAGTTCGAAGCGTTCTCCGTGCCCTTTGAGAATCATGATTCTCGTATTGATTTATGGCGGCCACAAATTGGATTCACGATTTATTTACGAGCGAACGTTCGCGCGTCTGCTCGGTCTCGATGATAAAGTGCCGCCTGGAAACGGCGCTTAGGATTGTTTCTCTTTCCGCGACGTCTTTAAAACGATTAATCGTAACCAAACGGGAGAACATTCTGGTGACTTCTTTTTACGCTCCAGAGAAACTCGCGGCGCGGTTCAATGCGCGCGTTCTCCATTAGTTTATCTCTGCTCTCCGAGAGGAAAGAGCCGCGTTAGTGCCGCAAATATCTAAGGGAAAGTAAAAGGGTATCGCATCGTGTCAGCCGCGCGCAATTAGCTGCATTAGCGATTACGCGAATGGAATTCGTTCCGCGTTAAAATCGTGTGTGCGTCAACTGTGTTTTGCGTACAGTGGCGTCGAGAGCTATTCGCTCGGAAAGATTTTTCTTCCGTGAGCGAGGATTTCAGGAATTTTAACGAATATTGAATTATAAGCAACGCGACGGATTACCGAGAACCAATTTTGATTTTTACCAACTTGAGTGTATGCGCGTTATTTGGCGAATCTGAATGTTTTTCTTGTGTCATACAGAAAGACTAGGATACATTTTACTTGATTAGAGTGTGATTTAGTTTGTATCGAGATGCAAGTTTACGAATGAAGATTTCAGAATGAAAGCTATTTATCGTCTATTTATTGAATCCTGTTATTTACCGATTAAACGAGAATATTTGAATACGATTGCGATTGAAAAGTGAGACTCTATTGGTTTTATGGGTGTAACGCTTTTGGATAACAGACAATACGATAAACCATATAGGATGTAACTTCTAAAGTAAACGGCATTTTATAAAAGGTCAACGTAGTAAAACGTGCTAAAATGTGGTAGAATATATACATACTCTCGAATTGAAATACAGATATAACTTTCAAGATATAAGATTAATTAATTAATCCATGTGACAGGCGGACATTTATTACGCGTTTCTTCTACAGTCTTTAAATTTAATACGATTCGGTAATGTTTACGTATTCTTGAAGGATTATTCAAATTATCGTCTCATTCGATAACAGAAACTTTCCAATAATAATAATATGATAATATTCAAATAGAAAAGTTCTATGTAACGATAGAAGAAAAGTAAGGAAATCTACGAGAACGAAGATTTTTGCACGTCATTGTAGGAGCTTTCGTCACTTTGTACTTGGCTCGGTTTATCGGACACGGGAAATCGGTCGTGCTCGAGAGAACTTGTTTCGCGAATGATTTACATCGAAAGTACGTGACAATAGCGATTTAACGAGGATCGGCGTGAAATCGGAAAAGGGGGAAACGAGACACGCTATAGGTGTGCCACACGGATGTCGACGCTCGTTGTCGGGGACGGGTTAAAAAAGCCGGCTAAAATCGAGAGAGCCTGCCCTCTCCACCCCCTTGTCCTCTTCCCGTGAACCGTCGAGATGAATGAAATTTGCAGATTCACGTGTACACGCGAGCGAATAGCATTGTTGCGCCGAGTGGATTCGCGGGTCCGTTTGCGTTTATCTCTGCGTGTGTATGTATACGCGAGTGTATACGAGTGCAGCGGCGTGCTTGGACAGACGGCTAATTTGACTGCGGTGAAGCATGGCGTCGCTAAATAGTGGGCAAAATTGGGCCGATTCGGTGTTAAAGAGAGCGTGCCGCGTTCAGCATCGTTGATCCCATATTCCTCTGTGTCCCCCCGATCCCTTTCTCTCTTTCTCGTTCTATATAACGTGGTTCTAAATTCGTGATACAACCGAAACCAGGTACAATCACGACACGATGGATAAAAACGTTGAAGACTTTATATTTGAGATAATCACTATTCTGTACTTCTCAATTTACGGAGTTGATCGACATGACTACCAAAAGGCTCGTATAATTGTTATTTCATTTAAAGATTTCCGCAAATAATTTTCACAATTTTGCATACACTACGAGTTGCTAATTTATGCGCGATATTTTAATCGATTGTCTTTATTCGTTGATCCCAACAATTTGGATCTACTATGACGTTCTTTACAAGGTCAGCAGGCACCTTAATACCTACGAACGAAGGACGATCCTATACCGAATCTTTCTATCTCACGTGCTTCGAGCTGTTGCGTTTGCTCGCGAAACCAGTAGTAGTACAGGATCCTCCGCGAACCCGTTCTTCCTCCTCGTCGATTCTTCACGGTCGATGAAGCACCGCCGCCGCGAGACGGACATTAATTTTCCGCGATTCGCCTCGTATCGATCATGCTTAACGTCGACGGTCGTCGGGAACGGGTGACGAAGTGATGGTGGTAATGGTTCTTCTACGTTCAGACTCGGAATACGTCCCCTTTTTCTCTCTTCTCCTTTTTCGGCGAAGAAGTATGCTTGTTAATGCGTGACGTATGGATCCTAACAATGTGCGTCTTTTTTTTTTAATTTTATTTTTACACCACGGTTGTAACGCGGAGAGAAAGATAAGATAAGCTAATGAAATCTGGAAACCTACAGGCGTCAGACATCAGCCAACTAGACCAGTCATCGCCCGCCAGAGTACAGAGTACTTAAGTACTTAAGACGGTGCTGATATCGTTCCACATTTCTAGCGGAGTCTAGTTGCCCCGGATAATTACCACAGAAACTCGTTCGTGCATCGTATTCCGTAAACGTGGCGCTCAATGCACTTCCCGTGAATTTTCTAATGGAATCACGCCCGTCTACGGACCGGCGATCAACCGTAAATAAAATTAGACCGAGTCGATGCGATAAAGGGTTGCGTGACGTAGCCAAGAACTTCGGAGAGTGCCTATTGAGCTCTCTTCAACTGGTCGGGACTTGATGAACCACCGGCCTACCCAGCGATGGTCAGCAACGCTTCCGACTCGAAGTCGGTGCGCACACAACCCAACCGTCCATCTTTTTCTTTTATTACGTCTGTCCTTCTTCTTCCTTACTGGATATCCCTACCAGAGCCAAGCACCCAGTCTGGTTTCTCTTTCCCTTTCACCGTCCTGCTCGCACCCTTGGCCCGTACCTTGTCTCGGATTTACCTACCTCGGGCACTCATCTTCTACCATGTCATTATGTCGTTATTTCCGACAACGAGCGTGTCTCGACGAACCCTCGTACGCTTACCTCCAACAAAAATGGGCGCGAAAGCAGTTTCGCCCGAAATCCGACTGCAAACACGCGGCTCGTGAATGAATCGCTGTCGCGGTCGATCTTTCGGAACAGGAGCCACGGGACCGTGGACAATCTGTCAATGGACGCTCCCAGTCTGATTATTTCCCTCTGTTTTTCTTCCTTTTTTTTTCTTCTCTCGGTTTTTTTTTTTTAATGTATATGTATATGTACAGACTATAGACGTATAGAGAACGTACGATGCTATGGAAGAGACGGTCGGGTAGCTGCCTCTTGGCTCGCTGACTGGTTCTATTGTTCTACCACCACTTGGTCATTAGTTTCTTTAGCCGTAATCGTCGGAAGCGCAGCGATATGCTGTTTCGAATAATTGACCGGAAACAGGGCGCTAGCGATTTCTTTCAGCGAGTGGATGGATATTTGTCTAAGTGCTTAGCAGTGTGATTTATTGAAAAATCGTAAATATTTGTCTGCAGTAAACGTGGTTTACGATCAGTGGCATATGCAGTATATTATATTTTGATTTTATATTATGGATAGAAGTATTTGTTATCGTTGCGTGGAATTTGTTGTTTTCCGATTACCTATGGACGGTTTAATCGATACAACGAGCATCCGCATTAACCTATTAAGGACCAAATTTTTGTTTAACTCACTGGTCAAACGAATTGATAGCTTTATCGAATTACAATCAAACTTTATATACATAGAAAATAAAAACGATATCAATTGGTTTCGAAGAAATTTATTCAGCTCTTTTCAGCTACACTTCCATAATCTGACTCGTAACAAGTTCTATCTTTTTTTTCTATGAAATTATCTTGACAAACCAACTTACTTTATCGTAACACTGGAAACTACAGCGATAACCAATAACATACATACTATTTCACAATTTGATCCTTGATTGGTTTATCCCTGGAACACCCTGTATATACGGTTGATCGAATCCAGAAAACGAACGAGTTACTCCGCTTCATTCCACGATTCTCATTCTATTTTCGTCCCGGTTGGTGCGACAGTTTTAAACCACCGGAGGCCGGAATGAGAAATTCTGGTCTCGTAAAAAACGTTCGGTTTCCCAAGGTGTTCGTGAGCCGATTAGAAAACGCGTTAACGACACGATGCCAACGATTTAGAACGCATTTCCTAAGGAATGTTGGGACATGCGCTATCTCGAAGCCCACGTGCGCCGCCAGCGTCACGAGATCAAACCGTTCCCGAGGGACTATCAAGTAGCTGGTTTGTGTTCGGGGTTTGCAGGTGCGATCTTCTGCTGATTAAGCACCGCGGTGGCGACAATTTGCTAAACAACGCGTGTTCCGTGAGCGGCGCTCTTTGCGGAATACAAAGTGCCTTGGCAACGCCTTTGAGAGGTGGCACCAACCGGGGCTTTCGTGGCCGGGGCTTTCACGATAAAAGGCCGCGCGTAAAATGGCAATTAGGTGACCAGGAATCCGCTGGCAGATTCTTAGGAAGTCGCGTGCAAATTGGACTGCATTCTTTTACCGTGAGCATTTTTTACGCTCTTGTTCTCCTTCTACTTCTCACGCCCTGAATAGTTTCATAATCCGCGCATTGGGTTATGTTCGACCTTCCTCGAGTTGTTATCAGGGTCGTTTGCTTCCCTTTTCGATTGAAATTTTTCCTTAGTGATTTATAGGGAAAATTTGCCTTTATTGAGATTCAAAGTTAGAATTTTTGTTTCTTTTTATTGGACGTTTCGCTATCGTGCGTGTGTTTCGAATTTTGAATATTTTAAAAATATAGCGCTTCTAAAGTTATAGCGTGATGATTGTTCGTAAGGTTGATCGTGAAATTCTTCAATGAAACACCATGAGATTGACCAACCGTTTGATCATTTATTCCATGTATTGTATACGAGTATTCGCCTCACGTAATAACAGCAAACCAATGACCATAAGAAATTCGTACCTCCTTTCGAAATTAACAAACTGTATTTGTAAACTACAGCCATTTATTCAAAATATATTACAGGTACAGGCTCATGTTGTAAAGAGTCATAGCCTAAGTAGTTTGCATAAGATTCTAAATTGATAGAGCACCTCTTACAAAAGAATACTTTAACCGTCGCAACACATTAGTTCCAGCGTGCAACGTTACGATCGTTATTCCAGGATGACGCGTGTTTGTGGGAAATGCATCGAAACATGCGAAATTCCTATCGTTACCGGAAGGAAGGCAGGCGTTAGCGAGTGAAACGTTGTTCAGCGGGTTGTCGAGGCCTTTTTGCGGGGGATTCTTTGACGCGATGATCGCGACCGGAATAAAAACACGGGCCTGAAACGATCGATAGGCGGCGGCGGATGGACCGCGCGTCGTCGCGAGGACCGCGTTCGCCATTAGCGCGCTAACATTCCGGAACCTTGGCTGTCTGTTGCTTCGAACTAGGCAACATCGACTAATGCTAGGGAAGTGTGGTCCGCCACCGTTTCGTCGTTCCTTTGTCGCGACGCCTAGAATTCGTGCAGCCGTCGAAAAACAACGGTCGTGAAAGAGAGAAAACGTGAAACTGTCGTGTGTTGGTAGAGAAAGAAGCGTCGTGTGGTAGCAGAGGCACAGGGAGGAAACGAACGCGAAAGAGAGGTAAAAAAAAAAAAGACGGAACGAGAGAAAAAAAGAAATCAACGGCAGAGAAAGAAGGCTAAAATACGTAAGAGAGAGAGAGAGAGAGAGAAAGAATATACGTGTACGCGCACGGAAACGCGCAAACGTCCCACCAATTAAAAAGAACTCGATTCGACGGGGTTGCTGAAAATAACGGGCGTATCGGAGTGCAGTTTCGCGAGAGAAAGGGTGAGAGAGAGATACGAGGAGGAAGGCCGCGTGAGAAGGAAGGACGGAAGGAAGGGAAACGTGCAGGGCAACGGGTGACGGAGATAGAGAACGAGAGAGGACACACAGAAGGGCTCTACGTTGCGTGGAGAACTACGGAACATGACGACCTGCTCTGTGGGGGGGTTGAAACTGGCGCGCGGGGGTCGCGAAGGGAGCGTAGGTTTGGGGTCGGTGGATGCACGTGAAATCCAAAACCCTTATATTAAAACACAGCCCAGCCAACCAGCCACGGCGCGCTTAATTCAAAACAATATAATGGACGCAGCAACATAGCTGTTGTTGCTTCCCTCTTGCTCTCTCTTTCTCTCTCTGTCTCTTCTTTTCCTTACCCCCATTTTTCACCGGTTTCTGGTATACATACGCGTGTAGTGTACTGTATTTAATGAAAGAAGAGGTTCCAGGTTTAATTCGAAGTTTGGGAATGTAACTGTAAAAGATTTTGTAAGTCAGATTAGTTACGGCAGATTTACGAGCTTTTTGTGAGTTAGAAAAAGAGTTCGTTGCTATATAACACGATCAAGATTCCAAGTAGGGAGATGACAAGACGATGAGGGTAAAATTGGCCAATTTTGTGTCGAGACTTTTCCAGGTAGCGATAATTCCAACAAGCTTCACAAAATGAAACAATTGACAGAATTCTCGTTAAAATTGGAGGCAATACTCATGTTCTATTAGCAGCATGCACATAAAGCGTGTACAGACGTTGAAAATAGCGAAGCGGCGCTGTTTCCATGCCTCAGTGTCTAGCTCCCTGGTAAGCTTTCTCTCTGGTCCCGTTGTCAAGCGTTGTTCTGGTTCCTTAACCAAGCCCGGAGACCGACGCGTCGCTACGACGTCCGACGACGAGGAAGCAGACGACTACGACGACGATGGTGACGATGGTGACGATGGTTTTGTCGTGGAACTGGGCTTTGTCTGTCCGCTCCGGCGGAAGACCAGCGGCATTGTTCTCATTGTTTCGAGACACGAGCGGCAGAGAGAAGGACGCGAAGGGGTGTGAGAGGGCTCGCTGGTACGCACTATGCACGAGCAAAGATGCCCGCGTGATACATGCCTATCCCGCGTTTAGTACTTCATCGTGCCCTTCTCGCACCGTGAGCACCGTCCTCCTTGCTAATTGTTTGCCAATCAGTCCGGCGAGTCTAGCTCGTGGGAAGAGAGTCCGCTGGCTTTTCTTCGCCATATTGGGCAGCATGTTTTCTGCTCCGGAATCGACTATGCCATTCTCGAGCCTAGAGAGAGGGAGAGAGGAACTTCCCTTCAAAGAGAAGAACCCATTGCATTATATCCGTGAGCTTCGTGGCTGCTCGAGATTTCCTCTGGAAATACGCGAACTCTCTATCCTAGTGG
Organism: Bombus huntii; assembly: GCF_024542735.1. Classification (NCBI taxonomy): domain Eukaryota; kingdom Metazoa; phylum Arthropoda; class Insecta; order Hymenoptera; family Apidae; genus Bombus; species Bombus huntii. The sequence goes on along the minus strand of NC_066244.1, from coordinate 13,430,193 downwards.
TGTACCGTCTTCCCCATTGGTCACGGTCCTGCGATTTAGATCCAGTCGAACGGTGCACGGTCTATATCTTGATCTGTGAAATTACGTTTCCCCTTTGTCCGGCTTTTTCCGCGTTTTTCTCCTCTATCCCTCCGTTCTTGGATCTCCAGCTTTTATTCGATAGGTAATAGGGTTGCCTGGAGTAGTACTTCCTAGCGGCATTCAATTCGTGGGAAGAGTTTTTCTCTTTTTCCATCTGTTTTTCTCCGCCGTTTCTTCCTCTCTCTCTCTCTCTCTTTCTCTTTCTCTTTCTCTCTATCCCCCTTCTCTCTTCGCCGAAGGAATTTTCTTTTTTCATCTCTGACAGGATCTTTGTCAGATGGAATTCCTGGACAGCAAAAGAGACTAGCGAACAGACACCTCGTGAACCTAGCATTCACGTGTCGATTCATTTTTACACCGAGCTATATATTCTCTTTATGTTGAGAATGCGCGACCTTGACCAACAGCTTCCGACCAGAGACTCGTACGAGTCCCTCTTTCACTCGTCACAACCAGAAACGAGGCAATTCTCTTCCTTGATTAGACAGTGAATAGCGAGGATGACGAAGCTCGCGTGCTTCTAGAAACAGAAAATTCATCGTTCAGACATTCTTTATAGTATCTCGTCATGCTGGTCGATTGGATTTTCGAGGGGCCATTAAATTCCACCGAGTACATCGGGCTCAGGAATTTCGAGTTCCGTTCGTGATCTCGTTATTCGTAAACTCGTCGTAAATAAAGGAGAAGAAGCAAGAAGAAAACAAAAAGATAAAGAAGAATTGTGAAGAATTCTAGAGTCTGGCCGAAGGTCGTCATCTTTTGAACTGTGGTTCCATCGACGATGATGGAGCACGAGATAGAAAACAGACCCTCCCCCGATATCCTACGACCGCAAATTTTACCTGGTGCGAAGGCGCCATTAGTTTCGGTGTTCGTGGTTAAGTACTTTTGTGTTTAAGTACCTGACCGACCTTCTCCGCCGTTGCTCCTCTGTTATACGGGGGCACAGAGAAAAACCCCCGGGGATTGTCCTTTTTCAAGGGATAATACCACATGGGCTGTTAATGCCAAGATGGCTGTGCGATACGCGACTCCATTACGTACGCTCTCTGCCCTTCTCTAGCCCCGTGTCCCTGGAACCCTGCTAATTGTTGTCCTGCCCGTTCATTTAACGTGGGAATATTTGCAAGATGCGCGGTCACAGATACGAATCATCCGCCGAAAATCGGCCCCCCGGACGCCACACCTCGAGATCGCTAAATTCTTCGAAATAAACAAATCTTTCTTCTTCACGTTTTATCTTTTCAGATACCGTCTTTTTCTTTGGAATACTTTACTCGTAAAAAGCGTGGTACACGCGAAGGACAATAAAATTCTATCGAATACTAAAATCAAACGTTTAAAAATTATTTATATGTTAATTAATAGTCGTCGAAATGTAACATCAATTTAGGTTCATGTAGACTCGAAGAGAATTGGCCGCAGAGTGAGAATTCATTCCACTTTAGCCAGTTGTACTAGTTGCAGACCTGAGTATGATACAATATATTTTTAATAAAAATGAAGAGCACATACATAAGTAACGAATTGCCAGTATGTCCAAGATACTGATAAGCTACACTTAAGTCGTCTTCCCGGTTGACTATGCCGAGACAACTTGTTCTTGTTTAACGTTCCTTACAAATCTCCTAACAACTGTTGTTTAATTTTATTTCGTTACCTTTAATCCTTCTTTATAACCTCGCTTATCTTCGTTTCGTAGAGTTATATATATCTTTGCCGAATCTCTAATAAATCTAACAATAATAGTTTCTATTTAGAAAAGAAGTCTCATGCGTCGAAAAAGGAACAAATACATAGAGAGTTTCTGTTTCTGTCGTTTTTTAAATACAATTTCGTGCTTACGACGAAGTTTTTGGCAAGCCAGGAGTTATTTTTGCCGAGGCGGGACTCGTCGCGTTTCGTACGAATCGCGCACAGCTCGACAAATCCTCTGCCGCTCATTACGGGCAGCAATTCGACGAGCATGCGTCACCGAGAATACTCAGCCGGCAGAATTTATTTCCTTCCCGCGTTCACGTTGGACGGTCGTCCATCCTTCGCGGCAAAGAGAGAAAACCATAGAGAATTCTCTCCCTCTCTCTCTCTTTTCGTCATTTGACATAATCGGTCGAGCTGGATTTCAGGAATCTCGTTTACCCGACGATATTACGCAAGTCTTACGTGCCTCGTCGCAATCCTTCCGTCTTGGTGGCTGATCGTTCATCTAGCTGAAACGACCTGGCTATTACTTTTGAACGAGTTTCTCGATCTCTCGAGCGACGCTCCTACCGGGTCATGTGCCATCGTTGCTCTTTGACGTGTTCTCCTTTTGACGGGCGGCAGTCGGGCGTTAGAACGCGAAGGGGATGACACGATTTGAAAGAAGAAATAAAGAGAAGGAGGAAGAAGAAAGAGAACGGAAAAAGAAAACGACGCGTCTCGTCTTGCAGAAGTTGTACGTTCCCTCTTACGATCGCCAGTATGCGAAATAACGTCCATACAGGATCGGTATCTCGAACGTGTTCGTAGAAACATATCGTCGAGCTCGTCGCTGACGTATTAATGGATTTTGTAAATCATTGTTAGGGGCTTTTTCCTAGAGGGATGACAGAACAAATGGTAATCTACTTCGAAAAGAATTTCCTTGATTTCCTTTAAAGCTTTCCTTTTCTTCCTCGACTCGTGTTGGAATTTCGTGGATGAACGAATTCCAGGCCTCTCGCGTTTAAGCTGGTCCACTACTCGTTTTTACTTAACACCTGAGACCTTCTCGAAGGGACGATCCTTGGTGCACGAGAAAAAGAAAAAAAAGGTCTCCCTGCGGCTCGAGGTTGCCTCCAATGACGCGGCTGTTCCTGAGGGACAAATGAGCCAGAATAAATACCCGGGGTGGGCCCCGTGAATATCGGAGAATGTCCAGAGTTAACCACCCTGAAAACGGAAGCCGAAATGTTTGCGATGGCCAAGGAAAACACGGTGTCGCGCTTCTCCAACGGGACAAAACACGATCATCCCGGTGACTTCTTTGTAAATAGCCATTCGCTATCTCTGCAAACAGATCGTTCGCGTTTTCAGCTTGTCAGCTTCTCTTCAGATCCGTCCGAAGATTACGTCCCCTTCGGAACGAGCCTCTTCAAATGATTCGCGACAATTGCGGGGGAGACCAGATCACGCGTGGCAAATTCTTCCACGAGAATGCTATAGGAATGGCTTTAAACCACTCGCCGATGGTGACCGATAGACGCGTGTGACGAGTCCGACCAAAGCGATTTAAATACACCGGAAATATCGGGGTGATCGAAATGGTCAATTTGTATTTTTTATAGAAATTTTATGGGCTTATGTGTCCGTCCAATGTATTTGGAGAAAGGCTTGTTTCCTTCACTCAGTTTCTTTGATATCTACATGTAGTGCTAATTTGGTTAAATATCATAGTAAAGTATGTATATAGTTTCGTTATCGTTCTTCATTTCAGTGCGTGCCCTTATACGTTAAGAGCCACTTCTAAACAGCGAGATCAAGCGACGTGCTTGGACTTACGTTACGGTTACCTTTGAGACAATCGACGTGCATGACATGTCATTTCATCGCAAATGGTTACATCTCTCGTTCTTTTAGTATTCCTCTCTTTGTATCGTAAAAATAAACGCCACGAGCTACTCTGCTATTATTTTGAACAAACCAGGCCAAAAACGCACTCATTTTTCTTTAGAGATAAAAGCCTGTGAATAATAGCGCCGGTAACAATTCCTATCGGTTCCTTTGACCGCTATTAAAATCTTCCGAATCGCAAGATGACTCAATGTTAGACAACATCTATCACCAATGTCCCTCGCTAGTTACGAGAGAAATCGTTAGAAGAAGAAGGGTCTACCTCGGTTTTCACCAGCCAACCAGACTTCGAAAGGGTTCCTCGAGGTAGCAGAGGCTCGAAAAAAAAAAAAAGAAAAAAAAGGGGGGAAAAAAGAAGAAGTAGAAGAAGAAGAAGAAGAAGTTGAAAGTCTGGCTCGATGACGCGGCAGTTTTCGATGGACAAATGAGCCAAAATAAATACCGAGGAGAATCATAAATATCGAGAAGGGTGAGAGGGCTGACCAGGATCGGGGTGAAAGGAACAGCGTCGAAGAAGATGGTGCCAGGCTTCTTCTATGTTCCTCTCTTTTTTTCTCTCCCTCTGTTTCTCCATGCCTTCGACGAATAATTAATTTATTGACCAGAGCCACGCTGTGCTTAGCCTACGATTTTCAAGCCCGCACCTCCTTGGCGCGCGCAACTGAACATTATAAAACTCGTTCCGCGGCTCCCCTCCCCTCTCCGCCCCTTCGCCAGGCTACGAGTTCATTTACATTTAATTGGGAAATCAATCTAGCGCGAGGCATCGTTACACGGAATATTTATAAGGGAGGTGGCGGCGCGGGTAATACGGGTTTCAATTTCGCGCGCTCGCCTCGTTCTTCTTCGGCCGATCTTTCCGCGCGACTTCTTTAATCTCGCGGGGACACGTTCGCGCTCTTTTGCCGTTTTCTGATTAATAATTCAACGTACGATGAAAAATTACCATGGTACACCAGAGATAGCAACGGTATACGATGCAGTGGCACACACGTCTTTCCTTGTCTCTCTTATAACGCATGTGTGTACGATGGTCCTCTTCGTCTTCGTCATCGTCGTTCGTCGATCGTCGACGATGCAACGCATGCATATTAGTCGATCATGTAAAGCATCGCACACGCTATTCTCTCTCTTTCTCTCTCCTTGTACAACCCACTATATTCGTGTGTACCGGCGTGCTTCAAAGTAGCCTCGCCATTATCGCTCGACTGATACGCGCGTATTATACGCAACGTTGTCACTGGCGGCGGTGGTGTGTTTCGCGTTTCTAAATGGAAAACAATCGTAATTCAGCAGCGCGTTCACGCCTCGTTAACGGTGACTTACCATAGGCCCGTGTGGCACGCGAAAAACCTCTCTATACCCGTTCCAGGTGAGCACCAACGTAAATAAATCGTATTGTTGCGAACTAGCGCGCGCGCACGCTGCTATAAGAGAAGGGAATCCGTGGCTCGGCCGTATGCCACCGTCTGAGAATCTGGGACAATGTCGACCGTAATTCTAGCGGCAGCTCCGACGCCGGGAATGCACTCTCGTGTGCCTTCGAGGCCTGTCCGCGCGATCCTCGCCCAACCGTATATTTATTAATCGATCGATCGACAGATCGACGGCTACCGCTTGCCGGACACGGGTTACGGACAGGATCAAGTGGGTCACGTCCGTCGTGTGGGACGCCGGCTATGGGACTTCTCGACCACGTGACACGGACTAGCGGATCGCAGATAATCCTCGCTTGACAGCTGTGTACGTTCGTTGATGCCAGTCTGTAATAATAGTAATAGTAATGTGGCTATCTTTATTATATCATATGCGGACGCGACGTGAGTTGGCAGCGATTGACTGTTGCTAAAAATTCCTGTTTCTTTTTTTGAGGTTTAATTTTCAAATTTAGGTGTTTTGAATGTGACGTGTTTTTGCAGTTTTGTCGTGACAATGGAGAGGAATTGGGTATGCTTAATTATAATTGACATAGGACAAATGCATTTTGTGGCAAGATATAGGTGTAACAATTAGGAACAAAGGATTCGAAGAAAAACCGTGTGATGACCCAATGATATTATATCGGTTATATGTTATTAGAACAGAAAAATACAATTACTCTTATCAAATCTTACTTGTGTAAATTGATGTCGAATCATCGAGGAAAGCTTCCTCAGCTAAGGTACACCAGAGTCGTCAGTCGATTGTCACGTGGGAGTAAATTGAAATTAATATCTACATAGAGATTCTCCTAGATGCTGTTAGGAGGTGCGTGATCATGGAAGATGGTGGCAGGTGGTGGACGGGCAGGTAAGAAAATTTACACCTTGCCGTCGACTTTTGTTTTAACAGAAAATTCAATTTGCCTTGGCGTTACATCGAAGAAACGTTCGAAACGCTCGAAACCCACGGGGAGAGAGGCAAACCTGTTTACAGAAGTTGGTACCACCCGCAGATCGAAACTGCCGTTCGTGATTTAAAGCCAATAACGAAGCGTGAACCGCGAACAAATTGAACTGCAGGCGTCTCTGTGGAATTTTTTCGGCTTTCGTAGCTCCTCGCTCCTCGTAGAGAGAGGCGATGATCGTCGTGCCCGTGGTCGAGGTTGAACGAACCTGAATCACGGAATCCTCGTGTCGTGTCTTTGTTAACGATCAATCTGACTCGTCGAACGGGAACGAGTCTTGAAAAAAAGCAAGATAAATGAATCGTTTCGAAATAAGAATCGAAGAAAGCAGAAATGAAAGGAAAAACGATGATCCGGCGATTGGACACGGTTGCACGTAACCGAGCAACAGAACTTGACTCTGTTTCGCAGAGAATGGGAATCCTTTAATCGAAGTACAAGAACGATCTGCCTCGCCCTTTCTGCTTCTTATTTCTCCACGTGGTTATTTTAAGCTCCTTACCGCAGGAAGTTTATAGCGTAGCGCACGGTTTTGGGCACGAAGAGGCGGTTCCACTTCTCCCTTTGAAAAGACACGAACGGAGTGAGCGTTCTTCAAATAGAAGACACACGTCGTTCGCGAGAATCGTAATCGGTCCCGTTCGAACTTTTCTATTTTTGACCATTCACTGTTCGTTGGCTTCTACAATTTTGCAACTTTTGTCATCGTGACATTTCTAAATATAGTAGAATTCCATCTATCTGAACTCGTCGACCGAACAAACAGTTCACACAATTGGCATTCGTGTGACAGGAATTCATCGGTTTCTCTCACCATCCTTCACCTCACATTCACGCTATGCAATTAGCTCTAAAATACCCAACGATACCTGATATCTTCTTTTGCAAATCCCCAAGAAACAGAAGGTTGCGCGAAATTCCCAAGAACTGTCCTTTCAATCAAAAGACAAACAGAATTCTTGAAACACGAAGGGGTACCCGTGTAGCCTGAAATTGTAGCCATCCAAAAAAAATCTTTGGAAGTACGCTTTATCGTCCCGTCTCATTGTCGGCCACAATATCGTTCCAACATCCCAGTTTCGTTCTATCTCGTCACGGTTCGTCAAGATCCTTGTAAACCTCGGCATACTTCCATCTCAAACTACCCATAGACTTCTTGCACGAAGGGAAAAGAAGAGACCGGTCAGTTTCGAGAAATCGTAAAGCATAGTTTTTACGACTGGAGGCAGATGAAAAGCAGCAAGGTGGTGGCAATGGGTGGTGGTTGTCGTTGGAATCAGGTCTGGACGAGACCTGATGGACCGTTTCATCGGAACCACACGAAGAGAGGGTGGCAGTTGGAAGGGAGATTTGCGCGAGAGTTTGGCATTTTGCCTTCTTTAAATCGTCGGCCAACCGTCGATACCTTTCGTGGACACAAAACAAGCGCATGCTGGCCGCTTTTTCATTCCTCCAGCGGACAAAAAACCGGAGCGGTCTTGCCGGTGGAAATGTTACTCGCCAAGTGCACACAAATACACCTAAACACAGTAGAGATTGTGTAAGGAAGAGAAAGAGAGGGTAAAAGTGAGTGAGAGAGAGAAGGGGTTGGCTGTACCGGCCGTTTTCTCCTTCTTTTTCCCGGCGTTTTGCAATGGAAACGTTCTCGACAGGGCTCGGTTATTACAGCGCGAACTCCCGACAGCCCGTTTCGACTACGCGCCGCTTGCGCACAGAAGCGGTTCGTGCTCGCGCGCGGTTTAAGGGGCTGTCGCGACCTCAGGAATTTCGAGGCGATAGCGCAGCTGTCGGGGAGCATGATCGATCACTCTCTGTCCGCGAGAAAAGGGCTTCGGGAAAGCTGTTCGTGTACGTATACATACAGGGTGTTTCCATTCGAAGATCGATGTAAAATTATATTTTATCAAACATTCCAATTGTCACGATATTCGATGTATCTTTATCGTTCACGAAATTTCCCCATCTATTACCATCTATTCTTAGAAGGTTAATATCTTTGACGTGTTGTTTTCTTTCCAATTATCTTAGTCACTAATTATGGGCAAATAGGATAAAAAAAGATCAAGAGAAACGCACTTGTCATCTTTCTTCCGTGTTCTTCATTTTTCAAAATGTAGAAGCCTAATTTCCAGAAGAGAAACATTCTACGAAGCTTCGTTGTAAACGCTTTATTACAACTGTATGATAACTTGTAACTTTCCTTTACAAGGAAATATCGACAATAACGACAAATTCACTTATAGTTTCTTATAGCTCTATAGTTTCTTATAGCTGTGTCAAAATAAAAATTTCCTGCAAATTCCACTCATACGTTACGCCCCTACACTCCAATCACCAAAAAATAGAAAACACCTTGTATATTCGAACGAGAGTTGGGTTCAGCAAACGACAGTGTATCGTGATTAGACAAGGTCGAAAGGTCTGGAAGGGGTTGAATAGTAAATGGAAAGTACGCGTTCCTCTTATCTTTAGGATGAAGATTAAGTTATTAGAAAGGTGAACTAATGAGACGACGAGAGTCTTCCATGCGCTATGATGGATCCATCATGAGTTTCTCGATGAATTTCATGAATTTTATCGCTGGAGTTATGGGTGTATGTGATACCTGATACATGATATAGGCTGGACACGACACACAAGAGAAATTAAGAGAGAGAGAGAGAAAGAGGAAGAGAGCATCAGTCGCTTCGACAAGCGATTAGGTAAAAATAGTGTTTGTCGTTTGTTTATTGGGTTCACCAGGGAGAGAAGTGAACGGATGCAACGAGCTGCACACCGCTGAAAGAGACCGTCGACCGCATTGGCATTTGCATCATTCACCTTGAGAAGTGAATATAGTACGGCAGAGAGCCTTGTGTGTCGCGTACCGCGGATTACGTTTGAAGGAATTTATTGTGCGGTTGGAAACGCAGCCGCGTCCACGTTACTCGTCGTTTGGCTTGTTTTCTCTCCACGCTTATGGAATATACGTCGCATTTAACGGGTAATTGAAGATCAACAGCATTTACAAACGGACTCGTTGGAACGAACCCTAGATCCTCGTGTCGATGACCGTGAAGATCTCAGAAATTTTCTCCTGCGGTTTTCATTTTTGTCTTTCGATCTTTTTTTTAAGATCCTCGTTTACGCAGTAGGAATTGGTTAGGCACACAGTTTTGCCTGTTGATTCTTTCATTTATATATTTTTTGGAGAGAAATTATCACTTTGTCTAGTCTACGCATTAATCGATCGATCTATTGTACAAATTAATCTGACTAAACATATGCTCAAGATTTTTCTTAAGAATTCTATTAGTAATATATATTCGTAACAATGTTCTTTTTAGTTCAGCTCTCGTTGAGAATTGTACATTTTCTCTAATTATCAATTATAATGGACAAAATGTAGAATGCGTATACTCTTTATATCAGTGTCTTTGTATCTGGACATTTCCTCATAAGCGTAGATTTACATATGCTGACAGAGTGATTTATTGGTCTACCGATAATAGTATACATATAATGTTTCGAAAAGTCTAATGTAGCGAAGCAGTAGAATATAACACATCACGCAATACTGGGTGTTTCTCAACCTGTGAAAGGTATCCGACTCAGAAATCGTATTCAGTATACGTGAACAATGAAAAACCGCGTACTGCACTTTGTCTTCGGGGTCATAGGCTTTCTGCGAGCAATTCGTTCCACGAATAGAAATAGCATACTCCCTTCTCGCCGACTCGTTTATTCCTTTAACACCATGCTATTGCGTTTTTATTCATCCCAACACCTTGTTCGTTGATTCCGTTCGGAACGTTGTATCAAAAATCACCGTGAGTCAGTACCCGATAAACTCACCCCCTATGTAAACATTCAAAGTTCACGTCGAAATAATTCTTATCCATCCTGGCAAACATTAAACAATTTCACCAAAAGATTCTCTGAATCAGTTGCGACCCATCGTTCGTAATGTCTCAGCAAATTCATACATATTTACTCGACATATTTATTCTCGAAATTGTCAAACAATCTTATCAAAACACCTCCTAAACCAATTACGATCATTCCGTTCGTAATACACAGTAAAATATCTCTAGTTGCACATCATTATGGAAAAGAAAAAGAAAGACAAACAGCGTCCTTACCTAAAGATTCCAGATTCACGGTGAGTCGCGTCCCTTCGATCCCGTCAGGGCAGAAATAATTTCGATCGTGGTAGCCCGCGTCAAAAGGCCGCGTTGCTTTGCGGCGATTTATTTTCCAAGGAATCCGTGCTCGTTTGCTCTCTTTGTAAGTCGAGATAAAGGCCGCGACGTTTGATACCGCTCGAGTAATTTCGTCGCCCCGGATGAAAAAAAAAAAGAAAAAGAGAAAACGAGCTTTCTCACACTATGAGCCCAGCATGCACGTAGGTTCGTAGCGTGAGATTATTGTTATCCGGAAAATAACAGCGTTTCGCGTATCCGCATGGTGGTTGGTGGTTGGCCGTTGCCATCGGTGGGTGCGCGAGGGTGCAAACAGAAAAAAAAAAAAAAAAAAGAAAAAAAGGGCCGTGCACGCGGCGCTGTCCACTTTGTTTGTACGGATCGCAGATACCGAGACGCTGCGTGGAATTATGTAAGCGGCCGGTAACGCAATCGGGACGATCTTCCAATTAAAATATTCTGCCTGGTGGCTTTAAACTCCTTTTCTGGAAAGGGTCGCGACGCGACGGTGAAAACGCTGGCGCACGGCATTACCGCAGCCGTGTTTCGCTTCCACGCAACAGCAGATTCTTTTTGTTGCCACTAGAGAGAGAAGTGGAGAATATAGAAAGAGTAACGTAACAGGGGAAGGAGAGAAGTTTCGTAGCGGTGTAACGAAAAAAAGAATCGCGCGTTGCCTCGCGGTCTCTAACTACCGAACAAGTTTTCCCTCGCAGCGTGCTCCCGTCTTTCTCTGCGTTTCTCGTCTTTTTCCTCTAACCTAGGGGGGTTGTTGCTGTGCAACGTGTTTCAAGATCAGAGGAGGAAACGAATAGAGGAAAAAGAAGGACATGGGACGATGTAGAAGGGCAGAGAGAAGAAACTAGATAAGAGAAGAGGGAGAAAATAGTGGAAGGGGTGGAAATACAGGCGGGTGGAAAGAAATTTCCCTAACTAGCGGCCGGATTATCCGAGCAGTCGTTTAAAGTTTAAGTCATTAGTCACGTAACTACTTGCTTAATAACTATGAAATTGCGCGCACGTTGATTTTCTCCCTTCCTCTCTTTTCTTTTTCATATTTTCCCCCTTTTTCCACTCTCTCTCTCTCTCTCTCCCTCTTTTTTTTTTTGTACGTTTTCCCCGTTTCTTTCTCTGTTGTGGCGCCCGCTTTTTTTGGTTCCATTGAAAATTGCACGGTATCAGAGCGAGGTCGGGCAAAAAGCGACAAAAGCTACGCGCGATACTAGTAAAATTATATTCAGTGTCGCGGGGCGGACGAGCAATCGGCCGAGTGGCATCAATCCGGTTAAACGGCCCTCGATACGTGCGTTCTACCGGAGCTGTTTTTACACGCCGCTCGCGGAAAACTAAATCGTCCCGAATGAAACTATTCCGACACGCGCGCGATTCCGCGGCTGCGCCGAATTTCTCGAATTACATTTCGATCAGTCGCGTTTAATTTCCACGATTGAAGAACGCACAGACGTGGCGTGTATCATGTGATACTTTAAAGAATCTCGCATTCTTGTTTCTTCGTCTTTGTCTGCCATTAGAATTTCATTTCCTTCCCTTTAGAAATATGTCTCGATCTAGCTTTCTTATCAATCATCCCATCGATCAAACAATTGTCAAAAATGAGCGAGCAATTATCACTATGATGTATCATTATTCTTCTAAGTGTGAACACACGATGGTAATGAATATTCAATGGAACTAGAAATAGATTTGACCCGATCTATCGGATATAACGTATGCGTCGTCGGTAGATCTAGACGGTCAAAGATTCATCGACGATACATAGTTAGGTTTCCGTACTTAAGACCTATAAAGTGGCACGTAATTACCTCATACATGGTATTCTTACGCTTGATTGATCGTACACATCTACCGCAATATACGTTGGCTTTGACGTTCCACACTGTGGCTGTCAGATGGATGAGAAAATACAATCTGTACAAATATATGTAATTTTATCAGTTAATTTTTATCGGCATGATATCATCGCGAGTATATTTCTCTACGTAATCCAATGGGCTGCCAAAACGCTGGCGATAAAATGAAAAAACTCGTCCCGCATAGCCTAAGGCGCGAACGAAACCGATTCTTCCTCCTATTATCCATTTCACCAATTAGGAATCAGCGTGAAACAGCATTTACCGGCCGTCAAAAATGCCTTTCACGCCAATTAGGCCCGATAGCTTATCTTCCGCATCGACCAGACACGAGTTAATCGTTGTAATTCGTGTTCCCTCGTGAATTCGCGATCCAACTCTCCCTACGACGGCAATTGGCAGCGGAATTTTCGAGGAGTCAGATGCACCGAACCGATAAGAGGGAAAGAACGGTCGCGATGATCGGTCTATATTCTATAATATTCTGTATGGTCGTCGGTGCACCAGGAAATTGACAGGGAACATGCACCGTTAAGGAATAAATATTAAACAGCATGACGAAAGCTCACAGCCTCGGCGAGACAAAGCGGTATAATGAAGCGGCGGAAAATGCTAGGGACTCGCTAAAACGATGACAGGGCACGGGCTGAGGGGGGACGAGGGGGGGGGGGTTAGAAAGACAGTGATCAATTGCGATGAAACAATAAGTAGCGACGAATCGTAATGCGGTTTCTTTCTCGTTTCTCTTCATCGTCGTACTTTTTTCTTCTCTTTCCTCCTTTTTCCACATATTTTTTTTTCTTTTGGTCAACCACAGGAGTGGCCTAGCATGACGTCACTTTTTTGCAGGCTGCTCATAATAGCACAGCTTACCAGCTATTACCGCGGCTGGCACGCCCCTCTCATCGTTCACCACCACGCTAATACATTTCTCTCTTCTCTCCCTCTCCATCCCTCCGGTCTTTTGCTCTCTTTCACCTCTTTAGCCCCGGCTAACACACGCGCCTTATACCCCACACCTCGCCGGTGACACGACCTCGCGCACGATTATAGCTTTTCCCGCGGATTACACGAGCGTCGCAGACGCTTTCCCCGCAACGTCGTACGCTTAATGGCCCGATAAATACGTATCTCCCTGCGCCGTGCACGCAGACAAAACACGGACACGCGGTTTATGGATTTTTCAACGGGGAACACGAAAGGGACCAGCCAGGTTTAACGAAGAGGAAGAGGGTGAAGGTTTGGCTGATGGTTTAGAAGAGAAAGGGAACGAGGACCATCGTAAAGATTACGATACAAACGAAAGATGCGAGGGTAAACGATTGCGTGAAAATACGCTAACAGTAATATTCGGCTGCGATATGTTCTCCTGTCCCGTATTTTTCATTTAACGATCAAATTTTTTGAAAATGTTCTGGTATTGGAACATGTGGTAACGAGGAAAGGCAGAAAGGAAACGATTTCGTTGAAAATATCGCAGCACGTGACGATATTGGGCTATAATACTTCGTTTGTCAAGCATTTCCAATTTAAATTGCGAATTTTTTTATGACTTGTCGATTCTATTCTAATAAGAACATTTTTTTAATCACCGATCGATTCCATGTTCTGACAGCTCCTCCATTTTTATGTCGGAATGAACGATTAATCTCGCTGGAATTAATACGTCTACTTTCTGAGTGACTCACATGTTATACACATGTTACCCGTTGGAAAGGACGTTCCTATTCCCATTTGCACGTCTAGCGCTTTAATTAATTATACGAGGTGCCTAAATGGTTACACATGTGCTTTTTTTATGTTAACAAACATCGCCCCGATTTATATACAAAGAGAATTTTTAACCTCATTGAAGTTGTGTCGACACGCACCGAGAACACCGCATGACAGTGCATTTATGGAAAACAGATGACAATAAGCTTTTCTGAATCCAAGATTCAAACATCTTAATCCGTACATCTAAATGTTTCCTTCCCGCAGAAATCCACGTGAGAATCAGAATTAAATCCTTAGTACGAAGTGTCCCATAATGATGATAGAAACGTTCAATTTATATAAGACCATAATATTGGTGATTTATTTAATTTGGCTGTTACTATTATTATTGAATAAACGCTACAATATTTTATTCTAGGGAGCACGTATAAACTGTCTCGTCAACATTATTCGCACATATCGATTCCTCGTATATGTGAAAAAGTTTGAGCGTTAAAAGGTTAAGCCATGTCTCTTAACCGTGTAAACCCATGTAGTATCCGATCAATCTCTTCAACGTCACTCGACGTTCATTCTCGTCAGCGTACCTCGTATCATTATACTTCCATGGTAATAATCATTACGATAGTATATAGACTCTAACATTCTTCAATATATTACCACTCCACGTATAAAATTTTCTGGAATTCCAAGAAACCTCTAAAAACCTTGTTATGCGGCTCGTAAAAGTTTCTTTTTCTCTTCTTTCTTCATTTTTTTCTTTTTTTTTTTTTTTTGTGGAAGATCACGGGGACAGGACCACGCCTGGGTATCCTTTTAATTTACGTCAGATCCCCAGACGCGAGATCTCGCCCACGTGAGCTTTCTAAAACGTTGTAACCGAAGAGGGGCTAGAAATTAGCCGGTTTCTTCGAGGACCGTGGCGCGTTTCTCGGCTCTGTGTTCGTTGAAGAAAATCACGAGGAGAGGCCGAGCCGAGGAATTAATATTTATAGAGCACCTCGTCACGGCGATTCTGCGTCGCGTTCCTCGGGTCGTTCGCTCGCTTGCTCGCTCGTTCTTCAGCCGCTGTGCGCGTCGTGTCCCCCTTTCTTTCGAAAAACCTCGCGACAATATGTGCCACGCTATGAGAATATAAATCCTCTGTACGCTTCTTTACACAGCGCGCGCGGGCAAGGGAAAAAGAAAACGCGGCCTGTGGCGGATCCATTAAAACTGAATGTGCGAAAAATCGATCAGCCTCTGTGCACGTCGACGCACGTGTCCTGTATGTGTATAAGTTGTAGTTGGTGTACGTCCGCATGCACGTAGATTGCGGAGCAGGGTAAAGAAGCATAAGCGCGCCGCCGTCGTGCGATGCGCCGTGAATCTTTAGGGGGTTTAACCCTTCAACGGAGCCGGATATTTTTACGCTTCGTGGAAAAGCGACCAGTAGTCGACGAAGTAATTTTATTTCGAACGTTATCGTTGCGTGAAGAAATTCCTCTGTCGAAGAAATTCTGTGTCACGTATAGCATCGTTACGACGACGTGCATCGAACTGGGCTACGATCTGGAAACACGTTTCCAACCAGGCTGTATTTATAGATTGATTATTGCGCTTTATGTCGGGCTTGTGACGGATCGATGACGTTTGGTATTTCGGAGATTTCGATGCCCAGAAAGGGGGTAAATAGGTATACCGATCATAAGTATCGAGACACCTGCTGATATTTCATACAAATTGGGTACGTTTCATTTATCTTATCTTCGATCTGTTATCTCGTTCGTTATGACGTGAAATACCAACTAAAGTAAAATGAAATTGAGAAATTGCCAGAAGTGGATTACTTCTTAAGAACTTATTCATGACACTATAATTCGTAGTTGGTCCAGTGTATATCCAGTATCCGATATACAATTCGGAAATCGATTGGAATTTTTTGATCTGTAGCTTGTGTATATATATTATATATATATACACACACACACACGGAGTTGACCTTTAAATTCTTTTTCTAAAGGATGTACAGGATGCTTGAATTCGTTGGAAGATTCTCTTAGCGTGGTTGCGCGGTGCATCGCCGGTATTCCATTATACAGGTCGTTGACAAATGAAACGAGCGGGAACGCGAAGGCGGGAAGATTTTCTTACGCGGCTATGCGTAAATACGTAAGTGGCGGTGTTAAACGCGGAGGGAGAAGGAAAAAGGAGAGAATGGACGGGTTGTAAATGATTTAAGAATGGAGGAAGAGATATAGGAAAGGAAATGAAAGGGTTGGATTTTACTCGCTGTTAAATGGAGAAGAAAATGAAGAGGAATTAAGTATTTGGTTTCATGGAATAGAAGAAGAGAAAAGAAAAAAAGGGTATTGAAAAATAGTGGAATAAAGAAAAAATGGAGCATGCTATGGAAAAAAAAGTCTTGGAAAAAGAGATGTCCGAGATAGAGGAAGAAGAAAAAAAGAAAAAAAAGAAGAGAAACGATCGATATTGACTGAAAATAGCAAGAAAAACAATAGAGATGGGAAAGTTTTTATTTTCTACGCGTTAAAGGGCTACGAATATGTTCTATGTGGTATAAATTTATATATGGGAAGAAAGACTTTATAAAAATTGTCTTTTAAAATAATATGAATATTGTGATACCGACGTTTGTGTTTAAAAATAACAATGATTATTTAGATAATGAATATCGGTGCATTCTTGACCTAATGGTAGATACAGAAATAAGAAAAATCACTGTAAAGAATTTGACTGAGAAAAAAAATTATGCAGCGCGCATTCCTGAAAGGTGACCTGTAATCACCTTCTTAGCTGTTACGAAGGTAGGTGCGGTTCAATTCTACGACGACTAGGACAATAGAAATGAATTCCAATTGTCTTATACTACACGTAGATTTTCATAATTAAGGGACAGGAGAAGTTAAGCTTCGAGTCTATAGCCGTAAATGGTAGAATTGAATGTGGATTGTAAATTCTACTCCCACGAAGTAAGTATGTAAAACCTCATTAATAATGAATCAACATTTAAATTCTACCTGTATATCGAATCTCAAGCGACGCTCGAAATGAATCCCATCGTCGTTAAATTAGATTTATGGTACTATCTTGCTCAATTAGAATTTAGATTCTAACACTACTAAGGTTAGGTCAGCCTTGGATTCATTGCGTTGGTCAAATCAAATTTAGGCTCTATTAAGAAGAGAAAGTGTATTATCAAGATTAAATTGGATTTATATCTTATCATTGGCAAGGTCAGAACGAATTTGGACTCCAATAAATTTGCATCCTGCTATGACCATGATTAAGGTGGACTTAGGTTCTACTAAGAGAGGGTCAGAGAGAGAAAGAGATTAAAATTAGATTCTACCATCGTCAAGATGAGAGCGGAATTAGTTCTACTAGAAAAATAAAAGTAAATTAAAGAAGTCAATCTAAATTCGAATTCTACCGCTACAGTGATCAATCAAAACCTATATTCCATCACCAGCGGTACCAAATTTCTACTCTACCATTACAAGGTCAAAGTCAATTTAAA
Source organism: Bombus huntii (assembly GCF_024542735.1). Taxonomy (NCBI): domain Eukaryota; kingdom Metazoa; phylum Arthropoda; class Insecta; order Hymenoptera; family Apidae; genus Bombus; species Bombus huntii. The sequence goes on along the minus strand of NC_066244.1, from coordinate 13,412,844 downwards.
TTCTGCTTTCCCTGTGACCAAATATCGTAGAACTCGGATCCTTTCAACATCAAGTTTGCGAATAAATCTACCAGACTTCTGCAAGCTCTCTGCGAAAGTCTCTATACGAAAACCCCCTCCCTCAACTTGCGAGGAAATTCCCCGGCAGCTCGCAACTTCCCGATGGCATAAACCCGAAACCGTGATATATAGTTGTCCGCGGCGTGACGCGAAGATGACAACTCCGGCCGTCTTTAATTAATGACCGTCCTAACTCGGTGAAGCCCGGCCTCTATAAGGGGAAGGAGGGGTACGTCTCAAGGGGTTGGTTTCGTGGTCGCGTGACTCAAACCTCTATTTCGCGGCAGCTCTCTCCAGCTGACTTGTTCTACCTGTTCTCTCGTGTCACGTGACAACCACCCCCTTCGTGGAATTCGAACGAAATTCAACAAACAACTTGACTTCCTCGCTGATTCTACAAACCGGCCTTCCTATGCACTATCCTCTTCATCTAATAACTGGGATTAATATCAACTTGACATTGTACTGTTCGTTTACTTTCATTGTACTTCGCATTGCTTTCGTAAAAATAACTTCTCCCTCAAGTAATCGAAAACTCAGGTTAACCCTCGCATGGGTAATCGGTTGCAGATACTTGTGACAGCTTCCTCGCGTTCCTCTATCATTTTTAGTCGATCATTGGTGTGTATACTTCTGTACGTCGCTGGAACAAAAACGAATATTTTTGTGGGGATTGACGCAGTTAGACATTAAATATGAAGTTATATCGTAGTTTCAAGTAATTTTTTTAAAGTAGAAGTAGTAAATTGTTTAAGACCGTCCTAGGTATGTTAGAGAAAGAGAAATGAAAAGTTTCAAGGATGTGTGATGCTATCATAAAATCATAGCTTCGTACGTGCCATTCCGGCTACCTGTGCAAGAATTACGGGAGATACATCAACATAGACGCGTTATTAGCTACGAGAATTTGTAACTACAGTCAAATCGCAAGCAGCTTTTGAATCCAAGCTATTCAATACCAGAACCGGTATCGATAAAACGCATCTCGAACCGCAAAGTGTTAAAGTCCCTTTCGAGTTTCGCGAATATACAATCGAGCGGCAATTCGTACTTATTAGTATTCTTTGTCAGTCGGTTTAATCTGGGAAAAGAACCCAACTCGTTATACACGACAGGATTTCACAGGCGTGTACATCGTATCCGCCGGTTAAAACAGTTACGAGACGAGCCCTCGTAACACGGCACGCGGTTCCATTATAAATTCACGTTTAATCGGGTTTTCGGTATTAATACCCGGTCGATCGTTATTATTCCCGACGGTTGTAATTATCGCCGCGGTAATATTCGTTTGCACGTCGTGGAGTCATTACGCGCCGCCGTCCATGTGATTACATTCCCATCGTTCACGGCTTAATTAAAAGGGAGTGACAATACGACCGTGTGGCGTCTTAATATACCCCCACCGTTACTCTCTCTCTCTCTCTCTCTCTCTCTCTCTCTCTCTCTCTCTCCCTCTATCCATTCTCTCTATGCGTTCCAACTTGCTGGAATATTGAAATCGAACAGCCGTGTTTTCGAGCATCATCCACGTATTCAACGTTATATATATATATATACATATATATATATATATATATATATATATATATATATATATATATATATATATATATATATATATATAATAACGCGAGTTTAAACGCCTCTTGAGAAAAATCTGCCGAGGAACCCTTCATTTAAGATTGTTTATCGATGCTAAAGCCGTACCTCGAGGGATTCGATGGTTTTTTCGGAACCAATACATGGTCGAAAGGGAGAGATGATCGAGCTCTTCGGGGCAATGGTGGAGGTCGGAGGCGATAAGAGCTATTGCTGAAATTTAGCAATATTCTGCTGGGCTCTCTCCCTTTCTCTCTCTTTTTCTCCCTCTCTCTCTCTCTCTCTCTCCCTCCTCTGCCTTTCTGTGATGGTGCACACGAAGCGCAGAAAGGGTTTACTGGGTAGTACACGAGGCGCATCTCTCTGCCGAACAGGTCTTTCGATGCTCTGTGTTCCGATGGGCAACCGATATGGTCGCTATTAGTCTCCGGTGCTCAGAAGCACTATACCTACGGCCCATCTCCGGTGTCCAAGTGAAACGGAGGATGAGGCGAGCTCGTAGCCCCGGAACGGGGGTTGGAGGAGAGCGTGTAGGGCTTTTTGGGGCGTAGATAATAGTGAGAGAGTGGCCATTAAGGGGCGAATTGCGTAGCAGGAAGAAGGCCTCCGCGAAACTTCGCACCTGCCTTTCCACGCTTCGGATACATATTCATAAATGGACGCGTTCAAGAGAGAGAGAGAGAGAGAGAGAGAGAGAGACCGTTTAAAAAGGCTGCGCTGCTCCTCTTTTTTTCTTTCGTTGCTTCTTCTTCCATCCTCCTCTACTCTCGATCTTCGCGTTTCCTTTTTCCTTTCTTTTCGCCGAAATTCGCGGTACAGCGACAACGAGAACCGGCCAGAACACGATAAACTACCCGGTGCTTGGTTCCGGTTTTTGCGCCCGGAGATATTTGTTAGGTATGTTCTCTCGTTACGATACGCAGGCTGTAAATTCGTCGTTAATTCGGATGCTAATATTTTTTTCGTCCGTGAGTGGTATTCACGTTCCTCGCGAGACCACTCGTCTCTTATAATCTTTTTCTCTCTTTTGGTCGCGAGTGACCGAGAATAATGATATTATTGCGGAGCCGCTTACGGCTTACGGCAATTAAAACTTTGGTAATTGCCGTGGCGAATTATGTAATTACGTAATTACCACGTCGTACGCTGGTCAATTACACGGTGGAGTGGCAGCCACGGTTTTTATATCTTACTTCGATGTTTTTCCACTTTTCGCCGACTCCATTTCTAATTGCCAAGAACGATCAACTGTGATGGCTCTAATTAAGAATCACCTACCGGACGGCTTTATAGTTCCGCCAAAATGAGATCTCGCTGCTTCTGCGCTCTCCGTCTATCGTTTCATTCGATCGAGCATCTACCTACCACCTTCGTTATTACGCCTTTCAGCCCGTCTGTGCATGATTCCTTTTGCTCGCTTCGTTGCTTGCATGCGTTTCACTCGATCTTTACGAAGGATCTTTCTTGTATGTATTTTTTGTTTCGTGATTGGAGTCGATGGTCACGAGTGATTTGCAGTAACAATAGCTTTCACCAAAGAACACGAGTCAACGGTAAATTAATGAATCGAATAAATTAAATCGAAATAGTATTTGATACCTTTTTGTAGAGTGAGTAAACGATAAATCTTCAGATTCAATAATCGATTGGAAATTTTACAAGTGGTATACTATGATTAATAAAAATACTATACAGAATATCAATAATATACAAAGATACATAAAATATTCCTCGGAATAGTAGTGCCTGTTGTAATACTTAATGGCTGAAATACTAAATAATATATACGATCATTTTATTCATATAATATCATCTCTCATAAATAGGTATAACGACGTGGCCTACTGTCTGTATTAAATCCATTTCGTTAAATTTATCATTCAATAAAACTTAATACGTTCTATATACGTTCCAAATACGTAATATTAGTTTCGATATTAATTAAACAACTTTCACATTAGACGACTTTAATTGCCCTATAATTTACAAGTTACGGAATAACAGCAGACAGGACTCCCTCTCCCTCTCTCTCTCTCTCCCTCTCTCTCTCCCTCTCTCTCTCTCTCTCTCTCTCTCTCTCTCTCTGTTTCTCTGTCAGCGGTTGTTAACTATTCGATCCGCTATCGTGGCTCGTTCAAGAGCCTATTCTCGTAGTGTAGTTTGCGAGTCGTTTCCTCTGTCGTTTTGTTGCAATTTCCATCTAAATCCGGTGATAAACGTGAACGGTGCGGGCTTTCTGGTAGAGTCAGGGCCAAGACAACGCTATCGTTGTTATCGGGCACGTAGGACGCGTGCCCTCTGGCCGTCGCACATGGAGCAGCGTTGAAACGCCCACAGCCTGGAATCGCCCCGACCAGAGAGACCGACGGAGCCCTTCATGGTTAACCGTGGCTGGTGCTACACAGTCGCCTCTTTGTCGATTAGCCGTGCTAGTGAACTCGGGCCGGAATCGAGGCCGGATTTTTACCCGGTTCCGAATACTCGTTGCGTTCTTTTTCCTTTTTTGGAGCGATCTCCAGTTCTCTGCCAGTTCCTGGAAAAATCTGTTAATTGCAAAAATATCTACTTATTGGAGAAAAGAGCACGGGTTTCGTAATAATTAAGTTTCCCGGAAGGGAATATCGTAAAGTGGAAAGTTTACGATAGGAAGCTTTTACTGGTCTCTGATCTTTCGTTTTGTTTTCTAAGAAACTTCTATTTATTTTTGGAAGCGTTTCTGTAAGAAAAGTCGGTAGTATTAAAGCTTTACCCTAATATCGCCTGCTTCGTGTCAAAATTGTTGCTTCCTCACAAAAATCTGAGTTGTAGTACGGAAAATGTAGCTATATTCGCGACAACTTAGAAACTCATAATTTCCTCGTAGTTACTCGTCTCATTATTAAAATTATGCACTTATTTTTCACTAATCTCTCGGATAAATTTTCGTTCCGACCGTGTTTCATCCTGGCGACACATCGTTCATGCTGAACGCGATAATTAATTCAGCCATTATTTCACCGAAAGGTTTGAGATCAATGAAAGAATCCCTAGTTTCATTAATAGATCCCGCGTGTGCGTACGACTTTCAACGTTTGACGCCGGTGCGCGCGAACTCTGCCCACCTAGGCCAGGTAACAACCGTACAAAATTGTCAAGGGAGGCACGCACGCGTGTGCACGCGGTGGTCTGTTTATATCGGCGGCCGGCGAACTAGCCGCCAAGACTTTATCATTATCGGATGTGACTAATGTGGCATTTAACGCAACCTCTCAGGTTAGTTATTATTATAGCCCTTGGCAACCGGGGCCCTGGCTCGTCGCCCTTCCTCTTCCCTTTTCCGTCCCATCGGGTCGAAACGCCCTTTCGACCGAGTCCACATGGCCTCCAGGCCCCAACGCGCTCTATCCTCTCTTTTCTTCCATTCTTTCTTCCTTTTACTCTCGTTCTCCAACACAGACCTCTCTCCCTCTCTCTCTCTCTCTCTCTCTCTCTCTCACTCTCTCTTTCTCAGGACACGTTGGTTTATTCATTCAGTGAACCGAGGACCAGTCGGCAGGTTTCGGTTATTGTTTCTCGGGTTCCACGAGGGAAAGAGAGCTTGAAAAAAAAAAGGAACGTGTCCCAGACTACGTTTGGATCGCGGACTCTGGGGGTCCTTGTTGGTTTTCGACGAAATTCACCGCCCCGACGATGGGACCCATTGTTTTATTAGCCACGAATCGGTGACTCCGTTGGTTCACTACGATAGGCTAGGATAAGATTGCTTGAGTTAGCTATGATTCGATGACTTAAAATTCCATCTCGAACTTTGCACAGGATACGCTATACGCACTGCGTGGTTTAACGCGATAACCAAAAAATTAGGGAAGTAAATATAAATATCAATAACGAGGAAATGAATCGATGGTAGACGAAAAAAATAATGGTGGAGCGAGAAAGTGTTATATAAAAATTAATAAGATAAGGAAGAAAGTAAGTGTCAGAAATTAGGTAGCTCGTTTAAAAAAAAGAAAAAAGAAAAGAAAAAAGAAAGATACAGGAATATTAAGGTTATCCGTGACATTGCGGATTTCTCGCATAAGATAAGAAACACGTAATTAAACGATCGAATTTTACAGGAAAAAAAAAACGCAAATCAATATCGTGTACCACAGTAGTATAATGGCAAGCCAAGATGTCAGAGGGTTCTAATCCGTTTGCTATGATCCAGGCGATAAATCTAACGATATCTCCGTGACAGTGGTGCAATTTAATTCGTTATTGGTTTTGTAATTAGCGATATATTGCCAACCTCACTAGTGTGTGTTCCAACTACGTTCTTCTAGATGTTATCGAGCTTAAACGTTTTATTACATGATTACCGGCTTTTGTGACAGACAGATCACAGAGGTTCGCGTTCGATTCCGATATTCGTCAAAACCGAAACAAGTAGCCATTTTATCCCCATTTTGCCTGACGCTAAACGCGTCGAAAGACACGAATTACTGTCAGCCGGTTGATATCATAATACGTGGCCTACACTCCCCGAAGCCGCCGCTTTCAATATCGTAATTGAATGTCGACGAAACACCTGGTGATTCGTCTGGTTTCACACTCGTCCCCTGTTCTTAGGCTGCGAACAGAAAGCACACGCAACGATGCAGCTTCGTTGCTTGTGTTCAGCTATATACTCGCTAAGAAACGCGTTCGTGAACAGTGTCTCTTACTTGCAAAATGTTCACAAACGACTTATGGTAATTCTATTGTATAATTTCTTCGTGAATACCACTTGTGGCAAGCCTTGTGAATTCAAGAATAACTCCCGGAATACGACAAAAATATTCTGTGTGTCAGTAGCGACCAAATCTTGTCATGGATATTATATCTCGTTGATTAACAATTCTTTTTATCAGAAAATATTTTATATCCGTATATACATATACATATAGTTAAAGAACTACAGTAGTATAGTATCCTATAGTAGGATACGTTAGGTTAAAAATACGTACGTTTGGATACATGTAAAAAGTAGTAGAGGCTATCGCAGAATATATCCTTGCCATAAAATGTTCTAAATCCATCGTCATAAAAATGAATTTCTTTTCTTTTTCATGGAAATATATATCAATATTTTTCTTCTGTTATTTACCAAGTAGAAGATTTATAAGTTTAAATTAGGGAAACGCTGTGTGTCATAGTAACGAAGATGGAGTAAGAGATGCATTCGAAAGTTCGAAGCTCGCCTATGTAACACTGGTGTATTTACGTAATATGTAAATTTACAAAAAGAGCTTTGGCGTAGACGCTTCACAAAACTATCTTTCACGAACATGTCACGCTCAATACCCACACAGACAACGACCTGTTTGCGATTACTAGTGAGAACCCATGTCTTTTGCTTGCTTATTCGTCAGTAGAGCTGTATACCTCGTCGTGACTATACGCCTGGTCGTTATCGAATACTAACGCTACTGTTTACGCATATCTTGCGCGTTATCGTGGTGGTGCGGTGGTACGAAACTGTGACGGTCTTATCTCGTACTATACAGGAACGTTCGTAAGCAATCTCTTCCTTTCTTCTTCTATCATCGAGAAACGAAAGGACGAGCAGCAGGGCCACATGGTTCGCCGATTCTTTGCTCACGGACACCCGGTAGATGGTGGAACGAGTCGAGGTAGCGTGAAGAATCCTCACGCTACCGTGACTGCTAACACGGGTTAATCTTGCTTAATAACAGCCGGATCACAGTGTGTGTCTCGCCCTTTGCCATCGTTCATTATCGTTCGCGTATTTTTTTACGGTTTTGCGTGGAATAAACGATATTAATAATACCAGTAATTAGACCAAGATAATTACCGGGGAGTATTTGTTAATTATCGATTGGCATCGCGGTATATAATACGATAAGGTGGAAAGTAACGAAAGGGAGAGACAAGGTAAGACGCGATGCCATCACTTTTTACGGCCCAGTTAAATCTTACAAAGAAAGAGCGAGATAGAGAGTTCTACATTTCGCTCCTGACTTTACTCGTTGGTCACATCAATGTTCTTTCATTATAAATGAATATTAATCATACCTAATTACCAACGGGGGAGAACTTTATCTTTTTCAATTAAACTCACTGGCTATTTACCATAATTTCTTGTACCATACTTCCCTTATGATTTTTAGACGGTCTACCCTCGAACTCGGACGTTTAGGATACTGACTAATTGACAATTCACGCACTATTTTTAAATCTATTTACTAGACAAACAACTCCTTTACTAAACTCCTTTTCACGTATTGTTCTTATCAAATGATCCAGTATATGTTCGTGAATACTGCTTGTCGTATATTTATCCATTCCACGCGACTAACACAAGCGAATTTTACGATATTCTTGAAAATCCAACGTCAGAAAGCGAACCAACATATCACGCAAGCTTATAATTTCTCTTACAATCCTTGGCCCGTGATTTTTTTTTTATTCCATTCTATCGACGAGGAACCTCAGCGTGTCGAACGACGCGTAGCTGGTCCGTTAGTTCTGCAGTCATTGAATTCGCGACGGTACTACGTCGATTTATTACCCATTCACGGGCCAACGTGCCTCCTACTGGATAAAGTCGGCTCGAACGAGTTCTTTTTCTATGTCTCGAACGTTCGAACGTCGTCGCCGAGCAATTTCTTCCTCGCACATGTTCGGCTGCTCGACTAGCTGATATCGAAGCGTTGTTTGCCTTTGCTTCCCGACAGAGATAATCGTTTACACGTTGCACGCGTGTTAATCCAGCGACGTCTGACAAACGAGAGAATCGTCCAGGTAGAGTCAGTTCGATAATAAGGCCCGACAGTGGCCGACAGTGAAGACGTCTATTCTGATGCCACGCTAATTAGTTTGAATTGCCGTTTTCGTTGGCTGACGTGGCTCCTACTTCCCTTAGTTACAACTGCTTCACGTGGGAGTTTCAGAAGGGCGTGAAAAAAGAGAACAGAATTACGAGCTGGGAAAAGGCAGCCGAGTGATGTGTTGATATCCCGTTTTCTTTAAGAAGGAATTAACATCTTTGTGATTTCAATGCGCGAGGTATGTGTACAATACGAGATTTCAATCGAAAATGTGGAATTAATTGCGTGGGATAGAGAAAGGGTTAGTTGGACGGTACAAATGAAGGGCGTTGTGAAATTTTTCTCAATTAATTTACAGGGATAGGAAAATAATTTGATTGAATTGTGAATCTAAATTATGAATGTTTATGGTTTTATTCTGTACAAGTGTTTTTATTACGCATTTTCGTATGTATATTTTCATGGAAAGTATCTTATGCATTATGCGTACATTACTTTGCTTCAAGCTCATAAGCACATAAATATTCAAAATCTACTTACAAGTGACTGTAAACCATAAACGTCTATCATAATTCGTGTAATAACTACAAGTTGTTGTATCTGTGGAAAACGGAATATTTATTTCTATTTCTATGCTTGCCTCCCTAATCCGAAACATCCTGCAATTTTCCGCCGCGATTCTCCTATGCACCGCGAATACTACTCTCAGATCTCTCGTGCAGATACTTTCATTTGCACTTTAATACCGGCACCCTCTAAATCCACCATTACGAAAAAGGAAGAGCGCGATGAACTTTCGAGGCACCGCCCGGAAGGAACAACCCTATCCCCGTGATGGTCCCGTAACGAATTGAAATACGAGACTTTAATGCGTCCGCGCGAACCTGTTAAGCGGCGAGCGTAATTAGGCCCGACTCTGTAGCCGCGAGTAATTGTAATTACGAAATGCCGCGGTCACCTGGACGCATTAATTTCCATCGTTGAGCGACGCGTAAACGCGCGATACCGGTACGAGTGGTGAAATAAATTGATCGGTGGACGCGTTGCCAGCAGGAAGTCGAAGAAGACGAGAGAGAGAAAGAGAGAGAGAGAGAGAGGAAGAAAGAGTGAACACTGTGGAGACGAGAAAAGAGAAGAAACGGAGAAAATAAGAAAAAGAAATAGGAAGGTAACCGTGAACCGTCGCCGTCGCCACATAAATCCTCCGAGCTTATTACAAATACGTAACGCGGCTTACGCGGTTTATCGATATTGATTTATTCATAACCAAACCACATATACGTACACACGCGCACGTTGCATGTGATCCGTGTGTATACAGACACGGTTCGTTTTAGCATCTCGTTAATCTTGGACGCGTTGATTACCGCCGTTAGGCTGCCCATTGCGTTCGTTGCCTGGCGTCTGACGCTGGTGCGTTCCTTTCGCGAAAAGCGTTCCTCGCCCTCCTACGCTAAGGTTTCGCCTTAAATCACCGGCGTCCGATAATTGAGGGGGTCCTTGCGCTGCAACGGCACCTCGTTTCGAGGCGCACCCCGCGAAATTGGGAGAACGACCGCTGGCCGCGCCCTTGTCCCGCCCTTCGTGCGTCGGCGCCAAGCTTCCGTGATCCGTGGCCGGACCCTCGCTTTGGAAATTATCGTCAGAATCGTTCCTCCTATGCCTCTGGTCCCTTCGAACGATCTGGTTCGCTGCTCGAGATTCTACGTATATGTGAGATAATGCAGATTGGACGCATTTGTTGTCGTAGGTTTGGTCGAGATACCTGTTTCCGATGTTTCTTGTGAATTCGTTAGGTTTAAGGTTTTCGTTTGCTTTCAGATTTAGGTTTTTAAGCCTTTTAAACATTACCGGTAAATATAGCCACTCGTTACAAAGCGACTACGAATCGTCAAGCAATTAGCGTTTTTGTAAAACAGCCTTTCACGAGTCAAATCGATTAAATTTAAAAAAGATAAATGATTTATTTAGTTATAGGTTTGTCTGTCACAAGCAGATGGAACGAGTAATGGCAAATTTCCAGATAAATGTTCAAAATAATGCTGCTGTAAATTATCATCTTTCTTCGCTTCCCAACTTAAGAATTGATCAATGCGGTATATATAATCACTCTACAATTAATAATCACGCGAATATATATATATATATCATTTTTCTCATAATAATAAAATATGACTATCTACTTCTGGTCGTAATAAACTCGTTTCTGAAAAAGTTAATACCTGTTTTCATGAAATACCTATCTTAATAAACATCATCTTAAAGCAAATATCCATTGACTTACGATCGTCAGTTAATTTCCATGACTTCTTTGGTCGTAAATAAAAATCTACTCGATTGCTCGGCAATAAACAGTTCGAATTAAATACAATCCCTGGCAACGTATACTTGACTTATCCGGCATTGCGGTAATCACGATCTCCGTCATGTCGCCTCGAACCAACGAAAATTACGTTTCACTTTTCCTCCCTTTGTACGCACGCCGATAAACGAGCGCTGACTCGAACAGCCTGCGAAGTCGCGATAACGATCGCCACTTCTTCATCCCTCTGTAAGCGTTTCCCTAAACAGATGATACGATGGAAGATTACGTTACCGGGTGGATCCCGCGTGTCATTACTCGTGTTGTTGCCAGTGTATCGCGGGCAGGACAAGGCGGGAAACAAATTGTGAAAGGTGAGGAGGGTTCAAGCCAAGAGCACAGGGAACCACCCGTGTGCAGAGAGGCTAAAGGGAGAGGAGACGATCCGCTGCATTTTTGCCGCTTTCGCTCCTTTAATGGCATCGGTGCTTCTCGCAATTTGTTCGGTATCGCTGGTCCCTTGGTATTCCCCGGTGCGCTTCGCGCGTACTTTTCTCCGGTTTTTGCCGATTCCGCTCGGCACGTGGTTGCGCGCGGTCGAAACCGGCGCATCGCCAGACGGATGGCCACCGGACCCAGAAAAACCTTCGTTTTACACGGTGGACCCACGTTAAATGCTAATAAGCGCGGATTCTCTTCGGGGATACGTTGCAATTATCCTCGTGCGACAGGGTCACCGACTAGGACGTCGATACGGATACTTTGTATTTTTGGATTTTCTTATTCGTAGAAATATACGTGCGCTTTCAGCGAAATTAATTCTAATGTTTGATCGTACGTATCTATTTGTACTCGTTTCAAATATCTGTATATGGTGTGTTTAAATACACGCTGTTACCTATTTGGTAGTTGTAATAGCGTTACATGTGAGAGATAGATGTAGAATAAGAGAGAAAAGATCGATTTTTATTAGAGTAAAGTTTCAATATCGTTCTCATCGCAGGAATCAACTCACATTACACTCCAATTACAGTCGAATTACACTTTTATCCCCATACAAAACAGTCTATCATCAGATCTCGAGATACTCGTTCTAACCTTTAATTTTCTCAACGGAAGACACATGTCTGTTGTTCGTGTATCAGGGGTCATGAAATCTCAAGAGAGATCTACATAGATCCTCTGATTCCTGAAATTAGGAACAATTCGTCCCGATAAAATCAGGCTTGTACATACTAACGCACTCGGCGAGACTTTTTCCATTCGTGTAACAGTAGTTCACGTGCAAATAAGATTCAACTGGTAAGAATTCATTTAATCAGCCAGTAATTGTAAGTAAATAGAGTCCGCATAAATGGAGTTGAACCGCATTGTAATACAATGTTGCTATTATTATATGCATGTCGTGAATGGGAGTTATGTTTTCATATGTATATATGTAAGATCGCAGATACTACGTAGTGGTATCAATTGATACAATCAAATCGAGAACTGGACTAGGACTTGAAACGAAGTTAACCCTTGCATAGCGTGAAGTGCGTGCGTAATAAATTCCTGATATACACAATAAACATATAATAAATCTTCCATACGTTTTTCAATTTTCTGACAAGATCAGGCCGCTAGATCTCGATATTAAAGCGACATATAGGTGGCTCTGGCGTCGTCGGTGAACCTTCAATGCGTTAATGACAGGAAACGGGTTGACTATGCGAACGAACTACGGCGTCCGTTTATGGAGGCGGCCGGCAAATTGTCTAAGGAGGGGCAGGAATCCTAAAGAGTCCACCGGCTACAAAGGAACTCGCCACTTCCAGCAGAACTTTTTGCGAACCGTAACGCATACAAATGCAGTCGGACGAGAGAAATGCCGGGACCACGCGGAGATCCTTGAAATCTATCCACGGAATCTTCGTCCTGCTCGGTTCCCGCATTTTTTCACGATGATATGCATGCGCAACGTTCACCGTGCTCTCTCGTCCGTTTAAACTTTTATTACGTCAGATTGTATCAAATACAGTTCCAGGGAGAAATATCGGCGTTTTATTCCGCGTTTCCGCTTCACTTCGTTCTATTTTTTTTTCTCTCGTCGGATCTTGATGCTTGCTCCGCGTGCTTGGAATAAGAATTGCTTCGTTTTTAAGTAATCTTTACTGATTCTTCGAACTTGGATTAAAGTTGCCTTTCAACCCCTTTCCGATCTAAAGATACTTTGCAGTACATGCAGATTATTGCTCGCCATTCTCTGGATTTTTCTACCGGTTACTTAATTTTCTCTATTCCTGAAGCAAATATAGTAACTGTCCGAAAACTTTCAAACTAATTTTTCACACTGCGAGACATGCACCGACAATAAGATGATACTCATGCAAGCAGTATCCGACTAACGGGAGGGTAGCTAGGTACCGAGCGTTTATTTCTTAGCTAAGAAACCGAGAAAGAGAGATTAAGACGAAAAAGGATGCAACAAACTTAACGACGCTGTATCTCTCGAGCGCGTGAAACGATCGATCGTTGTTTGTTTTGTCGCCTTCACACGTTCGTTAAAAATCACCAGCGGTGAAAGATAAGGAAAATCCGTATCGCGATACTGTATCTCAATCTAAACGCTTCTATAGGCGATAATATACGATCGGTATCCATCATACGCGTATCGTGAGACTCGTATCATAGTGTAGGAGAGCTCTTAAGCATCGATAAATCGGCGGTAACACGCGTGAAAAGTCGCATGACGGGGAGGTCCGCTCTCTCGGTGGTTAGCCTCGGCGTTAGAAAAGCAACTAATTAATTAGTTTGCGTGGCGTGACGCTATCGCGCGCGGCGTGTATCGCGGCGGCGGCGGCGGCGGCGGCGGCGGCGGCGGCTCGTCGCTGGGAGGTGGAGGAGGCGGAGGCGGCGGTGGAGAAGCTGGCTGCGGACTAGGAGGAGGAGACGGAGGCCCTCGGAGTGCGCAGCGTTGCCATACCTCGCGCACGCACCAAATATTTGACGCTAACCATCGGTGAAACACGCTCTCTCGCTGCTCTCGCTCCCCCTACCAACCTTACTAGCCGACTCGAAAACATCGCCGCCTCCTGTTATTTGCATTCCCCTATAGAGGCGGCCACCGCGCGCGCGGTATGCGTGTCATTGTCTCTCGGTCCCTCGATCTTCTCCCGGCCTCTCTGCACACCGTGTGTCTCGCTGCCGAGTTCCCCTCTCTGTTCGTTGCGAATCTTCGTCCCTCCGTCCTTAACTGGCCTCCTCTGCTCGTTCGAGCGCCCGTCGTCGAGCCTCTTCTCTCGGGCTTTGGAGCACTACTCGCGCTCCGATCGCCTCCACGCGATTCGGATGGCCACTGCTTCCTGGAAGCAGCTCCACGATCGACTTCTCGTTGGGATTTTGGTCGTTTCGTTTGCTTGGAAAAGTTGCTGGTTGTCGGATTGGGCGATTTTTATGGCTCTTTGAAGGATTCTATATCGTACGCTGAACTTTGTAGAGTGGAATGACGATCTTCGTAGCTGAAGATGAGTATCGTAGTATGATAGTTTGTTGGATATATACAAATTTGTTTGTTCATTAATATTTGTACCAACGAACTTTTGCATCTTTTAATATGGGACTTGTACTTTGCTACCTCTTCTAACGGGTACAGTTTAAATGTTACTGCTGTCTCGTTATTGCCGCAAGTCCATCGATTATCGAGTGTTTTGTTACGTGAGCCGAGGTAGTAAGGTTTTTAGGTATATCGCTGTCTATAGTCTGAGGACAATCAAGACTGCAATAGCAACGTCGATACAATCAAATCAAGAACTTCGGTAGAGTTTGAAACAAGGTTACCGCTTACATGGTATAGTCGGGTTAGATCGCTGACAGACACTTTCTCTATCTTTCTCCATATGTTCTTCAATTTTTCTTGCAGAACGTTGCGCATTTCACTAGCCACTAGTCTATCTAATTACCAGCCAAACTCTACATCGAGTAATTCTTTATTTATTCCTTGTTTATCGGCCATTTAATGTCTTCTCCGCAGATTTCCATCAATTCGCCCTTTCATCCACTGAAACACGAAAACTCCGATTCCTTATCAATATAACGACCTCGCCGCGTCCTCCACCGATTATTCCCGGAAAAGCTGTTACCGTTGCAAATCAGATATAAAATACAGGCAATATCGGTAACGAGCCGGTAGCAAAAGTCGGTAGGAATCTGTGGAGAGTTCGTTTTAAAGATCTCGACGAGCCCAGTCTGTAAAGTGCTATCGACGTTGAAGACGAGCACTACCGGCGTCTGATTCCAGGCCGCGGTCTAATCAGTGATATAAAGTACAGAGAGGGGGAGAGAGAGAAAAAGAGAGAGAGGAAGCACAACGTATAATGGAGTAGGTGGTGAATCAATAATCTTCAGCCGCGTTTTCCCTGTCGGTTCGCAAAGAGAGCGCGACCGATGCAGGTTTTTGATTTCCGTTCGATTGCATTCGGCCGTTTGATTCGACCCGTGTTATCGGGTCCTTGAATCGAGTGCTGCCTCAATTAAGTATATTCGCGTGGATATTCGCGGCCGGATAAGCGAATCGATCCTCCTCCCGCGCCCCCTCACACTCTGTTTGCTCTGTCTTTGTCCCTCTATGGGGCGGCGGTATCGTTTCGCGTCAATTGCGCTTCCTGTGTTCGTCGAACGCCGCGCGCGCTGAAACATCCCAATTAGTCGTCGACGAACGTTGTTACGTCATTATCGCGAAAACGTCGAGTAGTCATTTACGACTGTTCGCCCGGTGTTTCGACGCTGTACTCCCATTCTCCCTCTTTCTCCTTCTCTCTCTCTCTGCACTTTTTCCTTTGCTTTTTTTTCGAATACTGACAAAGTATGCTGCGAACATCCTCTGGGTGCTCGCGAAACGCGTTCAAGAAATTGCTGTATCCTCCGTGCGACGGAGTAAAAAACTTATTGTAACTCTTACGTGCTCGTTATGCTTAAGTTTCAGGAAAAAGTACGAATAAGAGACTTGTTTTGTCCATGTGAAATGTATTTCTGAATGTAGCTGTTGCAGCGCTGACATAGTTTGAAAACGATCTTTCACTGTATATAGTAATTTTCGTCATTTTTGTTTATCATTTTAGAATGAGATGTAGAAACATAGTATTATCCTACGATTACCATTCTGGGATTACCGTATCGTATAACGGGTTAATACACGCGTGTTCGATGAATTTTCAAATCCGATTTTCTCAATTTTGTGCTACACTTTTCTCTCATTGTTCCAAACTCCAATTCCCCAGAAACCGGACGCCCGATGTAATTCTTCTTCATTCCGTCCTTACTTATGCCGAGTCATAAAATAATTTTCCTCTCGTTTCAAGCTATAGCGTACGTTTAATCGCGTTAGAACCCTTCCATATCTAACGAAATTCGCGAATTAACGATCTACAAGGAATCGTCCGTAACGTTCGTTGCACGGGGACTCGGGAGGAATTCTCGAGCCGCGTTTTTCGGCGTACTTGCGCACGTACACGCGCGCGAGGCCAGCTACAGTAATTTACGAGCGATCGTTCGTCGAATTCCCCGATGATATTTTGCCTCGCGGGGCCACGGCCTTCTCTCGCGGAGCTGCAGCTGCAACACGGCGTCGTATATCGCACGTTCGCCGATTTCGACACCTTTCGGGGATCGTGGACGCGCCTTCCAAGTCCTCGTGCATCGTTTCGAGTCAGAGGAATGGGCCCACAATGCCGGACGAACTCGTATCGTTGCATCTAAACTGAAGTTTACGACAGAAGCTAAAGAAGGGACGAGAATTCGAACCGAAGACGATGATGAAGGCCTTAACGCCTGACTCGCTCGTGGCAGCAGATGTCAGTCGACTAATTTGTCCGTTCATCGACGTACCTAATTACCAGTCCTCCCGGGGGACAGCTTTCTTTCCCCTCTTATCCTGTTTCGATTGATCAGCTCGAGGTGTACAATCACGCAGATTCTTCGATTTCTGTGCCAAGTGGGGACAGGTGTCGCCGAAGACAGCTGGCAGACGCGATCTTCCGTTTCGAGGGCGGATTTCGGAGCTGTCGATTGGACGATACGTTTCGCGAATGTTGTTGAAATTGATACAGACCGATCGATATGAGTTGATGAGTTAATTGAGATATGTAGAGGCTGGCCTGATTAATACGTCTCCTTCTACTATCGCATATGGCGTGTCCAATTAATTATTTAAAAGGTGGTTGATGGACTTTAAGCAAAAAGTAGCGACGTAAATTTTTGAGCTTTTCGTCTTACGTGTACGATAAAAAGATTCAGAGAGACAAATGAAACAGCACTGATTGAAAAAGAAGTCTGGGTTTTAAGAAAGAAGAAAACCATATCTTACTGTTAGTAGCAATATCGATGATCATTTAGTCTCTAGAAAGTTGACATTTATATCGATATTTTACGGTATTAAAATTGGAAAATTTAGAAGAAACAATGTTGATCGGTTTGTTTCTGGATGATTAGTATTGCATCAATAACAGGATTTACAGAAAAATTAAGCGAAATTGGTTGGTGTGGTCAGATTTGAATAAGAAGAAAGAGGAAAAGAGGCGGGGTTGATCGAAGAAGAATAATTGTACAGAGATCGTGGTAAAGTCTCGATGGTTACTAAACTCGCAGGAAGCTCGAGACGAATTGGTCCTCGTTTCTAATTCTGGTTTCTCTCTGAAGCTCCTGTGCACTTCGTCAGTCACACTTGTTTAGCGCCGATAATCAAGGTTAATCTAATCAAAGGAATCTTAATTAACCTCGTTAGTTAGGATTTCTTGTTACAGATTCGTTCATGGTTATACTGTATAACATTCGGTTCGCGTTCGAGGCAGGCGATTTTCACCATCTCTCTTACGAATACAATACACAGTTCGTACATCGTAGAATGAGCTGGTAAAACGATTCTTAAACTATCGTTGCTATGAAGATAGTCTTTGTAACATACATTTCTTACAAATCGTAATTTATATTTTACAATTCTCAATCCGAAACATCGAAATCGAAGTTACGATACAAGCTAAATATCCTGACAAATACGTAATCGATTCGAAAGGATTACCATCACGAGGAAGGATTATTATTCCAACTATTCCCTCGGCGATTCTTAAAGCGTCTATTTAAAGAAAAAAAGAAGATTCTTTAACTTCTTCATAAAGAAGTCTTTTTCAACTTGTCTGCCATATACTACCACATACTACCAATCCTGGCAACGAAGAAGAACAAATTTTAACAGTACATTGTCCACGATCAAATCCTCCACGGTGCACACAGTAAAGCCGCAGTGCAAAAGTTAAATTTTACCACACGCCTGATCAAAACTTTCAAACATCCGTGTATATCCCATGCTACATTCGCTCATAGTGGCGACGTTCCATATTCACGTCCTATTCGAAAACTCCGTATGAGTCTGATTGTTTCACGCGAGCCAGCACACGAGCAACAAACAAGGCTGACGAATACACCATAGCAGTAGGTTTCTGCCGAACAGGAGGACGACTCCCGAAGAGATTGTCCACTTGACGATGGTCGGACAGCACTCGGGACATGCGGTACTTAGAGAGCGGCGGCGGTGTAAGAGGCGGAGGGTACGATGAAAAAAAGGAGAAAATCTGGTAGCTTGTGTGACGTTGGCGAAGCGGACGAAGCGGAGAAGAGAGGGTGGTAGCACGAGAGCGCGAGCGTACCAGCTCTCGCAGAGTGTCGCGCATTTAGATAATGCGTGTGTCTCCTCTCTCTCTCTCTCTCTCTTTTTCTCTCCGGTTGTTCTTCTCGGGGCCCTTCGTCCCGTCTCTGTTCCGACTCTGCTTCGAGCATCGGCCGTCCATAAAAGCTCGAGGCGTGCATCCTTTTATCCTCTTGTAACTTCGGTGCCTTCGCACTTTTCGTTATGCGGCGGCGGCAGCAGCAGCAGCAGCCTCTCTCCTCTCTTCGGCGGACTTTCGCGGGGGGGAGAGAAGCCGTGTGACGCCATAACGCCGCGCCATTAACAGGCGTAATCGCGCCGAAACATCGCAGCGAAATGCAGCCAGCAGCTGTGTGTTGCTGCGCGCCACACGGCCTGGCAAGATGTCGTCGCGATATATCGCTGTTCCGCCGCTTTCCACGCGGCCAAAATAACCGTCCGAAGATCTCGGTAGCCGATTGTCGACGATGTTTGTTTTATCGACGGAATTTCGGCTAATTATTGGGTTCGAGTTCGTATTTTAGGGCACGGAGAAAGAGAGACAGAGGGAGAGAGAGAGAGAGAGTGGCGAGGAAGAATGTTATCGAGTGGGAAATGGCAGGTATAGGCTTCTTTTTTTTTATTTAGCCTGTGTTCGTTGCGGTCGGTTTCTCTAAGGGAATTTTTAGTAAGTTCGATGGAATCGTTTGATGGTTATGGCACGAGAAACGTGGATTATTGCTACATCGAAGGAGAGGTGGGAATCTGTATAAAAATATAAGAGCATCGAAAGCTGTGCGAAGAGCTTCAAACTTATTTACGCGCTTCTTGGATAACTGACATCGAGGAATTAATGCGTAATACGCAACTGATCTTCAAATTTTATCACACGACGACATAATTATTCGAAGCTCCTAACTGATCGTAATTTATGAAATTGCCTATAAGTAGTTCGATATCGATATCGGACTGATGTAGACTAGCAATACTAGAAGATCCAAGAAGCCTACAAGAGGATCACGTTGCACATTAAAATCGCACAAATCACTTAATATCCGAGCCATAAATAATTCTTCTCTGAAAAAAGATCGCTCGTCTCTCTCTTCCTATCCGCCAATTAAAAATCAATTTCACGCCGTTGCATCGTCGTCGAACGCGTTATGCCGCGAATCGAATTACCGTCGTGATTTATCTCTCCTAGGTTCTCCAACAACTTGTCGTCGATCCACCAACGATTAAAGACTTTCTCGTTCTGCTGCAAAGCGCAAACCACGTCTTAACCCGAACCCTTTGAGAACGACTATCCTACCGAAGACTCGGAACTAAGATAAACTCACGAGGAGGATATATATCGAAAATTTATTCTCTTCCTGTATGTGTATACGGCTGCAAGCGGTTTCCCGTGGTCGCGCTTCTTATTTCAACGGGTGCTGCTGCCGCGGCGAGTTCTCGTCTTCAAAGTTGGCCGCCTTGTTACTCGAGGGAGCGACCTCGGTGAACGGCACGATTTACGATGGGTAATTACCAACAGGCCAGTAGTCCCTATGCTAGTGCCTAGCTTGTATATCAGCGGCGCAAAGACGCTGGAGGGACGCTTCGATAGTCGTGCTACGGCCATTGTTGCTGTTCGCTGCTAGTTTGCCAGAAACGATGCTGCTCTTACCCCGTTAACCTTGCCTTGCCCACTGCCATTCATTTCGTCGTCAGACGGGAAAGTCTTCTGGGTTCAACCTATTAGGAACCAAGCGATAGTTTGTCAGAATTAGATTGCGAATTTGTACACATTTGCGGGGATTTAAAGATGCAAGATTCATAAGGTGATAATAGACGAACAACAATTTGTTTTATATTATTTTATTGAATTAGGTATGATCCATTGCGTTCTATTTCTATTATTATGTTCGTGCATAATTCAATAAACTGATATGAAACAAAAAACATTGTGCGTCTATTGTTTCCTTATAAAACGAAAGAAACATTTCGGACAACCTAATAGAATAATCCGAGCACTCGTTAAGCTCTATCTTTTTAGTTGTATTAAAAAAATATATATGTATTTGCATAAAAATTCGTATAATGTTATAAATATTTCATTTTCGCTTATGTTTGAATGTTTAGTATTTATTACCTGGAATTTATTGTCTGAAATACCTCTCGATATCTCTTTATTGCATTATACGATTATTATGGACAATTAGATTTCTCGTCGCGATTTTTTGTTTATCGAATTTGGAACTTATAGATGCTGTTATTTAAAAGTGGACAAATTATAATCGATAAGTCGAAGATGACACTCGTTTCGCTATGTATAGGTAGATTACGCGGAGAGTAATTTGAGGGAGGAGTTTCACTCGTATTATTAATAACTCAATTTGCTCATGAAGAATTAACTTACAATAAGATATGGGGTAGCATAAGTATCGGTGAAAGTATTTGAGCATTTAAATATCCAACAGTATTAATGATAATATTTAATCCTTCAAAGCATAGATACGTTCGCATACACTGCTTTGATCGTAGTCCAATAAGACAATCATAATATTGTCGATTTAATTTTAAAACGGGGATATCTGATGCTCCATCTGGATTAATCATAACCCTAGATCATAAAGAATTTGTAATCTAGTTGTAAATGGAGCTGTCTGCGGTGGTTTGTACGGGTAAATCGATTATGGTATATGCAGAAAAGGTCTCGTTACTCTATTCAGTTCCGTTAAATCAACGATTGAAACGGAGAAAATACGCAGATTCGCGGTGTCCGCTGCGATAAATCCCGCTTTAACGAAGTGGACTCCATATTTCTCTTTCTCTCTCTGGCTTTCCTCATTATCTTTGATCGAGTGCCGCCTTTCGATGCAGATCATGCCGGATGAAAAGCAGCGTGCGCGCGCGCGACTATCTCTAAACATGGAATAAAAACGAACTGCAACCGGCCGCGGGTACGTATCGATAATGGAGACAAGAAAAAGCGGCCGGATCTATCCCGCGGTAACAAAGAGACACTCTTTACGACCGGGATTCATTATATCACGTCTACTCGAGCGTCATTCCAGCTTCCGTCTCTGAAAATTGGTGGATCGTTAAGTTTCGAGTGGTCCACTTCCTATCCATCGACATTTTTATTTCCGTGGTTTGCCTACGAGAAATTTCTTACGAATCCTGTCATCCTGAATAATACAAACGTAGCAACATTATAGTAGTTTTTATCATGTTTCTTAGAAAATTCTACTTATACTTCAAGTTATTGTCGCTTTTCGTACCGCAGTCGGAAAAATTCTCATTGCGTTATATTCGTTAACGATCGAATCAAACTTATCGCTCGAAAACGTCACTGTTCGTGACCTGCCTGAGGAAAAATTTCAGCCAACAGCGAGCGATTACGTGGAACATGCCACTCGAAAAATGGCTCGTTAATTATGGAAGCATTGTCATTCCGTCGTCGTTGATGGTTCCAAAGGAGCTTGTGTCTCGACACAGGGTACGGTCCACTGTCGTCGACGTCGTCGTTGGGTACGCTTTCGCGTAATTGCATTTCGCCGGCCACACCCCGCCCCTCCGGTTCCCGACCTCGACTCGCCTAATGGTAATATGTATGTAGGGCTCGGTCTCCGGCGCGATCAGCCTCGTGGATCGCAGACGTTGCTCGCTACCAGCAAACTGGATCGTTCGTGACGCGGAATTGCGAAATCGGCTCGCGAACACCGAAACCAAGGCTAGCAACGAGCAAAACCGCGTGTGTTCTGCGCCTCCGGAGTCAAGGTTGCGTTCTCGATCGATGCCAAGAATCGTGCGCTCCAAAAGAAAGCAGATTTCCAGAGACAGATAGAGCAGAGTTAGAAACCAACACAAGGAAATACTGGCAGTTGTTAGCTTTTGTCCGTGTCGTACGACTTTATTGAGACACCTAACGGTATGAAGAATGAATTACGGACTGGGTCGAGTGTCTTTTGTGTACACGGGATCCTCTGTACTGTACTGTGGCCTGGAACATTTTTTTATTAATGTTCCATGTTGATGAAAGGAGCTTTTCTGTTTGGAGAAATTCTTTGTTAGAAGGGAGACATTTTTCGTGCAGAGTTATTTGTTTGGAATTAAACGAGTTTACGAGAGAGTCTGGAAGAGTCTGAAGATCGTCGGAAGCTTGCTATAATTCCTTGCTTATTGGATACCAATATTGGAATATTATAATCGAACGTGAAATTATACTAAGCCGAACTTTGTTAAAAATTCAAGCTTCTTCCTCGAAACGAGACCCTAATTCGTTTTACAAATGTAACTCGATATTAGACCATAAGGCACTAAAATTATACCTTCTCATACTAATCCATGCATTTTCTTATATCCAACGTAATTCGATAGTAAACGTTTTACTCTTTGGGACGTATAGAGTTAAAAAATACCCTTTTGAACATCTTGATATGCACGGTGGGATATGTTGCAACTCACCTTGAGAAATTAGAATAACTGGAAATACAGAGGTTCGTGTTGTGTCGCACTCAGTTTGTTTAGTTAGGAACATTCCCGGCAAATGTTAGATCAGCCGAGGAGGAAAAATATTGTTTTACGCTTCTCGGTACAAATGCGTAGTTTACCTAGACTCATGTACTTTGCATTGTCGCATAATTCGTTCCTCTGTATGCTTAAAAATTTAGAAGCGAGTTTAGTTTCGGTATGTATAATATTTTCATAGAAATCGTCAAATTGCTGTTTCCTTAAATGCATATATCTACTGCTTGTTACATAAGTAATCCTATTTTTACATACTATAACAAAAGAAAATTTCCGCGCAACTGGAGACTTTTTCTGCTACAAAAATCTGCGCCTCAAAGAGTTAAGCCAATCCAATATCCACCATTCATATCGTAATCTTCTTTGGAATTACGTAAGTTCATGGCTGTAGTGTAGGTACCGTTCGAATTTTCGACGAGCAGCCTCCCCTCGAGTTATTCCGACTGACGTCGACCTTGTCTAGAAGTGGCACCTGCCCCGCGCGATTTCACATTGCGTAACAGAGAAACTGGAGTAGTCGTCGACACGCGGCACGTCGGGGGCGGAAGTACAACGGGGGTTGGAAACAGGGCCGAGAGACTTATAGAGAGGCTGTGCGGCGCGCGAGAGTCGAGGTGGAGAGAGTAGCGTAGGTGTCTCGTTTCCATGTGGGCCTCACCGGTCCAACACTATTATTTGGGCCGAGGGTCGAGGGATTCGCGTTATAAGCGAGAAAGAAGCGAGGAAGGGTCCCGTTAGCGAAGGGTCAAAACTCCTCCGCCCTCTTTTTTCGAGGATACCTTTCGTTCCTCCTACTTGGATCGTTGCCTCTCGTTCTGTTGAACGGAACGCGGGGAGAGAGCAGACGATACTTTCTCATCTCGTTCTCGAAGGCAAAGCCCGAAGGCCCAAAGGCGCAGGTATAATATAACCTCCACCTTCGTCTTGTGCCTCCTTGTTGCTCGCAGTTGGTTCCTCCAGCGCGTTTCGGTTCTTCTTTCTCGTAACGCGAGGCTCCTCTCTTTCTTCGGTGGCGTCCGGCTCCTCTTCTCCTCTTTCTTTCTCGACTAGCCGAGAGGTTATTTATTACAGGTTTGGCGTTTATATTGGATTTACACAACTTAAACACCGAGGCCCGGCCGGCGCGCAGCATCAACATAAATATTGTATTTCCCTCGTCGTCGAGCCTTGCCATCCTCGGCTCTAAATCCTTCTACTCTAAATCCAGACCACGGTTCCCCTTAACTACTTCCGTTCTCGATCATCGCGCGGTAGATTTTTCTACCCGTTTCCTGATTTCTTGGAACAACATCCTCTCGTCCCACTTCGAGCCGCTAGCAGTATCTATATTCGCGACTTCTTCTCGATCCGAAACTCTGGTCCATCTACGCGATTAATTGGAATTTACGACGTGTCGACCGTGTTCGGCCCAATCTTGACCACAATGGCGCTCAATAACTCAGCGATACACACCTTTTCGAACCTTCGATCGGACGTCGTGTTCCCTCTATCTCCGGTGGTGCGTCTGATAAAGCGGCGACAGACGGCGCTGCGTTCGCCACTCGTCTCAGATCTAAGAAGAGGAACATCCCCGTGACCGGTTGGCGGGCTCCCTTAAACGGCCGCGCTAACATATTCCACGGGCCAACTCGCGTGGCTCGGCACACCGCGTCGGATCAGTTTTTGCGATAAGTGGTAACAACGACACCGGCTACCACCGCTGCGAGACATCGGTCGCATGCAGCCCACGAAGAATAATACACACGTACGCTTCCTTTCTTCTTCTTCCTCTTTCGCTCTCTTGCCGTACGGATGGTTGCTAAGGCTGCTGCTGGCGCAGCTGCAACAACAACGCGTCCGCGAGTTCTTCGAGTGAGCAGCAATTCCCCAGGCGCGCGTTTAGAGCAAACCAGCCGCGTATAGCAATCATTCGTCTCCTTATCTAGAGACGGCGGCAAACGTGTAGGCATTCATCCATCATCCAGTAGCGTGGAAAGCACTCATTTAGCTGCTGCTCCGCTTTCAGTGCTCCGGCGAGTCCCGCGAGGGATATCCGGCACGAGGCGAGCGCATTCAACGCGAGAGGAACGCGCCCCAGCGCTCTCTCCGCCCCGCTGGCGCTCAGAAGCGCCCACGTTCGCGTATCAACCGATTGCGAGAAGAATCGAGGCCGGGCGAACGGATAGAGGCTTGTTTTTCCTAACTCCAGTCACTTGTTAGAAACAGAAGTTTGGTTACGTTGTCGCTTACCAATAGTTCTATGGCTTATTCTCTGATTGGAAGGAGATGATTGTCGTCTCGCGTGGGAGTCGAGATTTTGTGCACGGGATTTCGTGACGTGAGTCGATAATGTAATCGAGTTTGCTGCGATCGAGGTGGCAGCGATCTGAGGTGATAGTGATCTGCCATTGAGATTAAATGCTTCTGGTGCTGTTCCGCTCATAAGGGTAGAAGGGTTAGATTGTCGATTAAATTTGATGGATCGGAAATTTACGTCAAAGACTTGATTCGGTATTGGTACTGCCGTCTCTGTATAGTATCGAGTCGGAAATGATAGATTACAATCTTTCCATTTAAGATGTCAAACAGGTGCCTGTTATTTGTAAAACCGACTTCTAAAATTTCATTCAAACGTGTTATCGTTATGCGATCATACCATTCTTTAGAAGATTAAATCTTTTGATTACAACGGATATAAGCCCCGAATATTATTTCTGAAGTATAAATAGGAATACGTCTTTCTAGAGAAATTACGTTACCTCTACTAACAAGCTTCGCACGCAGGCTCTAAAACTCGAAACCATGAATATCAAGGGAACTCCATAAATAGACAGAACTCAGTCATTTACAATGCTCAGAAGCTGGTCTATCTCTCGAACCCTCGCACGGTAAAAAGCAGCATCTACGAATAAATACTCGAAACTAAACAGGAACCCGTTCCAACCTCACGAAGCCCCCCGAAAAAGGAATTTAACGAGTGGACGAAGGTTCGCTTGATCCAATCAGTTCACCGACATCGCCGATGAATTATGGAGTTTCGTTCATTGCATCGGATCGTATATATCGGTTACCCGTCGTGTTCCTTGCGGATTCGTGCAGGCGTGGTCCATTGTTTCCCCAAGTACAGGCGCGTTCGTAACGATGCAAGGTGCACGTGCGCCCTCTTGGACGCGTTTCGACCGTTTTATCGACAAGCCCGAATAAACCTCAGATTTATTTATCGAGTCGAGTAACGTGGTTTCGTGTTCCGATAAACTGTTACGAAGTGGCGACGCCCACGTCGAGCTCGTGCTTGCGCCGAGGATCGAACCGAAAGAGAAAGAGAAAAAGAACACGAAGAGATCCATGAAGCGAACGAAACAGAGCTCAGTGCGCGCCTCTCCTCTCCTGTTTGGTTACCGGCAACTACCGTTCGGACGCGTTTCTTGCTTAATCTTATTCGCTCGCGGCAACTCGCGCGGTGTGTCAAGAGCAGCGGCCACATTGTCGCTGGAAAATGTAAATGAACTTTAACCGTTATCCGTTCGCCCACGAGTCCGCCGAGTTCCGCCTCGGAAACCGATCAAACGCTCGCGGTTTGCTGGTTGACGTTGCGCTGTACTTTGTCAGTTTGATGGTGTTTAGGGGTTGGGCGATTGGTAAGTACGAGTATAATAGGCTTTTTCAGTTATTAAAGGTTAATTGGTGTTGTTGGTTCACGAATGATACAAAGGTTAGGGTTAATAATAGGGTTAGGTTAGGTTAGATTTGCGTTGATCAGATATATGACATTTACATAGATATCCTGTTTGTGCAATTGATGAAAGTACACAAAAGCTATTGGTGTAATTATTACCGACATATTGAGATACAAATATGTGTTTATTTTCATCGTCTAACGTATGTTAGTACATATATTTTAGTACACGTTAATTTGAAATATTTCATTCTCATTTGTAATCCACGCGTCGTGTAATTATGTCGAGTTTCCTACTTATGAACAACATATACGATTCTTCTAATAGCGTTCGTTAACCGGTTCAGTTTGCAATTACATCCTCTCATCTGATCTCCTCTATCTCACTGTGTAAAGCAAGAGTCTAGTTTGTTCGTGGCTCCATTGGCAAGCCTCGAGCAAAGCACTCTGCTTCCTATTATTATAGCCTCCAACCGATATAGATCATCGATGACATTTGTCATGTAAGGTACGGAATACAAATGGGAACTAAATAGCCTAAAATTGAGTAACGTAACTCAAACCTTATCTCAATTACTCTGATAATAATCATTAGTAACATTCATCACCTA
This sequence comes from Bombus huntii, assembly GCF_024542735.1. Lineage (NCBI taxonomy): Eukaryota > Metazoa > Arthropoda > Insecta > Hymenoptera > Apidae > Bombus > Bombus huntii. Next base: position 13,385,660 of record NC_066244.1, on the reverse strand, counting down.
AGACGCGGAATTCAAACACAAATTAAATAACCTAATGGAAATCTAATCTCAAGTGTCGTGACTGTCTATATCTCAATAATATCGATAGAAGATTAAGATGAACAAATAAGAATGTCATGAAAGAATTTTAGTAAGATCTGCTCTCCGATAAATTTAGACAAATATACTCAAATCAACCGTTTAGTGCAAGATAATCACATTTATAGGAATACTTGTCTATCGATAAAGCCATAAGTTCTCCTCCTAAATGTTGCACGTGAGAGATGGTTATACGCGCGGTGATAGGCTCCACGAAGTGACGGGCCGGTGGAAGGCTCGAAGCGGCCTCGGGACGCTGCAGCGTCCGTCGAGCGGAGCGGAGCGATTCAATTAGCCGCGCGAGCGCAGGCGTTGCAAATCGCAAAGCACGCGACGAATCCGTGAAGTGGCTCTAACGGGCTGCGCGCGGGCTGCGTACGCCCCTGAGTTGGCCGCGGCGGTGCCGCGCACCAGACGCGGCAACATTGTAAACGAGCACACAGAGAGAGTATCGGCCGGTCTCTCGCGCGCGAGAGATAGGGCGACGACGGCATGGAGAGAGTATGAGAGACCAGTAAACGAGAGAAGGAGAAAGAGACAGGCTTCCGGAGAAGACTACACCAAACCAAAACTTTGCTACAACTTGTGCATATACATATAACGCAAACAACAGATAGTTAAGCAAATTTCGCGAACGGAACGGAAGCGAGGAAACGAGAAACGAAACGAGATGATGGCGAGATTTGTGCGAAAAAATAAGCTCAGATCTCGCGATATACGTTCGATGGGCCAAGTTTGCTGAATAGAACGAATGGAGGAACGAGATAGAAGAGAACATCGAGAGAAGACACGCGGATGGACTCGCGCGCGCGAATGTGTGCACACACGTAGTGGGTGTCGCCTCTGCTGCCGCCGACGTCGCTGCCGTTCCTCGTTACCGACGCAGTTGCTGGACGCCCTCCGCCAGCCCCCACGACATGATCTATCAGCCTTTTCTACAACTACTTGTCTCTCCCTCTTCGCTGCACACTCTTTGTCCTCTTTCTCGCGCACTCATTCGCCGCTCCCGGCGGCGGCGGCGGCGGCGGCGGCACCGTGCTGCTTCTCGCCATCCTCTTTTCTGCACTCTCTGAAGCCGCATCGCGCACATACGCACGCACACACACTTACACGCCTCTTCTTGGCTTGAGAATAGGGAGAGAGAGAGAGCTTGATAAGCTCCCTCCGCTTCGAGATTTTTTCGGTTCCCGGCTAACCACGGAGCTCTCGCCCTGAAAAGTGGTAATTGGACTCGACGAGTGCCATTCTTCGGGGTTACCCGCGACTGCGAAGACTTGGCTTTGATTATTCGTTTCGGGGTCTGAGTAAGGATCAAGCAAGGTTTCGATATGTTAGGAGAATTTGAGTTTCTCGTTTGGTCGTATCGTTACATGTATTCTACTCGGATTATTGGCTATTGTGAAGTATTATGAAGTCAAGAGGCTGATGACCCAATGTTGTGTTCCTGGTATCGGTTACCCTTCTCTGGGAGCCACGATGGATCCAGAGCACTGGGTCAATTGCAAACAGCGCGAAAAAGGCGGGCTCGCGTCCCGAAATAAAAACTGTCTCATCCTCCATGGCGTTTTCGCGAGAGCAACGGCGAACTTTCTGGACGAGAATCGTCGCTGGCTATGATAAACGTAGAATCCAATTTACTTCCAGGAACGGTTTTCTGTTTCAATTTCACGCCGGCAGTGGAAAAAACCGTGTTCCTTATTATCTTATGCTTGGATGTGATGATTGTTAATCTTTTAAATTGTGGCGCGGGGATAAGTGTTAATTGCAAAGCGATTGTATGTTAAGAATGGGTTGAAGAAGTATGGATACCATGTTAAAGAGTAGCCGAGTCTTTTCTTTGATGAAGATGAATATTTAGTATTGCAATTAAATTTATTTAGTTCCTTACATTACTATACCTTATTTAAGTCGTACTTGTGGATGGAGTATGACAAAGGAAAATTGCTTTTGCGAGAGAGTCTGATTTTAGTCTTAATTCTTCAGACAGGGAATTATTAAATACGGATTACGCGTAGTATTTCAATATTTTGCATCTAACATGGTGTTATCTGATTTAAGTATGTACACTTACATATATACTACTAGGAAGAGATTAATATTCTTCAGACTATCGGCCTTCAGACTAATGCCTTCTAGTCTTTCCATTATTTGGTTACTCAGAATGAATTCTGTTTTAAAAAAGTACTGTCCCTTTAAGTCTCGTACACTGTGTTTCTAAATTAAAGTTTCCAAGAGGCTCATACATATTCCTCGTCTATAAAACTGATCTTAAATTTCAGTGCATTACCTCCTCTTCGCAGAAACGTCAGAAAATAACTGATAGAATAAAATTCTCTCTACAACGTAAAAGAGAATCCCTAGAAGGATTAAACAGAAGCAACTACTTCCTCACATATTGGAAGGCATTTGCCTTTTGCATATCTATGCGGTTCCACGGTTCTAATCTGTCTAGAGGAGGGCACGTAGGAATTTAAGCACGGCCCTGTGCTCTTCCTCTCGCGTTGCCCTTCCCCTTTAGCCTCCGTCCTTCGTCCCTCACGCTCGCCTCCCTTTTCCCGCCGTTCGATCCCTCTCTTCGCCGCCACGGACGTCTCCTTCGTCCCTGCTTCGTCGAGTTGAGTCCCCACCGGACGTACCGTTCAGTGGTTCTCAATCCTGGCTCCTCGTCGCCCCGCTAAGGTTTCCTTTTCCCCACTGTGTATATGCAATCGTGTCGTGGAAGCACGAGGAGACGAGGAGGTGGAGGCCACCTCACTCGGTGTCACGTGCCGGCGAACTCGTTAACTACCCTAACGACCAGGATTCCACGTGGCCGGCGTGGTCTCGTCGATAATTGGCGGCGGCCCGGCAAATTGCCGCTTTTTCGACATATTATATGGGCGCGGGCGTGCAAGCCGCCTCTCGCGACACGCGGATATCGAGCCGTGGTGACCGGCCGCATGGGAGGATGGCGACACGCGCGATAGTTTATGCTACAGATCTTCGGGGAGGTTCCGTGACACGCGACGAATAAATCGCATGACTGTGCGAGGTCTGCAGGAATTGCAGAGCCTAAGAGGTTTTTTTACGGAAGCCGTAAGAGGAAAGTTGAACGAGCGTGGCTTATTCTAAAGGCTGCGACATCTTTTGACAGATGTCGTAAGAGAAGAGTCGTGGAACATCGTTTTGAAGATTTATTAAACGACTTAGGATTGTTTGGAATTGGATTAGGGTTGGATTAGTTTAGGCATACGAAAACCAAGTTGCAAATACCAATATCCTTTGTTTTAGAAATTTGTTAACTGTCGGTTGATGTTCTTTGAGTTATAAGTCATTTGCACGATACTTGGATTTGAGTTACGCTTGGATTTAGTTTTCTAATCTGATCTATACATAATGTTTCGAAAATCGCCAGAAACGAAACAAAATTCACGGAAAAGACACTCTCGAAGGAGATCGCGAAATTCCACTCGGGGTACAATTTCCTTCGGTACCTGCGCCATATTTATTTGTCCCGATGTCTCAACAGGCTGAACGGGAACCGATCGACGCGGCGTTTTCCATTTAGCGAGCGTCAACGATGCCGATAATATGTCTCCAGGCAACCAGCGTGTATCAGGGAGAGCGAGCTCGCGCGAGGTCGCGAATATTACATATGCGAGACGCATAAATCTTGCAGCGAGGTAATACCGGCGACGCGGTATGCGCGTGCAGAGTCGAAGCGTTCTCTGGCTGCAGCCAGGCACCGACAAGAGCAAAATCTATGGCGCAGCCCTGTTTAATTCTTAATGCTTAATCAGTGCACCTTATCGCGAACGCGAGACTCTCGCCCTCGCTGCCCCCTCTCTACTCTACAACTCTCTTTCTCTACTTCTCCTGGTCGTGTCTGTCTATTGCCTGGCGAGGCAGCCTTGTAAATAGAAGAAACGCGTTCGCCGCCTATCCAGCATCAAAGAGACCGACACAACGCGACGGTTTTATGTACTTAATTTATGAACAATATACAACCCATGTCGACCTACCTAGATTCTGGCACCTCTGGTTTGATTTTCGCCTCTAGACTATGTCTCGTTTTCCTTCTCTTACTTACTGGCACGTTAAACGCGGTTCGTGGCTCGTGGGACGTAGACAGTGGTTCTAACAAGGCTGGTGGAAAGTCTCGACCGCCGATAAGGAATTCTCTACACCCTTTTATCATTAATCGTGCCCAACGTGTTCGACGTGTTACCGTGGCATGCCACAGTTATCTGGCCTCGCGTTATCCGCCGCGCGTTGCTCTGCTCGAGCGTGGCCGATTCGATTGCCCCGTCGCGTTGCGTCGTTTGCTGGATGCTCCTAGCCACGTCGTTATTGCGTTATTTCGCATTTCGAACCAGTGTTCACTGGTGGGGGAGATCTTTACTTTGGAAACGTCTAGTTTTTGCAATGACGGAGTAGAATCTCGTTGATCGACTTTCGTCAACTCGAGTTCAGCTGACCATCTGTATCGCTACTAGTTTTTGGAAAATTAACTTCGTAGAATCTGTAATATTGTAAAATGAGGCCCACTGTCCACGAAGCGTGGCTTCATAGACGCGTAATAGACCTATTAATGCTAACAGTGATTTATTGCAATAATTCCATGCAGCGGTTATTGTAAAGCGACGCACACCTGTCCACGATACAGCAGCAAACTGTTTTCGTCGCTACGTGTTTTCCTCGTGACGACTGACGTTAATATAGTCAGTAACGAGGCGTACGTTGCAGCTATAAACGAGTGTAATGGTGTAGGATGGTAGGTCTTCCTCGTCGCTCGATGTTTTAATAGTAAGACAAAATACATCTTACTGCGCGCTTCGTAGACTGACCACCGGCGTAGACGTATCGCAATGTTTAATAGACGCTTCTATGAAGCGACTCTTCGTGGACAGAGCGGGTTTTACACTTCATGCAGAAGAGAGGACTTTCTGAAACTATACTGCCGACTGTTATAAGCTATAAGTAGACTGCGAATATTTATTTAGATCCTATCATAAAAATGTGAATTTGCACGGACATTCACAGTCCAGCATAAATATTAGGACACGGTATAGAACAAAAATTATGTAAAAAAAAAAAAGAAAAAAGAGAAGCGTCTATCATGAGACCAACAAACTTCCTTTTACTTGGGTTCTTACGTTGCAAATCAGGTTTACGGTAAAATAACCAGGTAACGAAAGCAGTGAAAAGCATGTAATTTGTACCATAGCAGGTGTCTTAATACTTATGCCCAACAGTTTATACCTTCCTCCATAACTGACCATATAATGCCATCAACCCAGTTTAACAACGGGACGGTACCTTAATTTCGTCCTTCGTTTCGACAGTTTCTTCGAAATCGGGTAAAAAAAAGCGGCTGTTCGCCATTTGCCGATTTCATATATGTCGACACTTGGGGCTCTTGGCGAGCTCCTCGATAGGCGATAATTGGGATTAATTGGAAGGAAAAAAGTTTTTTCGCGCTCAAAAGGACCGCCCTTTGGGGGCGGCCGCCATTTAAATCTGCGCCGCGGATAATTAATTAACCTCGTATCGTCGTCATTTCCATCGGGGTCCGGGCGCAGGCCAAAGGCACACGGACTCGCGCTCGCGCGACACTGCATTATTTTAAAATTCTGTTTGCATAATTTTTCAAACGTGAATAAACGAATTCCACGCTACGCTCGTTCCCCGGTTAAAAAGCACCCTGCTGCCTGTCAGTCTGTCTGTCTGTCTCTCTCCCTTTCTATCTCTCTCTCTTTCCTCTCCTATGCACGCGCGCGGGCAGATTTTCCTCCATCTCTCTCTCTTTCTCTCTTTTTCTCTCCGCGCCTACGCCACTGGCTTTTATCGAGAGCCGTCGACTAACTGGCTTTTTGGCGCATTTTATTATATCGTGTAATGAGTCCCAGCGCCTCGTCACGTTGGTGCCCTGCATCTCAAAGGGACGCCCCATTCAGACTTGAAAAGGGGGCCCGGTAATGACGGCGATAAAATATGACGTGCCTTGCACAGTTTCTCGGCCCTAGCCTCACCTGACGCGCCACAGCCTCCTTGGAGCTAACGAAAGTAGCAAAAGCGTCGAAAAGAGGGTCCGTGCAACCCGTGTGTCCCCCTCGTGTTGCCTTCCCTCTTCTCTCTGTTTAGTCCATTGTTCGGCCCTATCCCATTGTTTCGTTGGAATTTTCGTCGTTTCTTGCTGTTTAACCGTTCTCATTCGTCCTTTTTTTCTTTTCTGTTCCAGGTAAGTGTTCCAGAGACAACGTTCTTCTTCTTACCCCTTTGCTGGTGCACGCGCGGCAACGATATCCGCCAGAAGGTTGTATGCATTTGCGTCGTCTGGAAGCGTAACGCGATCAGCTACGAACGCGTTTGACCACGATCAAGGCTCGCGAAACTCATGATCGATCGTTGATCCGTGGATTCCGGTTGCAACTCGGATCGTGTTATGCTTCTGGATAGGCGAGATTGGAAGATGGTAGACGCGTTACAGGACAGCTTGTACTTGTAAGTGTTATGTAAAAGGTAATTTTGTTTGAGGCGGGTTTTGTTGAAAAGATGGATGAATCGTTGATTGGGGACCTTTTGTGGGATAGGCACGCGAATGCGGATGCGTAAGATATAATTAAAGTGGATATTCAGTTGATAACCTGTTATTTACGAGTGGGAAATTATTATACCGACATGACAAGTTTGAATACTTGGATTTTTGCTTGTTAATATCTGTCTATTCGTATGTTTGGCATTCCAGTGTATCATGAAACGAGTGTCTTATCAGGAAATACTTTATATATAATTAGCGCAATGAGAAGCACTTTCTTTCGGCCGCAACACACGAACAGACAAGTACTTTCCACCACTTGTATATGTAATAATAATTACCTAATTAACTAATATAATTATTAGTAATTTTCGACAGCATAGCGTGAACTGTTTTATACTTAACCTCGTAGACCTTTAATGGACCAATTTATTTGGTGAAAACGGAGCTTCAAAAAATGTTAAGAAATTCCCTCCAAAGTTATCAAGCTGAATTTGAACAGCTCAGAGGTCGTATCGATCAACTCCATAAATTAACGCCATAAATTAACTCCATAAGAAAGAAACAGAGCAATGATATACATAAAGTCCAGAAAAGTAATGATATTGCGAATACTATTTCTTAAATATTTGTTTCTTACGAATTGAATGTCGATCATGTATTTATACGTTTTTACCGACTTAGAAAATTAATACAAGACGAGACTGATCGGTTTAGCTGGTAAGATGCAATCTTTCCCAAAGAACAATCCTTCTTTGAATTTAAACTCTCAAGATGATTGTTAGACGACAAAGTTTGCGATTCTTAGTGTTTCGTGTTTTCAATAGCGCGTTGTCCTTTAGTTAAAAAATCATTCTGAAAATCTAGATACCTCAAGAATCGGCCGATCTTACGAAACGAGAGATATAGAGATTATACTGGAGAGTAGCCCATGTGGAGGATATTAACTATAACTGGAGCAGCAGGCCATCCCGAGTAATACGGCCGTGGGGGCTTTGTCGAAGAGTCGATGGACTCTTACTTAGTTCCGATATAGGTTCGTCAGAGCGTAATAGAGCAGGAGAGAGAGAAACAGAGCGTAGGTCGGGAAGGGTGCATTAGCCTAATCCGACGATCCTCGTCGACTGTGAGAAGAGTATCGTATTCACCCTACCGAATCAATCAGCATCTATCCGTAACGTCTACCTTCGTGGGTGGTCAGCATGAACGGTAGTTTTCTGCGGCGCGGCTATAACGGCCGTTAAGTGTAACGTGCCGCAGTTACGAGCTCCGTTTCGTTTCTCTCTTTCCTCGCTGTTTCTCTTGCCAGTTCGACGATTTGCATAAACTCGGCCAGCGGTATGTTCTTGCTCAAGTACGCGCGAGACTCGCGAGAATTCACTTCCGGCACGCGGATCTCGGACATTAATCGGCCATTAACAGGGTCTAAGAGACGCTCCCATTTGGATCTTTTGGTTCTTCCGTTTTGAAGTATGTTTGCTATCTCATGTTCTGGGGAAGCTGGATTAGATACGGAATTTTTTTAAACGGTATAATTCACGATCGATAAGGATGATAAATATCGTTTGTTTTCTATCGATTAGTTTGAGGTAATAGTAAAACGTCAATGGCAGCAATAGTCGATGTAACGATAATTCGCCATGGATCCCAAGAGACAAGCTACTACGTGCTGCGGTAGTACAATTATATTACAAGAACATGGAACATACGATGATTGTTTCCAATTTTAATTCGTGGTAATAGTAAAAGAGACGACAGGATCGTAGAACGATATCATTATAATTCTCAGAAATTTTACACGACAATTTACTATACTCTGCAATAATATGATTGTGTACGATATAACAAAATATGCATACATTCCTACATCGCAGTTAGATTAACGACTTAATTAAAACTTATCTTCGCTGCTATAACCCCCAGTAACTTCATCTTGGAAACTACTAACATCCACGCAATCTGAAAACTACTCCATTGCACGTACGCAGTCCGGCATTCAAATACTAGTAGGAGTCTTTTATGCGTATATTATACGTACGTTACACGAAACATTTTAAGATACTTCCGTGATCCAGTAGATACCGCAGTCGCAAGTAGATCTTATGCAAATTCATATTTTTCAAAATATAATGGAAAAAACAGAACTTTCTTAGGGAAATGTTTCTCCTACGAAATATTATAGCAAACATTGTGCTTTAAATTATACATACATTTTTACGTACCATGTGCATTCTACCGTAACATCGCATCTTCAAATTCGCATCTCATAAATACAGAAAAATTGTCAATCTAGTTATAAACAACTGGCACTTGTTCGCCACTATTTCGGTGTTAAACTAGAATCATTGGGTAGCCAAACTTCGATCCATCCCTATGTATAGGCAGAGAGAGAGAGAGAGAGAGAGAGAGAGAGAGAGAAGAGAGTGTGCCTCGTGCGGATAGTGGTTTATATTGCGGTGAGAGCGTAAAGGAGGGGGGTGATAGACAACCACGTGCAATTGATGGGGTGCAAACGGGGTCGACCGCGCCCGACGGCCTCTTCTAACAGTCATATTACGCGGGTGTTATATTTATTTAATACGCGGCCAGCTCGAGGGGGTTCCGACCGGCCGCGACTATTACACGAGTTATTATTTCTGCTGGGCTGTTCATCGGGTACCCTCTTCTTCCCCAATGGAGGACGATACGGCCCCATTGTGGCCAGCCAAAGTGGGCCGTTTTCACGCCAGTTGGGGTGAACACGATACATACTTCTCACAGTCGGTCGAATAAACCCCGAAGGGGGCCACGAGGATGATTTGTACAGATTAGTACAAACTGCCTGGTGGACGACGTTCGTGGAAACCGTGGGATGGAATCAATTGACGGATCAACCTTTTCCAGGACACTCGTCGGATTTCTTCGATTTAACGACCCCTACGTTCGGAGAAATAGGGGTTGGGGCTCTTTTCTATCCACTATCTTTAGAAATCTTTTCGAAGTCTCTAGAATTCTAGAAATCTGTGGAAATTGTTTCGAGGTTTGTCGATTCTCGAGGAACGTAGAAAGAGTCGAAGGGTCGTTTGATTTTACCTCCACAGACAAATTCGATCATCGACGATCTAAAATTCCTTCCCTCTAAATTTGCTCTTCTACCGGAGAAAGTTTCTAACGTTCGACTTAATGAAACGTTGCATAATGCAGCAGATATGGAGATATGCAGTACGGCTAGAAAAAATATTTGCATATACGTTTATATATAACGAAGCGTTTTTTAAATGAGTTCGTAGATTGCATCGTTCATACTATCGTAGTACGTATACATTTCTGTAGTTCCCTAAAAGTACTGACAAACGATACGTAATTTGACGAACGCGGTACTAATTAATTAATATGCGAATGGTGTAATAAACACAACGGTGTAAGAAATATTTTTTCTATTTACGGTAACCCACTCTGTTCATCGTCTTAACTCAATCTTCTTCTAAGAAAATTCATCAAGTCACGAACTCATGCTATTCTGGCAATCGTGGCGTCAATTACAAAGCATATTGCAACCTATTGACGCTGTCAATTGCACGACAAAAGAGACAAGGAAACCAAACAACAAGCCATAAAATAAGACACTTGTAATTTTCCCCTCGATTCTTGCCTGCAAAGCTAATGGTCCGCCCTATCCGAGCGGAACACCCAAATCATCAGGGCGGAAATCGTCGTTGTGTGTCGTAGCTGGCCCATTCGACGGGCGTGACGATTATTCTCGGTGATTCGTGATCCATGATCCGTGAATGGGAGTCTCGGTAAATACGGTGTACCAGGGTGATCCACCGGCTTGCCACTCCGCGGGTTTTCCCCTCATATTCCCCTCTTTCGTCTCTCTATTGCCGAATATGAATATGATATCGCACCCCGCCACTTACGAAATGATTTATCAATTGAGCACCGGCAACCCCGGGGTACTGGTGTTGAAATATTATAACATCATTCCCCCACGGCACACCCTAATATTATCCCCCTTGGCCGTCTGCCATTAACATAACAATGGTCGACCTAATTGCGGCCTAATCGGCGCCAGAGGCTAAACTCTGATCCACTAATTCTCCCTTCTACCTTCTTCCTCTCTCATTTTCTTTTCATCGAAGATTTTTCAATTGGTTTTGGCGTTGTTTTTTTCCTCAGGAAAATGCTGTGACATTTTTAATCGTCATTTTCTCGGTTACTATAACGGAATCAAGTATTTCTCTTCTTCTCTTGTATTTTCTTCTTTTATAAGATCATCGAAGATATTTTTCCTATTGTGTTTTTCGAAGAGAATCGATACGATATTTCTAATTTTCCGATTTTTCAGTTTCCAAATGATGGAACTTTCGTAGAATATCTTCAGCTCGGAAACACGTACATATTTGCAGCGTAGTCCGCATTTTTATTTCACCCATTTCCAAGAGTCTTCATTTAATGAAGACCCGCTGCACGTATTTTTACGATCCTCGAGAGTTGCCAACATTTAAAAACATCTTCGCACAAAAGCAAGGCGATCCTCGTAAGCATAAAAACAGCAAGAATAGCGGCACGCACTAATACATTTCCATAAATATAGATCCGAAGCGCTGTTTCCATCTACAAAATTACACAGTTAGCAGCAAAACCCAGTGTACCATTTTCTCTACGATCGCTTCTTAGTTTCTTACGTTCGATGGAGTCACGTTGTCCACTGTTTCTTCACGATTCATCGATCTGCGATCTCTGCTGTCCGCTTTTGCCCAGGTTTCTCAAACCTGTGGGTCGGCGAAACGGTAACGAATGGAACGCAGCGACGATAGTCAGCGAAAGAGCATCGGCACGAGTTTGCGGTCGCGCGTACTCGCGAGGAATCAGCGTTGCGGCCAGCCCGGCTAAAGAATCTTTTGCGCCCTTCCTCGTGCCCGTTTTCTTTTCGTCGTTTATTCCTTCCCTCTATCTTTCGAGAAGACCACTTACCGCAATTCCAGTCTTACCATCGTGGCGATCCTTTTTTTGCCGCTCGACAATCATAACTCGGGATTTTTCTCGGTTTCGCCCGCCGCTGGATAGATATCCGGCCACGCAATAATATCACCCCTTCTGTCTTTCACATTTTTTTCTTTTTTTTCTTTTTTTACTGTAGAGCGGTGAAGCTTAGTCTTTCTGATCTGACATTCTGCCAGAGAACAGGAATCTCGCGAGGAACACGAGTAAATGCGAAGGTTTCGTGTCTTGTTTCTGATTCTTCGAGCTATTACATGGTGTCGTGCGCAGGTACAACGTTCTTGGGTTCTTGTCCTGTTGTAATCGAGAGAGGAGAGGTATCATTTTGTAGGAACAGCTATTATCTATCCAGATCTTCTGAATTAACTCTTGATGCATGCCAGGGTAGGCTGATTGATGTTATTGCGGAAGAAGTCTTTAAGGGAGCTATTATATACTTTTTTTTTAATCATTGTACTAACTTGTGTTGTCGTATTTTTAGTGCAATAATATTTGCGTTGAATTGATAATCCTGAGTTTTATTAGTTACAAATGTTACTTATTTAGCGTCTAAGTATTATTATTATAGAAAGATGACCTTAATTGATAGTACTTTTGGAATTCTACAGAATGCAATTTATGCGTTAGAAATTTTTGTTTGTTCTCCGTACATTAACGTTTAATATTTTTTTGGAAATATTCAGAATTCTTTAAAAATTCTGACGAGAATTATGAAAATTGTCAAAATGGGATATTTCGTTGCGTAGAAAGCACCGTCTATCTTTGACAAAATAGTCTGTAGCTTCTACCGGATAGAAATTCTACAGAATATTAATCTTCCTTGTTGCGAACTTCTCCCCATTCGTATTTAATATTTATCGCTGACGAAATATCCCAGATGTCTCAACAATTTCTACCGAAAATTCCAGCCGCTCTCTAAACATTGTGACGAACGCACCTAAAAATTCCCAAAGGGACACCGTTTCAAAGAAAACGCGTACCCCTTTCGCCAGGATTTCAGTCCTCCACGTTCGAGCGTTTGGTTTTGTTACCCGCGAGTTTGAAAAATCCAGTCGGCATGCAACGTCAAATTTCCCGGCAATTGTCTCGCGTTTGCTATCCTTCGATCGGAAAGCTCATTAACGAAGACAAAGCTTATTGGTACGGCATACTTCACGCTCGATAAATCCCTGTAAAATTCATACAAGCGGCAGGGGCGCGGGTGTCGGTGCTGGCCCGGGGTGACAAGCGGGTGGCAGACGCGGTATATCCGGCGACGCGTTTATGTTGTAAACACTTGAATAATTCAACCCAGAAAATTTCGGGCGTGTTGCAGCAAAGCAACGTCATTAAGTTAATTATCGTCCGGTAATCACCGGTGCGTTTCGCTTTCCACTGATTTTTTTTTCCCTCTCCTCTCTGTACTTTTTTTCCTCTTCCTTTTTGTCCACATTGTGTTCGCTGACCGCCTCTCTTGCACAAAGAACGAAGCAAATAAAAACAGTCGCGTCCCCGTGTACCAGGTTGCAACGACGAGGAAGGGGGAGGGGGGAGAGAGAGAGAGGAGAGCGAGAGAGGAAGATGGAAGGATTGGTGGGAAAAAGAGATAATAGGATGCAACGACAGAGATATGCGTACGGACAAATGAGCGGGATGGGAGCATGTAATCATTGTGGCTATTGTCAACGGTGTCCAATAAATAATCAATTTAACGTTAATCTACAAAGTAAAGCTCGCGTCAACCGTTCCTAACGACCCGGGACACAACGTGCTCTCGCTGATGACACGTTTCGACGTTGCTTCCATAGCGTAATGTCCCCCTTTTTTTTTTCTTTCCCCGTTTTTTTGTTTGCGTGAAATTATAAATCAAGAAGAGTGGAGACAGTGATTTTTAATCGACCACCTTAAAGTCAGTACTCTCTACTTAATTTCTTTCAAGATTTTCGAAACGTGTGATCTTTTTGAAGCTGCTCGAGATTTGGAAATCGTGTCTGTTATTAGTAGACTGCTGATAGTTTTATGCATAAGTCTTATGCATTTTTATGAACACGATTATAAAAGCATAAGGCTGAACAGTAATTTATCTCACCTTGCTAATATTCTGCAAAATACTTTGCTTTGTGTATTAAGTGTTCCATAAATTACAATACCGTTCTAAGTTTAAACTCGACGTTTCTTTCTTCTCTCGAAAAACACATTCTTAAAAACAGATATTTTTCCTGCAACATCGTGCACACCAAGAGCTAATAAATCTTTCGCAGAAAGAATTTCTCTCTCAGGAATCTTCGATCAGAAATATTATGTTTTTCAGTGTTTTACTATCAATGATTCGACAAATATTATCCTATATAATCAGATAAATCTTTGGCAGAAAAAATTCTCCTTTAGAAAGCCCACCACCATAAATATTACGTTTTTGAAAGTTTTATACAGTATCGATGGCTCGACATCAATTATCATCTTAGTGGAGGGAGTACGACTGTTTTAAATCAACTCGTAGACCTCGGCTCGAAAGCGAGGCTTGCTCGAATCAAGCTGCACCGACCTCGTGAAACGAGCACGCCTCTAAACTGGAACCAATTTACATCCTTCCGATTATTCCTTCTTTCATCTTCGACCGCGGCCCCCGTCCAATTACGAAATATATCCGCGTCGCGCTGCCGCGGAAGCTCGTTCTGCTATTTTTACTCGCGGCAGCAACGTCTTATCCGCTTCTGTGAACCTTCCAAGTAACTCTCAGTGTCTCGGTTCTTCTAGTCTCCTGATCGAGTTATTGTTTTCCGTTTGACAGCATTCGAGGTGCGCCGTGTCGGTGGTCGTGGCACTTGATGCTGCTCATTAGAAAGTCAATTTGTTGGGAGGAACACGTTGGCACGCTTTTGTCTCGCGACTGCTTCTCCGTTATTTTCTTTTGATTGGTTCTAATTGGCTTAAATATTGGTTGAGTTATCGGTATAATGGCGAGGGATCTTGAATTCGTTGGTTTTTCGATATTCTTAGATTCGAAAGTTCAAGAGTTTCGATGACTTTACAGTTTCGAAATTCAACAGTTTTGAAATTCCATCTTTCCAAAATTTATGAACCTTAAAACTGCAGGGTCAGAGATTCGAAAATTTCGCTGATGGATTTCAACGCTTCGAGCTTCCAAGTTTCTGCTGTTCCAAGATTCCTGGATATTCAAATTCCAAGACTGCAGGACATCAGAATTCCAAAATTCCAAATCCTCGGAATACCGATATCCTGTAAACTACATAGACGATCTCTCGCTATGAATCACCTGTGTCCTCGGTTCCTCTAACGAGCGTATCGGGTTTCTCATTCTCTCGCGTCACGCCCAGTTTCTCGATATCAATGTGTCTTACGTTCACATTTACTTCCTCAGCCGTCTCTGCACGGTTATTTCCACCTGTGACGTGTTTAATCGACCCACCGATTTCAATATCTTCGCCGAATGGAAGCAGTACGATGCTCGGTGTTCGCGCAACAATCAGGCTCGTACGTTCGCTGTAATTTATCGTTTGCACGCGGATGTGTTCAGAGGCTGCTGGTATCCGTGCTACCAGGGCCTCGGTTTATATCTTTGACGACGTTTACGATGACCACTGGAGACACGGTCGATCCTAGAAAGTGGATGACCACGCTGGAGACAAAGACGAAACGTGGTGGCGGTGTAGAACGGGGGAAGATACAGTCGAACCTCGATAACTCGAATCTCGAGGGAGGAGTTCAAATCTTCGAGTTACGAAAGTTTCGTCCCATCGAATTGTTCATGCAACGGAGCTTTACCAAACAAATATGACTCGATTCTCAAATAATATCGTTGAGTTACCGAGGACTATAATAACTTGTCAGATTGTTAAAATTTACGGTATTTAATTATATTTTACGTTCTCCGTAGTAGAAACTCAATGACGAATTTCAACTGTATCAAAAATTCCAAAATGGACCAGTCTAATCCTATATTGTAGTTCACAGTGGTTCAACGATAGCAATTAAGAGACAAGGATTAGAGCGGATTATCTCGAGTTGTAGACTTGAACTTGGTGCTTCGTAAGCTCTGGTGTTCTTATTTTCCTGTATATTTCGATATGTACAGAGTGGCGTGAAAGCGAGGAAAATTGTAGTCTCACAGGCAGTTTCAAGTTATAAAGGTTCGAGTTATCGAGATTCGACTGTACAAGGAGAAACAGAGCTAGAAGGAGAGGGTTTAGGGTACGAGGAAGAACGAAGTCGTGGGCACGTTACGCTCGCATGATGTATCCCCGGTATATGTATGCAGATAATGGATGTGGGGGAATACAGTCGGACGTATAAAGACCCCACGCAGGAGATACGACGGAATGGAGGCCATCTCTTCACCCTCCATCTCCTCCTTGTCGCTTCTCTCTCCTCCTACACTCCTCGGGTACTCTATCTCGTTCTTTCTCGCGGCTGCACTCGTGTTTATATATAGGAAGCAGAAGATCAAAGAGCGAACCTTCGCTTAGCTTAGCATCAACGCCGCTTCGCTTGGGGAACCGGCCCATCGTCACCGAGATAGCTTGGGCGCAGCGGATGATGACGATGGGTGGTAGCAGCGCTGACGACAACGTCGGTGGCGGCGACGATGCCACTGCTCTCTCGACGACGACTTCTGCGGGGGGCGCTATGTTACCGATATGAATGTTATATGTCGTTTGGAGAGTTAAAGAGGGACAGAGGAGCGGCTAAATGGACGATGCCATTGGCCTAACGACCGTGTCCAAGTATCCAGAGATCTATGGCGAATAAGAGATGCAGGGATGAAATTAGAGAATTGGTCGTTTAGGATGTTCGGTCGGCTCGTTCGTTTGCTCTCGTGGAATTTTATTGGGAAACGGTTGCACGCCTCATGGATGTTTTGTAGATTTCACGAGGACCTTCTAGAATCCTGTAGTATCAGTGTTTGAATTGTTGCAAGTTGCAAGTTTAAGATTCTCAGATTTTTATGATGTTTCGTGTGTTTAGGATTTTTAAGGTTCAACGTTCCAGGGCTAGAACGATCAAATTTAATAGAATCCATGGTTTTCGAATTCCGTGATTCTTGAACTTAAGATCGCGCGATTCTACGATTCTTAAATCCTACGGTTCTGATATTCAATAGATTTAAGAGTTATAAGAATTTGCAGTACGGCACCACTATGAGATTCTAAGAATTCTAAGAGGAATTGTATAGTTCCGAAACTCGTTGCTACAAAACTTCTAAAGATTCTAATAGTGAGATGCTGTAGGTCCACCGTACGCGTGCTTATTCTGGAACAAGTATTCCAACCAACATGGAACATTCCCAATCGACGCGTCAAAAACCGTGCATTTTTCACGACGACCGCGCACATCCATCGCGATTATTATACCACCGATACGATTAAACGGTGCGTGAATTTCAACGGGAATTAGCTCGGCATCGCTGTTGGATTAGCGGATAATAGGGTTGTAATGCACGTACTGCCAGTGTTTACGCAGATTGCTTCCAACGTGTGCATACACGTAATCGGCGGTGGTGGTTGCGTAAGTTGGAAATTAACGCGAAATTATTCGGAATAATCGAGCAGAACGCGTCGCGATCGTCGCGTTTCGACGACAGCTTTCGAGTCATTTCGAACACACGTGTAAGAAACACGAGTCTCTCAGAGATCAAATTGATCAACTCCAGTTGCTGTCAATTTTTCAATTTTATCACACAGGTATACGATTAATATTCGCTTCTCAAGGAACACGTTGCTTCTCTGAGTTCATTTATCACGCGAAGATCGGATAAATAATATCAAATTGCAATATAAATGTAACAAACAGAGTTCGAAACACCACGTCTATCGTTTTTTTTCTACTTTGCGAGTCCCTTTGTGTTTAATTTCTTGATTTCGAGCAGCTTGTTAGTTCACTTTCGTTGAAAACAGGCGAACAATCGATACAATTTTAAACAGTCAAGTAAAGTATCATCATCGGAATGTCCAATAATATCACAACCAAATAAAGGGACACTTTTGGTGATATGAAATTGATTAATCAATTTTAAAGCTGCACATCATGCGTTTTGCCTGTGGTTTTCGTGCATGTACAGGCTCGCGAAAGTAATGGAACGTAGAACGTTTCTATGATGTTGTGCGTTACGGTGAAATATTTTAGAATTTCATTAACGCTATAATGATACAAGCCCGTTATCCATAAAAATTTGCACAAATGTTTCAATATTTTCGCAAGCCACCGTATAAACACGCGAAACGCATGGAAACGCGCGGGTAATAGCGCACGGGTTAGATAGAACATTGGCCGAACTTCGGCTTTTTCAACCTGTTCCGTGGACAAATCGGTAATTCGATTCGTCAATCCCGGAGAAAAATTCATTTACACCTGCGCCACAAAAATGATTAAACCGGCCGCGTGCGCGGTCGGGAAAACAAAAACTACAAAAACGTCCGACCGGCCATGAAATTGAAAATCAACGTTTTAAATCACTCTCCGCCCGCCGGCCGCGCTCGCTTTTTGTCTGTTAATCTTTGCGCGTCCGTTGACACCGTGTTTGTCCCTTCGATGCTGTCGACATTCAGGGTAAAGTGTTTTTTTTTCAGCGCAGAAGAGAGGAGGAGGAGGTGATCGATGCTTTTACGCGATCTTTGATCGCTGACTAGTTTTCAGGTCGTTCGAGGATTGCAATGCGATTATCATTAAATTTCTTGGAAAGATTAGAGGGTTCAAAATAATGGTAATATCAAGCAATCGAATTTCTTTATCGATCGTGTCTTTCAGTTACGATATCGCTACGAGTGTTTAAGATATCTTTGAGATAGTGGTCTTGATCTTCATTCGATATTTAATCAACACGTTAGATATTGGTAGGAATCGACGCTCTTTGACCGTTTACCAAGAAAGATCAGCTAAGTTGCGAACGAAAATACGGATTTGTTCTGTTAACACGTTGACTGCCACGCATCTTTTCACTGAAATCTCTGTCAGGCCACGTGTACCGCATTACCAAGCGTTCTCTGCCAGGTACTCCCGTCGATATTTTAGTGACGCGAGTAAATAATTTTTTCAATAAACCATTTTCGTATTATTTTTATAACAATTCAATAGTTTTATTATTTCCTCGAGAATATCTTTTCAAATATCTACGACGATCCTTCGCAAGTAGTCACATAAGCACCACCTCGAATATGGGTGACGCGTCCCAACCGGAAACTTCGCTGTCACCCGAATACGGGTGTCGTGGCAGTCAACGTGTTAATAATGCAGTAATTATTGTGTTGGCAACTAAGTGATTGCGGATTTTATCATTAGGTGGTATTGACAAAATCCGCAATCACTTAGTTGCCAATCTAATAGATCCCTGGGCAAAATCAAACTCCTGAAATCGAATAATCTCTTCAGAGTAGCAAAAATTCCACGCCAATTTCATTCTCCACGCAGTCACGCGCCGATAAGATGAAAGACGCGAAGGAAAATCGCGACAGAGAGAAACGACGAATACCGGTGCGGCGCGTGCAGCCCTGTAATCGCGTTAGAATCTCGAAAATACAAACACCTCTTGCCACCATTGGAACGGCGTTACAGCGATCGCGCCTGCGTCGCCGGCTAGTTAATGTAATCACGGTGAAAAACAACTCGATATCGAATTTGACGCAACACAAAGGGAAAAGGCTCGAATGAAAAGGATCGCGCGGGGATAGTGAAAGAGAGAAAGAGAGAGGGAGGGGGGTTGAGGGTGGTTTCACCCATCGTGGGTGGAGCGTGAGCGATCTGCCACGAGATGCGAAAAGTTTGATCGCGTTGCACGCGTGGTGCACACCTGGTAATTCGATATCGTTAAACAACGACCATGGAACAGTTGAAACACGCCTCTGATACATGTCCCTTCGTATTTTTCTATCAATTTCTCCAGGAAACTAAACCTACCCTCTGCAACTCCGTATTCTGTCTATTTTGCCGCGGAAATCTCTGAAGGTTGCGTTCGATCGACGTAGCCGCTGAATTCTACGGGTTCATCGTTAATTAGAGATCGAGCTGCAGCAGGTTCCTGGAGGCATAAAATCGACGGCAGAATCCGTTGATGACGATAGTGATGGTGGTGGTGGTGGTGGTGGTCGGACGCAGAGCGTAATCGCTGGATTAATTTCGGGTGAAACTGCCGGCACTCGGGGAACTCGGTAGAATTCGCGGCGGCTGGAAAAGGGGGTGAAAATGAAGCGAACGAACTCGCTGCTGCTGCTGCGTGATGAGGGTGGCTGGGTGGAGATGAAGGGAGGAGGAGGAGGAGAAAAGGGGCGGGCGTGGGTTGTAGAGTGGCGTGTACGTTGAAGAGGCTGAATTTTAAAGCTAAATGATTACGAAGGGATCCGCGAGCGAGAGGAGGTCGATGGAGGAAACAGGCGGAGAGAAGAGGAGAGATGGTTAGCTCGCGCGCGGCGTACCAGCACCAGGCATAGAATCGTTTTCCTACAAAATGGAGAATAAAATAGTTACGCGTTTGTATTTATTCATCCCGCGCGCGGCCCAGGCCGGATTCTATTCCCGTCGATTCTCTAGTTGATGTATTCACCGCGTTCCGCCGGCGGAATGAATGGGCGTACACATTCTGCCGCATGAATCGGCTCTTTTACTGGCTGAAAGTTTTCTCGCTTTCAGGGAGAGCGTGCGCTCGCGCGGCCAGGCGCGCGCGAACTACGTAACGGAGGGTGGTAGGGCTGCCGCGGGAGTACACTTTTTCGCACGCATCTATGACCGTGTACTCGCGCAACTCTCGCTGCTTCCTCTCTTTCCTTCTATTTCTCCTCGCAGCACGTCGTTAAAAATACCGTGTTTCAGCGAGCGGTATTCATTTAAAGACCGAGCCCTGCCAATTGTTCGATCCCGTCGTACGTTAATAATTCTTGACTAATGAGTACGAGAATGCCGCGCCCCCGCGCTAAACGGGGTCGCGCGATAACCGCGCTGAATGGATGGAAAAATCCCCGAGAAAAATCCCTGGTACACAGCGATGCCTCGATTCTCGTAGCCCTCTTTCCATCTGATACACGCGAATCCCTTCCTGTGGAACCTTCGCGTATTGCACGCGTGGCGTTGCGAATTAGTCGCGACGCGACTCGTAATTCACCTTCATTCTTCGCACCCACGAAATCTCTTCCAATTGGAAGTCACTAGCAACCCCAGCCGTCAACCCTTCAATTCCTACGTCGATCCTGCGTCTTTTCCTTCTTCCAAGGGAAAAACGCTAAAAATTCGCTGATATCTCGTTTCTACATGAATACTTGTTTAAGATAGGTTCGCGAGAACGTAGACCTCTCTATGCTCGTGCTATATCGTATATAGGATGCAGCATCACGTATAGACGGTGGCTGGCGCGCCTGCATGCGCTCGTCTGGAGACGGGATCGCAACGACGTGCTAATTACACGATGTTCCGCGTAACGAGATGCGGGTCCCGAGGGGGTTGCCCTTTTCGAATTAGATGCCAGCCAGTCGAGAGACGGAAGGAGGAAGGCCAGTCAGCAGCCCTAACAGTTCCTGGTATCCTCTATCTCTCTCTTTCATTCTACTTCTCCTTCCTAACCACGACTTTAACTGCACCAGAAACGGGAGGACGACCTCCTACATCTTTTTCTCCTCGGCCACTTAAGCGATATCCTTGTTCCATTGGCGCGTGTTTTTTTGTTGGCCGCCAAAAATTCGCATTTCGGCCTGGCTGAAATCACAGGCTGCTCGAGGAGACTCCATCGACCAGGTCAAGCCTGCCCACGAGATCCTCGTAGCCGTGTAATTTATAGCGGAAGAGGTCCCCTCCATCGGAGCAACCGTTCCTAAGCTCCTTAGGTTCCTCTTCCTTCTTCGAGAGCGAGCTCGTGCCTCCATCTCTAAAACGCACAATTAATGCTGCCTGTCACGACCGTTTTCGGGACCTGCCAGAACTGCGGTAGATCCACGTCGATTCGTCAGACCCGCGTGATCTTTCAAAAGTGTTCACCGTGCTTTGATATTCTGGTTGATATTCTTACGTTGGTTTACGTGCACTTTGGATGGATGCTTGTGGGTATGTAGAAACACCCGCATGGGTTTTGTCAGGTCCCGGAGATGGACGACGCGTTCCCTGATGCGTGACTGTAAATAGAATGTACATATTGTGATGTGACTCCGGGGATTCTTTGGTATTCTGGTCGGGGTGCTAGCTTCCTGTAGCTACTCTCGCGATTAATTCCTACAACCGTGCCTTTTGATACTCACTGAATTTACAATGGTAGTTTGTGGTTTTAGAGCGTAGAAGTAGAATGTCAGGTAGAAAGAAGGAAATTTGGTTTTTCTCTCATGATCCCTGTGAACGCACGAATTTTTATTACGGTGTCGGACAACGAGGAGACGTGACGAATACGTGCCAATCACGCGCCAACCATTAATATAACATAAGAATTACGAAACGAAATCCATTCTAATACTATGACAGTGTATACTATGAAGAATACAAAAGACAAGACTTTGGAAGTATCGAAGATGGATGGAGGTATAGCGGAGTCCCACCAACTATTTCGTATCAACTTTCCAGTTCTACTGTACTGTATCTTTGGAAGCGATAGTACTCGATATTCCAACTTCCATTCTACGTTCTTCCTTGTAGAGAACCTCCCATTTCCATGGGCTACAACATACTTATATAGAATACAAGTTGGAAGATCCAGTGCTATTCTATTCTTATAAAAGGAAGTACACTACTATCTTGCTAATTGGCTCAAGTTCCACCTTGTTAACTGGCCATAGCCTTCCCTACCATTCCTTCATATGCGTCTATCTATTTCTTTCGTTTAACTCGTTGCAAGCAATACTGCTTGATCGTGCAAAAATACACGAATCCTATAATCTGCTCATAACACGTTCAACTAAAATATTCCCCGCTACTTTGCTTCATAAACGTAATTAGCTAAGACCTTAGAAATCTCATATTATAATTATCCAATCGACGATTGAACGTGTCTCAATTTGATCCTATCTCGTACTCGTAACTCTTAGATAACTCTTAGACAGTTAAATACAATGAAGAGCTGAGAGAATGATCAGGTCAAGGAATCTCCTGCATCCGATTGATAATTTCTGATAAACTCGACACAATCACAGAGATAAGCACTGCAAATAAAACAACATACAGAGATTATTTGCCTGTTGGCCCTGTCCCGTTAATCGTCGTTCCACTTCTGCCTGATACCTGACTGTAGACCAGGGTGCGCGTGACACGGTGCACATCCCTGGCCGTCCTCTCGAAGCCGACAAACAACCTGCTACTACCGACACCGACGATGGAGGTCGCGTATTATCCTCTATTAATATCATAATATAAACATAACTCGCATGTGCGAGCCAGCGAGGCAACGTGCGAGCGAGCCGGGTACCGAGTGGTGTACGATGAAGCGAGACGCGGTTACACCGCAGGGAGACGAGCGTGTAGCCGGGTTGATTTTCTGGGGTCGATCCCAGCCATCGAAGGGGAGAGTATAAACCAGAGAAAGAGACAGAGAGAGGGGAGCAAGTGGCGCGTGATGAGTAGGGTGTGTTACACGCACATTATACCAGGTCCTGGCTAAGTTAACCCCCTCCCGCTCCCTCTATTTTCCATGCCGCCCCTGGTGCCCTGATCCTGCGAACGCGCAACCCCCTCTGGCCTAGTCTGGTTCCGCCGCTCGTTTTATATATCGATGAACCGTCGAGGGTTACAACTGTATCGGGTAATCGTTTCTGCGTAACCGGCTACCCTCGAGAAACGCGCAGGCCCTCGGCTTTCCGCTTCCGGGATGCTGGCAGCCGGGGCCCCAATTCACTTGTTGTGTTCTTTGCTTCATCCGCACTGTATGGTGATGGATTTATTGGATAATCGGTTGGGCGTATTTCAGGCTTTTTTTTTACACGGATCGGGAGCTGAGGTTATTGGTCGAAGAGTTGTGGGGTTCGTGTCTTTGATATGCTTGCGTTTTCGTGGTTGGTCTTGCAGTAATCTCTCGAGACAGTTGAATTTCTGTAGTTCGTATCGCGCAAGATATTCGGATGACGTATCGTTCGTTCGACTCCATAAATCGAAAGCATAGAGAAGCGACGTTACGAACGTTGTTCTTTAAATTTATCTTTAGGATCTACGGTTATTTATGTCGTCTTGTTGCAACAAATAAACCTACGAGAGCTGATCTTTTTCTTTCTCGAATATTAAGTATGTGCATACGTAACGAAACTCAGAAAATAATAGGCAATAGAGTTAGATCAGATTTAGAGATAGACCATCGGCATTATTTTAAGATATATTCCGAATCAATTTATGTTCTTGGAATAATGGAGACTTCAGATCCAATTACCATCTGAACAGAAGAAGCTGTAGCTTAATAAAATATTTAGACGTCTAGGTAGTAATTTTACGCTTGGGGGGTGGGGAGATTGAGAGAAAAGCTGGACGGCAGGCGCATATTTTCCACGGTTAACGGTATAGCAACCAGCTATGGAAACTTACCAGTTGGTCAGGTAAAACTCTCACGACTGCAAACTGATGAACATAGCAGGATTAACTGGAAATAAAAAACTGTTCGAGACAAGCGTGAGACAAATCGCTACAAAAATCTCTCCTCGAACTGCTTTAAAGCGAAGTGAAATAAGAAATTTCGCGCCGTTTAGTTTCTTTCCTTTCAAATGTTCAATATCTGGTTTTTAGACAAATATCTTCTTCTTCAAACGTGTACATACCCAGCCAATCAATTTATTATGTCTTTAAACTTGAATATAGAATAGATCGGTGATTCGAAAAATTGTAATATTTCAATCTTAAACCGTAAAATACTCAGTACAGTAAAATTGTTACTGCTAACGTTAAAAGTAACATGCAGTTAGATCATTTTTACTGATTTTATTTAAGTAATTTTTGAAAATTCAAGTATCATAAAGCCACAAAATCATGAGGATCGAATTGAAATAATTTATCCAAATCTTCCAAAGAGGATTTCGAGAAATAGCGTATAAATTACAGATAGAATAGTGCGTGCAATTAAAATTTAGTTCTTAAGAAAATCGTCGAGATTGACTTAACGATTACGCCGGAAACACGCGCAGCGAGTGTAAGGGCTTCCGTTCAATTCTAGTAAATTATGCGAAGCGGACGCCACCCCCGAAGGTTTTCAATGACGACGTGTTCTCGACGCGGTCATTATTGTCGCGTTTCCGGTTTCCTCGAAGAAAAGCCGACCCCATGATTTAGCACGTGCGTGCAACAGTGCACACGTGCACGCACGCGCGCGCCAAGCCCCGATCGTTTTAATTGGCGCGATCCTGGGGCCATTTTGGATTTCTATCCCTGCATAGGCCTCGACTTTTGCTTCGTCGTTGACGAATTAAATAATTCTAGTACTGTTTAGAATTTTATCTGGAAAATTTAATTCTTAAAATCTGCCAATAATTTTCGAAATAAATAACGTAACTTTTGAAAAATAGATGTACAAAATTTCTGTACGTGTCAGAGGCTCGGTACGTTTTGAATTATCTTCTAAGATTTACTCTGGAGATAGAGAAACGTTGCGATAATTTTAGAAATTCAACCCCTTGCGATCGCGATTTAATTTCTGGTCGTTTGACATAATAAACGACAAAGTCTTTTATGCGCTAAGATAAACAGTCATTCAGCTGTACACTGGATCTATAAATGAGCCGCAAACTCGATTCGTATTTGTTCATTGTAGCTTGTAATACGTACTAGGAGTATGACACGTGTTTTTCACCTTTGATCTATAATCCGTAGGACGAGTTCCATAGAATATTAAAAGGCGAAAGAGCATCGCATTCCACGCCGTATAGAATGAAAGTTCATTCCATGTAGTTTCTTTCAACTGTGAATAGAAAAACGTGAAATATTTATACGATCATGCGTCCATGATCTTTGTAATTATCGAAAGATCACAGATCTCGAGTTCAGTAGTCTCCAAACACATGTAAACCCTGTTAAATCACAAATATTCAACCTCAAACCAAACCTTTGCCAAATCCCCGCGACTTCAAAAAAAAAAAAAAAAAAAAAAAAAAAGAAAAAAAAAACAACCTCCAAAAGCATCTACTCTTTCCATCCGGTGGAAACTCGACAATCCGACACTGCGTTAATTGAACGTGACCAATCGTCACTGGTGCCGAGTGCGTGCGAATCACGCGGGAAAAATCGCGCGCTCCCGGCTTCATAGACGCGCATTTCAACGCGAGAGCGTGGATCCTCCATTTACCAATGGCAAATTAAACCGGGGGACGAGAAACGGAGGTGGACCACCCCCGTTCCCCTCTGCTGTGTATGCACTAAAGGGGCGAGGGGGAAGGGTAACACAAGCCTCGTGTGACGAATCAACGGGACGAGAAGCATCATCGACTGTCGCGGTCGCAGTGGGCGCTGCACGCGCAACAAAAAATCTCGATGATCATCCGGCCGTCTAACGCGCGTTGTTTTAACGATCCTTTAGAGTCACCCGGTACATGAGCTCCGTGCAGTAGCGCACTTGACTGTAGCACGCACTCCATGCACGCAGGGGTTGAGGGTTGCATACGTTGCGGTATGGATTAGTTAGGCGGACACAATAATTTTGCCAGCACCCACTAGCCAATCTCTATCTCTCTCTCTCTCTTTTTAGCATTCCATGCTTTATGATCCGTCTCTGTTCCATGGAAGAGAGTATGGAGAACCGCGCTACGTTTCCAAGGGTGTTCCGCGAATCCCTTTATTCCCAGTATTCGTTTCTATCGTGTGACACGCTCTCCACGCGCCAGCTGGAACGCGATCTGTGCTACAATCTTGATAAATATAAACGTTGATAACCGTGATCGTTGAAAAGTTCAGTCGTTATCAAGAATTAACGGGTCTTCGTGGTTTCCACAGGGTTGTCGTTGGATTTTTGTTAGGCTAATTCTGTAGGCAAATAATACGTGTATGGGAGATACGATATCATCGTATTACTATATGATCGATATCGATGATACATGTAGCTGTTTTACTTGTGGGAGCAGTAAATATCAGCAAATGGCCTGATACGCAGAGGGAGTACAAATATGCATCAATACGTGTACACAGTTTAACAGATGATACGTATCGATTTTATAAATTGAATTTCAGCTGATACAAAGGTTTTCTTTTGTCGATCTGTGTATATACTTCTTGGCCTCTTCTCTATAGA
Source organism: Bombus huntii (assembly GCF_024542735.1). Lineage (NCBI taxonomy): Eukaryota > Metazoa > Arthropoda > Insecta > Hymenoptera > Apidae > Bombus > Bombus huntii. The sequence continues at coordinate 13,358,928 of NC_066244.1, read as the reverse complement.
TACTTGTGGCCAGCAATGTATCTGCATGTGAAGGAGGTCTGGTGTTTAACATTCGTATCCGATAAAACGGAAGAAAATTGCTCGTTTTACCAAATTGCACCAACCACAACAGATCCTCGATCTTCGTTCGTATAGAAAGAGAAAAATATTCGCTGTGCTCGTTCGCGAGGGGTGTGCAAGAGGAGCGCGTCCAAAAATAAATCGGAATGAACGTGCGGAGGAGGTGCGCGGCAGCTGCGGACATTTGGTCATATACGAGGCAAAACTTCCGCTTGATAATCTTCATCTGGCTTGGACGTGTTCGCGGGAGAAAGGGAAAAAGGAAGAATACATGGAAGAAAGAAAAAGAAGAAGACGACGACTACGAAGAGGATCGAGTTTGGTGAGGGCGACGGTAGTCCCTGGCGAGATACGAGTCCCGAAAGAAGAAGAAGGGAGTTAAGGACACGTCGGTGTGTAGAGACGGGGGTAGAGAGGCGAGAGAGAAGAAGAAGCGGGGGAGAACCCCTGGCCACCCTTATTAAGATTCCAGCTGTGGAATTCTACCTGCGCCGAGCTCGCTACTGGTCTTAAGTAAATAAAACACGACCGAGCCACGTCGCCTCCGCAACGGCTACGCTCTCTCGCTCGACCAGGTTCGCGTAACTTCTCTTCGTCGTCTCCCTGTTCCTTCGCGAGAGTTTCCCTCTCTTTCTTTCTCATTGATATACATCGCAACGTCCTTCTCCGTCTTCTTCTACTTCAAGCCTCTTCCTTCACCTTCTCTCACCAGTACGACGACTCGATTCTCTTCGTCTCGTTCTCTCTTCTCTCTGGTCCCGACTCTCGACTCGGTTCCATCGTGTTGCTCTTGCCCTGGCTCGCCTCGACTCGTCCACGTCTCGTTTTCTCGTCCATTATTACGGCTGCTTTGCCTACGTTTCGTTCCTTCCTTCTCTTCCTGCCGTTTCTCTCTTCTTCGCTTTCCATTCTCGTTTCTTCTTCTGCCCCTTCCTCTTCGTTCCTCATTCTTCCCGTCTCTTCTGCCTGCTTTCGCTGGCTCGTATATAACGTGCCCCTGTGGTCCGCGAGCCCCGTAAACGCGAACCTTCGGTAGATTCGGTCTGATCGGCCCTCAAGGACATACCAGGATTCCACGAGATCCACCAGTTCCCCGCATACGAACGATCGGAAGCGTTTTCGGGGGCGAACCAGCCCTTTGAACCAGAGACGCGGTGGAATTCTCCCGGTGAATATTAGAACGCGCTGCCTCCGTGGCATCCCTTTCCCCCGATTCTGGACTCGGTTCTCTGCGTGCCACCGGTTTTATCGATGCGTGCACGCTGTCAAGCGATCGGTTTTGTAGTTGCCAACGGAAATTTCGGGGATAGGATCGTGTGAAGTTAAAGGGTTCATGATCTGCAGAAGTTAGATTGTATCAGGGTGCGTCGAGTTGGAATTTGCTTCGTAGATTTGGAATTTCCTAACAATTCGAAGTTTAGTTATTGACGCAAGTTCTAGGAATTCGCGTGATCTTATAGAAAAGGTATAATAAGGTATATTTAGCCATCGAAACAGCATGGAGATTATAGAGAGCTAGGTGTAACGTCGGAATATCGTCTGTGGTTTGTAACGAAGAAACTAATATTTCTTACAAAACGTATGTTTAATTACTCTCTCACACTGTCTCATATCCTCGATACTCTATTTTATAACGATACCAAGTCGATTGGTCTAATTATACTTCTCCCAACTATGATATCTAAACTTTTCGATCTGTTTAAAATACCCGATACACCTTTGATCTCCGTTCGCTAATCCTAAACGAGACTCCAGACACGCGTCCTTCCAAATGAAATCCGGGACTCGAAGAAGAAAGAAGAGACCTCCGTCTCGGTGTTCGTCTCGCGTCTCCGCGGTCGAGTGGGACCACCATCGGCCGATGACGATGACACAGAACCTGGGGGCTTGTTATTCGTCATGCTTACGTGTTACGTGGCAGAGTTGGTGGCGGCGGATGCCAGCATCTCTTCTGACTCCATACTTCTTCCAGGCCGACGCTGTCCCACGGAACGTTTTTAATATTCCCCTGGGCGATGTTTGCGCCGCTGTCATTCACAAGGATTCACCGGCGGAGCCACACCAGAACCATTGCTGCCAACATACAAACGGACACACACACACAGAGTGAAAGAAGCGAGACCATACATACGAAAAGTGTGGAAAACAGAGAACAAGGAACGAAAGAACGTACAGATAGAGTATAGAGCAGGAAGGGGAGAGGGGAAGGATAGGCGCGAGCCACGGCAACAGACACGTCGTCCTCGTACAATGCATCGGTCCATGACGGTGACGAGGCGGACGCTGACGACGGAGAAGGCTGTTGCTGATGCTGACGCCGGCCCTCCAGTGATGGCTGTGAGCTGATGTGCGTGAGGATCTCGGTGTGTCCCGGTTGCTCGCTCCAGGCTGCCGTGATAACTACCAGGGCTCTACGCGCGTGTCGTCCTCCTTACACGTGTTCCTCTTTCTCGCTCGTTCTCCATCTCACTTTTGCTATCTACACAGGCGTTTCCCGGCTACCGATGCGCCCGGGTATCCTCCTGCGGGTGTGTGCGTCGCGGAGAATCAGAGACACACCGAAGACACACGAATACAGGCCGGCCAGATAAAGAGAAGACTTCCGGGCATAATCCGGAACGTCGCGCGGCGAGGCGCTAGAACAAATCAAGCCGCTTCATTGTTCTCAGCCCCCGAGCCAGCTTTCCTTTTTTCTCTTTCTCTCTTCTCTTTTTTTTTTCGTTTCCTCTCTCGCCCTTTCTTTTTCCTTTTTTTTTTTTTTTTTAACTATTCCGCGACGATTGGCGCGAACGGCGCGAGGGACGCTGTCAACCGAGCGGAGACGAGGAATTTCGCACAGCTCGCTTTCTTCGGGATGGGTTACATCGTTGCAGGGTTTGGGTTGCTCGAGGAGGCGTTTTGAAGCGATTGGTTTATAAAGTTTTGCGGATCGTGTAGCTTTTTTTTGTAGTAGAAGACAGTTTGCTTTGTGTGAAGAGCGATCGAGGTTTTGTATTCTTGATTATACTCGACGGTCTTCGCACGTCGTTCTCTGAATCTTCGAACGAACTTCGAACTTCAATAGTCGAGGTATAAAAATTGACCAAAAGTACTCATCGTTATATTCGTCGTTGGAAATATAACCGGCGTGTCGACGAAATTGAATCTGGATCTGTTAACTTGTATGATATAATACCTACTCGAATTCTCAAGGAAATCATCAGAATCATTCAAAAACTGTTATTCGAATTTTTATTATCGAGGATCAAACCAGTTGTCGCATATTCACCTACACGTTTAACCGGGAAAGTACATTCGAAACTACCTCTGTTCCTATTCTACGAATGAAATTCCCAATGGAAACTATCAGAATCAACCAAGAATATATTCATAACAAATATGTGTAGTAATGTCCACGAGAAACTCCTATTATCTATTTTTATCGAGATCAAACGAATTGTCGTACGTTCAGAAACATATTCGTCCACGAAACTCTCAGCTATAGTGATCCTTTTACAGACGTTCTGGCTGGTTCGTAGAACGAAGCATCACGAGCAGAGCTCATCAGGGACTGTTCGTCAGCGTCAATCGAACCTGTCAGTCTGCTCTCGCGTTGTCCACTGGTCAAGCTGACAGGGCAAAGCGACAGAACCGAGCGGAACTCGTAATGCGTGTCCTTTCCACGGCAGCTAATTGCCATTCTGTCTAGAATCCCACGACAACTCTCTGAAGATTTCTCTGTGCGGAAGAGGCGACCGTATAAGGCCAGCACTGTACCCGAGAACAACATTCTCCGCTGCTAATGCAAGCAAATGGACGCTGAAACGCGAGTCTTTCACCGATAACGCCACGCCTGCAACGTAACACGTGAAACCTATTTCGGGGTTGAAGCAAACGCATTTCGAAGTATACGTGTTAGAATGTTCATTGACTGCTTTTCAACACGTTCGGCTAGTGGAAAGTTATTCGCGGCGAATATTAATTTCGTTTTCTTCTCTTATTAGTTTCTGGATATATGTCGGAATATTTGGAATATTTAATAATAATAAAATGGTGTAGAGAACGAAAAGTAGAAATATGGAAGTTAGCTGTGGATGGATGAAACAATAGGAATATGAAAAGAGAAATTTAAGAATCGCTGGAATTTGGAATACTTTGCTGGATATTTGAATAATTCTATATGCGCGTGAAATATTGTTTTAAAAATTGAAGAAATGAAACGTAGAGAAAGTAGACAGCTAATCAAAAATACATGGAACAGGTACTTTTTTAAGCCATCCTCGCATTTGTGAATCCACGAATTTCTTCCTCTTATAAAATCGAAAATTATTATTTTACATATTACAGCGGAAGAATAATTTATTTTCTATCGAACTCTAAAAACTATACGCGCCACGATACCGTAACAACCAGCAGTATTCCCTACGAAGTGGCATAAGCTGGAATAGGAGTCTTCTTGAACAATAAATCTGTAGAAATCTCAAGCGATTTGAGCGATCCATCGAAACGTTAGGAAACTCTCGAAAAAATCTCGAGTATGTCCGATAACGTCGGATACTTCGACTGGTAGAAAGCCAACTTTGCTTAACTGTCCCATAAAAAATGCGTAGGACGAAGGACTTTAGCAAACGGTGGGGGAGCGGCCACCGTGCTCGACGATGGGCCTATGGGGGGTGCAGGGTACCGGTATGCATTGTGTGTCCTGGCTGCGGAGGAACGGGAAGAACCCGAGAAGGTTCGGGACTTCTAGGAACTGCGAGGTTACATTCAGACTCGAAACGACGTCTTCGCTAAGGAGTCGTTTGCCATTTTGTGCCAGACTACCACATGCGGTTTTTTCAACGTATGCCAGGAAATATCTGGAGAGACTATCGAAATGAACCAGAGAAATCTTGACGTTAGTTCTTACACAGGCGATCAAAATTCTACGGTTATTCGATGAGAGTACAAACAAACTGGAGGCTTGAAACATTTTTACGCAGACTCGCCAAACTATTGGAATTTTACGGAACACTTTGAAATCTCATTAGCACTGTTGTGAAATTCGTTAAAGTTTAAAATAAATTAAAAGCTCTATAGACAAATTGCAAAATATATATATATATATATATATATACATATATATTTAGTACAAGTGCGTTTCTCGCAGAGATTACAAAAGTGTTTAAAGAGTAGATAAATTATCCATTATATTAATGATTTGCGTCACACACGAATCATTCCACCCCTCAAAGCGTTCAATGTTACACGGAATATACCTCTCTCTTCTTCGCCGGTTATTATCCCATTAAAAGAAGCCCGGGAAATATGCGATGCAGATTAGAAAGATTTATTTAAAATTCGTCCCGTCCCCCCGCGCTACCCCTGGCGTTTTTTATTTTCTTGATTTTTTTCGTTTCCCTTTCACGTGGCGGATAATAGCCAGCCGGCGTCACGAGGCAGAGAGAAAGAGCCGGTCTACGAAGCAAAGAGATGAGAAATTTCCGGAGATTTATTATAGGGAGCAGAGCAGACGAGAGAAAGAGAGAGAGAGAGCGGATTGAAGCCACGCAAGGTGATGCCCAATCAGTCTCCTCGCTGCTCCATCACGATCGAGGGTGCACGGCTCACTCATATACGAACCTCGACAATAAAAGTCTTTCCACACACGGATGATACGCGTCGTACCAACGTGATATTGCCCGCTAGAACAGGATAGAGATATATATATATATATAAAAAAAAAAAGGAAAGAAAAGAAACGGGAACCCTTGCCAGGGAGAATTCTCGAGCTCCGCCTGCCTACTTTTCTCTGTTTGTCGCGATTCATCCTTAATTCATAATTGCACGGTCTACCGTCGTTGATTGAAGATTACAGCTGTCTCCTCCTTCGAGCCTCGTAGAAGAGACGAGGCCCTCTTATTAATCACAGAGCAACCTTCCTCGAGGACTTCACCAAGGGTGGAAAAGAAACACGATTTCTATTCGCTAAACGAGGTCAGAGGAACGGGTAACGGTGAAAAAAATGGGGGTTAGCTCTACCATGAAAATTCTTTGACCCCAGCATGGCCAGTTGGACATCCGGTTTCGTGTTCTTTTGAATAATTTCGCTATTTCATATAATTTCATGCTGAAGTCAATCATTTGTATATATTATATTCGATTACTTCGTTACAAGTTACAGTAACCATAGCCTTACGCATATTGTATGGAATTTAGTCAATTTTTGTAAATCTGTGTGGGATCAGGCGGTTCTCAAGAATTCTCAATACATTCTCCGATCTATTCTACGCAACCTGAGTACTACACAGACACAGACTCGTTCTTGAAAAATAATGCCCCGGGTTGGCGCGCGACAACGTGCCCGGTCGCTTTTCCATCTCATTTACCTTTGATCGACGGGCATCGGGAGCGAGAACGAGCGAGATCTACGCTAAACAGAGCGAGTCGAAAGAATAAACGGAAGGTAGCGAAGAAAAGGGAAAAAATGCAAAAAATAAAAGAGGGAAAATAGTAGTAGGAGAGAACGAACCAGGCATAGAGCCGGTGCTCTGTACAGCGGGAGCCTGGTATTTTGGCAAACTACCGCCGACAGCGCTCCCAGTTTGAAAATCAATGCCACCCTCCGCCTCCGAACCGGCGATATGGTGTAACGAGCGCACACAGGCCCGTGAAATAACGTAGGAAAAGAAAGGTGGCACCGAGGGGTGGGCGCGCGAACAGCGAGAAAGAAAGGGGTGAGAGAGAAAGAGAGGAAGAAAGAAGAGGGTGGTTGTGTGTGGCACGCGCTGTATATATCGGAGACGGGGTACTCGAACGAGAACGTGCACCAATGGCGGGAGGCTGGGTCAGGAGGGACGAGAGAGAAGAAGGAAAGGGTGGTAGGTCGTTGAACATAAAAGTGGGCACAGAGCGAGTCACGTGTAGCACAGCGAGCGCATTGAGACGGATCGACAGGAAAACCGTGGCCGGTGTTAGAGCTGGCAGTGGTGTAACAGAAGCGGAGTTGTTGGCTGCTGTTGGTGCACCAGCAGCCTCGAAGAGCATAGGTGGTGCACGAAGCCAAGCTAAGCCAGCAGCCGGTTGGCTGGCTGACTGGTTGGTTGACTGACTGGCTGGCTTACTTGCTTGCTTGCTTGCTTGCTTGCTTGCTTGCTTACTTGCTTACTTGCTTGTGCTTGCCGTTAACTTCTCTCTTTCTCACATTCCCTCTTCTCTGTATACTATACATCCTCCTCTCCCTCCTCTCAATGGTAGATGCGTAGCTGCATTTCGCTCTCGCTCTTTCCCTAGCGATACTCACGAGTCCCCCTCCGGGTTGCGCCACCAGTAATTGCTTCCTTTGAGTAGCTCCGGAGGTGTAATTTAGTCCCCGACCAACAACCTTAACTAATTAACACACCGAGTAGCGAGCGAGTAAGTGAGCGAACGAGTGACGGAGAACGAGCCGCGACGGCTTGACTGACGGACTGGCTGGTTGACTGGCGGCCTGGCTGCCTGACTGATTCCTTCTTCTTCGTCTTCTTCTTCTTCTCCTTGTTCTTCCCTCAGTTTCTCTACCTTACTTACTACCTCTTTCTTTCTTCCTTTCTATTTTTTTTTTTTTTTTTTTATTCATCGACGGGTTCCCCCATCTTTTCCTCTCCTTTCATTCTTCCTTCGTCTTCTCTTTCGTACTCGTACACTTCTGGATACCAGAAGAGGAACACATGCTTTCCCGATGATCGAACTCAGACGAGAGAGGAGAACGCCGCGGGGCGTGTTCCTGCCGCTTCGCCTCGACAAGGGGCGCCTTCGACTTCTCGCTACTCACCACCTTTTCCATAAGTGCGGCTCGTGACCTCGCGTGTCGCGTAACCGCGCCACTCGAGGCTAATCAGTCGTTGGTCGGGCTCCGATCGAACCGGCCGCACCACCGACGCTGTGTTCGCGGCTCACGATAATTACGGGTGTTCTGCGTGTTGCTACACACCGTCGTCGTCGGCCTTTTCATCGCGACTCCTTTCAGAACGAGCCAGCTTCACGGGAAGGGGGCTTGTTTTTCTCTTCTCTTTCTTTCGTCCCTTCGTTTCGTTCTTCTCCTCGACTTCGACTTCGGATTCGCTTCACAGCCCACGGCGCATTTCACCGCCGGAGAATCCGCTGAAATTTTACTTGTCCAGCTTGTTGGATATCTTGTTTGATCAATGAAGGATGAGGTTAGGGTGGCTGGGCAAGGGAAGATTTTAATACAATCGGGGCTAAGTAAGTTTATATTTAGGAGTCTTATCGGGAATTCTTCAGTTTATTAATTGTAAGAATATCGTAGATACATTGCAAGTTACAGGAAATGTTTCGTAGAAAGTGATCTCAACCATTTTGACTAGGAAACTACCACAAGTGGGGAAATTAAAACCGTTCGAAAACGTCACGATTTTCGTAAGACTATGAAATATGTATTAGGTTGTCCGGAAAGTTCCTTTCGTTTTATAAGGGAATAATAGACTCACAATGCTTTTTGTTTTATATTAGTATATTGAATTATGCACGAACATAATAAAGAACGAAATGGATCATACCTAATTCAATGAAATAATATAAAACATAAATTGTTGTTCATCTATTATCACCTTATGAAGCGAAAGAAACTTTTCGGACAATCTAATATGTCTCCTCTGTAATAAATTTCGATCTTCCTCTTTGCAAGCAATCCTATCATTATAATCATCGAAAGCTTCTCCGAAATGGAAGCCCATCTACTTACCCCATCCGCTTAAAAGTCCTTAGAATATCTCGAAACAAGCAATGCCATAAAGAAACGCATTCGAATCCGCCACTGTGTCTCATTTTCCTCCACACCCCATCCGCCAATCCGGATCAGTTCCCCGAATCCGTAACCCTTAACGATGTTCTGGGTGCACCTGTCGTCCAGTGTGGGCTCAGCCTAAGTATCCTCTTCCTCTCGCCCTTACCTTTACCCAGCAGAGAGCACGCCAAATTCTCCAAGCCGACTGGCATCATGTAAACCCCATCACCCAGACTGCAGTCTCCGAACCAGTGAACCGCAACTTCATACAACGAACAGAGAAAAAGCCGGAGGAAAAGAGAGAGGGAGAAAGAAGTACGGAGACCTCTGAAACCGCAATGGTGGTGGGAACACTCGAGGTGTGCAACGATGCTCGTATTTAACACCTGATTAAAGTCGGAGAGAGGGGTAGCGTTGGCGTGACCAAAGCGATCGTTGCGAGATGAGCCTGCCCCCTTCTCGTTCCGTCTTTGCTCGCTTCCCTCCTTTCACCTGCCCTCCACCAAACCACTTCACCGGTTCCTCTTCACGGTTTGAGGACATAAGGTGGTCCAGTCGGTTCATCGTCTACGTTCGTGTATATTCACCTCGTGCTCGTTTGTACGCGAATCTCACTCAGGTTTGGAGACTGGGTGGTGGGGATGGCTGGGCCTTAGGGTGGGGATGGGGCCTCGAGCGACAGCGTAATCACCCAGACGAACTACCACCACGCCATAGCGGGCCATGGTGTGGCCTCGCTGCCAGTGGCGTAGCCGGAACGAAACGGGCGTGTGTGTCACCCGAAAATTGCGGCCCGCTACGTAGCCGGACGATTTACGACGGGGCCCTGGGTTTTTCGTGGAGATACACAGACGCAGGAGACGCGCGCGTGATTCAAATGTAAATCGCGCGTCGATCGGGACGCGGGATACTCGAGGCCTCTGTGCGACGTCGGCGCCACGTGGATCGTGTTTCGACCGACGCCTCCTGCAAGAGTTATCGTCCCCCGACAGTTTCTCGCATTCCTTTTATTTCCATCGTTTTTTCCACGGTGTGGGTGAAAGGTCTTTCGGTGAATAGTCGGTTTTGCTGGAAGGGATTGGATCGGCGAGTAGAATCCTGATTTTGACGAAGAGAAGTAGTGGGGCGGAATTTCAGTTTTGTCTAACTCGGTACTGGATTCGAATGAATATCTCGGCAACAATTTGCAAAATGAATCGGGGAAGGTGGTACGAATTTTCTTGATGTTATATCATATTAAACGTTCGTGGTATTGGTTTTTTCAAAATTCTGCTACGATTCAGAAATTTGTGGCTTTCGTGGTTGAAAATTGTTCTTAATTTTACTATGAGAATATCAGTTTGATCTCTACGTTGTTCGATTACTCATTAAACGGATTATGTTTTTTAACGATCTTCAAATTACGTATTCGTTAAGAAATTCGTAGCTATATACGTATTTATCTTTGAATATGACGGAATTTCTAAATTAAGCTTTGCTGTACTCATCGTACGCCTACGATGATTTTCGATCATCGAACTCGAAAGATCGCGAACGCTTCTGCGAAGACGATGCGTCGTTAACGAAGGCGGTCTCGAGTCGCTGACGGGGGCGTGCTCGCGCGTGAAAAATTGCCGCCTGAAAGCAGAAACGGATTCCCGCGTTTGACGAGGCTCGGAAGGACACGCGTGTTCTTTACTTGCTCGCCACGCTCTCTCTCTCTCTCTCTCTTTCTCCCCCCCCCCCCCTCTCCTTCCATGTGTCCTTGTATTTCACGCGTTTTCCCCCACAACGCTTTTCTCGCGGCCCGGAAATTAACGAGGGAATATTTCATTTTCAAAGGATCAGCGCCTGAGGAGCGCGTCTCGCTGCAGGAGGGCAAAAGAAACACGCTGACAGGGAGAAAGGGCTGTTGAGAAAAAGAGATTCGAGCGAACGAGCGGTTTGCCACTTTATTCGCGACAAGCTCCCTCTCCTCCCCCGTTTTTTCTCTGTCTCTCTCTCTCTCTCTCTCTCTCTCTCTCTCTCTCTCCTAGCTGTCTCATCTCATCTCGTCTCCGTTTTGTAATCATGAATTTTGTCGACGACGTCATTAACGTGGATTAACGGCCGCGTTAAGAGAAGACTCGCTCCGCCTTCCGCGGGGGACGGCTCATCGTAATCGTCGTTTGCCAAGATAATCCACAAGGGTTGCTCCTCCAAGTGTCTCGAACCTCTTTCTTCGAACCTGATAATGGAACGAATGCTTAAAGTTTATGGTGTTTCGAAATTCTTCTATCCAGAGAATTCGAGGATTCGAGGAATTGTTTCATACTAATGAAAATCGGGCTAATATACGGTATGTGTATTGGATGATGAAGCTAGCTGCGACGTTGTCTTCAAAAAGCCTATAATATGTATGCACAACGTGGGAGCTGCTACGTTATATTAAAAAGCAGCAACCGTATATTTATTGTGAACGTAAAGTTAGATAAATGTGTTCTACATATATATACATTCGTGTGGTGATGCTGATTTTTTTCAAAATTCTGCCACGATTTAGAAATACGAGGATGTCATCGTCGAATATTAAAAATAAAGCCGATGAATTTCTTTGATGGCATCGTATTAGTCTGTAATTAGCATGTCGACAATTTCGAACGTACTGTGCGAGCAGTAAATAAAGAGATCAAAGTACAAAAGGGATATACTTAAGAAGGAAAATGATGAAATTTCTAGCGTCGTTAGAAACTCAAATTCCGAAACATCAACCTCCATCCCTATGACTTCACGTGATCGCGATTAATCGCCGCAACCCCATAACTCTTCTGCAAACGAACCCGCCACCATCAGCGGGTATATCTTAGGGATCGGTGCACCGCGGGGCCGATGATTTACGATGCATATCGCGCGGCAACGAGGAAGCGGTTTAAACGGTCTCTCGTGGATCGCGGCGGCATTGTTTCCCGTGGCTGATCCACGATCGATTACGTTGGATGCACGAGGAGCTTCGGTGGCCTCTACGTTCTCGCGGTAGACCTTGTCCAGGGACAATAACACCGAGGTCGTCGACGAGTCGAGAAAAACGAGTATAGAGGGGAACGATCTACACATCGAGTTCCTCTTGATCTCCATTTCGAGGCGCGGCACCCAAAGATTCTCGGCGAACGCGTGACGTGTGGGCCTCGATTTTCTTTTCTCTCTCTCTCTCTCTTTCTCTTTCTCTGTGTATACAGGGTGCTTCAGATAGCTGATGTCAAACTCGAAGAGTACGTAGCGCTCACGAAAACAAACGAAAATGTCTAAGCGAAGAATTGTCATGCAGATTGCGATATTCATAGAAATATTTAAACAGATGAAAATATAATATTCTTCGCTTAGGTCTCGCAATCTTTACATGCACTCGCAAAACCACGAATTTGTATAAATATTCGCAGTCTGTGTATGTAATGTTCCTGATAATATCTCACTGATAAAAACGTCTTACGACTACGAAACTAATGATTGGACTACGGAGTTTTATTCATTTCCACATTTTTATGGTAGTAGCTAATAAACTGGAATTTATATAGAATTTCCTCCCACTTACTGAATACCGCGCATTATACTGTTTGCCTTACTTTAGGTATTTTATGTAGTCTTGCGTATTATGCGCATTCTGTGCGTTTTTCACGCTTTTATATTTCCCAGGAATGCACAAATATCCTCAGTCTACTAACGATATCTCGATCCATGTTTATTGAGAGCTTTCCGGTGTTCTGCAACACCAGGTTTCTGAAACATCTTGTATTTCACGGCCGGCTATTCTACGCGCCAGGATCATCGTCCACGTCGAAACAATGCTTCGCGTGGGATCTCGTTGGCCGTAGATCATCACGACCGTGCCACTTAATACTTCTCATCTGTCTTCGCGCCGGACCGGCAACGATCCGCACGTTTCTTTTACGCAACGTCGCCTTCGCTCTTTGACCTTTCCTCGTAATTAAGGATCGGTCTCGCGCTCGTTAAAGATACGGACCCGGCCGGAACGAGATACAGTATCGGTAACCTAGTTCGCGATATTTCTGTGGTTTCAGGAGAAGCGTGTTTATCGAAGCGTTTCAAATTTGATCGCTCTTACGTGCTCATTCTGCGTGAGACTATTCAGATTTGATAGTTTTTTCAAAAGCTGCAATTGGTGCAAATGTCTTCTTCTATCATTGGAGCAATGAAATTTCAGGTATTTCACGGTTTATTGTAGGATACTAATTTCATTTTAACTGATTTACTCGTCGCGATAGCGTTGAGCATCGGTCTCGTTCGCGACCTTGTGTCGAAAGCTGACAGGATGGTCAGCAGTGGCGCTCGCAAACTGCGACAGATGTTGCTCGAAAAGATTGCGAGGGGGTAGGTAATGGGATCCATGCGCCAGCTAGAAAGCGAACGCTCGTTTTCTGTCTGCTCCGTGGATTCGGCTTTGTTCCTCGTGAATCGATAGATTTTGCCGAGATATTAACGAAAGGAGAACATGTTCTTTTGTTTTCTTCGAAACACAGCAGAAAGATCAAGTCGCAATATCGTTGAAACTTGTGTACAAATCGAGAAAGTATCAAATATCATCCACCGCAGTCCTATAATTTTTATATCTCAGTATCGCTTCTGTTTCAAGAAACGAGCATTTTGACAAAAACTTTAGCATATTATTGAGACAGAAGTCTCGCACATTGAGAAAAATTCCACCATATTTTTCTAAAACTTAAGAAATTTTTCAAGAATAAGGAAACGCGATCGATACGGTAATACCATAGAAGACGTAGCCAGGCTCGATAAACATTTTCAATATGCACCGCAATATTTGAACATTTCTCGATCTTCTCAAACACCATATTCTCCTACTTTCAATCATCGACATTCGACGGTAAAGTCTCTATCCCTTCCCTCTCGATCTAGACAAGCAGTCCATCAGCGGGTTAAAAAGTCTCTCCATCGAGGTGTCAATCATCGATTATCAGGAATTACGGGGCCGGAGAGTGGTGGGCGTAATTAATATTTCTTTTCTTCTTTTTTCTTTCGCCCGCTGTCGGCCGTCCGTCAAGGTCCCTCGACGCGTACGCCATTGAGACGGGCCCTGGTACACTCTTCCCCGGCCGCTTGTTCGCCGCATTAACAGGCATGACTTGAAAAATGTGGTTCCTAACACCGTCCCGTCCCGTCCGTCCGTCTCGGTGAAACGACCGACGAGATCGTATTATTAATGCGTCTTCTTGCCTCGTTTCGCTGATAGCCGAGCAAAGCAGAAAGAGAGACAGAAAAAGAGAAAGAGAGAGAGAGAGAGAAGAGTGCGGCTCTCGGGGGCGTCGCGGATGATAGGAACAAATTACGAAATCCAAAATTGGCGGGATTACGAGCGATCGTGCCGCGAGATAATCGCCCGAGACCCCCTCGTGGGCCACGATAATTGAATCGCGATTGAATTCACGGATTGAAAAAAAGGGGAGATGCTCGGTTCATCTTTTTTGTCAGATTCACTCGATGCGTGTGTATAGAGTGCAAAAAGTGGGATTTGAAAGAAGCGAGACTCAAATAGTAGAATTACCAGACTGACGAATAGAATGGTAACTTTTCATGAAACCTTTGTAGCTCTGTAATGTTGCATTTTTGGGTAGGAATTATTGTAAAATACACAGTAGTGGAAATTAAAAAAAAAAAAAAAAACAAGGAATGTAAAATAAAATGGTATGTAGGAATTTGTTGTTTTAAATATTAGGTTGTCCGAAAAGTTTCTTTCGTTTCGTAAGATGATAATAGATGAACAGCAATTTCTGTTTTATATTATTTTATTGAATTAGGTATGATCCATTTCTATTATTATGTTCGTGGATAATTCAATATGCTAGTATAAAACAAAAAACATTATGCGTCTATTATTTTCTTATAAAACGAAAGAAACTTTTCGGACAACCTAATACCTGGTCTTACGTTAATATCGTTATGCTTCGATTGAAATATTTGTGAAATTATTGGAACAATTCTATTCCAAGTTATACATTTTCATATCTTCGGCACAAACTTCTGTCGTTTAGTTTTAGTGTTAATCATTTCGAAAGTATACTAGGGAAATGAGTGTTCCTGCTTTACTGGAGCTTTTTACAGAAGCCTGCCTGGTTGATGGAGCATCTAGGTTCAAACTTTGGCTTCTTTGACGCAAGTTTCCCTAGCCTTGAACTTGCGCGTTTAAACAGCGATCCTTAACTTCCGGGCGAAGTTCTGCCAGCCTTGAACTGCCGGTTTTAACCTGCCCTTCTCGCCTCTTTATCATCGCCAGCTTCATATCTCTTGCTAAAACAAACTACACTCGATGAGCACGCTTCAAACATATATTTACATATATATCTAAGAAAATATTTTTCGATCTAACTCCTCGTAAATTTTGAGGGATCTTCGATAGTCCTCGTGGGCAGATGATCACGATATCTTTGCATTAATCATTAAATCGAGATGTCTATATCTTTAATAGGTATTATTGACAGTTCCACGTATCATTTCCAGTATAAATTATACACACAAGGGAGATCAGTTAAATAATAAATAATCAATTGTTTGTACGTATCCAATCTGCCGATAAAAATTTCAGAAATTAATATTAGGACTTGACATTCTACACTATGTCGTAGAATAGTCGTACATTATATTCAACTCTCTATCAAATTGATTCACAAATAATTCTTGTTAGATGCGGTTTGAATTCTAAAATTCTTTCAATTACGTAAACTCAAACTATTTATGAAAGTTTAAAATTGTCGATCTCCGCATGTTGCTACGTTAAGCCATCATCAATTAGCCTTGAAAGATTTTCCTGGACGAGCAACCCATACGACGCGTTCAGTAACCGCGTAAAAGGTCAAAAAGGAAGGAGGAAGCTTCCCCGTGATAAAGAACAGTGCGTAACACCGTTAACCCTGGTACTCCTGGTTGCAACCCCCATTGAGGTAGTCCCCGAGCGGGCGGCACACTTCGAAGAAGGCATTGTTCCCTGACCTGCCCTTGCCCTCGAGCCGGTGCGCGGCTTGTGTGCTTCGTGAATTTCTTATCGCGCCCCTATTGTCCCCGGCTAAAAGCCTACTACCGCGTAACAGGAAAAGGAACTGCAAGAAGAAGAAGAAGAAACTCGCATCCTCTATCGAACCAAAGATCGCGCGATCTTGTGTGGCTCCACAATTTGCGTGGACGCAAAGAGGGTGGAATTGAAATAAAAATAAAAGGACAAGTCTGTCTTTTGCCATTTATTATGGAACGATCGTTCTCTGGAAGGAAACGCGACGATTTGACGAGGGGGCGGAAAAGCACATGACTTTTCAACGGCGAGAAAAGTTTCCCTTGATCGGTTCGCCTGAATAATGGATGCCGAATCGAAGCAACTTGCATTCTCCGCCGCTGCGCCTTTAAACATTCAACCCCTCTTACGGCTTCGAACATTCATTGCCTTCTTTCCTGACGTTCTATCCATTATCGAGTACTGTTTCTCTTCTTTTCTTTCTGTTGTTTTTCTTCTCCGTGTTTTTAAATCCTGAAAATTCGAGATCGAGAGAATCATCCGATTCGTAGCGCGACTCTTCCTGTTTCTAGGCTTGGCAAATCGCTCGAAGCGGTCGCTTTAGACGGATTTCCCGCGGACCACAGCCGTGCACAACCTTCGCCCGTGAATTATTCAGCGGGCAATTTGGCTCGCTGAAGGAGAACCCCTATCGCCACCCTGTACGACGTCAGCCGGTTCAACCCGGGCTCTCCGTGTTTTCGTTGGCACCCCTGCCGCTTCCGGCAAGCCTGCTGTAAATAAAGATAACAATTGACGCATAAAGGAAGCGGTCTTCACGAGCCTCGAGATCGTGCACGATGTGTGGACGGGCTTCAGGAAATTTGTTTATACGTTGAATATGAGAAGGGTGGAAGAGGGTGTGGTAGTTGGAGGGTCAGTGCGATATTTGGGTCTTTTCTAGCGAAGCAGAGCGTGGAAAATGTTGGGAATTCTGAAGCTTCGGTAGAATCATCGTCGAAATATTTTGAAAATTTGAATTTTGCAAATGGGGCTTCAAAATACGTACGAATTTCTTCTTTATCTGATTACGTTTCTACATATTCCCTACGATTACTCGTCTACATATTCTCAGCAACTACTAGTCTACATTTACGCGCATAACCACTTGTAAACTGCGCATGTTCATGCACCCATGAAACATTGACATATGCAAAAATATCCAATGTACGCGTTATACCAAGATAGTAGTAGCGAAAGTGCAAAATATCCAAACCAAATGACCCATTCCAATAATCGAACGACGAAACAAGTCTCCGGGATCCCCCTAACTGCTACCATTTTACTTGTATTCGCGAAACTGCAAATTCGCTGAAAACTCCGCAATCCAGCCACGAGAAATCACAGGACTAATCCTCGGCAAATCCGAAGCCGTAAGAAACCTTCCAAGCCACCCCGAAAACGAAGTATTCCAGCTAACTCACTTTTCCGCCGTATGGAACATATTTCTCAGGGTACGGTTGTTCCTTCGACGCGGTGAAATCCCGGCGCAGCAACGATGATTGATTGTGGGTGGTGGATTACCCGAGGGATTCCACGCCGCAGGTGGAGAATAGGTTTCGTCGTCTTTTATTCCCGCACGTCTACGTTGCTCGATGTTTGCACGCGTATTCCTCTACGTGTGCATAGACTTGCGTGCGTGTGTACTACGATGGCCGTGTTGGTTCCGTGGAGGTTAGTACGTGCGACACATCCTCGATGTGGCATGTAATCCGGGCCAGGAACATTAATGTTGCATCGAGCGCAGGGGACGACTTTGTGCGGTGGACAACGCGACAACTAAACAGGCATTATCCTTGGCCCATGTGCACTTGGCTTGCCCGAATCTGGCCGCGCCTCCCTAAAAGCTGACCGCCACCCCTTGCAACTCCGTCGACTTTCGTACGTCACGAGCCACCGTGATTTCTTTGATTTCTGATCTACCCTCTTGCTGCACGACGCTTGACGTCTTTTTTCGTGGGGTAGGTTTATTTCTGTAAGAGTGCAGATTCATGGGGTCGTTTTAGGTTTATGTATTATATGGTTATGTTATATTATATTACGTATTATATTATGCGTTATTGGTTTTTAACATTATCAGCAATGTTCGTCAGTGGATTCCTTTTTGCTGCTTAGTTGAACTTTCTCTTTTTTTTTATTTTACGACATTTCTTGTTTTATGGAAATTATGATTTTTTTCCTTTAAAATCTTACTTAGGTAAGTGAGGAATATTATGGATATTTATACCCATATACATATTTATACAAATTTACATATATTTGATTCTATAGTAATTTCTGTTAATGAAGGTTTCCACGAGGATAATTATGATCCTCTTTTTCTTTTGTTTTTCGGCTATATAAGAAGTGCTGTTGTTTCTAGCGATTAAGGATTTTTAATAGCGACAATAAATTTCAATTAATTTGAAGGAAATTTGTAATTGTTTTATACCGTGGAAAGTGGTCAATGATATAATATTGCTGGTATACTTAATAATACTACATTTAATAATATAATTCATTCATACTAACCTTAATTCCGTCAGAAAGTAAGGGTAACAAGTAATTTGAATAACATGTTATTATTAAAAGTGATTCATAACGAGCTTTACTCGTTCCTACTTCAATTTCTACATCCGCGCTCAAAATTTCGCCGAAAATTATACTCCACGCACCAATCATGATAAATACAATCCCACTGCTTCTGCGTGCCTCTTTTTTCTTTTTTTTTTTCCTTTTTTTTTTTTATCAAGCTTAACCGAGCAACCAGCGATCAGGTAGCAGCTTCTTCAATTACACGCTTCTGACGCGACGAGCAATTACCAGTTTTGCCGGAGCCGGCGGGCCTCGAACAGTTTAACATGAAAGATCAGTAAATTGCCGCTCTCCCGAGAATCTCGATGCTAATTAATCGAAATCCTTTCTGATTCTCACTCAATTATCACTATTTCACTTTTTTTCGTTTTTTTTTCATCGAAAAATATCAGCGTGCGTGTGTTACTGTCTAGACAAATTAAGCAAGAACGAGCAGTTAATTCTCTATTAACGTAGATCCCAAATCCTTTTAGTTATTTTTAGTTAATGGATGACTGGTTAGAAGGTTAAAAAGAATTGATATCTAGATGGTTTCTCGTATCGTTAGTCGACGTGTTCGTCGTCGAACGAGACACGACGTTAATCGTATCCTAACGCGAACCGCGGCTTGTTTCGTCGGTAATTAAACGACGCGCATGCTTTGACATTAATTATGTAACTTGGAAATTGAATCCGACCGCAAACCCGGCCGCGCGTTTTGTTAATGCCAGTTACAAAGTAACCGGCCGTAAAATTATTCCGCGACGCCAGTTGGTTGCGTGGTGCCGTTTGAAATTCGACCGCGAAATTAATCGTCGAAAGCGAGGATTTTTCAGTTGTCAGCGATCGTCGCGTTGTCTCTGTGAGGTATGTCGATACGGTTACCAGTTATTCGATGGAATTTTCGCTGGTTCTAACAAAACGATGCTCCTATCGAAGAAATGAAAATGTTATTGCCGTCAGCGACATTTTAATACCTAGTATCGAGAAAGTGAGTTTACGAGGGTTTTATTATTGTAGACGGTAAATATAATGGGAAAAGAAGAAGCTATTGAATATATGGGAATTTATAATTACGAAGGTATAGGGACGAGTTTCAATTCAGAGACGAGGAAAGCGCGGCAAAAGAGGAAAGCCGAGAGAATAAGAAAGGCAAGGGCAGAGTGGAGGCGGAGGAGACGAAAGAGAAAACAAAGGATTAAATAAGAGGAGTAAGAAAATTAAAAGAAAGGATAAGGAAGATTGCATAAAATATTAATCGTGTACCTATGTAATGAAATTAAAAAATTAATAAAAGCTAGAGTTGATCAGCTTGACTTCTGAAAGGCTGCAGTTGACGTAGCTTCGTAAAATCCACTTTGTATTTATCATCTATTTTCAAGAAGCTTGTATCTTCGAATCTATCGAATTGTTCCTTGAACTATTTTCAACCATTAAACCACTGAACTTCTATTCAACCAGTAAATAACATCAAAACAAAAAAATCAACAAAAATGGTCTTATCATATTCTTCCTGCGCGATCTTCAAGTATAAAAACACACCGATTCTGATTTGATATTAGGTTGTCCGAAAAGTTGCTTTCGTTTTATAAGGAAATAATAGACGCACAATGTTTTTTGTTTTATATTAGTTTATTGAATTATTCACGAACGTAATAATAGAAATATAACGAAATGAATCATACGTAATTCAATAAAATAATATGAAACAGAAATTGTTATTCATCTATTATCATCTTATGAAACGAAAGAAACTTTTCGGGCAACCTAATATATTGGGTTGGCAACTAAGTGATTGCGGATTTCATCATTACTACCTAACAATAAAATCCGCAATCACTTAGTTGCCAATCCAATAGTAGTACATATATGTACTTCGAACCAGCTTACACAACTTTGAAGCGTCGTTGTTTCTGCATCTCACACGGCCTCGTAAACGCGTACGTACCTATTCCACGGTGGGTGTGGACAACGTTTTACGGGAGTACGTCCTCCTCTCTTCACGCAGAGCGAGATAAGGGCGCAAGAGGGAAAATTACATATCGAGAACTCCCTGGCTTCGTTCCCGCCCTCGACTTGCCTTTCCCACCCCTTTGCCACGCGTCCCCTGTCCACCACGTTGGCCCTGGCGTGTGTCCTCCAAACGGAATACTCGATCGCGATTAAACATACATAGGCACACCTTCGTCGTTCACCTTTAATTCCGCGCGCGACTCTGTCTTTTGCTCGGACTTGCCATCCACGACGAGCCATTTCTTTTCCCTCTCTGCTGTTCGACGACGAGACCGTTCTTCACGGTTCTTACCTTCGACGCGTTTCCATATGTCGTGCACGATTCCTGCCGTATAATCTCTCGCCGCGTTAGGAACCACCCTTTTTATTGCGCGACCCCTTGATCCACCTAGCGAACATTATTTGATCGGCGACGTTCCAAATCGATTTTTAATCCTAACACGAAGGTTCTTCGTCTCCAGGTCTCGGATTCAGTGACACCAGGTGCTGTCATTTCTTTCGGAGCGATCGGAGAGGCGGTTCGATCGATAGCGAAGGTCAAAAGTCACAGAGTTGTGCCTTTTCTTCTCTTCTTTTCCTTTTTTTGCTCCGTTGGAATAGTATTATTCGTTTGGGAAGAATAATGCTGTTCTTTCAGGTTCCAGAGATATTTGAGATTTAGAGATATACGTAATATTTAGGTACAGACCTACAGTGGCTACGAAAAGTAATTGCAAACACGTTGATTGTACAAATAACCCTGAATAACATGGAACGATACTAGATATTCGTTAAAATACTCTAAGAGTTTACGTATTCTTATATCACGCGTAATAAATGTCCGTTATATCGCAACCGAGATACTTCCGTTTCCTCTTAACAAAGGTGTTACTTCTATGAAGTCGTTAGAAAAATTTCTTTTCTTTTATAAGGAAATAATGGATGCACATTTTTCGTTTTATATTATTTTATCGAATTACGTATGATCGATTTTGTTCTATCAAAATAAAGATCACAACGTTTGACAGATTAGATTTCATGTTTTGTATAAAGATGCATCGTTGTAAAAGACGTAGTCTGTAAAAGAAAGACACTTTTCGGACAACCTAATACTTCTGCTTCCTCTTAACAAAGGTGTTACTTCTACCATTAACCGTTACACACATTTGGCCACGCGTCTCAGCTTAAAAACTCTTCTATAGTTTACATATAAAATTACACGTCAAGAGCTTGAAACTTCTCCGTATTACCATCTCCAATACTGAAACTTCAATAATCAACCCTAAACGAACATGCTCCGCTCACCTTCTAAAGAACTCCAATATCTCAACAACAACATGCACGTACCTCCCGGAAGAAGTCACTGAACACTCGAACGTGTAAGGGAAAATTGCACTGCGCTTTAAGGAAAATTGACTGGAACGTGTTCGAGCGGTGCACCATACGGAGGGGTTGGAACGCGACAAAGACAGAAATAGAAAGGACACGAGGAGAAGGTAAAACAGGGACCGAGGGATGTTCCGCTGTAGAAGAGGGATGAAGCGGATGAGCGTGCGTAGCAGCGCGCTAGTGCACAAACGGAATTTTTGATGGGGAACGATCCGTTATTCACGGATCTCTCCGAGGCCATTGTATACGATCGCCTCGGTGTCGGGGGTCTCTCTTGGCCGTCGAAGCAAACTGTCCTTTGGGGTTGATCGATGCTGCCTCCGGTGTGTCGAGCGTGAACAGAAAGAAAAAAGAGAGAGGAAGGAAAAAATCGCTCGAGGAGAACAGCAAGCTCGGTAGTAGACGAGGTAGGAGAGAGTTTGATAATAGCGCGAGATATCGAACATCGATCTCTCTCTCTCTCTCTTTCTCTCTTTCTCTCTGTTTTTCTGGGGGTGGGTTCGTTTAGGAATTCGGCCCTCGGTGTTTCGCGTCCGCTTTGTGTCCGCCTTTTGCACTGGCTCGTTACGTTACCGTAACCGGTCGACGTCATTCTTTTCTGACACCGTTGGAACTCGATCTTTCCACAGTTTAGTCTGTCAGAGGCGCGACAACGAGGCGTCGGGTTTGTCAGAGACTCCGGCCTCGTCCAAGTGAGTTTTGACGCTATCAACGTGTCAGCAGGATGGCTCGTGGGCTGCAGCTGGGTTACATGGATATTGTTTGCGATTGTTTGCGGTGCAAGTTCTCCGACGTTCTAATGATCTTTTCATGTTGCTGATCGATCGTTCGTTTACGGTTGGTCGATATAACGAGGATTGCCAGATCGTTAGTATTAAGTACACGATAATGTTTCTCATAAGTTTCTTCGTCCTAGTACCACAAAGTGGAATTGATGCTTAACTGTTTAGAAATTGAACGATGGTATCTTCATGGATCCAGTCAGCTGAACAAGTGCGTAAACATTCGCAGTTCGAGCATGATTATCTGTTTTCGAACAATTATTAGAATCCGTAGATCCTATCATCGTTAAACCGAATTTATCATTATGAAAACGAAGCAAGTGTTAGAATCCCCGAAGTCTTCGAAATATGGAAATTTAATACTTTCCCTTTACGATTATGACAATAGCTATATTATTCTATATTCACATCGCTAATCAGGTACGATATTCGTTCTAATATTAGGTTAAAAGTCGCATAAAAGCAGAGAAGACTAACACCAGCCTGCCCTACAATCAGCCAAACACTCTCAACTTTCCAACCCCATTTCCAACAACGTTCCTCCCTGCCTAGCACTTGGGCATGAAAACCTCCTCAAGCTAAATCCGACCAAGTCAAAGTCTCATGTAATCAATATTTTATGCCATGCATTATCAAACCATTTCGGCGAGAGTCGAAATCCTCAACGGCATGCAAACGACGAATTTTCGCTACCTACGCTCTTCTTAAAACAAAAACGGACAAAAGAAACAGTTACAAAGATCATGGTGATTTACGACACGGTTATCGACTTCCTCGATCGCCACTCGAACCACTGCAAACGTTTACCGACGAAGAGAAGCTTTGGAAAGAAACGAGAAAGAGAAAGCATCGGAGAAGAAGAAGAAGAAGAAGAAGAAGAAGAAGGGCTCGAGGTCGAGGCGAGAGGCAAGCTTTTCTGGAAATCGTCGAGGCGTTCTACGTGGAATTCGTATAAGGTCGTGAAAGAAGCAGAGCCAGGGAAATACAGTCGGTCTCCTCGCGCGCTGACACGCGGAGGAATGGCTGGGAGCGGCGTTCTTGGAATATTAATAACGATCGGCCGCGCGTGTCCACGCGTACTCGCGCGTACGCTCGAGGATCGTCCTCCATTCGGATCCAACGAATAGAGTTATTTCAGTCAGAAGGATATTTCAGCCGAGCTGGGTGATTTGTCTCGTAATTTGTCAATTTCCTTGATGAGCAATTTTTAAACGATCTACGTACGTCTGAAAACAGACTGTTTAGTTGGTTATTAGTGGCGTGATAAATAGCGAAATATATCGTGCGCTTACATCGACCACTTGACGGCTGTAATTGTCTACTGGAAGTTTATACCAATAGCGTCAATATTCTCGGTTGCAATTACGATAATTTAGTAGCGTGTATTATTCTATTTCTGGAAGTTATTTTATCCTGCATTTCATTTATTTTTGTATCAGGCCGACAACTAAGTGATTGCGGATTTTGTCGATACCATCTAATGACAAAATCCGCAATCACTTACTTGCCAACCCAATATATCTCCTCGCTCACTCGGATAGTTCTATCATATTCGACACTCTTTCTCGTTTTTTTATATTCTCTGTTGCTCGATCCAAAGTACGCGATGTTTTCTCACTCTTTCGTTGTTATTTTAAAGACCAACGATGTGTCATACCGCGCGAGTTTGCTTACTGCGTGAAATATTCGAGATTGTATTTAAAGAAGGAACTTGGCGATAACACAAATAGCCCTGCGTATATACCTTAGCGTATCGTAATTGTGGCTGCATAATTATTTGCACGGATGCCGCTATTTTTGCGCCATTATAGGACGTAGGAAGGGGAAGGAGAGGGTATAAAACGAGGCAGAAAGGGGTGGCGCGTGTTGCGAAAACTTTTGTGCAACCCCTCTCTGTAGAGAGTAGAGGGAGAGAGAAAGGGATGACGAGTTGCGCTTGGTCAGTGCTCGGAGCGATATTTATATTCGCGGCTTTTCGAGTTTTTCGCCCGGTATCGGGTTTATTTTATGCCGGATTAATCCCAACCCGGCGACGATAATTCGCCACGGTGTTCCATAATGCAATTACGCTGTCCGTATAAATTCATTTAATTCTGTTGACCGATGTGCGCAACCGTATGCGACTGCTGATATTATGACTGATATTAATTCTCGTTTCCTTTTTTCCCATAGGCTTCGTAATTTGCTTTTCGTATTTGAAAGTTTGAAGATGTTGGATTTTGGAAGCGGAACGAATTTCGTTTATAAAGTTGGCCGATTTTGGGATAGTAAATACGAACAGCAAGTAACATTTAAACAATTTTTCAGCAATCGAATAAGCAATACAAACGATTATCCCATAACACGTTGATCACCAATGATTACGGATTATACTGTGGCGTCGTGATTTCGTCGTTTCCAAAGGCAACCATCGCCGTGCTACCGCCAACAAAAGCCATCGTGTTAAGAGAAGAGAAAACTGAGTCTCACGTAACCACCACAGCACTTCGGTTCCGAAGTCAGCGTGTTAATCTGTCACGTTCAACGTTACTCGTAAGCAAATAATCGAGATTGTTCTTACGTTTGAGTGCATGATTTTATTCTTGACGAGATATCTATGTGTCTACTGCTAAAAATCCATGAAAGATAATTTTGCAAAGTCTGAAAGAATGATTGGAAAGACTCGAAGCTGGTGAAAGGGTTAATCGAGGCTCGCGGGGGCGTGTTACGTGCGAGCGGTTAAAAATAGTCAGAGGCCGATTACGCGCCGTTCCTGCCGGTTATTTATCGACGAGCATCGTTAATGCATCGCGCGGAATGCCCAGCGAGACGCGCGATCATCGATCGCATTAGCATGCGGCTCTCGAGCGGCTCGCGCGCGTCGATCCAAGAAACCCGAGTCCCGGGAAAAAGTCGAGCTTCTCCCGAAGGTGTGCGCGCGGCTTCGCATTCTCACGGCGCGATCCGGGCGCAGGAAGCGCGGATAGAAAGAAACGAGCGGATTATACGGGACCAGAACACCGACTTACCGGTTTTACGCGTTAATCTAGCTGGAAGCTGATCGAGCCAAGCTGTTTCTTGATTTCCGCTTTCGACGCTGAGAAATCGAGTCGGCGAATAGCGATAAGGAGTTGAAAATGAAGTCTTCTATAGAAAATCCACTGTTCGATTAAGTTCGTTCCTAGAACTCGGGTTTTCCCTGTTTCTTTACTTTTTCTTCTTTCCTCGTTTGTCGAATATTCCTGTTTACTTTATGGAAAGATGTGGATCTCGTTCGAGCGACAATTAATAGCTTCGTAGAATTGTACAAGTTATTTTGCGCGGAACTGAAAAGAGGAAGAGGAAGTTTAATTAGAGTTCAGGCTTAATCGTGAACTCGTAATTCACTCGCAACTTGGATAGAACAACGTAGAAGATATTCGCGAATCGTCGTTTCCTTCTTTTTATTTCGTCGTTCGTTAGTACGTCACGAACGTTTCAAATCGATCTTTCAGTTTTCCATCATCGGTCGTTACAATGAAAAATAATTTCGAATGGAATTATGCTTTTGTTTTCTGTATAAAAAATTACCGCTCACTTCCTCCAACTTCGTTATCATGCGAAATCGCAAAATTGCAATTTCTCGAGCAGAAAATTCAACGAAAGGGTGCAGTTTTCGCTCGTTAGTCGCGCGTGTAAGTCGACACGGAGTGCACGGTCTCGTTGACCGCCGTCAGCGGACCGTGAGCTCTCGGAGGAGGATAAAAACGGATGACCACCGCCGCGCCGTAGGGAGCGTCTCGCAATTAGACAACTAGTTTTGCCGCTCAGGTATACATCGTCGGCAATAAGCAACCGGTGTAAACAGGTGGAAATGCGCGAATCTCCTTCTTCTTTCGTCCATCGTTGCATCCTCGTTCAGGTTACCTTTTTGTTGTACGATCGGTCGAACGGTGGAGAATGTTGGTAATGCTATGTTTTTGGTGTAATGACAATTTGGAATGTACCAATTACCTTGCGGTGGATTGTGCTATTACGTTCGTGAACTTGTTGAATGATACGAAATGGAAAGCTGCACTATAGTAGAAAATAAAAATATTGTTATTTATGTACATCGTGTACAAGAACATTAATTATTTGATCGGTTTAGAATGTATTTTTAAACGAAAGAGTATTTTTTTATTGACAATAATAATATTCTATTACTGATGATCATGTTCCAATAGAGTTGAATAATTTGTTTTATGAAAATTGAAAAATGCAACGATGAGTTTCAACGAAGTTGATTCACCCTTCTTCCGTATAGCCCGCATTTGCACATATCACAAATACATGGAGTTCTACTAATTTATCTACCAATTTATAGTTATGCCAATTACTATTCTCTCGCTAAAGGAAAATTTTTCTCCAACCACCCAACAAGAAATTTCGTAACAAACTCTCTTCTCGGTGCTTTGCTTCAACGTGTCTCCTCATACGAAGCTCGACACAGTGTGCTTCTCCATGAAGCGTTGCGAATTACTTTCGCGACGAATCCTCTTCAATTAGCGCTACGAAACGGCTGCACACGCGTGCCATCCACACACACACACAAACTCGCGCGCGATGCACATGGCGGTTATACGTGGGTGCAAGGTTAGAGGTGACCGTGCGCTCCGCGACACGAGAAGCCTCATTATTTTCTAATGCACTTGTTAATTGACCAATCGCGGGAAGCTCGCCACCCACACCGAGCCATAGTCTCCTCTCTCTTTCTCTCTGATCGCCTCTTCCTAGTGTTAACCGGGGCCGGAACAATTTAATGATCGGCTCCCGTTTCGCCTCGATCCAGCGATTATTACGACGCCGTGCCTCGCGACGCCGCTTCTCAACCTACCTTCGACCTTCTTCCACATTTTTCTGGACATCAACTTATTCGTGATACGTACAGTCCTGTCCATAAGTCACCGGACACTTGCTTCCTCTCGGCAAAATGATCGTTACTGGTTTCATGGGAAACTCGAAGAATCGATCTAATGTGCTTCGAAAATAATTCATCGATCGGAATTTGTTGATCGTACAAGACCATTAAGACTATTATTTACTTATTATATATTATATATATATTAATTAAGAATATTTGGAAGAACTACAATTGTGATATGATAATAATGCTTCACGGTCTCCTACTCTGAATTCTACGAAAAGAAATTTAGATGAATTTCATAGGAAACCCGTTGTCGTTGTTTCACTCTTATTTATGTTCTAAAAATTCTAAAATTCTCTTAAGACTTGTATAAGCGTTGACACGTGGAAGGTTGTATTCTCCAAATAATTCTTAACCTGCAAAGCAAATAGAAGCACGATATAGGCTATTTCATACTACAAACTCATCCGTATCTCAATTTAATCGAACGTCCAGTGATTCGTGGATAAATAATAAAATCCAACTAAGACACTCAGATTTTAGCAGATGCAAGAATCATTACGCCAGAAGTGTGCGACTATCCATTCTCGTGACTTCTGGACGAGAGTGTACCGTAGAATAGGGGATGTTCACCTCTTTCGTCGCGTACACACGATCGAATGCACCGTATTCTGGTGAATCGAGAGTAGAAAAAGGAGAGACCCTCTTACCTGCGCATCATTTCGTTCGAATGGCCGGGAAGAGCGGAGCGGAACGAAAGGTTCCACGTTTTTTCCCTTCACGATTCGAGGATAAATCACCGCGATTACCAGGGAAACTGGGATTTTTCGGGGACTGCGTTCCAGAGTGGTTGCCCACTCTTTTTGCTCTGTTTTTTTGTGATTGTTGTGGGAATGTGTGGATGTGTATGCAGATATAGAAGGTTGTTTTCTAGTCAGGTGGTTCAGTTTGGAGTCTGTGAGGGCGGGATAGAAGATTTGGTTAATGGGAGGTGGGTCCTTGCTGGCTGGAAGAACGAAGCAGTTGGGGTGGCTTTAAAAGTGATCGATGAGCTTTGTAATGGGCGGAGATTGGCCTGTTTCAGGAACGATCTAGTCAAGTGGACGTTTAGGACGAAGTTCCCAAGTGTCTGATAATGTGACTGAAGATGTTCGTACAGTGACTGAATCTTCGTTACAGAGGAAAAACTTTCACGAGTACGTTCATATTCTTCGCGCCTGATCATACGCAACACCTATCAACGAGCTTCATATTTTCATGTTTCTTGCGAAGTCGTTTTAACATCTTCGTATTTCTATTAATTTATTAATCTCACGATAATACACCGTACAAAATCTACGACTGTACATCTCTCCAACACTGTACTGGGAACACTCTAACACTCCAATTATGAAAATGTACGAGAGACAAGTTTTAGACGAAGAAAATTCTAGATGAACAAGCATCCTAGGATTAAAATCTATTGACTATCTCAACAGTATATTGCTTTGCGATTGTTCTAATAATTATTTAAACAATCCTTACTCCATCACCGTTGCAACATCGTGACCAAAAAGTTGAAGCCAAAGTTAGTATTTAAATCAAACGTTGTTACAAATGCAATCGTGTGATGGCGATCAAATGGTTAAACGTTCGATCCTAATGATAATCCTTAACGCAATGGGTAAACGTAGAAAGATATGACAATTAATACTGTCAGTGCCGTGCTTGACGATCATAATTTCCCTACCAAGCAAACCCGCAAACTTGATCAAATTAAATGTAAAACTAACTCGTTCCCTCGACAAGTCACCATACCACCCCCCACAAAGGTCCCAAATGACCTTGTCGATGATTTCACGACCTGTCTCGCGCTTGCGTTCCATCGGATCATCCATCGATTCATAGAAAAGGGAGAGCGTGTGCGGTTGCAACGAAGGCACGGCATCGTTGCGGATGGACTTAAGTTAGCAGCACGACAGACAACGGATGGAATAATGACCCGCGTCCCCCAAATGACGCGAGATGCATATTTAATAGCTCACCTACCTACTCCACTGTCTTATTACCGCGTGTTTGTGCACGTGGCTCTTGAACGTGTGTGAGTGTGGCCGCGCGCGCACGGACTTAACGAAACGACGGAAGTAGAGGGAAGAAGACGAAGAGAAGACGGATAGAAGACCTTCCTCTCTCTCTCTCTCTCTCGCTGTTTCATCGTGGCTGGAGAGCACAGCACGACCCAGAAGAGGAAATAAAGCGGCCAATGACGCCGCTTGTCCTGGTGGATGCTGCTCGGCGCGTAACAGTAGAAACAGCTTCGGTCGCCGATTAGAAACAGGGAAAAATAGTGGTTGTTGAATGCCCTTGCCGAGTGGGTTAATTAGAGTGACGATTATTGGGATTTTTAATCATTGGGATATCGCGAAGATTTGTTGCATTTCCAAATTCCTCGAAACGTGGAAATTTAACAGCGCAAAAATACACGGAATGCGCGTAATACGCAGAGGCATACAGATATACAGGGTGGTTGGTAACTGGTGGTACAAGCGGAAAGGGGGTGATTCGATGCGAAAAAAGAAGTCGAAAATATAGAATAAAAATTTTTTTTTAATTTTTCCATCGAGACAACGATCTACAGTGAGATCCGTTATAACGAGACGTGATAAAGTGCACGCGTACCGAGCGAAAATCCAAAGTCGATTTTCTCGAAAACAAAGCCCCAAACGAAAAATTTTTATTCTATATTTTCGACTTCTTTTTTCGCGTAGAATCACCCCCTTTCCGCTTGTACCACCAGTTACCAACCACCCTGTATAAAATGTACAAAGTTTAGCATTTATTATAAATAAAAGAGGCGTCTATTTTGTAAGCAAGGGAAATTTTTTGTTTAGGTCCTATTCCTTTATCTACTTTTATAAAAGTACGAGTTTACGTAAATATCCACAGTCCAGTGATTATGTAACTTTCCATAACTAATAGGTCGTCCGAGAAGTTTCTTTCAGTTTAAAACATTTTTCGTTTTCTATTATTTTATCGAATTACGTATGATCCACTTTATTCTATCAAAATGAAGATCACGATGTTCGACAGATTAGGTTTCATGTTTATATAAAGATGCATCGTTGTAAAACACGTGTCTGTAAAAGAAAGACACTTTTCGGACAACCTGATATAATTTATCTTTATTCTAAGAACATTGTGATTGAGTAGAATTTCAATTTTATTTTAATTCAACGATTGTTACATCTGTTAGATTATTTTTGAGTGGATATTTCTTAAGTTTGCGGGAAGTAGGACAGAATTTTTATTGAACTCTGTTTAGTAGAAGAGGAAGATTCCGTTGGCTAATTGTACGATGTTGCAAGTAAAGTTTAATCTCGTTTGATTAGTCGACATTATCACCTGGAATTCCTCGAAATTGTAATGGATCTATGTTACACAGCGCGGTTTCGTCATTTCTGAAAAGCGGCGGAATTTGTGAAGGGTACCCATTACACGTAAAGGTACGAAGAAAGAAAGATTCCTTTGCGATAAGAATGGTATCGGTGTTAATCGCCGGCAATTATGAGTTTACGTCATTGACAAAAAACGCGTAATGTCGGGCTATCTCGACTGATAAAAGGAACGATCCGTAACAAATCTGAGAATTTAAAAGTACGATTTGATCGTTCTGATACATCTAATCTAATCTTTACGTTCATACAGCGTTTTATATTTCCTTTTAGAAATGTTACGAAAAAATTTTGACAAATAATATTTTCTAGTTCTCAAGTGCCTTTATCTTCCATTTATAGAATTTTCTTATGAAATCTATCAAGTAGATCGTACAAAAAGTTGCAAAGGGAACACTTCTATTATTTTTTTTTACAAAGCTTTATCCACATTTTTGAACACATAAAAGTATTAAAATCGCAGAGAAGTATTGCTAAGCCTTTCGAATATCAAATATTTTTTACGGTACCTACAGTATAAATAATTCTAACAATTCCAATACTCTTTCGCAGTGGAACTTGTTTAACTCCTTTAAATATCTGTGAACTTTTTATTTTGTACTATTTTATTATCTTATTTTATTTTCAACTATTTTGTCTGTAAAATGGAAGTCAGACAGATTATGTCACGCGAGAACTCCAATCGACAGAGATTAAAAATTAGATCAGCTCGTTTGATTTACAAAAATTCTTCTTTCACGATCATTTTTGAAACGTTATTTTTCGTAATCTCTTCAAGAATTCTTCCACAGTCTCCACTGTTTTTATCCCTTTCTCATTTTTCAAAATATTGGGTTGGCAAGTAAGTGATTGCAGATTTTGTCATTAGGTGGTATTGACAAAATCCGCAATCACTTAGTTGCCAACCCAATAGATGTTGCTCGTATCTTGCTTCTCTTTGGCTGTTGCAAAGATTCCCACTCACACACGGAGCTTCGGTAAAGAGTATCAGCAAGTAGGTGTGCATCGTCACGCTTCATTCCTGCAACCTTCTTCTTTTCCCTTTCTTTCGAAGCTTGGCTCCTGGGGGTCGGGGATATCGAGTGGCCTTAAGTGGTTTATCGCTCCCCGGGCCGTCTTGTTTTTATTGAATGACGAGTCGTGATGCGATTTCGCCTGAGCGAATAACCAATCGATTTAGCCGAAGACATTAGGAGGGCGTCTTCCGGTAAACGTCTTTTAATTTCCTCGATCGTTCTCCGCCGGGAAAACCAGCCGAGAGACAACGTGAAATCAAAGCGAATTCAGTTTTGTTTTATTTTCGGGTAACTGCGCTCGATGGATTATTGGTCAACGGAATTAACTAGAAATTAATTTCTATGTTTCTAGCTTTAGAATTTCGCAAATTCCAACGCAGGGATTAACTTTCATATTTTAAATTTGAAATTGCTGCGAATATCGCAAAAATTCCGGGATAGAAATCCATTTCTGCATTTTTATTTTCAGACCGATAAATGTATGTATCACACGATTCATAAACTAATAGATTTTATAAAAAGTTGATATTCGTAAAAAGTCAAATATTATCGTTTAAGAGAAGAAAGTAGAAACGGAGTAGAATGTTTGATCGGAAATTATTATAAAATTCGATAAGCGCGTATAGTTAAGATACAAGAAAAAAATTCGCATCTTCTTACTCTGAATTATTAGGAAATTTGAATGCATGTATGTTCGAGATGTATTCTATTTCTATAATAAGCATAGACAAGTAAATTCCAGTTGAAAGTGGAGGAGAAGAAATGTACGTTGCATGGAGAAAAAGAAGGCTCGTTGAAGCGTTGGAGGGAAGAAACGATAGACAGAATGAATTTGAGCGTCGAAGAAATCCTGGATAAAGATGGAAATGTGAAAGCAATAAGCTGATTGCGGAGAATGGGAAGGTAGAAAGAGGAGAACGAGAAGAGAACACAGAGAGGACGTAGAAACGGAACACGTGGTTGAAGAAAAATGCAATTATTGATATAAGTATAAATGGTATATAAGCAATGAATGGCGAACTGAATGAAGTGTATTGGCGAGAATGTTCATATAAACATAAAGTGTTTAGTATTAAAGTTTAGTTTAGTATTAGAGTTTAGTTTTACTTTCAACCTTGTTTATCTTTATACATGCAAAATCAAGTCCAATTTTTGGGTCATCAGATTGTAATAAATAAATAAATGCATGCACATTCTTATTAGGTTGTCCGAAAAGTTTCTTTCGTTTTATGAGGAAATAATAGACGCACAAGGTTTTTTTGTTTTATATTATTTTGTCGAATTACGTACGATCCATTTTGTTCTGTTCAGATAAACACCGCGATATTTCACAGACTTGGTTTCACGTTTGTATGAAGGTGCACTGTTGTAAAAAACACATTTGCGAAAGAAAGACACTTTCCGGACAACCTAATATTTATTATACTAGGCGCTTCTTCGATGAAAAAAGGACAAAAAAAATGTCTTAATCCGCAACACTCGAAGAAACACAGAGCGTAAACGGCACGCATCGTTTAATCGTCGATGATCAATGGCGTGATCCATGGGAATTACAAGGGCGTTTTTTTGCGGGGTGAACGATAGTATTCGCAATACGATCTGCTTTCCGCCAAATCAGCGGAAATCGGTGAATTTACGGCGGACCGAGCTTTACTCCGAGGATGAGCTGACTTTATTAATCTGACTGACAAAGAGCTTTCGCTTTTTCGTAAATACTCGCAATATCGGTGACTCTGTCGCGCGGCCACGGTGAAAGGGCCACCCCATACGCGCCCCATTGTTGGACGTCAATATTTCTGAAGATGCGTCGCTTCGTCACTCGAAGGGGTGGATAATACGAAGAATAGGAGCAGGTTTCAGAAGAAATTTCGAATCGCAATGGTGCGTCGGGAAGGGTGGTTTCTTCCGTCGAGATTCGGAAACGATCGTTGGGTAATAAATTTCCAAAGATGGAAAGATCGAAAGTCTCTAGTTTATTCTACTGAATTTAGTATAGGTATTGTCTTTGGAAAATAGCAGAATTGGAAATTGAAATGATTAAGATCATTTAAGAAAAGTAAGAAAATAGGAGGATGATATGTAGTATAAAAATTTATAATTCTTTATATCATCCCTTGGCAATATGTAAATCCGTACAGATTTTTTTCTTCAGAAGTATAATATTACAATATTAATCACGTTTACAGATAAAAGGTGCACTTAATCAGACAATCTTCTGAAAGTTGTGCAATATAGTGACTTGGATTTTTTTCTTCTTTATTTTCTGAATTTTTGTTGAAATAATTTTTTCGTGTTACCTATTTTACCCATAATATAGTATCGTGTCTTCAGAATTTTACATAATCTTTTAAATAGAATAATTACAAGTTAACGTGTATTAATTCTTCTATTCTCTTTTATTTGTTTCAGGTAAGTGTGGCTGACAATAGCAAACCAAATGACAACATCTACAATTTTTCGTGAGTAGAAGACCAGAATCTTCTGTCGATAACCGTTAACTCGAACGGAATGTTCTACTTTTTAAGCTTCTTCAACCTATCCAACTCCTAGTTGATTGTAAAAATTTGATAAAGTGGCAAAAGACTAATCTTGATCATCTAACACACTGTCACGTGCTACGACCAAAACTACCTTCGCTTATCTTCACGTTAAACGTTATCGCCATTCCTACACCATTTTCGCATCGATTATCATAGTCGCTACGTTTGAACCAATTTTCGGTACACAATAAATATCACGATGGCGAATCATGATAGCGTGTTCTATAAAGAGAATAACAGAATCTTTGATATAATATAGAAATCCTCGGTATAAATCTAACTGAAACAGTTGTAATAGTATTACGACTCAATAATATTTCTATAAAATCCAATAATATCAAGATTCAGCCAAATGACTCGCATTCCTAGATCTTTCAGATAATTCCCTGTTCCATCGTTACGATAGTCTCCTCTAGCCATTAAACGACATGAAAATCAATAACTCAACGAGTTTCAAACTGTATAAACAGAATGTAAAGAAATAGATCCGAAACAGAAATCCCTTTCGTTCGTTAGATATTTCTGTTATGTACATTCCGTGCATCTTAAACCTTCAAACGTTACAAACTCTTCGATTCTTATCACCTTCGGACGCTATTCTCACGCAGAAAACAGAAACTTCATCAAAGAAGTATCTTCACGCCTATAGATCGCACCTAAGCCAAAGAAAAGTGTTAGAATACCATCACGTATCTCCAATCGGAGCTGCATCGATCTCCAGTCAGGTACGAGAGATCCATCGATTACTGGTCCCATACCAGGTCCCATTAGGATCGTCGCCCGCGATTTCTTATCGTTGACCGTTTTCTTATTCCTCGCGAATGTTCGACGACGCCAGGGCCTCGTGCTTCCTGCTTGCGTGTCACCGCGAGAATCCCCGTTGACAACGAAACCCGTGTTCCCCGTCCCTATCGATGAATACTTGATAGGGCCGTGTCAGCGTGCCACGACGCGTATCCCACCTACAAGATTATGCGGCACCGACGTCTATTTCATGCGTGACGAGGCTGCAATTTGCGAAATGCCACGTATCAAGGGCGAATGACCGGCATTTGCACATTTCAACGAGAAATGATGTATAGGCGGGCCTTTGCGTGTCGTTCACGCTGGTACAATATCTCGAATTTGTGTACGACTCTCGAAAAAATCGCTACAAAATATTTTCCTTTCCATGTAATTGCAGTGCATCGGTTGAACAACGCCAGCGTGCTGTGATTGGGACGATTTTGTTTTGCCTATATTTGTCGTTACTTTCGTTTGGATTTTTGAAAAAATTGCCAGAACAAAAGTTCTCTAAAAAGTCCACGTTCTTATTACATTTATCGCATCCGATTGGTAAGTTGGATTGGGCTTGGATTGGCTTTGGATTAGATTTGCATTAAGCTACAGTTTTGGATCATGTTACCGGTGCAACGTGTTCATACCGTCGAGAACATAACGAGTAAATGACGAAGAGATTTGAGCTACGTTTCAATCGATTTCACCACGTTTAGCTTCTTCTTTCTATGTATCGTCCAGAACGTTGCGAGGATTGAACATTCTTTTCGATTTTCTTACGTTTAATTAGATCCAAATTTCTGATTAGATTCGAATTAGGTTTGGGCAAAATTTCGGTTGGTTGCATCGTGTTTAATTTATAATTTACTTATCTGTAAGTTGCTCGAAAGATTATGGTTACTTAATTTTGTACTGTATTTACTACATTTAATTATAGGATAAAGGATCACTGATAAAATAAAGCAGATGATACAACGAATGCAATTTAAAGAGCGAAGTTTGCGACATTATTTATTAGGTTGAAAGCGATCGGTTCTTGGATTGATAATAACGGGCTATTACGGTTTAAGAGGGTTCAAAAGTGTCGTAAAAATCATGTACCACCTTTTGCGTGGTTGCGTGGGTTAAAAAATAATGTTTTATAAC
Source organism: Bombus huntii (assembly GCF_024542735.1). Lineage (NCBI taxonomy): Eukaryota > Metazoa > Arthropoda > Insecta > Hymenoptera > Apidae > Bombus > Bombus huntii. Next base: position 13,322,605 of record NC_066244.1, on the reverse strand, counting down.
AGGTACTTTACAACCTATGCTTATAACCTACTGTGCGAGTGCGTGACATCTTTGCCTTGAAAATAAGTTTCACAAATATAGTTCTACAAGCTTCGCGTACGTAAATTACGGGGAGTAAGAGTCATTAAAATTTTAGCGATCACGATTGAGATATCGATATATATATATACCTTTATACAACTATCAGAAAATCATTTTCAATTATTCAGTACATTAAACCCCGGGGAAATTAATTTCCAAAGTTGTCAATGCCCATTAATTCTTTACGATTCTACATTGAATTGGAGTCAATATCAAATAGCATCATGTTTCTTCGTTCTACTTCTTTCGTATTGGCATCATATTTACGTTGATTCTATGCTATCAAATTTCTGTCTATCTTTCCCAACTTATCAATGTCCATTAATCGTTTACGAGTCAACGTTAAATAACATTGTATTTCTTTTCTTTGCACTAGAATTCTATACATATTGCATTCTATCTTGACTAATCATATCAAGCTTTGTCCAGTCTGATATATATATATATATCTACGTAAATGTATTATTAATTGCAAAAGTGAAAAATTATTAAACAAATCAAGACACCTGTATACACATATAGATATGAATCTTCAAAATTCGTTTAATTCGACGCAACACATTTGTATAATACATTATTGATGATACAAATAAAGGACCATAAACAAATTATGAATACCGTTCGAAAGTAGCTTGACGAGTACAAGTTCACTCAACCAAAGTGTGTCAAGTAAAACCGCGAAGGGTTAAAAACCTATGCAATCACGAACGAGCGAACTTAACGAATTCCAAATTTCCTCGTACAACCCCTGCAAGCCTTTATTTTCCTATTCGCTGTTCATTCACCTCGAAATGGCTGACTTTCGGTGACTTTACATTTCTTAATACAACCTCAGACCTTCTTTCTATACCAACCAAACAAATCCAACCAAAATTGATCACCAACAATACAGACCAAATTTGTGCATTATACGTATGACCACATCGAGCTACCCACTTGAGTGACAAAAAAAAAACCTTCACCCTAAATACACGACCGACGAGGCGAGCCACGGTTATTCCGGAATAATAAAACCGACCCGTAAGGATCTTTTGACAAGACGGAGGGTTTCAACGGGGATATGGATTTCGAGCAAATATTTGGACATGTCCATCGCCTCGAGTATCAAAAAAAAGAAGGTTGCAGGTTGGAAAAGTCGAAGAAAGAGAGAATGGGTTTGGAGGACAGTGTCCAGTCGCTTAGCGGACCACGATAACAGAGTTAGCCCTGGTTTCCATTGTGTGCAGGACTCCTGCAATTTATAAACCGCGCAGCCGTGTGAAAAAGACGAATTCTGCCCCGTTCGACATTTTCCCAACCACCGTGAAAGAACGAAAGGAGAAAAGGAACGTCATCACGGTATTGTATGGCTGCCATGAAGAAGCAACGATGCGTGGTCGGATCGAGAGATTTCTCGATTCAATGGCGCCATGGTCCTGAGGTCCTCGCGCGTTCGATCCTCTCCCGGGACTAATCAGCCGTGTCTCTTTCTAGGTTTTGCTCGGTGTGGTAGACTCTCGAGGAGGCCTGTGCTTTGACCGGTTTCTCGCGGGCAAATAACAAGTGCCACCTGTTCGAGAAGTCGAGGATTTAGGCGGAATTTGAAATGTTCAGCCAAGTTTGATTGATTTGATTTCAGTGAATTTTTCTTCTTCTCTCTTCGGATCGCATAATATATTGAATATTAGCATGACTTTGCAAAGGTTGTCTTCTAATTTCTTGAGTCGAATTAAGAGAAACATTGCAAGATCATGTTATATATGGTGGGAAGGAAACTCCTGACATGTTATGTATTTCTGTGTGCTATTGTAGCATCTTTTCGATGCAAAAATTCCAATGTAAAATAGAACGCGCTGTCATTTTGTCATTCTGAAATTATACATCCTCAAGCATTTGTCCATGATTTTCCAAATATAGAAATGTTCTAATAATACCAATGTACAGTCGAATAGATGTTTCTCAATTACCATATATTACACACACTCCGGTTCACCTGAATTCTCTTCGCGAAAACATTTTCGTTGCCCATGCGGGCCAGAACATAACGCCAGACAGGGAAAACTCTGGCGATCAAGAAGACACCACAAAGATCTCAAGTCACCCCGAACCTGTGGTTGCATGTGTGACTCCATGTTTGCTTTAACGTCGCGGCGGTTCCTTCGTTTCCTCCTCGACTTCTCTTTTCGCCTTTCCCCTACTGTCGTTCATCTAGTGTTTGCTAAGGGCACACAACTTGTGTTCCCGCGCGCGTTGCGACGCGCGGAACCTCCAGTTTTTAGCCCCGTGTTGTGCACCCCCTCGGTTTTCGAATCCCTCGACGCTACCACAGAACAGAATCAGAGAGAGAGAGAGAGAGAGAGACGTCGTCGAATAATGTCGTTGGGGTAGCGAACGCGCGGATCGACGGGAATTTATTTTTACGAAGTATGCAGCGAGGGATCGTGACGCCAACGCTGGCTCGTCTTTGATGTTCGAACCGACGCATAGGCATTAGCGTATAAATATTTAGACCTGCTGCTCGTTGCTGCACCCAGGCCGTCTCTCGATCGACTTTCACCCAACGTGCGATATCGTGCCTTTGTCGAACGCCTTTGCCTGATCGCCGTTTTCGAGGGGCCGCGTTTGACTTTCTTCTTGCCGGTTGGTAGCCCTGCTTGCGCCGGGTCAGCCTGTTTGACGCGACTCCCTGGCGCCGCCGGTCTCATATCATTTTCAAACGTGGATTCCATTGCTGCGATTTGGATTTCAGAGCTGAAGAGAGTTGAACTGTGGTACTTACGGTAATAATTTATGGGCTAAGACATTTTTCTCCATTATATGCATTGATTAAATTGGTGCAAATGTAAGTTTCAAGTTCTGTATTGTTAATCATAGCGTAGAGAGGAGATTACAAGTATCGCTTTGAGAATGTGGCGGATCGGTATCAACAGGACGCCGATCCTCGTTTATCCGTCACTGGTTAACGGTGGATTGTTAAAAATTAGGAAACTTTGATCCGTGAATTGATCACTTTGTCTTTTACGATAATTTCTGAATTTTACTTGAAAATTCATGATGGCAACGTCTTTATACAGCTGGCAATATCACACTCCTGACACACTAAACTCTGCCCACCGTAACCTCAAACCACAATTCCGCAAGTTCCTTTCGATCTTCAAACACCATATGTAAACCATCAAAATCCAACCTCCCAAAAATCCACCTTTACTCGTCGTTGGGAAATAAGCTGGCTCCGTGCTGTCGGCGTTCCACTTTCTCGCGTCGTTCACTGGGGAGGTGAGAGAAAAGCAGTAAGCGGAGATTGGAAATGCCGGTTGCCACCGTGGTGCCAGAAAACGAACCAACACCGCTATAGATTCGAGGGTGGCTCGTGAAGGGATGTATGCAGGGTGAGGGGATGGTTAGAGAGTCCAGAGACGAGAGCAGTTCGACGACGACGATGACGACGACGTCGACGACGATGACGAAAAGAGGGGACCAGGCAAGGTTGAAGGTGGTAGCTGGCGACTGGAGGAGATGGAGGCGGCAAGGGAGACTGGCTCGAGGTGGAAGAACGGGGCTGGGAGGGTAATTACGAAATATAAAGGGTGGGCTGGCCCGCGCCACCGAGCCAGGCAGGCAGACTGATGAATATTTCACCGCGCTGCATTAGCCAGCGAGAGGCGCTTGTGTGTGTCTCTTTCACTTTCCATACAGCGTCTCCCTGTCCCCTCTCTTCAGCCACCCCCGCTTTCCGCCCCCCTTTTTCGCTTCTTCCCTCTCCAACCCCTTGTATTCTTACAGAGAGTAGGATTCTCGCGTGTGCAACGCGTGAGCGGACCGCTCAAGAAGCGCGAATGGCGTAACCGACTTGGCCACTGATGGATTCTCGACGGTGGTTCTTTGGGATAGCTGGTGGGGGTACGGATGGTTAAACAGTCTTTTGTGACTCTTTTTCTTTTTTCTTTCTTACCATACTCAGTTTTTTGGAGGATTTTTAGGATAAGTGTTTGAGCATTTCTTGATGGAAGATTGGAATCCATCTACTATTCGCGTGCGAGAATTTTAGATTTGATCTAAAGCTTTTAGAACGATGATTAATCGTGGCGAATTTAATTCTTCATTTGAAAAGTTTCTTGTAAAGTAATTCGCTTATGATGGAATTGAAAGAATGAATTATAGTTATAATGGAGAAAGAGACGTCTAACTGTATCCTCATAGAGGGCTGTTAAACACTGTCATTTTCTATTTCATATCATCTTGCAGTCAGAGGACATCGGTTTGTACTTAAAATCGTGTCTTATAGTCAGAAACGATCAGACCTTTACTTAAAATCATACCTTACGGGTCAAACACCTAATGGTGTTTTCCTTGGTAATCCCTGTACTCAAAATCTTGTCTTCCATTCAAGAAACGCCATCCTTTACTTACAATCACTCTCCATTGAAAATCACATCTTACAGACAAAAATCGTTACCCTGTACTTAAAATAATGCTTATAATTAAGTCACCACCTTCTACTTAAAAACGTGCCTAACCGCCACATCACTTTCTACTGTGCTTTATACGGACCACTGCTTTCTACTTGTCTATTGTCGTGTCTTGCGAACACTACCACTTTCTACTTACAACTGTGCTTTGCAATAACCATCGTCTACCGCTTTCTACGTAAAATTCTATAGAATACCATAAAACTTTCTTATATCTTCTATCTATATAATTAAATACTATCACTTTCTATTTAAAATTACGTCTTACATCATTCTCGTATCACTCTCGTATCACTCAATGAGTATTTCTCATCATTTGATTCTAATTCAATATATACCCAACAGCATTGCAAAACAACCCCTTAATTAAAGCTTTCCTACCACCATCGATTTCATGTTATAAACGATCTAAAAATCCTTTCGATAAACCGCCTCTAAACCCTTTCGTCTTGTCGTTCATACAAGTACTCGGATTCGGGCAGAGATTGGAGATCGAATAACCCAAACAGTCACTTGAACCAGGGCGAACATTCCAATATTCTACGATGGGGGTTGAAGAATCGTTGCTCTGCGTCGGCCAAGAAGGAGCCCCGGAGTCGACGACACACAGGGGTGGATCCGGTAGGGGCTGAGCAACCGGTTTTCGATGGTTACTCGACGTACGGCAGCCACAGCCGTACCTGCCCCTCTTCACCTTCGAACTCGAGGGACGCACACGCGCACCCGAGCCACGGCCACGGGGGTAACGCGTGCACATCCACCCTTTTGGCAAAAACCCTGCCAGGCCAACGGGCGAACCTATCGACGGCAAACGGACTACCACTTCACGTCTGGCGACCCTTCCGTCGTGCACATTCGAATTTATTGGCGCGTGTTCGAATATTCATAAAAAAAAGGGACTCCGCCGTCGGAGCAACCGGGTTTTTCGTGCGTCCACCCCCTTTTTCTACGTTTCTCTCCGCCGCTTTCCTCTCGTTCGCGTGCTTCCACCACCCCCTTTCAGCCATTTCCACCACCCTCGCCCTCCTCCCATGACGGCCATGAATTATTATACGAATTTTTGTTCTGATTTCTATCTTTTTCTCGTGCTACTTATTTTGTGCTTTTTTCGCCGTTAGCGATGAAACATTTTTTTGGGAGGAGGCTGCCATTGGTATTCGTTGCGTGAATCGCGATCGAGGAAGAGATTGTTTCCGAGATTTTGACCGTTCATGAATCTATGACAAATTTTAGGATGTTGAGATGTACGGAATGCACGTAATGTTTGGTAATATGTAAAATATGCAAAGCAAAGTATTGGTTGTAGGATTTAGTAAGCGAGACAAGGAACAAATATCTAGTTACGTAGTATGGACAAAACGTTCAGTGATTTTGGTTCCATTGATCAGTCGAGGGTCGTGTGCTTGTAGATAGAGAATATGTGAATGGTTATGGTGGTCTATGAGTTTATTGACGCGCTATACTGTTTGTAGTTGCCTTAGAACCTTTAAAATGATAGAACTCATACAAATGAATTTTTCATTTTATTTAAAGAGGAATATTTCATCACTGCAATTACCCATACGTGCACTATATTTGCGTTTCCAAAATAGTTAAGGAAATTAATGAAAAATAAAAATGAAGTAACCAACGCACGCACAGTCGTGAAACGAGTTAACTGCATTAATTCGACTTTTACGCGGGGGAAAAAGCACGCGGATCGTGGATAGGTACGGTGCAGAAACACGCGCTCGAAAACTCGTTTTTCGAAAATTGACCACTCTTTTTTTCACTAGACCAATCCTTCCATGTGTTTCACAGAAGTGTATATGTGTTGACGTTGTCCCTTATCCATCCCGACTGTCAATCTCCCATGGCATTTTTCCGGTTGAAAATAATTAACGCCATCGACCGGGCTGTAGTTATTAATCCATTATCAATCTTTTTTCCCCTCTTTTTCCCTCCGTTTCTTCTTTTTTTTTTTTCTCTGCAACGTGAACGAGCATGCGACTCTTCTCGCTTCCGCGAATCTTTGGCGGGAAAAAAAAAGGGATCGAAAAGGGACACGGAAATTGGACGACCCGACGTTGTCGAATTTATTTTGTCGAGGAATCACAACTTGTTTTTTCGCTTGGAGCTTGGCTGGCCGTGAAATCGCTAACTGGCTTTTTATTCGAGCCGCGTCCACGTCGCGGAGATTTATACGCGCGTACGTGTCCGTTTATTATGCACGTTCCGTGTGCGTGTCAAAGGGTTCGGTGACGCCGGTGGCTCGAGAACCTAGATTGAAAAATGACTCTCTCACCCCTGCCGCGTTTTGTGGATGATTTTCAATCGATGTATCGTGATAACGGCCGAGAGATCTTTGCTCTTTGTTCTTTTCTTTTTGTGAAATATGGTTGTTGTGTGCACGCGATTAATGCTTCTCAGATATCTGACGTTATCGTAGAAGAATGTGATGTATAGACCTCGTATCTTTATGCAAATTCATAGCTTTATGAATGCAAAGTGAAATCTAGTTTATTCGTTAAATATTGTAACAAAGCGTAACACTTTGAATATTTCATGTATTTTTTAATGTTATACGTTTCGAGTGAATTCTATAACTTTATATCTTTTTGTAAATCCATCGATATCTAACAGCGATACATTGAGTATTGAGATTTCCAAAGCACAGATTTTGAAATAAAGATTCAAAAAGGTTTAACAAATTGTTATGTAGAGGCTTAAAAAAAAAGTTTGTTATTTTGTTACCTGTTAAATACAAGCTCAGCCTCATAAGTGTGATCACCTTTTTGAACTCAATCAATGACCATTGAACAAAACGTGACAATTGTTCACCAAACAAGATCAGATTTCGAATCGTTCAACGAGTGCTGTCGATTTCCCTTCATTTTTCACGATTTACTGATAAATTTGCCTGGATAAACGCATCAAGCAAATAGCACCAATTCTCTCGGTTTTCCAGATTCTAATCTCGACACGCTTCACGCGTGTCGTATCGATAACATCTGGTGTAAAATTGAAGGGCTGCTTTGCTACGTTACTGATTTTAATGCCCCTGTATTCTTCATGTTTCGAATAGGTGTACGTTTCTTTTTGATCATAATATGATATACACATAATAGAAGCGAAAAGCCATTGGAAGAGTTTTTCAATCGAGTTCAGATCCAAATCACAATTCTTCTTCGATTTAGATTCATTTTATTTTATATATTACGTCGTACATAAAGCTTCCAATTAGATTTTGAATTAAAACCAGACATTGATTAAATTACATAAGAAAAGTTCATAAAACATAGAAATTCACATCTCTCAATTACACTGAAAAATATTACATTTACTATATTATAATTCCTCGATCTTAAAATTTATCCTGAAACTTAATCCAATCTGTCTTCATTTGACCTTAAACCTTCACCAAGGAAAGTAATTCCTAATACCTCAGACCTTCGTTTTCATTTATTTCACATCACGTTCATCGCTCTGTAAAGTGTCGTAATTGTGGATCATCGTCCCTTTCGTTTCGTTTGTTTCTCCTGCGTGTGCTTATCAAACCAATAACTGTACTATTTCCTTTTTTTTAAATTAATAAAATTAAATCGAGGATAAAACGAGGTAGTCTTAATATTTGTAATCTGAAATCGGTTTTCCATTTCTTGCGTTAATTTACCAAGGAAATTGCTATCTTGGTCAGTTAAAACATGTCAACGCTCAAAATTCCAAACACTCTAATCAACACCAGCAATTCTCGTTCCCACCCAAACTCTGTCGCCTAGTTCAAAACGACACAGTCCAAATATTTTGTCGAATGAAAGAACGCGGCGGAAGCTCGCTATGCAAAGAACCGGTTGCAGAATCCCGAAGCGTTGCGTTCTCGGATCAGCCACAGCTGCGTGGTCGCGTATTTAGATAACGGCAAGGGTGCGTGTAAGGGCTCGTCTCGGTGGTCGTCGTCGAGAGCACACGCCCCCCTTTCCTTTCTCCCCCTCTCTGTCTCTCTTTACTTGCATGTATGCGCGCGGTTGCGAGCAGTGACTCAGCTAGCGCCCGTATTTTGCCAGCGGAATTCAAAGGCGGGCAGGCTATTGTTTTTGGCAAAGATCAGTGTGATCGGTTCGCTGGTCTTCCGCATGGAAAGCCTCTCCCTGCTGCATTATTTGCTTCGCTAAACCTAAAGAGGTTCATCCTATCCAGGGTTTGTTCCTCCTGCCTCTCCCGCTACTTCTTGTCTCTCGTTGTCTCTCTGTCTCGGCTCCCGGTTTCCGTTCTGTCTCGCGTTCTTTGCTCGTTCGAACGCAGCCTCCTGTTTTTCCTCATCGCTCTCCTCTTTTTTCCTTCTTTTTTTTCTTTCTTTGCATGCCAGCGTTCCTCTCGTCTCGCCGATTAGCACGATCTGGCCAGAGAAATAATAGATAGGCGTAGCTACATCGACAACAGCATGTTGCTCTAGCATTTTTAGAAGTAATTAGCGTTTCTCGTGTTTACGTGCTCTTTTCTTTCCTGGTTTTGCACAGAGGTTGTTTTGATAACGTGCAAGATAGAGGGAAACGGAGAATGGTGCATCCAACGAGGGTGATCTTCGCGTGAGATTCGAGTTACCCCGCAAGATGCGATTCTATGTTTGAAGCTGCTATGTTTTTAATTTCCTTCCGAAGTCGATGTCGATCGAAACTTTCATCGTTGCCGCTACTATCCATCCAAGACCAATTGTAAACGATGAACCTTGCCTTTGGCCAAGGACGATGTTATTTTGCTCATGATTATACGAAGGTGATGAAGTTTAGGAACCAGATGGCGAAGCGAGATTCGCTACAAATCACGCGAAATATCCTGCCGAGTTCTACCACCGATATAACCGTCATCGTGAAGACATCGGTCGAACCAATTATCCATCGATCAGTCCTATCGTTCCACCTTTTCCACCCCTCACCCCCACCCCATCCATCAACTAATAACGTCGCACAAGTTGTGTTTCGAAAATAGGGGAGGTACAGGCGTAATTAACCGGCCGAAAAGATACTCGACGATGAAAGGAAGGTCGGCTGGCAGGCGCAAAAACTCTGCCGGAAGTGTATTCGGCCACGTAATCGGGGTACACTCGAACAAGAAGACGACGAAATCTCTGTGGAACGAACGTAGACGATGCCGATGGAAGGGCTGCTCTCTGAGCACAGCCAGATAGAGAGAGAAATGGCGTTAGTAGGGGAGGTTGGACCGGGCTGGATGGTCGACGATGATGGCGGTGAGATTCGCGAGAAGCGTGGAAACGCGCGCGGCCTCTTCGTGGCCGGCAGAATTCTGTAGCGTTAATATAGCGAACGCCGAGCCGAACTGGCGAGCTCTTTGCCACTCCACCGAGCAGAAATTGATAGGATAAATTCCGGGTCTGAATTGGCTCCGTCGAGCTGGAAACCCTGCCGCCCCTCCGCCCCCTTCCGCTTCGTCCTCCTACACTCGACGCTCTTCCTTCCCCTCGAGCCGCCATCCCCTTCTCGATGCCCTCAGAGTTTTGCTGAACGTCGATGGCTTTCTTTTGCATTTAAGGGGGTCGATTTGACGGGGTTTCGGATTTAATTGTCGTGCAATCTATGAAGCAAGCTGAGGTTAGGAATTTTCTCTTCAACGTTGCTTTAACCAAGTTACGGCGAAAGAGAATTATAGACGATAATACGTAAAATAAAAAATTTTTTATTTTAATATAGTGTGTGTTGGTGACTATATATAGGGATGGACTAAAGGAAGCTTATAATTTGTGCTTGCACGTGTGGATGGTTGGAAACGTTGAATTAAATAGACATTTTTGGTAGCGTACGTGTACGTTATTGTATTTAGAAAAATATCGTATCGTTATCTTTTTGTAGAAAGAAGGTTAGTAGAAACCAATAGCAATACCACTGTCAGTATTATAAATACACCGTTTCAGAGCAATTCTAAGTTAAACAACCCTTTATTCATCTACAACAAAGTACTCTTCTGTATCAAAATTTACGAACCAGATGCTCCAAATGGTTAACTAAAACGCGACTAAACTTCGTTCAAACTGCTATGCTTCAGCCAAGCACAAGGAAGTTCAGCAGGCATAACCCATGACGCGTTATTTCGGAATACTCAAATTTCATAGTAGTAATGGAAGGTCTGCCTCCTTTTTGTCTACCAATGAGGATCATCGATTGGAAGGAATATTTATATTTGTACGAACGCAACTACAGAAAATTCATTTCTTTTTCCAAATATTGTCGAGAGCAGTACCTCATATTTCATAGGTAAACGATCGAGTAATTAATAATTTTCTATTTGAATACTCTTTAAATATTATATATGTATAACATTTATATAATATTTATATAAAATTCTTTTTAATATTACTAGATACTATTCACGGGTTTCATCAGCCTTCTACTAAATTTAGGTATTGTAACGAATATTTCAGATATTTTATAAGATACTCTTTAGAAATTTAAATTTCTACATAATCAATACACAATACCTGTCAATACACGATCTTTCCATTAACCAGCTCAGTTGCGACAGGAACGTCAAGGATTCTTCGGCGTCAGAAACGCGTTGGCCGACTCATTAAACGGTTCGATCTGCTTATTACAAGTTGCATGTGGATACCGCTGCGAATGAAGCGATCATCCGCGAGCTAAAGGTATATTTAATGAGCCAGCTCGGTGTTAAACTGGTTTCAGACAGCTAACCGCGCATACATTACAACTGCTTCCTCTTCGTTCTCGAAACGATCCCGTTGGTGTCGCGTTCTTCGTCTTGGCCAGACGCGAATAAAGATCGATCGTAGATCCCGTGAACAGATAACGCCTGAGGAAAGTCGCGAGTTGCACTGACAACAGGCTGACGTCCTCTTGGTTGTTGGATACACATGGACAAGTTGTCGGTCGCTCGTCGCGAAGATAGCGACTTGTAACACGCCGAGGAAAACTCGTCGCCCGATAACCGCCTCTGACGTGGACATATATGGACACGTGGATGTGCAGGATTCTGGTGTGCGTGGTGTAGGTTAAACTGATGTAGGATGAGTGTTGAAAAGCGATAATTGGATGTGAGTGGGATGAGGAATTTTTGAAATATTTATCGGCCGTAGGATCTCTAAAGTTGATAGAAGGTTAGGATTTTACGGGTAGAAAGGGGATAATAAGCAAATTATAGAAAATCAGAACACAGAACTAGAAAATCAATGGAAGATTAAAGTATAAATGTGGTATTAGAAATTGATAGAAAACTAGAGAAAAGCTAGGAGGCAGTGAATGAGAATTTGAAGTTGAAATTTACAGAGAACGAAGAAAAATTGTAAGTAAGAGATCGAGGTAGTTTAGATTTCGTAGTAAATTGCCGCGAGAAAGTACAAGAAAGTACAGTTCTTGCCGTACAAGAAATAGAAAATGAAGATGGGAAGAAAATATTGCAGATCAAAATTGAAAGTTTCCTACGAACGAAAAACCGAAGATTCGTGTTTTCTCATCCAACAGAGCCATCCGCGATCTAAAATTTATTTCTCTGCGTTAAAAATTTAATTCGAAATATTCCAAACTATATCCCTTGAAAGAAAATTATAACGTTACCGATAGCCAAGACTGGAGGAATTATCCTCAACTTAATCAAACTCACCTCCCGCTCGAAGCTCTTGGTCTTCCTCAAACATCCCAAAACCTGTCCAGGGGACATTCTGCATCCATTTTCAATACGCGTGCCCAACTGTCGCGTCCATTATGCGCGCTTAATTAGAGCACGACGCGTACGAGGTATTAAGCAACCCTCCACCTCTGTCCTAGAGACATTACGAAAAAAAAAGAGACATCGACGAAGAGAGAGAGAGAGCCACCCTGTCAGTCAATAGTCCGAACAAGATACACCCTGTGTAATCGTGTACACAGAGGAGAAGAGATAGGGTGAGAGAGCAAGGTGAGCCAGAGACACGAGGTCCAGGGCACAGACGATGACACGGAGCTACCGGGAGAGAAAGGCCAGCCCTAGGGGGTAGACAAGATTATAATCGGTCCCATTATTGTGTCATCGACGTCCCGGGGGGGATTTTTCCGTCCGACAATGCAGTTACACTTTTGTGCATTTAACATCCGTGCACTGTCCCACATACAATCCTCCCCCAATAGTGCGTCCTCTTGTCTCTTCACGGTCAGGACCGAGCAATCCACCCCTTGATACGCGTGTTCGACAATCGTATGGATGGAGCACGGATCTGTGATAGAAAGAGAAAGATGGTAGATCGGAGAGACTGGCAGAAGTTCATCGGCCCGAATTGGGGTGGCTCATCATCCTGCTAAACCGAAAAAAAGGGATCGCCGGCTATAATCCTACCTGCATATGATGTTCTCAGCTTTGTTTGCCACGGTCACTGCGACATACGCGTTCATAGGGTGGTGCACTGGGGTTGGAGACGGGATTGCCCTATTAGGTTGACGAAATGTACTTAAACGGCGCTCAGGGCTAGCAGAGGGGTTGCAGCGATGTAGCTGACTGATGAAGGTGTATGAAAAATGACGTCGATTTTACTAGGAAACCTTTCAATTTCATCGTTCTACGTAGAAATGAAAATTTTACGAGGCAATTTCTTAATTCCTTTATTATTTTGTATCGAGTGGGAACTTTCAGAGCTAGGAATGCTTTCGAGTAGAGGGATCGTATATTTGAAATTGGAAAGAGAGGAGAAGTGAAGAGGAAATGTACGATTGAATGGACATCGTTGAATATTCTAACTAACGAAAGAAATTGTAAAATAGAAGAGGGGGGAATGTGCGAGCATTAAGATATAAATATAGTCGTTTTCTTGGCTTGTACTTTTATAGTTTTCAATAAATATCGATATAGGTCTATTCTGAAATTTTGTATTATCTGTTCCTCGTTTTTGGAAATGTACGATAGAGGAAAGTTTCTTTATACCTCTTCTTTAAGTAAGATTTGATACACGAGTGGTAGTAAAGGTTATTTATAAGAAGTTCGTTTCATTTAGAATGAAAGCGAAAGGATTACCAACGAGGCACGACAGGCGTCGCGCGAAAGGAGCGTGCCTCTAAGTGTGCATAATTGAGCAGCAAAGGAATTCGAGCTGAAGCAGTTACTTTGTTCCAAGTTCCAAATAAAATTTCAGTTCGTCCCGAGTGCGAATAGTTTGATAACAACGTCAGTCAGTCAACTTTCTCCGTATCTCTTTGCTACCGAGTTCTCCTCTTTCTTCGAGGAGTACAACGATCATCGAGCTTGAAATTAACGTTCAGTTAATATAATGTTTAGAGTTTCCAAGTTTTCCTTCGTATCGTTCCGGAAAACTCAAAACTGTGACGTTTATAGCGTTCGATGTTTTTCTGCGCCGAATAAAAACAACAGATTTTTTATATTTTACAAGATGATTCGATTCCTTAAGTGAGTTATCAGATCAATGTTAATTTTTTCGAATGTATTTACTATTGACGGTGCTTCCTTTTGAAAATCACCAGTTTGTTCGCGACCCACATACACAGTGGCCCAAACTTTCTCTAGTGTTCCTCTCAAAGCCACTCTAAACTCAAATAATTTCCATATTCTTCGCAGTCAACGTAATCCTTTCCTTTTGAAAATAGATCGTTTATTCTATTACTTATTTTACTAAGTTGCATATTGATCTTCACGACTGGTCAAGTGTTTCGTGACCGCTTGTCTAAGGATATTAGGTTACAGATACGTTAGAGCCACAGCTTACCAAAGGAAGACCTTTGGTCATAAGGATATAATTTACCTGTGTCATATCCGAGAATGTGAACTATAGTGTGAAATCTGTTATTAACAATCCTTTTATAACAATATACATGTGTAATTTTACGATCAAATTGATAACCATCGTTTATCGTATACATCCAACAAGGGTACTTGATGATAAAAGTCCAAATTCAGAAGACGCGGCCAAACAGATATTAACAATCAAAATATACGATATCATATTCTACATGACACATAAAACATGTACATTTCAAATTTCCATTAAGTTTATAAAAATAAATAAACAAACCCGTAATCACTTGATACGCATCAAACAATGATAATACAAATTTCACCTAGACATATCATAATAGATCTTACGTAAATTAATAAATTTAGAACTTTAAAATTTAATAAAATTAAAAATCTGAGATTTAAATAAAGTCTAAAAAGTCCAATTAAAAAACTACACAAAGTATAAAACGCTATATATAGTATAGTACCATACTGCTAATATTTATAATCAAAAATACGCAGTGTTCGCGAGACGATAAATCGTTATCACGTTATCTAAATCCAATCGATCTTCCATATCTCTATTCCATAGAAAAATACGTATTTCCCACATAGAAGAATCGTCAACCACGAAGGTATCCGTTCCAGACGCTCGATTCTATGGGTGACACCGGTAATACGTAGGGCAAACCCCGTAACCGGGTCCGGCCATATCTAATAACCGTTATTGTGCGTGCGCGCGTATGTTGACAGTGGTAATGCGGCGTGTAATAGGGCCGACATGCGAGACGCGCGCGTGCCTCCCATATATCGTCGTAGACCGCGGGTTATCGAGCCGCTCGTCCACGGGGAAACGTCGATCGCACCGGTCGATCGCCTGCCGGACCATCGAGATGCTTCCGATTAGTTAATCGTGCGTCTCCCCGTCCCTGTATTTCCGTTTGACTCTGTTGATGCAAATATTGTGCGTCACGTTGGGTGTTTGTCGTTTCAAATCGAGATCCGATCGATATTTCCAGGTGTTTCTATCATAGCGAAAATGATAATTCGCATATAGTATTGGAAGGGATGAAATTTACAAATGAGTAATTACTTTGTTCGTGTAAATGCAGAGATATAGATGTTTCCTAAGTAAAATGTTTGGTTAAATGAATACAGGTGATTATTTATGATAGATTTACGATTAACGAATGAAAGTGAAGTCTAATTACACGGTTTACTTCGTTAAACCCTCGTGGTTCTTTCATGGGGTAAGTATACCAGATATGGTGCTATTGACAGACCTACTACCTTTAAATATGATGTACCGTGACACTTCAATCTTGCGATACTTATAATAATCATGATATCGACAATAATATTATCTATCTATGGAAAAGAATAATTTGTCCGACTCGTAAAACAACAATCTACGCTAAATATCTGTATGAAATAAAATATTTATAAAACCATGTAACAAATAAAATTCTATTTAACCACGTTTTCCTATAACCGTAATAGCCACAATACGAGCAACTGAACAGCAAAGAAAGAACAAATTCTAAAACAAAACCCCCAGCCGTAAATATCTACTTTAAACACTTATGTAAAAACTTATCATACATCTGCCTATAACAGACATTGCAACGTGACCTGAGTCCATAAACCGAGCTTCTTCAGGAGCCTATCTTCGCTCTAACAAATCTCACCCCTCTGTGCTCGCACCTTCTCTCCCTCTTTCACAAAAATACCCAGTCTCAGGCTATTTTCTGCAGGAATATTGGTCGATCGGTCGATTCGCCGGTAATAAGCCGGCCAATTAAACGTTTTACTCGGCGATTTTGTTTTCCACGCGTAGCACGGGGGCGTGCGACAGCTTCATGGATACACGCGGCTGCGCGTCGCCCCCGTAGCAGAGTGTAAACCGGCCCACGGTGGGCAAATATAAACGGTTCATCGTGCTTAGTCCGAGCGTAGAACGCTTGTCAACATGGGAACGGCAAACACGGATCGGGACGGATATAGATAGTATTGCAGCCGAGCAAATAATTGCAACTCACCCCCTCCCCCTCACTATCTCCCTCCTCATCGTTCGGAACATCCCCCCCCCCCCCTCTTGGCTGCGTGAAACTCGAACGCGTGCATTATGTAAGGCTAAGCACGCGAGAGACATCGTGTACGATCGCTCCCCTTTGAGTATCTCTAGAGGAAGAGGGATAGAGAAGGAGAGTGAGAGAGTCAGGGTTACCTTCCTACCGTGTTCCAGCCATCCTCTTGTCTGCTGGTAGCAGGTCAGATGATGACGTAGGACCAGCAGCGTCCTGTTTCTAGATATTGTAGGGTAGTTATCGCAGGACGTTATTATTATCGGATTGGATACGTGTTTATCGTTATACATTCTATTACATTAATGGTGCTTTTGTTTCCTTTCTCCTTATCGTTCATTGATTTTATAAGTTGGTCATGAGCGGAAAGGGTGAGAGTAGATGAGACTCTTGCTTGCTTTTTCCTCTAATGGATTCATCGTTAATTGAACTTTCGTTATTTACAGCGTTATATATTCATTTCTTTGGTTCTGTTTGAGAAGCAATTTATAATTAAACTGTACGTTTATTGATAAACACATTTCCTTGCGAAAAAGCTTACGATAAGCACAATCCCTTAATTAACATATTTGCATTGATGTATTGGTCTACTCTGAAAGTTAATTAAACCAGGGGATGTAATTCACTGACAAAACTACAAGAGAAAAAAAGGAATGGCAAAAGATGCAAGACTTTCCTAGATTAAAACCAACTCTCCTGAATTTGCACTAAGACAACCACTATCTTGTCGCAACTTTTAATCGCTCCATTACACTCCCATTAAATTATTCGCCACCGTAAACGTTAAATTTCAACGATCTAATAAAAATACGACATACTAGCCCTGCACACCTTATCAGATAAGCCCATGCACTCCATTCGTACCCCATATGATATTAATACCGGCGCATGTTTTAATACCTCTTCGCGTCTGCTTTCAGGTGAGTCAACGTGTTATCTTAACGAAGCCGAAGCATGTATAGCCATACGGTTCGCGTAAGTAATTATTCGAAAGCACACGCTATTCAGCGGCGTCCGGTCGACGAACTAGTTCTATTAGCGAGGACAGGAAGCCGTGAAACGCGGTATCAGCGGCTCTTCCGCGGATTGACTCGCGCCGTGAGCTCATAAATCCGCCTCTGGCCAGGGAGTCGCGGCTGGTACGCACGATTTTCGAGCGGGTATACCGTTCGTTGAATGGCGGAATCGCGATTAACGTCGTCGAGGCCGCGCTAGTTATCTAGATGCAGAACTATGCGGCGAGACTCAAAGCAACCGGATTAACACGTCGACTTTCATGCGGTGTGTCTACTATTAAGCTAATTCAGCCGCGAGCCTAGCGATGTCGATCGAGTTTGGATTCTGCGGCGAAATCTCTAGCATTTCGAGCTTTCCGACAGAAAGCTAACGTTTCTGGAATAGTTAGGCTGAAATTTGAAGCAGATGCTATTGAAAACCACATATATGTTTGGGTATTCGGTATTCAATTTGTTATTAGCGGATTGAATTTTTATGCAACTTTATATTTTTATTGCTTACTAAAAGTAATAACGAATACTCCATGGATATTTAATACAGTTTTGCGTATTTTGTAAAAGCGCGTAAGAAACCGCGATGCATCTCATCGGAGTAAATTAAATTAAATTAGCATGGCAGCGAGGTAGCCAATTTTACTTTACAATTTCTCGGAAGCGTTCGATTTATTTGTATTCCAGATTCAAATGGAATTGTCATCTTGTAGTGATATATTCCACGTTTTATAAATAATTCGAATTTTTGATAAAATTCTTATAAACGTGATTAATCCTGTTCAAGAGGGAACGTTGAATTGGAATGAGTTGAAGGAACGCGATTGTTGGTATCACTCACGAGTGATTTCTGAAAGTAGAAACAAATTATGGTGGTAAATTCGTGAAGGGTCCCGTGGCAATTTGTACCCTATTAGACAAAAAGGAGAAAAGGGTCCGAACCGGGAAATACCAGTTCCTGAAACACTGACGAACACCTGATAATTCGGGTTTCATTCATAAGTCGCTTCACGAAAACAAGTCTTAGAAGAGGTTCGTTCGTAGGCGGTGATCGTAACTTTCATTATGTCGTGTTTCCCAAAAAGGACTGGCAGAAAATTATATCCATCGAAACTAAAAATCATCAACTTCCCCTCGCTTTCTCGAACCTAATAATCTCGATTTCATTCAGAAGTAGACCGTCTGAATTATGCCCGTAAGGATGGCCAATTCCTTGAAAAGAACATTAGTTCCTGGGATCTCTCAAATAAATCACTTTTCTAACAAAAGAACAAAAGTCTTAGTATATCTGAATGTGTAATCTAAGCAAACCGTAGCTTCAAGTTTTTAGCAACGTAAAATGATTCACACTATGAAGATCGTTAACTTCGGCATTACTCCTAGAAGCGTACGTTGAATATTGTTGATCCAGAAATAATTTACTTACCACGTATCTCAGTAAATATCGCATTTTTCCTCAAAAAAATTCAAGTGCTCATATTTTTGCAGCTTTCAAACAATTTTTAAAATCATTCTTCAAAATAATAATAATAATAATATATACACTATAGTAAAAGATTAACTGTAATTCAACGTAATAGAAAGCATCTTTTTCATCCTCCATCTTCGGTACTTGGTAAATCCACTTCAAAACAAAATCTGTCGTCGTCGTTTTTATCACGTAATCATACTCGTCCTGATTTCGGAACGACGGCACGGTTTTGTCAGGGTCGGTAGCGCGTCCACGTCCGGTGGATATTGCCGACAATCCACGTGGCGCTATTTCGTTCACGTACGCCGGCACGCAGTAACCGATACACCTATGCGACGCCTGCGTGAAACCACGGGGGCGGAGCAGGAGGAAGGCAGGACGTGCGCGTGCAAAAGAGAGACAGTGAGAGTGGATGAGGCACTAGTAGCTGCTGGCAGCACGATAATGAGCTAATGAGCGGTGTCTGGCGCTCCGCGGCGCCGTAATTTTCAGCGTGCAAGGACGCCGCTAGAGACTGCTTTCAAGTTAACGTGACGACGTCCTTTTTTCTCATTATTCATAGTCGTCTTCGAGTCTATGATTATCTGGTTAATTATCCTTGCTCCGGTTTGTTTTCCAACACTTCGTCTTTCAGCCTTTTCATTTACGACGGAATTCGATTTTTTTTTGTTTCCCGATAACTGTGTGACATATATAAAAAAGAAAAATGAATAATATCGCAGGTGAGAGTTTCGTACGAGTAAGCTCTCATTAGAAGTTTAATTAGAAGATAAAAGATACTTTGGAACTGTAATTACGTTTGAGTAAATATTTGGCAAAACGAAAGGAAACAGTTTGAAAGGGAAATAGCAAAGCTTATTAGAAGTGTGCATATTTGATATGAAAATAATTCTTCTTTTAGGAATGCTAGGCTATACTGTAATTTATCGTATATTCGCATAATGTCCATTTTAGATTGTGTTTTCTTACCTATATTGTACATCCGTACGATATAATATCTAGCGATACAATGTACTTTTATTGTGAACTATAAATGCTTGACTATTGTTCAACCGATTATATATTAATTTATCTCGTAGCTTAAAATTAAATCTAACAGAGGATGTATTGATTTGGAGAAAGTCAAGCAATGGAAAAGAATATGGAAAATACAAGAATAAAATTCTAAGAAAACAGGAAGAGAAATTATGGAGAAGGAATAGAAAGGATCGAGAAGAGATTAGGATCACACGATATTCTGTCGCTAATCGTGTTCCGTTAGGACGTTTCAGCGACAAGAAAAGTGTCCCGGATGCTCGATACTCGAGAATAAAAGTGGCTACATGAAAGAAGGAGGAGCGTTTTAATGGTGGCTAGAGAAAAAAAACGAGAGTTATGTTAGGTGATAGCAGTGCGCTAAAACCGTATGACGAGCTAAAGAGCAGAGACTGGCTGGCTCAGACTACACGCGTGCTTCCGGCAATTATCTTCGGGGTTTGCAAGGTCGCGGGTTACCGTCCGCTTTGCGCCATTTAACCGAGCTTAAAGAATTGCTAATTCGTGTTATCGTGCAGTTTCACGATTACTAGTAATGATAGTTTCCGATACTTCGCAGTATCAACGTTCCTCTGGCGGTTGAAAAATTTCATAGATTCTCGGAATTAGAAAGTTTCCTGAAATATTAGAATATTTCGTTCTTTGTGATGTTAGTTTTGTCGACTTTTAAGAAGCAAGCAATACGATCTATTAATTTGTCTAGAATTAAAATTATAATTATAGATCTTTTATTTTAATTACAAATTTGAGGAATAATAATTATGCTATGAAAATATCTCTTTCATTTTGTCTTCAGAATATAGTAACGGTATAATTATTATTAATAAATTATACTGTACATGTTCGTACGTTCAATGGGAATGTGTAAAGGATTAACAATATTGTTGCAAACGTATGAAATATTTAAAGCGAAACAAATTTCTATTTGTAGTAAAATTGCATAGAACTTGACAATCTATTAACGAAATACTCCAAAACAGCCAAATGTGAATTACAAAGATACGAATACATAGGTTCCAAGTCACGTAGCATGATACTGAATTAAGTTAGAATTATAATATGTGTTTTCGGTTTCTGGAAACGAAAATAGAAACAATCTATTCCACGATGTCTCTCGGCGCTCGTTCGAGGCGTGTAACGCGTGACATACCGTAGAAGTATAGTCGTTTATCGGGTAAAAAGCGTTGTTCTACGGCCACGAACGTTTCCGTTCTTCGTGATCACCGGGAGGCAAGAAGCTCGCGCTCGAGTTGCGTGAGAACAAGCCTGGACGGGACGATGGAAAGAAATTTTATGGCTCCCTCGAGTCTACCGATTGGCATCGCTATAAAAAACCTACCCCTTTTCACCATCTCTCGCTGGCCAAGTTCGCCACACTCAGCCACACTTAAATTGTAAGACTAGGCTAATGCCGGAAACGGGCACCTTTGCGTTCGCACTTCGTATCGAGCGATCAGTTCGACTCGTATCGTAGAAATCAGCTGAAAGTGGATTAACCGCTTCCTGCAGTCAGCGATTCGAATAGATTCGCGTTTGAGGAAAATCGTTGGAGTTTAAGTGCGTGCTTCAATTACGATCTTCTTATTGCTATTTTTCTTCCATTAATTCGAAAAGTTTGTATTTGGAGATTTTGAGAAATGAATTAATCGTGTAAGGGGTAATTTAATTTCTGATCCAATTTCAGTCGATCTTCATATTTTACAGATTAATTTACAGATTAAATATTATTTCTAGATTTACATTTAGCAAAATCCGAGGAAATATCGAGAATTTAAGACAGGCTATTTATTTTAGCGTTATCTTATTTGCTAAAGTGAAATTTTCTTCTCCATTATAGTACTCTCATTCGTTAAATAATAACTGTTTCTATTCTTATAATTAATTCTATTAGATTTATTCGCGTATATCATATATGACCCCACAAATCCAATTGAAGATTTGGTCAGATTCCCATTATAACAAGTGCGCTAACACTTTAAAACAAGAATATGCATACCATCGAACGAAGATACGAAGAGGGTAGGAAGTTCTTCGCGGCAAGAAGCCAGATTCGCCATACGCGTCACTTAGCGTGGTTTTTACTCACGGAGACCAGTCGTAGTCAGAGTCTTTGACCCAGATGTTCCCATCCAGGACGGAAGAACACGGCGTGTCCAGTTCAGGCTTGCTTTTCACCTCGTCTCACGTGACGAGAGAGAAACGGGCCGCCGCTCGTGGGTGGCCCCTGGTCCACGTCCGCTGCATGCTGCCCGTAATTATAGGTTCCTTATTTACCGCCTGTTACACACTTCGTTAGCACATCGCTTATAAAGTGGTCGTGCACCACTTAGTAAGATCGCCGACATTGCTCTTTCTCGCTTTCCATTCAGTTCTCCTAGCTGTGAGATCGTGCAGGTTGTAGAATGGTTTAAAGTTTGAAGGATGTTGAAGATTATTTTTGGAAGACCAATGGGGCTGAAAAAAGCTGCGATAGTTTTTAGTCTTTTTTTGGTAGATTCAATGGAAGTTAATTGCTAACGAATTCTTTAAGATGACAAATTTGTTGAAGGAAGTTTGGGGCTGAGTTCGTGGAGTATTGGCAAGATTCGTGAATGTGGTTCTTCTTGGTGACGAAACTACTGAAGGAGGTTTGTTTCTGGGACATTTGGAACATATAGAGACAGAAGAGGTTTGAAAATAATTTGAGAACGTGTGATGAACGAAGCAAAGACCGGTTTCAAAATGGAATTAAAAATTGTATATTCGTAATATTCGTTATTTCTTTTGTTCACTTTCAACAAGGTTAGTGTTAATTTAATATACGTTCCACAGTTTCGTGATCATTTGCCTAATCCAATCCTATCAATTATCTACTTTTATCTTCCTTTTCAATTTGTTTTCTACCTTGTAGTCATTTGAGATTTTAGGAGTTTCAGAAGAAACGATCTTCGACGACCTGAGTAGCTTAATTGGGAAAGCACTCATGGACAAGCGGAAGATCCGGGTTCAAATCCTGGTCCAGGAACACACCCGATTGGCCGAATATTTTTCTCCCTATAATCTCTACACCTTCTAATACATAGCTCTCCAGCCATAAAGGTGTACCCGTGCAAACCTAACCTCTGATCGTTCCACGAATCTAATCGCGAACAAGCAGAGAGTGTCCCGGTTGACCGAACCCGATCACGGAGAGCGTTCGAGCTTCCTGGTTATCGAAGGCACGGCTCGATCGCCACGGAATGCGATCGAATGACGTTTTTAGAAAGCTGATTTGAATAGAATGGAATGTCTTGGGTGTCCCGAAGGGAATTCGATTACCTTGTCGCGCTATGGAACGGGTCGTGCGTCACTTGAAAAGGTGTACAATCGTAAATATGGATGCTATCCTAGGATCTGTGATTCCAGAGGGTGTTTTATTTTTATACTGAGATTTCTGATTGCTTTCTAAACATATCTTTAAATCTTGGTTCAATTAATTCGGTTAATGGAAATGATATCGAGTTTGATTAAATCGACTCAGTTAATTTAAATGATCTTGAGCCTCTTTCTCCATTGAAGAATTTCCATTGAGGCTTCGTTAATTCCGTTAATTCCAATGATTACTCCTACCAAGTTCGTTGTCGAAATTGTTAAGACTCTTTACGATTAAAAATTACTCGAATACTACGTGATACTACTACGATAAATTGTAGTAAAGAAATGAAAATTTAGATTCTCTCAGGAACCTGTGGTTTGCAATTCATTGACAATTAAATACGTACACTTTTCATACGATGTCTATCATCCATGATCTTCTAATCTCTCCTTAAGTTCGCAAGAAGCGAGCAAGAATTAAGTAAGACAAATCAAAATTCAACAAATTCACTCACGTCTTTACGAGGCTAAAAAAATGTAATCTTTCGACAACTAAGAATAATTTCAAATGTTCTAATAAATTTAACGAAGAGAATAAAATGCAAATCGTAGCAACGATAGAAGAATTATTTGAAAATAATTCCAAACGTAGATAACAGAAAGAACGACGAAACGTTGGCAGAAGAGGGAGAAAAAGTGCGGAGATGGAAAGGATAGGAGGAATGACGGAATCTTCGCCAGAGGCGTTAAGCAGGTCGTGATGGCTTGGCCGAGACCTTCGTGAAGGCTCGCTGGCAAGCAGGCACGTCACGGTTCGGTAATAATCACGACGGTGGCTGTATCGCGAGCGTTCGCGGAGTAATTGAGAAACGTTCTCGTGTTCGACCACGTCTTGGCTACCGTTCTCGTCGAGGCCCGCCGCTAATAGGCCAGTTGGCACGCACGCGATTCATTCATAAAATCCAGCCCGGATTACTGTAACTTGCCCCGGGATCTTCCAATAGGTTAACGAATTCGGTTCTTTATTTAACATAATTCTTTTTCTATGAAAGCTTTATGTTTTCGTTACCTAAATTGGAATATGCCTTTCAATTTTGTTCTTCGTCTCTCATTTTGACTTTCGCAGTAGTTACGTTCAATTAAGAAATATCATCGATCATAGTACAGACAGAAAGAGAAGAGATTCGAGTGTAAAGATACTTTTCAATACGATGAAACTATTTATAAAAATTCTGGTTCGTTACATACCGTTCATTAAATTAATATTCCTCCACTGTCAAATGTATTCGATAATTTCTAAAAAGAGCTGCATCATGGGTTGTGAAAATGAACATTCCTTTAGTTAACGAATACGTACTTTTATATAATTTCTATTTTCAAACTCGTCACGCAAGAGATATTTATTGAAAGTTACGTAATAAATATGCTATAGAGATACTAACAAGCGTGGCCAATTAATCATAAACCACACAACGAGCAAATTTTCCTGGTCTATTAGTAAAAATAATTCAATCTTTTGATAAAAGGCAACTAACAGCGGGAATATATTATCTTCGAAAATGGCAAAGTAATTAAAATACATTTATTCTGCTGTACGAGCTCTTTCGTTACATAACAATAACTAAAGATCATCGTCTATTAAATATACCGATCAGCAATATCGAATTGACATCTCTGGCTTCGACTCCACTTTCTACCATATCTCCTTAATTCGTCCATCTCTTGCCAAACTCAAGAATCCAAACAAAAATAAAAGGGAACTGTCCGCAGAAAGCAGCGGCACTTGATCTTCATCGAGCGTAAAGGCGGAGCCAAGACTGCAGTCTTTTCAGGCTTCGCCAGAAGTCGACAGACACGAAATGGAGGAATAGTACTGGCTCGTGATCCGGGCCGTACAACTTCCTCCATGCATCTCCCTCTTTTCTCTTCTTGGTCCTTCGTCGTGTTTTTCCTTCGTGTCGGTAATGAGGTTTTAAAAAGAACTCCCTGGAAAGACCATAGAAACAAACAGCAAGAAGAGATGGATAGTGGCGACGTTCTACGAACGACGAACGTCAGATTAGACGACTCGCGACGTTTCTTCCTCGTCTCTGAATCCAGCTGAATCCAACGAACACCAACCATCGTCGTCGTCGTTGTCGTCGTTCCTCTATTTGTCGTTGTTGGAAGGATGATCAGCGACGCTACGTGTCGTCGGATTGTTAGTCCGCGGGCATTCAGGCAAAACTTTCTTGGGGGGATAATTGCGATTGTAATTAAAATTCTCGGGGTGAAAAGGAGCCTGCAGCCGGTCGGTATCCGCGCAGAAATGAGCAAGAGAGGAGGAAAGAAGAGCAACCGTGGGGTGGAAAGAATATATATATAGATATACGTATATAGATATAGATATATATATATATAAGAGCGACGATGTCGAGGCTCTTCTCCTAAGGGGGATGAGAAAAGGAGAGAGAGAGAGAGAGAAGACGCAACCCGGTTGTTGGAGCGTCGACAAGCCGGAGTGCCATAATTGGAACGGTCGCGTGCGCCTGCCGCAGGACAATGGACTCGTCCGAGTGCAAATTATTAACGCGCCCCTCTCTCTCTCTCTCTCTCTCTCTCTCACTCGCTCTCCGCGTCTTCGTTTCTCCGTTCATCCTTTGCACCGAGTTTCCCGGTTCCTTCTAGCGCGCACAGCCCTCTTCCGCAGGCTTCCTGTTCTACCACGAGGCTGCGCTGCCTCGAGAAAATCTCGTTGGCCCACCTGCTCGCCCGTTGGAAAATGGAGACAAGTTCGAAGGTTCTGAATGACGAAGGGTTCTCCCGAGGGACGTTGTATAATTCCTCGGGTCTCCAGTTGGGCTCAGTTTCCTTGCAATGGATAGAATTCTTTCTTCCTTGGGCTGTATTTTTTTTTTTTTTTTGTGTTAATTATGTATGGTTGAGAGTTGTAGAGGATTCGAGGTAGCCAAGATTTGGAAGTGACTTTGATTTCTTTAGAATTTGAGAGGTTTCTGGAAGTAGGTTAGACGGAGATTTAAGTTTTGGAATTAATCGCGGGAAATAGTGTTCGATAACATATTTGAAATCATATAGAGAATCATCTTAACAATTATATATAGAATTAAATAATACAAAAGGTAATATAACAAATATTCGGAAAGCATTCTTCTATCTACAAAGAAATACCACAAATCATAGACTCTTACACCTATCTGAAGGAAAGCCTCTAAACGCTTAACGAGTAATACGAGCTTGTCTCGCGTTTCAGTAGAGTAGGAGTCGACCCTAGTCAGACACGCCAGTATAAATTAAATTCTGACACCTACGCTACTTCTTCTAGATAATTTTTCCATCAGAAGCTTCGATCTAACGATTCATCGCTCCTAACATACTATTTCTAAAGAATTTTTAGAGAAAGATCTTCGATAAAAAATATCAAAAATTCCCCATAAATTTACATCATCCGAAACAGTAATAAAAAGAGGGAGAAGAGAATGACCGACGATACGGAGGTACAAAATCGCGCTTTCGGGGGCAACGGTATCAATGCAAAGACTTGGAAGACCTGGAAAGTTTGGCTGGTTTGGTGCAGCAATCCGGCGGAAATCGGAACTGATCTTGAATGCACGCGAATTCGTTGAAAAGACGATCGCGTGGGCTGGTCGAATCGAGAGAACCGGTAAAATAAAAAAGAAAAGGAGACGAGAGAAAGAACGTGCAAAAAGGAGAGGAAAAAGAGAAAGAAGTAGACCGCGAGCTTTGGCGAGAATACCGAAGAGAGAGGAAGAGAGCTTGGTTCGTTCTCGATACTTGCCAGTCGAATGGTCTGTGCCCGCTTTGTTTATCTATGGATCAACGTCGAGAGAGGAGCCAATGGATACGATGGAAAGAGAGAAAGTCCTAGCGGATAGAAAGGGACGATAGAGGCGAAGAAGAAACAGAGGAAAAGAGGAGAGTATAAACGATGAAAGAGAGGAAAGATAGAAACGTTCGGGGTTGGTTCTCTTTCTCGCGGCACAAATCCAAGTGCAGAATCCTTCTGACCCCTTGTTCACCCCCTCCACCCTTGCACCCTCTCTACCCGTTGGTTACCCCGGACACCGACTCTTCCACGGAAACGAGTGAATGGCGTTGGGAAGACGAAGGAATGCGAAGTAGGAAAACTAGCCGGGGAAGCGGCTGCAGGCAGCTAGGCATAGGCGCCCGTTTCCACGCTGGTTTCGAGCTAATGGTGTGCCGGGCGTGTGCGATGCTTGTGTTGTGTTGGCAATGTGCTCGAGCGGCGGCGTCGGCGTCGGTGGTGGTGGTGGCGGCCAATCAGGGGTGAGTTCCATTTAAACCGCGCTCAGGGTGCTCAGCCGCGGCTGAAAGGCATTTAGCCAATCCAAAAGGCCTCCCCTTTCATTAGACATCTCACTTTGTCTCTTTCTCCCTGGCTTTCCGAAGGTTTATATTTTAAATGCTAATTGCAAGTTTTTAATGGGCCGTGCCGAGGCCTCTGGCTTCCCTCATTGTACCTGACCGCGCGCGAGCTACGCGCGTTCAAGGAACGCTCAGCGAGAGCGAGAGAGAAGGCTGTTCGATACATATACACGGAGAGAAACTCGGTTGGTGAAACACACGTATAAAGAAGAGGATAGAATACACACAGAGAAGAAAAGGTAGAGAAGGGGTTTACGATTGAAAGGTAAAAGCGAGGTAGAAAAGGGGGTTCTCTCTGCTTCGGGGGAGAAAGAAAGCGGCAGGGAGAGGATGGGAGAAAAAAAAGAAAAAGACAGGAAAACGCACACACTCGCATCATGGCCAGTTTATACGCGTAAATTCCGCTGCTGGGACGAGAGAGGAACCTGACAAGAGGGAGGACGAGCTTCAAGCAGAAACCGCTACCGGGGCGCGCGGGTATTTGTTCCGCCGTCGGTTATAATGAAAAAATTACGGCTTTTGCAGCCATTACGTGTACGCGCGTACACGTACGCGCTGGCTGTGCACCGTGCTAAGTCTGTGAACGCCGAGAGAGAGCGGCTACGTGCGTGCAACCGCGTTCATAATTTCTTGCCCCTCGCGCCCTCCGGAACCAGACCAGCTCGAATTAAGCGCGGCGCGAGCACACGCGTGACGCTGCTCCTCCCGCTGACGCCAATTACCCAGACACCAGCGGGCCCCTCCTTGTTACCGCCTCACACCTCGACGAGTTGTCTTCTTGGCCTTCGTGAATTATGTTAATAAATCGGCCGAAAACGGTTCCCTGATAGAACGTTTTATATTTGGATCGTTCTTTTTTCCTTTTCTATTTTCTTCAAGATTGGATTTCTCGTCTTCTTCGTCGTTTTACTACGTTACGAAGAGTTTAGGTCCACAATGTCGCGTATATTTATCTTCTAGCATTTTATATTTCATAAGTACTTCTCTTCGCGAAACGTAACAGTTCTCTCATTTTTAACAATGGCATCTGACGAAAGAGAGAATCGCGAAGAATTTTAATTTCATCGGTTTTGAAAGAGTTCTCACTGAGATTGAATAAGGGGGAGGTCAAGCCAGCAGGAAGCTGCCTCTTCGGAATTCCTGGTTCTCATAGTACGCTCGTTAATTTCGTTACACGTTGCACGTACGTAATTACCCAGGTTGATTCGCATGGGATGCGACAAGTGCAGGAAAAACAAATCACGATTTAACACGCGTTCACCCTCAGCCTTTCGTTCTTTCTTACCATCCATATTTTCCAACGCGAGGGAGGTTCATCGACTCGTTCACCATTCATAAACTCCGTGGAACATCAAAAGGAGGTAGATGTCTTGCCATTTGTTCGACTCTCCCAGCGCAACTCTCCGGCTCTATAGAAAACACGTAAAAACGAAGAAACTCCGCAAGATGCACATCCGTATTACTACGTACGTCTGCCAACTTCTACGCGTGTTCGTTTTCAAATTCGCACCGGCCTCCAACAACGATACACGAAATAAGAACGTGGAACGACGCAGCAAATGGAAAGGAAGGATAGAAATAAGCATGTTAGAGAAATGGAAGAAGCCTGAATACGAGAAGGAAGTGAAACGAACGAGCGCAGGAAACGGACAGAAAGAAGAAAGAAAGAAAGAAAGAAAAAAAAAAGGCGCGCGAGGAGGAGGCGCGGTCGGGTGCTCGCATTATTAGCACGTCGAATGCTCGGAAACTTTAGTTAGAAAAGCACATTCATATTTCAGGTTGAATGGCATTATGAGAGCGAAGGGACAGGGCTCCGCGTGAGCGTACGATAACGAGGTTGCCACGACGTTCTCTCGCCCAAGGAGCTAGGAACTGACGACAGAAAGAGGAGCGCGTATGCAAGGGTCTCGAAAAATAAAAAAGAGAAAAGACGAGGAAGAAAAAGAAAGAGGGACAACGACATTGACAGGGAGCTACGACGTCGACGACGTCGATGGGAGCAGGAAAAGCGGCGGAACGAGAGGGAGGGAGGCGACTTCTTCAGGATCCTTCCTTCGAACTACCATCCCTCCCAGAAACCGGGATCCGCTGCTGAAAGGAACAACTCGCCGCGCGGAGGAAGAGGATTGAAAAGTGCCGCGACTGAAAGCCCGATTATTTTCCGCTCCTTGTCGTTCCCGCCTAATCAGCGAATTAAAGCAAGCCTGCAGGGGCCAGCATCTGTCTTCTCCAACTGACTGTGACTCTCTCTCTCTCTCTCCCTCTCTCTCTCTCATCTTTCTCTTTCTCCTATCCGCTCAACAGCCACGCCATGACGAGGAGACCAGGACGTCGTCGAGCAACTCGCGCAAGTTCGCGTCTTTCCCTCTCCTTCTATATTTCTGTGTGCCCATCCTCTTCAACAGGAAGTCGATTGTGTCGGTTTCCACGGCCACGGACGACGAATCGACTGCAGAGGAAACTGAGTACCTCGCGGGATTCTACGAAAAGTCGCGCTGGATGACCATTGTCGAGCGAGATCCTCGCATTCGAACTAATTTTCTTTGGGCTTTCGCTCTGTCGAATTCTGGCATGCCCCTGATCGCTACCCGCTGGTAGAATGATTTTTCGGTTAGGCTAGTTAGAGAAGAGTTTTGGATCGTTATAAAGCGATCAGTCGACTTTCTCGTTATTCTGCCTGTTACTAACGTTCGAAGTTTATTATCACTGGAACAGAGTATTCGGAAGCTTTCTAAATTTTTGATGGAGATTTTGCAGGTTTACTACAGTACTTTTTTGGAAATTTGAACGAGTGTTCGTAAAACGTACGAACGACGGCTTGTGTTCTGTTCCAATGAAAGGGAGATAATCGTGGAATTTGAAAATATAAGCAAAGCGTATGAACGAAGGCTTGTTCTCCTCCATTGCGTTATACATTTGACTATACATCTGTCATTTTTACTTTATTAGTACAATACAAACTTTGCATTACGAGCGTCGTTAAATTCCAATTTGTTTCTCTTAGAGATTGCTCCTAGTCTGTAGTAAACATTCATCGCATCAAGAAGCAAGAAGTGGAAAGCGGTTTAAACCTGAAAGAAAGACTGAAAGAAAATAGATGGACAAAAAGAAATGGTTGGTTTTGGACGCCTTGGCTCGAGTCTTGCATTGGCAACTGGCGCCGCGCGTTTTAACGGTTCGTGGGAGTTTTCACGCGATAGTCGACCGGGGCTACTCGTGTTTAATGTAAATTCGCAAATTGGAGAGGGCCAGGGTAATCAACTAACCGCCAACGAGTAACTCCGGTAAACTCATTGAAATAGTTCATAACTTCGCCCGCTAGTTTGAGTTTCGGGGCTGCAACTTCCACGGAATTTCCCACATCATACCGACCGACCGACTGGCCCGGCATTGTTACGACGTTCCTCCCAGCAACTTCGCCGCAGTTCTCCACGATTCACCGGGCGAAATTCGCGAAACGCTTCCATTCCCAGCGAACGATCAATCGAGACGCGTTGCCCAGAACCTGTTACGAATGACTGACAAACGTTTTCCCCTTGGCGAGATTATTGGATTATCTTTGAGATTGACAAGATTTTGGATAGATTGTTCGAAGAATAAGTAAAAAAGTACACGAACGTTGCTTAATTTAGGTTTTCATTCTTACGACGAAGAATGAAAAGCAACGTTCTTCATGGAGATAAAATTTGAAGATTTGGAATAAAATGCTGAACAAATGGTTTGGAAACAGGACGTGAGTAAACAGGAGTACGAAAAAATAGGGTGTCTTATAATTTATTAATGTTCTTAAAAAATATATTTATAAATGTTCGAGATTTGGAACACGATTCTGAATAGATAGTTTTGGGAATTGTGAATGAATATGATAAACGAGCGGTTTATAATTTAGAATTCGATATCTATTGGTGTGTTAGATTTAAATCAAGATCGTGGATGGGTATCTTTATTAAGGTAGACGAATGAGGAAGAAAATAAGCCTCTTATAATCTACGGTTTAAACAAAAATGTACTTCAGATTTGTTTATTTATATTCGCAGATTGTTTGTTTGCATCTCCCTTTGCTTGTCTACTTACGTTTCTAATTTGTTTTACATTCCAATACATTCGTTTACGTTTCAGTTTGTTTGTTTACGTTTCCCTTTACCATTATTTGCACTTCCAGCATTTTCTGCTTATACGGGAAATATAGGGCGATTTCGATAGAGAGAGTCGCGCGTATTATCAAAGAATTATGAAGAGTCTGAAATAATAAATTAAACATAGTCAGGAAATATTAATAACACGCTGAGCAGAAAATTATATACAAAAATTTCACACGCAATTGTACCTCTCTCAAAGATATACATCAACTTTGGCAAACCTATTGCCAGAAGAATTGCGTTCATTTAGCGGGATAAATATAAAAACGTAGCTATTATCAAGATTGCCGTCAAAGAATCGAGAGTCACATTCGAATAGTATCGATCTCATAGTCATTTGTAACGTGGAAACATCGAAAGAGGCGCCTCTGAAACATCGATGAAAGACCAAACTGTCCAGAGGACAGCTGACCGAACTGTCTCGTGCCAATCGAATCGATTCGCGATTGTTGGCGCGATTCCAGTCACCCTGCTGCCTGCAAACGAATAAAACCGTCTGTTATAGTGAAAGAGAAACGAAAGAGCGCGAGAAGTTGAGTAGCATTGCGTGCAGCGAGGTGTGAGAACAAACAAATAAAATCGAGATGTTTGGCCGTTCAGTGGAAGCAATTTCTTATCATAAGTACTTTTAGGAACGTTATCACCCGTGAGAGTCGAGTACTCGTTAATGCCTGTGACTGCAAATGCGCTGACAAAGAATTTGATTTTCGAAATTTCTATTTGAAACAAATACGGTGCTAGTGATTTGAAAAAAGAAAGAGAATTTTAGAACAGTCTTTTATCGACAAAGTTTGATATTTTGTCCGATATACTTGAAAAAGTTCAAGTTCCTTTTTTCCTTGATACAGTTTTTAGTATAACGTTCTACCGTACCTTTTCGAACGAATCGATTACCTTCGTATTCAGTTATTCGCGGTGAAACGATAGAACTAAAAAGCAAATACCCTGGTTGTACACTTCGGCGACGAGTACAGGATCTAAAAAAAAAACGTTGCCCAGGTCCGAATAATCCGGTCCGCGCGAATGAAAAATTTGAAACGTGAAACGAGACACTCCAGAGAACAACTACCAGAAACAAATTATCCACCAAACGCAGTGTCTCTACTCTCCTTAATCCACCTACCACTCCTTGCTCTCCATTCCAATCTATTCTCCACGTTCCCTCGCCCCTCCTCTCCTGCTTCGCTATTTTTCATTATTTTTTTTTTTTTCCTCCTCGCCCGCTTTAATTTCTCTGTTCTCCACTCTGCCTCCGCTTCCACGATTCTCTTCCTCTTTCTCCTCGCTTTCCTCTCCGCCCCTTTTTCTTCTCTCTTTTCTCTCCTTTCTACGTTCCACCCCCGCCAGGACCCTCGGCCACGTACACAAAGCCCAACGGGTCTCCTGCTTTTATTATACGAGATACGAGATAGCCCCAGACCATCCCCTTCTCCCTCCTCGCTCTTCTGGTCCCGTGATCCTCAACCCCCGTTGATCGCCTCTATGTGCGCCGTAGAAACTCACGGCGATGTCCGTGCCACCGTGTGCGAGCTCTATTGGCAAACTTTGCGAATCTTGGATCACGCCGGATTAGGTATGCTCGCCAATATATCCCCTGATGCCCATGGAATTCTATGGGACGCGGCGCCGCCTCCAGAAGGGAGCGAATAACTCTTCTCGCCAAGAGTGTACCGCCTTGTCCCGTTGAAATTGTTCTCGTACGAACAGCTACTTTAATTTTGTTGCGAGTTGAAAGGGAAGAATAGGACGGGTATGGGGTGGGATCGAGAGTTTGGCGAAAATTAGGTTGGGTAAAGCAGCATTTTTGGATTCTTATGACGATTGGTTTAGGCTTCTGGAAACTTTATATTTTCGTAGAAGGCAGAAGACGCTGTATCGTTTTTGGTTTTGAAATTTGAAATCTTCGGTGGAAATTAGAACGCAGAGAGGGGAATTTTTTGGTTACTCGTGGTTATTCTTCGCTTGGGATTTGGAATGTTTCTGTAACGGGGCTAAATTGGAAACATCATTCGGTGTACTTACGTAACGAAATTAAGAAAGCAATGAAGAGCAAAGTGATCAATTAGGCTTTTGCAAGGCTGATATATATGTGCATATAGTCTACTTATATCGATAAGTAGTCTGCGAATGTAGGTACAGACATGTAGACATGAACCAGCATTCGATCTTCCAAATATTGTGGCATATTTTCTTTCGATGCTTTACATCCGCGTGTTTACGACCATAATAAAAGTATCCTCTCCGCTAACAATGTTCGTGAAACCCAAACCAGCAAGCATAATACCGAACAATTAATTAATCCAGCCCATTATCGATGAAATTGCATTATCGGAGGATTTCTCAGAGTAATAAATAAAATAACCGGAAAAGCGATACTTTATTCAAGAAACCGTGATATCATCTACAAAAGAGAACCAACAAAAAACAAGATACAAATTCCAAACAAAGTCGAAGAAATTAAAAAATGACTAGGGAGAGATGTACACGCGCAGAGGTCCAGTAAAGGTACCAGTTTGGTGTCCTTTCCAGAGAAGGAGAACCGAGTCGTCCCTTCGAGATTAACAAGAAGAAGGAATCGAGATGTTACGAGAAGAAGAAGAAGGACACAACGAAGAGCGGAGACGACAGGGAACACGGTACGGACGCTGAAGAGAGGCTGGTTCCAATATACTAAGAGCGGATCCGCAAACCCACAGTCGACGGCCAGTACCCCGCTGTTCAACGTGGTTGTTGTTGCTTGCCGCCTGTCGCTGGTGCTGCCTCCAGCACCATTGTTGCTGCTGCCTTACTCTTGCTCCTCTCTTTCTTCCTTCTTCCTTTCTTTTCATTCTTTTTTTTCCCCTTTCTTTCTCTCTGCGCTCGTAGAATGTCTGCTCATTGTGCACGGCGGAGCCCATTTATTTACGTTTCTGAAACTTTTTAATCTGATGAGATAGTCGGCTGCTCTTGGCTTCCTTAATTCTGTCAGGGACATTCTGGACCCTCCAGCTACCAATCCTAACGTTTCTGGACTCCTGCTCGGACGATTTCTTGGATTGTGTGAATTGAAGTCGTATAAAGTCTGATGGGATAGTGACATGCAGCGTTCGCTTTGAACTATAGCAATGGCACATGGTTGTGGTAATTGCGCGGTTAGGTTTGGTTTGTTTATTGAAATTTCTTAAAGCAGACGAATCCTGTCTATGTTATGTTATCCCCACGCAAATATCGACAGATTCTTCACTGAGATATTATTCAGGATTTTCAAGATGTAAAGTTACCTACGTACCAATCGTTTCGCGAAAGATCAGAAGTTTTGGAGTAGCGCTGTAAAGAAAGATGGAACAAGACACTGGGTGCGTCAAGTGATTCGGATTTACATCTCCAAGTCAAATTGAAAATCTTCTCGTCTGGCGATAGTTTGCGGAGGAACTATCTGCGTTTACATAACTCGACGCATAATTAAATAGTGAAGATTGCTTTGACGATTAAATTTCCATCGCACGATCCACGAATGAAATGAAGGATTCACACGTACGTGAATGAAAATAACAACGTGAATTGCATCGTCCGATGAAATACAAAGAATAATCATAGAGTATAAAACGAGCCAGATTCGACGGAACACTTCCGTTTAAAAAGCTGACTATTAAATTTAATTCGACAAGCGTAGAATTTTCTTTGGTCCCGATTCGGGAGTCTTCCTCGATCCTTACGAAGGCCAAGGGGGCGGGCAACAGGGGGTACGGAACAGCGATACGGAATAACAGCGCGGGCGGCAAAGGCGGACTTAAATCGATTAGAGGATAGCCCGTGAGATGGAATCGGGTATGGGAAACTGATAGAGCAACGAGATTGGATAGAATGGGAAGCCCTGCAAAAGTGGATGAGAGAGGAGCAGCATGCTGTGCCTCCCTTCGCAACGTTCCAACGACCGTAGATCGTCTACGAGAAGTTGGCCAAGTAAATTACGCTTTCTTTTCCCGTGATCCGGTTGTACCCACCCTCGATTCGTTCGCGTGGATCTTTGGCAAAAATTCCCCCGTGAAATATGAAATATGCGGCTTGATTTATCAAATTCTTCGCTGTAATCTATATCCTCCAATGCTTTTTGATCGAACAGACCGAAGTCGTTCCGTGGTAGATCTGTAGGTTCTATCGTAGCGAAAAAATAATGAGAAAATTTGTTACGATTGTACACGGAGCAGAGTGTGATAAGAAAGTATGAAATAAAATGCAAGACGTAAAATAAACGTAGAATACAGTTTGTTTAATATTTGTATTATATCGAAATCTTCCGATAGAATTGGAAACATGTTCAACAAGTTATTTAAGTAGTTTCATAATATATTTTATTATTATGTCTATTACATACGGTTTTGTAGCGAGATTCTGTACAAATTTTCGTTTGATTTTCACTCAGTCGTGGTTCATACGAACTTTTACTCTTACGTGTATTTATCCTAAATTTCTGTAGCCCTTGACGAGGGGAAGCTCAAAGATTCTGACATTATATATTCTATGTTTCAACCTTAACGAGCCAAAGAGAGAAGAGAATTCCTATGCTTTGAGTTTACAAATTTCAGACTTTTCAATTAAAAAGCACGAGATCCTAAACCCAGAACCGATTTTCACGCAAACCTGCGCCGATTTCGGCAAAAGTACGTTGGCCGATACGCGCAGTGTTTTCACAGCATCCAACTGTGAATAACGAAAGCCTTGCTCTCTTTATTTCCCTGCTCATCCTCTTTCGGTTCCTTTGCTCGAAAAACGCTAGGGGAACAAAAACGACGCTATGTAAAATTCGATATGCGGTTTTCAGAAGTTCGCCCTGCAATTTTCACGGGGCAAGGGACATAGGCGAGAACGCGACGACGAACAACGAACAGAGAAAGAACCGTGGACATGGATTTCACCGTATAGAGAAGGATAGATAGAACGATAGCCAGCTGGGTGAAAGAGAAAGAGAGAGATCGGCCAGGCTCGAAGCTGTCCGGGTGCGAAAGCCAAAACCGCAGAATGAAATTACTCCTGCTCAATCGTTTATAACGGCAGGATAAATGGATTAAACCGTCGGCGCACGGCTCGCAGTTTATTTGTCATCGTGCGCGCAGAGGTCCGCCTGCCGGCCACCTGGCCGTTTGTGTACCAAAAGTCGCGCGACCTTGACATCCAGCTACGCTTCGACGATTTTCGAGACTAGACCGCTCGCCGAGTCAGTTTCACGCTGGATCGCGTACCGTTCTTAATGATTCTCGGAGCTCGTACGAACACGTTGAGTAATTTAGTCGAGTAGCCACTCGCTACAAAATAATTTGCTGCAACAGTTCTTAACCCGTGGTCCGCGAACCCACGCCAGGCTACGAAGTAGTCGTACACGCGAGTTGTGATCGTATTATTCAAATAAAAAGTGCTCTCTAAACTTGAAGACAAACAGTTGATGGGTTTTTCAAATACACATGCGACGACAAGGAATTTTTTAAACGAGGTCCGTGGTAAACGAAAGGTTCAAAATCGCTGGTTTAGTGGATAGACGGTGTCTGGAGTTAGCATAGTTGAGTTACAGAATTGAAATGTTACAGAAATTTTAACGTTCACGCACGGTAAGTTACTAAATGACTGGCCACTCAGCTAAATCGCTGATTCTGTCTGCTCGAGAGACTTTCGATTTGAAAACATTGTGCGAAGTGGAATATCTGTGAGATGTGAGAATATATGAGTGGAATTTTAAGAGTGGAAATGTGAAATGGCAGATTTTTGAGATAATACTTTCTGTTAAATCGAGCAAGGCGAACGAGGACAATCGTGAAATTTTGGGACACAAGAGAAATTTTAGAGCTCGCAATTCCAGGAGGTATGAAAGTGATCTACGAAGTATGATGAAAACTGTAACTGTACTTAGTAATAGTTTGGGAACTTTGAAATTTAAGCTTCTACAAGTGTTTTGTCAACGACTTATGAAACTAACTGTAAGCAAAGTTGCACCAGCGAGTACATTTTCGGGTCGTGAGCCGACTTCGTGATATCGCTGAGTGAAGCAGGTGTTGCAACAAAGCTGGCACACTTCGTAGTATCGAGTCGGCTTTTCAAATAAACGATTACGTGAGTAACTTCGTGTTATTGTAAAAGCCAATTGAACAAAACCCTTAACGGGACTTTGTAATCTTTGTGAACACCCTAAAGCAATATTCAACAAATCGTTTCAAAATTACTTTAAAGTTACACAAATTTTTTTAACATTTTACATTAACATTTATATAACGTTTTAGATTCGTATCGTTTAAAAATTCATCTTCTTTTTCACTTTAAATTTTTCGACGATTATCATCGGCGATTTTCGTTGTTGCGCCTCTAAACGGACGCATCAAACGATCGCTAACAATAAGAATATTTATAGATTCAGAATCAACAAATTTCGCAAATCCTCTTTCCTTTTTTCACTGCGCATTTTTTAAACATTACCAAGATATTCGTTTGTTCTGGTATTGCTAAATGCAGACGTCGAACGAAAGCCAATCTAAAAATATTTATAGGTTCGAAATTATTTCAGAATTTTACAATTTTTTCACATAGCTTCACTGCCTCTTTTCTTCGCTACTTCCAAACACTATCAAGACATTATTCCATGCTCGCGTTTCGTCTTGAATTTCCTTAAACTGCCATCCACGCGTCGCGAGAAGCAAGGAGAAAAGAATCATTTAGCTGGCCGCGGGGAGAAGCATTGAAGGTATTACACGTGTACGTAACGAACGAACCGGTGAAGTGAAATATCACAAAAGCCAGCACACGAGGGCTTTTTCATCCAGAGGGGGAGACTTTCCGTTTGCGAGCCACTTAAATGGCCGAGGAGGCAGGGTATATGCATTACAACCCCCTATAAAAAGAATCCTGCGTACGATAACGAAACCGCAGCAAGCTGTAAATCCCCAAAGTAATCTCCGCAGAGTGTCGTGTTCCCGTACTGTTTTCATCCGTCGAACCGCGACTTTCGATCCATATTCGAACCGTTCATTGCCACTTGACGTTGATCACAATGTATCGTTTAAAAAAAATTCGCCTTTCTATTCGGTGAAATAGCCTCCCTGATACTCTTTAAATATCGTCTTGAGTAGTCTGAAATACAGTATCATAACTATGATTCTAATATTCTAATATAATTTCAAATTTCGTGCCAAATTGCTGACTACATCATGCGTTATAAGTCATACATTGCAAATATGTAAATGTTTTCCACGCTAATAAATGTAATATCTCTATTGAGATATGTATAATTTTGTGTGCTAGACTAGATTGTGCGTAGTAGTGACACACGTATGTGAATATGATTGTGTAAAAGTACGTGTGTGCGCGGCGTCTCGAAAAACAGATGAATGTAACTGTTGGCAGTCTGGTATGGAAGATGATGAGACAAAGAGACTGCTGAGACGCGTGCAAATGTATATCTACGAAGATCCTGGAAATCGTTTATTAAATAAATCTAAGACTATTTTAATATGAATTCTAAGTGTAACCTTGGTGTTCCTTTACTTTTATTTCGGCAATTAAGATCCACAATTCTCAACAATCTCCACAGCGAAGTTCTTCAACCTTTATGAATGAAGGAATCATCTATCACGCCGACGTGGCAAAATTTCTACCTGAATAAAAAATCTACCTGTCGCAACATTGATCAAACACACCTGTGAAAAAGTTCGTATCGCTGGATTTTCGAAAAAATCATAGGAAAACAGAAGGCAAGATACATCTGTCTTAATACCTGCCAATAGCCAAATACAAAGCACACGAAGGGGATAGGTCTTGGCTGCTCACGCTGCTCGAGCCAATATCTGCGGCGTGTCGAAAGAAAACTCTTGGCCCCTTCGGTCTCCGGCAGAACAACGGCCACGGCGGCAGAGATGCAGTAATGAAAAACGCCCGCGAAGGGATGGCTGGTTGATACGAAAAGGTAGATAGGCGGTGGCAGTGAACGAGCTCTCCGGCTACTATGGGGAGGAAAGGTGGTGTAGGACGAAGAGGAACAGGGGGTTTTGGCGGTGTGTTCATATCTGAGCGCGTGTGCGCGCGCGAGGGGCGGCGAACAAGGGCGCAAGAGTAGCCTGGGTATTGTTTGAAATGCGAACACTTAGTAAAGCGGCAAGTGAAAAGAGACCAGATGAGAGAAGGAAGGACACTTCGGTTTGCTGGGATATGGTGTGCGTGCCCGAGGGAGAGAAACAGAGCCGTAAAATGGGAGAAAGAGAGGAGAAAGTGCGCGTATTCCACCACCCCCTCGGCCATCCCTCCAAACGAGTGATCCTGGCAAAGGCTTTTGCTTTACGCATTGCAATTTTCCTGTCGGAGCTTCCTACGCTTCTCTCGTCTCTCTCTCTCTATCTCCCTCCCTCCTTCCCTCTTTCTCTTCCATATATTTTTTATATTTTTTCCATTCTTTTTTTTCCCGTTTTGTGCCTCGTTGAAATGTTGATGGTAACGCGGACACGGCAGCGTTATCGCGAAATATCTGTAACTGCGGACGATATTTTTTTTTAAACGCGCTTGTAACGCTGCACGACGATTTTCTATAACCGTGAAGCGCGCGCGCACTTCATCGGTGTACCCGGGGTGTAATGGTGTTGACCGAATGGCTTGTAAAAAGTATTCTGTTGGGCTGTGTTGTTTGTACGACGATTTACGGATTGAAGTTATTCCTGGTTACCAGGGCGTTGATCGAATCGGTTGATCCGTTTTACGGGTTTGTTTCATTGAACGAGTGGATGGATTTTCGGGTCGATGACAGATATCCTTGTCGAAAAGTTGTGGCAGAGAATTTCTAATAGTCGTCCTTGAAATTCGACAAATTCTTATTATTGCAATATACATCGTCATCTTCGATGCTTTATCTTTCGTACAATACTTCCATACAATATCTATTTTCATGCCAATAGCTTCAAAATGAATATATCGGTCGAAG
This sequence comes from Bombus huntii, assembly GCF_024542735.1. Taxonomy (NCBI): domain Eukaryota; kingdom Metazoa; phylum Arthropoda; class Insecta; order Hymenoptera; family Apidae; genus Bombus; species Bombus huntii. Next base: position 13,281,969 of record NC_066244.1, on the reverse strand, counting down.
CAATTGCAGGCTTGCTACTGTGAACAGTCCCATCGCGTCGATCAAAGAAATAAAACGGAGAAAGTTGCTTAAAATCGATAGATCTAATAAAATGGATGGTTGAAGTATGAAAAGATCTATCGTAAACCACTTCATGCACAGATTAATTAGAAAGAACGTTTTTCCGCCGTATCTTCGATAAAACGCGTAACCTGAAACGTATTAACACTTCACCAGTCCAATAACCCCCCAATACCTTAAAATACGTAACACGCGATCTATCTCTCATTCACGAAATCACCAACTAAAAACCATCATCCCCTTAAAGGAAGGGGGCGAAAGAGGAGAAAGAAAAGAACGACAGTCGATTATATGCTCGAGGTTCGTCGAAGCGGGCAAAATCGAAGGGAGGATTGTCAACCGAAGCCCCAATGGGCAAACCAGCCGACGTAGCGGAAATCCACGGTTTATGGCTTTCATAAGCGGACGCGGGGACAGTCGGTCGCGGGAAGAGCGTCTTATGGATCTAAAATCCGCGACGTTTAAGTGCCGCATCCTCTTTTATATGTGTATGTGCCGCTTTACGTCACATCGAGAAAGAAGGACGTAGAACGACCACCACGAACAATGTTGAACGTCGTCCGCGTTTCAACAATGATGCGCGCGTTTCCCCGCGGTATATTAAGGCCTCTTTTTAATGCACGTTGTGCACTGGCGAACGCGCGGCTGGAAAATGAGGAGAGCGAAATAAGGAGCGGGGGAGAATGAGATCGCACAATGGAAGACCGGGGAAATCGTTAGACGGCTTAACCGCTTTGATTCTCTCGTCCGCCCCGCTTACTGTAACGAACATCCTCGGGATAGACTAATTTCTGGCTGCGGTTATGCCGCTCCATCCGGTTATCGGCGAATCCAGCTACGTACAGACGTTTTCTTACGACCGTTTCGGTGTCCTCGTTGGATCGGAGGAGAGATAATCGGGGAACATGGGTTTAGTTTGAACAATAATAGTTAGGAACTGCAGGGAAGGAATCTGATGGGTCACGTTTCTTATTTTTTAGAGAGAAGAAGTTTTAAAAGCCAGTACCTTGTTGATCAATAATGAAAATCTCTAATGATCTAATGAAAATTGAAGAGTGTTCGTAGAAAATACTGCAAGTGACAAGAAACGAGCTTTTCAGGAGGAAAAGAAAATTTGTGCATTAACGTAGTCGAAATTCATGAAAAAGGGAGGTGTAAACTTGGATATTTCATTCGTTTAGGCACATGACATAGGCAAAAGTGAAGAAACAATTAATTAATTATTTTATTGGCATTTATATTTTTCTCTATGGAGATGTCGTGATACCGTCTCCTAGCATTATTAATAACTATTTAGGAAATTTTAGGAAATTGCACCTAAATTTCATACCACAGTAAATACGTAGAATATTGTTGAATAAGAAAATCGAAGTTTTCCAATTTTAGCACTTTCTACTTCTAATAGCATTTTCTACAAGTACTCGTCGATCGTATTCTTATTTGATCTTTCAGATACGTATGCATGTTGATTTTGGAATGATGGAAGAAAATTCGTGGTAATTTAGAGGCTTGTTCATTTGATGGATATAGTGATACAGAGGATTTTCAGTAAACATATTACTCCAACGAATATATCAGGATACGATGTGGTCGAATCTCGTGATCGCATTGCAAATGATGCTGTTTATAGTTCGTATCCAAGAGAATGTAGTTAGAGGCGCGCTTGGTCTATTTGCTATGATTGCTGGAATTGTCACATTGCGCAATTACATCAATGTGGGACATGGAATGAGTAAACTTGGCACAGGAGTAAAGGTTTACAGTGGTGAATAATTATGACGACCGATACGATAAGTTTGAAATCAGCAAATTTTCATCGTAAACGTTCATACATCTAGATTTTTCCTCGTTTTTATTACGAACGTATAGATATCCAAATTATAAAATTTTTAGTAACAAGTTGCTGCTATATGAGAATAAAAATAATATAGCGATAGATAAACATCGGTAAAATGTAAACATTAATTATACGTCTAAATGAAAATCCGTAGATGAAAGGATCGTAATAGGAAGAAGCGTCCCTTTCCTATATCTTTCCTCATTTGTACGACGTTCGAACGAACTTACGGGGTGCTTCGAGAACACCTCCCCAACTTTGCTCACGTTAAATTCACCGTGACACACGATTCGGTAGCACGCACGGGTCTCGTTCACGATATACGTTCCCTCTACTTTACTGTAAATCGTCGTAACCATTTCAAAAACGACGAGTAAAATCGCCGAAATCTAAATAAGATCAATTGGCATTAATTTAGGAGAAAAAGAGAAAAATATTGCCGATTAATGGTAATGCCAGAAGAACCGCCATTTTATTTTTTGGCGAGCACGTACGTCTCCGCTTTTCTTTTTCCGCCCTCCTTCGACAAGCGCGTTAGGGGTTGATGCTTGCTCGCGCAGCCCCATGCGTCCCCTCGTCCTGCGATTACTCTATCGGCTCCTTCGAACTTGCTACGTGGATAAATTCGAACATCAAAGTCTCCTCTTAGAGTCTCATCTCGAGAATAATGAAAATTGTAAAGTACACATTAAGGAATCATAACAACTGGATTTTGTAATCATGTTAATTCGTTATTTCAATATGCAAATGACTTTCAGCCTGTGAGAAAACTTGTCTATAAGATAAGTTGTATTTTGTTAGTCATTAGGAAAAGACACGTTTGAAATAGTTTTGTAAAAAACCGCACGCTTAGTACGTCAAAATTCGAGAAAACTTTTAAGAATAAATTTATTTATTTAATTAATTAATTGATTGAACATCGAGCGTGATTGGAAATAGGTGACTCGGAGTTGGTTTCTTAATTCGTTTCTTCTTCAAAGTATTACTAAGAATTTGTAAAACGTGAGATAAATCTCCACTTATATTCTATGTTTTAATTCCATTCATAAAAACCCGTAGACTACTTTCACGGATGATTTTCCTCTTCCATAAGACGCTATCAATATTTAAACGATAACCTATCTCTAATAATCTAGATCTCGAATTGCAAGTTATAATACCGCCTCGATTACAACGTGCGCTGGGAAACGGTCGCAGAATGCAAACACACAGCGTAGTCGTATCAATTATTCAGAAAAATCCCGGGGAAAAGAGCGGGCCGAGCGGATTTGCAGGACTTAACGAGAGGCGCGGTCGCGTAACGAGTAGTAGCATACGACGACGTATCCTAATCCACGGCTGTACATACACATGCAACTCAGTCCGCATGAAGAAAGAACTCGCAACGAGACCTGGACAAGCCGCGTGTACTTTGTTCAACTAACGAAAACGCATCATACCCGCAACAAGTAAAATTCAACAAGTGAAAAACGAACAAATGAAATCTTTGAGTATAATCGGACTGACGAGTATTCGAACGTTTCGTCCAGTGTCTAAAAGGCGTGTTCCAAGCTTTTTTTTTCGTGAAACACGAGGCAACCTCTGGAACGTTGACCGGTTCTGTGTGCTCTACGGTTCTCTAGCCGCCTTAATCCCCAATCAACGTCGGCCTGAGCTGAACGTCGGTGCAGAAAGCGAGCGTTTGCCGAATTAGCGAAACCCGAATCCTCTGGCAAATGCAAATGGTCGACCAGGTGGTTTCATATTCCAAAGGTTGTGCTTGCTGCGGAGAGAGCGAGAGAGAGTTGGGTCGTGGGAGGCACGGTGGTTGAATTCAAGGGGGTGTCTGGAAGTCTCGCTCATTAGCGGCGACACAGCGACGCTGTGCCGCGCCCCCTTCCATCCCCTTCAACTGGCAACGTTACTAGCGATTCCCGTGACCAAGCTGATCCGGTATACACGGCCGATCCAAGCTTTCTCTTGCTGCCCGGACCCATTCCAAAATTCCTTCTTCCCGCGACGATTCGGTTTCGAAATGGAATCGGTTTCGTATGCACGAGATGGAAAATTGGGCTACGAAATGTCGTTGATAACGTGTAACATCTGTAGTTTTATCTGTCGGAGTTACAGATTTATCGAATGAATTATTTGAACACGATCTACGCAACATACATTTATTATAAATTTATATTTATTTCGTTCAAATTTCTGATAATATTCTAGTTATTGAGGATCCTTCGGTCGACTTTGTTACACATTTTGCGTGATAAATACGATCGATGAAGTTTGGCCGAATAAAAATTAGAATAGAAACTAAAATCAATGTTTTAACTCAAACTACCCTAAATTCGTATAATCGCCAAAGCTATGCCAGTATTTGAATCTATTCCCATAACACGTTCTAAAAATTCATTCATCGAGAAGTCACGAATTAGCATACACATCAGATCTTACAATAGAGATGAGGCCGATCCAGAAGAAATCGACCGAAATCTCGTCGGGTGTGTATTTAAATACATAGAAAGGTAGGGTTAACGACCCAATCACTCTTCGAGGCAAGCAGCAAGGGCGGGGACAGAGGAGGAAGAGTCGTTTCATTACCGGCGGAATTAAATATGGCATCGATGATGCGTCCCATCGGTCGGCCCGGGCAAACATGCCTGGATTTCCTTTGAAGAATCGCGAAGCACTACTTCGCGAGGCCAGAGGGCGGGGAGAGGTGAAACGCGCCGCGAAATATGCATCGTTCGCGGCTAGTGGAACGTTTCGTTTGACGGAGGACGAATTCTGCATTAAGTAAGTCAATTACGGCTGGAATCGATAATTACCGAACTAATTGAACGAGCCCTTAGCGGGTCGCCGTGTTATTGATCGTTTCAACGGAAAACTCGAACGCCCCTGTTTTTCCATGCAAGTGCCCTCGTCCGTGAAAACGTTCCTTAATCTTCTTCCCCCCTTCCTTATTCTTCCTTCTTCCAACTCTTCTACATCTTTATCTTGGTTTTCTTTTTTATTTTTCTCTTTCCTTCGTTCTTCCAGCGAGCTGGAAGTGGCGCGATGACGGTTGATGGCGGGCAGGAAGTGCGGCAACTTAATTGCCAGGGCATATCAAACGTGCCAACGTCACAAACGAACGCGGCAGGCACGCCGTGGCTTTCGCATAAAAGCAGCACTTGCTCGAGGAGCGATTCAATAGGCAAGGAGAAACGTCGTCGGCCCGCGTTGACTCGTTATATTAAAAGATTTGTGAATAGCAAACGAGGAAAAGAGGAATACAGCGAGGGGTGGGAAGGTATAAAGCGGCCATTGTACCAGCAATTAAAGTAGCTGCACAACCGACTCGCAACACGTCAACGTCATTGACTGTTGCCCACTAATTTGTATTCGAACGAAACGCGCGAAATAACAACGCGGCCATTACGTGCCATGTCGGCTACTGACGAGAATGACGACTATATGGCGATTTGTTCTCGCGCAACTGTACCCATTCTTCGTCGAAAGAAAGAAGCTGGTTCTAGCTTTTTGTTTCCTTAGGTTAGAAGATAGAAAGTTTGTATTGAAAAGAAAATAGAAGATAGAAAGTTCGTACATTGTATGTAGATAACTTGATCAATTTATTAGGTTTTAGAACTGTTGTTTTAGTTATTTTAAGAATCTTTTTCTTTTTCCTGCTAACGCATACTATCATAGTTAAAACCCTTGTGTCTTCTATCCATTACAACGGAGAGTTTTCAAACGTTCAAAAATATCGAAATTCATCCACCTTCGTTACAGAGGAATTTAAAAAAAAAATTTTTTGTATTTGAAATTTTTCAAAATCTGCCACCTTTCAAATCGAAACGATCGCAATTCCGGGTCGAGGATTCAGCAGCACGTTTAATTAAATTTTCGTTGCTTCGACGATCGGTGGTGGTTACCTTTAAAGAGCAAGTCCTGTGTTTTCCGCGAGAAGGAGACGTCTTAAGGCTCGGAGGAAAGAGATCAAAACAAATCGGCTTTGGCCGGGTTTCCGGGAATCGAGGCCTAAGGGTGGACGTCGTCGAGGGGTTATTCTTAATATTTGTAAGGTTTTCATCTTGCCCTGGAAAGGAAGCAGCAACAGCAGCAGTCCTCTTTCAGAGGGTGAGGGACGAGTTGGAACCCTCGAGCATCCCTGAAAATACGCAAATCCCGGATTACAGGCGAAGGGCGAAAATATGGGATGATCTTCGTTTCTTCGTGCAAACGGTGTGGCAAAACGATTTGTTGTCGTTTGGCGAGAAACGTATTTCGAGTTCTAGGGGGTTAACGATGATAGAAATGAAGACGCGGGGATGATACGAGGAGGAATTAATTAACGAGCGTCACCGCGGCGCATGATCCGCGATACCAGCGAGGCTCGATGATTCTCGCATCTCGATACAGGTCGTGCCACTTTGACAATCGAGTCGTTAAATTTATGGGGAATCGGATTGAATAATTAACGAGGGCTCGCTTGGGTCACATAAGCCCACCAACGAGTGCAATATTAGCTGAAAAAATTTGGTACGAAGACTCTATACGTGTTTTCTAATGCCTAGATTAATGTAACTAACGTATAATTGAGGATATCGTTAATTTACACAGATTACTATCTTTTCATGAGTGGTAGATTTTCAAAGAAGAAACGACTATAACATTACTGACTCTATCTACTTCCACGCTACAATTCTTTCATTCGATCCTCCCTAGGACGTAAATTCTCCTACGCTCACTCGACACCTGTTTGGTTACATTACGAATGATGGATAATAGAATGGAGAATTGATCTTGTTGGTAGAAAGTAGGAAAATGAAGAAAATTATCGCTTGAAAGCCGAATTTACTACAACTATGAATCTCTTGAAATACTTCAAAACACCTCGAGGTTATTACCTAAAAGTATGAAACATCTTAGATACTCTTACCTGAGAGTCTTCGACAACGATCAAGTATCCTAAACCATCTTCGTCATATTCTTCGTTCGTCTGAAATACTTGTATTGATGTTTCCCACTCAATCCATGAAACTGACCTATCCAATAACTTGTACTATCTTCCAGTGATATCTTAAACGAACCAAAGCTTCGCTAAAACCACGTGAGGCAAAGCTTCAGAAGCGTTCACGGATTTCACGAAGCAGGAATATTCTGGATTAAATTGTCGTGATCTTCGAGCCAACTATAGAGAACGGCGGGGGTGGAGGACGTTTCCCGGATTGGCGAGGGGTGTGTAATGGGTGGGCCAGTGGAAATTTCGTGGACGGGCAACGCTTTGTGGCGACCGAGTCCGCGGACGTGACAAATGGAAACCGGTGGCTGTTGGCAGCTCGTTCGTCGCTCGCTCTGGCTGGTCCGAGAATGACGCCGCTGGTTGTAGTTACCGTTGATGCTGCTGCTGCTGTTGTTGTTATTGTTGTTGTTGTTGTTGTTGCTACTGCTACACGGAGAGGTTTAGGCTGCCCTGGGCTTGTACCACGGTACAAGGCTCACGGCTACGTAACTAATTACCTGATCCTACAACGGTGAACAACTGAGCGAGTTCATTGGCGAGGAAAGGGACGAAAGAGGAATGAGATGGGGTCGAGGGGAGTGAGCACAAGGCGGGTGGTGTGCTGCTCTGTTGCTGACACCAAAGACTTCTCAACTTCCAACCGACGCTCGACTCTCTCTCGACTCTCTAGTGCCAGCCATAATACAACTTCACTGCGTTGTGCGAATACATTTCTCCGTAAACCACCCTGACCACTTCGAAACCCAGCCAAATCCCTCGATGACCATACCAGAAAGTGGAAATTCACGTGTGGATAATGGCTATTCTTAGGCGTAGGGAGGTGAACGTTCGCGAATATTGTACGTTTGGATTGGAATGGAAGGGACACTGTTTGTTAAATAAACTGTTGCATCTATAAATTTCTGCATCTATGAATAGTATATTGTGTTACTTTACGTAAATCCAACTGGTATCACCTGTGGTTTATGATTTCGTCCATATAATAGAAACTTACATTCGGATAAATAGATTCGACCGCGAAGAACAAACTTATTCTAAATTTCTAACAGAGTTACTAAATCCTGATGTGACGTAATTTCAATAATGAGAACTTACTACCATCGCCGATATCCGAAGTCAGCCTCGCATCGAAATGCTACGCATTTCTCTTACTTTCCGTGACTTCTTTCTGAAAAGAAAACCAATTCTTCCCGTCGTGCATCTTTCTACCCCATTTCGAGTTCCTCGAAGAGGCAGCAGCCAGTCCTGTCGAATTGAAATCGCGCCACGTCGCTTCTCTCTTCCACTCTGTCGAATTACTACTGGGACACGTGGGGCGGGAGGGGTAGTTCGCGTGCGAACGGTAATTCGCGAAAGCTTTCATCCGTTAAAATCCGAAACTCTCCTAAGGCTCTTACATCGGCACCAATTTCTCCTCCACGGTCCTACTATTTCCCGTCTAACACGTGTACGCGTAAAATACGTGTCTTTCTCTGCACCAGCAAGCAACGAAGCATCGTACGTCATGTAATCACATCATCCTCCTCGAACGAACGGCCGCGAACCATCGAGAAAGAGAGAGAGAGAGAGAGAGAGAGAGAGAAAGCTCGAGGGTTGGCGGTGGTGCTTGCTGCTCGGCCCGTCCTTAAACCGGAACGCCGTTTGCCATGGATTGAAATCACCGCAAATGGATCCACCGGGCAAAGGGAGAGAACCGGTCGCCGGCTGTCAGAGAGCACGACGACACATCGTTGCTTGTGGAAGGGCGGAAAAAAGAGAAGCAGGAAATTCCTTTTCAATGACAAAACCATATATCGGTGGCTACGCGACATATAGCAAGTTCCTGGCCACATCAGACTGACGCGTTGTCATATCGACCTCACTCCAGAATGATAGCAAGGTATTTATACCGGTCACAGAGTAGAAGGGTATATCAGGAGCTCGAAGCTGGGCGAAATACAATGGAAAACAAGGTACGAGATTGGGAGAGGGAAACATGAGGATCGATCCGATTTTACAATCTCGCGGACCATCCCTTTTCTCTCCTTCTGGTGTTCTCTGTGTTGTTGTATGTATACGTGTGTTTGAACTACGGCGCAAGTCTGGTTACTTTACTTCGCGTGGCCCGTCCGTGGGCCACATCGCGTGTGTATACCTGTCCCAGGAATACGCTGCCTCCTTCTCCGGGTTGGCGAGGTTTGTACACACACGAATCACGGCGAGGTAAGCCGACGTGTCGCGACAACCTGCATGGTAAATGTTTAAGGTTGTCGCCTAACGATCCGGACCTGTGTGCTCTTAGCTCCGGGACACGGGCGTCTTAACGCGCTCCGGATCACGCGATGGTGTGAGGGTTGAAATCGAAGTGACGATTTTAAGGATACGCTGGGTGTGGAAATTTATTCTGGACAGTTAGATTTAACTGTTTCCGAGGTCTTGCGTTTTGAAGAACGTTTTAAGAACCGGCGTCTATGTTTACGTAGCATCAAAAGAGTACCGTATTATTTATTGAATAATGGAGACAGTTTTGATAGGGAATTTATTATTTCATGATACGTCGATAAATTTGTCAATTTGTTTAACTTGTTGACGCCGGTTATTGCGAGACGGACAGTTTACGATAAGTACAAACTATAGAGATAGCGATATTCTCAATTAATAGAAGATCGAAATTTGAATTCTAAATCGATAAATAGGCTACAGGTGTGATATTTATGGCAATTTGAAGGTGTAATTTTAATCAAGCATCTTATTGTACGTAAACGAGTGATATGTACGTACAACAATCGAAGTGTTAAAAAGGCACTTCGTTATTTTATACCTTCGATGTCTTCTTTACAACTTCTCCATATTATGTTATCCCTCCTCGAAGAGTTTCTTGAAAGACTTCGCATCAGCTACTTTTTTACTCGACAAAAGGAGTAAACTTAAATATACTTGTTCCTCCGCAACTAAAATACTCTCCCTTATCGATCAAGCATGACATCATCCTCGCAAGAACATCGTAAAAGAACCTCCTATGAATAAACTTTTCTTCCCTTCCACTTCCACGTAACAACGCAATCAATCTCCGAGTAACCGATCACCGATTCACCTTAAACGTCCAACCGCACGTAATTCTGCCCATCATTAGTACGCAACATATCATCGAGCCAGCGCCATTCTATCTAGATCAGGGTTGGGCTGAGTTACGTAAATCGCCGGGAATCGCCATCGTCGAACCGTCAAGAACTCCTCTATCAAACCGGCGAAACGCGATAGAAGGTATCCGGGGATAAGAGCGAAAAGAAAAGGGAAGTCGCGGGGGCAGGAAGAGGGGAGGGGGTGAATGGAGGAACGGTGGTGGATCGATCGTATTTTCCAATCTCGGCGGAAACCTATCTAGCCCGGAAAGCCCGGCAACAAGCAGCAAGCACACAGCCTCCCCCGCGCCTCACTACCCCAACGACTGTATTTGAATTCCAGCGCGTAGCTCGGACGCGCGCGGCGCATAGAGCATAGAAGCAGCAGCTGGTTAGCTCACGGCCCTGTGTACCGTTCTCTCATCCTAGGGGTGGCCGAAGAGGAGAGGATATATCGGTGGCCATGGTGTGTCAGACCTGGTTCCTCCGATAGCTTGTGCACCAACACCAACATCCTCTCTCTCTCTCTCTCTCTCTCTCTGTCTCTCGTATATATATATATATATATATATATATATATATATATATATATATACACACACACACACACACACAAAATATATGCGATATATACATATATACGGTCCATCTCTCCAGTATCTTGAGCCCCGCGATACCGTCTCCTCTCTTCCTCTTTCTCACCCCCTCAGCCCTCAGACCACCATTACTCTCCATCTCTCCTCTTCTCTCCCCGTCGTGACCCTCTCTCTGCTTTATGTGGGTAGTTGCGGCCGGTGCTGCGATTGAATGCTAGGAATTTCATCATGAGTTGAGTCGTGGAGACGGCGGCGGTGGCGGGGTACGACGTCGGCGGAGCGAACCGACGACCAGAGAGAGGAATCGCGGGGGAGAGATACGCCGCCGTCGGCGGAGAACCGCCCCCGGGGTTCCTATAGCCCCGGCCGATCCCGAGGCCAGCGGACACCAGCGGCTCTCTCTGTACGAACTAACGGGGCCAGAGTCGGCAGCAGCAGCAGCAGCCCCTTGCTTAGCAGCCGGCCGCTTCCAATCATGATTCCACGCTCCACCGTTTGAAGTCTCGATTGAAAAGGGGCGGAGGTTTGACTAAAGAACGAATGCTACGCCGGGGCTAGAGCGTCCGTCGTCTCGTCTCTCTATCCTGGAACGCTCTCTGGCCCCAGAGCTAGCAACACGCAACCGGCCCACGGGACGTGGATAATACGACAGATATATGTATAGGATGATGGGGATCTCTGCAGCGAGAATGATCAATGAGGGGATAACGTCGTCGATAGAGGACTGTCGATGAATTTGGTGTTTGTACAGGTTCACGATGGTTACTGGATTTCGAAAGATTTTTCAAGGATTCCTGGTTCAAGGATAGCTGAAAGGAGTTAGGATTCTATGTTATATGAGGAATTAGAATCATCGATTTTTTGGCTGTGATAGTAGGTTATAAATGATACATCGTACTTGGCCTTGTAAATTCAGCATGAAATCGTGTGCGGTTCAATTAACATCTTGGCTTTTAATATCGTATTGTGCTCATGGCACTTTACGTTCCGACAAATGTAGATTGATTTCCTAACAGAGTTTAGTTTCAGTTCTAACTTTAGCTGCAAATCTTCAGATTATGAGATAACGATTAAATAAATTTGCATCAGACACGGGTATCGAACAATGAATAATTAATGATCATTTAAGTAACTACTAAGTAGCAGGTAATTGTGCTGGAAGGATAAATAGGCTCGTACTTATAACCAGCTTGATAAGACATGGAGTTTCAGGAATTTCAATTAGCAGGATCAGACTTTGCGTATTCAAATAGCAGTTCGATAACTCCGACCGAAGGAGCGAGTAAAGTTTATAAATGGAGCTGCAGCGGTAACTTCAAGTTAAATCCGATCATTTCGATTTTGCGGCAGCATTCGATAGAAACAACTCGGACGCTGTTAACCCTGTCCCAACATCGACACGCAACTTTGTTTCTTCCTTCGAATTACCATAAACCATCTCATCCAAACAATCCCGTACGATCAGAGCTAAAGTCATTGAACTTTCCTCTAAATCACCGAACGAACATCATCCTCCGCTGATAATGCTTGCCCCTGGAAAAAGGCTCTGCCACCCCATTACCGGTCAAAGGTCAAACCAATCGCAATCACAAAAAACGCAGAGAAGGAAATGAACGCACGCAAAAGGAGAAAGAGCTACAGGGAGGCTGGGGAAGAAATGAAAACTCATAACGCGAGCGCGTAGTCGAGCACTCTATTAATCAGCCAGTAGGGACCCGGAAGCGAATCACTGCCACAGTTTCGATCATAATCCAACGATTCTTCCGCTTGACCCCGTGTCGATTCATAACGCGCGTAGATCGGGAAACGCCTTATTAGCGAAATGGGCTGGGGTGGCTCTCTCCAACCGGGGTCCTTGGAAATAAAAAAAAAAAAAATACAGGGAGAGATCTCTCTTCTGGGGTATTGCGCTTGGTATACACGCGAGAGAAAGAAAGACACGGGTTCTCTCTGTATCATTGTGCTGGATCTCATCACAAAGAGTGGCGATATCATCGGGCCTGCTGTCGATCTCGTTGCAACCCCTCCTGCGCAACCCCTGCTTCTGCGTTCCGTTTCTTCGTCCATTCATCCGTGTTTCGGTTCCCCTGTCGCTTTGCAGAGACCCAGCTCTATATACGTGCTGCGTTTTATACGTGTTTACGGAGGCTGGTGTGCTCGTGATGGAGGCGCGTCCGGCAGGGGTGGGTCGGTCCGGGTAATCCGTAGGAAATTACATATTATTATGACATGTTATTAAACGGGTAATAACGGGCCGATGGACGGTGCGCCAGGTGGCCCAGAAACGCCGCCGCTCTGATCGAGCTTGCGATAAAAATCCCCTGGTTGTTATATTGCCAGGCACAATTTAGTAGATCGTGAGCCACGCTGCTGGATGCTGTCACTGATTCAGCGTTCGATCAGTGATCGTTGATCGTTGATCGTGCGAGCTTAGCTGAGAATATGATTTCGTTCCTTTTTCTCTTTTTCTTTTAGATGCAAACGATTATTTAGGAGGATGGAATCTATTCAGGTTGGCCCTAGAAGCTTTGATGTATGGTAGATTTCTTTTCTTATTTAAATCGAAATATTTTCAATATAATAGCATAGACTAGTACAATGGTATTATATATTTCCTTGAACTTTTTATTTTAAACTTTTCATATCTTCGTATGTTCTTTCTCCTGTGTAATTTTCCCATGTCTTCGTTACCTAGAAAATATTTAGAATATCGAAAAGATGAAGTCCGCGTTAGAAACAACGATCCGTAAGAGAATCTTCCACCGATCACGCTTTCCGTGCTCCAGCTCCTCTTCCGTGTTTCACGGCCGTTTCTTTCGGTCGTCTGAAGAAGAAAATGAACACGAAAATAGGCTCTCTCCTTCTTGTTGCCTCGGCTGGATAAAGACCGCGGAGACGAGAGCAAAGAGAAAAGAGGCGCTCCGGCGTATCGGGGGCCGCACAAAGTGCCGGAGCTAGTTTGCGCTATAATCTACTATCTCGTCGTTTGCAATTAACTTCTCTTGATGATGTCACGTTTCGTTCGCGCCTCATTTCCAGCCGTGCCGTATAACAATCTGCCGCCACCCCTCCTTTCCAAGGGGTCGATCCTTTTAACGCTCGCTTCTAAATTTCGTAATCAAGTTTTTCCTCGTCGAGGAAATTTGCGAATCTCCCCGCCTTCTCTTTTCCGTTTCTCTCTCGTTTTCGCCTCGTTCTTACCTCGGTTCCACCTTTCTGCGAGATCTCCCGTCCTCGTTTGTCTCGCTCAACATTTCAACCACCCCCGTCTTCCACGATGGATACTACCCTCTTCCCTTGTACTTTGATGTCAAGCCGTGAACGTCACCAGCCGACCGTTTAATTTATCGGTCGATGTGTTTGAAAGCCTCCTGCCCCCGTCCCACCATCCCCTTCTTCACGCCCATCAGACACATCCGTTTTTGGATCGCTGTGTCGACCGTGCTCCACTTCCTTCTGCGCCCGAATTTTTCATCCCCTTCCTTTTTCTTATCTAGCGAATCTATCTTCCGTTCATTTTTCACCCTAAATTAATCCCAATGACACACAAATACAATTCATATGCGAGAAACTCGCTTCACAGATCGCTTTACAACGACGTTGTATAATATTCATCGTTTGTGGTGTAGAAAACTATATTCTTCAAAGAAACATTCCTAAAGTTTCCTCAAACCAGCTCCCACTCACAAATCTTGTCTTTTCCCTTCCTCTCGAATGGAATCATTTACGTTCCGTGACACACCGATCTATCATACGTGCTTCGTTTCCTTTTATGTCCACAATTTTCAGTTGCTCCCTGAATCTTGTTCTTTCCGTCGATATTTCTCCAAAAATTACACTCCAACGTTTGCGACTTACAAAATGTGCCAAACTTCCCTCGAACAAATCTTCACCGCTAAAAATTCTTTCCTCGAAGTCACATCTTATCGACGACGCAACAAACGATAGGGCGCGAACGTCAATGTTCTACGAGCCAAGAAATTGCCTGCCAAAAATTCCGATTCCCTCGATTCACCCACCGCAACAAAATCCACCCTACTCGTCCACTTTCACCTGGAACACTCATTCTTCGGCAACTAACAGGTAGCGTTAACAGACGGTGGACGAGACTGCTGAGTAACTTGTCCATTCATCGACGGAATCACTTGTACCGAGACGAACAGGTATATTAGCAGGTAGTGGCAGTTGCCTCGGCCCGTTGGCAGCCGCCGACAGCCCATAGGATGTATAACCCCCCGCGAAACTTTTCAATGTCGCCGGTTCTCCACGCTGTTCAACCGCGTCTGAGGAATCGATGATACCAAAGAGAGTCGACTGGTTTGTCGGCATCTCCCTCACCTGTCTGCCTTGCTTGCTCGCTCGCTTGCTCGCTTGCTTGCTCGTTCGTTCCAGCTCGTCGTACCGGCGTATAATTTACTCGGATAGGCGTGAGCTTGGATTTATGATTAACGAGCGACGCGCGACGACGCCCCGTGAAAATCAATTACGAGCAACCGCGTTCGACGTCGTCTACACGCGCGATTTCCTTCCTGCAACACTGATTCCGTCCGACTTGCTTGCTGCCCGCTTCTACTTCCTTTTCCAAGGGTTTCCAATGAATCGTTCGAGTTAGGTACAATTCTTTTCTTATTAATAAATTCAATAATACACTGATGCCAATAGAACGAGCTTGCGAAGGTAGAGAAAAAACGGTAGATTTAGTATAGTTTTTAAAATAGGATATATAATTAAGGATTGGAGAAATTCAGGAAATTGTCCGATGATGGGTGATCCGTTTTAGCATTGTTTAAGTTGAGGACAATTTTTCTGTCCTTGTTTGTAAAACAGGAGTGTGGAATGTGATGTGAAATAAGATTTCGTATGTAGTTTTTTTAAATGTTCAACAAAAGTGAAGAAATCTTCGAGTAATTGAATTCTCATCGAAACTACCTTAGTAATTTGTAAAATATATTTATGTAATTCTAGAAATTATTCCTTCAACGATCATCGTTTTATTAATGATTATTTGCAAACCACGGAAGCTTGATTGTTCGCAAAATTTGCGAAAGTTTGTATGTGATCTCAATTAAGATTATCCTACCAATTCCTATAATTGCGAATTTACGGTATTCTAATCATCCAGTTCGTTCTTTTTTCGCGCGATATAATCGACTGTACGAAAGAAGTAGCCAATTTTTACCAACACGCGCCTGTATCCTAAATCGTTCAGGCAAGCGTTTTTTCGTCGTGATTGGATGGAGCTTTTTAATTTCGTTTTCGACGGTTCGCCGGAAGTAGCGTCGCGTGTCAGGCAGCCGCTGGCCCGCTGGAAAATTGATTTTCCATTAAGAGGCGTATAATTTGTACGCCTATCGGTTCAATTTCGATTTCCGATAATTAATCTGTGTACGCCTGCAGCCTTCTCCGCTTCTCAACTTAATCGTCCTTTTCGAGCATCCGATCGCCACGAAATTAACGCCATATAGTCGTATCCAGCAACGAGATTCAATTTTTGAAGAAATTTAGAGGAAAGGGAGGATCGGGCCACCTAGTGAGATCGAAATAGATCGATTTTCATACCGGTGAACCGGGGATTAAAGCTCACCTGTGATTTCGATGAAATCGTTCCCTCTTCGCGCGAACCGCAGCGATTTTTCAACGACCGCCAGCCGCGCTTTCGAAAAAAACAATACAGCCGATATTCGTTCCCGCGCAAACAACACCGCTGCTATATAAAAGCCACGGAGAGTTTTGCGATAAATAAACTCTAGACCGACAACTTCTTTCCTGCCCGTACTGGAATTCATTAACCAATACGTTCACGATTTTTTCAATTTCGGAAAAGCCGCGTCAGAGCTCCACGAGAGATTTTCATCGTCGACTCTAGAACATAAGGTCGCGCTTTTCAAATTCCATTTCCTCTGACATTAAAACACTACGAAATTCTGAATCTCCACGCTCATCATTCCCTGTATATAAATTTGATAAACCAGATAATTTCTCATCTCGATCATCGTCGTCATCGCGTTCTCAAAATTTAAAATCCTACGATTAACTCGCGTGCCAGTTTAGATTTCTTTTGATATCAAAGTATTACAGAATTCATAACACCCCTGCAACCAACCCCCTGCATAAAAATCCATTAACCAATCCACCCTCACAGGAAACTTCCCCTTTGACACCCTTTTCAAGATTCCCAATTTGAGCCGTCGTTCCTTTGCTAAGGAAACGGAAAATTGGGTGACCTTGACGCATCTCGGTCCGCAAGTACACTCAACCGCCATCATCGCTTCCGATGGCGATATTAACGCGGCGAAAGTTGCTACAAGTTTCGACGGACCAAGTGCGCCAAATCGAAACGCACCGGTCGAAGTGTGCCAAAGTCAAGGGTAAGACGAGAGAACAGCGTGGCGGAATCGGCGAGGAAAAGCGAAAGTCGGATTCCTTTTGGCGATGGAAATGTGCAGAATGTCCTGTGTAACACTTAGGACTCGGTTGAGAAATGGATTTTACGGCTGAAAATGATAGAGAAGTTGGCGCAGACGCGTGTCCTGTTTGTCTTTACGAGTTACAATGAGATGCGTAGAGTCGTATTAAAAATTTAGACTGATACGATGACGATTAATATAAAAAAAATACTAAGAAATTAACATAAATATTGTCGAGAAGGCTAATATGACAATAATAATATCTATTTGTAATTGCCAGAAAAATCTTTCGCGTTACATATCTCTGGATACTGCAGAAGACGAAATCAGAGAAAAAAGAAGAACAATACAGGACAACAAGTGGTATAGATAAATGAAAAAGAAGGGAAAGAAAATGATAAAATGGAATATGAAATTGGTAATTATTTACGGCGGATTATTTACATTGCGTTAATTATTTGCGTTGTAAGCTGATAGTTTGTAAAAACCTAAAGATAACAAACGAGAACGACGATATTACAAAACTGATTAACAATTACATATAAGCGGATAAGACAATTGTATTTGTCATAATTAGACCGATAGCATCGAAGTTTAACGAGAGTAGGAAATGAATATAAATAAAAGGAAACTTATTTCATTACACATAAATGGTAATACTTTTTATATATCGAACATGTAAATTCTTCGCTGTCTATAAGGTTCCAAAGGTTATCGTGTTTTGCTGTATCCTAATATTTATGAACGAGGGTATACATATAACACATTCATATATACATAGAAATAATATATAATATATACATTATATACATATATGTGTGTATATATATATATAGGGGTGCAGAGCCATGGACCCAGAGGCATAGCAAGTGGAGCGAAAATCAGATTTGCTCGTTGTCGCCTCCACCCACGAGCATCGCCACCCACCTACCTCCGGTCTGCCGGCTCCATTCGAGCCACCCCCACCTACCACCCTATCGTTCGCCCCTCTGGCCCCGTTACCGGTCCACCCTCGTCGCCACCCTCCCGCCCCGTGCCTCGAAAGCTCGAACGAGCACCGCCCTTTGATCCTGCCGACAGCCACCCTCCTCAACCCTCCGCCGCCGACCTAACTCCATCCCCCACGGTTCCCAAGCCCACCAACTAAACCACCCTTCTTCCCCTTGCCTCATCTCCCTCCATCTTTCTTTCGCAAACGTTTCGTTTCCTTCTTCGATAAATTTTCTCGCGGAACACCTTCTTCCATCCTCTTCTTCTTCTTCTTCTTCTTCTTCTTCTGCTTCCTTCGTTGGCTTGATCTAGTTTTTCTTGGAATTGAGAACGTTTTGAGAAACTGGGTGATTAAATAAGATAGATAAATCTTATGATAGATAATTATTAGGGTTTATGCGAGTTTTCTATGTTGTGAAAGCATCAACGAGGAAGATTAGTTTGCGGGAAGAATGTGAATTGACAAGGTTACGTAGCGAAGGAGGGTCGGGAAAATTGAATTTATTGGAGAATTGTAAATTGGTAAAATTATATTGCGCAAGAGTATTGGAAAGAGATGAAATGTTATAATTTATCGGGGATTTATAAATTGAGAAAATTGTATTACGCTGGAATGTACGAGAAATCCTAATTTATTGGGACAACTCATTAATAAAATTTGTCGGAAGAACGTCTACGAGATCCTATATTGTGTTAAAATTTTACGTAATTATTGAAACATGTAACCTAGCCACTGAGAGATCCTAGCCACTCAACTTTACCGAATTAATTTTCTAATAATAAAAGTACAAATCGAAGTTTCCAACGTAACAGTGAAACATTATTGATCCAGTTCCTGTAACATATGGCAAAAAAGTAGTATGGTAGTTAATTGTCTCCTCTATGGGGTTGCAAGACTTTCTCTTTACATCTTAACCACTGTACGCAACACAATATCAGAGAAAATTAAACGAAGAAAAAACATTCACCATAATATATACGAGAACTTGGTAAAGTTATAAATTACCATTAAAATATAGAGATAAATCCTACTCTTCCCTCAAATTAATGAATTTCAAAATAAAAACATCATAAACCGAAGTCTCCAACGGCAAACCATAAAAATAAAACACTGCTACACAATTTTCCAGATCAGTCCGCGTAATATTAAAAGTGACCGTGTAATTTCACGATTTGCAAGTAGTAATTTCGCGATCGCGTTCCGCCATCGCGTCAGCATCCGCCGATTTGCCCGGCGTTCGCCGAAGGATTTTTCACGAAAAATTGTTCGGTTCGGGCCGTTCGCGCAGTTTGCCGGTTCGGTTTGAAGAGGCGGCGAGCGCGGGAGGGAATATTAATTTGCCGCGCGTTGCATTAACTGGTTTTTAACGAGCAGGGAAATTGGCGGCGGCGGTGCGCGACGCGAGACGGTCGCGTTTAACAAATTAAGTTAATGCTGTTTTTGAATACATAAATAAAACGGCCTTTTAACCGGCCAATTTCACCTGCGCGCGTTTCCCACCCCCGCGTGTCCCCGGGAAAGACCCGGGGAGCCGAGCCGAACAAACGGAACGGTGGAAAAAGAGTTGAAAGAAAACAAAAACCTTCCGGCTCACCCCGTAAACGCGCTCTAAAAACGACCAATTAATTGCACGGCGTAAATATCCTCTAAATATATGCCTTCTATAAATTGTTCCTTTAACTTTCATCCCACGTTCTTTTCATTCGACTACCCTTCCACGCCCCTTTCCCTTCATCGACCCTTCGTGACGTAATTCACGATGATAAAATCGGTTTGGTTGTTGTAGATGGAAGTTATAATCTGGGAGTATATGAACGATATTGGTGGGAG
The DNA here is from genome assembly GCF_024542735.1 of Bombus huntii. Lineage (NCBI taxonomy): Eukaryota > Metazoa > Arthropoda > Insecta > Hymenoptera > Apidae > Bombus > Bombus huntii. Next base: position 13,262,160 of record NC_066244.1, on the reverse strand, counting down.
GTTTGGACCTAATGCGATATTTAAAATTCAAATTAATATTCGAATATAAATCATTGAATATATTATTTAATGAAGTTTACTGAAGTAGGAAATTATCTGAATATGATTTACTTTGATCTTAATATAATTACCTCTCGTTTGTTGTTCCTAAAATAAAAATAATAAAATACCTGAGATAATCCACTGTTTCGAATATTGTCACGTTTAATATTTATTTGAAAATAAAAATTTCACCAAGCTTCGTTCGATGCGAGTTATCTCATAATATGTCGCAGAGTGTATTTTATTCTTTTTATTTTCAGATTGAAATGCTTCCCGCAACAACAGCTGAGAAGAATACGATAATGTACTTTTGTTCGTCTCCTGGTTATCTGAATTAAAGTTATATTCGCATTTGTATTGGGTTGGCAACTAAGTGGTTGCTGACTTTGTCAATACCAGCTAATGACAAAATCCGTAATCACTTAGTTGCCAACCCAATAAATACAAATAGAACAAAGATCACTGACAACTGTGATTATAATTCTAGTTGTAATTATCAAACGAAACGTGGTTAACGTTAGAAAGCTAGGGCCGAACTTTCCATAGCAATTCATCATTTGCACCGTTTAGTCTTACGGGCCCATTTTCCTGGATATCCCCATCATTTGTTTAATTCGCGTTTAAAAAAAAGTTCGACAGAGAAGGAGGAAAATATGGGGTGGGAGGTTGCCGGAGGCAGGGTCGAGTACGAAAGAGTGACCGAATAATTTCATTCTTTTTTCGGCGGGAGAAGCTTTTAATACCCGATGGTGAACCGGTTTTTAAACGGTCCGGCCTGAGTCAACAATGACATTTGCCGGTGAAAATGCGCGCGAAAAAAAGAGGTGGCCAGTCCACGGGTATTTAAATGGCCATTGGCAGATTACCGATATCGGCGTACTGCTTAGTTAAACGAGTTACCGCGAAAACTCAATACCAGCGCGCTGCTCGTGCACAGAGAGTGGCAGAGAGTGAAAGAGATATGGCTGGTAGGTGGGGTAGGTTGAAGGGTTGAAAGAGAAAGACAGAGAAGATGCACAGGAGGGTGTAACCAGAACTAGGAGGATCGAGGAGGCGGTCTATGTACGTGATGAAATCACATGGCATCCGTTACCAGATCCTCGAAAAATGGTATTATTTAGGGACGATTTACTCGTTAGCGCGTTGTGCAGATTTAAATGGATCATCTTCGGGATACTAGCGGATTATAAATGCACGATACACGCGAAAAATAAGAATTTATTTTGACGTGTGTTAATGATGGGAGAGATATTCATCTCTTTCAGGTCAAATCCATTAAATCTACCTTTTATGAATGTTTGATTTCATTGATGCTTTAATCTAAAGGAAATTGACGCTTTAATCTAAAGGTTTAATTCATACAAAATGTCCTCCTCTTTTTAAGTTCTGCTCTTGGCTACAATCTTCATACAGTTTTCCAACGAAGGCCAAGTGTTCATATTTTCTAGCGTTTCTTCTAACTGTTCTTGACGCATTCAGTGAAATACCGATGTTCGTTTTGATATTGAATTCGAGTATCGCGAGTGTAATTTATTACGACGAATAGAAGTAAGAATAAACATTGAAAATATTCTGAAGAGAACCACGATACTAGGAAGGATGATTTTGACATGGATGCTGTTCATTTTACGAATATCATTGTGAGCGATAGGATAGTGAACGTATTCCGTATTAATTCAATTTGGCACGAATGAAAGTATTTGAAAAATCGACGTGGCACGCGAATTCCTGATAAGTCCCGGTATAAACGTAAATTCGAAGCGCGCGACATACGAATAATACAATTATGCGTAAGCAATATTTCACATGGAAAAAGGGTTTGAAAAATATTGAAAAATAGTTGAAAATATCCTATGTTCGCTATTTTATACCTTTTCCCAAAGGGAAGAGAAAAGGTCGCCGAATAGAAAGTTTTACATCCAGCCAAAAAAAAAAAAAAAATAAAAAAATAAAAAATAAAATAAAAATGAAAAAATATGACAAAAAAATTTCAACGGTATACCATGAAGTTTAATTCTGTCAAAACAATCGCTGTAAAATAAAACCGAGAATTCTCCAACAATATACCATGCACTAAAAAAAAAAAAGAGTGAATTCTTCCGAAACAACACGATTCGACGAGTTGATTTGAAATCACGCCGATTTCTTTCTGGTTAACAGCCATGCAAAAATTCCCTGCCACTTACGTAATTAACGCGATACGCCAGGAATTTGCATCGAGATCGCCGCCATCCCGAAAGAAAAGTTTAATACGTTTGTTGCGCTCGCGCGCGCGTACACCTTTACATTAGTTTGCACAAAGAACTAGCGCGGATCAAACGCGTGCGCCAGTTAATAGAGGTTCGTAGCAATTACGGGCCCCAAGCTCGCAGAGCTTTGCTACATTTTCGTTCACCGGAGATTTCCTTGACACCGTGCCTGATAATCTTCTCTGTCTCTCTCTTTCTTCCCTAACTTTAGGAAAATCCGCGCGTTTTTTCTAAAAACTTCACCATGTTCTCTCATTGCGGCTTTAAACAAGAAACGCCAAGGATTGCGTGAAAATTTTGATTCGATTTGAGATTTTTTTTATACGAAAGAATATATACTTAAAGCTTGAATTGCATTTAGATAAATTTAGATCAAGTTTCTCTCTTCCATATTATTCCCATAAAATTTCATATTGTAATCAGATTTTTCGTTTATTTATCTAACCGAAGCGTAACTCAAGTCCAATGCCTAGAAGTACGATACACGCTATCAAAAGTATTTTCATCTATGTCTCGGTAATTATACCGTGCAACTGCAAAATTAACGATATTTGCGGCCATATTTATTAAGAGTCTTTTACTCGTTTTGATGAATACTACGCCCCTGAAGATTGGCACCAACTTTCTGAAACACCTCGATGTATCTACATGCACGTACGCATACATACGTAAAAGGTTTCACGTTTCCCGGTAATTTTTCTTCCTCTATTTCCCTTTTTCAGCGAGAAAGCTCTCTGTCGGTTTCTCCCTCTTCCCTGGTCCCTTCGCCTCTCCGTGACCGGAGGAGGCTCGACAAAGAGGAGAAACGGAGAACGGCGCGAAAAAGCGAGCGTGGTACGTGTATCCGGTTGGCACACGGCCGTTACACCACCGTAGGCGCGAGACGAGCTGAACCGCGGAGTCGAGGAAATCTCTGTAAACGAAAATGTATTAAGCGCGGCCACCTAAGCTCGTAATTGCCACGAGGCTCAATTAACTTGCGCGCGTTTGATCCGGGGCCCCGGTTGTACGCCGTCAGGCAGCCGCGATCGCGTTTTTCCTTTTGCCACCCCCTTTCCTCCAGCCGCTCCTCTCTCCTCCCTCTTCTTTTTCATTTTTATTCCACGATTTCTACCCTCCTTTCCGACGCTCAACCCTCGGAATTTTCCCCGGAATTTTTGTGGCCCCCGGAGTCTATTTCCTGCTGCGGATTTCCAATTCCGGTTCTTTCTATATATTTCTTTTTTCTTCTTTTTTCTGTTTTTAGCAAGATTTCGTTTCCTTGCTTTTTTCGTACCTGGCGAGGGCGAGTTGGTCGATTTATGCGAAGGATTGTTTAGAAATATTATTTTGAGAGCGTCGATAGAATCGATTTGGTAGTTAGATCGAGATGAAAGAAGGACTGAGGTTCTAATTCTTCGGTTGAGCTCTTGATTCTTCTTTAAATTTGAAAGTAACGTGATGGAATGTCTTAAATTTGTGAAGATGCGAAAATCTGCAAAAGACTTGATCAATATTTCGTCTGGTTTTGTTAGCGCTCACTTCGGTTTTAAAATGTAACTGTTGTGTGGTGCGTTGAAAAAGCTTGGAATATTGTGTATTTTTTTAGCGGTATTTGAACTCGAAGGATTAAAGAAAAATTGTATAGCTAGCTAGCTGAAAGATTTTCAAAGGAGGTATTTTACAAAAAAAAAAAAAAAAAAAAACGTAATACCCAGCGAAATTTCAATGAAATTGCACAGCCTTTTTGATGAATACTTTACGCTCTTGAAATTTACCACCTATTTTCTAAAACACCCTGTATACGCGCGACTAAAAGGCCAAAGCAAGGAAGGGAAGAATTCAGAGAAACGAGCATTAAGAGCCGCACTGCATGGACGGGCAAGTGAAAAAAAGCTGGTAAGATGATTAAAACGAAAAAAACAGTATGGAGGTGGGACAAGAGCCACGGTTAGAAAGAATGGACGTAGAGAGTTAGCTGGCACTAAACGCGCGAGATTGGACAAAGAATAGGAGAAACCGCGGAGAAAGTGACGAAAAGTGAGAGAAACAGGAGCGGAGAAAAAAAGCTACGAGTCGAGTTTCGACGAAAGAAAAAGGAGTGGGTGTACGGTATGTGTGTGTGTGTGTGGATGAAGGAGGAGGAATAAAGAGGTAACGGAAAATTGCGCGCGAGGGAAAACGGCGAGGAGAAAAAGGTGGAAGAGATCTAAAACCGACGCGACAGAAACCTCGTTTACGAGGAGCCGCGATTTCGCAGATCAAACGCGGCAGCCCGTGGAGGTGGCTGATTGCTCGGCATCCGGGACACACCGTCGCCGTCGATCCTCTTGCTGCCGCTCTGCCTCCACGCTTCAACCGTCTTTCGACGCTCGCGCGCCGCAGAACGTTCTCTTTTGCGCCGCCTGGCTTCCGGCGCCGCTGAAACGCACTTTCTCCCGCGTGCACGCGACGGCGAATACCAGCACACGCGATGTTTAGAAAACAAAAGGGAAGTAACGGCGCGCGTTTGCCGCCGCTCGGGGAAAACCGCTTTGCGCTACCCCTGCGATTATAATTCGCGTATCGCTGCAGTATGCAGACGGATAGCTTTAAAGTCGGCGTTTTCTTCGTGCTTTTATGGTGTATTTTAGGTGTATCTTTGGTGCGTAATTTCCTCTGTTATTTCAACCTTTCAGAAGGCGAACTGTTCGACTCCACTTTCGATCAATACGAATTTGCAATTTTCTCGTTTTCATTGCACGATTAACGTTCGTATTCTCCGTAAACAAATCAAAAGACGATATAAAATCTTCAGGAAAATCTTCGTCTTTTCTGTTTATATCTTACGCTTTATTCTTGTTTTGTGTGTCAATAACTCGAACTTCATAATATCGTATTCGAGTCGTTCAACGAGAAAAACAACATCTGTTGAAACGAGAACGAAGAAAGAAGGTTATGCTTCACGCGCGAGCACGCCGGTGGAAGAAGGAAATAAACGCGAAGAACCGCCGCTTTTCCAACTTGTTCTTGTTTTGCACTTTACAATCTCTTCCGTTTCGCCGAAAAACCGCCGCTGAAAAAAACTCGCTGCCGGGAACGTCGCGTTGCGAAAACATTTCTTTCCGCGTCGAAAAGGCGAAGAGTAGAATAGAAGTTATGGACGAGAAAAGGTAAGGGAAAATGGATGTGGCTGGGGGTTGTGTGCGTGGTCTTTGATGCCATTCTTGCTCATCAACCCCCGCGTATCGCCTCCCTTATATTCCCCCAAATAGGTTTTTCAGATTAAATAAACTGTTTGCACCCTCGAAGGCAGCCGACTTTTTCCCGAACACTTAGCAAAGTGAGCGAACCACCTCCACCTCCGCCCCCGAATCAAAAGCTTTTTCTGCGTTTGAAACCGCGGATTATACGGAAATGCCTCTTTTTCGCCTGCCCTCTCTCTCCCTCTCTCTCTCTCTTTCTCTGTCTCCTCCTTCGTTTATTTCTCTTTCTATTTTTTTATCGCACATTTAACGCGTACCTTTTGTGACACGCGGCGGGAAAGGGGTGGTCGAAGGAATGCAAATGACGTTTAATATCGAACACATCGCGGTTACATTAATATCACAGATATTATCTAATCCACTGAAATATAGTCATTCATCATCGTAACGTTGCTGTAGATTTGAAAACGAATTCCTGCGGATTATTCGATGCGCATCGGCGTTCTCTTTTCTTTTTTTTTTTTTTTTTTTACGGAAGCTATCTCGAATTCTAGCTCCATTTTCCCAGTAATTCGTAATATGAAGGGGCCACTCTATCGCGAATATCGTCGGTCTAATTAAAAGGTTTCCGGCTGATTCTCGCGGCAAATTGGCGAACAAGCTGCTGAGCCGAGACAAAATTTTAATTAGCATCTGGTCAGCCCCGAACCAGACATTTTTAACGAATTAATTACCGTCCACTTGTGTCACGGTGCACGCTCAATTTCCCCGTGAATTAACCACTCTAACTGCCTATATAGTCTCTTTGCAAAAAAGGGGAAGGAGGGGGGAAAATGGTAGAAATTACGAGAAATAAAAGATAAGATGATGGCAATAGAGGAAAAGAGGAGGAAGCACCGAGAAAAATCTCCGCTTTAAACAGAGCGGAGGATACTTTATCCGCTCGAAGTGCATGCCGGGGCTAAACGCAAGGTAACTTTTCCTCAGGGTTACGACTGCTTTCGATGCACGCTCTGGGTCCCGTCATAAAATAAAGTACAAAGTTGCCAAGCAGCCACGGGGTTGGTTAGAACAGGAAGCGAAGTGAAAGTGGAGAGCATCCAGTTTTCTGAAACTTTCCGTTCGATGCACCGACAACATTATATTTCTCCAGGAAGTACCACTTTTTCTACATTATCTATCGCGATTATTCTGAATTATTAAGGAATATTGAGATTTAAAACGTGAAATTTAAGCGGCTATTTCATACCTTCAGAGATTTTATCGAGATCCCAGAAGGATGGAATTAGATATCTTATATTTCGCTGTATTTATTTAAATTATGATTTTTGTCATATCTGATAAGATAAATGTCATATCTTGACACGATTGGATCTTTGGATCTTTCGAGTTTATGGTTGAATTAGATAGAAATTAAACGTACATATACATGTCGGTATCCCTCAGGAGATTAATTCGTCTTGTTTTAATGAGAAGTTGAGAACAGAATTTAACTGAACGAGAATTAGTCTTCGTATTCTTTGTTCATCGATGACAAATTAAATTTAAGCTGATTCATATTTACATATAAAATCATAGAAAACTGCAGAATATCGGTGACTAAGAAATTATATCTTGAAATTTATTTTGCAATTTAGAATATTATTTATGTAATTTTTTTCGCGACAAATAGATTCGTCGAAATAAATTTCTGAGAGATTAAACGATAATTACATATCTGATAGAACGATGAAATATTAAGTAACGGGGAAAATAATATTATGAAATGTAAAATAAAATATGAAAGTACCGACTAGTTTAACATCCGTTAGATTTAAATTCTGTTTGTCAATATTCTCCCTCTAATTAAAAATTTAATCGAAGTTAACCGTTACAAAACATGCAGTGGAATTTTTTTCTACGCTTTCACTCAAACGCTGAATTATTTACAAAAATAAATGCCTTTAAATAAATAAATCATATCGCACGTTGGTGGTTTATATCGCACAGTGTGCGGTACGCAAATTCAGGAACATGTGACGGTTACTTGCAATCAAATGAACAAACCGGGAAACCCAGTGAAATCAGTTGCAGTGGCGAGGAAAATTAGAGCGATCTGTAGTGGCGAATTCTGCGGCTCGGTGAGAGTTGTATCAGCAGGTGAAATTAGGGCGATTCGCAATTCGAAGTGGCAGATTCCGCGGAACGCAAATAGTTCCTGACTTATGACCGAATGGACCGGAAGAATTACGCAAACCTGACATCCGCTAACGCGATCGTTGTAATTTCAATACAGTTTCAAATTAAGATGAATTTTATTCATTGAAATTGCATTTACGATGTATAATTAACTTTTTTACAATCCTATTTTATTTATCGTACTTTTTTAAATACAGCATTAAATCAATTTCAAAATCCCAAATATAATACGTTCGATGAAAATTCGAGATAAAATATTGCACATTACCTAAATTTCTTATTATAAAATTCTAATTTTTGTTCTATTCTACTCTAAAATTTCCACCTTGCGATATTTATCATTTTAATATTTATTATTCCATATTTATTTGTTATTTCCATATCACGCTATATTCCAATACTTATAGTACTACGCTGAAAGTAAACAATTATTCAATAAAAATCAATGACAGTCGGTAAAATTTCAATAATCCTATTTTATTCTCTTCCACTCTGAAATTTCAATTTCGCTATTTACCGTCCTAATAATTTACTGTTATTAATTCCCTGTTATATTTACCATTTTATTCGTATTCATTTCATGTATTTACCGCGCTGTTTCGATATTATTCTACCATATTCAAACTAACAATTGCTCGATAAAAATCTCTGATAATCACCACTGGCATCTCGATGAAAGGAAACATTTAGGAAAACGCGAGTCCTATTCGGGGCCCTGTTGCGATGTTAATTAACAGCAGGGAGCGTAACCATTAAAGAAGCGATGAAGGCCGCGGGAAGAGAGGAAAACGGAAAATTACAGGTTCCCGTGAGTCCCGTGGAAGCGAACGATTCCGGAACGAGGCGAGCACGGGCCATTACTTTTGCCCTTGCATTTTCACGGAATATATAATTACGTAATGCCGGCCTGAGAAGATTTAGGGGAAAGAGCCCTTTCGTAAGAGGGTTGGCGGACACTCCCTCGTCAACGCACGCGCAGTCGATGCTCATTGTGCGGATCCTTTCTAGCCCTAAACGCGAAAATTATATAACGGTTATCCCGGCCTGAATTTTTATTCAAAGGAAAATATCTCTGAATCGTTCATAATATCGTATAGATGTCGTTTAAAACTTAGTACATCCTCTTTTGTTCGCTTGGTGCATAAAAGGGACAAAGAAAACTCTTGTTGGATTCAAGCTTCGATTAAGTTCGATGACTTGAAAATATTATTAAACGTATGAATGTTATGAAAATTATACGTATCGAAAACTTCCCTTGGATTAAAGTTTTTAACGAGTTGTAGATATTATCGAGTGTATATATTTTCCAAAAATTGAAGACACTGAAAGATCTCATCAAGTTTGGAACCTTGTAATTATTTTATAATTATACGTGAATTTCCTGGAAATTTCAGGTACTTAAGTTACAATATAGATTTCAATTTATGTTGTAAGTTTGTTAGTTAGAAAATGTTGATTATCTAATCGCTGTAGTATAAAAATTAGTCTAATGTAGCTGTTGTATATAATTATATATGTTTATTTATCGCAAGTTTCAAAAATTCCCTACTATGTTATGCAATGAAATAAAAATTCAAACTCCTCTCAGAAATAGAATTTGTATCTAAGGATTAACGATCCTCTAATACTTAAAGGTTTAATCGAGATTATGAAAATCAAGAAGCGTAGAAGATATTTCCAATACGAAGTTGCCAAAAGGCAGAAGCAAACAGCTACTTAACGCGATTGAAATCTTCCTGTTTGCGATCGGGCACGTTTCAGTCCCGGCGGCTGCAATTTAGGTACTCTTGTCCTCCCACTTCATCTCGTGAATAGCTTCTTTTGTACTTCGCCTGTCCGACGTAGAGGCACGAAGCGCGGCAAAGGAAAGTGAAGAGAGCAGCGTACGAAGGCGAAGAGAGCAGCCGGCGAAGCAACAGCTAGCTGCTGCCGGCTTTTGGTTTTAAGTTTGTCACAGTTATAACTCGCGGCCACGGCTCCGCGAAAGTGGGTTAAACGAAGTTCCATCGTACTTCCTCGTGGCACGGTTCGTCGAACAGCCGCTGATGCAGTCGCCGTGGAAAGGGGAGAGATCACAGGGAAGAGCGTCTCTTCATCTCGCGGCTGGCGATCGTCGATTAAACTCCAACGTTCTAAATCGAGGAAGACGCAATCTTCTTCCTTTTTCCCTTTTTCTGTCGAACGGAACCAAAGGAAAGGGGAAAGAGACAGAGAAAAAGAAGAAAAACACCGTTGGCGGGGGGGAAAAGCTAGAGGATAGGATAGCTGGATCGAAGCATAAAAGTCGGAGAATAAATCTGGAAAACATCAGAGAAAGGGGTGGTGGGTCGAATCGAGGCACGTCAAAGGGAGAAAGTTGCTAGATCCTAAGTGGCGTGCAAACAAGACCAAGACGATAACTTTATTTACGCAGCTTTATGCACCGGGTGTCCGGAAAAATGACTTTTAAACTCGCCGTTGCTTCTCGAATCGCTCTTTTTAGACCACCAGCCTCTTCAACCGCGCTGCTTCTCTAGCATGCTCCGCCTAAACTCAGGCTAGCTGACGACTCCCCAGGTACAAACGGTCGCAATGGAAAGTGGGTTAAAGACGACGTAGTATACTCGTCCTAAAGGGGGAGGAGATTTCAAAGTGGTTGTTACTCTTTGGTGACGCAGAGAACAAAAATACTGCACGAGGGGGTGTAACAAGAGAAGAAAAAGAGGAAGGACAAAGAGAAGAATACTGAAAGAGGAAGAACGATACGGAGGATCGGCATAAAGAAACAAAGATAAATCGTATTAACGCCTGTCTATCCTCTGGACCACGCGTACACGGCCACTTATGACCACCCCTTGTTCGACACACGCAATTTCGTGTACATAGGGGATACATAAGTGGTATGTATATATACAGATATACTGGAACAAGAATCGAACCGTATGTATGTACACATGCGGTCATACATACATATGGATTATTGTTGATATATGTCTATATATAATATAGATATATGTTCTTGTAGATACCTCTGTACAGACACGTGTATATATATGATATATATATACAAGCATATTTCTCGTATAAGAAGACCCAAATGATGTATGTACACACAAACATGTATCACACTTCTATATATAAATATGTTTATATACATTAAATACATAGGTATATGGATTATCGCTCGTATATACGTACTTCCAAGTGTATGTGTGAATGTATGCAGGAGGTATTTGCACATTCCATAGGTTCACAGACACGCGGCCGATATATTTAAATACGAGAGAGGGTGGTTGTACGTGTGTAAGGGCGCCGCTCTACGTTTGTGAGGAACGTCTGGACGCAGGCGCCGGTAGCCATGGCGACGATTCCTTCGGATTGGCCGCAGCTTCCACTTGAATCCCCTACGTCGACCCCCGCAGCCGGCCTCCGGCTCTGACGTACTATCCGCCACCATCGATAACCCCTCTGGTTCGTAGCTTTCTATCTTACTCGCTCGTTCGTGGTCCACCCCCGCCTCGTCTACGATCTCCCCTCTCGTTCTTCTCGTGTCCGTTCCATCGTCGCGCTCCCTCTTCGTCGTCTTTCCCAGTTTCCTCCTACGTTTCGCTTTCGCCCACGTTTCTTTCCACGGTTTTCCACCTTCCTACGTGGGAACTCAACAGAGAACTTCTCTTTGGTTTGTTCGGCCTTCACATCGTGGTTTCTGAGTTTCTAGATTGGACTCGATACTCGAAGTTTGGGAAACTTCCCAGGTTTTATTAAGATTGAAATTGTTTTATCTGTTTTGTTCGATGATCTTTTGAGAACGCAGGTGGAAAGGTTAATGGCAGCAGGTTGGATAAGATTTTGGAAATGGGGTCGATTCGCATCGATTTCGAAGATTTTTGTGTTGTGCGGGATTAAATGGGTGTTAGAAATATGTAAGCCAAGTTCTTTCTCCGTGGCAGCGAACAACCGAAAAGTAATAGAAATATAAACTAAGATTTTATTGAAATAAAGGATGTCCTGAAGTTATTCAGGGAAAGTATATAATATCGTGCCAATAATATTTCGATGCTAGGATAAGAAACAAAAAATTCGTAAAGGAGTCAGCGTGCTGTTAAATAAATTCATTGATTACTGTCTTTGATAAAGAAGGTTCGTTCAACAATGGTCGAAATGACGAAGATAAACAGTCCCACACTGGCGATTAATTAACTCGCATTGCATTATTAGCGTTATTAACGTGCAGCGCTGGCGACACGGCCGGCGCAGATAAGGTCTGACCACTTCCGGGTGCGTGGCCGACCGCACGCACGCGGAAACGCGACCAGGTGAAACGCCACTCGGACCAATTAGCATTCTGCTTAATACGAAGAAACGTGCGGCTTCTTGTTCGCACACGACCCTTTCAACCCCTGTTTCTGGTCGCGATTGTACTTGCGCGTCTCTCTATCTCGAACACAAACTTCGCCTGTTGCTCGCAACCATAATTGCTTACATTTAGCCTTGTTCATCGATATATTCATTGTAAAAATAATCCGGATATCGAGGAATTTTATTTCAATTTTTATTTCAATGATATTGAAAATATTAGATTATTTATTGATCTATTGCGATAGATAGGGAGGAGACCGAGCTGATTTTTTGAAAGTTTCTATTTTCGAGTCTCCTTTTCTTGTATTCGAAATTAGGAAATTCTTTTCAAAATTCTCCTCAAGTCTCACTGAATCGACGCTTGAGAAACTACTTGCAAGTGGACTTTATAGCCGTGTCTCGATCTTTTTCCGAATTACAGGATTTCTATTATTCAAAATCTCATTGCAAAGGATACGTTTAATATAGGATAACAAATAATTAAATGAAATTGAACGCGACAGAATATTTGCTCCTTCACATACGTAGAACTACAAAAAGGATTTTAAGTCGACTGGCGATTTCCAGTAGAGTTTCGAAACTTTATTTCAACAAATACGTACGTTATTTATTACAAGAATATGGAAAACTATATTCAAACTGTGAATAGCATTTGAAAGTAATTTATGGAATAAGAAACCGTGCAGATAAAATAGAAAGAGTTGGATTAAGACAGTTTTCACCTGCAATTAACAGGACTGCTGCGAACGTGTGCAGTGAAAACCGGAATCGTGATCGCGAGGATCTATTTTTTTTTTTTTTTTTTTTTAAGAGGAAAAATTGAAAACAAGATTACTCGTTGCAACTGCCGACATAATGATTAACGCGTCCCGCAACCCCCGTCCGGTTTCACGATGGCTCGAATGTGCTCCCGACGTGTACCACGGGCTAACGAATATCCTCGTCGTCCGTAATCACCGTATAGAACGAGGTTTTTTCGCGACGCGAGAAAAATGCGGTTAAATCGTCGGCCGCTCGTGACGGAAATAATGGTAAACGCGCGAACGCGGCGCGCTCGTTTAATTCGTGGCGAACGAAAACAGCCTTTTCGCTCGTCATTGTTATCGAAAAAAGCCATAACGTATCGTGGAAACACGCGAATTCTGTTTCCAATGGTGGGCATGGAATTTCGTGTATGTAAGGATACAGGTGCACACTATGTGATAATTATTATTATTATAAAAGGGAATTTGGCTTGGAATTTTACGTTAGGTGTTACTCGATTGTCATTTGTATACGTTTGTTAAATAAAACGATTCTAAATCTGTCGGACAAACTTTTCTTCAAATTACCAAGATTTGCTTCTCCGATGTTTTGTCGAATATTATATAATTTGTTTATTCGGATGAAATTTCTGAAGATGCAATGAATTACCTGCGAGTGTCAGACATTACTAACAGATTCCAATTGACAAATGATATAGTATCGTATATGAAATTAGTAAAGTGTGTAAGCTATCGTTAGGAAATCTTCAAATTATCAGAATATCAAGGAATCTTCTCTTAACGAACTAAACTTTCGCAAGAGATCTAAAATGGTAGAATGTCAAACGATCTTCCCACGACGAAACAAACACAATGCAATTAACGAACAATAACTAACACGGTAACTCATCCATCGCCGGGAAATTTTCTCCTCTCTATCACAAGCTCGATTTTCGGCCGCGGCCGTGCTTTCAACCCATTTTCCTTGGTTCCTTTAAATTATCGGCTGGTATACGCGTTCATTAACGAGCTTCGTTCGTCGTCATCGAAACGTTTACCACCGCGACGACGCTGCCTTTTACCTCGTTTCGTTGTTCCAGCTGCTCTCTGCCAAGAAAGTACAAGAGTAACTGGTCGAATTGTAAATTGCTTCTACATTATGCGTACTATAGTACACGTATATATAAATAAATAAATAAATTAATTAATTAATTAAAAAGAAATATATACTGGTTCACAGAAATATTAAACTATTATATACAAATATACAAAAATATATTAAATATATCGAACGTTTAACATCGAAAATTTGTTCGAGTATCGTTCGAGTTCGAAAGAATCTGGAATTTTATGTAAAAGTTACAACAAACATTTGTTACAAAATTACAGTGCGTAAAAATTTAATGTACAGCGTGAATAGTGGTCTTCAATAAACAATTAGTACTAAAAATGTGTCTCAGTAAACATAGTGGTTTTCTAATATAGCGAATAATTGATTTTATATATTTTTTGAAAATCAAATTGAATTTGGTTTGACTTTAAGACACTTCGTGAACATATTTCCAAAATGTTAGGCTATAAGAAAATGAAAGACAGAATTGATTTTTTCAACCCGTCACAGTTGGATAGATCCGTTAAGACACCGAAATCGTCCATTGATCTCGCGAAGAATGCGACGCGGAAGCGAACACGATAATTAATCCTTGGTTCGCTTTGCGTGCGTCTACGCGAAGGATGCGTGCGGATGCAACGACACGGGATGCGTTTTAGTTGGAAATACTGTTTTAGAAGATCAAACGGTTAATTACTCGAGAAACTTCGTTTCTTGCATCGAAATATCTTATCGTCATATTTTATCTAGGTATTTTATCGTTGCTAACATCTGGCTACTTTCTCAGAAATGTTATATCATTCTAAAACTAGCAAACTTGTCGAAGTGACGGATTTGAGATTTGTTGTTCCTCCAATTGGGCATACGTGCTTTCAACTTTTGACCTTTTTGAGATTGGTAAATATCTTAGCTTTATTTTATCTAGGTAGTTTATTACTGCTAACGTCTGCGAGTTCCTCAGAGATTTTTATTTAAATTTAGAGCCAGTGATCTTGTGAAAATATTGAGTGAGATTTGTTGTTGTTGCAATTAGAAATGGTAAGTGCTTTTGGGAAAATTAATTTTGGCTTTTACTCAGATTGGAGCGCGATTATGTGTACCTGTTTAGTTTCGTCGTACCGTTTCAATTATAATTATCTGTACGTTGTGAAATTTAATGTATGCACATTACACACGATGCACGTTCTACTGTTAACTCCGCTACGCAGTTTCAGGATTTTCAGTTCAATTTTAGTTTTAGTATAATTGAACATTTTCTAAGTTTCAGGAAAATAGGAAACATCGTTGATATGTGTAATTTCGACTTTATTTTAAAAATCTTTATAAAACGTTGAAACGTGTCGCGTTAGATCATGTTAAACAGACATTTAGCAAAATTTGCTCAAACAATAATCAACAACTGTATAGTAAAGCTATAAATAATTTAATGATGAAATAACATCGAAATATTTATCCAGTATTGGCAAAATTATAGAACAAATTTATTTTACATCAAAGAAACTTTTACCTATATAGATTCTCCTGCCAATTTTCAAACTCGAAACTAACTCCACTCCAACTTATAAATTCCACGAAATATCATTTCAAAACGATGCAATGCAGTATGATGTTCATCAAACTTGGAATAACCGCTTTCCAAATATCACATGCTATCAAGCTGATCTGCTAGACGAGGCTATCGATCATTATCATGCGCGAGGAGACCAGTGGCAGGTTGCAAACCTCTAGAATTACCGTAGCCGGAGAGTAACCGAATCCAAAGCGGGGACGAGGAAACATGTTTGCAATCAAAATTCGAAAAGAATCTCGTCGCAGGATCGAATCGGTAATCGTGCAACGCGAGCACGCTGCTTCGAAATGCGAGAGAACATTCGATACCGGAAACGAAGATGCTCGAGATGGCTGCACCATCCGCCATTCGATGTCTGATCATAATACTCGTTGAATTAAAAAGCGTTAAATACATTTTACAAAAGATATTAGTAATAATTGTATATATCTGTATCGTATATTAGCGACGAAGAACGTTAGTGAAATAATTATGCAAGTTGAGATGGAGGTATCTGTAAAAAATTAAACATAAAAGCAGGGCAAAGAAAGAAACTGAAGAAGAAACGACAACGTCTGGCTGGAAATACAAGGAGAAAGCTGAGAAAAGACGAGTATTGTTTCGTTCGAGGGGTTAGAACAAAGGTTTAGGAAAACTGTACCCTGCGAGCGGAAAATGGGCCACGAGGACGTTTCAAGCTTTGATATAATAGATGATAGAATAAATAGATCGATTATTAGACTAAGAATGTTCATGCATTTTCATAGTTTTATGAAACTTGTAATTTTGTATGACAATACATTTGACTTTAGATTTTACATATATTTTTTTATACTTTTTCATATCAAGAACAAAATATGAATTTTCAAATTAATACCTATAAAACAGAAATTCTGCGAGGTAACCAAAAATGAAAATAACGTTAGTATAGAAAAATTACTCGATAATTGCAATTAGTTTCGAAAGAATCTAAAGAATATATTGGTAAATTCAGAATTCATATGAGATTCAGGATTTATCTCTAAAAATTATTCGATTCGTCGTCTAGGAGGAAAGATGGCGTAAGAAGGGGCAGATAGTTGGATGCATATACAAGTAGGGAGGTGCGTGGGTGGGCGTACATGGATGGACCGTGTGCAGTCGAATACGTCGGTAAATATGTGGGCCGTAACTAGGAAGCTGAACACGCGAGAACCGTGTTCAGATAGTCGTCGACTCAAAAAAAAAAAAAAAAAAGGAAAAGAAGGAAGAGAGAAATAGAGGGAATGAGAAAAAAGAGTAAGAAAGAGGAAAAATGTGAAACACCGATGCAACGCCGGCCATATACGGTATGCTCGGTTTAAATGCGCACGCTCAATTATTTCCCAAGATATACAGTAGTCGAACGAAGAGGGAAAACATTCGTTGCGTTATTACTTCCCCAGACTTTAATATCACTCCAGTTTCTTTTTCCTTTTTTCCTTTTTTTATTTTTCCACAGGAAATGTAATCAGATTTTGCAATCGATATGCACCGCTACAATTCACGTGTAATTTAAATTGTAATTTTAAAGTACAGTCGAATTGCATTTCGATCGCATTTACCAAACTTTAAATCGTATTAAATTATGATTTCTCATTTCTAAGTAGAAAGATTTAGAGAGAAAGTAGAACTATAAGAAAGGGATCCACATATTTCTGAACTTTATACGTTATTGCGCTAGCAAACGCGTATAATTCTACATAAATATGTTTTATTGTTAATTCATAAAAATGTAGGGATTCATAATATGTGAATGTACATGTGTTTACAATATTGCATGTAATTTTCTATATTTATGTCATTTATGTGAAAAAAGTACACAAAAAGTCCAGATATCCACGCAACGAATCAAAACTTAGAAACTCGCATCGATTTATCTGCAGCAATTCATGATATCCACACAGAGGGAGGAACGAATTGTCACACAAGCACAAATATGATACGCGATGAACGCACAGCGGCCACAGGTGGACGTACGATTAATCCTTTCTGGGTAACTGGTTCCACGGTGAAACCAGAAATTTGTATCCCCTTTCCAATATTTTTTTTTCTTCTCTCTCTCCCTTCTTTTTTTTTTTTTTTGTTATTCTTCTCCCTTTATTTTTCGGTGGCAACGGTTCAATCGATATTCGAAGGGAAAATCACAGCGGGGAAACGGCGAGGGCGGCACACACGCGCGCCCGTCTGTGTTGTTTTTGCAAAATCCTCCGGAACGAGAAGCTCTACGTTCCAGAGCCTGCGAATCGTAACAGAGTGAGAGGGGTTGGTGACATCGAGACACGGAATCGGACGATGGAACGCGTCGGGGGATGGAACAGAATTTCGAAGCGCGTCGGTTAATGATTTATTTTTACCGAATTTACAGAACGGACTGCATTTTTCGCGAATTTATTAAAGGGTCCGACGCGGACGTTTAATTGAAAAAGCCCCGCGCGCGAATTTACTGTTAAATAATTGTTGTGTTTTTCGACGCGCCGACCGGAACGGCGGCGTAATTTCGCGGGCGCGAAAAAACGCAATCTCGCCCAATATTTGCCAGTGGCCCGGTTTTTCCGACGATAATACCATCGTTTCGACGTTTAACTCCGATCAACGAACGTATCTGCCGCCCTTTCTTCTCTCGTTTAAAATCATCTTTTAAGGGACGACCTATCGTCGTGAGATTCCATAGGAGACGAAAATGGTGTATACGCGACGTGTCGCAAGGACAAAGAGGAAATTACAAGACCGATTGTTTTAACTCTAAACACCAACGCCGAGAAAGAGCATGAACAAGAGCGAGAGGGAAGTTTCATGACAGAACAGTGGCGAGATCGATCTTCGCGCAAGGGTTTGAACAAGGAATCGCAAGGTACGCCACGCCGTTGATGCAAATAACCATCGAGAGATAAATACTCGAAAGCATATAGGGGTAAAAGACACACACGCGACTAGTAACTCTTGTAACAAACAAGGAAGAGGATCATATAACCAAATGGAAGAAGACAAGATAATGCACGGTTTAAAGTATAACTACAGCAAGAGTACGACGTCCGCCGGTCGTATTACCCATGAACGTGGTGGTCGTCCGCCACGGAACGGTCCTTCCACCCCGCTCTCGATGATTCCTCTTCCTCCCCCACCACAGATTTTATCTCTTTCTCCTTCCCTTTCTCTCTTCTCGAGCATATAACCACCCCCGCGACGAACACGGTCTCGCTGCTCGGCAGAGGAACCCACTCCTCTGCAACCCTCGTGGCATGGCCCTGGTCGACCGAACGAACGAGGGAGAGAACCCTTCCTCCCTGCCCCCAGAGCGCCTACGCCTCCCGCGTTGCCCCGGCAACCCCAGCTTGGGGTTGGCCTCCGCCTCCTCCGTGCTCCGCGGCTCCATTCACGGCAACCCCCTCTTCCTCGTCCCTTCTGTCGTTTCTGCAGAACAGCTTCTCCTCGTGCCACCACGGCTACCAACGATAGATAAAGAGATATACACGGAGCGAGAAAGAGAAGTAATCTCTTCCACCATCCTCCTACGGTCGCGCTTCCTCGCTTCGCTACCCTCCTCGGCCACCCTGCTCGTCGAAGCAGGCTTCCACTATGCTCGGTCCAACCCCCCTTGCACGCCTCGCTCTTCTTCGCCCTTCTACTAGCCTCGTTTCGCGCGGGGAAGAAGCGAGGAGAGGAGAAGAACGTCGTCGTCGTCGTCGTCGTCGTCATAGTCGACGACACGGCGACACGACTTCGCCACGATCGTGTGTGCAACAGCGTAGGGAAATAGGAGAGAGGAAAAGGAAGGTCGAGGGAGGATGTCGGCTCCTCTGGAAGCCAACCGGATTACCGTATCTCGAATAATTCATGCATACTCGCCGTACGAGAACCAGCCACCACCTTCCACGGGCCAATTTCAGCTTCCAACCCCGTGTCCCAACTTGTGTCCGGTTAAACGAAAGAGGTAGAGGCAGGGTTAGACGAGAAGCGAGTAGAAGAGGAAATAACGGAGAGAGTGCAAGCGGACGCCACGTTCTTCGCTTGGTATAATATTATCGTCCTTGTCCGTGGTGACGTGTTCGCGCTGTATTGAGAAAATATTATCGATCGAGTGGGAGTGAGATAGAGCGGACGCGCGCGCGCGCGCGACCGCCCCTGCGGGGGCGGTTGTGCCGCCCGCGGAGGGTGAACGTGAGAATTTCAACGTGGTCGATCCCGCTTCCCTCGATGGGACGACGATGCGCAGTTCGGGGACGTAAGCGAACGCCGAGCCGACCGGAAGCGGGGCGCGCAGGTAATCGGGGAAAGGAAAGTCGGAAGGGCAAATTGGGATTGTTAACTCGTGCGACGAATGCAGAGCGAGACAGATCTCGTCCGATATTTCGCGAACTGTCGTCTTTCATAATTTTTAGGAGATCCTGTAGAATTTTTAGATACATCATGTATATTTAGGTATAATAGGAGATCATTTATGACATATTTGTGGCTTTGCTGGATAGTAAGAGAAATTATCGATGTGCAGGTGGGAAGAGTTCTTATGTAATTATGATAAACTTGTTATTGAAATTAAATGGCTGTATGTATTTTTTAAATGTGTTAAAGTGGGATTGAAAATTGTGGGGGATTTTAAACTGAGAAATATGGACCCGTATATCGAAATGTCTTTTATCGTGTCCAATGCAAATAGTAGATTATGGATGTTTATGAAAATTCATATTTTTATAGTAGTTCGTTTTAATCTCTTCATTCCGTATACTTATACATATTGTGCAGTCTGCACGTGTTGCAGAAATTTTTTACAGGTTTATAAACGTCCGCAGTCCAAAAATCAGTAGAATGAATTGCATATAGACAGACAAGATTAGTCTCGTACTGTAAATTGAAATACTGCGGACGATCAAATGAGATCTTATTTTTGATACAATATAATAACATCAAAGATACGAATTCAGTGAAAACCTATTACAAGAAATTGAACATTACGCCAATCCTAATATCCAATTTTTATTTATTCTCTGAAAGATGTACCAAACCATAATTCTTAGTTAACCGTTTAATGTCGAAAGGTCCTTACGCCATGAAAAACGAGAGCCCGGCTGCACGTAAAAGGTTCCTTTGCTCGCACAGTTCCGTTCACCCTATACTTCACGATAATCTAACGAAAATGATCAAGCGTTAAGGGTTAATAATTACCAGCCCTTAACGGAGCGCAAATAAATCCTGCAGCACACCCTTTCATCGGACCATAAATTTCCCCCAAGCAAAAAAACTGAGAAACGTTGTTGCGTGCGCGTGTTCGTAATTTCTCCGACGTGTCGCGTGTTGCACCTACGCGGCTGCTCTGGTGCAGCCGAGCGAATCGAATTTCCACGTGCGTGTCAACTGCGGAAGAAACACGTGAAGGAAGAGGGAAAAAGGAAAAAGAAGAAGGGAGAAGGGAGAAGAGCGTGCGTGAGTTTCTCCCCGCGTCAGGCTGTAGCTCCCAAAAGCGACAACCCTCTTAACGTCGCCGAAGCAGTTTCTTACGATGTTACGTGGATGGAAGGGAGGGGTGGAGAACACGGCTGCTCCTCCGACGCTTTTTCTATCTGAAATAGGGTGAATCGAATTGACGCCGCGTAAGAGGCTGAACGACGCTCGTATTCGATCTTCCGGATGGAGGAGTCGCGAGTATCTCGCGATTTCTTTCCACGAAAGGGAAACACCGCTTCCGAGGGGGTTAAATCGGTGGTAAACTCTTATTCGGTTCGCGACGACTACGACGCGGAAAAGGAAGAGAAACGAGATGGAATCTTTATTGCTGGGATACCTATGTTTTCCTCTTAGAATTACTTTGCCTGCTCGAGGTATTTCGTCCTATTTCTTTATGATAGCTGATTGGTAAACCGTAAATGAATGCCTGTTAGATTTAGAGTTAGTTAGGACTAACAAGATTGATTAGTCAGATTGAGTTTCGAGATTGAGTTGAGCCTGTCAGATTTCGAATTATTTTGAAATTTTCTCGAAGGACGTTAGTTCGATCTTTTAATTGCTAATGGTCGGTAAATTGTAAGCAGATATTGATTAGATTAAGAGATAGTTAGAACTAACAAGACTGATTAGTTAAGTTATCTGTGGTTTATTCTTGTTTCGATAAGCAAGGAAACTCTTAATATTTAAAAAAAGAAGATTAAACAACGATTCTTTCTTACATTCCTCGATCTGAAAAACTACTGATAAAGAAACACAGAATAGTATTAAGAAATGACTCATAGAGCGTAACAGGCTAAAAACAGGCTGTCGCTGAAACAGAGGCAAGCAATATCTCGCGACAATTCTCCATTATTCTTTCACAAACGTTCCTCCGTACGTTTCACTCTGCGATATACATATTTCTTTTGCCAGCGGAACGTTATCGCTATTGCGAAAGACCGTGTCATTAATTTCTCTCTGTCGATACACGCGCGCGGTGTCACAATGGAGGGAGTGGAAAAAGGGCGTGTAGATACGCGATTATCGTCTTTAAAACGCGGTTCCGCTCGGGTCACTGGCGGTACATGGAAAAGCTCTCTATATCAGGCCTATAACCGCGCGGATTGACGGCGTTCCGGCACAGATAACCCAATTAAAAGTTACGCGGCGCCTGTGCATCGAAGTTTCTGTGTAAAGAAAACGCGTCGCCACTCGCCGACGAACACAACTCGCGTGTTGTATCGTTCGGTGATTCGGTACACTTTCCCCGTTTGACTTAAAATCGCGGCAGGAGAAACGGGTACGGCCAGTTTCCTTCCTGGGGTGTGGACACTTGTACACCACGGGGGCACTCTCGTATTTTTTCCCTTTTTTCACTCTTTCTTTCTCTCTCTCTCTCTCTCTCTTTTCATCATTGCTATTTTTTTTCTCTCGACGGTGAAACGCGCGACTTCTCGCTCACGTGATATCGGTGTACACCGGTCGTGGATCATGACTAATGGTTCCAATAGCATTCTTGTAGGGTTTTTTTAAAGAATCTATTTTTTTTCTTTTTTCGTTTTTGTGATAGTTAAGCGATAGTTGGTATTTGGACCAGAGAATGCGAATTTATTAACAGGAAATCGAATTTGTGCTTTGAAGAATCTTTAGGAGAATCTTTTACATATGTGCCTTATTGATAACGTCACTTCACTTAGCGTATCAGTAAAAATAATTCAACATGAAATCCATTCTTTTCTTATAATATCCATATCTTCGTACGAAGGTTTTTTTTCCTTTCATTTCATATATTTTCAATAGAATCAATATTTTGCCTAATCTTTTTATCTCATAACTGTTAGTTGATTGGAATTTAAATTTGAAAATATCACGTAGATACATATGTAAGAGAAGAATTGTGTAATGCAATGTATATCGATAGAAAGTAAATATTCTTTTATTTGATCCGAGACTTTCGTTCGCTAACGAAATTAAACTCGAAAGATTGCAAACTGAAGGATTTTGAAACGCTGTACTAGCGCACAATGCCAGCTCAAATGCGCAGCGTTCAATCGAACGAATGAAAAGCGTCGAACGATTTCCGTGGGAGAGCCGCGCCGACTAATGCCGTACCACGCACGGTCCGGATCTACTGTGTCGAACAAAGCGGTTTTAGCCGCACTGTCTAAGCTTTAAGGGCCATCCACACACCACTTCTCGTCTTCGAGATTTATGCAAGCTCTGTTTTGCGTGAGTCATCGTTCTTCCGATCCTTTTTATTCTAGTTTTCGTCATAAACTCAGAGAAGAGAGAATGAAAATTTCCGATCTACGGCGAACTGCACGTTTCTAACATAACAAAATTCTTTTGGTCAATTTGGTCATTTTAAGAAAATTGTTTTTTTTTAAGTAGTACACTACAGACGCATTTATAAAAAAGCTCACGAAGTATCAAGATACTTTACAAATTACTTTATCGAAGTATGTTATAATTAAGCTGTTTTATACCTTGTCGAAACTTCACAATACTACAACTTGCGCACCTAAGATTTAACAACTTTTTATACTTTTATTATAATTTATTTATATTTGTTTCTTGGTATAGATCATAAAAACGTGTCTAGAGGAGTAACTAAAAATCTAGACTCGACGAAATTATTCTGAAACCCAGCAGATTATTACGATCGATAGCGCTTCTGAAAGGCTGTAATTTCCTACTTTATAAAAATCTCATTGATCTCCGGAAATAACAAATACCAGAAAATCATACTTACCGAGGGTTACCTCTAGGAAATTGTCAGAAACTTGTACAGACCACTTTTACGAGATCTTTCAACTCCAACATCCTGCGTCTCCGAACCTCGATCTTCCTATGTTTTCCACAAATTCGACGAGATGAAAATCCTATGGAAATTTTAACAAGCTCTCCGATCTTTTCCACCCACACGGTAAACGTATCTTTCCCTTCAGCGATTCGAGTCCATATCGTTTGCAACGCTATGGGAATCTCGATTTTCCGTGGATGAATGGGACCGTCAGGTGTCGTATGGACGGGGCTTTAGATCGGATCGCGGCGGCATGCGAGACTCGAATTCCGGACGTGGAGGAGACAACGCGTACCGGAAAGTAATCACGCATATACCAGCAGACCGGGCTACAGAGAGGAAGGCCGATCGATTAGCCTGTATCCGCGATACGTACGCCGCCGCCGCGCACCGCAACTACGTGACAAATATTATCGCGATCGACCGACCAGCTGCGTTTGATGTGGACGCGTTTATGAAATGCCGACACGCCGATAATCATGCGCGACCAGCGCCCAAGGCTAAATCCGATTTGCAATATTAAGCCGCTGCCGTGTTCCCCGCACGCGGAGGACAACGAGGAAGCGAGTGTACATGCGACGACAGTTTTTCGGCCTTCGGCTAATTAGCGTGGCCGATAGGGGGCCGTGCTACCACGCCGATCGCACGAACGACACGTGGTCGAGATCGTTGATAAAGAGAATCTCCTATGCTCCCTGGAATATTGGTTGATGATATTGAGGCGAGGACGCAGGGGATGGCGATGTTGAAATTGGAAGATTTCGTAATTAGCAGTTATGACGCGAGGGGACCGTCTATCGGCAAGTCGAATGGAAATTTGGAAATTTTTTGTGATTACGATCTGAAGAACCGAGTTGCGAGAAAATATTTGTGGGAAAAATTTGTGAGAATCGTGGATTGAAATTGGAAGATTTTGCGATTAGCAGCTACGACGCAAGGGGCAAGTTTTTCGTATTAGTAGAAGGAAAATTGAAGATATTTTGAGACTTTCACATGGAGAACTGATTACTTTAGGAAGGAATTGATGAGTGTGGTGGGTTGAAATTGGCAAATTTTGTGATTTGGAATTAAATATAATTAGGACGATTGGGAATTAAATGAGAATATTGGAAAACCTTGTGTTTTTATGGTTTGAAGAAATTGATGGCTAAGAAACATGTAAAAAATGTTCGAAAATTTCACGTTGGGGATGCTGGATGTTGAAATTGGAAGATTTTGCGAATTGATATAATAGTGTGGAAAAAATTCACGAAATATTTGACGAAATTGATGACGAATGGAAAATGGATACAAAGACTGAACAATTTTTTGTAATTACGATCTGAGGGAGGAATTTGTGAGAAATTTGATAGACATAGATGAAAAAGGTGATCGGACGATGTGGAATATCACAGTGCCCGATTATAAGCCAGAAAAAAGGTGACCTATCCACCCGGTTCGCTATCTATTCACTTTGGTGAAACGATTAATTGAAATCGACGCCGATAACGACGCGTCGAGTGTTGGCTCGAAGCTCGATGGCGTCCTGAAGCTCCATTAGCTTCGAGTGTCTACGTTCGAATTCAATTTTTACCAACCAACACGGTTTGAAATTTTAGTAAAGCTGTTCCTCAACCGTAGCGTACATTTTTAGAAGAAGATAAAAAAATCCCTCTTCCATATATTTGCGGCAATATTTATTAAAATCGTTCAATATAGAAATTGATACTCTTAACTTTTCCGTCGAGGCACCCTCGAAATTAAAAACGCTCGCGGTATTATAAAAATGATAGGTAGTAAAAAAAACGTACTACATATGTGTTTCCAACAAATTGCCCAATTGCTCGGATTTTCTAATACAAAAATTGTATCCACGTTTTAAATAGAAATTGCACGTCTATTAAGTAAAAACATTTTTTACAATTTCTAAGATCGTTCTCATCATCATCTGACAAATGCATATATATACAACTGCATGAAAATAATATCTTTAAATGTCATTAATGAACCATGAATCTTTATGAAATTATTATTAGAAATTTAAATATGCAAAAATATGTAAAATCCGCGAAATAAGCTTCTCATTATAACAATATATAAAAATTAAAACTCTGTACATAAAAATTTGAATGAAAATTCATACTCTAATTATCAAGGTTCTAATATCTTAATAAAAATAAACGTAACATATGAAAAAAGTAATTAACCGCGTAATTAAGTAAATTAAATTAAA
This sequence comes from Bombus huntii, assembly GCF_024542735.1. Taxonomy (NCBI): domain Eukaryota; kingdom Metazoa; phylum Arthropoda; class Insecta; order Hymenoptera; family Apidae; genus Bombus; species Bombus huntii. The sequence continues at coordinate 13,236,332 of NC_066244.1, read as the reverse complement.
AAGTAATTAAAGTAAATAATAAAGGATTCAACCTATAAAAAGTCAAACACCAAGTACTAAAAATCTTCAAAAAAAGATAAGAATGAAGCCAGAATTTAATAAAAACGAAGTTCGATATGGAGAGTTCCTAAAGCGAATGTCTGACCGGTCGCGTCTTGTTCCCCTGAAAACGAAGCATCGGACAATATGCGGTCTCGAATAGCTCGGTGCGATGATCTTTCGCTCCAGTTACGAAAAAAAAGCCTCGCGAGAGTCTACCTCTCTGCCGTGCAAATTGGAGCACCGATAAACGTGGCTCGCTCGATCAACCCCCTTTCCAAGGGGAACGTCTATTCCGGTAACTACGTTCTGCGACACGCAGACGGGTACACTCACCCCTTGTGCACGCTCTGCGATCGTCGAGAGCATTTATACAGGCTTAACCGTGCACTTTTCTCGATAACAGATAGTGTTTATTGGTTTGTTGCAATTTATTATCTCTCCACGAATTTTCTTCTTTTCTTTTTATTTAAGGTTTTCGATACGAGTGCTTGTTGACAATGTGGAACGTTTTAACGAAACGATTACCGATAGAATTTAACATGTATACATTATGAAGTACGTAGGATTTGTATTATAGTTTGAAAATATAACGAGATTTTATTGTCAAATTGTACTCGAAAGGGTATGTTCGTGCGAATGTAAAAAGTCAGTTATTAGATATCAAATTGAAAGGTTGTTCCAAGATTAGAAGGTTTAAGTATAATTTTTATTGGCGTATATAATATCATCGTTGAATACTTGTTAGTCGTGAACCTACTAGTACGACCATTTTCCGAGTCAAGTATCACTCAAAAAGATAGGTTAGGATCTCCGCATTTTCTTCCATCTTTGTCGAGTCTTCATTATCGCTAGAAGGTAATTCGAGATCTCTTTATAAGCAGCGAATAATCACGAGTATGTCATTGTACGATGATGAACGAAATGGGAAAAGTAGATTATTACGATTAATTCTCTAGATACTGTTGAGGTTTTATCTCGCAATAGAGAGAAGAAATGCGTGGATGAATGTATTATAGGATTTCTTTATTCAGAAATATTAAAAATTAGGATTTCTAGTGATCTGTATCCTAATATGGTAATTTATTGATAGATGGATTTATTACAGTGGAAAACGATAATTATTTAACGTGAACTTAATGCGGTAATATAAATATGATTACGACAACTCTCGACTGTCGATTAACGACTCTCGACACTTGACTCTCCGGTGGCTAACTGACGACCAACGACTGCGGTGCCGAAAATATATCGATGGTCGTTAGGCCTATTGAAATCTTCCGGCCCTTTCGGCTTGTCGACACTTGCGCTTTATCGTCGACATTGTGTGTATGTCGGCGATCTTTCCGCGGTACTACAATAGAGACCAAAGAAGCCGCTGGAAAGAGAACCGTTGTGCCAGGGCCAACGAACGCGTCGCGTTCGTCGCTAGTTGTAGCTTTCGCAGGACTAAGAAAAACTAAACACTAGAGAAGATGTAGAGTTTTCCTAGAAGTGAGACCCACTTCAACAGATACGAAGATGAATTTCTCCAAATTCTATAGAGTCCTCATCGAGACGTACTCTTCAAATTAAAATTCAATTACCAGTTCCTCTGTCGAAGTCCTATGATAACGTCAATTGTTTTAAACGTCTTTTGAACATGCTTTCTATGATTTCATAAATACGTTCTACCAATCTACCAAAGTCGGAAGCAGATGAAACTCCACCGACAACAGAATTTCGCCTAAGAAGATTCTAAAATAGGTCATCGATTACTATTCACGTTCATCCACCTATACATCACCAAATCCTCGAACTAACCTCACCTAACTTATCATCCTCGCATCGTTAAACACGTATGTACCTTTCTCGCTTATCATGGAAATCTCTTTCATGTACACCTCGTCAGAAATACGTACGTACAATGAAATAACGACAGTGTGAAATAAAAATCACAATCTACAAACAAACCTGAAACCGCAAACATTACAAACACCAATCTATATATAATTCCGAACTGCAACCTACGAAATTTGAGAGGAAGATAAAGAAGCAATATGTATCAATGAGCATGAGATCAATGAGCACCGCGACTCGATACGCTAATTCCGCTGGCTGTTTTATCTTTATCACCAGAGAGAGAGAGAGAGAGAGAGAGAGAGCGAGAGAGAGATATTAAACCTTCTCCGAAGCACTTGGTGACTGTACATCCGGCGGTGTATTCCGTCTCTGTCTCGCAACTGCTTGCGAGTATTCCCTCCTTCATCCTCCTCCTGCCGCCCAGTTCCTCCTGTCGGCACTGCTGTACCTCTCTCTCCTGCTCTCGCACCGATTTTCTCTTTCCGACTCTCTCTCTGACTGGGTACCCGTGGCGCGCGCTCGCCCGTGTTCCCGTTCTCTCGCTCTATCCGCCCCCGCCCCCGTGGCATGCCAACCAACGAGCCGGGGCCGCTTTCGCTTTGTGCGCGCCGGGGCGGCGGTACATCAAAGCCTTCTAGTTCCCGCTCCGGCCTTTGACGGCTGCGTCGCGGCCGCTCGCTCAGTCATCGCTTGGTAGGCGAAGCCGGCACGCCGTGGATGAACGGTCGCGCGCGCGCCAACGCTTACCGAATCCGTGGGATTCGCAGGCCACCGCTGGCCAGGAGATTCCTCCGCCGCGGGAACGCTTCCGCCGTGGACGATGTCGCCCCGTGGCAGCAAGTGCACGCGCCTCAACGCCAGGGCGACCTCCAAATCGAGGTCTATCGCTATACGTGGCGCTAATAGTCATCAGCCAAACCATCATCATCATGACCAGCAACGTCGACAAGCCGAGGTAGAAACAGGACAGGCAACGGACGTGGCTGACGAAGAAGAGAAAACCGTTAAAAGTGGCCAGTCTCAGAATGAAGGTACCACGACGACAACAACGACGACAACGACGACGACAACGACGACCAGAACGAGCAAGTCTGCGGTGGCAGCGTGCGAGGGTCGATCGTCGTGGGCGGCGCGCATGCGCCAGCCCCTGGAGAGTGGCCTCGAGCCCCGTGAAAACGGCACCCTGGTGCAACGATGGCCGACCAGCAGACAACGCCGCCGCGAGCGGATCGCTACTACCGAGGATGATCCCAATCAAGGCGATGGTACGGTATCTTCGTCCACGTCTCTGTCTTCGCCAGCTGCGTCCTCCTTCACGGACGCGTCGTCTAGAAGGTCTATCTCGCCTCCGTCGAGCATCTCGTCGCCGGCACACTCCACCTCGTCTACGTCTACCGGAGCTATCTCTCGGGAGAATAATTCAAGCAAAGATAATGATCGAGGAAATGATCGAACGAACGAAGAAGCAAATACGGTGGATTCTGGAAGGTACGGTAACGAGTCACATCAAGATAGAATCAGAAAAAGGAAACAGGAGAGACAGTGTTTCATCAGGTCACGAAGTGTTAGAGAGGTGATAACGGAGAAATCTGCGGTTGCTACGCCATCATCGTTGTCTACTTGTGTTCCTACTTCTTCGACGGTCTCCTCTTCCTCGCCGTTCTCCTCTTCTGTCTCCACGACTTCCGACAAGGTCACAGAGCAGTTCACGCAAGCTAATATAAGAGGCTGCCCTCCGGTCACTCATTCGTCCGTTATAGAGAGCCTGAGGAACGCTCTGGAAAGCTACGACCGTAGTAGAATCTACCTCGCACATGTGTCCTTCCTGGATTGGCGGGACCTGCCTGGACGACGTCGCGCCACCTCCACAGCTGGCGATTCCGAGAGGGTGTGGGTGGTGGGGGCGGCGGATCACGAGGGCCACCACAGGACGCGACTGCTGGTAACCGGTCGCCATTGGCGGCCACGTTGCCTCAGACGAGTCAACATGCTCAGCCAGCCTGTGATCTACGCTGGTGGTGGCAGGGGTTCTCTCACGGTGGATCTGTTCCTCTGGTGGTTCCATCGAGAGTTTGCCGTGACGGCGATGGCCATGCATCCCGACGGAGCTGTGTTGGTCGCTGAGACCGCGGATTATTTGCCACAAGAGGCTGACTGCGTGGCTGCGGATGGATTAGTCAGGTTGTTCGTGGTACCGAAAGATTGCCTCGAAATGAGGATCGTAATTAGAGAGTTAAGAGTCAGACTGGCAACGGGTGTTCTTTCTAGAGCCTGCTACGGAGTCCATCGGAAAATCTCCAATCCTAATAAAGAAACAGATACTTTAACCACGTATTTAAAGAGATTCACGTTGAAGGAAGCTTTCGCCGATCTGCACAGAGCATGGCTCAGCGTCAGGTCAGAAACCTTCGCAAGAAGTTGGATCCTGCCGCGAGATCGCGATGACCCTTCGATCGGTTGTTCGAACAACATCATCGGCCTCACTTTATCGTCTCGGATACACGCGTCTGATCAAGAGGAAGACAGGATGCTTCTAGTCGAGCTGCAGAACGTCGCTCGGGAAGTGGGTCTGGAGGTCAGCGACGACGAACTGAGCAAATGGATCCTCGACGACGAGAGCAGCGAAGCTTGGTGCGTCAGGAAGAAGGAGTTGGAGGAGGATCATTGCCGCGGGGTGAAGATCGAGGCGGAAGAGAAGTGGGCCGATTACGAGGGCGGGAAGCAACAAGGGATAGACGACGAGGAGGACGAGGAAGAGGAGGAGGATGAAGACGAGCCGACCGCGGAAGAGACCGTCGGTCTACTGTCGAGGGTGCTGACTTGGATGGAGCGGGAGCCTCTCGATCCAGGACTATTACTCGCTGTCAGATCGATGCGCGATACCGCCGCACTCATGGTAAGCACCGACTGATAAGAGACAACCACTCGACGAGGTATCGATCGCCGCCGCGAGAGTTGAAACCTCGGTGGGGTTGAGGCTATGCGACCTTGCGAGCCTCGCGCCGTGCCTAGATTGAACTAATTCTCTTCTCTGCTCGACTGTTAGGAAGAGGAAAAGAGAGAAGGGAGAAGGGACGAGACTCGTCGCGCGAGAGGACGTTGAAGGGCCACTCGAATTCGGCGATACGTCGTCAAGCCGGCGAATGGAAAGCCGAACGAGAGAACGAACCCTCGAACGTTCGAGGAGCGCGCGCCGCTGCCGCCGTCTTTGCAAATTAATGCTCGAGCTCGTCCTCTCGATAAGCGTGCTTTTCCCCCTTCGAGAGTTTATTGAATTGTATATTATATTTCCTCCTCGACGAGAGAACGAGGGCTTTTTAGTCCTCCGTGTCGTCCTCCTCGCCGATGGGACGACTCGTCCAATGCCGTCAAGGACAACGATGCTAATGTCTATGTTAAATAGGGAGGAACGGAAATGGTACTCGACAGGGGCCGATCAAAGAATCGGATACTACCTTTGTTCGATCGTTAAGCCAACTTGTTCATGATAGGAAGGTTGTGGTAAATGGGATGGTTTTGATGGTAACTGGCTGATCGTTGTTTGATCAAGGATAACTTTATAGTCACCACTTGATCAATCGGGGATTCTTCGTTTTTAGGAATCAATTATGATATTAGTCTTTTTATTTTTTAACCTCTACGATCCGTTTTAATTATACATGTTTCGCGTTCTTAATATTTCAATATTGAAACGGTATCGATATTTTTGAATATTCCAATGTTTGAATATTTTAAATTTATATTTCTCAATGACACGTGAACGGAGAAATAATCCATAAATTAAAACCCGATTAATCTTCTTCTACATAACGCGTCGATATCTTGAAATTTCGAAGTTCAATTAGCAAAACAGGCGGCGCATCATCGATCAAACGATAGGGGGGGAGGTGATGGAGAAAAGAAATCAATTTATATCGTCTCACGCAAACACCTGTCGATGCTTCCGGAGTATCAATTAATTAATTGATATCCCCTGGCGGATTGCTAATTACCTGGCTGCATTAACGAAGCATTAATCAACACCGTATTAATTAATTACTCGATAACGATAATGCAACGTCGACACGCGAGGCTTGTACGCTATACCGTGTCGAAAACGACGCCGGATATATACTTGTTTTCGATTTCACAACGCCCGTTCATGCTAACCGTTTCCCCTTTCTCTGTTTGATTTATAGGCGAGCAAGATGGGCCTGGCGGGGACGCATCCGAGCGGTTTGCCCTTCTTCTGCCCCAATGGGGACCACCTGACTCAGCCACCGCCTGCTCATATGGGAATTCCACCGTACGGGACGCTCGATGCGGGTAAAGCAGCCGCAGCGGCAGGTGAGTACCGAATATCGCCTTTAAATTGTATCTTCGAACAGGTTCAACGATGGTTACATCGTTTTTTTCTTTAGTTCTTTCTTGCAGCAGTGTATTGGAAATTTTTGGAGGGGGAATATTGAACTCAGTGGTCGAATTAATGGTTCAAGTAGGATTGGAATTTACACGGGTACTTTTAAATTTAAAACTGGAAATTTCAAAATTGTAGAAGTTGGAGTTTCTGAAAAATGAAATATTCATTCAAAACGGGCTTGTTTTACACGGAGAGATCTTTTTTTACTTTAATTTTGCTAATCTCCGAATTCTAAATTCTTCATTTCGAAGAAGTGTTTCGGTGGTCTTCAGTTCTTGATAACCACGCGATAAAAGGGAGTAGAAGTTTCGAATCTACGAGATTCCGAGAGTACAAATTTAAACATAGAAATTTAAATTTCAAAAATTCAAATTGAAACTTCGAAACTTCGAATTTACATTTCAAAAATTCGAATTTTAATCTCAAAGATTCTAATCTACACTTCAACAATTCACATTTACATTTCAAAACTTCAAATTTAAATTTCAGAAACTCGAATTCAAATGTCAAAAATTCAGATCTAAATTTCTAAAACTTGTGAAGATTCGCATATCGGGTTCAAAAACGTGTGTTCAATCTACGCGCATTCAATTTTTAGATCTCTGAAATTTCGAACTTTAAAGTAACAAAACTACCAATAAATGTTTGCAATTGGAAAAAAGTAAGATCGTGTTAATTTTATGAATACAATGTGGCCATAAAGCTATCGTGTAATTGTTAAACTCCAAGTGAGGCATTGGCATCCAACAGCACTCCTCATCCCTTTGCCTCTTGATTCTGGAAGTTAACCTTAAACCATCATCAACTTTCCGCAAAACATACACAGAGAGGTTCCACCCCGTGCTATCGGTTGAATCAATAATTCTTTTACGAAGTTAAACCACTAGTGTCGGCGCAAATATTGACAACTCTCTCAAATTGTAATTGATGGAATACTTCTCTCGTTCCCTGTAATAGAGCAACACGGTCTGACTAGCGGTAAACTCTTCGCGTATCATTTCACTGTATCGATCCGCGCAAATATTAAACATCGTCCCTGTCCTAGACGAACAATACAAACAGGTTTTGTCTGCGGCTTGTCTCGACCAACAATAAGCAACGAAACGATTCAAATGATAACATGTTTCATCGATGCGTTTCATCCAAACCGTACTCAAATGAGCAACTTTAATTCGAAGTTTCGTTTCAAGAAATTTCTTTACTTAACACTCGAATTATCCAAGCGAAAGTAAAATCACTGAAATCAGAAACATTAATCCGGTTGCTTGTTTTTAAACAAAGTATCTAGCTATAAAACGAACTCTTCTAAAAATTAGTTTTTAAAAAAAGTATAGTAATATGGGAATTTTTATCTTTAAAATATCGATGTCGAAATTTCCAATCACGTAGCCGGAAGCTAGAAAGATGCATTCCGTTCTTACCCACATAATTCCACTTCAAATCAAGCAAATATACAACCAAGAATTCTCTTCGAAAACAAACCAACAATCTCCGCAGCCTTCGCCGTATGATAAAACGATCCAGCATTTCCAGAAGCCTCCAATGAAGAGAATCTCCTCTCAAGAGTCGGCTACGTACATAGGCCGGGTTAGCGAGCTAGCTGCACAGTGTCTTTTGCTCTCGAGGCAAATTAAAACACGTCTGTGTCTCTACGTGGTCTCGTTTGGTGGTGGTCGTGCAAACATTGGTATTCCTGCGGGGTTCTAATTGAAGGAATATTTCTTATCGAGTGAAGGGTCCGCTGTCGATGCCGCGGCTCGAACTCGGAGGGAGAGATATGGAGAAGTAGGAAGAGACCGGGCGTCCCTAGAGAGGTTAACAAAGAAGGTTAGAGGGAGACGAGAACGGAAGCGGTGGTGGGATAAGAGAGAGAAGAGAGGCTCGCGAACTGGCGTCAAGTAGGAGAATAAGAGGAGAACTCACCATTAGGCTAATCAGCCAGGCATGCAGCCTCCCTCTGGCGCCGGGTCAAGGGGGTTTCAACCCGCCTCTCTATTTCTACAGCTCCTCTTCTTCCTACTCTCGTTGCACCCGCCCCCGAGACCGCCTCCCCTGCCTCTTTTGGGAACCCTTCGCTATCATCTCGCCAGCCAATGTGGATTAATAGTCGATGACCGGTGTATTTTCTTCGCGTACAAACGGTCTTCGCAGATAACGATAGTTACGGTGGTTACATATGGTATCGGTACACCATTGTATTTACCCTGCTTATGGGAGATTTACAGCTGCGAAAATAATGCATAGAATATACATAATAGGAATATGAAAAATGTATAAAGTACAGTACCCGTTACAGTATTTAATAGGCGAAATAAATATCAACATAAGACCTATGAATGAATAATAATAATAACGAAATGTAGAACCTGATCAAAAGGATAATTATAATTAAGGATAATTAATGTCAAGTATGGGTAAGAGGAAGCTTGGGAAACTAGTAAATAGTGGTAGATTTTGATGGTGACACGGAATTTTTTAGGCATACTTGGCCTGTTTTCTGATTCTTTATTTTTAGGAGGAGCGCGAGGTCGAGAGAGATGAGAATCGGTTTTGTAGCATCGCGTGATCTCGCATTAATTTGCGGGCAAGTTGTTAATTAACTTTCGAAATTGGTATTTCTTAATCAGGATCATCTTGCACAGCTGAATTAAAGCTAGTAGTAAAAGCAATAGTACGAGTAGTACTATTTTCAAATTAGCCTTCTTTTTAACCCCGTAACTACCACAAACTTCGAAATCTTCCACATCCTTTGACTTTACCGAAACCACCCCATCCACCAATTTCTATTACGCTCCATTATCCTTACAATACGTTTCTCTCCCTACAAAACTAAAATCGCCGAAGGAGAACGATTCGAATTCGGTTCGTCTCCACCTAAAGCGATCGTTTCAACTTACAACAACGAAAGGAGGGAAAAAAATCGAGAGAAACGAAGACAGAAAGCCGACCCGGAGATTCTGGACGTGTCTGCGCGCGTGCGCGCTATCTTTCTCTTCTCTCCTTCTGCCTCGGGCCTAGTTCTCGCGTCACCCTCTGCTCACCCACGTCCCCTAGGTCCCTGGAATATGTAGATGGGGTTGATAGCGTTTATGCACGACTACGAGTTCGTACGGCGGCTCAGGTTCTTTGTCTTGCAAACGAGCGAGCATTTTGTCCCCACCCTCTTCTCCTCCTACACTTCCTCCAGCTCCTTCCTTCCCTCTAAGCTCGAGTTCACCCTCGTTCTCCTCTTTCCCTCTCCTACAACCACCGAGAGAATCTTCTTCCTCTTCGTTCCTCTTCTAGGAAGTTCTCGACTCTGTTCAGCCACCACCCACTCACTCACCCGTTCTCTCGTGCTACGTAGCACCCGACCAAGAGCACTGCCACCACCTCTCTCGTTCAGACCCTCCTCTAACCTCTCTCTACTCCTCTTCTGCCTCCTCCCACGTCACGTCATCTCTTCGTCCCTGTCTTCCTTCCCTCTCCGTTCCTTTACTATGTCTGTATGCGTGTTACTCACTATGCCTATCTTTGTCTAACGCACTAGCTTGCTGGTTTTCTCACTTTATTGCACCATTGCTTGCTCGTGTGTCCTCCCGGAGGTTCGTATTGTATGTACGTGTTACTCAACTATGTCTATCTTCGTCTAACGCATTAGTTTCCAGATTTTCTCTCGCTTCGGTCCATATTCTACTTCTCTGTGCGTCCTCTTTCGTAAGGTCGCTCTGGTATGTCGCTGTGTGTTACTCATCGCGTATATCTTTGTCTAACGCATTGCTTTTCGACTTTTCTCTCGCTTTGTTCCATGTTCTCTCTCTCCCTCTCTCTCTCTGTTTGTCTCTCCAGCGTTCGAAACCAACCAGTCGACGTCTATGAAGACAGCCCCAGCTCTTTCTCTCGCTCGATGTTCTCGCTTTCAGGAATATATTTCTAATTAGCTGCACTTTCATATCTTCACCGCGTGTTTATTCCAGGATTCCATGAAACAGAAAAGAGTTGGGTGATGACAGTAAAGGTGGGCTTTAGGGTACCAGAGAGTCGAGAGCGTCGAGTCCCTGCTCCACCATTGATCCGCTTAATTTTCCTCTTCTCACACCACCCCCTCCCCCAACGTAGGCGAGCTTTCTCTTTTAAGTTTTCTCGCTTTTTCGTAGTACTTCCGTCGATTCGAGCTTCCGTCGCGATTATCAGCCGCTTCTTCGTACTGTTCCTCCTGTTGCCTTTTTTGCTCTGATAGTTCTGTATATTTGGTTGGTACGATTTGGCGTGGCCAATTTCCGATGTAGATAGAGTTTCAGAGGTTTGGCAATTGACTGACTTGTTAGGTTCGAATTTATGCTAATTTATATGCAAAAATAGTCGCGCAGTTATGTTACAAATTATACAGGCAAGTTAACCCTCTCAGTTATCCCTCAATTAGCTAAACAATTTTCACCAATGGCACTCAAACAAGTGTAATATTGTTCAACCCTTAAATTCCTCCGAACAATTGTTATTATCTTGTGATGTACCAACTGCGTATCTTTCATTAAATCTTACATGAATTCACCGTTTTAACAAAAATAATAATACGAATATTAATATCAATAATCATATTCCCCTGTTACCTAAACCAACCCGGAATCTCTCCTACACAATAAGCATCATAAACAGCTGCGATAATAGCATGTAGCAGTTACGATTGTTCAAACGTACTACTGGCAACTCACAAAAGGCACCCCAAATAATTTGCACCCTATTCCGTTACACAAGAATAAGCCACACTAACTTCACGAATCTTCTCTCGAAAGCAAATCAACCCAGTCGATTAATGGACATAATAGAACGTCAAACAAGACCAGGAGGAGTATCATAGCCACCCCTGTGGTACCCCTGCGCGCGCGTGTTACAAGCAGAAAGCCACTCGGCCTCTTTCACCGGTGGCTGCGATTCTTCGAGCACCGTAATCCTTCACGAGTAGGTTCTCCAGTTTTCTCGCCGCTTCGAGCGGTCACTTTGACATCTTTGTCGGGCTTTCCACGCGTGTGTCGCGGCCTCGCGCCGCCGTAAATACACTTTTCCTCTCGTTCGAGTGTTAAAATACCACTTGAACGTATCGTCATCGCAAGCAGACGTCGAGTACCTCGGCTCGAGTACGCGAGTCAGCCCGAGAACGAGGTCCTTCTTTCGCGAAAGTTATTCTTTCGGCAGCCCTACACCTTCGAGGGGAGAACCAAGTACGCGCCCTTGAGATATTCGCCGATTCCTACTAACGATCCTCTCGTTGGTTTCAAGATTAGAATATTAGGATCGTTGAAACCGCCTTTTTTACGAACTACATCTTACGCAATATTGTTAGCGAAGTTTTGCGAGTCGTAAGTTACGAGCTACCAAAGTTAATAAATATCCTTACACCATACGATTTTCATTACACAACAGTGTAACAAGTTTACTAATGAAACGAATGAAATTTTACATGGAAATTTGAGGAATTCAAAGTTACTTGATTATCCTGTTGATTATCCTAGAATTTGTAACTTGTCAATTCGTTAATAATAGTAGTTGTGTAAAATTGTTCGTATCAAATTTCCACATAAAGAAATTTCTAGGTAATAGTTATCTTAACGTTCAGCGATTCAATTATACACACGTATATACGTTTTCACAATAATCTCCATTTCATACTAGTCTTTGATATCGAGACACGATTAAAGCAGCAGAGTCTGCAACGGTACCTATGCTAACCCTCCGTCTCAAAAACCATCCCTTTGTCGATTTCGCCCCGGGAAACGTGTTTCCTCCCCTGCGGAGACAGTCACGAACCCCATAGTTCTCCACCGGTAACTATAACCGATTAAATGTTAACGATATCGTGTAATAGTCGCAACTAAATCAGTGAAAAGTAAACCACAGAATTGTCCGCTCTCTTCTACGAAATAAAATAGGAAGAAAAAGAAAAAATAGTCGAAAAGCATCGAAGTCGTCGACCGGAGGGAGAAGGCAAGGAATAGAAGCGGGACGAGGGACGGAAAGACAGAGAATATCGCGGTATACGGAACACCGGGAGCTCGAGTTGTTCGAGAATAAAAGAGTAATTTTCCGGGTGGTGAGACCCCGATAATGGGGTTGCAGACTGCCGAGTCGACTGGAAAGTGATTAAGCACACATGACGGAGCCCGCGGACTCGCCAGGATATTACGAGCCACCCCTTTCAACCCACCCGACCTGGCCCCCGCCTCCACAACCCTCCGTAGGTTCCCTTATATCATCCAGTTCTTCTTCTGCTCTGCACTCAGCCGCGGTTCGTACTTCTAATTCTCGTCCCTTACCTTGTTCGTACACGATATCGGACAGATAACGACCCCTTCCTGCGTTTCCACGAGCTGACTGAACCAACCAACCCCCTCAGACCATTTTTCTCTTTTCAGTCTGCGAATCGAGTCTTTCGGTCTCGATATCGACTCGTCTGTCTTCCGTTTCACGGCATCGATTCTTCCGGGTCCAAGGAGATCGGCTAGCAACCCTTTACTCCGAATGCTAATGAATCATCTTCGATCGTAGGTAGTAATCTTACAGGTTCCATTTTAGGAATAAAAGGTGGAAGTTAACAGAGAGATTAAGATGATTCTTAAGGCTGTGTAGTTAATTCGATATAGTTGTTATTAAGAATGTCAGCCTCGGTTTGAATTGGTTCGTTGGGGGGGGGGGGGGGGGGGTTATTGGTAGATTAGTCTATAAGTTGTTGATAATGGAAGTAATTAGAAAAATAATAGAATGGAAGCGCAAAGTGGTTTAAGTAGATCGTTCTGCAATGGACAGACAAATAGTAAGAAGAAGAAGGAGATATAGGGAAACTGTTATTAAAGGATTGAGAAACGTTTCGAGGAATAAATTTAGTTATGCATAGACAAGAATACGAAGATTAGCAAATGTTGATAATTAATAACAGTTAAACCTGTACATTGCCATAAACAAAGTATTACTTGCTCTTCGTTGGAAAGAGGATAAACACGCATTGAAAATATCAATGGGATAATTCGTCTATTCTTCTTCATCCTCCAATTATAACAAACGCAACATAGGGTATAACAAACAAGAAAACATATAACAAAGAATATATCAACATACTAAACATAACAAAATATTACTTCATTCCTCGTTGAAAAGGACTAAACGTGTATTGAAAATATCAATGACCAATTATTCGTCTAACTTCGTCAAGAGATATCGAATCAAGAAAACAGAAGAACATAACAAAGAAGATATAAAAATATCATGATATGTATAACAAACAGACTATACCAAACATAACATACTACACTTGCGATACAATCTACGCTAACTTTCCAAAGTTCCATCAAACCGTACCACGAGTCTGCCAAAATAACACCTATCATCGAACAATCTGCCTCGCCTCAATCCCAAAACCATACAACGCTTACAACGTCCCAAAACGCTCAATTAGCCGGAACTTGCTCTAGCAACGTGTTCCCTTAAGCTTCGATTTTCATCGCGCGTCTCTACTCTCGAAACGTTGCAAGCAACCCTGTCCACTAATCGAGAGCCACAGCATCTCTGCCTCTCTGTCTCGTCCAACGATAGACACGGTCGTTATCCGGACACTGCAGGGCTTGGAGTGGCCCTATCGTAGAAAACCACGCGTTGACCGATTTCGTGCGCCACCGGAGAGTCGCGCTTGTGGGACGGTAGCCTTCGGGACATATTCGAAATGCAAAAAGGAAGAACACGAAGGTGGGGTGAACCGGGTTGAAGGTGGAAAGAGAGTCCATCCACAGTATACGAACGTTATAGAGGGGCAACGACGACGCAAGGGGAGGAAAGAGAGAAGTATTGGCCTCGTCAAGCGGTTTCAGGGCTTGCCGATATTCCGGCCGCTTCTCGTCGACCCTTATGAAGCCAATTACACTTCGCCTCGCCAAAGGCACCCCACTTATAGGCGGCAGTCGACGTTTCTGGGGCTCTTCGGGGGCCGCGACCGGTTCTGCAGCACGTATACCGGTTATGTATTAGATACCGCCACTGTGAAAGCTACGCGCACCCCTTTTCCTTCTACCTACGTCATCAGCCTCGTGTAACGACGATCCGGGGCGACAGTGTGGATACACGGGGTTTCCAGTAATTATCGATAGGGTGGAGTCTGGCTTCCAACAACAGATATTCAGTTTTTTTTTTATTTCTTCTTTGCTGGATGGGGCTTTTGTTGGTTGGGCTACTGGTTGGAAATTTAAAATGTAATTATCGGGATTTTTGAGGTCGTTATTGATACATTATCGGCGTACAAGAAACATCTTGAAGGCTTCTAATACGTTTTGAATCGTAGAGAGTAACAGTGATTTTCATCCTCTGGTTCACTCGCGTAATATTTCCATTATACGACGGTCCGAGATGATAGTGCGGGCACAGAAGGTTTTCCATAACAATCAACAGAGTGGAACGAGTTGAGGGACGGATAGCGATCTTTCTATTTCTTTCCTGATGGGTTATGGAGATCTTTCTGCTTGTAGAAACTAGTTTTAGATTTGGAGGAACTGATTGTACGTGAGAGAATTCTGTTAGGGGATTTTAATACGCTTCGCGTCAGTTCTAAACTTGGAGTATATTAGGCATATAATTTCAAGAACTTTTAGAGACACTTCAATTTATAATTCGCGCTATTTTACTTACATTTAGATAAAATCTTTTCCTTACTATAGGGACAAATATTTCTTACAGAACATGTAGAAAAGATTTCGTCTCTTCGCATAAACGTTCCTAACATTCTCTAATGTATATTCTACGAAATACAATTGAGAATCATTTACGAATATGATATGGAATGCAAATTGTTATCAAACAGACTTTCTTTAGACGGATGATAGTGTCGAACGTCGAGGGGACCGTGGCCAGCGATCAATGTTCGCTCGCCGGGTCATCCGATTTGTGTTTGTAGTGCAAAACGGCTCGATATTAAATACATAGTCCTCCTTTTCTCCAATAGGATCGTTCTACTTTGATCTCGTCCATAATAATGTTTATCCTGCATCCGTTGATGCGAGGCCAGGAGACGCGACGCCGTCGGCGTACCGATCAACCCCATAAAAATATATCCTCTCTAGAAAGTCGTCCACAATGATGGCAAATAAACATTAAATAATATCACTTAAAATATGTCACTAAATGAGATTCTTTAATTACAAAAAGTTGTGTTTCTTGAATTTATAGAGGAAAATCCTTGGATTTATAGTATTTCAGTAATTTATAAAATTTTGTTATTATTATTTTTAGATAGACAATGGACTTTGATACAGCTATATATCGCGTTTCTGATTTACTATTCAATCGTGTATTCAGGTATTTGCAAATTACAATTGCAAGAATTACTCCTCGACGTTAACAAGTGTACCAATATTATTTAATTATTTAAATTTCGATGTTACTATTTAGAAAGCACTTCGATATTAACAATGGACAATCTTATCTTTATCCAGTACGATTATTACTTCATATACAATTTCTAGGTCCATAACAAAATTCACGAAGTAAAAATCGTTCGATAGAATTGACCACCCGCGGTAGGCAAGACAGAATACAATTTTTTCTTAGAAAAGAAAAAAGCAAACTAAAAGTAAATACCAAAAAATATATTGTATGCTTGTTTTAGGCAAAGGTCAGAAATTATGAAGCGATATGATAACGTTTAAATATGATTAAATTTGTGTAGAAGTTCGAAAACGGTCGATTTGACCGGCGCTGATAAGTTTAGTATCATAAGTTTAGTATAAGTTTAGTTGAATCATGTATAACTTGCATTAATATTTTTCATTGTCCCCGTTGTACATTTTGCGATATCGCTTGGCATATCTAGTTACTTAACATTCGTGACAAGATAAAGGAACTTTTGAAGAGAACGGAACAACAGCATCACTGATTTTTGTTGCAGGTCTGACGAGAGCACCCATGTATCCCTTCTCCACGGGTCAATATCCGTACCCCATGCTTAGTCCGGAAATGACGCAAGTCGCCGCTTCCTGGTAAGTCAATATACCACGATATAAAACGTCACCGGCAAAAAGCTGCTTAAACGAATCTCATTACGTGTCTCTCGTTATGCAATAACAGAGATAATTAATCTTCTTGTCGACTTTAGGTACCAGAATCGGAATATTACAATTTCCCGATAATTTCACGTCCCCGTCACGATTAAACGAACAGCCGTTTATCATATTTTCGTATTGTGGGAAACGTGGATAAAAGAAACGGATCGAATACCCACGATACGAGATACGCTTAAAGCGAAATAAAAGTTCCAAGGATTCGAGTTCGATGACAAGTGGACCGATTTACATGAGAAACGTCCAATTTCTCGAACAATATTATAATTCTACCTTTCGCGTACTAACGATTCAACCCTCGAACGCGCCACTCGACCAGGATAAACGTGATTTTTATTTAACCTCGCAGATATTCCCCTTTTCAACCCTTCCTTCCTTTATTCTTTCTCATCTTCCGATTGTGCGTTCGTACTCCGTCGTTGAAAAGATTATTTGAGTCAGCTGTGCCCCGTTATTTTAAAATTCAATCTTGAACTTCGCACAGAATTATGGAATTTGCAAATATATTATGAGATGCTCAAGACCTTTCAGAGAAAAGCTACAGGCGAAGAACAGAATAAGTTGCACTTTTTACAACGGAGCAGTTACATCTCGTGTTATAAAGGTTGTTTTTTCATTTGTGCTTCAACATTTTTTTAAACATCGCTCGTCGTAATATTCAAATATCGAAGATGTTAAAATATCTCTTGCTTTAATAATTATACTTAATAATTATATTTCGTTTCCGCGAAACTGTATCAACTTAGCAGCTATCTTTGAAATACTTACATCTTGTTTTCGTTTTCAATTATGTCATATTTTTCTGCTTAGTCAGACAACAACATTAAGATGAGAAAACCAAAAATATGTCCGCGATCTTCAAACGCAAATCGCTCGAAAATCGTTCATAGCCAAATTTGGCCAACTACAGCACATTGAATTACCTGACTTGATCCAGGTATCTTACTGACTCAAATAATTCTACCGTATCTGAAGAGAAGAAGTTAAGAATCAAAGCGTTGGGGGCAAGAAAAATCAGAATTTCGAGAAGAATAGGCCAACAAATTTCTCGATTCAGTTCTCGTTTTTCCGGCCGAATCACGGCTCCGTTTCCTTGGTCATCCTCTCAGTTCCGGTCTATTAGATCGCTGGTGAACGACGTAGTCGCCATCGTCGCCGATCCACCTATAACGCTGACCGCATGAACCAACCCTCTTCTAGAGGCTGCCTCCCTCCTTGTTATTTGCTTTCTGCTCGAATCGTCCTAAATTGAGATTTTCCACGGGTGATTAGGCTCGTTCTTCTCAATTAGGAGGGCGGAACCACGCTTTTCCCCGGCGATCTCGAGCCATTCGTCGCGTTCGAGGAAGTAGCACGCCGCGAACAGCTTCCACAAGGATTTCTGGTCGAGTGGAGAGGCAATTGCGGTGGAATTTTTGTTTAAAGGGCTAGGAATTTAGGTTTGATCGTGTAAATTGAAGTTTGGGAGATTCGTGTCTTTTTGGGGAGTATTATCGTGGAAAGAAGAAATGAAGAAATGGAGGAAATTTCAGTTTGAAGGAGTAAAAGTCGTGTTCAATTTTGTAAATTGTAGTTTGAAGGATTTGTCAGCCTTTTTTCAAGAGATTGTAAATTGAAGAAGAAACGAAATACGATGGCGGGAATTTTGAATTTAAAGGTGAAGATTTTAATTTCGTTAAAATTTATAAGGAAATCGAATTTCCAAGATTGCTTTCTTTTAGAGGGATTATTGCAAAGTGAAGGAGAAATTCTAATGGAAAATTCAAAGCATAATTCTGTGAAGCAAAATTTACAAGATTAAATATCTTCCACAATGATTTTTGTGATAATTGAAATAGAATCGTAATAGAATGAATTTTTACTTCAGAGATTGGAGATTCAGAGATGGAAGATTAGCATCGTGTCGGAACACTTCAATAAAAATAACGAAGACACATGCGCCAAGGAAATTTGATTAAAAAGATTGAAACTTAAATACTATTTTGGTAACAGAATTAAAAAAAAATCCCATGTATTCTGTCGTCTAAAAAAGTCAACTTTTTGATCTGCTGCTTTTCTGAAGAATAAGCGTTACAGTTATTTTGCCAACGCTTTCTGTATATTCAGTTTCGTGAAATTCATTCGTTAACCGTTCTCCTTTCTAAATAAAATTACATGGTAATCGAGAAGGAAACGCTTGAGAAATCATGAAAACCGCTCTAACAACAGAGACTGTACTGTACGAAGACAATTACTTTCAGACTAATGCTTTTGTTTGACAAGCAACGATTTCGTTTCAGGCACACACCGAGCATGTACCCTATTTCCCCGGCAAGCACTGGTTTCCGAAGTCCATATCCCACGAGTTTGCCCATCACAAGTTCTAGTTTACCAAGGTTAGTAGGTGATCGAAATCGGATTTCTCAAGTTCATACAAACACTCTAATTTCTGTTACACATTACTTCACTCCGCGTCTCTCTACGTCTACACAAATAATTTGATCGATGAACGTTTCAACTTGCATCCTGCAATAAACTTTCGATATTGCAAATTCAGTTATCTGCACCAACCATCTGCGTGATTAATTACGAATTATTTAATAATATTTGTAATATCTGTTTATTTCGAAGAATCTTATATTGTTAAAATTATTATTATTCCTTAAACGGTGTTGACACGTTCAATTAACAATAACACTCGTAACTTTCTTACATTTTTTACCTCATCAGGGATGAATCTATTAAGAATAGAAATCGTTCGATTGTTTTTATATCTTCTGTAATAACTCTAGAATTAAGGACAAATTATCTAATATCCCTAAAGAGGTGAAAAACACTGAAACCATCGACCGAACGTCATTTCTAAAATCATTGGTACTACGAATGTTTACGCATTTATGTAAAGCTTTAAAGATATTGGGCTGTTCCAAAAGCTTCTTTCGTTTTTTAAGCAATTAATGGATGTGGAATATTTTTTGTTTCGTATTATTTTATTGAATTATGTATGATCCAGTGGAACAAAATGGAAAAGTTTCAAGGTTCGAAAGTTCCTTCCGTTTTATGATTCTATTGGATCATACATGATTCAATAAAGTAATATGAAACAAAAAATGTCACGCATCTATTATTTCCTTATGAAACGAAAGGAACTTTTGCGACAACCTGATACAAAAATATCGAGAATATACACATAGAAAACTGTACAAGATATCCAAAGAATGAATAAAATATTCGAAAATTTAAGTTTCGTTAAGTTCAGAAAAGTTCAATTAGTTGTGCTCGTGGGAGTGTAAATTCGCATGAGCATTCGTAGTCTAATTATTACTGCGACATCGTAATAATCATTCGATAATTCTCCAGCGTGGCAAAAATAACGAAATTTTCTGCAACTTTTTTCAGTGATCTCTACCGGTTTTCGCCGACGGGTCTGATGCCCCCGCACCCTGGACTTAGTCCGCACGCACACGCGTTGGCGTCCCACGCACTGGTATCCTCGGCGCCGAAAACGGATCATTCCACCCTGGATCACAATCACAGGTTCGTTCCTATCGATATTTCAGCGACACCTACGTCCATTCCACCGAATCAAACGATATTATCTCCTTCAATAACCTTTTCCCTATTCCTTTTCCCCATTCATAACGTATAGCAGAACATAAATATCGATCCTTCCCTACAATTGACACAGTCAAACAGTTCGCCGTTACCGTCTACTGATCGGAAAGATATTCCATCGGATTAAACCTTGGAGTAGTTCTAATCGATACTGACAATTAAACTGCGAATATTTATGCAATTTCATAGTTTTGAGAGTACAATGAAAAAAAGGAAAGAAAAGGAAAAGATAGAACCTCGGTAGAAAATCGTTTTACCTACCAAGTATTATAGAAAGCACCGTACTTCGCACGTTTTTTAAACCTTTTTCGTATCGTGCGTAATCTTCCATCCTAATAATTTCAATAATTGAAAACAAATCAGAGTATACTTGTAACGTATCAAGTATCGTAATTCGAGTGGAGTAACCATTCGGTTGTTTGGAACGATCGGAGTTGGTATGAAATTTACGAGAGAAAGTTTCGAGGGAAAAAACGAGAAGAAGCGTAGATACATCGATATATTGCAAAGAGCAGCTTGTCAAAGGTATAACACGGCTTTCTACAAGCCTGATGCTTTGATCGCATTCGCTGGTAAATATCGCAGTCGGGGGAAGCATTACCGAGGCCAGTCGATAATTTACTGGATGCACGATGGATACGCCAGAAGGGTGAAACTAAACCAGGGGACTATCTCTCTTTTTCGTTCCACTGAACCAAAAACCAATATCTCTGGACGATATCCTCTGTGTACGATGATAAAACGAATCCTCGAACGAAACATTTACCTACAAGGATCTTTCATTGTTCTTGTCATCGATGGTGATAGATAACGAAAATGAACATGAACGTAAAACAGACGTAAAATATTGGTAGAGGAAAACGCTTAATCGATAATCGAATCAACGTAAATATGTGATGTGGTTTCCCTTCATCGGTTGCTAACTATTTAATCTCCCTCCATTGATAAAGAAAAACGTTTCATCGGTGGATAAAAACAAAAGGTACGCTACAAACGAACGTCAATGAAGAAACATAAATACACGATGGTTACCTTTTATCAGCTACTATTTCATATCCTTTTATCAATAAAGAAGACTCTTCGTAAATAGACGAAGAGAAACACTATATTCGAACATAAACGTAAAAACGTAAATATATAACGTTTCCCTTTTATCATCAACCATATCATACCCTTTTATCGATAAAGAAAGACACTTTCACCGATACGCACCGGATAAATCAACCTGCACGTAAACTTACAAACGTGGATATAATCGATGGTTCCTTTCCATCGGATATTACTTTATATCCTTTTATCGATAAAGGAAGACACTTGACCGATTTACGTCAGATAGATGTCTATCTGGACATAAACTGAAAAACGTGGATATATACATATATGGTTGCTCTTTATCAGGTACGATTTGATATCCTGCCATCGATAAAGGAAAACGCTTAGTTCGGCCCGTCCGTTGATAAAGAAGCGTCGACTGGCAGTGTATCACGGGTTGACGGATAGTTTCACTGACGACCATAGGGGGTAGCACGTCACGGGGTGTTCAACCCCTCGTACAGTCGTTCCCCCTTTACCGTCGAGCGACGTATAACACTTATTGAATGACTCTCTTCGCACAGCGTCTGCGCCTGCTGGCGCCGCCAGCACCGCCGCCGCCGCCGCCGCCGCCGCCGGTTATGTATTGATCATTACCCTCTTAAACAGATTTCTAATTTGCATTAGTACCCGGCCGATCGCCTGGCCCGAGCATCGTATACAAAGCCGCATGGTCGCGCTTCCTACATTCGAGGCACGCGTGTACAAGACCGTACACGAGACACGCCGTGTGATCAGCTGGCAGCTGCTGCTGGACGACGAGGGCCGTTGTTGAAGAGGGGAGCGTCGCGTGCCGCCGAAGCGTCGGGACGCCGCGACGGACTTTTACGAGCCGCCTCGTGAACCTCGCGTGCTCTCTTGTCTTCCATTTTGACCTTCGATCCAGCCACGTGTCACGTGATTGAAAATCAACCGTTCATTTGATAGCACTAAATTTCTAACGTCTGTAGATGATCGTGATCCGGAAGGAAGAGACCTGCGAAAGAAATACACTGTAATACACGTGCTCTCGGGCTCCGTTTAAACTGGATGCTTCACGTTGGAATATCTACGCGGGAGTGAGACGAGGTCACGGATCGATCAGACTCACGTGTCAGGATCGCAAGAGCAGATGTCGAAGGTTTCCTCTTGGCGCTTGCATTTTCTTTTCGAATAAAAAAGGGAATATATATATATACATATATAAAGAAAGAAAGAGACAGATCGATAACGAAGATATATAATAAAAGCAGCTGATCCGTGGAGACTAAAGAGAAACTGTCCCTGTGCAGGTGGCATATATCGTTCCGTGTGGTGGTGGTGGTGGTGGTGGTGGTGGTGGTGGTGGTGGTCCCAGGCAGAGAGAGTCGCGGCGGGGGTGTGAGGGTGCCGATGGTAGCGCCACGCAGCCCGCCAAAAAAAGGCATCACGCAGGGAAAGCGGAGAGAATGCAATCTTCACCCCCCACGCGCGAATTATACATCGGCGGATGGTAGGGTGTCGTTGCTGCGGAGCCATGAATCGCGATGATGGCCCCACGGTGCAGCCCTCCACCCCGCCGCCCCTTCCGCACTCGCGGATAATCAATCGTCGTAACACCGCTCGGTGATTCCACCGACGCCAGGAACGACGCATTTTCGCTGGATGCGGGATAACACAGGGTGGTGGAAAAGAGGCACGACGCGGAAACAGACGGTAGTACCAACCAACAGCATACCAAACATATAGAAAGACGAGACAGATTCTCTTCTTATTTTTCTTCTATCATATTTTTGTAACACTGCCGTGTGCTCGTTCCGTGTGGAATATAAAGTCGTGCCAGTAAAAGGGAGAGACGATATAACCGCGCGCGTGTGTTCGAAAGGAGGAGGCAAGCCGAAGGAAGGAAAATATCGTGTCCAGGGAGTAAGGTCTTTTTGGACAGAGAGAAACGAAAAGAATCGTCGAGAGGAGGTTTTATTCTCTTCTCTGCCTCTTCTTTTTCGGAGCTGGTGAGAACCGAGAGGACCAAAGAGCAAGAGAGACGAGGATATATACCGACGGCGGAGGGCCCGTGCACGAGATGCCGCCCCTGGAGACATTTTACCCTGCGATTCGACGCTCATGAATGTTTGAATGCCATCCGCACGACGATATGGAGCGATTCAGATGGACGATACGCGACGCGCAGACGACGATGAGTAAGACGTGGCGTGAACAGTGCTTGTTCGACTGCTTCCGGGTTGACGCGGTCACTACCGGTGTCGTCGTCTCGAACCAGGCGCCGTTCATGTCGGTGTAGACGTTTTGGGGGTAAATGTTGTGCGTGTATGTGTGCTGTTTACAACAAGGACTGTTCCGTCGAAATTATTCGCCGACGTGCGATACGATGATAGAACACGAAGACGCGAAGACTAGGAGCGTGGTGGAGTGTAAAGCAACGAGGGGCTGCGTGAATACCGATGTTCTCGAGTTTCTCGATCCTGTTAGGATACGCGAGGCAACGTGCTCCTACGACGATGCTTGCAACACTGACGAATCGGCCAGCGGAAGGATGATAAGACGTTGTTCGAACCGCAGTGTCGATCACTGCGTGATGAACGTTCACGTGTACGGGATACTTGGCACGCGACTAAATAGATTAGAATAGAATAACACGAAAAACGAAAGACTAGAACGTAAAACGGGGGGAAATAGAAAAAGGAGAATAAAACAGAGTAGAGGTTGTCACACGCGGTGTATCGCGGTTCGATGGATCAGTTTCGAGCGTGCCGGTGGGTATAAACGGGGACCCACGAGTGCGATGGAGCCCGAGTGTCTGGAGCCATTGAACCTGGTGATAAAGAAGGACGACAACACTGAGAGCGGGCCAGCGACCAACGTGACGATCGAGGAAGGTAGCAGCGAGGCATCGATCAACAGGATCGACGAGGAGAAGTGTAACAATCCTGATCCAAGCAAAACGATCGAGGAAAACATGACGATACTCCAGGACGCGATGAAGGCTGGCGAGGCGGGCTTACCCACGGCCGATCACAAAATCCTTACGGCACTCTACATGAGCAGCCTGATGCAGATGTCGAACATGAGCCTGCCAAGGAGCGTGACACCGCCTCCATACGGTGCCCAGCACAACTTCATGCAGCTGCTGGCAATGGTCGAGGCCAGACATCGTATGTGGCAACAGATGAACTGGCCACTGCCGCAGAACTTCCCCAGGAACCCGTTGACCTTGCCCGCCCAGCCGTATTTTGATGGGCCTACGACGAATCTCACGGAGCAACTGTGCAATTCCCAGAACTCCACGCCGACCTTTCCCCTATCCTGCACGAAACCTGACCAACAACCCCTGAACCGCGACTCGAAGCAGCCTTACTTCAAACGGTAACGATGGGGATGTTTGATGAAATACAAATTGCTTGTAGATTGATATCCAAATGGGGCAGAGAGAAACGAGGAATTTAGTTTGTTTACTGGATGGAAAGGGATTTTGAACGATGATAATGATCTTGGAACGATGGAAATTTCTAACATTTCCTCGTTCAACCCCCCGTTAGCGTAATAAGATAAATAAAAATTCAAGATGAACGGTTCAGAAAATAAAAGAAAAGAAATTGCATAAATTTGAATAAGTTTACGAATTTGAAATTTTAATTTATGAATTTTAATAGATTCGTATATCTATAGTACTATAAACGTGACACAACGATGGCTATTTCCCGTAAAAAGCTAAAATTGCGTGTATGAATAAGCGTTAAATGAATAACAGGATAAGAAATTTAGTTTGCTCGGGAATCGTGTCGATACAAATCGATAGTAACGTAATTTTTTGGTATTCTGTTGATAGGTCTACGGTAGAACAGAAGAATTCCACGTCGTTACCGGCGGATAACGCGAAAGCACAGGACACAGGGCAACAGAATAATCAAGGTAAGGGCTCGTTTAACGGATCTGGGCTTCTGTGATCAGTTTACCGTTGATTTTCACACTGTAGAGGCCACCTCTCATACCCGTCGATGATGTTTGACAGATAAAAAGAAACCCCATATAAAAAAGCCTTTGAACGCGTTCATGCTGTACATGAAGGAGATGAGGGCGAAGGTCGTGGCGGAGTGTACCTTAAAAGAGAGCGCCGCGATCAACCAAATATTGGGAAGACGAGTGAGTAGTATGGAACTATACTTTCGTTGATAAGTGTTTGTATAGTATTGAAGAAACTGTTGCATCAGGGTTTGTACGATTTTTGAGTTCACTAAGAAATTTTTATGAAATCTATGTCTGTTTGATATTCCTTTTCTTTCAGTTCTAGTTAGAATCACGGTTGTTCCTGTATAGGATGGACCATGATTCGTGACACGAGGGTAAAATAAGTTGAAATGGAAAAATAGCTTTTCGAAGTGCGAAGCTCTGTCTTGTAGGAAACTGACAGTGGAAAGCGATAAGCGATAAATGATACAGTTACTAATGCTGTTAAATATAGTAATAATAACGCGATAATTATAATTGGAATACTATTAGCAGTAATTTGTTGATAGATCACTTTGCGATATTCTGCCTATTTAGCTTTTTAAATATTAAAACGTAATCAGTCGAAACTGATAATTGACTCTTTCGTATAAAGATTTCAAACGATGCATTATTTGTGGATTAATTTGTGGATTATATTGCCTGTGTAATAAATTTCGAGAGTGTAACAATATTTAATCTGTCAGAGGAAATATTTGACACAAAAGAGTATCATTAATTACTCAGGTTACTCAAAGTATCATACATGAGCACGTACTTCCAATTGACAGCGTGACAAAAAGCTATTCGATCATTTTGATTTATTTTACATTACGGAAACTTGATTATACCACGAATTACGTCACATTTTGTGTAAGTTCTATTTAAATTGCTGTTAACTATGATGAAATATTTTGCATACAAGTTTCCTTCTTCTTTTTTTCATTTCAAGACTACGAAAAAACGATCTACATGTAAGAAAACTTTCAGAATAGTTAGTTGCTGAAACATCTTCCTGTATCGTTAGTAGCAATGGAAAACATTCAGAAATGTATTCGAACGAGCCCTGATGTAAAGCAGAAGCGCATCAAAGTCAAGATTTTCTTCCATATTTCTTCCAAACGATTGTTATCCATAGATTATAGATTAAAAGGATTTAATAGAGGACAAATGTCGCAAAGCTTTTGTGAGAATTCGATAGAAACTAAGTGCCATAAAAATGAAAAAATCACGTTGAGTATTATCGAGAGAGGATTGAAGTTTACGTGTAAATTGGAGCAACGAAATCGGTAATATTGATCTGGAAGTAAAATCTTGACTTGATGGAGCACGAGACGATCAGAATCCACAGAGCACCCGAAACCACAGAAGGTGTCTCGAAGGACGATCGAAAAGCACAAACAAAAAAAAAAAGGAAAGAAAATAAAAAGTTGCATGCGTTTTGTTAACTCTTTCGTTGGATCCGCGAGATTGATAAAAAAAAAAAAGTATCAAAGCACTAACCGTATCTGCTAGTAATCTCAGTACGACTAGATAGCTAGATTAGAATATAGAATAGAGAAAAAGAGCATCGTAGGTGGGATCTAAGGAAGTGTCTCGTCGATGTAAAGAGGGGGTAGTTTCTTAGGGGATGGGTTCCAAACAGAAATTGGGTCGGCACCATAACGAATAAAGAAAGAAGTAAATATGTACACTTCTCTCTTGGTGTGTGTATCCACTCTGTGAGGGTAAAAACGAGTCGCTAAAGAGTAATAATAACAAAAGAAAAATACAGTAATACGATAATAAATTTCCTTTAAAAAAAAACTTATCGTAAAAAATATACACGTGGAAAAAAAGGGACGTGAATAATGAAAAAAAAAAAAAATAAAAGGGACACACGGTGCACGGATAGATACTGTGAGACTGTGAATCTGTGAATCTGAATTTTGGGGGTATGACACGCAGTGGCACTCGCTAAGCCGGGAGGAGCAGGCGCGGTATTATGAGGCGGCCAGGCAGGAGCGCCATCTCCATCAGCAACGATACCCCGGCTGGAGTGCCAGGGATAACTACGGATACGGCAGCAAGAAGAAGAAGAGGAAGAAAGAACGGTCCGCAGATCCCACCGGAGGTACCACTTTCCAGTGCTAGAACAGCAGGCCCTTAATAATTCATTATAATAATAATAATAATCATAATATAATAATAATAATAATAATAATGATAATGATATAATAATAATAATAATTCATATAGATTATCTATTACTGGTTGACATTGAAACGATCAAAGTCTCTTGTGCAAAGTTTCATTCTGGTTATTATCTTCTTTTTTTTTTTTAATATTTTTTTATTCTAACGAACATATATTCTACATTATTTTTCGAATTTTTTCCGGTCTATCGTTCTTGTTCTTTAAGTGTCCATTTTTTTTTTGTATTTGTTTCGTTTATGTTCCTCTTGTTTGTTCTCTTTGTTATATACATATATATATATAGTTTTTTTTTTACTTTTTTTTCAATTCTCCGATTTTTCGTTCATTCATTTTTATTTTTTATATTCCGTCTTAACATTTTTCACTCTTCGACTCGTGCGGACTTTTTTGTTTTTCTCATTGTGTTCAAATGGAATACCGAGCGGAGCCCTGTCGAACAAACACACGGCGCCACGTATACGCGTGCACGCGCTCGCGTGAATCCGCGCGCCGGAATCCGCGTGCACGCGCCTACGTACACGTGTTATCCGTTCTTTTTTTTCGACTCGATTATATATTGCATATTATTGGGTTCACATTGGATTGTCTGTTGGGGGGCGGAATTTTTCTTGGCGGATTCATATGCGGCCGAATCAATTGTATGCGCGGCGGCGCAGCAAACAGGGAAAGAACGGAGTCTCGCGGCATGCGACCGATCATTAACGCAGATTCTTTTTTTTTTGTGTATCTGGCCAAACTCCCTAAAGCGGTATCCGTTCACGGAGAGACAAAAGAAAAAAAGAATGTGAGAAAAAAAATGGAAAAAAATATAGATGGAAGAAATGTCGTTGAACGAACGAACATAGATCGACTGTGATTAATTCGAACGAGAGCGATGACGTACGATGATGATGCGAGGAGCCTTAGGTATGGGATGTCTGGTAGAGCCCCGGGGAGGAATCCGATTCTCGATCGATTTTCTCTTCACGATCATTTCGAACGGGACCGCAGTGTTTTCCTTATTGGCCCATCGAGACGTGTTGCGATAAGAGTGAATTTTTGGTCCAGCGAGAACTCTATGCTGATCCTCGACGTCCTTTCAACTATTTATCTCTCTACTATTCTTTCGAACGATTTGAAATTTTTTTTTTTTTCTACGATCGTGAACGGTAAGTGAACACGTTTTGTGATCGTAATATCCTTTCTATCGACTCCTCTGAAGGACGTTGAGTGGAGGAGGATATGAATACACTGGAAAAAGGGAAAGAAGTGAGCTTGAAATGTCTAGTTCTAAAGGAGGAATGGTTTCGCTTTGAAAGCGGAAAGGAAATTACAATTTCTTTTTAAGATAAGAATTGTTTCGTGTGTTTATTGCTTTGAGTAGTTATGCTCGTGTAGTGTAACGTGTGATTATATATATAGTGGCACTTTTTCAGTGTATAGACCAGCCAAGAATCCTCAGTTTCGCTGGACCCGCGTGTACTCGCGAACAAATCCACCGTATTCGCCGTATCGGCGATTCTCTCTATCAGACACCCTGTATCGTCAAAGTTCTTCACGCTAAAAGTAACGATACGATGAGTAGCGATACAAGCGAGGGGGAGGGGAGAATCTAGGCTGTTCTTCTAGCACTTTAAACGGAAAGTAGGGACCCCAGTGTTACTGAATCTATGCTCGAGCAAAATAATGGCGACGATGCGTCGAACGAGCATACGTAATATACTATATACAAAGCGCATACGAACGAGATAAACGAGATTTTTTATTATTTCACTAAAAGAAATGATGCAAAAGACATATAAGCGAACAGTTTAAACAAAAAAGGAAAAAAAATACAAACGAAAGATGCAAATTAGGGTGGCGGTAGTAGCATTAGTGAATCTCTCTTTTTTTTCTTCTTGATTAAAAATAATTGTTTAGCCCACGGTTCATGCACAATTACAAATAGTGTTTGGTTCTCTCTCGGTAGTGGCACGCGCTAGGGCGAGAGGAACAGGCCAAGTATTATGAGTTGGCGCGACGGGAGAGACAGTTGCACATGCAGCTGTACCCTGACTGGTCTTCCCGCGCAAATACCAACCGAACTAAGAAGAGGAAGCGCAAACAAGACACAAACAGTGATCCTGGAGGTACCCACATGCCTCACTCCACACATTCTTACAAGCTCCCCCCGCCCCACGAACAGCAACAACAACTACAACTACTACTACTTACTACTATTACTACTATTACTTACTACTTACTACATACTACCAACACAGCTACAGAAATTTATTGAAATATATTCCCCCTCCCCTTTTTCAACAGCCCCCCACCCCCTCATTATTACATTATACTATTATATAATTATTATATACATTCTTATTGCTACACTACATTATGTTGCATGTTTTCCCCCCGTCTTGGGGTTTTGGGTCGATATATATATATATTATATATAATACATATTCTACATATATGTATATATATATACGATTATATATTAATTATAATTATTACTATATTATATACATGCACACGCATATATACCTTCATATATACATATATATGTATATGTAACTTATATCTATTATTGTATATGGTCTTTCGTAATATATTTTTTAGTTCCTTTTTGTCTTAAATAACGAACGAAACATATAGAGAAAAAAAATTATATATACATACAAAAATAGATGGAAGAGAATTAGAAAAAAAAAGATGCAAAAAGAAAGAGAATAATAAGAGAAAATATATAATGTTCGAGAAAAATAGAAAAAAAAAAAGAATATATAGTAATGAATGATCAACACTCGCGCGAGCGGGCGTGCACGTACGCATGCGCACGTGCGTGCCAACATGGTGTTCGACAGATTTCCATTATATATATTGCTCTGTCAAGTATATAACGGGAACGAAAAAGTAAATGGGACACGAGCGCATTCAGTACACACGTACACGCACATGACACAGCATTTATTAATTATTAATTACGTATACAACTTTGGGGACGCTGGCCATCTTGCATTTTTACAGGGACCTATACTCCGCAATCAGACAATCCTAAGCGTTTTTAATTTTCACTCAGTCTCTCTGTGTTCACCTATCTTTTTTCTTTCTTTTCTTTTTTTTATTTTTCTTCCACTTCTTTCTCCTTCCTTTTCTTCCGCCTCTACCCTCTTTCTTGCGCTCTTGTCTTTTTCCTGTATATCTTCTTTTTCTTCTTCTTTTTCTTCCACAGTTCTCACTTTTCTTCTTCTTCTTCTTCTTCCTTCCCTTCTCCGTTACTTTTTCTTCTTTGATACGCTAGTTTCGATTCACACCTTTACCCCTTCTTCATTTTTTTCGCTCGCCATCACCTTTGATCGTTTCAACATTGCCTGTCGACCCCTGTTAATTTTTTCTCTAATTTTAATCTCTTTTTTCTTTTTTTTTTTTTTGTATTAAGATTGTACTTCGTTGACCCATTGCCCGCCTTTTTTTTCTTCGTTTTGATTCTTTCTATGGTCACCTCTAAGCAATCACTCAATTATTCTCGACCCTTACATACGAGTTGTTTCGTTCACGACGTTCAAGCGCTCGAACGTTTTTTCTTTATCTTTTTTTTCATGTATTTTCTAATTTTTTTCTTAAACTTCGTTTTTTACATTCATCTTTAATATTTATTGTCTAGAGCTTGCGTTTTAATACAGATATCACGACATTAATTGAGTAGATATGATCTTTGATCGTGTTTTTTACGCCGTTTTTAACGTTTTTACGCTGCATGCTATTTTTACTCAGCTTGACAAAATATCTCTTTTTTATTTTTTTTTCAATTTTTTTTTATCGATTCGCAGAGTCCTTCTTCGAAGACTACAATGTTCGAAGTTGAAGTAATTCAAGATTTCTCGTGTAGATCGAGAATCAACGCATATGAGTCACCGGAGATTTGTCTATTCTTAAGATCTTAGAAACATAGTAGATCTTTTATTGTAAACGACTAATAATCGATAGACTGAGAATCATAATGACGCAAGACAGAGTCTGAAGAATTTGAATTATTTCAAAAACATCGTCCGCTTAATTTCATAATCAGCAAAGAATTAAAATATTTCATTAGAATTTCCAATACCGAGACACGTCTTCAGAATTTCAAACAGTGCGTTCAACATTTTATAACCATAAATACAAAATACTGTGTTACGAGAAATGGTAACGAACTACGTCACTGTGATTCTCAGTCCATTCAGAATTCACCTCTCATTCTAGTAATTTATTAATCAGCCTATCAAGTGTCTGGTGACTTATGAATAGCAGTATGCATAAATCAGCAATAATATCAAAAAATATTAATGTCTTCCGGGAAGGTCCTGCCTCACTGGTATATTGTCAAATTTCTGGACCATTTGAGCTTGAACTCGCAATTTCAAATCACCTTCCGATTCTAAGTAACCTCGACTTTCTCTCGATTCTGCAGAAAATCACGAAACTTCGAACGAGTAAAGCTCAATTGGTCGCGACCGTTCTGTTGCACGCATGACTAGTTGACAAACGTTGAATTCGTTCCGTATTCTCAACAAGTTTACATCGTTGCATCGGTAACGAGCCATTTCGCACTTTGCAAAGAGAATATTACGTACAATATTCGTAGAATTACGAGAATGACAGTTGCTAATTTTTCAATTTTTTCCAATCAAGCAAACTCTTTGCTCTTGAAAATTGTCTTAGAATTAATTCGCAAAACGATTGTAGACGATCGTTCTGTCAATTACCGTCATCCGTTCGATAAAACGAGGGAAATTCGATGATCCATCTCTCTCTATCTCTCTCTCTCTCTCTCTTTATATATATATATATATTTATATGTATATATATATATATATATATATATATATATATATATATATATGTATGTTATACGTGACATAGAAAAGAAAAGAAAACAAGAAAGAAAAGAAAAATAAGGAATAAACGCCACCCCAGCCCTTGTTCACAGCCGAAGATGCTGTACAGTCAGCTAATCGGTGCACGTTTCGCATTTTCTAGGTAACAACATGAAGAAGTGTCGCGCCAGGTACGGATTAGACCAGCAAAGCCAGTGGTGCAAGCCGTGCAGGTACGTGTGCATCGTGTAGAGGGTTTTGAACTCGTTGCTTCTTGAGAGGAGAATTTATATAACGTCATGTCGACAAGCTGCGCACGCTGTTCCGGTCGTGTGTACATACGTATTCGATCTTGAGAAGTGTTGAGAAGGAACTAGAAGTCTCACATCTCGGTTTCATAGTAGTGTGAACACTAGAGGAAGTTACTTTTCTTTCTATGCGGTGAATGATGGTGAACGATACGACGAAATACTTGGCTACCGTGCACGAGTATCTTCCGTGGAATGTTTTGAGAAATTTCCGATACATCTTCTTTCAAGTCGTTTTCGAAAATTATTTAAATATTCGTGATACCGTTGTATGACATTTCTACAACGGCGTAAAATGAATCTTATTTAAGAACGATTAGATAT
Organism: Bombus huntii; assembly: GCF_024542735.1. Lineage (NCBI taxonomy): Eukaryota > Metazoa > Arthropoda > Insecta > Hymenoptera > Apidae > Bombus > Bombus huntii. The sequence goes on along the minus strand of NC_066244.1, from coordinate 13,203,682 downwards.
GTAAATGAATTCAGTACCTTTGAATTTGTAATATCTATTTCAAGCGAGTATTTTAAATTGAAATATCTTTAATCCGAAGATGTTTGGTATATGAAGTTCTATGAAAATTCCAATTCCAATGACATTTTATATGAAATTTTCAATTACTTTTTGCTCGTATATTCTGTAAATTGAGATTTATTTTAAAAGGCATCAAATTAATTCGTATAAATTAATAATTGGAGAAATTAGACGAGACGTTGAGGTTCGAAGATAGAAGATACTCGTGCAGGAGTAGCACGGAGTAGCCGGGAAAAGATGTAAAATACAAGTTGACAAATCGCGGGCCATCACGTTCGCCGTTCGAGACTTGCAACCCGGGCACGAAAACTAGTATCTCTCGATTATCACCACTTCTTACTGTTATCGTCTTCTACTCCGTTCCGTCATCCACATGTTATCGTGGAACTTGAAAAAAGAAAAGATGAAAATAATCAGAATAAAAAAAGTCCAAGTTTCGCCGCGAATATAAAATTTCAAAAAAGAAAACGAAAGTGATGCGACTCTGATCACTTGAGGTACGAATCAGATGAAAAATAAGTATTCGAGTCCTCGCGATGAAAATCTAGCTTGTCCGTCATTTTCTCGGTGAGATAAAAGGAAAGAATGCAAAGAGAAAAAGAGAACGAACTAAAAGCGACCGTCAGAAAATGTGTCTTCCAAAAAGAAAGAGAAATTTATAATGATGATAGAATATAGAGAAGAATCGAAGAGATTGAAAAGGCGTATAAACATGAAAAAAAAAAAAAAAAAAAAGAGAAAAAGAAAGAAATGTTTTTCTCGCACGCTGCTGGATCGATTCGAAAATCGACGTCGTCCACTTGTACTTTGCTTGTAAATATCTCTACTAGATACCACACTGTAGTTTATTGCGGCATCACGAGCCACCCGTTTTAGCGCCACTATAACTTCCGTTCTCACTGTACGTAATCGCACAGTGCGCCCAAACGCCCCAACTGCCGGCTGGGTTTGTGAATCTCATGGACCTCATTAAAGGGGCGATGACGAATCCCAACCACTGTTTTTTACGATTGCAGTTGCAATTTTTCCCCATGCTGATCAAATCGTGTTCAATCAAAAATTATATAAACATCAAAAGGGAAAACATGATACGTGAGATATTTTCCTGGTTTTGTAAGAGTAACCTTTTGTGTAAATGTAATTTTTAGTTTGTACTTCTTGCGTATATTTTAAACACATGGATAGTTATAACTAGACTGTAAATTCACATTTTTTACGAGTATAATTAAAGAAACAGAAAGATTTTCTCTACCAGATATCGTAACGGATACTATAGTTTAGATATTTTATACGATTCTGTATACCATGTGCTTTCTACGCATTTTTCCACCTCCAAATTTCCTATAGATGCAAAAAAATCCAGTCTGGCTATAACATCAGTTATATCGTTGGTTTTGTATAAAACTTGGTAAAGAAATATAGAATCAAGCAAATTGGGCTTGTCATGTTTTTCCTGTATCATCTTCATATTATAACAGACGTATAGAAATGAAATAAAAATTGTAGTTTTGTCAAACAGCACTTGGCTCTCGGACATTCCATTCGATCATGGTATTGTTCGTCTCCACTGTAGCTATCAAACCACAAAATATTTTTAACACACATACCTATAGAGTACATCGTCGATAGCATCTTCGACACAGTGGCGGCCTAGTGGAAGCTTCATAAGCATGGACCAACTTGGGAGACATATTTTCTGATCAGATAGACCAGAATCGCTGACACGTTCGCCTCGTTTCGCGTCAGACGAATATTCCATTCTTTACGGATGATTATCCCTCGAGGCGCCAAAGTAATCCAACTTTATACGAATTTATCAGTAATTTATCGCTTTAAATTTACCAAATTCGCCAATAAACAAATACCAAAGTACATCAAAAAGTTACAAGAATTCTGGTACCTCGAACAGGAAACAATCGTCCGATCATCCATCGTGTTATTCGCGGTCCAATAGTTTGATAATTAATCGTACAAGCGTGTAAAACGGAAAAGCGTGTAAATCGCGAGGAAAAACAGGGTTAAAAGAACGGAAAAAAAGAAAAAAAAAGAGAAAAGAACAGAAAAAGAAAAAGAAAAAAGAGCGAGTAAGCCGCGAGTCCGCTCGCGCAGACAGGTTTCTCGCGTGTCGACGGACTCGGGCCGATGCGTGTGGGTGACGACGATACGGTGTGGGATTAAGGTGGGATTAAAGTGATAACGTCGATGCGACGACGAGCGCCCCTTTAATGGCTGGTGGTTGGTTTTGGCAGCCCAGTGGAGCATGGAGCGGGGATGGGCATCCACGCGAGCATAATCCATCACGGTGTGGGAAGTAGCGCGGGGGCAGGGGTCGGGGCTGGAGGCGGTGGAGGGACAGTAGGGGCAGCGTCTGCCCCTCCAAACACCAACACTGCCTCCAATGCCTCCTCGCCTCAGCAAGAACCCACTTATGTTAATCTCTAGTCAAGCCTATCGCCTCCCTTCTACTGCAACACTTCTTCTTAAACAGTGGTCAGTCCCGACTTAAACCTATGGGCGTAGCTGGCCCTCGCTATGCTCAGCCAACTCTCCTCGTTGCCCGAAAAAATTGTGTGAAATAATCCAAAAATGTGGAAACACAAAATTAAAAAAGGAAAAAGAAAAAGAAATAAAAAAAGTAGAATAGAGAATAAAAACTATAGTAGTATCGTAGTTTACAGATACTTTTTACAGAGTGTACTATCGTTATTGAATGTACTACTATTTTTGACGTATTTCTTTTTAGTTTTTTTATCTCCCAATTTGTACTCGGGTAATTCATTTTTTCTGTGTACACTAGCAATTTGAATATATAATAATTTTTGGATTTATTGGGTAGAGAGAAAGGAAAGGGTGACAAGTGTTGAACACGAGCTGGCTGGCTGGCATAGTGAGCGGCGCAGCTAAGCTCTAATGCTCGCATTGTTTCTCATTGTTGTGGCTCTTTGCAGCTTATTATTGTTACATTTGATTTACCCTCGTTTAGTTGGACTTTACTCAGTGTTGCCCTTAGCATGGCTGGTCTGTAATACATATAATACATCTATATGTATATATTATATATATATACCGTCTGTGTTTATATATATAAATATATACGTTGTTACGTACGTCCACTACGTGTAACCAAAATATATATTATTATTATTCTCTGTTTACAACAAACATTCTTTTCGTTTAATTGTTATGTTGTTCGATTCGGAACGTTTGGCTATAGAGAAGTATACAATATACATACATATAATATATATATATATATATGTGTATATATATATTACTTATATTTATTATAAATCTGATTTTAATGGCATGACAGTTCGTGTACGGTAATTATTACGTCAATTAATGTGTTGGTAACGGATGTGTTGGATCTTCTTCGTTTTTTAATTTATTTTTTTTTTTTTTTGGTCATTTTCGTTTACTAGTACATATTATACACATGGTTTCGTCTTATTCCAATTTTTATCTCCTGTTTTCTCGATTTTTTGTAATATTTGTTTCTTTACCTTTGACGTTTTTTGTTCTCTCTGTTTTATTTTAGTTTTCATCTGCTGTTTATTTTATGTAATGTCGTAAGATATTATAATTGTTGCATTTTAAATAATCGTGTCACAGCCGCGTCGTTATCCGACTCGAGGCGGCCGCCGTCTGTCCCCTTCAGTAGAACGGGACCCTCGGTGATCAGACCAAGTCTCGAGCAAGCTCGTACTATGATCTCGAATTTACGGCGCGATCTCTTTCGCTTCGTAGAAACTTGGATTGGAGTTCGAACGTGTTTTACTCTCGGTACGTGCTTCTACATCCAGCTGTTATCTCTTTGTATTGGAAAAACAACTTTTTTAGTCAATTCAAAAATAAACTCGGTGCATTGACGCATCCAAGCCGGAAGAATATTTGGAATTAAGAAGGATTTAAGCAAATTAGAAAAGCGAATAAAATGAATAAACTGTGATCTGTGTCCATTTAACGGTAGAATTATCAAGAAAATTTTAGAGTTTTTATTTCCGCTCCTGTCCTTTTTCTGAAGTTAGAATTAATGTATCGATGTATCGAACTTCATTGAAATTATATTTTTCTGCTTTTCTGTTCATCTGAAAATTTATTACATAGCTGACATAATAAAAATATTAAATGTGACAATAAAAAACTAAATATCTTAAAAACTTTAACGCATATACATAGCATGAAAAGTTTTAAAGTTTTGGATCTTCTTTTTTAGAACACACTACATTCTTCCTATTGTTCGCTCAAAATTAATTGGCCGCTCAAGACCACTTGCCACGTGCTTCAACTTTCTTTCAAATGGTCTTTGAAACAATACGTAGGCTGAAGCCAGCACGAAGCGAAGATACAAGAAACATAGAGACAGAATAGCTAAAGTCGTATAAGCGGAAGGCTTATTCTTTAGTGAACGATCGAGATAACAAATTTTACTTGAAATTCCTTATCCAGAAAATTAAATTATTTGTTTAATTAAGCAGCTGGATGATAGTACGGGTGAATAACGATCGAAATGTAGAGAGGTTCGATCTCTAACGCTTTTTAAATCTAGTCGTGCCTGCGTACAGTTGACGTCCTGCCCCAACAACCGTGATTATCGTTCACATAATGAACACACGAAAGAAAAAAAGAATTAACTGGCTAAGAGATGAATAATGAGAGCCAATGGCAGAGCGATAAATGTCTCGACTGCGATGCAGTTAGCACACGAGGTCGGTCGGGCTCACTTTTCGGGAACTTTGCAGTAGCAAAATAGATAAAGATACATAATATGTCCTTTTCGTTTCGTACTTATAAATCGCGATTAATAATTCAAATAATGTAAAAATCAATGTGTGGAAAAAAAGAAAGAAGAGATTTCTCGCGATCGAAATAATACTTAGAACCGGTTATCGTCTCTCTTTTTTCTTTCTGTTCGTTTCCATTTTCATTTCCGTTGATTTTCTTCGATATGAAACGGAATAAAGAAAAAAGAAGGCCAAAGGGAAAAGATTTTGCTATGATCGATCGAGAAAAAGAGGAAGAGAGCGTGCCATTTCGTTGATGAAAGTTCCAAGTTCCACGTAACATTGATCACATCGATTCACGCGGGCACTTTCGCGATTTCTTCTTCGGGAAAAGTGTGAAAAAGATACAAGAGAAAGAGAGTAGATCATCCCGTGAGCTATCTTTTTTTTTTTTTTTTCTTTTGCAAGCTTGATTCCGTGATCGATTTCTAGACGACGCCATAGAAAACAGCGTTACAACGCTGCTCGGGACACGTAGTTCTCGCCTGCGGATTAAAACTGCGTTCTCATCCCCCTTCCCGACAACCCCACCTTGCCCTACCCTTATGCCCATTTGGCAATTGAATTTTTTTTGTTGAGACTTTCGTTTTTCACGTATACATTTATTACACCACAGTTATTTGCTTGTTACGTGTCTGAACTTTTTGAGCATGGCATTTGCAGCGAGTGATTCCGTGTCGAACAATCAATTACCAATGCTGGCCGCGCAGAGATCTCGGTCAACGTGTTGTTTAAAATAGTATTATTTGTGGAATAACTAGCTAGTCAGTTGTCTACAAAGCAATGCTTTTAATTTCGAATACGCTCTTTGCCGAGCATATTCATGTTTCTGTAACTTGAGAAATTCGTGACGCATTTTCGTGACACATCATGCCGAAGACTCGGCAACGAACGCGTTAAAAATTGCAAGCTTTCCAAGGCGTTAAGAGCCGAATCGCAAAATTTAAACTTCTATAAAAATCCAAGCGAAAGGAAGAGATAAAGAGATATCTCATCGAACGCCAGTAATCGAGATGCCTGCGCGGTTAGTCCTGCTACGACCACGAGTGACGCATGTTCTTTTAGTTGGTATAATAATATTGGATGTAACCTTCCATGGTAAGCTTCGAACGTCGCTGCGACAACAAAGAAAGAAACCCATTCATCTAAACAGACAAAACGGAGAAATTTAAAAACCAACAACTAACCAAACACAAAAATCGAGCAACCTTCGAAGCTACCTTTATTTTACGTATAACCACACCACCGCCCACCCCAGAAAAGCTTGCAGAACACGTAAAACTAATCTCCGACTGCTTGTTCGCAGACGTAAGAAGAAATGTATCAGATACATGGGGGAGGGAGGAGACGGCGACGGCGAAGCGGACGGCGAAGGCGAGGACGATCATTCAGAGGACAACCTTGGCAGCGTGGGGGAGGCAGGCACTCCCGAAGATGACGAGTCTCTGAGCAGTCCCGGGGGTTTGTCTGCGTTGTCTAGTCTGGCTAGCCCGTCACTGGTGTTACCGTCGCCCTCGAGCCTAGCCAGCCCGTGTCCCTGCCCCTTGACGCCCCCGGTGCCGCCACCGCCTCTGTCCAACCATAGCAGCCAGACGCACAATCAGCCGGCGCAACCGCCGCCGCCGCACCGTAACCCGGTCGGTACCAATCCCCACGATATCAACAATCCCCTTAGCGTGAACCAACTGACCGGACAGTGTATAAAGAGTGAAGTGGTGTCGGCGCCGTCGGGCACGTCCAACCCGGCGATCAGTGTTACGTAGCCCCGGCCGGAACCACGTGACAAGTCTGTTGCTGGCACCGTCATTGCGTGTGTCCTCGACAACAGGGTCCGTGTACGTGTTGAACAAACGAGGTGCTGGACGATGTGGACGATTATTACTGTCGCGATCTGGGCGAGCACGAGCACGGAGAAAGCGGCGGTGTGCTGCCTCTTATCGAGATCACCTCTGATGGTTTTCTTCGTTGGGATCCTCGGCAAACAAGAATCCAGGTTACGAAGGATGTTGGAGGTGTTTAGAGAAGGTGCGCTTTGTACTTGGCCTGATCGGATAGAAGGTTGCAAGTCGAAGCGGAGGAGTGTCAGGTTGGAGGAGGATCGTCTTCGATGATGGAGGAAGGATGGTTTGATCGGCGACAGGGAGGAAGCTGGAGCTTTTTCTGGGGAATAGCGTTCAGCCTCGAGATGTTCGTTCGCCCGGGGCTTCACCCAGTTCCATGGAAACTGGGCAATGTGAGACGTTTACATGTGTAACGATGATGGTGTGAACGAACTGACGGACAATGCGAACAAACGATTGAGAATTTTGAGAAAAATACGATACAGAAATACTCAGGACCAAGTGTCTGGCTGTAGTCACCCACTCGAGAGAGAGAGCGAGAGAGAGAAAGAGAGAGAGAGAGAGAGAGATTGCTAGCGTGTTTCAAAGAGTGAGAGGCAGAATGGATCAGAGGATTGGTATGTATGAACGGGTGCGAGAGAAAAAAGGAGTGAGATATGCGTGAAAGGAGAATACAGGGTGGTGATAAAAGTGCGCGTGACACAGCTTGTAGTCCTTGTTACGTTGTGATGCCAATGACTGAGAGGTCATGTTCCTGTGCCAGGTACTATATTCTATAAAATAATTATACCGCAGACGTATAACTAAAGGTTAAACGAGCGAGCAAGAAAGAACGAAAGGGAAGTTTGAAGATATGTATGTATCGCGTATGCAAGGTAGAATGAAAGTACGATGAAAGGATGACGAAGAACAGTAAGAGAAGAGAACAAGAGGAATAGATGATGATGATGAGTCAAGAGAGCGGGACAGTTTTCTCATCATTGATTTTATTCAACCTCACGGTATCAAAATACCTATTCTTCTGTATGTAATTTGTTATTTTTTTAAAAGTCTATACACACACACACTGTGCGATTGATTAGCGTGTAAGATCTCTTTTCTCTCCTTATTTTTAACCGGGAAATCGTTCATCTTTTAAGTTCCCCCTTTTTTCTTTTTTTTTTTATATATATAAATCTATGAATACTTCACTCCATTATTTTCCGGTCCAACCATCCCTTTTTATAGTTTCTTGTGGATTGGCAGGTGGAAAATTGAATTCGTCTACGTATGATTCTCTAATTTACTTTTCTCGGTCGATCTCCATTGCATAATAATGATAATCAATTATTTAGAGAACTTTAAAAAGTCTCAGGAATCTTAACTCAACTTGACAATTAAACGAAGATTCTCCTTCGTGAACGATCTGTTTCGCTTTTCGATAACAATATCAATCTTCTATATTTACGTTCCTGTTAGAATAATATTAAATTCAAGGAACTAAATAATACGGAAAGATAAAAGTATATAAAGAAATGAAAGATTACGAGCGAACAAAGCCGAGCACAAGCCAGCGCGTGCTTTAGAGCTGTTAATCGACCAAGACAATAACTATGAGACTGTTCTGGCGTCGAACGCGTGAACCAGAGCTTCCATTAAAACGTGTCCGAGGGTAGCCTTGTGCTCGTCTCCGTTCCTCATTGATCGTTCACGATCGTTCACGATCGAGCCAGAAGGGGACAAAGATACACGCAGACGCGTTGCATTATTTATCAAGCGTCGTCCTGATCGAGCGAAGATCGTTTCTTCGCGCGTTCGCTTCTTCCCCTGACCAATCCGTTCCTCTTACTCTTCGCTTATATTCGTTTTTTCTTTTTATTTTATCTTTCTTTTCTTGATTTTTGTCTTATGATCTTCCGCGCCAGGAGTCGCATCGCCTCCGTAGGAAATTACAGAATTAATCAAACTTGATTCTTCGCGACATACCTCATTGGAACGAAGAAAATTTTCTGTAAAAAGCAAATTATAATTTTATTTCTTTTTTTTTTTATTTTCGTTTATTTCTTTTCTTGTCTCCCACTTTTTAATTTTCAAATGGACAGAGATCGAAGATCTTTCTCCGATCTATTCTTGCATAGAAGAGAAAGCGTTCTATTAAAGAAAAGTTTGTTTAGAAAATTTCTAAATGCATGGACAATGGAAATTACGAAAATTCATCGATATTATTTAATGATTGTGATTATGGTATGATTAAATGTTTGTTCATCCGGATGGTTGGAACGATGAGTTTCCGCTGTGCTTTCTTTTGCCTCATTATTTTAATGACGTGTTGTTTTTATGTGTAATTAAGCGGCGATGTCCATTGTTGTTGTATAGCGGAACGATTAAAAGAGAAAGAAAAATATTTTAGCCGATCGAGCGACCGTTTTTCTTTTTTTCGTGTTTTCAAATATTTTTTCTGTATTATTCCTTTTTTTTCTTCTTTCTTTTAATCGGGCTTTTGCGTTTCTCTTTGAATCCTTGTTACTGTGAAATAATGGCGCGAACCGATTCGTGAATTTTATATACGTCTCTGCACACATCGCGACGACATGTTTGTATATCTCGTTTTATATCGTCATTTTGTTTCTGTACTTTTCCGTATTGTAATCGAGATTCACCGACGATCATCGTTATTCGTGTGCAAGAGAAAGAGGCTGACCGTTGCACAATGTTACGTTTGCGTTTTCATAGGTCTCTTTTTTTTTTACTTTTATCTTTTCGATAAAGCTGGTTGTGATTTGGTTTTATTTACAATGATCATGAATTAAAGATCCCTTTTCTGTTCGTTCAACTTTACAATCAACATTTTAAATGTTATTTTAATTTGAACAACCTTGATTCAGTTTCAATAAATTAATCAACAATTCTGCGAAATTATTAATCTCCGGAAGCTATTCAAAGATATTTCCATTGTTCTCTTTATCGTATACCATGTAGCCTGGAAATATCGAATCCTCGGTGTAATCTCTTTCATATTTCTTATAAAAGGAGTTTAGATAAAAATGTAAGAAGAAAATCAGATGTGACGAGATAAAGACGAAAAGGATGAAACGAAGAAATGAAGCACGCGCCGAATAAGAGAGAAATTGCACTCCCGGAAAACTATCGAACATTTGTTTCTTTTTCCCCTTTTTTTCTCTCGTGCGTTTTCATTAGCGGTGCAGCTCTTATGTACATAAGATATAGATACGTTTGTTTAAAGGTGCATTTGTTACGTCTAATGGGAATGTGCAATGGAGGACTGTAACGATGAAGAAGACGAAGAAGAAGAAGAAGAAGAAGAAGAAGAGAAAGAAGACGTAGACGAGGAAGAAAAAAAAGAGATGCGTTATGTCGAAGTCTCGCGAGCGTATGTTTTAAAAGGAAAATAAGAAAAAGTGCGCGACAAAGAGAGAGAGAGAATGAAAGTGTATGTGTGTGTACGTATGCGTAAAACGAAAAGTAACGTTAAAAGGAACATTTTTCCTTTCTTTCTTTTCCTTTCTTCACTGTACCTCATTTTGTTTCTTCCTTTTTATTTTTTTTTTTTATACATGTATATGTTCTTCTCTATTTCCACGTTTTTCTTCTCGATAAAAATCTTGACTGAAGCGACCACAATTAATGCCTGTATAGCGAGAACGTAAGATAAAAAGCTTGTAATACGCGTCGACCGAACATTTAAACTTGAAACGTGCCATAACGACATCATGCCAATATTATAACGATAATACAATACTTTTTTACGATTTACGATCCGTTTTCGAACCTCTAGAAGCCTCTGTCAGTCGTGTACGAAACGGTTGTTTCTGCGTTCACCACGGGTCTGCGCCTCTTGGTTCTTTTGCCGTGTTTTTACCTCGGCCACCGATTTCTTCTCTCCCTTCATTGCCTCGTTCCCACTCGATCGCGAACGCCTCTGCACGCGATCCTTACATTCTAGCGTCACGAATCATGAAGACTCTTCGAGATCCAGCCACGATCCTCGGCTACCGTGCTCTGTAAATTGATAAATGCTGTCTAATATTCCTAGAGGCTGATCCAAGGTTTTGCATAGTTCGACGAACCATCGTGAGATTTTGAACACGAATCTCTGTCGATGATATTTACCGATTAAATCTCTATATAGCTGGTTCGTGCTGAAACCGGACAGTGAAGATCGATTGCCGTTTCTCATTTTAAACTGGAAATTAAAAAGTAGTGGTTGCGATAAATATATTGCGTTTGTACATGACGATACGTAAATGAAATAAGTTTTGAAAAATGTAGACGTATGTTCGCGCAATTTCTCTTCTCACTGAATAGTTTTCAAATTCTCAAATAAATTCTCAAATTTGATCGCAATAAATGACAAAAGCTTACCGTATTACGTACGAATAACCAAGACAGTCAAAAGCATGCTTTCCTAGAGATATCATAAATTTCGATCGCAAAGAGTTGTACTATCCTCGAAACATAGAGATGTTGTATTCAATTTTCAGAAACAGAGATATCTTGTAATTTATATTCTTTGAGTATTAAGTTTCAATATTTCAATCCTATGGAATGAAAGGAATGATCTTCCGATTTTCAATTTTGTCAAAAAAAAAAAGAATTCAATATTTATGTCGAACATACTTGGAGGCTAAGAGAACAATAGAATCGACAGCTAGAAAACGGTTTGAATCGCGTATCGAGATACGATCGAGCGGACGAGGCTTCAAACGAACAAGTACGGGCAAGGACGACCAGCGGTTCACGGAACGATCGCGAGAAAGAAAGAAAGAGAGAAAGCTATCGAGCGAGCAAGAAAAGGACTACCGATTGTACTGACAGACGTTAGCCACAAAGAAAAAGACTCGTTAATCCGTGTGATGTATTATTCCGTGTGTATATCGCGTGTATGTATGCGTGCGTGTGTGCATGAGACGATGACTGGTGTGCGCGAAAAACCGAGTTACGGGGGCAGAGATCATCCATGAACGTGTAGACGCTCGTTTTCAACGGCAGATAGAAAAGCATTTAAACGCATTTCCTCGTTGAACGACGAGAGAATTACACTTGTAACCGCGACACATTGTCCATAATATCGTCCTGACTACCGCGCATTCGTTCCATGATCCGTTTATTCGTTCTCTCTATGGTGATACCATAAATAATCTATCGAAAAAGATCTACCATGAATACATTGTGCGCAATTTGAAGTCAGTTTTACTCGTGGTAAACAGGCGAATCGATGGGAAAAACGGGTGGACAGTCAGGACGATTATTTTTACCGAATCAAAACCCGCGAGTCTGTCGTTTATTCGAATTCTGCCCTCGAAACTCGGCGTTAATTCACTTTGCGAGGAACGAGACGACGTCACGAGGGTCCGTCGTGACCCCCACGAGTGGTCAGGGACGAGGAAGCTATCCCTCATAGGTAACATTTTAAGAAAAAAATAAGGAGGAGATGGAGAGAACGTGTTCGTGAAACGAAAGAATGTTAGATAGGAGCGTGATAAATGTGGAATAGCTTCCGGGATCCGCTTGTAAACACGGCCTACAGACCACGTGAGAAACGTCATACGAAAAGTCACTCGGGAACGCCCTAACTGCTAGCGATTATGAATCGTGTTTCTTCTTTTTCATGGCGAGGAAAAGGAAGAAAGTTCAGGCGCGGTTAGGCTCGTCTCGCTTCAAGGAGTGCTTGTAACATATTGTAAAGTATCACCGACAGTTCTCAGCTGCGTTGTACAGTGTTTTCTAAGTATCTAGTTTATATAGCGTGTAATTGAAGAGGATACATTGTATTTACACTAAATAAGTGATCTGTATCAAATTCATTCTCGTATAGCCTGTACTCCTACTCATTGTAGATGCTAAAAGTGATTTGTGTCATAAAGAAACCTATAAATAAAATTAGCAATTTGAGAATGTTGTCGACCGCGTCGATTTATTGTCTGTTTTCACCTTTACTTGCCCGTTCTTCGCGTCCAAGTCAGTGTGGCTGCTAAAGACGCAAGTGTCTCGCTTGGGAAAATGTTTCCAAGTATGTAATTACATACTAATCGTGTTTCTGATCGAGAGTGGTTTTGAAATGACATTACACGGCTTGATTGATTTTTGGACAAAGAACGGTTTAACACGTAACGGGATACAACTTTGATACGATTCTAGAGAAATTATCGGTTCTATCTTGGAGTTTCAAGGATAAGCGAGGCGTACCGGTTTCTCTAGACCGATGCTCGCATTGAACTGCGATGAAACTTCGTTTTCGATTATATTATTGAACAGTTGGTGGAAAACCAGGAAAGAAGAAGCAAAGAATGGAATGAAAATTAAATAAAAAGTACTAGTCTTCCGAAAATTCTTGTTTTTCTTCAAAGAATACCTCATCGTTGTTAGCTACCATAGCACGATATTTTTTTTTTTTTTTTTGAACCATAAATATGAATTTTATAAATGTGTTCAATTTATAAAATTATCGAATTAATAAATAAAAGAGAACTTAATAAAATGTTTCACGAATGTAAAGGATTAATAATCAATCCGATTTATTCAAAACATATTCCAAACATGAATGTGAAGAACAGAAGACTGAACCTTTATTACGATATAGCTAAACAAATTTCCCATTTAAAACCAAAAACAGGACAAAAATAGGTAATTCTCATCATTGAATACACTTGGGCGGACATTGGGTCTTTGCGTCTGAGAAAAAGTACAAGCTCAGCACATTCACAGCGTTCAAAGTGTACACGTTCGGTGTCTTCAAGTTGCAATTAGTTACAAACACCTTGGCCATGTTCATAATATTTTCACACTTCATCACACAGGCCGCACCATCGAAACTGGGCCTTCCCTGATCATCTCTGGCGCAAGGATCAAATAGATAAAACTTGCCATAATGCTGCATCACTGCGACCGCCATATTATTTGTATGAAGAATCCCAGCACAATTCGATCGGAAGAACATGGCCAAAGACTCAGACAAATCAAAGGTATGCAGCAATCCAGCTGTAGTATGATTATGAATATGTATCGTAGCTCTAAAATCCCCAACAATGAAGACAGTCAACAATTCACTGGGAGATAAGTTCCTGTTCCCTGAAAGTGTGGCTCGTACACTGTCCGAATGTAATAAATCTCCGTATCTCAAAATAGCGTCGATTAATTCAGGTGTCCAGGTAGATGGCACGTGAAGAAGACCAACCACAATAGCCACGGCAGCGATTGCTGTACTTTGGAAGCCTCTTGTATCCGTACTCCAAATTCTATGATGCATGTGCAACGTACCACGAAGAACGCTCAGCTCTTCATCCACGATATTATATTCTGTAACTGTCTCCACATCCAACGTAGTATTCTTCTTCGCCCCTACCATTGGAATTACTGGAATTGGCGGGCCTGTGCAGTCGAAATATGGTCTGAAACCAGCTGGACATGGTAAAGGTTCGATCATGGCGGTCTTGATAATAACTCTACAGATCTCGTAATGACCATACTTTTCTTGTTCGTCGATGTTAGCGAATAAAACCTCGTAAAGTGGTTCTAAGCAAGCGAACCACATGACGCACGAGGTACCATAGAAATCTTGGAGACCCTGATCGCTTCGTGCACGAGGATCGTACATAAAGTAGACGCCCATATCTTTCCAAATAGCCACTGCTCCACGATCAGTCACCACGATTCCAGCACGATTTTTCTCAAAGAACAGAGGTACACCCTGTTCGAGAAGTATCGGTGGTGGAGGTGGAGCTCGAACCCTTTGAGGTCTTCTACTCCTGGTTTTTCTAGTTCTAGCTCGCCTCGTTCGCTTTCCCTTCTTCTTCTTCTTGTCCTCAGGATCCGGCGGAGGAATCGCGACTATTCCAGCCACTGTTCCTGATTCTATATCGGCTGTCAAAATATTAACTCCTACGTAGAACACTCTGATAATGTCTTTCGGTTTCACACGAATTATCGTTGGCTTTGCTTTTTTCGTTTCTCTGTGAACATTGATGCCCATGGCTAAAATTTCATCCATAGTCTTCTTCGTCCAAGTGACTGGGTTCTTCACTACAGACATCCCTAGAGCAACGACGCAATTCGCGGCTTCCTGTTTGTTTCTTAATTGTTCAGGGAAGATCTCGTCACCTTGATGATAACTTCCTCTTAAAATTGCTCGAGCTTCGCCACGAACTCTTCTGTAAGCGTTCAAAGGTGGCAGATTCGAAGGACGAACAGCAGAACTAGGGTCGAACTTCCACGGTGGAAGCTTGTTCCAATTGACCACGTCGATAGCAATCATTTCATAGTCGCCTTCGCTTCCTAAGAAGTTCTGAAGATACTCTATAAGAGTGGCAATGTTAGTAAAACGTAACACTTTGGGTCTCACTAGTACTGTCTCGTCTGAAGTGGTCGTCCAATCTGGTATCAAAGCATAGTAATCGTTGTTGAATTTCCAAAGAGCAATATTTCTGTTCGGACTGATAGTCAGCGCGCCTGACTTGTACTTAGAGAAGAAGTTAGTTATCCCAGTCTTTAAATCTTGAACTTTAGGTGGCTTGGCTGTCAGACTCCCAGCTTCGACGCAGTCTTTGATGCTTAAATTTATTCGACGAGACGAAAGGAAAAACTCTGTCATAATATCATTGATCCTTGGAATGGTACCCCCTCCAAGTCTATCTACACATTTTGAGTGTAGTTTGTCTCCAGTCACTATAACCTCATCGAGCACAGCTTGCGTCCAGTATCTCGGTTCATATACTTTCGCAAACACAATGGCCATCACAGCAATGGCAGCGGTTTGGTTGTTTCGATTGACTCTCTCGAACTTCATATCGTCCATACCAATTGTGCCATCGATGGTCCATACGCCTTCTGTCATTTTAGGGAAATGATACCACGGATTGTCTCCTGAACTCGGCTTCGCTGGACGTTCTTCTTCAGCTACGCGTGTCTCGTATGCGTTATCCAGGCTGACCACGTCCAAAGTGAAATCTTCACCGGTAGCAACCGCTGTAATTGCGTTAGCGAGTGACTCTATGTCGGTGAACCACATTACAGCAGCAGTGCCGTCTCTTTCGCGAGGCTCTCCTCGAGTATCTCTTCCTTTAGGATCCATCGTGAAGAATACTTCGCCTTCTCTCCAAATAGGCATTATTACGTGATCTTGCCTAAATATTCCCATAGCGTTCATTTCAAAGAAAGTCTCCAATTGCGACTGTAGATCAGTTACCTTGCCAGTAACAGTGTCTTCTTCGAGGCTAACGTATATTCTATTCACTCCAACAGCGAAATCTTCGCTAATTTCACTAGGGATAAGATAAGTTCTTGGAGTCTCTTCCTCCTCTGCTCCTTCTGGAAGATTCTCTAAATTGTCTGTAGTAATCTTATCACCTATTTTAAGAATATCGTCCACCACTTCTCTGTACCATAAATGAGGATTATATAGTTTGGTCATTCCTAATGTTGCCAAGGCACTTCCAGCCTGCTGTTTGTCTCTAGTTTGCCTTTTAAACATCACCTCGTTAGCTTGATTGAAACTCCCTAGTAAGATAGCTCCATTGTCACCCATGTTGAAATAATTGTTCAAATCAGGCTTCACTGGAATCTGTTTGTCTGCTTCAACTTCTTCTTCGGTCAT
This sequence comes from Bombus huntii, assembly GCF_024542735.1. Lineage (NCBI taxonomy): Eukaryota > Metazoa > Arthropoda > Insecta > Hymenoptera > Apidae > Bombus > Bombus huntii. Next base: position 13,187,408 of record NC_066244.1, on the reverse strand, counting down.
TTCTTGACCTATAGAAACGACTTTCATATTATGAATGGCGAATTCGTTGTTTGTTTCTGAATCCTGGCCGGCATTCGTTTCGATTATACTCGCCAGAACAGACAGATCCAAAGTTCGAATTACACAGGCTGCGTTCTCTTCATCTTCCATTTCATCGATTAACCATAAACCCTGCTTGTTTCGAGGATTAGGATCGAAACAGTAATACACGTTCTGTGGGACCATTTCGTCCTTTTCTTTTACTTCTTCTTCAACTTTCCACACGGCCACGCTCATATTCTTCACGTCAACGATTCCATACTGATACTCTTCGAAAAATTGGTTTAAAGCTGAGACCAAATTTGGAACATCGGAATCGGCTGGTGAAGTCAAGTCTCCAACAACAGTTCCTTCTTCCACATCAATTTTTACCTTTCTATTTTTAAAGTACAGATTCTTCTTCAAATTTGGCACGAAGAAATATCGTTCAACATCTTCACCAACTTCCATAAGCGGATTACACCAATTGTAATAAGCGTCTCCTTCTCTAACTACGGTGTCAACGATCTCGTTGGTCCATTTCGCGGGCGGTGTTTCCCTAGCAGCAACTAAAGCTATCACTGGCATAGCCAGTCCCTGAATTCCTCTACTTTCGTCCTCAAAGCCTTCGTCGTCGTTTGATATAGTTCCCTGAAGAACCCACGTTTCTCCTGGCGTTCCCGGCTGGAAATCGTGCCACGGTCTGGTTCCAGGAACGTCATCTGGAATTGTAATATGTCTGATGGTAAAACGATCGTTTTTCTTCGCCTGTTCCAAATTTTTCAAAAATAAAGCAGCCAACGCGTCGGTAGTAGGGAATCTTATCACACAACAGTTGCCCTTTTTCTTTTGAGAATTCTCAGCCTTGGCGCCTTTCCCACCCTTTTCCTCTCGAATCCTAACACCAATCACGTCACACTGGCGAGGATCAAACATATAGAAACAATCATCTTGACTCCAAATCGCCACGGACATGGAAGAAGATTCAATTACTCCTTCTGTATTAACCAGAAAGAATTCTTCCAAAGCTTGTCTCAGATTCAACACAGTTGGTATCTTGGAAGAGATCGTTCCAGTGACCGTGATCAAATCTACGTCTATAACCAATTTTCTCCCTTCTAATTCGATTTTGATATCGTTCAAATCAGGAGCAGTCATATTTTTCATCATTGGCTTGGCAGACTTCACCTCGGCGTACAAAATATCGCCCAAAGCCAATATTTCGTCTAACTTTGGCCTTAACCACGTTTTTACCGGGTGAACCTTCTTCATGGCGATAGCCAGAACACAGTTTGCTACATTCTGAGCTCCTTTGCCTTTGTACATCTCACTGTGCTCGTGAGTCAGCCCGTGGAGAATCGCCATAGAACCCGGAAGCTCCCTAAACGTCGATGGTACGTTCACGTGCATGTCCTCGTAACTGTAACCAGTATCAAATTTATTCTGATCTACGAGAGGATCTGTTGCAAAACGCTTATCAATACTGTAGTTCGAAATGGTAATTTGTAAAGGTTCTCTATGAATCTTAGCTGCTACAACAACCTGCTTCTTCTGTCCCTTTGGTACCGGTTTGGTGCAGTCCATTTTATTCTCATCGATGTCGACAGGATTGATAGTTCTTAAAACGCTTCTATCGACGTACAAGCTGCTCGGTAAACGATCAATATATCCACGACCTACTTCGGTGACCTTCAACACAGTCACCTTGTCGATGCAATATCTGGAATCGTATCTCTGGTCCATACTCTTGAGGAAATGATCGCGAATATCGTTCAGACATTTGAATCTCATGACACAGGCTACACCATCTGGATGGTGAACACCTTCCTCGTCACAGGGTGCTGGATCAAAGAATAAAAAACCGATTTCAGGATGACGCCACATGGCCATAGATGTTCCTTGAGCTGTGATTACTCCCGCGTCATTATTCTGAAAGAACTTTTGCAATCCATCCGCAAAGTCCGGACAACCGACAGCTTCACTCAACAAGTTTCCATAAATTCCTGTCTCTTCTACGCAGACTAAGACTTTGTAATTGGAAATGTAGAATTCTGGATGGACAAGACTGGCTTTCATATATTCGTTATCTTTTACGTGATTTCTCATTACGCTGGTACGGAACACTTTGTCTCCGTATTCCAACACTTGGTCTACGTATTCTTTCACCCATTCTTTCGGCTCGAATAAACGGCCATAGACGATAGCTACGATCGATGCTGGAGCAGCTTGACGACCACGGCTTCTGTATTTGAAGTGGCGATCGTTCATCGCGTAAGAACCACGAAGGATCGCAGAGTTCGGCGTCAAAACACGGAATTTATGCCATCGTCTGCCAAAATCGAAGCGTGCTGGCTTTTTCTTTTTTGGAAGAGCGTCACCCTCGCCGGATGTCCCCGGTCCACCCTTCATCCCTGCCTTCTTCTCTGCCGCCGTGTCCGTCATGTTGTTTCTGAATTTATTTTATCGGAATACTTATTAAAATAATTCTCTTTCTATTATTAAAATAATATTCGCATTTCGTTGAAATTTCTACGATAATTTTCCTAACCAATACATAATTAAGAGATGAAAATTGAAAATGACGAGTAACTTGCCTGATAGTACTACTTTATATAAGACCAATTTTAGTATAAATTTCGAATAATATTCATCTTTAACAAATCAGAATGAGTCGACGAACGTGGAAGGTTTATTGTAAATTTTTACTTGAAAATTTTCCTTATACATGTCTGAAAAAGATTGCTGTCACGAAGAACGTGAATGAAAAAAGGGATGAAAATCGGAATTGATATCGATAGTCAATCGATAAGGAATAAGAGACGACAAAAAGAAGGATCTATTGTCTTATAAAATTTATTATAAGTCTTCTTAGTCGCTTCACAATCTCGAGGATACTTTATTCGTTACGAAACAGTATATATATATATATATATATATATATATATATATATATATATATATATATATATATATATATATATATATATATATATATATATCTTGTGGTATAAAATTATTTGTGTTCGACTTACCTGATAAGCACCTTACTGCTTCTTTCTAAGAACAGGCGCACAATACACACAATATAGAGAAATATTTTAACATATAATATAATACAAATAAAAATGTGAGAAAACGTATGAAACCCAAAAATTTCCAAATATAAAATTTGCTAGTCTTTGAAGCTTCCGCATACTATAAAAAAGGTACAAAATTATTTGCTTGCGTTTATAAATTCGAACGAAATATATCAATAGCGAATTGGAGTATATCAATGAATTATTTTTTCATTTCTTTTTTCTTTACTATAGGTCATTGATGCAGAAAAGCGGCCGTTGCAAAGTATATACCTGGAATTTATTACATCAACATATGAAAAAACGTAATAAATATTATAAATATAGAATATAAAGTACAAAGTAAAATCGATCAACTTGCTTTCGTATTTATTGTTACACGCTGCATGGATTCATGCAATGACGTAGTGTCCTCGGTTCTCCTTCACAATTGAACAATCTTGAAGACATAATAGTAATAATAATAAAATTAATAATAATGATAGTAATAATGATAATAATAATCATTATACTTATGACAATAATAATATTTATATATATATATATTCTTTTTTTTTTCGTTATGTACATACGACCTATAGATCATCGACAACGGAAACCAAGGTTGTACATATTTATCAGCCATAATCATCAATCGTTGATTAATCACGAATAGAATAGGATTCGTATTGATATTTTGTATACAGGCACAGAGAGAGACAGAGAAAGAAACACGAATAAATTCGCGAGTCATTGAATAAGCCTATAATTTAATCGTCATCAGAAATGTTTCACTTAGATCGATGAACAAAATTGTTATTTTGATTCGTTTAAATCCCGATCGAAATATTCGGATCGCGATTCATGGGCAGAAGCTTTCTTTTCAACTATAATTTTTTTTATATTTACAACATATATATATATATAATATGTATACGCTTAACTGATCTAATAGGATTATTGTAACAAGTTACCAAAAAATATCTACACAGTAAAAATATAGATATATATATATATATATATGTATATACATATATAAACGCACATACACAGTATGTCGCTTGCTCGCGCTCGCGCTCGCGCACGCGTACGTGCATATTCGTATCTGCTTCTTTCTTCCTCCCTTTCTTTCTTTCTTTTTTTCTTTCTTTTTTCTTTCTTTAATTCTTTTTTTCCTTTCTTTCTATCTTCTCCTTCTCTCCCATCATTCTTTGATACAACAGTTTAGACTTTCTCTATAATTATCCTGACTCCCTTCCATTCACTCAAGAAGCGTACATATACATATATACCATCTTTTGTCTTTTTCTTTTTACATTTACCCACTTATCATGTGTGCGTGTAACATCATGTATCCCCTCACCCGAGTTTGCGTACGTATAGACGCATCTACGAACACGTGCATCATGGAGCACATTATAACGCGCGTAAATACGTGATACACTCGATGAATCGTTTACTTTTTTTCTGTTTGGCTGATTCGATTGCGCTTATTAATATCTTTCTGGCAGATCGTGACGCGGTTACTCTACTGCTCTAACTTGGACTGACATCGCTTTCTCCTCATAATATCAGAGACTCGTGGTATCTTTAGTCTATGCAAGTTTCGTTCATGTATTATCAGTATTTATCTGTACATATGTATTAGTTTCCAAGCATGTCCGCCCAAAAAAGAACAACGACGAGATATTTTGCAAACGTATTTAGATATAATAGGCATAGTTCACACGTACGATAATCAGCGTTTAAGATTTCTGTTGACAATTACACGCTACGTGGTCTCTATGTAATAAATCGTTTCAATGGCCCGTGTATATCTATGCACACGTCCAAAAATATATATGTATGCCTGAACGATTCGTTTTGTCTTTTTTTTTTCTTTTTTTTCTCTTTTTTCTTGTTGTTTTTCAAGTTTAATAACATCGTCGAGAATATTGCGTCACTTAAAAGTATCGCTAAGAACCACATTTAATCTTATTAAAATATATATGTATATTCGATACTCGCATCTATACGAGTGTTTTAATCCCCTACGGTCCATTGTATGTCATTACTATCAATTTCTCAATCGTAATTTTAGAAAGCACCACATTTGGTAAAACGACTTAGAGAACCGGAAGATTCTATAAATTTCATTTAAATAAAGCAGACCATAGAGGGTTAAGGAGAAATATCAATGGCTGCAATGGGCACGTTATGCGAATCGTTTCACGAATATGTCTCGTTCCACGATCGTAAACTAGCACAACGACAACTCATGTCTTTTCTTTTTTTTTTTTTCGTTTATCATCACAGACGGAAAGAGACTTAATTATATAAGGGCCAATAAATTCTATTCAATTCATCCCACTCTGACTATTCTTTTTCGCAAAATGTCTTTTTTCTCTCTTTTGTTCTTCTTCTTCTCGTCGGTCGACCGTCAAATTCGTTCGACCGCGCGCGCATCGAAACGGAAAAAGAGTTATGAAACGAGAAACAGGATCATCGGCCATACGTGTGGTTGTTCGCATCCACTTCGAAAGATGTTACGCACTACGAACGTGCGTTACTGGAACGCTGACAATTCAGGCAACGGATAACGAGATCTTTGCACGAGCATTAACAATAAATCGCGTGTGCAGAAGACAACAAATCGCCGGCAATATCACTTAAACTATTCACAGACTTCACAAGTTTAACGCTTTCAATCACGACGAAGAATAATTTCCTATCACTCTTCCATCGTGCAATTATTTTCTCTGCCTTTATACAGATAATTGAGATTCGTTAAAACGTTCTTCGTTTACGTCCCTACATGGCTCAGTAGAGATTTCAAAGCGTTTTTGTGCTATCTATATCTCGGAGGAAAACTACGATAAAGCCGAAGAATCCTCCAACGAATAGAGGGGAGCAAGAATTGTGAGGAATTATTGTTGCGAGTTTACGAGATGCCAGAAAAGCAGGAACAGAATGAAATCATACAAAGAACGAATTATTAGAAAACACCTTTGTTAGACTTCATTTTGTTATAATTATTATTATTCAGAGATTCATTAGTGACAACATAAACTTTCTTTGCACGATTCGACATCTCAATATCTTCACATATCCGTGACAACATCTGGTGTATGTAAACTGTAAAGACGACCTTATTCCGAGAAATCACGAATTTTATTGACATACAGAATAACACTTGGCTTCTAATCATATTGACCGTAGGCAAGAAATTTCACCGATCTCGAACGGGAACACATTGCGACGCCAACGCGTCGATCAAGACGCTGAAAATCATAGCTTAAAAAATAGAGCAAGAACGTTCGAAAACTATTCTAAATACTGTTCCGGTTATGCGCGTATTCTATTGTCGCCACAAAAGAAATTATATTCTCTGCCACGCTACCTCGAAGAGTATTATATTTTCCAACTGTTCTCTCTGTACTTGGTCCCACGAAATTGCACGATTATTGGTTAAATTTTAAAACTATGCCAATCATCCACTAATTGTTTCTACGATAAAAATGCTCGTTTAAAAAGGGGCTCCAATTTCGAGGGAAAGTTCTACAACACGGAAAACTAGAATATAGAAAACGAACGGCAATTGACCGATTAACGAGTTCGAAAATTGCGATTTATTCGGTTGACTTTCATCGGAATAAGGCATGCCGCTATGCATGTAAACATAAAGAAGTTGGTTGTTTTTGAAGTCGAAAGATTAGAACGCATTTCGAATAGATTAGCCAAAGGAAGGTCTCGCGGCAAACAAAACTTCCATATGTTTTTCTCTTGTACCTTCTTTTTTTGTTATTTTATTGAAGTGACGCTTTTTTTCTCTTTTGTCAAGTTTTCCAATGCGAGTTGTTGTTTAAAGGAGTAGGTGTTTATAAAACAAATCGCCTGTTGCTTGTTAATGCTACGTTCAACAAGACAGTTTCGCATTTACCGCGCTTGACCGGATTATTGTAGCGTAACTTCTTTCCTTCTTTTTTCTTTTTTCTTTTTACATCTAAGTATTTCACATTCGGAGTATCTGAAAATAGAGATATCTAGCATTTTATTTTATACACTAATTTGTTGGTAACTCTCGAATACCTCCCTCTACGTGAATTCATCGTGAGACTAAATATCTCGATCTATCGTTTATCTAGCCTCTTACAATGTATGTATAAGTCGTATCAAAATCAAGAAAAAAAAAATAGGTTTTGCGATTGGACGATAACGAACATGACGGTACAAGCATCTGTTTTCACTATCGTTCATGTTTTACAGTTTTTTGTTTCCTTGTTGCTGTCAGTTTTGCTTTTTTTTTAAGGAAGTGAACACCGCAAGTTTTCGTCAAGTCTCAAAAGAGCAAATATACTCGTCTACAATGACAAGAACTTGCACACACATCTCTCGCACCACTCTCTAGTAAAGCTTTATCTTCACATTTTTGTAAGCCTAGATACGTATACATATATGTTTATATATATACAAATTACAACAAAGTAACTCCGTTGTTTGACAGCCTCTATCGCGAAATCAAAGACAGACATTAACTGTCCCGATTAGGGTGCTTGGCAAGGAATCGTCGAGGCCAGGGTAAAGGCCAGTCGTATTGTCGTGGCACCGTGCCGCCCACGTTTTTCTCGAAATATTTAAAAATAGGGAACCACCAGAGTCGGGCCAAAAAGTTGTTTGGTTCATATTGCTGTAAATACATTTCAATATGTTCTTCAGTTTTCAGAATACATTATCTTTGTCTCTTTCTTTTCTTTACTTTTTTTTCTAACATAAAAGTAGAGAGAATTCAACAAAACAATACAACTTACCTTAAGATGCGAATTATTAGCTAACGTATGATAGATATACCATAAGCGTGTAGTTACGTAGTATGCTATGAGGACGTCCACGGTATAATGTCCGTGAGCCACCAAGACCATAATTACCCCAACAAAAACAGTAATGCCCGCAAGCCAATGAATTGGTTGACACCTTCTTGGAGAATCTGCATTTTTAAACATTCTTCTAGATTCTAGATAATACTTCTTCATACTTCTTCTTTTTCTATATAAATACCTAGCACATTTTAACAAAACATAAATGTCTCCATAACGTAGAGAAAATACTTACACTCCTTTATAATCAGGTAACTAAGTACAAGCACGACTGTATGACCGCTGTAAATGTAGTCCCCGCAGTAAGTGTGCTTGCCATTTATAGACAAGCCGAAGCCAGAAATGAGCTGCAAAACCCTTTTTATAACGAGGAGCGGACTCGTATTGTTTGCTTTAGGACTGCAGAAATACGTTTTGCTGGCGACAGGCAGTACCGTCACGTACATTGTGATACTCCTCATCATGTACAACAGTCCCATCAAGAGAAATATTCGCCTAACAACGATAAACCTAGAAGAATCAACATAAAATTTTGTAAAATAAAAATAATTTTAAATATTGCCTACAATGACATCCAAAAATTCGAAAATTTAATGGTATCTTTTTAGCTTAATTTAAGATAAAATGAAATTAAGAAAATGAAATAGATCTTGGAAATTTGAGCCAAAGCTAAAAGGATAACCATCTAAAAACTGTTGCAGTATATTGATACTAGAATTACTTGTGTCCTATTTCTGACCCAAGCCTGTCGAGCAAAAACTTTAATTTACACGTATCGGTTTCATTGATGTTCGTGTACAATACATACCTATGTTTATGAAAAATAATAAAAACCATCGCTGAGTTGGACATTATCATAATTAAAACTTCCGACACGTTAAGGGCCCAATCCTGAGCGGCGACATTGTCCAACACTACATCCGGGAGCGGCCCGTATGTATTTCGATCAGGGACTCGTTCGTGGACCATTGCAAGGGACGCAGTAGTCAATATGAAGTTCACGACCATGAACAGAAATGCTGTAACACCAATTACATTTTCATTAGAACAACAAATATCAAATTTCTAAATAAACAAGCGAATTGAAGAAGAAACCTTATCAGCGATAACTTGAGATCAATTGAAGTGTGAATTATTCATTCTAAAAATTTATAGTAACTTTGAAAGCACAATAAAATAACTTTGAACGTTCTTAACCTATAATTCATCAGACTTACTTTAAAAACAAATATTATATCTCAGAAATAGAAAAATATAAGGATTGTATTTAAAACTAAGCAAATTTTACTCTAATTTTACCACGTGAACATGAATCATAAAAACAATTTTATAATTTGCTTATATCATAATACTTATCGTATCAATATGTACATAGGTTTTAGTAGCATATGTATATTTTTTCAAATTATTTTCCAGATAATCCAATCATCTATCGATGACAATTCGATCATTGCCTTTAATCATTGACGTAACTAATACAAAACAACATTCCAGAAAACTATATAATAGTGCATCGTTTAGCTTCCAAACAATAGTAAGTAGCCAACATGTATATCAGTCGGTTGAAAATAAACCGGTGATTCAAGCATGCGGGTCACCGCAGTTAGTCGTATATCGTGCGCGCACGATACAGCACGGAGGTAACAGTCATCGTGGCGCAATTTATCCTTCTTTCTGTCGGTGAACGTACAGCTACTCCACTTTACGCGTCTATGCTTCTCTTGTTCCGAAATTTCTAGCCGACAACTCTCTCTCTCTCTCTCTCTCTCTCTCTCTCTCTCTCTGCCTGCCGCTTTTCTGGAGAATACTCTTTTCTACTTTGATACAACGAATGACAATATACTCCAAAAGTAAAACGCGAGCCCATGCTTACCAGATGCACCATATACTGGGTGTATCAAGAATTTATAAAAATTTGTACACCTTTTTTAAGTTAATTTCAAAGTTAATTTCAAGATCAATTTGTTTGATCGATTTTTTTAAAATAAAAGATTCAACGACCTCGTATGAAGTGGCATTATAATAATTTATAATCGAGCAGTTATAAAAGATGGTTCATTATTAAAGCTTTCCGCCCTTATTATGAAGAATGAAATTAAATATTTAAATATAAAATTAAATATTCTATAATCTGAGAATGAAATTAAATATTCTATAGATTATTAAAATGACTCTTTGCATTAAATTACCTAGCTCGCCGTCTTATTTTACGACGAAGGAAGCAGGCAAACATGCATTTTGTTAAGAAAACGAGACAAATCTTCTATCATCGTAAGAAACTATTAATTATAACGTTATTTCGAAGACCACTTATCTTGGTACACTGGGTATATTAATCAAAAGCTGCGTCGTGAAACCTGGCACAACAATAACACACATTCAGAGGAAGTGGCACAGTGCCAAAATTCAGCTGGTGCTCTGGCTTCCTACCAACAAGGGAAAAGCTTTTCGAAGTCCACCCTCAAACTCGTTTCCTACATCCGCAAACATTCATGGAACAGTTTACAATTTAGTCTCCCAATAAGTTACAGAGGACGACGAAGAAATGGATCTGCGTCATTCATTAACATACCGGGTGATGTATTAAGACATGCATCCTAATGACCATTTCTCAAATTGAATCCAAACTTTCTCTACATCCATAACATGTATCTTCATATGTAGAAATCGCTATAAGTTAAATTTAGCAAAGTTTACTTGATCCTACATATAAACTAGAAACATTCTCTGAGATAAATCATATATTTATCCTTAATCCCTTAAAAGCAAAGATAAATTATTAATCAAGTTATTAACGACAATAAGTAAAACGAAACACGTTTACGAATAATGCTTTCACCAGTCGTCACATCGATAACATGAAACGTGTGCATGATAATACGGTCGAAGAATCTTGTCACGCAACGATCTAGTTCAGAAGCAGAACGAACTTAACGGACACCGAAGGTAGTCCGTTCTAATGACTCCATCGTTTTGGATTCATCGTTCAAGAACACATGATCGGGCATGACTCTGCATTAGAGCAGCGTCCGAGCAGATCTGCATCGAAATACCAGGCCACGTAGCGACCTCGATCTCGATCTCCACGGACACCCCGTCGTGTGAATGAAGCGTACATACAGGAGAGGAGACCCAGCCCTAAAGAGAGTTCATTGCCGACGAAATTACAGGAGAAATTTTTCTCGGCTCTTCTCTTTACATAACTCGTTGGAGCACAGTATTCTGTTTGAAGTTGCTTATCATCCTCACAGTATCTAATCAAAATTTTGTCACGTGACAGATATCGCTAGATTGAACGTTGGTCTGCAGTATAACGACGGCGTTTTCCTCGCACAAGAAACTCTTGCAATTTCATAGTGGACGTAAAATCGTATCTTCATGGCTATAGAGGCCTTAAAATCCCATCTTCCAAGTTAACAAGTGTTCTTCACGACAACTCTTCTTGATCGTTATGAAGAATCTCTACACGCCTGATGCTATTGTGAACGATACTCCTAGAAGAACAGCGACCTTCTTTCTCAAAAGGATTAATATTGTACCTCAAGACATATGTTCGACACGTGTACCAGACTATGTAAATGGGAAGTATAGAAAAGGTTCTGAGTTTATCCTTACCAAGAAACGTTTTCCACTTCTCTTTAGGAAAACGGGGCTCTTCCCGAAGAGGCGCGGGTATGTCGAGCTTAACGACACCATTTCCAGAGCCATTCGGTATGCCAGGATGCCGGCTAAGACTGTCGATCTTCTCGTCCTCGTCATCCACGTAATAGTCGGAACCAGATGCCACCCCGGACCACTTATCCTTGCCCTTGGTCGGTGCACCAGGTAATAATGGCTGCCGTTGATAAACGTCGCTCGATTGTGCCATTCCGTTGCTACTTCCATCAACCGTCGCCTCCACGTCCCTCTCGTGGCCCTCTCCGGCGCCCAATGGTCGATCGAAGCTTCCGTAATCACTGTGCAGACTCGTGACCTTGGGGTCCAATACCATCCTGTGAACAGAAAACGCAAGCATCATTACAATTGCTTGTCGTTCCACGTGCCGATTTACTGAAAGCTCTTTCACGAGGAGTCGAAGGATTCCACGAACGATTCAATTATTTTTATTTTTCGAAAACAAACCAGCAAATCTTGGCAGAGATACAAAGGTTTCCTCTTTCTGGTTTAGTTTCTTTCTATGTCAGTCTGTAAGATGAAAGGTAAGGTTGCAGCAAACGATAGTATGGAATTTTTCGGTCGACAATTATATTACGTAACATCGTAAACGATTAACTACCATTAAATTGGTGACTCCTTGAGATCGTGAAGTTCTTCGAGATTGTTTATGGTAAGTCGAGAATGTTTTCTTTCAATTTTCGGTTTTTTGACCGTGAAATATTTCTTAAATAACGCGCTGTCTCTTCTTTCTCTTATTCTATACGCTAGAAATAGCATAAAAATAGTACACAATAAAGATTTATTTTTAGACTGCGATACTATACCATTTCATCAGAAAATCTTATTGCCTTTGTTCAACAAAATTGCATTGTTTTAAACAGCACTTATCTACAGAAACCTGTTGTATTTATCGGGCATGCGTTATTAATATATTCTTTATCTTTCAGAGAACCGAAATGAAGCTCCGGCTCGAGATTTTCTAATCGAAGGCAGACGTGCACTCGCCTGTGGGGCTTCGTGAAAACCGCTGAACAACTGAACAATTTAATGGCGCCACGGAGAACGATCAGTATCAATCTAAATGCAGATGAACCACGATTATTTATAGACAGCTTGTACACTGAATTCCAAACCGTCCTATATAGGAAACTTCTTCTTTGCCAACTATTCGATCAGGCTAGACATCTCTGTCACAGCTTCCTACCTACTTTTTAACAATCTTTTCACCTACCAAGAAAATTCGTAGCTTGCTCTTTGTAAGCAAAAAATCAGGGCAAGCTGTTTTGTCTGCGTCGCTCGATAAAACGTTCGAGGATCGTTTGACGCTGTACGATGCAGCCGGTATAACGTTCTACTTTTAGTTATCATCGCGCTACTGGAGTAAAAGGTTATCGTGTTAAGGATACGTGTCGACGTGGCTTGCTTTAAAAGCAACCGAGCCAACCAGGCTTTGAAATCCTGGGATGGGCGAGGCCAACCAGATATCCGGACAGGAAGTTTGCGGGAAGTGCAAAGACGTTCCGCTGATAGTACTTAGCGTCCGTGATGATGGACGGAAATGTTAACCGTTACTAGCATAACATAGCAATTTGTTAGAGGAATACAGTGGCTCATGAAGGTATATATGTACTTGCATACTCGTAGAAACCTTTCCGAATACATTATGTGCGTTGTATAACACAAATTTTTTGATATATGACGCGATATCACGTTTCTATCGAAGTATTTGAAGTATCAATACGGTTATCATTTTTATATTGTTGAAATTTAGCACAATTTGATGTTGTATAGCGTACGATATGATAAGACTATCACGGTCATAATGATAAAGAACCAAACAAAAATGTTGAGTTTGAAGATTGAGGAGTTAAGGAAATGTTCCATGAAAATGTATAAGAGCAATAAGATATTTGTTAGAAACATAGTACGTACAACATTGATGAGCCTCAATATTTAACACGACCATTGTTTTATGGATTTATATCCATTTTTTTTAACAAGTATATATTAGTAGTAAATGTTTTCTAAGTTTCATATACGCTTCCAGGTTGATTTCAAATTCTGTCAGTATAATCATGATAGTACTAATGAAATGATATATTTTGTATAATACACATAATACATCGTTCAAATATTTCGTGAGTCATTGTATGCAGAAGAATAACACATTGTAATACGAAATAAGAAGAGAGTACAAAATGAAAGAATGAGACAGGAGGTATGTACAAATTTCTCTGACAATTTAACTTTATAATTTATAATTTCCAACGTTAATCGTTCGACTCGGTAGTAAATTCTTCCGAAAATTATTTCAAGACGGATCTATTATCTGATAATTCGAGTTTAATTAACTTCAAGCCAGGAGATTCTGCTCGTCGACAAGTAATGTGAATCATAGTTAATTACTGATTTATCTTTCGAAAAGGCGAGAACTCGTTCGAAAATGCTATCCCTCCTGATGACTCACTTTTTCTCATCTTTTTCTGCGTCCGAAAGATCCTTTGCTGTTCGTGACGAGGCGTAAAACGATGCGAACGAAGAAAAGCTGATCCGTGGGTGGCACCGACCGATAAGGTGATTTCTTGTAGGCGGATCTCGCGTTCTGCGCGCTGAATAAAGCGATAAATCCTGCGCAGATAATTCGATGGCTGTTCGAACGACATGAAAGCCAGCGGTACTTTATACCGTTTGATAAGACGAGAAATTACGTATCAATGCCAAAATAGCACAGTAAACTGAATTATCATAGAATATTATTTTCAATGTGTACGTCCATAAGAAGTAATACCAGCTAACAACCAACGTTTATGTAACTTCCTGCGGATTTGTGAGAATCTCCAGAGTCTCGGTAAACGTTCAAATGGTACATTATTTTTTATCTTACTTATTCGTCAAATTACTCTTAGTGATTGGTCGTTTGTAACATCGATAAAATCTTTTTTTATTACGCTTGTGAAATTAACGGCAATTAGGATCGTAGGCGGCAATTTATTAACAACAACCTCTAGAGGCACGAAGAAGGAGAAATTCCAGAAACAATATCCCGACTTTTATGTGACCGTTCGCAGAGGAACTCAGGACTTAACCTCCGTAACCCGATAAGCGCCCAAATGAGACCTTTACAACGTCACGTCGTTCCAAACCAACGACCCTTTTGACCCAACTGGAGTTACTCTATCGACGAGTTGCTTCACCACGTGGCAACCAAACTTCTCGTAACATTCGCCACGAGTGCCTCATGCTACTCGCGATAATCTCCACTTTATCTTCGTATTCCCTATCGGAAGATCTGGCATGAGATAAAGAGGAATCTGGAAAATTATTGGACCTAGATTCGAATCTCCATCCATCCCATTTATCATTTCTTGAATAGCCACTCCAACCTAGATAGATATTGAAACCCTTCCACTTTATCTTTGGAACTTCCGATCGCATAAATTTTCTTAGATAACGTTGGATACAAAAAAAAAAAAGAAAAACGACGTGAAATGACTCACGCGTTCATTTAAAATTTAGAATATTTTTTTACGATAGCGACAAAAACTAGTAAGTTCAAAATGTCGAGAATGGTCAATGGTCGAAATCAATTTAAGTGAATGAGTAATATACAAATGAATGTTTAACTACAGAAACAATCACTAAAAAATGGTATACAATGAGATTCTTCGTAGGTAACTTTGAATAGTTGCAAATATCCGGAATTTCTGTAAATAGTAAACGTAGTACGCTGCGAAAGTTCAGCGAAATTTAGATATCGATCGCATAACAAGTGCTTTCTTTCTCCATAGTTTTACGACATAAATGCTTCCAGGATTCCACAAATCCATAGGTCTCGATCAACTTAACTTGTATATGAGTCACGTCCAAAAAATCTCAATAATCTACAAGACATCCATGTTGAGATCGAATGAAATAACGAACAGGTCTACCTCGACATCGAATCTTGTTGAATTAATCTCGATATCCTTGCTCGTTCCTATCGCATTCTCTTTCACGAATGGCACCTTGGTTTTCGCGAAGGCCGCTCCGAATAACTGGTTACTAAGCGTGGATAGAAATATTCTTGATCGAGCAACACGCGAAAAAGCATGCGTCAATTCATTTCTGCTTCGCGATCGTGGGCGTTGCGTTCCGATTCAAAGCTTTCCCAACTTTTTTTCTCCTTCTTCCTTTTTAGTTTCTCTCTCGAACTGCTCTTAGCGATCGAAAGACTAAAAACACCGACAAGGATGCTCGACCGGGATCTCCTCGATTACTTCCTGCTCGAATGCCTGTATCGAAGCTCGTCGGAAACTGGGTCATTTTTTGCCTCCGTTGTCGACCGTTCGCATAAATTACACCAACTCGCGAGTAGTGAAAAATATGTCACGTTACGCCGAGGAACCGACTGCCGTCTTAATATACGAGGTGAGCGATAATTCGTAGCGCAGATACAATGGAACTCCCTTTGTAAGAACGAAACTTTAGTTAGCGCCCGATCAATCGATTCTGTGCACTTTCTGCGCTTTCTTCTTTCCCAACAGTTTAAAAACACAAGCAAAATGAATTTCGAAGAATACACAGTTTAAAAAGAAATTGATAATACACGTGGACTTGACTCATATCACTGATATCACGCAGTGTACTATTTCTGCCGCTGTTTATATATATGTTTCTTTTTGTATAGATAAAATGGTTTATACAGTGTTAGAGCTTATTTGTCGAGCTATTTGTTCGAAATGTTGACTATTGATATTAGAATAGATGGTTCGTTACCATCACCTATTCTTATTGTATTCACCGAAAAAGTAATTACTAGATAAATATTGATAGCAAATAAGCCTTATATTTGAAGTGGCAATCTATAATCAAATTCCAAACGTCAATCATCGATGAGGTGTACACGTGTATTCGATTGACTTTCAAATGCATCTTTCTCCGAAAGAACCTTCAATGCAATTCTGTTATTCTCTGCTTTTGCCTTATTTTCAGCCATAGAATCTCCCTCACTCCACTTATACCACGATTTATGGACGATGATATATAAACCGGTGCGCAGTGCAGTTCCGGTTACAACGGAGAAATCTTGGATGTCTAAAAAAGAAAAAAGAAGAAGGGATTCGCCTCACGTCGAGTGAAATATAACAAAGTATTCCGAATAAGTTGACTCCGTTGACTTCCGGTGTTTCAAGTCCCGTACACACAAAGCATGCTTCAAAATTATGTAGATTATAAATGACCCAATTCCCATCTCGCAGATTGTACTCGCAACTGTTGCCGTCCTTCGACGATTAATCTACTTCTGTCATGCAAGTGTAACTCGCGGAAAATGCTATTTTCCGTTTGTCGAATAAACAAGCAAATAAAATGATAAATGCGTCAGGGATTCTAAATTATGCAGAGAAATACGAATCTTCATACAATCTACTGTATCGTTTCAAAAACGTGAGAATTAATTTTTTGTAGGCTGCACAGCGTTAGTTCTACTGTGCTTTCATGCGCGTTCTTTCGATTTTCCGACCGCGTGCGTAAGTATTTAAATTTAGTTCCCGCTGCTATACGGCGAGTCATTGTTTATCGGCTGACGAAAACGTAAGAAGATTAGTCAAGTTTAGCCGAGACACCATGTATATATTTCCTGTTATCGCCGTCACGTTAGTTCATTCAGAGTCGTATTGCTAAAAAACGATTACGTGAAAAACATTGTCGCGGTGTTTTAAAAATATTATATAAAAGATTACCATCATAACTGCTTTTAAATATGCGAACTATCGGTTACGAGTGTTTCTTCCGAGAAAGATAATACATAATTAGCATTCTAGCGTTTCATTAAATTTGCTTAGCTTACAAACTTTTATCGACGACTTAGGCGATTAACATCTTAGTGGACAATTAAAGAAAACGCCGAAATTAACTGCGACATGAACATTTTTTGATTTTAATAACAGTACGACTTCCACCGTCATTCGTAACTATTAAATACTTTGACTATTAAAGACACAATTTTGATGAATTTCTCAGATGACTTTGAATGTTAATAATGACCAGCGTAATCCTCGTAACCTTCAGAAGATTTTACGCGCCAGGTACGCAACAATGACATAATCTTTATGGCCCTCATGATCATCGAGCGACCTTCGATCATCTCGACGATCTCGTAATGCTACGTCCGAAAATTTTACAAAACAAAAGGGATACCTTTGTTCTAACGGAAAACATATTGACACAAAAATCACCGGAAATATGTCGTCTTGTTTTCACGACGGTTACTTATAATCTAAATTATTGCCAAAACACACCGCAACAAACAAAATTATACCGCTTCCACCTTTTTATGACACACTTTTCCTTTGACAAAGAACCCTGTAATATAATAATATCAGCTTTAATAAGCTTTAAAAAAATATAGGTTAATCAATAATTTAGTATATGTTCCATTTACGTACAATGATATTCTATGTGCCAGTAAACCTGAATGGTGCCAAAAGAATTATCGCAATCCAACGATTTTCCTAAAAGTTGTCTTGGTACATATCGTACTACTAATCTCCAAAGGATTGAAATGAAGAAAAGAATAAGAACGAATCACACGAACAACTAATTTCCCTGTAGTAATTAAATTAATCACCCCGTAACGAGAGCAATAGTTCGATCAGTAGATGCCGCGAATAACACGCTGACGCATGGTTATAATTAACGATGAGCGCGGGAACGACAAAGAAATTATTGTCCGCCGATGGAAGGCTTCCCAAGTTTGCAGTTCGTATTAGGGTTAAACCTGTCAGCCGATGAATTCGTATGATTGCATTTAGCAAATCGCAGGAGCAAAATAGATCGAAGTAAACCAGCCGGCCGGCCGGTCGGCCGGACAACGTGCATCTCTTGATTCAGCACAGACCGGGTAAACAGAAATTTATTAATCCATTTACACACGATGATGCTTTAAACAGTCCTACCACAGCTTTTAAGATGATATTTTAGTAGTCGATGCAAGTGCTTCTAAAATTAGCAAGACTCGATGCTTTTCCGAATTAGTTTGTTTATCTAGTAGACTGTGAACTCGATTGAAAAAATAGAACTAAGAAGAGAAGAGTAGAACAGGGATTCGTTTCATCCGTTAAAGGTCAAAATGATTACTTTACTGTATAGCATTATACTTTAGATGTTATATATATTTATGTATCTCTAAATTTCCTGCAGATGCATGAACATCCGCAGTATACTTACGAGAAAGCTCGTAAGCTTGCCACTCGTTAATATCGAGTTCTTCGAAACGTTTCTCCAAGAGATATCGATAGAATAGAAAACGAAGTCACAAGTAACAGGATTTGGCTCAGTTTCAATCACCTAACTCGCTATCGTGGAAAATTCAGGGTGGAAAAATACCACGCTATATGGATAGATGATATTTCAAATATATTTAGCTATGTATGAAAGTATTTACGAAATATCGAAGCAAGTATATTTATATTTGCTCAAGCTTGAACATCACCTTGATCCAAAGAACCAAAATACATCCAAGACCAGTCAACGCTTGATCCTATCTATTTACTTGTGATCAAAGATAATTCTATGCTCTGTAGAAATAGCAATTTATCGTGTTAGATCAAAAGACCGATTGTATTAAAAAATCCACGTACATGACAAACCTGGCGATGCTTCCGGGAGAGAATTCGCGTTTTCGACGAAAGGTCACGTAATTCTTCGTGGTAAGCCGAACAAAATAGCTTGAGCCGATTGTTCCCAAGGCTTTCCATTCTATCCTTTTTCCACGTCGTTGGTCGATTTCAAATCGATATGAACATTCTCGAAATTGAAACCATACCATATCGAGCAACTTTTACCGTCAACATGCCGGGGAAACCCGCATTCTTAGCGCATGACTGTCTTTTATCGGATACTGAAGCCCGAGGAGTCAAGCCGCTATTATTTTTTCACACAAATCTTCTCGAAATATTTATCACCGACTTCATAAAATACAACGACAACGAGTGATGTAACCAGTTATTTCCTATCGATTCGATGCTATATACAAAAGAGGTGTATAGAACTGTCGGTATTAAAGACACTTTAGCAACAGGTTAATAAACCATGGGACTGTATAATCGTATTTATTCCGAAATTAAACGCGGTGTTTCGTCCGATGACTCTTTGCGTAGCCCGAAATTTATCCTTCGATCGAGGCTCCCACTTGCTACGTCAACATAATTAGTTGGACCGTAATAATCATAAGGAACTGTCGTAAAATTAAGCAATTCGAGTTAACCATTAAGACCATTAAGTGGTATAAAATACCTTCGAGTCAAAATGTTCCTTATGGTTATTGTTCCATCAGGTAAAAAGTGGGGAAACGTGGGTTTCCCATGTTTCCCGAGACTTGCAAGCGACCGGTGGTGGGACGACCAACACCCAGCAACAGTTTTCCTCTGCGACAGCGCCGTTACCGAACTTTACTGGATCTACGACTACAGAACAGTCAACATCTCTGCACTGGGTTCACTACTTTAACTCAGTCAACATATATCTAATTAATATGTATATATACGCAACGAGCGTAATCATCTTGTCTACAATTGTTGTTGGTATAAAGAGTACATTATAACCTGTTACCTCAGCGTTGTAATTAATTCAACTACCTCTATTATCTTAAACGAAATAGGCGATCGATCAGTTTCGTGGCGTCGATTGTAAAATCGTAACAGGAATTTACGACTCCCGTTGACGCGCTTCCTTGAGATTGCGTCTCCCCGCGAATGGTCGACAAAAACACACGGAGGAGTAAAAGTCGTGAAACTTTCGCGTGAAAGACAAACAGCCTAACTAGCCGATAAAAAGAGTACTCGCTAAAATAACGGGACGTGATGGAAAAGGAAGAAAAAATGTTGTCAAGATATCTATTCTACCAGCGTGACTGAGAAAATTATAAAATAGAAAAATATTTCCATGTTTTACGTAGATTCTATATTAACGCGTATTTCAATTACCTTTTAACGTCGAGCACTATGCCAAATGGAACATCATTCGCACATCTTATCGAATAACTTTTCAATTGCACCGCCTTGTTTTCCCAACGAACCAGTAATCCTCTACTTCTAACCGTAACTGCTTTCTCATGAACGTCCATGAGGCAAAACAGACTAATCTGATTCGTTCCATCAAATGTCGTTCCGTCATCATGTTCATCATCCTTCGAAGCAATTGTAGCACATGGACTGCTCGTTGAACAATTCGATCGAGCCCAATCGAGCAAGCTGAAGCGATTCAACATCGTCCAACGTTCGACTCACACGTTATTTAATCACCAGAGCTAAGAACTTTAAAACCGTAGCAAGTAATATTTTCGTAAGCCATAGAAATACTGACGGTTTAATCGTTGATAATCCGCAACATCGTCGTGATGCAGACGGTGACACAGAAGATACAAACGAACCATTCGCCTGTATAGGTATCGGGCTTATCAACTCGAACATATCGCAAAATGCACAACGATAAAACATAATGTAAATAACAGCAAACGATTACTTCGATCAAACTTTCCACGAAATGCAGGCGATGTATCTTTTCGTCCAATCGGCTGTGAAACGTTTACACGTGTCGAATACCGTGAAATCGAGCAAGAAAAATTAAGATGACCAACTAGTCCAAAATTATATACGTATATGTACTTGGGTCGTTTGTACAGATAAATTAGAATTTCGAGAGAAGACAGAAGAGAAAACGAATTAAACGGTGTTGATCGAATTGGAAAAATAATTCAGGGAATGAGCCGCTTCGAGAATGGTAACAATGAAAGACGGAATAAATATTTATCGTGATCTCTTTCGCGAACGATCGTTGCGCTTTCCAACGCACAGCAGAATGCATCGAGGGTAACTGGCTTCTTCCACGAGCAATTAATTTTCTTATCGTTGCCAGGCAAGGTTTTCTCGATACAATGAGCCGATTAAAAACCGTCTTCGTGAACCGATAGTCTAGCTAAACGATTGTATAGTCAATGTGCGCTCCTTCACCATTGGTCGGAGATATCCCTGTTCTTTCTAGTTCCAACAAGTGTTTTAGTTTTGGAATTGCATATTCAAAGAAAATTCGATATCTCTTGCTATTCTGTTAGTTTTTTATTAAAACTGAACAGTATTGTATACAGTAGGTCAGATAGCTTTCACTTGGCACGATGATGACAGATTAAGAATGTCGTAAAACAATTAGCTTATACTTTCGACAAATTGTGGAAATGCAATTTTATATAACTTCTGCCGATAAAAATATATTGCAGAGTAATATTGAAGATGGGATGACTGACACATATATAATTTCCAAGCGCCATTCGATAAATGTAAAGAGACAAGATGAAGAAAAACTATCAATTTATAAGCAAAAACTTCCCATCGACATATAAATCCTCATTTAATTCTAAAAAAAGAAAAAGAATATTTATATTATAGGTAGCTAGGGAAATCCTAAATATATATAACCGATAAATTGTCAACTTAAATATATCTTTCACAGTTTCCTATGTGATTACTAAGTACAAGAAAGATTTAATTGAAATAGTAGTCAACAACAAAGTAAAAACGAACAATAAAAAAACAGATTGTAGCAGACATTGATCTAATGTTAAAGTTACATAAATAACCCCTATACGGTATGTGTTATCTAAATGATCGGTTACATTACTGATCGATTGTATCCGAGTTAAACTTGCGATTGCAATTATTATCTGGACTTTGGTAATTGCCACATACCTAAGCAACATTGGCGTAACGTCGCGTGAAATCAAGAAAGATGCAGCCAACGAGGTAAGCAACAATCGATAAGGTACAACGCAGATACTATAAGAGGTATTGATCCAGCTGCATATTTCCAGATCACCGCAATTCTAGAACGACACAGACGTAGCTGGCTTGGACAAGAAAAATCCAGAAGTTTATACAATTACGCAACAATTCACCATATTGAGCTGCAACATGTGCACAATCACAAAACAGCCGTGTCGACGTTTGGCGCCGTCGTAATTGTCCAAATAGCTGGTCGCGCGCAGAAAGCATCGTAAAATAATATACATATTCCGAATACATTCGAAGAATTCTAAAATTCCAAACAAATTACTAATCAATCGATATTAAATAAAATGAAGAGTTTATGTATATTATATTTATAGTTTATATACAGACCGGCCGTTTCGAAACGATAAGATCATCAACGGTTCAGAAGATAATAAAGGCAATTAAAACCAGATTACGAACTATATTAACTGAATTTTTTAGCGATAATAATGATTCATATCTGATAATGATCAAGAAAACTGGTAAGCACGTCAATCTCGGCGTTAATGTTAAACAATCGTTCCTTAAAAGTATAAAAATTTCGAAACATTAATAGAAAATTTTCTGAAATGATAATGAATTTCTTAACGAGTTCAATGTTCTATATGTCCAATACATCTACTTCTCAGTGCATTAATCATAAGAAAATAGTTCAGCAGACGCGAGAACGCAGTATGACGAATGTAAAATGCATCCAACAATAACGTCATCGCGACAATGATTCCGGAACGGCGCGGAACTCGGAGTTCATTATAAAAGATGTATTTACGTCACACCCGATCTGTGACTCATTTCCTCTTTCCCAGTAATTGATTCACAGTTCCACCTACAATAATTGACATTCGAATTTTCTATTGCAGGCTCAAACAGATCGATGAATCGACAGGTGCACAATTTACAACGAAATTTAAAAAAGAAGAGAATATTTTTCCAACAAAATATTTTTCTTTTTATCAAGTTTTATATTTTATTTTCAGTGTATTAATGATATGAAATTCAATGAACTTTAACCTAAACGATCGTTATGTAAATGCTATAATAAATATAATGGTATGCAAATACCTTTTCTAGCCACTATTTATGTACAAGTTCCCGTGAACCTGTGGCTCCTAATATTTCCTATATTTAAAAATAGTTTTAATCTGTTTCGAAGTATCAGATATTGCGTGGTCTCTTATCGAAACAAATAATCACGATCACGTGACCAAACAGTCTACGTTCAGAGAATCTGATATAACTTTAATCACGCTATCGCTATCACATTGTATTTGACCTCACCATTTATCATCGGTTCAACGATTCCTAACTCAGTGCTCAATAATGCACGCCGTAAATTCAGACCGCACCGTACACGCGAATTGCTTCCTTAAGACTAGTTAAACTATCCTGATACTTGTTTACCAATGTCATACACACCTCTACAATTTAAACGATTAATAATTTTGCATATATATAGGCTATTGCGGCATACATAAAGTGGCTCACGAAAGTATTTAACTTACTGTAGAAAACTTTCATGTACATATTATGTGCATCGTATAAAACATTTTGAAACTTCATTAACACTATATATAATGAGACGCGACTGCCATGATCATATTAGTTAAATTTAAAACTAATCTGAAAATGTATATGAAAATTACAAAGTATTTACTGCATTTGCTAAATATATAATATACGGCATGAATAGCCACCTTAAACGTATAATAAGTGCTACAAATGACCTACCTAAATATCGAGGCTTATTAATATAATGGATAATTGATTGCATAAATACCTATCTCTGAGTATAAATACGATCTCTGAGAAATATTATATATACTCTATTTATTATTATATATCTTGTAACTTTCATGTACATTATCAAACTTATTTCAAACTCCGCCAATATTAACATGACAATTGTCACTATAATGTTAATAAAATTCGAAAATGTTTCATCTTACATACATAATATATTCATAAAATATGTCGTGAGTACTGTACTAACGACGGTCTCAACTTTTCATCAATTTCCCGCATATTATAGGTATGTATCGATTTCATTCTATAGACACGGTTTCAAGTATGAAGCATTGTCTCTGACAAATGCAAAAATCGTGTAGGGTGAGTCCTACTAATTGTTAGACGAACAAATAAATCAATGCCAATAATTCACAACCGAGCGAATCGTATCAACTAGTACAGCAAATTTACGATCGGTTATATACGTTTCTAAGTTATCTAAACAGTACTATAATTTTTTTTAAAAAGTAAACGATAGTTCTTTTCGGACAAACTCAACTTTGCTTCACCTTGACACTCTCTAAACTTCAAAACACGCAGAAACAAGTTATAGCGCAAAAGTCAACAAAAAGCGATATTTTCAATTTTTTTTCTGTATATGTAATAAAGATGTAATATTATAAACTTACATTTTGTGGTGATACAAAAATACGTCGTATTTCGATATGAATATTTTTTTCCAATTTGCATTACACAATTGAATTATATTAAATATATTTGTAATCGTTAATGACATTGTTTTGGCTTGAACTTCGATATGCCAACTAGAATATTTGTCACACCTTGCCAATAAGTTACACTAACGCATTGTGTCGCCTCTATCGATCATTCCTCATTTTTCAAACACACGTTTTCGTAACACATACAAATCTAACTACAAACAAAAAATAATTACTTTCTTACGTAAGTTGCCGATGAATAAACGATGCATTCAGGAAAGACTGTCGACGAATAGTCACTGATAATACGCATAAGTAACAAATGTTGTTGATAATACGTATCAAAATTTATTGGACGTACATATTGCAAATGCATCAGTATCGATGCGAGAAAAAAAAAAAAGAAGCGAAACGAAATCTGTCCAGCAGTAGTTCTATCTACTTACATGTCCAGCAAAATAACAGTTTGCACCGGTCTCATGTTCGTATGCTACGTAAATAATACTACTAACCGACAGAGCTTGATAATTAAGCAAGAAAAAAGAGGAAAGACGTAAACAGAGACCGAAATAGGCACAATATCCACAAGAGAGGGAAACACACTAGATACGTTATGGTACGTGATTATGGTAGACTAGCGACCGCATTATTAAATGTAATACTATAACATCCTTATGTGCAGCTCAATATGGGCACGATTAGTTTCCTTAATAAACCAAAATACTTAGGAATCGAACAAACTACTGTTTCGTATACGATCAGAAATTTCATTGACGCGTAAACATTGAGGGAGTGCCAGTAAATAGGTTGGCATTCGTCGAATGCATTAATCGTGAAATTGACGAAAAAAGAAAATATGTGTAGGAAAGGCAAAGATCGTGAAAATATATATATAATTACATTTACACCGTTTCAGGAAGATGAAAGAAGTAAATTTTGACACATGTTACTGACGATACTTTACGTACTTGATGTCTCGAAACTTTTCGACGAAACTTAATGGTAATCGTTCACGTAAATCCACACCATTAACAGAACTTGATTTGTCACTTGCACAAATAAGAACGAGATCACCTTAAGACTGTCATGATTTCCGTGACGAATGTCCAGCAACACAGCTTTAAGCGAAGGAGTCCGAATCGACTGTACCAAGGTCTCGTGAAAGGTGCGACACCAAAAACTACCCGAATCACGTAACTGCGACTACATTACTCGGCCAGGTTCGAAGGTCCCTGCACGATTCACGTTACCGACAGTACTTCAAATAACTTTATTTTCAAAGAAATATATAAACACGAACGTTCTGGCAAATCTACACTGTTTAAGCATACACATATCGTCAATAACAGGGACTGTAACTAAATTCATATCGAAGAATCAAGATTTAAACGTTGAATACTTCTCACGGTACAATTTTTGATTTACATTAATTAAGTGAGAGTCAGAATTGGCCGTACAAGGTTTCGTGAGAAGCACGGACGCCAAAAATACACTGCGAGAAGTAGCAACGTAGGTAAGCAACTGAGAGTCAAATGATTCGTACTGTTCTCTGGTCAAGCCGTTAGGTGCACGTGTACCCAGAGAAGCAAACACGCACGCGCGCATTCGAACATACACAGGTGGTTCAGAGGGATCTTGCCTTTACCTCGTCGCCCTTCGACAGAGGACCAAGACCGATCGATCACTTGCTTCGAAGTACGCACCACGCACGATACGCCAATTCTAACAAAAATTGTCGTTCTGCTTTTTTAACACATTTTGTTTTTAACACTTCACTTCCAGCTTTTCGTTGCACTTCCGAAAATTTTGTAAGAAACTATACAAACAAACTAGGAAGCGATTATTAACCTTGTTACCGGCTCCTCAGCTACCAAACTATTATATTGGGTATAGTTCTCATGGTATGTATGGTACAAGATCCTCTTAAACATGTAAAGCCGAATAATTATAATTCTTTGTCACTAAAACTATTGTAGAATTATATCTTTCGTAGAACTACTCCAACTACCAGTCGACTTACATGAAACACGGTAATTATGAACCGCGGTTAAGGCGATTTCCCGGAACATGGGAGACATGAAATGCTTGATGTTTCACCAGCAAAGACCACAGAGAAACTACTCGAAAGGTTCGAGTTTGACGTATCACAGGAAACGAGGACTTGGATGGTAGGAGAGTTAGATCGAGGCGGGTAAAGCCCTGCAGCGTGCATTAGGTTTTATGACTGCCAAGGTCAGCTGCTTTCCATAAGAATGGCGCCGTGAACATCTCAACAACTGCAGCTCAATTAGTAGAGGAACAAGCACCAGCTTAATCCAGATATGATTATCATTCTTCCATCAAAAGATTTTGCAAGATAAATATATATATTCATGTTTTGCGATTTTCCAATGTTTACGCAGCTCAACGTTCTTCTGGAAAGATGGAACATTATCTGACAATAATACAAAAATTGAATTAATATATTCTATTTAGAATCTAAATAGAAGAAAAATTACTTAAGAAATACCATAAGAAATACCACATTTGAACATATGAACTGAATTGTAGTGATAATGGAATTAACGTTTCCTCGCGTGCGCCCTATATATATGGAGCTCTCGAATTTGCTCTCAATATAGAAACTCTGTAAATTACAGTTTTATAAATCCAGTTATAAAGCAAATAAATTTCATGCTTCACTTCAATTAAAGTTCCTGAGTTAACCGTTACAACTCTAAATAACAAATTCCTAAACGTTTTTCATAATAGAAAATTTGTATGTATCAACTGTTACTTCTTGTGACAGAAGTAACAGCACATTACGATTGCTTGAAATTAATATTATGGCGGTTATCGACCAGTTTTCGAACGAAATATCTGTCTAGGGGAAAAACATAATCAAATCACGTGTTCGCCCACACGTGCTGCTACGTCTTACAATTAGTAATAATAGATACGCGTAAATTTGTTTCTTATCTTCATCAAAAACAGCGTATATAAGCCTGATTAGCTTTTTATACATTATTTTTATTACTGACATTATTTAATAACATCTAATAATTGTATATTGGAGCAGATGATAATGAATCCAATCGATAAGGTAGTAAGTTTGTTTATAAAAAATCATTATGCTTGAAGTGACAATATGATGATATATAAGAAAAATAGTTGGATTATGCGTGAGAATGACATAGCTATCTTTTAATGAGTTAATATAGATGAGTTAAATGCATTAAATTCTTCAATTCACTGAACGCTGATACTACAATAATGCATCCTATCCTATACAGTATACGTATACGTAATGGTTTCATACTTATTTCGACGAAAGCAACAAGAAAAGCATGCACGATACAATTCTGAATTTGTATGACTTGCATATTTATCGCTACAAACATGAACAAACATTATTATTAATATTTCGAAACATTAATAAACTTAAGCAACACTGTATCGATATTAATATGTCTGAAAAATATTACATTCCACACTGTTACAACTTTATATAACGACAATGCTATATTTACATGTAAAGTGAACAATTACTCTAACTACTTTGAAGTGTTGGAGAAGACATAAGTAGGATAGTACATACTGCGAACTCGAAACAAAATTGTGTCGTACGTTACAATATTAGAATAAAGATCATTAATTTTAATGCATTCATCATCGCGACACGATTGTTTACAATCTGGAAACGTATAAGTTCGAGACACACTCGTTTTATCTATTACGACAATACGTAAACGTTGAGAAAAACAGTATCGATATCTGTAGATCAAATATCTGCATACCTTGTTAAAGCACTGGGCAATTCAACCTTGACAGGCAATCTTAACTTGTGCATTTTATTTCTACGTATGCACACACTACTTTACGATTTCAGTTTTATCTTTTTTTCTTTCACTACGAGCAACATGCTACAGAAGCGTGCGATTTACGGCAAACGATTGTAAGAAAAAACATAACCAACAAACGTGGGTCTCGACTTTCCTCGGATTGGACAATGCGTTCACGCGTGAGTGCAACAGAAAGGCAAAAAAACACATGTATCAAATAACACGTAAACTAACCAACAATACTTGAAAGGGGAAGAATTCAAGTGAATAACTTTTACATGGACACTTGGATGGCTAACGACTCCTTTCTGGTTCACAATCTTTCAGGGATGGTTGAAGACTAGATCTACGACGCAAACTCATATCGCGATCACTTTATCATTTCAATTTAGATGACCGGCTGTATGATGTTCGTTCATTACACTCACTGCCCACACTCAACGTTTTTATGGGATCCACTGTGTACCATGCAGTTCCAGAAAATTGACACTTAAACAAAAAAAAAATTGAAGATGGCGTCAACCAAAGGGCTGTGAAAATGTAAAATGAGAAGAACTGGTCGAGAAAGCCAAAGCGTTCTGAATCATTGTTGCATTTTCCTTCTGGTACAAGCCATCACATTCTTTAAAGCGACACGCGCATAGCGGCGATTCCTGTAGTCGATTGGAGTTTACTACCAACAGTTGTTAATCGTTGACTTTATCGACTTGCGTTTTAGCGGTATATTCAAATGTATTTTGAAAATTTTCTTATTCGTGTATTCATTTTCTATGTCATCGCAAAATTAATTGTCAAATAATTGTTTTAAAGCTATAATATCTATATTTAAAAAACATAATAACAAATATTTTTGTATAAAAGTCTATAAAAATATAAAATAAATATGTATCTTAAATTTACGCTATTCGTATCGTTACGCTTACGTATCTTTTAATAAATGAACAAAAAATTGAATCTTTTTTTTAAAAGATATTAATTAGAAAATACTTACAATTAAATGATTTCCAATCTAATTTAACCTTACAATTATTATACTTAGAAATTAATGATAGTTGATATCCGTTTCTAACAAAATTAACGTTAATATTGCTATATAATAATTGATCGTACCTTTTGTCATTCATTGGACTTAACTTTAAATGTTTGAACACAAATCTCTTATCATGACGGATATAATATAACACAATACAATTATCTAACACGATAAGAAGACATTGATGTTTAAACATTATATAGTTAAATAAGCTTAACATTAGTGACAAGCACTAAAAGCATAAGCAGCTTGTTCGGAAATCCGCGTTCACTTACTTACCTAAGCAACGCTTTCCTCCAGCAGTAATCCGTTTCGATTACAAGCAGCTGCAATTTCATCATATACGTCGACGTTGCTCAAGACATATAATATCGTCGAACACGTCGATTGATGCTCGTTTTCGAACACCAAATTTAGAATATTTTTTCAACTTTCTGTTCACAAATTGTATGCGTATGTTTCTGTTCAGGGCGCGACTCGTGGACGACCTAATTCACGGCTTATCGATCAATCAAAAACAAAGTGCTCGTACACGCAGAGATAGACGAATAACTAACGGCAAAGGAAACACATCGCGGACCTCTGTAAATTCCTTTTCAGTCCCCGAATATCGTCGCACGCTGTTCCAAAATTTCGATCACGATATATACATATATATCGCGCACCAGGACATACCGCGACGGAGCTTTTCTTCGTCTTTTCTCTCTATATCTTCTTGTTAAATGTCCTTACGATCTCGTAGGCGTTTAACTTTCTTGAAGAAATACTCCGCGGATGGATACCACGGTCGCATTTCGTCTCGTTACAGTGAAACTTGAGTTGTGAACGAAAAGACAGTGGAGCTTTCGTCGAGTCTCCACTGGAAAGCCCATGAGCGGCGCCGCGCACCAGGTCATTTTGAAAAGCGCAAGCGCTCTTTCATAGATCGCGCTTTTCTTATAAGCGACTCGATGGACTGATGGCAACCACTGACGTCATTGCAAAAAGGAAATTCATTCAGGAATGTTCGACGCCTCTGCGTCTGTAAGGCCAAGGACCTTTCCTTAAAAACTAGTAGCCATCTATAATCAAGCCTCTTGAAAAATACTTTCATATAAGCTGTAGATCGTGATTTTATTCGCTATGATATTTTAGGACTATTTTAAATTATTTCATAATATTTAGTATATAATAGTACTTCATTAACTTGTTACGGATTAGAATCTTTCTTAGCCAGTTGTTGAGAGAGGCATATATTTAAGAAATTTTGAACATCTCTCTTTTCTATTGAGTGTAAGTAAGATATGGATATGCCCATACCCAAACACATTTGTTGTATATTGTAATACTACATCTGTAAGGCCGACTGCACGAAGTTAGTTCCAAGAACTACTAAGGTTTAGGGATAGTAGTGGTTTGTTAAGGAAGTACAATTGCGTCCTTATTAAAGTGGCACTACTGTAAATACAAATTCCTTTTTTAGATTTATTTTACGTGAATTGTACTTATTACAGTTATATATTTGCCCTAACCTTAATATTGATGGAATATGTGAATGTTATGAAATAAAATAAATTTCTTTTATGACAATTATGAAAATTAAATTAATGTTTATAAAAAGGTTATGATATTCTTTTAATATTATCTTAGTTGTAAGATTGTACATAGTGCCTGTTGACATAGTAAAATTATAATTGTGTATTTATAAATATGTCTTCGTGAATTATTGAATATATCTTTGAATTAAAGATAAATTTGAGTTGTTCATTGCCTTAAATATATATATAATAATTTAACTATATTACTATATTTGATATATCAATGCATGAGTAGATATTCAGAAATATTATCTCTGATTTAGAAATTCGTAATTATAGGATAAATATAAAACCGATTTATGATTGGTTAAAGAAACAAACAACGTACCAAACGGAGTTTGGGTTTAGAAAGAAGAACCAATCAAACAACGTGTTTTATATGATCGTGTTGTCCGTGAATGTCTACCTTATTTTAACTTTCTGCCTCTAACCTGAGGGACTGCAAGTAAACAATAATCAACAAAGCAGTATTGTAAAAAATCTATATATTAATTGTCCTTGTCAGTCTAAATATATAGTTAAATTCACAATGGTATATTTTTGTCAATATTCAATTATTTTTTATAGTGTTTCTATGATTTATCTCAAAGTAAGATAACCTCAAATATAATCGAGATTTTCTTCTTAGGATGTGTTTCTAATGATCCGACGAAAAAATATGACCATATTTACCGATGCCAAGGATAATACCACAGTTCTTGAACTTAAAAAAATTATAGAAGGTGAGGAATTCATAATTTACATATATTTAACTTCAGACAATCACATAATGACATTTCACAAGAGAAGGTTTAGTTACTCTTCTTTCTTCCGTTTATCTAAATTTTTATGAAATATATGAACACCTGTCGATTTTGAATTAAAATAATTTAGGATCAAATAAAACTGCCTCATAGGTATATTGAAAATACCACCTGTGAATCAACAGCTGTTCAATAAGGACAATGTTCCAATGTCAGATAGTAAATTTTTATCTGATTATGGACTAACATCAGCAACTGCAAAACCACAATGTCCTGCATTAGTAGGATTAGCTGTGCGTCAAGAAAATGGTCAATTTGAAGCATTAGAGATGACACCATTTTCATTACCACCTGATTTACCAGATGTTATGAAATCTCAAGAAGCCAATGGACAAGAACAGTCACCTTGAAACATTGTGAAACAATTGATGATAAAGTGTTGAATTCAATACAATTTTATAATTGTCAAATATTTCCAAAAAGGCTAACAGCTTAAGCGAACATGATGTGAATATTAGGTACATACAACTTTATACAAATATTAAAAGTGTCCTGAGGCTTTTTAACTTTATTAAGTGAGATTACTATTAATTTTTGAGACTATTGTTAACTTTTTCGTTTTTGTTGTTTTCTTGTGAGCGATAATCAAGTGTCTTATACTTGATCATTTGACTGAAAAAGATAATAAAAAGTAAAATTTATAATCCAGTACTCCATTCAAGTTTATTACAATCTTTTATAGGTACGAAAATATTTCAACACTTTGTTATTATTGCCAAGATAGACCAAATACCTCAGTCACATGTAATTTATGATTGTAGATTGTATTTTATCTTACAGTGTTTTAGAATATTTCCAGTCAAATCCACTCTTATTTGAATACATATTCTAGCTTATAAACTTCCATGAATTTTTTTATTAAGCTTGAAATACAGATGCCTCAAATTTTGTAAAATATATATAGCAATATTACTTATTACTTAAAGCGCAAAATTAAAAGATATTGATTGTAAAAACTTTGAAGATTAGGTTTGACAGTTACAGAATAGAAATTTGAAAATGTGATAAATTATAAATAGTGTACGTAATTTTAATGAATTGATTACATTTGATACATTACATCAAGTAAATAATCATTTTGGTATAAAATACAATACTTCTATCAATTATATTTTACTATACCATGATACCTTTTTAACTTTACTTACATATATTCGTTAATTTATTTATTTGAAGAATTGCATGTATATTTATTATATAGAATTATAAACTTAAAAAATTATATGCAGTTTATATGTAATGTATGAATACATTTAATGTATTCATAATATGAATGTTATATTAACACATTTAACATATAAAATGCTCTTAAATATATTGGGGTATCATTATTCAAAAATTACAATTTAATGCATTAAGTAGGTCTAAATTGCTTAAACTAAACTAACAATATTTTAAAAAAATTAAGATGTCACTATAGTGCAATAAGTTAATTTAATTACTGTTTTGTATACATTCAAGCAGGATGTTATTAAACAATGTTTAATACTGTAGGCAGTTTTAAGAGAATTTGAATAACAAGATGTTAACATTTATAAATATACCCTACTACAATGGTCGCCCATATAAATCTACATATCTTGGAATTAAAAATAATAAGTAATCAAGCATATAAACCAAGGCAGTTGATATCTACTTAAACATTTAACTTGCTATACATAAAACATATACATAACGTAACATAAACATGGAATCATAAAGTTTGTATGAAAGTATGCATGAATAGTTAAGCCAAGCAATTAACACATTCTACTTTAATAAACTGAATAAGGCACTATTTAATACATTTTTAATACACATATAATTTAAGTTTCCAAATACTGAACGTTTAAAATTTGTAGTGCCTTTTATAAAACAATTAAACAATTTTTAACCATATAGGGATTAATGTAAAACGATAAACAACTATGTATTACTTCATAAAATCATCTTGATTTGTTATGTTTTTGCTCTCTTATTTCAATTGTCATATACAAGTTTAAATATAAAATGTTAACAAATCTCATCTCTAGTGCATAAAATGTACAATGTACAATGTTTACTTATAATTAATTTGAATAAATTTACTAATATCGCTCAATGGTACTTATACTTTAGAATAGACTTTCATTATTGTATAAACTATACTCTTTTTTTTTTATATATATATATATATTCACGTAATGTAGAATATGTAAACATTACTAATTATTTTTGTTTTTATTTAAGAACATTTCCATAATAAATTCTTTATAATATTCTTTTTTACTTGGTATATAATGACCACCTTCATGTGTTATATTTGTCTTATTTATAAACATTTCACTAACCTCCTCTGCCATTTCTATAAAAAAAGAGGATATGAAACAGTTGTTAATTTTATTAATCTACTAAAAAATATCTTTTACCTGTTGGTATAACTTGATCAGTCTTCCCATAAATATGTAAAGAAGGTATGCTTATTTTTCCATCATAATATATTCCATGAGGTATACATAATGATTTGAATCCAGATATAATAATTGCAAACTCAAACTTTATCTGCAACACTACAAAATAATTAATAATATTTAATTTATATCCCATTGAATTAATTATATTTAATTTAATCCCATTTTATAATTACTATATTTGTTTAAGTGTATATTTAGACTTACAATTCTTTTGTTGCATAAAACAAAGTAGAGTAGCAAATGCTGCACCTTGTGAAAAGCCTAAAATGCCATCAAAAGGGCCAAATTTTTTAAATGCCTCTTCTATTACAACTATACTTTCTTCAAAACCTACAGCTAAATTGCTTGGAACAACTGCTTTAAATATGTGATCTTTCGTATTGAACCACCATCCATATGCTATAATATTGAAAATATTTATTTTCTAATTATAAATACATTAGTTATAAACACATCACTTTCAATATTTAATTTAATTCGTAAAATTCATAAAAAACAATACCATCTTCTTCTGTATCGATATTAAAGTTACTTCTCATTGGAACTTTATGTGGGGCTCTTAAAAATGTAAAATCAACCTCTTTTTTAAATCCTTTTCTTAAAGAGCCCAATTTTGTTTTAAAAATAACATCTGATTGAGCATATCCATGAATTGCAAGTATCTAAAATATATATAAATACATATATATAGATATATTATAAAGAATATTTTTATCTATATACATACATATATACATACTAATATTAATGATATTAATTTCTTACTCGCAACTTAGTTGTTGAATTATCCATAATGACATTAATAAATCATTTAATTAATATCAAATATGGGATATATATTTAATTATATATAGTTTTTATATATTTCTTATTAAGTTAAAAAGGTTATAAAACACGACTTTTTAAATGTTAATCGAAATGGTTAGAAACAATTTTATTTCATTCATAATAAAATAATTACAAATTAAAATGCTTTCCAAATAAATTTATTTGGTTGACTATAAGTGACTATTGACTCTGGAAAATTATAGAAAAGAATATAATATATAACGAAGTTAGACAACATTCAAACGTTTAAAAACTAGATTAAGTTCAATTTGAACTATACAATCTAGTTAACTGATCAGTTACTGGCTTACTGACTGGTTCTGGTTTACTGACCACTAGCGGTTCAACAGCAAACGCACGTCCGACCGGCTGCTCAGGCGCAGATTCTCCCTGGCGCCGGCTCTGTTTCGGTTTAGACTGTCGGGCGGGAGTATCTGTGCTTTTCGTATGCTCAGATAAAATTGGCCGCTTTTTGTTACTATAGGATAATTAAATTGAATAAAATCTTTTGTTTTCATAATATTAATACTAAATTATATTTATTTTATCTATTACAACGGTTTTTAGTTCAAATGTGAAATAGTTTAATATTTTTTTAAAGTATGATATCGTTCGAAACAGTCGCCTTTATGCAGTGGAACATTGCAAAATTTACAAACAAAACATGTTCTGCTTCTTTTTTTTTGAACTGCACAAACTCTGCATTGTCTTTGGGGTTTTAGACTTCGACCGCTTGTTACTATATTTATAAGTTTATGTTTTCCATAATTCGATAGTCTTCCGGGATGATCTAATCTGGGTGCTCTCCTTGTGGGTTCGGAATTAGGTAGATTGTCATCTTGCTCCGTATAATTAGTTTCACCATCTTCTATCCATGAAACTGCGACTTTGTGCAAGAAATTCTTGTACGTAATATTTTTTCCGTTTAGGATTGTGTATACTCTAAATGAATTAAAAAGTGCACAGTTGATAAAAAACATTACAACCCGTTTAGTCCATTTTTTTGTTTTTCTAAAAATGGAATAATATGCTAGATATTGGTCCGCGCGATCTACGCCCTTCATATATTTATTATAATCTATGATTGAATTAGGCTTTTGTATTGGGACGTCTGATCTTTTACTTTTGCTTCTGGATTCCGTTAATTGTGCAGAATGTATAGTTGAGATCATATTGACATTTCTTCTGCCATTATTCCATACTTCTAACAAAATTTGATGATTCCTACGAAATTCGTACTGACCTCTTGAAAGTTGTATTGTTTTCAGTGATCGAGGAAGACCTCTATTTTTTCGAATGGTTCCGCACACTCGCACTTTATTTTTCAAGAGAATTCTAGCCATTTTTACACTGTTATAGTAGTTATCTTGATAAATCTGGTGCCACATGTTCTTATACGGTTCAATAACCGCAGTGTCTTCTAATTTTTTGCCATCAGCAGCATACACATCAAAGTTACATACGTATCCTGTGACAGCTTCAGACAGTACTCTCACAAGTATTCCGTATTTTGTAATTTTTGCGGGATTATACGTTTTAATGGATAGCCTACCTCTCCACGGAATTATAGACTCATCCAAAGATAATTGTTGACAGGGTTTATATACATCGTTAAATTTTCGCCTAAAATAATCAATAACAGGCTGGATTTTAGCAAGCCTATGTGAATCGTGAGGAATGTTGTCATTGTTGCAAAAATGCCAGCTCTGCATTATTTGCACAAATCTGTTCCTGCTCATTACTTGTGAGAAAAATGGAGTTTCTATACTTGGATCAGTGGACCAATAGTCGTAAAGAACGTCCTTTTTTATTTGTCCCATTAGAACTATTAGCCCTAAAAACTTCTTCATTTCCGGTACCGTTATATCTGTCCATTTTTTCGCTTTTGATGGAATTTTATATTTTTCCATAACCTGATAATGATATCTGTTGGATTCCCTCACCAAGTGCTCGAAAAAGTCATTTCCAAAAAATAAATTGACATTGTCCGTCACACTTTCTGGGGAACTTGGCATAATTTTTAGGCCGGGGCTACCTTCGAAAGGTTCCAAAATTATTGCTTCGTCGTTCGTTGACCATATATCATCGTTATTTTCAACGTTATTTGCATTGTCTTCAACGTTATTTATCTCATCATCTTCTGAATCACTATATCTTGGTGGCAATACAGAACCTCGCTTCCGAATAATTGTATCACTGCCATCACTTTCGTCACCACTATTACTTCTTGAATAACTGTCAGGACAATCTGACAGATCATCTAAATAAAACTCTCCAATACCATTCTTTTCGTTCATCGCGAACGGTAAGTTTTTCGAATTGGTATAAAACTGTGGGAGCTTACACAGCAACGCAACTGACGCAACTGAGCAAGGTACCTTAGTACTAAATAACAAATTACTGCTCATATAATGAGAAAGATTGTTTATCGCCATGGCAACCGATTAACTATAGGTAGGCTATAGGTTGGTAAGCGTCGACGACAAAAAGCCGATTAATAGGTTATCGGTCGGTAAGCGTCGGCGGCAAAAACCCGATTAATCGGCTATCGGTCGGTAAAATGTTAAAAAATAAGAATATATAAGAAAATAATATCAATTTTATCAAAAATGTAATTTATGAACATTTAATTAATTTATGAAATTGTTTCAAATTTTATGTTAAGATTGCCTTAAACTAAATTAAAACACGGAGTAAATTAAAAATGATTTATTGATATTAAAGAAATCATAAATAAAACATGAGAAGTCATAAAGGTGCCATATTTCTTTTAAATATGAATTTTAATAATAAACTTTTTAAATAGTCTTTTACTGAAAATAAAATGGATATTAAGTATTCATTTTCTTTAAAAATGATCCCATTCATGTCAAAGAAACAATATTCTCTTATATCATTAAATAAAAGTATTATCTTTAAAAATAAGATAGGTACATAATTTACAATGATGTCCTTAATGAATTATTTAGATATGAATGTTTAAAGATCACTAAGATCTACAGCTTCAACTTGTGCACTAATATTTTCGTCATTTTGGCTATCTTCTTCAGTTTCTTCTTCAGTTGCTCTAGGAAAATCCAGCTTTGCCCATGACCCAAGTTCTGCTTTCTTTAATTTAATCTCTACTTTAGTAGGAAGCATATTGACACTGCTTTGTGTAATATCAACAATCTATAAGAATGAAATTTTACAGAAGTTAATATTTCGGAATTGTTTCAAAATATTATGTAAAGATTTTAAATACATACTCCTCTTAATTCTAAATCAAGATTATATCTAGAGTTTTCTTCTATGAAGAACAAATCTACAGTTAATCGTATAGGATTCAATTTAATAGATGATTGATCTGGTTGATATTTCTTAGCATAAACTGAAATTACAACAAATGTGCCTGTTTGATGCCAATCCATTCTGCATTTAGCCTTCTTACCAGTATTCTGAAAAATAATAAATTATTTTTTACATAGCAAAGTTATCACAATATTTAGATATAGTACTAAAATCTATACCATTGAAAGACATAAATAAAATATTTTCAAAATAAGAAGAAACATACTTTAGAAATCCATGTGTGCTTTCCTTGTGCACACCCTGGTTGTTCTAAAAATGTAGAGAAGTCTGTGGTTTTCTTTTGACAACAAGACCAATATTTCATTCCTTCGTGGAAGATAGGAACACCAGGATGATGATTACATACTTCATCATCAGAGGCAGGGCCATTGTATGTAGCCTTACATGAATTATTCTTGCAACTTTGTCCAATTTGAACTTTACTTTCACATATGTTTTGTGATATATTAGAAGTTAATCCTTTAATTTGTTCTAATAAAGCAGGTGACACATCTGGCATTAAATTGACTTGTGGGGTTTCAAAAGGAGGCCTTTCTAAAGCAGATCCATTGCTAAGAGGTTGAGCAATTACTTCAATTATTTCATTCCATTTTGATTTATCAACAACAGGCTTTTCTGGCTCTGCTGGTTTAATATTTGAATGATATGATTTCACACATCCCTTGATATTTAAAAATTCCGTAAAGTCTGTACATTTCTTATTACAACAAGACCAACCTTTATAGGCATCATGAAATACTGGATACCCAGAGTGGTAAATACAATCTCCTGAAAAGATGACAATAACAATAGTTGTAAAGCATTTTGCATGATAATATTTCTAACCTAACTATCAATAAGGAAAACAATTAACCTCTGAAACTATATTATATTTCCAAATTTTCTAATGTAGCTTAATATACCTTTAGTATAACATACCTTCCTTATTATCGTTCGGATCAAATTTTTTGCCACAGCCACGATTATAACAAGGCAATAAATTTTCTTCCTGCGACATTTTTAACTTTATCTTATTTTAACTTAGTTACACACGTTGTATAGGATCACAAATACGAGTACGTCAAGCGTATAAGTTACACCGAGTACACCGAGTAACTAGTACACACTGTAAACCTTTCTGTTTTTACAATTTCGAAAAACTTCTAGCATGTTCTAGAGA
Source organism: Bombus huntii (assembly GCF_024542735.1). Classification (NCBI taxonomy): domain Eukaryota; kingdom Metazoa; phylum Arthropoda; class Insecta; order Hymenoptera; family Apidae; genus Bombus; species Bombus huntii. The sequence goes on along the minus strand of NC_066244.1, from coordinate 13,147,574 downwards.
ATCTCAACTTGTTTTTAAATAAACCATTTGTAGAAAAAATTAGAATCAATTGCAATCACACTATACAATACACATATTGCCATGAAAAATATAATAATAAGACAGATGGACTAACATTTATAACAATTATTATGCAGCTTTAGCAAATTAAAGAACAATTTTTGTCAAAAGATTACTTACATTGTTCAATATAAACCTCAATTTGTAGACAGTATTTCATTAATAAAAAATGTAATAAACATTCGAAATGTAATAAAATTGATTAATTAAATTTAAACATTGATTTTATTATCTTCTTCATGTGCATTGTATTACAGTCATTATTTGTTTTTGTCAAATATGAAAGACATAATAAATTGACATTCAGCTTACTTACACTACTTTATTGACAAATTCTCTTCATATAAAAAAGTGATATCTTTCTTATATTTGAAACTTTACATAGTTACAATTGATCACCACTGAGTGAATACATTTCGAAATCAAGCAACAATTCTATGTATTCTATATTTTAAGAAAAACTGTTTGGAGTGTGTATCGAGATTTGAGAACGTAACATAAATAATGCGACCAATGCAATCTAATGTATAACGATAAAAAAATGCCTTTACTATGAATCATAATCTTTAAAGTATTATTTTAAGTGACTATTATAATAAATAAAATTCAATAATATGTGACATTTTTAACAAATATGGAACTTCAAAATATATTTCTAATATATTACGTTTTATTTACTGTACAAAACACATGTAAGTTTTTTTATCATATATCAAAAATTATATATTTAATTTTATAATACATTAAATTATTATGTATCTTATTTCCAACTTATACAATTTAATATAATATCCAAATAGTAAAATACGCTTTTTTAGATGGTCTTCATAGAAATTTAAAGTATTATGAAACTCTTCATATATCCCAATTGCAACATAATATTGTAAAACGGGGTATTCAGCACAGTTACCATCCTTATAATAAAATAAACGAATTAGAGTTTTACTCCCATGGACGATACTTTCGATTAATTTTAACACCAAGAAGAGAAGTTATCCATTCCAAATTTAAAGCATATGAAGTAAATGGTAATGGAGAAGAGAAGACTATACATTTAGGTAAAATAGTATCAATATTTATAAATATATTTTTTAAGTTTCTAGAATAAGTTTCATAAATGATTAATAACTTATTTTATTTAAGATCATGAAAGCTTTTATCATGGACGAGTATTTGGTGAAATTGACTCTCATGCACAAATGCATATTGACAATGGTGTTCTTACAGGCAGCATTACAATTTCCGATGAAACATTTCACATTGAGGCATGTAGATTAACTACATGTAGATTAACATGTAGATTAACTTAAAGAATTAATCTTTAAGTGGTATATTTCAACATAGCTAATAGAATTTAAATTACAATTTATTTTTGTTATCTATTATAGCCATCTTGGAGACATCTTCCTCATTTAGGGAATGAAACAATGATTATTTATAAATCATCAGATGTTAAATTAAGTTGGGAACATTTTGAACATGGAGAAGGGCATACACATGGTGCTCCCAAAACTTGTGGATACGTAAAAGAGGAATTAGGTCAATTTACTGTCTTAAATGAGAATTATATTAGAGAGTATTATATATTTATATAAAATTTATATTGTAGACATTTCGGTAAATAATGAGGAAGAGAAAGGGGTAGAAGAAAAGTCTGATTCTAAATCACATGAACATTCCAGGGCAAAGAGACAGACAGAAACTTATGAATATACTCCAACAAAAACAAGATGTCCATTACTATTAGTTGCTGACTATCGTTTTTACCAAGAAATGGGTGCTAGCAGTACAAAAACTACAATTAATTATCTAGTAAATAGTTGCATTACTTAATACAAATATCAAATAATTTGTTTTAGATAATAATTTGTTTTTATATATGTTTTTAGATAAGTTTAATTGATAGAGTACATAAAATTTATAATGATACTTTATGGCAAGAAAGACAAGAACAAGATGGATTTAAAGGAATGGGCTTTGTCATTAAAAAGATTGTAGTTCATAGTGAACCAACTCGTGTAAGAGGTGGTGAGACACATTATAATATGGTTAGAGAAAAATGGGATGTTCGCACATTGCTTGAGGTAAAGCAATTCTTTATTTAAAATGTCATAATTTTAATTAATAATTGATTGGCTTATATAAATTGTACCTAGGTTTTTAGTCGAGAATATAGTCACAAAGATTTTTGTTTAGCTCATTTATTTACTGATCTTAAATTCGAAGGTGGTATATTAGGATTGGCATATGTTGGGTCACCTCGTAGAAACTCAGTAGGTGGAATTTGTACACCAGGTATATTAATGAATATTTTTTATCTATTTATAGACAAATCAATATAAACTTTAATGTTTCATTTTAAATGTTCCAGAATATTTCAAAAATGGTTACACATTATATCTCAATTCAGGTTTAAGTTCTAGTAGGAATCACTATGGACAAAGAGTTATCACAAGAGAAGCAGACTTAGTTACTGCACATGAATTTGGTCACAATTGGGGCTCTGAACATGATCCAGATATAACAGTAACTTTTTTAACTTATTTGTGATTTATCGAACAGTTTTAAAATAATTAGTCTAACAGAAATAGATTAATTCTCATACATTAAACAAATGATATTTTTAAATAGGAATGCAGTCCAAGTGCTAGTCAAGGAGGTTCATACTTAATGTATACGTATAGTGTTAGTGGATATGATGTGAATAACAAGGTACATCTAATTAATATAAAACCAGAATAATATGATGCTAAAAAAATATTTATCATTAATTATTTACGGGTTAGCGTTTTTCACCATGTAGTTTAAGATCTATTAGAAAAGTATTACAAGCAAAGTCAGGTCGCTGCTTTTCCGAGCCAGAAGAATCATTCTGTGGTAATTTACGGGTTGAAGGAGATGAAGAATGTGATGCAGGATTGCTTGGTACAGAAGATAATGATGCTTGTTGTGATAAAAATTGTAAACTTCGTAGAAGTCAAGGAGCAGTTTGTAGGTAATTATCCATTGTTATACAAATTTCTCTCTAATCTATTTTTTGTAGATTAAATATCTTTTCTAAATATTTAATATTATATATCTTTCCAGTGATAAAAATTCACCTTGTTGTCAAAGCTGTGCATTCATGCCATTAGGTGTAAAATGTCGCGATGCACAATATGCTACATGCGAGCAAGAATCACGCTGTACAGGAGCATCTAGTGAATGTCCTAGATCTCCACCAATGAAGGATGGTACAGGTTGCCTTGAAAGAGGTCAATGCAGACTTGGAAAATGTGTACCATATTGTGAGACACAGGGTTTGCAGAGTTGCATGTGTGATACAAGTATGGTTTTTATATACTGCTACAAATAATAATCAAAGATATTATATCTCTATATCACATATTTATTTGTAGTTGGAGATGCATGTAAAAGATGCTGTCGAATGAGTTTAAATGAAACATGTTTCCCCATAGATCCACAAGATATTTTACCTGATGGAACACCATGTATTCAAGGCTTCTGTAATAAGGTATGATTGAAAAAATTTTAGTAATTTAAAAGGATCTTACTACACTTTGTACACGTAATTATAGAACCTATAAAATATTTCTAGGGTATTTGTGAAAAAACAATTCAAGATGTAGTAGAGCGATTTTGGGATATTATTGAGGACATAAACATTAACAAAGTTATGCGATTTTTAAAAGACAATATAGTAGGTGCTGTTATAATTATTACTGCCATTGTGTGGATTCCCACTAGCTGCGTTATTAGTTACATCGACCACAGACGAATTAAAGAAAGTGAAAAAAAGTGGCGTTGGAAGCACACAGATGAACTTATTCACCCAGATGAGCAAAGACAAATTATCCGTATTGGTGGACAACGGCAGAAGATACCCCAAGTTACGCAACAATCGTAAATGTCTTAGCTACGATTATTTCACCACGAACGTGAAAGTGTCGTGGTTTATAAAATTCTAGTCATAAATATCTTCAATTTTTATATTACAGATGGTTTTCATTCATTATGTAAATAAAGAATGTTTTTAACGTAAATGATATCAAAAATAAATTTAATAATATTAATAATTAAGCGAAAATTTTATCTACTTAACAGTAATATATGTATACTTATATAATTTTTTATTTATATATGTATATGTAAAATTTCCATTAGATTTTATTTATATATTGTAAAAGATACCAAAATAAATACCAAAATTTTTAACCAAATTGAATTTCGGAAACATAAAAGAGTATAATTTTTATTCGGATTGTCAATTTGAATGTCATGTTCATCTTTTCAAAAGCACGTGCTACAAATCGTAGCGCTAACCTCTAAAATTTTGTTACGTGTAATTTTGGTAACGTATTTCCTCTGATACATGATACCCTGAACCTCATAATTGCATCAACGTACCAGCCGGTACCAAATAATTTGTGAAGTAGTGTTCAAATTTTCAGAAAAATGATAGAAAAACTTCCGGAGACGATTAATTTTCCAAAAGAAGAGGAGATCATTTTAGAATTGTGGAAAAAGTGTGATACTTTTCAAAACTCTTTGAGGTTGTCGAAAGGAAGACCAAAATATTCGTTTTACGATGGTCCACCGTTTGCCACGGGATTACCTCATTATGGGCACATACTTGCAGGAACAATAAAAGATATTGTGACAAGGTATGCTTATCAATCTGGTTATCACGTGGAAAGAAGATTTGGCTGGGATACTCATGGTTTACCTGTCGAATTTGAAATAGATAAAACATTAAATATAAAAGGTCCTGATGATGTTGCTAAAATGGGTATAGCGAACTATAATAAAGAATGTCGAAGCATTGTAATGAAATATGCAACAGAATGGGAAACGATTGTAGGTAGAATTGGCAGATGGATAGATTTCAAAAATGATTATAAAACATTATATCCTTGGTATATGGAATCCATTTGGTGGATTTTTAAAGAATTATACAATAAAGATCTTGTATACCAAGGTGTTAAAGTAATGCCTTTTTCTACGGGTTGTAACACTCCTTTATCTAATTTTGAGTCAGGGCAGAATTATAAAGATGTTGTTGATCCTTCTATAGTTGTATCATTTGCTATAGTAGATGAACCAGGTGTTTCTCTCCTTGCCTGGACTACTACTCCTTGGACTCTACCCAGCAACCTAGCACTTTGCTGTAATCCTACTTTTGAATATGTAGAAGTTAAAGATCATTCATCTGGTAATGTTTATATTATATTAGAGTCAAGTTTAGAACTTGTTTATAAATCTAAAGATTCTTATACTATACAAGGTAAAAGGAAAGGATGTGATTTGAAAGGAAAGGTATATAATCCTCCTTTCCCATATTTTCAAAATCTAAGAGAGAAAGGTGCTTTTGTAGTATTAAATGATACATATGTCACAGCAGAGACTGGAACAGGTATTGTTCATCAAGCACCCTATTTTGGAGAAGATGATTATCGGTGTTGTTTGGAAGCTGGTGTCATAACAAAAGATCAGGAAATCGTATGCCCAATTGATAGTTGTGGATGTTTTGTAGAACCAGTACATGATTTTGTTGGAAAATATGTAAAAGATGCTGACAAGGATATCATTAAATATCTCCAGATAAATAAAAAATTAATTCATAGTAGTACTACTAAACACAGTTATCCATATTGCTGGAGATCTGATACACCACTAATATATAAAGCTGTACCCTCGTGGTTTATCAGGGTAGAAGCCATAAAAGATAGACTTATTACAGCAAATAGTAATACTTATTGGGTGCCAGATTATGTCAAAGATAAACGATTTGGTAATTGGTTAAGAGATGCTCGTGATTGGGCTATTAGTAGAAACCGATATTGGGGTAACCCAATTCCTTTATGGATTTCAGAAGATGGGCAAGAAATTGTATGTGTAGGAAGTATAGCAGAATTGGAGGAATTGACTAATACAAAAGTAACAGATATTCATAGAGAAAGTATAGATCATTTAACTATACCATCAAACCGACCAGGATGTCCACCTTTACGACGAGTACCTGAAGTATTTGACTGTTGGTTTGAATCTGGATCAATGCCATATGCACAAATGCATTATCCTTTTGAAAATCGGAAAGAATTTGAAGAGAATTTTCCAGCTGATTTTATTGGAGAAGGTATTGATCAAACTCGTGGATGGTTTTATACTTTATTAGTTATATCAACAGCTCTTTTTGGGAAAGCTCCATTTAAAAATTTAGTAGCAAATGGTTTGATACTTGCATCTGATGGACAAAAGATGTCTAAACGTAAAAAAAATTATCCAGATCCCGTGGGAATTGTTAATAAGTATGGAGGAGATGCTCTTCGTTTATACTTAATTAATTCTCCTGTTGTAAGAGCAGAAAATTTGCGTTTCAAGGAAGAAGGAGTTAGGGATATTATAAAAGATGTGTTCTTGCCTTGGTACAATGCATTTAGATTCTTAATGCAAAATATTGAAAGATTTGAAAGAGAAGAAAAAATTAATTTTATATATGATGAATCTAAAAAAATATGTTCGAATAATATAATGGATAGATGGATTTTATCTTTTACACAGACATTATTACAATTTTTTAAACAAGAAATGCATGCTTATAAGTTATATACTGTAGTACCTCACTTGATAAAATATATAGATAATCTTACCAACTGGTATGTAAGAATGAATAGGAAACGTATAAAGGGAGATGGTGGTTCAGCTGATTGCCAACAAGCTTTGACAACTTTGTTTTCTGTTCTTTATATAATGGTTCGCGTAAATGCACCATTTACACCATTTTTAACAGAATTCATGTTCCAACGATTAGTTAAATTACTTTCAGTATCTAAAACTAACATGGATAGTGTTCATTATCAAATGATACCAGAATCTAATTTACAATTAATAGATGAAAAGATTGAAAAGGCTATATCTTATATGCAAACTATAATTGAACTAGGACGTGTTATCAGGGATAGGAAAACAATTCCTGTTAAATATCCATTACCAGGAATTGTAGTAATTCATCAAGATGCTGAAGTATTAAAAGAAATAGAATCTCTGAAATCATATATTCTAGAAGAACTTAATGTAAAAGAATTAACTGTTACTACAGATAAGGAGAAGTATGGTGTTAAATTGAGAGCAGAACCAGATCATAAAATACTTGGAGCCCGCCTTAAAGGAGAATTTAAATCTGTTACTCAAGCTATTAAAGAGCTTTCTGATGAAGAATTACAAATGTTTGTTGCGAAGAAAGAAATTACTGTCCAAGGTCATAAATTGGAAGAACAAGATTTACGACTGATGTTTAGTTTCACGGGACCAGCAGCTGAACAATTGTGTAAACAATATGAGGCTCATAGCGAAGGAAATATTTTAATATTGCTAGATGTTACTCCTGATGAAAGCATGCACAATGAAGGAGTGGCAAGAGAAGTAATCAATAGGATTCAAAAACTGAGAAAGAAAGCTCAATTAGTTCCATCAGATGAAGCCATTGCATATTATGAAATACAAGATCAAGATAGTAATTTGGCAAAAGTAATTATCACTCACAAAGATTTTATCGAAAATGCAACTAAAACTCCACAAGAGAATATATCAAAAATGTCAAATGATGCGAATGTAATTATAGAAGAAATGCAAAAGATTAAAGGCATTGACATGAAACTTGTCTTAGTAAAAACTAAAATAGACGAAATTGAAAACAACAAAATAAATGTGGAACCTTTTTTAAAATATGTAAACATTGAACTTATAGGTATAAAGCCAAGATTTGGAGCAACTAGCTGTGTAGGAACTGTATTGTTAGAAACTTCTAATTCATTAGTTCCTATTTCTTACAAACAATTAAAACACGAAATTGAGTTAATATTCGGTATTTATGATTGCGCTTATAATTTACACGTCGACAATAAACCAGTATCAGAGGAAACAAATATTTTATCATTACATAAACAAATAATAAAAGTAATGAAAATAGGTTTTACTGAAACTAAAACATCTACAGTATTAAAACAACCAGTTTGTAATTTTATTAATATCAATAGCACATTAGGGAAAGGTACTATTCTCCTGGAAAATCCAAAAGGAAATTTTTGTTTGAATAATACAATGTTAAAAGAACAATTAAATATCTTCTTTAATAAACTAAGTGTTTCTGAACCTATACCTAAAGTGCTAAACGATTTATGTGGGAAGACGCTACAATTAAGTTAACTTCTATTTAAAAGCGATTTTTCATTAATTATTTATCTTTTATTTACGTACCTCATTTTGCAAATGTTTTTCAAGGTTTAATAATTCCATTTAAATTTAAATTAAGGCTGGTACTAAATACATTATAAATCATACATTGCATATTTAAATATTAATTCTGGATTGGTGGTAACTTTATTCATGTATTATATTTATTTATTTTATATAAGACTTTATAACTTGTTCAGTTTTTGTAAAGAACAGTATGTAATTGCAACAATTTTATAATTAAGAAATAAACGATTATTATATTATAAACCATACAATATACAAATATACCTTTTTCTATTTAATTCATTTTTTAATATTATTAGATTCAAATGAAAAATAAATTTTTATTTACATAAAATCAATCAATAAACTATAAAATATACTCATGTGAGAAAACATCAAATAAATAACTATTTATTTCACATTTAATAAAAATCGTGATAGTACCACATAATTTGATTTTTCTATAAACTACTATAGTACAGTGTATTGCAAAAGTAACGATAAATCACTGTCTTCAATGACATCATTGTCCGAAAAAGTAACGAATTTTCTTTTCTGGAAGTAATATGAAGTGTATCTTCTAATAAGTTGCAATTATGATTGCTTATTACATTATGAGTTATGTATGTACACACTGTTAATGACTTTAATTTTTTTTTAACAATTCACATAATGGTACTTAAAAAATGTTATCATTACAGGTAATTTTCATTCTATAACTTTCATTCATGTTAGAAGTTTTGGAAGATTATAAAAGTATAATGATTTTGTTCTAATAACTGTAATTTATAATAGTTACAAAGCATATTCAAGTTTAAGTCACGTATAGATAATGTAAATTTTAAATTCAATAAAAAATATAACGAATGTATAAGTATATAATAAATTTTGCATTCAAAATGATATAGTGCCATTGCAATTATCGTTTATAATATTTATTATGACTAATTCAACAGTTTAATAACATTTATCGAAAATTAATTTCATAAATATGTCTATTTAAATGAACAGTTAGTAAAATAATAGTTAGTAAAATACTAATCGTCCAAATTTATTTAATGTTATATGTATATTTCCATTTATAATTGTGATATTTTATATAAACCCAAAGAAATTTTCTTATTAAATTAAATATATAAATAAAAATATTGAGCTTAATGCACATAAATTGATTTCAAATTTGAAATGCAACCATACTATCTAAGTATACCTCACCTCTTATTCATGTGAATTCTTTTATACATTGTTAAAAATCACAATAACTCTTCATGTTCTTCTTGATGTCAGGAACCAATGTGTTCAAATGATGTTACACTAAAAAACACATATCGACGTTTACAAAATCATGTTCCAAAGTAATATCTTGATCAGTTTCTTTCTTATAAGTTATAAGTTCACTCAATATTTCTCTTGTCTTGATTGAGAAAGATATTACTAACTAATGACATAATATTAAAGCTACTGACATTGCGAAAATTGCAGTGAGGGCATACAATGCGAGTGTAATACTCGCAGTAAAAAATTGAGCATAATGGTATCGGGAATACCAAGCAAAACCTAACATGACAGTCAAAATGATCACTAATGGTCTACTCAAATCCCATTCGTTATGTACTGAACTAATTCCTGTACCAACAGGAATCTCAGGAAATGATTGAGGATTAAAATATATTGATGACGAATTATCTAATGTTGATGCTTGAGATGGTACAGGATTTGGTCGTGGTTGATGAACCAAACAATGAACTACACAATTGTTATACAAGCCACATTTTTCCAATGTTTGACTATCAGGTTGCAATACTCGACCATTAAAAACTAAACGCACTAATTTTTGTGCATCAAGCTCCGTTTGAAAATGTCTCCTGAAAAATGTAAAAATTCATTATATATATTTCACTTATAAATATTTTTTAACATGAAAAATCTATTTAAAAAAAGAAATAATAGAAACCTCTTAAAATCCCCAAGTAATTCTTTCAGGCTACCAGTAACCATTTTTTGATCATCGTTTATAAACTTTAGTTTTATGCTAATTTCATTAGTGTCTGAAAGATTTTCACATTCATGTTCTATGGGTTCATTACACGTTGATGTTGATATACTTGTCTCTTTAGGAGGGTTTATTTTGGTTTGTTTTTTCAAATTTGTTGCACTATCATTAAATGAATCCATAGCTTCAATAAGTACTTCCTCTGTAGCTGTTGCTTCAGACATTCTATGTGTGTCAGGAGAAATTTCTCCATTTGTGTCTATTGTGACAGACAATAAATAGTTCTAATGTTTCTATTATGTTTTTAGAAGTATTTTTAAATATGACATATCACCTGCAATAGATGGTTCAGGACAACTTTGTGAAGTGCTATTACCATCATCTGTAATTGGTTCTATAGTTTCTTCTTCGGTTACCTCCAAATTTGGAGGTCGTGTAAATGAGCTTGCATTTTGATGAGTAGCTCTAAGCTCAGCAAGACGTGTGCGTGTTCGATGTATTACAAGTACTGTGCGTATTAATGGTTGATCTGTAATACTTGTGGAATACCAGGCAAGCCATCCTACTAAGAGCACAACCACAACAATGCAAAAATCTGTTACTTCATCTCCTACACCTTCGATCAGAGTCATTTCTATGATCTAAAATTAACCTGTATAAATAAATATAAATATATAATAACAAAAATATTAATACTATTACAGAAAGTGAAAAGATTAAATAATCATGAATGATTTATAGTGATTCATAATTCATCAAATATGTTTATATTTGTTATATATATTATGTTTGTTACATGTCAATTGCAATTATAAAATATTACATATCAAAAATACTTAGAATTATATTATTCAACTTTCATACCACATAACAATAATGCTACTTCCTTAAAAATCTTTTCATGCATATATTGATAATGAACAAAAAAAAAATAACCCTGATTTCAGTTCAATGTCTTTAAGGTGAAATCGATATTATTTTTTCTACATAAGTTAATATATGGGAATAAAATTCCACAATAAAACGAGTAACACCTTGAACAATTATAATAAATTTGCATTACTTTTTCAATATTTTCTAGAGTAGTAAGCGAATGTTATTATACATTTTAAGGAAGTTTGAACATAGATAGTAATTTAGTAATTTCATACGGTTTACTTTATATCGTGAAGTAAAATTTCCGTTATCCCATATAATTCTTTGCCGTCTTTGCAAATCACTTATTCTTACCTCAATTTATACAAATTAGACAAAACAGAACAAAATTAAAGCTTCACCAAAACCACTTATAAAAATCTCATCTACAAACATCTGGAGATGACGTAGATAATTTATGACAACCAGCGACATATAAGAAGGCGCGAATTCTTTTAATTATTTCAAAATGATATATAATATATAAGGGTATAATTCGGAATTACTTTTTATATTCGTATAGAAATCAAAGTGATATAATAATATGTAACGAGTTACATCATGTTAGTACTATATGAACCTTATATATGTAGATATATGTATTTATAAACTTGTTTGAAAAATTAAAAAATAACGTAAATTTATCTATTCCATGCGACGTTCTTATCATAAAACAAAATTATATTACTTCATATTTATTAAAAATAAAAAAGCTTTAAAATGTTGTGAAACTTTAAAATGTAGTATAAAATAAATGTCATAGTATTGAATACGTGTAAGATATGCATGTATACCATATACCTCAGATATAAGTATGATGTGTGTATCAAGATATACTATTTTGTTCGATCTCAATCACATGACCTACACGTCAAAATGGCTGAGCTAATTGCGGTACCGTTGAAGAAACCGTCTGATGTTGATGTAATTAAACCACTTACAAATATTATTAAATCAACGTATAATAACGCAAACGATCAAAAAGATTATACGGAAGCAATCGCAGATTTTAGTAAATTAAGGAATAATGCTTTGTGGCGAGCTTTCGAGAAATATGAAAGTTCTTTGGAGGTTATATACAGGTATGACTCATCTTTAATTATTATTTTAATTTTAATTATGACAGTACACTAAAAAATGTGACTACTTTATTATAATCTGCTTCATGAAATTTGCATTTAATACGAAATATTCCAATGAAGAAATTTTTAAAAGCAACCGAAGATTAGTGATTCGTGATGTTTTATTAAGTCTGCACTTTTGATATAATTTTGATAAATTAGTGTTGAAAGATATGCAATTATTATAATATAATAAAATAATATCATTAACAATTAATAAAAATTAATTTCTAAGTAATGACATCTTTTTAAATCAAATTTATGTTTTCTTCTTTTTTCTAGTTACTATGATCAGTTGTGTGCGTTGGAAGGCAAGATACCTGCTCATGAATTACAAATTCCATTTAAGTGGAAAGATGCATTTGATCGTACCATATTTGGTGGAAAACTCAGTTTAAGTAAGATATTTTAAATATGCTTTTTCATAGATTCTTAACTGATTAATAAATAAAGATAAGATAAACCTCTTACTGATTACATCAATATTTTGAATTATATTTCAAATAATATTGGTTTTGTGATATTTAAAATAATATATGATATTTGATTTTTCAGCAATTAGTACATTAGCATATGAAAAAGTTTGTGTATTATTTAATATTGCTGCTTTGCAAAGTTCAGTTGCAGCAGCACAGTCTTTAGAAAGTGATGAAGGATTGAAACTGGCTGCAAAGTTATTTCAAGTAAATATTTTAATTCCATTAATTAAATACGATATAATTGGAAAATGATATAAATATTCAATTTGCTTTGGTATAAAAAATGATTCATCTACATATTGTATAAATTTTAGCAATCTGCTGGTATCTTTAATTATCTTAAAGCAAATGTTATGATGGCTATTCAACAAGAACCAACACCAGATATCAGTCCAGAAACATTAGGAGCATTATCTTCATTAATGCTTGCTCAGGCTCAAGAAATATTTGTACATAAAGCAATCCATGATGCTATGAAAAATGGGATTATTGCTAAACTAGCTGCACAGGCAGAAGAACTGTATGCAGATACATTAAAATTATTTCAAAAGGAGATTTTCAGGGCATTTTGGGATAAAGAATGGGTTCCTTTAGTATGGATTTATAATTTTATTTATATGGAATTTATACAAAATATATAAAATAATTGTTCATAACGTAATAATAATAGATTGCAGGAAAACAAGCTGGATATCGGGCAATGACCGAATTTTATCAATCATTGGTATGCAAGAATAACAAGTTAATTGGAGAAGAAATTGCCAGATTAGAGGTAAATCTTAAAAGTTGGTAATATATTAAATATGTAAACATAAAAATAAGTCAAAATTAATTAAAATGCACATTTTTAGCATGCTGTGGAATTGTTTAAAGCTGCGCAACAACGTTCAAACAAATCCCACTTATTCCAAGACTATGCTAACAAAGCACAGAGGAATCTAACAGAAGTAAAAAAGGATAATGATTTCATTTATCATGAAAGAATACCAGATATAAAGTCTTTGGAACCAGTTGGAAAAGCTAATGTTGCAAAACTGTTATCAATGCCTGAAGTTCTTAGCTCTAACTTTAAAGGTTTGTTGTATATAATAACAAATTTAAAGAATGTTTTTTAGTATAATTTCTTTTATATATACATTATATAATTTTAGATCTTTTTGCTGATTTATTACCTGTTAGCGTACATCAAGCATTATCATCTTATGAAGTTCGTCGGAATGAATTAGTTAATTCAGAAATATCTAAATTACGCGAAATGACACAAATTTTAAACGGGTATGATGATTATGTAAATATATTTAAATGCTGACTTTTTATTTGATGTCTAATAATTATGTTTTTAGTGTGTTGGCAAGTTTAAATTTACCAGCTGCTATTGAAGATACAAGTGGAACTGAGTTACCTCAATCTGTATTAGAGAAGGCTCAATATGTAAAAGATGCAGGTGGAATTCAAGCTTTGGAAAATTCTATGAAAGAATTGCCTGATCTATTACAAAGAAATAAAGAACTTTTGGACGAGGTAAAGAAATGCATGGATTATATACTTTTTTTTCGATATAACTGTTCAATCATTACTGTTTTTATAGTGTGAACGAATGTTACAAGAGGAACGCGAGTCTGATGATCAATTAAGAGAACAATTTAAAGAACGTTGGACAAGAATACCTAGCAGTCGTTTAACAGAGCAATTTACTATTACTCTACGGAAATATCGTGAAATTATTAATAATGCTGTATCCGCTGATAAGGTAAACGTGTATGAATATATGCATGGAAGATGACTTGTAAAATAATTATTTACATCAAACCTTTTAAGATAATTATTATATCTTATAGGTTGTTCGCGAGAAATATGAAAATCACAAGGAAAGTATGGAAACTTTAAGTTTGCATGCAAATGATTTGATTAATGCTGTGCCAACTGGATCGGCAGTTCAAGAAACCAATACTGTTGTTCAACTTAGGAAATTAATGGAAGATGTAGGTATCTTACGCAAAGTTATATTTTTTGTATTATTTTTTTAGATTACTTATGCTATTAATTTCTTTTAAGATTGAAACACTAAAAACAGAACGCGATGTTATAGAAAGTGAACTGAAATCTGCTATTACCGATATGAAAGCAACGTTCTTGTCAGCACTTGCAAAAGATGGCGGAATTGATGAACCAAATTTGTCAGTTGAAAGCATAGGAAAAACTTATGGACCTTTACAAAAACAAGTGAGAGATAGCGTTGCTCGCCAAGAACAATTAATTGCTGAGATTCAGGTATGTATAAAGGATTACAAAATTATATTGTAATAATTATTTTGCATATTTACAATATTTCCTATGATACATACTAATTTTAAAAACAATTTTAGATGTGTCATACACAATTTACAGCCGAACAATCTGGTAGAGGTAGTTCAAGAGAAGCAATGTTATGTAAATTAGCAGCTGCTTATGATGCATTTAAAGAATTGAAAGGCAACTTAAACGAAGGTGCTAAATTTTATAATGATTTAACACAGGTAAATAGCTGATCATAATCCTTTCATGTTATATTAGAATTAAAATTTATAATTTCTTATATTTGTATAGTTGCTAGTAGTCTTCCAAAATAAAATATCGGACTTCTGCTTTGCTCGGAAAACTGAGAAAGAAGAACTACTGAAGGATTTAACAACAAATTTGAGCCATACTGGGCCAACTCCAACTCCTAACATTCCATCTCATCACGGAGGTATAGATTAGATTTTTATAAATAATATTGCATGTATTCTCTACACAGTTTATTAAAAAAAAAATTTTAATATTTAGCAACATCCGGACAAAGCCAATCAGGAATAGAACAAAGTGGATCATCGCAATTACCGTATCCTACGCATTTCCAAGGTGGAATGCCTATACCGTATGGACCTGGTCCTACTACACCATATCCCACATATATCTCCCCTCCTATGCCTACAACGTATAATCCATATGCAACAATGCCTTATCCCGCGCAAGGTGATATAAAAAATGCAGAGTCATTCATATTGTTACATGACATTTCGGAATATACTTTATATTTGGAATTTTATTTTTAGGAGGTTATAATCCGTATCAAAATATGCCTCCAGCTCCTTATGGTGGATACGCAACTCTGCCACGTTATGGCGGTAATCAACATCCTCGCCAAGGACATCCGTTTTGAAGAATGAATAATATTTTATATACGTATACTGTGATTGCATAATATAGCATGCGGAATTTATAAGAATGAAAAAAAAATGTATATGATATAACGTTATGAAAGTTAATGCGAAATACGTTTCAATCTGTCCAATATCGAGCAGTAAAGAAATTATACGTTGAAAATCAATTTTGAAGAAATTATATTCCTTGATTGTTATTGTATTTCATGCAGTTGAATTTTGATATAGAATGTATTACTACGTAATATGTGTTAAGCTTTAAATGTTGCTTCAGGAAAAGAAAAAAGATTTAAATACGATAATGCTCGTGCAATTTATAAATATATTTTGTAACATAATATATTGTAGTCAATGATTATAATGCCTACAAATCGTAATTATTTCATTGTTACTAAAATTCTAATCTTTCTTGTATTTATAAGCATACAATCCTATATATTAGCAGTATTTCAATGCATAACAATTTGATGATGTTTTTATTCTTAAATTGTATATGACAATTCTCTGTAACAAATGGAAACAATGTAAAATTTTTAAATGTGATTACTAAGGAACTCACTACATTTACTTTTGATTTTAATAAATATTTATGATACGGCATAATATTTATACATATACTTTTTTCCTCTCAATTAAGAAAATAAACTGAAAAGATTCTGAAATAGAGATTATCTTCCTAATGCAGATGTATATATTTCTGCAAAAGCCTATCAAATGAATCTGTATATGTCAAAAGATGATTATCTGCATATGTCAGCAAATGATCACATACCTAATTTTGTATTCTATACGGAAGTAGACGAAGTTGTTGAAAGTGAAAAATTATGGCATTTTTAAGCAGGACCTTTTTATCAATAAGTTTATGTGTTCTGTTATTTCATATAACTGCTGCATTTAGTAAATATTCTGTAGAAGCAAATAAACCGAAATATGAAGATCCTTTACAATTCCCAACCTCTCTTCGTGAATTGGACAAACCATTTCGTATGGCAAAATTAAATGTACTATGGGTAAAAGCGAAAAATGTAAGAATTAATATATTACAAAGATATATTACTAATATATGTAAAAATATATAAGTAAAAAAAAATATATATATATATATATATGTAAAGATATATTACTAATATATGTAAAAATATACACATACAGATTAATCTTTTTTGTAGCGGTTGACAGATACAAAACTGCAGTCAATATTCAGTGATCTGAAAATCCACGATAAAGAAGAAATTGCGTATAAACATTTTAAGTCTGAAGGAAAAGATCCGAATGGTGAAGAAGAAGCACGTTTAAGGAAAAAATTAATCGGTAATCTGGAACAAAAGATGACTTTAATATATTTATAACATGTATTTTGTATTGAATTTTTGTTTTTTAAAGGAATTATGAGCACTTATGGGTTATTGGAGTACTTTGAAGATACAGAGAACCCAGAATTATTAAAGAGACATAAAGCTTTAAATGATGGTAATAATTATATTTCCAGAGATGTTTTTAAAGATAGCAGATTAAACAAACTGTGGGCTAAAGCTGAATTGGCAGGCTTTTCACGTAAGTGCCATGTAAGAGAACTATTTACATTTTTAATCTCAACATTGTTTAATTGTACTTAATAAATATAATAAAAATATAGATGAAGAACTACAAACTCTAAAGGAAGAGTTTCAACATCACCAAGATAAAGTGGATGAATACATGAATCTTTTGAAAGATGTAGAAGCTGGTGATCCAGAAACATATAAAAGTTAGTAATTACATTATATGTATATTATAAAATACAATAACTGAAAGTAAGTAAAATAAATTTCATATTTGTCATTTCATATATACAGACAGTCTACATCATAAACCAGAGAGTTGGAATGAAATAGATCACAAGGAAGAAATTTCTAACAAGATTCCTGAAAAAAAGTTAGATTATTTAGAAAAAGCATCTTTACTTAGGTATGGATATTGCACATATATAATTAGTATTACAAAAATATAGTGGATATTTCACTACTTTTGAACATATAATTTAACTTTTAAATGTATAATTGAATTGAGTAAATGTATAATTTCAGAGGAAAACATTTGGAAATTAGAAATGGATTTGATCGTTTGGATAGATTAACTGCAAAAGGACCAAATCATAAAGAATTTATAGAACCAAAAGTTCAAGACTTATGGCGTATTGTATTAAAATCTCAATTCTCTCCAGAAGAACGTGCTTCGTTAAAGGTATTTATATACACGTATAACTATTGGTATTTTATTTCTATACTTGATATATTATTGATATTGTATTTTATTATTAGGAGGAACTGTTACACTATGAAGGAAGATTATTGAAATTGCGTCATTTACACACGGAAGCTGCTTTAGAAGCCGCACGTCAAGGAAAACCGTATGATGTAGAAAATTCTACTATGGAACATCATATTAAAAAACACTCGAGAACTGTTCAAAAGCTTCATGCAGATCTTGAAACAAGGATTTTGCAAAGACATTCTGAACTATAATATACATATCAACAAATTTACACAAATATTATTATTACTTTTATAATAGTTTAATTGTAACTAAAAGTTATTTTAGTAGTTTTAGTAGAGATATTAAAAAGTTTTTATACGAATTTGAGATTTACAAAGATCTAATTTGAAAATTGTATTATTTTATATTGCATGTACATGATATATTTTTAAAAATAATTACATACATAAGAGAATATTACATAAATAATTTATATGATTTTATCATGTTTACAATAATAAAAGTTATATTATCTAATTCATACATTAAGCTCTTCCCTAATCTCTTGTATTAACTATATTTTACTTAGTAACATATGTTACATCAATATTGCTATGACAATTGTTCATAGATTCAAACTCGCTTTATAGTGGAAATAAACAATTAAATAGTTATAAATGCCTGTAAACGATTTCTTTCTTTGGAATATATTGATTATTAACGAATAAAGCCCGGATAAATCAGTAATATAATGGCAACGGCAATAAAAGATCGCACTATTCCTACTATGGATACTTTGGTTAAATACGATAATCCAGTCTTAGTTACAGTCCGTCCAGAAAAGGTATAATGTTCACCAATAAAGCAAATACCATTTTTCTTACTATTATCAAACTAGTTATATCTATAATTTATTAAAAATCATCCAACATTTCTTATTACAATAGGCACCTAAAGAACAAGCACCCAAAATCGGAGTAACAATCTGTAAAGTTGAAACCACTATTCCTACGCTTGATACAAGACATGAAACTTCTGAAATTCTCAATAGAATTTTGCCACCCAAACAATGGGAAGAGGATGGTCAAGTTTGGACTCAAAAAGTATGGTATTTTTATGTTTTGATAAATAATGTACTACAATTTGTAATATGTTATTTCATATCAGATATCAAGTATACCAGCAACAAGACTAGATGTTATTAATTTACAAGAACATCTAGACATGAAATTGCAACAAAGACAAGCAAGAGAAACTGGCATTTGTCCAGTACGTAGAGAACTTTATACGCAATGTTTTGGTAAAAGTCTTTAATTGGACGTTAATTTTGAGTATCATATTATTAAAATTATAATTGTTTAATAATACTGTTTAATAGATGAAATAATACGCCAGGTGACAATAAACTGTGCAGAACGTGGATTACTTTTACTTAGAATCCGAGACGAACTTAAGATGACATTAGCTGCATACCAAACTTTGTATCAAAGCAGTATTGCTTTTGGTATGCGTAAAGCTTTACAAGTATGTACTGTTTTTTTTTAATATACAAGAAGATGTACATTAAGAAATGTTATAATTTCAACATGATTTTTAAAGGCTGAACAAGGAAAAGAAGATTTAATTGCTGCTGCAGATGAGCTACAATTACAGAAGGCTGAATTAGAAAAAACAGTTATTGAATTAAAACAGAAATCTGAACAGGCTGAAAGGAGGGCAGCTGAACTACGGGAAGCTGAAGAAAAAAAGCACATGGAAGAAATACAATTTTTGAAAAAGACAAATCAGCAACTGAAAGTAATATTTATATACAATTTTTATATGAATCCTAGACAACTGTAAAAATTTCATTGCTTAGCATTATTTTTATTTCAGGCACAGTTAGAGGGAATTATTGCGCCAAAGAGATAAAATAAGCATAAATGATAATGCACGATAAAAGAAGATACATTATTTTTTATGAATACTTTCAATTCCATTTATTTTAATTTCGTAATAAGGCCAATATAAAAACGTTAAGATATTTTATTTATTTTCTTATTTCTTGAATTAATTTGCACTTACATATATCTTTCGTTTACAAATCTGTTGAACATTGTAAGACGTATAAATGTTGTTCAATAGAAAACATAGATAAATAAATACATTTTTAATTTGTCAACATATAGTAGTACCACAAATATTATGGTAATAGTTGTATGAAATGTTTTTTGTCATATTGTATAAAATACATTTTTTAAACTTTATTATTTATATAAATTAGCAGCTTCAGTTTATTATTCAATATAACCAGATATACTGTATTATCAAAATATAAAATATACGTGGCAGAATGTAATATTTCTTTTTATAATTAATTATTAAAGTAAAGACAAATACAAAGATTCCAAAAGTACATACAAATTATGCCTATTATTGGATTTAACGTCGATGTAAAGTACTTCTAAAATAGGAGTTTCCAACTGTAAGTTTATCATTTATAATTAAGGATAATACAAGTTCATAACATGATATGATTTGTCAACATGTTATAGTGTTAAAAAATGGTGGGATTTTTAAAAAATTCACATTCTAATTAATTTAGTTATGAATTTAATTTCAGAGAACTGTTTTAATAAAATTTTATAATTTGTTAAAAGTAATTATTTTATACGATAAAATATTTTATACGATATTTAACACTATAATTATTACAATGTTTTCTACATATTATGCTACTCGTAATATTACAAAAAGGTTTCAAATCCTATTTGAAAAGTGTTTACACTTTAAACCGTTATAAAGATATAGTTAATGTTGGCACATTATAATTTTCATACAATTCCAGAAGATTATGCCAAGACCAATTATAATGCTGACAATAGGCATTAAACTATATATAACAGTTATTTGGAAAAAAAATATTTTGCATATATTTTTTTTTTACAATCTTATGAATAATTTAATAAATTGGTCCCGCTCCTTTAATCGCACTTTACACCGCAGTTAATAGTATACTTGTCTCAATTAATGTTTACTTATGCTACATATTTAATTTTATATGTATAATTTGCAAAGATCTTAATACTAATAATATGGTCTGTTTCACTGAAGAATGTATATGATCTATATAAAATGATATTTTTATATTTAAGATGAATCATCTTACTATTGCAAACATATGAAGAATACAAAAAGTTATATCTAAAACACAAATAGTAAAACTATTATGATTTTCAATTTTTTTTACCTGTATATGTTGCAATTTCAACATAGGTAAATATTTTGAACTATATGAGATTACAAATATTATTGGTTTATATTACCAGATAATATACCTACAAAGTATTTAACATTATCATAGAAGTTTTTATATAGAAATTATATTTTTTGTAATCTCACACATACATATTTATTAGAAGGTACTGTTATAGTCAGCGATAAAGAAACAGCATATATTTTATATATTCCGCTTCTTCAATTGTAGTCGACATTTTATTCTTTTAATAAAGTTAAGATTTTAATCTTGCTTCAAATCTCCGCTATTTTTACATCTATTTGTTACATATTGGCTAACTCTTTTTGTGTACTTTTGAATATGCGAGAACATTGTTTAATCATGAAATTATTGAATATATTGTGAAATAAAATATGTTAACGATAAAATATAGCTATCGTTAGTATAAATAAATTAAAACAACAAAATTTTTAAAAGAACGAAATCATGAATATGTATAGTAATAATATATTTTAAACAATTAAAAAATTTAATACTTGGTATTTATTACATTTTAGTGGCAACTTTGACATTAGAATGGATAATAAACTTTAAATAAATTTCTTCCTAATGATGAATGATCAAAAACTATGTCGATATTTAACAATGAGATTAAATATATGTGCTTTTTAAAATGAATCTTAAAGTATATCAAAACAATTTTACATAACATATATATTAATATACTTATCACTAAAGGAAAATAAATAAAATACTTTACAAACCACAACAAATAGCTGTAGTTTACGTTATTTTTCATTTTTAAGCTAACTAATAACATATTTTACATATGTCTGAAAACCAATTGTTTATTACAATTTGATTAAAATCTTTTCATTTGTATATTGTTCGTTTCAGTGACCAAAAATACTGCTCCTGTGTTCCTATTTAAATTGAGGAATTGCTTATATTAAAATATATTATTTAATCTACGAAACAAAACAAAAATTGCAAAAAGGAATGTGTATCATTTTATATAGAACAACGAATATTGAATCACATGAATTTTTCGTATAAACCGATTTCAGTAAATATATTTCATAGGGTATATGATCATAGTACTGACTGTAAAAATACTACTTTGATATTATATTCTAATTTTTTCACCATTAAAATACTTTTTATCGGTATTACGCAGGAGACAAATCTTATGAAACAAGTATAAAATACAAATTCTATGATGTATAAAGAAATAAGGAAATCGATTGCGCTAGTTACAATTACTATGTTGCACCAATCCAGATAAAAATATGATGCGATAATACTAATCACACATGCATTATTTCACTATGTTAATATTAGAAACATAGCACGATCTATGAAAGAAATAAACATAATTCTGAATATACCTAATCAGTTATGTTAAATAGTGAATATGAAATTATATTTTATGTATTATGTATATATATGTGTGCTTCAAAAAAAGCAGCACGCAATGAGGAATCTTTTAAATATTATATGCACCAATATAGTAAGGATTTGAATTCTGAAATGCATGAAGTAGATTGATGTAATGCAAAGTATGCATTATTAGAACACACTTTCACAATGATATAATAAAAAAAAGAAAATATTTCACAATCGTTCTTCCATATGTCTTTCTTCATTTTGCACCAACATTTTTATCTGAGGTCAATGACGACCTTTTTTCGAACGTTTTCGTTTCTTTTTCTTTGAAACAAGAATAGTATTTGCACTTATTTTAGGAGCGGCATCTTCAGTGGCACTTGTAGGTATAATTGTTTCAGTTTTCTCTTGCATGGTATTCACATTAGAAGGCTGTCCAGTAATTTCTTCACTTTCGCTTTCAGCATCGCTTGCTCCTGTTCCGATAATACTTTCTACTTCATCTTCTGCATTACTTAGTTCCAATGATATAATTTTTTCTCGTAGAGTTTCAACCTAATTACATAAATATATACATTGCAAATGCTGAAGTAGACCAGAGAAATTTCTGCATTGATACGTGTAATTATTAATTTAATTACGATAAACGTACGACATATAACGTACGACAAAAAAAATATATTATAGAATCGGATGAAACTTATAACATTTTTACAGTAGTAGTACTTGATATATAGCAATACCACCAAAATAATTATAGTAAAATATTATTTGAAAAGAAAATACCTTTATACATGCTTAAGTAAGTAGTGGATAAGAAAGATCAATAGTAGCATTACCAATAGTACGAGAAGAGTTTGTTAGTGATCAGTAGAAATGAAATCAATTGCTCAAGGTGGTGCAGGTTGCACTTCCATGGTCAGTGCTGGATTCTTGGAACAACAAATACAACCATTGAACCATTTCCATTGGGTTCTTGTGCATTAAAGCAAAATATTTTTTAAAGCAGCATGCATATACACACACATGATTATTCTAAAATTATAAATATATGAGCGCACACACACAAATAAGACACAGTTCACAAGCAACACATATTCTCTCTTTCTCTCTAAAAAAATACTACTTTATTTCCCTTTTCCCTTCAAACTTTTATGAATATCACCTTTTCCTAATTATGTTAATTGGAGCATTAACATAGTGCCCCAACAAATCATGATCTGCCATATTTTAATTTGATTTTTGAACTTCTTTTTATTATGTCATTGCTTGTACTAAAACTTCGAATTGTAATTATATTACACACCATAGTAATTTTCCAATAATTTTAATTAGTTACAGTATAAGCTTCCATAACAATATTATATTGGTACTTTTTCATTCATCAATTAAATGCCAATGCCATATTGAAGTTCCAGTACAACAGTTAAAAAATTGAACTTCACTTAAAACACGTCTCGAATCGATGATGTGAACAGATAATATTCGGTGCTTAAATTTTGTGCAAACTCTAGAATTTATAATACCTGTCGCTCAATGAGCTTCTCGACGTATTCAACTGTACGGACACGCCGTTCACCCGTCACCTCATCCACGTATTCCTCGGTACGTCGAGTGACCTTCTCGTCCACTACTTTCTCGGATTCGCGTATCTCTTTAGGGGGACCCACCTTGCTGCGTACAGCAAGTTTGGGGAAATCTGCACTAGACGGCCGTAACGTAGTGAACTATGATAGTAAGACAGACAAAGGGGGTACCACTGTAGTTAACATAACATTGTAAATGTACGAACACTAAGTTAGAACTACTGGCGAGCAAAAAAGTAATTAGTAGTACAATAAATAAATGCTGGTTAATCTGTTTTAAACACATCGTTAGATTATGTTCATTGTTTTAGTTTGCTGGTGGTATGACTAGAGCAAAGGTACATTACAAATGCTTACATCGGCTGTCTTTTCTGTTTCAGGAACAACAGTAACAGCATCTGTAGAATCCTGCGTAGGATCTGCCTTATTTGTAGTATCCATCATTTCACTCATTTTCTTAATTACCATCTGTGCTTGAATAGCATCCTGAATATAACCATTTAACATGCGAATAAATGTAAATACTATTTAATATATGAATTTTTCAGGTGTGAAAAAGAGCATTATAATTACCTGTTCCAGAGATTTTAAACGTGCTTGTCTCCATGCTGCACGCTTCTCTGCCCTTAGTGCTCTTTGTTCAGCAGGACTCAAATGACTTTCTTCATCTTCATCAGAAATTATACCCTATGCAATAAAAAATTGAATAAGAAACATAAATATTATATCCGTATTAAATCATTTTAAACATTAGTGTCTCAACAAAATTATTTAAAATACAGAACAATTTGGAATATTTAATTATGATAAATGAGGAATTTGAATGATAAAAATATATTTAAAAAGTAATACCTCCTGTATCAGTCTCTCTTTCAAGCGACGTTCTGCTTTTGCTGTCCTTACACTGCTTGGAAGATTCTGCAGAAGGGGGATCGAACTTCGCGAACTCAGTCGGCTACTGCAAGGTAACGAGCATGCACACTGACAAATCATATACATGTGCCACAGTTTTAATGTTTATTCATTAAAAGAAGAAGTACAAAAGCAACGTTCAATACAAAGGCTAAAAAAATATTGTACGACTTATATACAAACGAGATAACAATACAAAAAAATTAGACTACACCACACATCAACTATAAATCTACGAATAATGTGATTGGATCGGTGCTAAGAGATTCCAAAGAAGAATTATTTTTATATTATGGATTTAAGAGGTGATAAGACATTCACATAGATGAAAATGGAAGCAAGTATTAACATTAGATAAATAATAATTATTCTTTGGAATCTTTGAAGTGCGCTTGCAATGCGTGTGAAGAAAATGTATTAAAGCGTGAAGTTTTTGTGAAAATTATATTCCGATGTACATAATTTTTATAAACTTATGATTTGGTCTTATTGAAGAATGGAACATGTAATTATAATGTGCAGTAAATGCCTGTGTAAGCACAACCACAACCTGAACTGCAATGTACAATGTGAATGTGAATTTCATAAGCCTATGTACAAATACACGTTATTTTATAAAAAAAAGCAGTCGCTAATCCCTAGCAAAGTCATTTATACGATAATTATAATGAGCATGCACGCTTTATGATGAAGTAACAACTACAACAAAAGCACTGATATAAATTATATATACATATAATATTTATCGCAGGTATAAAAAATACTGATATATACACGATGTCCAGTCATTTTGTATGAAACGTCGGAGTACTTTTTAAACTACAACTTTACTATAAAAATACAATTTTACTAAATATATAAAGAATATCTATTTAAACTAACAATTAATACTCGTAAAATATTTGGTAATTATATAAACACAATCATTTTTCAATTGAAAGATAATTGCCTGTCTTGTACAATACACGTATAACAGACAGATATGTTTAGCATCTTACAACTGAAAGATAATTACATTATTTCATAGTTTCATATACAGAATACGTACTACAATGGAAAAAAATGCTATAATACTCATTTATGTAAAGCAAATTAATTCTGTTCTCTTGTTCTTTTTAATACATTACTACAATATTTTGTATGGGCATTATTTAAGAAGTTATATTGTTGCAAAAAAATT
Source organism: Bombus huntii (assembly GCF_024542735.1). Lineage (NCBI taxonomy): Eukaryota > Metazoa > Arthropoda > Insecta > Hymenoptera > Apidae > Bombus > Bombus huntii. Next base: position 13,121,070 of record NC_066244.1, on the reverse strand, counting down.
CTATGGCCGAGTAAAATTTGTTGAAATGAGATTGTATTATTATATAATTAGATTATTAGATATTATTTTTTAGAGCTGCAAAAATTTCAAAACATCAATTTTATAGCCATCATATTTTTTAGCATTAATGCATAAAGTATGCAATTTTTTACTAAGCAGTATATTCTCTTTTATTTTTCTTGTTGTAATATGCAGACACAATGAAGTGGAAACAAGAAAGAAATAATAAGGTAAAAAAATTTTAATAATCACACGTTCAAATGCGTAGAATGTGTACAACTTAGCTTACTTAGGTCGCCGGTTATCCTGATCTTCTAATGTTTCCTCTAAATCTTCCAAGCCTTCGTTTTCATCGAGTTGAGCCCATGATTTTAATTCATCCCGCGTTAGAGTAGCTATCTTTTTTTCTGAAAATGCACAATAATATTTGTTAATTGTACGAATTAAGAATTTAATAATATAATTAACGAATACTGTACCTTCTTCTTGTTTCATTTTTTCAACTTCATCTTGACTTAGAAAACTGAATACTTTTTCTAGAAAAATGATAATGAATACAAAAATAATATATCGTATTTACAATTTGTTTATATAAATATATAAAATAATATCTACCTGGCTTAGGGGAAGGTTTCAAATGTTCCTCCATGGCACTTTCAAACAATTTCTTTTTATCGCTAACTGACATCTTCACTAAAGGTGGTGTTGGTGATGGTGTTGGTGAAAGCTGTATTTTGAAATAACACATTAATATTTGATAAAAATAATCCTTATAAAAATATAAATTTTAATCTATCTTTTTTATAACAATTCCACTTTCAATATGCACATTTGAACCTACTACATGCATTTGATTTGTATTTAAATAATACCAAATAATTTTGTTAACACGGGTGTTACAATTCTTATGCAATAAAATTCTGCGATTTAAACGCTCCAACATTCTTGGTAAAGAACAAGGAAAGATAGTGCATTAGATTTTTTAAACATGCTTCTTAAAACCCACCTCAACCTGATTACTCCCACCAACAGAGCGTGCGTTCTGTCGTTTATCAAAAGGGACTGAAGTGCCATAATCTCCTATGGATGGAGGAGCAGTCAAAGGTGTAGGAGGAAGTTTGGAACGAGATGAATACTGAGTACTTTGGATAGGATTTTGATAGACTTTCTTATAAGAAGTAATTTGAGGATCAGAAATATATCTATTATCATGCAAAGATGAAGGATATTCATTTGTTGAAGTTGGATAATTAATTGGTTCTTTTCTAGAACTGGGAGGAAGATCAGCAAATGTAATACTACGTTTCGGTATGGAACTTTTTTTCTTTGGAGAGGGCAAGCTTTGGACAGCAGTAGTGCGATCGAAATTCATTGATGAAGTAAGAGTAGAGACCGGAGATTGGGGCGTTGGACTGTCCACTGAAGTTCCATCTCTCTCTTTGCTCAGTGACTGAGTAAATAACATGAAGATTTGTATTAGTAAAGTTAAAATAATTTTCTACTGGAATATAGAATGCAGTAAAAACGCGAAATTATTAGTTAGGCACTATGTAAATATACAACTATATACAACAGATTAACAAAATAATTTCTGACAACTAATTGATTAACAAGAAATAAAAATGTGTAATATTTATATCATAATATAAGAAATTATCAAATACGAAAACATTTCTCATTTCTGCATCCTTTGAGTTTAATAAATTTACTTTTTATAAAATTTGTAACTATACTTCAAAAAACAGATTTATTTCCAATACTACATCTCATACAAAATCTATATTAGAATTAAAAAGGAATCAGTTTTGAACTTATTCATTCAATATTTTTCTTCTTTTACCATCTATACATTCAATATTATATCAATTGTACTATTATTGCAACAATTAATGCAGCTTTGCGCATAATTTTTATTTGTATACCCTTCCAATGATTTTAAGTATATTAAAATCGACTTTATAAAGTTACCTCATATTTGTACCCTCTATCCATCACCTTTTCATATATACCAATGCACCATAAGATATTCTGAAATGTCATAACTAGGTAACTTTTATCCCAAATTATAATTCAATAACAGGAACTGTGATCTTTGCGTTACTAAATATGAACATGAAAAATGTATTCTCTTGTAGTTAATAGCACTAATGGGATAAAATGCAATTCACTTTCAGAAGAACCTGTCGCATTGATACATTTGAATAAAGCACTGCATGTATTTCATCTTTATGTCGGTCAACTGGAACTTCAACATTAACATATATATATAATTCTTTTTTTATAATTAGATAAATACTATCTTATCTTTATACTTTGTAATAATATATAAACATCTGGTCCATTAGATTTATATCAACATATAACATTTATAGAACATTCGTAGAATACAGTACATTGATTTATATTTTAATAATGATATGAGTTTACTGTAGAAGTAACCATCCAAGAGTGCTGGCATTTATAACTTACAAAAAAATGTTAGATGCACAAATACCTTATCAAATAATATTTTATGTCTCAATAGACATTGTATTTCACTTTTGTTTCTTTTACTTTAACTGTACATTATATAGTAATATAAATAATTAAAACTTGATATTTTTGGGTACACTCCCTATTTAGTGATACACGCATTGATTATTATCTTTGTTTTCAATGATATACAGCTTTAAATGAATGAAACATGAAATGAATTGTGAATTACAACATAAAAGCTATCCTCTACGATATAATAATGCTTACATTTCTGGTAGTAGTAAAATATTCTAGCTTAAAATAAAAAAGACAGTTCTAGTATATTTTCTACATAGTATACCAAAATATTTGTAAAAATATCAATAAAATTAACTACTGATTTTTTCTTAACACTATATAAATAGAGAATACTAAACAAATAAGATCATTAAAAATAATATATCAAAAGTACCCTAAATATAATAATTTGGAAGTTATTATTTTTTTAGATAAGAATATAGACTCCTACTTCCTCAGTCATCAAGTCGTGTATCACTAAGGAAAAAGTCAATAATGCCTGTCTTCAGTGTGATGTAAGTTTCAAGTATATTATTATAAAAATTTATAGAAACATAATACACCTGTTACTTGTCACTCATATTGGAACAGGAATTATTTGCTGTCTTATATCTTTTCTTACTTTCAATAATTCTTGATCCAGTACCCAGAAGTTGATCTAATTTTTTTAAGCTTAATGAATTGCAGTAGTCGTCCAACATACGTTTCCAATCTTTCAAAATAGATTATGAAATAAGTTTAAGAATCAATGTACAAATATCGCTAAAAAATATTCGGTAAATACGTGGGAAGTTCTTGTCGTCTATGACATCTGTCTACCTATCACAGAAGTATCTTTTCATGTTCATCTTTCAACCGATATTCATGAACGAAGGAGTGATGAATATGTACACAAGAGTCTATAGTTAAAGACGATATCACATTTTCGTGATGATTAAAATCTTGACCCCATTCTTGGACCAAAATAAGAAACCAATCACAGAGAATCAACCTAGCCAGTCAGCATATTCGCAATAATTACACTTAATGTTATAATGGCAGTATCAGTAACAAACGGAGTAACGATAGTTAAATTGTACAATAGTGATACTCATGAAACGCAATAAACACCATGATTATGCGAGTTAACGACATGAATTCCTTAGAATAATTTTATTATGGCACAGTCCCGCGGATTCAGAGGTATGGACGTAGACACAGGGAAAATGAGTAGAGGGTCGAACGACTCACTCCTGTTAGAGGGCAGCCAAAGTAGCGCTATCACCTTCCACTGTCTGCAAACATGTGAAACATCTCTTGTTTTGCCGCTCAGGAGAGCATGCGACGCTAAGAACACTGACAAATGTACATTTCATGCGTCATATATTAAAAATAAGTAATAAGACTTATGATGAGTGTATGAGTACTGACAAATAATAAAACTATTTGATATCAAATTGAGAAATTCATATAAACTTATGTAAAATGTACAATCATTCGAAGGGCAACAAAAATTAAAAAGTTAATATTGTTTCTTCTTTACAGATAAATAAAAATTAGTAATTTGTTATTAGATTATGGTTTCTTATTCTTTTCACAAGGTGTGCAGAAATAAACATATAGGTCTATAGTATTTAATAAGAAGAAATAAAGTATGTTTATGTAAGAACGAACGTCCATGCTTATGCTACCATATAAGAATGTACACAAGGGGAAGAGCAACGTTTTTTCTTTAACACCACATTGTACCATAATAATATTTCTTGATCAAAAGTTATTTATTTTTTCAACTTCTCTCTATATTTTTTAATTTGTAAATTGAAATTTTCAAACGTCTCTCCTTTTGTTCCAGTGCCATTAATAAAATGTAGAATATTTTGTTAATAAATCACATGTATAATATATGCACCCATGAACATATGTATATGTATACGTACATATAATATGAGCAAATAAATAAATAGTGCTCAATAAAAACGTGAATTATTAAAGTCATGCATCTTGTGTAAACGAAGCATAAAATCAAAAGTAGCAATTTTTTAATTATTTGTAAAAGAAGGATATAAATAAATAAAGAGGTAATAGTTATATAAAGTTAAGCATCCATTTATGCAAGAACCACCATTATTTATAAATATACATTGAATATTTAAAATGATTGTAAGGTTGAATAAAAAAATTAAACAATATAATTCCACAAAAGAATTCTTAAATATTCAAATACTATAGCTATTATTATTATTATATACCAATAAAAGCAAACTACTGCTTGCAAGTTAATTTATATTTATAGAGACATGCAGATATAGTAATATTTCAACTTAAAATTTGTATTATTTTAATATCATGAAAGATACTTACATTTGTATTTTGAGGTGCTAAAGTGTGTTTGCTCATCACAATAGTGGTTGTTTTGAGATCTTTTGTACCACCTGGTGACTTTGGTGGTACAACCATGTCAACCGGACTACTTGATTTGCTTACTAATGATTCAGCTGCTCTTACTACATCTAATACCTGTTCAATTTGAAAATATTCAACTTTAAAGTTAATATCACATTGATTAATAAAAATTGCTTATATTGTTTAATTTCTTTAATATTGGGTCTTACTTTTTCAGGGGTAGATTTTTCTCTATGTTCAAGCAAAGCACGTTCTCTTTCTTCTTGTTCCCATGCTACAAGTTCAGCTTTCATTTCTTGCTCTTGTCTGAGAGTTGCTGCTTCTTCATCATCGCGATCCAAACTAGATATACTTTGCGATAATGATTTAGTACCTTCTGTTGCAGGATCCTTCAATTCCTTGGATGACCTAGATTCTTTAGAATCTCTACCATCGGATAATGGCAATACTGGTTCAATTTCACTTTTATCATATCCTTTACAAACTACTAACGTAATTGTGTTTCCTGAACACCGTAATATATTTACTGCTTCCTGATGAGTCGCACCTAACAGCGACGTCCCATTGACTTCTAGTAGTCTCATTCCAACCTAATATCAAAAACATAGTATAAAAATTATTACATAAAACTCTTATTCTTATAATGAGAATTAAATTTTACCTTCAGTCTTCCATCTCTTTTAGCTGCACCACCTGAATTGATTTTGGATATAAACACCCCTTCATCTGTATGATCAAGGGGATTTCCTTTTTGTCCTCGAAGTCCTCCTTTAATGTGCATGCCCAATTTTTCGCCTGGTTCTTTTGTAATAACTAATTCCTAAAATATTACATTATTTTTAAATATACTTTTACCATCTTTTACATATTGCTTTGCTTACTTGTTACAAAATATTTCTTAGTTTTATTTTCAATATAATATACTTATAAAAATTATGAATACATAATGTATGACTGTTGTATTACATAATTCTTTTAATTTACCATAAAGCATATAAAGCAAGTAAAAAAGTTTTAAATTCTATATAATCTCAGCCTAGGCAGAAAAGCAATTGCTCGTGATTCAGTGCTGAGCTTACTTGCAGCCTTCACAGAGGGCAAAGCGTGGTATCAAAAAATAAAATAATAACAGGTCAAATTAATTGAGTACTTACTGTCACAGGGATGTACTCTATTTCGACCAGCTTGTAGGACAAATTATAAATAACAGCATTAGGAAATGCCACAACAAAACAGTTATAAGTGAAGCACTTGAGTGCCAGTTTGCAAATGATAAACATTTCACTGGTGAATATAATGCATTAAGTATCAATGAATGAACTGATTCTATTCTATTATTTATTTAACTGGCGATACTATTTTATGTATATATTTAAGTATTCTAAATGTATGCGCGTTTATGAATTTTGACTAGTGTTGATCCCAAACTTCAATATTAAAATATTGTAAGTTCTGAGAATTAAGCGTGATAACATTAATTGTGAATTTGTGATTTATAGTTACATTTTCATAAGCGTGTTTTATTGAAAAAGCTATATTGTAATTAAGAAGCAAACCCTCTATATATGTGCAATAACTAACAAGCAGATAGTAATTAAATTATAAATAGCTTACCTGATAATTTTCTGGTAGTGGATCATGTTGGACAGTAAGCACTATTTGATCGCCTGGTCGCAAAAGTTCCATCACAGCCTCTTGATGAGTAGCTTTTGTTACATCAGTACCATTTACCTTTAGTATCCTATCACCCATTCTCAATTTACCAGATTTTGCAGCTATACCACCAGGCACAACCTAATATTAGCACAACAAATGTATATTATACAAATTCTGAATATTAACAAAGATTATCAGAAAACTTACATGAGATATAAAAATTCCAGGCTCTTTTGCACCAAATGGAGTACACGAATGATCTGTACCGCCAATAATACTGAATCCTAGGGATCCTTCTTTTACAAGAATTACGTCCTAAAAATTAATATTTAATCATTAAAACATCGAATATATAGAATCATTATTTCGTTTAAATTACACGTGTTAATTATTTTAAAAATATAATGCCCTGGATATTAAAGAATGAAAGATGGAATTTCATAATAGTGGAGGATGCATATAATTTGGTATTTGATGAAAGAATATATATTTAGCTTATACTACTTACCTATTTCCATGCCAGAGAATAAGCACCCGAGGTATAAAATAATATAACATTTCATACAACCAATTCCTACCAAATACTTTAATGTATGGTTTGATAATGCACACACAGAGAAATTATATTTACTGAATCAAATCAATAACGATCAATTTCAAATACATAGACATGCAATGAAATATAACTTGTCATAGAAATGAAACGTACATATGCATAAATAATGTCCATAACAATGTTTAAATTGCCCTTTTTTAAATAACGAATGATGTTATAATTTATTTCTTAATTAAACATGCGTGAGAGGAAGAAAACCACTTGACCACCATTTTTCAAATTGTAATTATTCCGAAGTTAATTAATTGATTGCATTGGAATATGTTTACATTTAGTAGGACTGCGATTATCATCCTAGCATGGAAATAAGTTAATACATTACAAATACTAAATACTTAATTTTTACCTAAAATATTTAAAAAGTGCAAACTATTCCAGTACCGAAGAAAAAATAATTATAATTGTAATATTTAAAAATTATAAAATAAAACTTCTAAACTTCCTTTTCGTTATGGTTTTTGTTAATTGAAAAGATAAACAATATATTTTCAGCAATTTGTATTACTTTTTTCGAAATGTATGTGCAACATAATCCATGCATCTAGCTACCAAGCACATACCTCAATGATTACTGGTGGTACCAATTGATTTTCAGTCACCCTAGTTACGACGGTCTCGGTGAGAGTGCTCTTTGTGATGGTCTCAGTAACTTTACCAAGTGTGGTAGGAGCCGGAGGAAAATTGACGTCTCCAGGTAGATTATCAGGCTGCTTTATTGTCACTGTCACGATAGGGCCTTGATGGGAATCTGGTGATGGTGAGGAAGTAGGGGGACGAAGGAAATGAGCAGGTATCATGGCCTGAAATTCTTCGTTGGTGATAGGCTTCGGTACCTGTATGTCTTCCTGGGGTGAGGTTGACCTAGGTTCTGTAGAAGACGTGGGCGTTGAGCTTGTAGTTGTCGTGGGTGTAATTGTAGGTTGCGAAATGCTATGCCTGGGGGCAGGTTGTGGATGTGGTTGGCTATTTGTCGGACTTGGTGATATCGAAGAAACGTTCTTAATATTTCCTGATTCTGTAACACCATTCATTTTCGGTAGCTCAGTAGTTTCAATTTTCATAGGCGGAGGCGTTTTCGAAGTAGGACTTGGCGATAGAGTCCTATCAGCATCGATAGAACGTCGATATCCGGTGTAACTCGGTCTATTTGCTATATAACTATTGGCGTTATATAATCCTGTATATGGTCTAGGTGCACCGATCACTCGTGGTGACTTTTCAGAAGGTGTTACAACTGTGGCTGCATTTGCTTGCGAAAGTGGAATTTCACGTTCGACCACTAATCGAACGAATCTTTCCAAACCTGTTAATAAAGCAACTGCTTGCTCATGTTTGGCTCCTCTCATTTCAACTCCATTAATCTATAAAATAATTCCATTATATGAAAGATAAACAATTATAATTGTATTAAAAAATATTTTGTGTAATAATATTACACTTACAGATATTACTTTGTCTCCAACTAATAATTTACCATCTTTTTGTGCCACACCACCATCAGTTATTCTTGAAATATATATCGCCTAAACATTATATATTTGAAAAAAGTTGCTAAGCATAATTAACGAAAGAAATAAATATAAAATATTTTCATAAATTAAAACTCTTACATCGCTATTGTCTTTGAATGGTGGAGAACCCTCTCCACCGGCAATACTAAATCCAAGTCCATTTTGGTCCCGTATTAATGTTGTGTGAACAAGAACAGATACCATTGGTTCATTACCCGCCTTTGTTGATGATATAGGTTCAGGGATTTTCTTAGACTTATTAAAATAGAAATTTGTTGATCTTTAAATTTTGCACTTTAGTTTAAATTGTATATGTTGCATCTATTAAATCTAAAAAAATATATACCTTAATAGCATCATGAGGTAAAGCATCACCATTTTCTAAATTATGCGGTAAACCTGTAGATGAAACATGAGACGTCGCACTTGGAGCTCTACTGGTACTTAAACTAGAGCACGCTGAGTCTTTTCTCGACGATACCTGTTAAATATAATGTTAATAACAGCATAAATGATTTGCGTTTCATAAAATAGTACCTGTTCATATGGTGGCACTATCCTCGTAACTTCTCTTTGAACCACTAACACAAGGACACGTCCACAAGCTTTCAAAACTTCTACAGCATCATAATGACCTACGTTTACTACTGAAACACCATTTACAGACAATACTTTATCCTCCACTTTTAAACCTGCTAAGTCTGCAGGTCCACCTATAAAGGAAAATATAATGACCATATCATGAAACTTTATAATTGACATATTCTACGACTGAAAACAAATAGGTTTTTTATCTCAATTTTTACCTTCCGTGACTCTTGAAATAAAAATGCCTTCATCATCACCCTTAAAAGGGGTTGAACCAATTCCACCAGCTATTGATAAACCGAGACCACCTGTCGTTCTTTCGATATGAATTTCGTATTGTTCTTCTCGTACTTCTATCGTCGGCTCAGCATCAGAAATCGCACCTACACAATAAATTTCATTGGCGTTACTACTTAATTATGTAATCGGATCACGTTTTACTAACTTTTACCCTTTCTTTTTTTTCTTACAAAACATCTATATCTTTTTGGCATTTTTAACTATACTTTTTATTCACAATATAGAATGTTGATGAAATTTTTAATTGAATATTTTCACTTCGCAATTTTTTTCTACGCGTGTACACTTGCTACATCGAGTTTGATAAATAACTAGAGTTTGATAACGGATAAGTGATAAGATAGCAGAAGCAGAAAGGAATATCTTATCATGGACTATTTAATGCCAGTGATTACGAAGCAATGATGCTAGGAAGTTTAGGAAGATTCGTTATTTAATTCAGTTTACGCGGAAAAGATATATGTTACCTTTTCAAGTATTTTATTTTATACGTGGTATATGAATTATAATTTAATTTTGATAAATTTAAAGGTGATATAAAGAAATGCAACAGGTAAAAGGTGATATACTAATCGTAGTTTTTTTACCTTGACTTTGAGCGTCAAAATTTTCTGTGGGTTCTGCAGGTGCTGACGTGGATGTGGAGATTTCGTCATTTTTCTTCGTAAGTGCCTACCACATATTAAAAACTGTATAAAATTCATCGTAATTATTTAAGTAGTTTTAAACATGTTGCTTTTTTTAGGTAGATAATAATTACCTGTGCAATAATGGAAGCTACTTTTTCTTTATCTATTGCTGTGTGGATTCGTTTATTTTTCAAGTGATGTGGAGTATCTCTACGATGGAGTCTATTTGGTCTATTTGAATCACCACTACCATCATAATCAATACCTTCTACGATAGAAAATTCGACATGTCTTTGTGTTTCTTCATTTTCAGATTCTTCCTCATCTTTGTCATTTATATCCTTTGATTCAGATATTGAACCTTCAGTCCTCACATCCTAAAAAAATAATTTTTACAATTTATAAATCAGTAACAAATAAGTAAATAAATAAATAAATAAACAAATAAGTAAATAAATAAACTAGCATTAACATAAATACTTACAGCATTAGATTCTGTAATATATTGATTAGTTAGAATTATTTCTGGTTCATTGCTGGACTGAAAATCTGCATTATCAGCTACTATTCCAGGTATGGTTTCTTTTTGTGCATTTTCTATAGATTCAGGTTGTAATGATTCTTGCTCTATAGTCTCTGTAGTCAAATCGTTGGACTTTGTTGAAATATCAGTCTCAGTTTTATCCAAACCAAATGTTTGAGAAACATCCTGAAAGATATTATTAACAATTGTTACAAAAAGATTGTATATGATATCTCGAAAAATGAAATTAATAATTACCTGCTCATCTGTAGATGCTGATCGGCTGTCATTTTTTCCTTTACTAAATAATTTATGAGCTTTTGCTTTTAATTCTTTCGGATGAGGGGTATTTTGTCGTACGAATGGTGTCTGAAATAAGTGCAAACGTTGTATTTACGTAATTAAAAAAAAAAAAAAGGTGAATGGTTAGAAAAAAATAGGCTTTTGTTTCATCTTTTGTTATAATTTTAATACAATGAGTCGTAAGAATAATAACGTTTCCAACACATTAAATACCTCGAAAATACTCTGAACTTAGATATAGCAAATCTAAAAAGTCTAGAAGATTTCCTCATATGTAACGTGCTCACCTCCTTATCAGTTTCCGGAGGTTCATCCGTAAATTTCACGGAATGCGTTCGCGACGCTTCTTTTTCTTGCCAGCCTTCATCATCGCTACTACCAAGCTCACGTATTTCGCCATCTTGAACAACATTTCTCATACCACCAAGCATACCAATTCTTCCTGAATCTAAATTACAAATCATGCAACATATAATCCATAAAGTATAACTAAATGTACCAAAATATACTTTCATGAAATAGATTTACTAACCATCTGGATGGATTTCCAATTGTGGCAAAAGAAAACAAATTAATACTTCTTGCCCTGTTTCCTCATCAACGTCTGTCTGAAAAGTAAGCATTGGTTGTGCTTGATTCTTACTTAACCATACTGCCTTTAAGTTCAAATTGATCAAGGAATATGGCAAGTACTGCAATCTGAAAAACGAATATCATTACTAAATATTGTTAACAAAACATGAAGAAATTTAGATATTTAAGATTATATTATATACCTATTGCCTGAGACATCCAACACATGAAGAGCTGTACATTGTCCAACTTCGATAGGAAGATATTGCAGTTTGTTATCTCTTAAAGACAGTACACCCAATTGTTTTAAATTTCCTACAGAAAAATAATAACATCCGATAAAAAATTATTTTTAATGTCATAAAGTAATATAAATAAATATTAACATAAATTGAAGTTCTAAACGACACTTTTCTTACCGATTTCCGTAGGAAGCGACTGCAAACTGTTTCTATCTACATTTAAATTGTTTAGATTATGAAGTTTTCCTATAGTTACAGGTAGTTCAAGGAGAAAATTTTCCGTAAGAATTAATTCTTGTAAGTTCTCACACCTACAACGAGTAAACGTCAGTTTTTGTTATCAAGTTCTATGGTATCAAGATCCTTATAGGAGAAAAAATTAATCTCACCTGCCTATATTTGAATTTAGAGTAGAAAGCCTATTTTGATCGACTTTAAGTATAGTAAGTTTCTGTAATTCTCCAAGACCATCAGGCAATTTTTCAATAACATTTTGCGATAAATGCAAATCTGTTAAAGACTCTAAACCTCCTATTTCTTCCGGAAGATCTTCCAGACGGTTTTCAGATACGTCCAGGCATGCTAACGTTTTCAATTCTCCGATTTCCGGTGGTAAATGTTGCAATTGATTATGATCCAACCATAATTCTTGTAATGCTGGTAATTTTCCTATATGTGCTGGCTAAAACAAAAGTCCCAAATTTATAATAGATATTATGTTAATAGACAACAAATATTCTATTTTGTCCATAATTTCCTTTACAATGGTTAATTCAATATCTATCTTACTAAAACTTCAATGTCATTGTCACCAAGATCCAGCCGCTCCAATTTATAAAGTTGGGAAAGCGATTCCGGCAAGGATTTGAGCAAATTTTCTCTCAACTCCAATGACTGCAACGCCTCCAAGCTGAGAACAATCGGTGCACAAACTTGTTAGTACTAGACACGATGTAATTCAATTAAATCATTCTAAGCTTGAATGCAATTAAAGCGAGTTCTTGTTGCTATTACCTTCCGAAATCAGGCGGCAGATTCGTAAGGGACATATCATTGAGTCCCAAAACAGTTAAGTTTCTTAATTGCACGAACCCTGCTGGAAGTCTGCAATGACAAATTTAATCCTTCTTGAATTTTGAGAATAAATGTTTTCAACAACTTTTAAGATGAAATATAAATAGCTGTGTTTCAAACGAAAAGAGATAAATGTTAGGCAAACCTATTGACCTTGGAATTGGATTACTGCTGAAATCCGCCACCTGAAGTGCCCGTAAATTCTTGATGTTCTCAGGAATGTCTGGTATATCTAGAATAAGAAAGAACACTAAGTAATACTTATGTTTTACATCCGATTTGAAAAAAATTATTAAAAATCTGTATATCTAGAACACATTATTATAAAAATTCTTTTTTTTTTTTTGCATGAATAGAAAATACCAAGATGGCCTAAATATAAATTACATAAAAAGAAAAAATCAAGGAAAGTAGATGTTTATTGAATTCATAACTTTTCTCTTGTTTCAAAAAATTTCCATGGCCACACGTAATTCGAAGAATTTTCTTTACGAAGGAAACAGTTTTGATTCACTCGAGCTTTATTTTTTCGACTCGTCATACATGTTGTATTGCAAAGCATATACGTACAAATGGAAAGCTTTGCTGATAATTTCATGTTTCTTTTATATTCAACCCTTCGTTGGGACTATTCAATGAAGAAAAAGTTTAAAAGAAATCTCAACATATGCTGCAACATATTACATAATTGCATCGTTTAATGATACTGGCTAATTAATTAGCAGAAAACCGATTATCAGTCAATAACAAATTCCTTCATTAAAAAATAAACGCGACTCGTTGTACTAAACACTGCTATTGCATAAGAATGCAGGATGCTGCATCGTGGATGAAATAATACCGTGCACGCATTCCTCCTGTTGTTTTCCCTGCAAGGTCGAAGAATTTCACGAATTAAAGTGAATGGCAAACCGAACGATTTTAAACGTAGAAACTCTTCGTTATAACGTACGGAGTTTGGCTCGAATACAAAATAATATTTTAAAATTTCAACGTGTATTATCTGTGTCTTAATAATATAATGTATATACGAAATAAAATATAAAGAATAAATCTCAAGCTTCTCATATACATACGATTCGATTAATCAGAATATGCATATTTTATAGCGAAATATAGTAAGGTTTTCATAAAAAAAAAACAAGTTTCTTGAAAAATTTATTGTGCGATTAATTATTCATTATGTATGCTCCTTTTATTTCATTATAACTGTTAACACACGTCATAATAATATCAAATTATGACGAAAACACGTGCGTTTTTAAACGTATTATGAATCATACCGCGATTATGCATTCTCGAGTCAAGAGATGAAACACGGAGGAAAAGGAGGAGAGGAATGGAGAACCGTGTATCGCATAGCAAACGAGCCGATAGGCTTTACGAGCAAATCGAACCTTGGAAAACCGCTAGTTACTTTTAACACAGTGGTTCGCAACTACAGAATGTTATCATAGCTGTTTTAAACATATTATCGATAAATATGTAATTCCTAAACTGTTCTTTTATTCCCAGTTTAAGTATTTCTATGTTATACTTCCCCGATTTCGTCAGCTCTAAAATCAAGTGTTAAATCTAAGAAAGGAAAACCTTTTGAGTTAATAACGCCAAAGGCGTAATAACGCGCGTGTTGCGCGTAGAAATGATCATCTGCATTTTCATTTTTTCCATACCGTGAAGATTCAAGTTACTTTGAACATGATTCGATATATGAAACTCAAAGTTTTTGACAAACGTTGAATATTGGTCTTCAAAAAATTGACAAGTGTTGGAGTCATAATAGATTTCAAAGTTTAAGGAAGTTTAGCAGATATTAAATACCTTATATCCTATACATAATCTTAATACTACGTACATATGTATTTAAGTATATATCTTATGTACTATAAGACATGTACTATATTGAGTACCCACTGAACTTTTAGAACTTTGACTCCTATCAAGACTTCCAATACTTCCAAGACTTATCAAACTTTTAATCTTTTTATAGCTAATGAGAATTTTTTTCTACGAATGTCCATACCGTAGAAAACAAAAATCTGAATTTTATTGAATATTAATTTCATAAAATCTGTCAATAGGAACCACAGCACCCACCTATCTCTATTTGCAAAAGGACTTACTGAAGCTCTATGTCTGTGGTTAAAGACTCAAGACCTATCAAGATTCAAAATTGATCGAGACTTTCCAAGGTTTTAACTTTTTAACCATCGAGTTATATTCGAAGAGATTCGAATTTTTCTGTATAGACATATATTCCATCCGATTCAAAATATTTCAGGCTGTATCATTACATACACGTACACACACTGCCTGTCACGAATGCACGCACGGTGTGCGCGCGGGTTGAACGTAACGACAACGACGTGGAACAATTACAAACTAACCGTGATTCCGCCAGACGGAAGAGACAGACCCCTTCGTTCATCGGATCTCTTTGTTCCCAAAAGGATGTTAATGATCGGTGAACAAAGGTATATGTCTGAGGACTTTTATAGCGAGGAATGGATGCACAAAAGAGACAGCCTCGTAATATGCTTGGCTGGAGTTTGAACGATATCGAATATGTGGCGACCCGTTATCGATCGATAACTTTCTGTCTGGCTACACACCGTACGGCCAAGGAAACGATACGCCATCTCATGGGTTTTGTGGTTAAAATATCTCTGATCGAGCGATACGATTACCGTTCTATATATGTATCACTATTAACGCACGTGTGTACGCTCGTGCGTGAATATTTTTAATGCGTCGTACACCGCTCCGCGAGCGATTTCGAACATTTCCGCGGCGAACGATGACGACGACAATCATGCGCAATATCGCCCGTCCAACGATGGCAATTTTTTAAGAGCGTTTACATGCACGTAATATACGATGATTGATTCAAAGTACGTATATCGAGGTCAGATTATAAAAGATGCTGTCGATGAGAAAATATGTTACGCTGATTACGCTGATAGTGGATGGGTTTTCTGGCCAACCAACATTCTGACAAATACGTCAGAAAACTCGAACAGCTACCGTCGTTCTTCGGATGTTTCATTCGTCAAAACGAAAGTTCGCAACGTGCATTCGTTTTGAGCATAAACTGCGTACCCACTGAGGCAACAGTCAGGAACCTGCTGTTAGTGTTTCACGTTTTGAGAAAATGCTGCACGTTTCTTCGTATTTCTGTTGCCAGTAACAAAAGTCGCTGCTTGCTACCTATTTCCGGTTGGAGCGATAGGGTCAGAGAAAAATTAGAAACAGGTAGCAACAAATTGCAACAGAAACAAATTTTTCTTCGGTGTATACTTGTTGGCTAGAAGCAAATGCATTGAAATCGGAACAAAACCCAAATATTCCTTTAATTACGTTGTTCTAACGTGGATAAAATCTCTCTGCAGGTCGATATTTGTTTAATACTTTTTAAAACATGCAGCAACGGGCAACAAAAAGTTCCTCGTTGCTACCTCAGCGATGATTCAGCTTTTTGCTGTCACAGTTTTTCCATCGAATAAAACGCGGCGCGGATTTAATGGGATCCCAGAACTACTGATACGTAATGCGTGCTCGATAATTGCCACAGCGCTCTTTTTAAACGACCAAGTAAAATAGTACAACGCGATTAACCGATACCAACAATGGCGCTTCCTCTCGTCGAAAGAATGAAAATGTTTGCGGAAAAATTACTCACGTTTATTACAAAATCGTTTCCTACCGCGCCCTACGGCGATAATTCGCTGCCACGACCGTGGTTACACCCTTTTCATTTTCCACCGGACCGTTCGATTTTTCAGTAGTTGCGGAATCGCGCTCGATTACCACGCCTATGGGCGACTGCGGTAACTTGTAATTAAGCAACCAGTAAATAACACAAAATAGCTTCTCTCTCCTCTGAACGTGTCGGCCACTGTAAACATTATAAATAGCGCGAAACATCCACCCTCGGCCTTTGCAATTTACCTTGGAAGAAGAGGAGGCCACGGAGGCCGTGTAAAACGCACCAGGGTGGGGAAGACTAGTCGTCACATGTGAACACGCACTAAGTTTGAATAAATAGAATTCATTGTGGTGAACATGAGAACATAAATCTGTTTTCTTACTTAATCTATAATACTATATTTTCTCTTTATTATACGTACATAGTAATTTCTAACATGAATATAATAATAATAAAAAAAAGGGTAGAAAGAACAAAAAAAAGAGAAAGATGTAAAAATAAATCTACGCTGAAAGCTAATTATAGTCTATGAAACACAAATTTCTTTCCATCCATCGCATAAACAAATTTCATTCTATAATTCTTTCATCTATCTTTAGATCCGTCTTCCGGCTTGCATCGCTTCATTATCAGAAGCTAACCCCGTGTATAGTCAAGACTATATCCGACACAACGCTGTTTACGCTCATCAAGAGACTACTCGTTCGGTCTCGCCGGGAAGGAAAAAAAATGCAATCGGGTAAACAGCCTTTAAAGCCGAAGCTTTCGTGACGTGTAATTTTATGCCGTATAAATCGCAAGAGATATTCACTTCTGTGGTTTTCTGGCGCGGATACGCAACAGGGAACAGGGGTAATATCGCGGTAAGGGTAAGAGATTACACAGTGCACGTAGCCTTTTTTCTCCCTTACGTAATATCCGCGGCACACGTGAAGGAATTGATCGAGCGATCGTAACGAGGAAAAAGATCTCGCCGACTCGTTCAATCAGTGATCCATCGCGGGTTCGTTGAGATTCAGCATTTATTAATATTACTGCTATACGTTTATCGAATAACAATCGCGGGTGATTGGAAACCATTATAAATCGTCTCGAATAGGAAAAAAAGAGAAAGCGGGAAGAAAGAGAGGAATAAAAGGATGAGACGAGGGTAACGAGGGTGACATGTCGCTTTGCGTCGCGCCTATATGCGCGATCTACGTTCTTATGTAATAACGTGCAACACGTGAACGCGCGATGAACTCGTTGGAAAGTTCGCGAGCTACAATTTCTCCTACGCCAGAAGTGATTCGTCCCACATTTCTTTTTTCTTTTTCGAAGGTGAAAGACATCTTCTCAGCAGAAAAGTGACGGAGGATGTTATCGTTTAATAAGCCCGAGAATCTAAATGAGGTCGTCCATAAGAAACGTAGAGGTACATTTACTGTTAGCTCGTAGAAAACGGTACTTCCCAAAAAGACAGGAAGGAAATACAGTTTTATCGTGACTACATTCCAGTCACGGTCGATTGATCGTAACTCCACTACGTGCATTTCATAATACTATTTTATTTCGTGGTAATATCTGCAAATCTAGAGATCAAATGACAAACGAACCATTTTCATCAGAAAAGGATAAGGAAGTGTTTGGAAGCCTGCAAAGCCGAAGGTAATATCGAGCTATCGCAATTACCGATCATCCGTCGCAGGGAACATCAATTTTCCCCTGTCTATATGTATTTCCCCCTATTCTGACCGTTTAGATTTCGTTCCAGCATAAAAATAATCATCTTCCCGTTGGGAGAAAAATCATACACGACAAGATGGAGAAAAAAAAAGAGGAAAAGAATTCGCTGACTGGCTGCATTCCAATCAGTCGTATCTTCTGCGTGCGTTGCACCTACACGCGAGTGCAACGCCTTTCATTAATGGGGTGAGTTTTCTGAACCTGTTGCTATAAACTTATATTTCTTGCACGCAACGAGTTTTCACTGTCAACCAGTCTTGACTATTCCAGATCCTGTATCTGAATCTGGAAACCGTACTCTGGTATACGTATAACGCGTTCTACCTACGGAGATTAATGCGAGAAAAATACGTTTTCACACAGCGTTTTCCTCATGATTTATTTACGAATATTTCTCTTATCCTGTAACGAAATTTTGCTATTTGTCATTTTTATTGTTTTGAATAATCGTTCAGGGGACTTTTTAATATTCTTTCGATAACTTTTTTGGGGAGATCTTTGATAATATTTTAAGGTGTCTTGTATGATTTTTAAATAGCGTTCTCTAGCGTTATTTGAAATATTTGTTAAAGAAATTTTTGTGTTTTTCATATTTTAGGTTCTTTATTAACAGTACCTAATTTGAAGACTAGCTTCTGCGGTTTGATATTTAATTTTCCGGCAAGGAAATCACGTAGTGGAAATCAAAGAAATTCCACGATTAAAATCGAGTTCGGAGAAACAATTCGCGAACAATAAAAGCGATGCAACGCAACACTCAACTTTCTCGTTACAAAGTGAACAATGCATTACAGGAAGAGTCCGTAACTAATTCGAATTTCGCAGCGGCGCTTGTTTCTAAGAAAATAAGTAAAAATACGTTTAAATCAGAGGCAACGACGTAGAAAAACACACGATGTAATTTTGCAACGGAATCGAAGCGACTCCGCACGCAACTTTGATCACCGATAATTAAGAACAATCGCCACCGCTCGTTACAGATAAATCGTCGACGGTATTTTACACGAACTTCATTGTTCGTCATTAAATACATTTACTACCGTGATGCTACGTATTTGTACGAATAACAAATTTGAAATTATGAAATCTAAGCAGAAGAAGAAATATGTAGTAGAAGAAATATCAAACAAATTGTTGGAAGTTTTTTCACAATTACGATATTAAGAAATTAAATAATATAATAATGTAAATAGATTTAAAAAAAGATTGTAAATGAAATGCATTAACGTTAGAAAATGGAAATAAAAATAATTCTACGTTCCCTTCACAGAACGTATGTAATGCGTAGTCATTTTTTATTAAATATCTATTATCATAATCTATATTTATTGCAAAAGCAGTTACTTCATAATTATGAATATGTATGTTTGCAGTGTACATATATTAGCATTACTCGCATGCTCGTCTTACACGCAACTAGGTCTTAAGCAAACAGATTTTAAATTAACATGCAAATAAGTATGTGTAATGAGAGGATTAATAGATTTACAAGATAAGAGAAAACAGACGAAAGGGCAGGAAAATTGATCGTTAGGAGGATACCAGTAGAAATTGGACCATTCGACAACCTGTACGCATGGAAATGCGCCTGTTCACACGCACGTACGTGGGTGGTTTAATCAAGGGGCAAGTTTCCTGAACCCGAACCTGTTGCGGTCGCGGTTTATCTCTTCTATGATCACGCAACGAGTTTTCACAAGATCGTGACACGACTTGTGTGCGATACGCTTTTTTTTTTTTACATACAGGTTTCCTTTATGAGAGCCATAGAAAAGAGAATTCGCCGATTAAGAACGAAAAAGAAGAAAAATGTTGCTTTTCTAACGTCGTGACTCGTAACGATGCTCGCTCACTGAATTTTGCACGAACCGGAAAGCGAAGATAAATAATAAATGCGAATGCTGCATTGAGGCGAAGTATAAACGGAATTTCCCCGGGGCTGGGGAACGGTTTTCATTAAAATGAAACGCGCGCAATGAAAGTTGTTAATCAAAGAAAAGATGTTCGTTTAGTTTTGTTTTAACGTTGGTTTTGGCATAAAATCCTTTGGACAGCAGCAGATTTTTTTTTTTTTTTTTTTCGAAACTTGATGCTGTGGTGTATTCCATGGCGACATGTTAGAATAAACTTCGTGGAAGTTATACATTGTTACATAGATGTTTGTTAAAAGCTGATTATACGTATTGCTTTTCTACGTATATTTCATTGAATTTTATTATTTTGACTATATGTATATTTAATAAGTGATTAACAACTCAGCATTTACAATATTTAATAATTTATATTTGCCAGCTTCTTCCCTTTCTTTCTTTTTCCTTTTTCGTACATAAAGGTTTCCATTTCCCTGGTAACGATATCTCACACACCGAGTTTCAGCTTCGGTTCAATCATACACATAGAATGTCAATGTGTATGTACTGTGTTTATTATATGTTACTATATTAAAGAGGGAGTATTATAAAAAAAGGATTTAAGACTTTGTGAATTAGATAAAAAGATCCAATTAACATTTTATTTTTCCTAATTGCAAGTGTTTCGTGCGAAAAATAACAGAGGTAATAGCAGCTTTTTAAAAACAGAAATTAAAATAGAAATTAGGTATTCGAGAAAAAGAGAGTACGCTGGTTTCTCCCACAAAATGTTACCACGCTTACGTTGATTTATTGTTGCGTGCGCGTAACCGAATCGCATCGTCGATTTTCTGAATCGAAAATTCTGAATTCGAATTACAAACGGCGTAACATTAACCGGAACGCATCTAATCTCGCGTAATTTAATTGTTACTTTCCCTTGTTTTTTTCGTGACGGTCAATGAACCGTCTCACCCGAGCGTATCGCATTAATTGAAGCAAGTGAAAACTTCGTGTGAGGCTTACACGAGACTCGCCTCACTTTAACATCGAATAAATGCGCGATAATATCAACGTAAATACAGTGATGCAATCATTAATCAATGACACCGCTTTCACAAAATAAATGTGTAATTTTCAATTGAATGATTTTACGTTTCTGAAATTATCAAACTTCCTCGACCTTCCTATCCAGATTTTGTTAAATTTTGTTAAATCACTTATGATCGCAGGATATGCAAAATCTTCATTCCGACGTTCTATTTTAAGATAAATCCGAAGGCGAATGGCGTAGTTTGTGAACAACGATTTCATTTTATTCGACGCGCACAACGTAAGGTTTGGCAAAACTCCGAATTTAAATAAAATTGTTTGTTACTAGAAACTCACAGGGGAGAACTGGCCACGATTCATGCTTCAAACGATTCAATTCTGACCCAATAGTTGTAGGAGATAAATACCCGAATTATGCAAGCTGATGTTATCGTAATAAGCTTTCAAAGATTTTTCGTAGTTGTATGAGCATATTATGAGATTATTTTTCCGTCCACGAGCTTCAGATAATCAGGAGAATATAATAGATTAAGACACCTTAAAATTGTAATTCTATAAAAATCTACGTTACTTCTTGAAACATGAAATATGTACATGAAATTCATTGAGGAAAATTTAAATAGATATTCAAGATAAAATTTGATTCTTCCAGTTCAGTATATTTGGAATTGAAGGCACCCTTTGTTAAAAAAATAATAGACGTGGAAATAATAAAGTATTTTGTACACTTAATTGTAACGTAATACGCATAAATGGAAATAATACAAATAATTGTATATTACAAAAAAACGTATATGTACGTTCTTTAGCAAATGATTCATACCGACAAAATTGTAAAGAAATTCTTTTTGTTGAGTAAAGAATAACAACGAAAGTGACCAAACTCACAATGTTACATACTGTAAGCTAAGCGAACGACGCACGTTTTATTTACATATTCAACATGGATAATGGATTGAATCTCGTTGCATATGTATGCTACTATTCCAGCAACTACGAGGGTTGTTCCTGGCCGTTGATTAATTTTCAAACATACACACAACCTCTTAAAAATCAACATAACGCTTTCGATGCAACCAGGTCCTTCTTACGTACTGCGAATTTTTATTTTTTCTTCGTTCATTTAAGCAATTTTCCTTCGTGAAACGTGTCGCGAAAATTGCTCGTATACGTGGACGTTTTAATTAAACTGCACGGTTTCACGAACACCTAAATTTAGAGCGGTATACTGGGAACAGCCTCGACGCGGGACGCGTCTCCAGTTGTCAGTTTCCACTCGATTGTTCCTCAAACTCGTCCTCGCGGGCAACTTGTTAGCCATTAATGAGGTCAACCACGAAGTGTGCGCCAAGTGTGAGCGAGAAAGTTGCCCGCACAATTTATAACAAGTTTCGCAAATGTTCTAGAACCGACGCGGAAAGTTCGCTTGTTCCCCTAATCGTTCCGGTCGTCTCGTAACATGATAAAGTTAATTAGTTTATCGAATTATGTAATCTCTTCGTTTAAGTACGTAGGCTGATGGTTTTTCATTAAGAAGCAAAAAAAAAGAATAAATGTATTCTATGTATGTAGGTACTATAGTATACATGTGTATCATATTATTGTATGTACCTACTACTCATCACAGGATTGCCGTTTATGTGCACGAAGACGCTATAAATAATACCAATTACGTTAACTACCCTTTCTCGTCTCGTGTACCTACAGCTCGAATGACTAAAATTATATTTATTCGGGATATCATACACATCCTGGCGTTATTTATATTTATCTCTTAATTAAGCCCGTCTAATATCGCACACGTGGACCACGTGGAACGCCAATCTCAATTTCACGGTCTCGTTAGGTGTCCACGGACGTATAAGGTGCGATCATCCACTATTTTCTCGTTTATTTTCACCTTTCCACGTCCGTACATACATACATGGCCGTTTCGATGGATCCTTAGAGCTGAACAAAGCGGTTCGATCGAAGGTACGAACACTCTAGGGTGTCTCGAAAAGTGGGGCACTTTTGTCGTCTCTCCTCCTCTCTTTGTCTTTCATTCTGCCTCTCAAAAGCGACGCAGAAATATCAATCACTAGCCCAGATATTGCGAATCGTTTTATTCAATGCACAGAAATCATGTCCGCGCATATGCATGCGCGTGCAAATATCGTTGACCATTCTTTCCTTCTCTTCTATACTCGTATCACGCTCGAAACAAAACACGCGAACCGCGACCAGATCTCGTCAGAATTTTGCCAGGGGAGAAAAGAGGGAATATACACTCTTCTATTGGAAAAGCTTTCACGTAACTGCACAAGGATTTTCGAAAGCTCGTGGAATCGTCGAGCGTTCTCTTCGTTTTCATTTGTAACTCGATCGATAGATTGGTTTTTTCAAAAAATACACGCGTGTAATCTTTTTCTAATTCGTTAACGTTCAATGGGAGAATATCGTACATTATAGCTGTACGTATAGGATGATTTTCTATTTAATATATAATATTTAATATAATTCTATTTAATATATAATAAATTTAATAACATGCCAATAATTAAACCTACAATTAATTGATATCAGAAATATTTATATTCAAAACTATAAAACATTGAATGAAATAATAAACTTTAGGACATCAGTTAGAACAGAGCGACACGAGCAATGAAAAGTTTCGGCCAGTATCGATCCAGTCTGAAAACTGTTGTCGTTCTCGACGTTTCGCAAGAGACACTTGCGACGATCGGTGAACACAGTGGAAGAAGCAAGGTTGCAAGTTTAGAAAACGTGCTCGAAAAAAAAGACTTGCAACGCTTTTATACACCGCGCGAGGTTGAAGACAGAATGAAGCGGTGTGTCGTCGCCAAGAGTCCCGGCACGTTTTGTATAACTGAAAACGTCCGGGAAGCCAGCGTGTGTACGCGTTTCGCGTAACCTGATTGTAGCGTCTTATTGAGTTTCCACTAGCAACTTGGTATGCACACCAAATGTCTTCAAGTTGATACGTTGACCATCACGAGACCCTATGCAAACTCATTTTCCACACTGTACAAGCCGTTTGATACTATTTCTTCTGAAATGTAACTGTGTCTTAAAACCACATGAGAAAGTAGGGAATAATAGTAGCATAGTAAATACAGTATCTGTATGCTTTGCTCTATGATTATGTATTATTGATCCATTAAATGTTTCCAACATTCCATGCGTTTAAAATTTCAAATTTCAAATTTAAATAAATAAATAAATACATGCATACGATCTTTAAAACTTTTAATTTTCAAATTTCTGAGCTCTTAAATTTCTAAATTTTCCGATTTTTTAATTTTCAAACTTCAAAGTTCAGAAGTTTTAAATTTGTGAATTTTCCAAATTTTAGATTGTCGAATTTTCGAATTTTTAAACTTTCAAACCTTTAAAATTTTAATCTTTCAGGTTTAGAAGCTTTTTAATTCATTAATGTGTAATAATGTTTACGTATCTTCGAATTATTTATTTAAATAAATTCTAAGGAAATAACTTAAAATAGAAAGAAAAATAACTACATAATCTTCTACATCTGAGAATTCTAAACTGTTGCGTATTTCTTTAATTCCATTCGAATCTCTAATAACAATAAGAACTAAGATCATCATTAGTCTTTTCAATAATAATTTTATAATATTCGAATAATTTTTAGCGCTAATGTATATACGATTTGGAACTTGAAGGTCCCTTCACTATACCTGTGGGAATAATCATGTAATACAGATGAATTTAATGGGAAGCTATAATGTTTTTACGTAAGAGAATTCTTTTTACGTAGAGGGCGAAGATTGCTCTTTAATCATGCAAGCGCATATATGAAATGTATACATATGCATAAATACGCTTTTTTCTGTGAACAAACTTCACAATAACTGTTTAGAAGAATCTTTTGCGCTATAACTTGTCCCTCATGCGTACAAAGTTATACTTCGTTTATCGTTGCATTTACGAGGAGTGGAAAGACAGGCAGGTATATAATCTTTGATAACGTAGTATATCTCGAATTTTTATGTGCAAGTACATCTATAACACACATTCTGAGATATCATTTTATTAAAATGTTCCCTTTTTATTCCTTTTTAAATACTTAATTCTATTATCATACGAAAATTTAAGTGATTCTATTCACTTTTCTATCCTGTCTGAAATTATTGATTACCCGAATTAGGAAATGATCAGCAAATGCTTTGCATTCTGACTCAATCCTAATAGGATTACATGACGTTATATAACTGGAATTTTTGAGTATTCGGGTTTTAACTTCGATTAGGAGAGAGTTAATAAGTGATAGAAGTCACGACTCGATTCTAATTGAGTTTAAAATGTTTGGTACGCAAAGTGGAATTCGACCTAAGAAATTCTTATAAGAGCTTTTACATTGTACAAATCTTCAATCACCAGTAAAATTTTAAAGTAAAATATACAATTGTTCGTACTCGATTCAAATAGAAAAGATCCTCTAAGAATACTTTGCTACAGCCTTTGGGTTATTTTCGGCTCGATCGCACTTTTCTACAGGAAGATTCGGAAATTAGAAAATTTTATAAAAGACTTAGAGAATTTGTTAAATTTGAGAAAAATATGGAAAACTCGTTATTGATTGATGCTAACGGTTTCCTTAAAACATTAAAGGTTTCCTTTTCTTGGTTGAAAACTAAAACGATATGAAAAGATCGAGACTGGGAGGCATTATATATGTATATACAAAATTTGAGAGCCATAACAGGGTTATATAATAGAAAATTTTCTGCATACTTTCATCGATCGAAATATACCTGGTAAGGGAAATTACTGGAACTGGAATCTGTACGCGGATCGAAATCGATGATACCACATGTGAAATATAAACGTTCAAACATTCTTCGTGTGACTCATTTAACTGACTAGCGCTTTCCTCGTTTTTTCCTTTCCACGTGTGCGTAATCTTTTTACTGTTCTTGTCACACCGTTGATAAAGTGCCACGCCATTATAGTACGTGCGTAGTTTCTTCAAGCAGTTCAACGCAATCTTCACGTAACTGATTTATGTAATAATTATATCGTTCGTAATGTCTGTAATAATTTCTGACAGATTAAACGTTCGCATTAGACAAAAAATAGGAATACATACTCTCATCCGTAAGTCACAGAAAACTTGCAAATTTTAAACATAAAATTTAATAAAACAGATCTGTAATAAAATCAATCATTTTTTAAATATATGGTCAAAATATATATTTGAATTTTAAAGCTGCAATATTTTTCGTGCTCAGATTTTAATACATATTTTTCACTGGTTATTCTATTTTATTTTCAACCAGCACGCTATTATTTTGATCTAAAATATTTATTAAAAGCAGATTTTGAATTATTTCTTTTTTATTCTTCAAATAGTTTTTTAGCGGACTGTATAAACGTAAAACATTTAATTATTTCTCAAGCAACTTGAAAAGTTATTAACGATGTTCATCAAACTAAGTAAAAAGAAAATAATACTTCCTGTTTGAAACCAATCTTTGCTTCTCTTTAACACAGAAATGAGGCTGAAGTTTCGCAAATATAATAAAACCCGAAGTGAAGTTGATCTTGTTAACCAAACTTCGCTAGTAAAGCTAACAGACCAATAAACCAAGCCAATTAGATCGAAACTACTTTGTGGTCGAGCGAATAAAAAGTATCTTTCGTTCTATTTCTACTTTCTCATGTTACATGCATTGGTTAACCATAAATTGGGCTACCGGACAGGTACAAACGAAATTAACTGCAATTTTATCTGAAAAATCTATAACTAGGTTTTATAAAATAGCATCTTCTTCGAACTGGTAAGCTCCATAGAACTTCGTTTTTATCGGCATTGGAAAGTGATTATCTCTTGAAATAGTATCACGAGACAAAATGATTTCGATACAGGTGCATCCAATGGCACAAAACCGATGGAATATGAACTAATACGAGGCCACGTATACGGGAAGAAAGCGTCCGGACAGACGAAAATTTATGATATTGATTATCATAGGAATGCAATTTATTACACAAATTGAATTCGATGTACAACAGCGACGAGGGAAATGTCGGGATAAAACGGGATTTATACTGCACGCTGTTGTACAGGGTGTCATCGAATCGATGCAAGTGACTTTAAACGAGAAAGTAAGTAGCAAATACGAAGAGTAACTATGGAAAGTTCGTTCTCTGAGTAGACGTAATAAGCTTATGACGAGCTATTTGGGTAAATGAGTTTCATATAATAAGCTTCTTCACGAAGTAAATTTCGAATAAGCTTCAAACTAATAGATGTTATTATAAATTATATATACGAATATCAGGAAGCTCGAGATCACATGCTGCTTTGAGTGTATAATTATAGTTATTGAATAAAATTGTCTCTCAGAGAGCAGAGAGTAAGAAATTAGCTCAAGTAGAATAAGGAAAATTATATGTATGTGTACAGGTATAATCATTAGATTAAGTAAATTAACATTGTAAAAACACTGTAAACGAAATCTTAATTATAGAATATAATTATAGACTAATTATAGAATATAAATTATAACATAATTATGTAATATACACCCGGTATATTCTATAAATCCGTCCTTACGAAACGCGACACACTCTTGTACACAAAAAGGAAATAATTCGATCGGCGGCTCGCGAGCTGAACATTAATCTTGCAGCGTATTGCCGTCTCTCCTACCTCTTCCTCCGCTTTCATTATCTTTGATCCCTTTACCTTGAATTTTGCTTGAAAAATTGCCGTCGCTTAGCACGAAGGAAAAACGATGAAAAGAGAAGCAGACCTCCATTGATCGATAACGACACGAAAAGAGCCAAAAAACAGAAAATGGTAATTATCGAGACTTCGAAGGGTCAAATAGAAGATGACATATCTAGA
Source organism: Bombus huntii (assembly GCF_024542735.1). Classification (NCBI taxonomy): domain Eukaryota; kingdom Metazoa; phylum Arthropoda; class Insecta; order Hymenoptera; family Apidae; genus Bombus; species Bombus huntii. The sequence continues at coordinate 13,092,927 of NC_066244.1, read as the reverse complement.
GGGTACGGCTGAAACTATTTTACATGCTAACAGTAGTTGGTTCTCTATGAGAAAATATTGAGATAAACTAAAAGCGTGGATAATTTTTTTCATTTAAAGCTTAAGTTTTGAGAAAATTAATTTCGAAAATTCGCTGTGTATACACGCACATATGTATGCACTTTCATAGTTAAATACGTTATGTTAGAGAAGTGCACAGATGTGTACACAATGAATTTTCAAACTCAAGTTTCTCGAAAACCAAACTTCAGATAAAAGAATTTTTTCCTCCACTCTTGAGCTGCTTTTCCATACAAAATTTTCTCTTATTTGTTTTTATAATATGATCTTTCGACCATATCCCATAGAAAATACAACAACGAAAACGATGCATATTGAACAAAAAATCCTAAATAGACGTGGAACTTTCAAACAACATGTTCGTACATAATTAAAACCACAAACTACGCGGTATTAATTAGCAGAGTGAAGTAATTATTGCAAAATTCCCGACACGATTAAATGACGAGGATAGAGTTTATCGAGTGGGACGAGAATGTCATTATTATTCCCATCCAATTTGTTTCCTGATAACAAACTACAGGGGTTGACCTTTCGAAATTGTACGAATAACTTTTATTAACCATTTCTACGAATTGTTTTTCATCCCACATATCAACATTGATTATTTAGAATTGTAGACCATGTTCCAGTCCTAAATACATTTTTCGTTTCTTGATAAAGGCTCTGAACAAATACATACTACGATAACTATATATAACTATAACTATATAACTATATATCAATAATAACTTATTATCACGTAAATTACAAAAAGAAAAACTAATTTTCTCAAGAGAAAATACTCTACACAAGAGTAATAACAGGGTATGTACATGTATACAAAGTGTTTACGCTATTAGTTCGCAGTGTTTCTTTCATAAGTGTTAGGTTCGTGAGAAAATTAGAAAAGATCAAAGTTTTATTATTTTCTACACGTGATACGATAACCTAAATAGATATTCTCTTAAACTTATGTTGAATTAAATTGATCGATATAATTGTTCTACATCGAAATTGATATTGAAATTTGTTACATCATGTACCTCAAGATGAATTCGAGGCAAAATATTATATTTTCCAATTGGAAGGAAGATTCAGTTCCAATGTACATTTTTGCTAATAATAGAATAATTACAAACTTCGTTAAACGCGCATAAATCGTTGTACGTTACAGTAATGCGATTTTTTCCAACTGCGCGACCATAGATCAAGAGAATTGAATTTTCCTTGGCGTGTGTATAGTGAGACACAAAAGTATTCACATTCTTGCAATTATTTAAATCGGAACTTAATATTAACACCAGATGCTATCTTTTACTAAACTAGATATACAAAACAAAAGCTTAATTACTACACCTTGCTAATTTAAAAAAGGACTGCGCTGAATTTTCATTCATGACAGCCTTCAAGAGCAAATTTGCCTTCGAAAAACTTAATTGTAGCTTTTACCATGCAAAGTGGCAAGTTATTCGATGATTCGACTGTTCGAACGACATTTTTTATTAATTTGTCATAGCGTGTCTATGCGAGGGAATGTAGGATTACTCAACGTAGAGACCGTGACACTTGCTTACACATAGAACTCCGCGTCACCGCCAGACGAATGTGTGTGTGTAAATACGTGTGGATTAACGTCGTGTTTCACGTGTACCGCCCGTAAAATTATTTACTACAAGATCTCGTAATGTTGTCACAGCCTTAAGACGACGTCGTTCCGTTCGTACGTCGTCGCAAAATCGCATGCCGATTATCCACGTCCTGTAGTACCGTCTAGCATCCCTCGGGGACTCTTTACATGTACTTGGAATTTCAAACGACCCAGCTTATTGCAAATTTCAACGGTATGTGGAGATTGTGCATTTACAGAGTCGCCAAGTGGAAACTATTAATGATTCATCGTTCAAGTTACGTGAATGAATTTCACGATCGTTTCATCCTTGATTTTTATTGCTGCTTGAATCGAAATAGACTTCGTGGAAGCTGGGTGATAAAAAGATTATGGCAAGGATAGATAGGCGCGTTATTTTAAAGCCCTTTCAACAGATGAAGGCAGGAAGAGAAACTTTTAGTCTGCACTGACCTTTCGCAAGGTGGCGATAAATTTCAATAAAAATCACACCTCCGCTATTAATACCAATTGAAAGGGAATAAAAATTCCATTCGACACGTTACGAGAAGCCTTTCGTCCCTTAGCAACCCAGCTTAGATCCCAAGCAACATTACACAAATGGGAAAGGGAACTTTTAGTGAAAAATCTGTTTCCTTCCGAAAGAAATCTTCGTTACGCAAGACACGTTCGTGTAGCGTTGATTTCTTCTTAAGGCGTAAAAGATGTAATACATACGTGAAAAGTTTCTACGTATGTACCGGCTGAGGATTACGTACGATATATGACCTTTTTCATAAGATTCTATCTAATAGATATAAAATAATTCGTAATGTTTTATTTTCGCATAATTTTTGCAAAAGCTGCATTACCACTTTTCGTAAAATAGTACTTCGTGTTTATTCTAGAAATAATTTCTTCTGAAAAAAAATATATTTGTTGAACTCGTGGTAGAGAATGAAATTATAATTTAATTAATTATAGAATTGAACGAATGGTCCTGTTAGAAATTAAAAATTGTAATAACACAAATTCTAAAAAATGTTCATTTACATCAGAAAAATTCTTATTTCACCTTAATATACTTCGTAATGAAATCGTTGCAGAGAATCTCACGAAGGGAAATCCAAGAATATATTAAAGGATGGTTCGTCCGTAACGAGAAGAAAGAAAAGGTCAGTTACTACGAATTCCATTTTCCTGCCGCGGTAGATCCATAGTCGCGATCAAATGCAACGCAACAACGAAGCTTATTTGATTCGACGATGAAATTCAACGTGATACGTGCCTCTCTGACACTTTTTTAAACGAGGTGAATCAAGTTTGAATCATCGCGTACACTGGGAAATTGGGATCTCTGTGACTAAAAATGGCGCAAAAGGAAGATAAAAGAGGTACAATGGGGGAACTGTTATTAGCACAATTATTTCGATGACTTGCTGGACACAGTATCGACTTTTCAGCTCGTCAATGCCTCCGGTGGAATTCTTCCACGGATAAAACGCGACAGATATTTCTGTACACTCGTGAATGTACTTCTTTATTGCACGCTTCGATAATAATAGTCAACTAAAAGCAGTTTCATGCAATGAATTAGGTATCAACGATGGATAATACTTTATTAACATTTCTGGACTGTTCATCGTCGGCATGATGTTTTTCAAGTTTTTCTACCGCCATATGGTGATGCATACACAAGGTGTTTCCAAATGTAGCGTGAAATATCTAACTTTCGTTACGCAGTGAAACGCCAGAACATGTGTCATTCTTCATTTTCTTCGTACCCTCCCTTTTTACATCTTTCTTTTCTCTTTTTACTTTTACTTTCTTCCTTAACTAAGAGAAATTGTAAAATCCATAAGGGCAAATATCATGGTTCATCAATTATTTCTGTCAGGGTTACACCATTTTAGTCTTCAAGGACAGCATTTTTCTTTTTTGAACTGAGCGATGTACAATAATATGACCTTGAAATCGAAACTGAATTTCTTAAATCCATACTCCGTGCATTATTCTAGTAAGAAATGAAATAAATAAAAATCTTCCATTTAAAGAGATAAACGAATAGACGGCAAGCTGCTATAAATTTCTCGCTCGATTTCAATCTGTTAACTGAGAAGGATAAGTTGTTAGGACATAAGAATTTCTTTATTCGATGATTCTATTTATCATTTCATTTCTCTTAAAAATAGATTATATCGTATTTACATTCGTAGAAACTGATTTGTTTGTATTAACATTTGGTTCCGTAATTACAGAGGTTTCCCATGAAAGGATAATGCAGTTAATAAAGACTTGGCTGAGGAGTATCTTTCGAAAAACTAAAAAAAATTCAATGATACGAATTTACACGAAATTCTCTTATTATCACTTTCAATCACGTTTCATTTTCAAATCTTCTCCACCTAGAATTAATCCCTATAATCTTCTCTTGTTCCAAAGAACGCGATCTCGCCCTGAGATCGTCAGGTCGAAGGTTAACCAGCAAAGTTGCCAGCAGTGGAAGGGTCACATATTAAATTTCGACAGCGATCGCATCATATAAATTGCTCGTGACAGGCTGTCACGACTCACTATACAGGAACCAACATATCTCAATTCCTCCTGGAGTAACGCTAATGGATACTCTCTTCATCGATACTAGAACATGCCATCATGTAATTTGAAGTAGATCAAAATCAGAAGAAATGTCACGACTTATTGATGACTACACAACTAATCATGCGTACCTTATTAAAAATGGCCTTCGTTTATCAAGGATCAGCGACTAATTAGCAAAGGTCAGCATCAAGACGTTACGAGGCTCCATGAAAGAAGCCTCTGCTTCCTTGTTTAAAAAATATCAACTGATAAGCTCGACCTTTCGTGAAAAATGCTAATAATGCATTTAAAGCGTGCACAGGATATTTGAAAATGCGTGATCTTTGTGGTAAAAAATTAGGAATATTATAATAGTTACGAGCTACGATGTTCTTCTGGTTCTTTGAGTCTCTAGTTTTTGAGACGCGTTAGTCAGCGACAGAAGACAATTAAATAGCCAAAGAAGTATTTACGAAACAATAAATCGCCACAAATACAATCGTCAAAGCACTGATCTCAAAGGAAATGAAAACCATTAAAACCTCCTTAAAAATAAAAAGTCACTCACGTTATAATCAAAATTCAGTGAAAATTTAATAAGAGTTCTTCGAACTATTTTCGATTCGCTGAAAATTACAAAAGAAACCATTCATATTTCAACAAAAACGCAATAAAAACTTCATTAAGATTTTAAAATATATCGTCGATAATATAAAATTTTTCATCCACATAGCTGACCCATTTATAATCAAATAAAATAAGAATAAAATTCCATCATTTCACACTTACTTTTCTATTACCTCCCCTCCCATCTTCCCAACCTCTGCAGCTAGGGATATCAATCTCATAAATCCGAAAAATCCTCTTCAATGTCCAACTATCCTCCACAAATTCCACAACCTGGCGAGTTTCATCAGCCGCTTCCACAGCCGGCAAACTTTTCGCCATTAAATTTCTTGCACGTTCAACGTTCTGTTCAAGCCGGGTTGCGTCCGAAAAGCCGCAATTATGAAACCCCTTCGACGTTGATCTATCTAGCGGTATTGTTAGCGAAGAGAAGCGATCGCGAAAAGAGGAAGAGCTGAAATTATTCCGCCCTGGCATGCGCAACATTTCAAATTGGCACGATGTTTAGGCGTATCCTACGTAATTACCGTTCAACGTATACTTTCGCGTAAGATATTTGTCAGTGGGATTCACAAAGTTCTTCGATCTTGACATTTCGATGGCGTATATTCTCAATCGTATTTTCAACGCGCTCGAGAAACAAGGGGCGAGGATACATGAAATTGTGTAAGAAGAAGGGAGAAAGGATAGATTATTTACTTTTCGTGCAACTAGTGTAACTGTTATGCTATCGATGTATGCACGTGTCGAGTACAGCGCAACAATTTTCAAGAAAACAACAGTATCTCTTTCTTTATGCGCGTCACGAATAGTTAAGAATATTTGGGTAAATATGTATGTATGTATGCATGTGTGTACATATATTGGTAGGCTAAATACAGGTTTAAGTATTGATCGGCTTTGAAATTTTGTTCAATACGGTATTTGGAGTTGACGAAACTTTTATTGATTACGTCTTCGAATTCGACAAAATTTATATCGATCATGGTTTTTGAATTTATTAAAAATATTAATCATTCTGCTTAGGTTCCATTTCTTGAGTTCTATTCATAGAAATGTTAATCGGTATAAATCTTAGCAGTCTATTTAGGAGTGCTGTGTTTTAAATTGATCATTCTGGATTAAATATCACGTTTAGTTATACGATTCATTCATGCTAATAAAAACTGTCTCGTCTCTGCTTCTGGTTCCAGAATTATCTCAGTGAAATTTTAAAATAGAAATCTTCATGAACTCCATTCCTTTCCCTCCCATAAAACTCCTCCCCTTAAACGAATTCGAGTCTCAGACGCAAAACGCTTGAATAGAGCACACGTTCCTTGTGTGTCGTATATTTTTATATCGTAATAACAACCATCATAACCAACCTAAGGTAAACAGCAATTCGTCCAATCTACCAAAAACCAGCTAACCTATTATGTAAAAAAAAAGAGCTTGAAGGTTCCATTTCTTTTGAAGATCATTTCCCTTTCGAATCTCCAATAGACCGCTAATTACACGATGAATCCTTATGCAAACGGTTTTTAACGTTATCGTACGTTTAATTGAAGGAGTCTGGGGGCTATTTGTTAAGCTGTGCCAGTTTCAAGCCACTCGGTTACTTCCACGTTTCCCCGTCCATGGAGAAACAGAAGGAAAGAAAGAGAAAGAAGAGAAGCACGGATCCAGCAAGAATGCTAAGAGCATTCGAGGGTTCGTGACATTTCAATCCCTCGTTTTTTTTTTTTCAAAGCTTCCAACGGAATCGTTCGTCCGCTCGTCTCTTCCGGGTGCTTAATTCCATGGTATAGACTGACTATAACGGCAACCCACGCGATTTTCGCGATTAAATAACGAATGAAGATCGGGTAACAGAATTGCTGGATCACGATTCTTCGCTTAAGACGATACACCCTACTGCCTGCGGAGAATACAGGTTCAAAAAATGAAGAATTATCATCGTCGTACATTTGTAACATAAGAAATTAATTTTGGGACATACAACAGATGGAAAAAGATTTCTGTTTCTAGATGGATCAAGAACATTTTGTTTTTATAACTTATATGAAATATATAGCACCTTTTAAACTAATATTACGTTGTGAAATAAAATATTCATAGAAGTGGATTCATTGTGGATTTTTATGTATTTATGGGAAATTTAAAGATACAAAAATGCACAGAATATATGTACTCGTTACGATATCTAATAGGTAAAATAATTTTCTATCTAATATCTACAAAAAAAATAATTTAAATAATAATGTCTGTATGTATGTAGCGAAGTCTTTAGCCTAAGTGGACTAGCCAATCTTCTTTCTTCTCTTTTAGTTCTTTTCGAAGAATGGGTTACCAGATTAATTTATAAAAAGGAATGAAAGTAGACATTCTTCTCGGAACTTCTTAGATCTTATTTTTAGATCTTATTCAATCACGCTAATACTTAAGATTCCTTCTATCCTTATTTTTATAGCCAAACTAAGCAATTAGTTTTGCAAATCAATCTTCTCCTCCGATATAAATTAATCAAACGATCACTATTAATTACGTACTTACTTTGAACATCGAAAATTACTTTGATTAAGAAGAAAATCTCCTTTCTCCAGTGAAATCTTAATCGCTATTTCGCTACAGAGAAAACTTTGCAGCAGTTGATAGAAATCAGTCTCAAAGTTTGATCTAAAGCTATGGAAACATCCTGTGCATAATGTAAACACGTTGAAACCAGTGAATTTTAGAAAAATAATTAACAAATTCCCCGGAGGAGGAAATACGAACCAGGGAAAATATTTTCTTTATTTGCGAGAACGTGCGAGATATATACGTGGCAATTAATAGTTTTATCTTTTTGTTCAATTCGTGGACGCGATGGTATGCGTTCATCAATGTCACCACACGCGAAGGAAATTTATTGTTCATCCATGTCGTCACGTGGTGATCCGCACGTGCTACTACTTAGACAAACAGGAATTTTTAATTAACCTGCGCCATGTAAAATTATCAGACTCGCTCTGTTTGCCATTAAATTTGCGAAAATTTAATTCAATAATTAGACTACCCATGTTTATGTAAATTTATATACTTATGAACAGAACGAAGAAAACGGAATAACAACGAATAATTATATTTTAGATACCTTTTATATCTTTTGCGAATTATGTGCATTCTGTGCATATTTGCACCCTTAAATTTCTCATAAACATTCGCCGTCTGCCAATAATAATTCCTTAAAAATTTTCTACATATTTCCGTATAACTTTATTCGAATTAATTTTATTTGCAATTTCGTTGAAGTTATATTAAAGAAGCCTTCTTTTAGTTGGTTTTATATCGATAAACACACTGTCGATGCAACGCTCACAAACTACCTACAGCATCAGCTAAGTGGCTCAAACCTGAAATTCCATTTCGTGGTAATTGCATCAACGAGGGGCAATCAATCCATTTAAATAGTGTTTTCAGACAAATTTACATACCGTCGTGTCCTATAATTTCATACTTTCGTAAACTGACGAGTTTTGCAACTTTGATGCAAGAAACATGTTTGAATGTCAACTATCAATAAGCGCTTAATCGTCTGTAGTCTGGAAGTTTTATTTATTACTACAAGAACGTAATTATTAATATAACTATTATTATATTTTGAAAATTTTATTTATTTATCTACTACTACACTTATTATAATTATTGATATATCATTATAACCAGTAACGAACGATTTACTTATCGAATTTTTAATCAAGGTAAAATTAGAAATACTGCGATTAACGACACGCTACAATTTTCTTCTCTTACAAGTGAACAAAATTCGGATTATAGAGACAAGTTATAAAACATGACGATAACTAGTGGAATTATTCGATAACTAAGGCTTTGTCTTAGAGAGGCGCTTTTAATAAGCATATTGCGGTATATTGTCATCGTGAGTGTTATTAGAGCTGTCATAGTACCGGTACAATAAACTAACTGGAACCAGGAAATAACCGATGCCGTGATGAGTCGTCGCACGTCCATGATTCTCTCGTGGTTACGTTCCCTCGAGAGGATAGACGAAACAGGAAATAATTTTTCGAAGAATCCAGCGTGCTTCGTCACGAAAAAGCCAGTCTGACCAGCCTGTTCACGTGGGAGTACTCCAATGAACTCGATAACCAGCGGTATTTACATGTGTATAAGATATGAAAGACTTTAAGGAAGATGATTATCATCTTACATCACTAATGGAAGACTAATACACAGAAATTGGAACAGCTAACATCTTCAGTGTCTTCCTTTATGTTTATTCTGTTTAATTCTTCGAGAAGGAAGCAAGTTTCTTTATTTCTTTTAACATTACTTGAGATAGACAGGCTGGAATATTCTCAGTTTTATATAAATTTCATCCATCGTGACCCAATTTCCTTCTTTCTTTCTTTTTTCTTTTTATATTTTTTCCTTCTTATTGAACTACTCTTCTTGGTCCAATTAATTTTTATGGAGCGATGAAAATAACAAATAAGTTTAACGAGCTCTGTTTATAAAATAAATCTGTGAAATAATATTCTCCAAACGAATCATCGACATTTATATATTCGTATACGCGTAAGATCTTATCTTCTTTCAGCTGCAAAAAACGTATTATATAACCAAGAAGTAATTTTACTCCAAAGAAACGATTTACCATTTTTGGATTTCGACGATCGATACATTATCCGTGAATTATCGACGGACATTCTGGTATTTCGTTATTTGTCGAAAAATATCACGGTTTTAGAAGAATGTTTATATTCGCCGGCACGATATTGAAATAAAATAAAGGGGGCCGAACGGCCAGGCTACAGCGAATTGTGTACAATCGATAGCTCTATACGTAGCTCAAAATAACTGGAGGATCAGCTACTCAAACAGCTTTATCGCTCATTCAGGTGTCCAATATTTCAGAAGCCCCAATACGCCGTGGAACTTGAACATTCTATAAAACAAGCACACGCGGTGTTTCTTTAAATTCCTCGCGTATTTCAACGAAGTACAAATACTTTAAAAAATAACTCGACAAATGAAAATCGTCAAGCTCCAGGTGGAATTTAAGACCGGAGGATTTTATCAGTCCAAAAGACAGCCGGATCTCATCATCCACCCCTATTCTTTCAGGTGCCATTCCGCCTCCTTTTTCCACGAAGAATGTGATCAACAAAATGGAACGCAAGAGAATAGATTTTAGAAGGGGAACTTTCAAATTCCAGTTCCTTTTAACACATTCACAGCCAGTGACGTAAAATTGCTTATAGTTATTTGTATATCGCAGGGTATTTCTAAAATTAAGTTCACGGCTAGAGCTGTTAACGCATCTTTTGCTTACAAATTTTGCTATTTAGAGATAAATGACGGAGGAAATCTTTGGTAACATGATTTAAAATCGTCGTATTTTGTTTGGCAATCGACATATTATTTAATTGTTTTTATTCTTCAATCGTGTTTATTTCCTAGAATCTGTTTGAATTAATCAGAAACTACGTGCTCTTAGGTATGTACATACATAATATGTAGTAATATCTCTCAAAAGATTAAGAAAATTAGATATATAACGTTTTATAATTCCTCTGCCAAACACATCTAATAAACGTTATCAAAAAAAATGTTTACAGTAAAATATTAATTTCTAATATATTTTATATTGTAGTTATATTATAGTCTATTGTACATAACAATTTGTATTATAACATAAATAGTAAAATAAAACTAATAGAAAAAATGATTGTGATGAAATTACTTTCTATTTCTATCAATATAATCTTGAGACAAGTTTTATTAAAAATTTTAGTTGAAATTCGAATACTCTAATTTAAAATAAACTAGAATTTAGGTAAGGAAGTATGATTTCTCTTTCAGCTCGACTGCCGTCATCTGTTCTTTCCCCGGTGTTAAAATCATACTAAATCAAGCCTCTTTTCTTCCCCAGGGAACAGGACCGGTGTTCCTCGTGTTAATTCGCACACGGTGCAATCCTGGAAACGCCTAATCCCATAGAAGATCAACCCACTTAGTCCAACAGTACACGAAGCATCGCCCCCGAGGTAGAGAGTTCCGGTTTATCATACTCGTGGAAATTAATGTGCCTTAATATCGAATTACTATACCACATCCAAGACGCAACAACTTCGAACATTCTATATTTGGTGAACGCTAGTTCCGGTCTCGTAGGGAATGCCATTGTGTGTCATTGACCGACGACACAGATCTTCCATCTGTGCGCGTCATGGCTGGCAATAAAATGACGTCCTTGAGAAGACAGAAGTAATATTCGTTCGATAAAAATCACGAGAAGAACGGGAGAAATGAAGAGAACAACGAAATGTTCCTTAGTACAAGACTTGGTTCTTTCATTGTTCTTTATCCTCGTAAAACTAAAGAGGAAACATCGATCGATGATCGAATAAAAGTCGCTAAATGGATTCTTCTCTGACGAGTGGTCTCTCCGCTATTTTAATAGTGATTTAATCCTTTGTTGGGCAAATAAGGGAAAGAAAATGTACGAAGCCATAATGTTGATTTTTCGGAAGCAATCGTGTTTACATTTTGCACTTGCACTTGCACTTGCACTTGCACTTTGCATTTACACTTTTCATTTGCACGTTGCATTTGCGCTTTCCGCTTGCACTTTGCGCCAACGTTTCGTAGATATATGAAACTGCTTCAAGTCTGTCCCGAAGAAGTGGATTGTAATGTCTACGAAACGTTGGCGCAAAGTGCAAGTGCAAAATGAGGATGCAAAGTGCAAACACGATTACTTCCGAAAATCTAATATCGTGGTATTTCACCATCGAGAAAGTTTGAAATGTAAATTAAATGAAATGAAAGTTAAAAATGTAAGAAATTGGTTACGATCGATATGGTTAAGGTTTTGTAAAATTAAAGTTTTAGGTTTGCAAATAGTCGCACTTTCTACCCAATCTATTCTAATTTTAATTTGTCCAATTTCCAAATTAAGTTGACAAGAAATCGTAAAAAATGATCAATATACTGTTGGATAGATTAAAATAAACCTTGGTATTTTTTGGTTTTATTACAGTAAAGCCATAAAGTGACCCGATGGAAGCTTCTCAAGCGGCTAGAAACACTTTGAGAGTCTCCGAGCATTATGAAGTTCAGGTTGTTGGCGAAGAGAAATTTTTCGAGTGGTTTCTTTAATGTTACGAGTTTCAAAGTCGAAAGATGATGTCTAAGTTAAGAACTACTCAAAGATCCGTAATTTTAGAACAGATCAGTTTTCTTATTCCAGGAAACTGTTCTTAGGTCAGTATATAATCTTTCTTATTCTTGTTCGAGGAAATTCTTCTTCGTTTAATGTATGATCTTTCTTTCCCCGAGGATATTGTACTTACTTCAATATAGAATCTTTCTTATTCGAGGAAATTGCTCTTAGTTCGATACATAATCAATCAGAAGTGGAGATTGCTAAAGGCTACTGTTAAAGCGACTGTTTGATTGAGCTGATGGACAACGATGAAGAGATCTTATCGATGAAATCGTGACCCGTTATCGATGTATCACGATGGTGGTCACTCGAAAACAATCGAGTGACACGAGCCAATGACCACATGTCCATCGAAATTTGGGTAATCGATTTCCCCTTATCTAGTTTGCGTTACCTATCTTCTCTGTATTCAAAGGTAACTACATACGTTCAATCTTCAGTGGTCGTACAATTGTATCTTTTAAATGATTACATTTGTACGATCATGAAATAGCAAATTATCGGTAAATAATAATATAAGAATTCTAAGAATTTTAGCAGTTATTGCGAAAGAGAACAATCGATGACCTACGGAAAGCCCTTTTATCTGGTTTGAAAATCACGTATGTATGCAATGATCTTTTTTAAGAAGTCAATAAAAATTCGATAAAACTAAGAAAATCGATAAAAACTTGTAGGTGCAAATTTTTAGTGTGTTTATCTTGTAAATTTCAAATTTTTTAATATAAGCCACTAGCAACATGTAAAAAAGAATGAGAAATTGATTTCTGAATTTTATATAAAATGGACTCGAAATGAACTTTTTTGATCCATCCACGCTTACATTTATCACGATATAGCACAATTAGAATAGTACAAAGGATCTGTTACTGCGAAGTACGGAGAATTTCACAGTTGACCATACCGAATAAAAATTGGAACGGTTTCGATTTATCGTATGAATGAAGGCGAAAGGACAAGGTACAGGCGAGTGAGCAACGAAGTTGCATGCGATTTCGTTTTCGAAAATCGCTAGGTCGACGTGGTGTAAAACCGGCAGAACGTTTTACTTCGCTGGAACTCCAGCTCTCGACTTTCATTGCGAACAAAAGAATTCATTTTTCAGCATGTACAATGCCGCCGCTTATTATACACTTTGGTATTGTTCGAAATTTTTTTTCTATTTTTTCTTCTTCTTTTTCTCCTTTTCATTTTTTCTTTTTTTTTTTTTTTTTCATTTATTATTCGACCGTTTCGACTAAAAATGGAGGCTGTTAGCTCGATTTAGACCGTTAAACGTTCCCACCATTTCGCGCCAACTTATTATACGAAGCGATTAACGAACACAAACTAATGAAACAAGATATGTTGAATGTTCGAACTAATACTGAAGAGTACGTACATATTTGAAATATTTACAGATTACGTACTATCGTTTAGGTAACGGTGAATCGCTTAATTGAAGATATTGGAAGAATGAGTCAGGTAACCAAGAAAATGAAGCCAATTTCGATTAAACTTTAAACAATTATCTAGATAATTTTGTTGCTAAATTAAAGTTTTAATTAATTACATAAGCGATTTTATTAATGAGGCTCGTTAGTGAAAGCTCTTGGAAGAAATCGTCCAACAATTCACGAACGCATTAGCAGAGTTATTTTATTTTAACGAATTATCCCATTAACCATTAAGCTATTCTACCAAAGGTTTTCATAGAAGACATGAATCTATCTTATGACATTCTCATATATATCAGTTATTTTATATTTTTATAAACCTTGTAAGGCAATGCTAATAATAAAGAATAATCTATAACATATCTCTATGAACAATTTTCTAAAATATAAATAAAATATATGGACTATGGATTTTTGAAAGAAAAGTTTATATAAAGTTTTTCACTTAGTATATCAAAAATAATATCAGCAAAAATAAAATCATGTTATTGGGCAGTAGAAGATGGAATCACGAATTACAAAACGTTAATAGCAATCGAAGCCCGTTATTCCGGCATGATGAATGAAAAATTTCATTTTACACAACGAATAAACAAACATGCGCCCACAGGCACCATGGTTCGAAGCTAATTACTCGGTCGGAGATGTGTCACGCGCGCATGTATGTAAGAAAGAATGCAAAAGCGGCACGTCTATTGATAACGAGGCCGACCGCGCATCAGGAAGTAGTAATTACGCGAGAGAATTTATCTATAGCGCGTATTTTCATTGTACCTTTAGCGATACAGTCAAGAACACAACACAACGTCGTTTGATATTTACACTCCTCTAAATAAGCCAAATTGATCAACTTTACTTTTTATACATTTATCAATTTCATTACTCGGGTACATAGCTAATATTTAAATAATATACAAAGACAAATGAGCTACACAATGATGAGTTTATTTACAGTAAGATGAGATGCGTAACTGTAAATTGCAAGATAAATTTGAAAAAATTACGTTTGCAACACATCACCACTTTTCTCTGTTTTTTTAGTGTATGAAAAGTTGATCAGAATTCTGAGTGGCTCATTTGTTGTCCATTGTTCATTCACGTGGTATTTATGACACATTGTATACGTAATCATAATTAACATACTGTCAACTAGATAGCTTATATGCATTTGAATGGATGTTATTTAAAAGCTTCCTAGATAGGCCGTGAAAAAATCTCATAATATCGTAAAACGAAATATAAGATACGAAAATAGATTAATGTTTCTTGTGAATAATATTGTAATGGAATTGATAATATGTTAAATATATTATACTTATAGAATGTGATAAGCAGAGGTAGAGAAAATATAGTATAAAGAGATAAATGGCTTTAGGAATTCGATTTTTTTTACTCAATTTGTAAAATGGGATTCTTTTTTCAACAGAAGTACTATTTCTTTTACGATACAATGCCACGTGACAACGTGGCCAGCAAACTTGAGAACGTGGCCTACAAATATGCGAACATTGCCTGCGAACGTGCGAACATTGCCTGCGAACGTGCGAACATCGCCTGCGAACGTGCGAACATTGCCTGCGAACGTGGTCTACGAATGTAGGAACCTGTTCCACAAACCATACGTATTTGATTTGCAAACGTGGCCTGCGAACGTGAGAACGTTGCCTGTGAACGTGCAAACGTGACCACTGAATTTTGATTTTTGTCCCGAATCCTCATACAAATGCCGCACTGTACGCCATTTCGAAAATTTAAAAATGACGCCACTACGTACTCAACACCTAGAAGATATGAACAAATAAATTATTGGAAATAGGTAGGATATATCTTTAAATATCTATATACAGACCAAAATTCCAGTTATAAAATATTTAAAATATCAAGAATTAAATATAAAACTTCAAATCAATATTGTTCTTAAACTCGAGTCCTGAGGAACGCAAGGGAATAGCCGCGAAACGTTGACAAGAGCGTCGTTTCACATTCAAGAGAGAGATGTCCAGTGAAGCGCAAACTAAGGTACGAATGTTACTGAGTATTTAGCGGCAGAAAACATTCCAGGGAGATAGTAGTAGAAGAAAAAGGGACCGGTGAAAAAGAAGGGAAAAAGTCTCCACGACTGTATAACAGCAATTTTCAACCTTTTTTATCTTATGGTACACATAAACTACAGTGACCACAAGAAGTATTTGTATCCCACTGCACTTATCTATTATGATTTATATACTAGTTAATTAGATCCAACTAAAATAAATTGCATATCGTTCAAGAGTAAATATTTTCATATGATTAAAAAAATTTGATACTACCATAATGAAATGTAGAATCTAGTAAAAGATCGCTTCATTGAAAAATGAGGATATGTACAAATATTTTTTGTAACCGCTGTAATTACTAAAATTCTACGGCACACCCGAAAATATATTATATTTGGTTCAAGACGGAACACTGACACCGGGGTGTTAGTTTCTTTTTCCCTTTTCTTTATTTCTTTTTTTTTTTGCTGCTGTATTTTTTATTTGATAATCTAGGGGAAAAGAAATCAGTAACCAAATAACTAGGTATTACGTGCTTTTAAAAATTCTCGCGGCGCACCTGTGGACCTCTCGCGGCACACTGGTTGAAAATCGCTGCTCTACACGGTGCATTCCTTCTTTGGCCGTCACGTCGTGCTGCATGTGAAGTAACGAAGTTTCCGTGTGTAGTGTGTATATACGCGGGTGGCGAGGGACGAGCATAAGGTAAACATAAAAACGCTGAAGTGGAACGGTAAGTAAATCCAGCGAACAGCGAGAAAGGAAAGGCTTCCCTCTTGGGAAACAACTTCGAGGCGGGACTAAAAAACGCGTTTCAACGTGCCTTTCGAGTTACGAGCCGCTGCATCGTCGTTAGAAAGTAAACGAGGCGCCGTTTACTATAAGAATGTGTGTCTTCATCTTCCTGAATCGATCCTTGAATCGAAACGTTCGATCGATCGATAGTTAGGCCTAAAATGACAGTGTGAGCGACCTCATGAAATTATAAATATGTTACGGAAGTATAAACGAACTTTAGAATATTTAATTTTTGTTTACCTTTCCCAATTTATACATTTATAAGTTTATAAAACAGTAGAAAGAAAGAGTTCTTTTAGTATAATTGTATGTGAAGTTACTAGACAACTCATAGTATCTCTATTTATTTACTAGAAAAATAAAGCAGAAAATTATGTATATCAGTGATTTTATTTTACTCAAACTTAAAAATTGACTAATATTTAAATTTATTAATTAAACCCTCGAAAAAAATGCAATAATCGCCGTTCTCGATCAAATCAACGATCGACATATCGAAAGTATGATCGAGAAACATCTGATATCGACTATAGAATCGATATTCCTTATAGAAATCTTACTTTTTATGATATATATTTTAATTGTTAATGAATTGTATTAGAATAAAATACAAATTATAGTAACTTTGCACTATATACGGTTATAACCATAACGTTCAAAATTTATTTTTTTGTATCACAGAAAGTAACAGTCAATCTGTTAGATCATCATAGTCGGTGTATTGCTTACGCCACTCTAACCGGCAGTATAATGTAAAAAAAAATACAATGATAGCGGTAACTTGCCCATAAAGTATTAGTACCAGCTACGATTGAATAAACCAAACAAAAGAATGCACTTTTAGTATTCCACGCAGTGCAGTGTAATGTTTCAGAAAGGAAAGATGCGTTAACAATAAGATTTAATAAATTATATAAATTTTTCGTCTAAATATAGCGTCTATACAATTTTGTAATACTTACAGTTATTCGTAATTCTTTAATTTTCAAAATTGGGAATAAAGATGCAATATTGGCGATAAATATATATATTTTTTAAATAAAATTTATAACCACAATTTCTTACTTCCTATTTATATGTAATAATAAAGTTACATTAAGAAATTGAATTTTAGACACAAGTCAGAAATGACTCACCCCGTCCATAGTATGCTATTCGAGGGTTAATATTTAACACTGGGGCACTGTTTCGCAGTTTATCTACCTCGAACATGAGGTTCCATTAACGGTCCGTCTCGTTTAACTCTACTTTTCTTTATTCGACGCCTTTGTACGCACGTTATTACACTCAACTTTCTCATTGACAATCGTGTCTGAACCATGTACACGTGCTTCGTTAGAAGCCATGTACAAGCAGTGCTTTGCTCACCAACCGTGTACGAAAAGAAAAATAACCGGAAAGACGAAGATAAAAACAGTCCAGGAAAATGTTTCATTCCTAACGAAACGTTGAAACCGGGGATCGACCCTTTCCTATCGTCGTGGACGCCACACCGCCACAAAACCGCAAATGACTAAACTCAAAGAAGAAGAAAAAAGAAAAACGTGCACTCACCGTTCCTGGATACATCCAACTCCACGAGATTTTCGAAGTTCTGGATATCTGGTGGTAAGCGGTGAATTTCATTGTCACTCAAGCCTAGCTTTCGTAGCTTCTGCAGCCGAAAAAAATTCTGGAACGAGGAAAGACACAATAATAAGCGTATTTGATAAGAAAATAACAACAATGACAATAAAAGCTACCCTTTACGCCATAAGTAGTGCTTTAGACAGCACCCAACCCAGTAAATTAACTCAAAGAATTGTATTCTGGTTGCTAATATAATAAAATAAAAAAAGTATTAGCTATGCCGTACACATTCTTCGCCGTTACATTACAGCCGATGGTATGATACGTCATGGGCACAATAGCAAGAGGAAAAGAGATACAATGAGAAAAAGATAGAGCGAGAGAAGTAAGAGAGGGGAGAAACGCATAGAAAGAAAAAGAGATACGGGTTATAAGACAGAAAAGTTGGCATGTAGCGGTATTTGTCTACCTTAGGTAGATCACGAATGTGATTCGCGTCCAGCAGGAGCTCTTCCAAGCTTCTCGAATATCGTAAAATATCATCGGGGACGCACGGCAGAGAGCAATGACGCTTGTCAATGTATTCCACCTGCCTGTTACACCCTTTAAAAATCGGTATGCAGCGGAACATGGTATTCCTTTTTTTCACTATTAATCACGTTAAAAGAACACCGAACATAATTGTCCCACGTTGGTTCACGGCGGCACACGATGCTATTTGCACATTATTCGTCGAACGGGGATTAGATTAAAAGAAACTAGAAGGAAAACGAGCGGCACCGACACACACTTTCACGCCCTACTCGGCTTTAAACGCGCTCTCGGCTTGTGCCTCGAAGTCTGACGTCATCACGTCTCCAAACCACTGATCACGTTGCTCTAAAGCGACACACAACAATGAGCGAATACGACGCTTTGAGAAGACAGTTCCCCCACTACACCCTGTTCGCCATAAACTTACTGCACATATAGATGGGAAATCTTAAATAGAATGTTCAGTTATAACTATACGCTCTGATCACGGAATCCGTGATCGGATAGGGAATCCGGATAGGGAAAATTGTTGAGGATTCGTGATTCTAATTTTGATAGAATTATTAAATAGAAAGCTCCCATTTTGAACATTAACTCTTTAACTAATAATACTGAATGTATCTAGAACTAGGTTATTTCTGCTACTGTTTAATTAAATGTGTCAAGTTTAAAAAATCAATTTAAATTATAATTCACCAGTAATTAGTGGCTAGTAGGACAATGGAGAATCACGTGACCGGGTATATTTACCTCTCTTAACTTGACTTAAACGGAGTATAGATATGAAATATGTACTTATAATCGAGAAGGTACTTTAACTAAGTTTTAATTATGATACTTAGACGATAAATTAAAAATATTTGTATGTTGGAAATTATGGAATATCTTTTATTCTAGTAGGGACTAGTTGTTTTGAAAAATGTCGTTATGCGGCCTTTACAAGTTATGTTTAACTTGCATAATACAATCTGATATAACATAATGTATTTTATTTATGCTGCTAATTAATTTAGTAGTCTAAAATACTGGAAATACATTTCAATAAATATTCAGCAAAATATAATTTATTAGAAATGATTAAGCTGAAATCAGTATTGAAGCCGAAGAATTCTGATATTTATTTGTATAAGACTAATCTTTTATAAATAATCGAAATCGTGTTCTCTTGAAAGAATAATTATACCACGAATATTATTTAATAATTCTATATATGTCAATTTCTCAATATTTACGAATATTTTGATTTTTACCGATAGATGACACAGTTTCTTTCTTACCAACTACCTTTTCATTTCAATTTTTGTGACACAACCGCAAGAGTGCATTGTCAAGTAAGAAGGGATGAAAAGTCGCACTTCAAACTTGTTTATGTTAAAATTATTTTTAATTACAAATTTCATAACAAAATAAAATGTAAATGCATATAAATAATTCGGAAATCTTCTATGAAATGTATGAAAAAACTAGTTCTTTCCACAGCTTAACTCACTTTGCATACTCCTTCATGTGACATATGTTATTTATTGATAATAAGTAGGACACATATGTATAGGCTGGTAAAGCTAAGAACTTATTTGCATTACATATTCGGTGAGTTGCCATTTTTTACACTTGACCTTACAAATTATAGATATTACTATTGCTTCGACTATATAATAATCAGATCCATAAAAAGTTATTATTCTTAATAAAATTATTATATTATCTCACATTTTTTTTATTACAGTGTCAGATCTATATTTTCAAACATATTCATTCCAATATGACTATTGCATTAATATCAGAATATCTGGAAACACATCAAGGTAGAGATAAATTTTTGAGAACATTGTCTTATATGGCAAAATTTGCTACGTTGGGCACATCTTCAAATGAAACAGAAAAGAAATTAAAAATATTTAGCAGTCAAATGAGTGAATGCAGAATGATTTTAAGATTATTAGATGACATACCAACCATTCATTATGCAATGAAATATGGATGGGGAAAAGAGGTATATATATTAATGAAGTAAAATATACTTACAATGTAAAAGAAAATAATTTCTGCAAATTGTGTTTCATTTTCTATATATTAATGTAATGTACAAATGTATACTATTCTTCTACAGGCATATAAATTTCATATGTCATCTAATAGGAGCCAGATCGGTTGATCAGATGTGTGGAATTAATGCAGATTTTGGTGGATATTATGTTTGGCCCAGTAGAACACACTTTTTGGGCTGGCAAACATAAATTGATTAAAATTGATACTGAAGCATGGAATAATGCTTCAACATGGTTCTGGATAATTTCTCTGCAACTGTCATTATTAAAGTATGTTATACAGAAGATATAATTAAATATTGTACTTAAACGCTTTGATTATATGTATATCTTTTTATAGATCTCTGCGAAAATTAAAACAGTTTAGCAATTATAAGACGCATCTTAGTAAAACTAACTGCAATACAAGGTAAATTTAGGAACACTATACAAACATTTTTATACTGATATGATTAATATGATGTTATAATATCAATTATTTATTTTTATTTTATATATATAATATTTATTTTTGAACAGAATTGCCTTGAAGACGGTAAGCAGACAGAGGTGGAATGAATTACTAACTTGCATAAGATTAGTCTTAGATATAAGTTATGCAGTTAGTTATCTGCCATCTGGCACATTCTGGGGAGGACAGTTGAAAACTTGGCAAGTTGGGGCACTTGGAACATTGTCTTCCTTGATTGGTTTGTATCAAGCTTTAAGTAAACAAGCCAAACACAAAAGTTCATAATATCTACAGTTAAGAATAAGGTGGCAAAAATTGTTACAATTATCAGTATGAATATATTTTTTTATTTCTGTTAATCAATTTATATAAGAAATGTGTAATAAATGTCAAATGAATCATAATTAAAAGAAAATAAATCTTAATTGTTTAATCTTTATGTATTATAAAGCACAATTTTATATATTATGAAACAATACAATATTGTTAACATAATAAAGAACAATTTATTGTTTTTAATATATCAATTTTGTGTTACAAGGTATGTTTTAACAAGGATATATGCAGTAGGAAAAAAGCTAAAGCAATATAAATTATTGATATTTCGGATAAAGCTTACTTGATTTTAAGCTAATTAGTATTTATATATGTTTACTATTGATCGAATCGCTTTTACATGTTATTCGAATGTATTTGTAAATTATAGATATAGGTTCTATTATCAATAAAAGTGAAAGAATAGGAGGCACTTTCTGTATGAACATAAATAAAAATATTTTGCTACCTAGAGCACGATGTAATCATTGCCTCGCGAGTGGTTAAATCTCT
Organism: Bombus huntii; assembly: GCF_024542735.1. Lineage (NCBI taxonomy): Eukaryota > Metazoa > Arthropoda > Insecta > Hymenoptera > Apidae > Bombus > Bombus huntii. The sequence goes on along the minus strand of NC_066244.1, from coordinate 13,071,159 downwards.
TAAAAGTGTTAAGAAAACTTGACATTATGCGTACCAGTAGCAGTCTTGTTTCTTTAATAATAGATCACCCTGTATCGCGTGGTTATCAATGATTTAAAAATAATTTGTGTTTTCCACGTTAGAATAAAATCTATGGAGATTATATTAAAAGGCACGACTTATTAAAAGTTTGTAAATAAGATAATATTTCCGATAAAAGAGCATCTTTAAAATTTCTGACGGCTCATTATTCATTATCTTTTCGCCGTTAATTCGTTAGTTTTTAGTCTAAGAGTTTTTGTCGTTCATTAGTTTAGAACCATTCTTAGGCATTAGCAAAAACTGATCTTTTGTTTACTAAAAACTTTATGATTACATTCGAAGCTTTTGTAGAATATATGTATATATATATACATATATTATTTTGTATGTTGTATTAAAGCACTTCATAGGAGTATTTTCTTATGTATATAATAACCATATTGTTTGATAATTGTATTTGATGTAACACGATATATTTTTTTTGTATATTTGTTCCACTTCCTTAAACCAGGCGAAATTTTAATGACTCAGAAATATGATAAATTCACCTTCCCTTTAATATGTGTTAAGTAATTCAGTACTATAGCAGTGTAACTTGCAGTTGATTATATGAATTTTAAATTATTTAAATCTTAAATTTATACTTTTATCTTGGATCATCATTAATGTATGATCATCATTAATGTATAATCTATAATTATTTAAAATAAAGAATATAATATATAAATCATAATCACTATTATCATAAATATTGAATATGAAATATTTGAATAACATCGTTTTATACTGTATCTGTTTCAGTAATTTTCTAAAAATTGATAATCATAACTTGAATTTTCTTCCAGTATAATTTCAAATTTCAGAAATTTTAAGTTCCAAATTTTAGACTTTAATTCACCTTATTTTTGCCGATATTTATTCCCTACAATTATTCCGAACTTCTTATAATTTTTTTTTTAATAACGAGGATATTTGTAATTATTTACGACAAGAACCTTCAATTTGAATGAAGTACTGTAATTTGGATTAATTTAAATATATCAAAATTGAACAAATTAAATACAAATTAATATGATTAATATAATTTGTGTTATTAACTGATATTTACTTTATGATTTTGTTCATACTAACTATCAAATTCTCATATAATAACATTTAGTATCTAGCAGTTTGCATAAGCAGATATTTTTAAGGCCAGGAGTTTAAAAAGGGCAGAAGGTTCATTTGGAGAAATTATTTTCTCGAACGATAAAAAGAAAAGGAACAAAATGATGAAACAAAAAAGGAGGAACGACAAATGGAAGTCTATCTGCAAAAATATGATTTTTAATTCACTCAACAAAATGATATCAAAACATCAGAAACGCGATTAGAAGCAATATTGCAAAATCTTCTTGAAAGAAAATACATAACATAATATCGTAACAAAAAATAAAAACAGAATCAAATTACTACAATCCGCTCCAGAATCGTAGACCATGTACTTCTCCATTTCGTCAACAGTTAAACAGTCCCTGTAAACGAAGCTCATAAAGGCTTATCGCCTTGGCTAAGAGTATAAATTATGATTACAATTGCCATTTTGGTAATAACCCTTACACTGTACAATGTAACGTAAAACTACAACGACGGGCGATATCATCGACAAATGTCGGTATATAGCCTGGGTTCTAATTGGTACTCAAATTAAATGCGTTCTTCGCAAAAAATAACAATAATTAAATGAACAACTCCTCCTGCCGCTAGAATTCCACAATAATCTAATCTCATCGAACAGTGTACGATTAAGCGTAATATTTCGCCGATAGATTATTATAGCGGCGCGTTGTATTTTTGTGGATTTTTTAAACATTGTGAACTCATTCCTTCTCTTGTTTCGCTTCTTTTTTAACGATCGAGTGGCTTCCCATTTTATCGTATAAAAATTATTGTCACTATAAAAGCCACAATTGGACCCACACGGATTCAATGTAAATGCACACTCGTAACGCATAATTATCATATAATGTGATGTGTTACTCAATGGCACAATTATTGCAATAAAACGATCAACAAGAGAACCAGTCCCTAAATAAACGTACTAAATAAAAATACTGTTTGTTGAGAACGCGACTGTGGCCGCGTTCGAAATAGGAACTTTATGAGAAACACGATTTTTATCCATTAGTCTCTATACCGCGGACGTATGTGATAGTAACGATAATAAACAAATCGTTGCATTTGCCGATCAGCTGGTATGTCCGGTATTTCAATGCATATCGTCAAACCAGCTGCCCGCAGCTTTGCGATAAAAAACTAAGTTTGCACCCTGTCAGTAAGTCAGCTAGCGCAACGTCCTTGCAAAAACAAATAGTCAAAAAAAAAATTTTATCTGACCATGGAAGAGAAGCTCAATAATTGTACTTAAATAGTGGGATTATTCGTTCCACGAGACCAGGAATTTACGTTTGGCGATAATCCGACCACTTGATTTGTCTTTGAATTGCGCATTAAAGGTTTATGATGCCACATTGATTCCATTGAGTGTTGCCATTGCCAGCAACTGCGACAAAAGTATCGGAAGCACACCTACAAATACGATAGAATATAATAAAATATCTTGTATATAAAAAGGATAAAAAATTTCTTTCATACCACTTCACGACAAAAATAGGGTCCCTGTTGTACAGAGCACCCTGAACACATGGAATCTTCTAAATATGGATCAACTTGCACCTATTAAAGACAATAGATTGTATTATAATTGTGTTCTCTTAATATATCATAAACATTTCATAAAATTACGCGAACCTTTTTTGTAAATTTGGCAGTTTTTATTTCTATGAAAGCAGCTGAAATTGCTTTCATGTATGAATGTTTTGTACTAAATGTAACACGGCCAGATCCAATTGGATATTTATGTTTGTCAGTATCAATCCCTGAAATTAAATTTTAATCTTACTAATATGCATCTAATAATCGAGCTATGTCGATTTTTACCTGCATAAATAACCCCACGAAACAGATCATCCATAATTTTTGCTAAACCAGCGGCAGTTAGCATACCATGAAGAGCACCAACAAATACTGTTTTATGAGGATCAAGTTTTTGCGATGAGGATTTTACATAATTACTATCTTCAAGAATCCAAGGTATTACTTGTACCTATGTCAAAATTATTACATGAATATTATAACTCTTACAAGAAATGGAATAGAATTTTACTAAAAAAGAAGTAATATTCACCTCTTTTGCTTTCATACGTTTAGATGATATTTTGTAATACCAACTGCCACCATTGGTAAAATCATGTGTACAACATGTCAATAAAGTTCTCACCTTAAACAATACATATATGTTGTAGCTCATTAAAAACAAATAAATTAGAAAAGAGATAAAGTACTAAAAATATTACACTACCTGTTTCTCTGACTCAAATATAATATATACATATCCCTTTGGCTGCGTGGCAGACTGATCTTTTCCCGGCCATTCCACTCGTATTGGACCGAACTGCTTGAAAGTGGCGATTAAAAGGGATTCGGTGATATCCCAAGGTACACCACCAAGGAATACTTTAGATGAGTAACCTGATGGTTTTTGAGTGCGTTGCGGCAATATGCCACTCCAAGTACAAGTTGGGTCACAAAGTGCTGAAATAATAATTTTTTAATGTTGCTAACACATCCTCTCTTCTGTTTCTTATATTTTAATAAATGAATTATTACCAGCGGCACTTCGATGAAAACGTGCTACACGTTCAAGCGAGAGCTGTGGATCCAAAATATTTATCGGAGGTGAATTCAGGGCCATCATATGATTTCCAGTGGAACAACAACTTTTTTCGTGCGACATAAAAGAATTCAGGAAACCTCCGTTTTGATTCGATCCGTAGTGATGACTTCGATTGTGTCCATGTGAATGATGATGATGTGTCGACGAGTTTTGATGGGATGAAGATAAATATTTTTTCACTGCCATTCGTTGGAACGCGGCTACTCTATTATTTGTGCATAAATCCACTTCCGGCGACATCAATGAACCCAGAGACTGAGGGTAACATTCGTGTGACGATGAATTTAACGATAAACAGTTCTAAAATGAAACAATTTATTTCTCCCTAACCTTGATGAACTTAGGTAATTATTATCTATAACTTAAAAAAAAATACCATTATATCGGATAGAGACCCATCCACACTACCTATACCACTCGTGTCTGAGTCCGCTGGTGAATTCGATCTTGATCCATTGCACCCCATCACATGTGGATACTCGAAAGTAGGACTACTGCAGTCGCTGTTATAAATAAAAATGACCAATTAGTAATTGTTTTTATTATAATTATACGTGATAATAAAAAATTAATTAAGAAATACCTATAAGGTGGTGACCCACGAATGGGTCTTCCGTAATAAGGAGAATGAATGGGCGATGAGGGTGATCCCACATTCTGCAAAGATCCTCGACTTTTCGGTGATGATGTTGTCTGGTTACTACTGTTCGTAGATGAGTACGAATAAGGATTCGAATACAGACTACCAGGTGTGCTAGGGCTACCAGGTGTAGTAATAGAACTTGGGGAACTTGGAATTTCAAGTATCGATGAGTTCGAGCAAATTCCGCTCCTATCATTGCCCTATATTCAAAAATATATAACAAAACCAATTAAAAACTTTTTAAATATATATTTCAATCCAAAAAATCATCTTCTGATTATAAAAATATCTCGAAAACATTCAATTTATTACTTGTAAGCAATAAGAAAATATTTGCGTCTTCTTTGCCAAAGAGAAGCCTGCTACACCATTATTGGACCGCGTCCAAAATAATGTTGCAACGTAAAAAACAGGAACAACAGGGCACGCAATTACAAGTTCACAGAAAAGCTGAGGTCAAAGAGAAGCGAAGATAGAAGAAGAGCGAGCTGTGATAGAGCCGTTTGGCTCAAGCTTGTAAATTCTTGGCTACCCTGGAATTCGGGTCGCACTAACGCGCGCGGCTATGCGTAATTTATTTTGCCCAACGTATTATATGTCGGCTCTAATACGCGCATTTCGATGTCCTGCCGGTCCTTTATGTACAGATGCATCCAGCAAATGGTGAAGGTAATAACGTTAAAGGCGACGAGAAGAGCCTGATAAAATGTCCATTAAAGTGTCTGGTCGATAAGGCACGACTTTCACATGGGTCTCTCTTGCTTTTACCGCTTTCGACCGCGTATAGTACTATTTAACTATCGCTGCAATTTAAATTGCAATAATTGTCTATTATTATTTATGTTATTTTACAAAGAAAATAGCTTTTAACCCATTGATAACATGACTGATAATATTTATCACTGTGAGAAAAGAAATCCATTAAAATATTGCTGTACGTTACAATATGTACTTAGTTTTGGATTTCTCCGGTTGGCTCTAAAATTTTACAAAATATTATTTTTATCGTCGCAGACTTTATTATCTCCATCCGTTATCGTTATTTGCACTATCCTAAATTGATGTTAGGAGGTATTGGTCGCAACAAAATATATTGAAAATCGATACATCAGGTATCCAGGAGGTCCCTATTGTGCAAAAAAATTAGCCGCGCCACGGACGGAAAAGGAAGTTCGAGGAGCAGTTGGAGTCACTCCAATGAGGATAATCATTGTTCCGGTTATTGCATTGGCAGCCGGCAGACGTTTCAGAATACTGCCTACTTCATTTCTATTCGAGATTTTCACTATCATATCCAACACGTGACGTTCATAAATTGAAAGAAAAACATTTTAAGGATCTTCGAGTTCCTCGTACATTTCGAGTAATTAAAACGTATTCACAGAAATCATTAAATTATCGCTCACGTATAATGGTCCTTCTAGGACCTTTGGATTCAAAATAAATTTTATTAATACAGATAGGAACCTTCCCAACCATAAAATGAAGACCATAGTTGGGTCTTCATAGAATTTAATTAAACTTAATAATTACATAATAATTATTTTATTACGCTATAGATTATTTAATTTTTATTTTATGATTTGTCGAAAATAAAAAAACATTATTATTTATGAGATATTATTACGAATTACTGAAAGGGTAATTATCTCTGATAAGTATGACGTAAATAGCGAAATTACTTGACCTATATGAGACTGAAATATCTCAGGCAGTTGGGAGAATCTTAAGCACAATATAAAAAATAAAAGGAAATGTCACCTGATAATGCTGAGAGGATCCTTGATTGCGACCCTGATACTGATAATTACGGCAACCGGGAGACGCAGTTGTTGACTGGCTGCCTAACAATGATCCCCGAGGTAAACCCAGTCCAAATAAATCCGAAATTGACATGTCTCCTAACGTGAGGGAAAAAATACAAAATACGTTGCCGTTTTAAATAAAATCACAAGAAAATACGACACAGCGCAACGAGGACTATCGATTGACAAACGACGAACGTACGCGCTCGTTAGTTTTGAAACAACCAAGCAGGCGATTAGAACAAATTTTCTTATATCTTGAATCTTTAAAAAAAAAAAAAAAAAAAAAAAAGAGAAAACAATGTAACTCGTTAAGCAGATATTGGAATCAATAATTAAATTTATACGAAGATTAGTCATAAAACTGATGGTAGTTATAAAACAAAAACAAAGGTCTTTGATCATTTTGTTAATAATTGTAAAACAGATTATTAATTATAGTGAAGAGAGATCACGGGGGCAGATTCTCGCCGATTTTATCCTTATCTAATGAATCTAAAAGTACATGATTTACTCATATAAGATAAAAAATACATTTAAAATACCTTCTCTATCTTTGTATCGGGTAAAAATAATCTTATATTCACATAACAAATCAAATAATATCTCCTATCTCTGTATATTATTTGATCACATTCGATCGTCAACCGTATCCATCATAACAGAAGGGCTAACAGCCAATCTGTGAATTTATCCAAAAATCAAAACAAGACGGTCACATACGATTATATAAAAATGGGACAAAGGAAACGGAACTTTTACCATCGATATTGTTGTTCTTATTGGGTTGCGTGCAAGATGCATCGTGTGAGTATCCTTGGAAGTTACTCGCCGGCGGAGAGTCTAACAGCAAGTTACCGATGTACTGTAGCTGATGTAGATGCTGTTCTCGGTCACTGTCGCGATCTCGTTGTTGTTGTAATTTGTCGCGATGCAACTGTTCACGTTGTTGCAGCTGTATGTGGTCTTGGTCGCGTGACGCTTGCATTTGCTGGCCATGCGATATATCATTGTTCCAATCAGGTGTGTCGGATATTTTCACTCCATCGGCATCACACGATAAATCTAGCTGTAAAAGAGAAAAGAAAAGAATCAGTCGTTAGAATATTTCAAATTGAATGTTTGAAATAGAGACAAAGTTTGTATCTGGTTAAATGACCACGTTTGGTATGTTTGGTATTGCGATAACAAGGTATAATGTTATAAAGAGATAATAGAGGAACACTGTCACCATTTTTCCTTCCATAGTGGCACCGATTGAATTATTATTCGCTTTATTTTTCCTTTGCGAACAAGTAATTGAAAACAGATAATATACCACTAATTTTTACGATTGTAATTAACTAATTAACTGTAACGCGTATGTGAGTAGACGCTACAGGAAGTATGGACGCTACACGGAATGTTTAGAATTGCGGGGTTCACTACGTAAATTATACACATATTTGTATTTCAATGTTAAGAAAACATTGTAGAAATTGATGCTACTATTTTTATCTAATTTGTAAAGTCTTTTTAGTAGCGTGCTTTTGATTAACGGCTATTCGAATCGATCGCGTCGCTCGTTACGTCAACCGATTTTCCTTGCGTAATTTCCGGTAAAAGTGATGAAATTTCAGAACTTGCACGATTCCCCGGAAGATACACTACACGGAGAATTAGAAAATGATTTCGAACGCTAAAAAATGTTTCGTTCACGTTTGAAGATCGTGAAATTTAATGCGTATCACCTACCACTGAATTCCTCGAAGTCATCGCTACGAACGATATCAGCAAACTATGCTTCGAGCTTTCGGTACAGAATAACGAAAACAGGAGCCTGAAGGACGCCACTCCCAGTTTGCGTTCGAGGAATTCGGAAAAAAAATTTTGCAGGGCAGGGGAATACATCGAGGCATTCTAGAGGTTCAACGAGAATTCCAAACTTCGTAGAATTCAACTTTGTCAAGTTCAAAGGCGTACTAGACATAAGGACGCTTATAATCGATTCGAATACGTAATTATCATTTCGTATTACATCAGTTAACATTGTAACATTTACGACGCCCTTAAAATTGTATAACATTCTGACACGTTGAATCATACAAGGGTTGCATTATTGGTATCGATAATTTTTACAAAAGTCATATATCTCTATAGACATTATATATATATATATATGTATATGTATATACATGTAGAAGGTAACAAATATAGGAGAAACCTAGATACCTGAAGAGAAATTTAATTACATCACGAATTGAAAGATGAAATTAGAATATTGTAAGAATGTTACATAAGAACAGGAATATATATACGTATAGTGTGACGAAAATTTATATATTATATATGTATCATATGTGCTAATACTTATTTATGGTTTCATATAAAAATTACATTCTTACTTAATTTAATAATTTTTTGGTTTACTAATCCAACTATTTGCAATGATATAAATTTTGTCTTAGTACATAGTCCTGTACTATGTTTGCGAAAGGTATCGTACATCTTCGTAGAATTTGAAGACAGACAGTTTTTAAGAGAAATTAAATTGCAACAAATTCTTTGTTACTTCCGTTCAATACTTTCAAAATGACTGACGAAGGGTTAAGGACAATATCAGAAGACGCAACACACATATGGAGAGAAAGGGGAAGAATATCAGCGTACGAAACGCAACGTGTTTTGCACGTGGACGCGTTGCGGCTCAACGTACGATTCGCGTGTTTGTTTACAAGTGAGGACGCAGGACATTCCTGGTATTCGGTTTTATATTCTATGTAGGTTCTACGTTATAATTATCACCGTGTACCAGCACATGATTTACATGACAAATTTTCCTTTCGAAGCGACACCATAGTACTAACGAAATTGTAAAGTAGGTTACCAATCGACCGCATGAGAAGTCAAAGAACGAGGTCCATAGAAAAATAAGGCGTAATTAAAACAATAATACGTAAACGTGAAAAAATAAATACAAGACAATTAGAAAAAAGGGATATAAAATTTTTATAAAGGAATATAACGACTTACCAATTGCATTAACGTAAGCATGTCGATCTTTGATTGAGCCTTGACAAATTTTTCAATTGTTCTGTGATTGCTGTTCTCCACTGAATTCAAAGTGGTAACTCGTAACGTACTTCAATGAATTATATAAACTTGATATTGCATATAAATTTAATAAGATTTTTTTCGATTTAATTTAGTAGCGAAGAATCAAATACACGAGTTTTAGTAAATTGTTTAATCAACAATTATCGTGTTACATTAAAAGATTTTTGGGATACTTTAATCCCACCGGGTTTGTTTAATTACTTGCCGGGGGATAATATTTTAATTATTTCAACTCCCAAAATCGCCCATTTATAATTAATTTATTGGTTCTTTGAAAGTAAAATTTATTTTCTTGGGTTCAATTTAGTGTCGATACAGAAACGATGGAGACGGAACGCCCATTCTTCTCCACATTGCTCCACTCTGTGAACTGAATTGAAGATCTCTATTCCTCCCTTTCCCCCTTTCACCCGCAGGTTCCATCTTTGGAAACCACCGGCGCAGTTCGCGAATGCGCGCGATTGTGGAATTTTATATGTGCAATAAGATACAAAATTGTATCACTTAATATGTAATATTTCAAATTCAGATTTTATATATTGGCGAATAATATGTTAAATAAACAAAAATTTTTGAACCTATAAATTTGGTTTAAGATATTAAATATTTCTAATAAATAATTATAGTTACAAATTTTTAAAGTTACTATTACATGTAATATGATTTTTACTTAAAACAATATAATAGGTTATGTAGGTAATAAGGGTGTGCGAATACCCGAAATTGCAGAATTATATCGGAAAATTTTTTCGGGTTCGAATCAGAATCTTGGAAGTTTGTCGATACATAAACGTATTCGGGTATCCGTTAATCTCGAGACCCGATTTGCGATTCGGAATTCAATGCTTGATTCAGAACATAATCTTTCTGTCATCTTGTACTTAAACCAAGTTTAAGGCAAACTTGTACTTTAAGTTTAAGTATGTACCGTTAAACTATGTTTAAATATAAGATGACAGAAAAATTATGTTCTGAATTGAACATCGGATTCCGAAACGTAAATCGGTTCCCATAATGACGGGTACCCAAATATGTTTATCTATCGACGAAGGATCTCGATCCAACCCGAATCAAGGCTCAGATACCCGCACATTTCTAGTGGGTAAATATTAATTATTTAAGCATGCATGCATCAAATTTATATACAAAATGAGTAGAATATATAATAAAGGATAACTCTCTGAACAAAAAAGGAATGTTTGTAGCAAACCAATTGCTTTATTACATACACAAATCTATTTATCATATAAAAAAATTTGCGCATTTTTACTATTCTATATGAGCAGTCGATGAATCCAACATTTCAACTTCGGAACTAATGTCAGTGGAATAATTCACAACTACGTCTCGCGGATTGCGTTCCACTTTATCAGAAGTATCTTCAGTTTTACTGGAATCTTCTCCCCATCCGGAAAATAAATTTACTCTTAATTTATCAATATCTTGACTTCCTGATCCAGCTACATTATTTGCATTTTCTAAAGGTTCTGCATTATCTGTTTCTTGATGTTCAGTTGCAGGGTACTCATATTTTGGAATATCAACTGGTGCACCTAAAAAAGAATTCATTTATAATGAGATATAATGTACATTTAATAAAATACATTGAAAACTGAACATTTTTTGTATATACCAGGATAAGGGGGCGATTCTTCTATAAGTTGTTCCATAACATAAGTTAACATAGTTGTTGTAAAAGTATCATCCCTCCTGAGTCCAAGAGCTCTATGAAAAGCATCAACAGCTTCTTGTGCATTTCCCATTAATGCATGAATGAAACCCACTGCTGAATAAGTTGATGCATTTAATGGATTTAACATTAATGCCTGCAATCATTATTAGGAAATTTATCTGATAGCTTGTAATTTAAATTGACATTTTAAGGAAAAAGTATGTTTCTATGTCGATTAAAATTTTTTAACCTGTTGATGATATTCTAACGCCTCTCCGTATTTCTTCATTTTTCTACAAGTATGACCCAAGTTATTTAAAAGTGCCTCCCATTTACTAGGTAGAATAACATCCTTTAGACCACCTTGAATTCTTTTCATGGCTTCCTTAAACTGCCGTTCAGCAGTTTTGTAACTGTATTCGATGAAACGACAACTCTTGATAAATTAGACAGATTTCCAAAAACCGGGGAAGGGTGGAAGTACACTAATCAGGTTGCAGAGTGAATTTTGAACCTCTTTTTTGCATATTAGAATAACTCAATCTCAGGGATAATACTACAACAGACATCATAATACTTACTCTAAATTATAAAAAGATATAACTCCCATCTCGTGTATAACAAATGGATCGTTTGGAGCTATTCCTTGAGCCTGTTGGAAAAACTTGTCAGCCAATTTAAGATTATTTGTTAATCCGCATTCAAGTCCAATATATAAAAGTGGCAGGTGACAACCTTTCATTAATTGAGAAGCCTTAAAATAAGCAGCCATTGCCTGATCATGTTCATTTTCTACTGCAAAGGAATGACCATAAGCTAACCAAGCAGGACCAAATAATCTGTCCAGTGCTGTGGCTTTTGCTAAATATCTTCGTGCTGGATCACTTTTTCCTATTATCAAAACAATGGAATATCTTATAAAGTAAGAATACAAAATAATTTTAGAATTATCAAATAGAAATCATAATTACCTAGACTATAATAATAACATCCAACAGCAAACCATGCTAAGGCCATGTCTGGATATAAGTCAACTAATTTATGTGCTAAATAGAATAAAGCTGAAAAATGATTATATAATGTACAAAATTTCTTTCTAATTGCACATTCTTTTTTTATATAGGAGTGCAATATAATTACCATTAGTTTTTTTTAGTTCTACTAAACAGGCAATATGTACTGGTAAGCATGAATTATGATATGGATCTTTTTTTAATATTCTAAAATATATGATAGAGATTATAAGATTATATAAATTCACATACATACATAAGAGGATATATTACCTTTCTGTGAGAGAGAAACATTTGTGATAATCACAATTATAATACAATCTCTCTGCTTCTGTAACTTCCATATCCAAATTACCTAACAATCTATCTGTGACAAGAACTCCCATAACACTACATGTTGCAAGTGGTTGCTTTGTATTTGGTTCTTGATATTTTTTCAATTTACTTTCATATAATAGTCGTAAGAGCTCTGCTTCAGCTTCTGTGCATTGTTCAGCAAAGGGAAGAGATTCCAGAAGTTCTTTTTCTATTCAAATTATATGTATCATAAAATTACTTGTATGTATTATTACATTACATTAATACATACACACTTTAATACCTTCAGCAGCTGAAAGCATTTGATTTTGAACTAATGCTTCAAATGCTTGATATGAATATACATCACAATGTAGAGCTTGTTTGTAACAGTCAGTTGCTACTGCCCTATTATCTAAAGCTTCATATATTCTTCCTTTCACGTACAATATTGAACTGTGTACCTATCACAAAATACAAACTAATCTATAAAGTTCATCACATTACAGAAATAATATTTAAAAGAAATTATGAAGAACATTATTTATACTTAATCACATTTTTTGGTGCATCTTCTAATATATCTGCACGATCTCCAAAACCTGACTGTGTTATGTTTGTACATACTTCTGATTCTTTAATAACCTGTAATGCTTCATTGTATTCTTTTGCTTCTAACAGACTTCTTACTGTTAGATAATGACACATTACATCTGTCTATAAAGTAATATTAATGTAATTAAAAAAAATGTATATAACAATGTTATGATATTATTAAAAGTTTCAAAGTTATAGTTTACCTTTTCCAATCCACGATTTCTAATAAGATGAGCAGCTCTATGATATTGTTTCATTAGATACATACAATGCGCTAAGGTGCATATATCTTTAGGATCTTCGTTACTTAATGAAACAACTTTGTCTGCCCAAAATAAAGCAGCACTATAAAGATGCTGTAAACAAACCAGTAGTCAGTTTTTTTAGTAGTGTACAATAAATCAATATCTTTTAAAAAGCTTGATAAATTTTGATACTTTACCAAATCAATGTACGATTTAATTAATTTTCTACAATTATCTAAGTCAATATTCTTATTGTCTAATAAATTATGCATTTTCTCGCAATCTGCATCAACACTCTGTCGCGCCATATTTAATTTAAATTTTGAAGGTTAGGTATTCCTTCCTTAACGAATCAACGTTATATATACCAAGATACTTGTAATTGAATACAGTACTACAAGGTATTCCTTTCATATATAAAAATACTTGTTATTAAATTGTTACAATCAAATTCACATTTCATAGAACATTAGATAATCGCATAGAGTCGCATTTGCATAGACTAAACAGTTTACATTTTTAAACTATACGACGATACAACAACAATAACACGCATGTTGTCATCATCGATCATTTCTACGTAAACATTTCTGATAATGTTATTGGTCAAAATATGAGGAAATTGGACAAAGCATAATATGTGGTGCTGTGTAACAAAACATCATTCTGTTTCAAAAATTTCTCGCATCCGGCGCTGTGGGTCGCGATCTAGAATTTTGTGCGTCTTTTCCTCACTGGAATAATTACAAACAAGGGTAGTAGCGAATTAGAAGATGGCAAGAAACGAATGAATCGCGTGCTAATGCAAACGAAGCTAATCGAGTATAATTCGCGACGACCGTGTAACTCTCGGTATTGTCGACGTCCTCGAGTTTTCGGTGACGATATATTGTCAATCTTAACGATAATGTGAGAAGCTAGAGCGAAGCTGAAAGGGGGGTAAGAGTTCGGCGAACGGAACGGCCAAAAACTCTTGCAGGCGATGTCAAACATGCGGCGACGAATTTCGCAGAAAAGTCTACCAAACCGACGGCGTATTTCGGCCAAGATTTGTCAGTGAAACTAGTGCCAATGAGTGTGAATATATGGCGGCGCGAGTACTTTTACTGAGCATCTTGTTTACAGAAGTGCTAAAGCCCGCTTATGCCGCAGGTGCGTCTCCCTTCTCTCCGTCAATCTAATCTGTTTATATTCGCCAAACACGCTGGACCACGCGCCTAACGTTCGTTCTTTTGTACACTTATAGATGATTACAATCTTGATACTTTTTCTTTTTTTACGAACTGTGCATTATCTGATTAAAATAAGAGTTAAAATTCGAACATTTTTGATTATATAGCCTTTTGAGAAAAATGATTATATTTCCTAAATATTTTGTTTATATTACTATGACATGTATGAAAAGAAATTGTTGTAAAACAAATAGTTTAAAATATTTAGATATTTCATTGGTAAAAGATTATTTGAATTATGATATGGTAGATTTACTCTAATGATTTAAAATTTGGATTAGTATAATTTTACATGAATATATCACATATCATCTTTTTTATACCAAAATTATGTGCAAATTATCATCTTTTTTTTAGTAAACAAATGGGATATATGTCCTTTTTTTCTGTTCCTAATATATAAATTAAAACATAAATGTGGCATAATATACTATATATAATATAACAATGATTTTATAATCATTATACTTTAAATGTATTCTATAAATTAGTTATGCTATAAGTCAGATTCTCCATTTGCAGAATCATCTGATAATTTTATGTTTTATTTACTTTATATTCTATTATATAATATATTGAATCTCATCTTTATAATATTAATAGAGAGGGGGGGGGGTGATGTAATAGCCATTTTGAATGTGACAGTTTATAATATTCAAAATATATTTTAACACATTATTATAAAAATTGTAAGCTAGTACATTTTTAGATAGTGCTTTATGTTTTATACTTTAGGTGTCAAAGAAATTGGAACTGGTCTACATAACAAAAACGTGTCAAAATCAGAAAGTTTCAACATTAGTCCAACCAAAAGTTCTGGCATAACATTAGAAATTCAACCCAGTGGTCATGTGATATTAGGAAAAAAAGGAGTTACACTTACTTGTATAACTGGACCAAATCAAAATATTTCTTGGTTACACAATGGAATACCTGCACCACCATGTGGTATTGCACGTTGTACTATTCTCAAGAATGGTTCTCTTCATTTACATAAGGTATATATTGAAAAATTTTATTTGTTATTTATATTAAAATTAAATCAATTAAGTATTTTATTTTATTGTTATAATAGATGGTGCAAAAGTTTAAAGAAAAAAACTCTACTACAGTTAACTTTAAAGATTATTACAAAGATGAATATCGTTGTGTAACACGTACTAATTTAGGGCTTCTAAGATCATCTCCTACATTTATTCACATAGCAGGTAAGTTTTCTGTTTAACATACTGTTATTAAGCATCCTGATTTTATAAATGGTGTTAAAACATATAATTATATTTGTTTAGAACTTGCCCATGTATTTAAAAAGTCACCAGAAAATATAACTGTACAAGAAGGTGAAATTGCAAGATTATCTTGTTTAATAGATAGTGTTCCTTTTCCTCCTAATATCACATGGCAGCATAATGAAAAAATATTGTTGCCCAATCAGAGTAATTTAAAGTAAGTAATTTTTGTCAAGAATTAACAATGAAATTATTTTTTATATTAATTGAGATTATTTAATTTGTAGTAGTAAGTATATAATGGTACCACCAGGTGTTCTGTATATAAAAGCAACGAAGTTATCAGATGCTGGTTCATATAGGTTTGTATTTGTACTAGTATCATACAATTATAAAACAATTTGTGAAATTAAATTAGTAAAGAAAAAACTATATAATATATTATCTATATTCACAGATGCATAGTAAATAATGAATTCCTAAAGAAAACCAAAAAAAGTAAGGAAGCAAAATTAACTGTTATTTCACAACCAGAGGGTAATGGATCACATATACCACCATTGTTATTTCCACAAATTTCATACAATCATTGGTTGTTAAATGGATCGAATCTTAGTTTAGTATGTGCTGCATCTGGATATCCACCGCCACTTATGATGTGGTCATTTATTCCTCGCTATACTGGTATTTGATATACATATATTAACCATTTGAGTCCCAGGGGTCATTGAAAAAACAGGGTCGAAAAATCCCGAGCAGCGCGATAGCGCTTGTCTTAATCGATTGTGTCACAATAGAGTTTGTCATATTTGTTACTTTATGAAATACATCTATATTATTATATATGCGTACAATTAGTTTATAAATATTTCAAGTTTTGTCCAATAAAAATTATTGCGTTCAAATGTACTGGAACTTTTCAACACAAAATCTAAACAGCGCGATCGTGCTGCTTGGAACTCAAACGGTTAATAACATTATTTATATATAGATGATATTTATAATACACAAATGTAGTGATTTATTCATTTTTAGGTAATCATAATGTTGCACAACCTCGCATTTTGCTTAATTCTAGTATTGGTATTACTATATTGTCACTAGTAAATGTGAGTGCATCTGATGCAGGAGTTTATGTATGTTCTATAAAGAACTCTGTTACAAATAATGTGAAGATTCAAGTAAGTTATTAAAAAATATTATCAAGTATGAACATAGTTGTTCATAATTTTAATAACATGCTGCAAAAAACATTTCAGAATGTAACAGTGGATATATTAATACCACCATCATTTGTGAAGATACCTACAAATCAAGTATGTCCAAATGGGAGAACCGCAAGATTTGAATGTCAAGCACAAGGGTTACCTGTGCCTAAAATATATTGGTTAAAAGATTCATTGAATATAACAATTAATGGTAAAGTTATTCATTACAATATTTATTTATCTTCATATTATAATATGTATAATTTATGTATAAACTGTTTTTGCAGGACGTAGGACTATATATACAAAAGAATTTAATAAGATGGAACTTGCAATATCAGCAACAGTTCCATCTGATTCTGGTATTTATCAATGTGTTGCTGTAAATTCTGTGGGAGAAATTTGGGCCGCAGGTCGGCTTCAAGTAAACACATCTCGTAATAGTCCTGCTGCACCTACCTCTTTAAAATGTCGTGCTCTGTCACCCGTTAAAATTTTTATTTCCTGGGAACCACCAAAGTCTCTATCACATAGCAGTATTAAAGCTTATACCGTCCATTATAGTCCCGTAGGTAAGTTTAAACGATTTAATATGCATAGAAATACTTATATAATAATTAGTTAAATATTTTATATAGTGGTTAGTTAAATATTTTATAATGTTTTCCAACATCTTATATGTGGTGTTCATCAAGAAGGAGGCAAAGAAGAAGTTTCTCCACCTGAACCGGGTAATTCTACGTCAGTAGAAGTGACGAAGCTTCTTGAACCATATACTAATTATTCCTTCTACATACGAGTGTGGAACAATTATGGTCCTAGCGATCAATCAGCCACCATTTTGTGTTCTACAGCCCCAAGTGGTGCGTTATTTTTTAATGTAAATTTTATCATAAACGTAATGAAAAGCCAAAGGTACAGTTTATTTTCTTTATTCAGTTCCTAAAGGTGCACCAAAAGTAAACGCGAATATACTTAGTAGTACAAAGTTAAATGTATCATGGGAGCCATTACCTAAAAAGGAGTCTCGTGGTGTTGTGGTACAATATAAATTACAGTTGAGACTGCATGAACATCCATCTTCTCGGGTTCTTCACTTACCCGCTGACGTGGATTCTTATGTATTTTCTGGTATATATGTAATTCTTTTTGTACAGTCTTTTGTACACTCTTTTGTATTAATTTTATTTGAAGATTACTAATCATGTTCTTGAAGATTTAATACCTGGAGCACAATACGACCTACGAGTACTAGCCAGAACAAAACAAGGTTGGCCTAACGTGAGCGAATCGCAATTAGAGTGGATTACTGTAACTATGCCACCAGCTGAATCTAATCAATTTATTATCAAAAATGTTGTGGATGTACAAGTATTAATAATAAATGCTTCAATTGTAAAGGTTAGTATATAAATTTTGTTAATCAAATCTTTTTAATATTATTGTATTATTGTATATAATATAATATTTATTATATATATCATATGTATATATATATGAATAATATATATGTATATATATGCATAATATATTATATATATTATATGATAATATTATTATATATTATATTGTATTTCTATAATATTGAAATAAATTTTGTCATGTTAGATGAAATGGAAAATAAATGTTAGGGAAAATAACATAATTGAAACGGAATTTGATCTTTGGCAAATTTATTGTGAGAATCAAAGTGGACATAAATTAGCAACTATTTTTTTACCACAAAATGTTACAGAATATGTATTTACTAATCTTGGTAGGTATTGGTCAGAATCATTTCCAAAAAATTATGTATATGTTGTGTTCTTCTTTTATTATGTATTTATTTTTTGTTCATAATTAGATGTAAATGTTTCTTATACAATGGGCTTATGTATGATAAGTTCTGGTGAAACAACAGGCTGTTTAACAAAACAAATACATACTATTCAACTTGATACAAGTAAGTATATTATAAATATAAATTTTATTATAACATAAACGAATTAATTGGATATATCATTTTTTTATTAATCAGATAATGTACCAATGGCCTTGGAAGCAATTCCTGTTTCACCTACTTCCATAAATGTTACATGGTCCTTGAATGGCGTGCATGAAGTGAACTCTTTTGAATTATGTTATCATGCAATTCATGTCGCAAATTCAGATGGTCCTAAATGTTTTATATTGTACGTAATATAAATTATGCATAATCTTTTTTCATTATAATTTCAATCAATATCTTTGCACTAAATATTTTTAACATCCTCTTGATAGGAACGATACAAAAGCAAATATTGACAAACTCAAACCATTTACATTATATCAGTTTAAAGTGAGGGCCATTCAAAATAATACAAACCAAAGCAATTTTTATAGCGAATCTGTAGAATGTTATACGAATGAAGATAGTAAGTGTATAAATACATTATACTATTTATTTGTACGTTCGTATTACAGAAATGGTAATTTAACAATTAATTTCAGTCCCTGGCAAAGTAGAAGAAGTACAATGGTTTTTAGTAAATAATACAAAAGTACGAATTGCATGGAAGGAACCAAGTAATATAAATGGTATAATACAAAACTATTTCGTTATATATACAATGGACTTAACAGATTCAGCCACAGCATGGAGAAATGTAACAGTACTTGGCAATAAAACATCGACAACTTTACCTGGTCTAACTCCAGGAAAACGGTATTTTGTCATGGTTCAAGCTATGACAAAGGCCGGTTATGGTAAACCGTCAGATCCTATAATCATTATTACTGGCGGTTCATCAAAGGTACCAAGTCCTCCAGATGAACAAAAACCACCACAAAATACAAAACCTGATCAGAGTCTTGGTAAACAAACTTATTTGCTTCAATTGTACAAGAAGTTAATTGAAATAATAAAATTTAATCTTATAATTATTTCATATTTACTTATTTTAGGTGTAATTCTTGGTGTAAGCATAAGTATTGGATTTATTACAATTTGCCTGTGCAGTATATATTGTCGAAAAAAATGTGAGAATGCTCGTATTTTGAGAGAAAGTGCGCAATCTACAAAAGGTCGTGCTTCGGTACGAAATGGAAATAGATGTTGCGCGGATCAGTCTTCTACATCAATGAGTCAACAGATGAATACTAGAATAACGCCTAATGAAATTGAACTTGCTGTTCTTTGTCCCACATCTCCAATCACAACTAACCCACATTTAGACACGAAAGTATGTAAATGTTTTTTTGTAATGTATATGAACATAAGCTTATATTTGGATAAACAATTCTATGAAAAATATCATTGCAGGGTGGTAAATCTAATGGAATTCTTGAATCTTGTGTAAAAGAGCCTTTATTACCATCATGGGAAATAAATGGTGAACCGAAAGATATTCATATAACAAAAAATTCTCAGGTGCGAAAAATTTTCATTTTGAATAATACAAAATGATTAAATAATTTTATATATGAAACTAATATATGTCTTGAAATATAGTACAAAACAATGGACAGTGTTGTCTTAAGTACACAAAAACAAGAACAAGAGCCAGAACAAGATTTAGATGGCACACAGCTTACGGTGGTCAATTGTACTTTAGGCAGTAGCAATAGCAGTTTAAATAATAATTCTGGTTGTCCAGATGGAGATACGTCCTTACCAAAACCTATATGTATATCTGTTCCGGCGCTTGGACCAAATGGATGAAACCATTAGGCAATATATTTGCGTGTTCACATTTTCTTCCTATGCTTCCGTGCAACAGGTAGGATGTAAAACTTTTCGTGCAACTCGAATAATTTGATTGCAAGATGTATATACACACAAAAGTACATACATATGTATGTATGAATTACAAGAACAGAATTCTCAAGGAAGTTAGAAGCAATGCAAGTTACTATATTTTACAAGTTTAACATGGCATAACTTGTGAATAAAAATACTGACGCATACATGATTAATGTAAATAATAATGTTTTGAAAGTGCGTTGAATCTGGACACTTCAACTATTATCTTGTATATAATGTTTGAAAGCAAGTTATTATCGATAACACAGTATTTCTGCATTAGCAGTTCGGCAAGGAATCTAGTAATTTTTAGATTTCATTTTGTATGAAATAATACCGTGGCACAGATATATCATGCAAATGATACTTAATAATATTCATTAGGTAACTTGCTCATATGTATATTGACATCTATTAAGAAGAGTATGAAAATGAAAATTAAAAAAGAAGAGTATGAAAATGAAAATTAAGCAAGTGGGATGATATGAAAATTCTTGATGTGCACCTGGGTGTCTGTTAATTATGAGTATGTTCATAAAATATCATATTTCGAATAATAGTGAAAAAGTAAATAATGCATTCCTTCACACTAGAAGACAAAATTATTAAATATCCAAATTACGGGTATGGCCTAATTTATTTCATGATATATATTGCTTTTATAGAGAGCAATAATACTGATCATTCCAAAATCTTATGTTTTCCATTAACTAAATCTAAATTAACAAGAGATGGTTCTTAGGTTCTAAGAAATTAAGAAAAAGTACTATATAATCAGATTTTATGTATTAAAAGTATAGTCTAGGTTTTTCTTTTATTACAAATACTGTAAGTATACATATAGCATCGCAAATCTTGGCAAATATTTATTTTATTGAAAAATAAGACGTTGACAAACATTTTTAAAAAGTGTAACTGAAATGTCCATATTATATAATTTAGCAGAATCTTTTTTATACTACAAGTTTGATAACTGTATTATACACTATTGAGACATTTGAGAACAGGAAAAAATAATAATGAAATTTGTAAAAACAGCATTAAGATTTTGTAATATAAAAGAAATCTACAAAAAGAATTGAAACAATTTTAAATCATAATATTAATTTAATCACTGAAAATGTATAATATAATATATGTATTTTTTCCTGTTCATATGATAAAAGAAACCTTATGTTGTACAAGATATTTAAAGTTAACTACATCATACAAAAGCAAAAAGTGAAAAATGCGAAAGAAAATTATAAACATATTCCAGACTGGTGCATGTTACCATGACAGAAAAACCCAACACAGTACCTGATAGAATAAGCTATATCTTTTAGAGTGAGACGTAGATATGTCATGTTATTATTGTACCTCCATTAATTGTTATTTATTACATTTTACATTCAGTACTATTTTAAATGATCACATTACACTGAATTTATGCAATAATATAGTCACTACAAGCACAGTATGAAATCATGTAAAAATAGAATTAATTCAATCTGCACATGCTAGAGATTTTACCATATATTTATTACACAGAGTTTTACATCTTTGTACGAGATAATTTGTTAAACATATAATTTAAAGTCATTTTTGAAAAAATTATTCTGCCTTGTGTTGAAATGATGTTGCTATTAATAGAGATTTTTTATATTGTATATTCTATAACTAAACTTTTTTGAATACAACTCATGATTTACCTATTTTTATGAAAACTCAGTACTAGTGGATTACTAAAAAATTTCACAAGATCTGATTGCAGTTTTATGAAAATAAGTAACTTCATTTAAACACTATTTATGAAATTCGTTACATATTCTACGATCACGATTATTAGAATCTCAATTAAAGATAAACTATCATAGCTATTTACTGACTTGACAGTTCTACAACAAATTATGTTTGTTATGAAACATAAACATTTCACAGATAGAATGCCTGTTTTGTGATTTTTATTTAAATGATTTGTTTTCCATTTGTTATCATATTTAACACGACCTGTTACATTTTATGTTACTGACATATAGTAGTATACTTTTATATTTGTTGAAGGTATTTGTTACTCTTCTTAGAGTTAAATAAGAAATGAGAATTGATATATAATAGTAGGCAACTAGTAACTGATCGCTCATGAATTCATTTTTCTTTTTGCATTAAAATTCTTAAAATATTTTTAAATATTTTTTGCACTGTATGTATATGTTAATTATTAAGCTTGTACAATTTTCTAACATTAATGGAATTTTAAAAAAAGAACAAAAAAATAGTTGTAAAGAAAAAGGTATTATTTTTAAGGGAAGAAAAGATAGATCAAAAGCATTAATAAAGAAAAAGAGATATAATAATTAATATGGCGACAAAATATTCCATGGCAAATATTACGCATTTGTCATTTTAAAAAATGTTTTGATTTTATTGTATACAAATCTTAACTAATGTTCATAGAATTAAATTGTATTTTGATCATTTTACTTTTTAGCAGCATAATGTACTGTATTTGTTAAGCGCGATATTGTTCTGTCTGCTATGAACGTAATTTTAATATAAAAAATCATTTATTTGCGTTAATTTGTACCTTATATAAAAAGTTTTCAATTTATAAGACAACATTCGTAAATTTGAAATGGATTGAAACGTATGGTGTTGAATTGGTATCATAATATCTTTGATTAATTGTGTGAATGTGATAAGTTTCAAGCTTTGTAAAAAAGAAAAAAGAGAAAGCAAAAAATAGAGTCGCCGTGCTGTTATCTGAGCGTTTTATTTGCTTCAAAAGATTGATTACACAGTATTGAAATACAAAGCAATAAACATTGTTATCTTTAGGCTACAAATAGGAAACAGCAAGTATTGTAAATGTTACATTTAGAGTATAACGATTTATATGGAAGAAAAATATTAGAATTGAGGCTATTTTGATTACAATTTAAAAAAAAGTATTTGTTTATCTTATAAATTATTATATACATTGATTTAGAAATATCATAATCTATTACTTTACTGCATTACGCTAAGCAATGTTTCGGATATGCATAAGGTATTATTCATACTACTTTTGTCATTTATGTATCAAATTTAATTTTTTATTATATCATTTGAACTTGTACCTTTACTAAATGATAAGGAGCATAGTACATATTATTTCATTTCACTTGCAATAGTTCTTTCACAAAGTAACAATCCAATAGTATTGGCCATACACAGACAAAGTATTAATTATGTTGTACGGCGACTCTAGTCAAGTAAATATACCTCCATAATTGCCACCCTATACAAGGGGTAGGTATGTTATATTACTTAATTTTAACTTAACCTCAGTACCTATTACACAGCACTATAATTTAGATTTACACGATTTACCTCAAAAAATTTATTACAGTGAGTAGATATAACCAAGACATTATACTTTATTTTATATAAGATATATATGAAAAAGCAAACCCGGTAAAAGAAATTTGATATTTGTATCATTGCCGTTAATTATAGCACTTATTCTATATCGAGAAAACTTTATTAATTTATTTTTTCATAAATCCTTATCATTTTTTTACTGGAACATACACGATTAATGTATTGCTATAATTATGCTGTTTTTTAGGGTGCAGTTACTTTGTAAATATTTTTATCTACGATTGTATATATATTATCTGCAGAAAATATTAAAAGTATATATTTTAATATATTATGTATAATGAACTACATCAAATTATAATCTTATTGTTTAAAGTATTAAAACGATACACGAAATATTTAATGATATTGTTGACCCTTCTGATGCAGTATCTTGTTGTAACCAATGATTGAAATAAAATTAAAACAGTGTATCGATGTTGGTTGTGTTAAAATATATGTAAAAAATAATGCCTAACCCTAGAAAAACATTCAGTTACGAAGAACTGCGAAGGTACAGGTAAAACAAGTGAATAAATGCGTAAATGAGTAACTTTATTATCAAATTAATAACAATTGCTTCAGAATAGTAATGCTATTAATTTTACTTGGCAGTTATTGCCATTTTATTATATATTATTTTGTGTAAAAATTATGTTTACCTTTATATAATAAACTTACTAATTTTTTTGTTTGGCGTTTAGAAATATTTTCTAACTTAATTAATATTATTTGTACTTGATTTAATACATTATATAATTTAAATATATCTAATTTATTAAATTTATATAACCATAAGATATCATTTATTTGGAATAAAAAGATTTCTAAGTTATGAGTCACAGCTTTTGGAAGATACACGTTAAGTGGAATGCAATGGATATAAAAACACAAAATCCTTCTACTTCTATAGATCTCGTTAATTGTTTAACAGTTTTTATTTATACTCCCAGTCTTGAAAAATTCAGTATAAAAAGCATTTTGGCGATGTACATAATTCTCTAAAATATTTATCCAAATAACATTACATGTTATAATATATCGTGTTTAGGCATGTAAATAGCCTAGTTTTGTTCTTCAATATTTTTCAACTTAGTTCTTCCTATAATGTCGAAACTGACTAGCAACCCTAAGGTGCAAAAATTTTATACTCAAATTATAGTAAAATTAAGTACATTAATTCCTACTTTATCACATTTGCAATAGGCTTATACATGAAATCTTCATATTCCATCTGTACTTTTTTATAAACTCGACTAACAATATTTGTTAGAAGGTAAAATACGAGTAAGGTGTGTAACATACAATAGAGTATGTAACTTGCATAGATTACTAGGCACAAGGTGAAACGCTCCAAATGTTATTTCATACAAATTATTGTAAGCTTTTTCAATATTTGATCTTGGCAGTCTATATTGTTGAAATTCATAGAACCAAGGAATGTGGAAATATCTTCATGTTTACATAATCATCAAGAACCTATAAATAAATAATTGACATAATAATATTCCTCATCAGAATTTATGTTCTCTTAGTCACATAAATAATTATTTACCTCTTTCAAAGCATCTTTTGTGAGTTTTGGATAAAGATATGTAAACCCAATACTCGATAATTTTCCTGCCTGTAAATACAAATGCTTATTATAAAGAAGTTCTTGATCTATGTATGGAGACAGAGGACTATTTTCCACTCCATCTTTATTGCAAGCTTCTGCCCAAGGTCCCATATGTTTGTCATTGACTTCTTCAACAACAGAACTCATATCTGTCTAAAATAAATAAACAAAATAAGGTTTTTAACCCACATCAGAATTAAAACTTGCATTATAGTTCAAAAAAATTATATCTGAATTTCTTAGTAGTAAGAGAAAAAAATAGAGTAACAAATTTTCTTCCATACTTTGGCTAGTGTAGAAAGTGCAGTACCCCAATAATCATGATTGATATTAAATAATTCTGAAACTATAGCACTGATTGATCCTTGAGTTGAATCACCTTCATCAACAACGTTATATGTTTGACCTACAGTTTCTGGCCTATTTACTACATGCCAAATAGCCCTGGCTACATCCCTCACATGAACTGTGTTCATGTGAAGATCTGGTCCCCAAAGTAATTTCATCATTTCTCCCAAATGTTTATAAACAGCTCCTACCACTAAACGTGGTGCTACATAGGGAAAATTAATTTACATATATAAAATATTTGAAAAAATTATTTGTTCATTTTCTATTAGGCAATAAATTATTATTACCTAATCCATTTCTATCACCACAGCCATATACTATGGCTGGTCTAAGGATTGTAAAGTTTAAATTTGGTATGATTTTTAAATCATTCTCTACTTGTAACTTATACTTTGCAACAAATGTCCATGGTTCTCCAGCATCTTCTTCTTTGAGAGAATTCTATGAAAATATTACAGATTACTAATCTTTGTAATAGATTGTTTAATACAAAAACATCAAAGTTCACATACTTTGTCAGAGGTACTAAAATTACCAGAAGATATTTCTACATAACGATCAACTTGTAATTTTGCAGCTTGTTGAGCACAATTCATACTCAACTTATAAATTCCTTCTTTATATACAGGATCAGTTTGACTGCTCTTTGTTTCTCCAGCACAATTGATTACAAAATTAATCGGATTGTCAGATAAAAATGCATTTTGACAAGATACTACAAATAAATATTCAAACGCTAATCATAAAGTACATGTTTAACAAAACTATTATTATCGTAATTGTTTCGTTGAAAATAGATAAGCGCCCTTATCAAACTTTAAATTACCAGTGTTGATTAAATTTGCGCTCTTAAATTCGAGCAAAGGATGCTCGAATAATTGCTGATGTTTAGTATTCAGCCAAGCAGTTTGCGGCGGCACTTTATCCACTACACGTATAAAGGACACAAGATCGTTATCCAGTAGATATTCCACGAGATTACGTCCTATGAAACCGCATCCTGTTTCAACGATAAAACTTCCTTTTAGTTGTTTTGTTTGTCACTTCCGCTATATGCTATCATATGAAGTAGAATATGCTCACCTCCTAAAATTATTACTCTTGGCTTTTTATTAGAACCAGACGTTGCCATAATTATTTGTCATTTAAATCCGTTATTCCTTTGTTAAGTTTCGTCCGCTTTTGTCAAAGTAAGAAGAACGTTATGCGTTATGACACTTCATAAAAAGACTTCAGTTAGCGATATGGTTATCAAATCACTGTGCGACCAGCCTTCACCTAACCTCAAAAATATGCCGCAAATAAATGTGTTACCACTACCACCGTTCTATACCGATGCCTTTCGTCAGAATCATCGATGCTGAATGTAGTTTTTGATTGCCTTAAGTTAGAGGAAGACAGAATCATGAGGTACCGTTCACTGACGATTCTCGGTTGCAGTTTAAAAGTGCCTTCTCCTAAATCGCGCATCAATCACTAACAAGCAAAATATAAAGAATACCTACCGAAAAACGAGATTATGAATGATCAATATGCTACTGGCCGAGTTTCAAAACTGATGCAAACGCGGTCGATAGAGATACTTCTCTACCTTATCGATATAGCGATGATGTATAAATTATAAGATTCATCTAATAATTTTTATAAATTTAAAAACATATTTTTCTTGTAAACTTATAACATAATGATGTATATATATGCATATTATAATTATTGTTTTCATATAACACAATATACACATTTTTTAAATGGACTTTGTGAGTTTTGTTTTTCCCTCTTAACTTAGATAACATATTGAATAGTTCATATCTTTATTTTGTACGTCTCCTACGTTTTATAAGAGATAATAAAATTCAAACTGCAAAAACACCAAGCGCACCAACTTTTTATCAGCGTGGTAGTTCTATTGTGATCCATTAGTTCATGATTAATCTGCGGTGCATCTGGCATGTAGCTTTGCAACTCCTTAATCTTAGTTGATTTTTACCAATTTTTGCGAACGATATTGCATCCAAGGTGTATTCAAAACTAAAAAATTTGCTTGCTCATTCTTGAAGCTAAATGTAATAACTCGAAAGTGACTAAAATCGAAATGTTCTAGTGGTTAAAATATGACATAAATCCATGGTGTGTGCGTTCCGACATAAACGTGGGAGAGGAGAGGAAGAGAGATGTGTTGGTGGATGAATTACTACAATTTGCTTAATAGCTAATAGACTCAACTTCTTTATTTTTCTTTTTTTAATTTGTTACGGTTTCGACGTACTCATACGGGAAAGATGGTGCCGTAGAAAGTCATATTCGAGAAAGAGATATGCACGATGGTGTGGATTACGTAGAAATAACCCAGATGTGACGGCTAAGCGCGAATCCCGGACCTTGCGCACCAAAGTCCGGCGCTTTAGCCACGGTCGTGAACACCGTGCGTCTAGACTTTAAAAATTTCTGGTATGCTTTTTACGATCTGTTCACGATGTCCTTATATGCGACGATACTGCCATATCTCATCCTAGGATTGTTAGGTAATTGCTTGTTCCCATTATCTTTCGTTTGACAGTTGCATCCGCGAGTTAAAATACCAACTGACGTGATATTTTCCAGGGTTCATAATACTATTTCCTTTCACCGAATGCATTTCGAACTGTTACTAAATTTTATGCGCTTTTATGGACCGATATTATACATATGTTTTATGTTTATGATATGTTTTATGTAGTTTATTATCATATATGCATTTAATCGAATGACAAGTATCCAGTTCAAACTTTTCATTTCCTTTTGTTTTTTAGTACAACCTCTAACAGGAGATTTTGATCGAATGTAATAATATGAAATCAACTAGACATTTATTTCTTGTATATTCTTGAAACAAATAAAAGAGTAAAGCTGTATTTAGGTATAAGAAAATAACATAAATTTTTTGCAATTATGAGTAATGTTCCTTTTTTTTTATTAAATTTACATAACATTATTAACGTTTCTGCAACTGTCAATTTTTGACACCATTATACAAAGTATTAGTTTTCTTTTAATGTTAAAAATGTGTGAAAAAATTTTTAATTTTTAGGATTTACATTAGGACATGATGTCAAGGGTTCATCAGTTTGTGAATTTTATAATGAAACAATGTGTGCAGAATCCCAGCAGGAATGCTCGGGAAGAGAAGAATGTGGGCCACATGATCCTGGCAAAAGAAATCACTGTTATGTGCTATGGAAAATTGACAATGTTACTAAGAAATCTATAATTAAATTAAAGGTAAACAGAAGATATATATGTATAGTTATATTTTTTACTAGTTTTTTTTGCAATTGTTTGTTTTATCCTTAACTGAATTTTCAGGGATGTTTTTTGGATAGTAATGATTGCTATGATAGGCCACATTGTATTGAAAACAGTGCAGAAAGAAAAAAGGAATTATTTTTCTGTTGTTGTGATGGTAACATGTGCAATCAGAATTTCACATGGGATCCACATCCAACTTCTTCTTCTAAACCTATTCAACCATCTGTTTTTCATGGTGGATACATACTTTAAATAATATACCATATTAATTGAAATATTATATGATTATATATATATATATATATATATATATATAATTATGTTTCAGAATCAGAACCTGTTCCAAACACAGAGCAACAAATAATAATACTTGTTTTATCAATATTGATACCTATGCTACTATTTGCTATTGTATTGCCATTATTATATTGGTGTTACCGACGTCGGAAGTCGGGATATTTCAACGAGGTTTGGAAGGCATATGTACAGATCTCTTAATTACTTAATGTTATAAATCTTTTGTTTGCGTACTAAATTACAAACTATCCTTATTGTATAAGTATTACATAAAATGATTTTTGTAGGTACCAACACTAGAACCTCTGCCACTGCCGCAACCGTCTCCTAATTTGGGATTGCGGCCGATACAATTGCTTGAAATAAAAGCTCGTGGTCGTTTTGGAGCGGTATGGAAAGCACAATTGAAAAATGAGATTGTTGCTGTTAAAGTATTTCCAATACAAGATAAGCAATCGTGGCAAACTGAACAAGAAATTTTCAAACTTGCCCACATGGATCATGAAGATATATTACGTTTCATAGGCGTTGAAAAAAGAGGTGATAATTTACAAGCTGAATTTTGGTTAATCACTGCATACCATGAAAAAGGTTCACTATGTGATTATTTAAAGGCAAATGTTGTTACATGGCCTGAGATGTGTAGAATAGCAGAATCTATGGCAAGGTAATGTTTTAGTATGAGTTTAAGCAATATTTCAAATAATCTTCTTTTGTAATGAAAATTTTAATTTATTAGGGGTTTGATGCACTTGCATGAAGAAATTCCAGCCAATAAAGCAGATGGATACAAACCTGCTGTGGCTCATAGAGATTTTAAGTCAAAAAATGTTTTGCTTAAAGCTGATATGAGTGCTTGTATAGCAGATTTTGGTTTAGCATTGATATTTCATCCTGGGAAACCTTGTGGAGATACTCATGGACAGGTATATATATCTCATATGCATACATTTATTATAACATGTAAAGTTCAACATATTTGTTGTCATTTGAAGGTTGGAACAAGAAGGTATATGGCTCCAGAAGTTTTGGAGGGAGCAATTAATTTTACAAGAGATTCATTTTTACGAATCGATATGTATGCTTGTGGTCTGGTGCTCTGGGAGTTAGCTTCACGATGCACTGTACAAGATGTAAATTCTTATTTACATATATATTGATTCATTAATTATTGTATTATTGATTACTAAGTTGTGTTATGTCTATTTGTTTCAGGGACCAATTGGGGAATATAGATTACCATTTGAGGATGAAGTAGGTCTTCATCCCACTTTGGAAGATATGCAAGAAAGTGTTGTGCATAAAAAAGAAAGGCCAATCATTTTAGAAACATGGCGTAAACATCCTGTAAGTAAATTTTAGTACATAATGTTGTAAGCAGCTGATTTTTACTAAATTTTTCATTCCTTTTTAAGGGACTGCAATCAATTTGTGATACAATGGAAGAGTGCTGGGATCATGATGCCGAAGCACGTCTTTCAGCTTCTTGTGTAATGGAAAGGGTTGCCACATTGAGTAGGACGCTTGTTTTAAATTCGTCAACGTTGATACGAGTTGATAATACCAACGAGACTATTAACACTAAGGAATCTAGTATGTAGTTAATCTACATGTATTATAGTTTTAGTTAAATTGCACAACCATTTTCTGTATCATAATTTTATGCATACATCAATGAGGAATGTTAAAATATTGCATGCTATTTTGTAATGATTATTTTTTATCTTTTTATTGGTTTTTTTCTTTTGTTTTAAATTAAAATAAGTTTTAACCCATTTGCATCCAAGCGCGGATTAATCCGCGCGCTGCGACTGTCTTTTATCACCAAGATAGACCACTGCTTTTTTTTATTTTCACTTTAATCTAAATAGTTTTATTTTAAATAAATAATTTTTACTTTTTTCCTCTGTTATAAAGAATGTAAGATGCGATGTTTGCGAAGTAACATTGTCTACCAATAGTTTTGAACAATCGTTTGGTAAACTCCATGAAGAATTCGGATATCATTTACTGCACCTACGACTGACCGCGCGCGGTGATAGGAACCAGTCCTCTTAAGTATGCCATGATGCAAATGGGTTAATGTTTTAAAGTAACGTAAATCATCGCGAATAAAATTGTTTTCGTTAATTAGATACTACAGTATCAAGTAGAAACATTTTTACGAAGATAACTTTTTTTTAAATAATCGTTATTTATTAAATGTAATTATTGTCTCAATGTAGTACTCATCTCTGGATTACTTGTATATAAATCATTCGCGTATATATATATATATATCACTAAAATTTTATAATTAATATAGTTTATTAAATATTAGTAACTATTTTATATAAAAATTTGGAATCAATTGAATCAATTCTTCATTCGTATTGTATACGTAAAACTAGGAATCTACGATGAGAAACAAAAACTTCATTGCTAAATTTACATTTCACTTATAAATCTCATTTAAGTAAAAATTACAATGCAATTAGAAATACTTCTTTATATGTACAGTATTAATGATAAACATAAATGTTGAGATTTTTATCCTTTAGTTTTTGCCGAAATGAGTTCGAAGTTATTGTATCAAATGATAAAATACATACTATTAATATCTTTTTGTTTGTTTATGCAGTTGTATTCCTCATTGATATTAGCAATCGCGCAGTAATAGGTCAGAGATAACAAAATGAATTAAACACTAGCCAAGATGATATTCAATGCATAATTTTTATCTGTAAAGTCTTATCATATGTGAATTGTTACAAAGATAACTCAACAATTTTATACAAAGTACCTGGTAGAAACAGTCAACTTAACTGATTGGAAGCCATGAGGAATTTATTAGAACTTCTGCACGAGGTAGATGACTATTTTAATTATTTTGCATTTTAAAGAGTATAATATTTAAGGTGACTAATTTATTTCGCAAAATAAGATTTTTTCCATGATCTCTTTTAATTTTAAATAATATATAATATAATGTAAGAAGTGAAGAAAAATTTATTAAAAGCACATTGCGTAAATACATAATGATATGTATTTTATTTATTAAATTTAATAATTTTTTTATTAATTCGAAATATATAAAATGTACATTATAAAACTATATTAAACAATCAAAATTAATACTGCATACTGCTCATGGATTAAATTTTATTAAGCCTAGTAAAAGTCTTCCTTATGTATTTTACTTTTAAGTATAATGATTTCATTATAGCAGCACACAGTTTTCTTGAGGAAAGTGATTTCTAATTATTATATACATAATCTAGCTTTGAAATAAATCTTGCATCCAGTGTGTTCACAGTGGTTATGTAAGAGAAGTCTTGAATACATAATTTTATATATATGTATGTATTATTTATATGTTGAAATTATTAAATGAAACGGAGCATTTTGTATGAACCAATTTTCTATGATATGTACAATTTTTTTATGGCATATATTGTCTAACTAAAAAATATTTTCACTAGATTCAGTTTTCACACACAGATACACACAATGTTGTTTTTCATATTATAAGTTTTATATTATAATTTCTTCCAATTTTATTGAAGACTGTATAACGAGACTGGATAATCTTTAAAATGGTCGTGAAAATATTTAATTTATTTGTTCACTAATAATTCCGTAATAGTGGTCTAAGAGCAACAATATAGAATTGTTTTTAAGAAAACGATGGTTATTCAAGATGCACGTTTCGGACGATACTGTTTTATTTAAATAGTGATTTGAATGTATCAATTCTAAATAAATGATTTCTTTTACTTGCTCTGATTTATTTTAGTTAAAAAAGTTAGTTAAAGAAAGCAAAGTTCCATTACAAATTAAATTTATGTTATAATAGTCTTTTATTTTGTGAATAGTCAAATTCTTGAACTTAATGAAAGTTGATATGATCAAGATTGGATAATTGCATTACACAAGCTGTGATAATCAGTATAAAATTTAAGTATTGTAACAATAAATGAGGCCTAACTGAATTTTAGATATGTTCTATAATTCACAATTATAATTTCTCAGAGCAAGTAGAGAATCGGTAGGTTGTTTTATCTCTGATGTTGGACTTTAGCAGTGCCAAAAGGGTAATATATGCACACACTATAGCTTCATCTTTGTATATTAATTTGTAGCTAAGTAAGATACTGAAATCGGTAACATGTACCTATTAATCTTTAACATGCAATGTTATAAATGAGAAATTAACCTGTAATTGATTATATACTATTTTATTAAATTTTATTTTATTTTTTTATTACTTTCTAAAAAAAAGCAAGAACTTTATGTATAATATTCATCTTTACAATGCAATATAATTATAGTAATGTTGATTTATCAAATGAATCATAGTTTATTTAGTGGTTAGTACACAATTATTTATCACACAATCTCATACATGGAAATCAATTATGGGTTAATTACAACACTATCTAGAATTTAACAAATTTTTGGACTTTTACATATCGAAAAGCAGATGACTGCATTTATGAAGAAATTTCTTATTTCATATATGCTGTATATGCTGCGAATTTTATTTGTAAAAATTGTGTAATAGGAATGTTATAATCTCATCATTGCTAATTGTTATGTAATTACATAATTCAACAATATCTTCGTGTAAAAAGTTAGGAAACAGTGCATTTGACAGAGAAATCGGTCTATTCTCATAAGACTGAATTATGAATAAAACAGTTATCTACAATAAAGAGAAAAAGAAGAATGTTTGCAATTTTATGCTGTTCAGCATATATTGATTTTAAGATAGTGCAATGGTGAGGTAATATTTTGAAACACATTGTATATAAATAGATACACAAGTCATAGACATGCATACAACGTATCACGTTACATTGCTTATCTTTTATTGAATCATATCCCATGAATATATAAAGAATTTAGGTTTTAATATTGACAGTACCGCAATGGCATTCCAGTCACATATAATATATTGTATATTAATGTAAATCAATATTATAATTTCTGACTTCTAAGGCTATAATAATTCTTATTGATGTCGCCAATATAAATTAAGAGATTTATTCTTAATATTTTGTTATTTAAATTACTTTTTTGCTATTTGGTTACATCATATTTTTGAATTTTGTTATCTAATCCCATATAAAAGTACTGAAAAATGTCATGAAACATAACTGAAAAAATATACTCCAGAAAGGAAATTTTTATTTAGAAGATATTAATTTTACCATTTAGTTATATACTCACACATTAGTCCAATGCAAAGTTTCTTTGTCTCGTGAGATATAAAATATCTGATAAAATCATATTTGTAAATATGATGAACGTTTTTTGTAATATTTAGTATTAAAGTATCAAAATACTTCCGATACCATAATTTGTTTCATATCATACATGATATATGTACATGTGTAATTTAATCATATTGTCTACTTTTGGCATTGTTGTTACTACTGATATACAATTTTGAGTAATTCATTGTGTAATACATTTTTAGTAAACTTTGTTTGATTATATATCTTTTGTTTGAATTGCATTGTATTATAAATAGCCTAATCAGACATATTTTATATCTGCATTCAGTCTAAGATAGGAGATCTGTAAATAGGATTTAGTGAAATGTAATTTTTAGAAATAAGACCATTAAAGAAAAAGGTAATTTCTTACTTATAATTTAAGTATGATGTGACTCATAGCAATAGAATGTTCCTATGCACATTGGATGTAACTGTTTTCAAAATTATTATGTAGTAACAGATTTTTGTAACATTGGCCTGACAAATTTTTTATACAATAAGAATATACAAGAAAATGTTATTTCAAACGAACGAAATAATAGATGAAATGTATCAATTCTAGCAGAAATAATCATTTCCATGAAATTGTATGCAAAGGAGTGTTGGTTGCAGATAAAGTTCCTCATCTGAAACGATCATGGTATCGATCGTGGACATTAACATTATAGAAGAGGGAATAAAAAAAGCGGTGCTTGGAAAGATAATATAAAATATAAAATTTTTTAATATCTAAATATGTAGATAACATCGCTTTTGTTTGTAATGAAATAGCGTTATTAATGTGTTAGGACCGAAAACGAATTACCATTTGTCATACCATTACAACTGTTTATTTTGTCTATAATGTAACATATAATATAATTGCATAGTTAAAAGCACGCAAAATAAACATTTTAATAAGTGAGATAATTAAAATTGGTTTACCAAAGTTCGCAAAAAGCAGGAACATATTTAAAAAGCATATCTAATAAATATGAAAAGTTTATTTATAAACATATATTTAGTAACACGTTTTTTTTGTTTGCCGCTTATTTTAAGCCATAATTTTCTTTTTCTCAGATACCTTTAATTGTACCAAATCTGTTTAATTTGCACAAATAGGTAACATAATTTAAAGTAATTCAGAAGGTATTTAAGAGTTTTAAAGAATTTATATTTTTAGACAATGCGGAGCAATATTTCTTTTAATTTATACACTATATTTATTATTTATATTTATTCGTTTATTTACACTACCTTCATATTCTAAATAAATAAGATGCCTTACAGGGAATATACTGATATATGGAGGAAATATACAGGGATACAATTACAATTTTAGATTTTATTTGATTACATTGTATGCTTCAGCATACTAAAGAATACATGAAGCAAGTAAAAAAATGTGATTGTTGCGAACCACAAGCACGCGATGTAATAATTTATACACCAGATAAAACTAAACGAGATATCTGTTAATCGTGCGATGTACGGAATAGATAAGACTAAAATATAAGTTAGAAGATTAAAAATAAAATTCAACGTTATCGCACAGTCGCATTAATAAACTTACCTATACACTATGATCACAGTTACATTCATAATTATTGTAAGTTATTACATGTCATTATCGTCTTTATCATCATTATTATCATATTTTACTGTATATATGTACATTCTGGTTATAAATAGGTGTATGTTCAATTAATTAAATATAATCTGGTTTGAAAGCCTATGACTAGTGATACCTATTTTCTCATCAATGACAGTATGACTGAGATAATACTATCGCAATCTGATATAAATGAAGCTTCAAACAATTATGAGTAATAACAATTACTATATCATAATTTAAAAACAATTCTATGCCTCTCCTTTAATACACTGTACACATTTCTTCTTCATTTCATCGAATATCTTCATAACATTAAAGTCTTATATCTTTGTTCCACTTAAATTATTTCTCTGTCTGCTGATATTTATTGGGGCTAAGTCTGAATGTTATACACACACATCCGCGGAACCAGACCTTTTCGATCACCTCTGGCACATAACAACCACTTACTATCTACCTCTAGAATTACTTTCAGTTTCTCTCCTTCCGCAAATGCAAGATGCCCATTATCTGATGGCATTCTATGCGTGAGTGTGCGAACCTCTCTGGAATTGAGATGCGCGATCTGTTATTTTACTAATCTATAAAAAGGAAACAGAGAGGACAACCAAAGATTAAGCACTAAACTTGAAATAAAATAACGAGTATAATGAAACAATATAATAAAGATTATAAATAATATGATAAAATTGTACAAGAATTAATAAAATGCAAAATAATAAAAACAAAAAATATTATAACTTTTGATAATTAAAAATTCAATGGATTTGATACACTTAACAACGCATTGAGCGTATCCACTTTTTCTTTACTTACTTAAGTGGCTTTTTTGTAGGATGGTTTCTTGTGGTACTACTAGTAGTAGGTCGTGGTAAAGATGTAGACGCTGCTCGCCTTTGAGGAGACACTAAATGTTTATCCTTAGACATTACCCCGTAAGACTTGTACGGTAGCGAACTAGGTCGTGTTAAATGAGTTCTTGTTGCTCCTACAATTTCCTGATCCACTCTACTAGTACGCTTTGTTGCATCTTTGTTCCTTACTTCTAGTGGCTTTTTTGGAGTAGTTTTCGTCGTTGATAACATGACCGGTTTTTTCAACGATGGAATTCCCGAAATGGGAGATTTTGTGCTTTTAACAGGTCCTGTTGTTGTATTCGATTGTTTTACCGGAGAAGTAAGAAGTCTAGGTATTTTAGATTTTCCTACACTGGTAGGCGTTCTTGTGGGTGACAAGGGTGATGATATCGGTGGTTGAATTTTTGCATCTTCTTTTCCGACCATTAATTCCCATTTTTCTTGGAGTTTCCTAAATTTCTCTTCTCCGGATATATTGTCTTCATCATCTATTTTATTTTCTGAACTATGAGATTTTCTCGATATAGGTTGTCTATTCGATGCTCTATTCAATGGTGAATGTTCTAAACTATCAGTATAATCTTCGGAATCTTCGGAAGCCAGTTTATCGAGAGCACGAAATATTTTCGAACCTATAGGATTACTTAAGCGTTTTTTAACAGTTTCCATATCTGACTTATGTATACCACCAGGCTTATCGTCGTAGTTTGTATAAGCGACGCACGATCGTGGACGTACTTTTCTGGGACTAGAAACCATTGCACATGTATCCGCCGTTTTATCAAAATGATGTTCGTTTGCAGCAAGGTCGACATTTCTAAAGTTTACAGCCTGTGAAATATTATTGTAATATAGCTTTAATATTATTCTTGGTGATAAAAATTTAAAAAAAACAAATATTGGAAATTATTCGATAATACTAACGTTTATTGTATGATTATTTAAACTGCCGAAACTATTATGAAGTTGACGATATTGATATAAAAGATCAAGCTGAAATGGGCAAAACGCAAGAGGATTTAAAATATGTAAGAGAGCATCCACAACTTCTCGTGCATTTGCATTGGCCAAAGCTGCTACAAATAAACTGTTATTATTATAATGTTTCCTTAAGATGGATTCCCTTGTACATAAATATGCAAACCATGCGTCCAAAGCTCTTAAACTGTAAAGTTTATAATTCGATTATAATATAATCATAATACATGTATATAAAATAATGTGATTTTTTTATATTGCAATATTAACTTACTTTAATAAACCAAATACAAATGCATGAAACTTTAGCATTCCCTCAGTAATAACGTCTTCACCATTAATTTTTTGCACTAATTCATTCAATGTTTTAGTAACTGGACCTTGTTGAGAAGATGCTTCAACCACTTGCCAAACACTATTTGTTATTGGTCCAAATGTTGAATTTAAATGTGATTTCAATCCATCTGACATGATGGCATACAAAGCTGGACATAAGTTGCTAACACAGATTTGAGCACATTCATTTTTGTCATTGTAATTTTGTCTACTATGGATTGATTCAGTGTTCCAATATTTCAGTAACAAATCTACCGCTTTATTTACGGATAATATCATTTCTGGAAATTTACATGTATTCATAATTTATTATATTGTATCGTAAAAATTAAAATTATGTTAAAATTATTAGTAATATACTTACTTCTCTTTTCATCTAAATCCAATTTATTATCTGGACTCATTGCTCTTCTTTCATCTGTGAATACAATATCTTTACTTTGTTCATTTGTAGTAACGTTTAAGTTACCCTAAAATATTTTTCAAAAGTTAAGCACGTACGAAATTTAACACAAATAATAATAATACAAAAGTCAAGTAAAATCACCTTATTGTCTAAATACTTTTTCCTTTGGTTTACGGCAAAACTGACAGTCTTTTTCTGTGATTCTATCATATCAGTAGCTTTGGTAACATCTTTATTCATCCTGAGAGCTAAAAACTTTCTTACATACGATCTTAATTTAACATCGGGATCTTCAGTATCTCCATCACTACTCTGTGACGAGAAACCGCTGCGCTTCAGAAATTCTTCCAGTTGTTTTACGTCGTCTTCGCTATTTTCAGAATTTTCAGTCTCTAAGTCTCCGGTATTAGCTATTTCATTTACTCTTTCTGTATGATATCTTTCTTCCGTCTCATCGACATCTTTTTCTGGATCAGCGACTCGACCACGACATGCTAATTGTAAATCATTATTCATATAATATGGTTCTTGTAAAGACATTCTCTTATTTGTTTCAGGTGATTGATCCTCTATTTCTTCTACATCTCCCATTTCGAACATGCTATATCTCTTACTTGCAGGAACCTTACTTTTCCTTAAAATACTTCTGGGTAAAGGTGGTCTTGGTGGTACTTTACCGCTAGAAAATTCGGATTCACGATCTCCATGTGGTAAAGAAATCGATCGTTTTGGAAAAGATGGACAGGCTGTTTTTGTCTTACTAATTTGCCTATGAATCTTTTTATCATTACTTACTAAACTGGCCTCAGAACTAATACTATCATAACGGTAAAGATACAATGGATTGGTTGCATTATTTAACGTTTGTTGATTTGTTGAAGAATCAGTTAATATTGTAGAAGATCCTCGATATCCGGAGGATGGTTGTGTCGCGGTACTACTAGTAGAGGATGAATTATTTGGTATGATTTCGCTTATAGTACGAGTTTTATGACGCATTGGAGGGGATAAACAAAATAGAGGCTTCTTTGTTTCTTCGTGAATATTGATATGCCTCGAAACTTCTGGTACATCGTGCAAAATTTTCTTGTACTCAGTAGGCAAAAGGAATGTTAACGACTCCCAGTCTTTAACATGTGAAAATCCACGTT
Organism: Bombus huntii; assembly: GCF_024542735.1. Lineage (NCBI taxonomy): Eukaryota > Metazoa > Arthropoda > Insecta > Hymenoptera > Apidae > Bombus > Bombus huntii. The sequence continues at coordinate 13,031,051 of NC_066244.1, read as the reverse complement.
GACGTAACGTGTCTATATCATTACATGAGAATGGTCTACCAGATCTACCAGTATGTTTCCAGCTAACTCTATTTTTTCCAAAACATTGTGGCTTTAAAGTTACGCAATCTAACTTTGTATCTTTAATATTGAGAAACGATAAATCTGGTAAAGCGTAATTCGGATATACAACATAAACTGGCTTTTTATTAACAATCGTTTCTCGTAAAGATGGATTTTCTTTTTCTTTTACAGGTGGTATATATACTAGTGATGTTTGGACTGAATTATCCTCTGTCTCAGCTATTGCTTGAATACCTGTCGTTTTGCAAATTGGATATTTCTTTTCTAATGATTTGACCCATGCAGTTTTTCGCTGATGTTCGAAAACGTTAGGAATAACATCAATGTCATTTTGGTCGGCATCATTATCGTGTGTTAGATCTGATTTAGACATATTCTCTGATAGCTCTTCTATAGATGCGGATGATATCATTTCATCCTTTTGTTCACTTATCGTTGATGTATATTTTGGAATGTCGTTAAAGCTGTCTTTTTGATTTTCCGTTTCTTGATTGTTATGTTGATCACTTTTAACCCAATTAATAGAAAAATCACTTTCTGGAACTTGACGTTTAGGGATATTATTTATATTTTGCCGTTGTATTTGCGTATTTGTATTAGTACCACTATCACTAGCACTATTGTTTGTAGGCCATCCATTATCACTAGCAGAGTCTGATTGATCCAATGTAAGACTCATTCCTTCAGCACTCATACTTTTTTGTTTCATAAATAATTTTACAAGACTTAAATTTTGCAATTTCTTTCCTGTTGAATTATGTTCTCCATTATCAGAACTTTCTTCGTTTATAGACCGACTCATTACAGATCCTGAACTATGTAATTGTTGTACGTGATTATTTGATTCTGCAGAATCAACCTGTTCCAAAAATATTCAAAAGTTATATTATGAAATATTTTCTTTATAATTTGAATATAATATGTATTTAAAACTTACAGAAAAATTGAGAGGCATATTGAGATGGAATTGTGTAGCTTGAGTAAGATCTGGCAAACTTTGACTTCTCTTATTTGTTACAGATATGATATTTTCCACACCATGTGAAAATTCCGGTATTGTATTATTATTGCCTGACGGATGACGGGTTATAATTTTATTCATAGAAGAATGTTTCAAATTGCTCCATGTTGTATATATCTTAGAATCAGAACATGCCATTGATAAGTTTAATACATTTTTCAAATCCGCATTTCTCTTATAATATGGTTCTACAGTTTCATAAGCTTTTTGCTGTTTTTCTATAAAAAGAAAGTTAACAGAATTAATTTATACATTACTTATACATATTTTAAAGCATTTACTTTTATACCTTGATTATCAAAATCTTGTGAACCATCTGAATACATTGTAATACTACCCTCAAAAGCAATAGTATAGTTCTCTTTATTATTTGTCTGACATGTTAGTAGCATATCCTCACAGTCCAGAGAGTCGACGCTATAACTACCCCCTGGTGGTAGTATGGGTGTCTCTTTCAGAGGAGAGAAGAGTAATGATGATTTACATATGGAAATTGTATCTGTTGTTGAACAGGCGGAATCTTCTCCCTTTAATACAAAGAGTGATTTTAGAGTAGATTCTACACATTCCTAAATAATTTCATGCATTTTGCAAAACTAGCACAGGTCATTTTCATGCATTGTATAAATTTGAGAATTGGATTCATTAATTTTAATATTTTTTATTTCCTATAGTTGTTACATAATCAAATCAGTTTATAATTATTTCTTTTATTAATCATGCAGAGGAATTGCAAGCAAATCAAGTTTTATTTTCATGTTAAGCAAAATTCATGTCAATATAGATGTTTTTATATTATCTTCAGTATTAAAGAAACATCAGTAAAAGGAATTCAACATTCTCAGCCATTATCATACCTGGCTGCTGGTATGAGGGCTGATTGATGAACCGATGTCAAGTTTTTCCATAACAGATCCAGATATACTGGCATATCGTTCCCTTTGATAGTTAAACTGCCATGATAATAAAGATATAGAATACTTTTAGAATATTATTTACAACAACAATGAAGAAACAGGAAATATCTTAAAATGTTATAACCAAAAACCACTATTAAGAACCATTTATAAATTAAAAAAATAACATTTACCGAAAGATACCTCAATTTATCAATGTTAATAAGACTAAAAAACATTAGTTCTTATAATATCAAGAAAGATTTATATAATATATTTGCTTGCAAACTATCCACAATGAAAATAATTGTTTCTGATAATTAGATTATATAACTTATATTACAATATAAATAAAAGATTGTATAAAATGAATAACATACATAATAATGAATTTTGTTTACCTCTGAATGCTGAACTGGATCTGTACACATGACAGGCAATGCTGTAAGCAGAGTATGGATATCTGCTGTACGAAAGCTTTCCATATCAATTTCTGCCAAATTAGCATCCAAATTACGGGCAAGGTCATCATAATAGCCCAGATCTTCTCGAGAATATGAAGCAGAGAGTGAGGATAATACACTTGGATGAACATGAAGCCCTCCATCTCTGTAACTAGCAATTTATATAAACATAAATATATATGTCTACAATATATAAATGTATTATAACTGTTATTAAAATCTTACCCATAATCAATGAACCATTGATACTCCACATTGTCCTGCACAAATTCAGAGCTAATTAAATCATGTTGAATAGAATCTGTTGCAGGATTGGAGTTACAATCAGATCCTGGTGTTTGTGGATCTTCCATCATTGCAGCCCCTTTGCCTGCACCTAAAATACATTATGCATCATCAATAAGCAATCATTAAATTATACAATAGTTAAAAAACCATGAAAAACAGACCATATCTTGCATAGACAAAGTGCTTTTGTGGTTTGTTAAACATGTTTCTTTTTTTCACCAATATAACATTGGAAATCACGCATAACGCAACGTTTTCTGCTACTAAAAGTTACGTGGATTGATCATAATTAATGTATTTACATTGTTTATACTCTGATTACAGCTCATGACAGGATCCCAAGTCTGTCAAACCTTTATAACGTTGTATTCCGCGTGTCACACAAATCATGTAGGAAAATAAGGATTTAGCGTATGAAACTGAACGTGGCATCGGTGTTATTACATTATTACAAGAAAAATAATGGTACATGATAACCATTCTTTATTAATGTAACGCTCACATAGTCGTAGTATCACGGTAATGGTAACGAATTACATTTCTGGAGCACCACGGTAGATCACTTACTCCGACATTATTGATAAAGTTATCAACGATGCACTGATAAACATGTCAGGAGTTTCTCTTCGTGCACCGTGGAATGTTCACGATAGATAAAGAAGTGTCAGCCAATGACGTCAGGCTAAGGTTATGGCGGACGCATTTGAGTAAATGCGCTCGTGTCCCGTATCGGAGATGATCAAGGCTGCGCGTCATCGAGACAGTTAAGAGGGCGTGCTTTAAGGTTAGTTGTCTCGTAATAAATAATTAATTAATCGACCGCAATGTATTAATTTTAGTTTGGGAAATCGATGATGCTGTGAGAGATACATGCACGACGTAGATAGCGATGTGCTTCGAAATGATTTGAATCGCTTTGAATATGCACGTATGACAAAACATTAGAATCTCTTCGAACAAAATTCGATATTTTTGAAAAACTTTACGATTGAATCTTAAATCTTGATATATAGATATTGAATTTCTTAAATCTTGGAGGCATTTAATATCTCATATGTATGATCTTTTATAGTATATTCGATCTTCAATATTTTATATAAGATACATAACATATAAAATATAAGATAGACTTTTTTGAAGATTATGAAGCCACCAAGGCTTTCAAGAATTTTAAATATCGAATCATGTTCACAGTACATAGTAGAAATGTTCGAATCATTTCGAAATTCAAATGTAAATGTTTATTACTAGGTATTAGGCACATAACAAATAATTTGTTTAGGAATTATCGAAACATCGAAATCAATAATTGGATAATATTCTATAGAGATGCTTATTATTTGTTAAATATGATTAAAAAGCACGAATTTCATATATAAATTGATTAATAATATTTCATACCACACCATGCAATATGATGAAAGTAATTAAAAACATTAAGTAAAAGTATAAATATCCTACGTGACTTAACTTTATTATATGTATGTACATGTTAGATTTACTTCTATATTTAGTATCAGATACATATGTAGGCGACACAACAATAGACAAAGTTATAAACATCGCAAACTAGATATAGTAAGATAGTTCATAGTTCACTGTCATTCATAGTTAACGACTATAGTTAACAACTCAATGAATAGCCATACACGTTTTCAAGAATCTTCAATTCATCTTCATAGACAGACTAAAATAATGCATTGATATAGTATAATGAGAAGAAAAAGAGAAAGATTGTTTTGAATACGAGTTCCAAATCGTACCTCGAATAATTCTTTTCCATCGCATCGCCACGGTCGCTTGGGTTTTTTGTTCTACAGAAAATATTTACATTTGATAAATGTTATCCGAAAACACTCATGCTCACGACCATATGGCGACAATCCGCCCGTCACTCATAGGACTTAGGAATTCATTTTAACTGCGCCTATGGACTATGGAGTACGATTGCTCATGCGGCGCATGAGCATTACCAATCCAGCGTAAAGGGTGGGCAAAAGGAAATCGGATACAACACGCCTGAATTAAGGCTACGATACGATACGTTAGATTTCTTTTGTCGCTTATCGGAAACATTCACATTTGAGTAAAAGATTCTTTCAACATTCTTCCATAGAATCATTGCTTAAAATTCTACTTTAATTCACTCAGATATGCTAATAAAGTCTTTGTGTTGATATTTCAATTCATATTTGCTAGATAAATTTTCATAACATATATATTTTCGTAATTCTCAGCTAATTTAACTATTATGTTAGGAATAACGTAATATTTCATTTATAGTCCTTTTTAGTCAATTTAGATTATTGGATTCCACTTTTCTTCATTGAGAGTTGGATTTTGCTAATTTATTTAGCTTTTAGAATTATATAAAGTTTAGTGAAATTGAATTATTTATAGAATTATCATAAATTACGTCAAACTGACACCTGTTCTAGAAACTATAGATGAAAAAAATTTTCAACTTAAGAAATATTTTTATACAAGCTCTTTGGTAGACAAGGAAAACCTGTATGCAAGAAAATACCCTCGACATATCGGTCTAAGTTACAAAAATATTATTGTTTCTTGCTTAATTTTTATGTTTCTTTCTTCTCTCATGTATTAAAGTCGCATTATTTTACTGCTTGTCTCTTACTAGGTTAATACCACGAAGAGTAACCTACTAAAATGTTTCAGCAGTACAAAAACTTGACATTGCTAAGTAATTTGTTTTTCGTATTTTTGCGAAGCTTTAGCTAATTTTATTTCAAGATGCAACTTAAATATTATTAAATTGAGTAAACGTGATATGGTATTAGATAGTTGAACCTGTCGAAGGTTGTACATATGTATCTGAAATCTTAATATCAAGTGTTAGTTGCGGTTTTACCCGTCTGAGGAAAAATCTTACATGGTACTTCGTTCGTCAGTGTCGAAGGTACTGGATAATTTTAGCAAATCGCAGAAGAAGCGAGGGAAGAAATTCAAGAGCCAAACTTCGCGACTCGACGAAAATTTTATGCGTGAACTGATGAAACTTAACCCCGCTATCTTTTTGCCAAAGAGATTGAATTCACTTGGCTTGGTTTCCATTTGCAATTTTTTCATGACCAAATAAATCAACAGATCTATTCTAATTTAATAAAATTCTTCTTCTGTACATGATTCGACATTTTTTCATATTCGAATTTATATCCGTACTAGGACCAATGTTTCTTTAAAATCTAGAAACATTATTTCGTACTATTTGGTTTTGTTTTAAAAAAATAAAAAGAAATTTTTAATGACCTTAAATCAAATGAGATTGTGATGCGTATATATTATGAATCACCATACGATCATGTTGCGCGTACATATATACTTAAACGTTTCGGATGTCGTACAATTATTTTTGCCTGTGCACACATGTAAAATACTCCCACACCGAATACGCTACCCGAAATAGTGGAACAAGGCGTCATTTCTTACATATGTAGCCGTGGGAGAATTTTAAATTAGAAGACATTTCTTAAACTTTTCCAGAGAACTTAACAGTAGCATATATGTTTCAATTACACATCTTGTATGGAAATGTAATTCTTCAAACTGTGTGTCTGAATTGATGTTATTATTCTATCATATTGAACGATAGCTATGTACTAGTGACTGTTAATACGCGCAGCCTTGGATAATAAAATAATTTCAACATAAGTTTACTACTTTTTGTATATTCCATGCTTTTTGTAAATGAAGTACTTCAAAAAAAGGAAGATATCTGAAGAGATGCAAACGTGATGAAGAAGCGAGGAAAACAGCGAGGTTAATGATAATTAAACTGGCCAAACATGAAACAGAAGCAAGAAGATCAAAATCATATATGGATTTTATACGAAGAAAAAATTTGGGACTCGGACCTAAATTTTTCTATTACATACATATTAGATTACTACTTTATCAAGTGAGCTGTTCCACTCATTAACAAAATTCGTATTTATAAGCTTAATCATCGTTGTTGACGAGTATATTCAGATATTAACACCTAAACATGAACTAAAAATATGTTACATATAAAGCATAATGGATTTTCTATATTCTTACGATTATAAAATAGGCAATTGCATTTTTCATTAAGTCGTCGGTAATACTTTCGTTCCTTCCTCGGTTTGCCATAGTAGAGATGTGGCGGTCGTGCAGGCGCTTGGAATGGTGGACTTATACGACCCACAGAGAACTCTGCTATTTTCATGATGACGCACAACAAAAGCACTATCATCATTTGTCAATATTCAGCGTTTTTATTGTTCTATCACGTTACAACATAGTAGTAACGCTCTCTCACTGGTTAACCAGTTAAAAGTGTCTCACAAAGATTCTCGAGAGAAACTCGATCCAAGCACACGCGTTTTAATAATCTAATAAATGAATAATATTTACACAAAGGTTTATTAATCGTTCAGATGCGAGTATATCGAAGCTTTTTTGTCCATCTTTTTAAAATGTTCACTTTTCATTATTCCACCATAGACGCATATATATGTACATTTATCACTTCAAAGTTACATCACGAATGGGAACAACTCCCGCGACACTCCACGGTCTTCCGTCGCTTTCCTATATGGAAGATATTTGCACTTTGATGAACAAAATATGCACGCGTAAAACACAGTCGATTACACGTCTCTGCTCGAGCCGATGACACCTTTCAAAGATGCCTTTGTTTATAACACACCACTTCGTTTCTACGTTTACATCGCGAACAATGAACAGGCATATCGTCGTAGTTGAACCCACGTTTCCGGTTTTACTGCCAGATAAACGCGACGTCCATGCGCGAAAAGTGTGCAACCGCACGAATCTTGAAGAATTCAAGTATCAAACACTTTACACTGATTTCTACTGCGAAAAAGAGATACATATTACAATTGTTAAGTCTTATGTATTTTGAATTACTTGTCAAACGAAATCTTTGTTTACATTTTAAGATTAAACAATTCTTACTAAATACACGAAACAAAATGGCGTTTCAAATATTGTAAGTAGATTAATCTTGTAATAGCATACCGATGTCTTTCGTGGTCCAGAAAAATTCTTTATATTAATAAATAACTAATAGGTAAAAACTAACTAGAATCATAATTCCATAACCTTATTCTTACAAGTTTTAAATAAGATATTATTATTTGTTATAATTATATGATTGTTTAAAATTTTATATTTTATGGATTGCTGTACGTGAAGTGAAATGTAGATTTTAGGAAGAACCAAAGAATTAAAGAATGTAATATAATGCAAAACCGGAAGTTGGTTCAAATCCGAAAGGACTAGGCAAAATAATTATAATAAATAAATAACTAGTGATTTATTTCATCTCTAGTGGATAAAAAAGTATAAGTCAGAATTATTAGTTTTACATAGTAGCATTTACAATATTACAAGGTATAATATTTAAAATACAATGTAAAATCAAGTATTAGATTTCGAATATACGTACATACTATTAGAATCTCAGATACAAGAGGGGAAAGAACTGAAATTTACTTGTATTATTAAAATCATAAGCAAAAGACAGCAATGTAGAATATATCAGCATATTCTGTTTTGACCAAAATATGGCTTATATTCTTTTGCTCGTTTAATAGAGTTATATTGTCATATTTACTACAGAATTTTCATACTGATATTTATAATTTAGAAATAGTAAAAAGTTATGAACTGCATTCTAAACAGTAAAAAGTTCAGAATTTCTTTAGTATCTGCAGTCATTAAAGTAACATATCAAAGAGGCGTGCCTATCAAGATGACTCATGGAATTTGACAAAACCACATCTGGGTATCAAAATAAAGAGATATGTTAGATATAGAAATAGAGAGATATATAGTTTAAACAAAGGTACGGAAGATTAAGAAGATTTGCGAAACATATGTAGTTTTGGCATCGGTCTAATATTCTAGAAGACAATAGTAATAATAGTTGTTACGTCAGTAGACGCGTTCAACTGCCTAAATTGCAACAAGTGGTGAAGCAATTGTTCCGAGTTAATCGAACGTTAAGATAACGAGGGTTCGTCGGACCGATTAAAGCTTTGAAATACGAGCAAAAGATAAAAATTGTTGAAATGTTGAGTCACACTGATTGTCTGAAGATTATTAGAGTAACTGACTCAGCGAAATTGCTTATTGTAATGCATAAAATGCATAGATCTTTTAAGTTGCTGAAAAGAACCTATCGATAATACATTATCCTAAATTTTCTTCAGTCTAATATGAACTTCAAACTCGAAGTAGTGAATTTAAAAAAGTAGCAATTATTTATCAATTGTATTTGATGAGATGTGTATGTATTCAATGAGAGTAAAGAGTATACAATTTGTTTATACGCTGATAATTTATCGATAATGTCGAACGATTAACCTCGCCGGTGTCATAGTAATCGAATGCAGGCTAAATGTAGATAAATAAACGTTCATTATAGTAAGTATGCGCTCGGCGAACTTATCGTTGCATTACATACACTGTACAAATTTCTACGATAAAGTATGTAGGAATGACGACCTAGTAAATCAAAATTAACAACAATAGTCTATGCTTATTGTATGTTTTATCATATGGTATGTTGAAGTCTCTTCAGTTCGATGTGACATTGGCTAGCTTAAACTACATAAAAAATGCTCACAAAATTTATTGCGATACTTTCAAATATTTAGTTGAAATTGTCTTCTATCTATTTGACCATTGTCAAATTCAAATTGCATAAAATATTTGAATCAAATGCGACATCGTTAAACATAGGACTAATGTATATGCCTGCTGCGGAAATAGTTTCCTCACACCTTTTGTCATGTCAAATAAACTTCTCATTTTAGTAACTGGAGTCACACTGGAGTCTTTCGTGCCTTGTCTTAAACTTTTTACTGTTCAAAATATAGCCTATATTTTTTGCCATACTTACCTAACTTATATGTAAGTATGAAGATTTTATTGAGAGTAGAGATGGTCATATAAAATAAATCACTATTTATATTTATTAATATAGAAAATTCCCTAGAATCATGAAGGACTACGGACGCTACTGTTAGGTTAAGTATCCCTTTTTAAATGAACCTAAATGATCTTCATGAACTTAAACACTAATTGTATGAGACATTCAAAAACGGAAAGACCATCTTCCGCAAGTCATACGTTCCGTGCAATACTCTAGCAAAAGAGGGCGAACCTGTAGTTCCTCGTAAGAGTTCTCATGAACGTATTACACAAGAAACACGCAAGTACAAAAATGACATCCTCACACCGGATGCTCACATGATTCTCACGAATTCATCCTTTCCAAAATAGTTTGTTTATTCACTAATCGCCAAATACACCATCACATATATAAATTTTTCTAAAACTGCTGTTTGTAAAACGACACTGGACACAAACACACGTTTGCTTGTTTTCAGATAACAGGTTTAATTCGATCTGAAACGATGGACACAGATTGTGATCGATGGGCAACACAATTTTTCCACGTTTATTTTGGCGGAATCAGTTTCTGGACCGCTGTCTGAGTCAGACTGCTCTAACAGCGTGTGTCCTGCGCGGGAGAGCGTTTGCACACGGCACGACACGACGCGGAGTTTAATCTCTATTAATAAATACCCGCTTTGCCTCGGCCAGAATAGAGAGCAGCTCTCCACTGCCGGCTCATTGAATGCATACGAGGTGTTTCATATCGAAGTTCGTAGCAAACACGGGTTGATTTCGTCTTCAGTTAATTTTTATCGACAGGTTCACGGCGAGAGGTTAGATTACGGTAATAGGGAAACAATGTACGACCAAATTAGAGCTTGACATAATTTACGGCTTTTTCATATTCTGAGTTTAAATCTTGTCAATTGTTAAAATTTTTCAAAATTTATTTTTTTGTGTCTTTGTAGAATAAAAAAATTCGATGTATATCAGTTGATCACCAGTTCAAATTTGAGTCAGCGCTTGAACTGCTGTTACGAAAAATTGACTTGCAGAATAAACGTTAAAAATAGCTTAAAGGAGCTTTTCAATTAGATAGAACGCGAAATTTTTTGGATTGAATACGGATGTATTTATGAAAAAGTACAAATTTCTATGCAGCATTTATTTTTATTTTATTTCTGTTATAGGTAAATATAAATGATATTTTCAAAAAGAATTATTAATTCATATACGTAAGTATTGTAATGTTAGCTCTGAGATCTAGGTGTTAAGATATCTAAATATAAACAATTTAACAAATTGATAAGCTCTTTCATGAATATAATGCATTTTCCGATGAAACAAAATGTAAGGAAATTACGTATTCAATATCTGTATTAATATATGCATAAAATTGAGAGAGTTCAATATAATTTAAAGATCGTGAATACAGATTAAGTAATTTTCAAGTCATTGATTATTCTGTATGAGTTACCACACAGTTACCTTTAAGATTTTAATAATAGTAAAGCAATTAATTCCAGTTCGCGAAATACAATAGAAGATCAATAGAAAATTGATCAAGATAACAAAAATTAAAGAAATGGGTAGAAAGAAACAGGAGGACGAAAATAATCACGTTTGTGTCAATCGCATTACAAGCTTTTCTTTGTATGTAGTACTGTAGACCAGTACACCATAATGCAATCACTTCTAGATACTTATGAGAACAATAAGGCATTGAAAAAGAAACTACCACCCTTTATATATCAATGACAAAGAAATATTCATGTTTTGCTATCCTTAATGCGTATGCGCAATGAACATGTTCAATAAAGTACATAAATGAATTAAAACAGAGTAAATATCAACTTAGATATGCCCGAATTCTCACGATAATCGCAAAATAGAATTATTTTTCAATCATCTTTTTGGAAAAATAATAGGTATATCTGAGTTTAAAAATAATTAGTAAACTGCGGAAGATGCATAGATGTACAGATTGCATATAATCGCAAAATATACAAAATATACAAATTTTGTCGAGAGTAAAACAGTTTTCTATCTAGATTCTATCTTTTTAATTATAATTATAATTATAATTCATAAATTTGCATAAATATCTATAGTCCGATAATTAAACATCAATTATCATGAGAATATAATGTATTTGATTTTCATAGATTGATCTACATTTGATATGGGTTGACAGAAGCATAAATTACGAAAATGTATAGTATAAACTGAACTCACCAACGCGTTCTCCGTTGCCGCAGACAATACCCGTCGCCAAGGCCTGAAAAATATGGTCACATTATTAATCCTGTTTGCCGGCGTATTGCCAATATACGTAATGTTAAAAAAATGAAGGCCGACTGTTCTTCTTTATTGTATCGTGTTACCATGTTAGAAACTTTTCCAGATTGAAATATAATGACATTTAGGGTTGACTGAGTTTTCGTCAAATTCAATATTACCTCTGATATTTAAAATATAGTGACATATTATCGACGGAAGTAAGGACGGCGTGGTTTTATTGAATTCTTAAGTTCTTTAAGTTCTTAATGGTTAAATAATCTTTCACTAGAACACCATTGAATTTGAACTGAAGGGTTGAGACAAGAAACCTGCATTCTTAAGTTATTTCATAAGTAGCAAGTTATAAAATATGATACTATTTTTGAACCTTCACAAATGCAGCGAAGCAGTACCTTGGAAAGATTGCAATGCATTCTCCTTTTCTTAACTTGAGAACTAAGATAAATATTGTTAAGAGGAGAATACTTCTCGTTTCTCTGTTTTATAATCATTATGTATTATGGGACGATCTACCTTAATTGTTATCAAATTGCATATTATGAACTTGTCTCTGTAAGCTAACAACAGTTGCATCATTTAAGCAAATATTTATACTTATATTATAATTTTTTTTCAACTAGCAATTTGTTTAAATTTATTATGTTAATACTATTTTTTCATTATTGTTTCAGTGATAGAAAAGGGATATTATATCGATAACAAAATTCGTATATTTCAATCAGAGATTAGACAAAAAACATAGATGATAAAATCATCAGATATGTGGGCATTCTTTTGCAATTCCGAAACACGTTTTTCTTTCTACAACCCACATGGCTTTGTTCTACTCTTTCCTTTTCTCTAGAGGATACATGGTATATCCATATAAATCTCAACGAGTGAATAAAGGCGGCAGATTGTAATTAGCAAGAAGAACACGATATACAGGAGGCTGCGAGCATTTTTCCGACGCAAGCAAACAAAAAAGGCCGAGTACTCCGGGGAACAAGGTCACTGGATCCTAATAAGAGTTCGTGCCTAAATGAGAAACGGATGAATCACTCCTGTTACAATTATCTTCAGCTACTTGAGCTTCGTAAATTGATCCTTATCGCCCGTATCTCTAATTTCATATAAACAAAATCGTGCCAACAAATGGTAAAAATGATAACCCCAATCTATTATACATATCGTACTTTGCAAACTTATCATTGCTTTAAGTTTCACAAAAGTGAATTTATTAATGCTAGAGAAAGATAATTTCTGAGCAGATCTTTAATTGTATTTATTTAAAGAAAATTTATAAATACTAAGCAAGTTTTAGTGAATATTTCGAAATGTCGGAATAATTGAATATAACAAACTAAAGATTTGTGGAGTAGGTATCAATAATTGGGTAAATTTTTCAGATACAGCGTATTGATCGGTATATTTGCACAAAACGCAGTGTAAGGCAAAAAACTTCTTGATTAGAGTAACCTTCACATCGATTTTATGTGTAACAGAGGTCAATGACGTATTAGGTTCAACTATGTCTTACAATTAGGAATTTACTAAGATAAGGAGACAACTAACAAGAATTTCTCGATCCTATTTCATTTACTAGATAAACGTCACTGCATTCCTACTTCTGATTATGTTAATACACACACAAGGTGTATATTAACCGGAGAATAGAGAAACACACGCCCACATTCTTCGGTGCTAGAAAACGAGTCGATATTAGAGGCGGCCTAAAGTACTCACGTTCATGGTGAAGGGACAGCTGACAGTCGATCCACGTAACACTTAACACTACCACGAATTATGACATCGTGTAGAATTCCAAGAGAATATCACTGTACGATTATATAGTAGTCGTATATGCATGTCACTTCTTAAAAATCACTCGAAGATGTACTTTCCGGAATGCATATTCTGAGTCATTCTGGTAAAGAGAGCCCCTCCCTGACTACAACAACCCCTGTCTAATGTCGAACGCGCATGCTCCCGAATTTACGGTCGTTTACGAAGAAAGGGGATGATTCTGTTTCGCACTTACGTTCTCTTCGCGTGCGTGGAGTTTTAACCACTAATGTCTCGAGCACTGTTGTTCGGCTTGATGCGAAGGGCGCAATGATAATGAACCGTCGATGGTACGGCCATCCCTTAATGTTTTCGAGCTATGCTGCGCATGCCTAAACACCCTCTCCAGGCGTCGATGATCGAACAACTGATCCATAGCTTCCTATTTAGCTCCAACAAATGTTTTTCTGAATACTTTTGAAAATTGACTAATCCATGTATTGGTATTGCTTATGCATAAGTAATCGTTACGAAATAGTGAATGCTACTGATTAGCAGTACTGATTTTACGATACTATTTTCTAAGCAAGAATACGTGATCGTACCGCGATTGCGAACCGACTTCGCCTTTCATATTGATTTTCTGCGCTTTGATATCCGTGTCCAGAAAGGCTGTTACTTCTTTGCACGACCTGCACCTTATGCTTAGGGTATATGTGTAGATGAGAACGATTGTAACGAACATGATACTAAAAACATTTACTTATATGACTAATGTCTTGTATACAGCGAGATATTTATAAAAAACTTGTTCAACGATGGAATAAATACGCGCTAATACATCGTTGAATATCAAAAGATCTATTATATTCAGCTAATCTTATTGTTTTCATTGTTATTATTGTCAAGAAAAGAATTTAATGATTGTATTATATTTTATTCATGATATTGGAAAATTTTATAGGTAGTCATTAGTATAGACATTAGCATTAGTAGCTCGTTGGTAGATATTAGTATTAAAGAAAGAATTGCTTTATTACTATTTCATTTTTATTTCATTTGGACGTTAATGAATTTTTCAGAATTTATCAATTAGATTTATAAATTAGAGAGAAATTTTTATTTTAAATTAAAATTAGTTTGTTAATTTGACTTTTTTAAATTGGTACGAATTGTAGATGTAGTTTAGTTAAGCAAATGCTATAAATGCACGCATATCCATTCATTCATATCTATGATTTGACAAAATGATCAATGGTTCTCAATAGCATGGGCAACATAAATTAAATTTTTTAATATTTAAAAATTGATGCATATTAATTTTGTACCAGAAGAATACTTTATTAAATACCTTTATAAGGTACAAAATAAATACTTTTATAAAAAATATAAATTCTCAATACAGAGAGTACATCGTATACAAATTACATATACTTATGTAGGTATCATACATGGTAGTATTATGTAAGAAAAATATATATGACATTGGTTTTGTGACATCATTGACGTTGTGATAGTTACACATTTGTATAATTACTCATTCATCTTACAATTTTGTATAAGTGATTATGTACAAGCCTTAGTTTGAAAAATATGGTAGATATAGTATAGACTAATAAAGGTACCATTGAAGTACATGTCCTATAAATTTTAAAAAAAGGGAGATACTTCTCGCTTTGTGCGTTTATTAAAACCTTTTTGTTTTTTATAGTTTGGCATAGTGGTAGAGGAACTATTGTACTTGGTATGCATGTTACGACATTCCTTTCTTATTTTTAAGACTAATATTACTCTACAAAAATGATACATATTAAGTGTGTATACATATGTACATAATGCAATGAAAATTAAATAAATCCGATTTAGAAGATATAATTGAATATAATATATCCACGCGTTAATACTTTTCATTTTGTTTATCAAGCTCTAATTTTCTTCTTACGACACTCTCTTATGTATACTGCTCAACTGTATCAAGAGACTAGTATTCACACTATATTTCCGAAAGTAGCCTCTGTTTTTTTTCTTTTCTTTTCTTTTACAATGAACAGTAAGGAATGTACAATATTAGATATTGTGAATTAATAAATGTCTTTCTACACGAAACGGTCCGTAACAATAACTTACACAGGCAAATATTACAAACTAAATGCAAGAATAAATATACGTAATATGTAGATATTTTTAGCGTAGAGTGATACCATTAAACGTATCGTCTATTTTTTGGTACTTTGCGACATCTTTGTCTTCCGAAGATCGCAATTATACAAATAACTATTATTCCTATCAGCACTGCGCCCACGGCCCACGCTGCCTTACTAGTATTTGTCTTTGGTTTATTGTCATCTCCTATGCCTTGGGTGTCAAGTGATTGATCAAAAGGAGCCTCAGTTGTCACTGGTTCTAGTGGATTATGATTTTCTGACTTTTCGACTTGTTCATATATAGGCGACTTAAACTTTAAATCTTTGCTCGAATTAGTCACAATATTTATATCGCTCTTTTTATCATCCTGTCTACTTGGAGACTTTCTATTTATTATTTCTGTTTTTTTCTTTATAGTTTGTTTCGAAGTGGCAATTGTAGTGGTTGGCGGAGCATTAGTAGTCGTGGCATTTATTTCCATAATTAGTTTCTTTTCTAGTTCATATAATTCTGACTCTTTGGCTGTAACTGCCTTGTATTGAAAATCCTCATACTGCTCGTCAATGAAATCTTCCAACGGCGAGAAAAATGAAAGTAACGAATCCAGTGAAATTTCATCTATTTCTAAATATTTATTGACTACTTTCATCCAATCATCGGCGCCTTGCTGAATCATTTTTCTGTTAAAAAAATGTCCTTAATTTCTTTTTTACAAAATTGTTGTAAAATTTTTGTTTATAAGTAGTACTCACAAAAAATTAATATTCATCTGTTTTCTTACGATCGAATCATATCTAATTTCTGTGGATTCCATCAGATATTCATACAACTGAAATGCCAACATTGTACCGACTAGCTTTCTGTAAGAAAGTAATATGCAATAATTTATCGATACATCAATGTAAATATGTTATTGTCTCGACATTGTTATTACTACTTACGGCAAATATGGTTTATTGTTCGTGATATGATCATCATTTAAAAATGTGGGTAAATTAGATCCATTAGATTTGATTCCTTCATATTTTTCCCTAGAATGAAAATTTTAACAAAGTTTATTAGTATTAAAAAAATCTCTTAAAATATATTGAATATAATCTTAATATTTCAAGCAATTGGTACCTATATTGCCACCAAGATGATATTAAATCTTCAGGATTTGTTAAGTTTTTTTCAATAGCATTGATTCTCCACATATCTACAGATATATAATAAGCAATCCGCGGTAGCGTATTCAATGCAGTAATCATAAGAGATACAATTAAATTTTGATCATTATTGCTAGAGTCATCGATAATATGTGTGTAATTTAACCAAGCAGGACTTGCTGCTAAAATACCAAAGAGTTCCGACACACCTTCTTCTAGGGCTGCAAATAAAATGTTAATACCATTTGTAATGAGTCAAATATGTATTTGTTGTTAATATCTTACCTGAATATCGATTAGCCGTATTAAGTATCGGAGTATCCTCGACAGATAATTGATTGAACACAATCTTTCCAACGTTTTTGTGAGTAGAGAGATAATTACTTATAGTAGGTTCAAAGCAAGTAGATACCCTGTAATGTAAAGATTTAAATTAACTGTTACGTCACGTGACATGGCTTGGTAAGAGGCTTCTTCCTCCTATCTTCATTCCTAACGTTAGTCATAACCAATGGGCATCGCGGTTCGTTACCCTCACTTTCCTAACGAAAAGTGTGAGCAACGAATCCGCTTTCTTCATACAACAAAGACACCCACTCCGAGCTTTCCTCCGTAATCACACAAGAACGAACTTCACTTGTTCTCACAACTACAGAGCAGTCATTTGATCTCTAGACTTATTCCACAGTAACATTCGAGTAACAGTCAAAGCTCATCAGTAACAGTTAAAACCAGCTCGAGTTAAAACATAGTTCGAGGAAGGGAAGGAGTCAGAAGTCAAGTCAGCAGAATCGCCAAGTCGAAGATAGTCAATCGACAGAAGATACATCATCATAGTCGCCAACACGAAACGAGTCTCAGGTCGTACTCATTCGTAGTTTGTCATTCCATATACGCAACATTGTATCACATTGAAGTTATTGGATTATTGAAAATATATATTAACCTGTTAATATCAGCGTTATATTCATTCAACCACCCTAATTATCTTAACCGAAATAAGAGATCGAACGATTCGTGGCGTCAATTATTCAAATCGTAACGGGAATTTACGACTTCCGTTGGCGCGCTTCTTCGAGATCGCGTCTCCCGCGAACGGTCGAAAGTACATTAACTTAAGTAATAAAAAATGACAATTTTTAAAACATTTACTTATAAAGTACCTCAAAACAGCATCTTTGCAGAAATTAACTAATTTTGAAGGACACTGTCCATAGAAATAACTATTTTTCCAAAAATCTGCTTGTGGGGCTTGACTTAGTATTTGTGTACTCATAGCAGAAGCAATTCTGTACAGTGTTTTCGCATGGAGTTTCTAAAAAGAAATTTAGTTATGCTTTCTGTACAGTTCATGTATCATTGAGGCAACAAACGTAATTATTACCTTCTTCCAAAGATTTTTTTTAATATTATACATAAGATCTGGATAAGGTGTTACATCAACTGATATAGGAATCCAATCGTTTCCTTGCAAGGTTCCTTTTGGAATAAATGCAACTTATTTAATATATTCGTATTATTCATTTGAGAGTGTAATTCAACAGTGTTATAGTTTACCAAGTAAGTATGCTGGTATTGTATCATTCATAGCAATATCATACTTCTGAGATAAGCTACTTATTACGAATTTCAATATTTTTTTATGAAGATCGACAATCCCATTCCATATATATTCAACTTTATTATAACCATCACTATATCCACTTAAAAGTTCCCAATATTCTTTAACATCTTTGACACCTAAAATTGAATAACATTTTTACATTTAATTAAAAATTGTCAACTTTAAAGTGTACAAAATATAATTTATTTTCCGAAAATATTTACCATTTGCTTTGGCAGCTTTATCAACAAGTGGTAGGATGGCAGAGAAATTTTTAACTAATGAAGCTAGTTCTTGATGCCATGCTATCCAAACAGTGTTTTTATTTCTAACATCATTACCACGAGACAGTATACGTTCCACATCTAAAGTTCTCAATATATATGTGATTAATTACCATATAATTGTGCATCTGTTTATGATGGATTGAAATTTCTGTTACCTTTTCTTGTGTGATTATTTAAAATTCCTTTATGAACTGTAGATAATCTCAGCAACTCTGTGGTCCCAGAAAAATGAACAAGCTACAAGTAAGATTCTATTAAGTTTATTTAAATAAATGTTTTTGCTCAAATAAAATGAAATCTCACGCTTTTAAAATCTTCAGTGTCCAATAAAGCATCGCCTATTTTTTCAGCAACATCATACTTGTATTGTAAAGATTCATCTCTGATATCAGCTTTTGAAATGTTACCAACTTCGTCTTTTTGTAAGTTCTTGAAGGAGGCATAAGAAATTAATTCGTCTTCCTATAAAAAAATTATTGTATTAATAATTTTGCATATTTGTCGAATTATTAGCATATTTATACATTATTTGCATATTTGTTGAATTATGTATTCTGTGCTTATAATTTGAAAAACATACCCATTTTGATAATGTTTCATTCGATGGTGAATTAATAAATTCCCATTCCGCTTCAGCTGTACTCATACAAGTATCCTCGTAAGCGAATTCGGTTAATTTTATGAAAGCTTTAGTCTTTTCATCTTCTACGGACGCAACCACATACACTATCAGATTAAGGATTATGCAAACCCATTTTGATGGCATCCCTTTACGGTAAAAAAAGAAGATATTATTATTTATAAAAATAAGAAATATTTACTAAGTCGTAAAAGAAAATATATTAAAAAATATAAATAGAGAATTGTCAGTTCATTCAATTTCTAATTCTAATAAGATACTTGATTATTTTATTATAAAAAAAATGGATAGAAGTAAATAATTAAAATATGTCTTACTCAACGCGGGAAATTTTTAAATGTTAGGCATACGCGTATGATATCTGTTAATAATATCTGCGCCCGTTGAGGTATGTTTTTGTTATAAAACATTGGTTTTTATGATAAAAACTGTACATTGAAACGTATTTAAATATATTTTGTCAAAGCAATTACTTGTTCTTAAGCGACTCATTTCATTATCGTCATCCTTTTCTGTGAAAATTATATATGTAGCTTTCGTAATCATGAGTCAATTAAAGTCTAAAGCACTTTCCCTTCTATTTTTTTTATCTTCACGAGTTCAACGAATGAGGTATTCCACAATTTATTATGGGTAGTATACTTGATTTTTATTTATAGTTCAAAAAAGAGATCGCGAATTAACACATTAATTTCTGACTACATCGATTGATGCATCCAGATCCGTATGTATTTTATGGAAGTATGGTGTATTTTATGCTCTATACAATTTTCTAAATTAGACAAAAGAAGAAGCAGTTGTGTTTTGACGTTGTATGATCCTGTATAAGATCTCGAATTTCCTATTTTCTCTTATACGTTTAAAATTATTATTTTGGTTTTTGAAATATAGAAACTTTAATACAGACTTAATGTATTCTAACTATATATATACAGGGTGGTTGGTAACTGGTGGTACAAGCGGAAAGAGGGTGATTCTACACGGAAAAAGAAGTCGAAAATATAGAATAAAAATTTTTCGTTTGAGGCTTTGTTTTCGAGAAAATCGACTTTGAATTTTCGCTCGGTACGCGTGCACTTTATCACGTCTCGTTATAACGGATCTCACTGTAGATCGTTGTCTCGATGGAAAAATTAAAAAAAAAATTAAAAAAAAGAAATTAAAAAAAAATTTGTATTCTATATTTTCGACTTCTTTTTTCGCATAGAATCACCCCCTTTCCGCTTGTACCACCAGTTACCAACCACCCTGTATATTCCTTCGATACTATATATATACATGAGCTATTGCTACGTTTTCTTGGAAGATCAAACGCGATTTTATTATTCATAGAAGTCGGCATAATAATCATGAATCGACCAACTGTACGTAGTCACACCATATTCGCATATTTAATTGCTTTCAATTTGATACCATGCTCAAGCAAATAATTCTGTTCATAAAGGTCGTCATGGGAACTTATTGACACCTTGAACTGAACGACCATTGGTCTATATGTATATTTTAATGCGTAATATTTACACGTTGTGGACGGGAAAATCGAGAGAACGCAGTGAGAATTGATGCACTTTCTATTAATTAACAGATAAACGAAAATGAACTTCATTACTCACTGCTATATAGCTTGGTGGCTTGTTTTTTACTGTCCTTATTTTTTGTTATTTGAATCTTATTATTTTCATTTATCTTACAGATATAGTAGTAACATGTATAGTAGTAACATATTATAATAGAACTAGTAACGGAAAAATTTCTTGTCATATCTAATGATTAGAAAAATTCATCTAATGTTGCTTTTTATTAAATACGTAATTGCGTAAATATGTTGTGTAATTAAGCTATGTATAAAAAAACGTTCATCTGAAAGACAATGGAAAGCGTCACGATGATAAATAATACATTTTGAACCCATGTACATCAGGGTCATCAGACTATAAATGAAATTTCCCTATTAATCATCCTTTGTTTATGATTAGAACCATTATAACAAAGTCCAATGAAGATCTCTTTTTAATTAATTAAAATGTTATGTGGTATGTATTATATGTTAACTATTTAAATGCATATGACAATATATGTAAATAGATACATACATATAAGTCATTTGAATGAAAACTATCGTAGAAAATAACGAAAGGAAAAGACGTCAATTTGTTTTGTTTAAATTGGTTCAACCGGTACTGGGTTTCATCATTATGAATTCCTTTAAAGTGTATATTTTTTCATATAATGATAAATGGACTCGAGTCATGTAAAAGCTTGGAATACATGACTATCCTTAAAAATCGGGAGTCTCTATAAATACGATAAACTTTTGCTACACGAAAAGAAAAGATTTCAAGGAAATCAATTTTAAAGAAATCAATGGATATTATTCCGAATGGCACTGGTGGCGAACTGGGACAAAATTTTGTGGGTATTGCTAGATGAGATAATAGGACTGAAATATAAAATCTTGGCATTGGCAAATCATGCGTTCCGAAGATACAGGTACCTAAAGATATATATAATAAATCCTTGCTGTTATTAAGTTGGCGACAGTGTTTCTGGCAAGATTTACCTAGCCCAAACCACCACCAATACCCCTGTTTAAGTAGAAGTGATTATTTTTTTTACTCATTGAACATTTTTAAGCTTAATATATACATACATATATTTATTCTCCAGCTATATACATCATTTATCTTCACATTATTATACTAATTGCCGAACATGGCATTTAATAGTAGTAAAGATCTATTATATAAGGACCTATACTTTTTTCACACACGATTTCTTGACACTACGATCTTATATCTCAGATCTACTATCTCATACCATGATATCCATCAAATTTCATCTTCATCGACGACCGGTACTTTCAAAAGTACAGCCAGATTAATGTTAACGAAATAATGACGCATTTTTATTATAGATATGTAACGTAAATGCTTTTTAATGAAATATTTCAGACTCGTAAACAAGTATCCGCGCATCAAAATTAAGAGGGATTTGCAAGTTGCCATGTGTGCGCAAAAATAGTTGTGTATAACAGCAATAAACCTTCAGCCAGTATTGACTAAATGCTAAACGCATTAAAGGCAGAGCTAATTTTGTTTTATTTTCCACTTAGATTTAGGCGACGAGTAAATACAGAAATTGTGTCTATATATAAACAAAAGAAAAAAGTTTAATATTGATCCTCAGAAATCGACATAGCATTTAATTACGAATTTAGGACATTTACAATTGATTACCAAAGACTACATAAAGTCTACATACTACTTAAACTGGAAATATCGTAATAAAGAAATTACTCTAGTAATTCTTATTAGTATCTAATTTTTTATTAATTATTATTAGTACCTTAGTATCAAAATAGATTAGCTTGTAATTTTTCATAGAAATTTTATATAATCTTCTACTCTATAACCGAATATTCTATGGTTATACTCATAATTGCTTTTTGGTCAAATTTTTCACGTAACTAATTGTAAGTTACTAGACGCTTAGAATTTTAAGCACAAATATCTAAAAATAAATCATTTCAAAATAGCTTAAAGTTTTGTAACATTCGATGTGTACAACAAATTATATCCAGCATCGTTCCAAAGGTGATTTGCATATTCGTGTCTCCACCTTGGGAATAAGACCAAAATAATACTGTGTTAACATATAACTGCAACGATTTTCCGACAACTAAATACGTCTTTAATTTTCTTTTTACAAATCAAAGACACAGAATTCAAAAGGTGCATACATACTTTCATAACTTATTGTACGTATTAACACTAATGTTACGCGATTTCAATAATAATATTCCGATGAACAACCAGACTCCCATAGTAAATTGAATCCAAATATAAATAGTGCGAAATTCAAATTATTTTTAAGAAACTGTTTTTAAAGTCGTTTAGTAATCTCGGAGTATATTATAGATTTTATCTTGGAAAGATATATGTATTACTTCGTTTTCTTCGATATCGCAATCACCGATTCAATAACATTGACTAGAGAAGTACAGAGCAACGAATTTTCGTTCCGCTTTCGTCTATGAAACTTGATCGATCCATCCTCGAAATCAAACAAGTTCAATGAAAATTGTAATTGATATGTTAACGACTACTGAAGTTGTTTTTTTATGATTAAGATAAGTTCATGTGCATCAATTATGAGTGACTTTGAATAACGGAAAATTTCTTGCATTTAGTTCAATTAATACATAGTAAGTGATGCAACGCACGATATTTGACGCATTGTTATTTTTGGCTCAATTACAAATTTTTAAGCTTTTATATTTTTAACCTTTAAAATTTACATTATAACAGTATTTTAAAGCACTATTTACATTTATTATTTGCATTGATGCGTTAATAATTGTAAAAAATACTTATATTTGACATATATATATGTTTCTAGAACGACCTTAAAGTCTTTAGAATACGAATGGTACTAAAATATATGAATTCAGAAATAATAAATTATTATGAAGTTTAGAATTGAAATAAAAATTAAAAATCTTTGTC
Organism: Bombus huntii; assembly: GCF_024542735.1. Taxonomy (NCBI): domain Eukaryota; kingdom Metazoa; phylum Arthropoda; class Insecta; order Hymenoptera; family Apidae; genus Bombus; species Bombus huntii. Next base: position 13,007,017 of record NC_066244.1, on the reverse strand, counting down.
TCATTTATGGTATTCTTGAATAAAGTGTTCAAAATAAACGATAAAATTTATTTAATTCAAGGTACAAAGAATAATCAATTGTGACTTGGACCATGGTCAAAAGACTAGATCTAGTTTAAGTTTCCTGATCTTGCTCACCTTAGCTAGCCGAGCGTCGTTTCGCTCGACGTTCACGTTTTCGATTTTGTTTCCGATAAGTGGCTTCGATTTGTGTGACGAACAAGGATCAACTGCACGTCAGAATGCGTTCGAACACGCAGAGCAAAAGAGTAAACGTACGCACACACACGTGGAGAAGTTACTCGCGTCCCTCTCGTTGAAATGTTTTCTATTTTTCGAAAAACCAGAAGTACGATCAAAGATTGTCGTAAAAAACGTAGAATGATTAAAATTGAACAAAAACTACCGCGGATATGCACAGTAGTTGATTGATTATCTCACTTTTATCTTACTGCAAGTAATATACAACTCATCACATGTATACTGTATGACTATGATCAATATGACTATTTGTTCAAAGTTCGCACGATCCAAATTCCTTTACATCATGCTAGTCGCCTCGACAGCATACTCAGCGAACTGTACTGTAGGTAGTGTAGCGTGTAACGTGTGACGTATACACAGTCATCGAGAATATAGTTATATAGAGTATGTCATTCAATGATTTCGTGATTTCTCAAGTTAGAGTAGAAGTGGCACAGACGAGGTACATATAAACCAAGCTAGACTTGATAGATAACGTTTTTTCACGTCTTATGTTTTGGTCATATAACGTCTTTATCATTTTCGTGTCACATACGACATTACCGATTAAGTATAGTAGTGACTATAGAGAAGTAAAGACAGAGTGCGTTAGCGAGCTGAAAAAGCGATATAGCAAATGTGTAAGTATAACATCGATCAACGAACTAGCGTCAGTGTGCATGTCTGATTAGACAAGGCAAAAGACACCTCTATGTAGCGTTCTTTTTCTATTCTCCTATCGCATCCACTTACACATTAACATATGACTCATGTGCTCTATCTTTATATCTCTGGTAATAAGACCATAGACGAGATATAAGCACAAACATAAGACACAGGAATAGTGGATCCCCACTGAACAGGATTACGAAGAACTTGTCCTAATTGAACTAGTGAGGTCTACTTCCTATGGGGGGAACTACTGACTAATGTTACGAAGAACATCAAATTATAGGTTCCAACCCGATCCGAAGTACCAATCGGGCAGGGCCGCAATCCTTTAGACTCTGCAAGCGCCATCGGCGCGATAATAATTTCCGCGACTGGACATGAGCAGCGAGTAGTCCTCGACCAGTAGTACCAAGACAAAGGTGTCCTTGAAACGACTTACGAATACAAGGAATTATCAAATACACGTTGGCTCACGCGCGTCCGGGATACGCAATTATTCAAAGGAATTGAGCAATCGCGAACCGATAAACCGCGAGAACAATTTGTTCCATGTAAGCGAGAGGCCCAAGAGAGAAGAAATTTTTCGTTTCCGTTTCACGTGTTCCAAAGGGAAAAGAATTTATATAATACTTCAGTTTGTAATAATTATAGTTTTCCAAATTCTTCTACAAGATTTTTTATTTTTCTAACCCATCGTAGTATTTTATAACAATTTATCAATTTTCTTAACTTAATTCTAGGTATATACCGTTATCCAGCAATTAATTATTAAATATATAAATTTAATATTTTCACGCACACCATTCTGTTTTACTTTCTATTATAAAACTATGTTAAAGTATTGTTTTCGTTTAATTATTAATTTGATTACTTACATTATTTTATTTAACAACGTCTGTAATTTGTATTTAATATACAGAAGAATTCAGTTTATTTAAATCTGTCATATGACAAATACTTATATCCTTACTACTTACGATTTCTCGTTCATATAATAGTTCAGATAAATGAATCTAATGACCAGAAGTTTATTTATTTATGAGTTTTAAGGTGTTCCCATTAAGAATAAAGTCAGAGAAGTTTCTTTAATCGACCACTGATTAAAGTTTTGTTTGAATAAACGGACTAATTATAATCGTCGCGATGCGACACGATGTTATAAATTGTAGAGGGCGTGAGAAACACTCTGACTTTTTTCGAGGTCGGTATTTCAGAACGTTAGATACGAAACTTCATTTAATGTCACATCTATCCTGTTCTTTGTCAATGGTAGAACATTTGCAATAGTTAAAATTGGAACTAAGTTTTAATATGACATTATTTTTAATTGAATTTTATCATATAAATTAATCAAGTGTCCTTTTTAATTTGAAATTTACGCTCGACTTCTTTATTCGTCATCATTAGCAGTAATAATCAAAACAGCATGTGGTTTTTTCTGTAAACTCCATTTTTATTTTCTAAATATAAAACTATCGTACTATATCACATAATAAACTATAATACACGTATGTACGTGAATGATGCAGTACCTTAACATAAATACTATTTTGATAAAAACGTACAACAGATCGATTTTGTTCACGTGACGTACTTTCTCGTAAAATGCATGATCTACAGAAAAATAAAAGAAACGATACACATATATGATATCTTGTTGGTTTCTCTTCGCGAGTATGAGACTTACATCGATTTAAGAATATCGAACACAAGATGAAACTCATGTCTCGGTTTGTCCAAGAGTTACATTACATTTTGTAAGTATAATCTCTTGTCTTTTTTAAATTTCTCTATCGTATTCGTATTTTCATTCAATATTGGTAGTTTGGAAATAGTACACACAAGTAGCATTTGTAATACTGATACACATGAACAGACACATGTCTGTTCTACATTGTCTATTGTTAACCATTTATTTATTAAGTACCGGAGACTGTTTGTACTAGGGTTTGAAATAAAGGATAACAGTTTTGAATTATCGATCGGCAAGATCGACTGAAAAGATCATGAATACCAACATTTACATTCCCTATTTGCATTTTGTATTTCTGATTGAATAAATAAAGTTATCCTTTATTTAAAACGCGCTTTCCATGTCGAGTAAGTGGATAACTTCGTTTGTTATTAAGATTTTGGTTTCTCTTTCTCATCTTTTCCGTCTTGTCTTTATTTCAGATTTACCGCGTAAACGCGATAATAAGGTTATATTCCGGATCTTTTCTCATACCTTAATAGCATTTTGTACGTTAAATGAAAAATTTCTTTCGGTGTAAGTTAGTTATATGTAGAAGTTATTTCAGTATAACTGAAAAATTTGTTTTCTTAACGATGTACGAAATATACATATGTATATTCAATGGGATATTTTCCATAGTAAGTTCTGTGTTATAAATGGTCAGATTCGAAAGCTGTATTTGCGACACCGTTCATCGTAGGAACTTCTGGCTTTTTCTCGCCAACGACTTGCCATTTCATAGTTTTCGAGTCGTTCTCTTCTGGTCCTTCCTTGCTCTTCGCTTTCTTCTCTTGCTCCAGCAATTGACGATCTTTCCTGTGCTCCGTGTATAACCAGCTGTCCATAAAAAAATTCATGTTAGCTCTCTAACTTCCTGTCTTATCAAAGACGACAATTAATCAATCTATTTTTAAAACGTATGATTAAAGTAATTAGTAATTGTACATTATATTAGTGAGCAAATCTAGAAAAAATGTTCGTAATATTTCCTCCTCTTTTATTATCTTTTATTATTTTTCTCTTCCTTTACTAACTGATACTTCTATAAAATTATTTATTTAGTGACCATGAGGATGTCTCGAATGGAGCACTTTCGAAAATGGTAATTTTTCACGACACACTCGAAGATTACACGAGATATAATTGCCGTCGAGAGATGATCTACGAGCTAAAAGAAACTAGACGGAAGTAGCAATATTAATGTGGTATTTAACTGAATCCACTTTGAATTGTTCATCTGATGATTTTCCATGAGTGAAGCTCTCCTAATGAACATGTAAGTTACTCTCATGTTTTAATATATAATATTAACGCGACCTATTCAAAATTAGCTCACGACTCACATTCTGAATATCTATGATATGGAGGACTTGCAACCGGTAGAACTTACAAGAACGCGACGACGGCTGGCATGGTCATGCAGGCGCCGACAATGAAGAACGTCCCTGGAAACGTTTTCATGGTTGCAGCGTAAATGGAACTGTACATAGGCCCATAGATGAGAGGCATCAGAGATTCGCAGACACCAAGCAACGAATTCACCTTGCCTGCAAATCAACGAAAATTCAGGTACACGTCGTTATTTAATCAATATACACAGTTTTCTTCGCTTCTATGCATAATCTTGTGTACTCCAAACATTCTTCTATGGCGGAGCCCTTTGAAATTTTTATTTATACTTCTTTGTTAATACTTTTCTTCTAAAACCAAATAACGAAGAAAATCAATTTGCACATTACGAATATCGCTAAAATGGCACCAATGGAATATAAAGGGTAAAATCTTTAATAGTATCGTAGGATCATAGTATTGCGATTATATTACTTTAAGTTAATATAATTTAACATTATTAGATTATACTAAAATAGACGAAATAAACGAAATGAATATAAAGTCTAAAAGCTTAAAAGTATAAAAGAATATAAAGTACGCTAAAATTGAGTAATTCAACTGAAATTCTTATGTTTGCCATATATGACTCATGATACTGGTTAAGTCTTAATATAAATGATTAAGATAACATCTTAGTATATGAGATAAAATACCGGTATTAGAAAAAACAGGAAGAAAGATGATCTCGAGAATAGTTGGATTGTTAGCTAGACAGGAAAACGTTGTTAGACGTTATTCCAGCTGAAAGGAAAACCCGTGGAAAATTGCTTAAAAACGGTGTCGATTTGACACGAAGATACGATGAAACAAGATTATCCTATTTACGCAGTTCTAAGAAAATGTACGAAGGTAAAAAGGCGTCTCAAAATGATCCGATTAGAACGAAGGCCGCTATATCACGCTGGACCAGTTTATATAGTTTCTAATTCATGGTGTCATGTTTCGCGTATTTAAGTGCAAATACGTACGTTTCATTACATATATAAGGTATTTCATGCAATGAGACCAAGTCATAGCTTTAGAACGGTAGAGATTCTACTTAACAAACGAATGTCTCATTTTTTAAAATAAAATGGAGAGATAATTTGGAATTATTGAGATTATAAGTGATTTATAATTTTTGTAATTTAAGATGATTTAAAATTCTTGGAATTAAAAGCGAGATCTTTGAAATTAGATGACTTGACATCTTCGAAATTAGAAGATATTAGAGCGTACGCTATGTTATATACTATTTCAAACTTTTATATTTGTGATTTAAAAATGACATTTCTTTTTCTATTGTCTATCATTTTATAACTATATGTTTGTCCTTAGTTGTATGGAATATTTTGGTATAGGATGCTCTGATCGAGTTCCTAAAGAATACGATCTATTCTTTAGGATTATCTATTAGAAATATCTATTATTCCATCGCCGTTTTCATGTTTTATCAAACTTGTATAATGCCAAGTTCGTGATACATGTATTTCTGTCATACCTGCGTAATATGCTTCCGTTACGTGCCTAATTTATTCCAACTTTACAAAGGCCTTATGTAAATTGAGCATAGATGTTTTACAAATTATATAAAGGAATATTTTTAACACTTGTATCATAACGTTCACGTAACGGTACCTGCTACATGTTTTTCCGATCTTACAAAAAAAAGACGCATTTGTTTCAATGTCAGTCTGCTATGCCAAGGTAATAAATCTGTATTCACTTACCGAGTTCACTTGTAGATACGAGTTTAGATGCTATCGATCGCATCGCTATGAAAGATGTACCATTCACGATCTCGACGATAGCCGCTGAAACAAGGATGTACGAAAAAGATATTTTACCTTATTGATTCCCTTTCTTGGAACTTAACGCATTATCAATTTGTGTAGGTAAATGTGCCATCTTTCACTGTAGAATTTATAATGAATTTGACAACATTTGAAAAATTATAATTCATTGAAAGTAAAGTATTGCAAAAAAGATCGGTAGAATAATATTGTTATATACTATTATTAATATTACTTATATATTATTATACTATATATACAGATATACAGGGTGGTTGGTAACTGGTGGTACAAGCGGAAAGGGAATTCTACGTGATTCTACGCGAAAAAAGAAGTCGAAAATATAGAATAAAAATGTTTTTTTTTTTAATTTTTCCATCGAGACAACGATCTACAGTGAGATACCGAGCAAAAATTCAAAGTCGATTTTCTCGAAAACAAAGCCTCAAACGAAAAATAGTACTATTAAGTTCGTATAGTAATATTTTTTTATGTATGTATTATGTATATTTATAATTTTTTTCGTATAATAATATTTTCGCACCGTTTCAAAGAGAGAACTGTTACTCTTTAATATTATTCCATTTGTATTCAATTTTCACGTTAATAATTTTCACAGATTCTTATCTTAGAAATATGCATTTTCAAAAGAGTTTAATAAAATATACTTCATGCTACTGGTAATGCGTTAATGTTCGAGATGTTCATTTGATTTAACATTTATGTGAACATTTACCTAAATAAATCATCCAGTCCGTGATTGCAAATGCATAGACGAAACCAGCCAAAATCTTGCTCATGGAGCTCATAATCCCGACTATAGCATCGTCGATTTTTAAAATGTGACTGAACACACCGACAGATACCGCGGTTCCTATAAATAAAAATAATTTCACTCTTGAAAAGTGATTAACATGATAAGTACTGTGAAGAAGTTAAAATCACTCCTTTCACCATCATCCAAGCCTCTAGCAGAATGATTGAGAATGCTTAGTTGATTGATAACAATTTTACTTGACACAAGTACAATTTTTGCATCTTTCGGTTTCTGTCAATGAGAATATTGCAAGGTTTAATGATCGTACGATAGCTTTTCAGTTATGAAAAAAGCAAATGACTGCAAAAATATGTAAAACTGGTTTCTTTTTATTTTTAAATAATTATAAGTTTAATATAAAAAGGCAGTAAAATACAAAAGGCAACTCCGTTCATTAATTCACGTTTCAGCCTCATAGCTATGGGTTTCGAGGTTTCTGTGATTTACTTGAAAACGATGGCCAACGATTTCGTTTCGTAACAGAGCAACCTATTATATAATCGATTTCCGTTGCTTTCATGGATAGAATAGGCCAAAAAGAGTGACGTACGAGTTTCACGTGAATTCGTCAAGGTCTTAAAAAAAAAAAAGAAAGAAAGAGGGAGAAAACGTTTAGAAAAAGTGCAGTAAAAAAGTATAAAAGTACCATAATTGAATAGTGAACGAATTTTAATCTACCAAAATTATTAAAATTATTAAAATTATTAAAATTATTAAAATTATTAAAATTATTTAAATAGAGGAAGGAAAAATCAAGGCAGTAAAGATTACATTAGAAGAGTATTTCCTTGTAAAATCGATCTTATTGGAAAAATTTTCTACTGGAAGATATCTTTTAGGAATATGTGTCCTTAGAAACAATTTTTTTTCGCGAAAGATACTTCTATTTGAGAGGCAGTTATCGCCAAAAAAGATTCTATTTTTTTCAAGAAATATGATTACACTCGTAACAACATGTTTTCTGCGTGGGATTGTATTTTATTAAAATGCAGCTTCGAGCGTGTAAGGTATTCCAGACGATCGTTAATTCCTCGAGTTTTATTCATTCACGTGTTTCCTCCAATCTTAAATAACATTTTTTGCTTCTTTCATTAATAATCACGTGTATCTACGATAATAATAGGGTATTAAATGTTATTCTGGAAATTGTCGGAGGAATTGTTATCTTCCTTACATTGTCTTCATATTCGACCTTAATATATTCGATTCTCAGATATTAATCTTTTTATCAATTATTATCAACTCTAGCGAACAAAAAATTTTCCTTTACTTAGAGTAATTGATAATTGACATGGACAGTTATCAAGTTTACTCATAAATACGCGATAATGTATTGATATACTATCGATGAATCATCATGAGCTACGGCGATTCTCGAATATTTACTCACCGATTAAATTCGTCACCATGGCGAACGTGGTGAACATGCTGAACATAACTTCGTTCCAGTGGTACCTGTATCTCATGTAAAGATACATCACTGCCATTTCACCTATAACAATAATTACCCGTTTTAGATCTTCGATTTTCACTTATTTCGTACCTCTTAGCGAATTAAAAATCTAAAAGAATAGAATAAATTGAATAATAGTGTCCATAGCTCTACCGCGATCTTATTGTTATATCTCAGTTTTACTCTTTCTTTAATTTTGTTTGAATCTGTTAGATTTTAAGGAGAACAAGAAGGAATTTTGTTAACAATAAAAGAACACTATTGCAGGGTTCACCCTGCAAAGTTTAAGATAAAATTTTTCTTAGCCTATGAATTATTAGTATTCATTATTAACTTCACCAAACTCAGTCAAATGATCGGTTTCAAAATTTAATTTAAAATTCTACATTCATTGTTATTCCTTTTATTCTTCTAACTTCATGTAAATTGTTATATTAACGATAATTGGGAAATTGATTAATCAGATAATATAATATAAGAATTTACATAAAGTTTGATGAACAAAAGCAATAACAACGAATGTACAATTTTAAATTAAATTTTGAAGCCGATCATTTGACCGGGTCTGGTAAGATTAATGTTAATACTTAATTATTAATAATAGGAAGGCATATTTTCGAACGGTTCTATAAAGAAGACACGTATTGAAATTTGAGACCTATTTTAGCTAAAACAAATACGTTTATCGTTTATTTAATTAAGAATTTACGAAGGTACAATATATTCTGTATACGAGCGTGCGAAAGGGTTAAATAAGTTTGAATTCTGAATAACAAGAACGATAATTTAATTTACTCTAAACTACAATCATCCCGTACGTGTTGTAACTTCGCGAACCACGGGTTACAATGTTCTAAATTCAATGTAGGTGGAACGATTCCGCTTGCACAGCATGAAAGATCATGGTCAAAACGTTTTTCAGAATTGGCAGCTCGCGTTCGCCGCTATCTCTGCAATGTTGCTTCATCGTTCCACTGTACGTAATGGGCCTCGAAGTTGAAAATGACACGCGGAAGGCCGCTTAAGGTTAGGCGTTGGAACAAGCAAAAAGTTATGCCCGTTATGCCTGTCACTTTTTACAGTTGAATAAATTATTGCCTTCGAGAATTGATCCACGAAAGGATCAACCACCATTGACGTCTCTTCTTCGATAGAATATTGCGATACGTATACAATAGCGTGCAAAGGTTTCCAATCAGATAGATTTCTCACTTTATACTCTAGAAAATGATATTTTACCAAATTTTATCTAACATCCTGTAACTTGTATAACGGCGTCTATTCGTTGTATTATCTTCTTTCGCTTATTATGTTCTTAAACTGAACATTACTTGGAATTCTGTTTGATATCAATTCTGGAACAAGATGCGAGAAATCTTCCTCATCCAGCACTTTTGCATATCAACGCAATTATATATTTAACTTGCCTGGAGTTATAACTTACTAACTTAGATAACATTAATGAATCGATAAGTTGACGAGTTGTTGGGTTGTTGGTCTTTGTTACCTGAATAATTTTTACGATCCTACGATTTTATGTCGGATAGGATATTAGCTGTCATTTTATTCGGATATTATGAATAAATAGGGGTCATGACTCAAAAAAGAGTCATGAGTCAGAGTTGTGATACTCTGACATAATATTGGATTAGCAACTAAGGCATTACCACCTAATGACAAAATCCGCGATCATTTAGTTGTCAACCCGATACATGTAAAATTCAGTCAGATCACGTCGACAATAATAATGAAATCTTCAACATCATACCATGATTGAGCGAAGAACTGAAAACATAATTACGCGTGTTTCGTCAATTGTCTCTGACATTTTGAAAAATATCGCCTGCTGGAGGAAGCACTTAAAAATGCTGACTTTATCCTTTCCATCTTCAATGGCCATTACGAAATTTACTTTTTCCTATCTACTTATTTATTCTCCGGACTTCCTTTACTCATAATCCCATTGTATATGAATGCATGCAAATCTCTATCGACAGGAAGCGTTTAAAAACGAAATTACGAACGATTAATGATCGATAAAAATTGCAGAATTTTATGCGATGCACGATACGAGTATTGGAAGAAAAAGAGTTATGTTTTTTAAGTAGAAAAGTAGGTAAATAAATTCCAGCCTGCAAATGTTGGAATAATTTCTTCGAATTTTTAGCTGCAACAATCTATTTATTTCACTTCTTATTTTAATTTCCTTTGATTCTGAAAATCTCCATTCCTGGAATTTACATCATTTATTGTTTCGGATCGTTGATCTTTCACAGAGGTAACTGGAATAACTTAATAGTAGTTGAACCTTCGGGTGGCTTGAGAAGCTATAAACACAATCAAAAGTTATTCCGAATGATTTCGACGCGTTATTAAGCTGTATTACATAAGGATATACACGGCGTTACACAACAAGTTCGTTCATCAGGCTGTCGAGTTAATCGTTTCCGTCGAGTTTAGGCTATTATCACATCATTGCTTTGCTTTTCTCACGAACATTCCTTCAGAATGTCAGAGACAATTCCACGATTGTGTTTTTATCGATCGATTCATCTCTCAAATTTTATGTTACTGGATAAACGCTGGTTTTTCTTGAATTCTTCATCCTCTGGAAATTCATTTCGCACAGTATAATTAGACTTAGATATGAGTTCGGTGTAATTGTTTTAATCATAGCATAAGCGATTAAAACAATAATGTTGGGTTTTCAACAGCTCGTCATGCTGGTAATTTCTCATTGAAACAGTTTTGTTAAATATAATTCTTCGTCGCTTGAAACAAAAATTTTAACTGAACTAGAAAAGGAAGAAAGGGGAGAAGATCGGCATGTCTATCTGGTTTTTGAAAAAATTAATCGAGCGAAATGATGAAGAATATAAATACCAGGAATGAACATTTCCTGTACAGAGAAGAATTCCGTTACCTCTAAAAATTGCAACACTAATTTCTCAATACGATTTAGAAATAATTGGCACGAAAAAGAAAAAGTCGACGAAAAGAAGTTGGTACAAAATTGGTCACGTTCCTTTCCACGAAACTCGTCAATTATCTTATTGTCGTCGATCTAATTTGCATGCAGACTACAGCGCGATTTGTGTACCGACTTGTGTAATTTCATTTAATTCGAGGGATCATATTTGAAGACCGTAAGAAATGTTGAAAATTGCTCGGAAATTATCGTAAACGGCAAAGAAATTAAATCCAAGTTCTAACGCTAAAATAATTATGAAAAATGTTCTGTGGCCAAAGAAAAAATGCCAGTTACCGTATAATTGCGAAGTGTCAAGAAATGATTGATTCTAAATTCTTGCACGATCGCACCTTGTCGATCTCCTTACTAAATGTTATTACAAAATCAAAAACTTTGATAGCAGAGAATCTAAATAAAATATAGTTTTCAATTAACTCGTCCGAACTTTATCTCTCATCTTTCGATCTAACTGAGATAAATCAAATGTGAAACGATCCAAGATATGAATCTCGTTGTACGATAGTATAGTGTAGTATAGTAGCGCCTAGGATATGGAAGTTATAAATCAAAACGCAAAGTGAAGACATCGATCGATGTTGCATTGAAATTTAAAAGGGAAATGTATGTAGGAATTTACTTTGTGTTTCGATATAATGAAGATCAGAGAGCTAAGATTGCTTCGTACTATATTTCGTTTCTAATTTAATTCATTTATTCGTTAATGAATCAAGCAATTACGATCAATAGTGATTAAATAAGGACGTGAAAAGAAATTTTAGCAATAAAAAAGGGTAATAAAGCGATAACCTTAGAAGATAGAGGATATGATAGACAAAACAACGCAAGGCATAAAAAAAAAAAAGAAAAGAAATGTATTGTTGAAAAGAAAATATATCGCAAAGAGATATGGGAAAGAAAATTTATATAATAAAAAACTAGATTTTTCTATCAGAAGACTCCTAAGATTTCTATCAATTTTCTTCTTCTCTTTATAATATATATACTTTGACACATGACCGATTTTCCTATCTCGTTATATCATAGAAGTTACTATAACCCTTCAAACCATCAAGATTAGACCGATTTCCGACGGTCAAAGATCTGAAATTACATCAAGCTACTTAGGCCATCAGACCGCATTAGCATACGTGCGTATAGAATCTAGTTCTAATAGGTATGTTGACTTCGCAGACGCACTACCGGTCATAAATTTCAGGCCACTGTCTTTATTGTCTCGCTTTTTATATCTACGGTCTCGTATCTTCCTTCTATTTTCTTCCCTCCTCCTCTTTATTTCTCCGTTTCATTTTCACGCGTTAATTAAATATTTAAATGTTTCGTTGTAAAAATTGAAGAAATAGATTCCCCTCTCTTCTTCCTTATAAGTGTAATATTTCTTAGTGCTGTGGATATTTTAATACGTTAATTAAAATAATTGATTTCTTCGGTATTTTTAATGAAAGATTCAAACGTTTCATTAGTTTATTAAAAATTTCTTAAAAGACGATGAAATATACTTATAGAGAGGTATTAGAACGTCGTGTAATTTCAGTAGGGATTTCTTTGAAACAAACGTGGATTTGTGTTACAGCAACAAATTACAAAAATATCTAAGTATCGGTTATCGTTTCCATTCTCTCGTCCTTCGGTAGCCGTTCCTGTCGATAGGTAATTGCAATTAATACCGTGAAGAAGGTTTGTTGATGGTTTTCTTTGATCGATAACGCGTTCATGTGCGAACCAATGTCGAAAGATAGTACACTTGAACTCGATCGAATTAAACAGTGATGATTAATGAATTAGCTTACGTCAATTGCACGGTCCAATTATACAATGTTTCGGATAATTGATATTAATGTACCTTCTGTAATTGACGTGTCGATAGATCACTTGTCGTACCAATTCTTTAATCTCGTATTTCTAGAGCGAGAATCATTGTTTATTACATTTCCATAAGTTGAAATAATATATAATAGACGGATCGCGGATTTTTACGAATTTACGTAAAATCTAGAAATGCACAGAATGCATATAGATACGTAAATCTCTGCTTAAGTTCCCTCTCTTTAATCGTTTTCATAAAAATATAAATTCGTATAAAAATCTGCGATGTAAGAATAAATATTGTACTTCTAAACTTTGCAGGCTAGTTTATTATATTTCAAACATGTGAGACACATCAAGACACAAATTCGAAATTCGACCAAGTTCTCTCGACAACTGAACAAGATTTCCTATCGATAAAATCTTTATCTGCGATTCTTTTTTGTCATTTTAGAAACATAAATTTGTTAATCTTCCTTTTGTAATGTCAAACTGAGGACAATATCGCAAGGAAGACAAACAGAAACCATAGGAATATGCACGCACGTCTAATTGTTGGCCTTTCAAAATCAGGAAGAAGGCCATTACACGAAATTGTTATAAGCAGCATGATTACCCAGTGCTCTTAGCAAGACGAATAAAGACGCAACGAAACATTATAATGTCCGGCGTATTAGCGGTCTAATTAAATTATGACAAGGACGCTCGCCTTGAATTCCCTGTTGCAATACGAATTCGTGATGCGCTAATAATCCGTAATTGACGGATGGAACCGTATTGTCGTTCGAGATTAGCATCGTAACCATTCGGAGAAAATGGGGACACTAAGTTCACTCATTGTTCCGATCAAAAAAGTAATTGATAAAAGAGATAATCACGGTAAATTTAATATTGGTTAAATTAAGCTACATTTTTATTGGATTAATGAGATAATTATCGTCCAGATACGGCAAAGATGTGTATTAACGTTCGTTCGAGATATTTGTATTTAAAATATGGGGAAAAGATAAGTTCAATGGGGAAATATATATACATGGACGATATATAGAAACAAATTTAACATAGATATTACAAGATTGCAATTGAGAACTAGATACGCGTATGCTTATTTAGATATTCTTATTTAAAAGCAGGAGAAAGATGAAGATGGTCATTTTTACGGAATAAGAAGAATTCACAGAAGAATTTCCTTATCGAAAGATCTGTCGAAGAGTAAAAGTCGAATGAACATCCTATAAAAAAACAATAATTACGACGTTACAAGGACATTTGTTAGGATCGTCAAAGAACAGGACAATTAATCACACTTTCACTAGCGCCCCTGCGCGATCTATCGCAATTTTCATGTTACGTGCGTATCTCCGCTCATCGTATGGAATATATGTAGAAACTATTGGAAACACATAACACGGACTACATCCATCTACTTGCTGTCGATAATTACAGCTCATTACATCTATCTCTATCTCGTTCTACCTCGAAAACCCCGATTTTATCATTTTTATACCGTACCTAGCAGTTTCCGCTGTTTCTAGTGGCCTAAATGTTGCAATTACCTTTGGAAACTTCTGTTGGTTACCGCAATAATACTAGCGAGATTAACGAGAGTTATGCGAAACTTTTCCTACTTTCACTCGTCCGATACAGGCTTCGATACAAGAGTTGATGAACAGGAGATCTCTGAATGTTTGATTGGACGTGTGAAACTTCTTCGATATGGAAATCGTGAAAGTTGCTGGAAAGAGACGTTTAGCGAAGGACAATTATTTGTTTGATGACGCGCGAATTTATCAGGTTTGTAAACAATCTTCGAATAAAATTGTAAATATTGTAGTAGTAACTAATATCCGGATCGTGGATCTTTGTAAATTTAATTTTGATTTGTAGGCAAATTCTCAGTGGTTTATTTCAATGTCTTTCTCTCGATAATCATTCGATCAAAAAATACAATAGACTCAAGGAGACTTACGCATTAGATTAAAATATTTACAACGTTATTTGGAGATTTTCAGGAGCTGATTAAAACGAGACTTTTCGATTCAACATATAATTGTATTAGATAAGAACGATCTACCTCTGAGTATTATGGTGCAAAGGGTAAACGTAGAGTAGACTTAGATACATAACAGAGTGATCGCTACATATACACACAGGCCACAGATCACAAGAGAGAAAGGAAAGTGTAATTACGAACGTATCAGATGCAAGGGTTGGAATATGTTTTTGTTAATGAAATTTACAAAACTAGCTAAACTAGTTTACGCTCCGCCGTTCTGGATCAATTCGATCAAATTTTTGTGTAACTTTCGAGATAACGAGTTAAGAAATTCTTATAGATTTCAAAATTTCTGGCTTTCATCCCTTGCCAAACTTACGATACGAACTAGCAACCTTCCTATTACATCGAACAAATAATTGTTACGTCAAACGTCTAATACTTTCATCAAAGTAGAAATTCTTATCGTGCAGATTTAAGGAAGAAACTTTACTTCCGCAAAAGTAAAAGTCTAATAATTAGATTTATAGATTTCATGCATTTCATGCATTCACACAAAATGCGAAAGTATTCAATTATACTTTGGAAATACCCAAAGTAAAGTGCCAAGTACCCATAAGAATTTAAAATAGGTACAAATTCCTATTTTAGTTCTACTCTCACGATCTATTAGTAGTAAGAAGAAAATAAATAAAAATCTTACCGTAAAGTGGACCAATCACAACCATAACGATGACCATAAGCACCAACACCCTTTTCTGCCGATTATTTCTACCCTGTTTAAAAGCAACACGAAAGGTCTCTTCAATATGCTTAAACGCGAAGAAGTCCAAGATCGATGCGCACACGGTCATCTTCTTCGTCTCCGTTTTTTCCGCCTTTTGCAACAAATGGGGTTTAGGTGGCTCCTTAATCACCACTAACCCATAAATGAAGCTCAACACGTAACACACGGTCGAAATACCGAATACACCATAAAATCCAATTTTCAGATACAGTATTCCGGACAATGCCATTCCGATCGGTACACCAAGCGACAAGAAAACATTTGCAGCACCAATTCGAAGCGTCCTGGACTCTACCGACGTGATATCCGCGATATAACTGAAAACACCCATGAACATGGTGAACCAGCCTCCCGTTAACGCTGGCCAAAGTGCTTCGAAGATACCTGTGGCTTCCATAGGAACCTCGTGAAAGAAGTAGGTGCACAACAACATACTAACGCTGCTTAAAAATTCACCAATGATAGGTAGAAGCATACACGGCTTCCTCAATCCTGTACGATCGCTCCAGGCACCCATGAAGAGGATCAAGATGGTAGGTAAACCGCTAGACAAAGCTGTTTTCCATGTCTGCATGCCAGCAACCAGTTGTTGAACAGCAGTTTCTTCCATCTCATAACCAGTCGTGTTCCTTCTAGCCAATGCTGTGCAGACTTCGTCAGGATAAGCCAGATTCACTCTACACGCTTTTTCCAAGCTGAGATTCTGCGTGGCCAGAGAAGCTAGCATACAGGGTATCACGTAGCAGGCGATCATAGGCTCCACGGTGATATTACTGGTGAAGTAAGACCATTTCTGGCGCAATGTCATGGACTTCCAGACCAATGCTTTGTCAGATACTACCTGGTTTCCAGTGGTGTCACCACGTTTCTTCTCCATCGTCGATGAATTATTCGTGTCAGCCATTTCCTTAATAAATAAGGGCAGACTGAGCTATGTCAATGGTACTGAAGTATTCTTCGTGGTGTGCTACGTTCCTTGTAGAGTCTGCGTCATATAACTCGCTTTGCTCCAAATTTTTGATAACTGTTTTCCAATGCAGATCCTTGGTGTTGAGTGAAACTTCCAAGAATTTTCGAAGATAATTAAAATCATGCGGATGGATGCGAAGATACAGTCTTGACTGGTACCAAATATTCAACCGTTCTCCACGGATTTTAATATGGTAGATTTTCTCAATTATTCACATCGTCTGATAATTAGTTCAATTGAACGATTCTTCCTTTTTCGATACTTCTTCGTTGACTAATTACCTCTGGACCGATTTTAGGTGTACGTATTCTTCGAAATTGTATTTATTCGTTGATATACCGGTTGGTTGGATTTCAACCGGTCCGCGGGAGAGACCGTCTAACTGTCTACTCCTGGCTAATGCACCATTGTGCATTACGATACGCATGTTACCTCTTTTCCCTTCTTCTTCCTCTCGGCCACCTCCTGCTCCGTGCTGTTCCTCCACCACCTCGTGTTCCCTCCATATTGTCCCCTCTGAAACTCTTCGACGATCCTACTCCACGTGCGGGGAGAGTACATCCGAGGGTACATCCACCTAGCTGAATATAACACTCGTAACACGATGAAACGTCGTCGGTGCGAATCGTTTCTGCGACGATCGACAACCACGCGCTAACGTCCACGCTTCCGGTTCCGCTCTTGGACGCTTTTCGGGTCAAGGTTAACTTTTAGAGTCGATGCACGAGGGTTCCTTTCAATTTTACAATTGCAACGGAGGGTTTTTGAGATTTTATAAGAGATTGTAGGCAACAGAAATTTCTGTTGGAATTACAGACAATATTTTAATTAGCTAAGAAAATACAAATTCTATTGAGATTTTAGAGGGTTTAGGAAATTTCTAATTTAGACTTTGTTTCGTCAGAAAGATTTAAGAAATCATCGTGTAATCATACTGTAATGTATTAACGGGAATTGTAATTTGTCTATAGATATGAGATTTGATTCTTCAAAATTTTATAGAGATTTCATTTTCTTTTTTATATCTTACGTTAGCACGAATTATAATTTATGTATAGAGGTAAGGTTTTTAATTCATCGATTTGTTTCTGTTTGTTTTCATATGTCCCGAACGTTTCACTAGAGTCAGATGAATGTGGGTCAAGCGCGAAACTCTTGTTTGTCTCGTCGAATATCACGTTCTTTTTTCATCTTTATTAAGATTATGTCGATGTGTTAGAAGTATGAGGACAACCAGTCCTGATGTAGTAGCGTTTTTAGAATCGGTATGTTGTAAGAAATCCTTCCACAAAATTCATACCTTGTCTTGATATTGCCTTGGGCAGGCAATCCTTCGTAAATCTCCTGACAAATATCGAATGATGACGCAACAATTAAAAAATTACTAATTAACTAAACGATAAATGTATTATATTTATTTTCGATAAAACTGACCTCAAATTTTGATGTATTATTGGTCTCCTTTAAAAAAACCATCCGCCAAGATGTGTTTCTCTTATCAATAATTAATAAAAAATAATTTTTCCACAGATTAAAAAAGAATTCAATCTTGAAAGAGTTAATTTTATCAACGATGAACGATTCAACGAATCAACGATTCCTCTATTTCATAAAAATCCAAAGCAACTCGTCGCTTTTCGTCTATTTATCCTACTAACTGTTAGAAAGGATGTAAAGGCACCCTGTTATTCTGATCGTGGTCGAAGATACGCGTAAACATAGCGAGTACCGTTGAGTGCGACTTCTCTCGATAGGGCAGTACCGAAGAGCCGTTTAAATGTAGCAATTTGTTGATAAAATAATCATATCTGCCCGTCTTGTCTTCTACGACTAGATCCTATTTCAGGCAGGGCCGTGTCCTAACCCTTCTGAGGTCATATAGAACGATAAATCAAAGATTGTATTAAGTAGGTATATACTCAACGACGACGATATGCGCGCCGGACCTTTCTGGTCCCGTAATCACGTTTTGTTGGGCGACCAATTGCGACGAATTGGCAATTACGTTCCTTCGTTCCCGCGTTGCCCGATGGCCTCAAGATTTTTCTAGACCATCGAGCTTTCGTTGAAATTTGGTCATTGCCGTGATATCTCCATTCGCTAATGAATAAGTAGCTCACAAATATAAGTGACGATATCTCTTTTGGGAAGAAAACTGGATATACATGAATTCTAATAGAGACACGTCTATGCTTCTAAATATTAAAATACATTACTATATGTGCTCATAAAAATCTGGAAATTTATCTAGTTTTCTGGACAAAAAATGCAATTGTAACATTTTCCACTCAGCTTCATAGATATTCATCGAGTTTCACTATCAACACAATGATTTAGTATTCGCTATGATCTAATCCTTTCCTAATGGAGCATATATATCCAATGAGTGTTTCTGATCTCTTTACTTTTAATTAATCCAATATACGTTATAATGCAGTCCGGTAGTTCTAATGTTCTAATACGTTCACAATATTTTTATTCATCCTATCGTTCATATGTCTCACTAAGTTTTTATTTCTACCTACAATTGGAGATTCCTTTATGAATTGCTAAATTACTTTAGAAATTTGTTTGGAGAGACAATGGTAGTTTGACAAAAGATTTTCTTTTATTTCAGCGTGATCTAGTCAATGTCTATAAACCTATTCAAGCTATCGAGTCTTACATGTCCGAATTTTGAAACTATCAGTCTAATTATTATCAATTTCTGCAAGGAAGAAAAATAGAAAAGTTTAGGTCGTAAGAGTTAAAATAAGATATTCAAGGGATGTTTTATAGGAATTGTAGGGTTGAAAAACGTAAAAATGGCTCGTGGCAGGATTAAAGGTGTAAGTTACGGCCCTGGCTCTTAAGTCGATAGTCATAACGCCGTCAAGTGAGTAATGCTCGTAATTCAAGCAATGCTATAAAATATTCGATTCAGAGTCGTAACAGACCCGTTGTTTTCGTGTTTCTCCGGCACGTCCGCTGACATCGCGCGCTTCATCTCGGAACAGACCGGCTCGATGATCGAGCGACCAACTGGAATCCGGTCATCTCGTTCTTTCCTTTCATCCTGCACGTTTAAGTCGGTTAATAAGACCGTCGGTTGTTTAACGTAGATTAGTCTTTCTTGCAAAATTCTGTGTAAATTTGTAAAAGGATACAATTCTTTACTTAATTTTTTGGTGATATGTAACTTTTAAATCAAAAGTTTAAATATATCATTAAAATTTATACAAAAATTGACTGAAATATATCTATACATAGTCTGTGTTAATATTATTATTCATCATTGCAACCAAATATTCTTGAACGCAAAAAATCGTTCCATTAACAACGCCAAAAGAGCTACATTTCCTAAATTCATTCCTAAAGATGATTAATATCTTTCGATAAGTCAGAATGAATTACTTCACATTTAGATACGATATTTAACAAATAATTAGTATCACCATTATTATCTTATCGACTACATTTCAATTTTACATTATTTTCAAATTCGTGTGGTTTGGATAAGAGAGATTTTACAGCAAATCAAAGATTGTGAAAGAGAACAGGTAATAATTTATTTATTTTGAGAGATGATTAATGTGTACAATTTCAATAAAAATGGCATATTATGTGGCATATCATATAAAGAATGCTATTCCCATTAATAAGAACTGACAACCTTAGTTTTATTATACTCAATGAATTACGAGCACTTCGTAGTCTTTGAAAGACAATTCCTCGCCGTCGAAGGGGATGTATAAGCATCCATGGCTAGGTTGAACCTGTAGGAAACAATATTTTCATTAATAGTCTCATTTTTAAACGTCCTTTCAAATTCAAGGTATTTTGTTCTATTAGATCTAGCGTCATGTTTTTTCTTGTACTCTTTCTTTTCTATGTGACACTGATCAATCTTAATTAAGATCAATGTTACATTAGGAATATAAATTTTCTGTACGGTTATAGGAACAGTAAACTCCGACCTTGCCAACTGTTTGGGATCCATTATGGAGAACACGGCCAACATACAGAGGTTCTCCATCGGAGGTCTGTCCTGCGATCACCGCGTCGCCTGGGATTGCTCCGTTGGAGGAGAACTCCCATTCGAATTCTCCTTTGCACAAAACCTACAGAAAATAAAAATCAATCGGTAATTAATTTTATTAAAATCTTATCTGAACAATCTTTTTTCATAAGTCACTAAATACAATTGTTAAATTTAAATATCACATTGGAAACACAATAATTGAGTGGTGTAAAGGTTCAGCTGATCAATTCTATTTTCCGAAAGTTTCTCAGTTATAAAATATCAGAATATACATAATTAATGTACATAATAATGTAATTTTTCAGTAATCGAACGATTAACTTCGATGGAGTTACAGTTTGATTTTTGTGCGACTCGATTATCTGAATACTTTGACAGTATTTTATATTTCTCCATGGATTGGATGATAATAAGCTCCTTAGGCGATTATTCAAAATAACTTCTTATCTGGAATGCAAAATATTTGATGAAGAGTTTGAATGATCTGTTATGATTCATGAGATGTTTTGCCTTGCGCGGACAGACGAGTGAAAACGTAAGGTAGTAAGCCATTTAAATGAAAGAAAGATGATTACATGAGAAATGCAAGTAACGAATTGTTAGTTTTAGCTTTTCAAGATCCAAGGCAACCGCGTAATTCGTAATCGCACAAACTAGCTAAAGGATGATGCAGATCGTATAAACCGTATTCCAATCCCGTGCCGCAAAACGACTTCGCCTTGACACAAAATCTCGATTCCGTGTTTGTGTGTGTAAAGAGGTTGATTATATGGTTACACCGGATGATTAGGTTCGTCATTGGAAAAATGTATTATTTATTAAAATCACTCGACCGAATTTCAGTTTCCCGCTGTTTTTAATTTCCTCCAATCGCTGGCTCTCGGAATAAAAAGTTAAGATAGTTGAAGATAACGGAAGATAGAGGAGAATGTAAAAGAAATAATTGTTAATACGCCATATTAATATATTTCTCAATTGAATTTCATATAAAGGATTATTTTACAATATCAAGAATGTTTTTAATTTCATTGAAAAGTTTGGAGACTATAGCAAGTTCCCTTGTTAACTTCAACTCATTTTGTTAATGTTTTCTAAAGATGATCACTCGAGATAAATTTATTTTGCGGAATTAATTTTAGTTTTCGGTCTTCTAAATTATTAGTGATTAATGAATGGTCGTCTATAAAAGACTGAACGATTTGAATGTAATGATGCGTAGCGTTTTGCGTTTGACTTACTTCGAAATCATGTTTCTGGTGTTCTTCTCCATTGTGACAGACATAGGCGATATTTTTATCGGGGATTACTTTCGCTGGAATCATGTCACCGTCGTGGAAAGCTCTGCCGACGTAGATGGTTGACCCATCTATGTCACGACCTCCGGTGACCGCGGTTTCCGGCAAATTTTGCCCTGCACTTCGATTAACCCACCTATAAGCTTTGATGAAAGAAATTTTTTTAATTTACCAATAATTTTTCTTTATCAAATTTATATTCTTATCTATAATTATATTTTCTTTTGACTTGCATCGGTTGCGTAATAAAAAACTGATATTTACTTATCGTAGCTATAAGTTATCTTTTTCTTAAGTACCTAAATATAGTGTAGGTAAGTTTAACGTTAAAAGCTATATTATAAAATAGATAGGGGCATATAAATAGTATGACTGTAACCGTAATATGATTCATATACGATATTGCAAGCAATCGTCATTTCTCGATAAGACTTTCCTAGAATTCAATTTCCCAAGTGATAAGAGAAGAACAAATAAAAGGTGTCTGGCGCCCATACGTATAAATGAAAATAAAAATCTGAATATGAAAAAAAGAAAAGATAAATATCGGCATTTATAATGGAATTATTTTATTCTTCGTTATTTAATGTTCAGAATTTCTGAGTGAATATTTTTGTTACATGTAAACAATGAATGTAGAATTAAAATTTGGATATCTTTTAATTTATTGGCGATAAGTATGGGATTAGTAGAAGAGTTTAAATTTTTAATTTCCCAAATAGAGAATATGCTGTTGAAGATATACAAGATATTTTATTTTTATCCTGCCAAACGGTGTCAGCATATTCTACAGTTAAAAACAAAAAAAAAAAATTTTATGTAAACATGGGGTAGTAAGTGCTTTGCTATTTGTATTTACAAGAGCTGACGACCATTTAAACAAGAACTTCAGTAAACATAACTAATCGATCGAGTGCGAATCCGTTCACTAGTAATTTTAGTATTTTTGTTATAATTTCGTAATAAATTATTTACAAACCCATGTTTATATAACATCTTCTTCTTATGTTTAATTATACAATATACTGACAACATTTGGCGGGATAAACATGAAATACTCTGTATCGAGATACAATTATTGTCTATTAATGAAACAAGTTGATATAATGACATGATTTGTATAAAGTTATATTACAGCTTACCTGGCATCTCTGAACCTGATACTACTGAATTTTCCAAAAGAGTGATGCTTATCTGTTACCTACACCTGATTAAAAGCAGTTGTAATCTTATCACATTCTATATTATTTGCATTCTCTTTAAACCGTATGAAACAGTTCTTTGCGGAAAATACCATAGATTGATCAATCATATCTTAGGTAGAAATTTCTTATCGATATTAAATAATTTTCGATGAAGTATTAAACATTTCATGTACACATTTTTATAATTTTAAATGACGTTCAATTGATTAATGAAACACATTAAATGTATAGGCAGCTTGATTTAATCGGAATTAACTTTTTGAATCATTTGCTGTAAATTTAAGCTTATTGGTTTTCTACATAATTTACATTGGGCAGAAAATTTATACAATGTTATATAATTGATTGACAATAGATCTCTTTCATTAATTTTATTATGTACATACATTAATTTATTTACTTACACAGAAATACAAATTATTTTTTATAAATGATATAATAGATTAAAATATATTCCTACAAATCGGACATGTGGGCTTCTGACTTGTACTAAACCATTTATACTGAAAAGCAAAGTGAATATTTCGGCATTAATCATACGAAATTTTATTAAATATTAAGGATACTAAAAACTTACCAGGCATGAAGTATGAAATTTCTTGCGACATGTATGACACGATAATTTTGGTATTTGATATGTGTTTATATGAAAAATACTGAAACATATGCAACATTCTTCTACACCAGCAAACTTCTTGTCTAAGTTTCTTTTCCATAATGTGAGTCCATCCCATACGGAGCCATTCTATAAAAAGGAAACAAAATACAAATTTCCTTAATTGTTTTATGCTTATAAACATTAATTAATTAATTTAATTGACTAATGTTGATAAATTATTACTTGATGTGTAAGAAATATGGACAATTGCATGTGACAATTCCTCCAATTCACTGTACCACCCGCGTGTTGTCCAGGTTCAACAGTAACTGGTCCCAATGGATGATTAGGTGACAATACAATATTAAGTTCCAGTTTTGTATCATCCATTTGATACAAAGCTACCACTTCGCGGAATGTTGGATGTACCTTCACTTGCATGTTTTCGATGCTTTGTAATTTATTGTTGAGAAGTTCCTCTTGACAAAGCATAGGACTAACATAGTGAGTTGTAATCTTATCCACGGCGGCACTGACTCTACTGTCAGCAGTACTCCACCATTGTCTCACTAACACTGGTAAATGTCTTAAACTATTCGTGTATAACCAACATACGATATGGTCAAGTCTCCATTCTGTCCAACTTTCTATGAGATATAAATGAATAGATATTAAAACAAAAGTTATATATAACAAAAGCAAAAGGCAATTTAAATATTATTACCGAAAAAATCTAGAGATGGTTCAGTAGAAAAAATTTCCATTAATTTAGCACCCTTGTTCTTATTGTCTTGAAGCACTTCCACTGGCATTAATCGAAATATGTTATTTAATAAATTAGGAAAAAAATTATCCCTAAAACACATATATATAAGTATTGAAACCTTAATATTAATTAGAATTAATAAAATCTCTGAAAGTGAATTTTCAATTGAAAATAAGTAACATATTTACTTAAGTATCTCTGCATATTGATATAGTAAATCTCCATGAGCATTTGCACACATTTCTAGGACGATAGCCCATGATAATAAATATCCGACAGTATAAGTATAAGAATCTGTGTATGGTTGAATAGTACAACTCACAGTATCACATAATCTAGGAAAATATCATAAATTAAAAGTTTGTTTTCTGTGAATAAAGAAATAACTGAAAACTTACTTGAAATCCATTAGAATGATATTTACGATATTTTGCGTATTCTGAAGTACTTTTTCCATTTTTTTAATGTTCAGGCTATTTACATTGAAATTTTCTAATTCAGCAGTATCTTTGTCTTGTTGCACAAGCACTGGTACTGCGTGCTTTAATATATGATATGCTCCTAATTGTATACTAGCTATGGGAGACTGAAGTAATTTCAATGCCAGCTCAACAGTTGTTGTGAGAGATATGTAACTTTTGAAAATTACATTTCCATTCACCATTTTTATAGCTTTTCCTAAGTGATCCAACAATAGGACAGGTTTCAAAGCTGTTGTTTTTTCATTATACGAATCTGAAACACAAAATATAGTTATAAATTGCAAACAAAAAGTCAATGATTTAAAATTTAAATCATAAATATACCTGCGTAAAGCATCCAACAGTGAACAATTCCACTTTGTGCATCACTGACGAGAGCATTTCTCCATTCATCTAATATCTTTGGTGACATGACTTTTATCTTTTCCTGTTCATGCTTGTTAATTAAATCTTGCACTGCGTGATAAAGTTGGCAAATGGCTACTATCATTGTAGATACCTGTAGATACCAATATAAATAAAAATAAGCCAAATTTATAATATACATTATTTTCAGACAATATAGATAATTAGATGCGCACCTTAAAATTATTAATATTTTGTTCTGAATTAGTAACAGAAAGCGGCCATAGGATTATAGATATTAATATAAAATTCCAATGTTTATATGTTAATTTGGATGGAATTTTCTTTACGAGTTCTGTTGACAATCTTATAAGTTCCAAAGGTATATTTAATTTATCCCAGGAAATTTCAGAAATTTCACTGTAAAAGAAACATAAAAGCGTTATATATTTTTGATTTTTAGAAGTTTGACATTTATGATATAAAACACATGTTAAAATACATGTTATCATCTGGTAATGAAGGATTGTTTTCCACAATTCTACAGTACTTCGAAATATCTTCTTCTTTAATCAACATGGTTCTTGTCAGTATTAATTCAGAAATATTATCGTCCGTCTTCCATGTATACAAGGTATTATCCAAATTTTCAAATTTGGATAGAATCTAAGATAAAATTTTCTGTTACTCTATGGAATTAAAAATTAATTTTAAAATTAATAGTGCAATACCTGTAGCCTTTGAAGCATTATTTCTGCATTTAGAGAAAATATGTCACTACTTTTGTAACATTCAAATAATTCTTTAGGTTCTTTGGTAGGACATAATTCTGTACAACAAAAGTATATTATATATGATAACATACTTCCGTATTTCGAAAAATTCCTGCAAATATGATCAAAGTGAGTAATATTTTATAAAATAATTCTCTTATTAAAAAGACTTATTCAAAATACATACATTGTTATATAATCACGAATTTCATTAAATGTATCTTCATTAATATATATCTGCAATTGTTTAAAACTATCTTGTACAGTCACTAAAGTTTTATTTACATTATTATAGCATTTGGTCTGAAAATAATTGTTCAGTGAAATATTAATTCCTTTCTTATTGAAATTAAGTGTTCCTATATTACAAGCTATGACTATACTTACAGATTTGTAATGTTTGGAGTAAAGTTCGCCCAAAATAATCGAATATATAACAGTAATTAATAAATTTGTAGCTCCTGGTAAATTCAAATTGTGTATCAATAATTCTTCAGTACTGGATTCTTCCGTTTTACATTTGCTAATTGATCTCAAACATAGATTATTTAATAAATTTATATTAAACAATGCCCATTTTAAGCAACTCTCAGTATTATCCGTTATTGTATTACTGGTTAAATCAATAGACATACATTTCTGGTGAATTTGTATATTTTGATCAAGAGATGACACATGCAGTTCACCAGTTATTACTTCACCATATATGATTATCCCAGTTGTTTCAGCTATCCATGTTGTGATATCAGAATCTGTTAAAAATGTTAAAATAATTTCTTCTGCATAGAAGATTCCACTATCAAGTATAGTTTCAAGAAAATCAACGGCTATGTTAACCAATATTTCTTTATCATATTCTTCATTTCTGGAACATAATGAAAATATTATAAAAAGTGGATTAAAATACTTTATAAATAATGAACATATTTTCTTACCGATTATATATCTTTTTCCACATAGAAGTCGCAAACATTTTAGTCAAATTAATAAATTCAGATCGTGAAAGTTCTCGAACTGTTTTCAAAAGTTCTTTCGTCCATACATCTCGCATTGTATCTATCAGATAGTAGTCAGAATTATTACTGAAATAATTATGTGAACGCAATTCGAAAAGGGTTCCTAATATTTGTATTGCTCCTGCTGTTGTTCCCTTATGAGAGCATGCTAATGGAACAATACAGCAAATTAAATAGGTGAAATCTAACAGATACATCTCATCTATTTCATAGAATGAATTGCAAAGTATAGATATAATTTCATTGACCGCTTCTTCTTTTATTAGCAAACCTAAAAAAATATATGTATATGTAATATTTATCTGTATTGTACTAACAAAATGCAATCAAATTAAATAAATATCAAGAACTTACTACCATCCTCTAGAGGTTCAAAAGATGACAATATAAGATTCTGATTTTTACTTGAATAATTGCTTGAAGCAATTTCCTTTGCTACTTCTATCAATATACTATTAATCTTAGATTGTGAACACCATTTCTGTACTATAACATCATTTCTATGTTTCTTAGATAAAGCGCACTGTATGACACTTTTTGTAGTTATAATATCATCAAACTGAAAGCAAATAAAATGTACAGTGATATATATCCTTTTAATAACACGTAAAACAATGTTTATCTTTTACCTCTATTAATGATTTTAAAATTTCGTTTTTTTCAGAATGATCCATGTACTTCATAAGATTGAATATTAGTTCTATTATATGTTCAGTTTCTTTTGATCGTTCCAATAACCAATTTTGTAAAATTTCATTACAGAAATTAAGTAAATTAATTTGCGTTTTAAGAAAGTCGGATAAATTTTTAAAAAGTTCATCGCTTTCAAAACAAGTTATAAGCTTGTTTAGGTATGTGACATATTGTTTTTCACGTTTCCCAATAATGTGGTTAAAATATTTTATGCAAAGGGAACTGACAAACTTATTAAGCTCAGCAACAAATTCAATATCGGTATCATCTTCCATATTTTGTATTTGAGATTGAGTTGTTACATTCTCCTCCGGATTACAAAATTTCACCTGCAAATTTTTCCGATACTGCTCAGGGGCTGTCCTTAATATGTTTAGAAATTCTATTTGAGAATTATTTGTATCTGGAGTATCAAATGTTTCGGATTTTTCGTTGGCATTTAAAAGTGAAGTGAACAATATATCAAGATTTCGCCAAAATTCTTGTATCAAACAAGAATAAAGTTTATAATCATCATTGTGCCGATTTTTACTCCAATATCGTATTAAATGAGTAATTTCACAAAAAAATATTTGTTTCATTGGACTATTTTCTTTCAAACACATTTCTAATGATGGTATGAGCTAAAATAATTAATCAATTAGTTATAAATATTCCTTTTGTAGAAATCATCACGGTAGTACATAAGTGGATAAAATAAAAACCTGTTCAATGAGTAGAGCATTACATAAGTTTCGATTATTAACATTTGAAAATACTGTATAACGCAAACATTCGGTGAACGATGTCGTCACCGCAAGCATCTCAGAACGGCTCATTTGTACACTTTTAACGGAAAATCTGGAAAAAATTAATGAATGCTGAGTAATTTAATATAATTAAGACACTTAATTCAATTGATTAATTAAATACCCTTGTCGCATATGGTTGAAGAAAGATATATACAAGTAATGAGGATCAACATTTAGTTTTGGAAATTGACTAATAAAGGGTAATAAATTTGGATAAACAATACTAGCGCAACATTGTCCACTTCGTAAAACACGCCATAACGCCGGTAATACTAGTTTCTCAATATTTACTACAGTGTACCAGTCCTGAAAAGATAATATGTCATTTAATGTTGTAAACTCATGATGTCAAAAACAGTATAGATAATAATCATTTACCTCTATTTTGTTTATAGTACTAAGCATAGATTCCCATACAGCCGTCAACAATGCAGGTTCTGTTTCATCAAGATTATTTATGATAGTTGTTACAGTTTTTTTTTTTTCATTTTGCAGTAATAGATTAGCATTCTCAATCATTGATGTTAGTACACTAAAGAAAGCTGTTTTGACTGGGACAGAATCATTTTTAGCTAGCTTCCAAAATTTGTTGCTGTTTATAATTTTATTATGAATATCAATCATATCCTCAATTTTTTGGATAGGAACTTTCTTCAAATAAACACTGTATCCATATAAACTAGATATTAGCACACTCTGATATTTTAATTCCATTTCCTCTGTAGTAAGGTTCCTAATAATAAATTGTAATATAATAAGTCCTATAATCTACATCTCTTACATTTTTTAAAAAATATATATTTGCATAAGAAACATACTTTTGTATAGATAAAGTCTGGGCATTATGAACAGTAATATTATCACAGATATAAGTCAAGATTTCATGTTGACAATGCACAATGGCATCAATAACTTTTTTTGGTGGAAACGTATCCTATATGTAAAAAATATTCACCTTAAAGTAGATATTAATTTTGGTAGTTTCAAGTTTTTATTATTAATAAATTATAGTCACTTACATTAAATGAATTACTAGCAGCAGATGCAGCTGGAGGATATGTATCATATTGAGAAGTGAACCAAGCTCCAGCTAGCTGTTTCAAATACATTGCTATACCCCTACCTACACGTTTTACAACAGCTGCGTGTGCTAACTGTACAGTTTCTCTTACTCTGTGTTCTATATCAATTGCTAAGGCACAATACAATCGTGGCCAGAATGGTAACATTCCTTCCACAGCTGAAATTTCTGAATCTTTACACAAAATAGCAAATTCTTTTAATGCCTGAAAAATATCAAAAATAAAAATTTTTAGTCTTCAATATTTATTTTTGTACATAATAGAGATAATTGTTTGTCACCTTGCATTTTGTTGTTGAATCTTTCTTATTCATTTTTTTTAGTACTATTTGAAAATTATTATCAACATTATTCATTTCAACCTCATTTGTATTGCAAAGTGCTAAACCTGGTAATATAGGTACATATCCTCCATCCTTTACAGCTGAGAAACCAACAAAATTTGGCATCGAAGTGCCCAGGAGTTCTGCACTTCTGCTGCTGTTTGATGGCTATAAATGATAAATAACAATAATATTGAAATGTTTGTAATAATGATTCAAAATTTTCATTGACGGATTGCATCAAAGAATATAAAAAATTTTGATATAATGATTAAAATTAAATAACTATTTTAAAAAGATATGATTTTATACAATTGTTATTACTATATAATTTTTTTATAGAAATATAATAATTTTGGATTAAGAAAAATTGTTATAATAATAAAACTTAACCTATAAAATTTTTATACAAATTAATCTTTTCAATAAATATAAATTTTCCCTTACTTTTACATTATTTTTGGTTCGTTGCGCTTGTTTATTCTTTCCCATGATAATTACAAGAACAACAAGAAACAAGAAATATTGTGACTACACATAAATTTTGAGCATTCACTTTCGTACTAGTATAACGTTTGGAACAGCTGATCTATTAATGCTTGTGTACATGTGAATATATTTTTTTTTATTGTGATATACCTTTTCCCATTCAATTAAAAGCTGAAATTGTGCGTAATTTTTATTTATTTGTACGTCTTAATAGTACTATTTTATTAAAAGATAATATGTATGAAAATCTCGTTAAATCTTTTAAAAGATTTAAAAAATCTAACAAAATATAATGATATATTTATATCTAGTATATTATTATATATCTTATATATGGTATATCTAGCATTGTATCGAATATTAAATTAGGAAGGATTATTTTATATTGTATTAAGTAAACAGTAATTACTAAATATACTTAAAATATTTTGAAAATTTTTTAGCATGAATACATTTCAATTTTCTATTACAGGTTAGGAAAATAAGGGAGATGAGTGTTGGAAACAAATTGAGTCAAAGGTTGCTATTGTTATATTGTTCATTTACTTGCATTTACTTCCCTGGCATTCTGATATTACTTAAGTTAAATGATAATTTGTATAATGTGGGAAAGTATAAATTCATTCCAGTACTATTGATTCTGCTTTTTGCAGAAGTAATCAAATTGATGTTTCCCATGTTTCACTCTGAAACTACGCTTATAACAAAAACTGAATTAAAGACATCTTCAAGAGCTAGAAGAACTTGGTCTAGATATCTAAAAGAAATTTTCAAATTTCTGTTAGCTGGTTTCCTTTTATCCATTGTATATTACATTATAATCATATTGTTTGGTGCACCAGTATTCATGCATCATGAAGAAACTACTATGCTCACTGCCACACTGACTACACTCACATTTGTTCCTGCAAGTTTGCATTTAGGAGTGGATGGTGCACTAGAAATAATAACAGGAGCACAATCACAGAAAGGCAATGTTCTAGTAGATGCTATAAAGACAAACATTCAAGCTACTCTTTTAGGCACATGGTTGGGTGCTATTGTGATCCCACTAGATTGGGATCGACCATGGCAAGCTTGGCCAATTCCATGTGTTTTAGGTGCTCTCCTTGGCTATACAGTTGCACATTTTATTACACTTGTAAAAACATTACCTATGTTGGCATTAGATAAGAAAGTTCACAGATAAATATCAGTGATTGTGCAAATAAATAAAATTGAAAGTGATAAATTCCAATTGATAAATGTAACATTTTGTACATGGAATAATTTATTTCAATATTGAGACGTGTTTATAATTAATTGATCTCTTCTGTATTATTATAGTTTTGAAGCAACTTGAAACTACTGGAGAGTGATTGTGCATTTTGAATGATATGCAATGAAAAATTTTTTAGTCTTTATTAATGACACCAAAATTATTTGCTACTTTATACAATGCAATATGAAAGATAAAAGTTAAGAGGATGATTTATAAATCTATGTACAAGTTGTAGAAACAGCTAAACAGAATAAAAATTGTACCATACAAAGTAGGCTTTATCTCCGATAGAAGTCATATTAGGTCAAATTATATAATGTTTCTGATGTAATAATTTGATAATGTTTGAGATTAAAATGTTGTCAGAATAAAATTTTGTTAATAAAAATCGTTATATACTTTTTATTGAAATATTGTGTTCAATAAATTACATAAATACAAATTTTGCTAAATACTACCTTTGAAATATGCTTCCCTCTAATAACAAATTTTATTTTTTCATTTAAAAATTCATACAAATTTGTACCGTTATTTTTATATAATAGGATGTTGATATATTGGATAATACAAAATTATTACAGCTAGATTGTGAATAAATTTATTTGAATTATATTAAACGATTATTATACATATTTGATACATTTATAAATTATTTTGAAGTTATAAATTGCATTAAAATTTTGTATAGATCTTTGTATTGATTTTAGAGTACAAATTTTCAAGCACTAGATGTCAGTAGCATTAAA
Organism: Bombus huntii; assembly: GCF_024542735.1. Taxonomy (NCBI): domain Eukaryota; kingdom Metazoa; phylum Arthropoda; class Insecta; order Hymenoptera; family Apidae; genus Bombus; species Bombus huntii. The sequence goes on along the minus strand of NC_066244.1, from coordinate 12,974,500 downwards.
ATAACGACCTTCAATTTATTTCATTTGATTGCTAAACGTATCGTGACCGGTGTGATTAACATTCATCGTAGTACTGTTTATTCAACTTTTGCTTCTTTTTACACCGTTTATTAACTATTGCATTTTACAATAATGTCGAACAAAGCTGGAAAGGTATTTATTTCTTTCTGACAAATTGTTTTGTTCCATTGTTACGATTAAATTGAATCTAAGTAACTCATTTGTTACAATAAATCGTTACATTGAAATAATTTTCGTTTAATCAAAAAACGGTTATTTTAAGAATTATACATACCTTTTCATATTCTTTGATAGCTATTTATCCAAGTTAAAGATAGCGATCAGTAATTTATGATCAAATAAATAACGAATTAAAATATTTTTGTATGTTAGGTAATTAAATGTAAAGCTGCTGTAGCGTGGAAGGAGAAACAGCCTCTCTCGTTAGAAGAAGTTGAAGTTGCACCACCAAAAGCTCATGAAGTAAGAATTAAAGTTGTAGCTGTAGCTTTGTGCCATACTGATGCCTATACTTTAGATGGGTTAGATCCAGAAGGAGTTTTTCCTTGTATTCTTGGTCATGAAGGCAGTGGTATTGTTGAAAGTGTTGGGGAAGATGTTACCGAATTTAAAGCTGGTATTGTACTACTGTTATATTATTTATTATATTATATATTATTGCATATTTACTAACTACTAAGAGATATTATATATAAATTACAGGTGACCATGTGATTCCATTATACATTCCTCAATGTAAAGAATGCAAATTCTGTAAACATCCAAATACAAACTTATGTAGCAAAATTCGTGTTACACAAGGCAAAGGTGTAATGCCTGATGGTACTTCTAGATTTACTTGCAAGGGACAAACCCTTGCCCATTTCATGGGTTGCTCTACTTTTTCTGAATATACTGTAGTGGCAGACATTTCTCTTGCTAAGGTACTTTTATTTTATGTAGGTATTTCAAAATTGCTTGAAATAATTTAAAGACATTATATAATTCAGATTGAGCCTATTGCTCCACTTGATAAAGTATGTTTGTTGGGATGTGGAGTATCTACTGGATATGGTGCTGCTGTAAACACTGCTAAGGTAACACCTGGAAGTTCATGTGCTATATGGGGATTAGGTGCAGTGGGATTGGCAGTTGCATTTGGTTGTAAGCAAGCTGGTGCCAAGCGTATTATTGGAATAGATCTGAATCCAAGTAAATTCAAGTTGGGTAAGATAAAAGAACTTATTGAAGTTTTGCATGAAAAATGTTGAGAAATAATAAAAAAAATTTATTCTTTCAAGCTAAAAAGTTTGGATGTACTGAATTTCTTAACCCTAAAGATTATAGCAAATCAATTCAGGAAGTGTTAATAGAATTAACTGATGGTGGACTAGATTTTACTTTTGAATGTGTTGGTAATGTGAACACTATGGTAAGTTTTAAATATTGAATCAAAATTTTTAATAAATTGCTGGGTGGCTTTCTTAGCATATTTTTTATGTTTAGAGAGCTGCATTGGAATCTTGTCATAAGGGTTGGGGCACATCCATTATAGTGGGTGTAGCTGCAGCTGGTCAAGAAATTAGCACTCGTCCATTCCAATTGGTAACGGGACGCGTGTGGAAAGGGACTGCATTTGGTGGATGGAAGTCCAAAGATAGTGTTCCCAATTTGGTGCAAGATTACATGGCAAAAAAATTAATTCTTGATGAATTTATTACACATACTCTTTCGTTCAATAAGATTAATGAGGGATTCGATTTGTTGCATTCAGGCAACTGGTAAGTTTCAATAATCTGCGTTTAACAAGTTCTTTGAAATATAGATGTTATTTTTTGATAATAAATATGAATTTTTTTTAATTGCAGCTTAAGAATAGTGCTCAAATATTAAAAAAGATTAAATCTTTACTAGGTTTTATATCATTTGTATTTCAGTTATGGCTTAAAATATTTGATATTTTGTAATATATACTTTTCATGAATAAAGATAATATATTTCTGCATAAATACATTCTTTTACTTCTGTGTAGTTATTTAGGTTGAAAGTAATCGAAACCTCCGGATTTCTACAACAATCTTTATTCATAAAGAATTCTTACAGCCACATGTACAATACCAATTTGGTGAAATATTAATAGTAGCTCCGGAATGAAGTAAAAATTCTTTACGCTTTGATCAGGTGCATACCTTACAAAATCATCACGGTACGAAGATCATAGACGATGATTTTCCATTGTATATAATTATGTATATACAATATGCAAGACTTTCGGTAAAACTATGTATGTTTGCTTGAAGTTAATATGCTTGTTAATCTAGGTCGACGGTATAATAATAATTCAGGCAGAATATAAATTGCGCTCAACATAGCAAAGAGTATACACGTTAATTAATTAATTCATCGCGGACGAGGTTCCCGTACACCAAATGTTTAAATGGCACGGAGAGTTTCTACGAATTCTTATTTTATGTTACTTTAAATGTTTCAAAGTGATGCGGTACCTATTATGTTATTCGTTAAAATGCAAAAACTTTACTCTCACAGTTTACGCAGAATAATAAAACGTACAATTTAGTTTCGGTGTGAATACTTCATAATGATGTTGTCTATTTCATATACCATCGATCAAATGTTTGGAAAAAGAATAGAGATTTGATTAAAATATAAGTACTGAAATTCAGAGTAGATGTATCTCTAATCAATAATACATCAGAGCGCTAAATGGCTCGAATTTGATCGAATACAACGAAACAATGTGTACCCTAAACTTGAAAACTCAATCTCCATGTTTGTTCTAGATGAGAGATACGTATAATTTGCACTGGCTATTCCTACGTAAATTGCCATCTAATACTAGGGCATATTCACATAGTCACACCGATCAGTTTTCTACGGGTTACATGTTATACTCTAGTACCTACGGTGTACCACACACTCGTTAAGTAAAAGTTGTTAAGTAAAAATGCTTATAATTACAGTAAACGCAGCTAAATCACGACGTGTTTGTTAAACATTATAAGAAAGTTTGTTCTTTAGGTATTCTCAATTGTTACAATATAAATTATGTAAAATTATTGCAATAAAAAAGAAATATTTTTTCAGCAGTAGAAACCAAGTCTTTATCGATCCTAGAAAAAGTCAGACATTAATTATATCCATGAAAATAGTGCTTAAAAAATGATTTGCTCGTCGTGATTGAACTACGGTTTAGTAGTTAGCGAGTATGAAATAGGTCATCCTTTTTTATGCAATATATCTTACACTAAACCTCGCAACGCAAGATGGCTACGAGAGAAAAGACAATTAAAAAAGGAAAGGACAGAATTGGTGAAGAAAGATTAATCGTTTAGCGTGAAGAAAATAAATAAGCGTAGCGACGGAAATCTATATTAGTTGTCGGCATACGTTTTTTCCTGTGTTAAGAACCAGCGAAGGTGCTTTATTACGAGAGAGCTCAATTAAACCTATAAACTCGTGATTCGGACTATGCAATTACTTTTTCCGTTTAATATTCTACATCTTCAAGCTTGTGCATCTCTCTAAGGGTGTGTTAGACGAGTCCTTCGCGTTCGCTGACGATCAGCCAGGTTTTCTCTCTCAGCCAGCTTGTCTTCGTCCGCTGTATTATCGTAAGTCATAGACAGTATTATATATATATATTTATATGTATATTTATATATATATATTATGCTTAGACATTATAATTCGAGATATCGTTAATCTAGCGCGGTTAGAAATCATAATTACATAGAGCATTCTTTTTCTTTTCTTTTTCTTTTTTTGTATCTCTTCTTGTTAAAGGTATTATAATCTCTATACGTCGTGGAGTGGACATGTGAATTTTATCCGATGGAGAATGAGCTTCTTTTCCTTCTTTTCCTCTTACTTCTTCATCTGTCCTTTCTCTTTCTTCCCTTTCTCGTGAAACCTCTAGTTTGTATATGCATAAATAGTATATAATTATATTATTTATAGACGAGTTGTGCATGGAGGTACCTCGACGGGCACACAGGGTACAACGTATCTCATCAAGGATCATCGATACGATTCTTTCATCGCGTCGAACATCGACATCTCTTACCGTGGTCTTTGATCAAAATAGAACATCACACAAGATTGCCATTGCACGATGTAGCCCCTTGGTTATTGCACTGTACAAACTTCCTACGATTCTCTGATTCAGCAGCTTCTTAACCCGTTTGGCACTTGTGTTTTCGAACAGATTAATTTGTATTAACCGTAAACGTAAAATGACGAGAAAAATATCAGAAAAATAAGATCTTTATACACAGTATTCTTATTTCAATTCAATCTATAAATAATCAATCAACAAATCGCTACGGGAAATTAATTGTTGAAGAATGATCATTCCCGGGTTAAGGATCATGATCAATCGCTAAAGAGGACGCAATTGAATTAGTGCAATCACGATGCCAGAGGGTGTATCCGCTGCTCGTGTCACATCTCGTTAATCCTCGTATTTGTTCGTTGCTTTTCTGACGTTTTCTTTTTTTTTAGGCTCACGCGTGGGTCGCAGCCTTCGCCGACCTGTTTCACTTGAAGACACCTCCAATCACAACGGCGATACTCGAAACCAGCGGACGACCAGGACGAGCGTTCCCCGTTCCCCTTTACAAGGGGAAACAATGTCGTCCGGCTGTTCGACATCACGTTAAGGTGCTGCTCCCGTTGCTGTTGTTACTGGTTGATTCTAAGGAGTCTAGAAGTCCAATGGCTGATCGGCGGAGCCCTCAAGATCCTGAGCAGAATCTGTACCACCATCCTCGTCGTCATCCAGGTCCACGCTGTTTGTCTTTAATCCTCCGTTGCTGATCTTGTTCACGATCGTGTCTAAAATATCGGCAGGTTAAGTATAATCGAATAATCGTTGGAAAAAGTATTTTTCTTGGCAATCGAGGAACACTCACCGCAATCTGGCTTGCTGCCACGTGTTCTAGTTCCAGCGAATTCCACGCCGTGAGGATCCACGCACCAGCAGAGTCCTAGACCACGGTGACACTGGGTGCTTCGGTAATACCCTCGGGAATCGCAAGCAGGTGCAACGTCGGGGGATGATCGCTTGCGTACAGCGGCGCAGGGACGTTCAGCCTTCGAGAAACATCCGCACCATTCGGGACCATTCACGAAGATGTCTCTGGAAATTGTCGAACGTGATAGATATTTGGTGCTTTACTTTATTATTGTACAGTGATGTATTGGTTTCTCAGAAAGGGATTCTTGTTAACTTTAATTCTCAGATTGCGATGGCTAAATCATTTAAAATTTACATATTACATTTGGACCGTACAATAGCTCAAATATAACGAGTCACATATCACATAATCTTGATTTTTTAATTTAATTAAATAAAGAATTTCGTCGCGTTAAATGGGAACAGGAAAACAAGATAAATGTTTATTGCAAATTTATGGAAGTTAAGAAACTATGCAAATTTCTATTAGAGTATCAAAGTATATTACTTTCTTATGTAGATATTCTGTCATCTTATCCGGATTTTAAATCACCTAATCATAGCCACTTAGTTAGTCAACTAATCGAGCCACCGAATTTAATCTTCATTTCAACTAATATTCTTCATCCGGTAGTTGGATCTCCAATGCCTTTGATCTATTACATTTAGTCCTCGTCATAGATATGAAAGTTACATGTATGCCGTATATGTATTATATATCTCATTAATAATCTTACACCAAGAAGCTACTATGAATTAATTATTTAAGACGATCCACAGACTGGGTAACAGAGTTCACCGTGCCAGAATGACGAGGGAAACCTTTCATGGAGACTACATAACAACCCCCTAACATCTCAACTTAATCTCTATACATACTCTGCAACAGAGAACGGAAATTCCGCTTCTTGAGAGTAACAAACGCAACGTGGCATCGTTTCTTATTTCCCGGTTTGCATGCGAGTAAAAAGCAATCGACTCGGAATGAAAGTTTCACACACGGTCCATGTGTCTGCCTCTTAACGACCAGCCACTCCGCTCCGTAGGCACGTACGCTCGAGACCTATTACGCTCGAGCGTCAAGCCCCTCGAAGGTATTAAAAACTGAAAGGGTTTCTCTATCTTCTTCCCTTTCCTCCAACTCGCCCTGTTTCTCTTCGTTCCCTTTTCAGGTCACGTATCCGCGGAGTTTAATGATTTACAAGCAACGGACGACGGGATTACGTAAAAAGGAAAAAAAAAAAAAATAACAAAGAAAGAAGAAAAATTCACCGCGATGTGACAAACGGATTACAACGTGGCGGAGAGGTACGTGGATGGAATAATCGCACGGGCGGAAGTCATCTTCTTACCCGTCGGTGTCGCAGCCGTCGAGGAACGGTTTCAGACATGGCTCGTTCTGATCGTGTTCCAGGCCGTACAACTCGGAAAGAGAGAGCCTGCCGTCGTTGTCACTGTCCAAGTGTCCGAACATCCACCTGACCTCGCTCTGGCAACCGATGGGGAAGTGACCTGGAAATGGTACGGGAATGAAATATGAATTCTGATGGCCGCGCGCCTCTGCAGACAGACGCCACCAATGAAATATAAATATCGATGCATCTACAGGTACACCTTGGTCACTTGTATTTTATAGTAAATGAAAGTAACTCGATCGAATACAGTTACGCTATCTCACGCAAGTGTTTGAACGTTTATCATGGAGAATTCTTAAGAGGACGTATTCTATATATGTGTCGTATGGATTATATTGAAATTTCATTAGAGCTATAGCGAGCCGTGACTGGTGTAGCACGATCACGTTGGTCAAATTTGAAAGCAATTTGAAAATGTATACGGAAGTTACGAGTTATTTATCGCAAACGTGTGTTCAGTAAAAGATTAGCATACAATATGAATAACCATGTCATAATAATAAATGTCAAATATGAACCTACTGAATAACGATATTTATTACTATAACGAATACTTTTATCAATTTTTCGAAGTTTTTAAAGGAATTGGTTAAAGATTGCTATTTTCATATTTAAATACCATTCAAGAGTGTTTAGTTGGAAACGAAAGCGAGTAAAACTCTACGATACACGAAGTTGATGGAAGATCCTAATAAATAAATGGTCTTTGATTTCAGTGATAAGATTAAATGGAGATGTTACAAACTGGAAACAGTATCGACGGAGATAGAGCCGAGTAATCGGTAGATCTGAAGTGGAAGCGATTCCTTTGAACGGGACAATTCCGTGCTGGTACGAAAGCGATTGTACCGAAGTCGAATAGCGTGCAGTGATGTGAGGCAGTTCCCGCAGTTCCAAACTACGCCGGATCGTGAGCGTTGTAATGTCCAGAGGCCACCCTTTTCGTGCGGAGCAATTAGTCTCTTGTATATTCAACTCGATCGTCGAGTTTCTATAACGAGAGACTTGGTCATTCTCGACGGGTCTATTGACAACTATGTTTCTCCAAATAATGTTAAACGTATCGTCAGTCAACAAGATAAGACAATCTTGTCAGTTTCTCGAACAGCGGAGAGATTTTGTAAAAATTTCCTGTCTTCTTAGGATCGTTCATCAATTTTCTGTATTGTGGTATTTAAGTAGCTTATATTCGTAATTAGAGCACTTTTAGCGATAAAAATGTGAAACGAGGAATTTAAAGGAAGGGTGGTGTACAGTGATAAAATCTAAAATTAATTATTAAGCACTTTTTGAATCTTCGAAATTTTAATTCTAGAAAATTTCATTTTTCGGACATTTGCCCATAAATATCAAAGCACATTGTTACAGATATTACAACAAAATTTGAATCAATTTTTATTTTCATTACGTTTTTCAAATATGTCAAGTTCTTTTTGATCGCGAAAACTGTAGTATGGGTTCAGAAGTTGGGACACGCATGTCATGTCCATACTCGCGACTGCAATTATTATTAAATGAAAACGTTCTACTCGTTGACGAATTATATATATATTTTGAATAAAAAAAGACTTTGTTCCATAACACGGACACAGTTAGCGTTTACTGACAGAAAAATCAACAGTAATAAACCATGACACTATATCTATAATATCGAGACAGATGGTAATTGCATGATGAATTATTTTTTATAAATTTCATCAATTTTATTAATTTTACAGAATAGCGAAATTATCGTAGTGCCTGTTCTAGTTACATTGATGACTTTGGCTTGTTACAAGAGTCTCGCTATCGGTTCTAGGGTCATCGCGACTGGATTACTCTGTTTGATGATCGTTCTAATCGGGATCAGTGATTTAGGAACTGTTTTAACGAGCTTTCACGAATCACCAGCTATCCGATTCGGGCTTGACAACTTGGGAATCATCTCCATAGGATTTAATGGTCTAGAGACTATCTTAACTCTATAAGTCCCCTATTATATCACCGTAATTCTTTCAAAAGGAAAGTTTTATTCACTTGACAATTGTTCAAATAACTTAAATTACATAACAATGGAATATAAAAGTATAGGGTTTCAGAAAATATGAAATTTAAATAATTCACATTATCTTTCCTTCTGCTGTTTCTGTAAAATGTATCAAAAAATTGCTATCACGTGGAAATTAACGATAAGATTATTCTCCTTATTAATGAAAACCATAGCACATTTCAAGAATCTATTCGTAGTAAAATTTTGTTCTTCTCTCTGTTTCTTGAAATAGCAGAATTTTACTTCTTTAAAAAATATCTTTCTTCGTTTCTATATCTCTCACAAATTTGCGAAGACAAACGCCGGACACACTAAGGAAGCTTTTCATTCGATTATTGTCGATCAGGATTTATTTAGAAGCAAACTAGTTTGCCATTGTTGCACATCGTTCACGATAACACGAATGACTACAAGAATTTCGATGGCCGTTACCCCTGTTACTAATTTGCTGCGCCACGTCATCGCATGTGCAGTTCACTGATAATTAGAGCAACTTTTAGCACGTCACCACCGTTTCCGTTTCTACCAGCTGTTAAGCAGAACACGCGGAGCAATTATCGTTACAGTGGTCACGCGATTTTTAAGCCCGTCTATTGTTTACGCGACTGAAATTAACTGAAATTATCGCTCGGCAGGAATATTTTACTCATTACTCGAGAAACAGATCGGCTATCTACTTCCAAAGTGTAATTAACGGCCACTGGAGTCTTTTTAATCCTTTTTAATTCTCCCTCTCTTTCTATTTAATGTTTCTCACGTTATTACGATATATAGACCACTCAACTTACGTATACATATTTTTAATCTATTGCTAACAGTAGATGATTAAATTTCTCTAGAATAAGATGAAATTTAGAATAACGAAAATAAAGTGACGAAAGTTGCAGGCCGTTGCATATCGTTTGTGCGCAACATCGAAGGTTAATGTTAATTAACATTCCTCGTAATCCGATGAATATATTTTTCGTAGTTAATGAAAAATATTATTAAAAAAATTAATTAGGATAGCCAAATGGAAGGAAATCGTAAGTTCTTCTTGAATTACGCACGAAAATCGAAAAATGTTAAGAAAGATTTCAAAATTCGTTCAATATATAATATTGGACATTGGTATAAAATTATTGCGTCTTCTAATATATAGTTCATCTTTCTATTACCTTTCTAATTATTTATCATACGTGTTATACGACGTTATTTAAATAAGATAACCAATCAACGAAACAGAATGACGTAGAGAATCCACGGGTCTTACCACTCACCGTAGTAATTATCGAAATTCAATTGAAACGTCATATTGCGAAGTATAAACTCAAGATTGACCTAGTTCTACCGTCTGTATATTCGTACCTTTTGGTTTAGGATGCGGTCGACGGTGCTTAGAGTCAGCCATCACGACGGAGAACCAATCCAACAAACGATTCGCCATTGCGGGTTTGGATGACGGCGGGCAATCAGAGTTACGCGATGATTGGGAGTTGTACGTTGATTTCAAAGGAGATGGTGTCTTCTCCATCACTTCGTTGCTCATCAGATGCTTGTCGTCATATTTACTTCCAGCCAGTGCCTGAAACATGAAAATGTAAGTAAACAATCGCGTTGAATTTGTATTAATTATATTCTTCTTAATTATAATTCATTACAGTAACTGATTAAAATTCTTCTTGAAATGATAACCAGAGGAAAAGATGTTGTAAATTTGCAAATCAATTGCCTCAATTGTGAAAGGTGAACGCTAGGAAAAATGATAATTCTAATTCCGTTTTTTTCAGATAGATACTAAACAAGTTTAAGTGCATTAATGATTTTTTAATGTTTTTCTCAGGTTTGAGAAATTTTTTAACGATAGGCAAACACGACGAAGAAAAATTTAAATAATTCATAAGATAAGATTATTTTTGTACTGTAAAAGAGATACGAAATAATTTTAACGATTTATAACGTTTTGAACGATTTTAACGATTTTACTGTTCACCGAATAGAAATGAAAAATGAAATGAAAATATGAATATGCAAGGAACAGAAAGTAACGTTTTTGGGTTTCTTTTCTGCTACATATAAGGCTTATTTATTATTTACACTATATTAGTAGATATAATCTTCTCACTGTTGCATTTTTTAAAATATCGTTTGAACATCTGCGTTACGTCACGAGTTGTATCGTTTTGAATAATTAAACGTCTCGTTACTATCGTCCTAGTGAAAATTTCCACCTCTGAGCGGTGCACTTTTTTCAGAAAAAGTTGCAAATTTGTTGCAACCATCGAGAAACAAAGGAAGCATCGCTGATTCCACGGAGAAATAAAGCTGCACCCGTGTTTCGTTTGCGATTAATCATCAACGGGCTGGAATTCATAGGAACCAGTAATAACTTTCTACCCTAATACAATCGTTGTCCGTTAATCAACAATCTTTTCATACGAATTTACATACACGCTTTTAATACGTTGTTCAATGATCCTTTGATTGTAAATTCGAGCCTGATTATGTACGTTTGAAGCAGCTCGTCGAGATTAATAGGACTAGCAATGGTCAATTAGTAATACGAGACGTAGCATTTATTGAAAAATGGTTTACATTATGCATTAATAACGCTGTGTTTTCAGACGTTTATTGCGCACACGTTGTGAATTAAAAGTTACGAGGTGCTATTCGCAAGCTCTTTTATGACAATTCATAAATAAAGTAAACGTGTACGTGCAGAGTCCGGCCGAGTAACACGTAAAAGATGATATGTAAAAGCGGGAACGATGTGATTCTTTGCCGTGAAAACAAGAAAAAAAATATAGAATCAAATTTTTTCATTCCCGGCTTGGTTTTTGAAGAAAATCGAGTTTGAAAATTTATCAAGTATACTTGGACCGGACTAAATAATCGACGGGAGATCATTCTACGTGCGAGAATAAGTCGAAAATGTAGAATACAATTTTTACGCAAGACGCTTTGTCTCCGAGAACAAAAATTTACAAATTTATCATATACATGTACTAGGCTGATGGAATATTAAATCAACGATTGCAACGTAAGATTTGATGTAAGAAAAGCTAGCAATCGATAAACTATTACCAAGAAACGTTTCAATTTTTATTGTTTCCTATAAAGTAATTTGTGATTTGTATCACGGCGAGGGAGAAAGATATAAAGGTTGACAAGGGTGATCATTAACTATACATGTAATTTCGGTGTAATGTAAATGTAACTACGCGTCTGATGCACAGGACCAGGATAAAAGGTCCTGAAGCATCGAGGCTTTCGTGCACGAGGAGTCTCTCGTTTTTCACTTCTCTTCTCAGCTCTTTGCGTCATGAACGTCGAGCTTGTACCGCGTTAATTTTCTCCCCTCGGAGAGTTGCTAACAATAAGTAGAAACGACGTATCTCGCCTCCGGCCCATTCTAAATTCCTATCTCACAAATCTTGCCGACCTCGCCACTTTAGACACGCTGCCCTCCCCTCGTAAAAACAATCGAGCTTCGTCTTCATTTTCATTCTCTTCCTCCTCTTTTCTTTTACCATCGCTCGCCATCCCTTCGTTCAACCCTCGAGGGCATGCTTTCGATGCTTCCAACATGCGTTTATGGTTTTCCATTCTTCTCATTCAATTTTCTTCTCCGAAAATTACGTCTCTAGTTGATTTGTGGTGTTCGAAAGAGCCTACTGGCTATTTTGGATTTTTATGATTCTTGGTACACGAAGATCAAATCGTATCGTAATTCATATAAATCATATTATAGTCAATGTGCTTCCAAATTCCTCGTCTGATCTTCTCACTCATCCTTTCATACTTTATTCTTACGTTATTCCTCACCTAGCGATTACACATCAACAGTTTACGTTTGAAGTTCTTCCTGTTCTAAAATTATTAGGTTGCCCGAAAGGTGTCTTTCTTTTACAGACCCGTCTTTTACAACGATGCATCTTTATACAAACATGAAACCTGATCTGTCGAACGTTATGATCTTTATTTTAATAGAACAAAATGGATCATACGTGATTCGATAAAATAATATAAAATGGAAAATGTTGTGCATCTATCATTTCCTTACAAAACGAAAGAAACTTCTCGGACGACCTAATATTGTTTCACCGCTGCCTGTTTGCTTATTGCACCTTCTAATCTTCAGCAAATCAATGTTGTATCTTATATTCTACGCTCTGTATTTACGTTGAACACTGTTGCGGATCGTTGCAATTCTCCACGCAATTTTTCCACGAATGCGTTACTATCATAGTGGAAGAAATAATTATTCTGAGTCATCGGTACTCTAATGTACAACACAATATAGTGTATTGCACTGCTGGCTAATAATATTTATCGAGAATCAAAAGATCCTACTTGTATACACGTCGCAATTTTCTCCCAAATCTCAATGGAAACGTCTGTAAAGGCGAGTAACGCCGTGTCGAAGTATCTCGTAAGATCTATATAAACGATAATTTCTATGAAACGAACCTAAAACGATGAGAATCACCGAGGATTAAAATCGTTGGACGGATCTGCTTTATTCGTGGCATGCACGTCGTCGAGTCTTACGGGGTTGCAACCGTCCGTAACGATATTACGGCTCCTCGTCGTCTGGCGACGCTTTCCGTCGGATCGATGGGAAAGACGCCTCGTCTAGGCTGCTCGAAAATACGAGCCATCGACTCGTGGCGGCTTACGGTCGACCAATGGCAGCTTCACCGCCATTGAAGGATGCTCAACCTTCTCGTAAAATAAAGGATCGAGGCTCGATTTTCGCTAGACGTCTTTGGAATCGTATCCTTATTTTCACTATCTTGACCATCCTCGACATTTGCCTTAACTATTTCCTATCAGAACGTGAGCGAGATATAGGAAATCGAAGCTCGCGTATTTCCTTCTTCTTCTTTCCCCTTCTTTTTTTAAATCGACGATTTATTACGACTGCTATTTATTCATATTTTCATTTAGATATATAACATTTAATTTTACTATTTATAACTAATGTTTCTTGAATGTAGAAAATGTTTTAAGAGACACGAAGAAATACAAATTTCAATGTTTCTTAAACGCGAAATGACCGATTTTCCGTTGGCGAACAGGCAAGAAATTGAGGAAATCGATTTTAATTTCTGAATTAGAGGGAGCGGGGACCTGGTCGGCGAAGAAAACTGGGCGAATGATAAAAGAAAAGTAATCAAGAGGGAGGATTCTTGGGTGGATTAAAGACGAGCGACGTTTCAATTTGAAGAAACACAACGGCGTTTCGTTGATCCTTTAATTAGCTGAGGAAAACTCATATTTATCTCGCTGATGGTGTATTACGGATGGTCTAAACCTCGAGACGGCGGAGGGGGCAGAATCTAGAATTTCCTTTCGAGGGATGATAACCCTACGTTACCGTGGAAACACTGAATCAATAGCGGGACTAGTTTATTAACACGCTGAAGGCTAAAATAACAGATCTAACGGATCCCCTTAATAGACCGAAGCTTTAATCAGAGTAGGTAGCTCTGTAATCTCGCGGAAAACACGAGTTTACGAATTTAGACATTTTCCAAGTGTTCCCAAATTTGATATTTAAGAACGGCAGGTAGCAATCACGAGACGTTTAACGTAAAATTTTCTAAATGTCTGTCGTATTTTACGACTGAAAATCGTCAATCCTTTAGTAAATGATGAGAATTATTTTACACATTAATCGAAGTCGCACGTACATGTTCGACGTTATATAAAAATACATTCTCATTTCTCGAGTCATACGTGGAGTTTTTATCGAATACGTTGATTTAATAAAACGTGCCCGACATGAACAGCGAGAAACGTAAATATTCACGAATCCTCATCCATGTGTGCAAGAGGTGATATAAAAAAGAGGTAAAATGATTTTATAAAGCAAACACGTAGTTTATTTAACTTTACTTCTGTATTGAAAATTTTGCTCGCAAGCTGCCAAATATTTTCGATGCTTTCATGTTTAGAATTTTATATCGAAATGGTTGACAGGATGAAAATGAACCAGTTCTTCGCTATTCGTGAAATTAATTCTATAATACGATAGCTAATTATATGTCATATTTTTCTTCATAACAAGCTATTATCGGAAAGTTATTGCATCGAAAAGTTGTTTTAATTATCGCGAGAGAATCGCGTCTTTCGAACGATATTTCAATCTCGTCAGGTTGGCACGCGTGATTAAGCAAAATTATACAGGGATATCCGCGTTTAATAATCCGGTATCGTCCGTTATGTAAAATTAGTTCGATAATTGGTAACAACCTCGACGATGGACCGTGATCGTTCGATAATTTCCCTCGATCTTCCTCGTACACGTCCAACGAATCCGGCTTATGAAAGATAATCGATGCGTCGTATGATCCTTTTCGTTACGTATTCGACAATCCCCGGCTAATTTTCCCCTGTACTTCCAGATTCGGGAAAATTCAATGTCACTCCGCCGAACGATTAATTAATCGTTCGGTTTTGTTGTTGATGAGCGTTCATTAGCGTCACGCGGTAGGTAATTTCCCCCGCCCTCCCTTTTTTTCCCCGAGAATAATTCTCGTGGAAACGTTGATGCATGTAATTAGTGTTACATGAATATTTCACTGTTCGAGGAAATAATCATTTATTCGTCGGTTTATTTAATTATTCGAGAAAATATATATCAAGATATACGCGTCTCGTATGGAATGGATTTTATCATAAAATAATCGAGCAAGATATGAAACAACGACGCGTTAATCGATCAGGATTTTGCATGGATAAGGATCGTAAATATACAGCGTTGTAAAGTTGTAGAGATCACGTGCAAGGATCCGAACGAAAAGGAGTTCGTACGGTTCAAGGAAGTCTTAAAGCGAAGAGATTTAAATTCGATGGAAATTTCATAGTTGTAAAAAATCTCTTTTTCCAAGGATCATGTGCGGTCGAAGGTGCGAAAAAGAATGTCCCAAAGTTCATCGAATGATAACAGTGATTTGATACGATCGAAGGAAGGATGCTAAGTAACTCAACCAATCGTACTTATCAGAAACTAGTTTAATTTCAAGGGAAAGTCAATACCGGCGTCTGAATTATCCCATTTCTTTCACCCTCCTTTTTTTTCTACAGGGAAGGGAGACAGTCCGACGTGATAAAGAAACGGAGATAAGTATTAATTACCGGCGTAGTGAGGAATAATTTAAGAAGGCTTCCAGGATTAATTTTGCTCCCGTACAGCTTCCCGAATTAAACTCTTCTTATCTCTCTCTCTCTCTCTCTCTGTTTCCTTTTCTTTTATTTTCTTTCTTTCTCTATTTCAAGGTCCTTTTATTCACCAGCGTCCCTCTATACATTTTCCTTCAGTTGTTTATCTTCAATCTTGCCGCGCGACTTATTGTTTTTCTTCGTTCTCCTCCGCTGTTTCTCCTGTAGAAGAAAGAAATAGCACGGACCAATAGGAGAATCCTGGCGGAATGGAGCTTGAATCTTTTATCGTTTCTGTTTTGCAGCACAGAAAACGGGCAAGAGGTGTTTTTATACACAGAGAACTCGGCCAGAGACACGTCTGAATGGTTTCATCCAAATGTGCCTGTCACTTTTCAAGATACGTGTACACTCTCCAAGTATTGGGTCGCGGAGAGATGAAAAATAAGAAGAGCACAGAGAGGATTAAAGTATAGGCACCTTATGTGAGAAATCGTTTCTTACTGGCGCAGAAAATTAAAGATATTGATTCGATGCGAGGAAATGAATTTTAAAACAGAGTTATAGTCGAATGGGATTAATAGACGGCATTGAGTTCGAAGAACATGGATATTTTGTTAGAAAAGGAAGAGAAGGAAAAGCGATCGAAAAGGATTAAAGAGCGCAGCATCGCATTAGAAAAATTGTCTTTTGCTGAAGGAGGATTGAAAATACAAGAAAATAATTGAAAGATCAAAGATTAAATCTCTTTGTTAAATTTCTTTCTTTCGTTTTCTTTCTTTTTCTTCATTCGTCTCGAACATCTTTCGATTCCACAGTAACAATCGCAGGATCCATTTTCTAAATTTCATCCAGAATGATCGAATACCTTTTCCCTATAATTATTATCAATTCGTAAAAATTTAATTAAAATCCGATTAGAAGCGAGCAAAAATCTTCCAACCGATATTGCATTTTTATTTTAAAATGGAAATTTATCGATCTCGTTGAATTTCTGGCAATTTCACCGTCGATCGAAACTGAAAACAGTGGTTAAACTCGAAATGATATTTACTGACTACGCAGTGATAGAATCTTCGAGGCTGCGAAGTGTCGAGATCAGCACGTTGTCGAGGAAAATGCGAAACTACCGGCCCAAGAGCTGGTGGAGATTAATTAAGATCCTCGAAAGGAAATCCGCGGACGATGGATTTCCAGATTTCAGGCGAACGTTGATTACCGAATCGCAGGCTGAACTTCGATCGCTTTTAGCCAGGCCTTGCTGTTCCTAATCCTTTCTCCTTTTTCTCTCCATCAGACTTTCACAGAACTTGGATCTATAAATCCTATAAATTCTCGTTCGAATAATTAGCGGCCGACTAGAATTTCCTTCGATTTTAACGAATTTGCTATTCAATGATAAAATAAACTAAAAAACACTCGTAACAAAGAAACGTGCATTAAGGATAAGTTCTCGTTTGAAAAGTTAACAAACGATTAAGATTTTCTACCATTGTAATGGATTGGATACTATTCAAAGATAAAATAGAAAAAGGAGACTTGTGCAATAAGGAGAACCATCTATCGGATTTATTGGAAGAATCTGGAAGATCTCAAAGTCTTGACATAAAGAATCTCCACGTAATCTTGACATCATAGGATGGCGTAATTTACTCAAAAGATTGGAAACTCCACCATAAAGTCTAAATTCTTCGATATGAGAAGAACTCTTCGTGAATGTTCACGAACGTTCGTAATTCGATCGTTACGTTTCATGTGATACCAAAGGAAGTCACAGTACCGTCAAATATTCTTCGTTCGAAATCTGAGAAAATAATTTCCTAGAAAAATTTGTCACGCAAACCTCTGTGATCGCCACTCCGTTCGATTACATTCACGTTCAATTAGACAAAGTAGCTGTCGTCGTTGATAGAGAAAGAAAGTTACAAAGTGAACAGGTCATCATCCAAAGAAAAGGAAATGAAGAAAGGAAAAAAGAGACACAGCGGGAACGACTACTAAGGAGATGAAAACTGGCCATATTAGAAAGGGACAATACGACAGATTTTCAATTTAAAAAGGTTTTTTTTTCGAGCAACGCGACGGAAAGCTTTTGTCCAATAATACCACCGGTCTTCCTTTTCCATTCTAGTCTCCGCTTCACGGGCTCTTGTCATTTGAATAGATTAGTCGATTCAATGAACATTTCACCGCGCGTGTTGCCTCCAACCGGTCTGTGTCTTCCATTCTCGATTTTCAATGCATTCCCGCCTTTGTCTTAGTTACCAGATTCCTCCGTTCTTTTATCCAAACCTCCGGCGTTTCACGGTGGCTGTATTGTCTTTTTAAAAATACCGCTGGCCGAACTTCATTTCGCGCTCGTTGGTAAAACGTCGACTGCGAGTAAAAAGGTTTGTCTCGTTAAAAGTTCTGTTTCGCCCTCACAATAAGCCCGGATTTTCGTGGGTGCGCTCGCCCCCCTCCCCCGATGTTAAACTTTCTTCTATTTTTTCTCGCTTCCTCTTTTTTTTTCACTGTTCTCGAGATACTTTCGCCTCGAAATTTAATTTTACTCGATCGATCCTGTCTCCGTTGGAAGAGGCGAGCGGACGGGGGAATACAGGGCTCGAAACTTTTCACTTGCCTCTGCCGAACACACGGCGAACAAATTTCAATCGCGCGCCCTGGGTGACGTTGCACAAACAACCATCTTGCTTCTCCGTAGGCTCATTATATTAATCGCCGTCTCGATGATTTTCGCGTCGCGAGAGATTAGAAGAAGTAATTTCTCAGAATTTTAGATTTTGTTTTGCAAACATGCTTTTCGAAGTATTCGGTGAAGTTTTGACCCTTTTGAACCTTGAATCTTTGAATCTTTGAATATTTGAATTTTTGAATCTTTGAATCTTTGAATCCTTGAATCTTTCCATCTTCAATCTTCGAGTCTTTGAATCATTGAATCTTTGAATCTTTGAATCTTTGAATCTTTGAATCTTTGAATCTTTGAATCTTTGAATCTTTGAATCTTTGAATCTTTGAATCTTTGAATCTTTGAATCTTTGAATCTTTGAATCTTTGAATCTTTGAATCTTTGAATCTTTGAATCTTTGAATCTTTGAATCTTTGAATCTTTGAATCTTTGAATCTTTGAATCTTTGAATCTTTGAATCTTTGAATCTTTGAATCTTTGAATCTTTGAATCTTTGAATCTTTGAATCTTTGAATCTTTGAATCTTTGAATCTTTGAATCTTTGAATCTTTGAATCTTTGAATCTTCGAATCTCCGGCTCTTCGAATCTTCGAACCCCCGAATTTTTGAATCCTTGAATTTTTTAATCTTCGAATCTTTGAATCTTTGAGTCTGTGACAAGAAAGAAACTGAATAATCTAGAAGTTTGTACGAAGAAGTGAGTTATCCAGATTGCGTGATTATCGTTTTCTGTCGAGGTAGAAGCGCGGCGCGACGTTTGAACAAATGTTCCACATGAAAGCCCGCGTCTGGAATGAAAATCATAAAAGTGAAGTGTCCCCAGTGACGAAGGGCTCCGTTATCCTAAGGTTTCTTCAAGAATGTTCCACGAAGAAGAAAACAATGGTAGAAAGAACGAAAGAAAGAATAGGGGGAAGAAAAGAGAGAGGGCGAATGGAAATAACCTTCGAGAAGATAGGAATAAAGTGTCGCGGAGAATACGAGAATGTTTGTCGGCTCTGTTAAAGCGTTGATTTAATTAAGTCGACGTTACGACTACAGGACGTTACATTTATCGAGGTGGAGATGCTTGGAACATCTTGGCCCCGCGAACACTTTGCGGTTTACTTTGCCTCTGGCTACTTTTTACCGCTTCATTTCCTTCTGCTCTAAGTGGAAAAAGACTATAATATAAGGTCTAGATGGAAAATTGAGCGAATAACAAGTTCTTCTGTTTTAATTCGTTATCTTTCAATCTTTCGTTTCTGTTTTTTCTTCATTTATTCGAATGAAGAGAATATCAAAAGAATTGTGAAACACGTACATACGATTTTTGGATTTTTATATTATTTAACAGTTAAATACTTTAACATGATTTAATGAAAGAAATAATATATGTATGTTGGGTTGAAAAATACACAGACGTGTTTTAATAATTTTAAGTCACCGTTAAATGCTTTATAACATGTTTCGCTAGCAGGAGATTTCAGTTTATGAATATATAAAAAAAGCGCTGTACACATTTCACCATTTCGCTGTACACATTTGCAGGGAAATATATTAAATCCGCGCACGTCGATTTTAATGAAATTTGCACTAGAGGATAGCTCTTGGTAAAATAAATCTATTTTTTCAGCGTTTGTCGACGATCCATATTAAAGGGATGAGAAATTTGTTCAAAAACAAGCTTTCAAAGAAGATTATATTTTTAATACCGTTTATTTTCCATTGAAATCGTATTTTCTAAAATATCTTTCAGATTGGAATATAATTGCAATAGACATATTTATCTAGTCTTCGCAATAGAAATAGAAAAATTGTTTCAAAATCAGGTGGCAGGAATAATATCGCGATAAAAGTTATAATTCACGATGGAAAATCTGACCTTGACTAGCTACGATACCTTCATTAATTACAGAATTTATCTCTCGTTTCGAAACGCATAGAAATAATTAATTTAACCATAAATTTAACCACAAATTTTACCATATCTATTCATTAATTTTCTCCTTTCACGAATACAAATCTGCGATCAGTTAATCATCTGCTTGATTTAACGATCGAATTATGACGTCTCATACGAAGCCAAAAGGTGTTCTAATATTTATGAGCTCCACTTGTAACGACAAAGAAGAAATAATTTGAAATATCCAATTTCCTACACTACTGCCTCTTCACAAAAAAAAAAAAAAAGGACGACGAAAAATAGTCGGTGCTCTCGCGTCGTATAAATTCGACGTTTATCGAACTCCGGTATTCGCATTGGAAACGTCGTTGGCCGGCTGTGAGGCGTAAACTATTTCCCAAAGAAAGTTATGATTTACCGGCACAACACGCTAATTTCCGATTCCGGGCGTGGGGCTGTAGTTTCCGTGCTAGGGAATTTCAGACGGGTCGCCGCATACGCAAACAACCCCCTCGCCGGTTTAGACGCTCCTCGCTCGGTTCCTAACTTTTATTTATTGATATCCTGCTCGTCCTTTTTGCTTTCCCTTCTTTCCACTACGTTATTTATTTCGAGCAGCTCCGCGACGCCCGCCTACACTCCACTTTTCTTTCTGTTTCCGGTATTATATACGTCTTGAGAAAGAAGCAACTGAAAGTGAATATGTTAAGGGACTTCAGAGGGATTCTCATACGAGCGGAAAAATCGAACGATGCGCAGATAGACGTATCGATCTTTGCGTTGTAAGTTGTCGCGTTAAAAAATTGGGCTCTGATAGCTGTAGTATTCAGATTGAAAAATGTTCCACCAGACTGACGCTTTTTAGGGGATTTTGAGGTCGCTGAAGCCGAAACTGATGATCGTTGTTTGCGGACACAGAGCGTAAGACATCTTAGTCGACTAGTCGATGTACAATATCCTCGTGGATTTTGAAGATACACTTTTTTTTTAAAATTTCTCTGTATCGTCACGGTCTTAGGCGGATTTCTCCAGTTAACGCCTTTATGGTGTCAAATGTTCATAAAGTCGAATTTTCGAAACCATTCACTTCCGTCAAAAACGATCCTCATTTTCGCCATAGCGATTTAAAATATCGTCGAAAACATACGTTGGGATAACAAATTTTTCAGTCTCGATACACTATACTTTATCCAAAAATTGTAATTACCTTTGCATTAAAAAGATCATCGTTATGTCGTAAATTTCTAATGATTGGACTGTGACTTTTCATATTTTCATTAACATAACTTTAGAAGTGGAATTTGAATAAAAATTTGTTTCATCTATCAAATATCATAATAAATATTCTATCTTGGATATTTTATATATCTTTGCTTATTACACGCATTGTGTGTTTAGCAACGAAGATGGGTTAGCATAACCGTTGATTTTTTATTTTTACTTTAAAGTTGCATCGTTAAAACTTCGTTAAATGTCACGAACGAGGGCGACACTTCTCTCTTAGCCCGTGACTGAACCCACGGTCCCTCGTAAGTGATTTTATTCGTCGCACAGCACGCGCGCAACCCGAAGAAGGCGGCGATTTATCGGTGATATTCCTGCATTGAATTGCGAACGACGACGATAGAGGGTGGTTTCCTTGTTAACGGGATTCGAAGGGTGAACCTCCATCCTACAGGCTCGTGCAAAACTCATAATCACGCATAAAATCAACATTCTTTCCTACGTGATGTTTCAACGAAACCATCGACAACACTCATCTCCAAACTTATTGAATCATTCTGTCGACAACATTCTTTTTCCAATTACCAAATTGAAATTGTTTTTAGTAATATTCCCTTCTTCAGAGCGTTTCAATGAAATCATCACAAACTCTAAATTTATATCGAACTATTCTCTCAATAATATTCTTTCTGCAATTGCTAATTGGAAATTGTTTCTCTAATATTCTTACCTTTCCACGCAGTCTGTTTCCTAATCCTTAAATTTCTTCAATTAACATTTTAACATCTTTCTTCGATGTTCTTTTCGTCAAAGGAAAAACCTAACAGTTTCGTCGGCAGTCGTCGTTAAAAATCTAATCTAATTAGTAGCGAAGATGTCGAATGGAATTATATTATCAAAACTACCGCCTTCTCGGTTTTCGATTTCCCACGACGCTACATCAACTTCGAAACAAAGTGAAACGAAATCTACCAATTTACGAAGCGTCGAATCACTTTCTTCGAAAGAAATTAAAATAAATCCACGGATATCGACGGAGAACGATCTCTGACGCAGCGATAACGTGTTCAGGAAATTACCAGTCGTTCCACGTGACATGCAGATCCTCGATCCAACGATGAAAGACACCATACCGCTGCCTCTTCTCTTGGCAGCTCGAGCTCCGTCTATTTATACGGACGGAAAGGGCGGAAATGGGGTAAATACGAGAGGCGGGATCACGGAGGGCTGTTGGATACGTTCAGTTTGTTTTTGCCCCGGTAACAAAGGTTCCGCGTATTAAGTTGACGGGACGGGAAAAGGGGAAATGCAGTTATTGTGCTACCCTTGGATCGAAATCGCCTTCTCTCCAGAACAGCGTGACGAACGTTTGAACGGAGGGTTGAAAAAGAGAATAGCAGACACGACGACGTGGACGAGAATCGTTGGAATTGCGGAAAGAAGTTTCGAGTTTCAAGCAACTAGAGTATTCTGATTTGTTAAGGGCTTAGGGTTTGATGAAGATTGCGGCAGAAGCTTAAGGAATTATATTACAGTATGATAGAACAAGCAAGATACAAAATAGCGTACAGTGTAAATCCGCTTGTACGTATTCGCACTTATAGGAACAAAATTTTAGTAGCGTCTGATAAACTGAACTTTAGCTCAGCTCTTATTATTTGAACTACCATCGAGTGTCAATCCACCTATATGAACGTGTAACAACAAGACATAAAGAGTGAGAACACGAGTTATGTAACACGTTCATATGCTTTGCAATCGATAGAAGTTTGCAACATTATCATATATTTAACAGGAAATATCTCGTGGAATTCTCTGATACGAAAACGAACTCCTATTAACTGAACGAAAAGTTATAGATGGTGGGGAGAAAAACTTGTTCCCTGACAGGTTGATATAAACGGAGTTCTACTGTGCATGAAGATATACTTATTATCTTTGAATTTATGGGTAAATGGTCTTTATAGACTAATTTATGGGTAACAGATTTACAGTTTTTATAAACTATAACTTTATATATAATAGTCTTCCTACAAGAGTTTTTTTTAGTATGAAATAAATGTTGCAGTTTCAAGAATTTTAATGTGTAAGGATGCATCTTTTATAGTTGAACTTCTTATGATACAAATATTAAGAGGAAAATTACTATATGAGTGTACTAGAAATAAGGTCTTCGAAAATGGTTCAAGTCTGATATACCAAGGACTAAAACATTGAATTACGGCAAATTGCAATATATTAACATATTGCACAATAACAGACACGAGCTATATTAAATAAAAAGTAAGAAACGACTACGATGTTTATTTAATCCGCATCTGATTTACCAAAATTCTCCAACGACGAACAGCGAATCTAACCAAAGTGCAAGTATCCTGCTCTCAGGACGAGATATTAATATCCAACGGTAACTTGAGCAGTAGCTGAAATCATAGAAAACATTGGGAACAAGAACGAGAGACGAGAAAAGAAGTTTGGGATAAATGGATCCGTCTGATTTAGATTTGCGACATCCATTGAACCCGCGTGACAATGAAAATCGTAAAGATAATCGATACATAAATTTTCCCGAGTCGAGAGAATGGGTGGAGAGACGTAAAAAGGAAAAGGACCCGCGTAAGACACAAGAGGGGAAGAAAAAGGGGGGAAAAAGAAGTAAGCAGAATCGACTGGGTCGCGTAAATCAAGGGGTGGCCAGGTCGATTCCACTGCAACCCCTACGTTCGTGAGACTTCTATCACTGCTGGTGTTTTATCGAGCGGTTCCCGTGCCACAGCCTACCTTCAACCTTAAATTACAAGGTCGCCGCTATAGAAAGCCCGCAAAGCACAGGTATTCCCTAGCGTGTAAGTCGTCGTGTCAGGGACGAAGACTCGAACGCTGTTAACGAAACGCTATCGTGTTTGATTCGAACGACGCACAGGGTGGTTTGTACAGAGTGCTTCAAGGTTGAGCACTTTTCGGAGTAGACGATGAATTTTTATTCGATAGATAGGAATATTTTCATCGAAAGAATTCGATGATTCTAATTTAAAAAATTGGTAAATTTTCATTCGAGAATGTTTTGGCGAAAAACGTACTGCTTGTTATCCATAGCTGGAAGATTAGATTATACGATATCGAGGGTTAAAAATTGGAATATGTTGGAATACGATCGTTGGAATCTTTAATCTGCAATTTTGTCGAATTAACTGTCAATTTGTCAGATTTTTAAGTGTAGGGGTTGTGGATGCTTTTAACGACTGGAGATTTGGAATTAGGGATCTCGAAATGGTGGGATTTTCAAGTTCAGAATTTTATGGCTAAGGATAGTAAGATTTTATTGGTTGGAATATTGACATTTTTATTCTGATTGTGAGATAAAAAAAGAAAAAACTGTGGAATTTAAACTGGTAGATTTTCGGCTCTAGAGAATCGTATCTCTAAAATGTAGATCCTTAGAATTTAGGTTCCTGGGATTTAGGATTATATATCTTGGGAGCTTGAAATTTAGCGTTCTAAGGATTAGCACCATGGAATTTACGAGACTAGAATCTAAAAGGATTAAAGACTCTATAACAGGAAATTTAGCTGCTCGGTATTATTTTAACCTAGATTCATCATCGTTATCCAACTGGAAGCTAACAAGGTGTGTCAAAACATGTCCATCCTCTCGTCAACAAATATTTTTCTCAATTTTAACTTCTCAGTCTGAAAGGACGAATCAAGCTATTCTTTTAACTTGTCTGTGTCGTTGACTTAGTCAGGTATTTTATCAATATTTCTTTAAAGAATTTCTAAATAAGAGACAACCTGGACAAGTAGGTCAGGTAAAAATATGTGCTACCTATTCCAGACATATCTGCTGAAATATTTACGGAAATTGATTTATTGCATTGATTAGAAGTTTATATCACATATTTATAAATATATGAATATATGTATTTATAGACATATGTCTATACATTTTTATAATTACATAAATTAGTTTTGACAAATTCTAATGCAAAGTTACAAATAAAAATTGTAATAAATCTCTTTATAAATCAACTTCTGCGGGAAATTTCACCTTCGAATATCTTACAAATGCATAGAACGCACATAATATGCAAAAAAAGAAAATATAAAACAGTGAAATAGATCTTTGCATAGTTGTATTCATGAAAATAATATAAATTCGCATAAACTCCACTAATATAACAAATTATGAAGATTTCCAGTACTTTTTAACTTTCTAAATAGGAAGTAAGCTACTTCTCACGCATCAGTTTAAAAGCGGATCATCCACCTTGATAAGCTATAGAAAATTGTCGTGAGACTCTATGACGCGTATAGTTTCACCATTTCGTCGGATGAAATAGGATAACGAGTATGATTGAAGACGGAAAGCGGAGGAGAATGTTGAGGAGTAAAGGGGTGGTTTCGCGAATGGTTAAATGGAAAGCGATTTAAACCCCTCGGACCAGATTTATTTTGCAATTTAGCCTGACAGTATGCTGTTCATCTCGCGAATCTGTGATTTCCAACTTAAATAATTCATAGCCCCTAATACGAATAGTAATGACGGCCGTTTAAAATCCCTGTCCCGTTGAAATATTCAGGTCGCGAGAATTTTCCTCCATCGCCTCCGTCGACGAAATAAACGAAACCATAACTGTTTACGTGACGATTGAATTAACGATTGTAAATCAAAACAACGCCGGGAATATTTCAACGAGAGAAGGACAGGGTGAACCATTAATTTGAATCCCGTTGCTGACCAATGGGGATAGGTGGAAGCGTGGAAACAGACGATCATTGTTAGAGCGAGTGGTGATGTTGGAATCAGAGAAATCGAAAGAAGAATTTGGTCATTTTTGTTGCATCTTTTTTATCTTTCTTTTTTTATTTGAAGGAATCCGTACGTTCGGCATTTCGTTCGATATTTAGTTTAGTAACGCGACAAAAGTTACGCTTTTAATTTGAGATTTGAGAATTTAATGATAGAACCGTTGATCTTTAATACGTATCAATATATTATACGTACGATGTAAAAATAATTGGACATGTGTAGTCAAGATTAATTTTGAAATATTTAAAAAAAAACGATAAGAGAATTTTAATTACCCTCTATTTCATTTTTTAATCAAAAGATAAGAAACTTTCCACCTTTGAGTCTTAGTTTCTTAATCATAAATTAAGAAAATTTCCGTTCATCTCCTTCGTTAACAAATACATTAAAAAGTAAGCATATTATTTTTAATGCTCTCCCTTCTTCACCTACTAACACTTCCTTCACCTTTTAGCACCTTGCAAGAAGAAAAAAGATTGCCGTTTCTTCTCGCACCCTAATAAAATTCCCATTTCCAGTGTGTTCCTTTAAAACCCGGATTCCCAACCTGTATAAATATTTTCGTGCCTATCTAAATATTTAATAAGAATTGCGTTCTGGAATACCAATTTTCAATATGCTTTTACTTGATTAAAAATGCTTTTTTCTATATACACAATCTTGCTCGAATTGCGACTGAACAAAGCTACTCTCAAGATCGTAAGATTTTGGGAATAAAAATTTCCGGTACACGTCGAAATACGATTAGACAATTCAATTTCTCAGCTTTTGTTCGAATCAATTGTTAACTTTTCAAACATTAAAGAGCTGGTGTTTTTTTTTCTAAGAGAAACTCCGGAAGAATATCGTCACGAATATCGTATAAGGAAGGAACAGAAGTAGGGAGAAACGCGATGTCTCGAAATGGAAGATGTTTCGCGAACTAGCTCTGAAAATCGCGATCGTGGCGATGATTCGCGCGAAGCACAGGGTTGGATGCGACGCGATTCAGCAGAATCCGAAATCGCTGACTGCCACGCGGTTCTGTTTCCCGTTCTCGCGGTTTTATCCGGTGCTATCCCCGGTGGCTTCCGTGTTTATGCCACGCGAACCACCAGTTTTGCCGTATCCTCCTTTCGACCGGTTCTCTCATCCCTACCAGAGACGATTATACGTCATAATTTCCGTTTAATTGACTAATATCCTCGCCACGGCGGCCAACAACCGGCCGAAAACGATAGTCGGAACACGGTTCTCTGTATATTAGGTTACGTTATAAGCGCGAGGCATTATCGCGTTATTACAACGGGGTGAAAACGCCAGTTGATCTCCTACGTATACACCGCGAATGTTGTAATTAAAATTTGTTGCTCCTACCGTGTTCGGAAACTTTGATTATAAAGGTTGATTACTGGTTGCATAGGTGGTAAGAGATGTTACGTTAGGTTATTGTAAACTATGATGGAAGTTTCGGTTGATCTGTTTAATGGATAGTACACGTTACATCATGGGGTTATTACGGGTATTACGATATCAGTTCAGCGGCTACTGGCATCGGATAACCCCACTTTTGATCTTGCTACGGATACATTTTGGCGGAGATTGTATTAGATGTTATAGGAGCTTGAGGAAAGTTTAGAAGTTAAACTACTTTGGTAACCTGTTTTTCGAGCAGTTAACTTATTTCGAATCGTTTTAGCCAATTGACGAAAGTTCTATTAGGATATAACTTCATATTTGGTTTAGTAACATTTATATTTAGTACGTTCCGAAAGAAACGAAATTGCACAGAAGTAGTTAATCCTTTTAGCTGATGTTAGATTGTAACAATTACCATATGTATCATAAATTTGAATCATCATTATTGAAACAATACAAATTGCAATAAATATCGTAAATTTAGTAGAATCTATTTGCAATGACGACTCTAGACAGTCAATCGATCTAAAGTCTTCTTTAAAAGGACAACAGTTAACGAAGACGTGGGAAATCTTATATTAGAAATAAATGCAAGTCGTGAAACAGGTCTTAGAATAAAATCGAACTTACCTTGGCACGTTTGGTGTACTTCAGGTATTGATAATGATGATTATCATAGTTGAAGACATGAGGAGTCAAAGTGATGTCACGGTTCCGCGACATCTTGCCAGAGAGTGATTTCTGTCTTTGCAGCTGCATCTTCTTGTTGTGTGCACGCAGGTCGGCCGCTGGAAAATTCAATTCGTAACGTAGATTTTCATAAACCAAATGCTCGATGAAGCAAAAATCGTGGGAAAGTTCACCGCTGAAAATTCGGAATGGCGAAACGAAGACTCATTAAACGCGTGTAAATAAATGAGCATTTGCATTCGACACACGCGGCGACGAGCTTTCCCATGATTTTTAAACAAACGCGACGACACTGTCGGCCACAAAGCGATAAAACTCGGTTGTCGACGTTTACACGGCCGTTTCCGAATATTTTATGCCTTGTCCGCCGTAGCTTTATTAGCCGACCTGTGTTCGTTCGCATCGCGTTTAACTGCCAATGCTGTTTTCCGCTCGTATCTACAATTAAACATAAAAACGGAGGTGAAATGGAAAGTATTTAAAATAACATTCGACAACATCGAGTTAATCTCTGAAGATATCTCGAAACGTTCGTGGATGTGGATATTTTCCAGTAATTTCATTCGATCGATGTCTTGAACATACATACGTGTATTGCCACTTACGCAGTTAGATTGACGTTGATAGATATTTTAACTTCCGTTCCTCGAATACAACCGAACCATCAATTCGGATTTTCTCAAACAATACCACGATAATCTATTGTTTCAGAGAAATATATGGATCCCTTCCATTATCTTCAAACTGTACTCTTACTTATGTTAAACTAGATTGATGTTGATGGACTTTATGCATCTCGATTTCTAGAATAACATAATTGAAAATTCAACGTATGAAACTTTAATGGACAACCTTAACAGGAAATATCGTAGGAAATACCGCAGAAAAACATTGTACGATATACGCTTGTCATCTCATTTACGATATTCCATCTGATTAATTAAGCGATGTGTCAAGTTCATCTTTGTATATCGAGAAAGAAACGAAAATGATAGAAATGTTTCTGAACTCCAAAGCGTAATACGTTTCCTTAGACTCGGACTCGTTCGTTCCTCATTTCGAGAACACGTGACCTCGTACGCTTTAACAGCGACATTATTGTTCTAACAGGCAATTATGAATATTCATAGTAGATGTGTTTGTCCGTGGAAGCAGGCGGAGAGACGTAAATACGAGCTCCACTGCTAAACCGACAATGCGCGGTTGCCTATGAATAAACTAACGAATTAATTCCGCCTGTAAAATCAGAAAACGTTCGCGCGAATTCGAGATTACGAACGGTTCGTTAAGGTAATTAAACGTCTCCCCCGCCCCTATACGCGTCCTATTTTCAAAATATATAATAAGAAAAAAGAATATTGCAATTCATTCATTACAAAAAAAAAGGAGAAATAAAAAAAGAAATAAAGAAATAAAAAAGGTTGTTCTGAAAAGAGATAAGAAAAAATGTTTCCATTTATAAACGTGTGAAAATTCGTTTTGGGAAATTGATCGGGGACGTTCTCCGGTTTGATACCGCTATCGATATCGATTCTGGATTTTCGATACGCCACAAAGGAGTATCCTGGAACCATTAATTCGCCTCTCAAAAGCTGTCTGCGATAAATCAAACCGGCTTTCTGGATAATAAATCGAGTTTGCATGGCCTATATTCGCCTTTCCCTATCTTTCGTGTATCCTTCATTCCTGTATCCCTTTTTACGTAACATCGCGAAAGCTGCGTTTTGTTATGCTAATTCAATTTCTAACTTTATTGCAATCCATGAATTTTGTACGTCTCGATCGGAAAGAAGACTTTTAACGTATTAGTCCTAAGACGTTTCAAGTTTTAGTGGGTTTGCTAATGTCTCGAATGAAACGTGAATATTTTCTTTTAATATTTTGCGTCTTATGGTTGAGAAAAGCACGGTCCGATCGAAAATGAACGCAGAGAGAAAATTAGCCGAAGCGATCGAATGCAACGTAATCGGTTAATGATAGGAGAGAAATATCAAAGTTTTTCGGTATCTCGAGTATTTTAAGCAGATTCTACACGAAGTTGACCTGAATACTTCGCTGCACGCGAAGAGAGGATGTCGCGGATAAATTGCCCCACGCGAGTTTCTTCAAGGCTGAAAGAACTGTAAAATTCTTCTACTTTAGACTTTCACGGAAATCTAATTTTCAACTCTTGGTACTTTATCTTGGCGGAAACTACTGTATAAACTTCTACATCTCCTCCAAAATTTTATATCAAGTTAGATATATGTAGTTTTTATTCTGGACGCTTTAAAAGGGTGCGCTATGCAAATCACGGCACGCGAGTTTTTGTGAACCCTGAAATAACTGTAATATCGTTTTACGTTAAGTTTCGTTGGCGTGTTTGGCGTGTGATTAAATTCAAATAGAATTTATGTGGAAATGATTAAATTTATTATATAATACTACATAATAATATTTAACTACAGAGTACCATCTATTTTCGTGCGAGTTTTTACGTAGACTGTGGTAAAAGGAAATTTATGTTATTTCAAAATTAAAACGTTCTTTCTGAAATGGATAGAATTTCATACTAAATGACGTCGTACTAATAATTAAATTATATTCTGGCATGAGAAACGTACATGTGATACGCCACGCTCAAATGTCATTTGACGCCAAGGGGTTGATTTCTATTCCGATCCCATATAGATGATCCCTATTTTTAGAGTAACTTTTTTTTAATATTAAACTTTATGAGAATCAGGTCATTTGTTATTCGTTTATCCACATACATATTTTAGAATATAAAAGCTACATCTCTATTGATTTTTTGATTTTCATGTCGCTTGAAGGATAAAAAGAAGCATTTGTATCTGTCGTAGCTAACAAGAGGAGTACAGCTAACACAAGTCTTTAAAGAACCATGTATAATAATCCACTGATTCGTTTGTAATAATATACAAAATACAGAAGACATAGGTAAAGACATAAATAACGTACGTCGACTCGAAATCAAACTAAAAATAGGAAAGTTTCAAAAATATAAAATCGATTGCCAATATATTGAATCCTAAAATTGGTCTTTTCATATACAAATGAATCTTTACCAAGAATCTCGTACACAAATCCTTCGTCCCAATAGATTAGATTCGTTTTCATAGTTGATGGAATTTTACCAAAATAACAACGAAACTAAACGAAACAATACTCGATCTCTAATTTCTCTAATATTCTATTATTCCAAATTTTTCTTCCATTCAAATTCATTGACCAAATAGCAACATCTGCTCTATTCGTATCACCTGTTTTACCTTTTAACTTGCAACAAGGCTTGTTCCATAAGCAGTTTGATACGTAAGAACGATGTTCACGCGAGCTCGAACCCACTGACACCGATTTCCAGCGTTTAGAAAACGTTTCCGCGACGAGATACACACGATCCTCACCTTTGCAGGGGCAGAATCCTTTGCAGGCGATGCGAACTGACGTGTGGTGGATGCAATTGTGGTATTCCAGTCGGCATGGCGAACTGTACGTGCGATTATCGCTTCCGCAAAGGAACGTCGGCTTCACCACAGGACATTCTTGACATCTGGAACAAAAGAGGGAAGCACGCGCGCGCGCGTCGTTAAATGAAACTGTTCTCCGCGCAACGCTTTAATTGCTCGAGTGCATTTCCCTTCTATTTTCCCTTCATTCTCCATTTCCATAACTTTGTTTCCACCGCACGAAGTGGACGATATTAAAATACCGCAAACCTACGCTCCCTACGAGCAGATTCTCACATTTTTAGATCTTTCAGTTTCCCCTCTTTTAATGATCTTCCCTCGTTTTGATAAACTTTCGCTTGGTAGTAGACTTGCAAACGCGGTATTTTCCTGCTTTGCATTTGTCGTCGTTGATACGACTGCAATTAGCGACTCGTTGTTAATATTTCATTTCTGATAATAATAGCAACGTCTTAGCTTTGATATTACACAATCTGTGTTGTCTCTTTATGCATTTTTCCATGTCTCGACTAAAGTATTAGCGTTTGTCGGTTATAAGATAGGAGACGTGTTATTTTCGTACAATGGATTCGATTATCAGTTTATAAACAGCCGTGTCCACTATCAAATTTCCAATTAGCCAAAGAGAGAACAAACGTATAAATTTCTTTAGATTTAATTACGAATAGTTAATTACGAATTTCCAGCAAGTAGTTGAAGAATGACTTTAATATTTGGATCTATTCGTTCATTCGCTCAAACTGTGTCGATTATACCATACAAGGATAATAACCAAGACAAAGATGATCATGCCCTATTCTATATAATAGAGGAATTTTCTTCCAAACAAATCTACAATGTTTCCAAAACAAGTCGAAATAGCTGGCTTTTAACGTAATACGATAAAAGGCGATTCAGAGGAGGTTTTTCATTAGCGTAGCATAGCTTGATTAAAAAAGTAAATTACTCTATTATTCCTTTTCGTATCTGTTTCTTTTTTCTTTTACTAGAACAAAGGGTAATTAAATGGATTTTGCATATAGCGAGGAGCGTTCCTCAACGTAATAAAGGAACTGTATTAAAAACTAAATTTCGCTTTTCAGCCTGTGTCGTGTATCGTAATTATATAACATAATAACGTCGATAAAGTACTGGGAGCAGGGATGGTTGAGTTCTTTGTCAAAATTCGCTCGCCATACCCTCCCTCGCGTAGGGCGGAAAAAATTCCGGAATTTCCGTAATGCTAGACGAGAGAGAGAGAGAGAGAGAGAGAGAGAGAGAGAGAGAGAGAGAGAGAGCTTCATAATCGTTAAGCACTGCATCGTCGTAACACGAAATTACCAGGCTGTAAGGGTTGGGCGCCAGTCTGCGCGCACCAACAATGTTGCACGTCTCGTGAACAGGGATGTCTCGTAAACTGAAATACTATTATAATGCGTTTAGCGTGCTCGCACGAGCGGCTATGTTAATTATAATTTTATAATATTACTTCCTGCATATATTATGCCATTAAATTTTCTTTGCTTAGAATTCCCTTAACGGGACAGTGAAAAATGTTCCCGGCACCGGCAACCACTGGGAAACACGATGGCGCATGGCAGAGAGCCAGATAAATATTGCTGCGAATCGTGTAACCTGTGAACATCAGTGTATTCTTCCTGTGTTTCGATAATGAAAACATCCTCGTGTTTGGAATTTATTCGTTAGGCGATAGGCACCGTGTGAATTAAGTGATTTATGACCGAGTTGATGATGTTTCCGTTATTCGGGATTTTGGAATTCTTTTGATGGAATGGTTTTTGAGATTGGATCGACTGATCAGTGAACAACTGATTTAGTTAGCCTTCTTAACTAGATCATCAAAATTATCATGTGATTATCGTAGATTTAAATAAGTCATAGTGTACAATCAGATCATGTTGAATCTTCCTAATGGAACGATACAAATTGCCATAAATACAGGGTGGTTGGTAACTGGTGCTACAAGCGGAAAGGGGGTGATCCTACGCGAAAAAAGAAGTCGAAAATATAGAATAAAAATTTTAAAAAATTCTTTTTTTTTAATTTTTCCATCCAGACGATCTACAGTGAGATCCGTTATAACGAGACGTGATAAAGTGCACGCGTACCGAGCGAAAATTCAAAGTCGATTTTCTTGAAAACAAAGCCTCAAACGAAAAATTTTTATTCTATACTTTCGACTTCTTTTTTCGCGTAGAATTACCCCCTTTCCGCTTGTACCACCAGTTACCAACCACCCTGTATATTGCAATAAGTTTCTTCAGGTGTGTAACTGATTCGTGGAAACACTGATTCTATCGTTACCCTCGTTTCACTCTCTCACGTTTCGCATCAATTTTCTTTGTAATTTTCAATCATAAATTTATAATAATTGCTCTAATTACAACAATTTTCCTCCAGTCCTTAACCAACGAAGATATACGCGCGATATTTACAAAAACTGATTCTACCGTTACATTCGTTTCACTGTCTCACAAACAATGTAATAAAGACAATGATCTTTCTTCTTTTCAATTATAAACTTATAACAACTGCCCTAATTACAACAATTTTCCTGAACTCTTTAAGCAACGAAGATATACGCGCGATATTTAGAAAAACCGATTCCACTCCTCGCTCGTTTCATTCTCTTAGGCACCACATCCATTTTCTTCGCAATTAACCAGTCAAAAAGGGCAATGTTCTTCCCACTTTTCAACCATAAACTTATAATGCTTGTCCCCGATTACAACGATTTTCCTGGAATAGCAGGAGCTAATGAAAACGTACATGCGATATTACAAAAACTTCTTAATTACATCCATTTGATCGAGCCATAAAAATTTCAACCATAAATTACAATCTCTTTTCCGCCCTGCAGAGAATCCACTAGGCGCTTAATCATTCCTCCGTTTCATCCTCCATCTTTAATCCTCGAAACGAAAATAAAAGGAAGAAATTACGCTCCTTCAGGTTGCGTCAGCTGAAATTCTCGAGCCGGTTTCTCGATTAGCAAGCTCGAATCAACAGTTGTAGCTACGAAGAGCACGGTATAAATGGTACCGCGTAGAATTACGAGCGGTTATGGCGGCATAATAAAGAAGGGTCGCTCTGCGGATTCGGCCACAATGCCGACCCGCTAGGTTGCGCCTCGAGAATTTGTGGTTGTCGGCAAACGCGTAATTAGTTTAAACCGAGTAACGCGGTAATTAAGCCGGTTTAACTCCTTTATCAAGACGGCGGCCTGCGGCTTCTCGGCCACCTCTTCTCGTCGTCCACGAGAATTCGCCTTCTGACTCGAGCTAGGTGACTTGCAACGCTCGTGGACACATTTCTAAAGGATGAAAGACAACGAAACTTTGATATCAGGAAGATTCGATATTAATATTTCAGGAGCAAATGTTCCATTCCAGTTGTCTCTGTATGTTTTATTAAAAAAAAAAAAAGAATCTTGTAGAATGGTTTGTATAAATAAATTTTCAAGAATTTATCATTTTTATGTCGAAATATTTGACGAAGATACTTTCTTTGATATAAGAGAATAGAAACAATTGGAAAATTGGTTAATTAATACCGATGGATTGTTCCTTGGTGATAGGAAATTTGTTTGGCTAACAGACTGTTTAATGCATTTATGGGAAGTTTGATAGTGTAAGAAGGTGCATAATACGCGTGATATGCGAAAATATATGAGATATGATGTTCGTTGGATTAACAAAATTTTTCCTCAAGTTCCATTTCTTTTGCTGTGGCGATAAAAATAAGAAATTGCACAAACGTTCGCAGTCTAATTGTTGACAACAGAAAGGTTCAAAATCAACTCTATCCAAAGCAAATATATCGATCCTTTACTTACTCGATAACTTCCGAAACCACAATGTTGGCTGTAAACAACGTGTACTAGCATCTCTTCAGTCTGTTAAATGGAAAGTTTTTGTCGAAACCGCGAGACTAAAATTGTTACTTATCAATTATTCGATCGGTTCGATAACGTCAGAGTCGATTGGTCACGTAATCTCGATACCTGCTTCCGGGAACGAATTAATTCGCGCGTGCGTTCGATTGCATTCGTGCAATTTCGTTCGCTCGATGAAACGAAACCGCTGGTCGTAATTAATCGAGCATCGTTACAGATTGTTAATCGACGATTTAATCCCTGGCTTGTTTTGATGGGAAACGAATGGTTCTTTATCCGTTCTTTAAATATCTTGAAATTTGTCCTCGATATGAAATATAAATGACTATTGTTTCATATTTGTTTTAATCGCATAATTTTGGACTAATTTTTTGATCTTATTTTGTTCATATTGTTTACAATATGTTTCCCATTTATGTTATGTACAGTAAAATGTTAAACATTAGACATTTGTTAGTTGAAATTGAATCTGTAGCGGCACATGAGTTAGAGGACAATTCAAATCACGTTGTTGTTTTGCCTCGGGACATTGACACAGCCTTGACGCATGAAACGTAATGATAAATAAACTCCGAGCAAAACAATGTCGCCGCTACATGTAACCGTCGAATAAAGACGAATTTGAATTTTCTAACTTTCCCCTGACCAGTATAAATAAACGAAAGCGATCGCGGGCGAGTAGTTATTATCTGAGTTATTATCTGAGTTATTATTCGAGTTATTATTCGAGTTATTATTCGAGTTATTACTCGAGTTATTATCAGAGTTATTATTCGAGTTAGTATCTATCAGTATCTACGAGTATCTTTCTGTATCGACGAGCTATCTACCGAGTTATCGATGATTATCTAGCGAGCATTTACTGTTAATGTGTTAATTAGCTTTTTGTCTACTCAAATCCCTCACCATATCTCGCTGATTAATTTTTTTAATATATTAAATTACATTCTATTAGGTAATCGAGTTAGACCTGGATCAATTACCAGAAATAGATGGGATTCTTAGTAATTTACGTCAAGGACGTCTACGACTTAATATTTGGGTCAATTTGGCTGTAGGTACCTCGAATTATAATAGATATAATAGAAAAGCTACAAGACATTAAACATATTGTATTTCATTGTAGCTTGAATATTACAAACAACATAAAATCGAACATTTCATTAAAATACTTGAATCTTCTTGGATTGATGCTGCTATTGATTATTGTAACTATGAACAAGATCAAATGCGTGCGTTGGATATGTTGGCTGCATATTATGTGCAGGAAGCCAACAGAGAAAAGAATAAAGCCAGAAAGAAAGATCTATTTGCAAAAGCCACTCAATTATATACAACTGCAGATAAGATTATTATGCATGACGAGGTATATATCATTTTTAATATTTTATTTGATGCCCGGAAATATTTATGTATTATTTATATAATACTTCCTTGTGCTATAGAATCATTTACTTGGCAGAGCTTATCTCTGCCTCCTGGAAGAGGATAAGATGGCTCAGGCTGATGCCCAATTTAATTTTGTACTAAGTCAGTCTCCAAATAATATTCCTTCCCTACTTGGAAAAGCATGCATAGCGTTTAACAAAAGAGATTACAGAGATGCGCTTGCTTTTTATAAAAAGGCATTGAGAACAAATCCAAATTGTCCAGCTGCTGTGAGGTTGGGGATGGCGCATTGTTTTATGAAATTAAATAACCAGGAAAAAGCGTATTTAGCATTTGAAAGAGCTTTACAGTTAGATGACCGATGTGTTGGAGCATTAGTTGGACTTTCAGTACTGAAACTGAATCAAGGACAGCCTGATAGCATCAAAGCTGGTGTTCAAATGTTATCAAGAGCTTATATCATTGACTCGACTAATTCCATGGTGTTGAATCATCTGGCAAATCATTTTTTCTATAAAAAGAACTATATTAAAGTACAGAACTTTGCCCTCTATGCATTTCAGAATACCGAGAACGAGGTTATGCGTGCAGAAAGTTGCTATCAATTAGCCAGAGTATTTCATGTTCAAGTAAGTGTACGATATAAGTAAGTTTACATATATACATACTTAAAATTTTGAAAAATAATTTAACTATTTCAGGCTGACTATGACCAAGCGTTTCGATATTACTATCAGGCAATACAATTTGCGCCTTCAGTTTTTGTATTACCATACTTCGGCTTAGGTCAAATGCATGTTTATCGTGGTGATGCAGAAAATGTAAGCATAACGTGTTATATATATTATTATATACTATATATGATAGGGTAAAACTAATAAATTTTACATATACTGTTTTTAAATCACAGGCAGCGAAATGTTTCGAAAAGGTGTTGGAAGTGCAGCCAGATAATTATGAAACAATGAAAATTCTTGGATCTCTTTACGCAAATTCAAGTTCTCAATCCAAACGCAACATTGCTAAAAACCACCTTCAGAAAGTAACTCAACAATTTCCGGATGATATTGAAGCATGGATTGAATTGGCTCAAATATTGGAGCAAAGTGACCATAATGCCGCCTTAAATGCATATGGTATGGTAACTCGGATTTTAAAAGAAAATGTCCAGGCAGATATACCACCAGAAATTCTAAATAATGTTGGTGCTCTACATTATAGGTATGTTTCATATTTCTTTATTTTAATTTATTTTATCTGCTATCAAGGTTAAAATTTATTACTTTATCACAGACTTGGAAACTTTGAAGAAGCTAGGAAAAATTTTGAGGAATCTTTAACGCGTTCTAAAGCTGATGTCTTACACGATCCTGTATACTATAACTCAATTACAGTTACGACGACATATAATTTGGCTCGTTTGAACGAAGCTTTATGTATATTTGATAAAGCAGAAAACTTATACAAATCCATTTTATGGAAACATCCAAACTATATAGATTGTTATTTACGACTTGGCTGTATGGCTCGAGATAAAGGACAAATTTATGAAGCGATTGATTGGTTTAAGGATGCTTTAAAAATAAATAACGAGCACCCAGGTGCATGGTCTCTTTTGGGTAACTTACATTTCGATAAAATGCAATGGGGTCCTAGCCAGAAGAAATTCAAAAGAATTTTAACAAATCCAGAAACAAGTACCGATGCCTATTCTTTGATTGCTTTGGGTAACATTTGGTTGCAAATGTTGTATCAAAGTAGAAAAGATAAAGATCAAAAGAAGCAATATCAAGACAGAGCATTGACTATGTATAAAAAGGTATGATACTAAAAAATAATAAATCTTTATAAAATGAATTCGTATATACATATATAGATATTGAAATTCATAGGTTTTGCAAAATGATCCTAAAAATATTTGGGCTGCAAATGGAATAGGAGCTGTACTAGCGCATAAAGGTTGTGTAAATGAAGCTAAAGATATTTTTTCTCAAGTTCGAGAAGCAACAGCAGAATTTTGCGATGTATGGTTGAATATTGCGCACATTTATGTAGAGCAAAAACAATTCTTTAACGCTATCCAACTGGTAACTTTCCGTTTTGTATGTAATACGATATGATAACGTTTCGGCATCTATTTTATAAAATATATCTTTTTACAGTATATAAACTGCCTTCAGAAGTTCTATAAATACCATCATGTCAAAGTTTTGCAATATCTTGGAAGAGCTTACTTTAAAGCTGGTAAATTAAAAGAAGCAAAATTGACATTTTTAAAGGTGAGCCAGAAACATTGTGTCATGCTCTGATATCGTTAATATTGATTAAAGAATAATAACTAATCAATTTCATTATATCAATTTAGGGAAGAAGAGTAGCTCCACAGGACACTGTTTTGTTATACAATGTTGCACTTGTCCTTCAACGTCTAGCGACACAAATTTTGAAGGATGAGAAGTCCACATTAACAACAGTGCTCCAGGCAGTTTCCGAATTGCGAATCTCATATAAATACTTCCAATATCTATCAACGCATGAAGGTAAAATTTGGCAACTTGCGAAAGCAAAAGCAAGGTGCTGTCAAGATCTTTTATCGCAAGCGCACTATCATGTTGCCAGAGCTAGACAATGGGACGAGGAAGAAAAAATGTTTAGGAGAAAACAAGAAGAAGAAAGGTAATTATATCAACATAATTAGCATATGGAATACATCAAACATCATAATAATGATCTTGTATTAATGTATAGACAAGCATTTAAAATGCGACAAATGGAAGAACAACGGAGACTTGAAGAAATGCAACGACAAAAAGAACAGGAAATGTTACAGAAACGTCTAGAGTACATTGAAAAGACAAAGAACGCTTTGGTATTCGATGCAATGTCTTCGGAAAAACCTGGAAGGAAAGGAAAACAAGCACGTACTGATCAATACGTTAGTGACAGTGGTAGTTCTGGAAGAGAGGAAAGTCGGGAGGAAGCTCGTAGACAAAGGAAACGCAAAAGAAAAGCAAGTGAACGTAAAGAAAACAGGGTCAAGGGTAAAGTAATGCGCAAGAAAAAAATGGGGAGTGGAGAAAGTGGTAAGATAGTATTTCATGATTTTCGATTATACGCGTCATTAATTTGCGTTTTTCAAAAAATATATATTTTATTTCGCAATATTCAGGTTCAGAAAGTGATCGACTCAAGCCGAAACGTGGAAGAAAATGGATTATTAAGAAAGACAGAGCATTTTGGAAAAGTACAGCTGAGACTGCAAAGGGAAAGATGCCTTTATCGAAGGAAATTACATCAACGAGCGAATCTGATAGCGATTTAGGAGGTTTTAAAATTGCCAACCGGTAAGGATCATTCATTTTATGAGAATGAGGTGGTTTATTATACGTGTTGGGTGGTTTATTAAAGAGATGAGTGATAAAATTGTAATAGTTAGTGTATATTAAAATCACTTTAAGTACAAGTACACAGATAGTGTATGTCGGTCGTTATCGTCGCTCGCTCGGTGCTACTGTTCAACTTTACCCTCGTTATTCGACTGTATAACTCGCTATAATCATTCGCTATAATGATTCGCTATACTAATTCGCTATACTGATTCGCTATACTAGTTCGTTATACTAATCGTCCTAGAGGGCATGTTCGTCTATCGACCGATAGTATCACAAAAAGATTAAATGTAACTCCGGTTGACGATTACAAATAACGGCGATAATATTTTGTCCGAAGTTCGTTTACCTTTGAACCTAGCCAACCAAAACAACGTTGACTCATGTGCCGCTACAAGAATATAATATACTGAGGTATGTAATAAATAAATTAATGGCGTCGTTAATTTGTTTTTCAGAGGTGAAAGCCGTAACGAAGGTCACGTACGCAGAAACAGACGAATTATGTATCACTCAGAAGAATCCCGTGCATCGAAATCTAGGTCTCGTTCCAGATCGAAATTTAGAAGCCGTTCTAGAAGTAGTTCACGATTGGGATCACGATCACGATCACGATCACGATCAGGAATTCAATCTCGATCCGTATCTCGTCCACGGTCTAGATCTCGTTCAGGTTCCAAGTTGAGAAGTCAATTGTGTTCGAAAAGTCCGTCGAGATCCAGATCCGTTGCAGAGAAAAGTGGTTCACGTCCGACATCAAGATCAGGGTCGTGGAAGAGGCAATCGCGATCAAGATCGCGTAGTGGTTTGAGGAAAAGTGAATCGCAGCCAAGATCAAGGCCGGGTTTTGTAGCTAGTGCACGATCAAGATCGGGTTCTGTAGCTAGTGCACGATCGAAATCAGGCTTTGCACGTAGTGCACGTTCGAGACCGGGATCTACAGCTAGTGCACAATCAAGATCGGGTTCTGCAGGTAGCGCGCGATCAAGATCGGGTTCTCCAGCTAGTGCACGATTGAAATCAGGCTCTCCACATAGTGCACGTTCGAGATCGGGATCTGCAGCTAGTGCACGATCAAGATCGGGCTCTCCAGCTCGTGCACGATCGAAATCAGGCTCTGCACGTAGTGCACGTATGAGATCGGGATCTGCAGCTAGCGCACGTTCGAGATCGGGATCTGCAGCTAACGTACATTCAATATCGGAATCTGCAGCTAGTGCACGTTCGAGATCGGGCTTTGCACGTAGTGCACGTTCGAGATCGGGTTCTGCAGCTAGTGCACAATCAAGATCGGGTTCTGCAGGTAGCGCACGATCAAGATCGGGCTCTCCACCTAGTGCACGATCGAAATCAGGCTCTGCACGTAGTGCACGTTCGAGATCGGGATCTGCAGCTAGTGCACGATCAAGATCGGATTCTGCAGCTAGTGCACGTTCGAGATCGGGATCTGCAGGTAGCGCACGTTCGAGATCGGGATCCGCAGCTAGCGCACATTCGAGATCGGGATCTGCAGCTAGTGCACGTTCGAGATCGGGTTCTGCACCTAGCCCACGATCAAGATCGGGTTCTGCAGCTAGTGCACGTTCGAGATCGGGATCTGCACCTAGCCCACGATCAAGATCGGGTTCTGCAGCTAGTGCACGTTCGAGATCAGGCTCTGCACCTAGCCCACGATCAAGATCGGGTTCTGCAGCTAGTGCACGATCGAGATCAGGCTCTGCAGGTAGTGCACGTTTGAGATCGGGATCCGCAGCTAGCGCACGTTCGAGATCGGGATCTGCAGCTAGTGCACGATCAAGATCGGATTCTGCAGCTAGTGCACGTTCGAGATCGGGATCTGCAGGTAGCGCACGTTTGAGATCGGGATCTGCAGCTAGCGCACATTCGAGATCGGGATCTACAGCTAGTGCACGTTCGAGATTGGGTTCTGCACCTAGCCCACGATCAAGATCGGGTTCTGCAGCTAGTGCACGATCGAGATCAGGCTCTGCAGGTAGTGCACGTTTGAGATCGGGATCCGCAGCTAGCGCACGTTCGAGATCGGGATCTGC
Organism: Bombus huntii; assembly: GCF_024542735.1. NCBI lineage: Eukaryota > Metazoa > Arthropoda > Insecta > Hymenoptera > Apidae > Bombus > Bombus huntii. Next base: position 12,932,045 of record NC_066244.1, on the reverse strand, counting down.
AGCTAGTGCACGATCAAGATCGGGTTCTCCAGCTAATGTACCATCAAAATCAGGCTCTACACGTAGTGCACGTTTGAGATCGGGATCCGCAACTAGCGCACGTTCGAGATCGGGATCTGCAGCTAGTGCACGATCAATATCGGGTTCTCCAGCTAATGTACCATCAAAATCAAGCTCTCCACATAGTGCACGTTTGAGATCGAGATCTGCAGCTACTGCACGTTCGAGATCGGGATCTGCAGCTAGTGCACGATCAAGATCGGGTTCTCCAGCTAATGAACCATCAAAATCAGGCTCTGCAGGTAGTGCACGTTTGAGATCGGGATCCGCAGCTAGCGCACGTTCGAGATCGGGATCTGCAGCTAGTGCACGAACAAGATCGGATCCTCCAGCTAGTGCACGATCAAAATCAGGCTCTCCACGTAGTGCACGTTCGAGATCGGGATCTGCAGCTAGTGCACGATCAAGATCGGGTTCTCCAGCTAATGTACCATCAAAATCAGGCTCTCCACGTAGTGCACGTTTGAGATCGGGATCCGCAGCTAGCGCACGTTCGAGATCGGGATCTGCAGCTAGTGCACGTAAAAGATCGGGTCCTCCAGCTAGTGCACGATCGAAATCAGGCTCTCCACGTAGTGCACGTTTGAGATCGGAATCTGCAGCTAGTGCACGATTAATATCGAGTTCTGCAGATAGCGCGAGATCAATATGGGGCTCTGCAGATAGCGCAAGTTCGATATGGGGTCCTGTAGCTAGCCCACTACCAAGATGGGGTTCACCAGCTAGCGCACGATCAAGATCGGGATCTGCAGATGGCGCAAGATCAATATGGGCTTCTGCAGCTAGCACACGACCGGAATCAGGCTCTCCACGTAGTGCACGTTCGAGATCGGAATCTGCAGCTAGTGCACGATCAAGATCGGGTTCTGCAGATAGCACAAGTTCAACATGGGGTTCTGCGGATAGCTCACTATCAAGCGGGGGTTCTGTAGTTAGCGTACGATCAAGATCACGCTCTGCACGTAGTGTACGTTCGAGATCGGGATCTCCAGTTAGTGCACGATCAATATCGGGTTCTGCAGCTGGCCCTCTATCAAGATGCGGTTCTCCAGCTAGCGCACGATCGAGATCAAGCTCCGCATGTAGTGTACGTTTGAGATCGGTTTCTGCAGCCAGTGCACGATCGAAATCAGCTTCTGCACGTAGTGCACGTTTGAGATCGGTTTCTGCAGCTAGTGCACGATCAATACCCAGTTCTGCAGATAGCGCAAGATCAAGATGGGGTTATCCAGCTAGTGCACTATCGAGATCAGGCTCCACAAGTAGTGTACGTTTGAGATCGGTTTCTGCAGCCAGTGCACGATCAATATCGGGTTCTGCAGCTAGGCCACTATCAAGATGCGGTTCTCCGGCTAGCGCACGATCGAGATCAAGCTCCGCATGTAGTGTACGTTTGAGATCGGTTTCTGCAGCTAGTGCACGATCGAAATCAGCTTCTGCACGTAGTGCACGTTTGAGATCGGTTTCTGCAGCGAGTGCACGATCAATATCCAGTTCTGCAGATAGCGCAAGATCAAGATGGGGTTATCCAGCTAGCGCACTATCGAGATCAGGCTCCACAAGTAGTGTACGTTTGAGATCGGTTTCTGCAGCCAGTGCACGATCAATATCGGGTTCTGCAGATAGTGCAAGATCAAGATGGGGTTCTCCACCTAGCGCACTATCGAGATCAGGCTCCGCACGTAGTGTACGTTTAAGATCGGGTTCTGTAGCTAGCGCACTATTGAGATCAGGTTCCGCACGTAGTGTACGTTCGAGATCGGGTTCTGTAGCTAGCGCACGATCAATATCCAGTTCTGCAGATGGCGCAAGATCAAGATGGGGTTATCCAGCTAGCGCACTATCGAGATCAGGCTCCACAAGTAGTGTACGTTTGAGATCGGTTTCTGCAGCCAGTGCACGATCAATATCGGGTTCTGCAGATAGCGCAAGATCAAGATGGGGTTCTCCAGCTAGCGCACTATTGAGACCAGGCTCCGCACGTAGTGTACGTTTGAGATCGGGTTCTGTAGCTAGCGCACTATCGAGATCAGGTTCCGCACATAGTGCACGTTTGAGATCGGGTTCTGTAGCTAACGCACCATCGAGATCAGGCTCCGCACGCAGTGTACGTTTGAGATCGGGTTCTGTAGCTAGCGCACTATTGAGATCAGGCTCCGCACGTAGTGTACGTTTGAGATCGGGTTCTGTAGCTAGCGTACAATTGAGATCAGGTTCCGCACGTAGTGCACGTTTGAGATCGGTTTCTGCAGCTAGTGCACGATCAATATCCAGTTCTGCAGATAGGGCAAGATCAAGATGGGGTCTTCCAGCTAGCGCACTATTGAGACCAGGCTCCGCACGTAGTGTACGTTTGAGATCGGGTACTGTAGCTAGCGCACTATCGAGATCAGGTTCCCCACGTAGTGTACTTTTGAGATCGGGTTCTGTAGCTAACGCACCATCGAGATCAGGCTCCGCACATAGTGTACGTTTGAGATCGGGTTCTACAGCTAGCGCACTATTGAGATCAAGTTCCGCACGTAGTGTACGTTTGAGATCGGGTTCTGTAGCTAGCGCACTATTGAGATCAGGTTCCGCACGTAGTGTACATTTGAGTTCGGTTTCTGCAGCTAGTGCGCGATCAATATCGGGTTCTGCAGATAGCGCAAGATCAAGATGGGGTCTTCCAGCTAGCGCACTATTGAGACCAGGCTCCGCACGTAGTGTACGTTTGAGATCGGTTTCTGCAGTTAGTGCGCGATCAATGTCGGGTTCTGCAGATAGTGCAAGATCAAGATGGGGTTCTCCAGCTAGCGCACTATCGAGAGTAGGCTCCGCACGTAGTGTACGTTTGAGATCGGTTTCTGCAGCTAGTGCACGATCAATATCGGGTTCTGCAGATAGGGCAAGATCAAGATGGGGTCTTCCAGCTAGCGCACGATTGAGATCAGGCTCTGCACGTAGTGTACGTTCGAGATCGGTTTCTGTAGGTAGTGCACCATTGAGGTCAGGCTCCGCACGTAGTGTACTTTTGAGATCGGTTTCTGCAGTTCGTGCGCGATCAATATCGGGTTCTGCATCTAGCGCACGATCAAGATTGGGTTCTGCAGCTAGCGCACGATCAAGATCGGGTTCTGCAGCTGGAGTACGATCGAGATCAAGGTCTCCTGGTGGTTCCAGAAAAGTAGCTTCGCGATCAACGTCAAGATCATAATCAGGATCAAGGAGTGGTTCACAGTCGGGGAGACGTATATCAAGAAGCAGAAGCCGATCAAAATGTAAATCTTTGTCTAGATCTAGATCGCGTTCCGGCTCACGGTCAAAGAGTGGCTCTTGAAGTCGCAGCGCTAGTGGATCAGCAAGGTAAATAAAAAGAACATCAAAATACACTCACCGAAACGAAATATAGCTCCCGTGATACCGTGATGGCCACATATTGCGTTTATTTTATTCCAGCTCTGCTACTCTAGAGTCGAGAAAATCAGTTTTGAGCAGTGATGTTGGTTCCCGCCATTCGAGTACAGATCGAGGAGGTGGCAGCGAAAGCGAATAAACGCGGAAAATCCAACCTTGGATTACTTTTTTAAGAGCCAAATTTATAAAAATGAAATATATATAACTTTCGCGATATATTTGTTAACACACGTTTGAAAGGACCGTTCGAATTGAAAGGATTGTTACGCTAAGATGGCAATTGGCAATCGTTCGAGCTTACGAGTAGCTTCGATTTATCGATCTCTAGAATTAAACGATCTCTAGATGGAGCGACTTCAGTGTTTCGGACGTAATATTTCGGACAATTGAATATTTGTTTTATGTTCGAGGGTTATAAGAACACCCCGTAGTTTTAGTCGAAACCGTGTGTTTATGTTCTTCACATTGTATTTAAAGCGAAGTATTATTTCACGATACAAGGTAATTTTATGTAAAATTATTACGATTTTATCTAGTTCAATGTATAAACCGTTTTGCTTTCTAATTAGTTATCTGTTGATACTTTGTATGATAAACAAATAGTTTTAATTGTTATTGTACACTCACATTGTTTAATATAAAAGAAGATATGTTAGGGTTGTGTTAACAACCAACGTATTGTTTTATATCAAAAATTATAAATAAAAGATTATAAAAATTGACGTTTTTATTATGTCTCTCTGAAATGTATTACACAATTAAAATATTTTATATATGCACGATTAAAGTTTTTTATGTATCAATAAAAACAGTAACATGAAACAAATGATTAAAGTTTTGTAGAGGTTAATAATATTGGTGCCACTTCATATGTCATTACGTTGTCATTACATATTATGTTTAACAAGTAATCAACTTAACAACGTATTTATAATGCTTTTTAATTCAATTTTTTCTACTAGACATTCATCTAGATCGTCTGAACTCCTTTCTGGATATTTTCGATCCGGTTTCTAGAACACATTTATAATTGTCTTCTACTTGTATACCTGCATGTTTGGTACTTAGAAGGAGGACTCTTACGTTAGGTTTACTTTTATACGCAGTAAGCGTGCAGTTTTCTGATTTATATAAATTTAAGGAAAGCAAAGTCATCTTGTCCTTTTTTCTCTTGAGCATCGAGTTTCATCTTTCCCCATACAAGGGAAACCATTCAAAATATGTTTTGTTTGGACGTCAACTGCAAACCAAAATTTAATGCCAAATTTATGAGGCTTATTCGGCATATATTGCGTAAACCTGCATCGGGCTTTCGTTGGAAATAATTGTTCATCTATTGAGATATTTTCATATGGCTTGTAACAAGCCTGGCTATTACTTATAAGTCTGTTCCATATTTCGGATATCAGCGCAAATTTATCTGTTTGTAATCTTTCGGAGGCTTTCAATGATCTCGCTTCATATGCGTCCCGGGCATATAGAATTCCTAGAAAATTACGTAACTTAGCAACTGTGATTGTCCGTCTTTTTTCAAAACTCGATGCGCCTCGGTTTCAGTGCAATCTTTTATCTGGTTCCATTATGTGTCTGCCAATTATCAATTCGAAAGTACTAGTTACACAACCCGACATAATATTTCTCTTAGCACAGCCAGTAGGTCCTGCGATATCCTTGAATATCATACGAACGGGCGTCCTACCTCTAGATCCGCCTGCTTTCAGTTTTATCCACTGTGTCCCATCAATCGCAATTTCAATTTCACCCATTACATTTTGGGATGTGCTTGGAATGCTCGTCGTTTCATCCTCGGAGACAGAACTAGAAGAAAATATGCATCCTTTTCTTGTTACGATACACTTTCAAGAAGTTTTCCTCTTCACTATCCGAAGATCCTTCTATCTCTCCACTTTCAGTGTATTCAGAACTTTCACTGTCAGCTTCGCTTTGGCCTAATTCATATTGATCTTCTTCGGAGGTATCCTCAGAACAATCTTCATTGATATTGACAATTTTGTTCAATATCTTATTATATTATTATCTTATTATATCATATATCTCCTGGATTTACTCATGATTGCTAGAAAAGGTGGATTGGTTAAAAAAAAGAAAATACTGTGTCCAAATTCAATTATCCTATTGTAAATAATTACAATAAGCGAAGACAATAATGGGAAATGTCTACAATAACTGAAACTTTTGCACACTGTCTTTGAAAAACGATTTGTTTATGAAATCAGCTAGCTCGTCAATTTGACGGGTTTCGTAGAGATAGGTACACTACATACAGATTTCAAAAATTAGAAAGCCTAGAAAAAAATAATTGTGTGTATAAATTCCTTAGATGAAATGATTAATGTACGGTTTATATGGTTTTTGGGATGTTTCATTTCGAAGTTTGAAATCCGTCAAATTGACGGGTCCCGTAAACCTAGTGTTAAACATCTTTCTTTCCTCAGGGAGGAAGATTAAGGTATTAAAATAAAATGAAAAAAAGAAAAAAATTGCTGCTTTTATGCTGAGAGAGAAATTACTCGAAATATTCTCGCTGAATTTTTCAAGCACTGTGCTTTGCAATAATTTTACGGTAGAAGAAATACGCTCGTGACCCTCCTTTGCACGGAGAACACAATTTTCCCTGGAGATGGTTTTCGGGAACAGAGAAATTCGAATCGAATTTCGTTGCACACTGGCTAGAATGTTCATATTTATGTAAACTACTAGTCGCCCTCCTTTTCTCTATACTTTTCTCTGCGGACGCTCGCAAACTTACGTCTGAAATGTTTAAATTTTGAACAAGAATTCGCCACCAAATATTCCTTTTCTTTCCCTGTACATTTTCCAGGACTGTTGATACACACGTGTAACATATATGCGTAACAAATAGCATTCCAATATTTTATATATTTATCGCATCCAGGTTGAACACGTAGCACGAATTTTACATTTAACATCGCACCTTTCATATCATGTCCAAACTAATTTCCTAATAGTTTACCCTGCTACTTAATAAATTTAATAGATTCCTATCACAACGTGTATATTAGGTTGTCTGGAAAGTGTCTTTCTTTCGCAAACGTGTTTTTTACAATACACCTTCATACAAACGTGAAACAAAGTCTGTGAAATGTCGTGGTGTTTATCTCAACAGAACAAAATGGATCGTATGTAATTCGACAAAATAATATAAAACAAAAAAAAAAAAAAAAGATTGTGCGTCTATTATTTCCTCATAAAACGGGAGAAACTTTTCAGACAACCTGACACTTTCATATGGAATAAAATCAGCGAAAATATACCGCTCAGAACAAAATACTAAACATGTAGCTTCAATATTCCAACAACTCTAATAATTCGCTGTCTATCACATTTAATATTCGCAAGCTATAAACGCATCCCAAACAGCCACGATCAGACCGTAATTAGCCTACCCTAACTTCAAACAGATTCACGTCACGGATTAACCTCTGCACCCTTGCTAAACCTTGCTTTTAATGGACGTCGAACGAGAAAGGAGCAGAAGATAAAATTGCGAGAAACCAGGCTGCGGTAGAATAAAACAAGAAGTCTCTTTTAGCTTCTTGGGGGAAAATGCTCTTTCGAGAAGACCCGGGGACCGAGAGAAAAAGCACTCGTCTTTTCACATTATGCCGGATGGATTTTCGTCTGTCCGACCACAGTTTCAACGAGTTCTTATCGCGGCCACCATCGCCGCTACGCCGACGCGTACCATGGGTTTTCACGAGGACGTTTCGAGTGCCTTTCGCCAGTTTTGAGGTCTCGTTTGAGGCTGACGATAGAACGCGCGAAACGAGGGAGACCGGCCACGTTACGAGCCTTAGCCAAGTGAATTTACGCGCCACTGTTACGTGCCTTCGCGTTTCCCAAAGTTTATCCCTGACGAAATTGCTCGACTAAAACGTGCCGATAAGGTTTTAAAAGCCTGATAAGCCCCGTAAACGCTGGCCGGAGCCGCGGCGAATCATAGAAGCGTTTAATTCTTCGCTTTTAATTTCGCCGTTCGACGAAATGTTTATTCTTCTGCTTTATGGTGGATGCGCCGCATTAAAAAGTTAAAATCCATTAGGGTGGCTTAGGAAGTTTGCTATCGTTTAATTAGTACTTTGCCTTCATCGTTTCTCATTCATGTATATTAACGTAAGGATATTATGTTTCATACATAATACTATGGTATGTAATATAATAATATAAATATGTATAATACATAATTAATGCGATTAACGTTTTAATAAAAAAAATTTCGGGATTAGGGTCGGATTTAGCGACGTATTTAAATACTTTTCCTAATTATGTTTCAAAATTTCTTGCTGTCAAAAAAAGAAAAATTCTTTTAAATAGAGGCCAGGTGACAAGAAATAATTGAATTCGAAGTTATCGAATTCAAAGGTAATTTTTCGTTAGAAATGTTAGAAGGCAAAAAAAAAAAAAAAAAGAAAAAAAGAGAATGGATGGAGGAACGTAATCCAAAGTGCCGTGGTATTCTTTTAGTCGACTATTTACCAAAGAAGATTAAAATAAATGTTTCCTGATACAATATGTTTCACTTCCATGGAAATGGAATTTTCTCCCCCCGAGATCGAATTTTTTCGTAGAAAATGTTTCCTCCGATACCTTCTTCCCACTTTGAAGCAAACAGCTCGACATTTGTTTACCATTCCTTTCATAAATCTAATTGAGATAAACATACAAAATTATTTTATTTACATTCTGTTTGCACATAAACGAACGTGTACGATTAATAAATAGCATCAAATATTTTTCTCTTTGCAAAGTACGAAGAATTCCGATACACGTTCGATCGTTACACAGTGACCTGTGATAGTATTCGTACATCAAAAAATGTTATAAAATTTCATAGCTTTGCACAGGTACTAATTTACATACTTACTACATATATATACTGTATAGCCATATAAAAATAGTTTTATTTCAATAAAAATAGTTAGCCTTTTCATAAAGTGTACAAAGGCTTTTGTGGATAATAATAACTGAAAGGATATAAGATTTCCAATTCAGCTGTTAAATTCGTATCTTCCTAAATTCTTCGATCGACAGGGACGAGGGAGAAAGAAAAGCGGAAGCTTCGTTGGTAATGAACGTGCCAATCCGTCTTTAATCCAAGGCTTCTATATCGATCCGGCCCGTGAGAAGCACGAAACTTCGATCAGGTGCTATCATTGGGGAAAAAAAGTTTTGGTCCAAGCCCGGCGGTCTTTCGAACTCTTCTCTCTCTCTCTTTTTCTTTCTATGAAATTTTCGTATTTGAGGCGAAGGTTGTTTAACTTCGAACGTTTGCCGCGAGGGTACGAGAATTTATTTCGCTAGTTTTAAAAGAAAAGCTACAATTTTCGTTCAAATCACGCGTAACGACAAAAAATTATCTGCAGCAATTTCATTGGGAATCAGCTTAACGTTCTTTACGCTTCTCTTAGTAAACTTCCATTACAAAATTCTTCGTTCTGCTTATCATAGATTTCTTTTTCTCTGCTAAAGGGAAATGTAGCTTCTGTCGTAATAATATTCAACAGCAGAAAATCAAAAGTTAGCTAACACGAACTTTCCTCGCTTCATCAAATTCGCAATATCGTTTACGCTAAAACCGATCCATCATTTCTCACCCTCGAAACAAAAAAAAAAAAAAAAAAGAAAAAAACTGAAAAGGGGGAAAAGAGAGTTTATCAACACACCCTGAATCCCATTCCATTCCCCGTGTCCTCGCCTCAATTTGTATTCAAATTCCCGAATTTCATTCGCTGCCACTTCCGTAACTACACGAAGGCCCGTTTACCATACTGTATACCCGAAGGAGTTTCCTCGAACCAAACAGAACTCGTACACAGCTCGCCTACAACGTTTGTAGCGCGTTTTGCACCCCCTTACAAAGTGCGTTTCGCTTAAAAACCTGTCACCAGCTAGAATATTTATTCTCCAAAGTCGAAGCTCGCTTTCTCTATTGTGTAGTAATGCTCGCTTAAATTTCATTGAACAAGTATCGATTCCGTGCTATGAATACCGCGCAACCGCCTCTCGACAACGAAAGAGAATGCATCTGACGAGAACAAACGAGCAAGACGTAATACCTTTTTGCCTACTATCCCTTGCAATAAGATTTCCATCGAATGGAATACACAGCACTAAGCCGATTAGAAGTGCTGAAGTTTTCCTGGAAAATGCGGAACGTCACGATATTGTATAAAACATACGGCAAGATCACATTATGCCGATGTGAAATAAATGGGAGAAATAATATAAATTTTAATGAGGGGATGACAATTGACGAATTACTCCAGTTTCTGCATTTTCAATGTTCCCAGCAATATTTTGTCTGTTCGTTATTCTTTGCTACATAACAAACGAAAACTCTGATTTCTATTTTCCATTTATCTATCTATTATTATTAGAATTTAATTTTACTAGGTAGTGTCTTGTTACAAAAATTTTAATATACAGTAGAGCTTCGGTTATCCGAACTAAATGGCAGACAAATGGGTTTGCGGATAAAGGAATTTCAATGCTAATACAGTACTTACTTTCCCGATATTCATCTTCATGTATATATTTAAAACAGAACATAAATGTTAATAATAGCAATGCAAATAATGAAACGAAGTATAATTCGATTCAAGATTTATGCTATGTAAAGTTACCTTTCTTTCCCACCTCCTACCATCTTAACTCTATTTTTAAAGTCTCAGATACTTCAAAACCTTGAGGAATATCATCATCGCCATTATATTCATGTTTCAATTCATTAATCGAGCCGTAATACAACGATGGTATTATGGTCAATTGAAGAAGATTCATCAGATTGAAACCGTTCTATCACGTCGTTATCACAATCACCTAATTGTGGTATTATATTCAACGCAGAAGGAGTTTCTTCCGCATCTATCGTAATATTATCTTCCATTTTTTCCTACATCGTGTCTCCAACGTATCTTCCATGCTCTTCTTAGCGCCACACATTTGACGTTCACTCAAGCATATGCCAGCATATAACAGTAAACTTTAAACATAATTGCTTGTATCATCTTCTCGTCGGTAGTATCGTTGATCGTCGATAGAAATTTTTCTAGGAGATCGAGCCTTTCACGCGCGAGACTTGTTCGAATAATGGAACATTCGCATAATGAGAACTCGGATAACAGCAGTTCGGATAATCGAGATTCTACGTATTATTATATTTTGTTAGCCAAGTTTGCGTTAGATTTACAGGGATAGTATTGGGTTGCCAACTCAACATTTACCGCCATCGTTATTAGGTTCGAGTTGCACTGATTCAAAGATAGTCGAAGTTGGATCATCGAAATCGAGACACCGAGCGTCGTCTAAGTCAGATCATTTGAACATAAGCGAAAGAATTACGGTCGATTTCGGACGAACGCTACTACGTTGCTGTACTTCTCATCCTTTTCCGTACACGGCCGATTTTTATTTCCCGTGACGTCGCCACGCCGGAGCGCATTACGATCGAACGACGGTTTGTTCGGTCGAACACGCATTTTCGAACACGTTCCCGTACCCTTACACGGAACTTTTGATTTACGCGAGCACCATGGAATTCCATGAATGCGAAATGTAATCCTCTGGCCGTTCCTCTTTCGGCCCCTTCCTACACCGCTTCCATGATTCTGTCCCATCGCGTTCCTACGTCGCTATATTTCTGGCAGTCGACCGGCCCACGGAAACTTCGCCTTTCAATCGGCCCAACTGGATAACAAACGACGTCGAGCCGTCTTCGCGACGAAATACGACGTTTACCGATGGTTCCCCTGTCTGTTCGCTCTCTTTCGCCAAACATATCGGTTTGATGATAAAGTTTCGGAGGAACTTGCTTGCTAATGTCTTTATAAGGCTGCTTGTTTACGATGTGAGGCGAGGAACGAGGTGTGGTTGGATCTGGCGGGATTGGATTATTTGTGTTGGGTAGTTTTGGCGATAAGAAGCATAGGGTGTGTTCACTGTATAGGAAATATCTATCGTGATAGGAAATTTTGTTCAGGGAGAGAGGAGATTTCGAATTAAGAAAGTAAAGAATTATTTGAGAGGTCTCGTATTGAAAAGTATCGTGTACAGAATGTATGGTAGTTTTAATAAAAATTCTTTTTAATAATTTGAGATTTATAAGGAACAAATCAAGCTGAAAAGACGAAATATTATCTACGAAGTGGTAGAAAAATTCCTTTACAAAAATTCTATAGCTAAATGCGTGGAATTTATGACCTCCGATTAACTATCCTTCGCGAACGATACTTTCGTGAAAATTAAACCAAACGTAAACTCTTTAATCATCCGTCAATTAAGAAATCCTGCACGACAGAAATCATTGTGAGAAGAACGAAGAAAACCCGATGGGATCTGAGAGGGACAGAAAAGAATTAGCTGAGAAACAATTCCACGCAAATTAGTTTAACGAACCGAATTCAGCGAATAATTAAAATTCCCGCAGAAAGAATTCGTCCATTGGCATAATACGTCTCTGTGGGCGATTCTCGCAGTTTTTTCTTCGCCAGTAGAAAAAACACCCACAGAAAACTGTAAAGTTCGGTTAATGGACATCGAGAGTCCGCATTTAGGATGCATCTAATTGTCTGTCCCGTTTCCCTGTCGTTTTCCGTGGCTCTCAAAGTGTGATCGTCGCCAAAGGCATGTTCTAAAGCGAAAAGAAGCGAAAAAAGAAAGATAAAAGCAGGATGACAGCTTTGTGTAAGATGCAGGTGGATCGTGGGAAGCAAAGCTGCTGCTTGGTAAAAAGTGATATCATGGTTTTACGAGTTTGCTGGTAATCAAAGTGGTCTGCCGAGTATGCTTCGTTCAAGAAAATGTAATATAACGTGTATGTATTAAGCGTCGAGACTGATATTCGTATAATTTTCTATAATATGATGCAACTTGACGTGCGCTGGAAATTATTATTTTTATTGCGTGCATCTAATTTTCATCCACATCTGGCGAAGACTTTATTTGATAACGTGATTCTTCCGTTCAATGTTATTACTCTCGTTAGTTCAGCTTTTGGCCATACCGTTTAACAACATAATTCTTGTACTTAACGTTACTCCCCTTAACGCCAGTTAATAATTTTAATTCAGCTTCCGAAGAATTTATTCGATAACCTGGTTCCTTGTGTTCAAAAGCATTCTCTTAATTACACGCTCGTAACTTTATTTCCGCTTTTAGTAAGCTCCGCGTTACAATATAATTGTTGCGCCTGAAATTACTCTCACCACATGGTCATAATTTTACTTCATTTTCTACTGACTCTGTTTAGTAACGTAACTTGAATTCTCACGTATATCCTGCGCTCCGATCGAATTTCCATAGATTATATTTAAGTGCAGCAAATTACTCTCGAACGTTTTAGCCAATTAATAAACTGCCACGAATCATTAACAGAAGATCGTATATTATATAAACAGCTTGCAATCACATCGTTTTAATCGTAGCGTTCGTTTCCTGCGAACTTATTTAAACGACGAAAGCATTTTCCGCGGCAGCGCGATTCATTGTTAGGCAATTAAATGGCCGACAAAATGGAAGCAGAAACTTTCACTGCCGTTTTACATACGAGTGTTTTCTTTTCTTTTTCCTCCTCTTCTTTTTATTTTTATGATCGTGCAGTAACAGCAGAACAGTTCGACGTAAATGTTAACCGCGGCACGAAGGGGAATAGGAAAGCCTTACAGCCCAGCGTGTTTAAGTCGACCAAGTGGAATACAAATGGAAGTAAAATGTCCGCGTAGCTCTATTATTGGCCGGGCCATTGAAATTTTATACCGGTTCGATGCATATTAAAACGCGGAATTATCCCTGGCTCGTAACTTGGCAAAATAATAGGGCTCGAGTGTTCGACGTCGAGTACCTGCACGCGTAACTTTCAATCACGATTCACGTTTTAATGCGTATCGAACGCAACAATCGTTCCACGTTCTTTTTGCGATACCTGTACGAGGTGATTTTATTTTATTGTATTTTCCGTTCCGTTTTGTTTCGTTGATAGTTTCTAAACGCGGTTCGCTACCAACGAAACACATAGTCGCGGAAATGGTCACGCATGGAAATATCTAAAAATCGGAAAATAATCTATTTCCACGGTGCAATTTCGATGAAACAATATCAGGGGAAAAGTGGAAAACAATCGGAACGTGTTTTAGCGTAATTGCAGTATTAACGAATAAAGATATTCGTTATATCTATTGGCCGTGATACAATCGTTTTCGAATCAACGTGTGCTTTTTTCTATCGTTGAAAGATTTCCTATGTGTAGAAAAGATACGACTATTTTTATAACAATTTCTAATCAAAACGTTAATGAAAACGTATTTGTCGCTTTATATTCACAGTCTTTCAAAGTAAGTAAAGTACGACAAATGTATTTTTAGATCCTATTCGTCAAAGAAAAAGTACTTCTCGCGAACAATGCGCGGACAATATTCTTTTCACAGAAAATTTACACGGAAGACGCTCGCTACGCTACGTTTATAGTTTAATTTACAAGCAAACGTTGCTGCGTTTACACGCATGGTATCGTATCTGAAAAGGATCAGCGAACAACAAAATCTCTGGGATCATCGCGATGCTTTCAAACATTTCAGCGTTCTTTTCAGCGACGATTTCTTTCCGTGGAATACTTTACGTTTCACGGCGGTAAGATTCGAGAGTTTGCTCGTAGAATCGTCGCCTATTCTTCTGCCAATTCCGAGGAAAAGAAAGGTGAAGCGTCGTTCCAGTAGAAAGTACAAAACGTTACTTTGTCCTTGTAATAATTACCGCGAAAGGAAGAAGGTAGCTCGTGCAGGCTGAATTCAAGTGGTTAATGGCAAGCTCGTGTAAAGTTTAAACGTTGTTAACCCGATTTCAATGTGGCGATCGTTATCACACGGTGAATGGATTTCGAAGTGACGTCTCTAATCCATGGCGAGTGATCCTAAAAATATCTGAAGAATCTGATCGTTTAATTCTTCTTCAATACTTTTTTAATTCTCAAGAAGCGCACGTGTTTTCGTTTTCAGTTTGTATTACGTATAAAAAGTATCATTTTCCTGGTTTCTTCTTTTATATATCTTTTCTTTAATCTTTTTTTTTTTTTTTTTTTTTTTTTTTAGCGAGGATATTATGGTGGATAGGTAGAGTTTACCGGATAACAAATTTGGTCGTTCATCGTAGCATGAATTTTCGATTTTTCGTAAAACTGGCGGGTAGCAGAGACGGAGGCCATTATTTCCGGGGAAATTAAAAGTCTGGTTCAATTTGTTTCTTGTTCATCGCCCGGAATATTCCATTCTGCGGTCGCAACAACCGCTGTGTATAAGAAAATACTGTAATTACTGTTTCGTAGATATCCTCGATTTCCAGGAATATTCGATTGTTTCGATAATTTCGATTAAAAAATTCCATCTACGAAGACACCGCTCCTGTCATTCAATTTATTACGTAAAATCTTCCGTTTGTAAAATATCGGTATAAAAGTGTCTTATTAAAAGAACACATATTCGCGTACTGACGATTGTTGTCTAACTGCAATTATTAAATTAAAATAATATCATCGCGCACGATCTACTGATATCTACTTGAGTGAGAACATTCTTAAGTAGAAGAAACCCAGACGCTACTGACGCAAACCTATTGGCATCATCCACCATCACTATCTCTGTTGCTCTTGAAAACCAATGATACAACAAACCTCAGGCGAAGCTTAGCGAGGATCACAATTTGAAAACGATTTGAACTTTCTCACAATTTCCTCGTAATTTCGAATGAAACGCAGCAGAAACTATGTAGTTTCAAATTTTTCAAAATTTAGTACAAGCGTCATTTTTCGACCATTCGTAACGATCTATTAACATCGCTTCAACTTTCTCGCAACTTTTGCCGGCCGTTTCAGCGAAACGAGAAACATAACAATACGAACACCGAAATAAAGCATACAGTGGCGATTTATCGGTCGTTCGTAGGGATCGATTAACGAATAACAACCGAAACCGAATCCAACAGCGCACTGTGTACCGGGCGACAGTGCATTAACTAGGTCCCGCGAGCGCGTGGCAGCCATGGCCACAAAATACGCTTGGAGACCGCAGTCTATTGCAGTCGGAATTGCATGTAGCGGCATTCATTTCGGCGTCCGGTTAGGGACACGCATACACGACGATGCAAAGCCTAATTCGTGCGAGTGTCATTGGCCGAGACGCGTGCACAGAGAGACGGCAAAGGGCAGCAAGGAATCCAATCGGCTAGACTAATTCGCACGGTGGCTCGTCGATACGTTTCCGCGCGCAAACACGCGGTTTCCGCTTGAAATGAGCCCGCTGTTAATCCTGCACCCCTATATACAGGTAATTCGGTGTTCGTCGATAAATTCCACCCAGTTGTTTCTCTGTTTTTTCCTCTTATTTCAGTTCGTTCAGCGAATTGCGTTATTCATTGATCAGAAGTTCCTTTGGTTGCAAAATAAAAGATTATATGTATATATATATATATATATATATATATATATATGTGTGTGTGTGTGTGTGTGTGTGTGTGTGTATTGTTAGTCGATGAAGAGGAAGGGATATTGATTTTTTAATTCGATATCTGGGGATCAGTATTTGTTATCGATGAAATTGGTCCCATCATGGAATCAAATATTAATTTTAATCCTGTGTCAGTGTAGCATGAGAGTAAAGTAAACTCGGACAAGTCAGATACGGCGCATTATGAATCGTGTATTTTACATATCATTATGTAGAATGAGCAACGAGAGTGTTAAAATTTATCGCTTGTGAGAGACCGGCGAGATACCGTACGTTTGATGGGAAGTGGGAGAAATTTTGTCGAGTAAATAATTATTTTCTCAGTTGTCCGTCTGGTGTACTTCTTCGTTTCGTTATGCCGTGAAAAGGCTAATTAGGATCGTTCTTGCTCCTGTAAGTTACAAACGAATGTAACAAATGTTTCCATACGTTCGAATTTTATAATGCTATTTTTTAAATAATTCACTATCGTAGACTCGTTAAGATAATAGAACATAGGAAAAATATGAAACGACGGCGAATACGATACATCGCATATTTTTTAACGAGATAGGCGTTCTCAAGTAGAACAGGCTTATAATTAACGCGACGTCGACCACAGAGTAGAATAGGTCGACGCGTAATCAGACACTAGCGAGGGAAATTTAATTTTTACTTTCCTACCAAGCTGTAAATACTGATCGAGATTTTGACAAGAAAACGAATACAAGATCCTAATCATCTACTTTAAACACTTTAAAAACTGTTTCTTCGCTACTTTTAACAAGAGAGGAATGTTCCAACGCGTTGCACTATCAAAGAAATTTCTGTTTACGACGTCTAGGACGAGTTAAATTTTTCCGCGGCGGCCAGCGGACAGGTAGAAATTAATCTTCCGCGGTGCCACGAAATTTACGACGCTTGTAATGTCGTCCTCAACCGCGCTCGTACAAGTGTCTCCTGTAATTTTTCAGCACGTCACGATATTCCTCTTAATGCGACCCAAAGAAATCAAAGGAATTCGATTTATCCGTTGAAAACGTTATTTCAAGATTTTCTTTCTTTTTTGCTTTTTTTTACGTAGAGATGAATATCGGATTCTATCTTTGTCTCGTGCAAATAGAGGAAATATATATCGTGTAATTCAGATTATACTAGTCGTTCGAACGTTTATACGTCATTAAATATCTATCGATCTTTGTCATCTGTATATTCAGTTTATAGAAATGAAAATATTTTACTCTGTTCGAACGTTCTTCGTTTCAGTGTTCGAACCTAACACGTTCAATGCGGAAGACGTGAACGTACGCGTCATCGGGATTTCCTATTTTCCTTGCGGATGACGCCTGGATAAATGGAAACACGGTATAGAAAAATCGATTTCCGCCACCAGGGACTCTCTTCGATTTTCTGTGCCGCATTGTACGTGTTGAAAGCAGAGATTGAACGAAACTGTTAACATTTATAAATAAAATTTATTTACCGTGTCGTAAAAGTTCAGTTACAATTGTTACTTTGCATTGCGTTAACTAAATCCTAAAGGATCGTATAGCTTTTTAACAGATATTTCAAGGTAAAAATATGAGAGTTAGAATTAGTTTTTAATTAGCGTTATTTAAGCAGTTGGAAGCAGGATAAGTACAGAAGAGAAAGCAACTTCTGATTTTTATAGATATATAACTGTTTTATTTTACTAAGAACAAGAGGACAATTGAAGAGAAGAAAAAGCAAAGTGTAATATATCGTATCTTCCAAATTACTTTCATTGGATAATGTTCGTCCTAAGATCACTAAGAACACTCGGCTTTAACTTTTTCAAAGCAAAATAAATGTTCTTGTTATCTGGAATTTCTTTCTTCCTCTACGATAATAAAAGTTTCCAATTAATGCTAAAATGTGTGGAATAAAAGTTTCAGTGGGTACGCTTTATAATAACACAATTGTCTACAAACAGAGAAGATAATAGTCCAAAAATTTCATAGCAAATTAGAAATTCCAACACCTTCGTTCTCTTCCCTGTGATAAAACAATTATTATTTCTTCCACTCTTTTTACTTATGCTCACAAAGATAGGAATATGCATAAATATGCCTGTCCTCTATCCATTAAAAAAAAGCTGCCCAGTTGACAGTGCAAAATATCAAAGAGTCAACCGAGATAAAAAAAAACCTCCATTTCATCTCGTCACGTAAATGCAAGAAGCTAAGAAGACCATCGAATAACCCTGACATCCAGTCCATTTCCAATTATTCACGCCTCGGGCGAACAGTAGAAGAACAGGATTGATTTTCCTCTTGTCCCGAAAACGTGACAAGGTTTCCACGAGGCAAGAAGAGGCTTTTTAAATCGATAAAGAGTCCAGTGACCGCGAGCTCGGCACTGCCGAGTGCAATTTTACATGCCGTTTGTTTCGACGAGCTGCCAATTCAGCCGCAATGAAGAGGAACGAGAGTCGAAGAGAGAGAAAGAGAGAGTGGGAGAGAGAGAGAGAGAGAGAGAGAGAGAGAGAACGAAGAATGACGAAGAAACGAGGGCTCACCTCGGGCACGAGCGAAGCTTACTCGGCAATAAAGACGAGACGAAGCCCTCTCGTCGCGGAAGGGCTCGAGAAACGGTGACAAAATGCGCGCCACGGATCCCTGATGCTCGTCCATCATCGTATTACCTGGCTGCTTATCGACTGAAGATACTCTTTCCGCCATTTGTCCTTGCTACTACGTCGTTCCACTTTCCAGAAACGACCAGCGGAACCGTACTCCGTTGGCAGCCGCTGTCGAAACGACGTTTCGTCGGAATTTTTCTTCATTACGTTGTACTTTTCAGTGTATTAACCGGGCCGCTTCCGAGAATATAATTCTAGGTCACAAGGAAGGTATCGAAATCTCATTAATTTTCCCTGACCAACAGTTTCTTAATTTAATTAGGTTTCCACTCCACTATTTCTGGCTTGAGCTGGAATATTTTTAGTCGTTTTATGAGAGATTCTCGTGTACAGGCAATAAAATCAAGCGATTTCTATGAATATTTTTTTAGAATAACTACCGAATATGTGCGACTAGATGTTTTTTCGATGTAAATAGTCTGCAAGTGTAAATTCTATTTTTCTATTACAGTTACTCTTCTCGTTTGCTGTAGGTATATTATACGAGTCTTTTGATCATCTTCGACGATGCATCCATCGTTGGCGCGTAGCGTAGAATCTGTCACTGTCGTGAGAACGCAAAAGCGAGGAATTTTTCTTAAGGCCAGATGGTTCACACTGTGATTGAACTTATTTTTGAAAGAGAAATATGAAAAATTGGAATGTTGCAACGTTTAGAAGAAAAATTTACTTCTTTCGCCGGATAAATCGAGCTTGTATCGTTTAAGAACATGCGAGTGAGTAATTCAATAGAAATTTCAAGGTTCAATCTCTGGGGAAATTTCTAACGAAGCGAATAAGCTTTGTCCGGAATTGTTTAATCGACTAGTCAGCGTGCGTGCCAGTTAGTAAACGATAAGAAGAACTGAAATAGGAAAAGATTACTTTTCTGCTTCAAGACTACATTTACATCCCAAAAAGGTCCAGTGTCTCATATAATTTATAATTAGCCGCCTCCACAAAAGACACAATTCATAAAAATCACTCGCTTTTATCATTACATACATGAGAATCCTCCCTTAGGAATTTTTCTTTCCACCTTCAGCGTATAGTCTGTCGTCTTAATACAAAAAGACGTATCTAGTCAAAAGGTGATTTTTGAGAAAAAGGACTTTTACTATTCAACAACCAGACATCGATCTCGCGTACTTAAACTGTTATATCTTCAAGTTCCAATGCAGATACGGCTTTCTTATTTAACATACGTACAGATAAACCAGTGCTATCTGGTAGTAATGATTTTTGGCTTAACAGGCCAGCATTATACTGGCTAATCCCAATCGTAAAAATACAGTTCGAAATAGTATTGAAAGTATTGAAATTTCTTCGCTCTTCTCCAATTAAAAGTTGCATAATTTAGCTCTTATTCTACCACTTTCGATCTGCGAGTAATATTTTTAATTATATTTAAGAAGTAGCATTTTCTATTTTCAGCGTAGCATACAGCGCGCTGGAAGTATTACAATATTTTCAATTTTGCCTGATCGAAAGTCTTTTAATTCAGATTTTCTTTCGTTATTTGTGGAAGTAACGGGGGATGTAATGTATCCTATTTTCTATTTTCAGTTTATTCTACTGAACAGTTCTATGGATATAATTCTAGGTTCCATGAAAGTATTGAAATCTCTTCCATTCTCTTTGATTGAAAGTTTCTTAATTCGGCTTTTACTCTCCTACTCCTGGTCTGAAAGTAATAAACGAAGTAATATTTTACTGTTCAAAGTAGTTAGAGAATAGCCGTTATAAATGGTCCTATCGCGCAAACCAAACGAAAGAGTTACCGTGCTCCAAGAGACATAGCATAAAACGCAGGAAAAGTCATTAAATCTTTGTTTCAATAATCTCTTTTATATCAACGAGACATACAAAAGATCTACACGTATATACTGTACATTTTGAAATTCGCGGCTTTTTCTATGATCACATTCGAAACTTTTGAATAATTCCCTCGAAAGTTTCCGCACATGATGATTTCCCAGAATAATTCAAGGTTCTCGGTGGATAGCCGTCGCATTGAATATCGCGCAGTTATCCCAAAGCTTCGCCAAGGCTCGCGAGTTGGGATCATAAAAATTCCATTATCGCCGCGATTTTCGTTGCGCTGAACGATACGCGTGGCCGCATGCGTTCCAATTGTAATGAATTTCCACGGGGCTGTAATAATGGAATTTTTACGGTGTTCGATCGTCGAAACAAATCGACCAAACAGTCTATTCCTGATGGGAATAATGGAAATCGTATTGAAGGTGAAAAAAGTAGTTTCAGCTCTTTGCGACCGATTATTTCTATTTCCTCCGGACGCGCACGTGCAGTTCAAGCTTCTTTGTGCGAATCTATTTTGTTATTTTACTGAACGGTAGATACACGATATTTATAAACTGCCTGATTTATTTGTAAAACAGAAAATAACGATACTTTTCGTCGGCAAAGGGATCCATCTTTAGAACGTAGGAAAATATTACACATACGATACATGTTGTATACGAATTATACAACGTGTTAAAAAATAAAATAAAAATGTCATGAAATGAATGTCGCGCAGTGTCATGAACACGTTTGATGAAAATGTTCCATCAATCTGGAATTTACAAATTATGCTTTCTCCGTGTAAAATGTAATCTTTATGAGAAACTTGACATATTTTTTATGGAAATATCACATCTTGCGAATTGCACATTCTATCCAAAAGTTTTCTTTCAAATTCTTCCCTTCAGATAGCAACGGTTATACTGAAACACCGCCAGCTGCTTCTTTTATCTTTCGAATTTTGCGATACTCGCGTTGCGATATTAATAACATTATCTACTAATAATTGACAAAAAAGAAAAAAAACAGAACAAGATATTCCCCTCACGGGATACCTAAAACTTCTAAACCTTTACAATCCTCCGTAAATCCAATCGACCAATTTACCAAAAACCAACAAACTAAAATAAAATAAAAATGCAACGCGCGCGAGAAACGGAGAAAATATAAAACACAAATAAAAAACACAAAAAGAAGGAGAAAAAAAAATAGTGAAAAAGAATCGTCGGGAAGATCGTGAAACATTGTACGCTGCATTTAAAATCGCAAATGTCTCGAGTTTACCATATCGATGCATCTATTAGGCAATTCCAACGACCAAAGAGCGCACAGAAGCATCGTACGAGCGCGACCAACCGCCGTTGCATCGCGATGTTTATAAAATTTCATTTTCTGCTCGCACTGTCGTTTCAACGTATCGAGGATTGTTTCACTTGGGAAGGAAGGAGAAGTGGAAACGGCATCGATAGCCGGATGTTCGTTCCCGTACGGGGAATCGTAAATACACGTTTCGCCGGGCCGAAAGCCTTTTCCCCTTTCTCGTTCCCGGAAGGAATCGAGCCAGGAGAAGCAAAATAGGGAAGAGGAAAGGAAACTATCCTTTACGGTGAGTCCGGGAATAACTTCGGGCATTAAAGGAACTCCGCGACGTCTTTCGAGTGTTCGCCGCGTTTCCGGCGGTCTCCAGGAATGGACGCGTTATTTTCTCTGTTCACGGTGCTTTTAAGGACTTCTACTGAACTGTAAATTGTGAGCGGGAAACGTGGTTCGCTGGAATCCTTTGATAAACGATTCGGCGAATTAAATGTAATTGACCGGTGTAGGAGACAATCAAGAATGATAATAGTCGTTGTAAATGTGATTAGTCGAAGTTGGAAAACTTGTTACGGTGGAAAAGTTTGGCACGTTGCGATTTCAAAGGCAGTAATGGCTTTCTTAAGTAAGCAAGTGTTTCGTTATTATATTTAATCTTGTTCATTTACGCTGTATTATTTTTTATTTTTACGCTACATTTACACCGATTCTGTTTGATTATATTTAGCAACGAAGGTTACGATTGTAATTGATATTCTTGTCTTTTTTTTTTCTTTTTTAGGGTACGTAGGGAAAGATTTTGTTTCGTTCAAAATGAAGGGAATGTTTGCAATTTTTGAATAAGGGAGAAGCTGAAAAATGTTTCCTTCTTTTAAATAAATGATACGATGGAGTGATACAATTTTTTATAATATTGATTGTAAATAGAAATTTCGAAGTAAATGTTAGATCTCGCGATTTCGTGAAATTTATGGAATTGTCTTGCGTGTCTGTCGTATTTCGTGTGGTAAAGAGCGATAAACATAGCGGACGTTATTTGGCAAGAATAATAAAATGATTTATTAGCAATAACGCGTCTCACGCTCAAACTCGAAGATCCGTCCGCGAAAATAAGAAATCACGATCCATTTTATATCCGTGTTTACGCGCGATCATTTACGATCGCCGATTTATGGCCACCGCTAAAGTTTCCTGCGATTTCTATTCGGAAATTAAACGATTTATATTTATTAGCTGCAATCAGCTCGCCAGTAAAAAACATTCTGCTGATACGTCGACGGAATTCTGGTTATCCTCCCGTTAATATTTCCACCGACCGATATTCCATCCAATTTTTCCAAATATTTTCATCTCCTATCGTTTCTTTTCCTTAGATTTATATATCGATTTTATTTAAGAGTTCTAAAGCATTTTCGTTCAATATTCCATTCGTCGATATCAATTTTTCTCACCGATCCATATTTCAATCCGTATTATTAATTTTCGAAAATATTTCCGGGTATTCTATTCCTTTGCTATTTTTCAATCATCAGAGCTTTGTACATTTACTCATTTCGAAACTACCGCCTAATCAAATAAGATTGGGTTTGGATTATTTTTAAGGAGAAAAACGCGTGATCGCGAAAGAGCAATATTTCACGGCCGGGCGAAACTTTCGTTTTCGAAAGGCCTGCGCTCCGTTAATTATAACAAAGAGACGCGTAAAAGGAGAATGGTAGAACACAGCTCGTCTGAAAATGGGGCAGCCAGGATCGTTTCTGTGAACCGGAAAGCGAAGCTCGCTAAAATCCGCTTTTAGACTAGCGGAGAATATCCTTTAGTCGTCGGGCAGAATCGAGCCCGTTTCGTTCACACTATGTTTTTCGATCGTTTCAAAAACAATTCCTCTTTCGTTTCCTATGCTCTGTGACAGTCACTTGTTTTCTCCTCTCTATTCTTCTTCATACATTCTCCGATTAACTTTCAAATAAAATTCTAAACGAAATTGCTCTTTAATTTCATCGTTAATTAAATTAAATTACATACAACTTTCTACGACTATTTTCAAGATTACATATATATGTATATTCGTATATAATAATTATTCCTTCTGGGTTGCAATATATGTTTTAATCATTTGTTCTATCATTTTCTATTTTACCTACTATGGAGTTTCTTATTATGGAATTAAATAAAGCAATTGCGACGCCAATGGGGGTGAGATACGAGCATAACTTTTCGGTAATAATTCTCTTCTTTGGGTTGAAGGTTCTCGAGAGCTTCAAAAGACCGCCTCTTTGTTTCGAAATTAAATTAAACGTAAAAATGAAAAACTTTTAATCTCTATTCTCTTCTACTGAAAACTGTTGACATTTAGTATCACCGCTCTTAATAAAGTGGACTATATTTAGGTAATTTCAATAGCCCTCATCTTAACTGCATTACTCGGAGATATTCTACTTGAGGATCGCGGTAGAAGTATTCGCGCATATTTAATAAACTTCTGGTCAAAATATTTTACCAACCGGTGGATAATTCCGCGTACAATTCAAAAATAATTTGCATACAACAGAAGCTTGAAATTTTTCAGGCTGCTATTATAATTTTTCCTCGTATATCGTACGGAACGAGGAGGAATCCTGGCAATGCCGCGGAATTCGCCGGAAAAGTCGCGTGCCAGTGGACAAAGGCACATTAGGGGCGCGGATAAGCGGCCACTCCTCGTTAACGATCCTCGGTACAGTTTTCTGGCGACGTTAAAGCTCGTACGTGCTCGCCAGTCTTCCACGTGACCTACACCGACCCCTTTGTCGTGGATTTCCATTAGAAGATTCTTTTTTGGTAACAAAGGAGACACTGACATTCGTTGCAACGACGTTTTAAAACGGATACGTGAAATGTGAAACATATACACGAGTACGCGAATTTGTCGAAGTTAGCAATTTTTGCGAAAATGACGCAATTTACGGTAAACTTTCTCCAGTCGCTTTTAACAAGCTTTACTTTATTACCAAATTAAGACATTAGTGGTCACAGCTTGAGAAACTAATATATCAGGTTGTCCGAAAAGTTTCTTTTTTTTTATAAGGAAATAATAGACGCACAATGTTTTTTTGTTTTATATTAGTTTATTGAATTATGCACGAACGTAATAATAGAGATATAACGAAATGGATGATACCTAATTCAATAAAATAATATAAAACAGAAATTGTTGTTCATCTATTATCGCCTTATGAAACGAAAGAAACTTTTCGGACAATCTAATAGCTTTTATTACTTCATTGATTAAACGTCAAATTTAAAAAATTGTTTCGTGAAAAAGAAAAGAAAGGAAAAGGAAGACTACAATGAAATACTAAAAATTGGGGCGAGTCGGTGAACTGTATAATTACCAAATTTTCCAATATTGTTTGGGTAATTCTTACTGAATTAAAATTTCATTTCTTTGGTCTATATTTGGTCAATTTTTTAATTACGTCCAATGTTAATTTTGTTAGAATTGGTTTCTTGTATCGCATTAGAAATATCGAAACGCATTTTCTAGCTTAACGACTGGACAAAAAAAAAAAAAAAAAGCGGAAATTTCAATATTCAGCTCGAACATTCTATCTTCCCCTGTGCGAGGATCGTCCATAAAAACACGTCACAGCTTTCCAGTTTAAGCCCTTAAATGGAACAAAAGCTTGGCGCGGTACACCGGCCGACAAGTAGAACAAACCATTAAACACCTTCGAGCACAATGAAATCGCGCGTTCGACTGCGCGTGACAAGTAGAACAGGTCAGCGGATCTCCGGGCGAGTACAATAAAACCGTGCCTGGTCGGACACTACCACACAACGTCGATCCAAAAATTAACCAGACGTTTACGTCCGATGATGATGTAGTAGATTACCATGTTTTATAGCATATACGGAGACCATTGGTCATTTCTGAATAAAATTGATTATTCGGCCGTTTGTGGGTTCTAGAGAATCTGAAAATTGCTAATGAACATAACTATCAAAATTAATTTTGCCTTTGGTAATGGCAAAGATAGGAAATCTGAGATTCCGTTATTTCAACGAATTTGTTCTAACGTTAAAAACAGATACGTCTGTTGGATAATACAACGTACAAGCTAAGCTTACGGCAATGAGATGGCGTTCGCGTGAAACATCACCGTTCGCCACATTAACGTGCAATTAGGCTCGTTTCTCGCTCAACTTTCGCGACGTTCCAGGTGGGATTTCCGAAGGATACGCTCGGAATGAAACAGGAGTAGCGAAAAAGGGGGCGAAGAATGAAAACGGGCGGGGAATACAGGATAAAAATATTGAAAAAAAAAAAAGAAGAGAGAGGAACAAAGTGGGAGATTGTGGATGGAAAACCCTCCTTGCTCTGCTCGCTCGTGCAAATTTAAGTAGGAAGAAATGTTTCGCTGGCAACGCTGGCTTTTTCTACCTGCCCTTTTCTCCGTTCGTTCATCTTCCGTCTGAGCTGTTTTTCCCGTGGAATTTTTCTTTCTCCCGCGACCAAGCTCCCTTTCGAAACCTTCTCTCTCTCTCTCTCTCTCTCCCCCACCCTCTTACCCTCACTTTTCCTATATCCTCGTCAGAAAACGTCGGGGTAACTCCTGTTTGACGTGGCTTCGCGCTAAAGTAAACGCATCCGGTTTCACGTGTTCCTCCAACAACGCTCACCTCTATTTCCGTGTTATTCTTCTTCCGGCCCTCAACGGTGTCGTTCGAAATTCATTTTTTATTTTTTCGCGAAGTTGTACCGTGTATTCGTACGTGTACACGGATACGGGATTGTCTGAATTTCAAGGGAATCCGACTCGTTTCGAGACAATATCGAATTCGGCCACGGCTCTCTCTCTCTCTTAGTCGACGCGAAATTGTTACGTCCCTCGTCTTGCATATTTCATCATTCGTGATGTAGCTACGTGTTTTGCGAGTTTAAGTCGTGAACGTTATCGTTCTCTGTGTTGCTTTTTGCAGCAACTCGTTGGATTAAATACGATCGCTAACAGTGTCGTACGTATCTGATGGTTTAGGATTCATTCAGCTATGACCTTAAAATAGGAAATTAGCAAGGGAATGAAACGTGTCAGATGGTTATTGTTTATGGTAGCAGTGCGTTGAATTATTAAATATATTGTATATAGGAGAAATTGCTGGACGGTTCGTTGTCATTCATTATATAGTAGGGATATGTCGAGGTAGTTTCAGTAGTAGAGGAACGTGTACGGTCAGACATTGGAGATGCGGCACCGTACGAAAGCCTTGGGAATTTACATCGATTTTTTGGATCGTCATGTTTCTTGGATCACCTTGTTTCTTGCGTTGGAAGCTTCCTTTTGCACAAAATGAAACTACGAAAGACAATGGGTCGATCGAAATTTTCGAGAATGCAGAAAAATATGTAGAACGATAAGAATCCTTAAACGATTGTCTATAAAGGAATGCATTTGTCAAGAATATTCCATGTTTCATTTTTTTAATTTCATTTCTATAAAACGAGCTTCGTCTGTGTAAAATAGCTTCATCTCATATAAAAATGGAAATATAACAAAATTGAAAGTTGTACGCGATAATTGAACACCTAACACACTCTACAACTACAAATTATTAATTAGTAAAATATATCCAAAGATATCCGAGTCATCTCACCCCCCAAAAAGAAAAAAAAAGAATTCTTCCACAAACGACTAATTAAAAGGTTTCCACGAAACCTACCCGTTTCCCTGTGTCGAAAAAATTCTCGGAACTTGTTTCCACACGCTATGAAAACCATCAAACGGAGCACTCGAGGTGGAAACTAAGGCACGGCACTTTTTTTCAGGTGCGGATGATCGCATTGAAACTTAAGAGGCACGCATCCGTGAAAACGTGACCCATAAAGCTAGCCTTTTATTCCATCGTGCCCCATGGGGTCGTAGGTTTGCGTTCGACACGCAAAGAGAACCAGCGAAACCAATAATTTCAGCTTAATGTCTCGTGAAAAACGAAACAGAGGCCGCGTCTGCTACTCGTCCATTTCACGTTTCTCTCCTTTCCTACCATTTCGCATTTTATTTCTCTCTTTACACGCGTGTTCGTTCTCTTTTTGTTTTGCATTCTTCTTCTATTTGTTTAATGTTTTATCCTCGTTTTAGCAAAACACAATACGACTTACGCGACATGGAACAGAGAAACCAATTAAACCGAATTATTCGACTATTCGTTACACAGAATTTCTCTATTTTTTACCACAATATCGCTCAGTCTACGCACACGCGGGCACATACACGAGCATTCTTTCCTATCCTCTTTTTATTTGCCATCGCATAACTCGTGACGAGAAATAAATTCTACCGATAAACGTTTGTTTTTTCATTTTATTTTTTTTTTATTTAATTCCTCTCGAGTTCTATAAGAAAATAAACGTAGAATATTTGTATTGTTCGAAAACTAAAACTTTCGATATCGCGATTCAGGTGTTTTATTCTCCACGTTGAAAGTTTGTTGCTTTCGCGGAAGATACTTTACGCGTCCAGGGAAAAACAACGGCGGAAGTAGATTTTTCACTTCCCACTTTGAAATTGAAGTCTTCTTCTCTTTTAATAACCAGGCCAGGTGCGAACTTTTCGGACTGGTTCGTGTTACGAAAAGAAATTTCTTCAACTTTTGGAAACTAACGAAAACAGTCCGTCGTCGTTCCAATCTTTCACCGGATTCTCTATCTTTGCTTCGAGTCGCTCGAACGTGTTATTTCATCCCGTCAGTGACTCGTCTGTCATTCGGCTGATTTTCATCTGGCACAAGTGTTTCATTCGAGATATAAATTAATTAAAACACGCGTTTCTTTTTTTCTGGTAATTTAGCCGAGCGTAACGAAATTCTTTCAGTTCTCGGCGAGAAAACGGGAAAATAGAATTTTAAATTAATGTAGTGGTCGGAGTAAAAATGGTGAAAATTTTGGGAACGAGGGGAAACACGATTTCATATTTGTATCTATCATTTATTTATATATCTATGTATATAATAAATCTTCGATGCTTTGGAAACATTGCAAACTGGGAATTTATTAAGATTTTGGCTTGTTAAAAGTTTCGTTCGTTAACTTGTTAAAAAATATTAAATCAATAGTGAAATTAATAAGCGACAACTGAAATACATTAACGCTTTATCGACGGACCGGTTAACGCGTTAATTGAAAAATAATCACATTGGTCATCTGATTAAAAAAGAAAGACGGTGAAACACCGAGTATAAAATACATCTAAAGAATCGATAGCATGTAACTATATAACGAATGTGTAATAAATACGATTCAATAAAATCTCGTATTGTAATATAAAAACGAGATGTATAATTGTTTCAAGCAATATTTCATCTGAATAATATTAAACAAATAACGTACAGATAATAACAATCCTCTCTCTCTTTGATACAACCTTTCAATTTCATATTAATTTCACATTAATTTCATATTAATTTCATATTAATTTCATTTGATATTAATATCGCGCCTCGTCGATAACGCGATAATAAAAGATAATTAATACCTAGAAGCAATATTTTAATAGCGATATCGAGTTTCGGATATTCGTAATAATTCACTAACTACGCTAATCTGGATAATAATTTAACGACTAGAGTAGATACTAACTTAAGCCGACGTGTTAAATACTTACTTGGATTCATCCTGATCTTCGTCATCGTCCTCGGAGTCAAAGAAGGCATCGTCGTCCTCTGCGTCAACCGAAGTTTCCGTTCTCATTCGTCGGTTCTGTTGAACCGCCCGGGATTTCGGGATTACGATGTCTCTGAAAAAAGAAGAACCAGCAAGTAGAAACGGTCTGTGTTTGATCTAGCTTTTGAACCGCGTTATCCTTCTTCAATTGCTTTTGCCAAGCCAATGCGCTTTTTCCACTAAATTTTACCATTGAAATATTTTTATTCTTCAAATCCACGCGCGTAGCAGCTGCAAAAACAGGGTATTTGTACGCAAATTACAACCTTGCTTTGCAATGAAGCTGTTTTTTTTTTTAGCTTTTCTTACCTACGTTTCATTTCCAATTTTTATATTTCATTCTCATTGTCAATTTGTTATGGTCGTACGAAAGTACCACTACATAGAACGAAATTTAATTAATTAACACGAACCTAATTAATTAGCACATTAAATTCTATGATAAATACTACGGCGTAGAAATATCTCTCGTAGCTACTGTACATAATCTCGAAAAATATTAATAAAGATTAAAAAGACAAGATTTCTGTTTCTACGAAAAAGATATCGAATTAATTCCTGCTCCTGACTCTCACGCAAGAAACACCGAGAATCCAGACATGTTATTTGAAATCGCTTCAGTTAATTAATCTAAGCAAAAATAAATGCAAATGGTTAAAAGCAGATTTAATATTAGACAGATCGGTTGGCGCTAAAGACAACGCAACCGGTTTCCTCGATTCGCGTTCTCGGGGCGAAAGAGGTCTGGCGAATTTAAAAAATTTAAGCGGATCCACTGTGTCAAGATACCGGGGTCGCACTCTGGAAATGGAATAAGTTAAAAGCGATTTCTCTGGCTACGGAAAATGGAACGCTTTCGAATATAATTTCTCGCCGGGGTAGAATGGAGTGCGAAACGAAGAGGAAGAAGAGGTGGCGGAGGAGAATGATAAAGAGAGACAGAAAGAGAGAAATTTTCCTAGGAGGCCGCGTGAAAAATTTCTATCGTCGATAACGACGTTCAGTTTGCACGGTCCAATGGAAGATTTTTACTCATAACATGTTTCATGCTGCCAGACTCGCGTTTACGCGAGAACTCGTCGATCTGTACCATTCTCTGCTCCTTAGCGCGTAATATCTCCAGCAGAATATAAAATTTTGCGCGATAAAAGAAGACGGGAAGAAAATTAGAAAAGAATTTTAGATGCATCTTGCGAAGATGAAATAACCGTTTCGCGAAATCCACAGTTCTAGTGTCATCGAACGACGTTCAACGATGTCTAAACGATGTTTTAGAGTAAAATAACGATAGATGAAAATTATTATCTTCGATGTATTTTTCGAGCGTTAGGACGACGTTGACGAGAGTTTCAAGCAGCCACGGGCTGCTTTTCATCGCTGCAACAGAACGTTGAAAATTGTTTGGGAAATATTTTGCAATGTTTCGACTAAATTTCGAGCCTCTGTGCGGTGTTTAAAATCGCCGCAGGCTGCCTTTTAAAAACTGAAATAATTCTAAACGACTACGACCAACGTGTCAGAAGGATCTCTTTTATAATTCTACAATTTCATACGAAAGAGGACAAGCAACTAACCTTTTATCATATTACAATAGTAGGTGATAAAATTTCATTAATGACATCTCGGTGCAAGAAAAATTCTCGACCTAAGAAATTCAACATATTTCACACCACGATTCACAAGCTCTAATAAACTTCCTTGATCACTACATATTTTATTAGCAAAGCTGTTACTGTTAATTAAGAGAATTTATGAATGTGCGAAGAGAATACAATAATATCGATAACCAGCGATTCGCAGTTTATCAAATTCCGCTAACAATACCTATCAATTCAGGAACACTCTAATTACAACAAATTCGCCAACTGATCAAACATCGCGACAGATTCCGCTACCAAATGCTAATCAAAAGTTATCAATTTCTTCGCTGGTTTCATCACCAAACACGTCACCGATATTTAAGAGAATACATCAACGCGCGAACAGAACACAATAACATTAACAATTAACAATTCGTAATTTACTCCGCTGTAATAATATCAATACGGCAACGCGCTAGTCCTAGCAAATTCACAAACGTATCAAACTCGGTAATCGATCCGCGACACGTTTCACGCTGCGATTCGCACTCCACCGAATCCCAATCAACGCATCCGAGAAACGTGATATTCCCCGGTTATAATACGCCAATTATAAACGATCGAATTCGCTGGCGATTGTTCATCCTGTATACCCCATAGGCACACGAAGAGAAGAGCATCGGGTACGCGGATCGTTCTACGCGTTAATTGGCCATGAAAGGCCGTTTAATGTCTCGCGCGGACCGTTCAAGATAAATTCCAGGGGCCGCCTGAATGCCTTCATATCCACGTGGAAACCTGCAATCACCGTTAACTGGCAATAAGCACGCTCGGAAATCAATGATCAACGTCCCCGCACCCTCCTCTCCACCCACAACAGCCGACGATCTGCACGGTTTAATGCCGTGTTCCATGGATAATATCGCCGCGATTAATCATCCGTCGCGACCGCGTCAACGAATCCGCCGATTCCACGAGACTGATCCTCAAACAGAACCGTTTATTTCCTGTTTATTTCTTCTCGGCGAAACGATGTTCCGGATTCGAGTGGCACTTCGCCTCGATCGCGCCATACTCCTCGGCTCTTGCCGCGTTAGAAGGCAGAAAGTCGAAAACTTTCGACGCGATTAAATGGGATTGAATGGGATCTACGGGGCTGGCAGCTGTTTGGTTATTGGGGCGGAGAATATTTTGCAGCGTAAGTTTTGCAAGTTTTAAGAGGTTTCGGCTTGTAATAGGTGTTCTGGGGGAATTTGATGGCACGTTGAGCAAGGGCAAAGGAATTTCGTAGATTTTATAGATAGGCTTCGAGGTCGGTGTAGCATTGGTTAATTCGTAGAGTGGATCGTGCAAGGTATTCGGTTATAGGAGTTTTCGTGTTCTTTTTATGGATGAATCGTGATTGTAGGGAAGTGTGAACTTTTATTTGGATTTCGTATTCCAAATACGATTTTAACTATCCAAGCGATTAGTTGGCGAAACAGCTGGCAATCGCCATGTATAGGTTTAAATTTTCGCGTTCTCGTGGGTTTGTGTTACGTCAATCGCTGTTCAGAGAGGCATCCAAGTTTCACGCTAGTTAGCTTCTAATTAGAATTTCGAATTCCAAAACGAGGATATGGAGGATCAAACGGGACAGTTATCGGAGATAAACGTGGCAACTATTTTTAATGAAATTTACGAGACCTCGGGTCTGTTTTGCGTAAAAATTGCTTTATATCCTGTTGCTTGACAGAATGCTTTTAGATTTTGGATCTATCAGATTTATGCGTTTCAACGTACGAATGCTTACCCTGATTTCTCAAGTTCCTTCTTGGAGACGCACACAGCGGTGAACGTATCCTTCAAGAGGCACAAGTCCTTCTTCTTGCAGTTCAGCGGACGACAAAGTTCACCTGAAATCAGCAAAAAACCATATTAAGCGAAAGATTCCAATTATCTAATACGATTTTCAAATTATTCGTCACCAGTACGTGTAATTATTCGTCGCCGTAATACGAAAGAATGTACAGCAATAGAAATATCCAAAGCAGTGATTTAAATAATTTTTATAACGGTAATTAAATATTAACTGTAATATTTGGAAGATAGAAGAGGTAATTATTCGTTTATTAATTGCGTTTCCCACAGCGAATTCTCTTCGTTACATCAATTTATAACTACAAACCGGAACTGATTACATAAATCGATCTTTTGTTACGGTTTCTTAAGTACAACAAACCAATTTAATTCCCAAGACTTTCGAGTCTCTGCCATTTTTAACAACACTTTCTGCGTCCAATCGATTTCAATTTCTTGAGAGTTGCATCGCAACGCCGTGATCGTTTCGTTTTATAGAATACCGAGAGATAAAAAGGGAAGAGAAAAACAAAACAAAAAAAAAAAAAAAGAGGAAAGAAAAGGAAGATCCAGGAAGCATCGGAGAACGGTATTGACGATTGTGAACGCGGCTCGATATTAAAAAGGCGGAAAAATTTCTCGTTCGGCGACGCTTGTAAACGACGTCGAAGACGCGGATTCACGTTCGTCAGAATTAAACTATAGCATTCGTAGTCACGATCGACGACGTGGAAAAATTCTACCTTTCTCTATCCTTCCCTCGTACGTCGATATTACGCCTCGGCCTCGTAATCCGCCAGCGTATTGACGCCTTGGAACGCGCGCAGTTTCGCCTTATTAAATTTTAAGACCGCTTCCGGCCGAGGAATACCTACCTGATTTCCTCGCGTTTTACGATATTGTTCGCCACGAACGTTCGTTTCTTCCTCGCAGAAAAAAGTCGGAGAGGATTTTTCTACAGAGAAGAATCGACGCGAATGACGACGATAATGCGACGATAATGGTGGTTGTTGATAATGTAATTTGAAATTGGAATTCTATTTCGTGAAAAGGGTGGCGCTAGAAAAAATTGAATATCGATCTCATAACGAATCAATAATCCTTCTGCAATTTAGAAAAGTCGCGCAAATATCTACAAATAATATTTCCAAATAATTCTTATTAATGCGAAATATCCACGATCGTTCTCTTTTTCGACGCTACGACATGAAATTCACCATTCATTCCGACCTTCCAAAAAATATCTAAAGAAGCTTGAACAAGACTTGCACGCGGAACAACCATCGTTAAACAACGAACCTAGAATTTTCTATCTCAATTATCCATTCTTCCACGCTGTAATATGAAATTCACTTTTCAAATTCTACCTTTTGAAGTTCCCGAACTATATAGATGTCTGGCAAACAAAAATTCTATGCCAGCAACTATCGTCAACGAGGAGTCGCAAATCCCCAAGCAATTCCAATGGATCAATCGGCATCGACTCCGCCCAAAAATCAATTTCTCAAAGGCGACCGGTGAAAAGCCTTTTTTCCCCTCTGAAAGGTCGAAAATGGATTTCGAAGTCGCGAAAGGGTTACGGTTGATCGGGTTTGTTGGAGTAACCAGGCTCGAAGGGTAGAGGCGGAGGGAGGGAGAGAGAGAGAGAGAGAGGGTGAAACTAATTCTGTCGTTGAACGCAAGGAAGCAATTCGGGATTTTCACCGGGCGAAATGATTCGTTTCTTTGATGTAGCGTGCCGTGGCCGAACGTTCAATGGCCAGGCGCAATTGCATTCGCGTGGAAATAGTCGACAAGCGATATTGGTCGTTTCAGAGAGCATACCGCATCGGATCGAATTTCTCTCTTCTCCATTAACCCCAAGCCCGTGAACATGGCTCAGCCATCGCGCATCTGCACTCGCGAATCGCGATTACCTTTTCACCTGTAAAACCGATAAGGATTTGTCCTGACGTACTATCGTGATTCTCTGATCGTTGGCTATTCGTGTTCGATCGTTCGACCGGATCGGCGTGTCCAACGACCACGTGAGAATTTTTTTCGGCAAAATCTTAACTCGGTTGCAGTGACAACCACGCATGCTTTTCCTTTTTTCCAGCGATGGTCTTCGAAATTTTGATTGATCGTCGCACGTGGAATGTTTGCATTTGAGGTTTTTTAAATTGACGATTTAAGTGGTGCATGGGTTCGGAGGTTTTTCAGGTGGTAATTGATCGATGAGATTTGTATCGTTCTTTCTTTTATCATCCTTTTTTCTTTTTATTGATGGTTTTAGAAATTTTGATCGACGGTTCTGCGTGGAATTTTTGGATGTAGATTTCCTTTTTAATTGGTGAACCAAGTACCTTTGACCCTGCATCGTTTTCGGTCGATAGTTGATGTATTCGATGCGTGACATGTATTCTCAGATTAACGACATTTTACGGTTGAATTTCTATTTCTGGTATCTCGATTGACAGAAAGATATTCCTACCTGTTAATTTAATACATTTACACTGTTTATTTAACTGTGTACAAATTTATTTCTATTCATTCTATTATTTCATCTTTATTTCTATCTGTTCTATTATCCTATGGCTAGTTCCTCTGCTAGCTGTCTACTTATATATGGATTTGTACTACTTACGTGTCTACCAATCATTTTTACATTTATTATATTTACTGTGATGGATTTATTCGTGATTTTTACTTTGAAAATTCCATTCATTTAAACGTATTCTAAAACTTATTTGAAGATAGATAAGGAAAATTGCTTTATACGTTCCTCTGCTTAAATTTCATTTGTCCGATCTATATACTGTCCAATTTCACTGATTCAACTACAAATTGTCGTGTTCTACTTGTCCAAACAGGAACAGTCTCATTTCATTTGACTGTAGAAGGTGTAGTTCTAGATATGCGATCCATTCTAAGTGTCTGACTATATACAGGTCTATTTTACCTCGCCAGAACAGTCTCCACGTTGCTTTTACGCGACTACTGTACTTAATGTAACCTCAATGAATTCACGGATATTCGCATTCTAAACAGCGACTGTGAGGATCTCCTTGATTTGAGTGCATTTTACTTCCATCGAGAAATTACGTCACCGTATTTTAAAACAGTACATCAACCTGTTTTACAAAAGCTTTTTCGAACCATTCAACCGAGAGTACCGCCCTATATACACATATGTATACGTTACATATATTTATATATAGTTCTACTTTTTAATCGTATATATCCTTGACACCATGTTTTTTACTAAAATATTTTTTTAACATTACGAGCTCGTTCTTTTAGAATCACAGCTGCGTTAATCTCTGTTTTTATTAATATTTTATTTCACGCGGATTTTTACGTAAACTTGAACAAAAGTTCGTTTCACCAGCTAAAAATTGCAAGGCATATTCTACCTCCGATATCTTACGTATCTTTATATATTGTAATAATAAAATTATGTCGTTCCTGGATTATGATCATAAATGTTCAAGTATCATTTCGCTCAAAATTTGAACGACTATTACAGACCCCTGTTTTCTTTAGAAGATTATGCACAGACTAACCAGCAACTCCATCGTCTTATCACTTGTCAATTTGAAGGCACCAGCTCGTCCTTCTAAATGGTTTTCCAATGGTCTCTACGCTCGTCTTGTCTCAATGTTTGTCGTCCCATTCTGCCCAGCATATCCCTGCTAAATCGTATAACGAGAGAAATTGACCTTTCTCCGGGAAATATAAATAAAAAATCTTAAAATAAAAATCTTCGCTGTACAATGTACTACTCGATAACGAGGCCGAGTTTCTCCATGTTAAATCAGCTCATCTTATTGTCTACGTTTACTTAATTGCTCATTCTTCTTCTACTGTGTTTCTTTCCTC
Organism: Bombus huntii; assembly: GCF_024542735.1. Lineage (NCBI taxonomy): Eukaryota > Metazoa > Arthropoda > Insecta > Hymenoptera > Apidae > Bombus > Bombus huntii. The sequence goes on along the minus strand of NC_066244.1, from coordinate 12,895,337 downwards.
TGTACCGTTACTTGCTCATTTGTTATTTCTTTTTCGTTTCGTCCTTTCGCTTCTCTTCTTTATACCACTGTGTATTGTCTTTGTACTAAAAAGAATATTTAACCCGTTTAAAAATAAATTAAACTAAATCAAATTAAATTAGATTAAATTAAATAATAAATCCTAATAAGGATTTTTCTCAAATATTTCTCTAATTCACATTCTCCGTCTCTTTGGGCGAACATCCTCAATACAGTGGCTCGAAAACATCTATCGCAAACAAACAAAGGATTGGCGTGAGATCGCGATTCATTACGCGTCTAATTAAAGGTTTGTCTCGCGATGTTCGAGTTCTCGTCGCGTAATATCCGCTGGAAAGGAGGCAGGCAGAATTAAAGTGGAGCTTGGGCGCGAATTAAGGAGGCCTCTCGGTCCGATTTCTCTGACTTAGAAGGCCATTTGCATCGGTACACGATTTGAAAAGAAAAAAAAAAGAGGAGAAAAAAAGAAAGGAAAAAAAACCTGACCGTTCAAAGGGCTCGGTATCGAAGTCTTCTTCTCGGTGCTACGAACGAACCTTTTCGCAAATGGAACGCCGTTAAAGAGCAGGTACCTCGAGGAACGGTGTAATTGCGGCAAATGGAGATTGGAATACCGAGATCGATGGCATTTTGTTGGATTTGCGAGATAAAGGCGTTTGATAGACAAAGGTGTGCTGTGTTCCCGCGTACAGGAACTTTTGTTCCGCACGATAATGGGAATTTTGGTGCGAATTGGGAGGTGAATTGAATTTTTGAATTGTTCTAGTAGACGAGTTAAATTGACGTTAAAACGAGTTAAGTTAATAGTCGTTGTAAAACTGCGCTGACGTTAAAGGTTTTACAGTTTAGAGGATTGAAACGAGTATTTTGAAACGTTTCGGAAGACATAAGGAGCTTTACTGTGACCATAGAAAATTTTAGGTGAGCGTAAGTGAATATCTAGGAACGTCTAGTTTTCATAGTTTATCTGGCAGTGTGTGTGATATATAAAACTGAGAAGGAAAGAATGTGATATTGATACGATGTACATATATATATCGTGGCAGTAAATAATGACAGTTTTGTATTTTAGAATCGTTTTCTATCGTTAAATTGGATTTAGTATATTCATTTATATTTAATTAAGGATGTAATGTAATTTATATTTTATTTGACGTATCGCATAGAACTGTTCAAAAATGCCATTTTTATATGGTACCAGAGACAGCGAATAAAAAAGAGTTCCGATATATTTTATACAAGGATCGGTTTTATTTTTATTATTTTGTTCGAGCGTAGGTTTAAAATACTATCACTGTTTTTATACTGTTAAATCGGTCTGCCTCGTGTCTTTTTGAATTCCATGCTAGATAATTTTATTTCCCTCTCTCAACTACAGCGCTATTGTTCTTTCAATTCTGTCCCATTCAATCAACTGTTCAACCTAATTTTTCAGGCGCAAAGAACCCAATTATACGTTCGAAGGCTAACAATTTTCAATTTATAATGAAAACAAGAAAAAACAACGAAGAGTTTCTCGAAATATTGGCGGATATAAAAATTCGAAGATTGATACAACAGAGTTAAAGTTCAATGTTTCTTTTATAAAAGGTACAATAAGCGAATCTTCGATATTTCTAAAACATTTCCAATGACAAAGATTTATGTCAGATTCGTAGAAATTCTAAACGAATCGACAAGACGGTAATCCGTTCGCCGGAACTTTGCGTGCCGCTTCAAAGAAGGCGGAAGACAATGATGCGAGCCGACAGTTTCCACGTGGGGCTTCGCGCCAAGTGAATTGGATCCAACGTCTCTTCGACGATTTCTACGGACGTTTGCTTTCTGACAGACGTCACGAACCATCTTTCCAAGGTAGATTTATTGCGCTTGGTCAGTGAAACAGCTCGAGCAACATGGAAATTTAATAGGGTTTCGTGCCATCTTCTTGTTCGAACTTATTCTATCTTCGACTAATTCGTGCGTGTACATGTCACAATATAAATTGCAGCGAAATTTCAGTTGCTCTAAATTGTTTCCAGTGTCTACATTTGAATATGTTAATCGATACGATTAACGTCGATCAAGTAAAATTACTTCTGTTGAAAAGCCATAAATTGGCTATGTTTTTCATCTGTATAGCTGAAATATAATAATAAAATCATGTTTATTTGACGATTCGTCAAATTCTGTTTTACGATCATTTCTGTGTGACGTTTTGCTTATTTAAATACCGCTTTTCGATATATCGAGGTTTGAAAAAATCGCAGATACCGAGCGGAAGCCAAATAAATCTGCAAATTCAAAATTCCGATAGAAACTCTACAGCTCGAAATCTTGCCAATTCTTCGTTCGATTAATTTGCATTTACCCATTTTATTCGCAAGATCGGTTCGCATGAAATCTGAATGAGACAGCGAATAAACAACTTCCTGTCCACGGAAGTAATTACATCTATGCTTGTAATATGCTAATCGAGGCAAGTTATCGCGGACCACGTTCGAAGTTCCTTAAGTCGGTCGACAATGGACCGTGGCGTGGATTCCACGAGGGAACTTTCGAAACAAAAATCGGCTCGGTGGAATCGTTCCAAGCGAATTAGCGTGCTCACCGGATACGACGTTCCTTTGCAATTATAATACGCTCAATTCCTCTACCACCTGACGTCGTTCCAACCCTCTTTCCCCACGTTTGCCATGCAGAAATTTTACTTTTTCTTTGTTCATTCACGCGTTCGTGTTTCAATTTCGCGATTTTTATCGTCGATTGATAATACCATTGAAACAGAATCGATCGTTCGTAACACCGAGATAGATGAATCCTGACAAATAATGTGTTTTTTTTTTTTTTATACAGGAAGAAGTGTTTTATTTGTTGCAGCGTTCATTTTATGGACACGATATTCGATATTTTATGGGATATTTGATACTTGGTCCGAAATTGTTCCATTGCTGGTTTTTATTTGTGGGAAAGTTTGTATGGTGGATATTGCGATATTTGTATATAACAACGACAAATAAGTCGTTGAACTTTGTCATTTATATTTCGTATAACCAAGGAGATTATTCTAATTCGAAAGATCGGTTTTATTTTAATATGATTATACACTGAAGATTACTTGAATTATATGTAACTTTACATATACATGATACTTTCATAGTACCGCGTCATTAACGCAGGCATCGGCTTATGTTTCACAATTTCCGAAGCATAAATTACCATTTTCAAAACGAACCAAATTTTCTCAAGCGTCGATGAAAAATTTAAACGTGAAATACTTATCACGAAACTCATTCCTCAGAAGATGGTAACCGCTTTCAGAACAATCTAACTAAACGCCGAGCCTCATTAACGTCAAGGTCAGTCACGTTAAAAAATTAACGAGCGTGGTGAACTCGCGTCCACTCAACCCCGCGGCGTAATAGCTTCAAGAACCCATTAACCCCATAAATTATCCGTCTATCTTACTGTCGAATGTACGATGACCCACCCTCTTCCTCCCTCTCTCTCTCTCTCTCTCTCTCTCTCTCTCTCTCTCAATATCAACCCTTGTCCCTTCGAAACCGCATTACGATATCGATTATAGCATATATTACGCTACTGACAATTACGGCGCACAATGCGGCCCAAAATGGTCAGACTTCTGCGTGAATTAGACGTTGCAAAACGGAGATAATGTACCGATCGATCGTGCATTTTGCCTGACGAATAATTGACGATGCTAATGGCCAAGATGGTGGGCTAAGTCATCGACGATAATGTCGGGTCTTGTTTCAGGTCGAAGGAGTCATCCGAGTGAATCGATGCTCCATTATTTGACGAACGATGGCCATCGTCCAGGATGACGCGCGTAAACTGTTTCGAGTAAATTGTTTGGTGGATGAGTTGGAAAAATTTGGCGTTATCGGGTTAACGTATCTCTCGACTAATTCATCGCGATCACGCAATCATCCAACGAATCAAGCGAACTAAGGATCCAAGATTTACGGTCTAGCAGTAAATCCGGCGGTCCAAAGACTTGCTCTCTTCCTTCAAGACCAATAAAACAGTCAAGCAAACTACTTTTACAATTTGTACAACGAAAAATAACGTAGCGTAATTCAAATTGAAACTAGACGATTCACACGCGTCTTAGAAATAAATCCCACGATCTTCTAATAAATTGGACGCTCCAAAAAGTCTACCTTTCCTTTCATAAGCCGACGAAGATCAAATCAGTCGTTGAACGAACAAAATACCTGAAAATTGTTATGAAAGTAACCGAAGTAACTCTAAATATCAAAGCGAAATAACGACAAACGCGACTAACTCTGATACAATAAAATCCCTCCGATAGTCTGATACAAACGATCACATTCCACGATATCCAATCACGTATTTACATGTAACATATGTTGATATCCTCGATTTTCAGACAGGGACACGTTCGTCGTGGCGAACGCCGATCAAGATAAAAGCAAGATAATCACGCATCTAATTTCATACGTGCCTATTACCACGTAATATATAATTAGCTGTCCGTAAGGTCGGCGTCTGTGGTCCTGCGATAAGATCGTATTATTATCTCGTAGTCACGTTTAATCATATCCGTAGTAGAAGTGGATTCGCTATATTCCACGTGGCTCAGGCTGTCCTATACCGCTAAGAAAAATATTATGACCGGTGAGTAATAGCGATTAAGTATCCACTGATAAAGACATAAATAATAAACAGTATCGTGTTGCGCGATAAAGTTAATCACGATTCACGATGGAACAATGTAACGAAGGTAATAGCAATTTATAACGGTTGGTTCGCCACGGCTCCTTGGTAATTCTCGGAATGCGTGATGATTTAGAGGCCAGATTTATGGCCAGTTGTGCGAACCTTGCTATACGAATATTGCGAGGGATACCGTTTTAATCAGTCGAACGAGGGAAATCAATGGATAAGGAAGTTGCTGGCTATATTTAGATGTTTCTTGAATTCATGCAAATTTTATGCTGAATCGTGAACCTAACAATAGGCGTCTCGGTTGCTCTTTGAACGATTCTTCCAGCATTAGATTTATTTCATTGGAAATATCGCAATATCTCTTGAATTTATGCAAGTTTCCTGTTAAACGTATGTATCCAACGGTGTTTTGGTTTGCGTGTAGAGGATTCTCCAAGTTAGCTGGTAAATTTATAGATAATTAAAAAGATGAAAAATCGTCTGGTGTTGTTCTTAACTCGTCAAAGGGAGGAAATCGATGGATCGAGATTAGAGTGCTAGTTATAGTGAGATATTGTGCTTGATTTGTGAAACATTTATGTTAAACAGCGCAAGGCACAGTGTTTTACTTTATATTTGGGATATTTCTGAGAAGCTTATAGTTAAGTAAGGAGAGAAAATTCGGTTGCTACAAAAGTCGTAAGAAAATTATAATGTTTTTCTGGAGATTATAAAAACTTTATGCTGAGTGGTGGATGTATTATGATGTTGTCACACGCTCAAGAAGACCACCCGCTCAGAAACAGTAATAGGATAGGCTAGACATCCTGCATACCACAGCCATCGAAACAATAATAAAATAGTAACGGAATAGGCGCCTCTGAGATGCACCAGATGACAAACCCTCCAGAGGGTCTAAAACCTGAGTATAAAAACTCTCCAAAATAAGCGCTCGCCCCAGTCTGTTAAAATATTTTGACTCAGTCTCTTGTAATACTTTGAACCATTCTGTAAAACTTTGAACCGTCATTCTGTTGGATTTGCATAATAAATTCTATCATCATATATAAAGTTCAATTTCTTCATCTTATTCGTGAAACGTTCGAACTGCAACGCGAGGAGATCACCGGCGATCTATCGGTTTCGTGATTTATTGTGTCTCCGACGTGACAATATTACAGTGTCATAAGTTTAGGTAATAAAATAGTTAAGAGAAAGACCTAAGACATGTAATAGGAGAATGTGAAATAACGGGAGGACCAAAGGACATAGGAAAACGCTAAACGAGACTGCAGAAGGTTTAACAGAACTGAAAGCAATAATATAGAAGAGAAGGGCAAACGACAGGAAAGAGGCACAGCAAGGAGGCTAAAAACCAAAGTTGCAATAGTCATTAGTTGCTAATTTATAATTTGTAATTTTAATTTTTAGAGGTAGAATAAGTAAGGTAATGCAATAGAATAGAGTGGAAAAGAGGGCAGGTAGACATATAAGAAGAGAAATAGACATAACAGATGTAAAACCGAAAGTTCGTCCAAAGCCGAAAGGCACGGACTAAGCAACAATAATAATGATAATAAATAGTTAAGAGAAGTGTAGGTATTTGATAATTAGATAAGTCAGACAGAAAATTGCAACGATGTATGTGATAAAGTTATATAATAATAAAAATTTCTACGTAAATTATAGGTGGCCAAGAAGAAAGAAGTTTCCTGTTCAGGTAAATTGTATAGGAAATTACAGTATTTGTGAAACTTATGGAAATCTAGCCTTCAGGCCGGATATAATGAAACATTGCGAGAGACAGTACTCGTCTTTGTATTTAGAAAATTTCTGTCAAGTTTACGAATGCTTCAAAGGAGAGAAAAATGATAGCTATGCAAGTTAATTGTAATAACTCTTGGAAATCACGTAACTTTGATGCTGATAGCTGAACGTAGTAAATTATATTGCTAAGGGCTGTTCTAGTTTCAATTTAAAGGATTCTTGTTCATAGCGGCTAATTTAAAACGTAGAAATTTGTTTATACACACAGAAAATTATATTTTTTATGACGAACGATAAGCATATAAAATAATACTTGCAGAGTTATACCATTTCATCTACCATTTCGCATCTAAATAATTTCTATGAAACTTTTAAATGCTTCAAAGGAAAGTTGCCGACGAGAAAATAGCAAATTTTCCAAATTTATGGTAGCTTCGCGTTCGATAAAAGGCACGCTGAAGAATACTTTATTTTAGACAGCTCATTTACAATATTCGCGAATTCCAATGAAAAACAGAAAAATCGATATCTACGATAGAAAAGTTTCAGAGAAGATTACAATAGTCGCGTGATTTATAGAACTATCACAATCCACGATAACTATAGTAATAATTCTCCCTTCAAGAAACTTTCGCTTCTAAAGAACCAACCTCCGACTACTAGAAAAGATCCGAAAGAAGCAGAAAGAAAAAAAAAAAAAGATCCAAAAGAAAATAGATATCGCTGACTGAATAACTCAGGAAGAATGTACGAGGGCAAGAAACACGTCGCACCGCTTGCGATATTTCGCGAAGACACACCCCCTGGTCCGCGAGAATTTCTCAAGGAAGAAAATTCCTCGGTCACTGCTTAAATTAAGCGAGGAAATCTGTCCTCGTGGCTGTATATCAGCGAAGAGTCACGACGTGCCGCTGCATCCGAATTAAGGATGCGCCCACACATGCTTAGATTCGTACCTAACGGTCGCACAAAGAACGATGGCTCGTGTGTGTATCGCCTGAGGCAACGAAAGATAAACGGGAAAGATAAGGTTGGTGGAATGGTGAGCGTGGACGAGCTCGCGGGAAGGATCACGCGGTTATTCCGGTTTCGATACACGATTAAATTATATAGATATCGCGTAATTGCTCGTATCGTTACGCCGATAAAATTTACGAGCGGCTGGCACGGATGTTATTGGAATCAAAGTAACAAGTTGTACGCGCGGATCGGGAGCGGCCACGCTTTTTCGACAGCGATTTATGCCGCCATTAAAATCAGACAACTAGTGTCACGCGAGACGAGATTTACAGGTTGAACAACGTCTTTGCCGTTTCTTCGATCGTACGGACTGTTCGACATTAGACCGGTGGGTTCTGCACGTAGAAATAATAAAAAATGTTCTGTTTCATTTCGTTTTCGGGTTACAACGAATTTTATCGTTGGAATAATTCCATGGAAAGACGAATGTAGTTGAACTAATTTCGCCTATCTGGTCACAAACAGAGCTCGATATTTAACGTCGAAGCTTGTGTTCTAATCTTGTGAAAGTTTCCAATCGATGATAAATCGTCTTCGCGTTCTGCGCTCGTACGCACGCAGGTCATCTTGAACGCAGCTTGCGAAGATACGCGAACTTTCTTTTTATCGTTTTCGTGTGTAAAACCACTGCCGAAGTGTGGTGCTTACGAGCCATCCTGTATTCTACGGGGAAGTAACCACGGAGAAACCATAGTTTCCGTGTAATATTTGGTAGAGGATTAATTAGTGGCAAGTTGACATAAATTTCGACAGCTTCAGTTATTAACATTTTAAACGATAGTACTTTGTAATATAGTTATCGATTTCTGTGTTTTTGTGGACAATGAGTATATTACTGATGTTTCTTTAGTAGAATATTGGATTTTACTGCAATTTTGCGTTAAGTCAAGTCGCAAGGTGTTTGCAACTATTCCGAGTTACAAAGAAATTCGTTTTTATATTTTTATAGTTACTGTACTTACTCCTATAGTTGAGCAGCTCTTCCTATTGTTAGTTAGCGTGTGCCTTTGTTTCAGCATTTAACGTATGAGCGACAGAAGGGGGAATTCTCTGGGTTAATGTCTTTTTCTCTTGTTTTGCGTTTTAGGAGGTTAATTCTTTGGGTGAGTTTGTGATTATAATCGAACAACGTGGTCGGGTCACTTTATGTTTGAAGAAGAATGGGAAGAGTAGAAAAGTTGGAAAAGAATTTATGACGCTGGATTATGTATTTTAATATGTATATTTCATATGTATATTACATTTTATAATTAAAAGTATATTCATAAAACACATCACTATAATTAAATTTTTTGATATACGTATCGTACCTTATTCTCGTAATTTGAAATTATTTGTTTCATTATGTTGATATCACGTTCATATTAATATAGTCATTAATTTCCTGAAATTAGAATTTTCCATTCTTTTTAATAAGAAATTTTTATTTATTTACCATTACTGCCTCTGCTGTTTTAAAATTAATTATTCGATGAATTTATGAAAGAGAAAAAAGATAGATATTTTTTAATTCAGAAAATTTTGTCTGTTATCATTCACCGTTAAAAGGAATCACGAAATTTTCGATGCTACAAGTTCTTTCTATTTCATTTTCAAAATCAAATTTACGAATAACAACTTTCTGCTCGTTCAGCATTAATTCATAGGTACTTCATGTCCCAACATAAATAATTCTACTAGATACTTTTAATCTAACACTACTACTCCTCCTCTTCTATCTTTTTCCATTTTACTTTCGAACTTCTTCTTCAATTTTCTCCCAATCTCTTCTCTCAATCTACTCTGCGATTCCCAAACAGGTCACGAAGTCTTGATTACGTTGCAAATAAAAAATAGTCTATTTTCCAGAAGAAATGTATTTTTATAACGATATTTCGCCAATCGCGATCCGCACGGAAGAGTTCGATCGGGAGGTGGGCGTCTCAAGATCTTTATAAAGTTTCTTCAAAGTTCATGCAACTTCTTACTTCATTGATCTATTCTCGTAGCGGATAGGTCAAAGATTAAAGACTATGTGCTACTTCTCAATCATCCCTAGAAATATTTAATTCCAAATGCTTTCAGAATCCATCGCGAAAACCATTTGCCCTAAACCACTAGCCATTCGTCCTCGAGAAAGCAGAAGACAAACACCAGCACAAATTGAAACCGAACATCAACTAACCAACTACCGTTAGAAAAAATTCAGTTGCAATTGCTACGAAAAACCATTTACCTCAAACTATTAACCATTGACCCTGGAGAAGACAGGAAAAACGAAGATTAGCACAAATCGAAGCCGAGTATTAATTATCCAACCATCTCTAGAAATATTTAATACCAAATGCTTTCAGAATCCATCGCGAAAACCATTTGCCTCGAACTATTAACCATTGACCCTGGAGAAGACAGGAAAAACGAACACTAGTACAAATCGAAGCCGAGTATTAATTATCCAACCATCCCTAGAAATATTTAATTCCAAATGCTTTCAGAATCCATCGCGAAAACCATTTGCCCTAAACCACTAGCCATTCGTCCTCGAGAAAGCAGAAGACAAACACCAGCACAAATTGAAACCGAACATCAACTAACCAACTACCGTTAGAAAAAATTCAGTTGCAATTGCTACGAAAAACCATTTGCCTCAAACTACTAACCATTGACCCCGGAGAAAGCAGGGGAAAAAAACACTTGCACAAATCGAACCCTTCCAACAACCCCATCGATTATTCCCTCTGATTTGCAGTAATCGCCGGACTGTTCAACCCCTTTCCACCGACGAACACGTGACATTCGTTTCAACCCCCTAAACGCAACCCTGCCACGCTTACGTTCGGCCGCAGCAAGAAGAACGTAACGCGGTATGCACAAAGGGCTAACCGACGCGACGGGGCTATTATTATGACCAGCCTGGAATCAGCGGCCGGATCCGCGGTTATTTCCGGCGAAAGGGGACAAAGTAATTGCGGCGGGTATACCGGCGATTGGACGCGCGCGCGGCTCTCTCGCCTCGCGATTCAATTTAACGAACGAACCAGTGGAAAAACGTCGCCTCCAGGAAGGGGACAAATCTGATTTATCGATTCCTCTACCTTTGTTCTCTGACTGCTGCTCGGCGAAATTTTCCAGCGACTCGCGTGGAACGCGTTCATACTTTCGACTTTTGACACACGGCTTTGAGTAAAAGTTGGCATTATAATATTACCATCGTACTGCGTGTAATTAGCGGACTGTGGATTTTTGCGCGCTTATGAGAAATTTAAGGATGCGAAAATGCATGACACGCAAAAATGTATGAAATGTGCCAAGGTACGATACTCATTACGATATTTAGCGGTTGAAACGAATTTCTGCCTGGGTTCCGTTTCTCTGATCGCGTTTATGGAAACGTGAATCGAATACGAATATACACAGTGTGATAATTTACTGGCAGTGATTTATACGTTTGGAACGTATCAATCCTGATCGCAAGATAATCTTAGTATACAGAATGTTTGCGAAATGGTGATAAAAGCGGAAAAGATGTGATTTCTGTGGTAGAAGCGAGTCGAAGATGTAGAATAAAGTTCTGTTATGTCTTTCAAAATCCTTTTTCTAATAAATATTTATTCATTTACGATACTCGTACAGAGACAGTCTAGCAATTTGAAAACGAAATGGAATGCATAGTAAAAACAAGTAAATATGCATCATCCACCGAGTATACAGTACTTAAACCCGTGTACAGAAACGTGCGAATACAAATAAGGTGAAAATTAAAATAATTTCATTAAAAAATAATCCATAGATTTTTCCTGTCTAATATCGATACCATGAGATTAAATGTAAAGTAATTTTTCTTCGTTACACACAGCTCAAATACAAAACGACGAATGATCAAAAACTACCTACGAACAGTCAAACAAATTTCAATAAACCGGTTCGAACAAAAAGTATGATACCGTTTGCACATGTTGGTAAATGAAAGAAATAAAAATAGCAGAGGGAAAAGGAAGAAAGGAAAACAAACATATGGAAGTAAAAGCAGTGAAAGGGCGTAACGTGATGGACGGTACGATAAAAGATAAAACGGCAGAACTGTAATCGTGGCAATAACAGAACGAGTGCGCACGATTACATTCATTCTTTGTGTGTCGTTCGCCAAGCTGATCTAACAGCGCAATTTACAAAAGAATTGTATTTGTTTCGTTCGTACAATCGCGTAGCTCCTTTACTAACGATTCAAAACGGAATCCTCTTTCTTTTTGAGAATGCAGCACCGATTCCGCCTCGTATAGTTTCAAAGACGCGCTCTCCACGGTGAAACAAATTTGCTGAAAACGAAAAAATAAAAAAGAAAAAAGAAGAGGGGGAAAAAATAACACGGGCATGGAATCGGACGCACTCTGTGTATAATTAAAACGAAAGGAAAATATGCGAGAGATGAATGAATTCTCGTTGGTCAAAGTAATTGGTTCTATTATTGGCAAGGTGAAAAAATTACTTTACGTACCTTTTGAAATGTTATATCGAGGCGGAAATTGGCTCAGGAGAATCATTTTTTATTATGAACATTCTGATTGCAACTAGGAAAATATTTTTAGAAGAGTTCTTAATGAGACGCGTGAACATGTGATGAAGGATCTAGGAATTAACAGCAGATGAAAATAATGAAATTTGGAGCAGAAGCAGAGATACTTTGGAAACGCGTAACGAAGAGAAAAGAAGATAAATGGAGGAACATAACTGAAAGATACGTAAAAGGGAAGAAAGGGATGAAAGCATCGAAAGTGTTTCGCATTTTTATCGCAAAATCACTATGGATTTTTTAGATTACAAGGGTAAAGGAGCGCGATATTTATTGCTGGTAGAGGAAAGAAAATAATCACAGCAACGAACGATAGAAAGAAATGATTAATTAACCGGATAGATCGAGGAAACCGCGGCAAACGAATTTATTTGCGGATTATATTGGTGCCTAGCAAATGTTGAATATTTATGGAATCGGTACGGCAACATTGTGCGCATTAAACGAGCACAGCCCTGGAAACATATTGGCCGGCCTAGGGACGAGAAAACACGATAAATATACTTTTCATAGGATTTTTCTGCGTAAATGACAGAACGCGTTGATATTACGTTTTCCGCCGGATTTATGCTTTCTTTTTCCATCGATAAATTCGCCACTAGCTTGGTCGGAAAACCATAAACGATACGATGGTTTTCAATAGTGACAAACGAAGAATACGTAAGCTTTGTCCCGAATTTGAAACAATTGAACATTGAATGTGTAATCAATTTCTGGTCGACTGTCTCTGCGAGGTTTTATGGAGTTTGAGAAATTTGAGAGATAACAGGGGAATCTAAGAAAGTTTGGAAATTTTGAACGATGCACTCTTCCATAAATGGTTTCCTCAAATATGATAAAATATTTGAACAATAACTCGAGCAGAGAGTATAGTAACTGTTTTTTGTTTATTTTTTTTAAACCATTTGCATTACCAACTACGACTTACACGTATTCTATAAATATGTAAATAAGTCAATAATGTTTGCACATTTAATACGGTGCAGTTGCTTCACTTTATTATTTTGTTATTTATTTAACCCAGACCTTCTCTTTCGAGTTTGCATAAAGAATTTCCGGATTTACGTTATATTACATTCTTTAATTCATGGGTTCTCTTTAAAATCCACATTACGCTTCATACGTACCAATTCATACAATATGAAATTTCAAACGACCATATATATTTTGTAACAAATAAACTTTACTTTAGTCGATTAATTAGCGAATTTAATTGGTAAATAATTATGTATCTTAGGTATTAATTAGTTAGCGAATATTGTTTTCTATACTTCTGTAGCCAATGCGAACAATCTATTTCTTCTAGGAAACTTAGAGTTTGGAAAGTAGAACAGTTTCATCGTACGGTGCGTATGGAAAAGTTAATCAGAAGCAAATTTCGTAACAGTATTTGCAACCGTGGCACAAAGTAGCTGGAAGGAAAAGAAAAAAGTTACGTATCCCTCGGACCGATTAACATAATTTTCCTACCAAAGGTTCGCCGAACTTCTTGGCAAACTTTAACGCACCCACCCCCTCTCGCTACCTTTTTTCCTTTCTTCCTTCCTTCTTTTTTTCTTTCTTCTAGTGAGAGAATTTGCACTTCAAGAAGTGGGTTAGCCCCAAAGTTCGAAGTAATTGGCTATTTAGCCTGGGAATAAAAAAAGAACACATCGATGGAGCGGGTAGAATAGAAGCGACTAACTTTCCAATCAGACGAGTAACAATGATTTTAATCGTTTTTCAATGATAAATTTCTGATCGCGCCAGAGTCGTCAATTAACAGATATCGCGATTATTAAATTGCAACGTACGGTCTGGTTTCGAGGATATGAAAAAATGGGCAATTTGGTGGCACGTTAAAATTTGATTAATTGTTACAGCTTTAATATGTGAATAATAGCGTGATTCGACATTTAGCTGGTGATCATTACCGGCTGTTTTATGTAACGTTAAAATATACAGTGAATTGTAAAATATTTGCACAGTCACCTCTTTATTTTCATATTTATATCTTAATTGATAAATATGAATGTAATAAATTTTACACCATCTAGCCATACTTTATTCTGACCGTAAGAAATTGGATCCTGAAGTTAATCCGATTGTTTGATAGATAAATTTCACTGAAATTCGATTCGATCAATTGTATCAATAAATTTATTCTTCTATATATCTATATAGGATAATCATTTCAAAGAACGAGATTAACAAAATTTTGGTTATAGAGCTGTTAATTAACATTAATATCTCGATTCTGAATATTTTATTAGAGAATTCGTAAAATTCTTTCAAATTTGCTTCCAGCAATTCTATGATTTATAAAATATTCAATCTTTCTTTCTCTCTCTTTCTATGTCACTACACTAATTTTAAGATATAGATATGATTAAAATTAATTAAATTAGAAGTTATCAGGGAGAATACTAAATTTAGGATTAAAAATATTTTTTAACGAATGCAACTACATCAAGCTCGTCTCGTTGTATACAAAGCTTTATTTTCATACCTAATTGAATATTCGATACTTACTATTTGGGTCGTGTATCCATCTTTTCTTATCGCCCACTTTCATTATACGCGTATCATCCTGTAACAAAAGAATATTTCCAATTAAAATTATACACCTGCAATATCCTTCTCCGCTCTATTTCGCTAATTTATTTATTTAAAACATCTCTGAAGGTATTTTTTCAATAATCCGCCGCGAGCACACGATTTTACATGAAATCCAATAATGAAATTCTCTTCATTGTTACGTAACAACGAGTAATCCGCGCTTTGCGTAATCCGAGGTTACAAACACGAAAATGATAACAAAGCTGGTCTGTAGTAAAGAGAAGGAAATGGAAGCAAACGGAACGATCGTTGCTTCCTTCGAGACAATTAAAGTAAAACCCATTTCCCGTTCCTCGAATTTTCATAAATCCTCCATGATCTTTTCTCGATGCAAAGTATGCGTCGTAAAAGCAGCGTACGCCGGCTCGCGAAAATATTCAAACACTTGTACAAACGTTCCATGAATATTTTACGTGTATTATACGGAACATTTTCAAAAACTCATTAACACTGTCACGACATTCGACTGTGATTATATCCGTAATATTAATAAGTTTCGCTATTCAGTAGGATCATCTTTTAATACTTATTATTAAATACTTAGGATGAATATTCACTTTGTAAATTCATAGTAAACGTCTCGTAACTTCAATAAATCAGATTCATTTCAAATTTTGCCAATATAATGACGACAGTCGTGTCTTGTTGCAACACTAATGAAATTTTGAAATCTTTTATAAAACATACACGATATTCACATGAAAGTTTTCTATGGTAAGCGTTCAAATAATTTCGTGATTATATCTTGTTTAAAGTGGCATTCCAATGAAATATATATGGCACATTGGAAGATCTTCAAGACGTATTGAGATCACTGATCAGAACAAACTTGTTGCCTTGCATGCATTTTTAGATCGGTTTCAGAGAATTTGCCAACGTAATCGTGTCGCTTGTGTCTTGCCACAGTGACGATGAATCTATACGCATAATATGTGGATTTTTCTATAAATAAAAATTGTGTATAAATGTTGAAATACTTTCACGAGCGAATATACCGCAGCTCGCGTTTTTAGCACGGCCGGTATCGAAGGTCGTGGCTCGTGTCACGAGATTCATGGTTCAGCCTTGTCCTGCGCCAACAGTCTTTCGTCGAGTACCGCAACAACCTTGGTTGCGGTCGTGGGCGAAACGACCAACAACGATCGCTCATCACGTGCATAAAATTCAGGGTTGCGCGGTTAAAAACGAGTCGTTTCAAAGTTTAGGCCGAGGTCGTCCCGTGCTACCGAATACCAAGAGTGAAACGAAGGGATATCGCGAAACGCTCGCGTGATAGTTCACGTGCCAGTTTGCAACAATTCCAGGATAATATCTGAAATACCGAAGGAGAAACTGGCTTCATCATCTAGGCTATATTATTGCTGACCAACAGTTTCGAACGAAACTGAGTGGAGTTCGAGATCTTTCGACCGTGTTTTCCGAGAGGTTGCAGAAATTGGAGAGGTTGCGGACAAAATTCTGAGAGAGTGCTTGGTGAATTCAAAATTACCTTCTATAACTCGTGTTCTTTCTAGACATCGTTTGTTGTTTTATTTTTCTCCTTTTCGATTTTCTATCTTTTCGTCCCTTTTACGGTATTGCTTTTTCCTTTATTTCCCTGTTTTCTTTTTCGTTTAACGTTTCTTTTCTTCAATGAATCCTATTGCTGCGTAAGAGAAGAGAGTTCCTTTCATATTTTTTCCTTTCTTGAACTGTTTACTTCTCGAGAATTTCTTACGGGACGTTCAGAGGATCAATATTATGATCAATAGTATCGTAAATATTTAAGGTTCTCAGCATTATCGTATGTAAGAAATCCTCTAGACGATTAATGTAAATATATTTCAATACAACGTAGAGGACCTCAAATATTGACAATAATATTGAACGTGTGAACGTTGCTTTAACGATTCTTATACTCGTTGTATTTTTACTTTACATTGTTTGCAGTTATTTTCCTAACTTCGCGGTACTACAACAATAGATGATCAATTTTTTTCACTCAACTACCTCACTCTCACACTGTCCTAATGATATTCCACTGTGCACAAGGAAAGATAAAATGTAACATTTTTAGACACCGATTTACAATATCCATTTACCGAGTGATATTTTAATTTTCATGCAAATCGCGCCCACGCTCTGTACGTGGCATTTCGGTGAAAAACGTTCGCGTACTCGCGTCCGAATCATCAATTTACCAGGTTTCCGTTAAAAGTCGATTTTTCTGCTACTTTCTGTTAAACATTCTCACTGCTGTGTAACATAACGTAACAAGCATTAACGCGTTGACTGCCGATGACTCAACGTTGACGTCATGACCTGGAAGGTGGGTGACGGCATGTTAGCGTCACGCGCAAATAGCTTTGAAATGTCGTAGGAAAGATCGACGAGTTTCAAAAGACAAATATTTTAGCGGCGATGGAAGGCCACGCGAATTTCACATATTTTGTTCTGGCAGTCGCAATAAATTCAAATACACCGGCCGCAAAAAGTATTTGTACATACCATTAATTTCCAACGAAACACTTTTTATCAAGTTTCGCATTTCATTTTCATAGCATTAAATTTTTGTAGTGGCATGAAGGTACTATCAGATGATACGAAATGTAATATACCGGGTCTTAATTAATTACAAACTTTTGTACAAATACTTTTTGTAGCCACTGTAAATATACACCGTAGCAACACTTCATTTCCACGAAATATTATATTATATTTGCCCACTTATTTTCAAGAGGACGTGCATTTAAGGGGTATCCTGAACTAGAATGTTCTAAAACAGCGTCTTTTTGTGATTTTTTTTTTAGAAGGGAAAGAAAGAAATGAAGCTATTAAATTTTGAGGTATGGTTTTATATATATTTAACGAATACAAAAAAACTTTTTTTAAAGTAAAGAAGAAATTATAACAGATTTCTAAGATCCATCTCGTAATTCTTGACCGAAACAAAAAACCAAAAAAGGATTAAATTATTATATATTCTTCTTCTCGATGAACTAAAAAAAAGAAGCAGAAAACAGTATGAAATTAAAAATTTTGGCGGGTTCAAAGAAAAAACGTGTTTTATAAAAAGAAAAAATAAACTTTAAGGTGCTACAACAATTATTTAAATAAACTTTTTGACGAACTTTTTTAGTTCATCGAGAAGAAAAATATATAATAATTTAATTCTTTTTTGGTTTTTTGTTTCGGTCAAGAATTACGAGGTGGATCTTTCCCGCCGATTGAAAACTGCAGCCCATGAAATAGGCTTAGAAATCTGTTATAATTTCTTTTTTTACTTTAAAAAAAATTTTTTTGTATTCGTTAAATATATATAAAACCATATCTCAAAATTCAATAACTTCATTTCTTTCCTTCCCTTTTAAAAGAAAAAAAAATTCACAAAAGGACGCTGTTTTAAAACATTCTAATTCAGGACACCCCCTTAAATCATTCGCATTGTTGAACATTGCTTGGTTCACGAAACTTATCTCGATAATTCTAAAGAATTTAGCGAAGGAACGTGCATTACCGATGACCATCGTCAACGTGTTAAACAAGAGAGCCTCGCTCTCGTCGCGTTTCACACGAGTATGCAATTAGAACGGAATGATATTTTACAATTAGCAGGATAACGGTAGTTTCTCGAGCGAAATTCGAAGACACGAGGGGTGCCGCTTCAACTATTTCGCCGCGTTTCGGACTTTCAAATTGCCCTGCTGCGAATCGCTGCAAACGACGAGACTCGACACCCTGTAATTATCATCGGATGGAATAAGGAATAGCTTAGCTTGTGAAACGCGGCGCAACGTCGAATTTACTGCAGCCAAACCATCGTCCTCGCCTAGAAACGAATTCCTTGTCTCTGCGAGTAATTACAGTGATCGGGAACGTTGCTAATGCCGGCCCTCTCGAAATTTATTAGACACCCTTCGTGTATTTTAACAGGGGGCGTGAAGAACAAGACGCTTCCTTCTGTCATGATTTCCCTGACTCTTTGCCTTTGAAATTCGAATACATCTGAATGACTTTGCTATGAAAATTCTGGTCACGTTTAACGGACATTGACATGTCCAATTTATCACTTATATCTCAAAAATTATCAAAATAATTTCTTTAATCTTCTCGTATAATAGTTTCAATTAATATTTGAATATTCTAACAACTAAAACTCATAAATATCTCAAATTGGTCCAAAATGGACATATTGGGTTGGCAACTAAGTGATTGCAGATTTTGTCATTAGGTGGTAATGACAAACTCCGCAATCACTTAGTTGCCAACCTAATAATTGCGAAATTATGCTCCTCGTGTGTTAAACTGTACGTATTAACTGTCGTGTATAGACTTTTGTGTATTCCTGAAGATTAATATTGTTTATAACCAGAGTCGTAGAATATTTTTAAAGCGTGATAACGCGTGTGTGATGTAAACGTGCAGTGAACCACTGTATAGCAAAGACATCGACCTTTTGATGAAATTACATCAGGTGACGCATTATTTATGAACCATAATGTAGAACAAGATTTTCTTGTGTCTTTGAGCGTCGATAAATATGGAGCGGACGACGAGTTTCCCCAAACGACGAGCGGAACACTCGGCATTCCGATTATGGAAATGTCCGTTTTCCCGTTGATCAATAATTAATCAGCGACGTAATCAGCTTTCGCGGAATCATCTCTTCTACAATGCATGGAATTATGTCGCTGTCAATCCGAAAATATGCAGCCGAATAATTCGGCCGCCTGCTGATCGAGAATTAATCATTTTATATGGGCTACGCCATTGTCATGATTCCCGGGCTGGTTTCGAGCATTCGAGGTATTAATTTCTCAAGAAATTACGTCAGTCAGCGGCCCATGTTGTATGCATAGTGAATTGCTCAGGTTCATGGCATAATTTTATTATCGATTAGAACTGAAACAGCTTTTCCAAAGAAACTGGGATCGGACAACTTTTTGGAAGAATTGGAATTAAAATTGAAATTTGTGGTTCAAGGGGAAAATTTTTGAGAAGAGTTTAATAATTCGCTGCGGATCAAATGTTCATTATCTATTTTATGGGAGAAGAAACAATGTTTGTATAACATCGAAGGATTTTTCATGAATTTCCATTTTTGTTCAGCATATTAAGATCAAAAGAATCAGAGAATTAAATTCTTCCTTTTATACATACAATATATATTTTTGGTTTGATTATTAGAATATATAAATGGTTCTTTCAATGAGGTTCATGAGACAAGATATACGATGAGGAAGGTTAAAGATATTTTCGTTTAAATAAGACTACAATAATGAAGATAGTCGCATTAGATGCTCAACAATGTTGGTTAAACAATGTGCCTTAGGTGCAATACACAATTGCGTTACATTAACAGCAACAACTTGTACCATGGACTTCCTCTAAAGCCTCTAAGAACTAATTACCCTACAAATATTAATACATAACTGTGCCTCATAGAATGCTACCTAACTTTCCGAGATTGAAGGTATTAAAATTACAAAGCAACTTACAAAATTATCATTGAATAATAAATACTACAGAAACAAAAAGGGTAGAAAATGAAAGAGGACAGAAACTACAAACTTATCAACAATTTCTACACATTCGACTCTCTCCTGGAGCAAAGGTTTCATTTCTAAAATTGTTAATACACATGATAGTGTTTAGATTCAGAAATTCAAAGTTGCAGAATTATATACTGAAATGTAATGTGAATAACAAATAAAAATTCTTTAATTCCTCATCGATAAATTCCACACACGTTTGATTCTCTCCTGGTGCAAAGGTTTAATTTCTAAATTATCAGTATGAAAGAATCCAGATTCACGAATACAAACCTCTATTTACCACGCACACCGAAACGTAAAATTTATATTCCCACTAAAAATTCTTCAATAAAGTAGTTTATAAAATTGTTCAATTAATTTCCGAAATTATTAATATCAAAAAATCCGGATTCGCGATATCAAAGCTCTATTCATCGCGTATACCGGAACGTGAAATTTTTATTCGCAATAAAAATTCTTCAATTCCTCATCGACAAATGCTACACGCGTTTCGTTCTCTCTACTGGAGCAAAAGTTTAATTTCGAAAATTATTAATACTATAGAACCTGAATTCACAAATTTAAAACTTTAGAATCATCGCGTATCTATCTATTCATCTTTCTATCTAGAATCATAGCGAAACGTGAAAAATTTTTATTTCTAATAAAAATTCCTCCAATCATCTCGATTTCAAGATTTTCCAATTGCTCATCAATAAACTTGACACGTTCGACTTTTTACTCTACCATCGAATGAAATTTTCGTGCTACTTAACTCTCGAGGCTCGTACGAGATCGCGTATCGATCCACGTGAATTTAACAAGGTCGTTCGCCGGATACACGAGGATCTCTTCCGAGGGGGTAGATGTGCGTCGTTTCAACTAGGTGCATAACCTCCTATCGCATCGTTATTCCGTTACTCTCGGTCGAGATAACCTGCCACTTTTCGCCCGACGCGAGCCGACTGAATTATTCGTCGAGCCGAAAATGGCCTTTCAAGTCTATGAAGAACTGCTTTTAGGAGCAGGTCTCACTCGTCTACGGTGTATGCATTCCCGGGCACATGCTCCCGCGTTAAACAGTACCGGATAACGTTCCTCCAGAGACGCGCCACGATTCTTCCGGTTTCATTCATCCCGTTACGCTTCTGCTAACCTTCTCGACTTTTTAAAGTGCTTGCATGATTTTTGGAATACGACGATTGCGCGCATGTAGAATGATTTCTCTCTGTTGGCTAAAGTTAGAACATTAGATTCGCTTTCTTATTTCGCTTTTTGTTGCTCGGAGAAATATTTGATTTTAATACAGTGTCGTGAAAATGGGAAATACTCGAGATCCGGAATGAAGAAATATCGTGGAATTTTCTGAAATTTAAAAACCAACGTAAAATGACTGAAAAAGGCCGACAGATCTTAGTTCTTTGTAGCATCGAAGAACAGCATCTATCGGATGAGAACGATGTAAATATATTGTCTAACGGTGAATATTTTCGTATGTAAATAATGAATGAAATGCAGCAAGTATACCAAAGCACGTAACGAAGAAACAAGAGAAAGAAGCAACAAGAGGGAAACAAGCCTGTTGGTACAAATTACAGCGTAGTGGAATAAGTAGAAACGGACTGTGCGTAGTCAGACGGTGTTCTCAACGAAGAAACTCGAGAAATAACGGAGATGCAATTAGAAAACTCTTCAAATAACAAAATCTAACATCATAATTGCAATATTTCATGAATTTCTCGTTCTAAAAGTCATTCGTTTAATTTACTGTTAATTAATTTCGAATATTTCCTAGCAGATTCTGTCTTCAATCTTGTTTCCTCGTTTCATCTCGCGCCCATCGCGTCTGATTACATTCAACACTCGCTTCGTTATCATCTTGCACAGGACAGGATATTAGTCTGACGTCAAGTAAGTCGAGAGGATCATCATCAATTAACATGCTTACTTGAAGCTTGTTCTTCTATCAACAACGAATTTTTTTCCGTAAATCCAAATTCGAGACGCGAGCAAGATTTGTAAGAAAGAAAAAGCGAAGGGGAGAATCTACGGAGGAACTGGGCCACGGAAGTTGGCCAATTAAGTGCCTTTCCACAGCTCTAGCTACTTGGTCTAAACTTGTTTCGAACCGCAAACGCGTGTCTGGTTTCCTTCCTAGGTAAACGACTCGTCGGCGAAACAAAACATTCCCGACGAATCCCTTGTTTGTTTTAGCCTTCGTTTGTCCGCAGCTAAAATATCTCGTGATGCAGTTTCGTTCGTGAAATTTTCTTTTTTCACTCGTTTGACAAACATTCTTTGAAGTACGTATAACGATAAATAAGATAAAAAAGTCTGATGTGGATTTAGCAAAATTATTTCCCATCGTCCGAGGACCCCTATAATACAGAGACTAATAATTTTTCACAACCAACAACATTTATTTTTATATGCTGGACGTAAATTAAGTATTACGCAAATCTGCGAGCATATTCCTCTAATAGCTTAAAAAATGATATCCGGATAGAAATTTGTTTCAGCAAATATATTACAACACGCATAGAACTCTTTCCATCTTTGCACTGTTCAATTTTCAATAAATCATAAACATTCACACAATTACCATTAACTTCTTTACACCCAGTGACGAGATGATTTTTTGAATAAAGATCAATCGCGTTATCTCATCTTACCCTATCGACGATTTCACTAATTTGATTAATTTCGTTAACAAGATTTTTCTGTTATTAACTGTTTTTTACTCCGAAGTTTTTCATATCAATGGAATATGTATATTTTCTACCATCCTTAAAGTATAGCAACGATACAACAATGCCAATAACAATAACGACATTAATATTCGTATTAATAGCAATAATAGCCAGCGTTACGCGGAAAATAAATGACATCGTATTACGAAATATCCAAACATGCGAAACATTGCACGACGTCACGTCGCGAGATATTTCGTGCACGGACGCGAAACGCTCAAACACGATCCAAGAATATTGCGAAACGTCCCCTCCGATCTAGAGATCTTCTCTTCTGGTGGCTGGCAAATATCTCTTTTCGTCGTCTGGACGTCTAGAGAAATGATACGTGGAGGGGAGAGGGTTAAGAGAGGTTGGAGAGGCGCCAACTGGAAGCGTCCTGTAAAAATGGCCCTGCACGCGGAGAACGGCATCGACATTTTTATAAGTCGATTCCACGTACCACGTCGACCGTGTCTACGGTTTTCCGCAGAAGAGTTCACCGGGGAGGAAGGTGAAAACGTGTGTCTGGAAATTGTGCACGAGCTAATTGGGTCGGGAACTTTTCTAGTTTGGCGTTTTCGTGTTTCCACCCTATGATGTCTCGTGTCTCGCAATTGCTGGCCCTCGTTTTGTTGGCTGCATTTCGAGCAGATAATCTACGATAGTTTAGAGATTGGATAAGCGTCTAATAGTTCGTCGAATTGTTCGGCACTGGCGAGGAATTTGGAAACGTTTCTCCTGTTAATTTCTCATTTGGTAAAGTGGTGATCTGTTAAAGCCAGCAAGACGTTCCAAGTTTTAGAATTGTCTCGATTCAAAGATGCTCTTCGGTTCATTTATCGTCATTGCTTGTTTCTGCACATAAAGTCCATGTAAAAACAAATACGCAGACGAGATGTGCTATAAACCGACATATCACGGTGAAAATGTAAAGCTTAACAAATGTGGACATTGACAATGAGCGATCAATGTACGTCGGATTTTAGCAGAGATATCGATTAACGATAAATATAACAATGTCTACTATTCCTAATAAAAGCGTTCATCTACCGGTCACATATTTATTACGCGATATTATCACGCGAGATAGCGATGTTTATTAGGCAATCTAAAATTTTAAGCGAAAATTTCACGATAGAAATGTGGAAAAACGTTGTTATAACTAGGAAGCTGTTCAATGCCAATGTAAAATATATCGCGATATAATAATACGCTAAAATATGACACAAAGGTATATCTTTACGCGGACGATGGTCGACTGATATAACACGAAAAAGACATTTACGTGACGCTGATACACGAGTCGCTCGAAAGCCATGTTCTGATTAACTCTAAAAATCGGAATGCATAGACGAACGACAACAACGAACGATATTCCTTGAAATTAACTCTACTACTATAGTCTTCGCGTGCTATCTCATTATGATAAATAAATTAATGAAAATAAAATATCATTTTCCAGACATTGGATATTAATCATGCGTCATCTGGATAACGCAAGATTAATAATTACACGAATGTTACGCATAACAATGAAAGAATTCTCGCCTGAACGAAAATATCGACACAAATATCATCGGCTCGTCGTATTCTGAGCAGTTCCTCTTTAAACATTCAATCTGCAAAGCGACCCAACGGAACGATCAACTTTTTCCCCGCTATTAATACCTGCCCCTTTGCCTGCCACTATATTAAAAGTGAGTGGAACAGCGTCCGGGACGAGGCGGTCACCGTAAACGCGAAACTTTACCAATTAAGCAGACTGTCGCGCGCCTTTTCACTGTTATTCTAGGCTCGAGGGTCGGGCCTCGATCACTGCCTCGAAAATTCTGTGCCCCGTGATTATCCGCGGTCGTCATCGGTCATCGTTTCCCTCAAATTCACCCAGGATCGCCTACAACCCGCGCCCCTCCCCTATTTCAAACTATTTTGAAAATCCGGCGTTCGATATCGCAAGTGGTAGCAAAGTCGGGTTAGCGAAACGATGCATCAAAAATTTAATTATAGTGACACGATGATCGATTGTTTCTAACTTTCAATCATTTCCCCGTTGTAGTTTAATCTGTAAAATATAGTTTGTTCATGGCTTGTCTATCTTAATAGTTTTATCTATGATGGTAGTTTTCTGTCATAGTTTACGACGCGTCAAAGATTAAATGACCGATTAGCTTCAAATTCCAGTGATGTTCCTCTTGCTATATAACGTTGTAAAATATAATTCGTTTATAGTTTGTTCATATCAGTGTTTTTGTTCTATACAAAAGCACAAAAGAATTTGAAGAAAACAACAACTTATTGTCCAAATTGTCCCGACCAACCTCAGCTATCTCTTTTCTGAAAGATACCTCGAGTGAAATAGATCGTACGCGAAACAAGCGTCCATCTTTGGCAACCTAACGTAGTATAATTTTTCAATGAAATTGATATAAACGTCTATGAAGAAATTTGATCACATCTTCCTCCTCGAAGATGCTTAAAAAATCTTGTTAAATATTATTCTTACGAATCTTCCTTAAACTTTGTGCTTGCAAGTTGTTAAAAGTGTTGAGAATTTTGGATCTTAATAGCCGAAATAATGGTATATGGACACTAAACTTACACTTAGAATTTATATTAGAATAGTTATATATTTATTTGATAAACGATTTCAAAGATATTCGTCGATACACACGCGTCTCAGCACTTTCTTCCATACCAGACTGTTCACCGACTGAACAGTTTACATTCCTTTGTTTTCGAGACGCCGCGCACACACATACTTCCACACACTGATATTCACATACAAGTATCGCTACTACGCAGCTAACTCAATAAAAAGATTTTATCAAATCAGTTTAGAAACAAATTTAACTATTATAGTATCGCGGTACTCGACGCGAGTCAAAAATATTCTCATTTCTTGTGATCCGATCTTCCGCAAAATTTGCTAAGAATAGAAGCTAGTCGTTTCTCGTCGATTTTTCGGTAAAATAATGGCGGTTGTCGGTGGATCTGCGCAAAGTGTCGAGAAGACGTTAAACCGGCGTTGCCGATAATCGGATGGAACTGTTCGGTGGCCACGTCCACCAGGACTCCGACCGATCGGAGGTGACTTAAGGCTTTGGCCACGTTTCAAAACCATTTCGTTGCCCTCACGAGATAGAGTCGAAGAGATTTCTCCCGTTGGATCCTCTGCAATTAACCGAAATCCTTCGACCCCTTGCTCGAATTTATGATAGAACTTGGTGGAGCCGATCGACCGATCTAATTGTGGGGTAGGTCAATGATAGAGATCAATTCTGTACGTGTACATTATCGTTCTATTTAGATGTTAGCTGATCTGTGGTAGAATTACGTTTGACTAAGACACTGTAGAGAAAAGAATCTATCCAATAGCTTTGTTTTCTCTTATCGTACGTATTTGATATTGAAACACGCGGGGAATAAAGGAACACAAGGGGGTTGAAAGTGCACGAAATTATAGAAGTTCACGAGCTTAATTTATCGAGCGGACTATTTCTTAGTTGGAAATAATTTTGATCAATAAAATATTACAATATAATGATGTCTTGCGAATAGAAACATGATATAGTACATTCTAGACGTGGCAATTATTTCTGAAAGATGAAGAAAAGAAATTATTTCTGAATAGATGAATTATCACAGCCAAGATAATAGAACTCTAGTTAACGAGTTAGAAAATTTTAATCTCATGTAAAAAATATCTTGTTAGAACATTACGAGCATTTCATGCTCGTTAACACGAAAGCAGGATCTAAATTGTATCGTACAAAATTTTGTTCGATACACAAACGAAGAGAATATTTTTTCGTTAGAAAAATCACGGTTTCATCGTTTCCACATACTATCTTCGATTAGTTAATTTTTCCGCTCTGTGAACTTACTGATTCACGCTCCAATTACAGCCAACACCGAATTTTCATTTGTCCCGATTTAATCGATCGAGTCACGGACGTGTAAAGGGCTATTTTCAGACACGGCGTACAAAGTAGTCGAAGATCTCTGAACGATGAAAGCAAGTCGAACGTGTATTCGAGAGCATTCAAGGTTTCGATCGATGAAACCGATGCAACCCTGTACCGATAGTTCGATGAATATCCGTGTCGAATTCATCCTCGTTGCTCCTTTTCGACTCTCGACCTATTCGCCAGTAGATTTGCTTTTATCCCAAAGAATATTTTGTTTCTGTCTGTTTCACCCTCTGTGTTGCACCACGATCGAGCGGTTCTCGATGTGCGATTTTGGAAAATCGCGTTGGATTTTCCACGGACCAGACCTAAACGGATTATTCTCGAGGATTTGCGCTCGTCCTTCTGCACTGCATCGAATCTGTGTCTTTCTGGATTATACGTATAGAAAGAAAATATCGATTTTAGAGTTCTTTTTTTCTTTTTTAAAGAGAAGAAAAATATTTTTTTCGAGGGGCAGAACGATCATGAATTTCAGAGTAATTTCAAGTAATAGATAAACGAGCTTCCTACGTTATCGAATGAATTACACAGACTGATGCAAGTAGCTTTGGTAATTAACACAAGATAAACAAAATTATACGTCACGTGAAAAGCAATTTAACTCGGATTAGCCCTTCACAAAACATCTTACTTTAAATCCCACAATTACCTAAGTGATTTATGGACGAGCTTTTCCATATACGTTTTCGACCAAACTAGACTAGTAACTTTGATAATTAACTCGAGATAAAGAAAATCACGCACCATGTGGAAACTAATTTAATTTAAGTAAAGCCTTGGCGAAACATGTTTCTTTAAATCGCACAATTACTCAAACGATCGATCGACAAGTTTCTACATATACGCTTTCGAATAAATTAGACTAATGCATTAACTTTGATCATTCACCGAAGATAAAGAAAATTATACTTACATACGCGAATACCGATGTAACTGGAATTATCGTTTCGCAAAGTACATTACTTTAAATCCAACAATTACTTCAGTGATAAATGAACAGGTTTTTTCGAATAAACTGGATTAAATTTCACAATTAACCGGAGATAAAGAAAACTACAAATTGCACGAAAACCAATCTAATTTAGACGAGCCCTTCAGAAAACAGCTTGCTGTGAATCCCACAATTAGGCGATCGATAAACGACCTTTTGCATATACAGTCTCGCACAATTTGATAATTGACTCGAGATAAAGAAAATTACACGTTACACGAAAACCAATCTAATTTAGACGAACCCTTCGCAAAACAGTTTGCTCTGAATGCCATAATTAGGCGACAGATAAACCACCATATACCTATACACTCTCAAACAATTTGTTAATTGACTCAAGAAGATCATCGTGTCCTACTATCCTTCAACAAAACTGCAAGATAAAGAAAATTATACGTTACGATACTTTCCACCAAAATTATCCCGACCTTTCCCAAACGCCACGACCGACCTAATATTCTCACAAATATCGAACGAAAATTGTAAGAACTGCGATCTCTGATGCAATATGTAACCAATCGCACGAACGTCAAGTTACAAAAGTCAAAAATCATCCTGACCAACCGTTCTTGTTCCTCGGTCGAGTTAAGACAAACGAAGGACGAGCGGGGAAGGACAATGTAAGTTAATTTGTCAGAGAGCAGCTTTTACGCGGAGAAAGGGGATTCCGTTGCCGTGGAACACAGCTGGACACGGGAGCATCCCGGAGGTAATGCATTTTGTAGCGGAACCGCGCGACATTCCTCCGCAATTCGGTCCACGGAGATCGACCACGATGACCTCTGGCCTCGTGCTCGATCAACCGAGGTTGCCCGCCTCTTCTCTTCTCTACGCCGGCCACCGTTTCGTCCTTCGAAACGAATCGATTTACTCCTTCGTTGCATTATCCTAGTGCATCGACCGCTTTAGCAGAAACTTCGATTTCCGCTCGAATTCCGAACATAAAAGCATCCGAACGAGGTTAAGCCGAGATACTCGGTTAAACTTGAACAGGTTGCGAAATGATTTATTGAGATTTATTTGAGAAATCTGGTTTGTTAAGGTTGGATCGAGGTTTTCGGTTTGGATACGTGCTTGCAGGGTAATTGGTTTGGAAGCGAAGATGGTTCGATTATCGGAGGGAGTTTGTTTCTGTTTTGGTTTTCACGTTCGGCTTCCTGCGAATGGTCAAGGCTTTAGTTTGTCGTGGAGCAAACAGAAACAGGGCTGATGTTTGGTTAATGGGTCAATTTGTAAGTCTGCTCGTGTGGTTGTTAAAGAAGTACATGACGTGTAAAGATTACTTTGTGAAGTTTCTAAGCTTTGAAAATTTCTGGAAAAATTCTTGCATCGCAAAGGGATGAATTCTGTTGTTCAAAACGATTTTCTAGAGATCGTTCGAAATTCTAAAGGGGAACAATTTTGCTACGTTTGGTAGAAACACGTGACTGGTGATAACCATTGTATGGAGAAATGAAAGAGCTAGCGTTAAATTTCTTATCACCTTCTAATAGATTCCGTTTGTTCCACGTGACGGGTGAGTTACGTAAATTGTTACACCTGGATATCTTATTTTTCATTCTATGTTTTCATTTTCAATTTTCTGCCTGTACGTGGAGAAACGTAATTCGATATTTTGAAACATCATAACGCGTACATCGACGGAAAATAAAGTTCTCAGGAAATACGAGACTAACAAAAAAAAAAAAAAAAAAAAACAGCCGAGTAATAATCTAATTACGTGTCGTGCGAGTAATCGATACATACTGCGCCGTATACAAAGCCCGAAGAAATTATATTCTGCGCTTCATCCTCTAAAAACTTAATGGATAGCATCGCCCTGTCGCGTTCCGTATGCCACCCAGCCTAATACATACTATGCAAAAACGTGAATCAACGCGGCTCGTACTAGATAAATGCAAATATCTAAATCTACATGGCCTGTCTTTCAAGTGTTAAAATTGATCCAAACACGGTAGGCTGACAAATCAATTCGATGAATGTTACAAAACGTAGTTACTATTTCTACATTAGCAAAGAACAGTTAAACAATTACATAATACGAACAAAACAGATTCGTAACGTTTCAAGAAAATGTTTACCATAAAGTTGAAACCAGTTTAAAGTAATCACGCATACGAATAACAATTTTCTCATACTTCGTTCCAGCTTCAGATAGTTTCTCACACCAGTAAGAACACGCAGCAGTACAGTTAAGTATCGTTACACAGACACAAACATACTCAAGTACCGATATAATGATTACTCAAACGCGTATCCTTTGTATTAGGTTGTCGGAAAAGTTTCTTTCGTTTTATAAGGAAATAATAGACGCACGATGTTTTTTGTTTTATATTAGTTTATTGAATAGAAATTGTTCTTCATCTATTATCATCTTATGAAACGAAAGAAGCTTTTCGGACAACCTAATATCTTGCGACGCTGCTAAAATCCAAACTCGAAAGCAAACGAGAGCCTGCAACCTTGGTGACCAAAAATAGAGCGGATTAATCGTGTAACCTTCGAAGTTGGATGTGATTGTACCGACCACTTTCCATGATTAATACCCCGCGTGTCCCGCCAGGGTCGAATAAAACCGTCTATTCGCCACTGAATCGCGTTCCACTTTCCTTCGTGCGTCCGTTCAAGCGACTTTCGCGGCCCCTCGCCAAACGATAAGCACGCTTTAATCCAGTCGCACCGGAAGAACGTGCGACGACGCCACGCTGCAGTTAATTAGAGGGATTTAACCCTCGCGAGCCTTGACGTACGCTCGACGGCCAAGCTTTATTTATAAACGCGTACGAACAGAGTGGCTCGCTAAAAAATGCTGGCCCTGTGTTGGGATCGATAGGGATGCGACCGTGTTTCGGTCACTCGCCGCTAGAGGGACATTCGAAAGGGGAATCCTAGAGGCTGAGAGGGTTTCAACGAGGTTGGATCATCGATTTTTACGCGTGGCTCGAACGATCTCGGGTTTTACAATATTTAGATAAGTTTGAGATGGAAGAAAGGAAGACTGGTTTATGAGAAATGTTTGTAAGTGGACGATTATGTGGAATGTTTTGTAGAATTAATCGAATTTTGTTAGATATTGATTTGTCGATTGCACGACCTTCCTCCCGTACCTCGTGTCAATTTTTCACGCAAAGGGTGACGTTATACTGGCATTTGTAGAAAACTGGACCTAACGCTACGTGACTTTTATTTTATTAACGTGAAATATAATATATTATGTACAGGGTGCGGTCGAATAACACGTACAAGTATTGGACACGAGGTGGTTCCTTATGAAAGAATAAGAGCAAAATATGGAATATAATTTTTTCATTTAAGGTTTAGTTTTCATGTGATCAAGTATACTTGGAAATATATATATTTCGTTTTGATCAATGGAATAACACGCGATAAGAAGGTATGGCGATATTTGTTATAAGAAAGACCCTATATTTCACTTCACTGCTTCGTAATTATTGCACAATTGCGCACTCATTGCACAAGTTCCTTCAAAATGTAGCTAGACGTGTACGGCTTTGAATATCGAAATTTGCTGCGAACATGATGAAGAAGAGGTGCTGTGGCTTCTCCTCGTTTTTCTCTTCGTCGCGAGACAAAGTTAAGAACGGTAAGATCGAAGCAGTACGAAGTGGAGCACGTGCGAATGAAATTCGATTAAGCAGAATTCGTGCGGATGCATGTGAACGACGAGGGACAAAATTAATTATTCGTGTTCGTTGCACTCGTGTCTTATCGTTATGTCGATTTCATACAGAGATATATTAAGTTGCGAAAATAAGGGACGCGTTAAAATGAGGGTTGAAATATTTAAGTAATTTTGTTTGAAACACTCGCACTGTAAATTAAATAGAAATATTATTTTATACAATTGGATATCTCTGCCTGCGATATCAATTTCCTTCATTTCCGCCAAAAGTGTCCAAAGCTTTCGTACAGATTACATCAGCAAGTTTGATGCCAAAAATATCATCGACGATTCTAATGGCTAAGAATTTGATATTCAGATACCAATAAGAAATAAAACTTTTTAGAGTATCCGATACTTCAGTATACTGAAAGTTAGAACGACGATTAATCCCATTCGAAACTATCATTATCGATATTAATAGGCAGACTTTCCGATCCACAGGGAGCACCATCTTTATAGGGGTGGAATCAAGCGTGCGCTATTCCATAAGTGTAATGGGGTTGTCGTACACATCGCGAAGGGTGCCATGGGGCTAATGCTTTTACGCTTAATCCAGATTTATTTAAGTTGGATACGCTTGTAATCCGGGAACCCGGTCACCGGCCATCCGTCTTTCTAATCTCAGTTATCAGGCAACTGCATTTCGTTGCCGTTAATCCGGAATATACATCGGGCGCCCTTGTATTTTTCATTCTCGACCCTTACTCTGCCGATAAAACAGCGTCTTTCCCATTTTTCCTTGCACGTTGGAAAGGAATTCCGTTCCCAACGTTACCGCGTATTTCTTAATTTCGATCAATGGCACGTGATTGTTAGCAATATCTACCGAGTGTGACATTTTAAAGCGATTGTCTTTCGATCGTTTATCGTATCCTCGGCAAAGTAAACGAAAACGATGGACAAAAATACTGAGAGATTTAAAGTTTATTGAGTCCAGAAAATACAGTTTTAGGTACATTATTCACAATAAACATGAATTTTTGTAATGGTATGTTAGGCAAAGGTACCGATACGCGGCGGTATGACATAGCCATGCTGTATTATGTGTCAGCGCTTTACATTTTTCGTTGTATGATACAGTTTTTGGGTTTAAGCCTCTGGGGAGCGGAGCTTTTTTATGTATTTTTTTTTTATTTTTTCTGTCCTGAAAACTTGGTCGATGGACAAAAACACTCTGTAGGAAGAAATGACCAATTTGCCAAGGTACAGTAGAAACGATAAAGGGAATAAGTAAAAGTCTATCGTAGCAAGGAATGCTTAATTTATCGAGACTCCTATCGCACCTTTTTTGTGAAGGTTGACTGATAGAGGAACGAGTGGATGAATTTTTAATAGAAAAATATATTGAAATAAGTACAAGTACAGTGTATGCTGATCCAGATCCTCGCTCTTTCACTGTTACAATACAATAGAATGTAATAGGGAGCACGTTCATACATTTATAGCAAAGGACATTACCAAAGAAATTAACTTTGGCGTGTAGCTCTAGCTGAAGGCTACAAGAAACAGCAATATAAATCAGCTTATAGTTCTTTTGTTTCTAGACCTTGCAACCCAAAACAACATTTATATTCAAAGGCACAAAAATATGGACCTTTCCTTCTTTTGAACTGTTTTGTTTGTTTCGCTAAATTCTATTCTCTTCGTAACAGCGGTTTCCATGTCACGGGTGTACGAAAGAGAAATATGTAGAATTTTTCTTCAAGTAATTACTTTAACAGTTTTGTCACAGCAAACATCTCGAAATACCAGCATCGCAAAGTACCTTCGAGAGATGAGATTCTCTAGCAAAAAGGATTCTTCGTTTCTAAAAGATTGTCTTTAGCTCTGTGATTGCGATAACGTCGGTCAGAAGTTGATAACGTGAGAAAATATTATGCAATGCTCGAATGTTAAATATAGTTTGTAAGTTATAATTTGAATTAAAAATGGAAAACTCGAAAGAGGAGAAAAGAAGGAACATAAATTACGACTGTATATAGATTTTAATTTGATTTTATTAGATATCTATTGGAGGTAAACTGGGAAAACTGGAAATGACGTGTATTTTGGTCGCATTGTGTACAGGAGAAAGCCACGTAACGCGGTAATGCGTTCGCGGCGATATTATTTTCGCTGGAATAGAAATTGGGCCAGCCTCGCGACGAAGAAACGAAGAAACGCAGCGTGAAATTAGTACGAACGAAGAAATAACGTGTACTGTTCGTGCCGCTTGGAAGAACCGCGGATTAGAAGAACGAATTACTCAGACGGGATTTCTACGTTTTATTCGCCAACGGCGAATATTAGTATCAAACGTAACGAATTTCCTCGTAAATTGTAATTACAGTTGCAAAAGAAGATAAATACGAAAATTAATTTAACTTGAGTTTAATAATGCAACTGGTTTCTACACTTCCTTAATTCTTCGACTATAGTTTTTCTGCCCCTTGTCGTTCGACTTTTATAATTTAAAATTACTATTAAAAGAACGCTGTATAATATACTGTTGCAAAAATATAACTGTTAAATGCTGCAAAGATACAACTGTAGAGATGTGTAACGCACGAATCCACGCAACACGCGTTAGCAGCAACGAATTAGGTTAATTAAGTCTTGAACCTTTGTACTTCGATCTTCTGATTCTTTCACCTTTTATCTTAAAATATAGTGGACAGACGACTAGTCTTATCAGTAAATGAATTTCCTTTGGACAGTCCTTATGGGCCTGTGAGTAACAAGATGATTCGAAGGGTAACGAGTTAGGAGTATAGGTCAATGGAGAGTCAGACGTAAAGGGGAGTAGCCCCGTGTTCAGTGATCACCGATGGCGTGTTCCTGTTTTACGACATATCTGGTAATGGAGATACACGAGAAAATTTATCCAGAATACAAGATACAAATAGAAGCACCCGAATATGGAAAATTGCATTTAGAAAATAGTTTCTGGCCTTTGATTTTTGAATTTACTTAAACAAATTTATTAACCTAATGAAACAATAATAATAAAGAATGAAAGACTTTCTTTCTTTTTTTTACATTAACATGAACTAAACGTTCGCGTCATAAACCTCGAGTATTCTTTCGCTGCTGAATCTTCAGTACACGCTACGCCATTTGCATATTACTCATAAAGAGAATCTAATGCCAAGATTTATAATATTTTAACTCTCGCGAAAGAAACTAGAGTCTCGTATAATTCAATGAAAATTTTAACCAAATATATGGTAATATTACGAAATTCGTGGTAGCGACAATCAGTCAAAGGAAAGTATAGAAAATTTGAAGGATCGTTAAAGAAGAGAAGAAACGTATTTCCGTGGCGAAAGATCGAACAGGTATACGAAAGGAAAATGGAAAACGCGTGACAGGCAAAGGAATAGGAATACAAAGAAATTGGGCGGTGCCAGGGAAGGAAGGGAACGGTAAATGGCGAAATGCGGGCAACTCGACGAGTTAATTGCGTCGGAGTGAGCTAATGTAGTGGATGTACATTATCCATAATTTACGCCTACCTCGTACTACCGCCAGCTTAACTGATGTAAAATGCTCGGTTATAATTTTCGCCTCGCCACGCCTCGAAAGATCACGCTTATTTGTGGCTTTCCCCTTCGAGAAGTAGGAATCGTGACTGCGAATACATCACGATCGTTCTCGTTTTCATATTACTGGTTTAAATCGGTGTCGAAGTAGGTTTCCACATCGCTAAAATTTAGGAAGATGAGAAAATACCATAAAACACTGGAAATAAGTTTCAACAGAAAGCGATACGTTTGTCATTTTTCAAGAAATAATTTTTCTCCATCGATTCTATGATTCTTGACGGATCGTCTTGCTTGGACAGATGAAATATAACAAACGAATAACGATATAAGAATTTTAATTACGCTTTCTCTTTGAATCTTAAATAGAATAAATCGATGAATTAATAATGGAAATACGTACAGTAAGATAACTATGGAACCGTGTGAAGAATATGCGAGAAAAATATTGGGTTGGCAACTAAGTAATTGCGGATTTTGTCATTAGGTGGTTAGGAGCAGAAGTCAACAATCAAACGTAACAACAATCGATAATCGGTCGAATCTAGTCCTAACGACCACCTATGATAATCATTTCTTCTCGTTTTCTTCATTTGCGTTTGTATTGGAAATCGAGGCCAGCGTAGATCCTTCGGTCGATCGAGTCGATAAAGCTCGTTCCCGTTCGAATCGGTCACAAAGCCTCGAAACTTTCTACGACCATCCATCACGGACCGACTGCGGCTGAAACGACCGGTTTTTCGTCCATTTCGAATCCTATCCGCCTAGACAAATCGCGGCCATCTGCTTCTTCGACGTGCATCCGATAGGTGCGAGCGTTCAGTTTCTCTCTTTCAGTCGACTTTTTCAATTTTCACTTTTCCTATTTGCAGGAATTTTCAAGGTGCTATAATACATCGATGTACAAGATCTGCGGATTACAGCAAGTTGAATACACTACGATAAATAATTAAAAACGTATATATACTGGCAATTTTTGCAAAAGTATAGTTTACCAAGTGTCTACTGATGCTGAATTAATTTATAAATCGATAAAGAAGCTTCATAAAACAAGAAGACACCATAGTCTCATAAAATGGATTCATATTTAACAGGGACCACAAATAAATATAATATATACCACGGAATATTCATAAAAATTGATAGCGTCGAATTACAAATAACACGTGATCGAAGATACAATCGTTCAGCCAGTGACGGTTTTGCGAGCATACTTCCTGACGATTTTACAAGGAATCTATATAAAAAGATTTAGTTTATTAACACTAGAACTGCCGATAATTAAGACAAAGCTATTTCTACTAAAACCAGTCAAAATGACTGGACTTTAAAAAATATGTAATAATAGAATATTTTTATATTTATTGATCTATTACTTTCTTACAGAAGGAATTCCATGTTATGTAGTACATTTCTGGTATTATTAATCCATCTGGGACCATGATCTCTAAACGAGGGTTGACACATTTATAAAATTGTAGAACCAGTCATTTTCACTGGTGTGATATTTATAGTGTTAGCATCTAGCGATCTAGCGATCGATCCGGAATTTTCCTGATAACTGATATCATCATATCGAATGATACGCAGTAAAAATTGTAAGAACGTGTGGGAAGTTGTGCAAAACGAGGAAACTGGTTAATTGAGGTTCGACAAACAGATTGCAGCATCCTTTTACACTTCGACAAGTACCAGTCATTTTGACTGGTATTGATATAAGTAGCTTTGATACAAAATTATTTTCAGTTTAAATACATAAAAAACAAAATAAAATTCATTATATTATTCTTTTAGTTATCGTTGCGAAAGTCATTACATCATCGCGGAAAAAAATATAACATGAATTTTTAGGAATTTTAAAATAAAATTGTAAAACCAGTCAATTTGACTGATGTGGTAGCTCTAGTATTAAGAACGTCTTCTATGTGTACGAATGCAGCCGCAGAACGGTCACTGGCTTACGCTTTTACGTCCTGGGTCACGTATCATTCGTCATTCGGTTGCTCGCATCATCTATCCTAACGTAAACACAGGCGCGCGTATGCACACAGATGCGCAATGGTCTCACGTAATGTGCTTGGAAAGCATGTCTTTCTGATAAGAAGACCGCAGTTGCAAACGGGATTTATCGATAAGCGGAGGATCAGAGTGTTTTAGATGGAGAAGCACGATAGCTGGAATTCCACGATTGTTGAGTTCGATACGAAGCATTCTGCGCCCGCAAGGCTCGGCAAGCAAGATATCAGAGTCGCGGCAGTCTCGATGGAAAGAAAAGTAGGACGAAGAATTCGATAGCAAGGACGCTGAGGATCGTCGAGTCCGATACCAGGCACATCAAGATTATGAGACTCGGTACGGGAAACACCAGCCTTGTAGAATCCAATATCGCGGAAACTAGAGGTTATGAAGGTCTAAAGGAAGGACACTTGGTATAACGAGATGTAACACAAGGGAGAAAAATCAAGATTACGAGAGTCAATATTGAAATTACAGCCTCCCTTATCCGAACTAATGGGGAGAGACGACAGCACTGTTCGGACGATGGAATTTTCAGATAATAGGACGAATAAATGAAATATTTAGGGATCGTGTATTTTTATTTGCCTGCTAAATCATATAATTCTTCTTTCAACGCAAGCAACCGCGAAGAGTTATATTCTTTTTATGCTTCGAACCAGCGAGGTCCTTTTTCGAATGCTACGAAAGTTTCGGCATCAGGAGGAATACTTCTCATTACCATTTTCTGTTTCCATTTGTATAAAATCGTCGTTACTATCGTCTTTATCGTAGTGGAACCATTTCATTACATCAGTATATTTAGTGTTGTTCTACCGTTGCCAGCATCAGACGAACGTTTGCATGCAATTTCCAATATCGTGTTCTTGTTTCTTAATGTCCGTGATCGTGGCTCTTCCAACATCGTGTATTTTTCCTAATTCTCTTCCAATCACGCCGCTTTCCAGTTTTTCGATTATTCTCGTGTTTTGCTTGGACAGTTAGAACGCGATTAGTCTCATACTAAGTTCTTGTATTTAGCATTCACTGAATCGGATAAAGGAAAGAATATATCGTATATGAACGCTAATAAAATATGTGCATATTTAAGGGGACTCTACTGTATTTGAAACTGGAGTCCTGATGCATTATGTAGCGAGATGTTACTGCTTTTTGGCATTGAATAATCTAATTTGACGTAATACAGTGAAAAAAATTATTTTTCGAAAAATTAAGATGGAAAATATACAACGAGATACACAACGGAGGAGAAAAACGATGATTCGTCGATACGCGTAGCTGATGAAAAATTATTCAAATCTGCCAAAAACATCGTAGGTAAATGTATAACATTTCTACGAAAAATGACGAGTTGTTCATTTTGATCATTATGCAGTTAACGTGTCACATAATCCTGAAGTTAAGTATTTTATGCATGGAATCCGACGACCTCAGGAATTCTTCATATGCATTCTTCCACGATTCTGATATTTCTCGCGAAGGAATGTTAGAATTTACGCGGAGCGAATTGGAGGTGTTCGGTCTAGTTATACGGAGTGATAAATGTGTAAAACGAATGATGAGAGAAGAATATCTGCACCGAATACTCGAGATGGCAATGCGCATCAAAGGTCTGAAAAAGTGTAAATGCCTTTTGAAAAATATCATATACAACGAAACGTGGAAATAAATAAACGGAGAATGTGCAGGCACGAGCATAAACGGCCAGAGAAAATGGATGCAAGCGTCAGTTGAGTAGGAGTCAGAGTTGAGATCAGTTAGTTGGAGTTGAGAGTTCAGAGCGAGTGTCAGAATTTTTGACAGAGCAGGAGAAACTTCCACTATGATATTTAGTATCTAGTTGCTGTCATATTAGTTACGTGTTAGTAACATTTTCACGTTTGATGTATCTAACCACTTGTATTATACAAGTAGAAATTTGTTTCTGGTAAAATTGCTCCCAATATTGGAAACAAAATTATTAAACAAAAGTTAATATTCCATAGAGAAAGAATTTCTTCTCGCACGTTAAAAAGCCATTTGATTCGAATAAAATGAAATATACAATTAATACAATTTCATTTTTCAATTTTTCTATATTCCAATATCTTTATCACGTTCCTTGATCCATCTTTTCTATCAAACTTCGTCACCTACCATACCGTATATCGAGTTGTACTATCTTTTTCGTTGAATCTGAGTTTCCTAACCCCACAGACATTGGAAAATTCACGGCTCAACATATTTCTTCTATCTTAATCGTCTACGATTCTGCATATTCTCATATTTTCTATTTTATCATCAACAGTAACTTACCTATTCCTCTATCCTAAATTCTATAGCTTTGAACAACCTGAATCCTCGACTTTAGCCGTCGCGTTGTAGAATCCGATGCCGTGACTCTAAAACCTCCACCTTCCACTTCCATGATCCTAAGATCCTCGCTATATAGTCTATTCCACAGGCTGTCGGTCCTCAGCATCCAACTTTCGAACTGGAACGCGCCATGCCTGCATGCCATTTCTCCGATTCAAGGCTCCCATATCAAACCGCGTCACTATAGAAATATCCCAGACCACACAATCTCGGTCTACCGTTAACTATGTTGAACTACACGGCTGAGCTGGGCGGTTGAACGTCATGAAACCGTAAACCAGATGCAACTATTTCTAAAGCACCGAATCATGTGCAGCAATAAATCATTTGGAATTCGAAATAATTAGCCTTTCGATAAACGAGTCGAAATTCCAAATAATTAGTCTCTCGATTAATCAGACAAAATGTCAAATTATTAGTTTTTTGATAAGTTTGTGAAAATTCGAAATAATCATTTTGTTAATAAGTTAATCAGAATTCTGAATACTTGAATTGGCAAGTTTTGTGTTTATGAATTTTGTACTTCGGTAACGCGCTTTGACGATTTGAAATGTTCAAATTAATTTCGAACATCGAGCTTATTATTTTAAAGGATACAACATATTTTTTTGACGGTTTATGCCATTCGATGCGATATTTCTTTACGATATCTCGAAATTATTCGTGGAAATAGTCTGAGCGTTCGGACTATCTCGGGATGCATGCGCATGAATTTCGAGCAGGCGATCGTACCAACGAGCCACCATTAAATTCGTTGAAATGAACGTTCCACACGAGCTGTAAAGACGTAGCAGCTATAAAATGTGCGTGCCGCGGCTGCAATTGCTGCATCAAACGTGAGCATTAATTTAACATACAACATCCACTTTCTAACTTGCAGTTTCTCATTCTAGCCTGCAATTCGAGCAACAAAATACCCATAGGTAGCACCTAACGTGACGTATTAGTTATAAAAAAAGAAGAGAGCATAAATGAATGGATCGTGTTAGTATCAAGCAAATTTTCCACCAGAATAATACACTGATAATACATAGAATTAGAAGTCAAACCGATTAACTTCACGCTTTTGAATAATTTCTCAATTTTTGTATTCGCGACCTTAAGATACCTACAGTTAAAGAAGAAATATCCAAATTCAGTAATAGATATAACATAAGAATTAACAACAACCAAAACCCATCAGTCACTCAATTACTTGACACGACGGATCAGATCCGCAGGCTAAAAAGACATTAGATTTAAACATTAGATTCAGCTGGAACCAAACATACGATAAACATTTATTATTCACGTTATAGTACCACGGCAAAATAATTTACTTATAATTTTCAATGAGAATTGATTGTAAACTACTTCCAAATAAAAAAACAATTTTTTTCTATTAACAGTCTTTAATCTATTATATAGAATAGCAATATCAAATGCTATCTGACCAACAATTTCAATAATTATTTCAATTATTGCAAAATAAATAAATTATTACAAGTCATCTACAAGAATTCTACAATTCATGAAGACAGATACCAGCACACACCATTCTCTGCTTTGATCATTAAATTACAGAATATTCCAAGTATCGTTTCTAATCTGCTTCAAACAGACATCAGCGCCGTATTCTAAATTATTTTAAGAGTTTCTAAAATTCATAAAAGTATCCGATATTTCTCAACATCGATTATTAAGACACCAAGACTCGAGTTTTATAATTTAAGAAAGATTCACACGCAGGTTGCGTTTCCTAAAAATCGCAAAAAGACAAAGTATACGGAGATTCGGTTCTAACTGGTGGAAACGGGTCTTCCGTAGGGGAGACGGGACAAATGGACCAGAAATTGGCGCGTTTTCCCGCGGGTTTGCGGTTCGGATCGTCGCGATATTTCAAATCCTCGTGCCACACGCGCGTGCACGCTCCATGGCGAGCCGTAAAACATAGCCAGCGTTCCTCGCGCGAATCGCGTTGTCGGGAATGCGCGGTTACATGCTACGAATGAGTTACACAAGGCAGACACACAGCTGTTCCAACCGTTTCTTCCACGATCAGACGCTTCCAAATAGTCCGACGTGGCTGATTTTATTAGCAACCTTTGTGCCGCTTGTTCTTCCTCGAGCAAACGTTGCTCTTTTTGTCTTATCGAAACTATAAATAAACAACGTACCTCGGTAACTCGAATCGAAAGGGAAGAGTTTAAACCTTCGAGTTGTTAAGGTTTCCATTTATCGAAGTTCTCGAGGAAGTAGGCAATTTTTACGAACGAAAGTTCGACTTACAGAGGTTTTGTTACGAGTTAAGTGTTTCGGTTTATAGATATCCAAGGACGCAAAGATACGTAACAAATAAAAATTAAAGGTAGAAATTGTGCATATGCGCTTTTCACTTTAGTGACGAAAAACAATCTGGAAGAAAAGGGATCACGGTACGCGGTAACTTATAGACGCGAAGCTCGATGTACAGAGCTTTTCTGTTATTTCAGTTATCTAGTCTCAATTAGTCTGTGATTTAAGTTACACGGGTAAAGTAACGCAGCTAAACGAGGAGAAAATAATCCCAGGTAGAGGAAGTTAATATTTCGACTTACAAAGATCTTCTTACAGCAGAGAGGAAGAATAAAATTCTAGTCTTA
This sequence comes from Bombus huntii, assembly GCF_024542735.1. Lineage (NCBI taxonomy): Eukaryota > Metazoa > Arthropoda > Insecta > Hymenoptera > Apidae > Bombus > Bombus huntii. The sequence continues at coordinate 12,853,307 of NC_066244.1, read as the reverse complement.
TGGAATTTTGTCGAATTATAGAGGTTCGTAACTACGAGGTTCTATCGTAACATTGAAAATATCATTTCTCTCGAAAGCACCGCCAAACGCACGTTACTCTCGATAACCTACCGTTGATTAATAATTTTTTCATTCTAAATGATTAATATTACGAACGAATAATAAAAAGAAGCTCGAATAACGTTAAAAAGAGGAATACGAAAATACGTTCCTGTCTTTGCTCATTAACATCCCTCTATTATACTTCGAGAAAGCAACTTCTACCAACGTCAGCGAACGAGCAAACGTTTCCTGGTGTTTGGCTTTGTCCGCGAATCTTCCTACAACGTTCACACATCGGAATCTTGTCGCGATTCTCTCGAAAATTGTCTTACTAACTCGTAAGAAAAAGGAAAAACATGGATCGATCGCACTCTCTCTCTCTCTCTCTCTCTCTTTCTCTTGCGTGGCTTTGCATGTGTATCAAAAGCGTACATTGGCGCGCGCGAAAACCTCGCAACGAGTAAAACTCAGTCCCGTCATCACAGATTTTCCATATCGTGGACCGCTGACGGACGTAAGCGAATATTTTTGCGCGTACGCGCCAACAGCACGGCCGGATGTACATTTTGACGGACGTACGTTTTCGCCGGAAAATGAATCGGCCTCGTCGACTGTTTCCTCCGCGAGCTTTCGATCCGCTCTACCGTGTTGGTAAACGGCTCGCGAATCGCGCGAATAATTTCTCCTCTCTGGTTATAAACAGCCAAGAGAATAGATGATTGACAAGGAAAATTTCGTTTCGTACGGTTATTCCGCTTGAGAATGGGTTTGTTTGGTGGATGAAAGTTTCTTTTGTGCAACGGAAGGTTTTGTATCGTTTGGTTCCTGAATGGGGCTGATATTTTTTTCAGTAGCGAAGAAATGTATTGAAAGTTGGAGAGTCGATGGAATTTGTAGGGATTACTCTTCTTTCGTTTTAGTTCTTTATTACAATATCGCATCATATTTTAAAGCTACTAGCGATCACTTATTGGGTTGCCAACTAAGTGATTGCGGATTTTGTCATTAGGTGGTATTGACAAAACCCGCAATCACTTAGTTGCCAACCCAATATATCGCATTACTATATATTATTGTACGACGTCGTAGAATATTTCTTTCTTTTATTTCTACTTAATATTCCATACCTTAGGACCTAATATTTATTAGAACTAATTATTATTACTATATATAATTATTAGAATTTATCTGACTAATATATTTTTATATATTTTGGTTTCTTATTGCTAGTTTATATTTCCTTTATTATTTTAAGTTGTTCTACAAGGGATATATAATTTTTTTTTGTTTAGACGTTCTTTGATCGTAGAAGGACATTTATCTTCTAGTATATGTTTATATTATTATATAATATTATATATATTATATAATAACTAATTATTATTATTATATATAATTATTAGAATTTATCTAATATATTTTTATATATTTTAGTTTCTTATTGCTAGTTTATGTTCCCTTTATTATTTTAAGTTGTTCTACAAAGGATATATAATTTTTTTTGTTTAGACGTTCTTTGATCGTAGAAGGACGTTTATCTTCTAGCATATGTTTTATAGACAGTTTAATATTAGGATTATCGCAGAGTGGCTGTTACGTTGAGGATTATTTTTTAAAGAATCGATGGAAGTAGAGGAACGATTGAAACACACGAGCTATGTAATATTTGATGCGATAATCAGATCTGGGCAAAATTTTTCTATAACTTTGACAGGCACGAAACAGTTACAAACACTAATCTGGCTACCGATATCTTTGTTAATATCGACATATTAAACCCCCCAATTATCCAAATTTCCAACTCGCCAGACTTTGCACACGCATTGTCTGGACATTAATATTATCCGAATATACTACAAAACTCTTCTATAAATTATATTAACTTATCTAACCAATTCCACCTAGTATCTCACATATCTTTATCTTCATCCTTGTTTGTCGAGTCTACAAATGCGTATTATTATCAACCCACCGGACCGAATATTGCACCAATAACATATCTGAACTTTCCGCCAATAATACCGCGTGAACGTTTCCATTTAGCCTTAATAAAGACTCAAGCAGTCCATCTGAAAATTACGAGAGCCAATAACGACGAGAACCAACCGATGCAATATACGTAACAACTCAACAATTTCAACGCTCTTTTCCAAATTTTGTACAATTTCTTCCAAAACCAAAAACGACGTTCTAAAAACAAAGAAGAGAAAAAGAAACAGGGATGTAAATTATTTGTAAATCTACGTTTCCCTTTCCTGTGTTTCATCAATAGAAACAAAACTACGTAAGAATTTGCAACAATCGTGGAAACAACGACGTCGGTGGACTACAAAGGATTAACGAGTAGCCTTTCGCCATAGCTTGGCAGCGTTATCACGTGCACACATAATCGTGTGTACGTGTGACGTGTTGGAAAGAGCGGAAGCGTCCAAGAAGGACACCGGAAACTCCCTTTTCGACGATACGATGTAATGTAAAAGTTTGACAGCAGGCGAGAACTCGCCTTACTATGCCTCCCAACTATCCCTCTAATCCGATTAATCTAGAGAAACAGAGGAACACGCGCGTGCGAGAAAGCTGCACGCTTTGCATACGTCTGCCCGAATCGATATGCATAATGCATGCACAGTAAAAGGTAGAGAGAGAGAGAGAGAGAGAGAGAGGAGAGAAAGAAGAGAGAGAAAGAGGAATAGAAGGCGACGTCGATTCATCGTTGAGCAAGCAACTGTTCGGATTTCATTTTCGCGCCTATCCTATCCTATGTCATATATATTGGCACGTGTGGCCAATAAAAATTGCCAGCGGAATTTTTCTTCGTTCGTAACGTAGCTCCGGTGAGAAGCAACTGGAAGGTGAATATGTACTCGAAATTGTAATATCGAAACCGTTGAACTGGCTAATTATCGTCGTTAATTATTTCATCTATTGTTATTTTATTCTTAATCCTTGCCTTGCGGCTTAAGATCGTTTCTCATTTACGTTCCATTCGCATACAGTATGTGCTTAAAGCGTAATTATATTACTATACACAATTACTTTGGTATGGTACAATTTCTTATGGTACGAAGAAGAAAATGAGTTAGGATAATGAATAACAGACGTACAACTAAGAAAAGGAAAGAAATATATAAATATATAAGGAATTAGACGGACGAGGGACGTTAAATTATAATAGCACGCTACGGGTTAAATAATCGCAACGCTGATCGTCTTGACTTATGGCAATGTCCAAAGATGAGATCGACTCGTTCGGAGATGCTATTTGCATAGTTGCGTAATCTGGTGACGTGATCGCCAAATCTGAAATCAGTTAAGAAGATGTGAACAAGGAATACCAAAGTATTGCCTTTAAAGAACGTGAGCAAGCATTGAAATTAATCAGGTTGAAGCAACGGAGGACTGACGATCCGATCGTTGATGATTTCAAATGAAACAGAAATGTCAGCAAACTTTCCTCAGTGTCTTCCAGTGTCGGTGGATTCAATACGCGAAATACGAGGACATCGATCGTTTATGTAAATTCTTAATTTTATTATCTACATACAGTCTAATTATAACATTAGAAGTAATTCTGATAGATTGCTGATAGATTAGATTTCTGATATTTCGTGTTTATAATTACCAAAAGCCATGAAATATCGAAAATGTTTCCGATAATATCAAATAGTATTTTGATACAATTAAATTGCTAATTCGCTCTTACGAAACGTTTATTTCCTTTCGTCGTATTGCTTCAATTCTATTTCAACTACGTACGACATATTTAAGTATATACTTAAAGATATATTAAAAATAATTCTGGTGTTAAGAGAATACGCAATTCACATACTCATCCTCGTGTGTGTAGATTTTAGGTCCTACGAGTGATCAATAACTTTCAAGATATTCTATACTCGAATCTTGTAGTGTCCGAAATAGTTGAAGCCGTCTGCGGCATTGTTGACCTACATCACTGAAGCGTCGGTAGATGGAATGGTCGAGTATTATCACTGATTTTCAGAGCGTCGAGAGTTACACTTGTACATCGTGCATTTGTGTAATAACTAGTCTGTAACATCTCCCTCTCTTTGTATTTTTTTTTCTCTTCAATAAATAGCTGGTATATGTTACATTTTTATATTCGCGATTCACTACTGTTATTTTTAAAACGTTGGATATATTGTCTTTCGACTGCTAGAACATACTATGATCAATTTGTATTCTTCTTTTACGTTTTTGGTTAACAGAGTATATGAACTGTATAATAATAGAATGTTTATTCTTTCGCGAATTTTGCAGATGTCAGATTATCAGATCTTTCGAATATTAAGAAAATAATAATATTCGCGATATAAGCAAAACAGGAAAGGGTTAAATATCCAATGAAAAAAAAAAAAATAGAAGTATAAAGTTAGATTGCATCGATCAATAATAAAGTTTAGTCGTTGTTCGAACAACTAGATGGGAGAATTTGTTCGAATTCTTTCTCATTCTCTTAAATTCTACGCGATCACGAGAACAATGGTACGAAAAAATCTGTTAAAAAACGATGCGGCGAATGCGACAAACGCCGGCTTGTTTCTGCTGTAAAATAATTCAACGGGAATTCAATTCCTTTCGCCGTCCTGTGTTCTCGCATCTTTTGCTCCCTGTCGTTCTCAAATTACATCGCATTGACGCGGAATTACAACACGTGTAAAAAGCAACGGGAGGTAAAGGAAAAAAGACGCCGAGCAAACAATCAAGTTGAGCTTTCCACGGGAAAGTCACTGGGCTTTTCAACGCGAAACGTTTATCTTCGACACGGTTAACGAGCCACACTTTTCCCAGTATTAATCCATCGTAAACATCATTCTTCTCGAACCGGTCGTTTTTTTCCTGCCATAAATTTCGCTAAATTCTTTTTCCTTTTTATCCGCAGTTAAATTCATCGAGGAGCAAATTGTTATTAAATTATATCTTGCAATAAATAGATCACGTAGTTTATTGAATTCTACTAAACATTTTGTATAAGAGTATAGTAGTAACTTTACGAACAGTTTTTTCAAACGAGAAATTTCAAATGAAAGATAATAAACTATATTTAGTAACGATAAAATTTAATAATAATGATATTTGTAAAAACAATAACTTATGATAATTTAATTAACGAGTATCAAATATATTACATTTTCTCTAAATTTCGTTAAACTTACCACCCTTAATTTACTCAAAAACTACCCCTGTTAACTTTCTACTCTCAACTGTAACAACTTGATCCATACAAACTATGAACTCAACTCTATTCTTAACTAATACACTCGCTCATATTCCCCAACCATTTATCGTCGTACACGTACTCTACCTCTTCCATTCGATACTGTCATTTCTAGAAGACATTCAAACACGTTCGCACCGGGGTAGTTCACCCTTCGTCCGTGCTGCGGTCTCAAGCGCTCACTCACTCCAAACGTTCTTCCTCCGCACCTCCGATACTCTAGGGAATTTTGCGCGTGACATTGTAGCGATAGATAGGAAATTTTATAAAAATATATTCTAGCAATTCCTTGACAGACACTCTTTTATAAACTAAATATATATATTTGTGAGTGTATTTCGACTGTCATATTCTTCCAATAGCCGCTTCAAAATTACGATGCGATATACAATACACAGGAAATTGATGAAACGAGTGAACAAGCAGACGATGGAGATAAATACGCGACGAAAATTTGACGCCGGACATTTGCTCGCGTTATTTAGAAAATAACGCAGCACGGCTAGCGAATCGGTGAAAGGTTTTTGTTATCGAGGCTGAAATGCGCGTCGCTGAAAGCGCTCTATAAATAAATATTTATCGTGAGATACGTAACGAAACGTTCACGAGGCCGGATATAAATTCGACGGGAAACTCACGGTCCGGCGGAAAACTTCGATAAGCTTATCGCTATATTTACTAGCGCTGCAATAACTCTGGAAAATATGCGCCAGGCTAAAAAGAAGGAACGAAGAGAGAAGAAAGAAGGGGTGGGAAAACAACGAAGAACTAGCTAGGGGTAAATTAACCCCCGATACACACGGCCAACACTTTTCGGCTTTGTTCATTCTCGACGACGTCTATAGCGATCGTGATAAACTTTTCTCCTCTTTCCTTGATTTTTTTTTTATACGCAACTTACGTTTAGCATGGAATTTCGCGACGATGGTAACGAGTAGACTGTGAATATTTGTGCATATTGAGATATGTGAGGTGATCGTCGGCGAAGGTGCCCACAAGAAATACTCTTGATTTTCAACGATAACGTTTATCAAACTCTTAACAATTAACAACAAATAACGATTAATAAGAAGTAACGATTAACACTGAACTCTCAAGAGTCAATAACCCGTTTCTCTAATTGTGTTTGGCTTCGCTTAACCTTCCGTACTTCGCAGCTTGGGGTTAGGTTTGGTTCAAAACCAAACAGATTCTTTCTTTCGTTGCCCCTCGATATCCCCACTACGCGCGCGTTTATTAGAAATCCGCGACGGTTGCCGCGTATGCATTCTTCCGAATATTCGGCGAAAGAACCGTATGGATATCGATGGTATATTAGGCCTGTCAGCCTTACGCTTTGAAGGTATAGCCGCTTTGTGTCGCAAAGCCGTTGCAGGAAATTTCCGTGGTCGACTGCCGCCACAAATGTATAATTTTGTGTGCTAGACTAGATTAGCCGCGTGGTAGTGACACACGTAGTAGTGATATGTGAATATGAGTATATGGAAGTGAGGTGGATATAGATCGTCATAGTGTTACTTGCTGATGCATATGATTTTTGTCTTTGTTCGAGTTGGGGATTTTCTTCCAACCATCCGGACTGCTGACTTCTTCTCATTTAGGAATCGTGAAAAACAGCACTATGAGTGCCGGGGTTCGAACCTGGGTCTTGAACGTTCGTAACCAATTACGCTAGTCACTGCACTGCCGTCGTCCAGCTGAGGATAGGGTCCTTGCGTAGCAAGCCACGGAACAGGAACCGTTGGAAAGTTTTGCTGTCGAATGTCGCTACAGAAGTATGTGTGTGCAGAGCGTCTCGAAAAACAGATGAATGTAACTGTTCCGTTGGCAGTGTGGTATAAAAAATGGTGAGACTTGGAGTAATGGTAAAATTAAATAAATCTAAAACTATTTTAATATGAATTCTAAGTGTAACCTTAGTGTTCCTTTACTTTTATTTCGGCAATTAAGATTCACAATTCTCAACAGTGTAAATTCATATTTTATATAGTTTAGAAAATCGTGACCTAGGTAGGCAATTGTTTTATTTGTGAAATATTATAAAAAGACTGCTATATTTTTCGAGTTTCTTACGTATATCTGTGTATCGTGCAGTTGTGGCATTTTAAATTCATGAGCATTCAAAGTTAACTACGTAGCGTGCAGATTTTCTCTGAGATTCGAAAATTATTCTCGAATATCATAGCAGACAGAAGACTATAAGTATCTCAAATATTCTAATCTTTGAATATGAGAAAGGTTCATTCTAATTGCCATATAGTTTGGATTAATTTAGATTCGTCCGACCTAGAGAAATCTCGTGCGCTTTACTCAGGCATAATTTAAGTTTGATTTAGTCCGGTCTACTCTTAACCGAAATTTACTTTTGCCTGATCTACTTTAGCCTAAGCTTAGTTCAATTTAGTGTAGTCTAGCCTAATCCACTCGCTCGTCCTAAGCCATGACCATTATCATAACACGAACTCGCATTAAGACAACATTATACATCTGTCTTAAATAAACTCGCAATCGCTTTTCTACACGAGTGTTGCATGCATAAAATGGCTTCTGAACTATGTCAGTTTGTAAGATTCTCATTAGAAACTAGAAATTTCTTCTCGAATAAAAAGTTGCTCTATATACGAGCAAATTGAATTCCAAGAAAACAAGAAATTCAAAATCCACGACATTATCCGATTCTATTTTCGTTCGACGAATTGAGAAAAATTCGTTGAACTTCTGCAAATACAAATGTCTGTATTACACGATGCGAACGAAACTCGCGAGTAAATGAAAATTCCACAACGAAGAAGCTTTCCATACATCTAAAAATGAAACTTTCGGCAAATAGAAAATTGTATAAGCTCACGACATAAATAAATTACAGTTTCATCCAATAAATTAGCCAAAATTCTATGGACCACTCGGAATACAGAATTCCACGATACACAGGAAGCTTCAAGCGAATATAAATTTTGCAATTCATATCACGAACACGAAATTTAATCAAACTATTACTCAAACAGTCTCTTTAAACGAAGCAATCTGCTGTGAAATAGAAAAATCCTCTGCTACAAACAAAACTCTTATCAGGCAGCAACTTCACGACCCTCGTACCGAAAATTTTTCCCAACGAATCACTCGAAACAAAAGGGCGAAAGGAAGAGTTCTCCGAAAGACGAACTTTCCACACACGCGAACCAAGCTTCAACTAAATTAAAACCTCACGATTCGTTCGATAAGCGAATTGAACTTTAACCAAACGAAACAATCGAAATCCATCAACCTGTCTCCCACGCTGCGCACACCCAAAAACACACCATCTCATGCACACATATGCAAAAAAAAAAAAAGGAAAACTCTTGAATTCCAGGAGCAAACAGACGAGGCGTGTGATAGGATGGCCACGTGTCGATTTCGACTCGGGATTGGTTGACGATTGGTTGCCAACAACCCGTATTTTCCCCAGACAAATCAATTCTCTGTTATACAGTGACTCTTATTAATATTCGAACACTATAGTATTGACGTTAAACGAATAAAATTTATGTTTCTATTAACCAGAAAAAGTATTGCAATTTGTTATATTAAAATGCAATTAATTCATTGATATTATTACGAACGAATATACACGGTGGTTGTAAATTCGTCGTACAATTAAAAAACCGGGCAGATAGCAGGGCGCAAAATAAGATAAAAATCAAGACACAAAATTGCTTGGGAAGCTTCATTTTCGAGAGAAGCAAGTTTGAAAACTTGTCGAGTACATGTAAATTGCTTAATTCCAATTAGACAAGAATAGACAATTGCCAGGAAATTATTCTATCGGCGAAAGTAAGTGGAAAATGTGGAATAAAGTTTCCTCGTTTAGAGACGAGCCTTGTTTTAAAGAAAATAGAGTTTGAACATGTACTTTGCCAAACAATTACACGCGTACTTGGCAAATTTTCAAACCCGATTTTCTCGAAAACGCTGCCTCGCAATTTTATTGCTCTCGACTTTCGTCTTATTTTACTTTGTCGTTCATCGTTTACGGAAATAACCCGTTAGGCTACACGAAGTTAATATACATATTTGCATATAAAAAGATAAAGCGACTGCGGCTACAACTATAGCTAGCAAAATTCAATTTCGTGATAGTAAAAACTCGACTTTTTCATAGTAAAAGAAGATTCGAAGAATATATCAATTACGTAAAGCAGAATATCAGTATTAACGGCCGTGTGATTTACGTCAATGCGGTGAGCAAACTCAGTTTTACGAGGTTGAACGTAGAAAATTTCACGATGCCGTAGATTTCTCACAGGAACATTAATTTTGGAACTCTCCACTCTCCTCCTCCACCTTTCTCTCTCTTTGGGACAGTCTACGAGTTCATTAAACATTCTACGTACAAATAAAATATCGCGAAACTTTCCTCCACTTTCCAGCGTTGTAATGCCACCATCAGACAACAGCATCGATCGATAGCCGTGGCAGGCGATAGAGATATTCATAGAATTTCTATCCTATCACGAGAATTTATGACCACCGTGTATATACAGAAAAACGTACGAGGATGAAAAAAAGAGAAAATCTTGCGTAGGAGGAGCAAACAGACGGGACGCGTGACAGGGTGGCCACGTGTCGATCACGATGCGGTGAATCGCGACGGTAGTCGCCAACAATTCGCGTGTTTTCCCGGGACAAATCAATTCTCGATAGCCGCCGCCGTCGCTGCGTCAGGCTAAACTCATCCGGAAATGGAGAAACCTCGGCGAGCCGCTTTTCCGTGTCGATTGCACTCCGCCAAATGGAAATACCTGCTCCTTCCACCAATTCTCTGTTTCTGCCCTCTGCCTTCCTCTCTTACTCTTATCGTAGGTCACCGACACGACGACAACCACGAAATTGTGTTGCCGCGCTGCGGAATCGATTTATCTACATGCTATCGAAAACACTGGCAAACGTGGCCCACTGATTCTCCTCTTCCACGCTTTTCTCTGCTCCGGTTTCTCTGATCGAAAACCTCGTTCAACGATTTCTTATCGCGGACAGAAAAGGTGAGATTGTACGGAGACAGGCGCGTTTACGGTTGGTTTTTGGAAATTGGATTTCAAGTTTGAGATTGTTGTATCGGCAGATTGGTAAAGCAAAGGTGCAGGATTTTCGAGGGGACAAGAGTCTCGCTGGTGATGGATTTGGAGAAGCGTGAAAGGGCGGCGAGGAAAATTCGATTGCTATTCGCTTGTGTTTGAGAAAAAGGAATCTCGAATGGAATGATTTGGAGGTGTTCTCCCGCGAACCAGATGCTTACGCGAAAGGAGCTTTTCAATTCGACGTTTTTTGTCCGCTGCTTCTACTTACATCAAATGGTTGCGCGTTCGAGGATTGCCTTTTCTTGTAATAAATTGCTTCCCGGACATTGGTTTTACAGAATGCAGGATAAAAGAGAGAGAGTAGAATATTCTTTCGCGCAGAAATTACTAAGATTCGATCGAAATCTGCTCGTGTTTAAGAAGCAGGAATTTCCATTTTCTATGGAAAAATTTGAACGTGTTCTTGCAGGAAACAGAGGTTCGCGCGAAAGAAGTTTTTCAGGTTGCAAGTTCTTGCGTGGCTCGCTGTTTTTCTATTTGTATAAAATAGCACCACGTTCGAGGATTGCGTTCTCTTCCAATAAATTGTTTCCTGGACTGTTTTAGAGAACGTTGGGTGGAAGAGTCTTTGCGATGGAATCACTGAGATTCGATTGCTGTTTGCTCGTGTAGGAGGAAGAAAAATCTTGGATGGAAAATTTTGAAAGTATTTTTCTATGCACGGTTGTAGAAACAGTGCGTTTTGTTGATTTTAGATTCGAAGAAGCTCTTTATGGAAGAATCGGTGGAATTCGATCGTGTTTCGAGGAGCTGGAACGTCGATGTCAGTCCTGAATCGAAAAATTTCAAGCTACTTGTCCGCGTGAAAAAATATTCTCCTATTTGTATAAGGTGCCAGTTTGAAATTCCAGGATTACGTTTCCTAGAAAACAGACATTGGAAAACAGAGTTGCGTTGGCGTTAGTTTCGGAGAATGTAAAGCGACTGAGTGAAGAATCTCTTTGTATCTCTTTGTGGAGAATTCGGTGAAATTCGAATTGACGTTTGATCGTGTCCCGTAAAGGTGGAATGTCAACAAGTTTGAAACAAAAATAGCCGCGATAGCATCCATTTTCCGCGTGAAAAGCATCTGTGATTTGAATGAAAAAATCCTGAAGGCGTAACAATTAAATTCTCTCGTTAAACGATTATAGATTCTCATATGAAATGGCTGTTTTGGATAACAGTAATGTAACATCGAATAAAGAAAAAATCCTATATTAAATAAAACTCCGCTGTTCATAAATCATATTCGCGTGAACTTTTCTCGTTAAAGTCTTCGAAGCGATATTAGCCTAAGCTCTTCTATAGCCAGTCCATGGAAACTCGCGTATCTGGCTTTCAAACGCGCTTATTTCGACGATTCGCGATCAAAGAACCACGCGTTCGAATTTTCCTTCGGGGAAAAAAGGGAATTTTTTCCCAAGCAGAAAAGAGGGGGATGTTAAAAACCGGTGACACAGTTTTTTCATAGAGTCCACCGGATCGAATATCAATCGGAGCCGGTGAAAAGGGACTGGGATTTTTCGAAGGGCAAAAAGGGAAAACACGCGAGAGGAGAGAGAGAGAGAGAAGTTCGGTATGGAGAAGCATTCGGGTCGGATATGAAAGTGGCGATAAATCGAGCATGAAGAATTCAAGGCGGCGTAATAAACGCGATAGGATTGTCGCGGAAAACGGGGTAAGAGTCGCAGTTTTGCTGAAACTACGCTGGCCTGGAGAGAATTTGAAAGGCTGTAGGCGATTTCCAAGCTCGTAAGAGCACAAAGGAGAGATACACACGGTTTATTGGATCCCAGGGCTCATCTTGTCCGTAGAATGAGAAAGTAGCGACATGACGGGTCCATGAAACGATGCCATCTCGAGACTTAATCCTTCGAATTCTGTCGTAAAATTGTTAGCCATCTAGCTATTGCGCCGTAAAAATTAAAGCTAAGTAAGAAATCGCAGAGAGCGTTCCCCTTTTTATATAACATCGCGGAGAAGAATTTCGCGACCAAGTTTCTCTTCCGAGTAAACCTCCTATGCGATCGATCGGGAAAAGCACGTTTCATTGATCATCGCGAAGATTGCAAATCTAAAATTCTTCCAATTTTTCATTACGTTTCACATTACGCTATATCTCTGCGATTTCCTCTTCGACGCGTACCTAATAAACGTACCGGCCATCTTTTATATTTTACGACACATCCTATCAAACGAATCTGCGAGAGAAACAACGTCGAAAGAGAAGGAAAGACGGCTCTTCGGGACGAACGTGTTTCGTGAAATTCAAAAGAGCAGTAGCCGCACTCCGCTGTTAAAATTTTGTTTCGTACCGCGCTGTATCTCTGGAAATTTCTTCTGAAACGCGCACCTAATGATCCTTCTCGGTTCACGTTCCATCTATCTTCGACGTTTTACAATACGGTCTGCTACCAAACGACTCTCGAAGAAAAACAATCTCGAAAGGTAAAGAGATGGGATGTTCAAGGGAAAATATATTTGAGAAAATTCGCGATTAAACCGCGGGTGCATCGAACTCGAAGAATCTCTCGGGGACGTTCGCCGCGGGAGACAGAAGGAAATTCCCTGGCGAAGAATATTCGACGTCAGGACAACCGGGAGGATTATAATGTCGTGGCAAAGGGAGCACGGTCGATCGTTGGGAACGCAGCAATTTGTAGTTTGCGTCCGGGACCGTGAAAGCGGATTTACCTTTATTAGGGGAAACGTCGTGGTATGGCCGTGATCTTCCGCGTCTTTGTTCTTCCCGCGTTTCTACGCTGTCCATCGACTAAGATTCCGTACGCAAAACGTCACTGCAAAAACCTTGTTTCCTCGTGAAACAAGCGGAGACAAGAAACGACTGGTACCATGTTTTACGGACAATTCAGCGCAGCTCGTTACTACAAGATATTATTCTTGCTTTATCAGAGGTTTATTCGTTGTATTAGAATTTTATTAAAGTAGTCAAGATAGAAAGCTTGGCAACTATTAGAACGATTAAAATAAGAAATTTACGATTTTTCGTTGAAATTTTGTGTAATAGATTACTGTGTTTTTGGAGATTTCACATGATAGCGAAGAAATACTTTCTCATCTTTTCCTTTCCCTTTGTTCGTAAGATAATCTCGTTATGATTCAAAAGAACCCGCTGTTACGTACGCAATAGCAGGAGAACGATGGTTGTTCACGATGGAAACTTGGAAAAGTACTCACCTGAAACAGAGGACGAAAAGAAAGTTATTATTGGTCGAAACGCGATTTTAATATTTTCTACAATTTCCACTATACATTTATCCCAATTTCCTCTTAAATTGACGTTTCTACCTATTTCACTAGTCTTTCCACTCTTATATTTCTTTCTATTATAAATATATAAATATAGAGAACAAATTTTCTAACAAACAAGCTATCCTATCGAATATGAATTATTCGACAAAACCTCTCTATCTCTAAAATACAAAAGGAAGGGAAAAAAACCTTATTTGACAAAAACATAAAGCTCTTTCGTTGAGATAACTATAAACGATCCATTCAACCCTTATTCGAACCCAAAATTTCCGACAAGCTTTGATCCTGGCCATCTTGCAACGTCTCGTCAGTCCTTCGAAAGCTTCCAAGCTCGTTACAAGCCTCCTTTGATCAGTCCTGAAACCCTTTTTCCTCTGTCTCTTTGAACCCAGTCAGATCATTCGGCAGTAAACCGGTGTCGCTGACAAACCCAAGCTAAAACCTGCAATGCCGCGTCTCCTGTTTCGTCCTTTGCTTCTATGAAATTTCGCGGACGAAGGCCATTTACGCTTGTCCCTATTCTGTTCCGTGGGGTTTAGATCGTAGTTCGTGATACCGAAGGCAGAATTCTGACGCAGTTAACCTTCGGGACGTCTCCAAGTAGAGAGCACAACGTCCTCGTCTTATTGGACACAGTCACCACTGTAGGGTGAATCGACTTTCGACCGAAAGGACCCTCTCGGTCGATCGAAACATCCAATTCGCGACAGTTACTGTGCCGTAATAAGATTGTCCGCCTCGATTTCGTCGAGTCGACTTCGCAAACTCGAGATGACACGGCGAAATTGCTCCTACGTTGTTTCGCCCCCGCGTTTCCACTTGGCTCTCGCCGTTTTGTTTTTCTTATAGGGAAAGTTCTTAACTTGGTCGTTTCCATTCAGTCGATGTGAGGTAGTTATAACGTGCAGGCGTATCTAATAAAGCAACGAGTAGATAAATTTGTAATAGTCAGATGTATTAAAATAAGTACAGAGATAGCGTATAGAGATAGTTACGTCCGGTGACTCTTTACGTTCGAGGTGGCCACCAGCTGTGCACATAGAATTAAGCGGATCGCAATAATCCTAAGGAACTGTCATAGATCGAGGCTGATTTGATTTACCGTTAAGACTGTCAATTGGTGTTACGTCGGGTGACACTCTACCTAGACCAGGCCACACACCGCGAGCAAGATGGGAACCAGATATCCGCTCATCCTTACTGTGTACCCTCAATAGTCGTAAGGACCCATCATAAATCTCAGGAATTTGCTAGCTAAGGTCCTTCAGGCCGAACAAACATCTCTTTAACGAATCGTTTCTAAGGCTTATTGTTTACTACGGGAAGTTAGTTTTTCTCACGCATGACACTTCACACTAGCAACTTTCTATCGAGGACGGCTAGGATCCTTCCTAGTCCGCCAACCTTCTTTTATCCAATCAGAAGCAATGTCCACTGCCCTCACTTTCCTAACCAAAATTGTCATCAACAAATCCGATGGCCCCTTGCGTTAGACACACCCATCACCAGCTTTCCTCTGACACAGCATCGTCACTTTAACTCACTTATTCTTCATCGTTAGAATAGTCAACATGTCATTACCGAGTTTCTATCCTTAAATCAATCACTTACGTAACTTATACATACGCATCAGTGTAATTATCTTCTTCACAAAGTTGTTGGAATAAAAATTAATTTATACCTGTTAATTCAGTATAACCTCAATTGAACCACCCCTATTATCGTAACAATTGGCATAAAACATTTTCGAGTCAAGAGGTTCCTTATGGTTATTGTTATTGTTATTGTATGGTACCCTAACCGCCGCTCGTGGCACTACAATGTCGCAAATAGACCGTCTTATCTGACCGACGAAAAATAGACCATGTAGCGGCAAGTGCATAGTTCATCAAGTTCGAGAAACATCGATTCGTTCAACGTGACCGTTATCTTATCCAACAAAGAAGGAGGCATACGTGATTGTCACGTAAACTCGAGGGTTGGATGATAAAATAAAATAGCCGAGTCGTAAGACAACTATCAATTTTGCTTTTATTAAACTTTGTTATGAATTCAGCAATCACAATGGAATACACACCGAATTAACACACATAAATCACAATTCACTCTAACAACTTTATGTAAGACCTAGTTACACTGATACGTTAAGTACGCGACTGGTCTAAGGGTAGAAACTCGATAAAAAGATATGTTGACTATTCTAAGGATACAAAATAAGTGAAGTTTTACTGACGATACTGTGTCTGAGGAGAGCTAGGGGTGGGTGTGTCTAAGGACACGGGACCATCGGATTTGTTGATGGCAATTTTGGTTAGGAAAATGAGTAGACGCCGCTTCCGATTGGATAATAAAAAGGTTGGTGGACCAGGAAGGGTTTTAGCTGCCCTCGAGAGAAAGTTGCTAACGGAAGATACCGAACGTGAGGAAAACCAATCTTCCCATAGTAAACAATAAATGTAAAAGGGGCACTTAAGATAAAAGATACTTGTTTGCTCTGAAGGACCTTGACTATGAAAAATGCCAAGACCCATGGTGGGTCCTTAACCCATTTGCATCATGGCCCTACTTAAGAGAACTGGTCCTATCACCGCGGTCGGTCGTAGGTGCAGTAAATATATTCTTTTTTTATTTAATTCTTTACATTCACAGTTTGTCCAGTTTGGACATTTGGTAAAATTTTTTTAGCTGTTTGATTATCATGTGGGTGGCTACTCCCAGTGGGATACCATCTTCGGATAACTTTTTCTACGGCCATGGGCCGTTACAGATGTTTAACACTGTTGTTTATATGCGGGTTTGTACGAACCGAAATGAAAATTGTATTTCGACGGATGTTACCGAAATAAAGTAGCTTGAATGGTCGTTGAAATGAAATAACGTAAATAATCGTTAAAATAAAATAGCGCAAGTACAGTTGGAATATTTGGTGTTGGTACGCGATTTTATGATGTATTATACTTTTATACGTACTTTTATAGTTAGATGAATTCCATTTATTTGGCCAAAGTTGGTGTATGATTGAACCAACTCCGAATCAACTTCTGCCGGTTGAATACATTTAGACGAACCCGAGAATCGCTCTGTAAGAGAGTTTTCTTTTATCCGTCGGTATATATTTTCGCTATATTTTCCTCTATATGTTCTTTCTTAAACATTTCTGTAGTTTATAACTAGCATTCGCCAAGACTGGGAACTAATAATAAATATCGCTTAAAGAATGAATCGTTGGCCGTAAATTTTCGTTAGCCGAACAATTAAAAGGAAGAAACGGGATGATTTAAACGGCGTTTAAATGGTAGCCAGCGCCTGCGCCAATGTTGTCGGAGCGTTTCGATGTGTTCAGAGAATTTCCCTCGAGAAATTCGCAAAAGAACGCAGCTACTACGCAGCAGCTTCTGGTAATCCAAGTGCGAAAGCTGCAAACTATATTTCTCCTCCCCCCAACCCCCATACAACTGTAACGAAACTCTTTACAAATTTCCTTCACTTGGAATAACTTTCATGAAAAAGTATGTTGTGTCTTGATACGCGAAACGATCAAATTTTCACTGCGCGAAACGAGGAACGCGAAGCTTCAAATTTTCGAATGGTCGAATTAAAAATGGTAATCTCCTAACGGTAAATACGATAAATTGGAATTATTAGAAGAAAATAATTCTATAAACAATTGAGCAGTTTTAAAAGATTGTTCATTTTTTCAATTTGAACTTTGTTTTCGTTGTTGTAACTTTAGCTATGGCAAAGTCGATGAAACAGCTATTACACAGCGCTGCTCTCATATCGCTATAAAAATTTCCTCCGGGTAAAGATCTCTGTTTCTTTTTCGAAACTTTTTCTATCCAGATTTCTCTAGACATCTTCAATTCCTTCGTTTTTCCATTGGGTCATCCCATAAGTACTGCCAGTTGAGTTTCGAACAGCGAAACTCGTTACGGTCCAACTTTTGCAGAAGGGACATAGAAAACTTCATCGAAAGACTGGAAACAATTGTTGAAAATTGGAGAAGATACGTCACCGACTAATCGTTGATATACAATCGTTCACTTCGAGAGAAAACACACGGCGAACACAGATCGAACGATCTAATACTGCAAGCCTCGACGTACAAACGTAAGAATTACAATTTCAATCTGCAATTCGCTTACTCTCGCGAAACTTTCGACGATTCACCTTGAGACTTGCTGAGAAATACTAAAATTACTAAAAATCCACAAAATTACGAATACAACGATGGAAAATTCAGAAGCGTATTATCAGAGTAGAATTAAAAACAACTGTGACATCATCGTACAACTATTATTCGGTTCATGGAAGCACGCGTGAACGACGCAGGGTCTTTCCCTACCCAGCCGTTAATTTATTCGTTCGCGTGGAAAAGCGATATACGGCGGCACGATACAGATCGTTGACTTCCTTCTCCTTTTTTATCCTCTCTCTTCCTCTGCCTTTTTTCTCGCTAGCAATCGCTGCGACCAAACGCGGAGCGCGGCTTATTCGTGCGCGAGACACAATATGAAATATGAATGAAATACGCCGGCGCTGATAAGACTGGCTAAGTGCAGTCTGAGATTTAAAGTGTAGCAATTCTGGGCGAGCAGCGATCTCGCGTCTCGATAAAACGAAGCCCTGGCTCTGATAACGCGAAGGAAGTGCGCTACGCGACGAGACACCGGCAACCAAAGAGACCAAAAGATACGATAAAACGAAAGGAATAATCGCGAATGAAATTTCCTGACTGTGCTTGGCAATTCTTGCTTCTGTTTTTGATCGCGCGATAGAATTTTGATTCATTGTGCGCGAAGATCGTTGATAAAAATGTGCAGCGAGGACCTTGTTTCTATGGGTTTTATTTTGACGTTACTTTCTGATTAAATAAGAGAATCGCAGCCAGTTAGCTGTTTTTGACGAGTATACTCGTCACGCAGAAATGGCGATATTTCGCGTTACGACGAGCCCTGTCGATGATAAAATTAAAAAATAAGACAGTAGTTTCGTTACGACTTAATTCTATATCATAGCAGCCACGTATACTCAAAATGTGTTTGACGAGTATACTCGACGTCTTGCGATTCTCGACGACTTACGTTTTGCGATACGCTTTATGTGCACACTTTTTAATGAGATCGCGACAGCTAATTTAAGGTTAATATAGCACAATCGAAAGTGAAAATAATTTGATAGATTCTAGAAGATAAATATTTAAAAAATGACGTAGATACGTTGTCGAAGATTTTTGAAAGGCGAGATATAATTTGTTGATATTTTAATATTACGACATGTAGTACTTTGAAAATATTGTTGCAGAGGATGTAAAAATACAAGAACACCATGAAATTGGACATTTCATATGCTACAACTTAATATTTATTTAAATTCTAAAAGAATTTGTTATAGACTTTCAAGTTTTTACGCGTACGTCCATCAACGTGAAAATTAATACGTTTAGCCGGAATATTTTAAGGTTTCCGTCTACATTGCGTCGCTTTGCAAAAATCGTTGTAACTTTTCAAATATGATTTATCTTTTCACGAAATTTGAAGACAAGACTTTTCGATAGTAACTTTATTTTACAATTAATTTACAAGATACGTTGCTCCATTCAAAGTAAGTTTCACTTAAATTCAATTAAATAAACGTTACGATTAAATTTTTTATTTTAAATAAAGCGTGTGTATTCTGCGATATTACAATGCTCGTAATTTTTTATAGTGCGATATTTTTCGAAGCGTGTACATCTGTGAAAAGCTACATTGCAATGTTTGCAGATGTAAATCGTTGTGCCGCGTTTATTATATTTACTGCACACGCGGCGCCGTTTCTATGGGTGGCGTATTTTTCCACTAGTTTTCATTCTTCCTACTATATGTTTTTTCGTGTCTTGCATAAAACTACGTGTCGAGTATAATTACAGATTCAGTTTAACTACGGTTAAAACTATCATTTCTTTAATCTGATCGATAAGAGACGCCACATATTAGATTTATAAACAAGCGACATTTAACGCACAATAGGTAAAACCCTATTTATGTCTCTGGCATTTCGCCAGCAGTCGACTAAAATCATGCTTTTACGAACTTTTGTTTTAGACCACATTTCTCCGGACGTTGACGTGTTAATATCTGAAACCGTACAGATTCTTCTATTCGAATTGATTTTACTTTCAGTTTCTACAAACGTTTCTTCGACTCATTTCGTCAACAGCTTTCCTTCAACCTATTAAATTGCTGTTGGCAACTAAGTGGTTGCGGATTTTGTCATTACGTGGCATTGATAAAATCCGCAATCACTTAGTTGCCGATCCAATATTTTTCTAGTAAAAACGCACAGTTTCCCGACGATAGTTCCATCAAATATCCTCCTGGAAACGAAGCGAGCCAATTTCCTATTCTGCCAAAAATACATAAGTACCAAACGAAAAAGAGGAAAGATGAAAATAACAGACAAAACACAAGATTAGATCGAAGAAGCTAAGAAGGAAGATGTAAAGAAGCATATCGCGTTTTCGCTTTGACGCGCTTGTTGCAATCTCCTTACAAATGGAATCCCGTGACTCGGGTAACATCAGAACGTACCGCATATAATGAATTAAAAATAGAGTAGAGAGCGAGGCAGATAGAAAACCGGAATTCACGGAATCCCAGGAGTAATCAAAGGGACTCGATCCTGTCTTGTGACTGTACAAACGAACGACGTGGATGAAATTTAAACGACCCGCACAGACTGCAGATTCCGCGTGTCTGCACCCAAGCATCGTCGTATTCGTCGTCTTCGTCCTCGGTGCACCCAACGGTGCACCCTGCTTACAATTAAACAAAAACTACCTCTGGTGCGACTTGACGCGTGCTAAACGAGTTTTTCTTCACCCTTGTCTACAAAAAAAAAAAAAAAAAAAAAAAAAAAAGAAGGGAAGGGACACGCTTACGTACGCGTTGCAAGCAACGACAGGAAGAATCTTTCGCAGAATATTACTGACGAGAATAGTTTGGCAATTTGACAGTTCAAAAAAAAAAAAAGAAATTTGTGATTTGATATAGGATCCGGATTGCAAAATTTATAATTCGAGGGTGTTCTTTCGGAGTTATTTTGGATGACAAAATGCTAAAGCTGAAAATGAAGATCGTTTTCCAACGGATTAAGAATTGGAAAACTCGTCCATTTGGCCGACAAGGTCTTAACCTTGGAAATTTGCGTAAGAGCGTGACCATACAGAAGGTATGGCAGAATATATACTGAAGGCAGCGTCCGAATAATAAAAAATGGTGCAAAGTTAACGGATACTTACGATTGAAACGCATACAGAGTAAGCCATACGCATGGTAGGTCAAGAGCCGGAAATTCTAAAAGAGAAACTGTCAAAATCCACGAGGGCATAACGCATCAACAGGTTGACTAGGATTTTTTACGTCTTATTCCCGGGAAAAACGACTCTCATTTTCGGCTTCGGCGACCTCAAAAATCCCTAAAGAGCGGCATTCTAGCCGAATATTTTGCGATCTGGACGTTATGCCAGGGGCAAGATTTAAAACGTTGCAGAAATGAGGATACGAGTAAAAAAAGTAGGAACTCGGTAAAAAATTTCTTCGCCTACCAAATACTATAGAAATACTTCCTATGTATTATAATTTAATTAACATTTTTCATATTACGTGCATTCTCTGTATTTTTGCGTTTTTAAATCTTTTCATAAATGCATAAAAATCAGCAGTTTGCTAATACCAATTTTTATTTCAGCCAACCCGTTCCTAGAAATAATTTCCTTGCTGTGACGAACAATTGTTTCGTTATTAACGTATTACTGCACGAAACTAAAAGATCATAAAATTTTGCACGAAAAACTGCGGGTCTTTGAATCGCTGTGACTTTGTGAAAAAATGTCGCACAACGATCTACCTGGGCTCCCTTTAAAAAGCAGAACCTCTATCTTCGCGTCCCTGAATTGAATTTTTTTAAACATTCTTTTATGTTCTAAAACGGCATGAAGAACTGAAGCTGCCTTTTTCTTTCTCAAATTTTACAAATTCGGATGCGATTAGATGGAACTGTAGAATATTTAGCAAGTCCGCTAGAACAGCAAGGAAATACATATTAATCGTGTAAAGATTCGCGATGAACCAAGAGTATCTGGAATTTATTGCTCCTTTATTCTTCCGGGAACAGCGAGATGAATATTGATATAGAGTGGGAATGGCGGGGAATTAAATTTTAAGCTTCTTCCGAGCGAGGTTGAGCGAACGGTTTAAATGGATTTGTAATTGGGGCGTTAGGAAGACAGAGTTGTGGTGAATGGCGAGACTCGCCAGGGATTTTGCCAGATATTCGAACAGTATCACAGGAAAATTGAGTTTCTTAAGCAAAAAATCTACAGAGATATGATAACGCGTTGATATTTCATTTAGAATCTTCTGAAGTTCGAAGATAGCATAAAAGTATCGTTATCGATATACGATATACAGGGTGCAAGCGGAAAGGGGATGATTCTACGGGAAAAAAGAAGTCAAAAATATAGAATAAAAATCTTTCGTTTGAGGCTTTGTTTTCGAGAAAATCGACTTTGAATTTTCGCTCGGTACGCGTGCACTTTATCACGTCTCGTTATAACGGATCTCACTGTAGATCGTTGTCTCGATGGAAAAATTAAAAAAAAAAAAAGAAAAAAAGAAAAAAAATTTTTTATTCTATATTTCCGACTTCTTTTCTCGCGTAGAATCACCCCCTTTCCGCTTGTACCACCAGTTACCAACCACCCTGTATACACTTGTATATATGCTGTGAATTGGCGGGAAAAATTTGAAGACGCGTAACACGGCTACTTCTGTCCAATCTTTCTGAACACATAATTTGTTCTTCCATTAACCCAACAAAATTTTAATACAAACCGTGTGCAGGATGGTTGTGTGGTTTGTTGTTTGAATAACGAGATAACTCGCTGTTGAAACCGTCAAGTGTATTTAAAATAATAAATAAATAAATACAAATAACGTTCGCGAAGACGCTCGTACTAACAAATTTGCTAAAGACAGTGTATAAGTCGCTAATAACATCGTTTTGCACGCAGTTTATTTATTATTACATTACGTATGTCCTAACGATATTGATACTCCGAGAGAAAACAACAACATGATTTGAATTGCCCTCTGTCTCATGTGCCGCTACAATCGCAAAGAGCAGAAAAAAAGCAGATTCAATTATTTTTCTAACAAGCAAAATTAAAACGTATCCGCCATACCCGACACACGTTAACCATTTAAAACGTACGAAAAATTCTCTTCAACCAGCAAATACGAATCAAAATTCTTCCATTATGAAATCCACGTACCCTTACCCGTCCTGTAAATCCTATTTCCTCCGGAGGATCGCGGAAAATCCGAGCCGAAATTCTCGGAGAAATCTAATCAGCCACCAAAGCAGCCTTCGCGCGACCCAAAGGTAATCGACCAACGACCATGTAATAACCTACTTTCCTGGCTCTCCTTCCACGGAATGCCAAGTTGCTTCGTCTTTTACGATGGTTCGTCGTCTCGTTCGTCTCGAGTCCCATCGTTGGATTCACGGCGCGGAAAACGCGTAACGCGAAATTAACAATAAACCGGCGTTAAAGCGTAGTCGTAGAAGACAGACCGTGGAGGGGTGGCCAGGCATCGCGACGCCCGCTTCGGTAAGGAATGGCGGCGTCGCGACGTTTTATCGCTGCATTTATATCGACGACCATTGTGGTGCAAAAAAACAGCCGCAACAACTAGACAAGACGCGAGACTTGTTTCGGGATAAGGATTATCTCGAGGAACGCCAAGAGGCTGAGAGAGACGAGTAAGGCTGAGAAGGATTGAAGAGGGTTGGAAACGTCGATGAAGAATGGAAGTACACAAGTTCGTGGATTTCGTAGACGTGAAGGTTCGTCGAGGATGACTGAAGAAGGGGTGTTGGTTGAATCGTTGAGTTGTTTGTTGCTGTGAGGCGCATCCAGCTCTTCTTTTCTTTCTTTCTTTTTCTTAATTTATTTATTTGCAGCCTTATTCACCTTGCAGAGTTATTAGCAATTACAGTTGTCCATTGTTGGATTTCATAGGTTTATGCGATATTATATCAGACTAGTATGTTGTTGTTTGGTCAGAAATGTGTACAATATTTCTAACATAAATTGATATTAGCTAATTGCTAATTCAGTTGTAACGAATATCGTTACTTTTCTGCGGCTAAATTATTGGAAAACAGCGGATTGGGAAGGTTCGTGTCATTTGGAAACTGTAGAAGGCGCTTTGTTTCTTCCTTCTTACTTAGCATCTTCTTCAGGTTGCTTGGAACATTGAGTTGCTACTATACGTTTTGGAATTTTGAGCAGCTGTTTTGCAGTGACTTTTGTGTCGCGAATGTTACGCTTTTTCGGTTCTCCGCGTGTGGAATTGTCAATGTGATAAGCACGTAATTACAATTATTTAAGGTGCAAGATGCAAGCAAACAAATAGAAAGAGCACGTAAATACACAAATTGAAAATTCGAATAGGGTAGAAGGTCGTTTATCCGAACACGTCAGCGGACAAAACAGTTGAGAAGCTGCTATAACAGACGTTCACGCGTATATTCATTATACGAATAAGTGTTTTACGAAATTACGCTCGATCGTAGTTTGGATAAAAGAAGCTTAGCATTAACTTGTTCGGATAAACGAGGCGCGGATAAACGAGGCGCGGATAAACGAAGTTCCACCGTAACGTTTCTAGCGAGAAAAAAAGGTTGAGAGGAAAAATAAAAGTACGAGTTTGTAGATGTCGAAGGATGTTGGGCAAGATTGAAGGAAAAGAGATTTTTTTGAAAAAGAGATAAGCCCAAGATGCAAGCAAGCTGGAGCGAACGTAAACAAATCAAACAGAAAGCAAAGAAACAACAACTAGAAATAAAAACAGAAACAGAAGTGTGCGAGTAAATTAGCACAATGATCTGTAAATTTGTTGCAATTAGCGCAATGAGAATTTTGTCGCGTATCTACCAAAACTTGGAAGAAAAGTTTACTTGGTCGAAGAACCGCGTGTTATACGACGTTCACCGCGATCGTCGCGTTGCCCGAACACAAAGTCGCGTTAATTAATATCAGAGGAACAAGGAACGCTCAAGACCGGAGATTCGCCACCAGAGGCTTTTCAACGATCCCCGTCAGCTTCTCAATGCTAAATTAATCCCTTCGCTGGCGTCGATCACCCTCGGGACGCTTCGCTAAATCGCCAAACAATTAACGCTTCTCGAGAAACACTTTACACGCCCAAAGCAATTCCACTAATCGACACGCTAAAAACAATCGCAACTCTCGAATACAGTAACTAGAGTACTACAGCAGCTCCTCCAATTCGTTTCGTTTCAGCTGTTTCTAAGAAACCGAGCAACACTTCGTAAATAGTTAAGTATCAGTCTGGAAATTGTTCGAAGTAGCTGCTATATTATACTACTTGGTCGTTTATTTATTTCTCTGATCTATCGTCCAGCGATAAAAAACAGACAGGATATCTGTTTCTAATGAACGTACTCTCCGATGCGGATTAAAATTCTCCGAACGAAAGAACGCGGAACACCTATTTTTAACGTACTTGCTCGCTAAAGTAACGAACGATACTCGCCAAACGTTGCTGAAAGTGTTCTCGAGTTTCGCAAACACGCGAATTCGGAAGATTAAAAATTCCCTAGCTGCGCGGTACGAAAATTAAAAGATTCATAAGTTGCAGGACACAAAAGTGGAAAAATGGAAAAGCTCGCCAACGACGTCTCTAATCTCGTTGCCACATTTAAAAGTAAAAATAAAAAAGGTTAGGAGTTCTAACAGCAGCCACGGAATTACAGAGAAGAAGGTTTTGCCTTGCGAAACGGGTCGCGTGTAAAAACAGAGAGTAGAGCACAGACAGAGCCAGGCAAGTGGAACACGGCAAGTAGTATTCCTAGAGCTAGCAGGTCGGGCTACCTATTACTAGAACAAACGGGGAAGACCAGCTTCCAACGGGCCAGATAAGAAGCATCCCGACGACGAGAATGAGGATGATAACGAGTTCCATCCGCGTTACCGAAGACTTCCATCCCGACTGTCGACGTTCCACTTCCCATCTGCCTTTCTCCTGCTTCTTTCTCCCCCCTTCTCTCTCTCTCTCTCTCTCTCTCTCTCTCTGTCTCTCCTTCATCCGTCTTTCCGTGGGTCCGGGGAACGCGCATCTTTGCTATTAGGCGAACAATCGGACTGTGAAACGCATCCGACTTGAATTTTACTCTGCCTTTTTTCAACGATTGGACCTTGTTAAGGAATACGGTTATTGTTGGCGGAACGGTCGAGAGGATCTTTGTATCCACTTTTCTATTGTACGGCGCGGTCGCTACAATGGATTTCAGGATTCCTCAGTCGGTTATGTCGAACGAGGAATACGAAGGTTTGTTATTTTCCCGAATAACGGAGTTTCGAGTACGAATAACTGGCGTAGGAAACGTGAAACGTTAAACAAGTGGTAAATTGTTGGAGGGTTAGAGGTTATTGGGATAGTAAAATGTTGTTTAGAATGTTGGAAATTACTAAAGTAACGCAGTGATAGTGGAATGTTGTTGGAATTACTGAAATAATAGAATGTTAGTAGGGGATTGTTAGAATTGTTGGAATAGCAGAACATTAGGAGAATATTAGTGAAATTAATATAATAGCAGAATATTACTAGAATAGAATGTTAGAATTATTAGAGTAGTTAAAACGTTAAGAGTAAAAATCTGCCAGTGATCAAGTTTCTGTTGGAAACGTACTTGCATGATTTTAGAAGGATGAATCTATAGTATCCATATTGGCATTAATCTCAGCTTGATCGGTATCTTTCTTTTTGAAATAAGTATCTCGTCGCTCTTTTCCTATTATCTTTCTATGCATATCGTTTCAATTTGACTTTGCACATAAAAGAACTTTTCGATAATCGTAATCGTTCGTTACGAAGCGTTCCTTGCAGTATTTAAAAAATGAAATAATCTTCTATTCTAAAGATACGAATTCGCTTAAAAATCCATGATCTTTTTATTATCAACACTGACTAACAACTCCAGCGGAGCCAAAAACTTCTCCAAAAAAACCATTGTTGGAAAAATTCAATCATCCTGGGCAAACAACGTCTGAGCAACCCTCTCGTCGAGCCGAACGTCGCTCCGTCGTTCTATCGAGAGACAACAAACTGCCCCTATCATTTTTCATCGTTTGAGAGGCGACAGAGTGTTGGAGATGTAGGACACGCCATTAGACGAGCAAACGAAGGCATCGAGTTCCGTAGCGTGGAAGATAGAAAGCGCTAAAGGGATATACTTTGCGGTGGATATTCTTTACATTAGAACTATCGCGATTAAAGAACATACAGCGCTCTATTATTTTTCTTTTTTTTTTTTACTAAATTTTATTTCGCAACATTTAATTGAAATTTACGGCAGAAAATTAAAGTAAAACAATGATTAGAAGATAAAATTAAATGATAAAAATATTGATCGATAATAAAGCGAAGGATATCGTTAAAAAGAAGCATATGAGAAAACTAATTCTTTTCCATATATTTTACAAGAAATTAAATTCAGA
Organism: Bombus huntii; assembly: GCF_024542735.1. Classification (NCBI taxonomy): domain Eukaryota; kingdom Metazoa; phylum Arthropoda; class Insecta; order Hymenoptera; family Apidae; genus Bombus; species Bombus huntii. The sequence goes on along the minus strand of NC_066244.1, from coordinate 12,826,087 downwards.
AATTCCTCGAACCACGCCATCGTAAATCTTGTTTCGTTGGATTCAATTTTTGATTCTTCTAATTCAAATACAAAAGCGATCTTACGACCCGGCAACGAACCTACGTCTCGAGTGCTTCCCGCGACGAAAATCCCACGTGGCATCCACTTCGCTAACTACCGAGTGAGTAATTAGACGGTTAGCCACGAATTGAGCGGAACGTGCAGCTATTTGCAGGAAAAATCGACGATTTCCTCGCGGATTCGGTTCGGTTCCGCTTGGACGGTGAAGCAATTTGGCGAACAAGAGCCGGTCGAACGCGAGAGAAATACAAGACCAAGTGTCGAGAAGTGGAAGGTTAAACAATCGGGAAAGAGAAGGGTAACGGAAGGGGCGTGAAGAGAAAGAATTCAAAGACAGAGGAAAAGACTCTTGAGAGACGAGTCGTTTGAATCGTTCTGGTGTGATTAATAGAATTTCAAGAAATGGGTGAAGATAATGTATCAGGGATTAAGACAAACAAACTTCGAATGTACAGAACGAAGTTCGTATTTTACAATCGTGTAATAGTTGAGAAAGAGATTGAAACATAAGAGAAACGGAATTTTTCGAACAAATTCTGGATTCTAAAAACGTCAAACGAATCTGATGAGCGCTGCGACAGTGAATGTTATCGTCGATATTTAAGGTCGTTCGCGTTATCGTACGTAAGAGACCCTCTAGGCGATCAATATACGCGAATTTGTCAATACAATGTTGAGAAGCTTAACGCGTTGAAACTGGCGTGGCCCACCGGTGGACCACAGATCTGCGCATCTATCTGACGGATCACCGGTGAGTCGTGGCTTCTTTTTTTATCATCGGCTGGCCTGATCCAACAGTGATTCACGCCATCTACGTTCCAAATTTTAATTTACAAAAATGTAATTCAACAAAAACTGGAATAAAATGCAAATGCCACTGGAGGAGGCGCGTGTGGAAAATCGCGCCGGCTGGAACGTGTTAAATATTGACGATAATATCGATCGTCTGAACGCTCTTTAAAAATGAATAAATCTGTCGCACACTGTCGCTCAATAATATTCTAAAATAATCGTTCACGAAGGTAACCGGCGCAGTTTATAAAGAAAACTAGAGCAGACGTCTCAGGGAGCGAAATTTTCCTGTAAATATTGTATAATCTCAATATTGGCATTTTTAAATGTTTAAGTATTTCAAAGAAAGAAGTGGAACAGAAACGTAAAAGTGGAATGCCACTCGAACCGATAATTCATTCGGCGCCGTCGGTCCTTTATGTTAATTATTTCTTTCGCGACGGATAAATTGGAAAACGCTTCACGGCTCGATTAATGCGTTGTTTATTGAAGAGCACGTTAACGACGCGAAACTATCATTTTCCGAGGGACGCGCGTGCAACCGAAGCGTCCACGGATAAATTGGAAGCCGCGATCGAAAAGTCATCGGGCCAATTCAGGCCCCGAGGTTAATTAGCGAACAATCAGAATTCCTCGGTACTTACGAGCCACGCACGCTTTTCCATCCTCTATGCAAGCACTGGAAAATCGATATCTCGATGCCACGCTGTGAACATCGTTCGACAACGAAATTTACCAAAGATGATAACGATTGCTTATCGTCCTGATGGATCAGCCTGGATTTACTGCTCGAATTACTAGAATAGATAAACACTTTATGCTCTACCGTTCTCCTATAAATTGCTGAACGACGGGCCGAAGATCACACTTCGAATTTAGTCACGTATTTGAACTTTCAGAAATATCATCTCCTTAGTATCATAATTACGTTACAAGTTTACTAGAGGGGGGGGGGGGGGGGGGGTATTTTTACAACGTCATAACTCGAAGAACGACAGCGAAAATAAACTTGTATCGTAACGCGGTAACCAGCCCTGCAAATATCAAATTGCCAGGAATCGATGATTTTCATATTTATGCGTGTTTGTGCATTCTCGTATGTATCGAAATGTGTGTCTCTTCGTTGAACGAAACAGAAAGCTGTAATTTTGTATGGTAAAATGGTTAAAAATAACGTATAATAAAAGAAAAATACTTCACGATATATATTCTTCTTTTCTATTCATTTTCTCTGTTAATTATTTTTCGCACCAAAGATCCCAGGGAAATTATTCCCCGTAATCGATAAAAATCCCTTCCCATTAAGCTTCCAATTAATGCAAGAATCACTCGAACGCGACAGAAACGAAAACCAACAATAACCGGGCTACTCGAAATCCACTGAAGTTCCGCCCGCCCCCCTATAATCACCACGGGAACCCTCGATGTCTCGGCGCGCATCATTACCATCCGTCAGCCAAATTAATACAAATTAATCAAACGCGATATAACCAACAATTAGAGCATGCTACATCGAAAATATCATCTCGTAGTACCTAAAGCCGGTCATTTTATTATTTATCGAACACGCGTTCCCGACACGAATCAGCCGTCGGATATGAAATTGGACGTCGACGAGGTTGGCAAGAAGGGCTGGAGGGGTTGGAGGAGGGGGTTAACCAGGGGCGTACATTGTATATGCATCCAGCATAACGAGGGTTCGCTCGATGGAGCGATTGAAATGGCTGGGAATTAACGAAACGACCGCCGAACTGCGCGGACCTGCATTAACGAGATTAAAGCCACAAGTACCAGGAAGCTAGCCTGATGCGTTTGCCTGTGGAGTGGCGCAAGGAACCAGCCGGAGAATCAACGAAAAAGGAGAAAAAGGGAAATGCAAAGAGAGAAGGGCTTTTGGGAAGGTTGGGCGAAGGTAAAGAGAGAAATAAAAGGAGAGAAATGGATATGGAGGAATGGAACACGGTTGCCATGATGGTGGCCAGCGGTGGAACGATATTTGCAATTAGCCGACAGTTGGGTTTGATGATAGTTTCTAAACTTATTTCGTGTAACTGATATCTGCGTGGAATCTGGTTGTAACAAAGGATATTCAGACGGCGGTATGTTGTTAATATTGTTAAATGAGAACGTTTAAGCTTGATTCATTTCTGCTGGTTTTAGCTGGTGCGAGTAGCCAGCGAGTAGAATCTGCGAGCTGATGAGAAAGTAAACGGTGCAATAAAGAAGGATATTCATTGCGTTTTAAATATGCGACGGAGATGAGTTGAACCGAGCTACAAAGAGAAATGGTTGTGATGTGGTATTTAGTCGATAGTCAGATTGGAAGAACAAGACTTACTAGATTAGTATATTAGTATATTAAAATACTAAATAAATATAATGTAATAATGAACCTGGCCAGGATTTACGATTCTAAAATTTGTTCCACTTTATATTTAAATACACAAAACGGATGTTTCAACATATACGTATCATGTATTTAGTAGCTAATCTAGTAAGATCACTATCGATGTCATTACTTTATATCGTTACCACAAACCTACATATCTAGAACGATATATCACGTCTATACAAAAAGCCAGTAATGTCTGGTTAAGCGAAGTAAGCATCTACTTAAGCGATCGGCTCGTAACATCTGCAATAGAGCAGATTAATGTACTAGTAACTGTACTTGGTCTTAGCCATCAGACCGAGAGTAGAAAGATAAATACGGTAACAAGGAGAAATATTCGTCATAATACTTCAAACACTCGGGGGGAGAAAATGAAAAGAGAGGAAATACAGGAAACATGGAACGAAATTAAACAGAGAAGAAAAGAGACGAACACGAGGCACGATGCTAGCCAGCGTTATAGCGATAATTTATCTTTGGCCGACGTTGAAAGGGATTCTCAAAAATTCCACCGCGACTCAACGCGGAGAGCTTTCAAATTTTTCGAACCTTTCCATTCCCTCTGTCTGCGTGGAAACTTTCACGCAGAATTTGCAAATGCGGCGACGCACGCGCCAATTTTATCTTCCTCTCTCCGGCTCGTTGGTGTCACTTATCTGTCTGTCTCTTTACACGGCGGGCTTTCCAACCGACTCATTAAATATTCTATCGGCTGAATCGTTTATGGAACGCTCTAATAATGATTGGCGTCTGTTTATACAGAGACGACGCCGTCTGGCGTGGTCACGCTAAAAGGGAAACGATGTAAATCATTTCGATCGCGTTCCTCACTAATTCACCGCTTTTAAATAGAAAACGCCCGGCCAATAGGTTGGACCTTGTGTCGATTGCTGACTGGATTTTTCCGCCTCTCTTCCCCGCCGGCCTATCTTTTTTCCGATGTAACGGTAACGTGGAAATTGTAGCGCTGATTGAAAACGATGGCTCGTTCCGATCTGCGTTTCGAATTGAACGTGATTGCAATTTAAAGTTTCCTTTTTCGAACGGCAACTTAATGGAATATTTGCTCGATAGGCGTGTCTCATGTTAGGTACTCATATGTTTAACTAAAACACGCTGCTTGATACAGTTGCACGATTGCTGTTACGAACGATTTTATTGTACCAACTAAGACACGTTCTTCGTACGATGCTGTATATAAAAATTGACTTCGGAAATAAGAAACGTACAGACATAAAGAGTAACGAGACAAGTCACACTGATACTGGAAAATGATTATTCTAATCGTTTCTAACAGCGTGTAATTGTATTACTGGTACATGAATCGCTTAATGCAAAAGTGCTGTAGGTCGAAAAACTTGATCATCGAATAATGAGGGATGAAGCAAAACTTTTTTAAGGGGTCGAGTGGGCGATTCTTACACGTTCTCTTATCCACCGAGAAACTAACGAAGATATATTTGCGCGACTTCTGCACAAAACAGAACGAAGCTCTCGAGATGCTCTGTTAAAGCAAATGGGCGAAAAATTGACTTACGACACTTTTACATTAAACGACTCATGCAGTGAATTAATCGCGTAATCATAAATGATCGTAGCAATGAAGAACGTCGTAAACGATACTATGTTGTATTCAAACTAGGAACATTTAAGCTGTTACTTTAAACTGGTGACAAATAACGGAGTCTGCTTAAGAGAACATTGGATAATGGAGCGAGTTCATCAACACATAACTGGAACTCCAATAATACGTACGGTATTCTAACTGTCCGTCTACATAATTCCTTTTCTACTTCGAATATATATGACTGGAAGTAGTGTGCACTCAAGTAGGTATCCTAACTTTAAGTATGTAGGAAATAGCATCGAACAGCATCGAACAGCTTGCTGCGATGTATATACAGAAACTATGAAAGAATTGTTAAAAATTTTGAAAAACGATACTTTAAAAAGATACAGGTATTTTGTATAAGAAAATTGATCAGGAAAATCAGACATTTACGTAATTGAGGTGCATTAAAAGATCTAGTTACGAAGGGTAAAGAAGAATATAAAAATCAACTCCAAGTATCTGTGCAACAATGTAACAATGCAAAAAACATAACAGAACATATGGACATATTTTTATATAAAATATAAGGACATCAAAGACAGTAAACAATTACTCGAATTACTTTAACAACATGACTAATCTAATCAAAGCTTCAAACAAATTTCGCTCCTTAACGATTCATCCGTGTGAAACTCAATCACGCCTAAAATATTATTTTTTCATCGTTTTCCCGAAACAGATCGAACAGATAGGAAGAGCCTGGAGATTCCATATTCTATTTTCAAATGACACGACAGACTCGTTCTCTCTCCGTGTTATTCTATAATTATCCTGACGGGAGGATCAAGGGCGTACCGTGACGATCCTTTGAATAAACCAACCAGCAAAAATAATAATAACCCTCTCATATGCGGTGGAAAAGTAGAATGTGGGTGATAGTTTTGAAGAGTGGAAGATGTCGACCATTCGTTCGCCATCCTCCCCCTTTTTTGCCCTCAAAGGGTTCCGGATAAATGGCGAGAGATCCGTCGAATGAATATATTCCAGGTACTTACGGCGAGTAGGGTGCGCGCGCGCAACGCAACGAGACCTTCCAATATTCATTAAGCCGGGTTTCCAACGCGCGTAAGAATTTCACGAGACCGACGTTTGTGTTCCGCCTTGCGATCGAGTCTCCCGGGAACCGTCGTTCGTAGAAATTTGCGTGGTTACCAGAACCTGTCGAAAGGCTGCCTTAAGCCGCGTTTCCATGATACGCTTTCGTTTTATCGAGTTTAGATAAATTTGCGCATCTTCGTGAACAAACACGAAAAACATCGTTCGTGAAGGAGGGAAAGTTTAATTATCAATTTATCGGAGCCTTAATCGCGTTTTCATGAAATGTTCCTTAAATTCGTTTCATTGGGTTTATAGAAATCCGCATCTTCTCGGTGGATAAGTATGAAAATAAGGTCCTTTGTAATGAAAGATTCGTTTAATTGTGGGTTTAATTCTGAGCCTATCGAACCTTGGGTCACATTTCCATGTAATTGTCTATCTATACTTTATCCGGCTTAGATGAAATTCGAATATCTTCGTGGACAAGTATAGAAAAAAAAGAATTCTACGAAAGGGATAGAAAGAATTAGGTAATCAATTTTGAGTTTAATTCTAAATCTACTGGAGCTTAAACCACGTTTTCATGAACGCTCTCTTGCCGTGTTATCGGACTTCAGCGAATCAATAGAACTTGTAGACGAATAAGCAAACGAATATTCTCGACAAAAAGTTAAAGAAGTTATTGAATTATTGGCTTGGCTTAAGAGACCTTAAGCCCCATTTACATGAATAACCATGTTCACATTCGGTTGAGCGTGATTAAATTCGTATATAATTCAGCTGGATGAACCGAGCGATATTGCGAAGATTAACAGTATTGTGGAAGTTCGTAGAATTATTGAATCGCTGGTTTAGAAGAACTTAAACCGCGTTCACATGGCGTTCAGTTCGATTCGAATTTGCGAGTCTGTTTGATGAACACGAAGATCAATGTTATCCTAGAAATTGGTAGAATTACCGAGTTATCGGTTTCGAAGGTCTTAAGCCGCATTCGCATGAATCATTCTGTTTAGGTACCAGCTATCATTATCCCTATTTAGTTGGGAATATTCTGTCGAATAATTCTATGAAATAGAACTATCGAGGAGAATGTTAAAGCTTCGTTCTCGTGAATAACTTCAAACTTCAAATGCTGTTAGCTTCAATACATTTCATTGAATCTTCGTTATCATCTTTTGAATGAACTATATCTTCAAATCGCATCGCGTCCAACTTCATTTTCATACATTTTCCAAATCCCAATTACTCAATCATTCAACTGAAACGATCTAATAAAATAAAACCACTCGTTCCAAGTATAACGCGGCATAAATAGGACATACATTCGCTATTATTCTCGATTAAATATCCGCTAAAATATGTAACACGCTTTACGACGTCTATTCCAAGAAAAGCGGATCATCTTTTCATTCGGACCAGATCTGGTCCAAATAAACCCGAGAATAGACGTTCTTCGTCGCATCGTGCAAACATACAGATATTTCTTTCCCTCGTTCGTTTGAGAACAGCCTTAAACTTCTGTCGGTAGGACATGGAACTGTCCTTTAATTAATTCCTTCGTCTAAAGAGAAGAGTCTTAATTCATCAACGATTACCTTCAATTTTAACTTTATGAGTTCGTTGTTAAAAACGTGCCAAATGAAATTGCCGTCTCCGTCTTGTATACACGCAATTATACTGCATCTCTTAACTGCAAAAACTACCCTAAAATTGTCAATCCTTATGCAGCTACGACGTGAAATTTAACGGTACGAACATGTACAGAATACTATAAATTACATTTAAAACAAAAATTGCTATTTACTAAAAATTGATTAATCCTATTTTTAAATTCTTTAAATTCTTTAACTTTAAATTTTTTAATTCTTAATACAATACTGTAAAATATATAAGATACTTAATCTATAGTACTCGTTGGAACGTTTAACACGTGAAAAATGTTAGCTTCCATCTATTTAATTTAATCCATAAAAATAGGACTTTCCTTAATATCCGCAGTCGACTTACTAAATGTAGTATATGGGGCAAAATACAAAAATTGAATTTTTTTGAATGGCTTAATAGTTACCAGATTAACTAGATGAAATTATAAGTAATTTAACGTAGGCTGCAACGAAACAAGATCATAAATTTTCCAAGGCACGCTCCTCGAAAAATGACATTTATTTCTATCAAGGTGGAAGGGGCTTTAAAATAAAATACGAACGTGGACCTTGTTAATCTCGTAAAACACATCTCGCATAAAAATATGTGGGAGCTAATCTGACTCGTAAATCCACCTGGACACCGGGGCAATTCCAATTTTTGCGCTCGCGTGTGCGCGTGTCGTGTCGTCTCGCTTTATCATCCGGAATGTTCCAGCTATTCTCGTAATCACGCAGAAATGTGTTGCACCGGAAGCTGCATGATTTTTTGAGCGAACGTTCGCTCTGTGAGAAACCACCGTGATGGTCGGCCATTTATTTTTCTTCCTTTCGTTTTGCTGGAAGGAACGTTACGCTACACGTTGCCCGTGAGATAATTTCCTTTGTTCGAGAGATATCGCGTTAGAGTTTTTAGAGGTAGCAATTCTTTTGGAACTAACAACCTTTTAATTCGAATCCATTCTAGAATTAGTCAATTTTCTTTCATTTTTTTTTTTTTTTTTTTTAAATCAGTAATAAACTTCTTGGATTAAATTATGCATTAAATTATCAAATACGTACACGTGTAACGAGCGAGTTGTAGAATTCGTACCGTCTATTAAATAACCAAATTGCGAAACTTGCACAAAGTGGTGGTGATTATTTTAATTTCACAGAAGCTGAATCATCGTTCCAAACATTCAGAAGTATAATTAATCAAATGCCTGGATTATCAAATTTTTTGTATAAATATTTGAACATCCATTAGTTTCAAAAACCATCATATGGAGGACCAATCGGTCGATACACTTTCGCAAATCGATCACGATTCAAATTGAAAATCACTTTTCTAGGAAAAACATATTTTAAAGATAAATTCACTGCGTGGAAAATTTACATATAAAATTCCAGTTATATCTTTCGCAAAGATAGAATATAACTCTGAGGGGCACTCAAGAAACTTCCCCTTACTTTAACGTGACTTTACGAGCAAGCTGCAGCCAGGACACCCGTATATAAGGGTTAGACGAGTGAAAATATCGCGCACCGCAAATCTAATGGCTAATAATATTTCTTCTACGTCGTAGGTTGCAGGTCAACCGTCGTACCATGGTCGTGGCAATAAATTGCTAATCGACCTGACGTTCTTTCAGCAATTTCCGGCCGATCGCCATTTTCTCCTCCCGTGACCGCGTTCACCGACGTTTTACTCTATCGCGCTGGACATTTCTATATAAACGCTTTTCCGATACTGTCGATGCACGCTTCGTTATGAGCGTTACACTTCCATTCTGCCTCGTCTACGGCGGATCAGCCTTTCCACGAATTCCTTTCGTGCACGATGGATCGTGCCAACTATTCTCTCGATCGTGAAAAAGCAACTAGAACAGAGCAACTGTTCGGTTGAAACGCTTCGTCACTATCAAACGAAAGGTACTTGTTGAAGCTGCACGTTTAATTTTACAAAACGCTAAGATGTTTTTCTTTTTCGTTTTTCTAACGTTTACGTCTTTTATTACACTGTAATTTGGCATATTTTAATTTCAAATCCTGCGCTCAACAGAAACGTTCCAAGAACCACGGATGCGAAGAAGATACTTGGCATCTTTTTAAATCTGTCGCTCCTTAATTAATCAACAGCTATAAACATTTATATCTTTACAATTCTTCTATTACAACGACAAACGAGCTTTTCACGAGACTATCTTCTACTAAATGTAAAATTCACTTAAAGTTTACTTAAAAAAAAAAAAAGTCCACCAAAATCTAAGCACACGCGAAACAAATAAACGCTGTCATCGTCCATCGTTGTTACCATTGTGATAAAGATCTCCCAGCGACGTATCAAGTGGCAATACGCTATCCACCTGCTATTTATCTCCTGAAAGAAGTAACTGTAGAGCCAGTTACGTTGGAGGTTGAAAGCAGGTCAGTTGACGGGTAATATCTGTTGGAAAAATAGGAGAAGACACCGTTCGACTTTTAGCCCTGGAGCGCACAAAGGTGAGCGAGCGCCTCTTTCTCCGCTATAAAGCTGATTTCAACGCCGAAATCGAATCCCTGTTGGGCAGAGCGGAGAGGGCCGATGGAATTCGCCCTGGTTCTGGGCCACTTCCGTCGCCAAAGCTGCAACCCTATTCCCCGTGGCCCGGAAAAAGGGGTTTTATCGCGGCGTTTCACGAGGCCGCGTCCGAAAGGAGAGTTTCCCGATAATGGATCGGCCGGGCCACTGCATCGAAACTTATTCAGCCGGTTCGACGCGCCAAAGTAAAGGGCAACTTGTTCGAGGACCGGCAGAAATAATCTACGACCAGGCTGCCGCTGTTGGTGGCCGTTATCGAAACGAATTTTCCAGGAACAGAGGACCCTGGCTTTTGAATTCCTCCAAGCAGTGGCAGTGTGGTAGCTTTTAGAAGGTCTCTTGGTTGGCTTTATGGGAGAGCCATGGGGGCTTGTGCAAGAGGTATCGAATTATATGGAGCGAGACGAGAGACGAAAAAACGGGGAAGAGAGAACGACGATATTTTGATTCCTTTTGGAGACGAGGACGTGTGGGAAGATTGTGCGGTGTTTTTTTTTTTAAATTGGACTGACAGGACTATAATTAGCTTTTAGGCAGACTCTTGGCTTAATTTATGGTGCGAGTAATTTGAAGGTATCTGCGTGAGAAGGATCGGATCGTGCGTAGCGAAATGAGGGGCAGAGAAAGATATTTTGATCGCGTTTGAAAATTCCGTCTTTAAAAATCGCTGTGACAGGAACATAGTTTTTAATTGGATTTAGGAAGATGTTTGAGTATAAGTGTTGAGTGCGAGCATCGGATTGTGACAAAACGAAATGATAAAAAATATGGAGCCAACTATCTCAACTTTTCTTGGAGATAAGAAAGTGTTCGAGATTGTAGGCTGCGACAACGATGTATAATTTACGATATAAGCATCTTCAGTTTGAAGATCTGGTAACTAAGTTTACGGTAAAATTAATTTACCACTGTCTACCAATCAAGTATCTAGAAACTTATGGTGCAGGATGTACGTAGTTCCTCGTGCGCTCGTGAATCAGTGGAAGATATCGACAGGGATGGTAAGGTGGTCTCTTACCCTTTCTGACAGGGTCACTTCTTCTCTATCGGTTGGGCGAGAACGCGAGGAAGTTGGGCCTGGCAGGAACGCAATCCATCAGGATCCTGATTTCCGTGCTATTGGCAGGGCTCGATCGAAATTCTCGTGTCAGGGATTTTGATGTTTTCTTCTATTTCTTTTTTTATTTCTTCTTCGTCTTCCTTCGTCTTTTTTTTATATTGGCTTTCTCTTATTCACCGTTTTATCGGAAAGCTTCCCTTTTTATTCTCGACGACGCTCTTCTGTCTTTCGTTTAACTTTCCAATCTTCTCGGCAAAGCAGGCTCGCGGCGAAATTGACGTGATTCCTTCGATACTTTGTTTAATTGGTTTTCCATCGTTTCGCGGGAACTTCGCAGTATTCCTCTTCTTCCTTGATTTTTTCCTTCTTGTACGAAGGATATTCAGAGTATCGAGGAAATACCTCTGTGGTATTTATTTTCCTACTTAGATTTTGTAATGGCAGCTCCAGTCAAATATGTTTGTATGTCATGTCGATTGAACCGATTCATAGATGCATTTTAGTTAATAAATAACTATCTTATCCTGGTTATTTAATCGATTAATTATTTAGCAGGAGTGATCGATAGTGCAGGCAACTGTAAGTTCCCGAGCTAACTTTCCGCGGAAACTGTAAGTCTCTGTTGAATAAGTTATAGGATAAAATATAATAATAACGAGTACAGCGCAGGTTCCTCACTTAATAACACAAATTCACTCGTTTATTTTGAAACTATTTTAGTAATGTATACATAATACTTATCTTATTAGCCTTTCGGTAAACATTAAAATCCTAGTAACAACCGAACTATATAGAATTTCAAGTACGCGTGTACAACAATTAACTTCCAAACTCTATTGCCCTGAAAGTAAATCTTTATTCAATTTCTCGAAAACCAAACTATTTAAGTATACCTTTCATTTTTACCATCTTCAACATCTTTATTCGTTCCTATCTTTGGAATATTATATTTGATTTTGCTGAAATATTTATATGTATCTCTGAAAATGTTCTTATTTATTTGAACTCCTTTCTCCGTTCATTTCTATATTTATCAATGTTATATTCATAATTTTAATTTAATTCAACCTACTTTATTTTATCCATTGGTATCTTTCAATATTTACTAGCTGCTGAAATATTAATTTCCATCCTGAATAACTTTCTATCTATTGCCAGCCATTGTTTTAATTATTAATTATATTATTAAATAGTAATTACTTCCATCCCTAGAAATCTTATTTATTCCCACATTCTTCTTTTATCCGTGCATTTTGTACATTTCATAATTTAATCCTACTGTTTATTTCTACCCTTAAAGATCTACCTATTTAATAAATTACGAGATTTCCTATTTGCAAGGATTAAAGAATTTAAGTATATTTTTCAAAGTTTTCTAAAGGAGTTCAAAGAATAACAAAATTTTCTATCTGTTTCTGCTCCGTTACCGAATCTTTCCCTAACTTCATCGAGAGTTTCGACTCACCCCGTACGCAGCTTCGTGTACGCCTGTTCCAATAACGTTATACATCCCCTTTACACTCTCTTTCACCCTGGCTGATCGTGGTAGACTTGCATTCTACACGGTGGGCACCTATCGTTCAGTCTGGTATTTACGCGGCCGCATTAGCCGCGAAACAAGCGAGGAATCTCGGCAACGTCCGCGCAATTACGTTTTCTCGCGACAAGTAAAGTAAAGAGGGTAAGGTTGGAGATTTAATGACGCTTTGTCAGTTTTACCGAGTCGCTCTGTGGAAACTCGAAGAATTTAATGGTCCGCGAGCTTCGAGGTCGGCTCGTTAACGGAACATCGTCGCACATGCCTGTTCGACACTTTCTTCGTGGCAAGTTACGATGAAAAAATTGCATGCACGACGCGGTTGATATCTTTTTGTTCTCGAGTATCTTACTTTTGATTTCGCGAGATCCACGCGTCCCTTCATTTTTATTCGTGCGTTATAAGGGCAGAGGTTTCAACGATAATTGTCAGCATCGCTTACATTCCGCTGTCGAAGTTGCACAACGTAGATTCTTAAGGGTAGCAGCGACATATGAGTACGGCTTGATCCATATTTTTTAATCGTAAAAAATTGTACGTTTACTCTTTCTAATTTAAATATATTAACGTTCGAGCAGAGACGCGCCATGTGTGACATCTTGTTCGTTCGCAATGTGTGTTAAGTGGTGCCATAAATTGTGCGGCAATTGTCGAATTCTTTAAAATCTACGCTCCTCGCGGAGCTTGCAGATTCCCATTTACGCTTTTTGTACAACAACGCTGTACCTCTTACGGTAAATTTAGTCCTATTAACCGAACGTGTATCTTGGTCAACAAGCTTCGCAACAAAAGTGATATTTTTCATGATTCTGTAACAGCCTCGAAGCGAGCCATCGCCAACAGCTGTTACTTGTAATCAACTATTCTCAATTGTTATTTCCTTCATCCTACTTATTGTCCTCGTTTTCCATCCGCTGTGCTCGTCCCGTATTTTTACGTACGGTATTTAACACTTTACCGACCAATAGCCGATTAATCGGTTTCTTGTCCCCGACGCTTACCGACCGATACCCGATTAATCGGTTTTTGTCACCGACGCTTACCGACCGATAGCCGATTAATCGGTTTTTTGTCTCCGACAATCTTTCTTATTATTTAAACAGTAGTTTGTTATTTAGTATTAAGGTACCTTGCTCAGTTGCTTCAGTTGCGTTGCTTTGTAAGCTGCCACAGTTTTATACCGATTTGAAAAACTTATCGTTCGCGATGGACGAAAAGAATGGTATTGGAGAGTCTAAACCGAAACAGAGCCGGCGCCAGGAAGAATCTGCGCCTGAGCTGCTGGTCGGACGTGCGTATGCTGTTGAACTGCTAGTTGAACTCAGTAAAGTGTTAACGTTCTAAAGAGTGTTTGCCGTTAATAAATGTTTCAATAATTTTACAATGACGAGTAACATGTTAGATTGATTTAGCCTTCTCATATCGTAGGCATTTGGGAAAGTCGACAAATATCTGTATAATATAAAAATCAAAATTTGTATTCACGTATGTATTATTTTGTCCGAAAAGTTTCCTTCGTTTTATAAGAAAATAACAGACGCGCGATATTTTTTGTTTTATATTAGTTTATTGAATTAGGCACGAATGTAATAATAGAAATACAACGAAATGGATCATACCTGATTCAATAAAATAATATAAAACAGAAATTGTTGTTCATCTGTTATCACCTTATGAAACGAAAGGAACTTTTCGGACAACCTAATACTTTCTGTAAAAGGTTCTGTACCGTGCGACGTATCCGCACCGAATTTCCTACGAATATTCTTCGACACCTTGGAAAAAATATTGTAGGGGTTGCCATCCCCCAACCAACCCTAAGGCCTCAATAATTTTCAATAGTTTTAAGGGGGAATATTCGAAGGATCAATTTTCCTCGCACGATGGTGTGGACCCTGCCTGGATGATGTTAATATTTATTGTCAAAACAGTAGTTTTAAAAAAACGGGAAGTGAATGTATAAAGTGAAAGTTGAACAAATAAGGATTTGGAGGAAGATACGAGTATTTTGAACAGAAATTTTCTGAAGATTTATCCGCTGAAGAAAAGACTCTTTACAAAATGCTAAATACGAGGCACACGCATAAAATTCACATCTTAAATGTGATCGTGCAGAAATTCAAAAGGACAAATTGCGTGGTAGCATAAACGCAAAAGATATCGACGACAAAGGAGTATTTTATTTTTCTTTCGATTTAAATTTAAAGGGCGCAAATAACTGTACAATTTATATTTTAAAATGTATATCAGATATATAAATTCTTTTTCGAAAATTTAAGCAACAGTAGCTTCCTTCTATGAATCCCATCGTAACTGTATTATCTAAGGTATATAAATATGCAAATTCATTTTGGAATATTTTAAGAAACTCGATGATCGAGAACAAAAGAACGTGTCACATGTTAAAATTTCCTACAAAAACGTCTGTCGTACAACGATACGATAATCTCCTTCCTTAACCAAATCTTTCGCGATAGTTGGAGTATTTGGTGAATCCCTGGAAATCCGCGACTAATTCCAACATGTCGATGCCGTTGATTGATTAGCCAGCCAGCCGCTAGCGAGATTCCGTCAATACTGTCCGTCAAACCTCGGCAATATTTCTGTCGGGGGGGGGCCGTGGCAAATTAAAAGGCGAATCGGCGTTAATTAATGCCGCTACGGAGAGCAGGGGCCACACGAGGGATAAACGGCCGTCACGTGGAAAAAGAGAGAACGTCAAATATTTGGCCGATTTAGGGTGAGGAAGGAAAGTCGAAAACTAGCCAGGAAACAAGCAAACTCTGCCAATCTGTCCGATATTAATCGAATTCCCTCAAATATTGACCGTGCCGATTTACTTTTACCATTGCACTGTACTGTCTTTTGGCCACAAATTAGGGGATGGACAAGCGAAATGCTGATTTTCAATTCGCGCGTGTGTCCTCGTATCGACGAAGTTTGTGCGTTCGGAAGTATTTTCTGCTAAAAATCTCTTCGTAATTGCAGAAATTCTGCTATACTAACATTTGATATTTTAATCAGAAAATTAATGCTTGAAGGCGTAATTGGGATATGTTTGAACGGTGTTAGATTCCAAAGAACCGAAGAATTTTGTTTTATCAATTTCTTAAACTTTCTTTTCTCAACAAAGATTCGTTGATCTCGTTGATCTCTTTCTGTGGATCATAGACTTCTAACGTAGAGTACTAAATAAAATAGAATTTGTTAGAATCGTTCAATGACCAATAGATGTTCCAATGCTTATGGTGAATTGCGTCTAAAAATATAAAGAAGAATAACGTGTATATAATTTGCCTCCTAATGTACAATATACGATCTACTTCAAACGATTTCTTTGAACAGAGTCCAATTTAGAGATTACACATTCTTATCGGACGAGTTATTGGATTGCAATGTTCAAACTTCAGCCCAAGGTAAGTCGCTTCATAAATTCCCAGCCCAAGACATTTGCGGCGAACGGTGTAGCTTTCTCGTTTTGATGGCGGATCTCGATTTATGCGGGTCCTTGAAAAACGTGTAAAACCAGGAGATCTCTATATTTTAAAAGGAGCAGCGTCGTTTCTCAAAAATGTAGGTCATCTCGATTTATCTCGAGGCGCGGAACTTCTTAGACAGTCTACGTAACGGACGCGAGAGATAAAAATTAGGACAGGATGGTGGCAAAGTTTCCCAAGAAATTACCAACTTTAAAAAAATCTCCGAAACAGATGGGTAAGTTTCCTGTCGAGGCTGCCGACGTAGGATTACGACCACGGAAAAGAGTAATTGCACCGTTCCAGATATACTTCCACGTGAATGATCATAAATCGAGAGAGTTCGGATTACTTAAAGCATCGGATATATACTCGAAAAACATCGTGCAGCTATGCTATACTATGGTATATTATATATATATATATATATATATATATACCGTGTAATAGTTATCCTCCTTTTTCGAATAACAGGAGTTTTTATTTTTTTAATGAAAGTCTAAAATTCCTTAACGTCGCTGTAAATTCTTGATGCTTTATCGATGAATCCTTCGTAATCTGGAAATCTTTTAAATTATTTTTTAAATCATTCGAATTTCTAATTTTCTCTTACTTCGAATTACTATAATTTCTATTCTATAATAATTTTTCTTTTCAATTCTTAAAGCTATCAGTTGTCGATTAAAAAGTCTTCGTAAATAAACACACCGGTATCGTTTGGAAATTTGTTTTAAAATATTTCTTAATTAATACTAATTACGTAATAATTCCTCCTTGGAGTCTAACGATTTCTATAACATTTCCTAGTATTTCGATCTCACGAACTTTGTTAACGTTTAATAAAAAAAAAAAAAAAAAAAAAAGAAGGGAAAGAAACTGCCCTCCAAATTCTAGATAAATTCGATGAAATTTATAGAATGACAAGAAACGAATTTATTGTTATTACATTTACAGATTGTCACTGTTGGAACTTAGCTGTCGGCAATTCAGACGATCCAAAAGTTGTCGATTCGCTAGAAAGTCGCACGTGTTGCTCCAAGGACTGCGCTTTCCGGCAGCCGAGCACAATTGCCATTTCAAATGAACGACACGGTGCCACTTTTAATCGAAACGCTCGCTCGCTGGTTCTCTCGATCCGGTAAACAAAGTTAAACTCGTTTAGCCGGCGCGCCCACGACGAGAATTGCGTCACGATGGAACGCACCAACGATCGTTGGAAAATATCGAGAAGGTTGTTCGACAAAAGCATCCATCTCAATGACAAAGCATATGTCGCTGTTTCGATTCTTACTTTTAATATCTCGCCTTATTTGTCTTGCACAGATTCATAATTTCCATGTCATTAAGTTCGATAAACGTATTTTAGACGTTATCTGAATCTGAATCGATTTTGCCTGCCAGTAAATTACAATTATAAATATCTCGCTCTCTATTAACAATTTTATAATTTAATGTCATATTTTCGTCGAATAACGAAACAGTCATCCAGCATCTAACTATCTTTCTACAACGTCCAATTAGTAACTTTATAAAGGGCAGAATAATTAATCGATATTATCTAAACCATAATTTTATTATGATAATAATAATTTTATTATAATAGAAATGTTATTATACGACTATAGCAATGAACAGAATAGCAAATTCTTTCATCGATAACTTTGTACTTAGATTAAGCTTTGCCAGATATAAACAGAAGCAACGATCGAACAAAATTATCTCACAGCCATTCTTCGAAAATCGTACAGATATGTTAATTAAATCTTTATGTTACGCGCGCTATTACCTAGTTCTTTTTGGTTGTCTGACACCTCAAATAAAATGAATGTTACGGCCGTTCCTCTGGAAAAATATCAGCCGTATCTGGGTTATCAGAAGGTACGTTAACGAACGAATAAATGCGTGACCGAGTCGAAATCTGGCTAATCGAACATGTAGCAAAAATTCACGATGATACGCGCTCCCATTACGACATTATCGTTGGCAATTGCGCGATGGCTGCTCAGCTCTTCGGCTTTTGAATGGAACATTCGCCGAATTACCGCCATTCTCGCGATATACATATTTCTCTATTTAGCTCTCGTAATAATCGAGGCTCGCGGAACCGAGGCAAATTAAAATACACAAATGCGCGACAGAGATCTATTCGTTTCACCTCTGTCTTCGCACTGGCTGCCAGGTTAATCGCCGCCGATTTCAATGGGGATTTAAACGCCCGTGATTTCCTCAGCAACTCCCAACGCGTTCAATTTATTCCGATGTTGTGGTTAATTTCAAACGTTTGCCGTTCGATCAAAGAACCGGTGAAAGTGATTGTTGCGAGCGGATATCTTGTTGGAGGTTGTTACAATGCAATGTGATTTATTTCAGTGTGGATTTATGGCTGATACTACGTTCGTTTAACCGATTACATAAGGATCGACGTATCGCTCGTGCAAACGCTATTCCCACAATATCTTTCTTTTTTCTTTTTGTTGATTTATATCGTGAAACCGTGATATTATGGCGTTCATGAAAAGAAAGCCTAAGAATATGGTGTATATTTTCATTGTCGTTAGTAATTATTGTTTCAGTATTATTTAGTAGTTATTAATAAATTAGTAGTTGCTAATAATTATTCCTCTTTTTCCTTTGTTACCATCATTCTTCTATGTTGATCGTGTGATTTTATAAATTTCGAGTAAATTCGAGGATTAATTATATTTCATGATATAAACTATATCTTTCAGAAATCATAAGCGTTTTCTTGTTTCTGGTTTGAATGCCAGACTTTTGAAAAGTCTCTATTATTCTAATACGTCCTTCGCAATTCTTTATATAGCTTTTATGTAACTGTTGCGTATTATTCCATTGTTTCGTCGTTAATGGATTGAAGTTACGCCTTTACCCTGCATGGTTTCGTAAGCGATAGCTTTTTTTTTTTTTGGTTCCGTTGATACGTAACGAGAACGAAATCGGAATGAAAAATACCATTCCAATTAACCGCGTCTCAGAAACTTTATTGTTAGTATTCTTTGTCGTTATTTCAACTATGAGATGTTAAACGATCTCGTTAGTTTTATGTAGCGTTATTCTACGTTGAGAAAAGTGGACAGAAAAAATGGACAGATCGTTCGTCCGAGGTATGGAATCAGCTGGGCTTAAACATCGATATCATCCGCGTCCTAAATAGCATTATGAAAATCAAAATGATCAAATTCGAATGCTTGCTAAACTGAATCCATTCTCTACTAGTCCGGTGCTTAATTTTCATTTATTTATTCCGTACAATCGAGAATCATGCAGAGTTTCCAACGGTCCATTGGACAATCATTAAATAATAGTTTGATTGGCCGTTGAAAACGCGCATGCAGTTCTTCATGTTCGATCACGTTCGATCACGTCGATTATTCTAGACGATGATCGTCCGTGACGTGAAACCAATGCTCGCGCGTAATGTCCGCTTTGAAACACGCGACGTGCATACCGAACGCGTTTACATTGCCCCGGCTAAATTATAATCTTCGTTCACGGGCCACGAATTTCTACTAACAATTTGCCCGCTCGTGATTATCCGCCGCGTTAATATGCTGATTAACCGTCTCGTTATTGGCCTGGACAGAAACATCGTGACAAAACACCGTTACACTAGCTTGTAATTTACAACTAGTACGTACCAAGACTTCCTAATACACCTAAAATACTGATTCTGAATTCGTGACGCGAAGGACATCCGGGAGATTCACCAAGTACTCTTATACGTCGGCTCAAAATGAAACGAAAATCAAGGAAAACCAACGATAATTAAATTACGCCGGATGGTGTCATTTCCGGGACAATGGGATCTGAAAACTCGTCGAGTATTTGTAAATTCGATGAAATTTCTAGCCGGGTAGCAGAAGGTAATCGGCACCAGATCATTCCGTTGCGTTTACCGTTAATACATTTCTTTGTTTATTTGGATGAATTTTACAATCAATTCTCATTGAGAATTATAAGTAAATAAACGTTAATAAATATTTACAATAATCTTATAATGACGAGTAACGTGTTGCATTGATTGAGCTTCATATCGTAGGTATTTAAGCAAGTCGACAAATATCTGTATAATATAAAAGTCAACATTTGTATACATGTGTGTACGTTCTGTAAAATGTTCTGTACCGTCCAACGCACCAAATTTGCCACGAATATTCATTGACACCGTAGAAAAGATACTGCAAGGGTTGCTAACCCCCAACTAACCCTGAAGCCTCAATAATTTTCAATAATTTTAAGGGGGAATATTCGAAGGATCAATTTTCCTCGCACGATGGTGTGGACGTTGTCTGGGTGAGGCTAACATTTATTGTCGAAATAGTAGTTTAAAAAAAAAAAAAACGTGAAGTGGACGTGTAAAGTGAAATTTGAACAAACGAAGATTCGGAGATGATTCTACGTGTGAAAATAATTTTCTTCGTTGTTAGAATTCTTCTGCTTTCATTCGTACAAGCTTGTTGTTGTTTCTTACGCGCTTCTATTATCGCGATTCTTTCTCGCGGTGAATTTCCACTGCTTTTTTACCGCTGCAGCTCTTTCTTTGGTATCTTTGCGCTATTCTTTCCGTTTCTGTAACTCCTGTTCTAGTAGCTTTACGCCGCTGTTTCTATCGCACTTCAGAGTCTTCTTTTGCTGCCATTATACCGAACCTGTTTTACTATTCGTTCCTGCCTTTTTCTGGCAATCAGTTACAACTGCTTTTCTCGTTAATAGGTGAACAGCTTTCTTTCTTTCTTACCTACCAATTGTGTCCCCTTTTATTACTCCTGTTCTTTTTTTATTATTATTATTATTATTATTCCATTTCTTTTGCCGTCGTTATGACTGAAATTTCTCAGTCCCGGTGTACTTATACCGTTTTTTAAACCCTTCTTCGTTTTACTTCGTCCTCCCCTAGAAACTTAAGACGTTCCCTTTGCTGAAGTTCTCTGTAGAACCCGCCACCATGACAGAATCGTTTTCTGAAATGTACAATTTTTTCCCAAGTTCCACCCTCATTAGGCTACGACATACTCGAGGAGTAAGAGACTAATAAATTCAGCAGACTAATGAATTAGCTCTCACCATTGAACCTGATGTATATTATTCGTGAAAATACCTGGGACCAGAAGAGAATCTCTAAATTAATCAATAATCCCTATAGTAATCAAATAATTGTCAAGAATGATTTCAAAGAAAGTAGTCGTTAGAGACTATCACTGAATGGACATGAGAAAGACGCTGATCCACGTGAAGTATTCGAGCAAAAGGATAATTAATAGCTTAGAGTATTCGGTATCAGAAGAAAGATTTACTTCAGTTCAATTTAATTCGATTCGCTCTTGAAGGATCCGCGTTCATTCATTTGTAGATGAGTTTCGACGAGGAATCATTAGTCCAAGATAGCATCTGGTGATTATACTCCGTGCTATTTTCACATATGACTGTACTTATAAGATATACGAGCATCCAGCAAACTACTGATTATTCCAAATGCCAAGGATCTTAGTTAATATTCCAGATATTAATCATTCGATTTTGCCAATATTAAGCGAATGAATGAAAAAGAGTTGAACGAATCTGGCGATAATCGATCGGAATAAAACCTAGACGAACAAGTGCGTCGCTGAGCGAATTAACAGGAAGCAGACAGAAAATATAAGCATCGAAAACGTGAATTAGGGTCGCTTTGAGTATTCGCTAGCCTTCGTTTAATCTCTGTCGAAGTAGGTGAAATATCGCAAGCGATGCCAAGTATCGCTATATATTCACTTTAATTCACAATCTCATTGACTTTCAACCGTATTACGAAAGCCGTTCTAACCAGAGGCGTTGCACTTGAAAAAGGAGAACATTCTTTGACTGTAACACGAATAGTAGAATCAATTGAGCGAACAATCGCGTCATATTGTTTTAAAGTTTCTGTTTTAGGCAACGTACTGAAGTACGTTACGCGATGTTACTTACGGTCGCGAGTGCGCTATACCCTGCAGACACAAACGTTAAAAATTAACAATACAAATTCCGATAGGAAATAGAAGTTCTCGCGTCAATGTCACGTCTGTGACCCAGTTGTTCTGAAAAGCTCGTTCTTCTCCAATGTTTCGCGCGTAATCCAATTTTAATACGCAATTACAAAGGTATAATTGGTACGAATTTGATAATGCATAATAACGAAGGGTCTAGGTACTAACTCGAAATTAACGAATATACGATCATTCCGACGTTTTAGTCACGTGCATTTCGTTATAATGGCCGTAAACATTTCCGCCACGATTGCTCGCTAATTATACGTTATTATTAAATGGCATGTACGACACGCGCGACAATTGACCCGCACGAACCTAACCCGAACCTCGCTCGTTATAATGTAATATATGTAATACGCCACGTAATATATTTATTTTTCAGGATACACATGAGCGTGGATAATAAATATGTACTTGCAAACGTGTTAAAACCTGTACTTAACGCAACACCATTTATTTCAACAAAATTTTATAGTTAAAGCCTCGCTAGATTAACTGCGATTCAAGTTTCACTGTTATCCGAATGTGGGTTATTGCTGTGTTAACGAAAAACTATAGCTAACGGGGAAAATTCGGATAAATGGACCTTTGTCGGGTGCGTCTCGTCTTTTTTTTTTTTTTTTTTTTCTAGCTTTGTTAAACTTTGTTAAAATACTTTATGAATACGAGCAATAAAAGATGCTTTATGAGTACAAATAATTTCTTGTATCGTTGCTTCAGTTCATAGTTTGTACACTTTCAAAGCTGTTCATATATATTAAACTCTATTTCTTCTATGTTTTATTTTCGTTCTAACATTTTAGAAAAGTATATTCCTGTTTGTTGTTGTAGGTCATAGAACATAAGAAAAAGGTTCGACTGGAATAAATGAAATATTCTGCACAGGTATCTATCAAATGATTCTCTCGGATGGATTATTTATTGGTAAATGATTTCAAAGAACAGATACGATACGAGCTACGAGAACAAACGTGATACCTATAATACACGTAAATAGCGGCTCGAACGTCATCAATTCGTATCGACGCTAAAAATATTTCCCCTTTTCTATTTTCAGTTGAGCAATGCTCGATGTACTTATCGACGATCTGTCGACGCACAAAGAGACTCGACGAAAAATGGTTGTTAAACAGCGCGAAAATTCATGATATTCCGACAACAGCGACGCGCATTTCCGATCACTATTTCCACCACTTTGGCAATCTCGTAGTCCCCTTAACAGAGGAAAATTCCCAACTACTTGGGCAATTGTGCAGTCGATGGGAATTCGCAATAAAAGTATACTTTGGATCGAATTAACAAAATTTTTCAAAATTTCACAAGCTTCTATCTTACCAAGCTTCGCGATTTTTAAAAATTCCTTACAACTTCCAACGCTTGAGAATCGTCGTAGTCTTTCTATGGGCCTCAGAATTTTTTTGGTTCGATATTCTATTTAGTTGCCTCGAGTTTTGCTGTTTCCCCAAATTTCTCATTCTCCGAGCTTCTCCTATTTTATGAATTTTCCAATTAAACGACGAACTATCATCATCGAGGCGAAGCAAAGGGAAGAGAGAGACGAAGTGGAATCGCCGAGAATAATGCCGCGAATAATATCTCGGAGGTTCGATCATTAATTACCGCGGACGTCAGGAAAACAGAGAATTCTTGGCAGACAGCTGACTGGTTTTTCATTAACAGGTGAATATTCAAAGAGGAAGAGAAAGAGACGTGGACGATCTCTTTCAGAGAAGTTGACCGCGCTCTTTCGTACGTGGAACAAAAGACTCGGTGAAGGGTTTGATCGTCTCGCCATAGAACGAGGATGAAAGAAATCGTCGAAAAAGCTCTCACAATGAAGACGATAGTCTCGAAAGCGCGTCAGGCAGGAACTTTCGTATAATTTCATTAAATTATCAGTTTCATTAAATAATCAATTTCGTTCAACTATATGCTGTTAATAAAAAGGCATAGATAATTTGGTCCTTAGCAACGAACCCAATCTACTGTTAGCATTGAGATATGAAAGAAAAAAGGAAAAATAATTGTAATCGACTCAATAAAATGATAAGAGAACAAACCAATATTACAACTTTGACTGTCACGTTGGTCGCATATGACCGACCACGGTTTCTCCTGTGACGCCACGGTGGTCGTTGGTGACCGGAGCTTAAACTTCTTACAATTGTAAAAATTGTATGAAAATTGACAGTTAGGGCATTTTGAATATAACCGATAAATAGAAGATACTTTGAAATAAAAAGTGCCCCATTAAACGATTGAACATTTTTATTAGAACATTAATAAAAAAAAAAAATGAGAACAAATCTTGCATCTAACGGTGCACTGTGTTTGCATCCATATCTTTGAGGGGTAATCTACGAATATTATTATAAACACAGCTTAGAAAATAATCGTAAATGCTGCTTTATAATCGTACAATTGAAGTTAGAAGTGTGCACATACCTTACTATTATACATAGAACGAGCAAATATCGTTTACTAATATCTTCTATACGTTTCAACAATATATTCTGCACGTTTTGCTTACGACGAAATAACGAATGCGAATGGTTTGTTGAAATAAACGAAGCCTTGTTGTAATATGTCGCTATCGACTGTTACCAAGGCGCCACGGTGGTCACCCATGACCACCAATAAGATAAACGGTCCATTGGGCAAGAATGTTGTCTTACATCATCGATTTATTACTATTTTGTCAGTATATGCTTTGAATAATAAAAACACTCGCGTGGCGTCCTCAGCGAAACATGTGATTTCGGCGTGGCAGTCAAAGTGTCAAGCATCGAGCCTGGTCGCATAATCTGCAATTACATACACATAATTCATTTATTTAACGGAGGACGAAAAAAAATTTGTGAGGATTCATTCGTCGCGAGAATATTTTCATTCGCGCGTAGGAGCGTGCCAATGATGAAGTGAACAAAATCACGAAACGTGAAGCACCTTGTTTTTAGCGGCTGGAATTTACGAGATTTTCAGTGTTCCATCGTGCTTTTCTCTCTCTTTTTGTTTGCAGAAGAATGTTACGTCTGCATTGAAACGCAAAGCCCAGTGCCCGAACAAGCCGCGTACCAAGCGCCGTGCTCGTGAAATACACACGATTTTAATAAACGACGATCTCACGTTCGAATCTTTTATATGCGTATATCATGGAAATTCGCGACGCGATTCATCGCCCCGCAAAATTCTCCGATCGATGAATTAATAAAACTAATTGAATTCCAGGGAGACGCTACGCGTCGATAGAAATTACCACGTAATGTCGTCGAAGGGTGATTAATATTCTGATGAATATCGTGCGACGATAGTTGCCTGTTATTGTTACAAGCGTTGCAAAAGATCGCGCAATATCTTCTGTCTGTACGAAGAAATTGAAATTATACCGATTCGACGTAATATTCGATATAATAACCTTTTCTCGAGTACTGTGCAATAATTTCAATTATTTCTTGGAATTTTCAAACGTCGCGAAAGTCTCATTTACGTTACATTTCGATAAATTCCATCAATTTTGGATTCAATTTGGAATAGAATCAGTTGGAATAGACTTTTTCTTTCATTCGCCACCGCCGTGCTATCAGATAATTCCATGGGCTGGTTGATTAAATACCAACGCGAGTAAACAAAGAAACGCGATTCCCCCGGGTAATTTTCATTATCCGCGACTTAAATCATACCGAACTCGACTCGTGTATCAGCGTGATCTCGAAACGTTGATCAAATATTTCAACGCGTAATTCTCCGTATAAACGGGATATTGTTATACCGCGATGCAATTTAAGCAGCTGTAAAACAATTTGTTCTATCATCCGCAACCATCTAGGATCTGCTGTAAAATTCACTAAAGCATCGCGTGTCGTTCACCACCCTCGCTATTATACGAGAAAGAATAATTAAATATGGTAATAATACATATGCTTCTGTATGTACTGAACGAATTAATGTCTTAGTTTCTATCCGACTCTCGTGTTTATCCAAGAAATTAAAGCATATTATACACTTTATATATGTTAAATATGCAGATTAAGCATTGATCATTGAGACTTCATTGAAATTTATAGAACCGTTAGTGGTATCAATTACGAGAAAAAAAAACCATAATCTTAAATTTACATCTTTATATATTCTTTTAAAATAAATCATTTTTATCCCCTTCTGTCGAATGAACAAGACAACATTCATAACGATAACGAAATTCGAGAAGAAGAAGAAGTTGCGAAGCGAGTATCTTGGCTGAATTAAGCGACTAACTACACCAATTGAGAATTAAACGATCCTAACTCTGAGCTGCGTCTCTGTAAATTCTAATAACCGAAGAACTTTTATTGTCGTGTATCGGATAGCCGAGAAGAAGCGAATAAAATTGGAGAAGAAGAAGTTCCAAAGGAAACGTCTTGGGAGAATTAAGTGCGTCAGTGTAATGGATCGCCTGGCAACGCAACGGCACGCGTCGCCATGCAATCATGAAGCAACGTTACAACGTAATATCCGCGTCGAGAGGGTAAAAAACAGGAGAAGAGAGCAGGCCGCGGGGTGAAATGAATTTTCTCTGCAACGCTCGCTTGTATGCGACGCACGTCGCCGCAACCCCGTGCTTGCACGTCGTTACCTTGCTACGTGTCAGAAAAGTGGCCGCGAGATCGACGATCCACGACTCTCCTCGAAACCGACGTCGACATCCAACTCAAGATTCTACGAGAAACGACGTATCCTCGCAAGTGGAGAACTCTTGGGGGAGAAAGAAAAAAAAAAGAAGAAAACAAAAAAAGGAGAAAGAAAAAGGAAAACGTCAAAGCATGCAAACGGTGTAATTCCATCCCCTGATGACTTGGTAACAATTTAAAAATCGCTTATGCATGCGGCAAGCTACTTTCTCGCGAGATCTGCATTTCATTAACTCGTTCTTTGTTCACTAGTCAAATGTCGGTGGCAAGAATTTTTGGTTTCTTTGCGAATTAACAGCATTCAGATGAAAATTAACTGTCACAAGTTTCTTATACGAAGGGACTGTGGGAGGAAAAAAGGGAGAACGCCAAGTTTTAATTTCATTGCTGAGCAAACGGAAATTTATTTTTCGATATATAATATCACGAGTTCATATTTTCTCGTAAATTAAAATGGAACATCGTTTCGTTTTTTATTTTATCCCGCGCTATTTCCAACTTTTGCGAGCCCCGAAATATTTCGCCTACTTGCTTTTCTTTCACGTTCCCCATTTTTTTCCCCCACCGTTGTACACCTCAATTTTGTATAATTACCGTAAAACTCAGAGAATTTTAATTCGAAATCGCGACACAGCCAGCGACAAAGAGCGCACATAGCAGCTTACGAAACAATGTTAAACTCAAAATTCGTTAAAATTGACGTTCCACATTTTTTCGCTCGTTGATTCTGTGCGCGTAAACTGGGAATTTTTGCGTAAATTAATATCTTTGAGAATATAATTAAAAAATTATAATCTCGATAGAAAATTGTCTTACCTACCAAGTATTATTTGAATATTTTACACTCTTTTTCCTATTATCTGCATTCTGTGCAATTTTATATTTTTAAATTTCCCACAAAAGCAGAAAAATTCCCAGTCCGCTTGTATACAATTAAAGTAATATTATCAATGAAACTATACAAATTACAAGTTGTAGGTTTCCAGCATCAACGAATACTTTCGTAAGAATTTTACAGAATTTTAGAAATAATCTATGTGGCTCTTAGTGTCTTTTCAAAAATCGCTTACGCCTTCGGGGAAGTACCTCTCGCGTCAGTGACACGCATTCATTAATGCTGGCCTCATTGCATAAAATATTATTGTAGAACTGGATATCAATAGGGCAGCAAAGTTCCACGCACGAGACGATCCTTCGGTCGAGATTAGTGCACCATCCTCGAAGAAACGTGAAACGTACGGCGTGTACCTGAAACGATACGCGCTAAACATCTCGATTCACGCTTCGACAGCTTTCAGAAGACGCGACCGGGTGCGGTACATCTTCAAGAAAACTCGAACCTATTGTTCTGAGGATAATTGAGAGGCTCGAAGGTAAAATGATACGAGTGACAAGATGATCAATTTTATTTCTGGTAATGGAGAGAAAATTTCTGTATTAGAATTTAAGCTTAAGCGGATTAAAATTCAAGAAGCTAGAAAATTTATTACCGAAATCTATGTATTTCTAGGATCATTTACACGATTCATGCGCGTACAATTCTTTGATAATTGCTCGTTCGTACTTCTTTAAGCATCAACGTTCACGCTTTTCGTCGCTATGCTCATCATTTACATTACAGATGAGAATGAAAACGACAGTCAAAAACGAAAGATCGTGATCCACAATTGATGGATAAATCGATCGACCGATTCCATGCTAAATTCCCAATCTATCGATCCGCAAAATTACCCGAAAACATCTACGCTTTCTCTGCTGAAATACCACGAACAAGCTTCCATGCTCAAGCTTCGATTAGCATTCCAGCAGTGGCAGCGAAAGAGCAGGCAAGAGAAAAAAAAGAGGAAGAATAAGTAGAAGATTCTTTGCCGATATTTCTCGTAACGAAGGATCGCCGAGTACGAGGAATTTCTAGACAGATTTTTGCCGCTTCGTTGCACAAGAGAGACACAGAGGATGAAAAGGGGGCGGTAGAGAAATGATGGAGGAGGTTTTCCGCGAATCGATAACGAGAGAGGGCCTCTCTGCCTTGCTTGCCTCTGGTACCACTCTGAAAAGAGAGAGAGAGAGAGAGAGAGAGAGGGAAAGAGAGGGACGAGAAGAGAAAGCAGCCAGGAAAAGTTGATAGGTGGGAAAGGTTGAGACAGGACGAACCAGGAAAGAACCTTGTAGAGAGGGAAGAGGACACGAAGATGAAGAAGAAGATGATGAACACAAGTGGAAGAAAAGGGAAGGTAAAGGAAGGTAAGAGAGGTAAGAAAGAGCGAGGAAAGGAAGAATGCAAAAAGTGGAAAAAAGCGGAGCCAGCACGTTCGTACGGTTCTATACGCGGCGGTGAATCGGTATGCAGATGTGTGTATTGTGAGCGCTTGTAGGGTTGCTTTCCAAGGAGGTCGCCCGGGATAGAAACAGCTATAAAGAAGACAGGAAACTCAGCCTGGTAGAGAGACTGGCGCGTTCCAAGGTCGAAGCATCAAAGATGCTAGCGTTAAAAGGGTTCCTTTCAATTTTTAGAAAGCTCTCGCGCCTTGTTGTGCCCCTAACATCTCGCTGATGCATACGTAATACGTTTCCGTGTAGTTTGCCTTTCTGTCGTTTCTCCTGTTTTCTACTTTCTTTTCTTTCTTTTCCTTCGTCTTCCTCTTTATCATCTTTGCGCGTTACAAGTGGAAGATAGCGGTTGCGTATACGCGAAATATGGAACGACTTCGTGCGCGATCAACTTGTCTCTGGTAAACGCGTATATACGTACGAATAACGTGAATCGCGTGTAGTAGAAATTAGAATCGAGATACAAATATTTCTATATTCCAGATTGGTGAAACGTACGTTATAGCTTGTTTGCAATAAATCCATCTCATAGAACCTACCAAACGACGGTCGTTCGTTAATCATCGCAGCACCCACGCGTGTCGTCCGCGTCTTTCAAACGTTGACACGAAACGAGACAGCGAATAATTCAACCGTGTTCGCCCATTAAGAATCTAGAAATTAGGATCATAAAGCAAGTGTTTCTCTATTTGAAACTATGAGACTAATATACAACTCATTTGGAATTAATCTACCTCGAGCTATCTTCCCCCACTTGGAAGCTCATTTAGAATAATCAAGTATTTTTCATCAATCATCGCGTCGCTCACGTGGCGTCCACGTCTTGCAAGTGTACGCGTAACGAGATAGCAAATAATTCAATTGGACGCCTTCGTTCGCGATTACGGTTCTAGAAATTAGGATTACAACGCAAGTGTTTGCATGCTTCAAACTAAGAACGCGCGATCTACAGTTCGGCCTGGAATTAATCTACCTCAAGGTATCTCTCTCTCTCTCTCTCTCTTGACTCTATTCACACTGCAGATCAACCATTTTTCACTAATCATCGCGATCATCAATCATTATTCACGTCGTCTGCACGAAACTAGACGTCGAATAATTCGATTAGAAGGTATTACAAATTACACGTGCTGCGTTCTCTCTCTCTCACTCTGTCTCTCTCTCTCTCTCTCTCTCTGCGACACAAACGAATCCATAGAGTCAACCTTATTGGTTACATCAGCGAAGGTAAGTAAATACCTGTCGGGGCTTCTCCTTGCTCCACTGGCGAGGGATTATCTTCAACAGGACGTTGTACGAGAGAAAGAGGGAGAGGCAGATCGCGTATGGCTGCCACTATCGTCAGCTTTAATCGAATTCAGCTGGCATTCTGTGTCAAACGTATCGGCAATATCGCGTTTCTCTCGGGGTGCGAACTGACCAATCTTAATAACGACATATCCACCATTATAAGGTGTGCGTATCGCGTTTCCTCACGCATCACGACGCTTCATTAGTCCACGTTTCATCAACTCGAAGCTGACTAGTCGAAACCTGGGACTCGCGATTAAAACTTGTACCTACAGATGTGTATTTACGGAAGCCAGTCGGTAGATCGATGTGACTGGAAGCTTGCGCAGCGTGAAAACTGGCAACTTGAGTAACTGGATTGCTTTGGATCCAATCGTTATATAGTTGCAAGTTTCCACAGTTATTTACAGACAGACGACGATTTTGTAGGAAGTTCGGTGCAAAGCAGAAATTGCTCCAGCGAATAAGTAGAAGTGGTTCGAGCGATGAGTCCTTAAATTGGGCAGACTGTGGCTACAGTTATAGGAGATACAACTGTAGGAGACAGATTTGTGTATAAAAATACAATAGAAAAGGAGTTCACGAATATTCGAAAGTCGTTATAAGGGTAAAAAGATTGTTGCGTAGACCGCAATAAAAAGAAATTTACAAAACCTATAAATTTTACCACAAGATATTTGTACCGCTTTTATAGGTATCGTATATGTTGTGACGCTTGTTGTTCTCGTTTTCGCAAAGAAAACTACACGGAACATGTGTATTAAAATCTGCGTATTAAATATACGAAAAGCTTCAAACCAGTTTCGACTAATATTAAGACGAATTTAGAAAGATTGAGCGACAGTGGGGGAGAGTCCATCCTACCGATAAAACGACTTTAAAAAAAAGATTGAACGATGACGAAGAAAAACAGGTATCTGGTTGACGTAGATTTATGAAGAACAGGGGGAGGATAAAATACGATATTTCATTATTTTTTAAACATTACTTTATCTAACTTGTAACCTATGAAAAATTGCAAGCATCGCAAGATGACTCGCAGGACTATTTCGTCTTAAAGACTCGTGTGCGTCATTTCGAGTGAAATAGTAACAGAGGTTCGTGTTTTTGCTAAATTTAATAAATTTAAGGGCAGAATTCCATGGAACTAGCGGAAGATACTCGCACGGTGCTTCTTTAAGGGTTATAACGTTTCATAACTTAATGCGAGGACAATAAAACCGAGATGACTTCTGCAGCAATTCAGACATGAACGTCATCCGGGTCCTGGAAGAGAAACGCGCGCTCCATTCAGGGAACGCCGGCAAAACGAACGAGCTTCTGACAGAATTTCTTTATGACTCGAGCGTTTTCTTGCCGTCGAACAACTACCGCCGAAGAAAACAAGGTAGTTCGATGAAACTTCGAATGTTGCCGATCCTCCAGCCAACCAAACTTCGACGTTCTCAATAGGACGGGTAGCGATAAGCGGGTAAACAGACGTTGAAAGACTTCCTGAAGATTGTATCCGACAATAGTAAACTCCAACACCGAGATACTATTGTTAATGAAATTTAAAAATTTCTTGATCAACTCGTTAAGGATTCGACGATGAACTAGCGAATATACAGTGCAAGTTGGATAGATGCAACATTATGGAAGAAACAACAATGAAACTTGGAAGATTCGATGGGTTGAACATTAAAATATTTACAATCTTGATGATGGGGAATTTCAGAAGCTCAGATATTTGAAAATTTTGATGTTTGAATATTCGAGAATTTGGATATTTGGAATTTTCGATACCTGAAGATTGAAATATGCGAAACGTTAAACGTGTAAGAACTTGAATAATCGAAAGTCCCAACACGAGGAAATTTATTTCGGCCTGTAATTCGATTAGAGTTGGAAAGCCAGAAGTTGAGGAAAATACGCGGGAATTTGTTCGAAGGGGAGCGTGTTTAATTGATTCAACCGCAGGAATTGCTGCACCCACGACCGAAAGACGTCATCCTAAATTGCATAATCTTCGGGCTGTCGAGCGTGTTCTGGAGACAAACCAAAGCCCTACGGCTCACGTACACCGGTTTCTGGTATTGCGTGCGGATGCTCATTAGTGTTTCTACAATAATTCTGATATCGCTTCGGTCGTTCTCGCTAGATTCATCGTTGAGGCTGCGTTAACGACCTAACCTGGTATTTTCAACGCAGATCCGCGACTGTGCGGGATCGTCTCTATGAGTTTCTAATTGTCAGCAACTTCCAACATGCTGAATTCGCGTTTGAAATAATTATATCCACGCTATTATCGTCTTAGGTTTTTAATGTAATCGTTGCTTTCTACTACTTGATTTTCCCTCCTAGTTCTTTAACGCACGAAACATCGCGCATACGTACATATCGCATCTTCGAACGTAGCGGCTCTTGCACCTGAAAACTCATTTAGTTGATATAACGATATAACGGGCGACCAATTTTCCGGATTTATATTATTCAGACGTAGCGGAACACGGGAAATGCTACTACATTTTCCAAGTTTCTGGTCATGTCTCGTAAATATTTATCCTTGCTATAAATATTCATGGTGAAAGATGATGAAATAAGATAAATCCTTTCCGACGAAAGAACAAGATTAAAACGAATCCGCGTGAACAGGCTCTCTTTAGTAAACTGAAAATCAGGTTAAGTAAGTGACTTTATCGCTTCGCTAACTGCTATTCGCTAAGAGAAAGTTCGTGTAACGAGCGTAAAATCGTGGAAACGACGTGAAAGGATTGAATAGAATACGAATGAAACAAATACCTCGTGATCGAGATCGAAAATTTGTAATCCATTTCGCAATTATTCCCGTGACAAAAGATGAACGCTTGTCAAAGGAAAAACGCAACAAGGAAGCAAAGAGCGCAGAGATACATCGGCTTCGTGGGATCAAAAAATCGAACACCAGCCTTTGTCCCCGTTGACAGGGAAAGAACAACAAAAAAACGGCGTTGTTCCGGAGTAAAGACCGCTCGTTAACCCTCCATTGTTTTCCTGTCCCGTTTTATTAGGCCACGGGCGGGATCCACGTTCGAATTTCGCGCCAATCTCTCCGCCTCTCTCCTATTCTTCGGTTACCATCGCGCTACGTAATTCGAGTAAAACTTTGATCCCGTCGACGAATCATTATGACAAATAAATGGAATTTTCGTGATTCGCGTTCGAGTTTCGCGCCAATTCCTTCAGTTGCTCGATCTCTTCCACTTTCACCGTGCTAGGCAATTTGATCTCGCCGAGGAATCATTAATTCGCGGTAATATTACACGTCAGTTGTATCGTTACGTCAGTTATTTTTAACGAATCGAACGACAAATGACTGATACTTCCGAGATCGACTTTCGAATTTCGCGCCAATTCCTCCAGTTCCTCGACTTCTTCGATTTCCACCGTGTTAGGTAATTCGGGTCAAACTACGATCTCGTCTGCGATTCGTTGCGACATAATTCGCGGTGATACGTCGTTATATAAGATTTTTTTTTCTTTTTTTCTTTTTTTTTTTTTTTTTTTTTTTTTTACGAAACTAACAACCAACGAATCGGATTTTCGTTACGTCACCGGCGAAATTACTGTAAAACGGCTCGATATAAAAGGCAATTACGCAAACGAGGCGTTGCGAATGAACGAGACGAGAAAAATCTTTATTTATTACATGATCAACTTTCTCGTAGCTCGAGATGATGCGTTCTCCGGTTGTTTTTCTATCCAATTTCCTTTCTTCATTCCCGCCCCCCCCCCTTCCTCTTTCTCTGTGTGCTTGGTGAAGGGGATGATGAATGAACGAACACTTTGTTGCATGCTTACGTAACGTTATCGATCATCCCTGGTAGCTTCTTTGTACGAAAGAACGTACTTCTTCCTGCGTAAACAGTCGCCGTAATTTAGAGTTTCTCCGGCGATAGTTTTTGCTATTTGGAAAATGAGAAGGGAAAGCCGCGGAGAAGATAAATCATAGACAATTGCTGCGTAATATCCACGCGATCCATTTCTTTCTGCGTGATTATTTCGAAATTTTAATATATAAATGAAAATAGAAAATCACTCGTTCGATAGTTTCATTCGATTTCGGTATTTGACACTTGAAAAAGTTTGCGCTACAGATGGTTGCAAGATACTCGTATTGACGTATGACGTATGACGTATTGAAATAGAAATAGCGATACGGAATAGCGAAAAAGGTGGTGTATTTACTACAACGAATGGAAAAGTTGCGGATCACATAAAGCTACGTACGTTTACATACAGGTTGATCTTCCAGTGAAATAATTCAAAGGTAAAATACATTCCAAATCGAATCTCAAACAAACACTTTCACTTTCTAGCTCATAATTTTATTGCTAACGACACTTTTAATTTGACGACGTTTTAAGAAAATCTAATTCAATTTCCAACCTACCAATTTAATCGCCAATCAATAATAATAATTAATAAAGGCTCAATCTTTTCCTTATAACATCGCACGTTTGTCTTATTCCGAAAAATATATATATATATATATATTCGGCCTTTAATCTACTTGTACGAACCTTTATAATCTGGGCCTGATGTTTGAAAGCTTCCCTCGGGAAGGAGGAAAGAGAGGCTTGTTTGCTCAAGAAAATCCAGAAAATCAACAGGAGATAATTAATTAGCTCGAACACGAACTATCCGGCGCGCCTACGTCTGCGACAGAACTGGAGCACGAATAAATTCATTATCCTTCCGGTGTAGTCGATGTCGTGCATACGAAAAATATTTTCCTAACGGAGATACGTTCCACTGCTACCGTGGTAATTTTATTTACTTCGTCCGGAGAGAGTGTTAATACGAAACGACAGTGAAATGTCTTCAAAATAACTGAGAAAATGGCGAAATTAGTTATTTTCACTCTGGAAAATATTTATTTAGGCCAATGTTATTATATAAATGTCTCCTGCGTCAATCGCGTGAATTTTACAAATATTTCTTTGCTACGAAATGTCGATTAGAGAATTCAAAAATTCTTGCAATGAAATTGTTCTAATTTTTTCTTTTGAATAATTTGTGCATTAGAAATTTACGAAATGCGTGTTTCTAACAATTTTTACGATGCTCTTTTTATATTTAAATAATACACAATTCTTAGATAGTATAGAATCTCACGTTGAACCATTATATGTTTCAATTACGTTCGATCAATCATATTTCAAAAAATTTTCTGAGTCGACAAATTATTTATTTTTCACTGAAAGAAGGAGAATTAGTTGATCTGTACGAAATATGCAATTGTCGTTGCAACAGTGGCATAATAACGTTAGGACGATGTTAATTATTATGAAGTACTTTTATTAATGATAATAAAGCAATCAATCTAATTAAATCAGTGCAACACAAATGTATCAAGGGAAATATTTACAGTGGAAATTGTGTAGATAAACTTGGAAACACTAATATCGAAATGGCGGGCAAATTCCTGAGAAATCTAACACAAACCTCGACTACCGATGCTGAACACCGAAGACCTAATTACCTCCTATCACTATCCCTATGCCAAAGCACTTCTTATCTACCCCTCTTAACTGAATACCATTATCAACTTAACACAACATTATACTAATTGTCGCTACCCTTGATTACCAGAATTTCATTTCAATTTGATCATCTAATAAATTACGCGACCAACGAAAATTAATTTTCATTAGACGAAGACAAATATCTTGCGATACAGTGTTTGAACAAATTAGACGCCAGAGACTGGCGTTTCAATAACCAGAAAGAAATATGAAAGAAATCGACAGTAGAGAATTGTTATTTTTCTCTAAATTCTGCTCGGTTTCTCTAACGAAACGAAGCCTGTTTCGCTCCGACTGATATTTTTACTCGAATTTTAGCGTCTCTCGAATACGCTTGCTTTCTTTTCGACTATAGAAAATCGCGTTCGGTAATATAGAGAGATGAGCGTGTTTAGAATAATTTCTGAAATTAACCGAACATGTTGTAAAAGAGAATAAATCTGCGCGAATTATACAAATTCCAGCAGAACGTTGAGAGGTACGACACGATTTCGCGAAACGAGTTTTGGTGTAATTGAAAAGTTCAGATTACACGGAACGATTAACGTGGCTGTTAACAAAATCGAGTCCTGCTGACACATTATGTTAATTAATATTCCGATAAGCAGTTCGTTCACTGTGAATTCGCACAATTTGCAATATCCCGTAATGAACTTCCAAAGTGTAATTCATAGAACACGTGCGCGTGAATATCGCGAATATTTATCCAGTATTAATATATTTTGTTGAAATACGAAGCTCATCGTTCCATGTAATAAACGTCGAGAATTTTACTACTGTTATCGATAATATTATATACGCGTACCCGATCGTTCATGCCATTATAATAAAATATCCATTACGCAGTTCACAATTTCCTCTAGTTACGAGCAATAACGTAATTGTCTGGTTCGTGATAAAAGTAAGGATATAGTCATCGATCGTTGTTGATGATAAATAATCGATCAATTTATAATAACAATATGCGATTCCTATTGTCAACTTAATATAAATAATCATACCATAACTATCGTCTTCTCGCTACTTCGTTATCATCTGAAACATAAAAATTCTAAAATTGTAAAAATACTCCCTGCAGCTATAAAAGCTTCCGATTAAGAGACAACCTGATCGACGGATAAAACTATCAGCGTTTTTGTTGTCCACGATTCAATACAAAATGCAGAAAATATCAAGAAACAGGGAACCATCCAATTTGACAATAACTTAAAAAAAAAAAGTCAAAATCCTTCCACATAGAAAAAGAAAAGAAGGTTGCACAAACGAGCTAAAGGAACGCGCGCGCGCTGAAACACGGTGAAATTCCCAAGCGTTTCTCGCTACGGGCAAGAATCACGAAGGCCGATACACGTTTCAAATATTTTTCAAGCGAAGAATAAGCAGGGGAAACGCGCATTTCGAGAGCGAGTGGTTCAGGGAGCAGCGAGAACTCGCGCGAATATCGCGTTTCCATTTTCACGCCAACGTTACGCCCACGGCGGTTCCGCGACCCCGTGAAATTCCGCGGTGAAAAATTTCACCCGAGACTAGTCTCCCTCTTCCACAGAGTCAGTCATATCCGGCACGGTGCAAATTTCCTTACAGAACCGCCGGCGGATTACACATCGCGGCCTGCTTCACGCCGAGAAACAATTCGCGACGCGCCTATGTCACCACCGCCACGAAACGTGTCAACGCGAATCGAACGTATTTTTCGATCTATTACGAGACGACAGGGTTGGGATAGGAATGGTAGAGTCGATTGAAAAGTCGTGGAAGTTGACGGGGTTGAAAATACTTTTTCGCTCCTGATACGTCTATTCCTGATACGTCGAGAGGGAATTCTTTATTCGAAGTGAAAATATTTTCCTTCTTTAAGGATCTTCTCCGATTAATTGTCTATAGGAATAAATTTTGTCAAGCTTAATATCGTTTTTGATATATTGACAGAAGCGGTGAGTGGTAGAAAATTTGGATCAAAAATCGACTAGGAAGTCACAGGGGTTGAACGCTATTTGGGTCGGCGTTGACTAAATGTAGAGCATTTTGTATTCAAAGAAGTGTCATTGTCTCTTTTTCATCACTCGATTGAATACCTCACCGTTCCGCTTTGCTTTTCCTTCTTGCGATAAAAACAATCTTCTAAAACGGCTATTTCATTATAAAGTGAAGGCGATCGGTGATCAAATTTATATCGAGACTTAGCTGCACATCCAATTCATCCTCGAAATATCTCCCTTCAAGCGACAATTATACTCGTCTCGAATTGGAAATGAGTCGAAGAAGCAGAATTTAATGAAAGAATTCGCGATGGATGGATTTTCGTCGAAGCGCGGAGTTAAAATAATTGATCGAAAGGGGTCGGTATTTTTGCGCGGGAAAGCTCGCAAATAACGCGGGGAAACGATGTCCCGGGCGTGTGCATATTTTTCCCTCCGCGGCCGAGTTTCTTACAACTGTGATACACACGAGGCCGCGTTGCGTTCCGTGTGTGTACCTATGCAACCGAGCGGGAACGCCGGCACTTTCGGAGTTCGTCTCGTTAAAATACTGCCGTGTTTCGGACGTAAAAACGCCACCGAAGCCAACTCCTGTCCGCGTTAGAATATAAAAACCGGTTGTGGAACGCGCATAGAGAAGCGCATTGGACGCGATAGACCGTGGAAACTGCTATTTTCTCGCTCGTGAATCAAACAAGGGATGGAAAAGGGGAAATATACTTACTAGTCGTTGTAACAAGGGAGCCAGAGAAAATTTACCCGGCGTTACGCGCGCAGCTAAACTTTTCAGATGGGGTGAAAGGGGAAGAGAAAGTCTACGGTCGTTACGCACGCTGATTTTTACGCCATTAATGGTATTAAAATAAATCTAGGAAAATTGTATGTTAAAGAAAAATATACGTCGTACCGATGCATATAAATTTCTTAAATATACATAATTCAATGCTTATTTTCCAAGTATTTTATTATTCTGCTACCTATTTAATTTTCACTTCTTTCATTCGATCGTATCTACTTATTTTCTTACGTTTCGTTGATAAATGATTCGCTTGTGCTGAAGCACAGTTCTTTTGCACCGTGGTAGACTTTCGGAAAATTTATAAAAATTCTGAGGACCTTGTTGGTTTGTTTAACGTACGATTGTTTGTTAAGTCGATTTTTGTAATAAAAATAAAATTTCCTGTAAATACTCAAGAGGGTGAAAATGCTGTACCTAAGACTATTCGATTTAATTCTATCGTCTAACTGCTTCACTCTTTACATACAAATTCAATGAACAACGAACAGTCTGAGAACAAAATTCTTCTTATTTGAAACGCGAATATATCGATTTAAGAAAAATTAATGGAGCATCGCCGTTCAGTCGGCAGAGGCAAGTTTGCAACTTTCAAGAGGAAAATTATGACCGAAATAAAATACTGGGAACCAATAGATTCGCGATAGGTCGTGCAATTTGCAATGGATGAAAGTCACGACCGTCTCCATATTTCTCCACAAAATGTTTTCCACGTGTTTGAACCTCAACTTTCCTCCCTCCCGTCCACGGTCCTCTCGATAAAACTTTTAATAAGTTCTCGACGAGATATATATACATCGGTGATTCCCTACGGGGGACCAGCGTTGTTTCCTCCATTACTCTATTTATACATTCTTGGTTATTCGCGTTGAAATTCATACGATACCTTCGCTCCTTCTCTTTTTTCAAAGATCAAACATATTTTTCTTCGAAGAATGTAAATATCCAAGTTTGGCGAGTCGAACAAGTATTTGTATAACAGTTAGCATAGAAGAAACTTTGATCATATAAAATATTTTGTATTAGCACTGTAATACGAGACACGACTGTCACGATCAAAATAGTCAAATTTAAAAACAGCTTGAAATATGTACGTGAAAGTTGCAGGATTTAGTAAAAAGTGTATTTAATAGAAAATTAAAATATTACATGGATATCTATCTTAATGGGCATAATATCGTTCGTTAATTAATATAGTAGATGATTGACTGGTTAAATAATTTTATGATCTCTGAGAAATATATGTCGTTGTTTGATATTTCATTCGATTTGTAGCGTTTCCAAATCGAAAATAGTTCTGGGTATTTCTGCTATCAATTTGAAGCATAAAAGACAGATATTGATTAGATGTCACGAAAGCCAGATAGCAAAGTTCAAAGTATTACCTCAAAAACAGACTGTAGAGTTGTTTCAGACTTTCCCCGATATATTATTTTTCCACCAAATATCTCGTAGCTTCTACGTATGTACGTTTTCAAATTTGTTCCAAACTTTACCAATACCGACACGATAGTCGAGTTTCGTTACAGTGTTAACGACATTTTAAAATGTTTCGTACAACACACGCGATATATTCATAAAAAGTGTCTACTAATCTTCGCGAATATTTTCGTGAAAAGTCATAATCGAGGATCGTATCGACTTTTCTTTCATTTTCTTTTTCTTTTTTTTATTCTTACTGGCAAGATATCCTCGTTACAAGAACATGATTCAAAAGAACTTACAGTAACGTAGATAATAGCTGAAGAACGGACGGTTGTTCACAGTGGAAACTTCAAAAGATACTCACCTGAAACAGAGAATTAAAAGGAAGTCATTGTTAGTACAGAATCCTTTCTGTCTATTCGGTACGATCGCCGGCAACTTATTAAAGAAACTTAAGACGCTTCGTTAACTGGGAAAATCCCAACGTGCTAATTACGTACGGTGGTCCTTTTAATGATAGTTCGCCAAACTAATTACATTTGAACTGCTTTTAAGAAGATAATGAATTCCCAAAACGTGCGAAAAGTTCCGAAGGATAAATTTCATTGCAATTTACGCGAAGGGTCTTTTGAACGTCGGTTGATACGATCGTTACTCCGGCTGTTCCTCGTTTCTTCTCT
Source organism: Bombus huntii (assembly GCF_024542735.1). Lineage (NCBI taxonomy): Eukaryota > Metazoa > Arthropoda > Insecta > Hymenoptera > Apidae > Bombus > Bombus huntii. The sequence continues at coordinate 12,785,172 of NC_066244.1, read as the reverse complement.
CGAACGCTTTCTGAATTTTCTATCCAATGATTTCTCATTAGCACTTTACCTGGCTACCTTTGCATGCAACTTTTTAATTGGCTATCTTCTTTTTTCAAGTTCTTGCCGCTTCCACATATTTTTCATATTCGTGTTCAAATTAATAGAACGAAATTCAATAGAAATACCTCAACGTAAATATCGTTAGTTGGCCATTAAACGCAGTGGTGAAAAAGGAAGGTTTAAAAATTGCCAATAAAAACGTGTCACGGCAAGAGTCAATCGAATAGTCCATGAAAACTGTCGTTGCAAATGATCCAATATAAAAATTAATCTGTCTAAAAATCATACAATTATAGCGAGAATCGATTGAATAGATTATGAAAACGCTTCGTGTCTCGTTACACGTCCCATCGTCCCATCATAATGCCACACAAACTCGTGTAGACACGTGTCTACCTCAACATTCCATTCTCTCGCCTCTGACGAGAATTCAATCGTATCGCCGACAATAGTCACGATACCTCTCGTCGTCACCTCGAAACAACCAAAGAATTTCGAACAAACGATCGGGAAACTACGCTGGTAATTCACGTGCTATTGGCTTGGCAACTAAGTGATTGCGGATCTTGTCATTAGATGGTGTTGACAAAATCCGCAACCACTTAGTTGCCAACCCAATAGTATATAATACCAGAATATATGGCCATAGTAAGTATTATCATTATAGTATTTACGTACTAGTTAATTAGAACCAAGTATGTTAAATTTCGCATCATTCGCCAGCACTTTCATATTATAACTATCGTTGCAGTACCGTTCGCGTGAACTATCGCTCGACTACTTTGAAGTTCAACTGGACGCGATCGAGTTTCACTGAAGCGTAAGGATGGCTCGAGAAAAAGACTATAATAGACGCATAGACCTGTAGAAAAAATGCGCGTCACTTGTCGAGGCTCCATTACACAGCGATGGTGGAAAAAATGGTTAAACTTGGGCTGCGAGTGGACCTGGAATTGCCTGACTTGGCATTTTCTTCGGATGGACAGAATGGCGAGAATAAGCAATTGGCGAATACACGTTTCGAAGAGGGTTGAAGTCCAACCCCTACTCACCAGTCGGATTAGGTAGCGGCAAGTTCTGAAACTACCACACTTCAAGCAAAGGAGGAAAAGTATGCTAATTCCAAAAAATTCCTTGGTTTTTTCTTGGTTATAAACGGTCGTCGATTGCTTACAAACTGATTCGACGGGTTCATGATCGCGTTGTTGCGCTGCGACAACTATACAAATTTGACAAAATGTACAGTCAGAATCTGATTAAAGGACGCTTCGGTGGGAAATAAAGGTACGCGTCGGTGGCTTTCGTAGTTCCTTGCGCGATAATTCAGCGCAGTTGAATGCAGAAAGTGATCCGTATTGCGCGGGTGCAGGACGTGCCAGGAATCGCGATTTCACGACCGCCGTCACGAGTACAAACAGGCTCGGGGAATTCGTTGTATTAAGGACGCGTAGTCGTTGCCTCTGGGGCTAATGTGTTTACAGATCCGCCAATTGTAAACTACACCGCAACCAGACGGGGTGAATCAGTGTTGCGCAGCTGTACCTGCAGGTCGCTACGATCAAGAGGAACAGAGGAAGAGGCCCAACGAAATTCCCCTGTTGCGCGTTGCTAACGATACGGTCCGGCTCGATTCGCCATAGTTAAGCGTTCGTTCTAAATTCTTCATCGAACAAAGTGGATTTATCCTTTGAAAAATTAGCCGCAAAATGTTCGAATCTACGTTCGAACTGGATATGTACAACTTTCAAGCTTCTTCTCTCTCTCTCTCTCTCTCTCTCTCTCGCTTTCTCCCTCGTTTGTTTGCATCGTTTGGTCCGCACGCGCCATCGTAAATCTCCGTTTTACTGCGTAACTTAACAAATGGCGGTAGTCGCGATTGATGTACACGAACACGAGACCTGACTTCTTCGGGACGTTAGTTATCCCTCCGGGAATTTTCAAAGGGATTTTAGTCTGTCACGGATTTTTGTGTTTGATTGATTTGGTATAGTCTGATCGAGCTAAACGATCTTTCAGGATGGGTTTTCCGTTTTGGAATTTTATCGGTGGATACGCGAGGAATGGTAGCATGATTTTCGACTATGTATTAGGTTGTTTCTTTCGTTTTATAAGGAAATAATAGACGCACAATGTTTTTTGTTTTATATTAGTTTATTGAATTATGCACGAACATAATAATAGAAATATGACGAAATGGATCGTACCTAATTCAATAAAATAATATAAAAGGTAAATTGTTGTTCGTCTATTATCACCTTATGAAACGAAAGAAACTTTTCGGACAACCTAATAGCTTACGTATGAATAATATGAACAATATACGTGTATAGGTGCATTTAAAAGAATTACATTCGTACTGATATGCAGTGTATCAGATTTGTAATGGAACGTGTATTAGAATCGTATTAGAATGGAACAGAGTGATTGAAACGTCGAAATAATTCAATACCTTGTATGCTCTGGCTATACACGGCAAGTTGAGTCGCATTAATTTGCGATGGGGATAACATAACGTCGTTGTAGCCTAGCGGACCCACGGTATCGTGCCAAGTGTTGGCGCAACTTCGACATCTATCGACGCAGCTGCAGCCCAGCGTTGTAGCGAAACACGAGCGATTAAGACAGTATTCTGTCCAGGTTAAGCTGCTCAGATTAGGAAGCCTAGACTCTGTTAGTTGGGTGTAAGAACGCCGGCTGACATCGCGTTATACGTCCATCGATTTCTCTGTCGACGACGTACCAACGCCACAAAAATACCGCAGAATACCAACTTCCCTTCTCTCGTGTTCTTGCGTGGAAAGTAAAGAAACTTTCGTATCGCCTGAACTTTCCCACAACTTTCAATATTGGTATAGCAAGTATATTGATTTATAAATTATTTGTTTCGAGAATTTTATATTGTGTACATATATTGAGGTTTGTGGTTTAAAGTTGTGATTTTTTTTCAGGACCAACGATTAGGATATGTCCGTGTCATTCACCGATGATCTTTAAAATATTTGTATTTTTTTTTTTTTGTTTTTCTCATTAAGCGTTTCAAACTTTAACGAAAGTTTATTTCAACTGGAAAAATGGAGTATCTGCGAAAATACGCGAAACGGGTTCCTGTGTACCTTTTAATATCCGTGGACGTTTTACCTGGTTCAATGGAAAAATATAATAAAATATAATACTTTGTTACCGCAGCTGGTATTTATACGTATTTACTGTCCAGTAAATTTCTCAAACACTGAAGAAACACTTTATACGGACGCAGAATTTCCTAAATATTTTAATATACATATATATAATTTTATATACCTCCTACAAACATCTGTAGCCAACTAACGATCAACCAACACACCGAAAACCCAGTTTTCCCTTAGAAGAAAATTCTTTTGTTCGAATGCCTTGGAATGAAAAGTTGGAAGCTTTCAATCTTTGCACAATCAAGCCTTTTACCACAAATTCTGTTCGAAACTCGTATCAACTCGGTGAAATAATCAAACGAACGTGAGATCAGAGGAGGCACCGTTGTAAGAGCGAAGATTTCCGTCAGTTTGCTACGAACGTAACGAAATAGAAGCAAAGTCCTGGGTGTCGCATAATATGCAAAATCCTGGCGCATGCAAACTAGGGCAGATCTGTCTGCTCCTTTTTCTCCGTGGCGTGAAACGCGCTAAATCCGTGTCCATGTTCACGACGCAACAATGGAGATGCAGCACGTCCGCAAAAGTGCATCGCACCTGTACGTACAATGCGGTCCCTTCCTTTCTCTCTGTACGTGACACGCGAAGGTCTATCCAGTGGCGTACTCTCCAGTCTACAAGGTGATAGTTTGGTTCTAATAATTCTTGAAACGAACGTCTTAAACGACGATGAACAAAGTGAAAAATGAAAATCGATATCGTTGATTGAGATTCAGAAAATCGATGAAACGAGAAGGTTTCAAGATGCAGCGACGATTGGTTTGGTCGAATCGATTTGTATCAGCTTCTAAGACACCGAACTGTATCAGTTAAGTATTAAAAATTTCGATGTTTCTTTCGTTTATGTTATTTTACTGAGTATTTTTTTAGAAAAAAATCTCTTAGGCAAAAATAAAGGATAGAAGAATGCGATCGCGTTGCACCACGTTGAAACGTTGTTTTGTCTTTTTTTGTAGAATGCGAAACATCCCATAAACGTGCTATTTTTGCTATCAAGTTGATCATTGAAGAATCAGTCGGAGATGAAATTCATGATTCGAGAATAGAATTAAGAATTGCTCGACAGAGGTGCTTAAAACAAGGGTTAGGCAGGTTGCCTGACCGCGTAGAGTTAAATCCGCGTAGGTGCGGAGCCTCTTTCTCTCCCGCAAAAACTGAAATATTCACGTACGTACGCATATTCATATATTTCCAGTACATACGCATAATATGTACTATTTAAAATGTATATTATATCTTAAAATTTACGTCTGTTAAATTCACTCGTTGTAGTCTTCGCTACGAAACCATTAGACGCAACTGTCTTCGCCTGAAATCATCGCCGTATGTATCGAGCAACAAAATCGAATTCGAACATTTGACAAACTATTTGAAGGAAGAAGAAGATAAGAATTCATTTGTTTTTACGCGTACGCACAGCTATACTGTAACTATGCAGCTGACAGAGACACACTGGTCGTTGAATGAATTAATTTGTGATAAATGTAAATAGAAAATGAAATTTGTCAAAAAGAAAAAGAAATAATGGAAACCGATGCAGCATTGTATGGATTCAATTTTATTAAACGTACATCCTACTTTATTTGAAACGTTACATATATTAAAAACCTACAATTCGTATAATCCACTTTTGTACTTTTGTAAATTGACAACGATTGAAGTTCGATATTACGAAGAATTTGAAAACTGAAATACGAAATTATGTTACTTGACATTTAGTTTAGATCAACCGATAGATTTTCCCATAACGATTCCCGCGATATATTTTTAATTAACGAACGTGTCAACTTTCATACGTATTATTTTTCTTCTTTTTTTCCATTACGAAGTTTGGTTTCCTATTAGTATTTGTGTATTTTAATTAAAATCCGTAAACATTTTTTCAGAATAACTTTCTTTTTCCCCTCTTAATGCGAGAAACGGAGAAACGTAATTCGAACGCGAGTCACGAAACTTAGTTGCAACGAAACAATTGAAATTACTAGGCGCGACCGTAGATTGTTAGCGGAAACACCCTGTATATTCTTCGCGTACTTTAGATGCAGTGCATGTGGCGTTTCGGTTTTCGGAGGGTTTTACGCGCGAACGTTGTTCTAGCCGCTCCAAAGTCGTTTTCTTTTTCTTCCTATTCTTTTAACTTGCCCCGCTATAGCTTGCAATTTCACGTGAATTTTTGTAAGCCAAAGTGCAGTAACGTGCGACCTTAACATTAACATGCTCCTATACCAACGTCTCCGATAAATAAAACCTTTAAATAAAACACTCTGCGACCCTTAAGAGATACAAAGGTATATCTCGTTGATCAATTTACTTTGCATATATTTTATACCGTATTTTATAGTTGATGAACGAGTGGCAGATTTAAAAGATCTTCAACGTTGAAATGTCTGTAAAAATGACATTTAAGACTGAGATATTCGTTAACCGTAAGATTATTAACGACCAGACAGATTACTCTGTTTGAGTATCACGAATAAATCATACTTTATCGTTATTTATTAAAATAATAAAATCCGTCGAAAGAAACGTGTAATTTGTGATAACTATAAGAGAAGAGAAGTATTTTACGTATCTCGGGTCGGAATAAACCCTTGACACCTATCAGTTTCACACGGTAAAGATAAAACTTAACAAAAGAGCGCGGAATTTCATTCGGAACGCTCCATCACAATCTGGGCTATAAGAATTGAATTTATCGTAGTTAGATTGTTTGCTCGAAGAAAAAACTGGGAAAATGTCGTGCGATGTTTTAATTTCCAAAAAATATTATTTCTCGGCCCCTTGCCTGTGTTACAAAATCCCAAGCAAAAATCTGCAGATTTATATGAACATCGCCGACAAATGTTTATACCGAGGCACTTTTTATTATCAGCATTTTTCCCAGGGGATATTACCACGGGCCACAGATTATGCCTTTAATTTATGTCACGCCGCAATTATTCGCGCGATTACGAGTGTCGCGCATTATTCCTCGCATCTCTGAACGAGATCCGATCCAACGTATGGTGGACGAGTTTAGTCGACATAAAAAAAAAAAGAAAAAAAATATGAGACCGGTTGAAAAAAAGAAGCTAATTCGCCAGACTCTGTACTGCATCGAAATAAGCTTCTTCCGCGCGTATATCTTTTTTATACGCGTTGGAAACAGCGAAACGTTCGTACGCTGTAAACGCGAGCATTTTATGCCGTGCATAAAATGTTCATATCCTTTCGGATATAATTTTTCGTCCGGTCTGTTTGTCCAAGGGAAACGACAAACGGTTTGATCGTTCGTAAAATTTCGAAATTGTTATGTACAAGTTAAAAAAAAGCATCGATAACTGATATTCGCTCGAACCACCCCCAAACACGCGACTGAATTTTCAATTAAAACGGCCGGCGGATCGATATTGTTTAAAATAAATGGCTTCGCCGAGTTGTAATCCCCGGAACGTTCCTAAAATTTCCGCTGAAATGTTCTTTTTTTTTCCTCTCTCGTTCCCTTCGGTATCAGCTACACGCTAGCTAAAAACGTCGACATTGTTATTCACTAAATAACTCGAATTTCTCAGTGTTCTTTGTAAAAGTTAATAGTTCTGTCGCGAAACAAAGTTTTCCATGACAAATACGAAAATTGGTAGAATCAAGGGGAATGGAGGGAGTCAGAGGTGAGAGAATTTTTCGTGAATCGATTTTCTCAAATGCAATTTGTTATGCTTATAAATCATCGCCACCTAGGCCAATCTTTAAATCGCTTAATAGATTGACGTTTAGTTGAGAAAGACACTTTTCTACGACGAAAATAAAAATTAACAAAGAATGGTCGACTCGAATAAGAAGGACTGTAGTTGATAAAATTCAGAAAGAATTGTCATACCCTCAAATTTCATACTATTCTTTGCAATAAGTTGCACTGTCCGTGAAAAATAACCGTTTCGTGATGAACCTAAAAATTCACGAAAATAGTTCGCTGTAATTGACAAAATTAAAGGAATTTTCAGCAAACCAAAAACTTTCTCCGTACAAAAAACTTCGTCCAATACATCAATTGCCATACGTAATTCTCATTAATTTCAGAGTTTCCGATATTCTTACAAATACGTAAGAAATCAATACGTCTAAATTACAGTACAATAATTTCCAGAACTGTTTCTCTTGAACGAAAGGAATCGCGGATGACACAGGTTTTCAGCCGGACCATTCTTCCAAACGAAATTCCTCTGGATCTATAAATCCAGGAGATTTAGACATTCGGTATAGTTATTGTACAACGCGTACGTCTCTCTTATGAAACGAAAGAGAAAAAAAAAGGAGGTCGGTAAATATGCGGCGCGTGTTGCAACGATTTAATGGGAGAACTCGTGGCGAGTCTGGACCCGGCACAGGAAGAACCGCGCGGGAACAACTTTTCACTGAAATTTCATTTCGCGCCGGGAAAGAACATCCGCTCGATATCCGCGCGGCTACGAATTATCGCCAACTTCTCGCGTTGGATGTTTCGCACAATAAACCCCGGGAGTACGTATTCTCCGTGGCAGCGGACGTTAACCAGATACGCGCGAACAATGGACCTGCAGCGAAAAGTATTTTTTTCAAAACGAAGTCGCGCAGCACGCTGAAAGAGCGGCCGTGTCTCTTTTCAATCGATTTTCGTGGATTTTTCACGATGTTCGATTGAAGATTTATGCGTGATTGGAAGCGTTCGTTAAGTTCGTTACTGTCTGGTGCGTGTGGTTGATAGATAGGAGAGGATTTTCGTGCATTGAGAGACGCAGCGTGCAATTGGGAATTCATTCTTCTTTATAGAAAAGAAACGGCACGCGGAATGATTCAAACTGTCGGCTTTGTTTTAAGTTTCTACCACTGGCGCAACGTCATAGTCAGACAGCTCGATAAATTGAACTTTTTTAAATGAACTTTCCACCGATATTTTCGGTGATGTTTGAGAATTTATTTTGCCGATATTTGTGTCGCCAGCAGTTTTATTAATTCTAATATATATGTATATGAATCTCTTTGAAATATGTCGTGTATTTCATTATGTCGACTACTTACTACTATAATAAATTACATTTTCGCGTATTCTTCCCCTTTATGAAATTTTTAGTCCCTTGAGTAGCGAATTTATTCGTGAATCCTACTCGTCAACCCATCAACCCCTAAAGCAAGTTTAATTAAGAATTTATTCTATCAGTAGCTTGTACGAATTGTTTACTGCTTTCTATTTGATATTCTACAAAATTCTTCTAATATTATCGCTATCGCTTTTGCTACTTATCGTGACAATTTGAATTTTCTACAGATCTGTATGAAAAAATCAATTTCGCAATTCGAAGCATCAGTTGCCTCTCCTCGAACATATATCCGAAAGGAAATTCCACATTTTCCACAAAAAATCAGCGAAGTGAACAATCGCCAAACAATTTCTTTCGTCGAAATGTTCGACCGACGTTCTGAACCGTCTCCAGCCTATTTCCCGGGTCAATTAAGGTCACTGAGAGAATTCGCAATGATCTTGGCAGTCGCAAAAATTCGCCGCGTTTTGTCAGCATTTAGCAAGTTCTTCGCGATCGACCGGTATAACTTTCGCCGTCGTTCGAACAAGAACGAAGGAACTTGGAATTTTCATTGAGTCTAGTCGCGCATTATAACATCGTCAACGACGAAGTTTCCCTTAATGGTGGCCAAGGGAAAAACCGTAACGCGAAACTTTCCGCATACATTTTCGGTTGGCGACGCGTGCATTGGAAAGGTTCACCCAATTTTTAGGCAATTACGCGACGAGGGGCAGAACACGGGCATAATTGCCCCGCAGGGCTCGTTAAAACTTAGAATACTAACCGCGAGATACACTGATAATCGCCAAAGTATTGGAACGCTTACCGTAGAACATTTTTTCTGAACGCTTCGTGTGCTTCGTATGAAAAATTTCTGAAATTTCATCGCTGGTATAGCGAAACAGAACTATCGAGATTACAGCGATCGCAAGTTACGAGGAATTCGTTGCAAACACGTGGCTGATTAATGAAAAACTGATATAGATACGGTACGAACAGTTGCTTTGAACTTAATACGAATGAGGCGCTCGGAAACTACATTGACCGATTTCATGAATTGAAGAGGCGATAATGTTACAAAACGCTGCGTTTCTTCAATTTTCCTTGGGATTTACGATTATTTGTGTGATGTTCTTGCGATGAACGAATTATAAAAATAAGTCATTCCATGGATCGATCGTGCTTTAAAATAATCGTGAACCGAGCCGTAGCTGAACTCTCGTGAAACGAGGAGACAGGCCTGTAGTCATCGACATCTGGCTGAGCAACGCTCTTTCTGTTGCAGATTATTAATCGAGAGATAAGAAAATAGACGAGACCGGAGACGCCGGTTGTCGACGATTAATCACCCCCGTTAGAACGCTGGGTGTCTTTAGGTGCTGGTTATCTACGACTGGCGCGGATAGACCGAACCTTCAACGGAACGATGCTTTGGCATGATGAATAGCTTTGAAACTGGAGATGCAGTTCTGTGCCGGGTAATCGATTTCGATGCAATTTTTGAGGCCCAATTTGAATCGTTTAAATATCGAAGAAACTGTTGAGTATAATACTTCTAATTAAAAGAAGTTACACTTCTTTAAACTTACACTCAGTAAAAGAAGTTACTCTGAAAACAGAAGCTTGGAAAATTTTATATTTCTATCTATTCTCTGTTGTATTTTGCATCGTAATACTTGACGAGAATGGAAGAATTAAAAATTGTATTACGTTTGTATACGCAATTCCATAACGATTGGAAGAATAGAAACCTTAAACATTCCTTAAGCATTTTAAAACTAAAGCAAAGTAAAGTGAACACCCGCTATCGTATTTTATATATTGGGTTGGCAACTATGTGATTGCGGATTTTGTTATTACCACCTAATGATATTTTCAATATTTTCAATATTTTCAAACAATATTATGGAATTTCAATTATTCATCTGATCAGATTCGAAAACTTGTCAAAGTACTGTAGGGGTTTATGTGTAGAGGATAGTTGGTACGTGAGTTGTTGAAACCGTCGAATATATTTAAAATAATAAATTAATGTACAGCCTATATACGTGAGTCGTTAGTACAAAGTATACATTGCAAAATAAAATCGTGGATAAAAGCTCGTTAATGTTCATCGCAGTACTCAGCGTACTCGCGATATTCGTAGATACTGTTAGATACTCGGTATGTACTCTCTTGCTCGCGATCGCGTCCGTTTATTTATACTGGTCGGGGGAAGTCGGAAAATTTGAATTCGTCTTCATTCGACGGTGCATGTTTCGCCCGGAGTCTATTTGTTCTGACATTACTTGTATCCTAACGATCTTGATACTCCGAGGTAAAACAACATGATTTGAATTGTCCTCTGACTTATGTGCCGCTACAGTACTAAAGAACTTTTATAATAAAAAATTTAACGATCAGGTATTTTGCTGTATTATCTTCGTACAGCGTCGATTCACTGCAAAAATATTATATCAGATATTAAAGGTAAAAAGTAATTTTTATGTTTATAATTTATATAAATTTATCTTTTTCTCAGTATTTTGTAATTTGTGTTATTTTAAAGTATATCCATGCATAATGAGGAATATAAATTCTTGCATCCAAAGTTTGTGATAGGTGTGTCCAGTAATCCTTTTAAAAATTCCAAAGAATTGCTATGTGTATCAGAACGGAATAAGAAGATTTTGCTCAGCTACAATATTTTATAACAATACAATCTATTATTGAGTAAATTAAGTGATTGTGGATTTTGTCAACACCTCCTATTGACAAAATCCACAATAACTTAGTTGCCAACTCAATATTAGTATACAGCGGTTCAACGAAAAAAACAAAAGCTGTAAAAATTCCGCGTCTCTGTTTTATTTCGTATATTAAAAAAGCAGCGGAACCGGGGGAAAAAACACAAGCTTTGGAAATTCTGCGTTTCAGTCTATCCAACCGTCTCTTTAATAACAACCCGATAAACCGCGTCCGATTAGCCCGAAGAAAGATCGATCGTCGAGACGCGACACCTTAAACAGGTCGCCAGGGTAGGCAGGGTAGACAAAGAATTCCAGGATCAAAGAAAGTGTCGCGCACGCCGACGGTTTCCGGCGCGAGGAAATTGGAATCCATATAAAGTTCTTAAATTAGAGTCCCGGACGAGGATGTAAGTTGTAACGTTGCAGCACTCGAACAAGTCCAAGTTTCAATTTCAGAGGTTCCTGCAAGTCAACCTCGCGTCGTCGCCTCGTTACGAGCACAGTTTCCAACTCATCCACTCTCGGCCCGCCTGTGTACCGAACGCGATTGCCAAAGGTTTTCACTTGAAAAGTCGAGACTCGACGATGCGGATTACTAACCGAGAACAAATACAACGGTAAAACTAGACGCATCAACTTTGTGGGGCCGGCGATTCAATTAAAACTAACAAGACGATGCCCGAGTTTCTTTCATCGTTCGGCTGTGACTTATCGATTGAAGATCTTCGCTTTGGAGTCGATAGTGTCGATAGATCACATACTATTTTGGTATTTTTAACCAGTCACGTGTTTTTAACCAGTATACTCGTGAAAATATGTCACACTCGTCGTGAAGAAATGGCAACATTTTGTGTTATAACAAGCTCTGTTAGCAATAAAATTAAGAAATAAAATAAAGTCGTTTCATTATAACTCACCACAAACGTAACAATCACACGTACTGTGTGTTTGACGAGTATACCTTTGACGACACATGTTAGGTATTTTCAAAAAGCTAACTGGTTGATAAAACCGATTCTTGGATTATTAGGCGAAGAGAAAATGAAACGTGCAACTTTTATTTTTATAACAGCATTGTTAATTGAAATTAAAGTTAATGGAGTATTTCTTTTGTAAATGTTAGAGGTAATCACGCGGGAATAACAAACTATTCAAACAATTTGTATAACTGAAACGAGTTTCATACGATTTCACAGAGTTATGAGTTACTGCTCCGGAAGAATCGACAGAAGCTTAATTGGGACGGGACTACGGCATAGTTTTAATTAACTGTTCTGGTAATTTGTAATATCAATTTGGAGATCGACGCGGTCGGGATCGCATCGAAAAACCTAATTCCCTTAAAACTCGGTACGGACAAACCATCCGACGCTTTTGCACGGCCCGTAATCTGTTTGGTTACGTCTGACCAATTTAAATGCGCTTCAAACACGGTCGAGCCTGAAAATCCATTTGAAAATAAGAGAGCTAACAAACGGAATTTCCAACTTTCGCCTCTGATTTCGTTGGATAGTGATTTCAGTGTCTTGATCAAATTACCTTGTAAAAATATTTCAGCAGCCATTAATTATTATTTAAAACGCAAAGGGAATTTTGATTTTCGGTTGAAGCTCAAAGTTCAATTATGCGAATAAAATTACATTTTTTAGATTGGAATATATCGGGTTGCAACCTAACAAAATCCATCTCCCAATAAATTTCTCTGCATAATCTTACGATATGATCTTCGATCCAATCACGACGCTTTCAATCACAAGTAATCAAAAATTACATCCATAAAAGTTTATTTTCTAACAAATTCCCCTATACGATCATACAACCATCGATCCAAATTCGCCCACGTAGAATGAACTTCTTCTTTTTCAAACACACCCGAACACAGTCAATCAAATCTATTCGCTGATAAATTCCTGCAATCGTGAAACCTTGAATCCAATCAGAACATTTTCAATTGCGAATAACGGAATAACCAGAACCACAATCGTACGAAGACAAAATTTCTATCCTAACAAATCCCCTATAGATGTAATCACACAACTTTCAATCCAATCGCATCTTCCACCGCGAACGATAAATCAACTTCTTCAAATCCATTGAAACTGATAAATCCCGCGGATCACGAAACCTTGAACTCAATCACATATACAATTGCGAATAACTAAAACCACAGTGATACGCAGATAAAACTTATATCCTAACAAATTTTCTGCAGGCGTAATTATACAGCTTGAAATCCAATCAAATCTTCCACCACGAACAATGAACCAACTTTTTCGAATCTATTTGCCTAATGATTTTCTCCAATTTATGAAACCTTCGATTCGAATAACGCTGTGAATAGCGAAACGAATAACTGTAACCTACATCGGTACGAACACACGTGCATCACACGTGGAAACGCAACGTGAAAACAAGGTAGCGTTCGAATCTGAGACGATGTATAAGCTGTAACTCGCGAACGATACCGGCGGTGTTTTCCGTTTACGGTGGTTCGGGAGGTGAGCACGGAAAATCGATACGCTCACGCCACTCCCTAGCAAAATAACCAAGTTGGAATTTCTGACCGAGCCTCGGCAACGACATCGTGTTTATGCAGATGCAGCCACCCGGAAGCGTAGCACACGGAGCAATAACGTGTAATCGACCACTTGCCATGCCTCTCCACCTTCTTACCATCCACAAGACCGAGCTTCGACGTATCGACCCCATTCAAACACCCTTACACATGACTTTCTTCGCCTTCGTGCCTCGATACCTAACGCTGTATCGTTCAATTACGCGGTGTATCGAGGAAGGACAAGGTTGGAGGAAGTTGGCGATTGTTTGAATAAAAGTTGGTTGGTGGAAGGCAAGATAAAGTGGAAGTAAGCCTATTTGCTTTTAATCAGGAAATGGGAAATGAGTTCGTGAGACGGTTATTGCGGAGAATTTTAAGGTAAAAGGGCTGTAGTGGTATTCTATGTGGAGTAAAGTAATTGTGAAACGCCGTCTGAATTTGGTAAAGTGGAATCGAAGTTTGTTGGCTATCCTTGCGCAACATTGTTAGTGAGATTCTCCAAACTGCGAGTTACAAGTTATCGGTGTTAATAAATTTTCCTACATAACGGACATTTACGTGTAAGTTTCCTTGAATATTTTTCCATTACACGAAGGGACAGTTGTAAACAATTATTCAAAGATATTGTACAATAATTTACTAATACGTTTAATTATATTTCATCGTACAAACGAACCTCCACCATCATCACAAACAAACAGTTGCCATATGTAACAAATAAAGGTTCAGTCTTTTTCAGAGGAAGATACGTAATTTGCAATCAAAATCCTTGAATATAAACCATAGTATTTAATACAAACTTCTCTATGTTTTTCTACGATATCTTACAAAATTAACATCTAATAACAAGTAATTCGATCCATTGACAAACTAACCAAACAAGATCCTGTCAACCATTTTCCAAAAAGGTTTAACGAAATAAGTAAAAGGTAGAGTTTGCAACTGAATTCTTCAGATCTAAGAGATGTTCTATTGAAATGAAACCTTATCTATTTGCCGGATTATCAAAGCACAGTATCGAAAGAGGAAACGAACCGACTGAAAGTGAAACGGAATAGAAAATTCTCGGTTCGGGCTGATCGTGTGCTTTCTGGCGGTACGGTGCGGTGCCATAATAGCACCAATTACGAGCAATTTCGAGAATTTCGAGGCGCGTAACCGGGGAACTGATTAATGGGTACCGACGGTGCTGTGGTGTATCGATAACTTTACGCTGGATTTGTCGATGCGACGAGTATCGATGTAAAAGCCCGGCCTTTCCCGGGCTGAAAACACGGTTTCGAATTACGGGTCAGGCTCGTTGCATCAACGGAGCGTAAAAATTACACGCGTAGAATGAAAAGCGCTCTAATAAACGCGATTTCATGATAGGGGGAAGCAAATACGAAAACCAGCCAGCTGAATGGAAATCACGAGACTCGTCCAGCCATTTTTTTCACCTACCATCCTCTTTTCTGGGCATTTCTCCTTTCTTCCTTCTCTTTTTTCTTTTCTTTTTTTTTCCCCCATTTTTCGCGAACAAATCGACACGGATGGTTAGCTGAAAGGTACGCGCGAATAACGCGATGATAAATATCGAAATACCTGTCCAATAAACTTTATTGTTACGATTAACAAGCTGTATTTCATTAACGATGTACTTTCATTATAAATTATTGAACGCTGTTTAAGTGATTAATTTTGCAATACTATGCACACATTTGTCTATTTTCTTATTTATAAGAGTTGATCGACGATCTCGGATATTTATACAAATTCACGTTTCTATGAAGGTAATTAAAAAAAAAAAGATGGACTTCGGAAAATTGTTTCGTAATTTTGTCTATGTAAACTATACTTTGTAACAAATATACTGTGCTTCTGATAATTTATACGTCTCTGCATATTATGTACGTTCTCTGCATTTTCCCAGGAATCCATAAAAATCCGCAGTCTATCGACTAACGCGACAAAACTGGAAATACTTGCATTTCTCTGAAAAAATTCCAAGCTGAATTCTAAGAAAACGAACGTTTGTAATAGAATTGTTTCCTTCACTTTTCTGATTTACAAAATTGATCAACGTGGAATATTTCTAAGTGACGTAATTCAGATCACTTACGATACTTTTATGAAAGCGTGTGAATCGAGGGTCAGTCGCATTCCAGACGAAAATCTTTACGCGATCAACTATGACGGTATATTCTATTGGGTTGGAAACTAAGTGATTGCGGATTTTGTGATTACCACCTAATGACAAAATCCGCAATCATTTAGCTGCCAACGTTGTACTGTTAAGTCAGGCATAAATTATGCAAACGATGTTGTACGCGATGAAGGTACACTGGCGAGCTTCGGTGGAAGACGCAACTAATTTTATTCATTAATCTAATGGGACAAAGCTGGCCTAACGTAAGAGTGTGACTCACGTGTAACGCAAAGCTAACTTCAATTTAACTCATTAGCTAGCAACTAGAAGAGTGTACAGAGTACAATTACACAGAGGCGTGGGTTGTGACGTGCGCGCACGTTCCTATGTCAAAGAAACGTTGATGCTTCGAATATATCAAGGTAAAACAGCGTTTGCATGAAATTTTTTAAACGAGGATGCTCCATACAAAATCCATTACGTACCACTTAAATACCACGCTGAATGCCATTACATGAAAAACTATTTGTTTTCCAATTCGTTGAATTCGTCTACGAGTTACGAGGTTACGTACCATGTAATTGATAATAATCGTGGCCATATTAAATGCGTATATATTTGCAGTAAATATCTTGCAATTTCTACTTACGTGCATTCCCACATTAGTTCCGAATCTTACCAGTATAATTACGACGATCGTGTCTCGCTACGCTGCTACTGAAATTTCAAAATGTCTCGCGTAACGCACATCGTATATGGAAAAAAATTTACCACGATAATTATTGAAATACTACCGCGAGTCACTGCAAGTATATTTGATTCATGATATCATTCTAACGAAAGTATACGGCGCTCTAAAAGTATCCTCAGGGCATAAAAGGTTAATGACCCGAACAAATCCTTCATTTCGGAAACTGGCTATTTTCTAGCGCGCTCCTTTCGCAAGATCGAAACTTGTCGGTCTCAATGAAAATACCGGTATCCGTTGGTGAGAACTAATAAAATCGTAATAGCAATAAAAAAGAGACAATTACGGGTCGAGATAAATTCACGGATTGCCGGGACCGTGAAGCACGAGGAACTTTTATTGGCCATAAATGGCACCGAAGAGCAACGGGGTTCTTTATAATTCTCTCGCCGCTTCAGAACCGAGTAATAATCGAGATTTAGAAGGTAAATGAATACGACACGGCACAATACGATCATTTACGTCGGTGTGACGCGAAAGAGACGAAGTTAATGGCGTTCGTGGACCACGGAATTGGCCGAGGAAGCGGAAGAACTTGCCATTAATTATATACGGAACACTGGTATGAAATATCACCTCGGCCCACCACTTGCAAGCCTCTCCCCACGCCTCCACCCCAGGTCTACGTTGCACTTCGAATTGGCGAATTTTGCAAAAATTACGCTTTCCATCCTCAATTCGCGTCCCGGTTGAAAAATGCGCGCGGAGATATTGAAATTTGCAAACTTGGAATTCCATTAAAAAGTACGAAAATTAGGAGAAAATGACGATTTCATATCAATTGGAATCCCAATTGGGATTCTCCTCTTTTTTTGCGACTCAACCTCGCTTCGATCGAGGGAAAGAATTTCTTTTTCTTTTTTTTTTTTTTAATTGAGGCAATTGAAATCTCTGCGTGGAGATTATTTTGCAGCGTTACGCGCAGTAACGTTATACGTTGTCAATCGAACTACAATTACAATGGGGATGTTAAACGTATGAGAAAAATTAAATTTATTTTGATAGTAAGTTTGCGTAATAAGATACTAAATGACGATGAAAATGAAAAACCCGGTTTCTGAATTGTTTAATTAATTTACTTACCTATTCTAGCCTATTTTTTAACGAAGCCTTTGGAACTTTATGCGAACTATATACAAGTATTTATAATATTTACATAGACAAAGAGATTTTAATGTTCGAAGAAAATGTTTGGCAGAAACATAAAAGGAGCAAATCAGACGTATCGATAGCGAGTTTCCTCAAACTTGGATCACTCAATGACACAAAGAACACAGAAAGATCGAATGTATAATGTTGAAATTATTAGAGAAATCAATGTGAATGTAACAAAATGGCCAATGAAAAGTCAATAGGATCGTAAAAGTCAACGTAAGTTTCCTTTCATTCGATTGGCTTTTAAATATTATTTTGTAATAGATGGAAGGAGAAGAGCAGGTCGTCGCAAAGACGAGACTCAGACGCCATTATGACGAGAGTCCGTAAAAGTGATCCCGTAAGAGGGGATTATTATTCGCTGTGTCACGAGGCGAAAAGGATATTCGATCAAAGCGGATCAAGGGCCAGACGCAGATATGTCCTTGTGCTGTCTGCAGAAGGGCGAATCTCGATAGACGTGGAGAAAAAATTAACAGATGTTCGTGTGTCTGTCGCTAGATTAGGGTGAATGACATTGTGGAAAAAGAAGAAGAAAAGGGTAAAATTGAGTCTCGGAAATATAGCCTTTTACCGGTGGGTTGCTAATTGCAATTTCATAATCTCGAATATTCAGGAAATCCTTTAATACGTAAACTGTTACTTCTATATATTTTTCCCTGGGACCCGCGATAGAATGAAATTATGCTACGTCGTAACGTTTCATTTTTACAAAATGTCACATCCCGCTGTTTTCCTTTGACAATATTATTTCTGTTACCTAAGACTATGCGGGCATTAGCAGCAATTTACTGTACAACAGTTTCGTCGCTCTCGCTCGTGTCGATCAAAAGTTTTGTAGCGACATATGCGTCTTAGAACATTTCGATACGAAAATGCCTCACGTAGTTGTTTTGCCACAAAGGATTAACACTGTACGATGCACATAATGTAATAAACAAACTCTGGACAAAGCAATTCCGCTGCTACGTGCAACCTACAATCGGCGACAAGTTCAAACGTTTCGGTACCCCCCTCGACCAGTATAAATAGACGACCATGTCCTCCAGACACAATCAGTCGCACGAATTAATATCAGTATCGATCAGTATCAGTCAGTCAATCAGTCGAGCGTATAAGTCTCTGTCTGGCGAATCAGCATAACAATTAGTATCAGTACCGCAGTATCGCGCAATCTCACAACGAATATCATTGTATTCTATATTTTAAAATATCTGTAAATATAATTAACTAAATTAACTCGTCTTGTTATTATCTTAACCAACAACACGTCACATCGTCTACCACAGTTTCTAATAACAAGAAGTTCGTCCTAAAGTCGCGTTATCCAATGCGCATACGTCCATATAAACCATAGAGATATAGCGTGGGCGTGCTGAAAACCTGATATAGCAATGGAAAGAGAACTCTGCATAGAGATCTCTTGTGTCCTTGTCTAATAATGCACGCGTATTCGTACAATAAATATGTAAACGTAACAGCAAGCAACGAGCGACCTCAATGTGCATGCCTGATTAGACCTGCATATAAGGGGCTTATATGCAGCGTTCTCTTTCTATTCCTACATCTGAACCACTTACACTGTAACAGATAACTCGTGCACTCGTTTCTTATATCTGTACGATGGGAAATAAACGAATGGCCTCTTCGTGAACGACGAAACGGTTGCGCGACAAATTGTCGTCGCTAGTACCCGCATAGCCTGACATTGTTGACGATCTTCTAGTCCATAAAATTTATCCCGCTCCAACCTATTAACTGCGGAATTTAGTTTCAGAAATCCCTTACAGGATGCGCAGGTAAAACCAAGCAACGATGAGTATACACTGGTCGAACGCAGAGCAAATGATCGTACCATAAATTTTACGAAAAGAGTAAAGCAAAACGAGGAAGGATTATATTTTTATTCGATGAAAAGTTGACAATTCGTCGTTGGAAAAGGTACATTGTTATTGGAAACTTAAAAATTGCCAAAAAATAATAAAATTGGTAAACAAGAAAAATTGAAGAAGAACAATTTTGAGAAATTCGATTGATTTCAGTGTGATATTGTTCAAAGCAAGGTGGTAGCACGCCTAGTGGCACTTCGCAGGTCGAGCACCAATAACGTGGCTGCTTACGGATTCTATTTTTTGATCAGACGGTATATCTTCGAAGTGGATTCGCTTTTGATGCTGTAGTTGGTATAAAGTTACATCAGCCGGTATAAAACACAGAACAATTCGGGGAATAACCAATATACGTATCAAAGAGAACAATCAAACAACCAAACTTTTTTTCATAAAATACATAATAGGTTTACTGAAAGCATAAAGGAAACATACCATTAAATGTCATTTATATTACTTTCTACTAAAATTTTCGATTTTTATAGTAAATGGTAATTTTTTATTTTACACGATCAATATACACGTCAACCACATCGAAATAAAACTTTGGATTGACGTGTATACACGTCGAACCCAGTTAATTGGTTAATAACTCTAGTTAAATAATCTGGTAACGTGGTTTACCGACGACCAGTTACCACCGTGCTAGTCGACCCGTGAACTTCATTCTGCACTCTTTCTGCCCCGTAACAACGTCTTTCGATAGGGAAAATCGACTGGAACACACGGTATTAGAGAGCAACGTGGAGTGCATTAGTGGACTCAGCCGCAATTCGGAATTGTCGCGACCATTAGGCGGTCAGTCGAGTGGCGGCAACTTCGCGGGACAGCCAGTCTGGTTGCATCACAAGGCGTAAAAGGGCCGCGGTTCCACGGCATGTTCGCACGTATTACGAGTTTCGTAATAATGGCACGCGCGCGTGCAAATTGCGCCAACACCGATGTTTCTCTTTCTTTTTTTCTTCTTCCCTTCTTTCTTCCTTTCTTCCTTTTTTCTTCCTCCCCTGCTGGAATGGGACTGGGGGAAATTAAACAAGCCTCGTTTACCACGAAACGACCAGCCGAGAAAGAAACTGGGACGCGTAGCTTTGTGTCGCGACGATATTCTTTACCTGGCTGCCTATTCGACGATGGTAAGACAAAAAATCGTTTGTTCTCACGCTCTGACGAAGACTAATTGTCTTTAACGTGTAGGATGATTTACGATTGAAGATATTTTCTTCGTCATTGCCACTTTTCGTCCAGTTTCTGTCCGAGTGGAATTCGTATTGATATTTATAATGGCGGGAATTGATACACTATGAATTTCTCTTATCCATCTTGAACTATTTGCCGAGGTAAATCTTGCGTTGCTAGAGACGAATAATATTTTCAGGAGAAATACCGATAGTAATTATTAACCAAACGAGCCATTGTATCGGGTGAAGTTCATTATCTTTTCTCGTAATGTTTCCTATTTTTATAATCTCTGAACGACGCTTAAAACGGTCCATATTCGAGTAACATATTAACTTGAGTCGTTACCATAAAAGATGCAAAGTTTATCCAGGAAGTAGTCGAAGCCCGTGTGCGATCTAAATTTTAGCCTCCATTTTTCTTTACCGATTCGCGCTAGAATAGTGGCCGCAATGTTTGCAGTGTTAAATAACATTTCAGTCGGTTGAATTGGCTGTATACACAAGCTGCGCCGAACTCGAGATACAAATGTATCACGTACGAAGCGTGTTTCCTCTCAACTTTTATTTTACCCCGCACGATGTAACTTTAACTTGCTCAAAGGTGCTTCCAGGGAATTTGCAGCACGTGCTGCGTTTTCATGCTTCCGGCAAGAAAATTAATATCCTACTAAAAATTAATTTCCCTGAACATCCGGAGGAGTAATCAAAAATTACGAGACACGGAACGAAAACAACTCTCGTCAAATTTCCTCGTCTTTTAGATAATAATTATCAAATTTGTCTACTTTTTGGATAACAACGCTCGTGTACATTCTGTGCGTTATATAAAACATTTTTATAAAATAATCTTTGTTTTTTCTAGAAAAAAATGCAGACCCGGACAAGGATTATTCTTGCACGAGCCTTTAATCAGCTTTGTTCATAATTTCAGGAAGAGAAATTATCTGAAGACTCGTAACGTTTGCAAACATAAAAAAGTATCTTAGCACTTGATAGTGGGTCTGGTTAACCAGAGCAATGGATAAAGATCGAAAGAAACGATTCTCTGTATCCAGAGAAAATGGGGCGCGGAGATTGCACAATTCAAATCGGTTGTCTACGTAAACAACCCACGTGAAAACCGCCCCAGTAGACAGAAGGTGGAGTAACAATGGCGAATGTGCAACTGTCGCGACTGTTTCATCTTACTTTCGGCTCTCGAGAGTCAATGCGAAAGAGATCGGATGAGACGCTTTGTGGAACGCTGGAATAATGAAGCGGAACTTCTTCCGCGGAGGGAAAGATACGACTTTTCGCACTGTTTTTTCCGATTTTTCGTTCCGTTCCTTGACGTAATGAAAGGAAACGAAGAGAACGTACAGTCGGTGAAAGTTGGTCTTCGAGAATTAGTGAGACACGATTCAAAAGCAAAGAAAGACAGCACATTCCAGGCACATAGAACTTAGGTAAAAATTCAAATTTCATTTATAAGATTCAGTCGTATGGTATCCATTCAAAAATCTTTCTTAATATTGTTCTTTAGAAAGTATTTTAGAAAATTGTGTACGATATACGATTTGATAAACAGGTTTTATAAATACGTAATTTCCTACTTTTACTTAATGCACGTATATTACAAAGAACTTTCAACTTTGTACACTGGGAAAATTTGTATAATACGATCGATCAACTTTAAGCTTTTCAAACAAAACATGTTGTTTCAGAAAGGAAACTTATATAATAGTAATCCGCAATTTTTGCTTGTTATCCGTTAAAATGACGTAAAAAGTGATTTTCATATTAACAATATTGCATTAGCACTGTCACGGTACGTAAATGATTTTTGGAACCTGATATTCGCATGGCTCCTACGAGACATTCTAAATACACATCATTCGCTGTTATTTAATATTTCAATTTACGATCTCGCTACATCAGTTCTGTCAACTATAGCTCTATCAAGTTCGACATTTCATAATAATATTGCGCCGTGTTTTTCTTTGGTATATACGATCGACAAGAATAAAGGAAGAGTAGATACAAATTTGTCAGCGAATAAATTACGATCCGCGTGAATAGAATGTTTGACGAGATAGAAAAAATAAAATTCATCAGGATATAGCGAAATTGAACGGCGTTGAATGAAATTTTCACTCGACTGCCGTGGCGAACGCAATTTCATCAGGTGCCGCCTCAAAGGCTTTCGAAAAATATTAAAATTTATACGGCGATAAGTTTAAAATTTACATACTATTTTGTAACTTCTGCCACGGCCACGGGCACCCCTTATAACTTCGTTTAGCGCCGGAGATGAAACAAGTAATAGACTTGGTGTAGAGGTAATAAAAGTGTACCGCGGAATAAAAATTTCAAAATTTTATCTATCTCGCGCCCTTCCCGGGGACAATATCATACTATTATACCGCCATCTAATCTACATGCTTTAACACTGTGATAAGGAACAGGCAATTCATCGGGCGAACGCACAGAGATCAATTCGTCGCCTTAAAATCGTGAGTCAAGAAACATTCAGGGGATTCAGTAGAAAAGAAAAGAAAATGTTGTTTGTATATCAAGATGTGAATTACAAAGGAGAAATCGTCAGATGGAATAATAAAAATTAATTCAGAAGAAAGTAGGAAGAGAGGAGAACAGGAGAAGAAGGACCAAAGAAGAATAGAGAATAGCTGCATACTTATAGCTTTATATTATATTTTTGTATTTTTAAATTTTACGTTGTTGGAGATTCATATTTTATGTTTCTGTTTGCATTTGTATGTTATTGAGATTTAGACACTGAGAGAATGTACATACACAAGTATGTAAAGGTGTAGAGAACATAAGAGATATATAGACATAGCGAGATTGAATTTAAGTTGCAGGTTTTAAGTTTAAATGCTAAGAAATGTTAAGAAGAAATGTTCAGAGAAGCTTGCTAGTTGGAAAGGTAAACCATAAGTGTTAATCAAAGAGAAATATAACTGGAACTCTAACGGGAAGAGGGGAATATTCCATGAAAAATAAACGAAAGAATAAAATAAGTAAATTGGACAAATAAATTCGTAACGTTGAAACCGTGAAAGTAGAAACATTAGACATTCGTTAGAAAGAAATATAATTTACGTATTGAAACTCGAGTTACAATTTATAAAGGAAAATTTATTTAATTCACGATCGTATAAGAAGGTTTGTTCGTAAAAAAATACTCTTCAATTTTTCTATCACGTTTGAATCTATATGCTTTCGCATCAAACTTTTTACTCAAACTTTCTACTAAAATCAGATTCGTAAACTTTATTTACTTGCATACCTGAAGATCTCGGAATACATGAATAAAACCGTTCGCGAAAATTCTCAAAAAGAATACCCACGATCAATGTAAATTCTCCAAAACACAAGAAAAGAGATTTACTAGAATGGACGAATAGGGGAACCGAGAAGTCCGCAGAGTCCATTCGAAATTCCACGGGCGAACAGATCGAACGAGCGATCTGCGAAGCCATCGACCGAAGGATCGCTCCATAACCCGACCTCTAACCTCCGTGTCTGCATTTATATTTTCGCTGCACTTTCCGCGAACACGGAACCATCCCTTTGTACCGCAACGTCGTTCGATTGCAGCAGACGTACGAAAAGAAACACAGTGGAGAAAACAGAGGAACGATGGGAAAAGTGAATGACCTGGTAGATTCAAAGATTACAATGAAAGGCTTTTAAAAATAAAACTTCAAAAAAACAAGGGGTAAACCCACGATATTTATAACAAGCTAATAATATTTGTTTAGTTAGTTCAATTTGATTAACGATAATCTACGCGGTTGACGTTATCAATAATTTTTAAATGTACGAGTCACTGACAGAGATTGTATTTAATCCCACAATCAAATGAAAAGATAGTTCTGATATGAAATTGTTTGATATCTAAATTGCGGATTTCTACGCACGATAATTATATATATAACATCTATTGTTCTATTTTTATCTCTATCGCATCTATCTATCCTATTTCTTTAACTACGTTCGTAAAAATATAAAAATAACGTTGAAGTTTAAAATTCGTTTTTCTATAAAGAAACGAAGAATACGACTTATGTTTTCAGCTTGTGATCTTCGTAATTAGATAGAGCATAATTTAATGTGATATCAAACTGTCAGGTACAAACTGTCGAAGCGACATTTCGCATGCGCCAACGTTAATACAACACCTAACAAGCGAAGATACGAGGGCAAGAAAGATACGAAAGTTTCTGAAGCACGCAGCGTCGCCATGCAGACGACTAGAGGAAGAGACAGAGAGTCATAGAGGGGATGTTGAGACCGGAAAAGGGGTGAATGCGCGGACGGAGGGGTCAGTGGCTGGAAAAAGAGGGCGAGAACCGAACATTCTCGACGTCGTCGTCGTCGTCCGATGAAAAAGTCGTTGGTGGCGCCCGCCGGTCTGGCCAATATTTTACTATCCAACACCAGCCACCCCTGACTACCCCTTCTGCATCCACCCCTCGCGCCACCATTATCCGTGCCGTTTCTTTCCCGTGGCGTGGCCAATGGCGGCGAAAAAGAGGAAACGAGTCGAATCCGACCGAATGGGATAGAGAATACCGGAAAGTGTGGTTAGGGGTGGAAAAAGGAGAAAATTCGAGGGAAGGTTGCGCGGAACGCTCGATGAAAACGCCCCCAGATCTTTCGGTTTCTTCTCTCATCGCCGATGATGCAGGATGCACCAGAATGAACTTTTCGTTCGCCACTTCGCTGTCCAATACGAGCAAGTAACACGCTATCTGGTTTTTTGAACAAAAACTGATACTTGTTGGAGGTGATAACACTTATTTTCGTGAATTTATCTGTTAGAGTCAGCTAGTATAAATAATTGCAAATTTCCAGATAAATTTAAAAGAATAGAGTGTTTAGAATCGTCGTTATTCTTTGTACTCTAATTTGTAGATTCGATCGGCATGGCTTCTGAATTATTGAAACGGTAATCCGAATATCACGAAATGAAACTTTTATGTACCGATATCGACTTAAATTTATAACAACGTTCAACTTAATTTCATCACTATCAAGGGTATTTTCTTCTATAGAAAATTTAATTTGAAACGAACCGATAAGGCGAGGCAAATTCAGGGTTGCAACCCTTCGATTAAGTGCTCGAACCTTTGCTTCTCTCCCATTCTCCGTAGTGCCATCAAAGTACATTTTGTTCATCCATCCGGCATTCTCTTCGGACGGGCGGTGCCTGAGTTTCTTAATTCGAATTATTTCCCTGGTGCACCCAAGTGCGCCCATCGCTCGATTATCCGTACGGTCTTCGACAAAACCTGGTCGCTCGCGACTAATCACCCGATCCATCTTCCTTGGCATCTGCGCTCCGAAATAATTTTCCCTGGCTCGCGAATATCCCGAAATACTACCGAATATCATCGATGCGATTTTCATTGTAGACGAATATTATAGAGCTTCGCCAGACTGAAACAATAGCAGAAAGCGTTTGCTTTCAATTAACCCGCATAGCCAGTACACTCCGAGCGCTTCCCTCGTAACGCGTACGCTGGGCTAGTTCGATGGTAATATAAATTAAAACGCCCTTAATCCGTCGATACGACTCCCTCTGGGCTCTTCGTTATGGTTCACGAGCTAAGGATTCAGATCAACTTTTTATGATCGCCGAAGGGCTCTTACATTCTGGTCTGTAACGTTGGTTACGATAAAAAATTAACAGAAAAATGAAACATTTTTGTACGAATAAAATACACGGGATGGGACAGGAACTACTTCGACAAATTAATAACTCTAGTAAAAAAGTTTGGGTAAATAAATATAGTTCGAAGAGGGTACACTGTATACGTACTTAATAATTAATTTGTATTCGCCTGTATTTTTAGAAATTTTTAAGGCATCTTCGATCTTTCTCAAAACGAAAGTCAACTTCTTGCACAATGTCGTAGATACAGCGAGGAAAAGATCGCGTTTCGGAGATCCGAAAATTTAGAAGATCGAAAACCTGAAAGTTGGAGGATTTGAAATCGCGAAGCTTTGGAAGTTGGCAAACATTTTAAAAACTTGGATACTTGGAAATGTGGATATTTGAAAATGTATATATGCGAAAGTTTGGACATTTAAGAATGCAGAAACATGGCATTAATGGAACGTTAGCTCTCAATGTATTAAGCAAAGTTTATGAAGTGCATCCTTGCGGCTCGGGGAAATTCACAACCGACTGGACAACTTGATATTTCGCGTTTCAACTTCCCTTCCGTGGGACCCGTGGAAAATTCGACGTGACCGGTCCTTTCACGATGGTTCCTCCGGCAGTTTTCCAAAATTAATCAATCGCGATCGATCGCGACCGCCCACGACGAATTTCCGATACTGCCCGGTGAACGTGACCCAAATTCCTGATAATTCAATATACCCGCGTACATCCTCAATATATGTCCGTGCATCGGCCCGGACACGCTGCACCGTGTACACCGTTCACGTACTCCCTTCCTTATCGATTGCCTGTTTCGAGAATTTGCCCGATTGCACGCCAAGATTATTGCCTGGAGTTTTCATCGCAAACAGTCAGCGACTGTGTATATGGTGAGTGGAAGTGGAAGTTATGCGAATTCTAAGATTTCGTAACAATTTTATGGGGGGGATTAAAACGAATAACATATCAAAAAAAAAAAAAAATATATAATCCGAAGAGAAAAAATAGTTGTTACATACTTCATAACATATTGTATAAAAACAATGGATAAAGTGTTGTATAAAAATTACTGTATAATAATAATAATAAGATTCTGTAAAATATCGTATAAAAATCATTCAAATTCCTATACTCTACGATTCCTGCTATATCTATGGACAATTATCCATCTACTATTTATTTTCGAAATTTTTACTTATTTCTTGTTTTCCACCCATAAAATTATAGGATCCTAAGATTTTCTAGAAAACTGTTAATATATCATTCTTCAACGAGCCTAGACTCTGAAATCTGATACTTTCTCTAATTATGGATTCTCTAGCGTGAGAATTCACCAGCTTGCATGCTAATTATCAACCACATTTTTCCGTTGTAAACTAGAAACTTTCTTAAATCCTCCTTTTGCTTCAACTTTTTGCCTAGAGCCTTCCACGTAATTAAGAACCACCACAAGTCACAATATTTTAATTCAAACGTTTTCAAATTTCTAATTCTTCAGAATATTAAAGAAATATCAAACGAACGAATATCTAAACTATCATCGACTTCAGACTATCAACCAGAATTCTAATTTCTTGGTATAAAATTATTTAAATATTACATAAGTAAGCAAACCTAGAGTATCAAACTTCTCTCGTTTCTAAACCATCGCTGATATTTTCGCGTACATTATCCGGAATCAAAGCAGCATCCAAGGCCATCGATTATCTAACGTTTCGATCGTTACATACAAGGCTCAACCAAGGATAACACGAAAGGTATCACGATTCGAGGAGATTCTTTGGTTTGGCGTGGGTGTCGAAGATATTTACAGGTGCGTGTCCACCTGCGTGTTCACGGAGGTAGTCACGCTATCCTGGTAACACGGCGGCACAAGGAAGGGGAGTACTTATCACGTTCTGGGCTGGTTCGTTGGTTACCATCAACGCGTCGACCATGTTACAATTTTATCGCGGATTATATTCTCTAATGAGGAAGGCGGTCCTTTTATGCCCCTCTTTTACGCACCGTTCTGTCACGCGACAACCCCTGCAAACCAACCCCGGCTGCTTTTTTAAAAACCGGCTCGTTATTTTCTTGCGGAAATTTAACAACGTCCTCTAACCACTGCTGGGACTTCGCCGTGTATTTCACAAGTTTCGTACACGCTTCGCTATTAAGCGATTCTGAGACAGTTCTAGTACCGGTGATATTAATTTCTTTTTCTTTTCTATCGGGTTAAGCGATTAAGGGTGAAGCAGTGAAATAATGCGTGAAAGTTATGGTCACGCTATGTTATAGAACGAATTATGTGTAATGGAAATTTTATACGTATATAATTAGCGAAGATTTGAAAATTAGAAAATTCGTAAGATATAAGTATTTAGGTAGTTTGATTCTTAAAAATTCGGAAATTTCAATATTGAAGAATTTGAGTTCCTGGTTGTTCGAATATTTAAAAATTTGAACACTCGAAAATTCAGGAACATGGGATTAATGGAGCGTTAGCTCTTAATGTATTATAAACAAAGATTTATAACTTTAATTTACGTATTTGCCAGATGCAACTCCGCTGTCTTATTGTATATGGTATTTATGAAAGTTCATGCACGTGTTACGAAACTACAAGCTGCAGAAGTTACACCATTTGTCTGATAAGCTGCGCTAAATTGAATAAACAAGAGAAACTTATCTGTACAGATACAGATACGATTGTATTCGATACGAAAGAGATAGGTGGCAAGGAAATAAAATCATAACCTACGGAAATATACAGTTCAGATTTTTATATAACGATGTAATCGATTTCACGTGATCTCGTGATGCTTGAGATCGATCTGCAACAAGTTCCTGTCTATACTTTCAGTGGTTCGTCGACGACATCGGAAAGGATGGCGAAGATTTACCAAAGCTCAACGTGAGAGTGCCTACAAGCGTTACAACGTCTATCGAAGTTCCCGTCCTAACAAATTCCAAGCCTGGAGTTCGCTCCTTCGTTAGAACTTCCTTTTACTCTTCAACAAGTACAAGCAGTTCCACGAGTTCTAGCAGCCAGTCAACAATATTTTCAAACTTTTTCCTTCCTAACTCCAGTAAATTAATCCACGATTATTCCCCTCAATTTCATTTTGTACCACTAACCATTCCCGTGACATTCTCTAGGACTAAGTTCGACAACTTAACCGAACTCGGTTTATTCGCTTATTGTCAAAGAATAAGAAATACAACGATCAAGGTAACGTCGTTCCGAGTTTCAATTTCTAATCGAGAAAACTCGAGAATATTAGAAATAATAATCATCGGATCACGATCATTTTCCTATACCTCTGAGGATACGTTAACTACAAATCGTTTCATTTTGCACGCTGTTTTCCACGATGTCGTCGCGACGAAAGCATACCGGCAAGATTCCGCGAAAAGTTCTCTCTACGATGATCCTGCGTGGCAACATTTTCCGCAACAATCTTCGTTTCCAGAACGTTCGAGTTATGTGCTCCGTGTTTTTCATGCCTTCCTTTCATCCCCTTTCTTCGAGAAACGATCGCGCCTTCTTAGGCAAATACTAGACTATATTACAACATGCATACTATAATATGTCTTTGATACGAAAAATTCAATCAGCTTTTCTTTGATCTTCTACAGTGCTGGCTCGAACAACACGGAGGGGTTAGGGACGCCGACTGTCCGCATAGATGGAAATCCGCGTAGTTGAGAACATCCTCCCTCATCCGCCACAGAAGACCGAAGTACATATCTACATATACATATGTATTCTTCCATTGCTTGAACATATATTTAGACACATATATAATATATACATACATACGTACATACCAATACGTACACATACCTTACATATTTTTTTTATTGTCGATATGGAGAAGAAAAAAATGGAATTCTACTGTTCGAAGGTTTAGAGATATCAAATCTCGTACGTAGCATATTAAATAGTCAGTCGATTACGTTGAAATATTTCAGAGACAAGAGAAATATTACGACACTTATCGTTAGACGTAAATTGTGAATTGCGACTATATGAGAATATTTCGCTTTTCTAAATGACATATCGGTCTCTTAAGCTATTGAAATTATTATTATACACTCGAACAAAGTATCTTAATAATTGATCAATTTTACTATAAAAAATAATTTGACCCCCGGGGTTGCAAACAGCTTTCTTTTCCTTCCATAACGTTCAAAAACCGTGTTAGTTAGCTGATTGGATATTTAACGATTGGTTAGATCCTTTCTTTTTCATGATCCCGGATATTTTCTTGCCAAGTTTATTGGTTTCTCCTTAGCGAACAAAATACACCGGCTTATTGCGAATAAGAAGGGTCCCGAGATCCTATCGAGCACTGATTCCGCAGCATTCGAGATTACATACTATGAATAGAACGTTTCAGGTAAGACGGCTCCCCTGTACTTTCACGATATTGGAAAGCTGATCCCGCAAGACGATATCACTGAACGTTTAAAATTCACAATCAGACGCTGGCGATCTTTTTGTCAAGCTTTGTGCTAAAGCTACTGGTAACGCAAATCAAATTCCTCTTTTCTGATAAAAATCCATATCTCTCGAAATATTCCTGATACTATTTAATCCCTCAGCGTATACCAATGCAGGTAAAGGTTATTCGATTCATTTCAACGTCTTAAAATCCAATCTTCAACACTGCTTAGGATAATCGAACTTAGTCGTATATGAGCTTTTCATAATCATTTCTATCGTTTATCGTTTTTATCGCGTCAAACGTAAAACAACGTTTTAACGTCTTCTAAAGGAAAATAGTCAAAAGATAAACGCATTAATTCGTCGCGGTTGATGGTTAAAAACACCGAAAATTCAAGATGGAATGTTCGATATTAAATCGAAGATCATACCTTTGCACGGTATAAACTTCGATTGATGAAGGTCTTCACAGAACAATGGTTCATAAAAGCTTGCACAATGGAATATACAAATTGACGTTGATTTCCATGACAAAAGAAATTCTCACTTTTGTTCCCTTATACGATAGAAGTTTCTGTAATATCGGACTATCACGTTCGTATTAAATTCCTGGATGTATTAAATTTTTCCATCTCGTCTTCAATTTAGTCTTCAATTTATAAATTATTGGATTGGCAACTAAATGATTGCAGATTTTGTCATTAGGTGGTCATTGACAAAATACGCAATCACTCAGTTGTCAACCCAATAAAAGCAATGTAATCGTGTTAATAATAATATTTTCGTAATTATTGTCATGATAAAAGTTTTATCGGGCGTGTGAAGATTGTTTGCACCGAGTGATAAAGAAATATATACGCATATAATTTTAAGTTTAAAATTGCAAAAATGCACGATACAAAATATCCAAAGTATAATACCTGCTACAATATTGAGATTCCATTTGTTCAATCAAGTTTATAAAAATACCGATGAAATCACATGTCTGATACCCAAAAACCACAGAAATCGGTGTCTTCGTCGAACAAATCTTTGGAAAATTAGAAAAGCATCGGTCTAGCGACGATACGGATCGCGAAGACAAAGAAACCGGGTGAAACTTCGACATCGGAAGTACCAGCGGCAATTTAAGGGTTGTCGGCCCGTTGAAGAGCCACGCGGCGAATAAAAGCAACCACGTGCACCTGACACCTTCGAGATTCCCTCGACTTACCGTACCACCGCGAACTCCTCTCTCCGTCTCTCTCTTGAGGTTTCAAGGATTTACCTAGTACGGAGATGGTTTACGGATTTCGCCAAGCTACCTAAGGATCCGATAATCTCCGGCGATCTCGAGTGAATGGGAATTTAGCGAGATGTTGGATCGCTGCTTCATTTTACAGAACAATGGTGCTTAGATCTTGTTTTTTATTCAGGAAATTCGGACGAGAGTTAGGTTGCATTAGGTTAATCCCCAACTACAGATATCTGGATTTTTAACATATTTTATTTATATTACCTTTGTGTACCGTAACGATACGATACTTTTACAATACGATTTTTATTGTATATATTATATACAATATATAATTTATATTATAAAAATATTATAAAAATTAAATATTGGAATATTTCGGCTAATTTTAAACAGTCTATACTTATGAAACTTTCAAAAACCATAGAACATCATGTAGCTTAAAAGTTACGTACTTTTGTACGTATACTTGTATGTCTTGACTCTCGTTTTATTTAGCTGATGTTATACGTTATATTATATAGAGAAAAATTTTCTAGTCGCTTTTATATTTAGTGGTTACATGCCTGCTCACCCATTTATTCCTGAATAGTTTTTGCGGGTACTCGGTTCCTTTAAAGTCTGTGCGAAAAACAAATTTGCAATATCACCGGTACACGGAGCAAGAAGTGACCTATGAATATGTCTATTTGGCCCGTTCGCGGTTACACGAGGCCATAAAGTAGACGTTGAATACGATGTCGAGTAAAAATTCCTCCAATAAAATAACCAAAAAAGCAGCTTTTCTGACTAAAATACTCGAACAGGCATAAAGAACTCCCAAGTGCATAAATTCCATGCATGTGAAACGAGAGGACGTTATGCACTTTTCAAAGAAACTAGCACTGTGTACGTGTGTGCGTACATCTCTCTGTGTGCAGATATTCTTTGCGCTTCCTAAAAAAAGGCCAACGTAAAATGCATCAATTTTTCGAAGCAATGATCATCAGTAAATACAGATTTTTATTAATATTGATTTAATAGAAATTTAATTTATGCTTAATCGTGTACATTTTTTCTTTTTACATTGACAATTAAATTTTGGATAGGAAATCAATTTATTCTAGTAGGATAATTTTTTCGAATTTCTTCGTTGGTCGATGCTCTTTAATAATTTCTTCAAAAGTTACGACGTTGCAATTTTGCTAGTACTTTTCTAAAAATCGTTTCTATTTTTGTTTCTGGCCAGGAAAAAGTAGTCGTGGGAAACCTAGCGTTCGAAAACTGGTTCCACATTTTTGGTTCTTCATGGGCTCGTCTACAAATAAAGAAACGTTCTACAACTCCTAATCCTCTTTCTGCTTCTCGTAATCTCCCGATCGGAAAGAATCTCTTTCCAATGGAAACATTCCCAGGAAACAGACCGATCCTAACTTCCACTCTCTTGAAACTACAAATTCGATAAAAAAGAAAAAAAAAAGATGAGCTTTATAGGAAACGACACGAAAATTACGCGAAGATCCAGCGAAATTTTGTAATATTTATTTCGTTGAATGTAAGAATCTCTGAAACGTTATTCGTAAGTTTCATATACAAGGAAACACCCGCCACGAAAACATTGGTGCGAGTTCAACGAGCGTGATCGAATTAAGAAGACGTCAAAGACGAGGATCTCGTTTTGAAAACGCTAAAGTCGCTCCTCTTACGCACTCCAATAACTCTACAAATCATCGTATCTTCTCAAAACGAGGGAAACCTCGAAAAATAGTAAAACGTTCAAAGTAATGCCAGTGTAAAGTACAAGATCGCTCTTCGCTTCTTCCATATATATCTCGAGTAATTTAAGTAAATACCATCAAGGTAGCTTAGGGAAAATACAGAAAATTAAAGAGAAGCTAATATACAAATGAGAAAGTCTTTCTTCAGCGACGCGACATAACATCATACGTTCCTTGAGAAATGTTTGAAAAGGGCTCCTTATCAACGATCTTATTCGTAACGCGGTACAAATAATAACAATAAATATCTAAACTAGAAAATTCAAAAGAAGAATCGGTACGTAAATGGAAATATATTTTTCCCTGAGAATTTTTAAAAACAGACAACGATAGACGGAAACACCCATTCCTAACATCCTTAACGTACCGATAATAAGTCAAATCGAAACTTAAGACAAAATTACTCCAAACGAGAAATGCTTCTCCCTGAGAATTTTTAAAGTAAAAACGAAGAACAATCGGTTGATAAGATACATCTAACACGCTACTAATCAGAAAGAAATGAAAGAGAAAATCTTTTCTCTGAAAATTACCAAAAAAAAAAAAAAAAAGAAACAGTCGACAGAAGAATCCTTTTCTTAACAAAAATTACAACGCGTTATAATGATAAGCATAGTAAAAAATTAAAGCGAAGATATACTAAGTAAGTAAACCTTCTGTTCGCGACACGGCAAAATTTTTACCCTAAGAGATTTTAAAAACGGAAAGCAATCGACAGAGGGGCCCATTTCAGCGAAAATTATTCATAACCTCGGTAATAACAAGTTAAGCGACTGGAGTTGTGGTTAAGCGAAGATCTTGAAATATGCAGGGCGTGGACATGGCCTAGCAAATGCGCGAACCGTTGCGGCAAACAAAAGCGATAATTGAAAACGCGTGGACACGGGGGATAATTAAAGGATGACAGACGGCTGAGTCATTTGATGATACCCACGCGGGATAGAAGAACGCGCGTGAGAACGAATCGCGGATTACGACACTCGACCGAGGCTTTAACGGCTATTAAAAACGAACTTCGGAGAAAGGATTATGGGCTGGATTACCAGCATCTCTCTAGTATAAATACTGACCTAGATACAGTGTAGTGTTCGCTTGATATTTTTCGAAAAATCGCGAGCTAACGAGATCGATTAGAAACAATGGGATTCTTCGTGTCGCTAGCGACGTTGGGTTATGAAATGTAAGGTTTATTCGCATTTAAACTGCTAATAGATTTAAGGAGAATATTCGCGTTGTGATTTCTTGTGCCTCTGGCTCACGTTCGCATTTCTTAAAAAATTTTCTAGCTTTATCAATAATTGATAAAACGTTTTAAGTTGTTTCTTGAAGTTTTTTCGTTTTTTATGGATTCTCTATGGTCGTGTCTCGAGTTTTAATGAAAACATATCTGATAAATGCAGAGAAACCTTCGGAGATCTTAAGAAGGCGAAGCTAAATTTAAAACTGACTACTAAGGATTCCAACTGCGTCTCGTAAGTAGAATCTACATTAATAAACAACGTTGCCTGTTTAAACATCTTCTGCAATCCTACGGTCGTTTCAAGTACATGCAATTCTAAAGTTTCTCGATTTCTTATCAAAATACTATCGTCAAAGATATTGCATGCTACATAAAAAATAGAAATATAACGCTTTAACTTTTTTTATTCTTAAGTGAAAGTACTTCTCGTTGAAGCATACTGTTATCAAAGGAAAGTTTCAGCAATTGAAAATAACATTTTAATGATATTCATTAAAAACTACACAAACGAGAGTGAAACAAGGTCATGGCGATCTAGATCTCACGAATACTAAACGTCGACGGGAGTAATCTGATTAACACGTATGAAACACCTATATACGTACACAAGGAATAGGCGGCGTTTTAGTTTCTCGTCGTTGTGTCAGGGAATTTAAATAGAACCGATAACTGACCCGATGTTAGGGCACGAAGAATATCCAAGATAAAATGGCCAGTGGCTAATTAATTTAAGAAAACGGCTACGAGAAGTTGGCGACAAATAAAGCAATACAAATGCAAATCATCTAGGAAGAGGGTGAGAGAGAGAGACGTGATAGCACATCCAGATTGCTCGAAATATTTTTCACAGATTGAACCTATACTCGTTGTTTTTTATGCACTTTTTCTGTTTCGTTTTTTATTTCTTCTCTTTTCTGTTTTTTGTATTCTTTTTCCTTTTTTTTTTTTTTAATTTCCACGGCCGAAAACCTCTTTTTCCGCCGCACGAACGCCCCGAGACGAAATAAATCCGACGACCTACATAAAACAAAATCTCATTCGGCCCGATAGTGACTCATTGCAGCTTCGCGTGGAAAGAAAATAAAAAGGAAATTAGAGAAAGGAGGAATAAATAAATAAATGAATAAATAAATAAAGTTAATGAAACGAGTGTATCAAATCACAGATACAACGCCTGTTCCCTGGTTAACGAGCTATAATTTTGACAAAGAGAATCAACAGTCCTGCCCGGCGATCGCATTCCATCAATTCGTTTATCATTTTCCACATACCGAGAGATACGCATAGAAAATCTTAATTTTTGGCTAATCCTTCTTCGGTCAAGTCAACTTTATTAATATTTTGTTAATCTTCTAACTCTTTTACCATTTGGTCGTAAAAAGGAACGTAAACCTTTCGAAAGCAGGTGACAGAAATCCACGATGTTTTTCGAAAAACAGAGAATAATATTAGTTTGAGACTCTTAGATTAGTTTAACTTAATTAATATTACTCTGCGTGACTCTCTTTAGTTGGGATTTATATTACTTAAATATTAAGAAGGTGATAAAATCAAGTAAAAAGTTCCAACAAGTAGAATTGGTTTGCCGTGTAATGAACTCTACAACTGCTCTTGTACAAAACACAGAAAATCTAACTTATCGTGTTTTTCACTCGTGATCTACGTATAACACAAATCATTGTTCTACGTTGAATAATAAATTTATAAAAAGAAAGAATAAAAGCTTAGTAAAAACGTGTTACAAAAAGTTCATATTTAGAAGCATTTAACTACGTAACTTCACTGGGAAACTCGGATTTTATGTAGCCGGAGTTAGATTATAGTTGGAATAAAGTATGAGAAGTACACAGCGTTCAGCACAATATCCCTGCAGGCTTCTAAAACCGTGCACCTTACACATTTCGCACATAACCACATAGCCTACTCCCTACTCATATGCAAATCAATAATCCTGTCAACTCATACGCGCAAAAAGTAACTGCAAACCCTATCAATCCACCTTTCATCCACTCCGTACAATCTCCTCTATCATACGCCATACACTCTAACCCATTCCAAACCGATGACACAATAAGTAAGTAGGTACATCATATATTGTCTAATGCAAACGATGACGCATACGTTTCTTAGGAATAAATCGACATTAACGTCCGAGGAACTGTCCAAGAGATGACATTATAAATACAAACAGGAGGTAATAGAGAAATGTTTGTAAAAATGAAAATAACAATTGATTTGATGTTAACTCATTCGAAGATCTAATACGAGCTAATTAGAGCTATATTTTTATTAATTTCTCGATTTTGCGCAAGTATAACTTTCTGAAGATAGACGATTTTATGAATAGAAAGACTTGTTTGTCAATAAAAAAAGTGGAATATTTCTCAGCAACTATATACCTTGTGTCTAATATTCAAATTCTACATATTACCACGTGAAACGTTTCAACTTTACGCTCATACGGCAAATATTCAAATTTCTCAAAGATCGTAACTAAAAAAAAATACCTAATCTGTCCTATCTAACGACGAATAAGAAATGGAGAATTCTGTCAAAAGAGGCGCGATACGATAATAACTCTGCTGCTCAGATATCCAAATCCTCCGAGTATTAATAACGTCGTAAGTAGGAAAAGAAAAAAAGTAGCGAATTTTCTCTAAACTGCCATTGCTGTCGCGTAAATCTCTATCATAGATCGTCCTATCTAACCTATTTGACCAGCGTGGTATTGAAAAACACTCCAGAATGAACAAATATAGTTGAAATTGTCCAAAAAGATCGGCCGAATTTTCTAGTAAGAGCTTGGCCTCGAACGAGCTGATCTTCCTAGCCGATCGTCGAAATGAAATTAAAGAACGAAGCAAGAAGCAGACAAACAAGCCTTTAAAAAACGAGATCAGAGAGAATGCGCGCAAACCAAGAAGGATCGTGTTCGCCACGCCTTCCCCGGAGCAGTTTCGCGCAGCCATAAACAATAAGCTCGCGAAGCGATCGGCAAAGCCGGATTGCAAGGTGAATGGATGTGACACCGAAGGAGGAGAGTTGGCAAATGCTGCCAAAGGTGTCGGTCGGCATTCCTCGCGTTCCTGCCACCTGCAACGTTCGAGCCGATTTGCTCCACCTGTCTTTGCTGCATTGCACCAGAACGCAATGCACACAAAGCCCTGGCTTTCATAGTCGATGATCGTCCAACGGGTTTACGATTTCTCCTGACGCATACGAGACTCGCTGTACTCGCGGAAAAGCCAAGTGCTGAGTACCCGCGAGCTGAAATTTTTTAATCCCATGGTCGTCGATGGAAATACGTGGAACCGAGCGTGTAACCGGCGAGATATTTTTTGCAGGAGGCGAGAAATTTGGAGCGAATGTACGGGCTTATAGGATTAGGGTAATTTTGAAGGTTTAACTTCTGAAGAGATGGTTTTCGGCTATTTAATACTCTGAAGGGTGGATTTTGCAGTGCTTGGTATACCGAAGATCTTCAGATTTACAGATAACAGATTTCCGATGTTTGGAAATTTCGTATTCTAAAGAGTTTTGGCTGCTCGTAAACAGCAAAGTAGGTTCTCCGATATTTCGTATCTTAAGAAAAATGTAAGTTTCTAAATAATTATATTTTCTATGCCGAGCACTGTGAAAGATAAGCGTCTGGAAAGTTTAGAAATAACAGCACATAGAAAGTATGTAAATGAAGAAACGAAAAAGGTTAGAGGTTAGAAAGTGCGTGTAAACGACAGTAACAGAAGGTTTGAGAATAAAGTTTGAATAGGGAACGATTCTCGAATCGATCGCTATTGTGTCGACGATAAAACGTTTCGTGTCAACTTGTTCGATGTAACGTTTTAAACGCTTCGAGTACTGTCAGATTTCATTTTACAGGACACGAATTGTAAAATGGCCAACAGAATCCTCCATCTGACATCAATCAACGATATCGTTCTTTTTTATTATCCTTCACGTGTACATCTCTGCTTAAATCAATCGTTCAACCCACTGTGTTAACTAATTTAAAGAAAAGAACTAAATTCACGCACAGCTTGTTGCCATAATAGAATCGAGTCATATTTGAGTCACGAATTACGTGGAAAGCACAACATAGTCGCAAAATACAAACTCCATGCGAACATTTCATTACCAAAGTAGCAAGCAGTTAACTCTAATACGCAGACACGCGTAGAAGATCATAAAGCCAAGGAGTAAAACCTCAACCCCAAACAAAATTCTAAATCCTTTCAACCCTCCGTAACAACAAACGAAATTATCTGAATTAACATCCAAGAAGCAAGAACTGTGAGAGAATAAAGCACGCAAACGCATAAACCACCGAAGACTGCGCTATACTCCTTTGCAGTCCCCGAGAGACAAACTACAGGTAGCAAAACTTAAGTCACAAGCGTGGTTTGCTTGCGACTTCCGGTGGATGCCGCGGCCAATTACCGTGCACCGGTGGCAAGAAAATTGTATAGAAACGAAATTCTCCGAGATATTTCGTAGCATTCGGCGCCACTTTATCCCTCGCTAAGGGGTTTATAAAAGCTTTCATGGTAGTTACATCTCGCGCAAGTTTAGTAATCGCGAGCTTTAACTCTTTCACTATGGATACATCCTCATAGATCGTTCATTTCAAACAATTGTTATACAACAACAATATATAACAATAACCGAAAACAACAACTAGGATTCTTACACGCTTATAGAACAATTTGAAGATGCTAGAATACACAGAACGCACATAATATGCACAATTACCTATATAAAACATACGAAATATTTCACCCTTCGCGATTGTTGCCAATTATCGACTAAAGAACAACCGGTCAGGTCAAACCGATCGGTCGATATCGCGTACCTTGAATGACTTAACGCTCAAGGTGGAGGAGGTTTAATAGATCGAGTGTTGAAGTAATCCAGCATTGTATCTGCACTTATTGTATAACGTAAAGTGTGATGTTATGCACGACGGTGGTAAGATCTTGTTGGGAGTGAAGTATCTCACCGGTACGATGTCTGATGATGAATTGTCCTCCTACGTTGCTGATTCTCTCTACCAACCGTTGGATTTCGCTTGCCTCTCGTGCCCTTCCGACTAGTCCTTTCCCGGGGTTTTATACCTGACCTCGGAGTCATTAGGTTTACAGCTCGGGGAGGACATATAATTCGGAATTTCCTAAAGAAGGAAATGGGCCTGTTCGTGCCATAAACGGACGACCACTCAAAATTCCGAACAGCGATATTTAATAGACGAAAGAAATCTCTATTTAAATTCCGTTAATTATTACGCCATTTAATGTATATTAATGTATCAATTTAATGTAATCAATCTAAAGATAACAATGTTCGTTATACGCCAAGAATTAATAGTCAGTATGTACCTTTAAAACGTTTAATTCTGAAACACGTTTTTAGAACAACGTTCATTTGAAAGATGCGTATAGAAAATCAAAAACTCGAAGATAGAAAGCACGTAAATATGATAAACTAATGGCTTAGAACTAACTATCCCTAACGCTTCAACAGAGTCGAAAACGAAGATCTCGCGCTTCTCTAGCCGCTTGATTCCCTTCGTGAATAAATTCGACTTTATGAACACCTTGGTACGCGTAACGGAACGACCTATAAAGGGCGTATTCACGTTTTCAAAGAGCGTGTGTGTTCGTCATAAATACCCAGCAGAACCGGTATTCGAATTACGCGGATGCGAGGATGCGGCCGCGATGCTTCGAAATTTATGAAAAGCGTATTGAGTTTTTAAAGGGTTCTTAATGACCCTTTTACCCCTGTAAAACTGTCGGACTATCCTCTACCACCGTTCTAATTTTTCCTCTTCGTTTCTTTTTCTTTCATTTTTTTTTCTTTTTTTCCTTACTTTGACTCTCTTTTTTTGTCTTCGTTGGAGTATGCTTTGCTCTTATCTGGAGTAAAGCAAATGAAACAACGAAGCGTCTGGATGCTGACCCACGGAATTTTACGTCAAGCAGAGATTAGCGACTAGTCAATGGGAAAAGGGAAAAGGCCGTTTTCTGGGCTCGAGATAGTCGTGAAAAGTGGTCGGACATTTGGAGTGCTGGAAGAGATATGTCAAAGATCGTTGTTTGAATATACGAATAATCTAATCTACACCTTACTTGATATTTTTGGTGGCTGTTAAACGTGATGATTTACTGCTAAATGAACGATACCTTCAGAAGTTAAAATAACGCAATTAAAATTCTAATTTTCACTTCAATAAAATTTTATCTCGCATCATAATGATCTTCAATCCTCTCGAGATATATATATATATAACTATCGTTTCAAAAATGTTAATCCGGCATGGAAAAATAAAAATTTCAACTAAAATCAAATTCCACCGCAGAAACACAGTTCTCCTTTGTCGCGTCCAACGATAATCCACGTGCACAATGAAATATTACATAACTAGATAAAATGATCGATCTTTGAATTTTATTTTGATTACCCAACATTTAACTGTTCCTACTTAATTAAAGGAATAAATCCGTGAAGATAAAACATAACGTTTAACTAGATTAGTCAATTACAAAGATACATAAATCCACAAAAACTACTTCGCTTCTCTAATTCGTGACTACGTGAAACAAGAATAAATAGGAAACTACAGGGTCCTCGAACCGCGCGATGATAACCTAACGCATAGTATAGCCATTCAGATTTCAAATAGCAGACAACCGAGAGGGGTTGTAAAGGAAAAGGGGCTTGGAACACGAAACACACTCGGTCGAGTAGCTTCCAGGACAAAGGAGATAATCGAGTGATCTCGAGTGGGTCCGTGACTATACAGGGAGAGACAGAAGCGCGGAAAACATGCGAGAAATGTATGCGTTGCAACGAGAACTCGCGTGACAAAGTCGAACACCGGGGGTTGCTGCGCAGGGTGGAAATATCCACGGACAGGAACGTTTCAATCTCTCCAACGTTGTTCGGCCGTGAAAGTTCAAGGTTCGCGGCTGAATAAACGTGCAAATAACAGTAATTATGGAAATCGTGCCCGGGGAAGATTATACGATGGAATTATCTTCTTCTTTCATCTGGATGGAACGCGCTATCAATTTTAGTAGTCGTAGAGATGTTGAACTTTCGGTAGATATTTTGAGTGTCGAGGAAATTATACAACGAGGGAAAACATGGAACGTTTCGTCATTTCAGGACAAAGGAAGCTTCAAATCTCTTCAATCCATTAAACAGTGAAATAATACGTATAGAAAAAAGTTATTGAACAATTGTAAATGGAATAAATTGCTTTTTCGAAGTACGTGAAACATATTCGAATGATAGATACCTATCATCGCTGAAAAGAAAAATTCTATGGTTCCAAAAAAAAAAAAGAAAAAAATACAAATATTTCGTCATAAACCACCAAACGCAAAACACTGTTATACAACATCCTATGCAAAGCAGAGTTGCAAGTATAAAAATAAACTAGAAGAATTACAGGATGGTAACGAAATAAAGTTGCAATTGCCTCGATCAAATATGCATCATTCGATATCTATTATTATTATTATTACGTTCTCGTGACGGTGGCGTTGTTCGTGTCATAAAGTATGAACGAAGGGAACAAGAGACATTACTACTGCGACCAGAGAGGGGGTGGCTGGGGTAAGTAGTAATTTATGAGGAACAATAGGTCGTGAAAAAGAGCGGGTGCAACCGGTATGCTCGTTTACCTTCGCGCCACTAGGTCACACGGTATTCTCTCTCCTCGTGACGATCGATACGAGAAATTCTTTTCCATTACGCCACAGGATAATCGATTTTCTCTTCGATACGATGAAAAGCGTCTGATATATACGTGTGTGTGCCTATAAACCGCATCCCACCAAGAAACAGAGAGAAAGCAGAAAGCAGAAAGCAA
Organism: Bombus huntii; assembly: GCF_024542735.1. NCBI lineage: Eukaryota > Metazoa > Arthropoda > Insecta > Hymenoptera > Apidae > Bombus > Bombus huntii. The sequence continues at coordinate 12,742,315 of NC_066244.1, read as the reverse complement.
AGAGAGGATGAAGAGAGAGAGAGAAAGAGAGAGATTGTGGTTCGCGACAAGGCTGCGGCTCGATTATTGAAATTACAAAACGGGAGTAGCACGATCCGCAATAACGTGGCTTTAATGAACGTCGTTTCGTAGCATGCTCGGTGAAGGCAGACTTCTGCCGCCCGTCTTTCGTATAATGGAACACCTGTTCACGTGGATCGTGCATGATTCCAATCGTCTATCTTTAACCTACAATTCCCATAAGCACCTACTGTAAAATAAGGAAATTGATAGTTTATAGGCCCTAATTTACGCCAGTTCCTGGTTTGCTATATATTTCTGTACGTTTGTAATCGGTTGATAGGGTGCTTCATTTTGTTTATTCTCGGTGACATAATTGTGAAGATACTGTACAAATTGTTTTGGAAGATATTCATGGCATAATGTGTTACGGTATGTTAAAATTATGTCAACAGTTAAGTGGAAGATATTTACCGAAAATTAATAAATATTTGCCATACGTGGAATATTTTATTTTTAGCTGAATATTCAACTTGTCGTTCATCGTCATACGCAATGGGAAAATATGAATATTTAATATAATTGGAAATATCTTGTATGATTTTGTTTAAACGATAAACCTTCTAGTTGTATAAGTATTTTCCTAAATTGCGAAGAAATGTCCACACAGGATATTTCAAATTCCTGAGAAATGCTGAATCATGCAGTTCATTACGAACCTCGACTACAGATATCGAATGGCGAGAACTTAATTAGAAACTATCGCATATACACAGTGTGTCGCTCTCAGTAAATATTAATTTTATATTAATAATTCCTAATTCTTGATTTACAATTCCCGTGTCAATCCTGACATCCTGAAAAAAAATCCTAAAAAAAAAAGTTAAAACACTGAAATTTTAATACAAGTAGCAATCATTTTCCTTTCCACTTAACATTTTTCCAAAACGCTTGCTTGTCCATACAGAACGTGTTAATGTCACGATAATGATAAGAGGATCTTGAAATTTTCACTCGACTTTTAATCTCCACTTTCAGTCAAGTGTTAAACTTCCGAGCTTTTGTTTCCAGCGCCAAGAAAATGTAAGTGCCGCAAAAAGAGGCGAATAAAAATTGAATTGCGATTCCGCCCGGATGTTCGATTCTACTTCCATTTTCAACCGAGTCCGACAAGTTGCGAGTGCAAGAACAAAAGAGAAGTAAGTTTCCGCTCGAGTACGTCGGAATATCGAGGCAATCGTTATCGAATCAAGCCTGATCGATTGGCTTCGGTCACGGTAAATAAATGATAATCGTAATTCGCATCGAGAAGTTCCTTCGAAGCAGCAGGGGGGACGGAGAGCAAAGTTACCATTTCTGATACGCGATCGATTCTGCTGCGCATCATGTCGTAGCCAACGATAAAATTGAAGGCTCGCGATAAAAACTCTTGTTCATGTTTGTCTCTTTCCAGACGATATTCGTCTTTAATATTTCTGTTCGATAAATCTTAATTTTCTTTGGCGAGATATTCATCGTTTAAATATTCATTGCGCGATTGCTGTGAGTGTATCCGTAATTATATCATAGAAGAACTATGTTTGATTGAATCATCAAGTTGCGGAACCTTGACGAAGGTTGCAGAAACTTGCAGAAATCTTTTATGAATATATTATGCGCTGTACGAAGCATTTTGAAATTTCATTACCACTGTAATGAAACTCGACTGCCGTGGTTACATATTAATAAAATTTGGAACAAATCTGAAAATATAAGATAGAAACTATACGATATTTGGTGCAAATATATTTCGCAAAAATCAAAAAGTGTTCAAACAAGTAATTATCCATTATGATCATATTCGACATTCATCGTATCCTTCGGATGACTATTCACGTTGTATGCTAATTTTTTGGTAAATATATGTGTGCAATAAATATCTTGCCATTCCTATATGCATTTTCAAATTGGTTTCAAAAAATTTGATCAATGTAATCATGACAATGGTGTCTTACTACAATCCTAATGAAATTTGTAAATGTCTTTTATGTAACACATATAAAATGGACATAAGTGTTTTCTATGGCAAGTGCTGGAATAAGTTCGCGAGTATATTTCTAATAGTCTGGTAATCGATGACCGTGTGAAAAAAAAACGCGATTCGTATGTTCGCCCCTTTCGAAACGAGACTGCAAACAAACGATCGTGCGGAGAAATTACGATCGTGGATTGATCGTGTAAAAACGTCGACGAAAACGAGGGTTAATTTATACAAATTGGCTGAGCAAAAAAAAGGACGGGGGAAAAATCGCTCGAATAAACTTGCTAGTGAATCGACAAACACGATGAAATACAGACTTCTTCTAATTAGAGACCAGGGCCGTTCCAACCGGTTACGCTTTAGCCAGTGTATTGTCTGAATAAACAGAAACGAAATTTGTATCAGCATAATTAGCTGGATCATAGATATCTGTATCTATCTGTGTGTTGGTAGAATCGTTAAAAAATTGTTGCGATTCAGCCAAACAACTAATTTGGCAAAGAGTGCTCTGCTCTGTAAGTAGTGGATGGGTCTAGTTTTACGTACTCACCTTTCAAGAATTTTTATATTTATTTTATATTTTTATATTTATATATTAATTTTTTATTTTTATATTTATTGCAATTTAGTTTTAACTTTACATCCAATTACGTGAAAATTTAATCCCTCAAAATTTTAATGAAAATAATTCAATTCGCTTGTAACAAAATACAAGTGAGAATACATCTTCTATAAGATATAGGTCTAGGTATTTTAGTAGTATAATCTATGGAAGCTCGAGTTCATAAAAATCGTTAGTTAATATAATCAGCTATGCATAACAAATAAATATCGATACCTTCAAAACATTTAGAAACATATTTAGAAACGAAATTCGTATCTCTCAAAATTACCTTAAATCCAGAAGCAATCAACCTTAATTACCCTAAATCATTAGATAATTAATTTTACCTTCCAGTAAATACCTAATGCTCAAGGTAAATTTAACCATTCAAAAGTCACATCGATCGACTTCATAAATTGCAGACTAAATTGCAAGAGAAGCTTGATACACTTTTCAAAAATTAGGATAAATAAATTTACAGAAATAAATCAGTTGTTTCTGAAGAAGTCCTATACCAATTACGTTCCTAGATAAAATAATTGTGAAATTCACAAGAAATAAGTCGCAAGTTGATCGATGTGATTTCTGAGAGGTTCGAACAATCAAAAAATACCTAACTCTAATAACCGACTGCTTTATATAGCATTCTGCAGCATTCCCACGAACGGAAATGCAGTATTTGCCCGCCTAACGTGGAAAACGCGAGTTGCTCGCGAGGTAACGAGGGGGAAGCAACGGGGGAAAAAAACGCAATTATCGTGAAAGCGAGGCGTTATTGGTAAGTGGTTCAACAGTTTCTCACGGAGGGCAGGCGATGCGTGACGCGTGTTCGCGCGCGCGTTGCTCGCGAGTCGAAAAATGGCGATGCGGATTGTAAAGAAGAAAAGATAAGAGGGTCAAGTGTCGGTGGGTGGTGCATACAGCCAGCACCGGGTACAGAGAGTTATAACGTTATAGCAATGGGAAAAATTGGGGCAGAGCCACGCCGTTCAAAATGCCGCTTCAGAAATTTAAAGTGCGCGCGATATTAAGCTCGCGCGCGCAATGAAACGAACCTTTTTCGGATCCGAGGCTCAACAACAATAATGCTAACTGGCCCAGTCCCGCGGAAAGATAAATGCACACGTGCAGTCTCTGTTCCTGACCTTGTTTTCCAATTCCTTCGAGTTGCGGATATTAAACGATGGCCGCGCAACACGAAACGATCCTGCGAATGTGTCCATGTGTCTTGGAGTGTTTACATCTTGAAACCAAGGCCAGAAGCGTGAGCCTAAAACGCAGCGTAATATGATACGAGTAAATAACCAAAAAAAAGTTTTCCTATTTGTTGACGTTCGAAGTACCTCGCCGAACGCGCAGTTTAATCCCATTATATTATTTCCTGCAATGATCAACAGAAATGGCGCATTTATGCTTCTATCGCGTGGAAATATTGAAAGAAGGAAGTTTCAATTGAATATATATGATTCGTTGATAGGATTCGTTGTTTGGACGTGTAGAAAATCAAATATGGCGTTCTAAGTTCATCCCTAACGTGGACTTCGTCGATAAAGATACATCCTGCATGGAATGTTCCGCAGCACATAGGCGGTACTCAAATGTGAAAAATAGTTGACCTTACACGGTATAAATAATTCTATAGTTGCAATACGAACTTCTTGCTACATTGATAACGTCAATTCGCTATAGAAGAGCGATATGATACAACGTAAAAAAAGTGAACTTCTCCAGACATTGATTTGCAATAGAAAATTGAAAATAGAGAATTATTGGTTACTCAATTATTTAGTGCTGGAAATGTTTTCTATCTTTTACAATTTAATTAATTGGCTTCGGATTTCACAATCTAGAAATATATTAAAGCAATCCTACATTGAATGATCACATTTTCATTAAACGGTATAATTCTATTATCGAATAATTATAACATTATCATCCTCATAAGTAGCTCGCTTCCAGTGTCAATTTATACAAACATCTGACAATTGACGATTTGTAAAACGTGTCACTCGCCTAGCGAGCCAGCGATACAATCGTTCGTACGTAAAATAAAAAAGACGTAGCAAGAGCTAAGTTACACGGTGTTTCTTTCTTTGTCTTTGTTACTCGACTCACTGCATTGCAGTCGAAAGCACACTTCGGGCTAGTACTCTAAAAGATTTACATGTGCTCAATGGCATATGGTGCACGCACCATGGAAACACTATGCGTAATGAAAGATGTACGTGCTTATGCACGCGCGTATATTATACATGCATAATTATTTGCTATCATGATGTTTATCTAACCGAGATCGGACGTATAGAAAGCGACCACGCCACGGTCCAGGAAAAAAATAAACAATTGGACCTATAACTCGCATTAGACCACTGATCCAGTTACGTGAAAGTAAAAGTGGCTGCATTGCGTGCTCTCTAGCCACCTAATGAACTGCGATTATAAATGTGTATTTTATGGACGCTGTTAAAGAAGGTTGCCGCCAATTATATTTCGTTATGAATATGTGAAGACCATGCACGAAAAAAATAAAGAGAAGTATTTCGATATGAAACGAAATGAAATGAAAGATATAAATCTTTGAGAATAGATGATAAATTCACAATATTTTGTAAGAAACGAATAATACTACTATAATTCTTATGTTAGTTTAGCTATATCAATATTAATCCGCACAAGCAATGTTATTAATATTTCTGAAATGTTCAAAAAGCTAAAAAAAAAACACATATTCAATCCCAGAATCGAATTAGAAGATGAGATTGATTGACGACATATTGAATTTTTAAATTGCTCCCCCCTAAAAGACGATCATATTTTATACCTGTGGTCTTTATATACATATAAACGAAAAATAACAAACAATTTACTGTTCGTTGAATCCTCGATACCTTGTTATAAATTTGCTCGGTTTAAGAATCGAAAGATTGTATTCACATTCGATGGATAATGAGTTGAAAAACAAACCATAAGACATACCTGAACCGCGAGATGAAAACAAAAACAACGTATTATTTCATTCAGCGACAGCTTTACGATGTGTTCAACCTTCGACGGTCGTTTTACAGGAATTGTATCCTTGGCGACACTAACTAACAAATTCGATCGAACTTTTCAAACTGTCCCGTTACATCTTATGACTAACTTCGCGAAAAACATAACCACTTCGCTAGAGAATCGCGAGTTCGATCTTCGTCCTATCGATAAACGAACGACAGCCAACCGACGCGTTCCAATAAGAATCGTTTTACCGCGACTTCTGTTCCACTAATAAAACAAAGCATATCGCGTAAACAACACGCAACACGGATTCAAACAACAGAGACTCAATAGATTCACGATTATGCTTTTCCGTTTCGAATCATTACACGGAAACAAGAACCAGCACTGGTTGTTTTTCAACCCATCGCGCCTTTTCCATTGAGTGGTAAAAAATAAATTTAAGCTATTACTGAATAAAATTATTTTTGTTTCGAATATTGTACTTTTCACAAGTATAAACATCACTTTCTATGTTCTTCGTAATAGACTGTGGATGTTTATGTAATTTTATATTTCTATGAACATAACTAAAAGAATAGAATGTAAATAAAACTTTGTTTTGTCCACTGACAATGTCATGTGCATTCTGTAAATTTTTGCACCCGTATATTCTCCAAAAACGCATAAATAAGTTACAAATAAGAAGCACAGGAATACGCCCCTGATCGATTTCATTATTTATTTACTAGAACTGCTATATGGCCCACTATGCAGTGTATTAATGCGCTTGTCGGATCTCCAAAACGCGACGTGACATGTCAGCTAGCCGGTGGCGGTCGTTGCGCGACAAGGGCAACCAAGAAACGTCGTACAATCGTAAATAACTATGATTGAACTTACCTCTTCGGCGAACTCAAAATCTCCGTCGAATTTTCGTTTGCACCTCGCCTCGCTGACTAGAACCAGTAGCATCGTGGCCACGAACATCCAGGAAAATCGCATGGCTCTTGATCCCGCGGGAGAGCACCGTCCACCGTGAACCAACGAAACGAGGAGACGCCGCGCAAATTCCCGCAAAACACGTGCACCGTCACACGATTCGACAACTAAGAACAATAGAATCTGTCCGCGAAACGATGACAGGAAAACGACGTTGAAAAGGCGCGCACGTAAACTCCAACACGTTCTGTGTTACCCGTGTATCCCGCTAAGCGGAAGCGTACAGTTCGACGGTCGAACGAGTTGTGACTGCGCGAGCTGAGTTGAGGCGACGCCGCACTACCACAGACGCGTGGCCGCCTATTGGTCGGATTCCGGCGAATGTCGGAGAGGGACGCTGGGGGCTGCGGGCGGTTACCTATATAAGCGGGACTACCCTTCTCACTCTGTTCCTTTTCCACGAGCTACGGTACAGCTACGTCTACCTCAGCGAGTCTCCGGTAGCAAGATTCGCGCGAGCGCGTGGTACACTGCGCCAGTCAATACCTCCACTTGCTCTCTCGGTTCACCTAGCCGGTATCGCCAGTGAGTTGACAAGAGAAAAAAAGGGCGCGGGGAATTCGGCAGGAGGGCACCAAGAAAGAATCCAGTCCCCATCCAGCATCGGATACTCGTCCAAACTGACCTGGCAAGATTCTCCTTTCTTTTTTTTTTCTTTGTACCGTTTTCTTTCTTTTTATTTTCTTTCCTCTTATGTACTTTCTTCTTGAACCCGCATCAGATTAGAGACTCTTTGACGAGTGATTCTAAACCAGAATCTCCTTAACTCGACACCTCGTTGCTCGAGGTTTCATTACGTTCGATGACGTATCGTGTTTTGATAGGAGTCGAACCGATATTCGCTAAAATCCTTAGGGGTTTTGTTGTATTATTTGGAAATGGAGATTTAATAGGGCGAGAAAAGAATATGTACGTATTACCTGAAAATGATCTGAAGATGGAAACACCTTTTTCGTTTTCAAAATTGTGGAATTAAAAGTTCCGTAATAAATGATCCGGCTATAAATAAATCTAGTTACTTCCATTACTTTCTAGATTAATGCTTGAAATTAGATGTTATAAACAATTTGTGGAAGGAATTAGATTTGACGATGATTGACATCGATTATTACATCTGTCGTTCGAACTGATACAAAAAATGGCGGGAAGGAATCGGAAGGGTGGGAATGAAAAGTCGAGATGGACAACCTATCGGAGAACAACAGTTAAATTATTTGTCAATTGAGTGAAATCGCGCGACGAATTTCTGAAACGCCTCAAAATCGACGCCGTAAAATTAAATCGTTACCATTATTGAGCTTTTAAAGGAAAGTTAATAGTAGAATGGTGTGTATCTACGTTATGGTGGCTATACTTTCTGGAGTTACGTTCAAGATTTTAGTAACGCGGGATACAAGTGGCAGGTACTTTCTATCATTTCGTTAAGTTTCATCCTTTCTTTGAAGGTACTTAGAGACATAAAAGCAGGCCTGTATTTCGAGTGAAAAGTTGTCGTGGCAATTTGTCTTACTATTTTCTTACCGTGCAACCTGGACTATATCTTAACCCCCGCCCACTTCCCTGGCTGCTGAGCTATTTTCCTCGGGTGGAAGTGCACGGACACTTCCCGTGAGAGTAGAAACCAGGAAGACAACGTCGCGCAGACATCTCTATAAAATAGATCGCATCACCGGGAAATACAAAGGGGGAGATGTTACTAAACCAACTCGAAGGGGTCGCTACTTTATACATATTTGTTAAATATTGCCTTCTTTCCGGCTGTCTTGCTACGTTAACCGCTATTTGCTACAGCGGAATCTCGGGATTACGATATTACTTGATTAATATTTCTTTTTGATATTTATTTAACTTTGCCCTCACGATGAAGAAATAAGGCTTGGTTTACAATAACCATAGTACAATATATGCTTGCTTATTTACCCATCTCATCTTTCATACTCTTTACATTTACACCAACACTTTTGAATAAGAGATTGAAGTTATAACAAAGAACTATAATATTGTACAATTCTATACCTATTCATTTTTCTCTATGAAATGTTAATGAAATTTTTTATCTTTTTTTTTATCTTTAGAGAAGTTTAAAGAGATTTAGATATTAAAATTGTGAAATTCTGTATGTATTATTGATAGATGAGATAACTTGGTTTAAAATTGCTTTTAATATTTGAGATGGTTCGATTCCTCACTTCGATGTTAGATCTCGCTTCTCTTAGGAATTTATTGTACCAAAGGGCCAATTCGTCTCCCCGGTTCGGAGATGTGTGTCCTGCAGAACGATGTATATTCCTCGCGGCTCATATGTTTAGTATACTACGAAACAGACTCAAATGTCTCCTCAGAGACTACTTCATCGCGGAATGTAGTAACTAAACACGCATCTTCGACACGATCACACAGTATAAGTAAGATTCTCTTTATAATTAATAGCATTTGTGCCTTTATTAGATATATCAGTAATTTAATTCCAACTCAGCTGATTAGTCATCGATTTTTTAAATCTATTAATCTAAGTATAGATTTCAAGGTAATTATGTAAATTTTCACAATATAGTCTCTTCGTTCATTTCTTTTCTTTTTTTTTTTTTTTTTTATATTTTCGGAAGTAGGAAATAGGTGTACAGGGTTTAAGATCTTTCATAGAAAATATGAAATTTAAGTCGCAAACTAATTTATTGTATCACATTGGATCTGTGATATAACAAATTGTGGGTGAAAAATAAGTTTATTGGCTTAGAATACCTTATTCCTGAATATCTATGAAAAGCCGTGTCACAACCTTTAACAAGAGTATATTTAATTCCTCCTGCCCATTACATCTATATGTACGTACAGTACAGTAACAAGAATATTTCAATGCAAAACAAAAAATACTTAAGGAACTTTGTACACATACTTTCCAATTTGATAATTACAAACGTATTAAAATAAATAATAAGATATATGTATGTTTGACTGCGCGTATAAGTTACTTGTTTCGGTACTGTAAGCACATGCAATAACATTTAAATACTATCTATAACTATCGAATGTATTACAACTTATGGTGTGGGAGCAATACGCGGTATTCCATTATGTGCCATAAAAACAAGCAAGTGTATGTAAGCATCAACAGATGTATTGATGTGAGAATACCCCTTTACTCTCACTTAAGATGCACGTAATGCCATTTATCGACTGAAATCAAATAGCAAAATATTTTAATAGCAATCATTTAATATCAATGTATACAATACATATAACAATCAACAACACATATAGAGAATAAGTAAATAACGAAACTTTTTTAGAATTAATATCTTGAATGTGTTTATAATTTATGTTGTAGTAGTTCAATGAAGTAAAATTTATTAACTGTAAATAAATCAAGGCTGCGTGTTATTTGAAGTTAATTAAATAATTGACACAAACAAACGAATATTTGTAACTTACCAATCGGATCTATTGCTTGAGCCTCCAATGTTCCTGGAGCCTTCTCCAGTATTTCTTCTGCAGCCTCTGGAGTTATTTTGAAGGGACTGCCTATCACGGTTGTATTAGTGCTGTGCAAATTGTTTTTATTTGTGTAATTTAATGTCTGAAATGAATATTTTTGTTCGAATAAAATATTTGGGGAATTTACAAACCATGCAATTCCTCCTGCAGGAGCTTCTCGTTTAATGAGATTCTGCCAATGTTGATTTACTTCATCTACTATATGCAAAGCAAAGTCTCTTGGTTTTGCCTCCCCATTAAATGCAAATTGATTCTCTGGTTTACCATCTGGTATCTTATAAATCTTGAACCATTCAATTGTAGCTTTCATTAGACCAGGATAAAGCTTTTCGATATCAGATACATCTGTAAAAAATATCATAAATTGCTAAATAAATCAGAGTATGATTAATCTAATCATCAGCTGTAGAATCTTAATCTTACCATTCATTTGATCTGCCAAGGGGTCATTGACATCGATAACAATAATCTTCCAATCAGTTTCACCTAAAATTAGTAAAAATAAGATAACATATCTGAAAAAATAATTCTTAATTATTTATTCAATATTACACACCTTCATCAATGAGAGCAACACAACCCAAAATTTTTACCTTCAAGATCTCTCCTCTTTTGGCAATCTAATGACAAGAAGCATTTTATTAAGTGCAAAGTAAAATTTCTCATTAATTGACTTTTGAGAAAAATTCCTTACCCTATATCCTATTTCAAGGACATCAATGGGATCATTATCTCCTTTACACTCAGTAGCTTTATCCATGACGTCTGGATTTTCCCATGTCTGTTTAAAAAGCATTATTTCTTGTGACTATTTTATATTGCAAAATGCCTTACAAATTTATTTATCAAAATATTTAAATAAAAGAGAAAAAGTTAATAGAGAGTATATATAAAACTAAATAGAGAAAAATTGAGCATTGTACAATAACCACTACAGATAATATGGTCTTGAACCCAGACTAAGAGTTTACATAAGCTATGATAAGACATTGTTCACACACTTGAGTGAATGTGCATGGATAGAAAAATGTATATATGTCTACACCACGCAATCATCATTCATTTTACTTCAGATTAGAGCTAATAAAATTGATGATATCATTTTATAACCATTAGAGAATGTCACAGAAGGGGAAATGTATCATCTTTATCATATTGTAATTACAAATCTCTTTGTACTCTAATTCCTCACATTGATAACCTAATACTTTGATAATAGTTTCATCAGAGGATTAAACTACCTGTGGTAAAGCCCCATAGTTCCATATATATCCATGATGAGGAAAACAGTTGGCAACGTATCTCAATTTGCCCTTTTTAACATCTTGCTTGATAGGATTTAATGTTTCTTTAAGATTGATCTCCATCTTTGCATTTGTCCATCTTGGTATCTCAACAACCATATTCACTATTTTATTAGCTTCATCAGCATAAAGTGGAATGTCATGCATGGGTGAAATTGGGCCAGTATCATTTCCTATAATACATATAGCACATAACTTGTATATAGAAATATATTTCTTCATAAATCTGATTTTCTTTTTACAAGAGCAAGTATTCAAAAAAATACTGTAAAAAAAATTAAAGTTTAGAAACAAGGATCTGATATATATAAATAAAATGCGCTAGGGAGTATTGGGGGAATTTAAACTGATATTAAAAGATGATAGACTTGATTTTCCAATTTTAACAGAGGAATTACGTCATACGTAATAACATAATAAATAAAAATCATAGACAAGCGTACAATTTTTTGCGCAACACGTATTGAAAAAATGAAGACGAACGCGCAAACCTCAAACTTGAGGTACCTTCAAACGGATCACCTTCAATAATCAAAATATCAAATAGAATTGAAATAACACTAGTAAAAATAGGAATGAACTATAAACATATGCGACAAATAGGAAACCGAATATTTTTCTCTCACTGAAAGCATCCGATCCTTTCACCAAAGCTAAATATCACGTTCATATTACGCGGAACTCGTTCCTATTGAAATGACGAAACTCCTATTCTAAGAATGTAAATACGTTCAGAAAAACATTGGTTTTTTCATACATTAAGATGAAAAAAATGCGTACGAAAAAGTAACATGTTATGTACACACGTTCGAAGAAACGTGTTCCACACTCAGTGTGTTAAAATATGCAGTTTCAATATTCAAGTTGAAAATGATACAAAATATAAGAGTCATGTTATGAAGAACACGAGGTCGTACGATGATATGTTCAAAAATTTTAGTGAAGTATCCGATGACGACATATTAACGGTCGTTGAGACAGTCGAAAGATCACGGTTTAGCTTTAAGGTTATGTTATTCCATACTTACTGAAATATATTCTGTAATCAGTGCTGTTCGGTGCACCCCTTTCGATCGTGGTGTATGACATTTTCCTTACGTATTTTTCAAACAGAGAACACAATCGTGACTTACTAACAGTACCGGTCACTGCTAATCTGAACGGAGTAACAAGTTTATTTAAACTGCGACAACGTAACACGTGCGACGTTATCAACGACATCCTGACATCTAACGTCTATATTACGTAGCAGGATTTCTTTTGTGATAAAGTTCTGCTAATCTATTATCACTAAAATATTTTTTTTACCTCGAAGACAATGGAATGGTAGCGATCAATTTCAATAGAAGTTTTACAATATCGCGGTATATTTTTTACTTATATATCACTCTAAATTGATATTAATATCGACTACAATAGATGTGAAATTTCAATCTGTGATCTTTTAAACGGCGAATCAGATATAATGATAATCGGTAGTGAATAGTATCAATGAATTTTTCGTGGTCATAGTCCATAGATAATCTCTAATGCATTAAACGTAAAATACTTATTGTTATAGATAGCTGTACAAACGCACCTAGTCCAATGATATTTTGATTATCCCGCCCCTTAATCATCTATTTAAATGTAGTTTTAATTCCTACTACTATCACCAGTGTCAGAATCTTATTCTACGCTCAGTCGGTAACATTGAAAATGACAAAAAAAAAGTCGGTTGCGGGTGATCGTAATACAGAAAAATATGTTACCGCAGCCTCGTCTGTACATTTTTGTATCTATGAACATACATGTCTTACATACGTGTCTACATTCTCTATTATTGTGAAAGCTCCTTAGTGATTTATCAACTATGACAGTGTTTTCCTATGAACATTGAAACGTTCAAGGCGATACAAAAGTAATGCACGTCACGTACACATGTATCTACATGCAATAACATACGAACAGATTTAACAGTATAAACTTTTTTATTTATCATTATAGTTTGGGAATTAAAGTGTTTTGTAAGTATGTGTAATCTCTCACTATACCTTTACCTCAATGGAAAGTTCTCTTACATCTAATTAAAAATGCAGAAAGGGAATATTTAACTGCAAAGTGATAAAAACTTTGAGGCTGCACGTGATTGCCTGAATATACAGAGAGATTTTAACGAATAAAAAATAGTTTTGGAAGATGGGAGACTTATCTTGTCTTTTATGCGCTCCCTGTGTCCGAACTTCCAGAATCTCTCTATCTTATGAAGTATTTTAGATTATTCCGAAATTTGGTATGTACATACAAGAAGTATACGTTCTACGTGGAATATTTAATCAGGCTCTTGATATATCAGAAAGAAAATTTATAGAAACTTTGCAAAAGTTGATTTATTATTATCAAAATTAATAGAAATTTAATTAATGTTCATTTATTACCTTTGTTAGGTCGCGTAACACTCTACCTGGACCGGGCCACACACCGCGGACAAGATGGCAACCAGATGTCTTCGGATACTTACTGCGTACCCTCAATAGTCTCAAGTCGCGAGAATTGATTGTAATTTCAATAAAAAAAAAAAAAATAGTCTCAAGTACCCTCCATAAATCTCAGGAATTTCCTAGTCGAGGTCCTTCACACCGAACAAACATCTATTTTCCGAATCATTTCTAAAGACCATTGTCTACTACGGCTTGACAAGGGAAAGTTAGTTTTTCTAACGTACGATGCAACTTTCCTCCTACTAACCACTTTCTATCGAGGGCGGCTAAGACCCTTCCTAGTCCACCAACCTTCGTTTAACCAATTAACAACGAAGCCTATTTCCCCCACTCTCTTAGCCAAAATCGTCACCAACAAATCCGATGGTCCCGTGCGCTAGACACACCCATCCTTGGCTTTCCTCCGTCACAGCATCGTCTCCGAACATCACTGATTTTCTATCCTTCGAACAGTCAACATCCTTCGACCGGGTTTACACCCGAAAATCAGTCACTCACTCATCTTATACATACGCACCAGCGTAACTATCTTCTTTACAAGTTGTTAGAATAAACGGGATTTATAACTTACTATACAGTGTTACATTCATTTTGTGTTACACCGAAGTTGTTGGATTGTGAAAACATATAATAACCTGTTAGTGGCAGCGTTATCTTCAATTTAACTACCCCTATTGTAATATCGTAGAATAGATTTGAATTAGAGATCGGTTGAAAATAGAAAAAAAACCGTGTACGTCGTCCTTCTGTGGTTCGTTTACATTTAAGAGCGCCTATGTGACTAAAGTCACCTAGTTCTTACAGAGATATGAGAAAAACAAGAAACAACGTTAGAGCAGAAGGACGGTTTCGTGTTTCAAGGGCGGACGACCGAGAGGTCAGAGTATGCGAGTCGAAAAGCGAGTGTGTTGCGAGAGTCAGAGCTAATTGAGTCGTTGAAGAGTAGAGTCGTTAGAGGTTTCGAGTTGTCGAAGAGTAGAGTCGTTAGAGGTTTCGAGTCGTCGAAGAGTAGAGTCGTGAGAATTGATAGAGTTGTTAGAGAGAGAGTGTGTGTGTGTTAGATTCGTTGTGACGAGAGTGATCAAATAACTGTAAAGTTATTTGATATAGATACGAGTATTGCATTTAGTTCCGTTAAATAAATATCGTTCTCTGTCCAATTTATATCTGTATATTCAGTTTAATATTAATAAATTGTAAGTAATCGGAAAAAAATTTCTATCCTTATTTTTCGATATTACACTATTATCCCAAAAGAAATAAGGGATCGAACGATTCGCGGCGTCGATTAGCAAATCGTAACGGGAATTTACGACTCCCGTTGGCGCGCTTCTTCGAGATCGTGTCTCCCCGCGAACGTGCGAAAACAACCTTTACATATCTAAGTTGTGCAGATTTGACGTGCGTAAGAAATTAGTGTCGTTTCAAAGTTACATCACATGCATTTTAAGGTTATAATTCTTGACGTACAAAGCAATATAAATTTGAGCTGTCTCTTATCTCCACAATAAGAAAATTTAACTTTACTTTTCGTATACGAAAAATGATATTTATGGAACAGTAATATCATATTATTGCATCGCTTGGAGAATGAAGTCAAGGTACGATGTGACCCTAGTGTAAACGCCAGGATATCCAGCTGCGGCGCACTTAAAGCCATAAGACACAACACCTATTTGATAGAAGGTGAATTTCTTTGGTAGCATCAGTGGTCCCCCGCTGTCACCCTGAAACGGTCGTTACATTTTTAATCAAGGTTACTGAAATATTTCAATCGAAATATATTGAAATTATACTTATATGCAGTAATAATCTATTATTAATTTATGTATTGAAATATTCCAATTTTTAATGTATATGTTATATGTATTTTGAAAAAAACTAAGATTAGAAGGAATTAGATTAAATACCATAATGACGTGTGAGAAATGGGCAAAACTATTAAATTGTGTTTATCTATTATTCTTAATGTTTAAGACGTCAATTTGATGTTGATTCGAATAGACGTGTTTTCAGACATTGTATAATTTATGGTAAAGCTGTTATTTAATTACTTGACAAGCATCCTTTCCGCCCTGAGTGTATCCGGCGCATAATACGTTATCAGTGACATGTGCAGTAGCAAATCTGGCATAAGAGTTCTTGCATTCGGTGTTGCTAACCACTGGCACTTGTACTTCCATTAAATCATCACTACCGGGTCCATCTGCAAAGAAAATGAGAAAGGTATTTAAGACGGAAACTATTTCATTTTATTGGAGAATTGGTATCACTTACGATGTCCTACTGATCCCCATCCAGCAATGAAGGGGTAATAGCGCTCGAAGTTGTTGTTTCGAAGGTTATCCTCTACGGGAAGACAAATGGGATATACGTACTCTGAAAAATAAGGCAATAAGTGATAGTGAGCGAAACGAATGAGGAAAAGTATAAGAAAGAATTCAACATATTTTATGCTAATAAATATAGGCAACTTAACAATATTTGAAGACTTACCTGAAAATTGCACCTGCTCCACCAATTTAAGAATGGCGATATCATGTTTGGTTACCCCGGAAATATAATCAGGATGTATTATTTTAGATTCGATTTCTATTTGAACAGGATGCGCTCCGTCGTCATTTCGTACTAGATTTAAGTCACCGATACGAACCACGTACAATTCATTGATTTCTGCACAATGTGCTGCGGTTAAAACATGCCTAGACGATATCAGGGAACCTCCGCACTTCCATAGTGGTTCAAGAACTGGGTTTCTGGGATAATGAAAACCTAATGCAGCAATCCATGGCCAAGCGCCTAAAACGCAATAGTCATAGTTGTGAATATACATAATTTTTTCTCACATAATGAGTAACAACTATTATTACCTATTCGATATTCGATCATACAGCAGACGATAAGTACATACGTACCAATACTCTCAAATAGAGATTTGATAAAGACAGAAATTAAATTTTTATTCCAGTGGAATGCAAGTTATTAAATAATTCTATATAATTTCTATTTGAACTATACTGAACTATAAAGTTCAAACGTGTAATTTCTGCCCTAACAGTTTTTGATCTCTATCCATATTATTACTCCTATATCAATTTTTTATTTCAAGCAAAAAGATATTCTTCCTAACATGAAATAAAAGAAAGAAATAATTCAAGTTAATAAGTAGAGTTACTACCGATAAAATCATAGCATTATTATTCAGTCTAATTGAAATGTACATTGATGTGCTGTTTAGTGTCTTCAAAGTTCATGCTTCGTAACAAATCGCTTATTATTAATTGGAAAGAAAGACGTAAAACGTACCAAGTTCAGCTGGTTTACCACCGACCACCCTGGTATGAGAGACGTTGCTAAAACCACATTGTGGTGGACGCAAAGGCCCATACTCGTTTTCTACCAAAATTCCTCTGTCCTCCCTGCTTTGTTCGTTCGGACAACAAACGATCGGATTATTATTCTCGTATTTGCACACTGATCGCCTCAGAAAATCGGCAGCTGCTTGGCCCTGTGTCTGCAGCATTTCCAGCAGTGGTTTACATACTCTGATGCCAAGACACTTGCCTGTTTGATTGTTCGGCGTGGTACATTCTGGATCAAATAATTTTAAAATGATACATTTATAAAAAAAGAAATTATTATAACTAAGAAATTGACAATAGAGTGACGAGTTAATTCGTCTTTTCTGATTAACTTGTTAAATAAAATTTGTAATAATAATGTGTATATATATATTACATAATATTAACCGTTACTGTTGATACTTCGTTCACGTCGTATACAATTGGATTACGTGTTTCTCCTAGAATTAACAATATAGTTACATTGCGGATACTTCATTCGTCTTCGTAAGTTTAGCACGACATAGTTATTAGCACGATGACAATACAAAAATAGAAAATATGAAATCATCATATAGCATATGGCAAATCGGCATATAAGCATGTAGTATATTTTTGGAATATCCTTGAATTATATTTAACTTCATTAGATATTAAATAAAAGGCTTCGAGGATTATACAAATGTGAATTTCTGCATAATGTTCTCTTGTGTCGTTACTTTTACATGCACGTTAAATCTTAAAACCTTGGAATAACGTAATCATAAACATTCTTGCCACGCTCAAAACGCTTATGTTAATTCTCATGAAGTAATGTTATCATCGGATGGTTTCTCAGAACCTACAGCGAAGGATACGTATTTGCCTTTGTGTAAACTTCGTTGCGCAATTTCCTGTGCAAGATACAGGCTACATTCCCGAACGAATTTGAAATTAGCAATATTGAAGCGCGGTACTCGGAAAGACGAATGTACATGGATAATTGTATGCACTAATCAACGATACGGTTATAATTGCATGCTTGATAGAAAAATATCATGGTAAAATTGATATGATTTCATGGAAACGCGTCTAACTTGGTATCTCGAAAGTATCTTAAGCAAACTAATTAGCGTGCCTGTTATGTCTTTTAAAATGTAAATTAACATGTAACAAAGAAACCTTCATCAATTTGATTCGCTTCAAACTGCGCAAATAAGTAGTATAAATAATATTTGTGATAGATTTGGCATCAATTCCATGTTTCCTTTAATATTTGCCTTTAAAAAGTCCAATTCGTTTCACGATTATACAAATTACTAAAAAAATGCCTAAATTAGTAATTTATTTATTTTGCATTAATCGTGACATGTTAGTTGCATTATGTTATATGTAAACTACCACAGAGGAAAAATGATAATCTTTCAGTTATTAGTTTTCTGATTTTAATGTCATTTTATGAGTACTTTAACACGAGGTACTTGTAAATGAAAACAACCAATTAGGTCTAAGAACATAAGCCTGTTACCAAGACTCTTATTAAATTGAACAAGCTTTTCAAAAATCGAACGTGTATATTAACACGAACTTATTATTTGACTGATTTGACTGATTTGACTGATTTGACTGACATCCGAAATTGGTGAGATCATATGAAATTTTGCTTTTCGCGGTTCGGTGTATAAGAACGCGTCACCGATTGCTCAACTTTCGATATAAAAAGCGGATCAAGTCTACCGGATTATCCTACAGACACGCATTAATTCGTAAAAGTTAGTCATCATCTGGATAATAATTATCTGAAGAAACTTTCAACGTGAAAATATAAAATTTTCATTGATTACATATTGCGTTCGCCATAATTGAAAAAATGGTAAACCTTCGATCTCATCTTTCTAATACACATTTTCTTTACCTCGTGATAAATAAATTCTTGGAAATTTAGGAAAATTTTCAGTGATCATTTTAAGGAATTTGACAAATTTCCAACGAGACTATGTGACACCGTTAGGTAAAAGTGATTCAAATGTAGTAGCGATATTAAACGAGAAATCTATAAAGGTGTCATTAGAAATTCTAAGAATGTCTCTGCATCTTTATCTTAGGTATTACGCCAATAGTTTTCATTACCGTGATGTAATATTTATCATGCTTATTTTGTACGTAAAACGAATCGTTGGAATATTCCCGAAGCTAACGAAGCATTTCCCAAAAGTTAAACCGAAGAAATTAACGCGAATAGTTAAGTGAAATTTTTCCATTAACTTCCTGACCAACCGGCAAATAAAAAATCATAAAAATTGTTTTAATGTGTTGAGGTCACGCATAACTTCTTTTTTCATTGACGATTACCAAACAGGTAAAATTTCGAAATTGTACGAAGGCCAGGTGACCAGATCGTATTGGAATTTGAAGTGCATGGAAAAAGACAACTCGAAGTACAAACCTTGAGCTGACGCCACGTGAACTAATGGATGCAGAAAAGCAATTAACGCCAAACATCCGAACAGCATCTTGGAGCCCGTCATTGTTCTGAAATAAAAGAAGTGACGAATTAAAAAGACGCAGGACTAATAATAATAAAGGAAACTTAGTTCGTATTATAAATTGAATTTACATCAGAAAAGAAGCACGATCAAGCGAAACAGATCGTAGAAATGACAAATATCATCGATATACGTTTCAGTGTAATTTCACTTTTGAAAATTATTTAGTTTAATACGATCGTATTCATCGCTCTGAAACTTTCATTTGTGCAAATTACTAAAAAGCAGCATAGTACTCTTAGTAAAATTAACGTTGATTTTTGTTGAGTTAGTAAGATGACTACAAGGAACTTAGAGAGGAAGTACAAATAGGGAAATCAATAATTTTAGATGACTTTTAATAGAAAAATCTGGATACTTGTAAATATCAAAACACGTTTCTATACGTACACAAGAAGATTCAGAGATTTATATCAAAATTCTCTACATAACTTCGAATCTTATTATGTTTCGATTCCTACTTACCAGACTAGTCTTGGAAAAAAGATACGATTGTACTGACTTCCAAGTACCTATTTATACCATCACCTTGTCCTTTCACTTACAATTGTATATTATACGGTATATTTAGTTGCACACTATAAGCCGATAAACCCAGTACTAAAATTTATAAAATAAAACTAACGTGCTAACAGAAATAAAAACTTAACACATCACATAAAAGTTACTTGCACGATAAAAACTGCTTGCTCGTGTGGCACGTGCAACTTTAATTGAACTCAAAAGTAATTGATCTGTAGGCACGAAATTATCAGAAACCAATCACGGTAAATCTTACGAACATTCTACTTACACACTTGATGGCTAACTGAGAGATGCCAGTCAACGATGCTCACTTTTACGAATATTTTGTAACGCTTCGACAATGATACTTCACGCTGACGCTATCATACGCTAATAGTATATGGTACCTCCTTGTATATAGTATTTACGCACTCGAGAGAGATTGTCATTTCGTTATCCCTTCTTCGGCATTCAACCTCCTCTTTATTATATCCCTACCATGGATGCTCCGTATTTTCTTACGAATATTTCGATGGAATTTCCTTTGTTGCCACATTCGGGGAATCGAGGATATCTTACGATGCCATTAATCAAAACATTCTTAGTTATAGTTCACGATAATCAGATTATTTATATCATAAATTGAAAAGCCTGTGCCGCATAACACGTTATTTAGGACGCATTTGCATAGCTAGTTTTCAGAAAGCTGGGGATATACGAATTATTAAAAACGTAAAGGAATATTTCGTTGCCATTCTGGGAATCTTTATATTCCATATAAACGTAATAGATCTTTAATATATTCTGTACATCATCAATATAAGTTTTAATCATGCTGTTTGAATTTAAATCTTCTTACTTTTCTATTTTTGTGCTGCGTCTTTTTAATTTCTCTATCTTTCTGTGTTTTCGGAAAAATTACTTGAAAGATTAAGAATTGCTTGCCTTATTTTATTTTCGATTAGTTAGGATTTGATTATTCCAGGTAAGGTTTATTATTTATAACAGGTTTTATCACTTGTTTATTATTTAGGAGTTTGTTATTTTAGGATTAGTACCTTTTAGGATTTCTTATCCTTCGAGTTTCTCTTTCAGATATCTAGGTCTATTTCAAGATGTTTTATTACATTAGGATTATTTATTCGATTAAGATAATTTAAGAGTTTCACAATGTACAAAGAAATAATCGCGTGAAATTTAGATTTATGCTTTAAACGTATTAAACACGCGGTAATTTCAATGTCTATAGCCTCGAACGTGTTCTGATTAGTTGTGTCATTGTCTGTGACATTGAAATCACAAAAATCCATTGCAAGTGTGCTGTCATGCAATGTGGATGTAATTGGGTTTTTTGGGTATTTCCTGTATCATCTGATTTGTACAGTACTATTTTAACGCAAGGACAGGAAAGTTATTATATATTTCCCGTCCATTATTTGAATCGTTGTGAAGTGTAACGAATTATATTCGATTCGAGGAGATGTTAATGAATTACCCATTTCATATGTAATTACATGGAAATAAAAATCATTGCAAAAATAATTGATCTAATGACAACGGAATTTCCAATATTTTTTTGTTTCGTCACGTCTTTTTCATAATATATCTTTTATAGGTACGTGATTTATTAATCGTTCGAATGGAAATAATTATTCGTATAATATTCAAATGATTCTAGCCATAAAATAAATTAAAACGATACCTGTAATGCAATCTGCGTATGACGTCAACCTCGATCTATGCTTATACAAGAAATTTTATCAATCAATGACTAGATATACAATAATCAAATATTATAAAATTTCCTGAAAACCTTTAGGTGTTAATATTAAGATGTTAATATCTTTAATATTTGCAAGTTATTGTTTAGCGCTAATTAGTTGGAATGTAACAAGTGGTGTACCAGAATTGAGATAATTAAGCCACACGAACAATCTTATTTAGATCTTTTTAATTTTTTAATTCTCTTTTGCTCTAATACTTCGTAAAATTAATCTTCATTAGCTACTACACTTCATAGAATAACAAGAGATAATTTTTCTTATATAACGTTTCATTCATAAAATCTATCATTAAAGTATATCTTCATAAAAATATCATTCCATACTAACGGTATATTTGGTGTCATACGAGATAACAGTTACCAGTGATGACATATGTAACTTTATAAAGATATCTCGTTTTATTATATATCAAAAGAATGAGTACTTGCTGCTATATTTCAGATGAAAAAAAGGAGGCAATGATTTTACAGTAAAATCGTTCGTTTACAACTGATTCATTTACATTTCATGATAATACTGTGCATTCTGAATATGCTATGATTTGGTTTAAAATAATAAATAGTCCATTCTTGCATACTATTGCTCCAGCTTTACTTGTATTCTCGATATTGGTATAAATAGAAAGACAATTAATGTCGTTCGAGTCTATTTTCGGATCATTTATATTACGTTTAATCCATATAGTTATTATATGAGACATAGTATCGTAAAATTTGGAAGAATAAAACGTTCGTACAGGAAGTACATTTTATAAGAACTCCAACAAATCTGCGTGTGCACCTAAAATACAAACTAAACATAAATATCCTATAAAATTTAATATATTTCTTTAATTTTTAATACATACATGAGTTAGTAGTTCTAAATTATGAATCATCCTACCTGTGATATTACACTTTTCCTTATAACATCATCACTCAAGTGAACAACATTAAGATCATGTAAACCATGTCATCCTATCTTACTGTGAAAATACTTAGTTATGTTATCTAACATTATAAAAATATCATCAAATTCAAGTCCTTTTATTCACATCACATGGCCACGATGATCTGGTTCTTCGTTATATAATGTTCTAAAATTTGTTGTATATATAGGATGTACAAACCGTGATATCAATGTATCAGTTCTTCCTTCCCAAGGGACAGTTTCATTAAAATTCTGATAGAATTAAAAATTAATTATTAATATTCTAACAATCATATATGTTAAATACATTATAGTCAACGATATATACCTGAGCGAATGTAGGGGTGATTCCTTGATAATTATAAATGTCATCAGCCCACATCATTGTGCCACTTCTTTGTACTCCAGCCTCCAGATTAACAGCCTAAACAAACATACAAAATTTTATAGAAGCTGTACAAAATATAGTATATATGCGCAATATTGAAGCGTTCAAGGGGATATAAAGGTAATGTACATCACATACACTTGTACTCTCATGCAACAAAATACAATTAGATTTAATAGTATAAGCTCTTTTATTCATCATAATAGATTGGAAATTTAAGTGTCTTACAAGGGTGAGTAAAAAGTTACCCGCTCTGTCGGTGTAGAATTTATTTTAAGCAATTGTCAAAAAAGACATACATCATTTCTTGACATAATCACTCAATTTCTGTATACACTTTGTCCATTTGCCGAAGGACCTTCGTATTTTCTCATTAAAAAATGTTTTGGGCTGAGCTGCGAACCACGAATGCATCGTCGTCTTCACCTTTTCATCAGCTTTTTCGGCATCCATCTCGCACAAACTTTTTAAACCCCAAATCTGTCGTGCATTATTGCATAAACAGAGCCGTGGCTGATTTGCAAATGATTTGCCACATTATCCAGTATCACTCGTCTATTCCATAGAGCATAAGTTCATGAGCACGTTCAATGTTGTCATCGTGGATGTGGACGGGCGTCCAGCTGTTTTTTCATAACATTTGTGCGATCTTCTTTGAACTTTTGTGCCCATTCAAACACATTTCGTGACAAAACACTTTCTCCATAATGTGCATTAAATCTTTGATAAATATAGGCATCAAACATAGCCTCCGACCACAAGAAACGAATCTCAGCATCCTGCACTGTTTTCCTGCAAATCACCATTGCAAAGCGCCATTACTCGCGCAACGGTCACAAACGAATTGACGTAACACAATGAAACCTATGCAGCAGCACTGAACAGATATTGACGTCATACGAAGAGTGCAGATGGGTGAATATGGTCGACAGAAGTTTTAACTATCTGGAATGCGGATAAATTTTTACTGAGAGTCGTATAGGAATCTATAATCTGTAAGTACACCTTTGGCTGAATGGAAATTTCTCTTACATATAGTCAAAAATGCAGAAACAGTGTATTGAATTGGAAAGTGATAAAAAATAAGTGAAGTTTCGAGGTTGCATGTGATTGCATGAGTACACAGGACGTTTTTAGCGAATAAAAAATAATTTTGAAAGATACGAGACTTATCTTGTATTTTATGCACTCTCTGTGTCCGAATTTCCAGAAGCTCTCTATCTTATGAAGTGTTTTAGATTAGCCGGAAAATTTTGTACGTACGTACAAGAAGTATACGATCTAAGTGGAATATTCCATTATTCTCTTGATACAACAGAAACGAAATTTACAGAACTTCTCAGAAAGTTGGTTTATTATTACCAAATTTATAGAATTAATATACGTTTATCATCTTTACATACCTAAGTCGTGGAGGTTTATCGTGCGTAAAAAATTAGTGTCGTTTCAAAGTTACATTTCGTACATTTTAAGCCTATAATTTGTAACGTACAAAACAATGTAAATTTGAGCTGTTTCTTATCTCCACAATAAGAAAATCCAACTTTACGTTTTTTACACAATGATATTTATGGAACAGTAATATCATATTATTGCATCGCTTGGAGAATGAAGTCAAGGTACGATGTGACCCTAGTGTAAACGCTGGGATACCCAGCTGTGCCGCACTTATAAGCATAAGAGCATTAAATACGCATTATAAATAAGCATTAAATACGAAGTTAATTCATGTTGTATCAGCAGTGGTCCGCCACGGTCAGCCTGAAAGGATCGTTAAATTTTTAATCAAAGATACTGAAATATATCAATCGAATTGTATTGAAATTATACTTATATACGGTAATAATCTTCTATTGATTTGTGTATTGAAATACTCCAATTTATAATGTACATGTTATATGTATTTTGAGCAAAACTAAGATTAGAAGGAAATTAGATTAAATACCATAATGAGGTGTGAGAAGTGGGCAAAACTATTAAATTGTGTTTATCTATTATTCTTAATGTTTAAGACATCGATTTGATGTTAATTCGAATTGACGTGTCTTCAGATACCGTATAGTTTGTAGTAACTCTGTAACTTAATTACCGTACAAGAATCCTTTCCACCCTGAGCATGTTCGGCGCATATTATACCATCAGTGATATCAGGTGCATTAGGAAATTTGGAATAAGCTATTTTGCATTCGGCGTTCTTAATCATTGGCATTTGTACTTCCATTAATGCATTACGTTGTGGTCGTCCTACGAAGAAAATAAGAAAGATATTTAAGACTGGAACTGTTTAATTTTATTATAAAATTGATATCACTTACTATATCTTAATGCTCCCCATCCAGCAACAAGGGGGTTATAGCCGACGAAGTTGCTCTTTCGTAGGGGCTCTTTCGTACAAATGGGATATATGTACCCTGAAAAATAAAAAAATAAATGAAAATGCAGGAAACGAATGACCAAAAGTATGAGAAAGAATTGTACACGCTTTATTACACAATATATGTGTACAGTAAGAAATTTCAGGATATGATACTTCAGTAATACTCAATAGCATATATATATATATATATATTTGAGGACTTACTCGAAAATGGCACCTCCTCCACCAATCTAAGAATGGCAATATTATGATTGTGTATGTTTTCTATTCCATCCATATGTGCACAATGTGCTGCGGTCAAAACATGCCTAGCCGATATCAGGGAACCTCCGCACTTCCATAGTGGTTTGTCTGGGTTCTCCATTAATACTCAATAGCATATACTCAACAATATTTGAGGACTTACTCGAAAATGGCACCTCCTCCACCAATCTAAGAATGGCAATATCATGATTGTGTATATTGGGAGTATAATCAGGGTGTATTAGTTTAGATTCAAATCCCATTTGAATAGGATGCGCTCCGTCGTCATTCTCGTTTAGGTTTAAGTCTCCGATACGAACCACGTACAAGTCACTGCGTATTGCACAATGTGCTGCGGTCAAAACGTGCCTAGCCGATATCAGGGAACCTCCGCATTTCCATTCTGGTTCAATATATCTGGGTTTCGGGGATTACGAAAACCTAATGCAGCGATCCATGGCCAAGCGCCTAAAATGCAATAGTCATAGTTGTGAATATACATAATTTTTTCTCACATAATGAGTAACAACGATTATTACCTATTCGATATTCTATCATACAGCAGACGATAAGTACATAGGTACAAATACTCTCAAATAGAGATTTGATAAAGACAGAAATTAAATTTTTATTCCAGTGGAATACAAATTATTAAATAATTCTATATAATTTCTATTTGAACTATACTGAACTATAAAGTTCAAACGTGTAATTTCTGCCCTAACAGTTTTTGATCTCTATCCATATTATTACTCCTATATCAATTTTTTATTTCAAGCAAAAAGATACTCTTTCTAACATGAAGTAAAAGAAAGAAATAATTCAAGTTAATAAGTAAAGTTACTACCGATAAAATCATAGCATTATTATTTAGTCTAATTGAAATGTACATTGATGTGCTGTTTAATGCCTTTAAAGTTCATTCTTTGCAGTAAATGGCTTATTATTAATCGGAAAGAAAGACATAAAACGTACCAAGTTCAGCTGGTTTACCATCGACCACCCTGGTATGAGAGACGTTGCTAAAACCACAGTATGGTGGTCGCAAAGCCTTATACTTATACACAGTTTTTATTAAAATTTCTCTCTTCTCTTTGTTTGGATCGTTCGGACAGCAAACGATCGTAACATTGCCCTGGTATCTGCACACTGATCGTCTATAAAAATCGGTGGCTGTACGGTACTGTATCTGCCATATTTCTTGCAGAGGTTTACATTTTCTGTAGTCAAGGCACCTGCCTTCTTGATTGTCCGGTGTGGTACATTCTGGATCAAACAATTTTAAAACATTTATACAGTTCAAAGATGCGTAAGAAAGCGACACCGATTACTCAACTTTCGAAGTAAAAAGCCGATCAAGTCCACCGGATTGCCCTACAGACACGTATTAATCCGTAAGAGTTAGTCATCATGTTGATAATAATTATCTAAAGAAACTCACGTGAAAATATAAAATTTTAATTGATTAGATATTGTGTTAGCCATACTTAAGAAAGAAAATGAAAATGAATGAAATGAAAGAAAAGGACTACCTTCAACCTCATTTTTTAAATAAACACTTTGTTAGTTTTGCGGTAAATAAATTCTTAGGAATTCAGGACAGTTTTTAGTGAATCATTTTGTTTCGACCGTTCGCGGAGAGACGCGATCGCGAGATAGCACGTCAACGAGAGCTGTAAGTTCCCGTTACGATTAAATAATCGACGCCACGAACTGATCGATCCCCTTATTTCGATTATGATAATAAGGGTAGTTCAATGAAATTCCACAGAATTAACACAAATAAATTAATGTTTATTTCAATAACTTATTAACTAGAAAGATATAAATGGAACAAAAAAAATGTAATTGCGTTTTGGTTGATAAGTAATGCGCGACATATCAGATGTGTAGACGGTTCGACTTCTCGAAAAGTTCTGAACGCCTTTCGATTTTTTTCGTTTTTTCTGGAAGGCGACCCCAACTACGTTCGGATCACGCCACATTCTTTTACGCGGGGTAAAATAACGGCCACGAGTCGACGTTTCTGGAAGTCACCCTGCTTAATGAACCATGCTCTTGCCACTACAATGTTTGTTTGCCGGGCAGACGCGACGGTCCGTCTGCGACATTATAGTGCCGCGATCGATAGTTAAGAATATGACCTATGGTAAGCCGCATGGCGTAACATTCTCCCCCCGTTGAGAGGGTACCGATCAAACTAGCGAGGTGTGGTTGAAGTTCCCATCTTATTTCGTCTCGGTGGCTAGTTGTTCGGGTTTCTCGAGATCGGATTGAATCGGCAGTGGGACAAGCCTTTTGACGCCCCGATCCAAAATGCTTTTTGCCGTCTGAACTGTAGCTGCCCGGATGACACCATCGGCGCCTGGATGAACCTTGATAACTCGGCCCAGAGGCCAATGCATGGAGGGAACGTTGTCCTCTCTGAGGATGACGATTGTGCCCTTTTGGATGCTGTGTCCACCCTTGCTCCATTTATTGCGGTTGGTTAGCTCGTTCAAATACTCCTTATGCCAGCGGTTCCAAAAATGTTGTTTAAGCTGTTGGATATGCTGCCATTTGGAGAGTCGGTTCGATGGAATGTCTCTGAAATCTCGATCACGTAAGCACATTAATGAATCGCCAATGAGGAAATGTCCGGGAGTGAGGGCTAGGAGATCATTTGGATCGGTGGAGATAGAAGTTAGCGGGCGGGAATTGAGGACTGCTTCTATTTCTATGATAAGAGTATTACGGTGTTAAGCTCATATGTTTCTGTTTCTCCACTCGCGCTGCGCCATAATATCCTTTGATATTTCCGATCCTCTGGTCGTACGAGGAATTGCCGATACATTTTCTCGATGTCGCCAGTGAGTACGTACTGATGAGCGCGGAATCTAATTAATATACAAAATAAATCTTCCTGTAACTTGGGTCCTGTGTAAAGTGTATCGTTTAGGGAGGTTCCAGTAGTGCTTGGTGCCGATCCGTCGAAAACTACACGGAGTTTGGTGGTTTGACTCGATGCTTTGGTCACGCCATGATGGGGTAAATAGTATCCGTTGTCGTCGGAGTGGTTGACATTGACCTTTGTCATGTGTCCCAATGCCAGGTATTCCTGTATTACCGTTCGATATTCTGATTCGAAGCGTTTGTCGTGCTGGAATCGGCGATTGAGTGAGGCGAGTCGTTTAATTGCCAGCGTTTTAGAGGATCCGAGTGACTGAAGCTGATCGTTGAAAGGCAGAGCGACGATGTATCGTCCTTCGCTGGTGCGTCGGGTGTGGGCTTGGAAGTGTTCTTCGCATCGTCGATCTGCCCTCTGAGATATGTTTAATTGAGGGTCCTTCATCGATTTCCCAAAACCGCGAGGGGTCTGCTTGTAAAGTCGTCGTGGATGTGTGAAATATGTTTGTCGCGGTTTGGGAAGTTGGACTCCCCCCGATTACCCATCCGAACCGCGTCTTTTGCAGACGCAGTTCAGGCTCGTCTGGCTGCGTTAGGTTGACTTGTCCCACACACATCGACGCGAGTGTTGAACCTGAGCTTAGTAGTACATCGATCGGAGCTGGTAAATGAAATCGTGGATCGGCCAATTTGAGATTTTTTGGTATCTCAAGTGTCGAACGATCGATGGGTTCGCTGGGAATTAAGGTTGATATGGTCGGAATGACAAGGAACGTTAATGTCCGTGTGTATGTACCGTCAGTGGAAGTGATCGTGGCCGTGATGTGTCGCTTAGAAGTCGTTGTCAAGGTATCTAGAGCTCCGATTGGGACCGAACATTTGTTTTGCCTTATCTTTAGCGATTTTGCTAATTCCTCGGTAATGAAATTCATACTAGATCCGGTGTCGAGCAACGCTCGACATCGGATTGGTTGCTGTTTATCATTCAAAATGTTAATCTGCGCTGTGATGATTAGATCATTGGATAATAATTCGGATGCTATTGGTCTGATATGTTCGGTCATCAATGGAGTCGTCGATTGTCGGCGTCATTGGTTATGTGTTCGTCTGTCACTGGGCGGTGGACTTGGAGACGCGGCTATTCGTGGTGTTTTCGATCTGTGGTCTGTTGTGTGCTTTTTGCGACGAGTGGGTGATACGTAGGGTGGCAAAGAAGGTGTTGTGGATCGGCTATTTGATGGGGAAGATTTCGAGCTGGACTTGCTGGAACGAGACCCTGAATGGCGTTTTGTCCTATGCAGCATTGTATGATGTCGTTCTCCGCATACGCGACATGATCCTGCGAAACAATGCTTCGTTGCGTGCCCTTTCCCGAGGCAGTTGAGGCATAGTGATGCTCTTTTGACCTCCCGAATGCGTTCGCGAAGGGATTTGGTTTTGAAGGTGTCACATCTCCAAATGGGGTGTGGTCCTTGATAGGTGGGGCATGTTGGAGTAACCTGTGTCGCCGTAAGTGCATGCCCTCATGGTGCGCGTTGATGGACCGGAGTAGTTTGTTCCGGTAATTCTCTTGTTTGTTTGACCGTGGTGATCGGTCTGGAGCTTCGTGCTAATCTCTCTAGGAAGTTTAGTAAATGAATGTACGGAGGCACCTCGTTATTGGGCAGCGTCATTTCCCATTGTTTTTGGATACTTAGTGGTATTTTCGAGAGGATGAGGCTGTTGAGCATAGCACTGGTATCGGGGTAGGATTCTCCTAATTTGTTCAATGCATATATGTGTTGTTTAAATGTGTGGACTAAGCGCCTTAATTCCGTTGGAGATTCTTTGGTTATCCTTGGATAATCAATTATTGCCATGCAGTGACTGAAAGCTGTGTATCGTGGACATTCGAAACTCTCCTTGAGAACGGCTATAGCCTGACTGTAGTTTACATTACTAACGGGTAACGCGTTTAAACAATTGGCTGCTTCTCCTTGCAGGGCGGACTGCAGGTAATGGAATTTCTGTATGTCCGTGAGACTAGGATTTTTATCGATTGTGGAAGAAAAGGTATCATAAAACGTGTTCCATTTCTCTAAGCTTCCGTCAAAAGTAGGTAAGAAAAGTAGGTAAGAAGATCTGGTAATTTAATGGCTATCGGATTTAAACTTGCGGATGATGCACAGGTTGGAAGGTTTATGGATGTCGACGGCGATGCTGCTTGCGCGTTCCTCAGAAGATTTTGTAGCTTTATGTCTACCGCGACGTACTGATTCCTTATTTCGAAGCCGCGCGCTTGTTCCTCCTCGTCTAATACTTCTAACTCGAGTTGGATCGCTTCGAATTGACTCGCAGCTTCGGTCAGTTGTTTCTCGTAGTTCGTTAACAAGGAATTTTGCTGACGCTCGGATTGCTCATACTCGTCCAGTCGGTTCGATACGTATGTGAATCGGCCGCTACAATAGCCTCGTCTCCGCAGGGAGATGAGTTGGTCTTCGCTTGTCATCGTTGCCGAGGATAGGAGATGGTCGAAATAAGGAACGAGCTTACCTTACTATCGTGCGGCGTGAGGTCGCGTGTATGCTTGGCGAGGAACGCCTTGTTCCTTCCCGACGGCCACTCGTTCGGTTGTATTATTAAGTTGTGAAATTCGTTGCGTTGATGACTGTCCAGCTGCGGCGGAAGGCTGCGTGGTTGTGTTCCCTTGCCAATGGGATGTGCTTCTTCGAAGATGACGCGCCTGACGTCACTGGTTTCGCAGTAGTGGTTGCTCCCGCTCCCGCTGCTGGTCTTGATAAAGTCACGTGGCACTGTGTGGTCACTGGTAAGTGCACTCTTCACTGGCACGTGATCCGGCTCGAAGGACCAAAAATGTTTCGACCGTTCGCGGAGAGACGCGATCGCGAGATAGCACGTCAACGAGAGTTGTAAGTTCCCGTTACGATTAAATAATCGACGCCACGAACTGATCGATCCCCTTATTTCGATTATGATAATAAAGGTAGTTCAATGAAATTCCACAGAATTAACACAAATAAATTAATGTTTATTTCAACAACTTATTAACTAGAAAGATATAAATGGAACAAAAAAAATGTAATTGCGTTTTGGTTGATAAGTAATGCGCGACATATCAGATGTGTAGACGGTTCGACTTCTCGAAAAGTTCTGAACGTCTTTCGATTTTTTTCGTTTTTTCTGGAAGGCGACCCCCACTACGTTCGGATCACGCCACATTCTTTTACTGCGAGGTAAAATACGGGCCACGAGTCGACGTTTCTGGAAGTCGCCCTGCTTAATGAACCATGCGCTTGCCACTACAATGTTTATTTGCCGGGCAGACGCGACGGTCCGTCTGCGACATTATAGTGCCGCGATCGATAGTTAAGAATATGACCTATGGTAAGCCGCATGGCGTAACACATTTTATGGAATTAGGAAAATTCTCAGCGACAGTATTTAACACAGTTAGGTAAAAGTGATTCAAGTGCAGTACTGACATTAAACTAGAAATCTATAAAGTTGTCATTGGAAATTCCGAGAATATCTTTGCACCTTTATTTTAGGCATTACGCCAATAGTTTTCATTGACGTGATGCAATGTTTATCACGTTTATTTTGTACGTAAAACGAGTCGTTGGAATATTCGCGAAGTTAACGAATCTTTTCCTCGAAACAAAACCGAGGAAGTAGACGTGAATAATCAAGTTCAGTTTTGCTACTAACTTCGTCGCCATCTCGAAAATAAAAAATTATAAAAATCGTTTGTATTTCTGCACTTTTAAATTTACTATAAATGTACAATCTATTTATAACTCATCACAATGGTTTAGTTTAAATTACACGTTTGTAGAATACGTCTTACACTTGTCACCAGAGGGCCATCAATATCAACATAGGGCTAGCGATGTTAATGCTTTCACACTAGTGGTTACATTGACACTGTTTGTTTCGATAAATATAACTTCCAACACAAGTTTTTCTATCCCAGTGTCTAAGGCAAAGGTCTGCTAGGTCATAGCCTTACTGAAGAGTCC
Source organism: Bombus huntii (assembly GCF_024542735.1). Classification (NCBI taxonomy): domain Eukaryota; kingdom Metazoa; phylum Arthropoda; class Insecta; order Hymenoptera; family Apidae; genus Bombus; species Bombus huntii. Next base: position 12,709,458 of record NC_066244.1, on the reverse strand, counting down.
GAACTAGCAGATCTCGGACGAAACACTATTTCTCTCTTCTCCATCTCCTTTATTTGACTACCCTACTCGTCCGTCTTCCCTCTTGCAGTGCGTAAGGCAAGATGGAGTGACAGAAAGGGAAGAGGATGATTGTAGCGCCTGAAAATTGCCCATGGGAGTGTGACATCAATCACATCTCAACCTACATCAGTGATAATACATCGACCCCCGACCTTCGGACACTTTTGGACACTTTTGGACACATCACCACCTTATCATCATAGCATACACCAAGGCTGTGACGCACCTCAGTCCACATCAGAGATAGGATATGGACCCCCGACCTTCGGACACTTTTCTACATCATAACCTACACCTAACTAACTCAACATCCTAAAACCAAAACGTATATAAACCGAGACTTCACCCAGCTCGGGCAGTTCTTGTTCCTCTTCTAGTTGCTGTACTCATACAACCCCTATTCTCCGGTTCGATGTTATTTTGTTTATACCCGCAAGAGAGGGTAGGTGATCCGACCGGCCTTGGATACAGTGTCCGGTCGTGGGAGGGAGGAATCCGTCTTCAATGTCTCTGCCATGTACATAGCTTTGTTTCCCCCTCCTTCCATTGTGTCTAAGGCATGAGCCTGCTAGGTAAGCCTTACTGATGAGTCCACTAGCAGGCTCTGGACGAAACACACTTTTTTTCTTCTTTTTCTCCGCCTTCCTTCATATATCCGTGATAATTGTAGGCTGCTGGCTGTAGATGTCGCTTGCCGGGGGTGAAGTACTGCTGTATTTTCTTCTTATTTAGATGTCGTGGAAGAAAATTCGGACTTTGGAAAAGTACGAGGCGCCGGGATTTGAACCCGGGATCCGAACGTTTGTACTCTATGGCGCTAACCACTGCGCTGCCGTCGTCCGACACTAGTTGGTTTCGAGTGGTGAGATTTGCGTTCTCGTGTGCCGCCACGAGAGGAAATCTCAGTGTGGGTGTGCTTTCTGAACGAAGAACGCGGATTCGTTGTTCACACTTTTCGTTAGGAAAGTGAGGGTGCCCATTGATTATAGCCAACGTTAATGAATGAAGATAGGAGGAGGAAGCCTCCTACCAACGTGGCTCGTGGGTGACATTGTTTATTGGAAAAATAACTACCCGCTTTCTCCGTTATTTGTAAGAGTGCGCAATAAACCTAAGCATTGTTCTAAGGACCATCCATAAACCGAAAACACTTACAGGGTTAGAGATTCCTTCAAGCTATTAAGATTACGTCAAAGGATTCAGTTTATAGGATATAGTATGTAGTAGATCAGTATATAGTATAAAGTTTCAGACGGCGCACGGACCATCGTACGCGCCGTAGCAGAGAGAGTTATAAGAATATACATAAAATGTAATTAAACATCGCAAAAGTAACTTAATTAGAAATGACTAGAATGTATGATGTATAATATAATGAATTCAAATTGTCTAAAAAATATTACAAATTTATAGAGATTTTACTATAAAATGTTTTTAACAGAAGCTGATACAGTTATATAGCATTTTCAAGCATTTACGAAGATTAATGTATGAATTTGAAATTAGCAATATTGAAGCGCGGTACTCGGAAAGACGAATGTACATGGATAATTGTATGCACTAATCAACGATACGGTTATAATTGCATGCTTGATAGAAAAATATCATGGTAAAATTGATATGATTTCATGGAAACGCGTCTAACTTGGTATCTCGAAAGTATCTTAAGCAAACTAATTAGCGTGCCTGTTATGTCTTTTAAAATGTAAATTAACATGTAACAAAGAAACCTTCATCAATTTGATTCGCTTCAAACTGCGCAAATAAGTAATATAAATAATATTTGTGATAGATTTGGCATCAATTCCATGTTTCCTTTAATATTTGCCTTTAAAAAGTCCAATTCGTTTCACGATTATACAAATTACTAAAAAAATGTCTATATTAGTAATTTATTTATTTTGCATTAATCGTGACATGTTAGTTGCATTATGTTATATGTAAACTACCACAGAGGAAAAATGATAATCTTTCAGTTATTAGTTTTCTGATTTTAATGTCATTTTATGAGTACTTTAACACGAGGTACTTGTAAATGAAAACAACCAATTAGGTCTAAGAACATAAGCCTGTTACCAAGACTCTTATTAAATTGAACAAGCTTTTCAAAAATCGAACGTGTATATTAACGCGAACTTATTATTTGACTGATTTGACTGACATCCGAAATTGGTGAGATCATATGAAATTTTGCTTTTCGCGGTTCGGTGTATCAGAACGCGTCACCGATTGCTCAACTTTCGATATAAAAAGCGGATCAAGTCTACCGGATTGTGCTACAGACACGCATTAATTCGTAAGAGTTAGTCATCATCTGGATAATAATTATCTGAAGAAACTTTCAACGTGAAAATATAAAATTTTCATTGATTACACATTGCTTTCGCCATAATTGAAAAAATGGTAAACCTTCGATCTCATCTTTCTAATACACATTTTCTTTACCTCGTGATAAATAAATTCTTGGAAATTTAGGAAAATTTTCAGTGATCATTTTAAGGAATTTGACAAATTTCCAACGAGACTATGTGACACCGTTAGGTAAAAGTGATTCAAATGTAGTAGCGATATTAAACGAGAAATCTATAAAGGTGTCATTAGAAATTCTAAGAATGTCTCTGCATCTTTATCTTAGGTATTACGCCAATAGTTTTCATTACCGTGATGTAATATTTATCATGCTTATTTTGTACGTAAAACGAATCGTTGGAATATTCCCGAAGCTAACGAAGCATTTCCCAAAAGTTAAACCGAAGAAATTAACGCGAATAGTTAAGTGAAATTTTTCCATTAACTTCCTGACCAACCGGCAAATAAAAAATCATAAAAATTGTTTCAATGTGTTGAGGTCACGCATAACTTCTTTTTTCATTGACGATTACCAAACAGGTAAAATTTCGAAATTGTACGAAGGCCAGGTGACCAGATCGTATTGGAATTTGAAGTGCATGGAAAAAGACAACTCGAAGTACAAACCTTGAGCTGTACTACTCGAAGTACAAACGTGAAGTAATGGATGCAGAAAAGCAATTAACGCCAAACATCCGAACAGCATCTTGGAGCCCGTCATTGTTCTGAAATAAAAGAAGTGACGAATTAAAAAGACGCAGGACTAATAATAATAAAGGAAACTTAGTTCGTATTATAAATTGAATTTACATCAGAAAAGAAGCACGATCAAGCGAAACAGATCGTAGAAATGACAAATATCATCGATATACGTTTCAGTGTAATTTCACTTTTGAAAATTATTTAGTTTAATACGATCGTATTCATCGCTCTGAAACTTTCATTGTGCTGCAATTTGTGCTGCGTCTTTTTAATTTCTCTATCTTTCTGTGTTTTCGGAAAAATTACTTGAAAGATTAAGAATTGCTTGCCTTATTTTATTTTCGATTAGTTAGGATTTGATTATTCCAGGTAAGGTTTATTATTTATAACAGGTTTTATCACTTGTTTATTATTTAGGAGTTTGTTATTTTAGGATTAGTACCTTTTAGGATTTCTTATCCTTCGAGTTTCTCTTTCAGATATCTAGGTCTATTTCAAGATGTTTTATTACATTAGGATTATTTATTCGATTAAGATAATTTAAGAGTTTCACAATGTACAAAGAAATAATCGTGTGAAATTTAGATTTATGCTTTAAACGTATTAAACACGCGGTAATTTCAATGTCTATAGCCTCGAACGTGTTCTGATTAGTTGTGTCATTGTCTGTGACATTGAAATCACAAAAATCCATTGCAAGTGTGCTGTCATGCAATGTGGATGTAATTGGGTTTTTTGGGTATTTCCTGTATCATCTGATTTGTACAGTACTATTTTAACGCAAGGACAGGAAAGTTATTATATATTTCCCGTCCATTATTTGAATCGTTGTGAAGTGTAACGAATTATATTCGATTCGAGGAGATGTTAATGAATTACCCATTTCATATGTAATTACATGGAAATAAAAATCATTGCAAAAATAATTGATCTAATGACAACGGAATTTCCAATATTTTTTTGTTTCGTCACGTCTTTTTCATAATATATCTTTTATAGGTACGTGATTTATTAATCGTTCGAATGGAAATAATTATTCGTATAATATTCAAATGATTCTAGCCATAAAATAAATTAAAACGATACCTGTAATGCAATCTGCGTATGACGTCAACCTCGATCTATGCTTATACAAGAAATTTTATCAATCAATGACTAGATATACAATAATCAAATATTATAAAATTTCCTGAAAACCTTTAGGTGTTAATATTAAGATGTTAATATCTTTAATATTTGCAAGTTATTGTTTAGCGCTAATTAGTTGGAATGTAACAAGTGGTGTACCAGAATTGAGATAATTAAGCCACACGAACAATCTTATTTAGATCTTTTTAATTTTTTAATTCTCTTTTGCTCTAATACTTCGTAAAATTAATCTTCATTAGCTACTACACTTCATAGAATAACAAGAGATAATTTTTCTTATATAACGTTTCATTCATAAAATCTATCATTAAAGTATATCTTCATAAAAATATCATTCCATACTAACGGTATATTTGGTGTCATACGAGATAACAGTTACCAGTGATGACATATGTAACTTTATAAAGATATCTCGTTTTATTATATATCAAAAGAATGAGTACTTGCTGCTATATTTCAGATGAAAAAAAGGAGGCAATGATTTTACAGTAAAATCGTTCGTTTACAACTGATTCATTTACATTTCATGATAATACTGTGCATTCTGAATATGCTATGATTTGGTTTAAAATAATAAATAGTCCATTCTTGCATACTATTGCTCCAGCTTTACTTGTATTCTCGATATTGGTATAAATAGAAAGACAATTAATGTCGTTCGAGTCTATTTTCGGATCATTTATATTACGTTTAATCCATATAGTTATTATATGAGACATAGTATCGTAAAATTTGGAAGAATAAAACGTTCGTACAGGAAGTACATTTTATAAGAACTCCAACAAATCTGCGTGTGCACCTAAAATACAAACTGATAGTGATTGTTCATAAGTTTATATACATTATCTAATGTCAATCGAAGGTATCAATTCTTTTTCTCCATAAGAGTACTTTTTCATTTATATGTGTTCAAAAATACGTTCAACCGTGAAGCATATGTCACCTACAACGAAAAAGAGTTTTCCTATACTTAATATTTCCTTTATATACCTATGAAAGTCTATTCTTCGCGTAGTATGAAATTATGAATAAATCTGGAATATTGTTCAATCCGAAAAGAAAAATAACTTATTGACATCATTCATTGATACGAGATTCAGAATGTTTGTTTTGTCTTGCAGAAAAAGAAGGCAGCCCTTTCTTTTAATGTGAAATAGAAAGCGAAAATTTGAAAACAGATTTTTGGGAAATTTACTTGCAAATATCGTTTTCAATATCGTGATTTTCTTCCCAACGGTACTGTACTTTCAAATTTTCCAGTATCCCTCTAAAAACAAAAAGTCGAACCTCGTTATTGTTAACGTAGGCATTACAAGGAAGAGAAGTATTAGAAAGCAGCTCCTTTTTATTATGGATTTCTTTATAATCATGTAAATAAGAAATTCCGGAAATTTTTTCCTAAAGAATTTAATTCTTGTGTTTTGATTGATAATTATTACACTACATACTAACTTTTCGCATACTGTTCGCGTCTAACAATTTCCTAATAATAACTACTTCAAAATTACATATGTTCTTGCATGAATTCAAAAGTACGTATGATACAATTACAATTGATTCTAAAATAATAATTATTTAAAGATATTAAGATACTAATTAAACGTTTCACTATATTTCAAAATCTGGAACAACAAATTTTTATTTATAAAAAATGAAACTGTGTTTATACATTCTTTGTCATGATGCTATTTCTTATTACCATGTCGACATTTTTTAAAATTCACTTTTGTTATCTCTACGCAATATGAAAATTCATATACTGCTTAATATTTTTTACATATTATCCATCCACCGCATGATATCTCCTGAAAAATCAAAATATTAATGTTATATTATTACAATGCTTCTTAAATTTCAATTTTTGACAAATTTGAAATCCAATATATTTTGCACAATTATTATTTACCAAAAAATTCTAAGTTAGTAACTTTCTTTTCAAATGGCAAATAACATATACTTTGACTTACCTGTAAGTTTTTGTTCCTAATCATCATTTCCTCTTATAGAACATCATTATTGTTCTTATAATTACTACCAGTGTCATAGATATTGTAGTGGCTACAACTGAATTAATAGAAAATGATAAATAACTGTGTATAACAATAACACATAACTGTGTATAACAATGACACATAACTTTTACTTACGTATCAGTCGATAAGGGATTACTGTGATATCCTGTTGATGTTTCATAAGGCACTTGATTAGGTGTGATACGGTATCATTCCTTATGGTCTATCGGCTTAGACATAAATACAGGACCATTTGCAAAGAAGAAAGGGTGCGTTTCTACAGCCTCGTTATAGTAACCATGAATACCAATCTCTGAATTACTGGTTACTAAACATAAATATCCTATAAAATTTAATATATTTCTTTAATTTTTAATACATACATGAGTTAGTAGTTCTAAATTATGAATCATCCTACCTGTGATATTACACTTTTCCTTATAATATCATCACTCAAGTGAACAACATTAAGATCATGTAAACCATGTCATCCTATCTTACTGTGAAGATACTTAGTTATGTTATCTAACATTATAAAAATATCATCAAATTCAAGTCCTTTTATTCACATCACATGGCCACGATGATCTGGTTCTTCGTTATATAATGTTCTAAAATTTGTTGTATATATAGGATGTACAAACCGTGATATCAATGTATCAGTTCTTCCTTCCCAAGGGACAGTTTCATTAAAATTCTGATAGAATTAAAAATTGATTATTAATATTCTAACAATCATATATGTTAAATACATTATAGTCAACGATATATACCTGAGCGAATGTAGGGGTGATTCCTTGATAATTATAAATGTCATCAGCCCACATCATTGTGCCACTTCTTTGTACTCCAGCCTCTAGATTAACAGCCTAAACAAACATACGAAATTTTATAGAAGCTGTACAAAATATAGTATATATGCGCAATATTGAAGCGTTCAAGGGGATATAAAGGTAATGTACATCACATACACGTGTACTCTCATGCAACAAAATACAATTAGATTTAATAGTATAAGCTCTTTTATTCATCATAATAGATTGGAAATTTAAGTGTCTTACGAGGGTGAGTAAAAAGTTACCCGCTCTGTCGGTGTAGAATTTATTTTAAGCAATTGTCAAAAAAGACATACATCATTTTTTGATGTATCACTTTATTTAATCACTCAATTTCTGTATACACTTTGTCCATTTGCTGAAGGACCTTCGTATTTTCTCATTAAAAAATGTTTTGGGCTGAGCTGCGAACCACGAATGCATCGTCGTCTTCACCTTTTCATCAGCTTTTTCGGCATCCATCTCGCACAAACTTTTTAAACCCCAAATCTGTCGTGCATTATTGCATAAGCAGAGCCGTGGCTGATTTGCAAATGATTTGCCACATTATCCAGTATCACTCGTCTATTCCATAGAGCATAAGTTCATGAGCACGTTCAATGTTGTCATCGTGGATGTGGACGGGCGACCAGCTGTTTTTTCATAACACTTGTGCGATCTTCTTTGAACTTTTGTGCCCATTCAAACACACTTCGTGACAAAACACTTTCTCCATAATGTGCATTAAATCTTTGATAAATATAGGCATCAAACATAGCCTCCGACCACAAGAAACGAATCACAGCATCCTGCACTGTTTTCCTGCAAATCACCATTGCAAAGCGCCATTACTCGCGCAACGGTCACAAACGAATTGACGTAACACAATGAAACCTACGCAGCAGCACTGAACAGATATTGACGTCATACGAAGAGTGCAGATGGATCAATACGGTCGACAGAAGTTTTAACTATCTGGAGTGCGGATAAATTTTTACTGAGAGTCGTATAGGAATCTGTAATCTGTAAGTATACCTTTGGCTGAATGAAAATTTCTCTTAAATATAGTCAAAAATGCAGAAACAGTGTATTGAATTGGAAAGTGATAAAAAATAAGTGAAGTTTCGAGGTTGCATATGATTGCATGAGTACACAGGACGTTTTTAGCGAATAAAAAATAATTTTGAAAGACACGAGACTTATCTTGTATTTTATGCACTCTCTGTGTCCGAATTTCCAGTAGCTCTCTATCTTATGAAGTGTTTTAGATTAGCCGGAAAATTTTGTATGTACATACAAGAAGTATACGATCTAAGTGGAATATTCCATTATTCTCTTGATACTGTGGCGACATTTGACAGTAAACTTCCCAACAGTTTACGTCGCGTGACGCACGACACAAAGACCCTATACCTGTGGACAAGATAATTGCCAGATGTCGATACATTCGTACCGAATATTTCCAGCTAGCCTAAGGACCGCTATAAATCTTAGGATTTATTTTAGCTAAGGTCCTCCAAAGAGACAAACAGTCTTTGTTTATCAGTCTCGAAGTCGACCACCTACCACGGGGACGCACGAGAAATCTGCTATCTCTCTCGTAGGATGCTGCCCGCTGGCAACACCCTCTCAAGGACAGCTAGCATCCTTTTCCAACGACCAACACGAATTAGCCAATAAACATTAACGTACATTTCCCTCACTTTCCGAACCAAAGCTTTTCTCAACGAATCCGGTGCCTTCGCATCCCTAGACACATCCCAACGAGTCATCGTCCGCAGCAGCATCGTGACAAAAAGTCAGTCTATTACCGCGAGTCGACATATCACGATCGTTGTACTTACTCGGTTCGAGCCCCCCTTCTCCCACCTAGCATTCTTTTCCAACGACCAACACGAATTAGCCAATAAACATTAACGTACATTTCCCTCACTTTCCGAACCAAAGTTTTTCTCAACGAATCCGATGCCTTCGCATCCCTAGACACATCCCAACGAGTCTTCCTCCGCAGCAGCATCGCGACAAGAAGTCAGTCTATTACCGCGAGTCGACATATCACGATCGTTATACTTACACGGTTCGAGCCGAATAATTATCTAAGCTCTCGACATCTCGTGCAATCATTGTCCGCACTCGCAGCGTATCTCGAATCGTAGCTATCAAAGCTCTATCTTATAGCCGCGCATTCGCGAACCGAATACAATCGCGAATCCTGTATCAAGTGTACTCATTGACATTAGAGTGAATAAACATTTATCGTTCAATAAATCTGAGTTTTCCTTCCGATCCTATCACGACATATCCCCTCAAAGTGGTGACCCCGACGTGGTTATCAGTAAAAGAGGTGACCGTGATAGTACTCGTGAAACGTAACACCGTGAATCTAAATCAGTTCGAAATGACCACTAACGCCCATTCCAAACGTACGACGGCCGGCGGGGACAAGGATAAACGCTCGATAAACGCTCCTTTCCACGTGCCACCGTTCTGGCCTGACGATGTTGACTTGTGGTTCAAGATGCTGGAATTGCAGTTCAAAACTTTCCGGATCAGGAGTGACCAAGTAAAATACCAGGCCGTCATTGCGAATCTCGACAGGTCGCACGTGAGATTAATTCGAGACGTATTGGACGCCTCACCGGCGACCGGGCGTTATGCGTACGTCAAAAAGGAGCTCATGAAGAGATTGGGAGAGTCGGGCGCCAAGAGACTCCGACATGTAATCGAAAACGAACAAATGGGGGACAGGAAGCCCTCTCAGTTTTACCGTGTTCTAAGAAGCCTAGCCGCCAATTCGTTAACAGACGATGTCATCCTCATCGTCTGGGAAAGTCGACTTCCGTCGCGCGTACGGAGCTGCCTAGCCTCTGTACAGAACAAAGACCCGGAAACCCGCATACAAATAGCCGATATCATTTACGAAGCCACCTCAGAATCAGGGCAGATCGTCGCGGCCAGCGCAGGCCGACTACCTAATATAACCCACCCACCTGGCCAGAACAGCGGATTAGGCGACGCTATGGCAGCCGTCGTCAACTCGGTCACCGAGCTGTTAGCGCGAATCGACGCCTTTGTGAGCGAGATACGAGCGCTAGTAGCCGAACAAAGAAACAATGAACACCGCAGGGCACGAGCGCAATCACGCTCGCGTACACAATTCCGCCGCCGTTCGCGCCCTCGCGATCCGCCGCGGCAAGACGGACTGCGTTACTATCACGCACAGTTCCGAAAAAGCGGGAGAAAGTCCACACTCCCTTACTCGCGGAATTCGAGAAACGGGACCAGCCGTCCGTAAAAGCGGCAAACGACGACGGTTTGGCATCTCGCCGCATATTCGCAACGGACAAGAACTCGCAGATCTCCTACCTGATCAGTCTCACGGTAGACGCGTCCGACTACGCAATAGGGGCAGTATTACAACAACGCGCGAATAACGAATTACAACCGCTAGGATTCGCAACGAAATCTTTAACCCCCGCTCAGTAAAAATATAGCGCGTATGATCGCGAACTACTCGCAATATACACCGCAGTCAAACATTTTCGACACGCCTTAGAAGGCAGAAACTTTACAATATATACCGACCTATATATATATATATATAAACCTCTCACCTTCGCGTTCAAACAAAAATTAGAAAAATGTTCGCCGCGACAATTCCGACATTTAGACTACATAGGACAATTCACCACCGACATTCGAAACATAAAGGGCCTAGACAACAACGCAGCCGACGCTCTGTCACGCATCGACGCGATAGGGAAGTCGGTGGATCACCAAACTCTCGCCGTCGCGCAAGAAAACGACAACGAACTCCGCGACATCGTAAATTCCAACACAACCGCGTTACGATTAAAGAAGATACGCTTTCCTGAACACGACGCGGAAATATATTGCGACGTATCAAACAACATTGTAAGGCCGTACGTGCCGAAATCCTTGCGACGCGATGTATTTAATTCGCTCCACCGACTTTCCCATCCAGGGATACGTGCAACGCAAAAACTGGTGACGTCGCGTTTCATTTGGCCATCCATAAATAAAGATTGCCGGACTTGGGCACGACAATGTATCCCGTGTTAACGATGCAAAGTCACCAGGCACGTATCCTCGCCCGTCGGAACATTCGGAGAATTAGCAGGCCGTTTCGAACACGTACACATAGACATTATCGCGATGCCATTTTCACAGGGCTACCGATATTGTCCAACGTGTATTGACCGCTTTTCGCGTTCGCCCGAAGCCATTCCCATCGCCGACATGGAGGCAACAACCGTCGCTTCAGCCCTCCTCTCCACATGGATAGCTCGGTTCGGCGTACCTTTAAAAATAACGACCGATCAAGGACGCCAGTTCGAATCAAACCTCCTCAATGAACTGTGCCGGTTGCTTGGCATCAAGCATTTACGCACAACAGCCTATCACCCCGCGTCCAACGGGATCGTAGAACGCCTACACCGACAACTAAAGGCAGCAATAAAATGTCACAATACGAGCAATTGGGTAAAAATCCTACCAATTGTTTTATTAGGCATAAGAACCGCTTTCAAGGAGGACCTGAACGCGACGGCAGCCGAAATGGTTTACGGTACCGGCATACGATTACCGACTGAGTTCTTCGCACCAACGATGCAACAGGCCAATACGGAATTCGCGAACCGTTTAAAAGAGCAAATAGAGAAAATCAGGCCTCACCCGATTACGCGACACGGCGAGAAGAAAACCTTCGTGTTCCGCGAGCTCGAAACAGCACCATATGTATTTGTACGCCACGACGCGAGCGGAGGTCCTTTACAACCACCGTACGACGGACTTTACCAGATTATACAGCGTGGAAAAAAGACTTTTACCATCAAAATAAATAATAAAAATGTAATAGTCTCCCTAGATCGGTTGAAACCCGCTTTTACTGTATCTGACGACATCGAACAACAACAATTAGAAACTAGCGCAGGAACTCACGACATGTTTATACCGGTTAAAACCACAACTACGCAAAACACCGAGCGGGCACAGCAACGCGAAGACGACTCAAGAAGTCGGTATACCACCCGCTCGGGCAGGAGAATTCGCTTTCCTGATTATTTCCAGGCAGGTTTTAAATAAGTAGCACGTAAGATCTATCAAAAAATGTATAAAACGTTATCACTGGTAAGGGGGTACTGTGGCGGCACTTGACAGTAAACTTCCCAACAGTTTACGTCGCGTGACGCACGACACAAAGACCCTATACCTGCGGACAAGATGATTGCCAGATGTCGATACATTCGTACCGAATATTTCCAGCTAGCCTAAGGACCGCTATAAATCTTAGGATTTATTTAGCCTAAGGTCCTCCAAAGAGACAAACAGTCTTTGTTTATCAGTCTCGAAGTCGACCACCTACCACGGGGACACACGAGAAATCTGCTATCTCTCACGTACGATGCTGCCCGCTAGCAACACCCTCTCAAGGGCAGCTAGCATCCTTTTCCAACGACCAACACGAATTAGCCAATAAACATTAACGTACATTTTCCTCACTTTCCGAACCAAAGCTTTTCTCAACGAATCCGATGCCTTCGCATCCTTAGACACATCCCAACGCAGTCTTCCTCCGCAGCAGCATCGCGACAAAAAGTCAGTCTATTACCGCGAGTCGACATATCACGATCGTTGTACTTACACGGTTCGAGCCGAATAATTATCTAAGCTCTCGACATCTCGTGCAATCATTGTACGCACTCGCAGCGCATCTCGAGTCGTAGCCATCCAAGCTCTATCTTATAACCGCGCATTCGCGAACCGAATATAATTGCGAATCCTGCGTCAAGTGTACTCATTGACATTAGAGTGAATAAACATTTATCGTTCAATAAATCTGAGTTTTCCTTCCGACCCTATCACGACATATCACCTCAATACATCCAAAACAAAATTTACAGAACTTCTCAGAAAGTTGGTTTACTATTACCAAAATTAGTTTAAATATAATTAGTAAAAATTTAATAAATGCTCGTTTATCATCTCTACGTATCTAAGTCGTGCAAATATAGCGTACGTAAAAAGTTAGTGTCGTTTCAAAGTAACATTTCATGCATTTTAAGACTATAATTCTTGACGTAAAAGACAATATAAATCTGAGCTGCCTCTTATCTCCACAATAATACATTCCAACTTTATTTTTCGTGCACGAAAAATGATATTTATGGGATACTAATAATTTTGCAACACTGGGATAATGAAGTCGTCGAGGTACGACGTGACTCTCGTGTAAATGCCCGGATAACCAGGTACGCCGCATTCATGACCAGATGACACAACACCTATTTGATAGTAGGTGAATTGCTGTGGTATCATCAGTGGTCCTCCGCTGTCAGCCTGAAATGATTGTTAAATTTTTAATCATAGTTACTGAAATATTTCAATCGAATTGTATTGAAATTATACTTATATACAGTAATAATCTATTATTGACTTATGTATTGAAATATTCCAATTTAGAATGTATATATTATATGTATTTTGAAAAAAATTAAGATTAGAAGGAAATTAGATTAAAGACCATAATGATGTGTGAGAAATGGGCAAAACTATTAAATTGTGTTTATCTATTATTTTTTATGTTCAAGACGTTGATTTGATGTTGATTCGAATTGACATGTCCTCAGACACCGTATAATTTATAGTAAATCTGTAATGTAATTACTCCACAAGCATCCTTTCCACCTCGAGGGTCTCCGCCGGTGCATATTTCTTTATAGGTGATAGTTATGTCAAAATCCTCATAAGCTTTCTCGCATACGGCGTTGGTAACCACTGGCAGTTGCAGTTCCATTAATGCGTTAGTATATGATTCACCTACAAAGAAAATGGGAAGGATATTTAAGAATGAAAGTATTTCATTTTATCATAAAACTGATGTCACTTACTAAAGTTTAATGCTCCCCAACCAGCAACGAAGGGATTATAGCCCTCGAATTTGTTATTTTCAAGGGATGCCTCTATGGGGAGACAAATGGGATGTATGTACTCTGAAAAGTAAGGAAATAAATGATAAAAAATGATAAGAAACCAAAAGCAATGATAGTGTAGTAATACTCCATAGCATAAATTTTAGAAACTCAACAATATTTGACGACATACCCGAAAATGGTACATCTCTCTCCAATTTAAGAATAGCGATATCATGGAAGGGTTGCCCGGTAATATAATCAGGATGAATTAGTATAGATTCGAGCCCCATTTCAATAGGATGCGCTCCGTCATCATCTCGTTTTAGATTTAAATCCGCGATACGAACCACGTACAAATCTTCGTCATCTGCACAATGCCCTGCGGTCAAAACATGTCTAGCCGATATGAGGGAACCTCCGCAATCCCATACTGGTCCCGCATCTGGGTGTGTGTAATTAGGATAACCTAATGCAACCATCCATGGCCAAGCACCTGAAATGCAATAGACATAGTTGTGAACATACATAATTTTTTCTCGCGTGATGAGTTAGAAATTATTGTTATCCATTGGACATTCGATGATGCAGACTCTCAAATAGAAATTTGATTAAGAGAGAAATTGAATTTTGACTTCAATGGAACAACACTTATTAGTTAATTCTATACAATTTCCACTTGAAATATACTGAACTCTAAAGTTCGAATATGTAATTTCTTCCCGAACACTTTTTCATCGCCATCCGTATCATTACTCGTATGTCGATTTTTAATTTCAAGTAAAAACATACTCTTTCTAACATGAACTAAAAGGAGGAAATAATTCAAGTTAATAAACAAAGTTACTACCAATGAAACCGTTGTATTATTATTTAAATTAATTGAAACGTACTTTGATGTGCTGTTTAGTGCCTTTCAATTTCAACCTTCATATTATATCGCTTATTATTGATCGGAAAGGAATAGATAAAACGTACCAAGTTTAGCTGGTCTACCACCAACCACCCTGGTATGCGTTACGTTGCTGAAACCACAGTGTGGTGGACGCAAGGGCACATCCGAGGTTGCTATAAAACATTTATAGTGAAAGAAGTTATTATATTTAGAGAATTGACAGTAGAGTGATGAATTAATTCGTCTTCGCTGGTTGTTTCACGATTATCCTGGTTATCACGTTTGTTTTCTGCGTGAAGCGAGTCGTTGGAATATTCGCGAAGTTAACGAAGCATTTTTCAGAAACAAAACCGGTGAAGAGGCGAATACTTAGGTGGAATTTTCCCATTAACTTCGTGACCATTAACTTCGTGACCATCTCGAAAATAAAAAATCAAACGTGTTCCATTCAATTTTATGTGGTCACGCGTGACTTCGCTTTTTTCACTGATAAAGACTGTGTGACGAGATCGTACTGCAATCTGCAGTATGGAAAAAGACAACTTAAAGTGCAAACCTTTAGTGCGCCCCGCTTGAACCGATGAATGCAGGACAATTAACCCTTTGAGTGCTATGGACGCATATACGAGTCCAGCGAGAGTCTATCTGTGTGGACTAAGGACCTATATATGTGTTTATCAATATTTTCAACCTCCTTAACGTTTATATAAATCATTGTATTACTTTTTATCTTTAATATATTAAAAAATGTCGAATAACCTTGAAGAATATACTACAAGAGACGATAGTGAAATAAATGAAAATTACAATTCATCGGACTCCGAAGAATATGTGGAAAACTATATAAATAATGGATTAGGTACACGTAGAAATAAAAATAGAAAATGGTGTAGAACATTGAGTACGTCTTCGGAGGAGGAAGATCCGCATTTAACTCAAAATATCGAAAACTGTAAACGGACGGAAATGTTCTTGTGGACGAAGAAGAATTTGACGCCCATATTACATATCTTTGACGATGGAAATTCCGGAGTAAAAGTGCATTTGAACGCACAGTCAACACCTTTTGATGCTTTCCAAATTTTCTTCTCGGAGGAATTGGTCTCTCAAATTACCGAACAGACGAACAACTACTTCAAGTATGTAAAAGATCATATAGCATGTAAAACGAATTCGCGTTTGAACAATTGGCAGAATGCCTCAGTCTGCGAAATGTATGGATTTTTCTGTACTACAATGCTAATGTCGCGGGTAAGGAAACTCTCTTTGAGGGAGTATTGGTCCACCGATGAAATGCTGAAAACCAGTATATTCCGGAAGATAATAGCACGAGACAGGTACATGTTATTATTACAAATGTTAAACTTCAATGATCATAACGTAATAAACGATGACCCGATAATAAAAATACGACCAGTAGTCGACAAACTGAAGAAATCCTTTTCACAGTCATTTACACTATATGAAAATCTATGCATCGACGAAAGCCTCGTACTATATAAAGGCAGATGTTATTTCAAGCAGTTTATACCTTCTAAGAGAAGCAGGTTTGGTATCAAGATATTTGTTCTTTGCGACTGTAGAACTAATTACGTATTGGATTTTATCATTTATACTGGAAAAAAGACAGAAATAAGTCAAAGTACTTCGACCATTGGGATTTCTGGAAACGTTGTTATGACGCTCCTTCAACCTTACTTTGAGAAGGGTCATACGTTAATTACGGACAATTGGTATACAAGCCCACGTTTATATACTTTGTTACACGAGCACAAAACCAATGCATTCGGAACTGTTCGCAAAAATAGGAGCGAAATGCCCCGTATGGAAGAAAGCTTGAAGAAAGGTGAAATTTGTTACCGATCTACGAATAATTTATTGGCGATGAAATGGCGTGACAAGAAGGATGTCTGGATGCTATCTACTGTACACGCAGCTAGGTTGATTGAAACGGAAAAACAAAACTATCGAACAGGGTTAAAGAAGACCAAACCATCGTGTATTGCAGATTATAACTCTTACATGGGTGCTGTAGACAAAGTTGATATGGTTTTAAGTACACTTAATTCTACAAGGAAAACCATAAAATGGTATAAGAAACTTTTTTTCCGTTTGCTAGATTTAGCAATATACAATGCATATATCCTATACAAAAATTCTACTGGTACGAAACAAAAATTTAATGAATTTCATTCGGCGCTGGTAAAAGACACTTTACGGAAATATCCACAAAGTAGAAGCGTAGTGGGAGGTGATAAAAAAGATTCGAAAGATATACCGTTTCGTTTAACAGAGAGACATTTTCTATCAAAATGTTCAAATCAAACGGACAAGGCACAATTAGCACGAAGAAAATGCGTTGTTTGCGCGAAACATAAAAAACGAAGTGATACGCGATATGAATGCAGAAAATGCGATGTCGGTTTATGTATCGATTGTTTTGAGACTTACCACACCCAAATGAACTTCTAATTTTAGTGGATTTGAATTGCTCAAAGTTTTTAGAAAATTGTTGAGAATTGTGGATCTTTGAAGCCGAAATAATGTTACAGGAACACTAAATTTACACTTGGAATTAATATTAGAATAGTTATATACTTATTTCATGGACGATTTCTTATATATTCATGGATACACACTTGCGCGCGTCTCGGCACTTTCTCCTATACTCGACCTATAACCCACTGAATAGTTTACATTCATCTGTTTTCGAAACGCCGCGCACACACATACCTCCACACACCGATACCCGCATACAAGTATCTCTACTGCGCATTTAACCCAGCCCAGCACAGAAAATTATACATGTCCAAACAAAAATAATTAAACAATTTTAATTTTATCAATATACATAAAAGTTTTTATTTTGTGAAATGAATCTGGTGTAGATATAATACGCATGTGATTTAAAACTAAATATTTCTTTGTTTAAAATATACGTAAAGAACTTTCCATACTTTTTTGGACTCGAATATTTAGATTTATTAACACAATTTCAAGTTTAAATATGTTTTACATTTTAATGTTTTTAATAGAATAAGTAATGTTCGAAAATAACTTTCTAGTTTTATTTCATTTGGTGTACAGGAATTACAATTATAACTTAGTTCCGCCATGCGTATTCAATTAACACAATTCACCTTAGCAAAAAAGGTATACCGTCTTCAATCATCGCAACCGCTAAGCGCGTGCCGTCCACGCGGATTGCTTTCGCCGGGAGTATCCAGCACTCAAAAGGTTAACGCCAAACATGCGAACAGTATATTGAAGCCAGTCATCGTCCTAAAATAAAAAAGTGACGAATTGAAAAGACGCAGGACTGATAACGATGAATGAATCTAATAAAAGAAACTTGGTTCACACTATGATTCAACGTTTTGCAACAAAGAGCGAAAAACTGTGGCGATTTAGAAAGACTGACAACAATAAAGGAAACCGAGTTCGTATTATAAATTGAATTTGCATTAGACAGGAAGCACGATCATGTGAAATAGATCGTAGGAATGACAAATATCATCGACATACGTTTCTGTGTAATTTCATGTTTGAAGATTGTTTAGTATAACACTAGAACGATCAAACTCGTCGCAGTGACAAGCTTCAAAATTTTCATTTGTGCAAATCGCTAAAAAGCTCCATAGCTCTTTTTGTAAAATTAACGTTGATTTCTGTTGAGTTAGTAAGACGACTACAAGAAACTTAGGAGAAAGGTACAAATCAGGAAAATCATTAATTTCAGATAACTTTTAATAGAAAAATCTGGATACTCGAAAATATTAAACACGTTTCTATAGGTACATAGGAAGATTTATAACAAAATACTCTATATAAATTCAATTCTTATTGTATATTTCGTTCCTACTTACCTCACTACTTACTCCTGAGAATCGTAGATATACTTGTACCAACTTTCGTCGAAGTACCTATTTATACCATCGCCTTGTCATTTCACTTACAATTATCTATTATATGGCATGTTTTATCGCACATTACCGATAGTTGTGCTACTAAAATTTACAAAACAGCAATAGCGTGGTAACAGAAATGAATACTTTCGCGCGTACAACATTACATAAAAGTAACCTTTGCGGTGAAAACTGCTCGTGTTTGCGTGTGCAACTATAATTCATCTTAAAAGTCATTGATTTGTAGGCACCGAGTTATCAGAAATCAATCACGTAAATCTTAAGAATCTTCTACTTGTACGCTTGATGGTTAACTAAGAGATGCCACTCAACGATGCTCATTTTTACGAAAATTTCGCAATGCTCCAACAGTGATACTTCACGCTCGCGCTATCATACGTTAACAGTATGTCGTACCTCTCTGTATATGATATATACGCACTCGAGAGAGAGACTGACACATCGTTACTCTTTTTTCGGGAATCAATCTCTTCTTTGCCATATTCTAGCCACGGATGCTCCGTATTTTCCTACGAATGGAATTCCCTTCGTTGCCACGTTCCCGGAATCGAGCAAATATCTTAGGACGCAACTAATCAGAATATTCTAAGTTATGATTTACCATTATCAGATTTTTTACGTCAGAGGAAATGCCTGTGTCGTTGTCTAACTTAATAGTTACCGTTCCATAATCACTCAAAGGAACAATGTTAAGATCGTATAAACCACGATATTCTATCTTACACAAAATTCAGGTCCTTTTATTCCAATCACATGACCATGATAATGTGACATCAATCGCATCTCAACCTACAACAGAGATAAGACATCGAGCTCCGACGTTCGAACACTTTTCCACATCATAACCTACACCAAGCCCCTCAGCATCCTCAAACCAAAAGGCATATAAGCCGAGACTTCAGCCAGCTCGGGCAGTTCTTGTTCTAGTTTCTGTTCTTGTGCAGCCCCTTTCTCTCCGGTTCAGTGTCATTCTGTTCTTGTAAGTGCTAAATTTATAATAAAGTTCGATAAAAGAAAATTAATAGTTGGGTTACGACTCAGCCTTCTTTTCTCTTACAATCCAAGTGTCAATTTTACGTTACAATAATCTTCAATGTAGCTCCTCAATATATAATATTCCAAAATTTATTGGATGTATAGGATGTACGAACCATGAAATTCTAACGCGAGCAATTGAACGCGCAAATAGAGGTCCTCTAGCATCCAGCACGTAATTCCTGTTATTTGTCACCGAGATGATCTCGTGTCCTTAGACACACCCCATTATAGTTTTCCTCTGTGGCATCATCGGGACGGGACGGGCATTCTTTTACGCGCTCCCGTCGACCAAAGAGTAACGTCTTTACGCTCAGCAATTATTTTTACGAGTCAGACTTAGATTCAGCGAGAACGCCCATCTGTCATCCCGTTGGCCGCGGTTTCGTTATTGAACCGGAGACCACTGTCACTAGTGTCGCGGACGTCTCACCGCCGTGGTAGATTGTCAAACCTGTGTTATTCATATGTGGCGGCACGGTCCACGGAACTTTTCAACGGCTCCGGATGCAAAGCGCGACGCCGCCAAAGCGCAACACCGACGTGCCCAATGTACCATCGATATCTTTACACTCTTTCCGCCGAATTCTCGGAAGAGCATACACGTGTCAGCACTGGCGGCACATCTAATGAATGCACGCTAGTGGGGGATATCGTTGGGCTACGAAGGGAAGAATCTGCGCGATCCGAAACAAAAGGGCAGACAGTCTGCCTTACGCCATTAAATGTGTAACTCCTCGGTACTATTTGCATAGCAATGCGTCGAATGATCTCTCGGTGTTTATCGTTATTTGTTAGTTGTTACCAGTTGTCTGTTAAGTGTAATTGTTAATTGTTAATTGTTAACTCTGATTGTTGATTAGTTCTAATTAAACTATTGTTCGTTAAAAACACCAAGAGTAGTTCCTTACGCACCTATCACCATACCACCTCACATACCTGTGTCAATAAATCGTATCTTCGTTACACCGCAACGATGGCTACCTTCAATGAAGACTCCTCAAACACCGACAACCCTATCCCCAATGTCATTCCGACATATATATCCACCGAAAATGTGCTCTTGTAGACAAACGCTCGATTCGCGTCATAGCTTTTAAAGCTTGTCGCATCTCAATCCGTTGGAAAAAGTTTTTCCTGCAGCATATTTTATTTTTACGAACCAACAAGGTCTTTGTTTATTTCCTTCTTTTTTTTGCTCCAATTTCCCCATTGTTTTTTCAAGGATAGTATTTCAGAGCCACTAGTCAAGTTTATTGTAACAATAAACGTACGTTTCGGAAACATTTTGTGCTGTGAAACAGAATACACTAAAGTTTGAAGGTCACATCGATTTTCGAAAGTTTATAAATGGAGGTGTATGACAGTATCACCAGCTGTTGCTGTCCAAGTAACTCCAACATCGAAATACTACAACGATTCCAATCGAAAACGCTAAGAGCCTTAATAGACGCACCTTGGTATGTTACCAACGAAACCATCCATCGCGACCTCAAGATACCTACAGTCAAAGAGGAAATAGCAAAATATAGCGACAGATATAGCAAAAGAGTTAACAAACACCGAAACCCCCTAATCGCTGGACTACTCGATACGACGGACCAGATTCGCAGGCTGAAGAGGCACTACCCGCTAGACCTAAACGTTAGATTCATTTAGTTATCCAAATTAAGCATATGCACTTACTTATAATACTTATAAATTATACCTATCTATAATAAGTATTAACTTATTGTAAATAAACAGCCATGTCACTGCGCCACGTCAGAAAAATTACTGAAAATTCTCAACGCGAGAATTGATTGTAATTTCAACAAATAAATAAAAAAAAAGTACCTTTGTAATATCGTAGAATAGCTTTGATTGGAGATCGGCTGAAAATAGAAAAACCGTGTACGTCGTGTTTCTGTGGTTCGTTTACATTTAAGAGTGTCTACGTGACTAAGTAGTTGGTAGTTCTTACATAGGTATGAAGGAAACAGTAGACAACGTTAGAAGAAGGACGGTTTCGCTATCCAAGGCGAATCGAAAAGTGTGCGTGTTGCGAGAATCAGAGTTGATCGAGACGTCGAAGCATAGAGTCGTTAGAATTGAGTTGCGAGTGTTGTCGAGTGTTAGAATTGCTAGTGAGAGAGAGAGAGAGAGAGTTACCAAATAGTTGTCAAGTTATTTGTTGTAAATACGAGCGTTGCATGTAGTTTTCCTGTTAATCAAACATCGTTTCTCTGTCTAACTAATATCTGTATTTTCAATCCATTATTAATATATTCCGATACTACACCTTCCATAAATCTCATAGATTTCCTAGTAAAGGTCCTTCAAACCAAACAAACGTCTATTTCCGAAGAATTTCTAAAGACTATTGTCTACCACGGCTGGACAAGGGAAAGTTAGTTTTTCTCACGTACGCTGCAACTTTCCTCCCACTAACCACCTTCTCTCGAGGGCGGTTAAGACCCTTCGTTTAACCAATTAACAACGAAGCCTATTCCCTCACTCTCCTAACTAAAATCGTCACCAACAAATCCGATGGTCCCGTGCGCTAGACACACCCATCCTTAGCTTTCCTCCGAGACAGCATCGTCTCCCAAGACAGTACTGATTTTACATCCTTCGAACGGTCAACATCTTTTTAACCGGGTATACACACCCGTAGATCAGTCACTCACTCATCTCGTACATACGCACCAGCGTAACTGCCTTCGTTATAAGTTGTTGGAATAAACGGTGAAATATAACTTACTCTACTGTGTCATATTCATTTAACCACCTCTGTTATCTTAACCGAAACTGGGGAGCGACTACTTCGCGGCGTCGATTCACCGAATCGTAGCGAGAAGTACGTATCGTAGTTTATGATTTGCAACAGAATCCCTGCATCAACGCATGTTCGCGAAACATACAACTTCACGCACCAAATGTCGATTACAGTCAATCGACACTAATAATCAATAATTTGTCTGCGAGATGCTCCTCTGGAAGTTTTAACTATATATATTCCGGTTTTAACTATATATATTTAACTATATATATTAACTATATATTTTCCCTAGGAACAGTAAGATTTTAACGATACAACTTTATCAAGAGATCTTAATGTCATAAACGGTATCGAAACTTCGTAATTAATATTGTTAAGGAAGAAAATATTGGTAATCTCCTCGAACGACGAGCGCTTGATATTCACAATTAGAACTCGATATCTTAGCTTCTTATAATATCCTAATAAAATGTTATTTATCGATTACAATTGTCCTGTCGTATTTTATTGTGTTTACTTTATAAATGTGAACTTTATTCAAAAAGAGTTCATCGATGATTATCCATTACAGGTTGTTAATAAACCTGAATCATGCACAAAGGAATTGCCGTTAATAACTTAAGATTCTCTGCCCGTCGTACAGGGTATATATAGTAATTATTCTCGACGATCGTAACGTTTAAGTCCAATTCGAGCTTATAGTCCCATGCGAGTTAAACAACGACAATAGTTTGAATTTCTATTTGTTCGTTTGTCGTCTGTTTATACCCGGAGCACCTGCTGTAAACCAATAAAAAATTTATTAGATCTATAAATAACACATATAAAACTTATTAATTTATAATTAATATAAAATAGGAGAGCACGAAACTTCCTATTTTATGGATATGTTAAATCTTTGTAAAAAATACCATATCATTAGTATCATTTTAATCGTTCTAAAGGATTTAGCCGCACAAAGCTGGGACCCTTGGAAGAATCGATATTCACGCGTGACAAATTGAAATTGTACAAAGGTTCCGGTACGAACATCACAAGTGTCGATACCAGGGGCACAGGCACATGTTCTGGGTTTATTATATATTTATAAAGGGCTGACGATTTAGTGGATGGTCCGGGTAAATTTAAATTGTAAATTAACGCATTGCTGGTTTCAAATAAAAGCCTGGATAAGAGCGGATATGGTATGAGAGTCTGTCGTGGAAAGGGGAACAGGCCGCTTTTATTTGTAAAGTTTGAATCTCCTCGATATTGAAGATGTTGAAGCTGCAAATATGTATTTCATTTTAATCCATTCGAGACCGAGATTTAATTGTAAGACTTCTCCCGATGGAAAAATATTTACTGGTCTGGAATCGTGCATCGCTAATTAGTAAAAAAGTTATAAGCAAGAAAGCAATTTTACTACCGGATTGGTATTTCTATTTTATTGGAGATTAATTAACCTGAGTAAACCAACAAAAACTTATCGAAAATCAATCGAAATTAAATCACCTTTTCAAACAGGCTATAAATAGCCAACTAATATTTGCAGTAATAAACTTCACTTTCGAATAAAGTATACGCTCTATAAATTGTAAATTGATAATTTCGTTATTATATCATTTTTCTTAGTCTAAACTGAATTCAGTGAAAAGAGCTTTCAATTGAATTACACACTTCATTAGTTTATGAATTATATTCGTTACCATACGTACAAAAGAAGGTTGACTGGTTTAAAAATTCAAAGGGTAGAACCTCCAAGCTCACGATTGGAAACAGATTCAGTTCAATGGTTTAATTTGCCATTTAATTGAATTCTCTGGCAATTTCAGCGAACTGTGGGCTTTAGAAGTGTCCAGCATTCAAAGGCAAGACCTCCTCCATTTTTCTCTTTCTTTCAGTTCCAACCTCAAGTAATTGACCTGTTAATTCGACGCTATATTTACATGCTCGCAAGGGATTCAGACGACTTCATTGCGTTAAATTCGCAATTTAGCAAACACGAATGTCTCAATCAATTTGTAGTTCGAAACAAATAAAAGATAATCAATTTTTCAAAATAACAATCGATATGTTCAATGCATTTGTCGATGCATTTGATCGTTATGTTCATTTAGCATTTTTATAATAAAAGCGTAGAACACATGTACATACATATAATATTCCATGAAATGATTTATACAGACTATGAGTCTCGTTTTATCATATTATAAAAGAATGAATTTTTCCCAATAAATGTAACTTCATACAAAATCTCGTTTAAAAAATTCAGTTTTTATTCTCATCAAATTAATTTAATATCGGAATATGTCATTTTAGTCGTTATAAAAATTTTATGTCAAAAAGCGTTCACAGATACATATATAAATAAATGTCCAATCCTATGCATTTATTTAAGCTGAAATCTGAACTTAAATATTTATTAACAATATTCTGACGAATATGTAATGAAAGATAAAAGCAGCTTTATTTTTTTTATAGGATGGCTCATGCTTTTTATTCATTTTATGTTTTTCGTTGTCGGCGCGTAACTACCTCTCAGCCGCATGAATGCCAGGTTTCACTACTCAGAAGCGAAGAAGCAAATATACGTTACCTTGCATGGAAAGACGTTAGATACACATAAAAGTAATAACGTAGCTATTTACACATGGGGAATATTTATTTTTGTATGAAATATTTTTGCTTCTGAATTCTCATTATAAATGTACGTCCATTTACGGTTAAGAAAATATTATTAGAGAAATATTAAAACGAGACGCTAAAAGAACATTTTAATAAAGTACAAATGATTATTTGTTCTTTATTAAATTGCACTGCTGTAACTCTAATTTTACTAAATTCAAAATGAATCATTTATAAACTGAACCGGAATATAAAATTTTATTCCGCAAAAATCATAAAGTTAAAAGTTAGGAACGAATAACAAATGAATAACCTAGTTTCATTAAAAGGCACGTGTACGCCAATCCGCGTAATAACTTTGACACTCCAATTATTATAAAATATGTATCCTTAAGGGATTTTTTTGCGCGAATGCAATATACTTTTCATACGTGCAACTGAATAAATGGGACGTGATTTTCAATATTTCTTTCTGTAGAATTTATAACAAAGTAACTTTTTCACAAATGTTTTCGCTAACATTTTTACAACGTAAATGTCTTCTTTTGTAATTAATAATTTCAACATTTCTCTGAACAGTTTCGTTGCGATAGAAAAAATATACAAAGCTTATGACGTGCTTGTTTAAAAATATTTATACGGAACAAGACTTTGAATTTGTCAGACCAATCGTCCTAACGAACGAATAAATTAAACGACTCGTAACAAAAAATTATTCCTGTCCATGTTTCTCTTTGTAAAAGTAATTCAAGGCAAGTTAGATGAATCGCTGTGTACCGTATTCGCGTAGCATGTGCTTTAACGACCAGCGTGCAAGCGTTAACGGTGTGCTTTAGTTTCTCTCTGGTTGTGTTAAGTGTTTAAGTAATGAGCATATACTCACTACGGGCGGTTTGCATGAGATCACCTGGCACCACTTCGGCTTCGAATGATAGCAGATGCAGAGACTGCAAACCGCAGGTCCCGGCACAAGCATAAGACCATGTCGAATGGTTTCTCCTTGAAAGTCAGTACAGTTGTCGTCTATAGCATCTGAAAACGATTCTCAGCTTGAATATCTTTGCCATTCGACGGTCGTACGCGCAGTTACGTTAACCGTTTCAACGCCACTCAGCGTGATCATGTTGTACGCGTAGTGTGGTGAACTGTGTCGCGATGTTTAGTTACGATTGTCAATTCACAACGCGCTCGGTTCCGAACGTAGCTTGTCGCTAGTCATATCAGAGTTTCCTCTCGTAATTACTTTTCTTTCAAATAATCGTAAACCAAATAAAGAAAAAACTAATGTATAAATTACCTCTTGAATTGGAAAACCAATTACAGAACGTCACACAAACAAAAGGTAAAGCACGAATATTTGGCAACCTTTTGACTCTTTAGTGTAACGTTTCTGATATAGCTGATGAAGTGAAGCGTGAACGCGTTGAACGGTATGTTCCGGCAAAAAAAAAGAGCAGTGCAATCGAGTTGATCGGCACTTCTCGTAAATAAATAAACGAAGCGCTATTGCGCTTCATGGTACAATCCGATACGGATTTTTAAAACATCCCTGATACTGAAACGGCTAATAGCGTTACGAAAACGATCGTGCCAGGAAATTTTTGTTCAACGGATCCGTATTGCGGCTGCCACGATGCTTCTACGTAGCATTGATGCTTCATCGATGAAGCACGATTGAAATTGGATATTCGATTTCTTACTGGGGAGAGAGTTTTCATATCGTGTTTACTGTTTCACTTCGCAAGTGTGCTTTACAGTATACGTTAGAACTTGAAATCGAGCTATTTGAGTTAAAGTCGCTTGAAGCTTGAAATGACGTTTAAAGGATATAAGAATAATAGAAGGCTAAAATTCAAAAGTGTATATACGTACATATACATTTCAATAAAAATAGCAGATAATCTCAAGTAAAAAAAGTAGATTCGCGCTAGTAAAATAGTTTCAAAATACTTGTGAAAAGTCAAACGACTTGACTAATTAAAAATGGATGTAAGAGCTTAAAGGACAAAGGCGTATAAGAGTATCAATTAAGTAACAAATTCACAGTGACAAAGAGGTTTCCAGTCGATCGAGTTCAAATAAATCGGCTAATTTGAACGAAACTTTAGATGCACGAGAAGCGACACTCGTCCTCAAGGACTACGAAAGTTCTACTGGGATGAATGAAAACTTTTGTCTGACCCGGTGTGTTTACACAAGATGCGCGAATCTCGAGTACAGCTTGCATTAATTAAAGTAATTGGTTGGTTTGATTGGTTGACCAATCCCTGGGGAAAGATTCTTTACGATTTGGAAACTCAAGAGAATATGGCAGTCACCGATATCAAAAAAAAAAAAAAAAAAAAAAAAAAAATTTCAACAAATAAATAAAAAAAAAAATCGATTTAGCCATCTTCCTCTGTATTTGTTGAATTTATTAGCAAGCATTACTTATTACTTCGTATGTTTCTTTTTTCTATCAGATCTAAAAGTTGTTGAGGAAGTAAGGGCTCAGATACCTACATTTTCTCAGAGACGTACAGATTTGTACGACACTGTCTGTAAGAAGGAGTAACTCTACACTAAAACAGAAAATGTTTTTTTATAATATTTCTACTACAATATCCTTTTTTTGTGAATTATTACTAATTTCTTATCATTTGTACTAAATGAATGACTCAATTAAGAAAACCAAAACGTTATAAATAATAATCTGTATATCTTGTGTATCAACATGTAATTGGATATTATAATAATATAGGAATGCTATAATAATATAGGATAATAATATAGGAGAATAATAATATAGAAAAAAATACATGCTTTTAAACACCTTTAATATCGATCACATAAATTGTTATAATTCACAATGATTACGCATACATAAAAGACCCTTTGATAGTAAAATTTACGATCAAAAGGTAATTACGTATCGTTTAACAACATTTAATTTATAACACCTTTTAAACATTTAGACAGATTAACACATAACACTTCTTATATATAAACATCAATTCGAAGTTATCAGCTTGGAGAAATTGGTCGATTAATACCTGTAGATTGTCTGTCTCGATGAAAGACTTAAAGAGAGCAAAAACATGATAATGCCGCTAATATAATATTCCTTCTTTCTTGTATCTGTCTGCCTCTCAGGTCGTTTTACTAATTACAATAAGTAATTTCGACTTCTTTGCGCTCTCTTTTAACGCATTCGAGACCGAAAGAAATTCATATCAGTCAGTAGGCAAGGGTATAATATACATATTTTATATATAACTTATGTAGTAATGTATATATCATGTTAATTTCATATTTTTTTCAATATAGAATTATTATATATATATATATATATATATATATATATATATATATATATATATATATATATATAACTGTACATAATACATTATAGAATAACATAGTATATAATTTTATATTTTAAAAATATGAAGCATACTATTTAAGATTGTCATCGATTTAAAATCAAAGTATGAAAAGGATACCCTGGAGAGAGTAAAACACAGAATCATTCTAACTAAACATTCAGATCGTACCGACACCTAGGTATCGTCTTACAATTAAATCTCGGTCTCGAATGGATTAAAATGAAATACATACTTGCAGCTTCAACATCTTCAATATCGAGGAGATTCAAACTTTACAAATAAATGTAAATTGCGATGTAAAACAAAGCGATGTAAAAAGGGAAAAGGGAGGAAAGAAGGAACAGGGAAGCAAAGAGAAGAAACGAATTTTTCATTTTCTCGAAAGTGGATCAAGTTTCAGGCTGCTCGCCAAAGAGTCTGTAGCTAACGAGACAAGATTAGACAAACCACGCTTTAAAATTGTCACAGAACTATAATAATCCTCGAAATCAATACGATTCGTCGATCCATCGCCTGATTAAAAAATGAGATAGGATGAAGCTCACTAGTCGGCCTTTCAACTTTCAATAGCGCTTACGGCTCGTATACTCTAGTTTGAATGCTACAATGTAAGCCAAGTCAGCTGTAACTAGCGTTCGCGTGATTGTCGCTATCTATTATTCACGCGTTACACGTTCACCAGACAAACGCGTCTACCGGTTGACATTGTTTTCTGTCCTGAGTTTCAAAGCAATTATGTTGCTTCGTGTAATCAAATCTCGCCAAACTAACGATAAGTTCTTGTTTGATCTTACACAGTTATTAAAACTATACAAGTTAAACCAATCTAGCCTAAACAAGTAATGTCGTTATATATTCTTTTTTAAATCTATATATTGTTTAATAAATCGTGGTTAGGATATAGTAGCTGACAAAAATATTCGGACAAATATATTTGTAGAAACATTTTAGGAGTGTATTATGCATAGTGGCACTATTTAATACTGTACTGTGACTATCATGGTCGTGTTGGTATTATTCGAAACTAATCTGAAAATCTGTATGGAATTTGTAAGATATTTAGTACGAGTACTGTGCATTACTGATATGTACACAACCGAGACGAGATAACGATCCATCGTTCATCGCTACGCGTTGCTAATAGCAACGTATAATGCATATATATCTCGCAGACCATAAAAGTACCCAATGGAACCACGTTTAATATTTGATAATAATGTCCCATTACAGTTTCTTTAAGAATTTCTCTCTTTAAAAATTAGAAGACAAAATACGTAATACAAATCTACTCGAAATCTTTTAAACCTTACGGACGACTACTTATGGTCTTTAAAAGCAGCAGGGATTAACAGAATAGTAACTGCGGATTTTTCTCGGACCGCAGCATGCAATATGAAATATGGTTATTAAAATGTACACTGAAAATCTCATATCCATAAGATACTCGTGCTTGTAGAACCTTGAAAATGAATTCTTAATCCAAATAGTAATTTTCGAGTTACTGTTTGCGAAGAAATCTTTTTCTTTGTTACGTGTAATAGATTATTTTTAAGTTTTAAATTACATTGGTAACCTTCTATAATTTATTACTCGAAGGTGGTAATTTTTTCTTAAATAGTTTGTTTTTCCTATAATTATTTTACTACAGAATCCTCAAAAACATGATGTATGTATATATATCCTGATATATTATCAGTCTATTGTCAAGTTATAGAACATTATGGAAATTGCCAATTAAAGTCATAAAAAACAAAAAATAAGGAAGTTCGTTAAAATATGTGATTTTCCAATCAAGATATAGAATTTATTCGAGTAATATAGATTACGGTAGAGATGGTGACGGTAACAATGAGTGGACTGATTCTTCGTGCGAAAACAAATTGGAAGCGCAGAGCGATGTATTGTTTCAGCGAATATCGATTTTAAAGCACGGTTTTAAAGTACGTGTGCGTTTGACTAGGTGTGTTAATTAATATTGCTGTCTGATTTTCGATATGTAAATACAATATCTACATATCTTTAAACTTATGATAATTGAACTAACAATTTTTTTAAATTTAAATTAAACTTATGATAATTGAACAAACAATTTTTTTAAATTTAAATTAATATTTATCCTTTTAAATGCAACAATTTTTTTTAATAATAACTTCACGCGTAAGTCAGCTGCGCACATATTTGATCGTTCTTTAAAGCTTGAATCTCTGCGAAGAGAAAAAATCTTTCAACCAACAAGAACTGGTTCTACGTTTTCTATCCATTTCCTTCCAGATAAATCTCTCTATCTAAAATCCTTATTTCCGTATTTCCTTGAAAAGGTTAAAGTCGTTTTGTATAAAATCCAACGTAGAGAAGAAGGAAGATCCGCAAAAGATTCTTTCAGCTTTCCCTATGTTTGAGCTCGAATCAAAGCAATCCTATTCCCAATAGGATGACTATGCGTTTAACTTCTCATAGAATCTCTCTGATTCCGTGTGATACCTTCGGTGTTTTTGAAGTATGTAATTGATGTCGTAACGTCAACGCTTTGCAGTGCGAATTCAATTTTGAGTTGCAATTTCCCTGTTTGCGTGGCAAAAGCATAAAATCGATAGCGCACGTTTCGATAAACACGTTTTCTTTGCTGATGGCGCACTGTAAATATAAATATTTGAATAAATATCGCGAATTTCATGTTGCTAAAAGATTTATACTATTTATTCGTAAATAACTGTTGGATATGTTTAAGTTGAAACCACTGCATTAGGTCTTTTTTCTTGTTTAAAATTATTTGTATTGGTAAATTGAATGAAAGTTCTAACATGTAATTTGTTCTTCTTTTATAAATAGTTTACAGAGGATAAAGCGTGGGTAACTCACGACTGTTGCGATCATGACACTATACATACCTATGTATAGCACGTATACTAAGCTAACTAAAATAGCAAGTCAGAGAAATGGAAACTTAGGAAAATCTAAAGGAAGATAAAACGTTCGAGCCTTGCCAGGAATATAAGATGCTAAGTAATCTTCCTAAGTAATCTCCTCCAGCTTTTTCTAGTTTGATCAATAATTATTAGTACATGTTAGGGAAACAAATAGAATTTTTGTTCTCAAGCGAGGTATAATTTAAATTTTGTATGTACACAAAAATGTTAAATATCTATAATAAACATGGTATAATCAATTTTTTTACATAAGATTATATTGTATAGGCTATTGTTATTTAAACATTTTAAATTGGATGAAGAAAAAACATGACGCAAATAAAACGTAGGACATTTTAATTAAAGAGACTAATATAGAGATTTATCTACTTAACTGTGATTAAATCATCTCCACTGAACGCTCTACCTCTTCTATTAATTATGCTTCGTTAAACTATGATTACAGAGGATGGATTTTTTGATAAAATGACATTCTGACAAATATATATAGTTCGATATATATAGATATAGATAGACAAATATATAGATTCTTACAACAGTAGTTATGAATGAACAGCAGTTATTGTATCAATTCCGTTCTTCAGAAGCTTCATTTGTGAAAAGACAATTCGCCAGAATATGGATTCACTGTAGTTATAGCTATAGGATTTCAATCTAGTTGACAGACTTGCTTTACGTAGAGAATATCTGTCTCTTGTTCTACCTTATCGCGATTCTCTCCTCATCTTATACGCTTTGTCGAGCAAAGTAATATTGGCATATATCTCGGCTCTGGTTACAATCATTAGTTTCCGCCTAAACGGTTAGAATCACATAGCTCGCGCTCTACTCTCGTTTATTCAACATTCAGGCCATATGGTCGCATGCGACGAGTTTTATGTTAATTCCGACCGATTACAATAAATTTCTTTCGTTTACAAGGAACGACGAGACTGGCAGTTGCGTGATTTCCAATGCAAAAGCCGCGATATCTGCACGATAACCTAACCTCAACCGATTTTGTTGTACTATTCTTAAGTGGACTTCGTTTGTACCACTTTCGTTTTTTTTTTATTTATTTGTTGAAATTACAATCAATTCTCGCGTTGAGAATTTTCAGTAATTTTTCTGGCGTGGCGCAGTGACATGGCTGTTTATTTACAATAAGTTAATACTTATTATAGATAGGTATAATTTATAAGTATTATAAGTAAGTGCATATGCTTAATTTGGATAACTAAATGAATCTAACGTTTAGGTCTAGCGGGTAGTGCCTCTTCAGCCTGCGAATCTGGTCCGTCGTATCGAGTAGTCCAGTGATTAGGGGGTTTCGGTGTTTGTTGATTCTTTTGCTATATCTGTCGCTATATTTTGCTATTTCCTCTTTGACGGTGGGTATCTTGAGGTCGCGGTGTATTGTTTCATTGGTTACATACCAAGGTGCGTCAATTAGGGATCTTAGCGTTTTCGATTGAAAGCGTTGGAGTATTTCAATGTTGGAGTTACTTGCTGTTCCCCATAGTTGGATTCCGTAGGTCCAGACAGGTTTTATTACGGTCTTGTAGAGGGTAATTTTATTCTGTATGTTTAGTTTGGAGCGTCGGCCCGTGAGCCAATAGAGTTTTTTTAGTTTGTCCTTTAGTTGCTTCCTTTTATCTGAGATGTGTGTCTTCCACGTTAGTCTCCTGTCCAGGGTCATGCCCCGGTATCGGACTGTGTCGCTGCTAGGAATTGTTGCATTGTTGATGGTGACCTGGGGGCAGGTTTGTTTTCGGAGCGTGAAGGTTACATGTGAGGATTTCTTTTCGTTGACTTTGAAGCCCCATTTGTGAAACCACTTTTCCATGGAGTCGAGACTTCGCTGGAGAGTGGATGAGGCTATTACCGGGTCTGCGTGGGTAGCTAATAGCGCTGTGTCGTCTGCAAATGTCGCTATTGTTATATCGTTTGATATAGGTAGGTCGGCAGTGTAGATGAAGTACAGTAGGGGGCCGAGGACACTACCTTGGGGTATGCCGGCTTCTATTGGGAATGTTGCGGAAGTGGCGTCTAGGCATTTAACCATGAATTGTCTGTTGGTTAGGTAAGATTTTAGGATGGAGTAGTAGGGGTGGGGTAGGATCTTTTTAAGTTTGTATAGTAGCCCTTCATGCCATACTTTATCGAATGCCTGTTGGATGTCTAGGAAAACCGCTGAGCAATATTTTTTCTTTTCGAGTGTTTGGCTGATCGTATGAGTTAAGCGGTGGATTTGCTCTACTGTAGAATGATGTTTTCGGAAGCCGAATTGGTGACCTGGGAGTGTTTTCAAGTTCTCTAGGATTGGAAGGAGTCGGTTCGTGAGCATCTTCTCGAATAGTTTGGACAGGGTAGGTAAAAGACTGATTGGACGATAGGAGCAGGTTTCGTATATCGGTTTACCGGGTTTAGGGATGAGGGTAATCAATGAGATTTTCCAAGCCTTAGGATAATGTTCCAGGCAAAGGATAGCATTAAAAATCGATGTGATGAGTGCTATCCCTTTTGTGGGAAGTTCCTTGATTGCTCTATTGCCTATTAGGTCGTGTCCTGCTGCTTTCTTGGGGTTTAGGCGACTGATTGTTTCTATAGTCTCTGCAGAGGAGAAGGGTTCGATAGGAGGGGACATTTGGAAGGGGGTGTGCAGGTATTCAGTAACGTCCGCGGCGGCTTGGGGGGAATGGGGTTTGAATACTTTTGACAAGTGTTTGGCAAACAGGTCGGCTTTTTCTATAGGGCTTCGCGCCCATCCACCTTGCGGACGGCGGATAGGTGGGATTATTTGTGGGGGGCGTGTGAGTTTCCTGGAGGCCTTCCATAGTGAGTAGTTGGCGTCGGCTGTGGGGGATTAGCTGGCGAGGTATTTATGGAAACAGTCGTTTTTATAGTTTCTTAAGGTTCTGGATAGCTTTCTAGTTGCGCTGTTAAGTTTGCGTTTGTTCTCCGGTGATCTATGAGTCTGCCATACTCTTCTTAGTCTACGTTTTTCTGCTATTTTTTTTAGTATGTATTGGGGATATTCTTGTTTGCTGCTAGATGGCTTTGTCGGTGTGGAGAGGCGGATTGCGTTTATTATGCTCGTGTTTAAGTATTCCGTGGCTGCTTCGATATCTTCCTTTGTTTTTAGTGGGGTGAAGGCTGAGGTTGAGTGTGTAAAGACTTCTCTGAAGAGCTGCCAGTTGGTGTGTTGGTTGTGAATGGAGCCATTAGGTGTATTCTCGATGATTGTTGAACTGATTGTTGCTATCACGGGAGAATGATCAGAGGAGAGATCAGCCGAGGAGTTGATCTGGACGTGTCTTGATGGGATATTTTTAGTTATGAAGAAGTCGAGAAAGTCGGGTATTTTGTTGGTATCAGTGGGCCAGTATGTGGGTTCGTATGTGGTGAGGTAGTTGAGGTTGTTGTTTATTATGCTGTTTAAGAGGTTTTTGCCTCTTGCTGTAACCAGTCTGCTGCCCCATTGGATGTGCTTGGCGTTGTAGTCTCCTCCAACTATGAATCTATTGCCCAGGGTGTCCAGGAAGTTATCAAAGTCTTCTTTGGCGATGGAGTGTCTGGGAGGGCAGTATACTGCTGAGGTGGTGATTGAGCCATGACAGTCTTCTATTGCTACGTTTGTTGCTTGGAGGTAGTCTTTCTGGAATGATGGGAGCTCGTAGTGCTTGATACTTGCTTTGATTATTATTCCGGTGCCACCGTGGGCCTTTCCGCTGGGGTGTTGGGTATGGTAGAATTTGTAACCATTTATTTTCAGGTAGCTCTTGTCGGTGAAGTGGGTTTCCGATACGAGCATTACGTCGATTTGCTGGTGTTTTAAGAAGAGTTCTAGTTCAAGTTTGTGTTGCGCTAGACCGTTGGCGTTCCAGAGTGCTATACGCCTTGGTTTTATTTTGAGTCGGGGCGTGCTAATTTTTCCACGATGAGTGTTAGTAGCGATAGCAAGTGATTTATTTGCTCCGATTGTTTCTCTATTAGCTTTTCAAGCCTTGAGGAGTTGTCTGTGTTAGGTGGGTTGGGGACACTGTTTTGGGGAAGGTTCCTTTGGCTGTTCGGGTTATTTTGGATGCCTTGTACTGCTTGGGCATAGGAGGTTGAGGTGGAGATGATTTTGGTAGGACTGGGTGTTTGGTTGGTTGAGGGGGTTGGGGTAGTCGTGAATTTCGGCGGGCTGGGTGTTTGGTTGGATACCTCTTTTGCTCTGAGCTTAGGGTACCTGTTCGTGTATAGTGTTTTATATGCTGGGCAGCCTTTGTAGTTGGCAGGGTGGTCCCCTTGGCAGTGGATGCATTTCGCTGGGGTTTCCGGTGATTTGGCGCACTGGTCAGTGGAGTGAGTGCCTGCGCATTTAACGCAGCGGAAAGTATGGTTGCAGTATTTCTGCGTATGACCGTACCTTTGGCACCTTTTGCACTGCACTATTTCTTTTTTCACGAGCGGTGGTTCGATCTTTACTATCGCGTTCATTAGGCGACTGATGTTGTAGATTTCCTTATTGTTCGGTTTTTGTTTAATGTCTAGGAAGAATAAGGATAACGGGTCTTTCGAGACTCTATGCCTTATATTACTTACGTTGATGACTTCGTGGCCGAGTTTTGAGAGTTCGTATTTTAGTTCGTCTATGTCTGCTGAGTGGTGTATGTTTCGTAGGACTACCCGGAAAGGCCTTTCCTGTTTGAGTTGGTAGGTGTGGAAGTTGGCGTTCAGGGTCCTGAGTGTCTTGGTGAGTTTTCTGTAAGCTTCTGGGTTCGTCGGTAGTATTTTCACCTTGTTGTTGCTTATCTTAAGGTTATATTCCTCCTTGCTGGTATCTCTCTCTAGGGACTTGATCATTGTCTGTATGTCAATGACGTCGTCCAGAAATATTGGTGGGGGAGGGGGGATTCTCTGTGAGTGTTGGTTTGGTGGCGGTTCTACGATTTCCATGGCGTCGTTTGAGGATTCCAATACGGCGAACCTGTTGTGTGTGTTTATTTGCGTTGCTGTTTCTATTTTTCTTTTCTTTGTAGTGTTAGCGTCGTTAGTGCGGAGAGTTCTGCTACACTTCTGCCACGGGGGGGGGGGGGTAGCGCGGGATAGCTGCGAGTCTGCTCCGGAGAGCCTGGTCGCGGTTGCTGGGCCATCATCGAGCTAGTTAATTCGGAATGAACAACTAGTCGTGAGGCTGTGAGGCTAGTATTCGAGTTGGGGTTAGGTGCGTGGGATTTTCTTCTCCCTAGAGGGTAAGGGACACTTAGCTGTGTTCTCTTTCGACGGTTGGGCGACACGTGTTGTTTTCGAACTACGGTGGGCACTAGAGACACGTCTGCACGTTTCGGCACTCCACAGCGAACTGATACGCGACGTAACACAATCAAAATTCGAATGAACCACCCAACGGAACGAGCATCGATCTCTATAGAATCTCTTTGAGCATTCTTCACTAAGGAATTGTCGTCTTTTACCCCATTACGTTCTTCCATCACAATCTTCGTAATGGTAAATGAAAAAGTAAAAGTTTTTAAAACGCGATGGCGCTATCACTTTCTAAAAGCGTCGTCTTTACATTTCCGATGGCCACGGGCACATCCGACTGCCAGATATACAATGTATTATAAGAGTATCATTACCATGCTTTTCATGAAAAGAGCAATTTTTCTTGATAACTATACTCTGTAACATAGATTGAAGTCGCTGATTTGATCCCTCTGATATCGTTGTCTTATGAGAGTCTCGCCTGGTCTTGATTGGTTCTGTTGATTCTTAACGTTGTGAAAAATCGATTCGTTGTGTACCTTTTTTGTATAGAGAATTATTTTGTGGTAGAATATAATGTTGTAATATTTGTGGTCTTTACTTTACTAATTTTGTCACTGAGCCGCTCTTTGGTTCGTTGAGCGATTCATACTCCGCATATATTCCGTACTTGCTTCGCTTGGTACTTTTATAATTTTCGCAGTTACAATAAAAAATTTAATTCTTAACAGATTAAAGATTTAACCTCTTGCTTTATAGTGTACAATAATTTTTTTTTTTTTTTGTATAGGTTATGTGATCCATAGTTTGAGTAAGTAGTACATATATGTATATATTTACGTGACAAGCTTTCATTTCAATCTATATTTAAGATTAATATTTTATCAGTTCCTGTTCGTAACAACATCGAAGTAGTCAATAAGTTTGAAGAGTATAATTAAGGAAGTTATGAAGCAAGAGGTTAAGAACAAATTCTGAAAGAGGTTATGTACAGCTCAGTAGTACTGCTTTACATTACTTTGCGAATTACTTTTCAAGCATAAAAATAGTTTAACAGCCACTTATAGTTACTTCCTTATCATTACATTCATTAAATTCGTTTGATTTTGTAAACAAAATAACCACGCTGACCAGTCTCTTATTTAAAATAGAATTATTTTGTCATATATCCAACAGTTTACTTTCTCTTCGTAAATATTATTAATAATTTTATCAATTTCGTATACTTCCATCCTTCGTATAAGTGACAATGAATCAGAAGAGTTTCATAGCAATATTGAACAACATACAGTCAACTACAACACCATTAGATACATCCACCATACAGTCAACTACAACACCATTAGATAACAGCAATACAACAGATTATAATTTTCTACGTGTCATTGATTCATCATCATCATTTTCCATTTTTTTAGCATATGTAAAAACGTATCTGACGTAATCTTACCTCGCTCTTTGAGTACAAAAATCCATTCAAATGAAACAAAGGGAAAAGAAATAAGAAAACAAACACTCACATACGAATCTTCATTACATAATTGTATGTACTCCTCGAGGTATAATTACTCAGACACGTTACAGCGTACCTTCTTCGTTCCCTGATGGCTGATGTTGATCGTTGACGTTTATAATGAAAGAATTTCGTCAACGGCGCCATCTGGATCCTTGTTGAAAAATTAAAATAGCCGCAACAGCACCATTAAGCTCATCACCCAGATGATAGCTCTTGTTGCTGAGTCGTGGAGGAATTATTATCATCAACGACATAAACTATACCAGTTCCGGTAACGTTCTTCAGATGGTCCGGGCACTCGAACTCGCAACATCGCTCTCCAACACGGAATTTCTTGCATGTCTGCAGTAAAAAGAAATCGATCAATTGTACAGATCAATCGTCACTCGACTGCTCGAGAATTCAGGTCATCCAGAGAATAGAATAGAGACGTGGAAAAATGTAGTGCGATCATCGCAGTGGGAGGAAATAGGGGGATAGGGACCAAATGAATGAACGAGATGTTAAGGACAACTGACGATAAGTTCTTCTTTTGTCGAGAATTGCATGTTTGTGAATGGTTTGTGGGTGGTTAGGTGGAGAGAATTGAAGAGTTTGGAGGTGACTGGAAGAGTGTTTTGGGCAAGGTAGATTGCAGAATGGTTGCGGTAGCATTGTGTTAATTATGGGTTTGTACATGTAATCTTTGTATGTATCACTACATACAACCTAACGTATATTTTTAATAATACATCAGAGTTTTAGTTATTTCATAGCTATGAATTTTACACTCTATAATCTTGACGGTTTATTTCACAGAAGCGTTTGAATATCCATAAAAATTAAATGAACCAATGTATTCATTATATTATAGAGAAGATATATTATTTTTAATTATGTTCCAATTATCATGATCCTGATTTCCTTATTCTGAAAATTTGAAAGGAAGTTTTGTAGTTTGGTACTTTCAGCGACAAAGGGTCAATATTGCTTTAGTATATTTCGTCACATATACATGTATATCTATATGTCGGAGATGAAAGGACACCGGAACCTTTGGATAGCCCCGCAACATTGCAATCTAAAGTCTACTATAACTGTAACTAAACTATTGTAGTTATTCAATCCGATTGTAATTGTTCGAGATTAGTGACGGTGAGCTTTGGCTCGAGGTGACAGTCTGTAGCCCAACGTAGCCGCGGTCAAGGGATGAACGCTTTGCCTAACAAAGGTATGGAGTAATTCTATAGCTCTCCTTAAAAGAAATATTCGTGGCGACACGCGACAGTAAACATTCCAACGGTTTCTGTCCCGTGGCTCGCCACACGCAGACCCTATTCTTCGAGTAAGATGATTGCCAGATGTCGATGCGTCTCCGCAGTACATGTTCGGCTCGCTGCGTTAAATGCGCAGGCACTCACTCCACTGACCAGTGCGCCAAATCACCGGAAACCCCAGCGAAATGCATCCACTGCCAAGGGGACCACCCTGCCAACTACAAAGGCTGCCCAGCATATAAAACACTATACACGAACAGGTACCCTAAGCTCAGAGCAAAAGAGGTATCCAACCAAACACCCAGCCCGCCGAAATTCACGACTACCCCAACCCCCTCAACCAACCAAACACCCAGTCCTACCAAAATCATCTCCACCTCAACCTCCTATGCCCAAGCAGTACAAGGCATCCAAAATAACCCGAACAGCCAAAGGAACCTTCCCCAAAACAGTGTCCCCAACCCACCTAACACAGACAACTCCTCAAGGCTTGAAAAGCTAATAGAGAAACAATCGGAGCAAATAAATCACTTGCTATCGCTACTAACACTCATCGTGGAAAAATTAGCACGCCCCGACTCAAAATAAAACCAAGGCGTATAGCACTCTGGAACGCCAACGGTCTAGCGCAACACAAACTTGAACTAGAACTCTTCTTAAAACACCAGCAAATCGACGTAATGCTCGTATCGGAAACCCACTTCACCGACAAGAGCTACCTGAAAATAAATGGTTACAAATTCTACCATACCCAACACCCCAGCGGAAAGGCCCACGGTGGCACCGGAATAATAATCAAAG
Organism: Bombus huntii; assembly: GCF_024542735.1. Lineage (NCBI taxonomy): Eukaryota > Metazoa > Arthropoda > Insecta > Hymenoptera > Apidae > Bombus > Bombus huntii. The sequence continues at coordinate 12,669,118 of NC_066244.1, read as the reverse complement.
CAAGTATCAAGCACTACGAGCTCCCATCATTCCAGAAAGACTACCTCCAAGCAACAAACGTAGCAATAGAAGACTGTCATGGCTCAATCACCACCTCAGCAGTATACTGCCCTCCCAGACACTCCATCGCCAAAGAAGACTTTGATAACTTCCTGGACACCCTGGGCAATAGATTCATAGTTGGAGGAGACTACAACGCCAAGCACATCCAATGGGGCAGCAGACTGGTTACAGCAAGAGGCAAAAACCTCTTAAACAGCATAATAAACAACAACCTCAACTACCTCACCACATACGAACCCACATACTGGCCCACTGACACCAACAAAATACCCGACCTTCTCGACTTCTTCATAACTAAAAATATCCCATCAAGACACGTCCAGATCAACTCCTCGGCTGATCTCTCCTCTGATCATTCTCCCGTGATAGCAACAATCAGTTCAACAATCATCGAGAATACACCTAATGGCTCCATTCACAACCAACACACCAACTGGCAGCTCTTCAGAGAAGTCTTTACACACTCAACCTCAGCCTTCACCCCACTAAAAACAAAGGAAGATATCGAAGCAGCCACGGAATACTTAAACACGAGCATAATAAACGCAATCCGCCTCTCCACACCGACAAAGCCATCTAGCAGCAAACAAGAATATCCCCAATACATACTAAAAAAAATAGCAGAAAAACGTAGACTAAGAAGAGTATGGCAGACTCATAGATCACCGGAGAACAAACGCAAACTTAACAGCGCAACTAGAAAGCTATCCAGAACCTTAAGAAACTATAAAAACGACTGTTTCCATAAATACCTCGCCAGCTAATCCCCCACAGCCGACGCCAACTACTCACTATGGAAGGCCTCCAGGAAACTCACACGCCCCCCACAAATAATCCCACCTATCCGCCGTCCGCAAGGTGGATGGGCGCGAAGCCCTATAGAAAAAGCCGACCTGTTTGCCAAACACTTGTCAAAAGTATTCAAACCCCATTCCCCCCAAGCCGCCGCGGACGTTACTGAATACCTGCACACCCCCTTCCAAATGTCCCCTCCTATCGAACCCTTCTCCTCTGCAGAGACTATAGAAACAATCAGTCGCCTAAACCCCAAGAAAGCAGCAGGACACGACCTAATAGGCAATAGAGCAATCAAGGAACTTCCCACAAAAGGGATAGCACTCATCACATCGATTTTTAATGCTATCCTTTGCCTGGAACATTATCCTAAGGCTTGGAAAATCTCATTGATTACCCTCATCCCTAAACCCGGTAAACCGATATACGAAACCTGCTCCTATCGTCCAATCAGTCTTTTACCTACCCTGTCCAAACTATTCGAGAAGATGCTCACGAACCGACTCCTTCCAATCCTAGAGAACTTGAAAACACTCCCAGGTCACCAATTCGGCTTCCGAAAACATCATTCTACAGTAGAGCAAATCCACCGCTTAACTCATACGATCAGCCAAACACTCGAAAAGAAAAAATATTGCTCAGCGGTTTTCCTAGACATCCAACAGGCATTCGATAAAGTATGGCATGAAGGGCTACTATACAAACTTAAAAAGATCCTACCCCACCCCTACTACTCCATCCTAAAATCTTACCTAACCAACAGACAATTCATGGTTAAATGCCTAGACGCCACTTCCGCAACATTCCCAATAGAAGCCGGCATACCCCAAGGTAGTGTCCTCGGCCCCCTACTGTACTTCATCTACACTGCCGACCTACCTATATCAAACGATATAACAATAGCGACATTTGCAGACGACACAGCGCTATTAGCTACCCACGCAGACCCGGTAATAGCCTCATCCACTCTCCAGCGAAGTCTCGACTCCATGGAAAAGTGGTTTCACAAATGGGGCTTCAAAGTCAACGAAAAGAAATCCTCACATGTAACCTTCACGCTCCGAAAACAAACCTGCCCCCAGGTCACCATCAACAATGCAACAATTCCTAGCAGCGACACAGTCCGATACCGGGGCATGACCCTGGACAGGAGACTAACGTGGAAGACACACATCTCAGATAAAAGGAAGGGATAAGATAAAAGGGTCTACAAGACCGTAATAAAATCTGTCTGGACCTACGGAATCCAACTATGGGGAACAGCAAGTAACTCCAACATTGAAATACTCCAACGCTTTCAATCGAAAACGCTAAGATCCCTAATTGACGCACCTTGGTATGTAACCAATGAAACAATACACCGCGACCTCAAGATACCCACCGTCAAAGAGGAAATAGCAAAATATAGCGACAGATATAGCAAAAGAATCAACAAACACCGAAACCCCCTAATCACTGGACTACTCGATACGACGGACCAGATTCGCAGGCTGAAGAGGCACTACCCGCTAGACCTAAACGTTAGATTCATTTAGTTATCCAAATTAAGCATATGCACTTACTTATAATACTTATAAATTATACCTATCTATAATAAGTATTAACTTATTGTAAATAAACAGCCATGTCACTGCGCCACGCCAGAAAAATTACTGAAAATTCTCAACGCGAGAATTGATTGTAATTTCAACAAATAAATAAAAAAAAAGTACCTTTGTAATATCGTAGAATAGCTTTGATTGGAGATCGGCTGAAAATAGAAAAACCGTGTACGTCGTGTTTCTGTGGTTCGTTTACATTTAAGAGTGTCTACGTGACTAAGTAGTTGGTAGTTCTTACATAGGTATGAAGGAAACAGTAGACAACGTTAGAAGAAGGACGGTTTCGCTATCCAAGGCGAATCGAAAAGTGTGCGTGTTGCGAGAATCAGAGTTGATCGAGACGTCGAAGCATAGAGTCGTTAGAATTGAGTTGCGAGTGTTGTCGAGTGTTAGAATTGCTAGTGAGAGAGAGAGAGAGAGAGTTACCAAATAGTTGTCAAGTTATTTGTTGTAAATACGAGCGTTGCATGTAGTTTTCCTGTTAATCAAACATCGTTTCTCTGTCTAACTAATATCTGTATTTTCAATCCATTATTAATATATTCCGATACTACACCTTCCATAAATCTCATAGATTTCCTAGTAAAGGTCCTTCAAACCAAACAAACGTCTATTTCCGAAGAATTTCTAAAGACTATTGTCTACCACGGCTGGACAAGGGAAAGTTAGTTTTTCTCACGTACGCTGCAACTTTCCTCCCACTAACCACCTTCTCTCGAGGGCGGTTAAGACCCTTCGTTTAACCAATTAACAACGAAGCCTATTCCCTCACTCTCCTAACTAAAATCGTCACCAACAAATCCGATGGTCCCGTGCGCTAGACACACCCATCCTTAGCTTTCCTCCGAGACAGCATCGTCTCCCAAGACAGTACTGATTTTACATCCTTCGAACGGTCAACATCTTTTTAACCGGGTATACACACCCGTAGATCAGTCACTCACTCATCTCGTACATACGCACCAGCGTAACTGCCTTCGTTATAAGTTGTTGGAATAAACGGTGAAATATAACTTACTCTACTGTGTCATATTCATTTAACCACCTCTGTTATCTTAACCGAAACTGGGGAGCGACTACTTCGCGGCGTCGATTCACCGAATCGTAGCGAGAAGTACGTATCGTAGTTTATGATTTGCAACAGAATCCCTGCATCAACGCATGTTCGCGAAACATACAACTTCACGCACCAAATGTCGATTACAGTCAATCGACACTAATAATCAATAATTTGTCTGCGAGATGCTCCTCTGGAAGTTTTAACTATATATATTCCGGTTTTAACTATATATATTTAACTATATATATTAACTATATATTTTCCCTAGGAACAGTAAGATTTTAACGATACAACTTTATCAAGAGATCTTAATGTCATAAACGGTATCGAAACTTCGTAATTAATATTGTTAAGGAAGAAAATATTGGTAATCTCCTCGAACGACGAGCGCTTGATATTCACAATTAGAACTCGATATCTTAGCTTCTTATAATATCCTAATAAAATGTTATTTATCGATTACAATTGTCCTGTCGTATTTTATTGTGTTTACTTTATAAATGTGAACTTTATTCAAAAAGAGTTCATCGATGATTATCCATTACAGGTTGTTAATAAACCTGAATCATGCACAAAGGAATTGCCGTTAATAACTTAAGATTCTCTGCCCGTCGTACAGGGTATATATAGTAATTATTCTCGACGATCGTAACGTTTAAGTCCAATTCGAGCTTATAGTCCCATGCGAGTTAAACAACGACAATAGTTTGAATTTCTATTTGTTCGTTTGTCGTCTGTTTATACCCGGAGCACCTGCTGTAAACCAATAAAAAATTTATTAGATCTATAAATAACACATATAAAACTTATTAATTTATAATTAATATAAAATAGGAGAGCACGAAACTTCCTATTTTATGGATATGTTAAATCTTTGTAAAAAATACCATATCATTAGTATCATTTTAATCGTTCTAAAGGATTTAGCCGCACAAAGCTGGGACCCTTGGAAGAATCGATATTCACGCGTGACAAATTGAAATTGTACAAAGGTTCCGGTACGAACATCACAAGTGTCGATACCAGGGGCACAGGCACATGTTCTGGGTTTATTATATATTTATAAAGGGCTGACGATTTAGTGGATGGTCCGGGTAAATTTAAATTGTAAATTAACGCATTGCTGGTTTCAAATAAAAGCCTGGATAAGAGCGGATATGGTATGAGAGTCTGTCGTGGAAAGGGGAACAGGCCGCTTTTATTTGTAAAGTTTGAATCTCCTCGATATTGAAGATGTTGAAGCTGCAAATATGTATTTCATTTTAATCCATTCGAGACCGAGATTTAATTGTAAGACTTCTCCCGATGGAAAAATATTTACTGGTCTGGAATCGTGCATCGCTAATTAGTAAAAAAGTTATAAGCAAGAAAGCAATTTTACTACCGGATTGGTATTTCTATTTTATTGGAGATTAATTAACCTGAGTAAACCAACAAAAACTTATCGAAAATCAATCGAAATTAAATCACCTTTTCAAACAGGCTATAAATAGCCAACTAATATTTGCAGTAATAAACTTCACTTTCGAATAAAGTATACGCTCTATAAATTGTAAATTGATAATTTCGTTATTATATCATTTTTCTTAGTCTAAACTGAATTCAGTGAAAAGAGCTTTCAATTGAATTACACACTTCATTAGTTTATGAATTATATTCGTTACCATACGTACAAAAGAAGGTTGACTGGTTTAAAAATTCAAAGGGTAGAACCTCCAAGCTCACGATTGGAAACAGATTCAGTTCAATGGTTTAATTTGCCATTTAATTGAATTCTCTGGCAATTTCAGCGAACTGTGGGCTTTAGAAGTGTCCAGCATTCAAAGGCAAGACCTCCTCCATTTTTCTCTTTCTTTCAGTTCCAACCTCAAGTAATTGACCTGTTAATTCGACGCTATATTTACATGCTCGCAAGGGATTCAGACGACTTCATTGCGTTAAATTCGCAATTTAGCAAACACGAATGTCTCAATCAATTTGTAGTTCGAAACAAATAAAAGATAATCAATTTTTCAAAATAACAATCGATATGTTCAATGCATTTGTCGATGCATTTGATCGTTATGTTCATTTAGCATTTTTATAATAAAAGCGTAGAACACATGTACATACATATAATATTCCATGAAATGATTTATACAGACTATGAGTCTCGTTTTATCATATTATAAAAGAATGAATTTTTCCCAATAAATGTAACTTCATACAAAATCTCGTTTAAAAAATTCAGTTTTTATTCTCATCAAATTAATTTAATATCGGAATATGTCATTTTAGTCGTTATAAAAATTTTATGTCAAAAAGCGTTCACAGATACATATATAAATAAATGTCCAATCCTATGCATTTATTTAAGCTGAAATCTGAACTTAAATATTTATTAACAATATTCTGACGAATATGTAATGAAAGATAAAAGCAGCTTTATTTTTTTTATAGGATGGCTCATGCTTTTTATTCATTTTATGTTTTTCGTTGTCGGCGCGTAACTACCTCTCAGCCGCATGAATGCCAGGTTTCACTACTCAGAAGCGAAGAAGCAAATATACGTTACCTTGCATGGAAAGACGTTAGATACACATAAAAGTAATAACGTAGCTATTTACACATGGGGAATATTTATTTTTGTATGAAATATTTTTGCTTCTGAATTCTCATTATAAATGTACGTCCATTTACGGTTAAGAAAATATTATTAGAGAAATATTAAAACGAGACGCTAAAAGAACATTTTAATAAAGTACAAATGATTATTTGTTCTTTATTAAATTGCACTGCTGTAACTCTAATTTTACTAAATTCAAAATGAATCATTTATAAACTGAACCGGAATATAAAATTTTATTCCGCAAAAATCATAAAGTTAAAAGTTAGGAACGAATAACAAATGAATAACCTAGTTTCATTAAAAGGCACGTGTACGCCAATCCGCGTAATAACTTTGACACTCCAATTATTATAAAATATGTATCCTTAAGGGATTTTTTTGCGCGAATGCAATATACTTTTCATACGTGCAACTGAATAAATGGGACGTGATTTTCAATATTTCTTTCTGTAGAATTTATAACAAAGTAACTTTTTCACAAATGTTTTCGCTAACATTTTTACAACGTAAATGTCTTCTTTTGTAATTAATAATTTCAACATTTCTCTGAACAGTTTCGTTGCGATAGAAAAAATATACAAAGCTTATGACGTGCTTGTTTAAAAATATTTATACGGAACAAGACTTTGAATTTGTCAGACCAATCGTCCTAACGAACGAATAAATTAAACGACTCGTAACAAAAAATTATTCCTGTCCATGTTTCTCTTTGTAAAAGTAATTCAAGGCAAGTTAGATGAATCGCTGTGTACCGTATTCGCGTAGCATGTGCTTTAACGACCAGCGTGCAAGCGTTAACGGTGTGCTTTAGTTTCTCTCTGGTTGTGTTAAGTGTTTAAGTAATGAGCATATACTCACTACGGGCGGTTTGCATGAGATCACCTGGCACCACTTCGGCTTCGAATGATAGCAGATGCAGAGACTGCAAACCGCAGGTCCCGGCACAAGCATAAGACCATGTCGAATGGTTTCTCCTTGAAAGTCAGTACAGTTGTCGTCTATAGCATCTGAAAACGATTCTCAGCTTGAATATCTTTGCCATTCGACGGTCGTACGCGCAGTTACGTTAACCGTTTCAACGCCACTCAGCGTGATCATGTTGTACGCGTAGTGTGGTGAACTGTGTCGCGATGTTTAGTTACGATTGTCAATTCACAACGCGCTCGGTTCCGAACGTAGCTTGTCGCTAGTCATATCAGAGTTTCCTCTCGTAATTACTTTTCTTTCAAATAATCGTAAACCAAATAAAGAAAAAACTAATGTATAAATTACCTCTTGAATTGGAAAACCAATTACAGAACGTCACACAAACAAAAGGTAAAGCACGAATATTTGGCAACCTTTTGACTCTTTAGTGTAACGTTTCTGATATAGCTGATGAAGTGAAGCGTGAACGCGTTGAACGGTATGTTCCGGCAAAAAAAAAGAGCAGTGCAATCGAGTTGATCGGCACTTCTCGTAAATAAATAAACGAAGCGCTATTGCGCTTCATGGTACAATCCGATACGGATTTTTAAAACATCCCTGATACTGAAACGGCTAATAGCGTTACGAAAACGATCGTGCCAGGAAATTTTTGTTCAACGGATCCGTATTGCGGCTGCCACGATGCTTCTACGTAGCATTGATGCTTCATCGATGAAGCACGATTGAAATTGGATATTCGATTTCTTACTGGGGAGAGAGTTTTCATATCGTGTTTACTGTTTCACTTCGCAAGTGTGCTTTACAGTATACGTTAGAACTTGAAATCGAGCTATTTGAGTTAAAGTCGCTTGAAGCTTGAAATGACGTTTAAAGGATATAAGAATAATAGAAGGCTAAAATTCAAAAGTGTATATACGTACATATACATTTCAATAAAAATAGCAGATAATCTCAAGTAAAAAAAGTAGATTCGCGCTAGTAAAATAGTTTCAAAATACTTGTGAAAAGTCAAACGACTTGACTAATTAAAAATGGATGTAAGAGCTTAAAGGACAAAGGCGTATAAGAGTATCAATTAAGTAACAAATTCACAGTGACAAAGAGGTTTCCAGTCGATCGAGTTCAAATAAATCGGCTAATTTGAACGAAACTTTAGATGCACGAGAAGCGACACTCGTCCTCAAGGACTACGAAAGTTCTACTGGGATGAATGAAAACTTTTGTCTGACCCGGTGTGTTTACACAAGATGCGCGAATCTCGAGTACAGCTTGCATTAATTAAAGTAATTGGTTGGTTTGATTGGTTGACCAATCCCTGGGGAAAGATTCTTTACGATTTGGAAACTCAAGAGAATATGGCAGTCACCGATATCAAAAAAAAAAAAAAAAAAAAAAAAAAATTTCAACAAATAAATAAAAAAAAAAATCGATTTAGCCATCTTCCTCTGTATTTGTTGAATTTATTAGCAAGCATTACTTATTACTTCGTATGTTTCTTTTTTCTATCAGATCTAAAAGTTGTTGAGGAAGTAAGGGCTCAGATACCTACATTTTCTCAGAGACGTACAGATTTGTACGACACTGTCTGTAAGAAGGAGTAACTCTACACTAAAACAGAAAATGTTTTTTTATAATATTTCTACTACAATATCCTTTTTTTGTGAATTATTACTAATTTCTTATCATTTGTACTAAATGAATGACTCAATTAAGAAAACCAAAACGTTATAAATAATAATCTGTATATCTTGTGTATCAACATGTAATTGGATATTATAATAATATAGGAATGCTATAATAATATAGGATAATAATATAGGAGAATAATAATATAGAAAAAAATACATGCTTTTAAACACCTTTAATATCGATCACATAAATTGTTATAATTCACAATGATTACGCATACATAAAAGACCCTTTGATAGTAAAATTTACGATCAAAAGGTAATTACGTATCGTTTAACAACATTTAATTTATAACACCTTTTAAACATTTAGACAGATTAACACATAACACTTCTTATATATAAACATCAATTCGAAGTTATCAGCTTGGAGAAATTGGTCGATTAATACCTGTAGATTGTCTGTCTCGATGAAAGACTTAAAGAGAGCAAAAACATGATAATGCCGCTAATATAATATTCCTTCTTTCTTGTATCTGTCTGCCTCTCAGGTCGTTTTACTAATTACAATAAGTAATTTCGACTTCTTTGCGCTCTCTTTTAACGCATTCGAGACCGAAAGAAATTCATATCAGTCAGTAGGCAAGGGTATAATATACATATTTTATATATAACTTATGTAGTAATGTATATATCATGTTAATTTCATATTTTTTTCAATATAGAATTATTATATATATATATATATATATATATATATATATATATATATATATATATATATAACTGTACATAATACATTATAGAATAACATAGTATATAATTTTATATTTTAAAAATATGAAGCATACTATTTAAGATTGTCATCGATTTAAAATCAAAGTATGAAAAGGATACCCTGGAGAGAGTAAAACACAGAATCATTCTAACTAAACATTCAGATCGTACCGACACCTAGGTATCGTCTTACAATTAAATCTCGGTCTCGAATGGATTAAAATGAAATACATACTTGCAGCTTCAACATCTTCAATATCGAGGAGATTCAAACTTTACAAATAAATGTAAATTGCGATGTAAAACAAAGCGATGTAAAAAGGGAAAAGGGAGGAAAGAAGGAACAGGGAAGCAAAGAGAAGAAACGAATTTTTCATTTTCTCGAAAGTGGATCAAGTTTCAGGCTGCTCGCCAAAGAGTCTGTAGCTAACGAGACAAGATTAGACAAACCACGCTTTAAAATTGTCACAGAACTATAATAATCCTCGAAATCAATACGATTCGTCGATCCATCGCCTGATTAAAAAATGAGATAGGATGAAGCTCACTAGTCGGCCTTTCAACTTTCAATAGCGCTTACGGCTCGTATACTCTAGTTTGAATGCTACAATGTAAGCCAAGTCAGCTGTAACTAGCGTTCGCGTGATTGTCGCTATCTATTATTCACGCGTTACACGTTCACCAGACAAACGCGTCTACCGGTTGACATTGTTTTCTGTCCTGAGTTTCAAAGCAATTATGTTGCTTCGTGTAATCAAATCTCGCCAAACTAACGATAAGTTCTTGTTTGATCTTACACAGTTATTAAAACTATACAAGTTAAACCAATCTAGCCTAAACAAGTAATGTCGTTATATATTCTTTTTTAAATCTATATATTGTTTAATAAATCGTGGTTAGGATATAGTAGCTGACAAAAATATTCGGACAAATATATTTGTAGAAACATTTTAGGAGTGTATTATGCATAGTGGCACTATTTAATACTGTACTGTGACTATCATGGTCGTGTTGGTATTATTCGAAACTAATCTGAAAATCTGTATGGAATTTGTAAGATATTTAGTACGAGTACTGTGCATTACTGATATGTACACAACCGAGACGAGATAACGATCCATCGTTCATCGCTACGCGTTGCTAATAGCAACGTATAATGCATATATATCTCGCAGACCATAAAAGTACCCAATGGAACCACGTTTAATATTTGATAATAATGTCCCATTACAGTTTCGTCATTTTCAATTAATTAAACACGACCCTCTCTTTAAAAATTAGAAGACAAAATACGTAATACAAATCTACTCGAAATCTTTTAAACCTTACGGACGACTACTTATGGTCTTTAAAAGCAGCAGGGATTAACAGAATAGTAACTGCGGATTTTTCTCGGACCGCAGCATGCAATATGAAATACGATTATTAAAATGTACACTGGAAATCTCATATCCATAAGATACTCGTGCTTGTAGGACCTTGAAAATGAATTCTTAACTCAAATAGTCGACCGCGATACTCGAGAAATTTTGTGAAGCTGACGTCAATACCAATATGTACCGTCGTTGTGCTATTATTTCGTGATAAACCGTATTGATTGCACTTCCATTTCACGGAATTAATTTTTCGTGTGCGTGTGCAACTATAATTCATCGTAAAAGTCATTGATTTGTAGGCACCGAATTATCAGAAATCAATCACGTAAATCTTAAGAATCTTCTACTTGTACGCTTGATGGTTAACTAAGAGATGCCACTCAACGATGCTCATTTTTACGAAAATTTCGCAATGCTCCAACAGTGATACTTCACGCTCGCGCTATCATACGTTAACAGTATGTCGTACCTCTCTGTATATGATATATACGCACTCGAGAGAGAGACTGACACATCGTTACTCTTTTTTCGGGAATCAATCTCTTCTTTGCCATATTCTAGCCACGGATGCTCCGTATTTTCCTACGAATGGAATTCCCTTCGTTGCCACGTTCCCGGAATCGAGCAAATATCTTAGGACGCAACTAATCAGAATATTCTAAGTTATGATTTACCATTATCAGATTTTTTACGTCAGAGGAAATGCCTGTGTCGTTGTCTAACTTAATAGTTACCATTCCATAATCACTCAAAGGAACAATGTTAAGATCGTATAAACCACGATATTCTATCTTACACAAAATTCAGGTCCTTTTATTCCAATCACATGACCATGATAATGTGACATCAATCGCATCTCAACCTACAACAGAGATAAGACATCGAGCTCCGACGTTCGAACACTTTTCCACATCATAACCTACACCAAGCCCCTCAGCATCCTCAAACCAAAAGGCATATAAGCCGAGACTTCAGCCAGCTCGGGCAGTTCTTGTTCTAGTTTCTGTTCTTGTGCAGCCCCTTTCTCTCCGGTTCAGTGTCATTCTGTTCTTGTAAGTGCTAAATTTATAATAAAGTTCGATAAAAGAAAATTAATAGTTGGGTTACGACTCAGCCTTCTTTTCTCTTACAATCCAAGTGTCAATTTTACGTTACAATAATCTTCAATGTAGCTCCTCAATATATAATATTCCAAAATTTATTGGATGTATAGGATGTACGAACCATGAAATTCTAACGCGAGCAATTGAACGCGCAAATAGAGGTCCTCTAGCATCCAGCACGTAATTCCTGTTATTTGTCACCGAGATTCAACAGTTCGATTCATCACGATGCTGCGTACGTGAAAAATATGGAAAAACGAAGAAAACATCAGGCCAGAAACATTACAGTGTGCATTTCTTTCTTTTGTTTTTTCCTTTGAAACATATATGGCGTTAACGATATGTAAACAGGAATTCACTAACTGCCGATATTCTGTTTCATACTCTTCTAATTTTGTTTATATCAGATTCTCTATTATGATTAGACCGTGCATGTTTATATAAATTCGTAGCTTTATTTAACACTATTACAGAAATACAATTATGGAAATTGAACTTGAATAAAACTTTCTTTCATTCAATACAATTAAGTATCATAACTCATTTATTACGTTAATCCTTAACAATATAAAAAAAACCTTATTTCCAATATCTTTGCACATTATATTCGATGCAATCTGTGTATTTCTACACTTTACATTTACTATAAATGTACAATCTATTTATAACTCATCACAATGGTTTAGTTTAAATTACACGTTCGTAGAATACACGACTTACACTTGTCACCAGAGGGCCATCGATATCAACATAGGGCTAGGCGATATTAATGCTTTCTCACTAGTGGTCACATTGATACTGTTTGTTTCGATAAATATAACTTCCAACACAAGTTTTTCTATCCCAGTGTCTAAGGCAAAGGTCTGCTAGGTCATAGCCTTACTGAAGAGTCCGAACTAGCAGATCTCGGACGAAAAACACTATTTCTCTCTTCTCCATCTCCTTTATTTGACTACCCTACTCGTCCGTCTTCCCTCTTGCAGTGCGTAAGGCAAGATGGAGTGACAGAAAGGGAAGAGGATGATTGTAGCGCCGGAAAATTGCCCATGGGAGTGTGACATCAATCACATCTCAACCTAAATCAGTGATAATACATCGACCTCCGACCTTCGGACACTTTTGGACACTTTTGGACACATCACCACCTTATCATCATAGCATACACCAAGGCTGTGACGCACCTCAGTCCACATCAGAGATAGGATATGGACCCCCGACCTTCGGACACTTTTCTACATCATAACCTACACCTAACTAACTCAACATCCTAAAACCAAAACGTATATAAACCGAGACTTCACCCAGCTCGGGCAGTTCTTGTTCCTCTTCTAGTTGCTGTACTCATACAACCCCTATTCTCCGGTTCGATGTTATTTTGTTTATACCCGCAAGAGAGGGTAGGAGATCCGACCGGCCTTGGATACAGTGTCCGGCCGTGGGAGGGAGGAATCCGTCTTCAATGTCTCTGCCATGTACATAGCTTTGTTTCCCCCTCCTTCCATTGTGTCTAAGGCATGAGCCTGCTAGGTAAGCCTTACTGATGAGTCCACTAGCAGGCTCTGGACGAAACACACTTTTTTTCTTCTTTTTCTCCGTCTTCCTTCATATATCCGTGATAATTGTAGGCTGCTGGCTGTAGATGTCGCTTGCCGGGGGTGAAGTACTGCTGTATTTTCTTCTTATTTAGATGTCGTGGAAGAAAATTCGGACTTTGGAAAAGTACGAGGCGCCGGGATTTGAACCCGGGATCCGAACGTTTGTACTCTATGGCGCTAACCACTGCGCTGCCGTCGTCCGACACTAGTTGGTTTCGAGTGGTGAGATTTGCGTTCTCGTGTGCCGCCACGAGAGGAAATCTCAGTGTGGGTGTGCTTTCTGAACGAAGAACGCGGATTCGTTGTTCACACTTTTCGTTAGGAAAGTGAGGGTGCCCATTGATTATAGCCAACGTTAATGAATGAAGATAGGAGGAGGAAGCCTCCTACCAACGTGGCTCGTGGGTGACATTGTTTATTGGAAAAATAACTACCCGCTTTCTCCGTTATTTGTAAGAGTGCGCAATAAACCTAAGCATTGTTCTAAGGACCATCCATAAACCGAAAACACTTACAGGGTTAGAGATTCCTTCAAGCTATTAAGATTACGTCAAAGGATTCAGTTTATAGGATATAGTATGTAGTAGATCAGTATATAGTATAAAGTTTCAGACGGCGCACGGACCATCGTACGCGCCGTAACAGAGAGAGTTATAAGAATATACATAAAATGTAATTAAACATCGCAAAAGTAACTTAATTAGAAATGACTAGAATGTATGATGTATAATATAATGAATTCAAATTGTCTAAAAAATATTACAAATTTATAGAGATTTTACTATAAAATGTTTTTAACAGAAGCTGATACAGTTATATAGCATTTTCAAGCATTTACGAAGATTAATGTATGAATTTGAAATTAGCAATATTGAAGCGCGGTACTCGGAAAGACGAATGTACATGGATAATTGTATGCACTAATCGACGATACGGTTATAATTGCATGCTTGATAGAAAAATATCATGGTAAAATTGATATGATTTCATGGAAACGCGTCTAACTTGGTATCTCGAAAGTATCTTAAGCAAACTAATTAGCGTGCCTGTTATGTCTTTTAAAATGTAAATTAACATGTAACAAAGAAACCTTCATCAATTTGATTCGCTTCAAACTGCGCAAATAAGTAGTATAAATAATATTTGTGATAGATTGGCATCAATTCCATGTTTCCTTTAATATTTGCCTTTAAAAAGTCCAATTCGTTTCACGATTATACAAATTACTAAAAAAATGTCTATATTAGTAATTTATTTATTTTGCATTAATCGTGACATGTTAGTTGCATTATGTTATATGTAAACTACCACAAAGGAGAAATGATAATCTTTCCAATCTCTAGATTACTGGTTACTAAACATAAATATCCTATAAAATTTAATATATTTCTTTAATTTTTAATACATACATGAGTTAGTAGTTCTAAATTATGAATCATCCTACCTGTGATATTACACTTTTCCTTATAATATCATCACTCAAGTGAACAACATTAAGATCATGTAAACCATGTCATCCTATCTTACTGTGAAGATACTTAGTTATGTTATCTAACATTATAAAAATATCATCAAATTCAAGTCCTTTTATTCACATCACATGGCCACGATGATCTGGTTCTTCGTTATATAATGTTCTAAAATTTGTTGTATATATAGGATGTACAAACCGTGATATCAAGGTATCAGTTCTTCCTTCCCAAGGGACAGTTTCATTAAAATTCTGATAGAATTAAAAATTAATTATTAATATTCTAACAATCATATATGTTAAATACATTATAGTCAACGATATATACCTGAGCGAATGTAGGGGTGATTCCTTGATAATTATAAATGTCATCAGCCCACATCATTGTGCCACTTCTTTGTACTCCAGCCTCTAGATTAACAGCCAAAACAAACATACAAAATTTTATAGAAGCTGTACAAAATATAGTATATATGCGCAATATTGAAGCGTTCAAGGGGATATAAAGGTAATGTACATCACATACACGTGTACTCTCATGCAACAAAATACAATTAGATTTAATAGTATAAGCTCTTTTATTCATCATAATAGATTGGAAATGTAAGTGTCTTACGAGGGTGAGTAAAAAGTTACCCGCTCTGTCGGTGTAGAATTTATTTTAAGCAATTGTCAAAAAAGACATACATCATTTTTTGATGTATCACTTTATTTAATCACTCAATTTCTGTATACACTTTGTCCATTTGCTGAAGGACCTTCGTATTTTCTCATTAAAAAATGTTTTGGGCTGAGCTGCGAACCACGAATGCATCGTCGTCTTCACCTTTTCATCAGCTTTTTCGGCATCCATCTCGCACAAACTTTTTAAACCCCAAATCTGTCGTGCATTATTGCATAAGCAGAGCCGTGGCTGATTTGCAAATGATTTGCCACATTATCCAGTATCACTCGTCTATTCCATAGAGCATAAGTTCATGAGCACGTTCAATGTTGTCATCGTGGATGTGGACGGGCGACCAGCTGTTTTTTCATAACACTTGTGCGATCTTCTTTGAACTTTTGTGCCCATTCAAACACACTTCGTGACAAAACACTTTCTCCATAATGTGCATTAAATCTTTGATAAATATAGGCATCAAACATAGCCTCCGACCACAAGAAACGAATCACAGCATCCTGCACTGTTTTCCTGCAAATCACCATTGCAAAGCGCCATTACTCGCGCAACGGTCACAAACGAATTGACGTAACACAATGAAACCTACGCAGCAGCACTGAACAGATATTGACGTCATACGAAGAGTGCAGATGGGTGAATATGGTCGACAAAAGTTTTAACTATCTGGAGTGCGGATAAATTTTTACTGAGAGTCGTATAGGAATCTGTAATCTGTAAGTATACCTTTGGCTGAATGGAAATTTCTCTTACATATAGTCAAAAATGCAGAAACAGTGTATTGAATTGGAAAGTGATAAAAAATAAGTGAAGTTTCGAGGTTGCATGTGATTGCATGAGTACACAGGACGTTTTTAGCGAATAAAAAATAATTTTGAAAGACACGAGACTTATCTTGTATTTTATGCACTCTCTGTGTCCGAATTTCCAGAAGCTCTCTATCTTATGAAGTGTTTTAGATTAGCCGGAAAATTTTGTATGTACATACAAGAAGTATACGATCTAAGTGGAATATTTAATTATTCTCTTGATACTGTGGCGGCACTTGACAGTAAACTTCCCAACAGTTTACGTCGCGTGACGCACGACACAAAGACCCTATACCTGCGGACAAGATAATTGCCAGATGTCGATACATTCGTACCGAATATTTCCAGCTAGCCTAAGGACCGCTATAAATCTTAGTATTTATTTTAGCTAAGGTCCTCCAAAGAGACAAACAGTCTTTGTTTATCAGTCTCGAAGTCGACCACCTACCACGGGGACGCACGAGAAATCTGCTATCTCTCTCGTAGGATGCTGCCCGCTGGCAACACCCTCCCAAGGACAGCTAGCATCCTTTTCCAACGACCAACACGAATTAGCCAATAAACATTAACGTACATTTCCCTCACTTTCCGAAGCAAAGCTTTTCTCAACGAATCCGGTGCCTTCGCATCCCTAGACACATCCCAACGAGTCTTCCTCCGCAGCAGCATCGCGACAAAAAGTCAGTCTATTGCCGCGAGTCGACATATCACGATCGTTATACTTACACGGTTCGAGCCCCCCTTCTCCCACCTAGCATTCTTTTCCAACGACCAACACGAATTAGCCAATAAACATTAACGTACATTTCCCTCACTTTCCGAACCAAAGCTTTTCTCAACGAATCCGATGCCTTCGCATCCCTAGACACATCCCAACGAGTCTTCCTCCGCAGCAGCATCGCGACAAAAAGTCAGTCTACTACCGCGAGTCGACATATCACGATCGTTATACTTACACGGTTCGAGCCCCCCTTCTCCCACCTAGCATTCTTTTCCAACGACCAACACGAATTAGCCAATAAACATTAACGTACATTTCCCTCACTTTCCGAACCAAAGTTTTTCTCAACGAATCCGATGCCTTCGCATCCCTAGACACATCCCAACGAGTCTTCCTCCGCAGCAGCATCGCGACAAGAAGTCAGTCTATTACCGCGAGTCGACATATCACGATCGTTATACTTACACGGTTCGAGCCGAATAATTATCTAAGCTCTCGACATCTCGTGCAATCATTGTCCGCACTCGCAGCGTATCTCGAATCGTAGCTATCAAAGCTCTATCTTATAGCCGCGCATTCGCGAACCGAATACAATCGCGAATCCTGTATCAAGTGTACTCATTGACATTATAGTGAATAAACATTTATCGTTCAATAAATCTGAGTTTTCCTTCCGATCCTATCACGACATATCCCCTCAAAGTGGTGACCCCGACGTGGTTATCAGTAAAAGAGGTGACCGTGATAGTACTCGTGAAACGTAACACCGTGAATCTAAATCAGTTCGAAATGACCACTAACGCCCATTCCAAACGTACGACGGCCGGCGGGGACAAGGATAAACGCTCGATAAACGCTCCTTTCCACGTGCCACCGTTCTGGCCTGACGATGTTGACTTGTGGTTCAAGATGTTGGAATTGCAGTTCAAAACTTTCCGGATCACGAGTGACCAAGTAAAATACCAGGCCGTCGTTGCGAATCTCGACAGGTCGCACATGAGATTAATTCGAGACGTATTGGACGCCTCACCGGCGACCGGGCGTTACACGTACGTCAAAAAGGAGCTGATGAAGAGATTGGGAGAGTCGGGCGCCAAGAGACTCCGACATGTAATCGAAAACGAACAAATGGGGGACAGGAAGCCCTCTCAGTTTTACCGTGTTCTAAGAAGCCTAGCCGCCAATTCGTTAACAGACGATGTCATCCTCATCGTCTGGAAAAGTCGACTTCCGTCGCGCGTACGGAGCTGCCTAGCCTCTGTACAGAACAAAGACCCGGAAACCCTCATACAAATAGCCGATATCATTTACGAAGCCACCTCTGAATCAGGGCAGATCGTCGCGGCCAGCGCAGGCCGACTACCTACTATAACCCACCCACCTTTCCAGAACAGCGGATTAGGCGACGCTATGGCAGCCGTCGTCAACTCGGTCACCGAGCTGTTAGCGCGAATCGACGCCTTTGTGAGCGAGATACGAGCGCTAGTAGCCGAACAAAGAAACAATGAACACCGCAGGGCACGAGCGCAATCACGCTCGCGTACACAATTCCGCCGCCGTTCGCGCTCTCGCGATCCGCCGCGGCAAGACGGACTGCGTTACTATCACGCACAGTTCCGAAAAAGCGGGAGAAAGTCCACACTCCCTTACTCGCGGAATTCGAGAAACGGGACCAGCCGTCCGTAAAAGCGGCAAACGACGACGGTTTGACATCTCGCCGCATATTCGTAACGGACAAGAACTCGCAGATCTCCTACCTGATCAGTCTCACGGTAGACGCGTCCGACTACGCAATAGGGGCAGTATTACAACAACGCGCGAATAACGAATTACAACCGCTAGGATTCGCAACGAAATCTTTGACCCCCGCTCAGTAAAAATATAGCGCGTATGATCGCGAACTACTCGCAATATACACCGCAGTCAAACATTTTCGACACGCCTTAGAAGGCAGAAACTTTACAATATATACCGACCTATATATATATATATAAACCTCTCACCTTCGCGTTCAAACAAAAATTAGAAAAATGTTCGCCGCGACAATTCCGACATTTAGACTATATAGGACAATTCACCACCGACATTCGAAACATAAAGGGCCTAGACAACAACGCAGCCGACGCTCTGTCACGCATCGACGCGATAGGGAAGTCGGTGGATCACCAAACTCTCGCCGTCGCGCAAGAAAACGACAACGAACTCCGCGACATCGTAAATTCCAACACAACCGCGTTACGATTAAAGAAGATACGCTTTCCTGAACACGACGCGGAAATATATTGCGACGTATCAAACAACATTGTAAGGCCGTACGTGCCGAAATCCTTGCGACGCGATGTATTTAATTCGCTCCACCGACTTTCCCATCCAGGGATACGCGCAACGCAAAAACTGGTGACGTCGCGTTTCATTTGGCCATCCATAAATAAAGATTGCCGGACTTGGGCACGACAATGTATCCCGTGTTAACGATGCAAAGTCACCAGGCACGTATCCTCGCCCGTCGGAACATTCGGAGAATTAGCAGGCCGTTTCGAACACGTACACATAGACATTATCGCGATGCCATTTTCACAGGGCTACCGATATTGTCCAACGTGTATTGACCGCTTTTCGCGTTCGCCCGAAGCCATTCCCATCGCCGACATGGAGGCAACAACCGTCGCTTCAGCCCTCCTCTCCACATGGATAGCTCGGTTCGGCGTACCTTTAAAAATAACGACCGATCAAGGACGCCAGTTCGAATCAAACCTCCTCAATGAACTGTGCCGGTTGCTTGGCATCAAGCATTTACGCACAACAGCCTATCACCCCGCGTCCAACGGGATCGTAGAACGCCTACACCGACAACTAAAGGCAGCAATAAAATGTCACAATACGAGCAATTGGGTAGAAATCCTACCAATTGTTTTATTAGGCATAAGAACCGCTTTCAAGGAGGACCTGAACGCGACGGCAGCCGAAATGGTTTACGGTACCGGCATACGATTACCGACTGAGTTCTTCGCACCAACGATGCAACAGGCCAATACGGAATTCGCGAACCGTTTAAAAGAGCAAATAGAGAAAATCAGGCCTCACCCGATTACGCGACACGGCGAGAAGAAAACCTTCGTGTTCCGCGAGCTCGAAACAGCACCATATGTAAATACAAATGTACGCCACGACGCGAGCGGAGGTCCTTTACAACCACCGTACGACGGACCTTACCAGGTTATACAGCGTGGAAAAAAGACTTTTACCATCAAAATAAATAATAAAAATGTAATAGTCTCCCTAGATCGGTTGAAACCCGCTTTTACTGTATCTGACGACATCGAACAACAACAATTAAAAACTAGCGCAGGAACCCACGACATGTTTATACCGGTTAAAACCACAACTACGCAAAACACCGAGCGGGCACAGCAACGCGAAGACGACTCAAGAAGTCGGTATACCACGCGCTCGGGCAGGAGAATTCGCTTTCCTGATTATTTCCAGGCAGGTTTTAAATAAGTAGCACGTAAGATCTATCAAAAAATGTATAAAACGTTATCACTGGTAAGGGGGTACTGTGGCGGCACTTGACAGTAAACTTCCCAACAGTTTACGTCGCGTGACGCACGACACAAAGACCCTATACCTGCGGACAAGATGATTGCCAAATGTCGATACATTCGTACCGAATATTTCCAGCTAGCCTAAGGACCGCTATACATATGTAGTATCTAAATAGTCTAGAGTAAGGACAAGAAAGGATGTTCTATTTGAAGTGAAGTTTAGTTTTATTTTAACAAGCAATACCCAAAAACTGACTACAAATTATACTTATCTATAACAAGTATTAACTTATTATAAATAATTAGCCATGTTACTGCGCCACGCAAGAAAAATTACTGAAAATTCTCAACGCGAGAATTCATTGTAATTTTAATAAATAATAATAAAAAAAAAATATTTTCCTACGTCTAACACTCGGCTTACAACGTCTATCTTCCCAGGTCAAAAAATACTGAGCCTCAACACTCCATTACTCATTTGGCTTTGACATCACCAAGGCATACCCTCTTACTTACACACACACACTCTCTCTCTCTCTCTCTCTCTCTCTCTTTCTCTCTTCCCCAGCACTCTTACGATTCTTAGTCTATATCTTAAATTTACAACTTATACTATCCCGAGAAAACTCAAACTTAAATATATGATAGACCAAGCGTATACCCCCCCTTTTTTTGATATTACACATATAGTCAAAAATGCAGAAACAGTGTATTGAATTGGAAAGTGATAAAAAATAAGCGAAGTTTCGATGTTGCACGTGATTGCATGTGCATACAGGACATTTTTAGCGAATAAAAAATAGTTTTTGAAGACTCGAGATTTATCTTGTATTTTATGAACTTTCTGTGTCCCAACCTCTAGAAGCTCTCTATCTTATGAAGCGTTTTAGATTAGCCGGAAAATTTTGTATTTACATACAAGAAGTATACGTTTTAAATGGAATATTTAATCAGGCTCTTGATACATCAGAAAGAAAATTTATAGAAACCTTCAGAGAGTTGGTTTATTATTATCAAAATTAGTATAAATATGATTAATGGAAATTTATTTAATGGTCGTTTATAATCTTTACGTATCTAAGTGGTACAAGTATAACGTACGTAAAAAATTAGTGTAGTTTCGATGTTACATTTCATGCATTTTAAGACTATAATTCTTGACGTAAAAAACAATATAAATTTGAGCTGTCTCTTATCTCCACAATAAGAAAATCCAACTTTACCTTTCGTACACGAAAAATGACATTTATGGAACAGTAATAATCGTATTATTGCAACGCTGGGAGAATGAAGTTGTCGAGGTACGAAGTGATCCTAGTGTAAACACCAGGATATCCAGCTACAGCACACGCATGACCATAAGACACAGCACCTATTAGATAGAAGGTTAATTGCTGTCGTATCATCAGTGGTCCGTCGCTGTCACCCTTAAACGATCGTTAAATTTTTAATCAAAGATACTGAAATATATCAATCGAATTATATTGAAATAATTATGCTATAACTAAGATTAGAAGGAAATTAGATTAAATACCATAACTATTTAACTATTAAATAACTATTAAATATTAAACTAAACTATTAAATTGTGTTTATCCATTATTTTTAAAGTTTAAGACGTCGATTTGATGTTGATTCGAATTAATGCGTCTTCAGACACCGTATAATTTGTTGTTAATCTGTTACTTAATTACCGTACAAGCATCCTTTCCACCCTGAGCATACCCGGCGCATATTACACCATCAGTGATAGGTGCATTAGGAAATTTGGAATAAGCTGTCTTACATTCGGCGTTGCTAACCACTGGCACTTATACTTCCATTAATACATCACTTCGTGATCCTCCTACGAAGAAAATGAGAAAGACATTTAAGACTGGAACTGTTTAATTTTATTGTAAAATTGTTATCACTTACTATATCTTAATGCTCTCCATCCAGCAACAAGGGGGTTATAGCCCACGAAGTTTTTATTTCGTAGGGACTCCTCAATGGGGAGACAAATGGGATGTATGTACTCTGAAAAATAAGAAAACAAATGAAAGTGAAGGAAATGAATGACGAAAAGTATAAGAAAGAATAGTACATGTTTTATGATACAATATGTGTGTACGGTAAGAAATTTTAGGAAACGATTCTCCATTAATACTCAATAGCATATACTCAACAATATTTGAGGACTTACTCGAAAATGGCACCTCCTCCACCAATCTAAGAATGGCAATATCATGATTGTGTATATTGGGAGTATAATCAGGGTGTATTAGTTTAGATTCGAATCCCATTTGAATAGGATGCGCTCCGTCGTCATTCTCGTTTAGGTTTAAGTCTCCGATACGAACCACGTACAAGTCACTGCGTATTGCACAATGTGCTGCGGTCAAAACATGCCTAGCCGATATCAGGGAACCTCCGCATTTCCATTCTGGTTCAGTATATCTGGGTTTTGGGGATTACGAAAAGCTAATGCAGCGATCCACGGCCAAGCACCTAAAACGCAATAGACATAGTTGTGAACATACATCATTTTCTCTCGCGTAAGTACCTTTAAAGTTCATTCTTCGCAGTAAATCGCTTATTATTAATCGGAAAGGAACAGATAAAACGTACCAAGCTTAGCTGGTTTACCACCAACCACCCTGGGATGCTCGCCGTTGCTGAAACCACAATATGGTGGACGCAAGGTCACGTACTTATACACAGTTTCTATTAAAATCCCTCTCTTCTCCTTGTTTGGATCGTTTGGACAACAAATGATCGGATCATGGCCCTCATATCTGCATAGTGATTGCCTCAAAAAATCGGTAGCTGTATGACCCTGTGTCTGCAGTATTTTTTGCAGAGGGTTACATGTTTTAATGTTGAGACAGTTGCCTGTTTGATTGTTCGGTGTTGTACATTCTAGATCAAACAATTTTAAAATTGTTATTTATTGTATATACATTTATACAGTTCGAAGATACGTAAGAACGCGACATCGATTACTCAACTTTCGAAATAAAAAGCCGATCAAGTCTACCGGATTGCCCAACAGACAACTTTCGACGTGAAAATATAAAGTTTTAATTGATTAGATATTGTGTTAGCCATACTTGAAAGGAAAGGACTACCTTCAACCTCATTTTTTAAATAAACACTTTCTCAGTTTTGCGGTAAATAAATTCTTAGGAATTCAGGACAATTTTTAGTGAATCATTTTATGCAATTAGGAAAATTCTCAGCGACAGTATGTAACACAGTTAGGTAAAAGTGATTCAAGTGCAGTACTGACATTAAACTAGAAATCTATAAAGTTGTCATTGGAAATTCCGAGAATATCTTTGCACCTTTATCTTAGGCATTACGCCAATAGTTTTCATTGACGTGATGCAATGTTTATCACGTTCATTTTGTACGTAAAACGGGTCGTTGGAATATTCGCGAAGTTAACGAATCTTTTTCTGGAAACTAAACCGGGGAAGTAGACGTGAATAATCAAGTTCAGTTTTGCCACTAACTTCGTCGCCATCTCGAAAATAAAAAATTATAAAAATCGTTTGTATTTTATGTGGTATTGCGTAGCTTCTTTCTTTTCGGTGCTAATTAACAAACGCGTAAAATTTCGAAATAGCTCGAAGGTTCCGTGACGAGGTCGTATTAGAATCTGAAGTGCATGGAAAAAGACAACTTAAAGTGCAAACCTTCGCCAGACACCATGTGAACTAATGGATGCAGGAGAGTAATTAACACCAAACATGCAAACAACACTTTGCGATCCATCATTTTTCTGAAATAAAAAAGTGACGAATTGAAAAGACGCAGGACTGATAACGATGAATGAATCTAATAAAAGAAACTTGGTTCACACTATGATTCAACGTTTTGCAACAAAGAGCGAAAAACTGTGGCGATTTAGAAAGACTGACAACAATAAAGGAAACCGAGTTCGTATTATAAATTGAATTTGCATTAGACAGGAAGCACGATCATGTGAAATAGATCGTAGGAATGACAAATATCATCGACATACGTTTCTGTGTAATTTCATGTTTGAAGATTGTTTAGTATAACACTAGAACGATCAAACTCGTCGCAGTGACAAGCTTCAAAATTTTCATTTGTGCAAATCGCTAAAAAGCTCCATAGCTCTTTTTGTAAAATTAACGTTGATTTCTGTTGAGTTAGTAAGACGACTACAAGAAACTTAGGAGAAAGGTACAAATCAGGAAAATCATTAATTTCAGATAACTTTTAATAGAAAAATCTGGATACTCGAAAATATTAAACACGTTTCTATAGGTACATAGGAAGATTTATAACAAAATACTCTATATAAATTCAATTCTTATTGTATATTTCGTTCCTACTTACCTCACCACTCCTGAGAATCGTAGATATACTTGTACCAACTTTCGTCGAAGTATCTATTTATACCATCGCCTTGTCATTTCACTTACAATTA
Organism: Bombus huntii; assembly: GCF_024542735.1. Lineage (NCBI taxonomy): Eukaryota > Metazoa > Arthropoda > Insecta > Hymenoptera > Apidae > Bombus > Bombus huntii. Next base: position 12,643,919 of record NC_066244.1, on the reverse strand, counting down.
TCTATTATATGGCATGTTTTATCGCACATTACCGATAGTTGTGCTACTAAAATTTACAAAACAGCAATAGCGTGGTAACAGAAATGAATACTTTCGCGCGTACAACATTACATAAAAGTAACCTTTGCGGTGAAAACTGCTCGTGTTTGCGTGTGCAACTATAATTCATCTTAAAAGTCATTGATTTGTAGGCACCGAATTATCAGAAATCAATCACGTAAATCTTAAGAATCTTCTACTTGTACGCTTGATGGTTAACTAAGAGATGCCACTCAACGATGCTCATTTTTACGAAAATTTCGCAATGCTCCAACAGTGATACTTCACGCTCGCGCTATCATACGTTAACAGTATGTCGTACCTCTCTGTATATGATATATACGCACTCGAGAGAGAGACTGACACATCGTTACTCTTTTTTCGGGAATCAATCTCTTCTTTGCCATATTCTAGCCACGGATGCTCCGTATTTTCCTACGAATGGAATTCCCTTCGTTGCCACGTTCCCGGAATCGAGCAAATATCTTAGGACGCAACTAATCAGAATATTCTAAGTTATGATTTACCATTATCAGATTTTTTACGTCAGAGGAAATGCCTGTGTCGTTGTCTAACTTAATAGTTACCATTCCATAATCACTCAAAGGAACAATGTTAAGATCGTATAAACCACGATATTCTATCTTACACAAAATTCAGGTCCTTTTATTCCAATCACATGACCATGATAATGTGACATCAATCGCATCTCAACCTACAACAGAGATAAGACATCGAGCTCCGACGTTCGAACACTTTTCCACATCATAACCTACACCAAGCCCCTCAGCATCCTCAAACCAAAAGGCATATAAGCCGAGACTTCAGCCAGCTCGGGCAGTTCTTGTTCTAGTTTCTGTTCTTGTGCAGCCCCTTTCTCTCCGGTTCAGTGTCATTCTGTTCTTGTAAGTGCTAAATTTATAATAAAGTTCGATAAAAGAAAATTAATAGTTGGGTTACGACTCAGCCTTCTTTTCTCTTACAATCCAAGTGTCAATTTTACGTTACAATAATCTTCAATGTAGCTCCTCAATATATAATATTCCAAAATTTATTGGATGTATAGGATGTACGAACCATGAAATTCTAACGCGAGCAATTGAACGCGCAAATAGAGGTCCTCTAGCATCCAGCACGTAATTCCTGTTATTTGTCACCGAGATTCAACAGTTCGATTCATCACGATGCTGCGTACGTGAAAAATATGGAAAAACGAAGAAAACATCAGGCCAGAAACATTACAGTGTGCATTTCTTTCTTTTGTTTTTTCCTTTGAAACATATATGGCGTTAACGATATGTAAACAGGAATTCACTAACTGCCGATATTCTGTTTCATACTCTTCTAATTTTGTTTATATCAGATTCTCTATTATGATTAGACCGTGCATGTTTATATAAATTCGTAGCTTTATTTAACACTATTACAGAAATACAATTATGGAAATTGAACTTGAATAAAACTTTCTTTCATTCAATACAATTAAGTATCATAACTCATTTATTACGTTAATCCTTAACAATATAAAAAAAAACCTTATTTCCAATATCTTTGCACATTATATTCGATGCAATCTGTGTATTTCTACACTTTACATTTACTATAAATGTACAATCTATTTATAACTCATCACAATGGTTTAGTTTAAATTACACGTTCGTAGAATACACGACTTACACTTGTCACCAGAGGGCCATCGATATCAACATAGGGCTAGGCGATATTAATGCTTTCTCACTAGTGGTCACATTGATACTGTTTGTTTCGATAAATATAACTTCCAACACAAGTTTTTCTATCCCAGTGTCTAAGGCAAAGGTCTGCTAGGTCATAGCCTTACTGAAGAGTCCGAACTAGCAGATCTCGGACGAAAAACACTATTTCTCTCTTCTCCATCTCCTTTATTTGACTACCCTACTCGTCCGTCTTCCCTCTTGCAGTGCGTAAGGCAAGATGGAGTGACAGAAAGGGAAGAGGATGATTGTAGCGCCGGAAAATTGCCCATGGGAGTGTGACATCAATCACATCTCAACCTAAATCAGTGATAATACATCGACCTCCGACCTTCGGACACTTTTGGACACTTTTGGACACTTTTGGACACATCACCACCTTATCATCATAGCATACACCAAGGCTGTGACGCACCTCAGTCCACATCAGAGATAGGATATGGACCCCCGACCTTCGGACACTTTTCTACATCATAACCTACACCTAACTAACTCAACATCCTAAAACCAAAACGTATATAAACCGAGACTTCACCCAGCTCGGGCAGTTCTTGTTCCTCTTCTAGTTGCTGTACTCATACAACCCCTATTCTCCGGTTCGATGTTATTTTGTTTATACCCGCAAGAGAGGGTAGGTGATCCGACCGGCCTTGGATACAGTGTCCGGTCGTGGGAGGGAGGAATCCGTCTTCAATGTCTCTGCCATGTACATAGCTTTGTTTCCCCCTCCTTCCATTGTGTCTAAGGCATGAGCCTGCTAGGTAAGCCTTACTGATGAGTCCACTAGCAGGCTCTGGACGAAACACACTTTTTTTCTTCTTTTTCTCCGCCTTCCTTCATATATCCGTGATAATTGTAGGCTGCTGGCTGTAGATGTCGCTTGCCGGGGGTGAAGTACTGCTGTATTTTCTTCTTATTTAGATGTCGTGGAAGAAAATTCGGACTTTGGAAAAGTACGAGGCGCCGGGATTTGAACCCGGGATCCGAACGTTTGTACTCTATGGCGCTAACCACTGCGCTGCCGTCGTCCGACACTAGTTGGTTTCGAGTGGTGAGATTTGCGTTCTCGTGTGCCGCCACGAGAGGAAATCTCAGTGTGGGTGTGCTTTCTGAACGAAGAACGCGGATTCGTTGTTCACACTTTTCGTTAGGAAAGTGAGGGTGCCCATTGATTATAGCCAACGTTAATGAATGAAGATAGGAGGAGGAAGCCTCCTACCAACGTGGCTCGTGGGTGACATTGTTTATTGGAAAAATAACTACCCGCTTTCTCCGTTATTTGTAAGAGTGCGCAATAAACCTAAGCATTGTTCTAAGGACCATCCATAAACCGAAAACACTTACAGGGTTAGAGATTCCTTCAAGCTATTAAGATTACGTCAAAGGATTCAGTTTATAGGATATAGTATGTAGTAGATCAGTATATAGTATAAAGTTTCAGACGGCGCACGGACCATCGTACGCGCCGTAGCAGAGAGAGTTATAAGAATATACATAAAATGTAATTAAACATCGCAAAAGTAACTTAATTAGAAATGACTAGAATGTATGATGTATAATATAATGAATTCAAATTGTCTAAAAAATATTACAAATTTATAGAGATTTTACTATAAAATGTTTTTAACAGAAGCTGATACAGTTATATAGCATTTTCAAGCATTTACGAAGATTAATGTATGAATTTGAAATTAGCAATATTGAAGCGCGGTACTCGGAAAGACGAATGTACATGGATAATTGTATGCACTAATCAACGATACGGTTATAATTGCATGCTTGATAGAAAAATATCATGGTAAAATTGATATGATTTCATGGAAACGCGTCTAACTTGGTATCTCGAAAGTATCTTAAGCAAACTAATTAGCGTGCCTGTTATGTCTTTTAAAATGTAAATTAACATGTAACAAAGAAACCTTCATCAATTTGATTCGCTTCAAACTGCGCAAATAAGTAATATAAATAATATTTGTGATAGATTTGGCATCAATTCCATGTTTCCTTTAATATTTGCCTTTAAAAAGTCCAATTCGTTTCACGATTATACAAATTACTAAAAAAATGTCTATATTAGTAATTTATTTATTTTGCATTAATCGTGACATGTTAGTTGCATTATGTTATATGTAAACTACCACAGAGGAAAAATGATAATCTTTCAGTTATTAGTTTTCTGATTTTAATGTCATTTTATGAGTACTTTAACACGAGGTACTTGTAAATGAAAACAACCAATTAGGTCTAAGAACATAAGCCTGTTACCAAGACTCTTATTAAATTGAACAAGCTTTTCAAAAATCGAACGTGTATATTAACGCGAACTTATTATTTGACTGATTTGACTGACATCCGAAATTGGTGAGATCATATGAAATTTTGCTTTTCGCGGTTCGGTGTATCAGAACGCGTCACCGATTGCTCAACTTTCGATATAAAAAGCGGATCAAGTCTACCGGATTGTGCTACAGACACGCATTAATTCGTAAGAGTTAGTCATCATCTGGATAATAATTATCTGAAGAAACTTTCAACGTGAAAATATAAAATTTTCATTGATTACACATTGCTTTCGCCATAATTGAAAAAATGGTAAACCTTCGATCTCATCTTTCTAATACACATTTTCTTTACCTCGTGATAAATAAATTCTTGGAAATTTAGGAAAATTTTCAGTGATCATTTTAAGGAATTTGACAAATTTCCAACGAGACTATGTGACACCGTTAGGTAAAAGTGATTCAAATGTAGTAGCGATATTAAACGAGAAATCTATAAAGGTGTCATTAGAAATTCTAAGAATGTCTCTGCATCTTTATCTTAGGTATTACGCCAATAGTTTTCATTACCGTGATGTAATATTTATCATGCTTATTTTGTACGTAAAACGAATCGTTGGAATATTCCCGAAGCTAACGAAGCATTTCCCAAAAGTTAAACCGAAGAAATTAACGCGAATAGTTAAGTGAAATTTTTCCATTAACTTCCTGACCAACCGGCAAATAAAAAATCATAAAAATTGTTTCAATGTGTTGAGGTCACGCATAACTTCTTTTTTCATTGACGATTACCAAACAGGTAAAATTTCGAAATTGTACGAAGGCCAGGTGACCAGATCGTATTGGAATTTGAAGTGCATGGAAAAAGACAACTCGAAGTACAAACCTTGAGCTGTACTACTCGAAGTACAAACGTGAAGTAATGGATGCAGAAAAGCAATTAACGCCAAACATCCGAACAGCATCTTGGAGCCCGTCATTGTTCTGAAATAAAAGAAGTGACGAATTAAAAAGACGCAGGACTAATAATAATAAAGGAAACTTAGTTCGTATTATAAATTGAATTTACATCAGAAAAGAAGCACGATCAAGCGAAACAGATCGTAGAAATGACAAATATCATCGATATACGTTTCAGTGTAATTTCACTTTTGAAAATTATTTAGTTTAATACGATCGTATTCATCGCTCTGAAACTTTCATTGTGCTGCAATTTGTGCTGCGTCTTTTTAATTTCTCTATCTTTCTGTGTTTTCGGAAAAATTACTTGAAAGATTAAGAATTGCTTGCCTTATTTTATTTTCGATTAGTTAGGATTTGATTATTCCAGGTAAGGTTTATTATTTATAACAGGTTTTATCACTTGTTTATTATTTAGGAGTTTGTTATTTTAGGATTAGTACCTTTTAGGATTTCTTATCCTTCGAGTTTCTCTTTCAGATATCTAGGTCTATTTCAAGATGTTTTATTACATTAGGATTATTTATTCGATTAAGATAATTTAAGAGTTTCACAATGTACAAAGAAATAATCGCGTGAAATTTAGATTTATGCTTTAAACGTATTAAACACGCGGTAATTTCAATGTCTATAGCCTCGAACGTGTTCTGATTAGTTGTGTCATTGTCTGTGACATTGAAATCACAAAAATCCATTGCAAGTGTGCTGTCATGCAATGTGGATGTAATTGGGTTTTTTGGGTATTTCCTGTATCATCTGATTTGTACAGTACTATTTTAACGCAAGGACAGGAAAGTTATTATATATTTCCCGTCCATTATTTGAATCGTTGTGAAGTGTAACGAATTATATTCGATTCGAGGAGATGTTAATGAATTACCCATTTCATATGTAATTACATGGAAATAAAAATCATTGCAAAAATAATTGATCTAATGACAACGGAATTTCCAATATTTTTTTGTTTCGTCACGTCTTTTTCATAATATATCTTTTATAGGTACGTGATTTATTAATCGTTCGAATGGAAATAATTATTCGTATAATATTCAAATGATTCTAGCCATAAAATAAATTAAAACGATACCTGTAATGCAATCTGCGTATGACGTCAACCTCGATCTATGCTTATACAAGAAATTTTATCAATCAATGACTAGATATACAATAATCAAATATTATAAAATTTCCTGAAAACCTTTAGGTGTTAATATTAAGATGTTAATATCTTTAATATTTGCAAGTTATTGTTTAGCGCTAATTAGTTGGAATGTAACAAGTGGTGTACCAGAATTGAGATAATTAAGCCACACGAACAATCTTATTTAGATCTTTTTAATTTTTTAATTCTCTTTTGCTCTAATACTTCGTAAAATTAATCTTCATTAGCTACTACACTTCATAGAATAACAAGAGATAATTTTTCTTATATAACGTTTCATTCATAAAATCTATCATTAAAGTATATCTTCATAAAAATATCATTCCATACTAACGGTATATTTGGTGTCATACGAGATAACAGTTACCAGTGATGACATATGTAACTTTATAAAGATATCTCGTTTTATTATATATCAAAAGAATGAGTACTTGCTGCTATATTTCAGATGAAAAAAAGGAGGCAATGATTTTACAGTAAAATCGTTCGTTTACAACTGATTCATTTACATTTCATGATAATACTGTGCATTCTGAATATGCTATGATTTGGTTTAAAATAATAAATAGTCCATTCTTGCATACTATTGCTCCAGCTTTACTTGTATTCTCGATATTGGTATAAATAGAAAGACAATTAATGTCGTTCGAGTCTATTTTCGGATCATTTATATTACGTTTAATCCATATAGTTATTATATGAGACATAGTATCGTAAAATTTGGAAGAATAAAACGTTCGTACAGGAAGTACATTTTATAAGAACTCCAACAAATCTGCGTGTGCACCTAAAATACAAACTGATAGTGATTGTTCATAAGTTTATATACATTATCTAATGTCAATCGAAGGTATCAATTCTTTTTCTCCATAAGAGTACTTTTTCATTTATATGTGTTCAAAAATACGTTCAACCGTGAAGCATATGTCACCTACAACGAAAAAGAGTTTTCCTATACTTAATATTTCCTTTATATACCTATGAAAGTCTATTCTTCGCGTAGTATGAAATTATGAATAAATCTGGAATATTGTTCAATCCGAAAAGAAAAATAACTTATTGACATCATTCATTGATACGAGATTCAGAATGTTTGTTTTGTCTTGCAGAAAAAGAAGGCAGCCCTTTCTTTTAATGTGAAATAGAAAGCGAAAATTTGAAAACAGATTTTTGGGAAATTTACTTGCAAATATCGTTTTCAATATCGTGATTTTCTTCCCAACGGTACTGTACTTTCAAATTTTCCAGTATCCCTCTAAAAACAAAAAGTCGAACCTCGTTATTGTTAACGTAGGCATTACAAGGAAGAGAAGTATTAGAAAGCAGCTCCTTTTTATTATGGATTTCTTTATAATCATGTAAATAAGAAATTCCGGAAATTTTTTCCTAAAGAATTTAATTCTTGTGTTTTGATTGATAATTATTACACTACATACTAACTTTTCGCATACTGTTCGCGTCTAACAATTTCCTAATAATAACTACTTCAAAATTACATATGTTCTTGCATGAATTCAAAAGTACGTATGATACAATTACAATTGATTCTAAAATAATAATTATTTAAAGATATTAAGATACTAATTAAACGTTTCACTATATTTCAAAATCTGGAACAACAAATTTTTATTTATAAAAAATGAAACTGTGTTTATACATTCTTTGTCATGATGCTATTTCTTATTACCATGTCGACATTTTTTAAAATTCACTTTTGTTATCTCTACGCAATATGAAAATTCATATACTGCTTAATATTTTTTACATATTATCCATCCACCGCATGATATCTCCTGAAAAATCAAAATATTAATGTTATATTATTACAATGCTTCTTAAATTTCAATTTTTGACAAATTTGAAATCCAATATATTTTGCACAATTATTATTTACCAAAAAATTCTAAGTTAGTAACTTTCTTTTCAAATGGCAAATAACATATACTTTGACTTACCTGTAAGTTTTTGTTCCTAATCATCATTTCCTCTTATAGAACATCATTATTGTTCTTATAATTACTACCAGTGTCATAGATATTGTAGTGGCTACAACTGAATTAATAGAAAATGATAAATAACTGTGTATAACAATAACACATAACTGTGTATAACAATGACACATAACTTTTACTTACGTATCAGTCGATAAGGGATTACTGTGATATCCTGTTGATGTTTCATAAGGCACTTGATTAGGTGTGATACGGTATCATTCCTTATGGTCTATCGGCTTAGACATAAATACAGGACCATTTGCAAAGAAGAAAGGGTGCGTTTCTACAGCCTCGTTATAGTAACCATGAATACCAATCTCTGAATTACTGGTTACTAAACATAAATATCCTATAAAATTTAATATATTTCTTTAATTTTTAATACATACATGAGTTAGTAGTTCTAAATTATGAATCATCCTACCTGTGATATTACACTTTTCCTTATAATATCATCACTCAAGTGAACAACATTAAGATCATGTAAACCATGTCATCCTATCTTACTGTGAAGATACTTAGTTATGTTATCTAACATTATAAAAATATCATCAAATTCAAGTCCTTTTATTCACATCACATGGCCACGATGATCTGGTTCTTCGTTATATAATGTTCTAAAATTTGTTGTATATATAGGATGTACAAACCGTGATATCAATGTATCAGTTCTTCCTTCCCAAGGGACAGTTTCATTAAAATTCTGATAGAATTAAAAATTGATTATTAATATTCTAACAATCATATATGTTAAATACATTATAGTCAACGATATATACCTGAGCGAATGTAGGGGTGATTCCTTGATAATTATAAATGTCATCAGCCCACATCATTGTGCCACTTCTTTGTACTCCAGCCTCTAGATTAACAGCCTAAACAAACATACGAAATTTTATAGAAGCTTTACAAAATATAGTATATATGCGCAATATTGAAGCGTTCAAGGGGATATAAAGGTAATGTACATCACATACACGTGTACTCTCATGCAACAAAATACAATTAGATTTAATAGTATAAGCTCTTTTATTCATCATAATAGATTGGAAATTTAAGTGTCTTACGAGGGTGAGTAAAAAGTTACCCGCTCTGTCGGTGTAGAATTTATTTTAAGCAATTGTCAAAAAAGACATACATCATTTTTTGATGTATCACTTTATTTAATCACTCAATTTCTGTATACACTTTGTCCATTTGCTGAAGGACCTTCGTATTTTCTCATTAAAAAATGTTTTGGGCTGAGCTGCGAACCACGAATGCATCGTCGTCTTCACCTTTTCATCAGCTTTTTCGGCATCCATCTCGCACAAACTTTTTAAACCCCAAATCTGTCGTGCATTATTGCATAAGCAGAGCCGTGGCTGATTTGCAAATGATTTGCCACATTATCCAGTATCACTCGTCTATTCCATAGAGCATAAGTTCATGAGCACGTTCAATGTTGTCATCGTGGATGTGGACGGGCGACCAGCTGTTTTTTCATAACACTTGTGCGATCTTCTTTGAACTTTTGTGCCCATTCAAACACACTTCGTGACAAAACACTTTCTCCATAATGTGCATTAAATCTTTGATAAATATAGGCATCAAACATAGCCTCCGACCACAAGAAACGAATCACAGCATCCTGCACTGTTTTCCTGCAAATCACCATTGCAAAGCGCCATTACTCGCGCAACGGTCACAAACGAATTGACGTAACACAATGAAACCTACGCAGCAGCACTGAACAGATATTGACGTCATACGAAGAGTGCAGATGGATCAATACGGTCGACAGAAGTTTTAACTATCTGGAGTGCGGATAAATTTTTACTGAGAGTCGTATAGGAATCTGTAATCTGTAAGTATACCTTTGGCTGAATGAAAATTTCTCTTAAATATAGTCAAAAATGCAGAAACAGTGTATTGAATTGGAAAGTGATAAAAAATAAGTGAAGTTTCGAGGTTGCATATGATTGCATGAGTACACAGGACGTTTTTAGCGAATAAAAAATAATTTTGAAAGACACGAGACTTATCTTGTATTTTATGCACTCTCTGTGTCCGAATTTCCAGTAGCTCTCTATCTTATGAAGTGTTTTAGATTAGCCGGAAAATTTTGTATGTACATACAAGAAGTATACGATCTAAGTGGAATATTCCATTATTCTCTTGATACTGTGGCGACATTTGACAGTAAACTTCCCAACAGTTTACGTCGCGTGACGCACGACACAAAGACCCTATACCTGTGGACAAGATAATTGCCAGATGTCGATACATTCGTACCGAATATTTCCAGCTAGCCTAAGGACCGCTATAAATCTTAGGATTTATTTTAGCTAAGGTCCTCCAAAGAGACAAACAGTCTTTGTTTATCAGTCTCGAAGTCGACCACCTACCACGGGGACGCACGAGAAATCTGCTATCTCTCTCGTAGGATGCTGCCCGCTGGCAACACCCTCTCAAGGACAGCTAGCATCCTTTTCCAACGACCAACACGAATTAGCCAATAAACATTAACGTACATTTCCCTCACTTTCCGAACCAAAGCTTTTCTCAACGAATCCGGTGCCTTCGCATCCCTAGACACATCCCAACGAGTCATCGTCCGCAGCAGCATCGTGACAAAAAGTCAGTCTATTACCGCGAGTCGACATATCACGATCGTTGTACTTACTCGGTTCGAGCCCCCCTTCTCCCACCTAGCATTCTTTTCCAACGACCAACACGAATTAGCCAATAAACATTAACGTACATTTCCCTCACTTTCCGAACCAAAGTTTTTCTCAACGAATCCGATGCCTTCGCATCCCTAGACACATCCCAACGAGTCTTCCTCCGCAGCAGCATCGCGACAAGAAGTCAGTCTATTACCGCGAGTCGACATATCACGATCGTTATACTTACACGGTTCGAGCCGAATAATTATCTAAGCTCTCGACATCTCGTGCAATCATTGTCCGCACTCGCAGCGTATCTCGAATCGTAGCTATCAAAGCTCTATCTTATAGCCGCGCATTCGCGAACCGAATACAATCGCGAATCCTGTATCAAGTGTACTCATTGACATTAGAGTGAATAAACATTTATCGTTCAATAAATCTGAGTTTTCCTTCCGATCCTATCACGACATATCCCCTCAAAGTGGTGACCCCGACGTGGTTATCAGTAAAAGAGGTGACCGTGATAGTACTCGTGAAACGTAACACCGTGAATCTAAATCAGTTCGAAATGACCACTAACGCCCATTCCAAACGTACGACGGCCGGCGGGGACAAGGATAAACGCTCGATAAACGCTCCTTTCCACGTGCCACCGTTCTGGCCTGACGATGTTGACTTGTGGTTCAAGATGCTGGAATTGCAGTTCAAAACTTTCCGGATCAGGAGTGACCAAGTAAAATACCAGGCCGTCATTGCGAATCTCGACAGGTCGCACGTGAGATTAATTCGAGACGTATTGGACGCCTCACCGGCGACCGGGCGTTATGCGTACGTCAAAAAGGAGCTCATGAAGAGATTGGGAGAGTCGGGCGCCAAGAGACTCCGACATGTAATCGAAAACGAACAAATGGGGGACAGGAAGCCCTCTCAGTTTTACCGTGTTCTAAGAAGCCTAGCCGCCAATTCGTTAACAGACGATGTCATCCTCATCGTCTGGGAAAGTCGACTTCCGTCGCGCGTACGGAGCTGCCTAGCCTCTGTACAGAACAAAGACCCGGAAACCCGCATACAAATAGCCGATATCATTTACGAAGCCACCTCAGAATCAGGGCAGATCGTCGCGGCCAGCGCAGGCCGACTACCTAATATAACCCACCCACCTGGCCAGAACAGCGGATTAGGCGACGCTATGGCAGCCGTCGTCAACTCGGTCACCGAGCTGTTAGCGCGAATCGACGCCTTTGTGAGCGAGATACGAGCGCTAGTAGCCGAACAAAGAAACAATGAACACCGCAGGGCACGAGCGCAATCACGCTCGCGTACACAATTCCGCCGCCGTTCGCGCCCTCGCGATCCGCCGCGGCAAGACGGACTGCGTTACTATCACGCACAGTTCCGAAAAAGCGGGAGAAAGTCCACACTCCCTTACTCGCGGAATTCGAGAAACGGGACCAGCCGTCCGTAAAAGCGGCAAACGACGACGGTTTGGCATCTCGCCGCATATTCGCAACGGACAAGAACTCGCAGATCTCCTACCTGATCAGTCTCACGGTAGACGCGTCCGACTACGCAATAGGGGCAGTATTACAACAACGCGCGAATAACGAATTACAACCGCTAGGATTCGCAACGAAATCTTTAACCCCCGCTCAGTAAAAATATAGCGCGTATGATCGCGAACTACTCGCAATATACACCGCAGTCAAACATTTTCGACACGCCTTAGAAGGCAGAAACTTTACAATATATACCGACCTATATATATATATATATAAACCTCTCACCTTCGCGTTCAAACAAAAATTAGAAAAATGTTCGCCGCGACAATTCCGACATTTAGACTACATAGGACAATTCACCACCGACATTCGAAACATAAAGGGCCTAGACAACAACGCAGCCGACGCTCTGTCACGCATCGACGCGATAGGGAAGTCGGTGGATCACCAAACTCTCGCCGTCGCGCAAGAAAACGACAACGAACTCCGCGACATCGTAAATTCCAACACAACCGCGTTACGATTAAAGAAGATACGCTTTCCTGAACACGACGCGGAAATATATTGCGACGTATCAAACAACATTGTAAGGCCGTACGTGCCGAAATCCTTGCGACGCGATGTATTTAATTCGCTCCACCGACTTTCCCATCCAGGGATACGTGCAACGCAAAAACTGGTGACGTCGCGTTTCATTTGGCCATCCATAAATAAAGATTGCCGGACTTGGGCACGACAATGTATCCCGTGTTAACGATGCAAAGTCACCAGGCACGTATCCTCGCCCGTCGGAACATTCGGAGAATTAGCAGGCCGTTTCGAACACGTACACATAGACATTATCGCGATGCCATTTTCACAGGGCTACCGATATTGTCCAACGTGTATTGACCGCTTTTCGCGTTCGCCCGAAGCCATTCCCATCGCCGACATGGAGGCAACAACCGTCGCTTCAGCCCTCCTCTCCACATGGATAGCTCGGTTCGGCGTACCTTTAAAAATAACGACCGATCAAGGACGCCAGTTCGAATCAAACCTCCTCAATGAACTGTGCCGGTTGCTTGGCATCAAGCATTTACGCACAACAGCCTATCACCCCGCGTCCAACGGGATCGTAGAACGCCTACACCGACAACTAAAGGCAGCAATAAAATGTCACAATACGAGCAATTGGGTAAAAATCCTACCAATTGTTTTATTAGGCATAAGAACCGCTTTCAAGGAGGACCTGAACGCGACGGCAGCCGAAATGGTTTACGGTACCGGCATACGATTACCGACTGAGTTCTTCGCACCAACGATGCAACAGGCCAATACGGAATTCGCGAACCGTTTAAAAGAGCAAATAGAGAAAATCAGGCCTCACCCGATTACGCGACACGGCGAGAAGAAAACCTTCGTGTTCCGCGAGCTCGAAACAGCACCATATGTATTTGTACGCCACGACGCGAGCGGAGGTCCTTTACAACCACCGTACGACGGACTTTACCAGATTATACAGCGTGGAAAAAAGACTTTTACCATCAAAATAAATAATAAAAATGTAATAGTCTCCCTAGATCGGTTGAAACCCGCTTTTACTGTATCTGACGACATCGAACAACAACAATTAGAAACTAGCGCAGGAACTCACGACATGTTTATACCGGTTAAAACCACAACTACGCAAAACACCGAGCGGGCACAGCAACGCGAAGACGACTCAAGAAGTCGGTATACCACCCGCTCGGGCAGGAGAATTCGCTTTCCTGATTATTTCCAGGCAGGTTTTAAATAAGTAGCACGTAAGATCTATCAAAAAATGTATAAAACGTTATCACTGGTAAGGGGGTACTGTGGCGGCACTTGACAGTAAACTTCCCAACAGTTTACGTCGCGTGACGCACGACACAAAGACCCTATACCTGCGGACAAGATGATTGCCAGATGTCGATACATTCGTACCGAATATTTCCAGCTAGCCTAAGGACCGCTATAAATCTTAGGATTTATTTAGCCTAAGGTCCTCCAAAGAGACAAACAGTCTTTGTTTATCAGTCTCGAAGTCGACCACCTACCACGGGGACACACGAGAAATCTGCTATCTCTCACGTACGATGCTGCCCGCTAGCAACACCCTCTCAAGGGCAGCTAGCATCCTTTTCCAACGACCAACACGAATTAGCCAATAAACATTAACGTACATTTTCCTCACTTTCCGAACCAAAGCTTTTCTCAACGAATCCGATGCCTTCGCATCCTTAGACACATCCCAACGCAGTCTTCCTCCGCAGCAGCATCGCGACAAAAAGTCAGTCTATTACCGCGAGTCGACATATCACGATCGTTGTACTTACACGGTTCGAGCCGAATAATTATCTAAGCTCTCGACATCTCGTGCAATCATTGTACGCACTCGCAGCGCATCTCGAGTCGTAGCCATCCAAGCTCTATCTTATAACCGCGCATTCGCGAACCGAATATAATTGCGAATCCTGCGTCAAGTGTACTCATTGACATTAGAGTGAATAAACATTTATCGTTCAATAAATCTGAGTTTTCCTTCCGACCCTATCACGACATATCACCTCAATACATCCAAAACAAAATTTACAGAACTTCTCAGAAAGTTGGTTTACTATTACCAAAATTAGTTTAAATATAATTAGTAAAAATTTAATAAATGCTCGTTTATCATCTCTACGTATCTAAGTCGTGCAAATATAGCGTACGTAAAAAGTTAGTGTCGTTTCAAAGTAACATTTCATGCATTTTAAGACTATAATTCTTGACGTAAAAGACAATATAAATCTGAGCTGCCTCTTATCTCCACAATAATACATTCCAACTTTATTTTTCGTGCACGAAAAATGATATTTATGGGATACTAATAATTTTGCAACACTGGGATAATGAAGTCGTCGAGGTACGACGTGACTCTCGTGTAAATGCCCGGATAACCAGGTACGCCGCATTCATGACCAGATGACACAACACCTATTTGATAGTAGGTGAATTGCTGTGGTATCATCAGTGGTCCTCCGCTGTCAGCCTGAAATGATTGTTAAATTTTTAATCATAGTTACTGAAATATTTCAATCGAATTGTATTGAAATTATACTTATATACAGTAATAATCTATTATTGACTTATGTATTGAAATATTCCAATTTAGAATGTATATATTATATGTATTTTGAAAAAAATTAAGATTAGAAGGAAATTAGATTAAAGACCATAATGATGTGTGAGAAATGGGCAAAACTATTAAATTGTGTTTATCTATTATTTTTTATGTTCAAGACGTTGATTTGATGTTGATTCGAATTGACATGTCCTCAGACACCGTATAATTTATAGTAAATCTGTAATGTAATTACTCCACAAGCATCCTTTCCACCTCGAGGGTCTCCGCCGGTGCATATTTCTTTATAGGTGATAGTTATGTCAAAATCCTCATAAGCTTTCTCGCATACGGCGTTGGTAACCACTGGCAGTTGCAGTTCCATTAATGCGTTAGTATATGATTCACCTACAAAGAAAATGGGAAGGATATTTAAGAATGAAAGTATTTCATTTTATCATAAAACTGATGTCACTTACTAAAGTTTAATGCTCCCCAACCAGCAACGAAGGGATTATAGCCCTCGAATTTGTTATTTTCAAGGGATGCCTCTATGGGGAGACAAATGGGATGTATGTACTCTGAAAAGTAAGGAAATAAATGATAAAAAATGATAAGAAACCAAAAGCAATGATAGTGTAGTAATACTCCATAGCATAAATTTTAGAAACTCAACAATATTTGACGACATACCCGAAAATGGTACATCTCTCTCCAATTTAAGAATAGCGATATCATGGAAGGGTTGCCCGGTAATATAATCAGGATGAATTAGTATAGATTCGAGCCCCATTTCAATAGGATGCGCTCCGTCATCATCTCGTTTTAGATTTAAATCCGCGATACGAACCACGTACAAATCTTCGTCATCTGCACAATGCCCTGCGGTCAAAACATGTCTAGCCGATATGAGGGAACCTCCGCAATCCCATACTGGTCCCGCATCTGGGTGTGTGTAATTAGGATAACCTAATGCAACCATCCATGGCCAAGCACCTGAAATGCAATAGACATAGTTGTGAACATACATAATTTTTTCTCGCGTGATGAGTTAGAAATTATTGTTATCCATTGGACATTCGATGATGCAGACTCTCAAATAGAAATTTGATTAAGAGAGAAATTGAATTTTGACTTCAATGGAACAACACTTATTAGTTAATTCTATACAATTTCCACTTGAAATATACTGAACTCTAAAGTTCGAATATGTAATTTCTTCCCGAACACTTTTTCATCGCCATCCGTATCATTACTCGTATGTCGATTTTTAATTTCAAGTAAAAACATACTCTTTCTAACATGAACTAAAAGGAGGAAATAATTCAAGTTAATAAACAAAGTTACTACCAATGAAACCGTTGTATTATTATTTAAATTAATTGAAACGTACTTTGATGTGCTGTTTAGTGCCTTTCAATTTCAACCTTCATATTATATCGCTTATTATTGATCGGAAAGGAATAGATAAAACGTACCAAGTTTAGCTGGTCTACCACCAACCACCCTGGTATGCGTTACGTTGCTGAAACCACAGTGTGGTGGACGCAAGGGCACATCCGAGGTTGCTATAAAACATTTATAGTGAAAGAAGTTATTATATTTAGAGAATTGACAGTAGAGTGATGAATTAATTCGTCTTCGCTGGTTGTTTCACGATTATCCTGGTTATCACGTTTGTTTTCTGCGTGAAGCGAGTCGTTGGAATATTCGCGAAGTTAACGAAGCATTTTTCAGAAACAAAACCGGTGAAGAGGCGAATACTTAGGTGGAATTTTCCCATTAACTTCGTGACCATTAACTTCGTGACCATCTCGAAAATAAAAAATCAAACGTGTTCCATTCAATTTTATGTGGTCACGCGTGACTTCGCTTTTTTCACTGATAAAGACTGTGTGACGAGATCGTACTGCAATCTGCAGTATGGAAAAAGACAACTTAAAGTGCAAACCTTTAGTGCGCCCCGCTTGAACCGATGAATGCAGGACAATTAACCCTTTGAGTGCTATGGACGCATATACGAGTCCAGCGAGAGTCTATCTGTGTGGACTAAGGACCTATATATGTGTTTATCAATATTTTCAACCTCCTTAACGTTTATATAAATCATTGTATTACTTTTTATCTTTAATATATTAAAAAATGTCGAATAACCTTGAAGAATATACTACAAGAGACGATAGTGAAATAAATGAAAATTACAATTCATCGGACTCCGAAGAATATGTGGAAAACTATATAAATAATGGATTAGGTACACGTAGAAATAAAAATAGAAAATGGTGTAGAACATTGAGTACGTCTTCGGAGGAGGAAGATCCGCATTTAACTCAAAATATCGAAAACTGTAAACGGACGGAAATGTTCTTGTGGACGAAGAAGAATTTGACGCCCATATTACATATCTTTGACGATGGAAATTCCGGAGTAAAAGTGCATTTGAACGCACAGTCAACACCTTTTGATGCTTTCCAAATTTTCTTCTCGGAGGAATTGGTCTCTCAAATTACCGAACAGACGAACAACTACTTCAAGTATGTAAAAGATCATATAGCATGTAAAACGAATTCGCGTTTGAACAATTGGCAGAATGCCTCAGTCTGCGAAATGTATGGATTTTTCTGTACTACAATGCTAATGTCGCGGGTAAGGAAACTCTCTTTGAGGGAGTATTGGTCCACCGATGAAATGCTGAAAACCAGTATATTCCGGAAGATAATAGCACGAGACAGGTACATGTTATTATTACAAATGTTAAACTTCAATGATCATAACGTAATAAACGATGACCCGATAATAAAAATACGACCAGTAGTCGACAAACTGAAGAAATCCTTTTCACAGTCATTTACACTATATGAAAATCTATGCATCGACGAAAGCCTCGTACTATATAAAGGCAGATGTTATTTCAAGCAGTTTATACCTTCTAAGAGAAGCAGGTTTGGTATCAAGATATTTGTTCTTTGCGACTGTAGAACTAATTACGTATTGGATTTTATCATTTATACTGGAAAAAAGACAGAAATAAGTCAAAGTACTTCGACCATTGGGATTTCTGGAAACGTTGTTATGACGCTCCTTCAACCTTACTTTGAGAAGGGTCATACGTTAATTACGGACAATTGGTATACAAGCCCACGTTTATATACTTTGTTACACGAGCACAAAACCAATGCATTCGGAACTGTTCGCAAAAATAGGAGCGAAATGCCCCGTATGGAAGAAAGCTTGAAGAAAGGTGAAATTTGTTACCGATCTACGAATAATTTATTGGCGATGAAATGGCGTGACAAGAAGGATGTCTGGATGCTATCTACTGTACACGCAGCTAGGTTGATTGAAACGGAAAAACAAAACTATCGAACAGGGTTAAAGAAGACCAAACCATCGTGTATTGCAGATTATAACTCTTACATGGGTGCTGTAGACAAAGTTGATATGGTTTTAAGTACACTTAATTCTACAAGGAAAACCATAAAATGGTATAAGAAACTTTTTTTCCGTTTGCTAGATTTAGCAATATACAATGCATATATCCTATACAAAAATTCTACTGGTACGAAACAAAAATTTAATGAATTTCATTCGGCGCTGGTAAAAGACACTTTACGGAAATATCCACAAAGTAGAAGCGTAGTGGGAGGTGATAAAAAAGATTCGAAAGATATACCGTTTCGTTTAACAGAGAGACATTTTCTATCAAAATGTTCAAATCAAACGGACAAGGCACAATTAGCACGAAGAAAATGCGTTGTTTGCGCGAAACATAAAAAACGAAGTGATACGCGATATGAATGCAGAAAATGCGATGTCGGTTTATGTATCGATTGTTTTGAGACTTACCACACCCAAATGAACTTCTAATTTTAGTGGATTTGAATTGCTCAAAGTTTTTAGAAAATTGTTGAGAATTGTGGATCTTTGAAGCCGAAATAATGTTACAGGAACACTAAATTTACACTTGGAATTAATATTAGAATAGTTATATACTTATTTCATGGACGATTTCTTATATATTCATGGATACACACTTGCGCGCGTCTCGGCACTTTCTCCTATACTCGACCTATAACCCACTGAATAGTTTACATTCATCTGTTTTCGAAACGCCGCGCACACACATACCTCCACACACCGATACCCGCATACAAGTATCTCTACTGCGCATTTAACCCAGCCCAGCACAGAAAATTATACATGTCCAAACAAAAATAATTAAACAATTTTAATTTTATCAATATACATAAAAGTTTTTATTTTGTGAAATGAATCTGGTGTAGATATAATACGCATGTGATTTAAAACTAAATATTTCTTTGTTTAAAATATACGTAAAGAACTTTCCATACTTTTTTGGACTCGAATATTTAGATTTATTAACACAATTTCAAGTTTAAATATGTTTTACATTTTAATGTTTTTAATAGAATAAGTAATGTTCGAAAATAACTTTCTAGTTTTATTTCATTTGGTGTACAGGAATTACAATTATAACTTAGTTCCGCCATGCGTATTCAATTAACACAATTCACCTTAGCAAAAAAGGTATACCGTCTTCAATCATCGCAACCGCTAAGCGCGTGCCGTCCACGCGGATTGCTTTCGCCGGGAGTATCCAGCACTCAAAAGGTTAACGCCAAACATGCGAACAGTATATTGAAGCCAGTCATCGTCCTAAAATAAAAAAGTGACGAATTGAAAAGACGCAGGACTGATAACGATGAATGAATCTAATAAAAGAAACTTGGTTCACACTATGATTCAACGTTTTGCAACAAAGAGCGAAAAACTGTGGCGATTTAGAAAGACTGACAACAATAAAGGAAACCGAGTTCGTATTATAAATTGAATTTGCATTAGACAGGAAGCACGATCATGTGAAATAGATCGTAGGAATGACAAATATCATCGACATACGTTTCTGTGTAATTTCATGTTTGAAGATTGTTTAGTATAACACTAGAACGATCAAACTCGTCGCAGTGACAAGCTTCAAAATTTTCATTTGTGCAAATCGCTAAAAAGCTCCATAGCTCTTTTTGTAAAATTAACGTTGATTTCTGTTGAGTTAGTAAGACGACTACAAGAAACTTAGGAGAAAGGTACAAATCAGGAAAATCATTAATTTCAGATAACTTTTAATAGAAAAATCTGGATACTCGAAAATATTAAACACGTTTCTATAGGTACATAGGAAGATTTATAACAAAATACTCTATATAAATTCAATTCTTATTGTATATTTCGTTCCTACTTACCTCACTACTTACTCCTGAGAATCGTAGATATACTTGTACCAACTTTCGTCGAAGTACCTATTTATACCATCGCCTTGTCATTTCACTTACAATTATCTATTATATGGCATGTTTTATCGCACATTACCGATAGTTGTGCTACTAAAATTTACAAAACAGCAATAGCGTGGTAACAGAAATGAATACTTTCGCGCGTACAACATTACATAAAAGTAACCTTTGCGGTGAAAACTGCTCGTGTTTGCGTGTGCAACTATAATTCATCTTAAAAGTCATTGATTTGTAGGCACCGAGTTATCAGAAATCAATCACGTAAATCTTAAGAATCTTCTACTTGTACGCTTGATGGTTAACTAAGAGATGCCACTCAACGATGCTCATTTTTACGAAAATTTCGCAATGCTCCAACAGTGATACTTCACGCTCGCGCTATCATACGTTAACAGTATGTCGTACCTCTCTGTATATGATATATACGCACTCGAGAGAGAGACTGACACATCGTTACTCTTTTTTCGGGAATCAATCTCTTCTTTGCCATATTCTAGCCACGGATGCTCCGTATTTTCCTACGAATGGAATTCCCTTCGTTGCCACGTTCCCGGAATCGAGCAAATATCTTAGGACGCAACTAATCAGAATATTCTAAGTTATGATTTACCATTATCAGATTTTTTACGTCAGAGGAAATGCCTGTGTCGTTGTCTAACTTAATAGTTACCGTTCCATAATCACTCAAAGGAACAATGTTAAGATCGTATAAACCACGATATTCTATCTTACACAAAATTCAGGTCCTTTTATTCCAATCACATGACCATGATAATGTGACATCAATCGCATCTCAACCTACAACAGAGATAAGACATCGAGCTCCGACGTTCGAACACTTTTCCACATCATAACCTACACCAAGCCCCTCAGCATCCTCAAACCAAAAGGCATATAAGCCGAGACTTCAGCCAGCTCGGGCAGTTCTTGTTCTAGTTTCTGTTCTTGTGCAGCCCCTTTCTCTCCGGTTCAGTGTCATTCTGTTCTTGTAAGTGCTAAATTTATAATAAAGTTCGATAAAAGAAAATTAATAGTTGGGTTACGACTCAGCCTTCTTTTCTCTTACAATCCAAGTGTCAATTTTACGTTACAATAATCTTCAATGTAGCTCCTCAATATATAATATTCCAAAATTTATTGGATGTATAGGATGTACGAACCATGAAATTCTAACGCGAGCAATTGAACGCGCAAATAGAGGTCCTCTAGCATCCAGCACGTAATTCCTGTTATTTGTCACCGAGATGATCTCGTGTCCTTAGACACACCCCATTATAGTTTTCCTCTGTGGCATCATCGGGACGGGACGGGCATTCTTTTACGCGCTCCCGTCGACCAAAGAGTAACGTCTTTACGCTCAGCAATTATTTTTACGAGTCAGACTTAGATTCAGCGAGAACGCCCATCTGTCATCCCGTTGGCCGCGGTTTCGTTATTGAACCGGAGACCACTGTCACTAGTGTCGCGGACGTCTCACCGCCGTGGTAGATTGTCAAACCTGTGTTATTCATATGTGGCGGCACGGTCCACGGAACTTTTCAACGGCTCCGGATGCAAAGCGCGACGCCGCCAAAGCGCAACACCGACGTGCCCAATGTACCATCGATATCTTTACACTCTTTCCGCCGAATTCTCGGAAGAGCATACACGTGTCAGCACTGGCGGCACATCTAATGAATGCACGCTAGTGGGGGATATCGTTGGGCTACGAAGGGAAGAATCTGCGCGATCCGAAACAAAAGGGCAGACAGTCTGCCTTACGCCATTAAATGTGTAACTCCTCGGTACTATTTGCATAGCAATGCGTCGAATGATCTCTCGGTGTTTATCGTTATTTGTTAGTTGTTACCAGTTGTCTGTTAAGTGTAATTGTTAATTGTTAATTGTTAACTCTGATTGTTGATTAGTTCTAATTAAACTATTGTTCGTTAAAAACACCAAGAGTAGTTCCTTACGCACCTATCACCATACCACCTCACATACCTGTGTCAATAAATCGTATCTTCGTTACACCGCAACGATGGCTACCTTCAATGAAGACTCCTCAAACACCGACAACCCTATCCCCAATGTCATTCCGACATATATATCCACCGAAAATGTGCTCTTGTAGACAAACGCTCGATTCGCGTCATAGCTTTTAAAGCTTGTCGCATCTCAATCCGTTGGAAAAAGTTTTTCCTGCAGCATATTTTATTTTTACGAACCAACAAGGTCTTTGTTTATTTCCTTCTTTTTTTTGCTCCAATTTCCCCATTGTTTTTTCAAGGATAGTATTTCAGAGCCACTAGTCAAGTTTATTGTAACAATAAACGTACGTTTCGGAAACATTTTGTGCTGTGAAACAGAATACACTAAAGTTTGAAGGTCACATCGATTTTCGAAAGTTTATAAATGGAGGTGTATGACAGTATCACCAGCTGTTGCTGTCCAAGTAACTCCAACATCGAAATACTACAACGATTCCAATCGAAAACGCTAAGAGCCTTAATAGACGCACCTTGGTATGTTACCAACGAAACCATCCATCGCGACCTCAAGATACCTACAGTCAAAGAGGAAATAGCAAAATATAGCGACAGATATAGCAAAAGAGTTAACAAACACCGAAACCCCCTAATCGCTGGACTACTCGATACGACGGACCAGATTCGCAGGCTGAAGAGGCACTACCCGCTAGACCTAAACGTTAGATTCATTTAGTTATCCAAATTAAGCATATGCACTTACTTATAATACTTATAAATTATACCTATCTATAATAAGTATTAACTTATTGTAAATAAACAGCCATGTCACTGCGCCACGTCAGAAAAATTACTGAAAATTCTCAACGCGAGAATTGATTGTAATTTCAACAAATAAATAAAAAAAAAGTACCTTTGTAATATCGTAGAATAGCTTTGATTGGAGATCGGCTGAAAATAGAAAAACCGTGTACGTCGTGTTTCTGTGGTTCGTTTACATTTCAGTTCGCTGTGGAGTGCCGAAGCGTGCAGACGTGTCTCTAGTGCCCAGCGTAGTTCGAAAACAACACGTGTCGCCCAACCGTCGAAAGAGAACACAGCTAAGTGTCCCTTACCTTTTAGGGAGAAGAAAATCCCACGCACCTAACCCCAACCCGAATACTAGCCTCACAGCCTCACGACTAGTTGTTCATTCCGAATTAACTAGCTCGATGATGGCCCAGCAACCGCGACCAGGCTCTCCGGAGCAGACTCGCAGCTATCCCGCGCTACCCCCCTCCCCCCCCCGTGGCAGAAGTGTAGCAGAACTCTCCGCACTAACGACGCTAACACTACAAAGAAAAGGAAAATAGAAACAGCAACGCAAATAAACACACACAACAGGTTCGCCGTATTGGAATCCTCAAACGACGCCATGGAAATCGTAGAACCGCCACCAAACCAACACTCACAGAGAATCCCCCCTCCCCCACCAATATTTGTGGACGACGTCATTGACATACAGACAATGATCAAGTCCCTAGAGAGAGATACCAGCAAGGAGGAATATAACCTTAAGATAAGCAACAACAAGGTGAAAATACTACCGACGAACCCAGAAGCTTACAGAAAACTCACCAAGACACTCAGGACCCTGAACGCCAACTTCCACACCTACCAACTCAAACAGGAAAGGCCTTTCCGGGTAGTCCTACGAAACATACACCACTCAGCAGACATAGACGAACTAAAATACGAACTCTCAAAACTCGGCCACGAAGTCATCAACGTAAGTAATATAAGGCATAGAGTCTCGAAAGACCCGTTATCCTTATTCTTCCTAGACATTAAACAAAAACCGAACAATAAGGAAATCTACAACATCAGTCGCCTAATGAACGCGATAGTAAAGATCGAACCACCGCTCGTGAAAAAAGAAATAGTGCAGTGCAAAAGGTGCCAAAGGTACGGTCATACGCAGAAATACTGCAACCATACTTTCCGCTGCGTTAAATGCGCAGGCACTCACTCCACTGACCAGTGCGCCAAATCACCGGAAACCCCAGCGAAATGCATCCACTGCCAAGGGGACCACCCTGCCAACTACAAAGGCTGCCCAGCATATAAAACACTATACACGAACAGGTACCCTAAGCTCAGAGCAAAAGAGGTATCCAACCAAACACCCAGCCCGCCGAAATTCACGACTACCCCAACCCCCTCAACCAACCAAACACCCAGTCCTACCAAAATCATCTCCACCTCAACCTCCTATGCCCAAGCAGTACAAGGCATCCAAAATAACCCGAACAGCCAAAGGAACCTTCCCCAAAACAGTGTCCCCAACCCACCTAACACAGACAACTCCTCAAGGCTTGAAAAGCTAATAGAGAAACAATCGGAGCAAATAAATCACTTGCTATCGCTACTAACACTCATCGTGGAAAAATTAGCACGCCCCGACTCAAAATAAAACCAAGGCGTATAGCACTCTGGAACGCCAACGGTCTAGCGCAACACAAACTTGAACTAGAACTCTTCTTAAAACACCAGCAAATCGACGTAATGCTCGTATCGGAAACCCACTTCACCGACAAGAGCTACCTGAAAATAAATGGTTACAAATTCTACCATACCCAACACCCCAGCGGAAAGGCCCACGGTGGCACCGGAATAATAATCAAAGCAAGTATCAAGCACTACGAGCTCCCATCATTCCAGAAAGACTACCTCCAAGCAACAAACGTAGCAATAGAAGACTGTCATGGCTCAATCACCACCTCAGCAGTATACTGCCCTCCCAGACACTCCATCGCCAAAGAAGACTTTGATAACTTCCTGGACACCCTGGGCAATAGATTCATAGTTGGAGGAGACTACAACGCCAAGCACATCCAATGGGGCAGCAGACTGGTTACAGCAAGAGGCAAAAACCTCTTAAACAGCATAATAAACAACAACCTCAACTACCTCACCACATACGAACCCACATACTGGCCCACTGATACCAACAAAATACCCGACTTTCTCGACTTCTTCATAACTAAAAATATCCCATCAAGACACGTCCAGATCAACTCCTCGGCTGATCTCTCCTCTGATCATTCTCCCGTGATAGCAACAATCAGTTCAACAATCATCGAGAATACACCTAATGGCTCCATTCACAACCAACACACCAACTGGCAGCTCTTCAGAGAAGTCTTTACACACTCAACCTCAGCCTTCACCCCACTAAAAACAAAGGAAGATATCGAAGCAGCCACGGAATACTTAAACACGAGCATAATAAACGCAATCCGCCTCTCCACACCGACAAAGCCATCTAGCAGCAAACAAGAATATCCCCAATACATACTAAAAAAAATAGCAGAAAAACGTAGACTAAGAAGAGTATGGCAGACTCATAGATCACCGGAGAACAAACGCAAACTTAACAGCGCAACTAGAAAGCTATCCAGAACCTTAAGAAACTATAAAAACGACTGTTTCCATAAATACCTCGCCAGCTAATCCCCCACAGCCGACGCCAACTACTCACTATGGAAGGCCTCCAGGAAACTCACACGCCCCCCACAAATAATCCCACCTATCCGCCGTCCGCAAGGTGGATGGGCGCGAAGCCCTATAGAAAAAGCCGACCTGTTTGCCAAACACTTGTCAAAAGTATTCAAACCCCATTCCCCCCAAGCCGCCGCGGACGTTACTGAATACCTGCACACCCCCTTCCAAATGTCCCCTCCTATCGAACCCTTCTCCTCTGCAGAGACTATAGAAACAATCAGTCGCCTAAACCCCAAGAAAGCAGCAGGACACGACCTAATAGGCAATAGAGCAATCAAGGAACTTCCCACAAAAGGGATAGCACTCATCACATCGATTTTTAATGCTATCCTTTGCCTGGAACATTATCCTAAGGCTTGGAAAATCTCATTGATTACCCTCATCCCTAAACCCGGTAAACCGATATACGAAACCTGCTCCTATCGTCCAATCAGTCTTTTACCTACCCTGTCCAAACTATTCGAGAAGATGCTCACGAACCAACTCCTTCCAATCCTAGAGAACTTGAAAACACTCCCAGGTCACCAATTCGGCTTCCGAAAACATCATTCTACAGTAGAGCAAATCCACCGCTTAACTCATACGATCAGCCAAACACTCGAAAAGAAAAAATATTGCTCAGCGGTTTTCCTAGACATCCAACAGGCATTCGATAAAGTATGGCATGAAGGGCTACTATACAAACTTAAAAAGATCCTACCCCACCCCTACTACTCCATCCTAAAATCTTACCTAACCAACAGACAATTCATGGTTAAATGCCTAGACGCCACTTCCGCAACATTCCCAATAGAAGCCGGCATACCCCAAGGTAGTGTCCTCGGCCCCCTACTGTACTTCATCTACACTGCCGACCTACCTATATCAAACGATATAACAATAGCGACATTTGCAGACGACACAGCGCTATTAGCTACCCACGCAGACCCGGTAATAGCCTCATCCACTCTCCAGCGAAGTCTCGACTCCATGGAAAAGTGGTTTCACAAATGGGGCTTCAAAGTCAACGAAAAGAAATCCTCACATGTAACCTTCACGCTCCGAAAACAAACCTGCCCCCAGGTCACCATCAACAATGCAACAATTCCTAGCAGCGACACAGTCCGATACCGGGGCATGACCCTGGACAGGAGACTAACGTGGAAGACACACATCTCAGATAAAAGGAAGGGATAAGATAAAAGGGTCTACAAGACCGTAATAAAATCTGTCTGGACCTACGGAATCCAACTATGGGGAACAGCAAGTAACTCCAACATTGAAATACTCCAACGCTTTCAATCGAAAACGCTAAGATCCCTAATTGACGCACCTTGGTATGTAACCAATGAAACAATACACCGCGACCTCAAGATACCCACCGTCAAAGAGGAAATAGCAAAATATAGCGACAGATATAGCAAAAGAATCAACAAACACCGAAACCCCCTAATCACTGGACTACTCGATACGACGGACCAGATTCGCAGGCTGAAGAGGCACTACCCGCTAGACCTAAACGTTAGATTCATTTAGTTATCCAAATTAAGCATATGCACTTACTTATAATACTTATAAATTATACCTATCTATAATAAGTATTAACTTATTGTAAATAAACAGCCATGTCACTGCGCCACGCCAGAAAAATTACTGAAAATTCTCAACGCGAGAATTGATTGTAATTTCAACAAATAAATAAAAAAAAAAAAAAAAAGTTTACATTTAAGAGTGTCTACGTGACTAAAGGCACGTAGTTGGTAGTTCTTACATAGGTATGAGGGAAACAGTAGACAACGTTAGAAGAAGGACGGTTTCGCTATCCAAGGCGAATCGAAAAGTGTGCGTGTTGCGAGAATCAGAGTTGATCGAGACGTCGAAGCATAGAGTCGTTAGAATTGAGTTGCGAGTGTTGTCGAGTGTTAGAATTGCTAGTGAGAGAGAGAGAGAGAGAGAGAGAGTTACCAAATAGTTGTCAAGTTATTTGTTGTAAATACGAGCGTTGCATGTAGTTTTCCTGTTAATCAAACATCGTTTCTCTGTCTAACTAATATCTGTATTTTCAATCCATTATTAATATATTCCGATACTACACCTTCCATAAATCTCATAGATTTCCTAGTAAAGGTCCTTCAAACCAAACAAACGTCTATTTCCGAAGAATTTCTAAAGACTATTGTCTACCACGGCTGGACAAGGGAAAGTTAGTTTTTCTCACGTACGCTGCAACTTTCCTCCCACTAACCACCTTCTCTCGAGGGCGGTTAAGACCCTTCGTTTAACCAATTAACAACGAAGCCTATTCCCTCACTCTCCTAACTAAAATCGTCACCAACAAATCCGATGGTCCCGTGCGCTAGACACACCCATCCTTAGCTTTCCTCCGAGACAGCATCGTCTCCCAAGACAGTACTGATTTTACATCCTTCGAACGGTCAACATCTTTTTAACCGGGTATACACACCCGTAGATCAGTCACTCATTCATCTCGTACATACGCACCAGCGTAACTGCCTTCGTTATAAGTTGTTGGAATAAACGGTGAAATATAACTTACTCTACTGTGTCATATTCATTTAACCACCTCTGTTATCTTAACCGAAACTGGGGAGCGACTACTTCGCGGCGTCGATTCACCGAATCGTAGCGAGAAGTACGTATCGTAGTTTATGATTTGCAACAGAATCCCTGCATCAACGCATGTTCGCGAAACATACAACTTCACGCACCAAATGTCGATTACAGTCAATCGACGCTAATAATCAATAATTTGTCTGCGAGATGCTCCTCTGGAAGTTTTAACTATATATATTCCGGTTTTAACTATATATATTTAACTATATATATTAACTATATATTTTCCCTAGGAACAGTAAGATTTTAACGATACAACTTTATCAAGAGATCTTAATGTCATAAACGGTATCGAAACTTCGTAATTAATATTGTTAAGGAAGAAAATATTGGTAATCTCCTCGAACGACGAGCGCTTGATATTCACAATTAGAACTCGATATCTTAGCTTCTTATAATATCCTAATAAAATGTTATTTATCGATTACAATTGTCCTGTCGTATTTTATTGTGTTTACTTTATAAATGTGAACTTTATTCAAAAAGAGTTCATCGATGATTATCCATTACAGGTTGTTAATAAACCTGAATCATGCACAAAGGAATTGCCGTTAATAACTTAAGATTCTCTGCCCGTCGTACAGGGTATATATAGTAATTATTCTCGACGATCGTAACGTTTAAGTCCAATTCGAGCTTATAGTCCCATGCGAGTTAAACAACGACAATAGTTTGAATTTCTATTTGTTCGTTTGTCGTCTGTTTATACCCGGAGCACCTGCTGTAAACCAATAAAAAATTTATTAGATCTATAAATAACACATATAAAACTTATTAATTTATAATTAATATAAAATAGGAGAGCACGAAACTTCCTATTTTATGGATATGTTAAATCTTTGTAAAAAATACCATATCATTAGTATCATTTTAATCGTTCTAAAGGATTTAGCCGCACAAAGCTGGGACCCTTGGAAGAATCGATATTCACGCGTGACAAATTGAAATTGTACAAAGGTTCCGGTACGAACATCACAAGTGTCGATACCAGGGGCACAGGCACATGTTCTGGGTTTATTATATATTTATAAAGGGCTGACGATTTAGTGGATGGTCCGGGTAAATTTAAATTGTAAATTAACGCATTGCTGGTTTCAAATAAAAGCCTGGATAAGAGCGGATATGGTATGAGAGTCTGTCGTGGAAAGGGGAACAGGCCGCTTTTATTTGTAAAGTTTGAATCTCCTCGATATTGAAGATGTTGAAGCTGCAAATATGTATTTCATTTTAATCCATTCGAGACCGAGATTTAATTGTAAGACTTCTCCCGATGGAAAAATATTTACTGGTCTGGAATCGTGCATCGCTAATTAGTAAAAAAGTTATAAGCAAGAAAGCAATTTTACTACCGGATTGGTATTTCTATTTTATTGGAGATTAATTAACCTGAGTAAACCAACAAAAACTTATCGAAAATCAATCGAAATTAAATCACCTTTTCAAACAGGCTATAAATAGCCAACTAATATTTGCAGTAATAAACTTCACTTTCGAATAAAGTATACGCTCTATAAATTGTAAATTGATAATTTCGTTATTATATCATTTTTCTTAGTCTAAACTGAATTCAGTGAAAAGAGCTTTCAATTGAATTACACACTTCATTAGTTTATGAATTATATTCGTTACCATACGTACAAAAGAAGGTTGACTGGTTTAAAAATTCAAAGGGTAGAACCTCCAAGCTCACGATTGGAAACAGATTCAGTTCAATGGTTTAATTTGCCATTTAATTGAATTCTCTGGCAATTTCAGCGAACTGTGGGCTTTAGAAGTGTCCAGCATTCAAAGGCAAGACCTCCTCCATTTTTCTCTTTCTTTCAGTTCCAACCTCAAGTAATTGACCTGTTAATTCGACGCTATATTTACATGCTCGCAAGGGATTCAGACGACTTCATTGCGTTAAATTCGCAATTTAGCAAACACGAATGTCTCAATCAATTTGTAGTTCGAAACAAATAAAAGATAATCAATTTTTCAAAATAACAATCGATATGTTCAATGCATTTGTCGATGCATTTGATCGTTATGTTCATTTAGCATTTTTATAATAAAAGCGTAGAACACATGTACATACATATAATATTCCATGAAATGATTTATACAGACTATGAGTCTCGTTTTATCATATTATAAAAGAATGAATTTTTCCCAATAAATGTAACTTCATACAAAATCTCGTTTAAAAAATTCAGTTTTTATTCTCATCAAATTAATTTAATATCGGAATATGTCATTTTAGTCGTTATAAAAATTTTATGTCAAAAAGCGTTCACAGATACATATATAAATAAATGTCCAATCCTATGCATTTATTTAAGCTGAAATCTGAACTTAAATATTTATTAACAATATTCTGACGAATATGTAATGAAAGATAAAAGCAGCTTTATTTTTTTTATAGGATGGCTCATGCTTTTTATTCATTTTATGTTTTTCGTTGTCGGCGCGTAACTACCTCTCAGCCGCATGAATGCCAGGTTTCACTACTCAGAAGCGAAGAAGCAAATATACGTTACCTTGCATGGAAAGACGTTAGATACACATAAAAGTAATAACGTAGCTATTTACACATGGGGAATATTTATTTTTGTATGAAATATTTTTGCTTCTGAATTCTCATTATAAATGTACGTCCATTTACGGTTAAGAAAATATTATTAGAGAAATATTAAAACGAGACGCTAAAAGAACATTTTAATAAAGTACAAATGATTATTTGTTCTTTATTAAATTGCACTGCTGTAACTCTAATTTTACTAAATTCAAAATGAATCATTTATAAACTAAACCGGAATATAAAATTTTATTCCGCAAAAATCATAAAGTTAAAAGTTAGGAACGAATAACAAATGAATAACCTAGTTTCATTAAAAGGCACGTGTACGCCAATCCGCGTAATAACTTTGACACTCCAATTATTATAAAATATGTATCCTTAAGGGATTTTTTTGCGCGAATGCAATATACTTTTCATACGTGCAACTGAATAAATGGGACGTGATTTTCAATATTTCTTTCTGTAGAATTTATAACAAAGTAACTTTTTCACAAATGTTTTCGCTAACATTTTTACAACGTAAATGTCTTCTTTTGTAATTAATAATTTCAACATTTCTCTGAACAGTTTCGTTGCGATAGAAAAAATATACAAAGCTTATGACGTGCTTGTTTAAAAATATTTATACGGAACAAGACTTTGAATTTGTCAGACCAATCGTCCTAACGAACGAATAAATTAAACGACTCGTAACAAAAAATTATTCCTGTCCATGTTTCTCTTTGTAAAAGTAATTCAAGGCAAGTTAGATGAATCGCTGTGTACCGTATTCGCGTAGCATGTGCTTTAACGACCAGCGTGCAAGCGTTAACGGTGTGCTTTAGTTTCTCTCTGGTTGTGTTAAGTGTTTAAGTAATGAGCATATACTCACTACGGGCGGTTTGCATGAGATCACCTGGCACCACTTCGGCTTCGAATGATAGCAGATGCAGAGACTGCAAACCGCAGGTCCCGGCACAAGCATAAGACCATGTCGAATGGTTTCTCCTTGAAAGTCAGTACAGTTGTCGTCTATAGCATCTGAAAACGATTCTCAGCTTGAATATCTTTGCCATTCGACGGTCGTACGCGCAGTTACGTTAACCGTTTCAACGCCACTCAGCGTGATCATGTTGTACGCGTAGTGTGGTGAACTGTGTCGCGATGTTTAGTTACGATTGTCAATTCACAACGCGCTCGGTTCCGAACGTAGCTTGTCGCTAGTCATATCAGAGTTTCCTCTCGTAATTACTTTTCTTTCAAATAATCGTAAACCAAATAAAGAAAAAACTAATGTATAAATTACCTCTTGAATTGGAAAACCAATTACAGAACGTCACACAAACAAAAGGTAAAGCACGAATATTTGGCAACCTTTTGACTCTTTAGTGTAACGTTTCTGATATAGCTGATGAAGTGAAGCGTGAACGCGTTGAACGGTATGTTCCGGCAAAAAAAAAGAGCAGTGCAATCGAGTTGATCGGCACTTCTCGTAAATAAATAAACGAAGCGCTATTGCGCTTCATGGTACAATCCGATACGGATTTTTAAAACATCCCTGATACTGAAACGGCTAATAGCGTTACGAAAACGATCGTGCCAGGAAATTTTTGTTCAACGGATCCGTATTGCGGCTGCCACGATGCTTCTACGTAGCATTGATGCTTCATCGATGAAGCACGATTGAAATTGGATATTCGATTTCTTACTGGGGAGAGAGTTTTCATATCGTGTTTACTGTTTCACTTCGCAAGTGTGCTTTACAGTATACGTTAGAACTTGAAATCGAGCTATTTGAGTTAAAGTCGCTTGAAGCTTGAAATGACGTTTAAAGGATATAAGAATAATAGAAGGCTAAAATTCAAAAGTGTATATACGTACATATACATTTCAATAAAAATAGCAGATAATCTCAAGTAAAAAAAGTAGATTCGCGCTAGTAAAATAGTTTCAAAATACTTGTGAAAAGTCAAACGACTTGACTAATTAAAAATGGATGTAAGAGCTTAAAGGACAAAGGCGTATAAGAGTATCAATTAAGTAACAAATTCACAGTGACAAAGAGGTTTCCAGTCGATCGAGTTCAAATAAATCGGCTAATTTGAACGAAACTTTAGATGCACGAGAAGCGACACTCGTCCTCAAGGACTACGAAAGTTCTACTGGGATGAATGAAAACTTTTGTCTGACCCGGTGTGTTTACACAAGATGCGCGAATCTCGAGTACAGCTTGCATTAATTAAAGTAATTGGTTGGTTTGATTGGTTGACCAATCCCTGGGGAAAGATTCTTTACGATTTGGAAACTCAAGAGAATATGGCAGTCACCGATATCAAAAAAAAAAAAAAAAAAAAAAAAAAAATTTCAACAAATAAATAAAAAAAAAAATCGATTTAGCCATCTTCCTCTGTATTTGTTGAATTTATTAGCAAGCATTACTTATTACTTCGTATGTTTCTTTTTTCTATCAGATCTAAAAGTTGTTGAGGAAGTAAGGGCTCAGATACCTACATTTTCTCAGAGACGTACAGATTTGTACGACACTGTCTGTAAGAAGGAGTAACTCTACACTAAAACAGAAAATGTATTTTTATAATATTTCTACTACAATATCCTTTTTTTGTGAATTATTACTAATTTCTTATCATTTGTACTAAATGAATGACTCAATTAAGAAAACCAAAACGTTATAAATAATAATCTGTATATCTTGTGTATCAACATGTAATTGGATATTATAATAATATAGGAATGCTATAATAATATAGGATAATAATATAGGAGAATAATAATATAGAAAAAAATACATGCTTTTAAACACCTTTAATATCGATCACATAAATTGTTATAATTCACAATGATTACGCATACATAAAAGACCCTTTGATAGTAAAATTTACGATCAAAAGGTAATTACGTATCGTTTAACAACATTTAATTTATAACACCTTTTAAACATTTAGACAGATTAACACATAACACTTCTTATATATAAACATCAATTCGAAGTTATCAGCTTGGAGAAATTGGTCGATTAATACCTGTAGATTGTCTGTCTCGATGAAAGACTTAAAGAGAGCAAAAACATGATAATGCCGCTAATATAATATTCCTTCTTTCTTGTATCTGTCTGCCTCTCAGGTCGTTTTACTAATTACAATAAGTAATTTCGACTTCTTTGCGCTCTCTTTTAACGCATTCGAGACCGAAAGAAATTCATATCAGTCAGTAGGCAAGGGTATAATATACATATTTTATATATAACTTATGTAGTAATGTATATATCATGTTAATTTCATATTTTTTTCAATATAGAATTATTATATATATATATATATATATATATATATATATATATATATATATATATATATATATATATATATAACTGTACATAATACATTATAGAATAACATAGTATATAATTTTATATTTTAAAAATATGAAGCATACTATTTAAGATTGTCATCGATTTAAAATCAAAGTATGAAAAGGATACCCTGGAGAGAGTAAAACACAGAATCATTCTAACTAAACATTCAGATCGTACCGACACCTAGGTATCGTCTTACAATTAAATCTCGGTCTCGAATGGATTAAAATGAAATACATACTTGCAGCTTCAACATCTTCAATATCGAGGAGATTCAAACTTTACAAATAAATGTAAATTGCGATGTAAAACAAAGCGATGTAAAAAGGGAAAAGGGAGGAAAGAAGGAACAGGGAAGCAAAGAGAAGAAACGAATTTTTCATTTTCTCGAAAGTGGATCAAGTTTCAGGCTGCTCGCCAAAGAGTCTGTAGCTAACGAGACAAGATTAGACAAACCACGCTTTAAAATTGTCACAGAACTATAATAATCCTCGAAATCAATACGATTCGTCGATCCATCGCCTGATTAAAAAATGAGATAGGATGAAGCTCACTAGTCGGCCTTTCAACTTTCAATAGCGCTTACGGCTCGTATACTCTAGTTTGAATGCTACAATGTAAGCCAAGTCAGCTGTAACTAGCGTTCGCGTGATTGTCGCTATCTATTATTCACGCGTTACACGTTCACCAGACAAACGCGTCTACCGGTTGACATTGTTTTCTGTCCTGAGTTTCAAAGCAATTATGTTGCTTCGTGTAATCAAATCTCGCCAAACTAACGATAAGTTCTTGTTTGATCTTACACAGTTATTAAAACTATACAAGTTAAACCAATCTAGCCTAAACAAGTAATGTCGTTATATATTCTTTTTTAAATCTATATATTGTTTAATAAATCGTGGTTAGGATATAGTAGCTGACAAAAATATTCGGACAAATATATTTGTAGAAACATTTTAGGAGTGTATTATGCATAGTGGCACTATTTAATACTGTACTGTGACTATCATGGTCGTGTTGGTATTATTCGAAACTAATCTGAAAATCTGTATGGAATTTGTAAGATATTTAGTACGAGTACTGTGCATTACTGATATGTACACAACCGAGACGAGATAACGATCCATCGTTCATCGCTACGCGTTGCTAATAGCAACGTATAATGCATATATATCTCGCAGACCATAAAAGTACCCAATGGAACCACGTTTAATATTTGATAATAATGTCCCATTACAGTTTCGTCATTTTCAATTAATTAAACACGACCCTCTCTTTAAAAATTAGAAGACAAAATACGTAATACAAATCTACTCGAAATCTTTTAAACCTTACGGACGACTACTTATGGTCTTTAAAAGCAGCAGGGATTAACAGAATAGTAACTGCGGATTTTTCTCGGACCGCAGCATGCAATATGAAATACGATTATTAAAATGTACACTGGAAATCTCATATCCATAAGATACTCGTGCTTGTAGGACCTTGAAAATGAATTCTTAACTCAAATAGTCGACCGCGATACTCGAGAAATTTTGTGAAGCTGACGTCAATACCAATATGTACCGTCGTTGTGCTATTATTTCGTGATAAACCGTATTGATTGCACTTCCATTTCACGGAATTAATTTTTCGTGTGCGTGTGCAACTATAATTCATCGTAAAAGTCATTGATTTGTAGGCACCGAATTATCAGAAATCAATCACGTAAATCTTAAGAATCTTCTACTTGTACGCTTGATGGTTAACTAAGAGATGCCACTCAACGATGCTCATTTTTACGAAAATTTCGCAATGCTCCAACAGTGATACTTCACGCTCGCGCTATCATACGTTAACAGTATGTCGTACCTCTCTGTATATGATATATACGCACTCGAGAGAGAGACTGACACATCGTTACTCTTTTTTCGGGAATCAATCTCTTCTTTGCCATATTCTAGCCACGGATGCTCCGTATTTTCCTACGAATGGAATTCCCTTCGTTGCCACGTTCCCGGAATCGAGCAAATATCTTAGGACGCAACTAATCAGAATATTCTAAGTTATGATTTACCATTATCAGATTTTTTACGTCAGAGGAAATGCCTGTGTCGTTGTCTAACTTAATAGTTACCATTCCATAATCACTCAAAGGAACAATGTTAAGATCGTATAAACCACGATATTCTATCTTACACAAAATTCAGGTCCTTTTATTCCAATCACATGACCATGATAATGTGACATCAATCGCATCTCAACCTACAACAGAGATAAGACATCGAGCTCCGACGTTCGAACACTTTTCCACATCATAACCTACACCAAGCCCCTCAGCATCCTCAAACCAAAAGGCATATAAGCCGAGACTTCAGCCAGCTCGGGCAGTTCTTGTTCTAGTTTCTGTTCTTGTGCAGCCCCTTTCTCTCCGGTTCAGTGTCATTCTGTTCTTGTAAGTGCTAAATTTATAATAAAGTTCGATAAAAGAAAATTAATAGTTGGGTTACGACTCAGCCTTCTTTTCTCTTACAATCCAAGTGTCAATTTTACGTTACAATAATCTTCAATGTAGCTCCTCAATATATAATATTCCAAAATTTATTGGATGTATAGGATGTACGAACCATGAAATTCTAACGCGAGCAATTGAACGCGCAAATAGAGGTCCTCTAGCATCCAGCACGTAATTCCTGTTATTTGTCACCGAGATTCAACAGTTCGATTCATCACGATGCTGCGTACGTGAAAAATATGGAAAAACGAAGAAAACATCAGGCCAGAAACATTACAGTGTGCATTTCTTTCTTTTGTTTTTTCCTTTGAAACATATATGGCGTTAACGATATGTAAACAGGAATTCACTAACTGCCGATATTCTGTTTCATACTCTTCTAATTTTGTTTATATCAGATTCTCTATTATGATTAGACCGTGCATGTTTATATAAATTCGTAGCTTTATTTAACACTATTACAGAAATACAATTATGGAAATTGAACTTGAATAAAACTTTCTTTCATTCAATACAATTAAGTATCATAACTCATTTATTACGTTAATCCTTAACAATATAAAAAAAAACCTTATTTCCAATATCTTTGCACATTATATTCGATGCAATCTGTGTATTTCTACACTTTACATTTACTATAAATGTACAATCTATTTATAACTCATCACAATGGTTTAGTTTAAATTACACGTTCGTAGAATACACGACTTACACTTGTCACCAGAGGGCCATCGATATCAACATAGGGCTAGGCGATATTAATGCTTTCTCACTAGTGGTCACATTGATACTGTTTGTTTCGATAAATATAACTTCCAACACAAGTTTTTCTATCCCAGTGTCTAAGGCAAAGGTCTGCTAGGTCATAGCCTTACTGAAGAGTCCGAACTAGCAGATCTCGGACGAAAAACACTATTTCTCTCTTCTCCATCTCCTTTATTTGACTACCCTACTCGTCCGTCTTCCCTCTTGCAGTGCGTAAGGCAAGATGGAGTGACAGAAAGGGAAGAGGATGATTGTAGCGCCGGAAAATTGCCCATGGGAGTGTGACATCAATCACATCTCAACCTAAATCAGTGATAATACATCGACCTCCGACCTTCGGACACTTTTGGACACTTTTGGACACATCACCACCTTATCATCATAGCATACACCAAGGCTGTGACGCACCTCAGTCCACATCAGAGATAGGATATGGACCCCCGACCTTCGGACACTTTTCTACATCATAACCTACACCTAACTAACTCAACATCCTAAAACCAAAACGTATATAAACCGAGACTTCACCCAGCTCGGGCAGTTCTTGTTCCTCTTCTAGTTGCTGTACTCATACAACCCCTATTCTCCGGTTCGATGTTATTTTGTTTATACCCGCAAGAGAGGGTAGGAGATCCGACCGGCCTTGGATACAGTGTCCGGCCGTGGGAGGGAGGAATCCGTCTTCAATGTCTCTGCCATGTACATAGCTTTGTTTCCCCCTCCTTCCATTGTGTCTAAGGCATGAGCCTGCTAGGTAAGCCTTACTGATGAGTCCACTAGCAGGCTCTGGACGAAACACACTTTTTTTCTTCTTTTTCTCCGTCTTCCTTCATATATCCGTGATAATTGTAGGCTGCTGGCTGTAGATGTCGCTTGCCGGGGGTGAAGTACTGCTGTATTTTCTTCTTATTTAGATGTCGTGGAAGAAAATTCGGACTTTGGAAAAGTACGAGGCGCCGGGATTTGAACCCGGGATCCGAACGTTTGTACTCTATGGCGCTAACCACTGCGCTGCCGTCGTCCGACACTAGTTGGTTTCGAGTGGTGAGATTTGCGTTCTCGTGTGCCGCCACGAGAGGAAATCTCAGTGTGCTTTCTGAACGAAGAACGCGGATTCGTTGTTCACACTTTTCGTTAGGAAAATGAGGGTGCCCATTGATTATAGCCAACGTTAATGAATGAAGATAGGAGGAGGAAGCCTCCTACCAACGTGGCTCGTGGGTGACATTGTTTATTGGAAAAATAACTACCCGCTTTCTCCGTTATTTGTAAGAGTGCGCAATAAACCTAAGCATTGTTCTAAGGACCATCCATAAACCGAAAACACTTACAGGGTTAGAGATTCCTTCAAGCTATTAAGATTACGTCAAAGGATTCAGTTTATAGGATATAGTATGTAGTAGATCAGTATATAGTATAAAGTTTCAGACGGCGCACGGACCATCGTACGCGCCGTAACAGAGAGAGTTATAAGAATATACATAAAATGTAATTAAACATCGCAAAAGTAACTTAATTAGAAATGACTAGAATGTATGATGTATAATATAATGAATTCAAATTGTCTAAAAAATATTACAAATTTATAGAGATTTTACTATAAAATGTTTTTAACAGAAGCTGATACAGTTATATAGCATTTTCAAGCATTTACGAAGATTAATGTATGAATTTGAAATTAGCAATATTGAAGCGCGGTACTCGGAAAGACGAATGTACATGGATAATTGTATGCACTAATCGACGATACGGTTATAATTGCATGCTTGATAGAAAAATATCATGGTAAAATTGATATGATTTCATGGAAACGCGTCTAACTTGGTATCTCGAAAGTATCTTAAGCAAACTAATTAGCGTGCCTGTTATGTCTTTTAAAATGTAAATTAACATGTAACAAAGAAACCTTCATCAATTTGATTCGCTTCAAACTGCGCAAATAAGTAGTATAAATAATATTTGTGATAGATTGGCATCAATTCCATGTTTCCTTTAATATTTGCCTTTAAAAAGTCCAATTCGTTTCACGATTATACAAATTACTAAAAAAATGTCTATATTAGTAATTTATTTATTTTGCATTAATCGTGACATGTTAGTTGCATTATGTTATATGTAAACTACCACAAAGGAGAAATGATAATCTTTCCAATCTCTAGATTACTGGTTACTAAACATAAATATCCTATAAAATTTAATATATTTCTTTAATTTTTAATACATACATGAGTTAGTAGTTCTAAATTATGAATCATCCTACCTGTGATATTACACTTTTCCTTATAATATCATCACTCAAGTGAACAACATTAAGATCATGTAAACCATGTCATCCTATCTTACTGTGAAGATACTTAGTTATGTTATCTAACATTATAAAAATATCATCAAATTCAAGTCCTTTTATTCACATCACATGGCCACGATGATCTGGTTCTTCGTTATATAATGTTCTAAAATTTGTTGTATATATAGGATGTACAAACCGTGATATCAAGGTATCAGTTCTTCCTTCCCAAGGGACAGTTTCATTAAAATTCTGATAGAATTAAAAATTAATTATTAATATTCTAACAATCATATATGTTAAATACATTATAGTCAACGATATATACCTGAGCGAATGTAGGGGTGATTCCTTGATAATTATAAATGTCATCAGCCCACATCATTGTGCCACTTCTTTGTACTCCAGCCTCTAGATTAACAGCCAAAACAAACATACAAAATTTTATAGAAGCTGTACAAAATATAGTATATATGCGCAATATTGAAGCGTTCAAGGGGATATAAAGGTAATGTACATCACATACACGTGTACTCTCATGCAACAAAATACAATTAGATTTAATAGTATAAGCTCTTTTATTCATCATAATAGATTGGAAATGTAAGTGTCTTACGAGGGTGAGTAAAAAGTTACCCGCTCTGTCGGTGTAGAATTTATTTTAAGCAATTGTCAAAAAAGACATACATCATTTTTTGATGTATCACTTTATTTAATCACTCAATTTCTGTATA
The DNA here is from genome assembly GCF_024542735.1 of Bombus huntii. Lineage (NCBI taxonomy): Eukaryota > Metazoa > Arthropoda > Insecta > Hymenoptera > Apidae > Bombus > Bombus huntii. The sequence continues at coordinate 12,602,872 of NC_066244.1, read as the reverse complement.
CACTTTGTCCATTTGCTGAAGGACCTTCGTATTTTCTCATTAAAAAATGTTTTGGGCTGAGCTGCGAACCACGAATGCATCGTCGTCTTCACCTTTTCATCAGCTTTTTCGGCATCCATCTCGCACAAACTTTTTAAACCCCAAATCTGTCGTGCATTATTGCATAAGCAGAGCCGTGGCTGATTTGCAAATGATTTGCCACATTATCCAGTATCACTCGTCTATTCCATAGAGCATAAGTTCATGAGCACGTTCAATGTTGTCATCGTGGATGTGGACGGGCGACCAGCTGTTTTTTCATAACACTTGTGCGATCTTCTTTGAACTTTTGTGCCCATTCAAACACACTTCGTGACAAAACACTTTCTCCATAATGTGCATTAAATCTTTGATAAATATAGGCATCAAACATAGCCTCCGACCACAAGAAACGAATCACAGCATCCTGCACTGTTTTCCTGCAAATCACCATTGCAAAGCGCCATTACTCGCGCAACGGTCACAAACGAATTGACGTAACACAATGAAACCTACGCAGCAGCACTGAACAGATATTGACGTCATACGAAGAGTGCAGATGGGTGAATATGGTCGACAGAAGTTTTAACTATCTGGAGTGCGGATAAATTTTTACTGAGAGTCGTATAGGAATCTGTAATCTGTAAGTATACCTTTGGCTGAATGGAAATTTCTCTTACATATAGTCAAAAATGCAGAAACAGTGTATTGAATTGGAAAGTGATAAAAAATAAGTGAAGTTTCGAGGTTGCATGTGATTGCATGAGTACACAGGACGTTTTTAGCGAATAAAAAATAATTTTGAAAGACACGAGACTTATCTTGTATTTTATGCACTCTCTGTGTCCGAATTTCCAGAAGCTCTCTATCTTATGAAGTGTTTTAGATTAGCCGGAAAATTTTGTATGTACATACAAGAAGTATACGATCTAAGTGGAATATTTAATTATTCTCTTGATACTGTGGCGGCACTTGACAGTAAACTTCCCAACAGTTTACGTCGCGTGACGCACGACACAAAGACCCTATACCTGCGGACAAGATAATTGCCAGATGTCGATACATTCGTACCGAATATTTCCAGCTAGCCTAAGGACCGCTATAAATCTTAGTATTTATTTTAGCTAAGGTCCTCCAAAGAGACAAACAGTCTTTGTTTATCAGTTTCGAAGTCGACCACCTACCACGGGGACGCACGAGAAATCTGCTATCTCTCTCGTAGGATGCTGCCCGCTGGCAACACCCTCCCAAGGACAGCTAGCATCCTTTTCCAACGACCAACACGAATTAGCCAATAAACATTAACGTACATTTCCCTCACTTTCCGAAGCAAAGCTTTTCTCAACGAATCCGGTGCCTTCGCATCCCTAGACACATCCCAACGAGTCTTCCTCCGCAGCAGCATCGCGACAAAAAGTCAGTCTATTGCCGCGAGTCGACATATCACGATCGTTATACTTACACGGTTCGAGCCCCCCTTCTCCCACCTAGCATTCTTTTCCAACGACCAACACGAATTAGCCAATAAACATTAACGTACATTTCCCTCACTTTCCGAACCAAAGCTTTTCTCAACGAATCCGATGCCTTCGCATCCCTAGACACATCCCAACGAGTCTTCCTCCGCAGCAGCATCGCGACAAAAAGTCAGTCTACTACCGCGAGTCGACATATCACGATCGTTATACTTACACGGTTCGAGCCCCCCTTCTCCCACCTAGCATTCTTTTCCAACGACCAACACGAATTAGCCAATAAACATTAACGTACATTTCCCTCACTTTCCGAACCAAAGTTTTTCTCAACGAATCCGATGCCTTCGCATCCCTAGACACATCCCAACGAGTCTTCCTCCGCAGCAGCATCGCGACAAGAAGTCAGTCTATTACCGCGAGTCGACATATCACGATCGTTATACTTACACGGTTCGAGCCGAATAATTATCTAAGCTCTCGACATCTCGTGCAATCATTGTCCGCACTCGCAGCGTATCTCGAATCGTAGCTATCAAAGCTCTATCTTATAGCCGCGCATTCGCGAACCGAATACAATCGCGAATCCTGTATCAAGTGTACTCATTGACATTATAGTGAATAAACATTTATCGTTCAATAAATCTGAGTTTTCCTTCCGATCCTATCACGACATATCCCCTCAAAGTGGTGACCCCGACGTGGTTATCAGTAAAAGAGGTGACCGTGATAGTACTCGTGAAACGTAACACCGTGAATCTAAATCAGTTCGAAATGACCACTAACGCCCATTCCAAACGTACGACGGCCGGCGGGGACAAGGATAAACGCTCGATAAACGCTCCTTTCCACGTGCCACCGTTCTGGCCTGACGATGTTGACTTGTGGTTCAAGATGTTGGAATTGCAGTTCAAAACTTTCCGGATCACGAGTGACCAAGTAAAATACCAGGCCGTCGTTGCGAATCTCGACAGGTCGCACATGAGATTAATTCGAGACGTATTGGACGCCTCACCGGCGACCGGGCGTTACACGTACGTCAAAAAGGAGCTGATGAAGAGATTGGGAGAGTCGGGCGCCAAGAGACTCCGACATGTAATCGAAAACGAACAAATGGGGGACAGGAAGCCCTCTCAGTTTTACCGTGTTCTAAGAAGCCTAGCCGCCAATTCGTTAACAGACGATGTCATCCTCATCGTCTGGAAAAGTCGACTTCCGTCGCGCGTACGGAGCTGCCTAGCCTCTGTACAGAACAAAGACCCGGAAACCCTCATACAAATAGCCGATATCATTTACGAAGCCACCTCTGAATCAGGGCAGATCGTCGCGGCCAGCGCAGGCCGACTACCTACTATAACCCACCCACCTTTCCAGAACAGCGGATTAGGCGACGCTATGGCAGCCGTCGTCAACTCGGTCACCGAGCTGTTAGCGCGAATCGACGCCTTTGTGAGCGAGATACGAGCGCTAGTAGCCGAACAAAGAAACAATGAACACCGCAGGGCACGAGCGCAATCACGCTCGCGTACACAATTCCGCCGCCGTTCGCGCTCTCGCGATCCGCCGCGGCAAGACGGACTGCGTTACTATCACGCACAGTTCCGAAAAAGCGGGAGAAAGTCCACACTCCCTTACTCGCGGAATTCGAGAAACGGGACCAGCCGTCCGTAAAAGCGGCAAACGACGACGGTTTGACATCTCGCCGCATATTCGTAACGGACAAGAACTCGCAGATCTCCTACCTGATCAGTCTCACGGTAGACGCGTCCGACTACGCAATAGGGGCAGTATTACAACAACGCGCGAATAACGAATTACAACCGCTAGGATTCGCAACGAAATCTTTGACCCCCGCTCAGTAAAAATATAGCGCGTATGATCGCGAACTACTCGCAATATACACCGCAGTCAAACATTTTCGACACGCCTTAGAAGGCAGAAACTTTACAATATATACCGACCTATATATATATATATAAACCTCTCACCTTCGCGTTCAAACAAAAATTAGAAAAATGTTCGCCGCGACAATTCCGACATTTAGACTATATAGGACAATTCACCACCGACATTCGAAACATAAAGGGCCTAGACAACAACGCAGCCGACGCTCTGTCACGCATCGACGCGATAGGGAAGTCGGTGGATCACCAAACTCTCGCCGTCGCGCAAGAAAACGACAACGAACTCCGCGACATCGTAAATTCCAACACAACCGCGTTACGATTAAAGAAGATACGCTTTCCTGAACACGACGCGGAAATATATTGCGACGTATCAAACAACATTGTAAGGCCGTACGTGCCGAAATCCTTGCGACGCGATGTATTTAATTCGCTCCACCGACTTTCCCATCCAGGGATACGCGCAACGCAAAAACTGGTGACGTCGCGTTTCATTTGGCCATCCATAAATAAAGATTGCCGGACTTGGGCACGACAATGTATCCCGTGTTAACGATGCAAAGTCACCAGGCACGTATCCTCGCCCGTCGGAACATTCGGAGAATTAGCAGGCCGTTTCGAACACGTACACATAGACATTATCGCGATGCCATTTTCACAGGGCTACCGATATTGTCCAACGTGTATTGACCGCTTTTCGCGTTCGCCCGAAGCCATTCCCATCGCCGACATGGAGGCAACAACCGTCGCTTCAGCCCTCCTCTCCACATGGATAGCTCGGTTCGGCGTACCTTTAAAAATAACGACCGATCAAGGACGCCAGTTCGAATCAAACCTCCTCAATGAACTGTGCCGGTTGCTTGGCATCAAGCATTTACGCACAACAGCCTATCACCCCGCGTCCAACGGGATCGTAGAACGCCTACACCGACAACTAAAGGCAGCAATAAAATGTCACAATACGAGCAATTGGGTAGAAATCCTACCAATTGTTTTATTAGGCATAAGAACCGCTTTCAAGGAGGACCTGAACGCGACGGCAGCCGAAATGGTTTACGGTACCGGCATACGATTACCGACTGAGTTCTTCGCACCAACGATGCAACAGGCCAATACGGAATTCGCGAACCGTTTAAAAGAGCAAATAGAGAAAATCAGGCCTCACCCGATTACGCGACACGGCGAGAAGAAAACCTTCGTGTTCCGCGAGCTCGAAACAGCACCATATGTAAATACAAATGTACGCCACGACGCGAGCGGAGGTCCTTTACAACCACCGTACGACGGACCTTACCAGGTTATACAGCGTGGAAAAAAGACTTTTACCATCAAAATAAATAATAAAAATGTAATAGTCTCCCTAGATCGGTTGAAACCCGCTTTTACTGTATCTGACGACATCGAACAACAACAATTAAAAACTAGCGCAGGAACCCACGACATGTTTATACCGGTTAAAACCACAACTACGCAAAACACCGAGCGGGCACAGCAACGCGAAGACGACTCAAGAAGTCGGTATACCACGCGCTCGGGCAGGAGAATTCGCTTTCCTGATTATTTCCAGGCAGGTTTTAAATAAGTAGCACGTAAGATCTATCAAAAAATGTATAAAACGTTATCACTGGTAAGGGGGTACTGTGGCGGCACTTGACAGTAAACTTCCCAACAGTTTACGTCGCGTGACGCACGACACAAAGACCCTATACCTGCGGACAAGATGATTGCCAAATGTCGATACATTCGTACCGAATATTTCCAGCTAGCCTAAGGACCGCTATACATATGTAGTATCTAAATAGTCTAGAGTAAGGACAAGAAAGGATGTTCTATTTGAAGTGAAGTTTAGTTTTATTTTAACAAGCAATACCCAAAAACTGACTACAAATTATACTTATCTATAACAAGTATTAACTTATTATAAATAATTAGCCATGTTACTGCGCCACGCAAGAAAAATTACTGAAAATTCTCAACGCGAGAATTCATTGTAATTTTAATAAATAATAATAAAAAAAAAATATTTTCCTACGTCTAACACTCGGCTTACAACGTCTATCTTCCCAGGTCAAAAAATACTGAGCCTCAACACTCCATTACTCATTTGGCTTTGACATCACCAAGGCATACCCTCTTACTTACACACACACACTCTCTCTCTCTCTCTCTCTCTCTCTCTTTCTCTCTTCCCCAGCACTCTTACGATTCTTAGTCTATATCTTAAATTTACAACTTATACTATCCCGAGAAAACTCAAACTTAAATATATGATAGACCAAGCGTATACCCCCCCTTTTTTTGATATTACACATATAGTCAAAAATGCAGAAACAGTGTATTGAATTGGAAAGTGATAAAAAATAAGCGAAGTTTCGATGTTGCACGTGATTGCATGTGCATACAGGACATTTTTAGCGAATAAAAAATAGTTTTTGAAGACTCGAGATTTATCTTGTATTTTATGAACTTTCTGTGTCCCAACCTCTAGAAGCTCTCTATCTTATGAAGCGTTTTAGATTAGCCGGAAAATTTTGTATTTACATACAAGAAGTATACGTTTTAAATGGAATATTTAATCAGGCTCTTGATACATCAGAAAGAAAATTTATAGAAACCTTCAGAGAGTTGGTTTATTATTATCAAAATTAGTATAAATATGATTAATGGAAATTTATTTAATGGTCGTTTATAATCTTTACGTATCTAAGTGGTACAAGTATAACGTACGTAAAAAATTAGTGTAGTTTCGATGTTACATTTCATGCATTTTAAGACTATAATTCTTGACGTAAAAAACAATATAAATTTGAGCTGTCTCTTATCTCCACAATAAGAAAATCCAACTTTACCTTTCGTACACGAAAAATGACATTTATGGAACAGTAATAATCGTATTATTGCAACGCTGGGAGAATGAAGTTGTCGAGGTACGAAGTGATCCTAGTGTAAACACCAGGATATCCAGCTACAGCACACGCATGACCATAAGACACAGCACCTATTAGATAGAAGGTTAATTGCTGTCGTATCATCAGTGGTCCGTCGCTGTCACCCTTAAACGATCGTTAAATTTTTAATCAAAGATACTGAAATATATCAATCGAATTATATTGAAATAATTATGCTATAACTAAGATTAGAAGGAAATTAGATTAAATACCATAACTATTTAACTATTAAATAACTATTAAATATTAAACTAAACTATTAAATTGTGTTTATCCATTATTTTTAAAGTTTAAGACGTCGATTTGATGTTGATTCGAATTAATGCGTCTTCAGACACCGTATAATTTGTTGTTAATCTGTTACTTAATTACCGTACAAGCATCCTTTCCACCCTGAGCATACCCGGCGCATATTACACCATCAGTGATAGGTGCATTAGGAAATTTGGAATAAGCTGTCTTACATTCGGCGTTGCTAACCACTGGCACTTATACTTCCATTAATACATCACTTCGTGATCCTCCTACGAAGAAAATGAGAAAGACATTTAAGACTGGAACTGTTTAATTTTATTGTAAAATTGTTATCACTTACTATATCTTAATGCTCTCCATCCAGCAACAAGGGGGTTATAGCCCACGAAGTTTTTATTTCGTAGGGACTCCTCAATGGGGAGACAAATGGGATGTATGTACTCTGAAAAATAAGAAAACAAATGAAAGTGAAGGAAATGAATGACGAAAAGTATAAGAAAGAATAGTACATGTTTTATGATACAATATGTGTGTACGGTAAGAAATTTTAGGAAACGATTCTCCATTAATACTCAATAGCATATACTCAACAATATTTGAGGACTTACTCGAAAATGGCACCTCCTCCACCAATCTAAGAATGGCAATATCATGATTGTGTATATTGGGAGTATAATCAGGGTGTATTAGTTTAGATTCGAATCCCATTTGAATAGGATGCGCTCCGTCGTCATTCTCGTTTAGGTTTAAGTCTCCGATACGAACCACGTACAAGTCACTGCGTATTGCACAATGTGCTGCGGTCAAAACATGCCTAGCCGATATCAGGGAACCTCCGCATTTCCATTCTGGTTCAGTATATCTGGGTTTTGGGGATTACGAAAAGCTAATGCAGCGATCCACGGCCAAGCACCTAAAACGCAATAGACATAGTTGTGAACATACATCATTTTCTCTCGCGTAAGTACCTTTAAAGTTCATTCTTCGCAGTAAATCGCTTATTATTAATCGGAAAGGAACAGATAAAACGTACCAAGCTTAGCTGGTTTACCACCAACCACCCTGGGATGCTCGCCGTTGCTGAAACCACAATATGGTGGACGCAAGGTCACGTACTTATACACAGTTTCTATTAAAATCCCTCTCTTCTCCTTGTTTGGATCGTTTGGACAACAAATGATCGGATCATGGCCCTCATATCTGCATAGTGATTGCCTCAAAAAATCGGTAGCTGTATGACCCTGTGTCTGCAGTATTTTTTGCAGAGGGTTACATGTTTTAATGTTGAGACAGTTGCCTGTTTGATTGTTCGGTGTTGTACATTCTAGATCAAACAATTTTAAAATTGTTATTTATTGTATATACATTTATACAGTTCGAAGATACGTAAGAACGCGACATCGATTACTCAACTTTCGAAATAAAAAGCCGATCAAGTCTACCGGATTGCCCAACAGACAACTTTCGACGTGAAAATATAAAGTTTTAATTGATTAGATATTGTGTTAGCCATACTTGAAAGGAAAGGACTACCTTCAACCTCATTTTTTAAATAAACACTTTCTCAGTTTTGCGGTAAATAAATTCTTAGGAATTCAGGACAATTTTTAGTGAATCATTTTATGCAATTAGGAAAATTCTCAGCGACAGTATGTAACACAGTTAGGTAAAAGTGATTCAAGTGCAGTACTGACATTAAACTAGAAATCTATAAAGTTGTCATTGGAAATTCCGAGAATATCTTTGCACCTTTATCTTAGGCATTACGCCAATAGTTTTCATTGACGTGATGCAATGTTTATCACGTTCATTTTGTACGTAAAACGGGTCGTTGGAATATTCGCGAAGTTAACGAATCTTTTTCTGGAAACTAAACCGGGGAAGTAGACGTGAATAATCAAGTTCAGTTTTGCCACTAACTTCGTCGCCATCTCGAAAATAAAAAATTATAAAAATCGTTTGTATTTTATGTGGTATTGCGTAGCTTCTTTCTTTTCGGTGCTAATTAACAAACGCGTAAAATTTCGAAATAGCTCGAAGGTTCCGTGACGAGGTCGTATTAGAATCTGAAGTGCATGGAAAAAGACAACTTAAAGTGCAAACCTTCGCCAGACACCATGTGAACTAATGGATGCAGGAGAGTAATTAACACCAAACATGCAAACAACACTTTGCGATCCATCATTTTTCTGAAATAAAAAAGTGACGAATTGAAAAGACGCAGGACTGATAACGATGAATGAATCTAATAAAAGAAACTTGGTTCACACTATGATTCAACGTTTTGCAACAAAGAGCGAAAAACTGTGGCGATTTAGAAAGACTGACAACAATAAAGGAAACCGAGTTCGTATTATAAATTGAATTTGCATTAGACAGGAAGCACGATCATGTGAAATAGATCGTAGGAATGACAAATATCATCGACATACGTTTCTGTGTAATTTCATGTTTGAAGATTGTTTAGTATAACACTAGAACGATCAAACTCGTCGCAGTGACAAGCTTCAAAATTTTCATTTGTGCAAATCGCTAAAAAGCTCCATAGCTCTTTTTGTAAAATTAACGTTGATTTCTGTTGAGTTAGTAAGACGACTACAAGAAACTTAGGAGAAAGGTACAAATCAGGAAAATCATTAATTTCAGATAACTTTTAATAGAAAAATCTGGATACTCGAAAATATTAAACACGTTTCTATAGGTACATAGGAAGATTTATAACAAAATACTCTATATAAATTCAATTCTTATTGTATATTTCGTTCCTACTTACCTCACTACTTACTCCTGAGAATCGTAGATATACTTGTACCAACTTTCGTCGAAGTACCTATTTATACCATCGCCTTGTCATTTCACTTACAATTATCTATTATATGGCATGTTTTATCGCACATTACCGATAGTTGTGCTACTAAAATTTACAAAACAGCAATAGCGTGGTAACAGAAATGAATACTTTCGCGCGTACAACATTACATAAAAGTAACCTTTGCGGTGAAAACTGCTCGTGTTTGCGTGTGCAACTATAATTCATCTTAAAAGTCATTGATTTGTAGGCACCGAATTATCAGAAATCAATCACGTAAATCTTAAGAATCTTCTACTTGTACGCTTGATGGTTAACTAAGAGATGCCACTCAACGATGCTCATTTTTACGAAAATTTCGCAATGCTCCAACAGTGATACTTCACGCTCGCGCTATCATACGTTAACAGTATGTCGTACCTCTCTGTATATAATATATACGCACTCGAGAGAGAGACTGACACATCGTTACTCTTTTTTCGGGAATCAATCTCTTCTTTGCCATATTCTAGCCACGGATGCTCCGTATTTTCCTACGAATGGAATTCCCTTCGTTGCCACGTTCCCGGAATCGAGCAAATATCTTAGGACGCAACTAATCAGAATATTCTAAGTTATGATTTACCATTATCAGATTTTTTACGTCAGAGGAAATGCCTGTGTCGTTGTCTAACTTAATAGTTACCATTCCATAATCACTCAAAGGAACAATGTTAAGATCGTATAAACCACGATATTCTATCTTACACAAAATTCAGGTCCTTTTATTCCAATCACATAACCATGATAATGTGACATCAATCGCATCTCAACCTACAACAGAGATAAGACATCGAGCTCCGACGTTCGAACACTTTTCCACATCATAACCTACACCAAGCCCCTCAGCATCCTCAAACCAAAAGGCATATAAGCCGAGACTTCAGCCAGCTCGGGCAGTTCTTGTTCTAGTTTCTGTTCTTGTGCAGCCCCTTTCTCTCCGGTTCAGTGTCATTCTGTTCTTGTAAGTGCTAAATTTATAATAAAGTTCGATAAAAGAAAATTAATAGTTGGGTTACGACTCAGCCTTCTTTTCTCTTACAATCCAAGTGTCAATTTTACGTTACAATAATCTTCAATGTAGCTCCTCAATATATAATATTCCAAAATTTATTGGATGTATAGGATGTACGAACCATGAAATTCTAACGCGAGCAATTGAACGCGCAAATAGAGGTCCTCTAGCATCCAGCACGTAATTCCTGTTATTTGTCACCGAGATGATCTCGTGTCCTTAGACACACCCCATTATAGTTTTCCTCTGTGGCATCATCGGGACGGGACGGGCATTCTTTTACGCGCTCCCGTCGACCAAAGAGTAACGTCTTTACGCTCAGCAATTATTTTTACGAGTCAGACTTAGATTCAGCGAGAACGCCCATCTGTCATCCCGTTGGCCGCGGTTTCGTTATTGAACCGGAGACCACTGTCACTAGTGTCGCGGACGTCTCACCGCCGTGGTAGATTGTCAAACCTGTGTTATTCATATGTGGCGGCACGGTCCACGGAACTTTTCAACGGCTCCGGATGCAAAGCGCGACGCCGCCAAAGCGCAACACCGACGTGCCCAATGTACCATCGATATCTTTACACTCTTTCCGCCGAATTCTCGGAAGAGCATACACGTGTCAGCACTGGCGGCACATCTAATGAATGCACGCTAGTGGGGGATATCGTTGGGCTACGAAGGGAAGAATCTGCGCGATCCGAAACAAAAGGGCAGACAGTCTGCCTTACGCCATTAAATGTGTAACTCCTCGGTACTATTTGTATAGCAATGCGTCGAATGATCTCTCGGTGTTTATCGTTATTTGTTAGTTGTTACCAGTTGTCTGTTAAGTGTAATTGTTAATTGTTAATTGTTAACTCTGATTGTTGATTAGTTCTAATTAAACTATTGTTCGTTAAAAACACCAAGAGTAGTTCCTTACGCACCTATCACCATACCACCTCACATACCTGTGTCAATAAATCGTATCTTCGTTACACCGCAACGATGGCTACCTTCAATGAAGACTCCTCAAACACCGACAACCCTATCCCCAATGTCATTCCGACATATATATCCACCGAAAATGTGCTCTTGTAGACAAACGCTCGATTCGCGTCATAGCTTTTAAAGCTTGTCGCATCTCAATCCGTTGGAAAAAGTTTTTCCTGCAGCATATTTTATTTTTACGAACCAACAAGGTCTTTGTTTATTTCCTTCTTTTTTTTGCTCCAATTTCCCCATTGTTTTTTCAAGGATAGTATTTCAGAGCCACTAGTCAAGTTTATTGTAACAATAAACGTACGTTTCGGAAACATTTTGTGCTGTGAAACAGAATACACTAAAGTTTGAAGGTCACATCGATTTTCGAAAGTTTATAAATGGAGGTGTATGACAGTATCACCAGCTGTTGCTGTCCAAGTAACTCCAACATCGAAATACTACAACGATTCCAATCGAAAACGCTAAGAGCCTTAATAGACGCACCTTGGTATGTTACCAACGAAACCATCCATCGCGACCTCAAGATACCTACAGTCAAAGAGGAAATAGCAAAATATAGCGACAGATATAGCAAAAGAGTTAACAAACACCGAAACCCCCTAATCGCTGGACTACTCGATACGACGGACCAGATTCGCAGGCTGAAGAGGCACTACCCGCTAGACCTAAACGTTAGATTCATTTAGTTATCCAAATTAAGCATATGCACTTACTTATAATACTTATAAATTATACCTATCTATAATAAGTATTAACTTATTGTAAATAAACAGCCATGTCACTGCGCCACGTCAGAAAAATTACTGAAAATTCTCAACGCGAGAATTGATTGTAATTTCAACAAATAAATAAAAAAAAAGTACCTTTGTAATATCGTAGAATAGCTTTGATTGGAGATCGGCTGAAAATAGAAAAACCGTGTACGTCGTGTTTCTGTGGTTCGTTTACATTTAAGAGTGTCTACGTGACTAAGTAGTTGGTAGTTCTTACATAGGTATGAAGGAAACAGTAGACAACGTTAGAAGAAGGACGGTTTCGCTATCCAAGGCGAATCGAAAAGTGTGCGTGTTGCGAGAATCAGAGTTGATCGAGACGTCGAAGCATAGAGTCGTTAGAATTGAGTTGCGAGTGTTGTCGAGTGTTAGAATTGCTAGTGAGAGAGAGAGAGAGAGAGTTACCAAATAGTTGTCAAGTTATTTGTTGTAAATACGAGCGTTGCATGTAGTTTTCCTGTTAATCAAACATCGTTTCTCTGTCTAACTAATATCTGTATTTTCAATCCATTATTAATATATTCCGATACTACACCTTCCATAAATCTCATAGATTTCCTAGTAAAGGTCCTTCAAACCAAACAAACGTCTATTTCCGAAGAATTTCTAAAGACTATTGTCTACCACGGCTGGACAAGGGAAAGTTAGTTTTTCTCACGTACGCTGCAACTTTCCTCCCACTAACCACCTTCTCTCGAGGGCGGTTAAGACCCTTCGTTTAACCAATTAACAACGAAGCCTATTCCCTCACTCTCCTAACTAAAATCGTCACCAACAAATCCGATGGTCCCGTGCGCTAGACACACCCATCCTTAGCTTTCCTCCGAGACAGCATCGTCTCCCAAGACAGTACTGATTTTACATCCTTCGAACGGTCAACATCTTTTTAACCGGGTATACACACCCGTAGATCAGTCACTCATTCATCTCGTACATACGCACCAGCGTAACTGCCTTCGTTATAAGTTGTTGGAATAAACGGTGAAATATAACTTACTCTACTGTGTCATATTCATTTAACCACCTCTGTTATCTTAACCGAAACTGGGGAGCGACTACTTCGCGGCGTCGATTCACCGAATCGTAGCGAGAAGTACGTATCGTAGTTTATGATTTGCAACAGAATCCCTGCATCAACGCATGTTCGCGAAACATACAACTTCACGCACCAAATGTCGATTACAGTCAATCGACGCTAATAATCAATAATTTGTCTGCGAGATGCTCCTCTGGAAGTTTTAACTATATATATTCCGGTTTTAACTATATATATTTAACTATATATATTAACTATATATTTTCCCTAGGAACAGTAAGATTTTAACGATACAACTTTATCAAGAGATCTTAATGTCATAAACGGTATCGAAACTTCGTAATTAATATTGTTAAGGAAGAAAATATTGGTAATCTCCTCGAACGACGAGCGCTTGATATTCACAATTAGAACTCGATATCTTAGCTTCTTATAATATCCTAATAAAATGTTATTTATCGATTACAATTGTCCTGTCGTATTTTATTGTGTTTACTTTATAAATGTGAACTTTATTCAAAAAGAGTTCATCGATGATTATCCATTACAGGTTGTTAATAAACCTGAATCATGCACAAAGGAATTGCCGTTAATAACTTAAGATTCTCTGCCCGTCGTACAGGGTATATATAGTAATTATTCTCGACGATCGTAACGTTTAAGTCCAATTCGAGCTTATAGTCCCATGCGAGTTAAACAACGACAATAGTTTGAATTTCTATTTGTTCGTTTGTCGTCTGTTTATACCCGGAGCACCTGCTGTAAACCAATAAAAAATTTATTAGATCTATAAATAACACATATAAAACTTATTAATTTATAATTAATATAAAATAGGAGAGCACGAAACTTCCTATTTTATGGATATGTTAAATCTTTGTAAAAAATACCATATCATTAGTATCATTTTAATCGTTCTAAAGGATTTAGCCGCACAAAGCTGGGACCCTTGGAAGAATCGATATTCACGCGTGACAAATTGAAATTGTACAAAGGTTCCGGTACGAACATCACAAGTGTCGATACCAGGGGCACAGGCACATGTTCTGGGTTTATTATATATTTATAAAGGGCTGACGATTTAGTGGATGGTCCGGGTAAATTTAAATTGTAAATTAACGCATTGCTGGTTTCAAATAAAAGCCTGGATAAGAGCGGATATGGTATGAGAGTCTGTCGTGGAAAGGGGAACAGGCCGCTTTTATTTGTAAAGTTTGAATCTCCTCGATATTGAAGATGTTGAAGCTGCAAATATGTATTTCATTTTAATCCATTCGAGACCGAGATTTAATTGTAAGACTTCTCCCGATGGAAAAATATTTACTGGTCTGGAATCGTGCATCGCTAATTAGTAAAAAAGTTATAAGCAAGAAAGCAATTTTACTACCGGATTGGTATTTCTATTTTATTGGAGATTAATTAACCTGAGTAAACCAACAAAAACTTATCGAAAATCAATCGAAATTAAATCACCTTTTCAAACAGGCTATAAATAGCCAACTAATATTTGCAGTAATAAACTTCACTTTCGAATAAAGTATACGCTCTATAAATTGTAAATTGATAATTTCGTTATTATATCATTTTTCTTAGTCTAAACTGAATTCAGTGAAAAGAGCTTTCAATTGAATTACACACTTCATTAGTTTATGAATTATATTCGTTACCATACGTACAAAAGAAGGTTGACTGGTTTAAAAATTCAAAGGGTAGAACCTCCAAGCTCACGATTGGAAACAGATTCAGTTCAATGGTTTAATTTGCCATTTAATTGAATTCTCTGGCAATTTCAGCGAACTGTGGGCTTTAGAAGTGTCCAGCATTCAAAGGCAAGACCTCCTCCATTTTTCTCTTTCTTTCAGTTCCAACCTCAAGTAATTGACCTGTTAATTCGACGCTATATTTACATGCTCGCAAGGGATTCAGACGACTTCATTGCGTTAAATTCGCAATTTAGCAAACACGAATGTCTCAATCAATTTGTAGTTCGAAACAAATAAAAGATAATCAATTTTTCAAAATAACAATCGATATGTTCAATGCATTTGTCGATGCATTTGATCGTTATGTTCATTTAGCATTTTTATAATAAAAGCGTAGAACACATGTACATACATATAATATTCCATGAAATGATTTATACAGACTATGAGTCTCGTTTTATCATATTATAAAAGAATGAATTTTTCCCAATAAATGTAACTTCATACAAAATCTCGTTTAAAAAATTCAGTTTTTATTCTCATCAAATTAATTTAATATCGGAATATGTCATTTTAGTCGTTATAAAAATTTTATGTCAAAAAGCGTTCACAGATACATATATAAATAAATGTCCAATCCTATGCATTTATTTAAGCTGAAATCTGAACTTAAATATTTATTAACAATATTCTGACGAATATGTAATGAAAGATAAAAGCAGCTTTATTTTTTTTATAGGATGGCTCATGCTTTTTATTCATTTTATGTTTTTCGTTGTCGGCGCGTAACTACCTCTCAGCCGCATGAATGCCAGGTTTCACTACTCAGAAGCGAAGAAGCAAATATACGTTACCTTGCATGGAAAGACGTTAGATACACATAAAAGTAATAACGTAGCTATTTACACATGGGGAATATTTATTTTTGTATGAAATATTTTTGCTTCTGAATTCTCATTATAAATGTACGTCCATTTACGGTTAAGAAAATATTATTAGAGAAATATTAAAACGAGACGCTAAAAGAACATTTTAATAAAGTACAAATGATTATTTGTTCTTTATTAAATTGCACTGCTGTAACTCTAATTTTACTAAATTCAAAATGAATCATTTATAAACTAAACCGGAATATAAAATTTTATTCCGCAAAAATCATAAAGTTAAAAGTTAGGAACGAATAACAAATGAATAACCTAGTTTCATTAAAAGGCACGTGTACGCCAATCCGCGTAATAACTTTGACACTCCAATTATTATAAAATATGTATCCTTAAGGGATTTTTTTGCGCGAATGCAATATACTTTTCATACGTGCAACTGAATAAATGGGACGTGATTTTCAATATTTCTTTCTGTAGAATTTATAACAAAGTAACTTTTTCACAAATGTTTTCGCTAACATTTTTACAACGTAAATGTCTTCTTTTGTAATTAATAATTTCAACATTTCTCTGAACAGTTTCGTTGCGATAGAAAAAATATACAAAGCTTATGACGTGCTTGTTTAAAAATATTTATACGGAACAAGACTTTGAATTTGTCAGACCAATCGTCCTAACGAACGAATAAATTAAACGACTCGTAACAAAAAATTATTCCTGTCCATGTTTCTCTTTGTAAAAGTAATTCAAGGCAAGTTAGATGAATCGCTGTGTACCGTATTCGCGTAGCATGTGCTTTAACGACCAGCGTGCAAGCGTTAACGGTGTGCTTTAGTTTCTCTCTGGTTGTGTTAAGTGTTTAAGTAATGAGCATATACTCACTACGGGCGGTTTGCATGAGATCACCTGGCACCACTTCGGCTTCGAATGATAGCAGATGCAGAGACTGCAAACCGCAGGTCCCGGCACAAGCATAAGACCATGTCGAATGGTTTCTCCTTGAAAGTCAGTACAGTTGTCGTCTATAGCATCTGAAAACGATTCTCAGCTTGAATATCTTTGCCATTCGACGGTCGTACGCGCAGTTACGTTAACCGTTTCAACGCCACTCAGCGTGATCATGTTGTACGCGTAGTGTGGTGAACTGTGTCGCGATGTTTAGTTACGATTGTCAATTCACAACGCGCTCGGTTCCGAACGTAGCTTGTCGCTAGTCATATCAGAGTTTCCTCTCGTAATTACTTTTCTTTCAAATAATCGTAAACCAAATAAAGAAAAAACTAATGTATAAATTACCTCTTGAATTGGAAAACCAATTACAGAACGTCACACAAACAAAAGGTAAAGCACGAATATTTGGCAACCTTTTGACTCTTTAGTGTAACGTTTCTGATATAGCTGATGAAGTGAAGCGTGAACGCGTTGAACGGTATGTTCCGGCAAAAAAAAAGAGCAGTGCAATCGAGTTGATCGGCACTTCTCGTAAATAAATAAACGAAGCGCTATTGCGCTTCATGGTACAATCCGATACGGATTTTTAAAACATCCCTGATACTGAAACGGCTAATAGCGTTACGAAAACGATCGTGCCAGGAAATTTTTGTTCAACGGATCCGTATTGCGGCTGCCACGATGCTTCTACGTAGCATTGATGCTTCATCGATGAAGCACGATTGAAATTGGATATTCGATTTCTTACTGGGGAGAGAGTTTTCATATCGTGTTTACTGTTTCACTTCGCAAGTGTGCTTTACAGTATACGTTAGAACTTGAAATCGAGCTATTTGAGTTAAAGTCGCTTGAAGCTTGAAATGACGTTTAAAGGATATAAGAATAATAGAAGGCTAAAATTCAAAAGTGTATATACGTACATATACATTTCAATAAAAATAGCAGATAATCTCAAGTAAAAAAAGTAGATTCGCGCTAGTAAAATAGTTTCAAAATACTTGTGAAAAGTCAAACGACTTGACTAATTAAAAATGGATGTAAGAGCTTAAAGGACAAAGGCGTATAAGAGTATCAATTAAGTAACAAATTCACAGTGACAAAGAGGTTTCCAGTCGATCGAGTTCAAATAAATCGGCTAATTTGAACGAAACTTTAGATGCACGAGAAGCGACACTCGTCCTCAAGGACTACGAAAGTTCTACTGGGATGAATGAAAACTTTTGTCTGACCCGGTGTGTTTACACAAGATGCGCGAATCTCGAGTACAGCTTGCATTAATTAAAGTAATTGGTTGGTTTGATTGGTTGACCAATCCCTGGGGAAAGATTCTTTACGATTTGGAAACTCAAGAGAATATGGCAGTCACCGATATCAAAAAAAAAAAAAAAAAAAAAAAAAAAATTTCAACAAATAAATAAAAAAAAAAATCGATTTAGCCATCTTCCTCTGTATTTGTTGAATTTATTAGCAAGCATTACTTATTACTTCGTATGTTTCTTTTTTCTATCAGATCTAAAAGTTGTTGAGGAAGTAAGGGCTCAGATACCTACATTTTCTCAGAGACGTACAGATTTGTACGACACTGTCTGTAAGAAGGAGTAACTCTACACTAAAACAGAAAATGTATTTTTATAATATTTCTACTACAATATCCTTTTTTTGTGAATTATTACTAATTTCTTATCATTTGTACTAAATGAATGACTCAATTAAGAAAACCAAAACGTTATAAATAATAATCTGTATATCTTGTGTATCAACATGTAATTGGATATTATAATAATATAGGAATGCTATAATAATATAGGATAATAATATAGGAGAATAATAATATAGAAAAAAATACATGCTTTTAAACACCTTTAATATCGATCACATAAATTGTTATAATTCACAATGATTACGCATACATAAAAGACCCTTTGATAGTAAAATTTACGATCAAAAGGTAATTACGTATCGTTTAACAACATTTAATTTATAACACCTTTTAAACATTTAGACAGATTAACACATAACACTTCTTATATATAAACATCAATTCGAAGTTATCAGCTTGGAGAAATTGGTCGATTAATACCTGTAGATTGTCTGTCTCGATGAAAGACTTAAAGAGAGCAAAAACATGATAATGCCGCTAATATAATATTCCTTCTTTCTTGTATCTGTCTGCCTCTCAGGTCGTTTTACTAATTACAATAAGTAATTTCGACTTCTTTGCGCTCTCTTTTAACGCATTCGAGACCGAAAGAAATTCATATCAGTCAGTAGGCAAGGGTATAATATACATATTTTATATATAACTTATGTAGTAATGTATATATCATGTTAATTTCATATTTTTTTCAATATAGAATTATTATATATATATATATATATATATATATATATATATATATATATATATATATATATATATATATATAACTGTACATAATACATTATAGAATAACATAGTATATAATTTTATATTTTAAAAATATGAAGCATACTATTTAAGATTGTCATCGATTTAAAATCAAAGTATGAAAAGGATACCCTGGAGAGAGTAAAACACAGAATCATTCTAACTAAACATTCAGATCGTACCGACACCTAGGTATCGTCTTACAATTAAATCTCGGTCTCGAATGGATTAAAATGAAATACATACTTGCAGCTTCAACATCTTCAATATCGAGGAGATTCAAACTTTACAAATAAATGTAAATTGCGATGTAAAACAAAGCGATGTAAAAAGGGAAAAGGGAGGAAAGAAGGAACAGGGAAGCAAAGAGAAGAAACGAATTTTTCATTTTCTCGAAAGTGGATCAAGTTTCAGGCTGCTCGCCAAAGAGTCTGTAGCTAACGAGACAAGATTAGACAAACCACGCTTTAAAATTGTCACAGAACTATAATAATCCTCGAAATCAATACGATTCGTCGATCCATCGCCTGATTAAAAAATGAGATAGGATGAAGCTCACTAGTCGGCCTTTCAACTTTCAATAGCGCTTACGGCTCGTATACTCTAGTTTGAATGCTACAATGTAAGCCAAGTCAGCTGTAACTAGCGTTCGCGTGATTGTCGCTATCTATTATTCACGCGTTACACGTTCACCAGACAAACGCGTCTACCGGTTGACATTGTTTTCTGTCCTGAGTTTCAAAGCAATTATGTTGCTTCGTGTAATCAAATCTCGCCAAACTAACGATAAGTTCTTGTTTGATCTTACACAGTTATTAAAACTATACAAGTTAAACCAATCTAGCCTAAACAAGTAATGTCGTTATATATTCTTTTTTAAATCTATATATTGTTTAATAAATCGTGGTTAGGATATAGTAGCTGACAAAAATATTCGGACAAATATATTTGTAGAAACATTTTAGGAGTGTATTATGCATAGTGGCACTATTTAATACTGTACTGTGACTATCATGGTCGTGTTGGTATTATTCGAAACTAATCTGAAAATCTGTATGGAATTTGTAAGATATTTAGTACGAGTACTGTGCATTACTGATATGTACACAACCGAGACGAGATAACGATCCATCGTTCATCGCTACGCGTTGCTAATAGCAACGTATAATGCATATATATCTCGCAGACCATAAAAGTACCCAATGGAACCACGTTTAATATTTGATAATAATGTCCCATTACAGTTTCGTCATTTTCAATTAATTAAACACGACCCTCTCTTTAAAAATTAGAAGACAAAATACGTAATACAAATCTACTCGAAATCTTTTAAACCTTACGGACGACTACTTATGGTCTTTAAAAGCAGCAGGGATTAACAGAATAGTAACTGCGGATTTTTCTCGGACCGCAGCATGCAATATGAAATACGATTATTAAAATGTACACTGGAAATCTCATATCCATAAGATACTCGTGCTTGTAGGACCTTGAAAATGAATTCTTAACTCAAATAGTCGACCGCGATACTCGAGAAATTTTGTGAAGCTGACGTCAATACCAATATGTACCGTCGTTGTGCTATTATTTCGTGATAAACCGTATTGATTGCACTTCCATTTCACGGAATTAATTTTTCGTGTGCGTGTGCAACTATAATTCATCGTAAAAGTCATTGATTTGTAGGCACCGAATTATCAGAAATCAATCACGTAAATCTTAAGAATCTTCTACTTGTACGCTTGATGGTTAACTAAGAGATGCCACTCAACGATGCTCATTTTTACGAAAATTTCGCAATGCTCCAACAGTGATACTTCACGCTCGCGCTATCATACGTTAACAGTATGTCGTACCTCTCTGTATATGATATATACGCACTCGAGAGAGAGACTGACACATCGTTACTCTTTTTTCGGGAATCAATCTCTTCTTTGCCATATTCTAGCCACGGATGCTCCGTATTTTCCTACGAATGGAATTCCCTTCGTTGCCACGTTCCCGGAATCGAGCAAATATCTTAGGACGCAACTAATCAGAATATTCTAAGTTATGATTTACCATTATCAGATTTTTTACGTCAGAGGAAATGCCTGTGTCGTTGTCTAACTTAATAGTTACCATTCCATAATCACTCAAAGGAACAATGTTAAGATCGTATAAACCACGATATTCTATCTTACACAAAATTCAGGTCCTTTTATTCCAATCACATGACCATGATAATGTGACATCAATCGCATCTCAACCTACAACAGAGATAAGACATCGAGCTCCGACGTTCGAACACTTTTCCACATCATAACCTACACCAAGCCCCTCAGCATCCTCAAACCAAAAGGCATATAAGCCGAGACTTCAGCCAGCTCGGGCAGTTCTTGTTCTAGTTTCTGTTCTTGTGCAGCCCCTTTCTCTCCGGTTCAGTGTCATTCTGTTCTTGTAAGTGCTAAATTTATAATAAAGTTCGATAAAAGAAAATTAATAGTTGGGTTACGACTCAGCCTTCTTTTCTCTTACAATCCAAGTGTCAATTTTACGTTACAATAATCTTCAATGTAGCTCCTCAATATATAATATTCCAAAATTTATTGGATGTATAGGATGTACGAACCATGAAATTCTAACGCGAGCAATTGAACGCGCAAATAGAGGTCCTCTAGCATCCAGCACGTAATTCCTGTTATTTGTCACCGAGATTCAACAGTTCGATTCATCACGATGCTGCGTACGTGAAAAATATGGAAAAACGAAGAAAACATCAGGCCAGAAACATTACAGTGTGCATTTCTTTCTTTTGTTTTTTCCTTTGAAACATATATGGCGTTAACGATATGTAAACAGGAATTCACTAACTGCCGATATTCTGTTTCATACTCTTCTAATTTTGTTTATATCAGATTCTCTATTATGATTAGACCGTGCATGTTTATATAAATTCGTAGCTTTATTTAACACTATTACAGAAATACAATTATGGAAATTGAACTTGAATAAAACTTTCTTTCATTCAATACAATTAAGTATCATAACTCATTTATTACGTTAATCCTTAACAATATAAAAAAAAACCTTATTTCCAATATCTTTGCACATTATATTCGATGCAATCTGTGTATTTCTACACTTTACATTTACTATAAATGTACAATCTATTTATAACTCATCACAATGGTTTAGTTTAAATTACACGTTCGTAGAATACACGACTTACACTTGTCACCAGAGGGCCATCGATATCAACATAGGGCTAGGCGATATTAATGCTTTCTCACTAGTGGTCACATTGATACTGTTTGTTTCGATAAATATAACTTCCAACACAAGTTTTTCTATCCCAGTGTCTAAGGCAAAGGTCTGCTAGGTCATAGCCTTACTGAAGAGTCCGAACTAGCAGATCTCGGACGAAAAACACTATTTCTCTCTTCTCCATCTCCTTTATTTGACTACCCTACTCGTCCGTCTTCCCTCTTGCAGTGCGTAAGGCAAGATGGAGTGACAGAAAGGGAAGAGGATGATTGTAGCGCCGGAAAATTGCCCATGGGAGTGTGACATCAATCACATCTCAACCTAAATCAGTGATAATACATCGACCTCCGACCTTCGGACACTTTTGGACACTTTTGGACACATCACCACCTTATCATCATAGCATACACCAAGGCTGTGACGCACCTCAGTCCACATCAGAGATAGGATATGGACCCCCGACCTTCGGACACTTTTCTACATCATAACCTACACCTAACTAACTCAACATCCTAAAACCAAAACGTATATAAACCGAGACTTCACCCAGCTCGGGCAGTTCTTGTTCCTCTTCTAGTTGCTGTACTCATACAACCCCTATTCTCCGGTTCGATGTTATTTTGTTTATACCCGCAAGAGAGGGTAGGAGATCCGACCGGCCTTGGATACAGTGTCCGGCCGTGGGAGGGAGGAATCCGTCTTCAATGTCTCTGCCATGTACATAGCTTTGTTTCCCCCTCCTTCCATTGTGTCTAAGGCATGAGCCTGCTAGGTAAGCCTTACTGATGAGTCCACTAGCAGGCTCTGGACGAAACACACTTTTTTTCTTCTTTTTCTCCGTCTTCCTTCATATATCCGTGATAATTGTAGGCTGCTGGCTGTAGATGTCGCTTGCCGGGGGTGAAGTACTGCTGTATTTTCTTCTTATTTAGATGTCGTGGAAGAAAATTCGGACTTTGGAAAAGTACGAGGCGCCGGGATTTGAACCCGGGATCCGAACGTTTGTACTCTATGGCGCTAACCACTGCGCTGCCGTCGTCCGACACTAGTTGGTTTCGAGTGGTGAGATTTGCGTTCTCGTGTGCCGCCACGAGAGGAAATCTCAGTGTGCTTTCTGAACGAAGAACGCGGATTCGTTGTTCACACTTTTCGTTAGGAAAATGAGGGTGCCCATTGATTATAGCCAACGTTAATGAATGAAGATAGGAGGAGGAAGCCTCCTACCAACGTGGCTCGTGGGTGACATTGTTTATTGGAAAAATAACTACCCGCTTTCTCCGTTATTTGTAAGAGTGCGCAATAAACCTAAGCATTGTTCTAAGGACCATCCATAAACCGAAAACACTTACAGGGTTAGAGATTCCTTCAAGCTATTAAGATTACGTCAAAGGATTCAGTTTATAGGATATAGTATGTAGTAGATCAGTATATAGTATAAAGTTTCAGACGGCGCACGGACCATCGTACGCGCCGTAACAGAGAGAGTTATAAGAATATACATAAAATGTAATTAAACATCGCAAAAGTAACTTAATTAGAAATGACTAGAATGTATGATGTATAATATAATGAATTCAAATTGTCTAAAAAATATTACAAATTTATAGAGATTTTACTATAAAATGTTTTTAACAGAAGCTGATACAGTTATATAGCATTTTCAAGCATTTACGAAGATTAATGTATGAATTTGAAATTAGCAATATTGAAGCGCGGTACTCGGAAAGACGAATGTACATGGATAATTGTATGCACTAATCGACGATACGGTTATAATTGCATGCTTGATAGAAAAATATCATGGTAAAATTGATATGATTTCATGGAAACGCGTCTAACTTGGTATCTCGAAAGTATCTTAAGCAAACTAATTAGCGTGCCTGTTATGTCTTTTAAAATGTAAATTAACATGTAACAAAGAAACCTTCATCAATTTGATTCGCTTCAAACTGCGCAAATAAGTAGTATAAATAATATTTGTGATAGATTGGCATCAATTCCATGTTTCCTTTAATATTTGCCTTTAAAAAGTCCAATTCGTTTCACGATTATACAAATTACTAAAAAAATGTCTATATTAGTAATTTATTTATTTTGCATTAATCGTGACATGTTAGTTGCATTATGTTATATGTAAACTACCACAAAGGAGAAATGATAATCTTTCCAATCTCTAGATTACTGGTTACTAAACATAAATATCCTATAAAATTTAATATATTTCTTTAATTTTTAATACATACATGAGTTAGTAGTTCTAAATTATGAATCATCCTACCTGTGATATTACACTTTTCCTTATAATATCATCACTCAAGTGAACAACATTAAGATCATGTAAACCATGTCATCCTATCTTACTGTGAAGATACTTAGTTATGTTATCTAACATTATAAAAATATCATCAAATTCAAGTCCTTTTATTCACATCACATGGCCACGATGATCTGGTTCTTCGTTATATAATGTTCTAAAATTTGTTGTATATATAGGATGTACAAACCGTGATATCAAGGTATCAGTTCTTCCTTCCCAAGGGACAGTTTCATTAAAATTCTGATAGAATTAAAAATTAATTATTAATATTCTAACAATCATATATGTTAAATACATTATAGTCAACGATATATACCTGAGCGAATGTAGGGGTGATTCCTTGATAATTATAAATGTCATCAGCCCACATCATTGTGCCACTTCTTTGTACTCCAGCCTCTAGATTAACAGCCAAAACAAACATACAAAATTTTATAGAAGCTGTACAAAATATAGTATATATGCGCAATATTGAAGCGTTCAAGGGGATATAAAGGTAATGTACATCACATACACGTGTACTCTCATGCAACAAAATACAATTAGATTTAATAGTATAAGCTCTTTTATTCATCATAATAGATTGGAAATGTAAGTGTCTTACGAGGGTGAGTAAAAAGTTACCCGCTCTGTCGGTGTAGAATTTATTTTAAGCAATTGTCAAAAAAGACATACATCATTTTTTGATGTATCACTTTATTTAATCACTCAATTTCTGTATACACTTTGTCCATTTGCTGAAGGACCTTCGTATTTTCTCATTAAAAAATGTTTTGGGCTGAGCTGCGAACCACGAATGCATCGTCGTCTTCACCTTTTCATCAGCTTTTTCGGCATCCATCTCGCACAAACTTTTTAAACCCCAAATCTGTCGTGCATTATTGCATAAGCAGAGCCGTGGCTGATTTGCAAATGATTTGCCACATTATCCAGTATCACTCGTCTATTCCATAGAGCATAAGTTCATGAGCACGTTCAATGTTGTCATCGTGGATGTGGACGGGCGACCAGCTGTTTTTTCATAACACTTGTGCGATCTTCTTTGAACTTTTGTGCCCATTCAAACACACTTCGTGACAAAACACTTTCTCCATAATGTGCATTAAATCTTTGATAAATATAGGCATCAAACATAGCCTCCGACCACAAGAAACGAATCACAGCATCCTGCACTGTTTTCCTGCAAATCACCATTGCAAAGCGCCATTACTCGCGCAACGGTCACAAACGAATTGACGTAACACAATGAAACCTACGCAGCAGCACTGAACAGATATTGACGTCATACGAAGAGTGCAGATGGGTGAATATGGTCGACAGAAGTTTTAACTATCTGGAGTGCGGATAAATTTTTACTGAGAGTCGTATAGGAATCTGTAATCTGTAAGTATACCTTTGGCTGAATGGAAATTTCTCTTACATATAGTCAAAAATGCAGAAACAGTGTATTGAATTGGAAAGTGATAAAAAATAAGTGAAGTTTCGAGGTTGCATGTGATTGCATGAGTACACAGGACGTTTTTAGCGAATAAAAAATAATTTTGAAAGACACGAGACTTATCTTGTATTTTATGCACTCTCTGTGTCCGAATTTCCAGAAGCTCTCTATCTTATGAAGTGTTTTAGATTAGCCGGAAAATTTTGTATGTACATACAAGAAGTATACGATCTAAGTGGAATATTTAATTATTCTCTTGATACTGTGGCGGCACTTGACAGTAAACTTCCCAACAGTTTACGTCGCGTGACGCACGACACAAAGACCCTATACCTGCGGACAAGATAATTGCCAGATGTCGATACATTCGTACCGAATATTTCCAGCTAGCCTAAGGACCGCTATAAATCTTAGTATTTATTTTAGCTAAGGTCCTCCAAAGAGACAAACAGTCTTTGTTTATCAGTTTCGAAGTCGACCACCTACCACGGGGACGCACGAGAAATCTGCTATCTCTCTCGTAGGATGCTGCCCGCTGGCAACACCCTCCCAAGGACAGCTAGCATCCTTTTCCAACGACCAACACGAATTAGCCAATAAACATTAACGTACATTTCCCTCACTTTCCGAAGCAAAGCTTTTCTCAACGAATCCGGTGCCTTCGCATCCCTAGACACATCCCAACGAGTCTTCCTCCGCAGCAGCATCGCGACAAAAAGTCAGTCTATTGCCGCGAGTCGACATATCACGATCGTTATACTTACACGGTTCGAGCCCCCCTTCTCCCACCTAGCATTCTTTTCCAACGACCAACACGAATTAGCCAATAAACATTAACGTACATTTCCCTCACTTTCCGAACCAAAGCTTTTCTCAACGAATCCGATGCCTTCGCATCCCTAGACACATCCCAACGAGTCTTCCTCCGCAGCAGCATCGCGACAAAAAGTCAGTCTACTACCGCGAGTCGACATATCACGATCGTTATACTTACACGGTTCGAGCCCCCCTTCTCCCACCTAGCATTCTTTTCCAACGACCAACACGAATTAGCCAATAAACATTAACGTACATTTCCCTCACTTTCCGAACCAAAGTTTTTCTCAACGAATCCGATGCCTTCGCATCCCTAGACACATCCCAACGAGTCTTCCTCCGCAGCAGCATCGCGACAAGAAGTCAGTCTATTACCGCGAGTCGACATATCACGATCGTTATACTTACACGGTTCGAGCCGAATAATTATCTAAGCTCTCGACATCTCGTGCAATCATTGTCCGCACTCGCAGCGTATCTCGAATCGTAGCTATCAAAGCTCTATCTTATAGCCGCGCATTCGCGAACCGAATACAATCGCGAATCCTGTATCAAGTGTACTCATTGACATTATAGTGAATAAACATTTATCGTTCAATAAATCTGAGTTTTCCTTCCGATCCTATCACGACATATCCCCTCAAAGTGGTGACCCCGACGTGGTTATCAGTAAAAGAGGTGACCGTGATAGTACTCGTGAAACGTAACACCGTGAATCTAAATCAGTTCGAAATGACCACTAACGCCCATTCCAAACGTACGACGGCCGGCGGGGACAAGGATAAACGCTCGATAAACGCTCCTTTCCACGTGCCACCGTTCTGGCCTGACGATGTTGACTTGTGGTTCAAGATGTTGGAATTGCAGTTCAAAACTTTCCGGATCACGAGTGACCAAGTAAAATACCAGGCCGTCGTTGCGAATCTCGACAGGTCGCACATGAGATTAATTCGAGACGTATTGGACGCCTCACCGGCGACCGGGCGTTACACG
Source organism: Bombus huntii (assembly GCF_024542735.1). NCBI lineage: Eukaryota > Metazoa > Arthropoda > Insecta > Hymenoptera > Apidae > Bombus > Bombus huntii. The sequence continues at coordinate 12,574,870 of NC_066244.1, read as the reverse complement.
TACGTCAAAAAGGAGCTGATGAAGAGATTGGGAGAGTCGGGCGCCAAGAGACTCCGACATGTAATCGAAAACGAACAAATGGGGGACAGGAAGCCCTCTCAGTTTTACCGTGTTCTAAGAAGCCTAGCCGCCAATTCGTTAACAGACGATGTCATCCTCATCGTCTGGAAAAGTCGACTTCCGTCGCGCGTACGGAGCTGCCTAGCCTCTGTACAGAACAAAGACCCGGAAACCCTCATACAAATAGCCGATATCATTTACGAAGCCACCTCTGAATCAGGGCAGATCGTCGCGGCCAGCGCAGGCCGACTACCTACTATAACCCACCCACCTTTCCAGAACAGCGGATTAGGCGACGCTATGGCAGCCGTCGTCAACTCGGTCACCGAGCTGTTAGCGCGAATCGACGCCTTTGTGAGCGAGATACGAGCGCTAGTAGCCGAACAAAGAAACAATGAACACCGCAGGGCACGAGCGCAATCACGCTCGCGTACACAATTCCGCCGCCGTTCGCGCTCTCGCGATCCGCCGCGGCAAGACGGACTGCGTTACTATCACGCACAGTTCCGAAAAAGCGGGAGAAAGTCCACACTCCCTTACTCGCGGAATTCGAGAAACGGGACCAGCCGTCCGTAAAAGCGGCAAACGACGACGGTTTGACATCTCGCCGCATATTCGTAACGGACAAGAACTCGCAGATCTCCTACCTGATCAGTCTCACGGTAGACGCGTCCGACTACGCAATAGGGGCAGTATTACAACAACGCGCGAATAACGAATTACAACCGCTAGGATTCGCAACGAAATCTTTGACCCCCGCTCAGTAAAAATATAGCGCGTATGATCGCGAACTACTCGCAATATACACCGCAGTCAAACATTTTCGACACGCCTTAGAAGGCAGAAACTTTACAATATATACCGACCTATATATATATATATAAACCTCTCACCTTCGCGTTCAAACAAAAATTAGAAAAATGTTCGCCGCGACAATTCCGACATTTAGACTATATAGGACAATTCACCACCGACATTCGAAACATAAAGGGCCTAGACAACAACGCAGCCGACGCTCTGTCACGCATCGACGCGATAGGGAAGTCGGTGGATCACCAAACTCTCGCCGTCGCGCAAGAAAACGACAACGAACTCCGCGACATCGTAAATTCCAACACAACCGCGTTACGATTAAAGAAGATACGCTTTCCTGAACACGACGCGGAAATATATTGCGACGTATCAAACAACATTGTAAGGCCGTACGTGCCGAAATCCTTGCGACGCGATGTATTTAATTCGCTCCACCGACTTTCCCATCCAGGGATACGCGCAACGCAAAAACTGGTGACGTCGCGTTTCATTTGGCCATCCATAAATAAAGATTGCCGGACTTGGGCACGACAATGTATCCCGTGTTAACGATGCAAAGTCACCAGGCACGTATCCTCGCCCGTCGGAACATTCGGAGAATTAGCAGGCCGTTTCGAACACGTACACATAGACATTATCGCGATGCCATTTTCACAGGGCTACCGATATTGTCCAACGTGTATTGACCGCTTTTCGCGTTCGCCCGAAGCCATTCCCATCGCCGACATGGAGGCAACAACCGTCGCTTCAGCCCTCCTCTCCACATGGATAGCTCGGTTCGGCGTACCTTTAAAAATAACGACCGATCAAGGACGCCAGTTCGAATCAAACCTCCTCAATGAACTGTGCCGGTTGCTTGGCATCAAGCATTTACGCACAACAGCCTATCACCCCGCGTCCAACGGGATCGTAGAACGCCTACACCGACAACTAAAGGCAGCAATAAAATGTCACAATACGAGCAATTGGGTAGAAATCCTACCAATTGTTTTATTAGGCATAAGAACCGCTTTCAAGGAGGACCTGAACGCGACGGCAGCCGAAATGGTTTACGGTACCGGCATACGATTACCGACTGAGTTCTTCGCACCAACGATGCAACAGGCCAATACGGAATTCGCGAACCGTTTAAAAGAGCAAATAGAGAAAATCAGGCCTCACCCGATTACGCGACACGGCGAGAAGAAAACCTTCGTGTTCCGCGAGCTCGAAACAGCACCATATGTAAATACAAATGTACGCCACGACGCGAGCGGAGGTCCTTTACAACCACCGTACGACGGACCTTACCAGGTTATACAGCGTGGAAAAAAGACTTTTACCATCAAAATAAATAATAAAAATGTAATAGTCTCCCTAGATCGGTTGAAACCCGCTTTTACTGTATCTGACGACATCGAACAACAACAATTAAAAACTAGCGCAGGAACCCACGACATGTTTATACCGGTTAAAACCACAACTACGCAAAACACCGAGCGGGCACAGCAACGCGAAGACGACTCAAGAAGTCGGTATACCACGCGCTCGGGCAGGAGAATTCGCTTTCCTGATTATTTCCAGGCAGGTTTTAAATAAGTAGCACGTAAGATCTATCAAAAAATGTATAAAACGTTATCACTGGTAAGGGGGTACTGTGGCGGCACTTGACAGTAAACTTCCCAACAGTTTACGTCGCGTGACGCACGACACAAAGACCCTATACCTGCGGACAAGATGATTGCCAAATGTCGATACATTCGTACCGAATATTTCCAGCTAGCCTAAGGACCGCTATACATATGTAGTATCTAAATAGTCTAGAGTAAGGACAAGAAAGGATGTTCTATTTGAAGTGAAGTTTAGTTTTATTTTAACAAGCAATACCCAAAAACTGACTACAAATTATACTTATCTATAACAAGTATTAACTTATTATAAATAATTAGCCATGTTACTGCGCCACGCAAGAAAAATTACTGAAAATTCTCAACGCGAGAATTCATTGTAATTTTAATAAATAATAATAAAAAAAAAATATTTTCCTACGTCTAACACTCGGCTTACAACGTCTATCTTCCCAGGTCAAAAAATACTGAGCCTCAACACTCCATTACTCATTTGGCTTTGACATCACCAAGGCATACCCTCTTACTTACACACACACACTCTCTCTCTCTCTCTCTCTCTCTCTCTTTCTCTCTTCCCCAGCACTCTTACGATTCTTAGTCTATATCTTAAATTTACAACTTATACTATCCCGAGAAAACTCAAACTTAAATATATGATAGACCAAGCGTATACCCCCCCTTTTTTTGATATTACACATATAGTCAAAAATGCAGAAACAGTGTATTGAATTGGAAAGTGATAAAAAATAAGCGAAGTTTCGATGTTGCACGTGATTGCATGTGCATACAGGACATTTTTAGCGAATAAAAAATAGTTTTTGAAGACTCGAGATTTATCTTGTATTTTATGAACTTTCTGTGTCCCAACCTCTAGAAGCTCTCTATCTTATGAAGCGTTTTAGATTAGCCGGAAAATTTTGTATTTACATACAAGAAGTATACGTTTTAAATGGAATATTTAATCAGGCTCTTGATACATCAGAAAGAAAATTTATAGAAACCTTCAGAGAGTTGGTTTATTATTATCAAAATTAGTATAAATATGATTAATGGAAATTTATTTAATGGTCGTTTATAATCTTTACGTATCTAAGTGGTACAAGTATAACGTACGTAAAAAATTAGTGTAGTTTCGATGTTACATTTCATGCATTTTAAGACTATAATTCTTGACGTAAAAAACAATATAAATTTGAGCTGTCTCTTATCTCCACAATAAGAAAATCCAACTTTACCTTTCGTACACGAAAAATGACATTTATGGAACAGTAATAATCGTATTATTGCAACGCTGGGAGAATGAAGTTGTCGAGGTACGAAGTGATCCTAGTGTAAACACCAGGATATCCAGCTACAGCACACGCATGACCATAAGACACAGCACCTATTAGATAGAAGGTTAATTGCTGTCGTATCATCAGTGGTCCGTCGCTGTCACCCTTAAACGATCGTTAAATTTTTAATCAAAGATACTGAAATATATCAATCGAATTATATTGAAATAATTATGCTATAACTAAGATTAGAAGGAAATTAGATTAAATACCATAACTATTTAACTATTAAATAACTATTAAATATTAAACTAAACTATTAAATTGTGTTTATCCATTATTTTTAAAGTTTAAGACGTCGATTTGATGTTGATTCGAATTAATGCGTCTTCAGACACCGTATAATTTGTTGTTAATCTGTTACTTAATTACCGTACAAGCATCCTTTCCACCCTGAGCATACCCGGCGCATATTACACCATCAGTGATAGGTGCATTAGGAAATTTGGAATAAGCTGTCTTACATTCGGCGTTGCTAACCACTGGCACTTATACTTCCATTAATACATCACTTCGTGATCCTCCTACGAAGAAAATGAGAAAGACATTTAAGACTGGAACTGTTTAATTTTATTGTAAAATTGTTATCACTTACTATATCTTAATGCTCTCCATCCAGCAACAAGGGGGTTATAGCCCACGAAGTTTTTATTTCGTAGGGACTCCTCAATGGGGAGACAAATGGGATGTATGTACTCTGAAAAATAAGAAAACAAATGAAAGTGAAGGAAATGAATGACGAAAAGTATAAGAAAGAATAGTACATGTTTTATGATACAATATGTGTGTACGGTAAGAAATTTTAGGAAACGATTCTCCATTAATACTCAATAGCATATACTCAACAATATTTGAGGACTTACTCGAAAATGGCACCTCCTCCACCAATCTAAGAATGGCAATATCATGATTGTGTATATTGGGAGTATAATCAGGGTGTATTAGTTTAGATTCGAATCCCATTTGAATAGGATGCGCTCCGTCGTCATTCTCGTTTAGGTTTAAGTCTCCGATACGAACCACGTACAAGTCACTGCGTATTGCACAATGTGCTGCGGTCAAAACATGCCTAGCCGATATCAGGGAACCTCCGCATTTCCATTCTGGTTCAGTATATCTGGGTTTTGGGGATTACGAAAAGCTAATGCAGCGATCCACGGCCAAGCACCTAAAACGCAATAGACATAGTTGTGAACATACATCATTTTCTCTCGCGTAAGTACCTTTAAAGTTCATTCTTCGCAGTAAATCGCTTATTATTAATCGGAAAGGAACAGATAAAACGTACCAAGCTTAGCTGGTTTACCACCAACCACCCTGGGATGCTCGCCGTTGCTGAAACCACAATATGGTGGACGCAAGGTCACGTACTTATACACAGTTTCTATTAAAATCCCTCTCTTCTCCTTGTTTGGATCGTTTGGACAACAAATGATCGGATCATGGCCCTCATATCTGCATAGTGATTGCCTCAAAAAATCGGTAGCTGTATGACCCTGTGTCTGCAGTATTTTTTGCAGAGGGTTACATGTTTTAATGTTGAGACAGTTGCCTGTTTGATTGTTCGGTGTTGTACATTCTAGATCAAACAATTTTAAAATTGTTATTTATTGTATATACATTTATACAGTTCGAAGATACGTAAGAACGCGACATCGATTACTCAACTTTCGAAATAAAAAGCCGATCAAGTCTACCGGATTGCCCAACAGACAACTTTCGACGTGAAAATATAAAGTTTTAATTGATTAGATATTGTGTTAGCCATACTTGAAAGGAAAGGACTACCTTCAACCTCATTTTTTAAATAAACACTTTCTCAGTTTTGCGGTAAATAAATTCTTAGGAATTCAGGACAATTTTTAGTGAATCATTTTATGCAATTAGGAAAATTCTCAGCGACAGTATGTAACACAGTTAGGTAAAAGTGATTCAAGTGCAGTACTGACATTAAACTAGAAATCTATAAAGTTGTCATTGGAAATTCCGAGAATATCTTTGCACCTTTATCTTAGGCATTACGCCAATAGTTTTCATTGACGTGATGCAATGTTTATCACGTTCATTTTGTACGTAAAACGGGTCGTTGGAATATTCGCGAAGTTAACGAATCTTTTTCTGGAAACTAAACCGGGGAAGTAGACGTGAATAATCAAGTTCAGTTTTGCCACTAACTTCGTCGCCATCTCGAAAATAAAAAATTATAAAAATCGTTTGTATTTTATGTGGTATTGCGTAGCTTCTTTCTTTTCGGTGCTAATTAACAAACGCGTAAAATTTCGAAATAGCTCGAAGGTTCCGTGACGAGGTCGTATTAGAATCTGAAGTGCATGGAAAAAGACAACTTAAAGTGCAAACCTTCGCCAGACACCATGTGAACTAATGGATGCAGGAGAGTAATTAACACCAAACATGCAAACAACACTTTGCGATCCATCATTTTTCTGAAATAAAAAAGTGACGAATTGAAAAGACGCAGGACTGATAACGATGAATGAATCTAATAAAAGAAACTTGGTTCACACTATGATTCAACGTTTTGCAACAAAGAGCGAAAAACTGTGGCGATTTAGAAAGACTGACAACAATAAAGGAAACCGAGTTCGTATTATAAATTGAATTTGCATTAGACAGGAAGCACGATCATGTGAAATAGATCGTAGGAATGACAAATATCATCGACATACGTTTCTGTGTAATTTCATGTTTGAAGATTGTTTAGTATAACACTAGAACGATCAAACTCGTCGCAGTGACAAGCTTCAAAATTTTCATTTGTGCAAATCGCTAAAAAGCTCCATAGCTCTTTTTGTAAAATTAACGTTGATTTCTGTTGAGTTAGTAAGACGACTACAAGAAACTTAGGAGAAAGGTACAAATCAGGAAAATCATTAATTTCAGATAACTTTTAATAGAAAAATCTGGATACTCGAAAATATTAAACACGTTTCTATAGGTACATAGGAAGATTTATAACAAAATACTCTATATAAATTCAATTCTTATTGTATATTTCGTTCCTACTTACCTCACTACTTACTCCTGAGAATCGTAGATATACTTGTACCAACTTTCGTCGAAGTACCTATTTATACCATCGCCTTGTCATTTCACTTACAATTATCTATTATATGGCATGTTTTATCGCACATTACCGATAGTTGTGCTACTAAAATTTACAAAACAGCAATAGCGTGGTAACAGAAATGAATACTTTCGCGCGTACAACATTACATAAAAGTAACCTTTGCGGTGAAAACTGCTCGTGTTTGCGTGTGCAACTATAATTCATCTTAAAAGTCATTGATTTGTAGGCACCGAATTATCAGAAATCAATCACGTAAATCTTAAGAATCTTCTACTTGTACGCTTGATGGTTAACTAAGAGATGCCACTCAACGATGCTCATTTTTACGAAAATTTCGCAATGCTCCAACAGTGATACTTCACGCTCGCGCTATCATACGTTAACAGTATGTCGTACCTCTCTGTATATAATATATACGCACTCGAGAGAGAGACTGACACATCGTTACTCTTTTTTCGGGAATCAATCTCTTCTTTGCCATATTCTAGCCACGGATGCTCCGTATTTTCCTACGAATGGAATTCCCTTCGTTGCCACGTTCCCGGAATCGAGCAAATATCTTAGGACGCAACTAATCAGAATATTCTAAGTTATGATTTACCATTATCAGATTTTTTACGTCAGAGGAAATGCCTGTGTCGTTGTCTAACTTAATAGTTACCATTCCATAATCACTCAAAGGAACAATGTTAAGATCGTATAAACCACGATATTCTATCTTACACAAAATTCAGGTCCTTTTATTCCAATCACATAACCATGATAATGTGACATCAATCGCATCTCAACCTACAACAGAGATAAGACATCGAGCTCCGACGTTCGAACACTTTTCCACATCATAACCTACACCAAGCCCCTCAGCATCCTCAAACCAAAAGGCATATAAGCCGAGACTTCAGCCAGCTCGGGCAGTTCTTGTTCTAGTTTCTGTTCTTGTGCAGCCCCTTTCTCTCCGGTTCAGTGTCATTCTGTTCTTGTAAGTGCTAAATTTATAATAAAGTTCGATAAAAGAAAATTAATAGTTGGGTTACGACTCAGCCTTCTTTTCTCTTACAATCCAAGTGTCAATTTTACGTTACAATAATCTTCAATGTAGCTCCTCAATATATAATATTCCAAAATTTATTGGATGTATAGGATGTACGAACCATGAAATTCTAACGCGAGCAATTGAACGCGCAAATAGAGGTCCTCTAGCATCCAGCACGTAATTCCTGTTATTTGTCACCGAGATGATCTCGTGTCCTTAGACACACCCCATTATAGTTTTCCTCTGTGGCATCATCGGGACGGGACGGGCATTCTTTTACGCGCTCCCGTCGACCAAAGAGTAACGTCTTTACGCTCAGCAATTATTTTTACGAGTCAGACTTAGATTCAGCGAGAACGCCCATCTGTCATCCCGTTGGCCGCGGTTTCGTTATTGAACCGGAGACCACTGTCACTAGTGTCGCGGACGTCTCACCGCCGTGGTAGATTGTCAAACCTGTGTTATTCATATGTGGCGGCACGGTCCACGGAACTTTTCAACGGCTCCGGATGCAAAGCGCGACGCCGCCAAAGCGCAACACCGACGTGCCCAATGTACCATCGATATCTTTACACTCTTTCCGCCGAATTCTCGGAAGAGCATACACGTGTCAGCACTGGCGGCACATCTAATGAATGCACGCTAGTGGGGGATATCGTTGGGCTACGAAGGGAAGAATCTGCGCGATCCGAAACAAAAGGGCAGACAGTCTGCCTTACGCCATTAAATGTGTAACTCCTCGGTACTATTTGTATAGCAATGCGTCGAATGATCTCTCGGTGTTTATCGTTATTTGTTAGTTGTTACCAGTTGTCTGTTAAGTGTAATTGTTAATTGTTAATTGTTAACTCTGATTGTTGATTAGTTCTAATTAAACTATTGTTCGTTAAAAACACCAAGAGTAGTTCCTTACGCACCTATCACCATACCACCTCACATACCTGTGTCAATAAATCGTATCTTCGTTACACCGCAACGATGGCTACCTTCAATGAAGACTCCTCAAACACCGACAACCCTATCCCCAATGTCATTCCGACATATATATCCACCGAAAATGTGCTCTTGTAGACAAACGCTCGATTCGCGTCATAGCTTTTAAAGCTTGTCGCATCTCAATCCGTTGGAAAAAGTTTTTCCTGCAGCATATTTTATTTTTACGAACCAACAAGGTCTTTGTTTATTTCCTTCTTTTTTTTGCTCCAATTTCCCCATTGTTTTTTCAAGGATAGTATTTCAGAGCCACTAGTCAAGTTTATTGTAACAATAAACGTACGTTTCGGAAACATTTTGTGCTGTGAAACAGAATACACTAAAGTTTGAAGGTCACATCGATTTTCGAAAGTTTATAAATGGAGGTGTATGACAGTATCACCAGCTGTTGCTGTCCAAGTAACTCCAACATCGAAATACTACAACGATTCCAATCGAAAACGCTAAGAGCCTTAATAGACGCACCTTGGTATGTTACCAACGAAACCATCCATCGCGACCTCAAGATACCTACAGTCAAAGAGGAAATAGCAAAATATAGCGACAGATATAGCAAAAGAGTTAACAAACACCGAAACCCCCTAATCGCTGGACTACTCGATACGACGGACCAGATTCGCAGGCTGAAGAGGCACTACCCGCTAGACCTAAACGTTAGATTCATTTAGTTATCCAAATTAAGCATATGCACTTACTTATAATACTTATAAATTATACCTATCTATAATAAGTATTAACTTATTGTAAATAAACAGCCATGTCACTGCGCCACGTCAGAAAAATTACTGAAAATTCTCAACGCGAGAATTGATTGTAATTTCAACAAATAAATAAAAAAAAAGTACCTTTGTAATATCGTAGAATAGCTTTGATTGGAGATCGGCTGAAAATAGAAAAACCGTGTACGTCGTGTTTCTGTGGTTCGTTTACATTTAAGAGTGTCTACGTGACTAAGTAGTTGGTAGTTCTTACATAGGTATGAAGGAAACAGTAGACAACGTTAGAAGAAGGACGGTTTCGCTATCCAAGGCGAATCGAAAAGTGTGCGTGTTGCGAGAATCAGAGTTGATCGAGACGTCGAAGCATAGAGTCGTTAGAATTGAGTTGCGAGTGTTGTCGAGTGTTAGAATTGCTAGTGAGAGAGAGAGAGAGAGAGTTACCAAATAGTTGTCAAGTTATTTGTTGTAAATACGAGCGTTGCATGTAGTTTTCCTGTTAATCAAACATCGTTTCTCTGTCTAACTAATATCTGTATTTTCAATCCATTATTAATATATTCCGATACTACACCTTCCATAAATCTCATAGATTTCCTAGTAAAGGTCCTTCAAACCAAACAAACGTCTATTTCCGAAGAATTTCTAAAGACTATTGTCTACCACGGCTGGACAAGGGAAAGTTAGTTTTTCTCACGTACGCTGCAACTTTCCTCCCACTAACCACCTTCTCTCGAGGGCGGTTAAGACCCTTCGTTTAACCAATTAACAACGAAGCCTATTCCCTCACTCTCCTAACTAAAATCGTCACCAACAAATCCGATGGTCCCGTGCGCTAGACACACCCATCCTTAGCTTTCCTCCGAGACAGCATCGTCTCCCAAGACAGTACTGATTTTACATCCTTCGAACGGTCAACATCTTTTTAACCGGGTATACACACCCGTAGATCAGTCACTCACTCATCTCGTACATACGCACCAGCGTAACTGCCTTCGTTATAAGTTGTTGGAATAAACGGTGAAATATAACTTACTCTACTGTGTCATATTCATTTAACCACCTCTGTTATCTTAACCGAAACTGGGGAGCGACTACTTCGCGGCGTCGATTCACCGAATCGTAGCGAGAAGTACGTATCGTAGTTTATGATTTGCAACAGAATCCCTGCATCAACGCATGTTCGCGAAACATACAACTTCACGCACCAAATGTCGATTACAGTCAATCGACACTAATAATCAATAATTTGTCTGCGAGATGCTCCTCTGGAAGTTTTAACTATATATATTCCGGTTTTAACTATATATATTTAACTATATATATTAACTATATATTTTCCCTAGGAACAGTAAGATTTTAACGATACAACTTTATCAAGAGATCTTAATGTCATAAACGGTATCGAAACTTCGTAATTAATATTGTTAAGGAAGAAAATATTGGTAATCTCCTCGAACGACGAGCGCTTGATATTCACAATTAGAACTCGATATCTTAGCTTCTTATAATATCCTAATAAAATGTTATTTATCGATTACAATTGTCCTGTCGTATTTTATTGTGTTTACTTTATAAATGTGAACTTTATTCAAAAAGAGTTCATCGATGATTATCCATTACAGGTTGTTAATAAACCTGAATCATGCACAAAGGAATTGCCGTTAATAACTTAAGATTCTCTGCCCGTCGTACAGGGTATATATAGTAATTATTCTCGACGATCGTAACGTTTAAGTCCAATTCGAGCTTATAGTCCCATGCGAGTTAAACAACGACAATAGTTTGAATTTCTATTTGTTCGTTTGTCGTCTGTTTATACCCGGAGCACCTGCTGTAAACCAATAAAAAATTTATTAGATCTATAAATAACACATATAAAACTTATTAATTTATAATTAATATAAAATAGGAGAGCACGAAACTTCCTATTTTATGGATATGTTAAATCTTTGTAAAAAATACCATATCATTAGTATCATTTTAATCGTTCTAAAGGATTTAGCCGCACAAAGCTGGGACCCTTGGAAGAATCGATATTCACGCGTGACAAATTGAAATTGTACAAAGGTTCCGGTACGAACATCACAAGTGTCGATACCAGGGGCACAGGCACATGTTCTGGGTTTATTATATATTTATAAAGGGCTGACGATTTAGTGGATGGTCCGGGTAAATTTAAATTGTAAATTAACGCATTGCTGGTTTCAAATAAAAGCCTGGATAAGAGCGGATATGGTATGAGAGTCTGTCGTGGAAAGGGGAACAGGCCGCTTTTATTTGTAAAGTTTGAATCTCCTCGATATTGAAGATGTTGAAGCTGCAAATATGTATTTCATTTTAATCCATTCGAGACCGAGATTTAATTGTAAGACTTCTCCCGATGGAAAAATATTTACTGGTCTGGAATCGTGCATCGCTAATTAGTAAAAAAGTTATAAGCAAGAAAGCAATTTTACTACCGGATTGGTATTTCTATTTTATTGGAGATTAATTAACCTGAGTAAACCAACAAAAACTTATCGAAAATCAATCGAAATTAAATCACCTTTTCAAACAGGCTATAAATAGCCAACTAATATTTGCAGTAATAAACTTCACTTTCGAATAAAGTATACGCTCTATAAATTGTAAATTGATAATTTCGTTATTATATCATTTTTCTTAGTCTAAACTGAATTCAGTGAAAAGAGCTTTCAATTGAATTACACACTTCATTAGTTTATGAATTATATTCGTTACCATACGTACAAAAGAAGGTTGACTGGTTTAAAAATTCAAAGGGTAGAACCTCCAAGCTCACGATTGGAAACAGATTCAGTTCAATGGTTTAATTTGCCATTTAATTGAATTCTCTGGCAATTTCAGCGAACTGTGGGCTTTAGAAGTTTATCTTCTAGAAGGGCTCTTTGGCTCTAGAAGAAAATTGTTTAATCTGAAAAGAGACACAAATTATTAACATCATTCATCCATATGAGATTCAGAATTTTTGTTTTGAGTTGCAGAAAAAGGAATCTGTTACTAATAATTTAAATAGACTTAATAGCTCGTACGATGAAGCAACATACCAGAATTGGAGAAAATGTGTAATCTTGGGGAGGTAACCACAGATTTGTAATCAGAGCTGTTAACATAGTTTGTAAAATCTATTATGCTGTCTAACTTAACAGTTGCTATTTCATGATCATTTAAATGAACAATACTAAGATCATGTAAACCATGGTATTCTATCTTATTGTGAATATCATATACCTAGTTATATTATCTAACTTCCTAAGAATATCATCAAATTGAGGTCCTTTTATTCCAATCACATGACCATGATAATTTGACTCTTCATTGTATAATGTTCCAAAATTTATTGTATATATGATATCAAGGTATTAATTCTTTTTTCCCAAGGTACAATCTCATTAAAATTCTGATAGAATTAAAAATTAATTATTCATACTCTAATAATTATACATTTTCAATAGAGTATAGTCAAAGATATATACTTGAGCAAATGTAGGGGAGACTCCTTGATATTCACAAATGACACTAGACTACACATCATTGTACCACTTCTTTATGCACCAGCATTTTGATTAATAATCTGAAGAATCATACAAAGTACTTTTACAAAGTCTGTATAAAGTACGGTAAATATGCGCAATATTGAAGCATTCAACGGAGTAATGGTAATGTACGTTCAAAGATAATGTACGTCACTATATCTATACTTACACGCAATAAAATACGAATAGATTTAACATTATAAATTTTTTTATGCATCATAATAGATTGGGAATTAAAGTGTTTTGTAAATATCTGTAATGTATAAGTATACCTCTGGCTGAATGGAAATTTCTGTTACATACAGCTAAACATGCAGAAAGAGTGTATTTAATTAGGAAGTGATAAAAGAATAAGTAAAATTTCGAGGATTCACGTAATTTCAGGAATAGACAGAAAATTTTCAACGGAAAACAATAGTTTTGAAAGACGCGAGGTTTATCTTTGTTTCTGGAACTTCTGGAAGCTCTCTATCTTATGAAATGTTTCAGAGTAGTCCGAAATTTTGCATATACATACAAAGAGTAAACGTTCTATGTGGAATATGCTCTTGATACATCAGAAATAAGATTTATAAAAGCTTTGCGAAAGTTGATTTATTATTACCATCAAAAAAGAAGGAGCGGAAATAGTAATTTAATTAATGTTCGTTTATCATTTTTATATCTCTATGTCGTGCATTTTTAGCGTGTCTAAAAAATTAGTGTCGCTTCAAAGTGACATTTCATGCATGTTAAGGCTATAATCCGTGCCATACAAAACAATAAGTCTGAGCTGGCTGTTATCACCACAATTATAAATTCCAGCTTTGCTTCTCGTACACGAAAAATTATATTTATGAGACACTAATAATTTTGCAACACTGGCAGAATGAAGTCGTCAAAGTACGACGTGACCCTAGTGTAAACGGCGGGAAATCTAGCAGTGCCACACCTGTGACCACTGGACAAAATACCTATTTGATAGTAGGTGAATTGCTGTGGTATTATCAGTGGTCCGCCGCTGTCACCCTGAAACGATCGTTAAATTTTTAATCAAGATTACTGAAATATTTCTATCGAATTATATTGAAATTATACTTATATACAGTAACAATCTATTATTAATTTATGTATTGATATATTCCAATTTTTAATGTACATGTTATATGTATTTTAAGAAAAACTAAGATTAGAAAGAAATTATATTAAATATAATAATGATGTGTGAGAAGTGGACAAAAGTCTTAAGTTAACTTTAATAATATTTCCAATATTTAAGAACTCGATTTGACGTTGATTCGAATTGAGTTATCATCAGATACTGTATAATTTATGGTAAATCTGTTATTTAATTACTTGACAAGCATCCTTTCCTTTCTCGCCGGCGCATATTACTTTTGTGGTGATACGCTGCTTGTCAATTGGCCAATAACCTTTCTTGCATTCGGTGTTGCTAATCACTGGCACTTGTACTTCCAGTAATGCGTCACTCAAATTTCCACCTACGAAGAAAATGAGAGGGACATTTAGAACTGGAACAAATTTCATTTTGTTATGAAATTAGTATTACTTACCATATCCTACCGCTCCCCATCCAGCAACGAAAGGATGGAAACCCTCGAAGTTGTTATTTCGTAAGGGCTGGTCTATGGGGAGACAAATAGGACGTATATATTCTGAAAAGTAAAGAAATAAATCATAGTGAAGAAAACGAGGGACGAGATGTATAAGGAAGAATTCTACACGTTTTATAATACAATATACATATACAGTAAGAAATTTAACGAAATGATACTTCAGTAATACCCAGTAGCATAGATATTAGAAACTCAATAATATTTGAAGACTTACCCGAAAATGGAACATCTTTCTTCAGTTTAAGAATAGCAATATCATCATGGTGTGTACCGTTAGTATAATTAGGATGTTCTAGTACATATTCGATTTCTATTTGAACAGGATGCGCTCCATCATCATCTCGTCCTAGATCTAAGTCCCCGATACGAACCACGTACAATCCAAAAATTTCTACGCAATGTGCTGCAGTCAAAACATGCCTAGCCGATATCAGGGAACCTCCGCAGCCCCAAAACGGTTCTCCATCTGGATCAGCGCAATCAATATAACCTAATGCAGCGATCCATGGCCAAGCACCTGAAATGCAATAGTATAGTTGTGAACATGCATAATTTCCTCTCGCGTAATGAGTTAAACGCTATTATTATGTATTCGATATTCGATCATGCAAAGGACGATACGTACAAATACTCTCAAATAAAGATTTGATTAAAAGAGAAATTAAATTTTGACTACAATGTAATAACAAGTATTAGATAATTCCATAAAATTTCTACTTGAATTATACGGAACTCATAAGTTCAAACATATAATTTCTCCCCTAACAATTTTCGATCTCTGTCCATACTGTACTTTGATATGCTGGCTAGTGCCTTTCAAGTTTATGCTTCATAGTAAATCGCTTCTAATTAAACGGAAAGATTAATCGAAAAGAAAGACATAAAACGTACCAAGCTTAGCTGGTTTACCGCCAACCACCCTGGTATGTGTAACGTTGCTAAAACCACAGTGTGGTGGACGCAAGGGCACATTCGAGGTTGCTATAAAACATTTATAGTGAAAGAAGTTATTATATTTAGAGAATTGACAGTAGAGTGATGAATTAATTCGTCCTCGCTGGTTGTTTCACGATTATCCTGGTTATCACGTTTGTTTTCTACGTGAAGCGAGTCGTTGGAATATTCGCGAAGTTAACGAAGCATTTTTCAGAAACAAAACCGGTGAAGAGGTGAATACTTAGGTGGAATTTTCCCAGTAACTTCGTGACCATTAACTTCGTGACCATCTCGAAAATAAAAAATCAAACGTGTTCCATTCAATTTTATGTGGTCACGCGTGACTTCGCTTTTTTCACTGATAAAGGCTGTGTGACGAGATCGTACTGCAATCTGCAGTATGGAAAAAGACAACTTAAAGTGCAAACCTTTAGTGCGCCCCGCTTGAACCGATGGATGCAGGACAATTAACGCCAAACATGCGAACAGTATATTGAAGCCAATCATCGTCCTAAAATAAAAAAGTGACGAATCGAAAAGACGCAGGACTGATAACAATGAATGAATCTAATAAAAGAAACTTGGTTCACACTATGATTCAACGTTTTGCAACAAAGAGCGAAAAACTGTGGCGATTTAGAAAGACTGACAACAATAAAGGAAACCGAGTTCGTATTATAAATTGAATTTGCATTAGACAGGAAGCACGATCATGTGAAATAGATCGTAGGAATGACAAATATCATCGACATACGTTTCTGTGTAATTTCATGTTTGAAGATTGTTTAGTATAACACTAGAACGATCAAACTCGTCGCAGTGACAAGCTTCAAAATTTTCATTTGTGCAAATCGCTAAAAAGCTCCATAGCTCTTTTTGTAAAATTAACGTTGATTTCTGTTGAGTTAGTAAGACGACTACAAGAAACTTAGGAGAAAGGTACAAATCAGGAAAATCATTAATTTCAGATAACTTTTAATAGAAAAATCTGGATACTCGAAAATATTAAACACGTTTCTATAGGTACATAGGAAGATTTATAACAAAATACTCTATATAAATTCAATTCTTATTGTATATTTCGTTCCTACTTACCTCACCACTCCTGAGAATCGTAGATATACTTGTACCAACTTTCGTCGAAGTATCTATTTATACCATCGCCTTGTCATTTCACTTACAATTATCTATTATATGGCATGTTTTATCGCACATTACCGATAGTTGTGCTACTAAAATTTACAAAACAGCAATAGCGTGGTAACAGAAATGAATACTTTCGCGCGTACAACATTACATAAAAGTAACCTTTGCGGTGAAAACTGCTCGTGTTTGCGTGTGCAACTATAATTCATCTTAAAAGTCATTGATTTGTAGGCACCGAATTATCAGAAATCAATCACGTAAATCTTAAGAATCTTCTACTTGTACGCTTGATGGTTAACTAAGAGATGCCACTCAACGATGCTCATTTTTACGAAAATTTCGCAATGCTCCAACAGTGATACTTCACGCTCGCGCTATCATACGTTAACAGTATGTCGTACCTCTCTGTATATGATATATACGCACTCGAGAGAGAGACTGACACATCGTTACTCTTTTTTCGGGAATCAATCTCTTCTTTGCCATATTCTAGCCACGGATGCTCCGTATTTTCCTACGAATGGAATTCCCTTCGTTGCCACGTTCCCGGAATCGAGCAAATATCTTAGGACGCAACTAATCAGAATATTCTAAGTTATGATTTACCATTATCAGATTTTTTACGTCAGAGGAAATGCCTGTGTCGTTGTCTAACTTAATAGTTACCATTCCATAATCACTCAAAGGAACAATGTTAAGATCGTATAAACCACGATATTCTATCTTACTGTGAAGATACCCAGTTATATTATCCAACTGGATAAGAAAATCACAAAATTCAGGTCCTTTTATTCCAATCACATGACCATGATAATGTGACATCAATCGCATCTCAACCTACAACAGAGATAAGACATCGAGCTCCGACGTTCGAACACTTTTCCACATCATAACCTACACCAAGCCCCTCAGCATCCTCAAACCAAAAGGCATATAAGCCGAGACTTCAGCCAGCTCGGGCAGTTCTTGTTCTAGTTTCTGTTCTTGTGCAGCCCCTTTCTCTCCGGTTCAGTGTCATTCTGTTCTTGTAAGTGCTAAATTTATAATAAAGTTCGATAAAAGAAAATTAATAGTTGGGTTACGACTCAGCCTTCTTTTCTCTTACAATCCAAGTGTCAATTTTACGTTACAATAATCTTCAATGTAGCTCCTCAATATATAATATTCCAAAATTTATTGGATGTATAGGATGTACGAACCATGAAATTCTAACGCGAGCAATTGAACGCGCAAATAGAGGTCCTCTAGCATCCAGCACGTAATTCCTGTTATTTGTCACCGAGATTCAACAGTTCGATTCATCACGATGCTGCGTACGTGAAAAATATGGAAAAACGAAGAAAACATCAGGCCAGAAACATTACAGTGTGCATTTCTTTCTTTTGTTTTTTCCTTTGAAACATATATGGCGTTAACGATATGTAAACAGGAATTCACTAACTGCCGATATTCTGTTTCATACTCTTCTAATTTTGTTTATATCAGATTCTCTATTATGATTAGACCGTGCATGTTTATATAAATTCGTAGCTTTATTTAACACTATTACAGAAATACAATTATGGAAATTGAACTTGAATAAAACTTTCTTTCATTCAATACAATTAAGTATCATAACTCATTTATTACGTTAATCCTTAACAATATAAAAAAAACCTTATTTCCAATATCTTTGCACATTATATTCGATGCAATCTGTGTATTTCTACACTTTACATTTACTATAAATGTACAATCTATTTATAACTCATCACAATGGTTTAGTTTAAATTACACGTTCGTAGAATACACGACTTACACTTGTCACCAGAGGGCCATCGATATCAACATAGGGCTAGGCGATATTAATGCTTTCTCACTAGTGGTCACATTGATACTGTTTGTTTCGATAAATATAACTTCCAACACAAGTTTTTCTATCCCAGTGTCTAAGGCAAAGGTCTGCTAGGTCATAGCCTTACTGAAGAGTCCGAACTAGCAGATCTCGGACGAAAAACACTATTTCTCTCTTCTCCATCTCCTTTATTTGACTACCCTACTCGTCCGTCTTCCCTCTTGCAGTGCGTAAGGCAAGATGGAGTGACAGAAAGGGAAGAGGATGATTGTAGCGCCGGAAAATTGCCCATGGGAGTGTGACATCAATCACATCTCAACCTAAATCAGTGATAATACATCGACCTCCGACCTTCGGACACTTTTGGACACTTTTGGACACATCACCACCTTATCATCATAGCATACACCAAGGCTGTGACGCACCTCAGTCCACATCAGAGATAGGATATGGACCCCCGACCTTCGGACACTTTTCTACATCATAACCTACACCTAACTAACTCAACATCCTAAAACCAAAACGTATATAAACCGAGACTTCACCCAGCTCGGGCAGTTCTTGTTCCTCTTCTAGTTGCTGTACTCATACAACCCCTATTCTCCGGTTCGATGTTATTTTGTTTATACCCGCAAGAGAGGGTAGGAGATCCGACCGGCCTTGGATACAGTGTCCGGCCGTGGGAGGGAGGAATCCGTCTTCAATGTCTCTGCCATGTACATAGCTTTGTTTCCCCCTCCTTCCATTGTGTCTAAGGCATGAGCCTGCTAGGTAAGCCTTACTGATGAGTCCACTAGCAGGCTCTGGACGAAACACACTTTTTTTCTTCTTTTTCTCCGTCTTCCTTCATATATCCGTGATAATTGTAGGCTGCTGGCTGTAGATGTCGCTTGCCGGGGGTGAAGTACTGCTGTATTTTCTTCTTATTTAGATGTCGTGGAAGAAAATTCGGACTTTGGAAAAGTACGAGGCGCCGGGATTTGAACCCGGGATCCGAACGTTTGTACTCTATGGCGCTAACCACTGCGCTGCCGTCGTCCGACACTAGTTGGTTTCGAGTGGTGAGATTTGCGTTCTCGTGTGCCGCCACGAGAGGAAATCTCAGTGTGCTTTCTGAACGAAGAACGCGGATTCGTTGTTCACACTTTTCGTTAGGAAAATGAGGGTGCCCATTGATTATAGCCAACGTTAATGAATGAAGATAGGAGGAGGAAGCCTCCTACCAACGTGGCTCGTGGGTGACATTGTTTATTGGAAAAATAACTACCCGCTTTCTCCGTTATTTGTAAGAGTGCGCAATAAACCTAAGCATTGTTCTAAGGACCATCCATAAACCGAAAACACTTACAGGGTTAGAGATTCCTTCAAGCTATTAAGATTACGTCAAAGGATTCAGTTTATAGGATATAGTATGTAGTAGATCAGTATATAGTATAAAGTTTCAGACGGCGCACGGACCATCGTACGCGCCGTAACAGAGAGAGTTATAAGAATATACATAAAATGTAATTAAACATCGCAAAAGTAACTTAATTAGAAATGACTAGAATGTATGATGTATAATATAATGAATTCAAATTGTCTAAAAAATATTACAAATTTATAGAGATTTTACTATAAAATGTTTTTAACAGAAGCTGATACAGTTATATAGCATTTTCAAGCATTTACGAAGATTAATGTATGAATTTGAAATTAGCAATATTGAAGCGCGGTACTCGGAAAGACGAATGTACATGGATAATTGTATGCACTAATCGACGATACGGTTATAATTGCATGCTTGATAGAAAAATATCATGGTAAAATTGATATGATTTCATGGAAACGCGTCTAACTTGGTATCTCGAAAGTATCTTAAGCAAACTAATTAGCGTGCCTGTTATGTCTTTTAAAATGTAAATTAACATGTAACAAAGAAACCTTCATCAATTTGATTCGCTTCAAACTGCGCAAATAAGTAGTATAAATAATATTTGTGATAGATTGGCATCAATTCCATGTTTCCTTTAATATTTGCCTTTAAAAAGTCCAATTCGTTTCACGATTATACAAATTACTAAAAAAATGTCTATATTAGTAATTTATTTATTTTGCATTAATCGTGACATGTTAGTTGCATTATGTTATATGTAAACTACCACAAAGGAGAAATGATAATCTTTCCAATCTCTAGATTACTGGTTACTAAACATAAATATCCTATAAAATTTAATATATTTCTTTAATTTTTAATACATACATGAGTTAGTAGTTCTAAATTATGAATCATCCTACCTGTGATATTACACTTTTCCTTATAATATCATCACTCAAGTGAACAACATTAAGATCATGTAAACCATGTCATCCTATCTTACTGTGAAGATACTTAGTTATGTTATCTAACATTATAAAAATATCATCAAATTCAAGTCCTTTTATTCACATCACATGGCCACGATGATCTGGTTCTTCGTTATATAATGTTCTAAAATTTGTTGTATATATAGGATGTACAAACCGTGATATCAAGGTATCAGTTCTTCCTTCCCAAGGGACAGTTTCATTAAAATTCTGATAGAATTAAAAATTAATTATTAATATTCTAACAATCATATATGTTAAATACATTATAGTCAACGATATATACCTGAGCGAATGTAGGGGTGATTCCTTGATAATTATAAATGTCATCAGCCCACATCATTGTGCCACTTCTTTGTACTCCAGCCTCTAGATTAACAGCCAAAACAAACATACAAAATTTTATAGAAGCTGTACAAAATATAGTATATATGCGCAATATTGAAGCGTTCAAGGGGATATAAAGGTAATGTACATCACATACACGTGTACTCTCATGCAACAAAATACAATTAGATTTAATAGTATAAGCTCTTTTATTCATCATAATAGATTGGAAATGTAAGTGTCTTACGAGGGTGAGTAAAAAGTTACCCGCTCTGTCGGTGTAGAATTTATTTTAAGCAATTGTCAAAAAAGACATACATCATTTTTTGATGTATCACTTTATTTAATCACTCAATTTCTGTATACACTTTGTCCATTTGCTGAAGGACCTTCGTATTTTCTCATTAAAAAATGTTTTGGGCTGAGCTGCGAACCACGAATGCATCGTCGTCTTCACCTTTTCATCAGCTTTTTCGGCATCCATCTCGCACAAACTTTTTAAACCCCAAATCTGTCGTGCATTATTGCATAAGCAGAGCCGTGGCTGATTTGCAAATGATTTGCCACATTATCCAGTATCACTCGTCTATTCCATAGAGCATAAGTTCATGAGCACGTTCAATGTTGTCATCGTGGATGTGGACGGGCGACCAGCTGTTTTTTCATAACACTTGTGCGATCTTCTTTGAACTTTTGTGCCCATTCAAACACACTTCGTGACAAAACACTTTCTCCATAATGTGCATTAAATCTTTGATAAATATAGGCATCAAACATAGCCTCCGACCACAAGAAACGAATCACAGCATCCTGCACTGTTTTCCTGCAAATCACCATTGCAAAGCGCCATTACTCGCGCAACGGTCACAAACGAATTGACGTAACACAATGAAACCTACGCAGCAGCACTGAACAGATATTGACGTCATACGAAGAGTGCAGATGGGTGAATATGGTCGACAAAAGTTTTAACTATCTGGAGTGCGGATAAATTTTTACTGAGAGTCGTATAGGAATCTGTAATCTGTAAGTATACCTTTGGCTGAATGGAAATTTCTCTTACATATAGTCAAAAATGCAGAAACAGTGTATTGAATTGGAAAGTGATAAAAAATAAGTGAAGTTTCGAGGTTGCATGTGATTGCATGAGTACACAGGACGTTTTTAGCGAATAAAAAATAATTTTGAAAGACACGAGACTTATCTTGTATTTTATGCACTCTCTGTGTCCGAATTTCCAGAAGCTCTCTATCTTATGAAGTGTTTTAGATTAGCCGGAAAATTTTGTATGTACATACAAGAAGTATACGATCTAAGTGGAATATTTAATTATTCTCTTGATACTGTGGCGGCACTTGACAGTAAACTTCCCAACAGTTTACGTCGCGTGACGCACGACACAAAGACCCTATACCTGCGGACAAGATAATTGCCAGATGTCGATACATTCGTACCGAATATTTCCAGCTAGCCTAAGGACCGCTATAAATCTTAGTATTTATTTTAGCTAAGGTCCTCCAAAGAGACAAACAGTCTTTGTTTATCAGTCTCGAAGTCGACCACCTACCACGGGGACGCACGAGAAATCTGCTATCTCTCTCGTAGGATGCTGCCCGCTGGCAACACCCTCCCAAGGACAGCTAGCATCCTTTTCCAACGACCAACACGAATTAGCCAATAAACATTAACGTACATTTCCCTCACTTTCCGAAGCAAAGCTTTTCTCAACGAATCCGGTGCCTTCGCATCCCTAGACACATCCCAACGAGTCTTCCTCCGCAGCAGCATCGCGACAAAAAGTCAGTCTATTGCCGCGAGTCGACATATCACGATCGTTATACTTACACGGTTCGAGCCCCCCTTCTCCCACCTAGCATTCTTTTCCAACGACCAACACGAATTAGCCAATAAACATTAACGTACATTTCCCTCACTTTCCGAACCAAAGCTTTTCTCAACGAATCCGATGCCTTCGCATCCCTAGACACATCCCAACGAGTCTTCCTCCGCAGCAGCATCGCGACAAAAAGTCAGTCTACTACCGCGAGTCGACATATCACGATCGTTATACTTACACGGTTCGAGCCCCCCTTCTCCCACCTAGCATTCTTTTCCAACGACCAACACGAATTAGCCAATAAACATTAACGTACATTTCCCTCACTTTCCGAACCAAAGTTTTTCTCAACGAATCCGATGCCTTCGCATCCCTAGACACATCCCAACGAGTCTTCCTCCGCAGCAGCATCGCGACAAGAAGTCAGTCTATTACCGCGAGTCGACATATCACGATCGTTATACTTACACGGTTCGAGCCGAATAATTATCTAAGCTCTCGACATCTCGTGCAATCATTGTCCGCACTCGCAGCGTATCTCGAATCGTAGCTATCAAAGCTCTATCTTATAGCCGCGCATTCGCGAACCGAATACAATCGCGAATCCTGTATCAAGTGTACTCATTGACATTATAGTGAATAAACATTTATCGTTCAATAAATCTGAGTTTTCCTTCCGATCCTATCACGACATATCCCCTCAAAGTGGTGACCCCGACGTGGTTATCAGTAAAAGAGGTGACCGTGATAGTACTCGTGAAACGTAACACCGTGAATCTAAATCAGTTCGAAATGACCACTAACGCCCATTCCAAACGTACGACGGCCGGCGGGGACAAGGATAAACGCTCGATAAACGCTCCTTTCCACGTGCCACCGTTCTGGCCTGACGATGTTGACTTGTGGTTCAAGATGTTGGAATTGCAGTTCAAAACTTTCCGGATCACGAGTGACCAAGTAAAATACCAGGCCGTCGTTGCGAATCTCGACAGGTCGCACATGAGATTAATTCGAGACGTATTGGACGCCTCACCGGCGACCGGGCGTTACACGTACGTCAAAAAGGAGCTGATGAAGAGATTGGGAGAGTCGGGCGCCAAGAGACTCCGACATGTAATCGAAAACGAACAAATGGGGGACAGGAAGCCCTCTCAGTTTTACCGTGTTCTAAGAAGCCTAGCCGCCAATTCGTTAACAGACGATGTCATCCTCATCGTCTGGAAAAGTCGACTTCCGTCGCGCGTACGGAGCTGCCTAGCCTCTGTACAGAACAAAGACCCGGAAACCCTCATACAAATAGCCGATATCATTTACGAAGCCACCTCTGAATCAGGGCAGATCGTCGCGGCCAGCGCAGGCCGACTACCTACTATAACCCACCCACCTTTCCAGAACAGCGGATTAGGCGACGCTATGGCAGCCGTCGTCAACTCGGTCACCGAGCTGTTAGCGCGAATCGACGCCTTTGTGAGCGAGATACGAGCGCTAGTAGCCGAACAAAGAAACAATGAACACCGCAGGGCACGAGCGCAATCACGCTCGCGTACACAATTCCGCCGCCGTTCGCGCTCTCGCGATCCGCCGCGGCAAGACGGACTGCGTTACTATCACGCACAGTTCCGAAAAAGCGGGAGAAAGTCCACACTCCCTTACTCGCGGAATTCGAGAAACGGGACCAGCCGTCCGTAAAAGCGGCAAACGACGACGGTTTGACATCTCGCCGCATATTCGTAACGGACAAGAACTCGCAGATCTCCTACCTGATCAGTCTCACGGTAGACGCGTCCGACTACGCAATAGGGGCAGTATTACAACAACGCGCGAATAACGAATTACAACCGCTAGGATTCGCAACGAAATCTTTGACCCCCGCTCAGTAAAAATATAGCGCGTATGATCGCGAACTACTCGCAATATACACCGCAGTCAAACATTTTCGACACGCCTTAGAAGGCAGAAACTTTACAATATATACCGACCTATATATATATATATAAACCTCTCACCTTCGCGTTCAAACAAAAATTAGAAAAATGTTCGCCGCGACAATTCCGACATTTAGACTATATAGGACAATTCACCACCGACATTCGAAACATAAAGGGCCTAGACAACAACGCAGCCGACGCTCTGTCACGCATCGACGCGATAGGGAAGTCGGTGGATCACCAAACTCTCGCCGTCGCGCAAGAAAACGACAACGAACTCCGCGACATCGTAAATTCCAACACAACCGCGTTACGATTAAAGAAGATACGCTTTCCTGAACACGACGCGGAAATATATTGCGACGTATCAAACAACATTGTAAGGCCGTACGTGCCGAAATCCTTGCGACGCGATGTATTTAATTCGCTCCACCGACTTTCCCATCCAGGGATACGCGCAACGCAAAAACTGGTGACGTCGCGTTTCATTTGGCCATCCATAAATAAAGATTGCCGGACTTGGGCACGACAATGTATCCCGTGTTAACGATGCAAAGTCACCAGGCACGTATCCTCGCCCGTCGGAACATTCGGAGAATTAGCAGGCCGTTTCGAACACGTACACATAGACATTATCGCGATGCCATTTTCACAGGGCTACCGATATTGTCCAACGTGTATTGACCGCTTTTCGCGTTCGCCCGAAGCCATTCCCATCGCCGACATGGAGGCAACAACCGTCGCTTCAGCCCTCCTCTCCACATGGATAGCTCGGTTCGGCGTACCTTTAAAAATAACGACCGATCAAGGACGCCAGTTCGAATCAAACCTCCTCAATGAACTGTGCCGGTTGCTTGGCATCAAGCATTTACGCACAACAGCCTATCACCCCGCGTCCAACGGGATCGTAGAACGCCTACACCGACAACTAAAGGCAGCAATAAAATGTCACAATACGAGCAATTGGGTAGAAATCCTACCAATTGTTTTATTAGGCATAAGAACCGCTTTCAAGGAGGACCTGAACGCGACGGCAGCCGAAATGGTTTACGGTACCGGCATACGATTACCGACTGAGTTCTTCGCACCAACGATGCAACAGGCCAATACGGAATTCGCGAACCGTTTAAAAGAGCAAATAGAGAAAATCAGGCCTCACCCGATTACGCGACACGGCGAGAAGAAAACCTTCGTGTTCCGCGAGCTCGAAACAGCACCATATGTAAATACAAATGTACGCCACGACGCGAGCGGAGGTCCTTTACAACCACCGTACGACGGACCTTACCAGGTTATACAGCGTGGAAAAAAGACTTTTACCATCAAAATAAATAATAAAAATGTAATAGTCTCCCTAGATCGGTTGAAACCCGCTTTTACTGTATCTGACGACATCGAACAACAACAATTAAAAACTAGCGCAGGAACCCACGACATGTTTATACCGGTTAAAACCACAACTACGCAAAACACCGAGCGGGCACAGCAACGCGAAGACGACTCAAGAAGTCGGTATACCACGCGCTCGGGCAGGAGAATTCGCTTTCCTGATTATTTCCAGGCAGGTTTTAAATAAGTAGCACGTAAGATCTATCAAAAAATGTATAAAACGTTATCACTGGTAAGGGGGTACTGTGGCGGCACTTGACAGTAAACTTCCCAACAGTTTACGTCGCGTGACGCACGACACAAAGACCCTATACCTGCGGACAAGATGATTGCCAAATGTCGATACATTCGTACCGAATATTTCCAGCTAGCCTAAGGACCGCTATACATATGTAGTATCTAAATAGTCTAGAGTAAGGACAAGAAAGGATGTTCTATTTGAAGTGAAGTTTAGTTTTATTTTAACAAGCAATACCCAAAAACTGACTACAAATTATACTTATCTATAACAAGTATTAACTTATTATAAATAATTAGCCATGTTACTGCGCCACGCAAGAAAAATTACTGAAAATTCTCAACGCGAGAATTCATTGTAATTTTAATAAATAATAATAAAAAAAAAATATTTTCCTACGTCTAACACTCGGCTTACAACGTCTATCTTCCCAGGTCAAAAAATACTGAGCCTCAACACTCCATTACTCATTTGGCTTTGACATCACCAAGGCATACCCTCTTACTTACACACACACACTCTCTCTCTCTCTCTCTCTCTCTCTCTTTCTCTCTTCCCCAGCACTCTTACGATTCTTAGTCTATATCTTAAATTTACAACTTATACTATCCCGAGAAAACTCAAACTTAAATATATGATAGACCAAGCGTATACCCCCCCTTTTTTTGATATTACACATATAGTCAAAAATGCAGAAACAGTGTATTGAATTGGAAAGTGATAAAAAATAAGCGAAGTTTCGATGTTGCACGTGATTGCATGTGCATACAGGACATTTTTAGCGAATAAAAAATAGTTTTTGAAGACTCGAGATTTATCTTGTATTTTATGAACTTTCTGTGTCCCAACCTCTAGAAGCTCTCTATCTTATGAAGCGTTTTAGATTAGCCGGAAAATTTTGTATTTACATACAAGAAGTATACGTTTTAAATGGAATATTTAATCAGGCTCTTGATACATCAGAAAGAAAATTTATAGAAACCTTCAGAGAGTTGGTTTATTATTATCAAAATTAGTATAAATATGATTAATGGAAATTTATTTAATGGTCGTTTATAATCTTTACGTATCTAAGTGGTACAAGTATAACGTACGTAAAAAATTAGTGTAGTTTCGATGTTACATTTCATGCATTTTAAGACTATAATTCTTGACGTAAAAAACAATATAAATTTGAGCTGTCTCTTATCTCCACAATAAGAAAATCCAACTTTACCTTTCGTACACGAAAAATGACATTTATGGAACAGTAATAATCGTATTATTGCAACGCTGGGAGAATGAAGTTGTCGAGGTACGAAGTGATCCTAGTGTAAACACCAGGATATCCAGCTACAGCACACGCATGACCATAAGACACAGCACCTATTAGATAGAAGGTTAATTGCTGTCGTATCATCAGTGGTCCGTCGCTGTCACCCTTAAACGATCGTTAAATTTTTAATCAAAGATACTGAAATATATCAATCGAATTATATTGAAATAATTATGCTATAACTAAGATTAGAAGGAAATTAGATTAAATACCATAACTATTTAACTATTAAATAACTATTAAATATTAAACTAAACTATTAAATTGTGTTTATCCATTATTTTTAAAGTTTAAGACGTCGATTTGATGTTGATTCGAATTAATGCGTCTTCAGACACCGTATAATTTGTTGTTAATCTGTTACTTAATTACCGTACAAGCATCCTTTCCACCCTGAGCATACCCGGCGCATATTACACCATCAGTGATAGGTGCATTAGGAAATTTGGAATAAGCTGTCTTACATTCGGCGTTGCTAACCACTGGCACTTATACTTCCATTAATACATCACTTCGTGATCCTCCTACGAAGAAAATGAGAAAGACATTTAAGACTGGAACTGTTTAATTTTATTGTAAAATTGTTATCACTTACTATATCTTAATGCTCTCCATCCAGCAACAAGGGGGTTATAGCCCACGAAGTTTTTATTTCGTAGGGACTCCTCAATGGGGAGACAAATGGGATGTATGTACTCTGAAAAATAAGAAAACAAATGAAAGTGAAGGAAATGAATGACGAAAAGTATAAGAAAGAATAGTACATGTTTTATGATACAATATGTGTGTACGGTAAGAAATTTTAGGAAACGATTCTCCATTAATACTCAATAGCATATACTCAACAATATTTGAGGACTTACTCGAAAATGGCACCTCCTCCACCAATCTAAGAATGGCAATATCATGATTGTGTATATTGGGAGTATAATCAGGGTGTATTAGTTTAGATTCGAATCCCATTTGAATAGGATGCGCTCCGTCGTCATTCTCGTTTAGGTTTAAGTCTCCGATACGAACCACGTACAAGTCACTGCGTATTGCACAATGTGCTGCGGTCAAAACATGCCTAGCCGATATCAGGGAACCTCCGCATTTCCATTCTGGTTCAGTATATCTGGGTTTTGGGGATTACGAAAAGCTAATGCAGCGATCCACGGCCAAGCACCTAAAACGCAATAGACATAGTTGTGAACATACATCATTTTCTCTCGCGTAAGTACCTTTAAAGTTCATTCTTCGCAGTAAATCGCTTATTATTAATCGGAAAGGAACAGATAAAACGTACCAAGCTTAGCTGGTTTACCACCAACCACCCTGGGATGCTCGCCGTTGCTGAAACCACAATATGGTGGACGCAAGGTCACGTACTTATACACAGTTTCTATTAAAATCCCTCTCTTCTCCTTGTTTGGATCGTTTGGACAACAAATGATCGGATCATGGCCCTCATATCTGCATAGTGATTGCCTCAAAAAATCGGTAGCTGTATGACCCTGTGTCTGCAGTATTTTTTGCAGAGGGTTACATGTTTTAATGTTGAGACAGTTGCCTGTTTGATTGTTCGGTGTTGTACATTCTAGATCAAACAATTTTAAAATTGTTATTTATTGTATATACATTTATACAGTTCGAAGATACGTAAGAACGCGACATCGATTACTCAACTTTCGAAATAAAAAGCCGATCAAGTCTACCGGATTGCCCAACAGACAACTTTCGACGTGAAAATATAAAGTTTTAATTGATTAGATATTGTGTTAGCCATACTTGAAAGGAAAGGACTACCTTCAACCTCATTTTTTAAATAAACACTTTCTCAGTTTTGCGGTAAATAAATTCTTAGGAATTCAGGACAATTTTTAGTGAATCATTTTATGCAATTAGGAAAATTCTCAGCGACAGTATGTAACACAGTTAGGTAAAAGTGATTCAAGTGCAGTACTGACATTAAACTAGAAATCTATAAAGTTGTCATTGGAAATTCCGAGAATATCTTTGCACCTTTATCTTAGGCATTACGCCAATAGTTTTCATTGACGTGATGCAATGTTTATCACGTTCATTTTGTACGTAAAACGGGTCGTTGGAATATTCGCGAAGTTAACGAATCTTTTTCTGGAAACTAAACCGGGGAAGTAGACGTGAATAATCAAGTTCAGTTTTGCCACTAACTTCGTCGCCATCTCGAAAATAAAAAATTATAAAAATCGTTTGTATTTTATGTGGTATTGCGTAGCTTCTTTCTTTTCGGTGCTAATTAACAAACGCGTAAAATTTCGAAATAGCTCGAAGGTTCCGTGACGAGGTCGTATTAGAATCTGAAGTGCATGGAAAAAGACAACTTAAAGTGCAAACCTTCGCCAGACACCATGTGAACTAATGGATGCAGGAGAGTAATTAACACCAAACATGCAAACAACACTTTGCGATCCATCATTTTTCTGAAATAAAAAAGTGACGAATTGAAAAGACGCAGGACTGATAACGATGAATGAATCTAATAAAAGAAACTTGGTTCACACTATGATTCAACGTTTTGCAACAAAGAGCGAAAAACTGTGGCGATTTAGAAAGACTGACAACAATAAAGGAAACCGAGTTCGTATTATAAATTGAATTTGCATTAGACAGGAAGCACGATCATGTGAAATAGATCGTAGGAATGACAAATATCATCGACATACGTTTCTGTGTAATTTCATGTTTGAAGATTGTTTAGTATAACACTAGAACGATCAAACTCGTCGCAGTGACAAGCTTCAAAATTTTCATTTGTGCAAATCGCTAAAAAGCTCCATAGCTCTTTTTGTAAAATTAACGTTGATTTCTGTTGAGTTAGTAAGACGACTACAAGAAACTTAGGAGAAAGGTACAAATCAGGAAAATCATTAATTTCAGATAACTTTTAATAGAAAAATCTGGATACTCGAAAATATTAAACACGTTTCTATAGGTACATAGGAAGATTTATAACAAAATACTCTATATAAATTCAATTCTTATTGTATATTTCGTTCCTACTTACCTCACTACTTACTCCTGAGAATCGTAGATATACTTGTACCAACTTTCGTCGAAGTACCTATTTATACCATCGCCTTGTCATTTCACTTACAATTATCTATTATATGGCATGTTTTATCGCACATTACCGATAGTTGTGCTACTAAAATTTACAAAACAGCAATAGCGTGGTAACAGAAATGAATACTTTCGCGCGTACAACATTACATAAAAGTAACCTTTGCGGTGAAAACTGCTCGTGTTTGCGTGTGCAACTATAATTCATCTTAAAAGTCATTGATTTGTAGGCACCGAATTATCAGAAATCAATCACGTAAATCTTAAGAATCTTCTACTTGTACGCTTGATGGTTAACTAAGAGATGCCACTCAACGATGCTCATTTTTACGAAAATTTCGCAATGCTCCAACAGTGATACTTCACGCTCGCGCTATCATACGTTAACAGTATGTCGTACCTCTCTGTATATAATATATACGCACTCGAGAGAGAGACTGACACATCGTTACTCTTTTTTCGGGAATCAATCTCTTCTTTGCCATATTCTAGCCACGGATGCTCCGTATTTTCCTACGAATGGAATTCCCTTCGTTGCCACGTTCCCGGAATCGAGCAAATATCTTAGGACGCAACTAATCAGAATATTCTAAGTTATGATTTACCATTATCAGATTTTTTACGTCAGAGGAAATGCCTGTGTCGTTGTCTAACTTAATAGTTACCATTCCATAATCACTCAAAGGAACAATGTTAAGATCGTATAAACCACGATATTCTATCTTACACAAAATTCAGGTCCTTTTATTCCAATCACATAACCATGATAATGTGACATCAATCGCATCTCAACCTACAACAGAGATAAGACATCGAGCTCCGACGTTCGAACACTTTTCCACATCATAACCTACACCAAGCCCCTCAGCATCCTCAAACCAAAAGGCATATAAGCCGAGACTTCAGCCAGCTCGGGCAGTTCTTGTTCTAGTTTCTGTTCTTGTGCAGCCCCTTTCTCTCCGGTTCAGTGTCATTCTGTTCTTGTAAGTGCTAAATTTATAATAAAGTTCGATAAAAGAAAATTAATAGTTGGGTTACGACTCAGCCTTCTTTTCTCTTACAATCCAAGTGTCAATTTTACGTTACAATAATCTTCAATGTAGCTCCTCAATATATAATATTCCAAAATTTATTGGATGTATAGGATGTACGAACCATGAAATTCTAACGCGAGCAATTGAACGCGCAAATAGAGGTCCTCTAGCATCCAGCACGTAATTCCTGTTATTTGTCACCGAGATGATCTCGTGTCCTTAGACACACCCCATTATAGTTTTCCTCTGTGGCATCATCGGGACGGGACGGGCATTCTTTTACGCGCTCCCGTCGACCAAAGAGTAACGTCTTTACGCTCAGCAATTATTTTTACGAGTCAGACTTAGATTCAGCGAGAACGCCCATCTGTCATCCCGTTGGCCGCGGTTTCGTTATTGAACCGGAGACCACTGTCACTAGTGTCGCGGACGTCTCACCGCCGTGGTAGATTGTCAAACCTGTGTTATTCATATGTGGCGGCACGGTCCACGGAACTTTTCAACGGCTCCGGATGCAAAGCGCGACGCCGCCAAAGCGCAACACCGACGTGCCCAATGTACCATCGATATCTTTACACTCTTTCCGCCGAATTCTCGGAAGAGCATACACGTGTCAGCACTGGCGGCACATCTAATGAATGCACGCTAGTGGGGGATATCGTTGGGCTACGAAGGGAAGAATCTGCGCGATCCGAAACAAAAGGGCAGACAGTCTGCCTTACGCCATTAAATGTGTAACTCCTCGGTACTATTTGTATAGCAATGCGTCGAATGATCTCTCGGTGTTTATCGTTATTTGTTAGTTGTTACCAGTTGTCTGTTAAGTGTAATTGTTAATTGTTAATTGTTAACTCTGATTGTTGATTAGTTCTAATTAAACTATTGTTCGTTAAAAACACCAAGAGTAGTTCCTTACGCACCTATCACCATACCACCTCACATACCTGTGTCAATAAATCGTATCTTCGTTACACCGCAACGATGGCTACCTTCAATGAAGACTCCTCAAACACCGACAACCCTATCCCCAATGTCATTCCGACATATATATCCACCGAAAATGTGCTCTTGTAGACAAACGCTCGATTCGCGTCATAGCTTTTAAAGCTTGTCGCATCTCAATCCGTTGGAAAAAGTTTTTCCTGCAGCATATTTTATTTTTACGAACCAACAAGGTCTTTGTTTATTTCCTTCTTTTTTTTGCTCCAATTTCCCCATTGTTTTTTCAAGGATAGTATTTCAGAGCCACTAGTCAAGTTTATTGTAACAATAAACGTACGTTTCGGAAACATTTTGTGCTGTGAAACAGAATACACTAAAGTTTGAAGGTCACATCGATTTTCGAAAGTTTATAAATGGAGGTGTATGACAGTATCACCAGCTGTTGCTGTCCAAGTAACTCCAACATCGAAATACTACAACGATTCCAATCGAAAACGCTAAGAGCCTTAATAGACGCACCTTGGTATGTTACCAACGAAACCATCCATCGCGACCTCAAGATACCTACAGTCAAAGAGGAAATAGCAAAATATAGCGACAGATATAGCAAAAGAGTTAACAAACACCGAAACCCCCTAATCGCTGGACTACTCGATACGACGGACCAGATTCGCAGGCTGAAGAGGCACTACCCGCTAGACCTAAACGTTAGATTCATTTAGTTATCCAAATTAAGCATATGCACTTACTTATAATACTTATAAATTATACCTATCTATAATAAGTATTAACTTATTGTAAATAAACAGCCATGTCACTGCGCCACGTCAGAAAAATTACTGAAAATTCTCAACGCGAGAATTGATTGTAATTTCAACAAATAAATAAAAAAAAAGTACCTTTGTAATATCGTAGAATAGCTTTGATTGGAGATCGGCTGAAAATAGAAAAACCGTGTACGTCGTGTTTCTGTGGTTCGTTTACATTTAAGAGTGTCTACGTGACTAAGTAGTTGGTAGTTCTTACATAGGTATGAAGGAAACAGTAGACAACGTTAGAAGAAGGACGGTTTCGCTATCCAAGGCGAATCGAAAAGTGTGCGTGTTGCGAGAATCAGAGTTGATCGAGACGTCGAAGCATAGAGTCGTTAGAATTGAGTTGCGAGTGTTGTCGAGTGTTAGAATTGCTAGTGAGAGAGAGAGAGAGAGAGTTACCAAATAGTTGTCAAGTTATTTGTTGTAAATACGAGCGTTGCATGTAGTTTTCCTGTTAATCAAACATCGTTTCTCTGTCTAACTAATATCTGTATTTTCAATCCATTATTAATATATTCCGATACTACACCTTCCATAAATCTCATAGATTTCCTAGTAAAGGTCCTTCAAACCAAACAAACGTCTATTTCCGAAGAATTTCTAAAGACTATTGTCTACCACGGCTGGACAAGGGAAAGTTAGTTTTTCTCACGTACGCTGCAACTTTCCTCCCACTAACCACCTTCTCTCGAGGGCGGTTAAGACCCTTCGTTTAACCAATTAACAACGAAGCCTATTCCCTCACTCTCCTAACTAAAATCGTCACCAACAAATCCGATGGTCCCGTGCGCTAGACACACCCATCCTTAGCTTTCCTCCGAGACAGCATCGTCTCCCAAGACAGTACTGATTTTACATCCTTCGAACGGTCAACATCTTTTTAACCGGGTATACACACCCGTAGATCAGTCACTCACTCATCTCGTACATACGCACCAGCGTAACTGCCTTCGTTATAAGTTGTTGGAATAAACGGTGAAATATAACTTACTCTACTGTGTCATATTCATTTAACCACCTCTGTTATCTTAACCGAAACTGGGGAGCGACTACTTCGCGGCGTCGATTCACCGAATCGTAGCGAGAAGTACGTATCGTAGTTTATGATTTGCAACAGAATCCCTGCATCAACGCATGTTCGCGAAACATACAACTTCACGCACCAAATGTCGATTACAGTCAATCGACACTAATAATCAATAATTTGTCTGCGAGATGCTCCTCTGGAAGTTTTAACTATATATATTCCGGTTTTAACTATATATATTTAACTATATATATTAACTATATATTTTCCCTAGGAACAGTAAGATTTTAACGATACAACTTTATCAAGAGATCTTAATGTCATAAACGGTATCGAAACTTCGTAATTAATATTGTTAAGGAAGAAAATATTGGTAATCTCCTCGAACGACGAGCGCTTGATATTCACAATTAGAACTCGATATCTTAGCTTCTTATAATATCCTAATAAAATGTTATTTATCGATTACAATTGTCCTGTCGTATTTTATTGTGTTTACTTTATAAATGTGAACTTTATTCAAAAAGAGTTCATCGATGATTATCCATTACAGGTTGTTAATAAACCTGAATCATGCACAAAGGAATTGCCGTTAATAACTTAAGATTCTCTGCCCGTCGTACAGGGTATATATAGTAATTATTCTCGACGATCGTAACGTTTAAGTCCAATTCGAGCTTATAGTCCCATGCGAGTTAAACAACGACAATAGTTTGAATTTCTATTTGTTCGTTTGTCGTCTGTTTATACCCGGAGCACCTGCTGTAAACCAATAAAAAATTTATTAGATCTATAAATAACACATATAAAACTTATTAATTTATAATTAATATAAAATAGGAGAGCACGAAACTTCCTATTTTATGGATATGTTAAATCTTTGTAAAAAATACCATATCATTAGTATCATTTTAATCGTTCTAAAGGATTTAGCCGCACAAAGCTGGGACCCTTGGAAGAATCGATATTCACGCGTGACAAATTGAAATTGTACAAAGGTTCCGGTACGAACATCACAAGTGTCGATACCAGGGGCACAGGCACATGTTCTGGGTTTATTATATATTTATAAAGGGCTGACGATTTAGTGGATGGTCCGGGTAAATTTAAATTGTAAATTAACGCATTGCTGGTTTCAAATAAAAGCCTGGATAAGAGCGGATATGGTATGAGAGTCTGTCGTGGAAAGGGGAACAGGCCGCTTTTATTTGTAAAGTTTGAATCTCCTCGATATTGAAGATGTTGAAGCTGCAAATATGTATTTCATTTTAATCCATTCGAGACCGAGATTTAATTGTAAGACTTCTCCCGATGGAAAAATATTTACTGGTCTGGAATCGTGCATCGCTAATTAGTAAAAAAGTTATAAGCAAGAAAGCAATTTTACTACCGGATTGGTATTTCTATTTTATTGGAGATTAATTAACCTGAGTAAACCAACAAAAACTTATCGAAAATCAATCGAAATTAAATCACCTTTTCAAACAGGCTATAAATAGCCAACTAATATTTGCAGTAATAAACTTCACTTTCGAATAAAGTATACGCTCTATAAATTGTAAATTGATAATTTCGTTATTATATCATTTTTCTTAGTCTAAACTGAATTCAGTGAAAAGAGCTTTCAATTGAATTACACACTTCATTAGTTTATGAATTATATTCGTTACCATACGTACAAAAGAAGGTTGACTGGTTTAAAAATTCAAAGGGTAGAACCTCCAAGCTCACGATTGGAAACAGATTCAGTTCAATGGTTTAATTTGCCATTTAATTGAATTCTCTGGCAATTTCAGCGAACTGTGGGCTTTAGAAGTGTCCAGCATTCAAAGGCAAGACCTCCTCCATTTTTCTCTTTCTTTCAGTTCCAACCTCAAGTAATTGACCTGTTAATTCGACGCTATATTTACATGCTCGCAAGGGATTCAGACGACTTCATTGCGTTAAATTCGCAATTTAGCAAACACGAATGTCTCAATCAATTTGTAGTTCGAAACAAATAAAAGATAATCAATTTTTCAAAATAACAATCGATATGTTCAATGCATTTGTCGATGCATTTGATCGTTATGTTCATTTAGCATTTTTATAATAAAAGCGTAGAACACATGTACATACATATAATATTCCATGAAATGATTTATACAGACTATGAGTCTCGTTTTATCATATTATAAAAGAATGAATTTTTCCCAATAAATGTAACTTCATACAAAATCTCGTTTAAAAAATTCAGTTTTTATTCTCATCAAATTAATTTAATATCGGAATATGTCATTTTAGTCGTTATAAAAATTTTATGTCAAAAAGCGTTCACAGATACATATATAAATAAATGTCCAATCCTATGCATTTATTTAAGCTGAAATCTGAACTTAAATATTTATTAACAATATTCTGACGAATATGTAATGAAAGATAAAAGCAGCTTTATTTTTTTTATAGGATGGCTCATGCTTTTTATTCATTTTATGTTTTTCGTTGTCGGCGCGTAACTACCTCTCAGCCGCATGAATGCCAGGTTTCACTACTCAGAAGCGAAGAAGCAAATATACGTTACCTTGCATGGAAAGACGTTAGATACACATAAAAGTAATAACGTAGCTATTTACACATGGGGAATATTTATTTTTGTATGAAATATTTTTGCTTCTGAATTCTCATTATAAATGTACGTCCATTTACGGTTAAGAAAATATTATTAGAGAAATATTAAAACGAGACGCTAAAAGAACATTTTAATAAAGTACAAATGATTATTTGTTCTTTATTAAATTGCACTGCTGTAACTCTAATTTTACTAAATTCAAAATGAATCATTTATAAACTAAACCGGAATATAAAATTTTATTCCGCAAAAATCATAAAGTTAAAAGTTAGGAACGAATAACAAATGAATAACCTAGTTTCATTAAAAGGCACGTGTACGCCAATCCGCGTAATAACTTTGACACTCCAATTATTATAAAATATGTATCCTTAAGGGATTTTTTTGCGCGAATGCAATATACTTTTCATACGTGCAACTGAATAAATGGGACGTGATTTTCAATATTTCTTTCTGTAGAATTTATAACAAAGTAACTTTTTCACAAATGTTTTCGCTAACATTTTTACAACGTAAATGTCTTCTTTTGTAATTAATAATTTCAACATTTCTCTGAACAGTTTCGTTGCGATAGAAAAAATATACAAAGCTTATGACGTGCTTGTTTAAAAATATTTATACGGAACAAGACTTTGAATTTGTCAGACCAATCGTCCTAACGAACGAATAAATTAAACGACTCGTAACAAAAAATTATTCCTGTCCATGTTTCTCTTTGTAAAAGTAATTCAAGGCAAGTTAGATGAATCGCTGTGTACCGTATTCGCGTAGCATGTGCTTTAACGACCAGCGTGCAAGCGTTAACGGTGTGCTTTAGTTTCTCTCTGGTTGTGTTAAGTGTTTAAGTAATGAGCATATACTCACTACGGGCGGTTTGCATGAGATCACCTGGCACCACTTCGGCTTCGAATGATAGCAGATGCAGAGACTGCAAACCGCAGGTCCCGGCACAAGCATAAGACCATGTCGAATGGTTTCTCCTTGAAAGTCAGTACAGTTGTCGTCTATAGCATCTGAAAACGATTCTCAGCTTGAATATCTTTGCCATTCGACGGTCGTACGCGCAGTTACGTTAACCGTTTCAACGCCACTCAGCGTGATCATGTTGTACGCGTAGTGTGGTGAACTGTGTCGCGATGTTTAGTTACGATTGTCAATTCACAACGCGCTCGGTTCCGAACATAGCTTGTCGCTAGTCATATCAGAGTTTCCTCTCGTAATTACTTTTCTTTCAAATAATCGTAAACCAAATAAAGAAAAAACTAATGTATAAATTACCTCTTGAATTGGAAAACCAATTACAGAACGTCACACAAACAAAAGGTAAAGCACGAATATTTGGCAACCTTTTGACTCTTTAGTGTAACGTTTCTGATATAGCTGATGAAGTGAAGCGTGAACGCGTTGAACGGTATGTTCCGGCAAAAAAAAAGAGCAGTGCAATCGAGTTGATCGGCACTTCTCGTAAATAAATAAACGAAGCGCTATTGCGCTTCATGGTACAATCCGATACGGATTTTTAAAACATCCCTGATACTGAAACGGCTAATAGCGTTACGAAAACGATCGTGCCAGGAAATTTTTGTTCAACGGATCCGTATTGCGGCTGCCACGATGCTTCTACGTAGCATTGATGCTTCATCGATGAAGCACGATTGAAATTGGATATTCGATTTCTTACTGGGGAGAGAGTTTTCATATCGTGTTTACTGTTTCACTTCGCAAGTGTGCTTTACAGTATACGTTAGAACTTGAAATCGAGCTATTTGAGTTAAAGTCGCTTGAAGCTTGAAATGACGTTTAAAGGATATAAGAATAATAGAAGGCTAAAATTCAAAAGTGTATATACGTACATATACATTTCAATAAAAATAGCAGATAATCTCAAGTAAAAAAAGTAGATTCGCGCTAGTAAAATAGTTTCAAAATACTTGTGAAAAGTCAAACGACTTGACTAATTAAAAATGGATGTAAGAGCTTAAAGGACAAAGGCGTATAAGAGTATCAATTAAGTAACAAATTCACAGTGACAAAGAGGTTTCCAGTCGATCGAGTTCAAATAAATCGGCTAATTTGAACGAAACTTTAGATGCACGAGAAGCGACACTCGTCCTCAAGGACTACGAAAGTTCTACTGGGATGAATGAAAACTTTTGTCTGACCCGGTGTGTTTACACAAGATGCGCGAATCTCGAGTACAGCTTGCATTAATTAAAGTAATTGGTTGGTTTGATTGGTTGACCAATCCCTGGGGAAAGATTCTTTACGATTTGGAAACTCAAGAGAATATGGCAGTCACCGATATCAAAAAAAAAAAAAAAAAAAAAAAAAAAATTTCAACAAATAAATAAAAAAAAAAATCGATTTAGCCATCTTCCTCTGTATTTGTTGAATTTATTAGCAAGCATTACTTATTACTTCGTATGTTTCTTTTTTCTATCAGATCTAAAAGTTGTTGAGGAAGTAAGGGCTCAGATACCTACATTTTCTCAGAGACGTACAGATTTGTACGACACTGTCTGTAAGAAGGAGTAACTCTACACTAAAACAGAAAATGTTTTTTTATAATATTTCTACTACAATATCCTTTTTTTGTGAATTATTACTAATTTCTTATCATTTGTACTAAATGAATGACTCAATTAAGAAAACCAAAACGTTATAAATAATAATCTGTATATCTTGTGTATCAACATGTAATTGGATATTATAATAATATAGGAATGCTATAATAATATAGGATAATAATATAGGAGAATAATAATATAGAAAAAAATACATGCTTTTAAACACCTTTAATATCGATCACATAAATTGTTATAATTCACAATGATTACGCATACATAAAAGACCCTTTGATAGTAAAATTTACGATCAAAAGGTAATTACGTATCGTTTAACAACATTTAATTTATAACACCTTTTAAACATTTAGACAGATTAACACATAACACTTCTTATATATAAACATCAATTCGAAGTTATCAGCTTGGAGAAATTGGTCGATTAATACCTGTAGATTGTCTGTCTCGATGAAAGACTTAAAGAGAGCAAAAACATGATAATGCCGCTAATATAATATTCCTTCTTTCTTGTATCTGTCTGCCTCTCAGGTCGTTTTACTAATTACAATAAGTAATTTCGACTTCTTTGCGCTCTCTTTTAACGCATTCGAGACCGAAAGAAATTCATATCAGTCAGTAGGCAAGGGTATAATATACATATTTTATATATAACTTATGTA
Source organism: Bombus huntii (assembly GCF_024542735.1). Lineage (NCBI taxonomy): Eukaryota > Metazoa > Arthropoda > Insecta > Hymenoptera > Apidae > Bombus > Bombus huntii. Next base: position 12,534,000 of record NC_066244.1, on the reverse strand, counting down.
GTAATGTATATATCATGTTAATTTCATATTTTTTTCAATATAGAATTATTATATATATATATATATATATATATATATATATATATATATATATATATATATATATAACTGTACATAATACATTATAGAATAACATAGTATATAATTTTATATTTTAAAAATATGAAGCATACTATTTAAGATTGTCATCGATTTAAAATCAAAGTATGAAAAGGATACCCTGGAGAGAGTAAAACACAGAATCATTCTAACTAAACATTCAGATCGTACCGACACCTAGGTATCGTCTTACAATTAAATCTCGGTCTCGAATGGATTAAAATGAAATACATACTTGCAGCTTCAACATCTTCAATATCGAGGAGATTCAAACTTTACAAATAAATGTAAATTGCGATGTAAAACAAAGCGATGTAAAAAGGGAAAAGGGAGGAAAGAAGGAACAGGGAAGCAAAGAGAAGAAACGAATTTTTCATTTTCTCGAAAGTGGATCAAGTTTCAGGCTGCTCGCCAAAGAGTCTGTAGCTAACGAGACAAGATTAGACAAACCACGCTTTAAAATTGTCACAGAACTATAATAATCCTCGAAATCAATACGATTCGTCGATCCATCGCCTGATTAAAAAATGAGATAGGATGAAGCTCACTAGTCGGCCTTTCAACTTTCAATAGCGCTTACGGCTCGTATACTCTAGTTTGAATGCTACAATGTAAGCCAAGTCAGCTGTAACTAGCGTTCGCGTGATTGTCGCTATCTATTATTCACGCGTTACACGTTCACCAGACAAACGCGTCTACCGGTTGACATTGTTTTCTGTCCTGAGTTTCAAAGCAATTATGTTGCTTCGTGTAATCAAATCTCGCCAAACTAACGATAAGTTCTTGTTTGATCTTACACAGTTATTAAAACTATACAAGTTAAACCAATCTAGCCTAAACAAGTAATGTCGTTATATATTCTTTTTTAAATCTATATATTGTTTAATAAATCGTGGTTAGGATATAGTAGCTGACAAAAATATTCGGACAAATATATTTGTAGAAACATTTTAGGAGTGTATTATGCATAGTGGCACTATTTAATACTGTACTGTGACTATCATGGTCGTGTTGGTATTATTCGAAACTAATCTGAAAATCTGTATGGAATTTGTAAGATATTTAGTACGAGTACTGTGCATTACTGATATGTACACAACCGAGACGAGATAACGATCCATCGTTCATCGCTACGCGTTGCTAATAGCAACGTATAATGCATATATATCTCGCAGACCATAAAAGTACCCAATGGAACCACGTTTAATATTTGATAATAATGTCCCATTACAGTTTCGTCATTTTCAATTAATTAAACACGACCCTCTCTTTAAAAATTAGAAGACAAAATACGTAATACAAATCTACTCGAAATCTTTTAAACCTTACGGACGACTACTTATGGTCTTTAAAAGCAGCAGGGATTAACAGAATAGTAACTGCGGATTTTTCTCGGACCGCAGCATGCAATATGAAATACGATTATTAAAATGTACACTGGAAATCTCATATCCATAAGATACTCGTGCTTGTAGGACCTTGAAAATGAATTCTTAACTCAAATAGTCGACCGCGATACTCGAGAAATTTTGTGAAGCTGACGTCAATACCAATATGTACCGTCGTTGTGCTATTATTTCGTGATAAACCGTATTGATTGCACTTCCATTTCACGGAATTAATTTTTTGTGTGCGTGTGCAACTATAATTCATCGTAAAAGTCATTGATTTGTAGGCACCGAATTATCAGAAATCAATCACGTAAATCTTAAGAATCTTCTACTTGTACGCTTGATGGTTAACTAAGAGATGCCACTCAACGATGCTCATTTTTACGAAAATTTCGCAATGCTCCAACAATGATACTTCACGCTCGCGCTATCATACGTTAACAGTATGTCGTACCTCTCTGTATATAATATATACGCACTCGAGAGAGAGACTGACACATCGTTACTCTTTTTTCGGGAATCAATCTCTTCTTTGCCATATTCTAGCCACGGATGCTCCGTATTTTCCTACAAATGGAATTCCCTTCGTTGCCACGTTCCCGGAATCGAGCAAATATCTTAGGACGCAACTAATCAGAATATTCTAAGTTATGATTTACCATTATCAGATTTTTTACGTCAGAGGAAATGCCTGTGTCGTTGTCTAACTTAATAGTTACCATTCCATAATCACTCAAAGGAACAATGTTAAGATCGTATAAACCACGATATTCTATCTTACACAAAATTCAGGTCCTTTTATTCCAATCACATGACCATGATAATGTGACATCAATCGCATCTCAACCTACAACAGAGATAAGACATCGAGCTCCGACGTTCGAACACTTTTCCACATCATAACCTACACCAAGCCCCTCAGCATCCTCAAACCAAAAGGCATATAAGCCGAGACTTCAGCCAGCTCGGGCAGTTCTTGTTCTAGTTTCTGTTCTTGTGCAGCCCCTTTCTCTCCGGTTCAGTGTCATTCTGTTCTTGTAAGTGCTAAATTTATAATAAAGTTCGATAAAAGAAAATTAATAGTTGGGTTACGACTCAGCCTTCTTTTCTCTTACAATCCAAGTGTCAATTTTACGTTACAATAATCTTCAATGTAGCTCCTCAATATATAATATTCCAAAATTTATTGGATGTATAGGATGTACGAACCATGAAATTCTAACGCGAGCAATTGAACGCGCAAATAGAGGTCCTCTAGCATCCAGCACGTAATTCCTGTTATTTGTCACCGAGATTCAACAGTTCGATTCATCACGATGCTGCGTACGTGAAAAATATGGAAAAACGAAGAAAACATCAGGCCAGAAACATTACAGTGTGCATTTCTTTCTTTTGTTTTTTCCTTTGAAACATATATGGCGTTAACGATATGTAAACAGGAATTCACTAACTGCCGATATTCTGTTTCATACTCTTCTAATTTTGTTTATATCAGATTCTCTATTATGATTAGACCGTGCATGTTTATATAAATTCGTAGCTTTATTTAACACTATTACAGAAATACAATTATGGAAATTGAACTTGAATAAAACTTTCTTTCATTCAATACAATTAAGTATCATAACTCATTTATTACGTTAATCCTTAACAATATAAAAAAAAACCTTATTTCCAATATCTTTGCACATTATATTCGATGCAATCTGTGTATTTCTACACTTTACATTTACTATAAATGTACAATCTATTTATAACTCATCACAATGGTTTAGTTTAAATTACACGTTCGTAGAATACACGACTTACACTTGTCACCAGAGGGCCATCGATATCAACATAGGGCTAGGCGATATTAATGCTTTCTCACTAGTGGTCACATTGATACTGTTTGTTTCGATAAATATAACTTCCAACACAAGTTTTTCTATCCCAGTGTCTAAGGCAAAGGTCTGCTAGGTCATAGCCTTACTGAAGAGTCCGAACTAGCAGATCTCGGACGAAAAACACTATTTCTCTCTTCTCCATCTCCTTTATTTGACTACCCTACTCGTCCGTCTTCCCTCTTGCAGTGCGTAAGGCAAGATGGAGTGACAGAAAGGGAAGAGGATGATTGTAGCGCCGGAAAATTGCCCATGGGAGTGTGACATCAATCACATCTCAACCTAAATCAGTGATAATACATCGACCTCCGACCTTCGGACACTTTTGGACACTTTTGGACACATCACCACCTTATCATCATAGCATACACCAAGGCTGTGACGCACCTCAGTCCACATCAGAGATAGGATATGGACCCCCGACCTTCGGACACTTTTCTACATCATAACCTACACCTAACTAACTCAACATCCTAAAACCAAAACGTATATAAACCGAGACTTCACCCAGCTCGGGCAGTTCTTGTTCCTCTTCTAGTTGCTGTACTCATACAACCCCTATTCTCCGGTTCGATGTTATTTTGTTTATACCCGCAAGAGAGGGTAGGAGATCCGACCGGCCTTGGATACAGTGTCCGGCCGTGGGAGGGAGGAATCCGTCTTCAATGTCTCTGCCATGTACATAGCTTTGTTTCCCCCTCCTTCCATTGTGTCTAAGGCATGAGCCTGCTAGGTAAGCCTTACTGATGAGTCCACTAGCAGGCTCTGGACGAAACACACTTTTTTTCTTCTTTTTCTCCGTCTTCCTTCATATATCCGTGATAATTGTAGGCTGCTGGCTGTAGATGTCGCTTGCCGGGGGTGAAGTACTGCTGTATTTTCTTCTTATTTAGATGTCGTGGAAGAAAATTCGGACTTTGGAAAAGTACGAGGCGCCGGGATTTGAACCCGGGATCCGAACGTTTGTACTCTATGGCGCTAACCACTGCGCTGCCGTCGTCCGACACTAGTTGGTTTCGAGTGGTGAGATTTGCGTTCTCGTGTGCCGCCACGAGAGGAAATCTCAGTGTGCTTTCTGAACGAAGAACGCGGATTCGTTGTTCACACTTTTCGTTAGGAAAATGAGGGTGCCCATTGATTATAGCCAACGTTAATGAATGAAGATAGGAGGAGGAAGCCTCCTACCAACGTGGCTCGTGGGTGACATTGTTTATTGGAAAAATAACTACCCGCTTTCTCCGTTATTTGTAAGAGTGCGCAATAAACCTAAGCATTGTTCTAAGGACCATCCATAAACCGAAAACACTTACAGGGTTAGAGATTCCTTCAAGCTATTAAGATTACGTCAAAGGATTCAGTTTATAGGATATAGTATGTAGTAGATCAGTATATAGTATAAAGTTTCAGACGGCGCACGGACCATCGTACGCGCCGTAACAGAGAGAGTTATAAGAATATACATAAAATGTAATTAAACATCGCAAAAGTAACTTAATTAGAAATGACTAGAATGTATGATGTATAATATAATGAATTCAAATTGTCTAAAAAATATTACAAATTTATAGAGATTTTACTATAAAATGTTTTTAACAGAAGCTGATACAGTTATATAGCATTTTCAAGCATTTACGAAGATTAATGTATGAATTTGAAATTAGCAATATTGAAGCGCGGTACTCGGAAAGACGAATGTACATGGATAATTGTATGCACTAATCGACGATACGGTTATAATTGCATGCTTGATAGAAAAATATCATGGTAAAATTGATATGATTTCATGGAAACGCGTCTAACTTGGTATCTCGAAAGTATCTTAAGCAAACTAATTAGCGTGCCTGTTATGTCTTTTAAAATGTAAATTAACATGTAACAAAGAAACCTTCATCAATTTGATTCGCTTCAAACTGCGCAAATAAGTAGTATAAATAATATTTGTGATAGATTGGCATCAATTCCATGTTTCCTTTAATATTTGCCTTTAAAAAGTCCAATTCGTTTCACGATTATACAAATTACTAAAAAAATGTCTATATTAGTAATTTATTTATTTTGCATTAATCGTGACATGTTAGTTGCATTATGTTATATGTAAACTACCACAAAGGAGAAATGATAATCTTTCCAATCTCTAGATTACTGGTTACTAAACATAAATATCCTATAAAATTTAATATATTTCTTTAATTTTTAATACATACATGAGTTAGTAGTTCTAAATTATGAATCATCCTACCTGTGATATTACACTTTTCCTTATAATATCATCACTCAAGTGAACAACATTAAGATCATGTAAACCATGTCATCCTATCTTACTGTGAAGATACTTAGTTATGTTATCTAACATTATAAAAATATCATCAAATTCAAGTCCTTTTATTCACATCACATGGCCACGATGATCTGGTTCTTCGTTATATAATGTTCTAAAATTTGTTGTATATATAGGATGTACAAACCGTGATATCAAGGTATCAGTTCTTCCTTCCCAAGGGACAGTTTCATTAAAATTCTGATAGAATTAAAAATTAATTATTAATATTCTAACAATCATATATGTTAAATACATTATAGTCAACGATATATACCTGAGCGAATGTAGGGGTGATTCCTTGATAATTATAAATGTCATCAGCCCACATCATTGTGCCACTTCTTTGTACTCCAGCCTCTAGATTAACAGCCAAAACAAACATACAAAATTTTATAGAAGCTGTACAAAATATAGTATATATGCGCAATATTGAAGCGTTCAAGGGGATATAAAGGTAATGTACATCACATACACGTGTACTCTCATGCAACAAAATACAATTAGATTTAATAGTATAAGCTCTTTTATTCATCATAATAGATTGGAAATGTAAGTGTCTTACGAGGGTGAGTAAAAAGTTACCCGCTCTGTCGGTGTAGAATTTATTTTAAGCAATTGTCAAAAAAGACATACATCATTTTTTGATGTATCACTTTATTTAATCACTCAATTTCTGTATACACTTTGTCCATTTGCTGAAGGACCTTCGTATTTTCTCATTAAAAAATGTTTTGGGCTGAGCTGCGAACCACGAATGCATCGTCGTCTTCACCTTTTCATCAGCTTTTTCGGCATCCATCTCGCACAAACTTTTTAAACCCCAAATCTGTCGTGCATTATTGCATAAGCAGAGCCGTGGCTGATTTGCAAATGATTTGCCACATTATCCAGTATCACTCGTCTATTCCATAGAGCATAAGTTCATGAGCACGTTCAATGTTGTCATCGTGGATGTGGACGGGCGACCAGCTGTTTTTTCATAACACTTGTGCGATCTTCTTTGAACTTTTGTGCCCATTCAAACACACTTCGTGACAAAACACTTTCTCCATAATGTGCATTAAATCTTTGATAAATATAGGCATCAAACATAGCCTCCGACCACAAGAAACGAATCACAGCATCCTGCACTGTTTTCCTGCAAATCACCATTGCAAAGCGCCATTACTCGCGCAACGGTCACAAACGAATTGACGTAACACAATGAAACCTACGCAGCAGCACTGAACAGATATTGACGTCATACGAAGAGTGCAGATGGGTGAATATGGTCGACAGAAGTTTTAACTATCTGGAGTGCGGATAAATTTTTACTGAGAGTCGTATAGGAATCTGTAATCTGTAAGTATACCTTTGGCTGAATGGAAATTTCTCTTACATATAGTCAAAAATGCAGAAACAGTGTATTGAATTGGAAAGTGATAAAAAATAAGTGAAGTTTCGAGGTTGCATGTGATTGCATGAGTACACAGGACGTTTTTAGCGAATAAAAAATAATTTTGAAAGACACGAGACTTATCTTGTATTTTATGCACTCTCTGTGTCCGAATTTCCAGAAGCTCTCTATCTTATGAAGTGTTTTAGATTAGCCGGAAAATTTTGTATGTACATACAAGAAGTATACGATCTAAGTGGAATATTTAATTATTCTCTTGATACTGTGGCGGCACTTGACAGTAAACTTCCCAACAGTTTACGTCGCGTGACGCACGACACAAAGACCCTATACCTGCGGACAAGATAATTGCCAGATGTCGATACATTCGTACCGAATATTTCCAGCTAGCCTAAGGACCGCTATAAATCTTAGTATTTATTTTAGCTAAGGTCCTCCAAAGAGACAAACAGTCTTTGTTTATCAGTTTCGAAGTCGACCACCTACCACGGGGACGCACGAGAAATCTGCTATCTCTCTCGTAGGATGCTGCCCGCTGGCAACACCCTCCCAAGGACAGCTAGCATCCTTTTCCAACGACCAACACGAATTAGCCAATAAACATTAACGTACATTTCCCTCACTTTCCGAAGCAAAGCTTTTCTCAACGAATCCGGTGCCTTCGCATCCCTAGACACATCCCAACGAGTCTTCCTCCGCAGCAGCATCGCGACAAAAAGTCAGTCTATTGCCGCGAGTCGACATATCACGATCGTTATACTTACACGGTTCGAGCCCCCCTTCTCCCACCTAGCATTCTTTTCCAACGACCAACACGAATTAGCCAATAAACATTAACGTACATTTCCCTCACTTTCCGAACCAAAGCTTTTCTCAACGAATCCGATGCCTTCGCATCCCTAGACACATCCCAACGAGTCTTCCTCCGCAGCAGCATCGCGACAAAAAGTCAGTCTACTACCGCGAGTCGACATATCACGATCGTTATACTTACACGGTTCGAGCCCCCCTTCTCCCACCTAGCATTCTTTTCCAACGACCAACACGAATTAGCCAATAAACATTAACGTACATTTCCCTCACTTTCCGAACCAAAGTTTTTCTCAACGAATCCGATGCCTTCGCATCCCTAGACACATCCCAACGAGTCTTCCTCCGCAGCAGCATCGCGACAAGAAGTCAGTCTATTACCGCGAGTCGACATATCACGATCGTTATACTTACACGGTTCGAGCCGAATAATTATCTAAGCTCTCGACATCTCGTGCAATCATTGTCCGCACTCGCAGCGTATCTCGAATCGTAGCTATCAAAGCTCTATCTTATAGCCGCGCATTCGCGAACCGAATACAATCGCGAATCCTGTATCAAGTGTACTCATTGACATTATAGTGAATAAACATTTATCGTTCAATAAATCTGAGTTTTCCTTCCGATCCTATCACGACATATCCCCTCAAAGTGGTGACCCCGACGTGGTTATCAGTAAAAGAGGTGACCGTGATAGTACTCGTGAAACGTAACACCGTGAATCTAAATCAGTTCGAAATGACCACTAACGCCCATTCCAAACGTACGACGGCCGGCGGGGACAAGGATAAACGCTCGATAAACGCTCCTTTCCACGTGCCACCGTTCTGGCCTGACGATGTTGACTTGTGGTTCAAGATGTTGGAATTGCAGTTCAAAACTTTCCGGATCACGAGTGACCAAGTAAAATACCAGGCCGTCGTTGCGAATCTCGACAGGTCGCACATGAGATTAATTCGAGACGTATTGGACGCCTCACCGGCGACCGGGCGTTACACGTACGTCAAAAAGGAGCTGATGAAGAGATTGGGAGAGTCGGGCGCCAAGAGACTCCGACATGTAATCGAAAACGAACAAATGGGGGACAGGAAGCCCTCTCAGTTTTACCGTGTTCTAAGAAGCCTAGCCGCCAATTCGTTAACAGACGATGTCATCCTCATCGTCTGGAAAAGTCGACTTCCGTCGCGCGTACGGAGCTGCCTAGCCTCTGTACAGAACAAAGACCCGGAAACCCTCATACAAATAGCCGATATCATTTACGAAGCCACCTCTGAATCAGGGCAGATCGTCGCGGCCAGCGCAGGCCGACTACCTACTATAACCCACCCACCTTTCCAGAACAGCGGATTAGGCGACGCTATGGCAGCCGTCGTCAACTCGGTCACCGAGCTGTTAGCGCGAATCGACGCCTTTGTGAGCGAGATACGAGCGCTAGTAGCCGAACAAAGAAACAATGAACACCGCAGGGCACGAGCGCAATCACGCTCGCGTACACAATTCCGCCGCCGTTCGCGCTCTCGCGATCCGCCGCGGCAAGACGGACTGCGTTACTATCACGCACAGTTCCGAAAAAGCGGGAGAAAGTCCACACTCCCTTACTCGCGGAATTCGAGAAACGGGACCAGCCGTCCGTAAAAGCGGCAAACGACGACGGTTTGACATCTCGCCGCATATTCGTAACGGACAAGAACTCGCAGATCTCCTACCTGATCAGTCTCACGGTAGACGCGTCCGACTACGCAATAGGGGCAGTATTACAACAACGCGCGAATAACGAATTACAACCGCTAGGATTCGCAACGAAATCTTTGACCCCCGCTCAGTAAAAATATAGCGCGTATGATCGCGAACTACTCGCAATATACACCGCAGTCAAACATTTTCGACACGCCTTAGAAGGCAGAAACTTTACAATATATACCGACCTATATATATATATATAAACCTCTCACCTTCGCGTTCAAACAAAAATTAGAAAAATGTTCGCCGCGACAATTCCGACATTTAGACTATATAGGACAATTCACCACCGACATTCGAAACATAAAGGGCCTAGACAACAACGCAGCCGACGCTCTGTCACGCATCGACGCGATAGGGAAGTCGGTGGATCACCAAACTCTCGCCGTCGCGCAAGAAAACGACAACGAACTCCGCGACATCGTAAATTCCAACACAACCGCGTTACGATTAAAGAAGATACGCTTTCCTGAACACGACGCGGAAATATATTGCGACGTATCAAACAACATTGTAAGGCCGTACGTGCCGAAATCCTTGCGACGCGATGTATTTAATTCGCTCCACCGACTTTCCCATCCAGGGATACGCGCAACGCAAAAACTGGTGACGTCGCGTTTCATTTGGCCATCCATAAATAAAGATTGCCGGACTTGGGCACGACAATGTATCCCGTGTTAACGATGCAAAGTCACCAGGCACGTATCCTCGCCCGTCGGAACATTCGGAGAATTAGCAGGCCGTTTCGAACACGTACACATAGACATTATCGCGATGCCATTTTCACAGGGCTACCGATATTGTCCAACGTGTATTGACCGCTTTTCGCGTTCGCCCGAAGCCATTCCCATCGCCGACATGGAGGCAACAACCGTCGCTTCAGCCCTCCTCTCCACATGGATAGCTCGGTTCGGCGTACCTTTAAAAATAACGACCGATCAAGGACGCCAGTTCGAATCAAACCTCCTCAATGAACTGTGCCGGTTGCTTGGCATCAAGCATTTACGCACAACAGCCTATCACCCCGCGTCCAACGGGATCGTAGAACGCCTACACCGACAACTAAAGGCAGCAATAAAATGTCACAATACGAGCAATTGGGTAGAAATCCTACCAATTGTTTTATTAGGCATAAGAACCGCTTTCAAGGAGGACCTGAACGCGACGGCAGCCGAAATGGTTTACGGTACCGGCATACGATTACCGACTGAGTTCTTCGCACCAACGATGCAACAGGCCAATACGGAATTCGCGAACCGTTTAAAAGAGCAAATAGAGAAAATCAGGCCTCACCCGATTACGCGACACGGCGAGAAGAAAACCTTCGTGTTCCGCGAGCTCGAAACAGCACCATATGTAAATACAAATGTACGCCACGACGCGAGCGGAGGTCCTTTACAACCACCGTACGACGGACCTTACCAGGTTATACAGCGTGGAAAAAAGACTTTTACCATCAAAATAAATAATAAAAATGTAATAGTCTCCCTAGATCGGTTGAAACCCGCTTTTACTGTATCTGACGACATCGAACAACAACAATTAAAAACTAGCGCAGGAACCCACGACATGTTTATACCGGTTAAAACCACAACTACGCAAAACACCGAGCGGGCACAGCAACGCGAAGACGACTCAAGAAGTCGGTATACCACGCGCTCGGGCAGGAGAATTCGCTTTCCTGATTATTTCCAGGCAGGTTTTAAATAAGTAGCACGTAAGATCTATCAAAAAATGTATAAAACGTTATCACTGGTAAGGGGGTACTGTGGCGGCACTTGACAGTAAACTTCCCAACAGTTTACGTCGCGTGACGCACGACACAAAGACCCTATACCTGCGGACAAGATGATTGCCAAATGTCGATACATTCGTACCGAATATTTCCAGCTAGCCTAAGGACCGCTATACATATGTAGTATCTAAATAGTCTAGAGTAAGGACAAGAAAGGATGTTCTATTTGAAGTGAAGTTTAGTTTTATTTTAACAAGCAATACCCAAAAACTGACTACAAATTATACTTATCTATAACAAGTATTAACTTATTATAAATAATTAGCCATGTTACTGCGCCACGCAAGAAAAATTACTGAAAATTCTCAACGCGAGAATTCATTGTAATTTTAATAAATAATAATAAAAAAAAAATATTTTCCTACGTCTAACACTCGGCTTACAACGTCTATCTTCCCAGGTCAAAAAATACTGAGCCTCAACACTCCATTACTCATTTGGCTTTGACATCACCAAGGCATACCCTCTTACTTACACACACACACTCTCTCTCTCTCTCTCTCTCTCTCTCTCTTTCTCTCTTCCCCAGCACTCTTACGATTCTTAGTCTATATCTTAAATTTACAACTTATACTATCCCGAGAAAACTCAAACTTAAATATATGATAGACCAAGCGTATACCCCCCCTTTTTTTGATATTACACATATAGTCAAAAATGCAGAAACAGTGTATTGAATTGGAAAGTGATAAAAAATAAGCGAAGTTTCGATGTTGCACGTGATTGCATGTGCATACAGGACATTTTTAGCGAATAAAAAATAGTTTTTGAAGACTCGAGATTTATCTTGTATTTTATGAACTTTCTGTGTCCCAACCTCTAGAAGCTCTCTATCTTATGAAGCGTTTTAGATTAGCCGGAAAATTTTGTATTTACATACAAGAAGTATACGTTTTAAATGGAATATTTAATCAGGCTCTTGATACATCAGAAAGAAAATTTATAGAAACCTTCAGAGAGTTGGTTTATTATTATCAAAATTAGTATAAATATGATTAATGGAAATTTATTTAATGGTCGTTTATAATCTTTACGTATCTAAGTGGTACAAGTATAACGTACGTAAAAAATTAGTGTAGTTTCGATGTTACATTTCATGCATTTTAAGACTATAATTCTTGACGTAAAAAACAATATAAATTTGAGCTGTCTCTTATCTCCACAATAAAAAAATCCAACTTTACCTTTCGTACACGAAAAATGACATTTATGGAACAGTAATAATCGTATTATTGCAACGCTGGGAGAATGAAGTTGTCGAGGTACGAAGTGATCCTAGTGTAAACACCAGGATATCCAGCTACAGCACACGCATGACCATAAGACACAGCACCTATTAGATAGAAGGTTAATTGCTGTCGTATCATCAGTGGTCCGTCGCTGTCACCCTTAAACGATCGTTAAATTTTTAATCAAAGATACTGAAATATATCAATCGAATTATATTGAAATAATTATGCTATAACTAAGATTAGAAGGAAATTAGATTAAATACCATAACTATTTAACTATTAAATAACTATTAAATATTAAACTAAACTATTAAATTGTGTTTATCCATTATTTTTAAAGTTTAAGACGTCGATTTGATGTTGATTCGAATTAATGCGTCTTCAGACACCGTATAATTTGTTGTTAATCTGTTACTTAATTACCGTACAAGCATCCTTTCCACCCTGAGCATACCCGGCGCATATTACACCATCAGTGATAGGTGCATTAGGAAATTTGGAATAAGCTGTCTTACATTCGGCGTTGCTAACCACTGGCACTTATACTTCCATTAATACATCACTTCGTGATCCTCCTACGAAGAAAATGAGAAAGACATTTAAGACTGGAACTGTTTAATTTTATTGTAAAATTGTTATCACTTACTATATCTTAATGCTCTCCATCCAGCAACAAGGGGGTTATAGCCCACGAAGTTTTTATTTCGTAGGGACTCCTCAATGGGGAGACAAATGGGATGTATGTACTCTGAAAAATAAGAAAACAAATGAAAGTGAAGGAAATGAATGACGAAAAGTATAAGAAAGAATAGTACATGTTTTATGATACAATATGTGTGTACGGTAAGAAATTTTAGGAAACGATTCTCCATTAATACTCAATAGCATATACTCAACAATATTTGAGGACTTACTCGAAAATGGCACCTCCTCCACCAATCTAAGAATGGCAATATCATGATTGTGTATATTGGGAGTATAATCAGGGTGTATTAGTTTAGATTCGAATCCCATTTGAATAGGATGCGCTCCGTCGTCATTCTCGTTTAGGTTTAAGTCTCCGATACGAACCACGTACAAGTCACTGCGTATTGCACAATGTGCTGCGGTCAAAACATGCCTAGCCGATATCAGGGAACCTCCGCATTTCCATTCTGGTTCAGTATATCTGGGTTTTGGGGATTACGAAAAGCTAATGCAGCGATCCACGGCCAAGCACCTAAAACGCAATAGACATAGTTGTGAACATACATCATTTTCTCTCGCGTAAGTACCTTTAAAGTTCATTCTTCGCAGTAAATCGCTTATTATTAATCGGAAAGGAACAGATAAAACGTACCAAGCTTAGCTGGTTTACCACCAACCACCCTGGGATGCTCGCCGTTGCTGAAACCACAATATGGTGGACGCAAGGTCACGTACTTATACACAGTTTCTATTAAAATCCCTCTCTTCTCCTTGTTTGGATCGTTTGGACAACAAATGATCGGATCATGGCCCTCATATCTGCATAGTGATTGCCTCAAAAAATCGGTAGCTGTATGACCCTGTGTCTGCAGTATTTTTTGCAGAGGGTTACATGTTTTAATGTTGAGACAGTTGCCTGTTTGATTGTTCGGTGTTGTACATTCTAGATCAAACAATTTTAAAATTGTTATTTATTGTATATACATTTATACAGTTCGAAGATACGTAAGAACGCGACATCGATTACTCAACTTTCGAAATAAAAAGCCGATCAAGTCTACCGGATTGCCCAACAGACAACTTTCGACGTGAAAATATAAAGTTTTAATTGATTAGATATTGTGTTAGCCATACTTGAAAGGAAAGGACTACCTTCAACCTCATTTTTTAAATAAACACTTTCTCAGTTTTGCGGTAAATAAATTCTTAGGAATTCAGGACAATTTTTAGTGAATCATTTTATGCAATTAGGAAAATTCTCAGCGACAGTATGTAACACAGTTAGGTAAAAGTGATTCAAGTGCAGTACTGACATTAAACTAGAAATCTATAAAGTTGTCATTGGAAATTCCGAGAATATCTTTGCACCTTTATCTTAGGCATTACGCCAATAGTTTTCATTGACGTGATGCAATGTTTATCACGTTCATTTTGTACGTAAAACGGGTCGTTGGAATATTCGCGAAGTTAACGAATCTTTTTCTGGAAACTAAACCGGGGAAGTAGACGTGAATAATCAAGTTCAGTTTTGCCACTAACTTCGTCGCCATCTCGAAAATAAAAAATTATAAAAATCGTTTGTATTTTATGTGGTATTGCGTAGCTTCTTTCTTTTCGGTGCTAATTAACAAACGCGTAAAATTTCGAAATAGCTCGAAGGTTCCGTGACGAGGTCGTATTAGAATCTGAAGTGCATGGAAAAAGACAACTTAAAGTGCAAACCTTCGCCAGACACCATGTGAACTAATGGATGCAGGAGAGTAATTAACACCAAACATGCAAACAACACTTTGCGATCCATCATTTTTCTGAAATAAAAAAGTGACGAATTGAAAAGACGCAGGACTGATAACGATGAATGAATCTAATAAAAGAAACTTGGTTCACACTATGATTCAACGTTTTGCAACAAAGAGCGAAAAACTGTGGCGATTTAGAAAGACTGACAACAATAAAGGAAACCGAGTTCGTATTATAAATTGAATTTGCATTAGACAGGAAGCACGATCATGTGAAATAGATCGTAGGAATGACAAATATCATCGACATACGTTTCTGTGTAATTTCATGTTTGAAGATTGTTTAGTATAACACTAGAACGATCAAACTCGTCGCAGTGACAAGCTTCAAAATTTTCATTTGTGCAAATCGCTAAAAAGCTCCATAGCTCTTTTTGTAAAATTAACGTTGATTTCTGTTGAGTTAGTAAGACGACTACAAGAAACTTAGGAGAAAGGTACAAATCAGGAAAATCATTAATTTCAGATAACTTTTAATAGAAAAATCTGGATACTCGAAAATATTAAACACGTTTCTATAGGTACATAGGAAGATTTATAACAAAATACTCTATATAAATTCAATTCTTATTGTATATTTCGTTCCTACTTACCTCACTACTTACTCCTGAGAATCGTAGATATACTTGTACCAACTTTCGTCGAAGTACCTATTTATACCATCGCCTTGTCATTTCACTTACAATTATCTATTATATGGCATGTTTTATCGCACATTACCGATAGTTGTGCTACTAAAATTTACAAAACAGCAATAGCGTGGTAACAGAAATGAATACTTTCGCGCGTACAACATTACATAAAAGTAACCTTTGCGGTGAAAACTGCTCGTGTTTGCGTGTGCAACTATAATTCATCTTAAAAGTCATTGATTTGTAGGCACCGAATTATCAGAAATCAATCACGTAAATCTTAAGAATCTTCTACTTGTACGCTTGATGGTTAACTAAGAGATGCCACTCAACGATGCTCATTTTTACGAAAATTTCGCAATGCTCCAACAGTGATACTTCACGCTCGCGCTATCATACGTTAACAGTATGTCGTACCTCTCTGTATATAATATATACGCACTCGAGAGAGAGACTGACACATCGTTACTCTTTTTTCGGGAATCAATCTCTTCTTTGCCATATTCTAGCCACGGATGCTCCGTATTTTCCTACGAATGGAATTCCCTTCGTTGCCACGTTCCCGGAATCGAGCAAATATCTTAGGACGCAACTAATCAGAATATTCTAAGTTATGATTTACCATTATCAGATTTTTTACGTCAGAGGAAATGCCTGTGTCGTTGTCTAACTTAATAGTTACCATTCCATAATCACTCAAAGGAACAATGTTAAGATCGTATAAACCACGATATTCTATCTTACACAAAATTCAGGTCCTTTTATTCCAATCACATAACCATGATAATGTGACATCAATCGCATCTCAACCTACAACAGAGATAAGACATCGAGCTCCGACGTTCGAACACTTTTCCACATCATAACCTACACCAAGCCCCTCAGCATCCTCAAACCAAAAGGCATATAAGCCGAGACTTCAGCCAGCTCGGGCAGTTCTTGTTCTAGTTTCTGTTCTTGTGCAGCCCCTTTCTCTCCGGTTCAGTGTCATTCTGTTCTTGTAAGTGCTAAATTTATAATAAAGTTCGATAAAAGAAAATTAATAGTTGGGTTACGACTCAGCCTTCTTTTCTCTTACAATCCAAGTGTCAATTTTACGTTACAATAATCTTCAATGTAGCTCCTCAATATATAATATTCCAAAATTTATTGGATGTATAGGATGTACGAACCATGAAATTCTAACGCGAGCAATTGAACGCGCAAATAGAGGTCCTCTAGCATCCAGCACGTAATTCCTGTTATTTGTCACCGAGATGATCTCGTGTCCTTAGACACACCCCATTATAGTTTTCCTCTGTGGCATCATCGGGACGGGACGGGCATTCTTTTACGCGCTCCCGTCGACCAAAGAGTAACGTCTTTACGCTCAGCAATTATTTTTACGAGTCAGACTTAGATTCAGCGAGAACGCCCATCTGTCATCCCGTTGGCCGCGGTTTCGTTATTGAACCGGAGACCACTGTCACTAGTGTCGCGGACGTCTCACCGCCGTGGTAGATTGTCAAACCTGTGTTATTCATATGTGGCGGCACGGTCCACGGAACTTTTCAACGGCTCCGGATGCAAAGCGCGACGCCGCCAAAGCGCAACACCGACGTGCCCAATGTACCATCGATATCTTTACACTCTTTCCGCCGAATTCTCGGAAGAGCATACACGTGTCAGCACTGGCGGCACATCTAATGAATGCACGCTAGTGGGGGATATCGTTGGGCTACGAAGGGAAGAATCTGCGCGATCCGAAACAAAAGGGCAGACAGTCTGCCTTACGCCATTAAATGTGTAACTCCTCGGTACTATTTGTATAGCAATGCGTCGAATGATCTCTCGGTGTTTATCGTTATTTGTTAGTTGTTACCAGTTGTCTGTTAAGTGTAATTGTTAATTGTTAATTGTTAACTCTGATTGTTGATTAGTTCTAATTAAACTATTGTTCGTTAAAAACACCAAGAGTAGTTCCTTACGCACCTATCACCATACCACCTCACATACCTGTGTCAATAAATCGTATCTTCGTTACACCGCAACGATGGCTACCTTCAATGAAGACTCCTCAAACACCGACAACCCTATCCCCAATGTCATTCCGACATATATATCCACCGAAAATGTGCTCTTGTAGACAAACGCTCGATTCGCGTCATAGCTTTTAAAGCTTGTCGCATCTCAATCCGTTGGAAAAAGTTTTTCCTGCAGCATATTTTATTTTTACGAACCAACAAGGTCTTTGTTTATTTCCTTCTTTTTTTTGCTCCAATTTCCCCATTGTTTTTTCAAGGATAGTATTTCAGAGCCACTAGTCAAGTTTATTGTAACAATAAACGTACGTTTCGGAAACATTTTGTGCTGTGAAACAGAATACACTAAAGTTTGAAGGTCACATCGATTTTCGAAAGTTTATAAATGGAGGTGTATGACAGTATCACCAGCTGTTGCTGTCCAAGTAACTCCAACATCGAAATACTACAACGATTCCAATCGAAAACGCTAAGAGCCTTAATAGACGCACCTTGGTATGTTACCAACGAAACCATCCATCGCGACCTCAAGATACCTACAGTCAAAGAGGAAATAGCAAAATATAGCGACAGATATAGCAAAAGAGTTAACAAACACCGAAACCCCCTAATCGCTGGACTACTCGATACGACGGACCAGATTCGCAGGCTGAAGAGGCACTACCCGCTAGACCTAAACGTTAGATTCATTTAGTTATCCAAATTAAGCATATGCACTTACTTATAATACTTATAAATTATACCTATCTATAATAAGTATTAACTTATTGTAAATAAACAGCCATGTCACTGCGCCACGTCAGAAAAATTACTGAAAATTCTCAACGCGAGAATTGATTGTAATTTCAACAAATAAATAAAAAAAAAGTACCTTTGTAATATCGTAGAATAGCTTTGATTGGAGATCGGCTGAAAATAGAAAAACCGTGTACGTCGTGTTTCTGTGGTTCGTTTACATTTAAGAGTGTCTACGTGACTAAGTAGTTGGTAGTTCTTACATAGGTATGAAGGAAACAGTAGACAACGTTAGAAGAAGGACGGTTTCGCTATCCAAGGCGAATCGAAAAGTGTGCGTGTTGCGAGAATCAGAGTTGATCGAGACGTCGAAGCATAGAGTCGTTAGAATTGAGTTGCGAGTGTTGTCGAGTGTTAGAATTGCTAGTGAGAGAGAGAGAGAGAGAGTTACCAAATAGTTGTCAAGTTATTTGTTGTAAATACGAGCGTTGCATGTAGTTTTCCTGTTAATCAAACATCGTTTCTCTGTCTAACTAATATCTGTATTTTCAATCCATTATTAATATATTCCGATACTACACCTTCCATAAATCTCATAGATTTCCTAGTAAAGGTCCTTCAAACCAAACAAACGTCTATTTCCGAAGAATTTCTAAAGACTATTGTCTACCACGGCTGGACAAGGGAAAGTTAGTTTTTCTCACGTACGCTGCAACTTTCCTCCCACTAACCACCTTCTCTCGAGGGCGGTTAAGACCCTTCGTTTAACCAATTAACAACGAAGCCTATTCCCTCACTCTCCTAACTAAAATCGTCACCAACAAATCCGATGGTCCCGTGCGCTAGACACACCCATCCTTAGCTTTCCTCCGAGACAGCATCGTCTCCCAAGACAGTACTGATTTTACATCCTTCGAACGGTCAACATCTTTTTAACCGGGTATACACACCCGTAGATCAGTCACTCACTCATCTCGTACATACGCACCAGCGTAACTGCCTTCGTTATAAGTTGTTGGAATAAACGGTGAAATATAACTTACTCTACTGTGTCATATTCATTTAACCACCTCTGTTATCTTAACCGAAACTGGGGAGCGACTACTTCGCGGCGTCGATTCACCGAATCGTAGCGAGAAGTACGTATCGTAGTTTATGATTTGCAACAGAATCCCTGCATCAACGCATGTTCGCGAAACATACAACTTCACGCACCAAATGTCGATTACAGTCAATCGACGCTAATAATCAATAATTTGTCTGCGAGATGCTCCTCTGGAAGTTTTAACTATATATATTCCGGTTTTAACTATATATATTTAACTATATATATTAACTATATATTTTCCCTAGGAACAGTAAGATTTTAACGATACAACTTTATCAAGAGATCTTAATGTCATAAACGGTATCGAAACTTCGTAATTAATATTGTTAAGGAAGAAAATATTGGTAATCTCCTCGAACGACGAGCGCTTGATATTCACAATTAGAACTCGATATCTTAGCTTCTTATAATATCCTAATAAAATGTTATTTATCGATTACAATTGTCCTGTCGTATTTTATTGTGTTTACTTTATAAATGTGAACTTTATTCAAAAAGAGTTCATCGATGATTATCCATTACAGGTTGTTAATAAACCTGAATCATGCACAAAGGAATTGCCGTTAATAACTTAAGATTCTCTGCCCGTCGTACAGGGTATATATAGTAATTATTCTCGACGATCGTAACGTTTAAGTCCAATTCGAGCTTATAGTCCCATGCGAGTTAAACAACGACAATAGTTTGAATTTCTATTTGTTCGTTTGTCGTCTGTTTATACCCGGAGCACCTGCTGTAAACCAATAAAAAATTTATTAGATCTATAAATAACACATATAAAACTTATTAATTTATAATTAATATAAAATAGGAGAGCACGAAACTTCCTATTTTATGGATATGTTAAATCTTTGTAAAAAATACCATATCATTAGTATCATTTTAATCGTTCTAAAGGATTTAGCCGCACAAAGCTGGGACCCTTGGAAGAATCGATATTCACGCGTGACAAATTGAAATTGTACAAAGGTTCCGGTACGAACATCACAAGTGTCGATACCAGGGGCACAGGCACATGTTCTGGGTTTATTATATATTTATAAAGGGCTGACGATTTAGTGGATGGTCCGGGTAAATTTAAATTGTAAATTAACGCATTGCTGGTTTCAAATAAAAGCCTGGATAAGAGCGGATATGGTATGAGAGTCTGTCGTGGAAAGGGGAACAGGCCGCTTTTATTTGTAAAGTTTGAATCTCCTCGATATTGAAGATGTTGAAGCTGCAAATATGTATTTCATTTTAATCCATTCGAGACCGAGATTTAATTGTAAGACTTCTCCCGATGGAAAAATATTTACTGGTCTGGAATCGTGCATCGCTAATTAGTAAAAAAGTTATAAGCAAGAAAGCAATTTTACTACCGGATTGGTATTTCTATTTTATTGGAGATTAATTAACCTGAGTAAACCAACAAAAACTTATCGAAAATCAATCGAAATTAAATCACCTTTTCAAACAGGCTATAAATAGCCAACTAATATTTGCAGTAATAAACTTCACTTTCGAATAAAGTATACGCTCTATAAATTGTAAATTGATAATTTCGTTATTATATCATTTTTCTTAGTCTAAACTGAATTCAGTGAAAAGAGCTTTCAATTGAATTACACACTTCATTAGTTTATGAATTATATTCGTTACCATACGTACAAAAGAAGGTTGACTGGTTTAAAAATTCAAAGGGTAGAACCTCCAAGCTCACGATTGGAAACAGATTCAGTTCAATGGTTTAATTTGCCATTTAATTGAATTCTCTGGCAATTTCAGCGAACTGTGGGCTTTAGAAGTGTCCAGCATTCAAAGGCAAGACCTCCTCCATTTTTCTCTTTCTTTCAGTTCCAACCTCAAGTAATTGACCTGTTAATTCGACGCTATATTTACATGCTCGCAAGGGATTCAGACGACTTCATTGCGTTAAATTCGCAATTTAGCAAACACGAATGTCTCAATCAATTTGTAGTTCGAAACAAATAAAAGATAATCAATTTTTCAAAATAACAATCGATATGTTCAATGCATTTGTCGATGCATTTGATCGTTATGTTCATTTAGCATTTTTATAATAAAAGCGTAGAACACATGTACATACATATAATATTCCATGAAATGATTTATACAGACTATGAGTCTCGTTTTATCATATTATAAAAGAATGAATTTTTCCCAATAAATGTAACTTCATACAAAATCTCGTTTAAAAAATTCAGTTTTTATTCTCATCAAATTAATTTAATATCGGAATATGTCATTTTAGTCGTTATAAAAATTTTATGTCAAAAAGCGTTCACAGATACATATATAAATAAATGTCCAATCCTATGCATTTATTTAAGCTGAAATCTGAACTTAAATATTTATTAACAATATTCTGACGAATATGTAATGAAAGATAAAAGCAGCTTTATTTTTTTTATAGGATGGCTCATGCTTTTTATTCATTTTATGTTTTTCGTTGTCGGCGCGTAACTACCTCTCAGCCGCATGAATGCCAGGTTTCACTACTCAGAAGCGAAGAAGCAAATATACGTTACCTTGCATGGAAAGACGTTAGATACACATAAAAGTAATAACGTAGCTATTTACACATGGGGAATATTTATTTTTGTATGAAATATTTTTGCTTCTGAATTCTCATTATAAATGTACGTCCATTTACGGTTAAGAAAATATTATTAGAGAAATATTAAAACGAGACGCTAAAAGAACATTTTAATAAAGTACAAATGATTATTTGTTCTTTATTAAATTGCACTGCTGTAACTCTAATTTTACTAAATTCAAAATGAATCATTTATAAACTAAACCGGAATATAAAATTTTATTCCGCAAAAATCATAAAGTTAAAAGTTAGGAACGAATAACAAATGAATAACCTAGTTTCATTAAAAGGCACGTGTACGCCAATCCGCGTAATAACTTTGACACTCCAATTATTATAAAATATGTATCCTTAAGGGATTTTTTTGCGCGAATGCAATATACTTTTCATACGTGCAACTGAATAAATGGGACGTGATTTTCAATATTTCTTTCTGTAGAATTTATAACAAAGTAACTTTTTCACAAATGTTTTCGCTAACATTTTTACAACGTAAATGTCTTCTTTTGTAATTAATAATTTCAACATTTCTCTGAACAGTTTCGTTGCGATAGAAAAAATATACAAAGCTTATGACGTGCTTGTTTAAAAATATTTATACGGAACAAGACTTTGAATTTGTCAGACCAATCGTCCTAACGAACGAATAAATTAAACGACTCGTAACAAAAAATTATTCCTGTCCATGTTTCTCTTTGTAAAAGTAATTCAAGGCAAGTTAGATGAATCGCTGTGTACCGTATTCGCGTAGCATGTGCTTTAACGACCAGCGTGCAAGCGTTAACGGTGTGCTTTAGTTTCTCTCTGGTTGTGTTAAGTGTTTAAGTAATGAGCATATACTCACTACGGGCGGTTTGCATGAGATCACCTGGCACCACTTCGGCTTCGAATGATAGCAGATGCAGAGACTGCAAACCGCAGGTCCCGGCACAAGCATAAGACCATGTCGAATGGTTTCTCCTTGAAAGTCAGTACAGTTGTCGTCTATAGCATCTGAAAACGATTCTCAGCTTGAATATCTTTGCCATTCGACGGTCGTACGCGCAGTTACGTTAACCGTTTCAACGCCACTCAGCGTGATCATGTTGTACGCGTAGTGTGGTGAACTGTGTCGCGATGTTTAGTTACGATTGTCAATTCACAACGCGCTCGGTTCCGAACATAGCTTGTCGCTAGTCATATCAGAGTTTCCTCTCGTAATTACTTTTCTTTCAAATAATCGTAAACCAAATAAAGAAAAAACTAATGTATAAATTACCTCTTGAATTGGAAAACCAATTACAGAACGTCACACAAACAAAAGGTAAAGCACGAATATTTGGCAACCTTTTGACTCTTTAGTGTAACGTTTCTGATATAGCTGATGAAGTGAAGCGTGAACGCGTTGAACGGTATGTTCCGGCAAAAAAAAAGAGCAGTGCAATCGAGTTGATCGGCACTTCTCGTAAATAAATAAACGAAGCGCTATTGCGCTTCATGGTACAATCCGATACGGATTTTTAAAACATCCCTGATACTGAAACGGCTAATAGCGTTACGAAAACGATCGTGCCAGGAAATTTTTGTTCAACGGATCCGTATTGCGGCTGCCACGATGCTTCTACGTAGCATTGATGCTTCATCGATGAAGCACGATTGAAATTGGATATTCGATTTCTTACTGGGGAGAGAGTTTTCATATCGTGTTTACTGTTTCACTTCGCAAGTGTGCTTTACAGTATACGTTAGAACTTGAAATCGAGCTATTTGAGTTAAAGTCGCTTGAAGCTTGAAATGACGTTTAAAGGATATAAGAATAATAGAAGGCTAAAATTCAAAAGTGTATATACGTACATATACATTTCAATAAAAATAGCAGATAATCTCAAGTAAAAAAAGTAGATTCGCGCTAGTAAAATAGTTTCAAAATACTTGTGAAAAGTCAAACGACTTGACTAATTAAAAATGGATGTAAGAGCTTAAAGGACAAAGGCGTATAAGAGTATCAATTAAGTAACAAATTCACAGTGACAAAGAGGTTTCCAGTCGATCGAGTTCAAATAAATCGGCTAATTTGAACGAAACTTTAGATGCACGAGAAGCGACACTCGTCCTCAAGGACTACGAAAGTTCTACTGGGATGAATGAAAACTTTTGTCTGACCCGGTGTGTTTACACAAGATGCGCGAATCTCGAGTACAGCTTGCATTAATTAAAGTAATTGGTTGGTTTGATTGGTTGACCAATCCCTGGGGAAAGATTCTTTACGATTTGGAAACTCAAGAGAATATGGCAGTCACCGATATCAAAAAAAAAAAAAAAAAAAAAAAAAAAAATTTCAACAAATAAATAAAAAAAAAAATCGATTTAGCCATCTTCCTCTGTATTTGTTGAATTTATTAGCAAGCATTACTTATTACTTCGTATGTTTCTTTTTTCTATCAGATCTAAAAGTTGTTGAGGAAGTAAGGGCTCAGATACCTACATTTTCTCAGAGACGTACAGATTTGTACGACACTGTCTGTAAGAAGGAGTAACTCTACACTAAAACAGAAAATGTTTTTTTATAATATTTCTACTACAATATCCTTTTTTTGTGAATTATTACTAATTTCTTATCATTTGTACTAAATGAATGACTCAATTAAGAAAACCAAAACGTTATAAATAATAATCTGTATATCTTGTGTATCAACATGTAATTGGATATTATAATAATATAGGAATGCTATAATAATATAGGATAATAATATAGGAGAATAATAATATAGAAAAAAATACATGCTTTTAAACACCTTTAATATCGATCACATAAATTGTTATAATTCACAATGATTACGCATACATAAAAGACCCTTTGATAGTAAAATTTACGATCAAAAGGTAATTACGTATCGTTTAACAACATTTAATTTATAACACCTTTTAAACATTTAGACAGATTAACACATAACACTTCTTATATATAAACATCAATTCGAAGTTATCAGCTTGGAGAAATTGGTCGATTAATACCTGTAGATTGTCTGTCTCGATGAAAGACTTAAAGAGAGCAAAAACATGATAATGCCGCTAATATAATATTCCTTCTTTCTTGTATCTGTCTGCCTCTCAGGTCGTTTTACTAATTACAATAAGTAATTTCGACTTCTTTGCGCTCTCTTTTAACGCATTCGAGACCGAAAGAAATTCATATCAGTCAGTAGGCAAGGGTATAATATACATATTTTATATATAACTTATGTAGTAATGTATATATCATGTTAATTTCATATTTTTTTCAATATAGAATTATTATATATATATATATATATATATATATATATATATATATATATATATATATATATATATATATACTGTACATAATACATTATAGAATAACATAGTATATAATTTTATATTTTAAAAATATGAAGCATACTATTTAAGATTGTCATCGATTTAAAATCAAAGTATGAAAAGGATACCCTGGAGAGAGTAAAACACAGAATCATTCTAACTAAACATTCAGATCGTACCGACACCTAGGTATCGTCTTACAATTAAATCTCGGTCTCGAATGGATTAAAATGAAATACATACTTGCAGCTTCAACATCTTCAATATCGAGGAGATTCAAACTTTACAAATAAATGTAAATTGCGATGTAAAACAAAGCGATGTAAAAAGGGAAAAGGGAGGAAAGAAGGAACAGGGAAGCAAAGAGAAGAAACGAATTTTTCATTTTCTCGAAAGTGGATCAAGTTTCAGGCTGCTCGCCAAAGAGTCTGTAGCTAACGAGACAAGATTAGACAAACCACGCTTTAAAATTGTCACAGAACTATAATAATCCTCGAAATCAATACGATTCGTCGATCCATCGCCTGATTAAAAAATGAGATAGGATGAAGCTCACTAGTCGGCCTTTCAACTTTCAATAGCGCTTACGGCTCGTATACTCTAGTTTGAATGCTACAATGTAAGCCAAGTCAGCTGTAACTAGCGTTCGCGTGATTGTCGCTATCTATTATTCACGCGTTACACGTTCACCAGACAAACGCGTCTACCGGTTGACATTGTTTTCTGTCCTGAGTTTCAAAGCAATTATGTTGCTTCGTGTAATCAAATCTCGCCAAACTAACGATAAGTTCTTGTTTGATCTTACACAGTTATTAAAACTATACAAGTTAAACCAATCTAGCCTAAACAAGTAATGTCGTTATATATTCTTTTTTAAATCTATATATTGTTTAATAAATCGTGGTTAGGATATAGTAGCTGACAAAAATATTCGGACAAATATATTTGTAGAAACATTTTAGGAGTGTATTATGCATAGTGGCACTATTTAATACTGTACTGTGACTATCATGGTCGTGTTGGTATTATTCGAAACTAATCTGAAAATCTGTATGGAATTTGTAAGATATTTAGTACGAGTACTGTGCATTACTGATATGTACACAACCGAGACGAGATAACGATCCATCGTTCATCGCTACGCGTTGCTAATAGCAACGTATAATGCATATATATCTCGCAGACCATAAAAGTACCCAATGGAACCACGTTTAATATTTGATAATAATGTCCCATTACAGTTTCGTCATTTTCAATTAATTAAACACGACCCTCTCTTTAAAAATTAGAAGACAAAATACGTAATACAAATCTACTCGAAATCTTTTAAACCTTACGGACGACTACTTATGGTCTTTAAAAGCAGCAGGGATTAACAGAATAGTAACTGCGGATTTTTCTCGGACCGCAGCATGCAATATGAAATACGATTATTAAAATGTACACTGGAAATCTCATATCCATAAGATACTCGTGCTTGTAGGACCTTGAAAATGAATTCTTAACTCAAATAGTCGACCGCGATACTCGAGAAATTTTGTGAAGCTGACGTCAATACCAATATGTACCGTCGTTGTGCTATTATTTCGTGATAAACCGTATTGATTGCACTTCCATTTCACGGAATTAATTTTTTGTGTGCGTGTGCAACTATAATTCATCGTAAAAGTCATTGATTTGTAGGCACCGAATTATCAGAAATCAATCACGTAAATCTTAAGAATCTTCTACTTGTACGCTTGATGGTTAACTAAGAGATGCCACTCAACGATGCTCATTTTTACGAAAATTTCGCAATGCTCCAACAATGATACTTCACGCTCGCGCTATCATACGTTAACAGTATGTCGTACCTCTCTGTATATAATATATACGCACTCGAGAGAGAGACTGACACATCGTTACTCTTTTTTCGGGAATCAATCTCTTCTTTGCCATATTCTAGCCACGGATGCTCCGTATTTTCCTACAAATGGAATTCCCTTCGTTGCCACGTTCCCGGAATCGAGCAAATATCTTAGGACGCAACTAATCAGAATATTCTAAGTTATGATTTACCATTATCAGATTTTTTACGTCAGAGGAAATGCCTGTGTCGTTGTCTAACTTAATAGTTACCATTCCATAATCACTCAAAGGAACAATGTTAAGATCGTATAAACCACGATATTCTATCTTACACAAAATTCAGGTCCTTTTATTCCAATCACATGACCATGATAATGTGACATCAATCGCATCTCAACCTACAACAGAGATAAGACATCGAGCTCCGACGTTCGAACACTTTTCCACATCATAACCTACACCAAGCCCCTCAGCATCCTCAAACCAAAAGGCATATAAGCCGAGACTTCAGCCAGCTCGGGCAGTTCTTGTTCTAGTTTCTGTTCTTGTGCAGCCCCTTTCTCTCCGGTTCAGTGTCATTCTGTTCTTGTAAGTGCTAAATTTATAATAAAGTTCGATAAAAGAAAATTAATAGTTGGGTTACGACTCAGCCTTCTTTTCTCTTACAATCCAAGTGTCAATTTTACGTTACAATAATCTTCAATGTAGCTCCTCAATATATAATATTCCAAAATTTATTGGATGTATAGGATGTACGAACCATGAAATTCTAACGCGAGCAATTGAACGCGCAAATAGAGGTCCTCTAGCATCCAGCACGTAATTCCTGTTATTTGTCACCGAGATTCAACAGTTCGATTCATCACGATGCTGCGTACGTGAAAAATATGGAAAAACGAAGAAAACATCAGGCCAGAAACATTACAGTGTGCATTTCTTTCTTTTGTTTTTTCCTTTGAAACATATATGGCGTTAACGATATGTAAACAGGAATTCACTAACTGCCGATATTCTGTTTCATACTCTTCTAATTTTGTTTATATCAGATTCTCTATTATGATTAGACCGTGCATGTTTATATAAATTCGTAGCTTTATTTAACACTATTACAGAAATACAATTATGGAAATTGAACTTGAATAAAACTTTCTTTCATTCAATACAATTAAGTATCATAACTCATTTATTACGTTAATCCTTAACAATATAAAAAAAAACCTTATTTCCAATATCTTTGCACATTATATTCGATGCAATCTGTGTATTTCTACACTTTACATTTACTATAAATGTACAATCTATTTATAACTCATCACAATGGTTTAGTTTAAATTACACGTTCGTAGAATACACGACTTACACTTGTCACCAGAGGGCCATCGATATCAACATAGGGCTAGGCGATATTAATGCTTTCTCACTAGTGGTCACATTGATACTGTTTGTTTCGATAAATATAACTTCCAACACAAGTTTTTCTATCCCAGTGTCTAAGGCAAAGGTCTGCTAGGTCATAGCCTTACTGAAGAGTCCGAACTAGCAGATCTCGGACGAAAAACACTATTTCTCTCTTCTCCATCTCCTTTATTTGACTACCCTACTCGTCCGTCTTCCCTCTTGCAGTGCGTAAGGCAAGATGGAGTGACAGAAAGGGAAGAGGATGATTGTAGCGCCGGAAAATTGCCCATGGGAGTGTGACATCAATCACATCTCAACCTAAATCAGTGATAATACATCGACCTCCGACCTTCGGACACTTTTGGACACTTTTGGACACATCACCACCTTATCATCATAGCATACACCAAGGCTGTGACGCACCTCAGTCCACATCAGAGATAGGATATGGACCCCCGACCTTCGGACACTTTTCTACATCATAACCTACACCTAACTAACTCAACATCCTAAAACCAAAACGTATATAAACCGAGACTTCACCCAGCTCGGGCAGTTCTTGTTCCTCTTCTAGTTGCTGTACTCATACAACCCCTATTCTCCGGTTCGATGTTATTTTGTTTATACCCGCAAGAGAGGGTAGGAGATCCGACCGGCCTTGGATACAGTGTCCGGCCGTGGGAGGGAGGAATCCGTCTTCAATGTCTCTGCCATGTACATAGCTTTGTTTCCCCCTCCTTCCATTGTGTCTAAGGCATGAGCCTGCTAGGTAAGCCTTACTGATGAGTCCACTAGCAGGCTCTGGACGAAACACACTTTTTTTCTTCTTTTTCTCCGTCTTCCTTCATATATCCGTGATAATTGTAGGCTGCTGGCTGTAGATGTCGCTTGCCGGGGGTGAAGTACTGCTGTATTTTCTTCTTATTTAGATGTCGTGGAAGAAAATTCGGACTTTGGAAAAGTACGAGGCGCCGGGATTTGAACCCGGGATCCGAACGTTTGTACTCTATGGCGCTAACCACTGCGCTGCCGTCGTCCGACACTAGTTGGTTTCGAGTGGTGAGATTTGCGTTCTCGTGTGCCGCCACGAGAGGAAATCTCAGTGTGCTTTCTGAACGAAGAACGCGGATTCGTTGTTCACACTTTTCGTTAGGAAAATGAGGGTGCCCATTGATTATAGCCAACGTTAATGAATGAAGATAGGAGGAGGAAGCCTCCTACCAACGTGGCTCGTGGGTGACATTGTTTATTGGAAAAATAACTACCCGCTTTCTCCGTTATTTGTAAGAGTGCGCAATAAACCTAAGCATTGTTCTAAGGACCATCCATAAACCGAAAACACTTACAGGGTTAGAGATTCCTTCAAGCTATTAAGATTACGTCAAAGGATTCAGTTTATAGGATATAGTATGTAGTAGATCAGTATATAGTATAAAGTTTCAGACGGCGCACGGACCATCGTACGCGCCGTAACAGAGAGAGTTATAAGAATATACATAAAATGTAATTAAACATCGCAAAAGTAACTTAATTAGAAATGACTAGAATGTATGATGTATAATATAATGAATTCAAATTGTCTAAAAAATATTACAAATTTATAGAGATTTTACTATAAAATGTTTTTAACAGAAGCTGATACAGTTATATAGCATTTTCAAGCATTTACGAAGATTAATGTATGAATTTGAAATTAGCAATATTGAAGCGCGGTACTCGGAAAGACGAATGTACATGGATAATTGTATGCACTAATCGACGATACGGTTATAATTGCATGCTTGATAGAAAAATATCATGGTAAAATTGATATGATTTCATGGAAACGCGTCTAACTTGGTATCTCGAAAGTATCTTAAGCAAACTAATTAGCGTGCCTGTTATGTCTTTTAAAATGTAAATTAACATGTAACAAAGAAACCTTCATCAATTTGATTCGCTTCAAACTGCGCAAATAAGTAGTATAAATAATATTTGTGATAGATTGGCATCAATTCCATGTTTCCTTTAATATTTGCCTTTAAAAAG
This sequence comes from Bombus huntii, assembly GCF_024542735.1. Taxonomy (NCBI): domain Eukaryota; kingdom Metazoa; phylum Arthropoda; class Insecta; order Hymenoptera; family Apidae; genus Bombus; species Bombus huntii. The sequence goes on along the minus strand of NC_066244.1, from coordinate 12,503,158 downwards.
TCCAATTCGTTTCACGATTATACAAATTACTAAAAAAATGTCTATATTAGTAATTTATTTATTTTGCATTAATCGTGACATGTTAGTTGCATTATGTTATATGTAAACTACCACAAAGGAGAAATGATAATCTTTCCAATCTCTAGATTACTGGTTACTAAACATAAATATCCTATAAAATTTAATATATTTCTTTAATTTTTAATACATACATGAGTTAGTAGTTCTAAATTATGAATCATCCTACCTGTGATATTACACTTTTCCTTATAATATCATCACTCAAGTGAACAACATTAAGATCATGTAAACCATGTCATCCTATCTTACTGTGAAGATACTTAGTTATGTTATCTAACATTATAAAAATATCATCAAATTCAAGTCCTTTTATTCACATCACATGGCCACGATGATCTGGTTCTTCGTTATATAATGTTCTAAAATTTGTTGTATATATAGGATGTACAAACCGTGATATCAAGGTATCAGTTCTTCCTTCCCAAGGGACAGTTTCATTAAAATTCTGATAGAATTAAAAATTAATTATTAATATTCTAACAATCATATATGTTAAATACATTATAGTCAACGATATATACCTGAGCGAATGTAGGGGTGATTCCTTGATAATTATAAATGTCATCAGCCCACATCATTGTGCCACTTCTTTGTACTCCAGCCTCTAGATTAACAGCCAAAACAAACATACAAAATTTTATAGAAGCTGTACAAAATATAGTATATATGCGCAATATTGAAGCGTTCAAGGGGATATAAAGGTAATGTACATCACATACACGTGTACTCTCATGCAACAAAATACAATTAGATTTAATAGTATAAGCTCTTTTATTCATCATAATAGATTGGAAATGTAAGTGTCTTACGAGGGTGAGTAAAAAGTTACCCGCTCTGTCGGTGTAGAATTTATTTTAAGCAATTGTCAAAAAAGACATACATCATTTTTTGATGTATCACTTTATTTAATCACTCAATTTCTGTATACACTTTGTCCATTTGCTGAAGGACCTTCGTATTTTCTCATTAAAAAATGTTTTGGGCTGAGCTGCGAACCACGAATGCATCGTCGTCTTCACCTTTTCATCAGCTTTTTCGGCATCCATCTCGCACAAACTTTTTAAACCCCAAATCTGTCGTGCATTATTGCATAAGCAGAGCCGTGGCTGATTTGCAAATGATTTGCCACATTATCCAGTATCACTCGTCTATTCCATAGAGCATAAGTTCATGAGCACGTTCAATGTTGTCATCGTGGATGTGGACGGGCGACCAGCTGTTTTTTCATAACACTTGTGCGATCTTCTTTGAACTTTTGTGCCCATTCAAACACACTTCGTGACAAAACACTTTCTCCATAATGTGCATTAAATCTTTGATAAATATAGGCATCAAACATAGCCTCCGACCACAAGAAACGAATCACAGCATCCTGCACTGTTTTCCTGCAAATCACCATTGCAAAGCGCCATTACTCGCGCAACGGTCACAAACGAATTGACGTAACACAATGAAACCTACGCAGCAGCACTGAACAGATATTGACGTCATACGAAGAGTGCAGATGGGTGAATATGGTCGACAGAAGTTTTAATTATCTGGAGTGCGGATAAATTTTTACTGAGAGTCGTATAGGAATCTGTAATCTGTAAGTATACCTTTGGCTGAATGGAAATTTCTCTTACATATAGTCAAAAATGCAGAAACAGTGTATTGAATTGGAAAGTGATAAAAAATAAGTGAAGTTTCGAGGTTGCATGTGATTGCATGAGTACACAGGACGTTTTTAGCGAATAAAAAATAATTTTGAAAGACACGAGACTTATCTTGTATTTTATGCACTCTCTGTGTCCGAATTTCCAGAAGCTCTCTATCTTATGAAGTGTTTTAGATTAGCCGGAAAATTTTGTATGTACATACAAGAAGTATACGATCTAAGTGGAATATTTAATTATTCTCTTGATACTGTGGCGGCACTTGACAGTAAACTTCCCAACAGTTTACGTCGCGTGACGCACGACACAAAGACCCTATACCTGCGGACAAGATAATTGCCAGATGTCGATACATTCGTACCGAATATTTCCAGCTAGCCTAAGGACCGCTATAAATCTTAGTATTTATTTTAGCTAAGGTCCTCCAAAGAGACAAACAGTCTTTGTTTATCAGTTTCGAAGTCGACCACCTACCACGGGGACGCACGAGAAATCTGCTATCTCTCTCGTAGGATGCTGCCCGCTGGCAACACCCTCCCAAGGACAGCTAGCATCCTTTTCCAACGACCAACACGAATTAGCCAATAAACATTAACGTACATTTCCCTCACTTTCCGAAGCAAAGCTTTTCTCAACGAATCCGGTGCCTTCGCATCCCTAGACACATCCCAACGAGTCTTCCTCCGCAGCAGCATCGCGACAAAAAGTCAGTCTATTGCCGCGAGTCGACATATCACGATCGTTATACTTACACGGTTCGAGCCCCCCTTCTCCCACCTAGCATTCTTTTCCAACGACCAACACGAATTAGCCAATAAACATTAACGTACATTTCCCTCACTTTCCGAACCAAAGCTTTTCTCAACGAATCCGGTGCCTTCGCATCCCTAGACACATCCCAACGAGTCATCGTCCGCAGCAGCATTGTGACAAAAAGTCAGTCTATTACCGCGAGTCGACATATCACGATCGTTGTACTTACTCGGTTCGAGCCCCCCTTCTCCCACCTAGCATTCTTTTCCAACGACCAACACGAATTAGCCAATAAACATTAACGTACATTTCCCTCACTTTCCGAACCAAAGCTTTTCTCAACGAATCCGATGCCTTCGCATCCCTAGACACATCCCAACGAGTCTTCCTCCGCAGCAGCATCGCGACAAGAAGTCAGTCTATTACCGCGAGTCGACATATCACGATCGTTATACTTACACGGTTCGAGCCGAATAATTATCTAAGCTCTCGACATCTCGTGCAATCATTGTCCGCACTCGCAGCGTATCTCGAATCGTAGCTATCAAAGCTCTATCTTATAGCCGCGCATTCGCGAACCGAATACAATCGCGAATCCTGTATCAAGTGTACTCATTGACATTATAGTGAATAAACATTTATCGTTCAATAAATCTGAGTTTTCCTTCCGATCCTATCACGACATATCCCCTCAAAGTGGTGACCCCGACGTGGTTATCAGTAAAAGAGGTGACCGTGATAGTACTCGTGAAACGTAACACCGTGAATCTAAATCAGTTCGAAATGACCACTAACGCCCATTCCAAACGTACGACGGCCGGCGGGGACAAGGATAAACGCTCGATAAACGCTCCTTTCCACGTGCCACCGTTCTGGCCTGACGATGTTGACTTGTGGTTCAAGATGTTGGAATTGCAGTTCAAAACTTTCCGGATCACGAGTGACCAAGTAAAATACCAGGCCGTCGTTGCGAATCTCGACAGGTCGCACGTGAGATTAATTCGAGACGTATTGGACGCCTCACCGGCGACCGGGCGTTACACGTACGTCAAAAAGGAGCTGATGAAGAGATTGGGAGAGTCGGGCGCCAAGAGACTCCGACATGTAATCGAAAACGAACAAATGGGGGACAGGAAGCCCTCTCAGTTTTACCGTGTTCTAAGAAGCCTAGCCGCCAATTCGTTAACAGACGATGTCATCCTCATCGTCTGGGAAAGTCGACTTCCGTCGCGCGTACGGAGCTGTCTAGCCTCTGTACAGAACAAAGACCCGGAAACCCTCATACAAATAGCCGATATCATTTACGAAGCCACCTCTGAATCAGGGCAGATCGTCGCGGCCAGCGCAGGTCGACTACCTACTATAACCCACCCACCTTTCCAGAACAGCGGATTAGGCGACGCTATGGCAGCCGTCGTCAACTCGGTCACCGAGCTGTTAGCGCGAATCGACGCCTTTGTGAGCGAGATACGAGCGCTAGTAGCCGAACAAAGAAACAATGAACACCGCAGGGCACGAGCGCAATCACGCTCGCGTACACAATTCCGCCGCCGTTCGCGCCCTCGCGATCCGCCGCGGCAAGACGGACTGCGTTACTATCACGCACAGTTCCGAAAAAGCGGGAGAAAGTCCACACTCCCTTACTCGCGGAATTCGAGAAACGGGACCAGCCGTCCGTAAAAGCGGCAAACGACGACGGTTTGGCATCTCGCCGCATATTCGCAACGGACAAGAACTCGCAGATCTCCTACCTGATCAGTCTCACGGTAGACGCGTCCGACTACGCAATAGGGGCAGTATTACAACAACGCGCGAATAACGAATTACAACCGCTAGGATTCGCAACGAAATCTTTAACCCCCGCTCAGTAAAAATATAGCGCGTATGATCGCGAACTACTCGCAATATACACCGCAGTCAAACATTTTCGACACGCCTTAGAAGGCAGAAACTTTACAATATATACCGACCTATATATATATATATAAACCTCTCACCTTCGCGTTCAAACAAAAATTAGAAAAATGTTCGCCGCGACAATTCCGACATTTAGACTATATAGGACAATTCACCACCGACATTCGAAACATAAAGGGCCTAGACAACAACGCAGCCGACGCTCTGTCACGCATCGACGCGATAGGGAAGTCGGTGGATCACCAAACTCTCGCCGTCGCGCAAGAAAACGACAACGAACTCCGCGACATCGTAAATTCCAACACAACCGCGTTACGATTAAAGAAGATACGCTTTCCTGAACACGACGCGGAAATATATTGCGACGTATCAAACAACATTGTAAGGCCGTACGTGCCGAAATCCTTGCGACGCGATGTATTTAATTCGCTCCACCGACTTTCCCATCCAGGGATACGCGCAACGCAAAAACTGGTGACGTCGCGTTTCATTTGGCCATCCATAAATAAAGATTGCCGGACTTGGGCACGACAATGTATCCCGTGTTAACGATGCAAAGTCACCAGGCACGTATCCTCGCCCGTCGGAACATTCGGAGAATTAGCAGGCCGTTTCGAACACGTACACATAGACATTATCGCGATGCCATTTTCACAGGGCTACCGATATTGTCCAACGTGTATTGACCGCTTTTCGCGTTCGCCCGAAGCCATTCCCATCGCCGACATGGAGGCAACAACCGTCGCTTCAGCCCTCCTCTCCACATGGATAGCTCGGTTCGGCGTACCTTTAAAAATAACGACCGATCAAGGACGCCAGTTCGAATCAAACCTCCTCAATGAACTGTGCCGGTTGCTTGGCATCAAGCATTTACGCACAACAGCCTATCACCCCGCGTCCAACGGGATCGTAGAACGCCTACACCGACAACTAAAGGCAGCAATAAAATGTCACAATACGAGCAATTGGGTAGAAATCCTACCAATTGTTTTATTAGGCATAAGAACCGCTTTCAAGGAGGACCTGAACGCGACGGCAGCCGAAATGGTTTACGGTACCGGCATACGATTACCGACTGAGTTCTTCGCACCAACGATGCAACAGGCCAATACGGAATTCGCGAACCGTTTAAAAGAGCAAATAGAGAAAATCAGGCCTCACCCGATTACGCGACACGGCGAGAAGAAAACCTTCGTGTTCCGCGAGCTCGAAACAGCACCATATGTAAATACAAATGTACGCCACGACGCGAGCGGAGGTCCTTTACAACCACCGTACGACGGACCTTACCAGGTTATACAGCGTGGAAAAAAGACTTTTACCATCAAAATAAATAATAAAAATGTAATAGTCTCCCTAGATCGGTTGAAACCCGCTTTTACTGTATCTGACGACATCGAACAACAACAATTAAAAACTAGCGCAGGAACCCACGACATGTTTATACCGGTTAAAACCACAACTACGCAAAACACCGAGCGGGCACAGCAACGCGAAGACGACTCAAGAAGTCGGTATACCACGCGCTCGGGCAGGAGAATTCGCTTTCCTGATTATTTCCAGGCAGGTTTTAAATAAGTAGCACGTAAGATCTATCAAAAAATGTATAAAACGTTATCACTGGTAAGGGGGTACTGTGGCGGCACTTGACAGTAAACTTCCCAACAGTTTACGTCGCGTGACGCACGACACAAAGACCCTATACCTGCGGACAAGATGATTGCCAGATGTCGATACATTCCTACCGAATATTTCCAGCTAGCCTAAGGACCGCTATAAATCTTAGGATTTATTTTAGCTAAGGTCCTCCAAAGAGACAAACAGTCTTTGTTTATCAGTCTCGAAGTCGACCACCTACCACGGGGACACACGAGAAATCTGCTATCTCTCACGTACGATGCTGCCCGCTAGCAACACCCTCTCAAGGGCAGCTAGCATCCTTTTCCAACGACCAACACCAATTAGGCAATAAACATTAACGTACATTTTCCTCACTTTCCGAACCAAAGCTTTTCTCAACGAATCCGATGCCTTCGCATCCTTAGACACATCCCAACGCAGTCTTCCTCCGCAGCAGCATCGCGACAAAAAGTCAGTCTATTACCGCGAGTCAACATATCACGATCGTTATACTTACACGGTTCGAGCCGAATAATTATCTAAGCTCTCGACATCTCGTGCAATCATTGTACGCACTCGCAGCGCATCTCGAATCGTAGCCATCCAAGCTCTATCTTATAACCGCGCATTCGCGAACCGAATATAATCGCGAATCCTGCGTCAAGTGTACTCATTGACATTAGAGTGAATAAACATTTATCGTTCAATAAATCTGAGTTTTCCTTCCGACCCTATCACGACATATCACCTCAATACATCCAAAACAAAATTTACAGAACTTCTCAGAAAGTTGGTTTACTATTACCAAAATTAGTTTAAATATGTCGGAGATGAAAGAACACCGGAGCCTTTGGAATTTTGGATAATCCCGCAACATTGTAACCTAGAGTCTACTATAGCTGTAATTAAACAATTGTAGTTATTCAACCCGATTGTAATTGTTCGAGAGTCGTGATAATGAGCTTGGGCTCGTGGCGACAGTCAGTCGCCGAACGTAGCCGCGGTCACGGGATGAACGCTTTGTCTAACAAAGGTATGGAGTAATTCTATAGCTCTCCTTAAAAGAAATATTCGTGGCGACAGTAAACATTCCTACGGTTTCTGTCCTGTGGCTCGCCACACGCAGACCCTATTCTTCGAGTAAGATGATTGCCAGATGTCGATGCGTCTCCGCAGTACATGTTCGGCTAGCTCGAGGGCCCGTTATAAATCTTAAGATTTAGTCAACTAAAGTCCTTCAAACAGACAAACAGTCTTTGTCCCAACTACGGGAAAATAGGGGAGACTTATTTTTCAACGAGCGGCGTCTCCCACTAGCAACTTTCCCTCGAGGGCGGCTAGCATCTTTTTCTAACCACCGATATGGAGATTGACCAATTACCAGCAACGCCAATTTCCCTTACTTTCTGAACGAAGGCTTTTCCCGACGAATCCGATGATCTCGTGTCCTTAGACACACCTCATTATAGTTTTCCTCCGTGGCATCATCGGGACGGGAAAGACATTCTTTCTCGCGATCTCATTGATGAAAGGAGCAACTCTTTACGACCAGTGAATATTACGCGTCCGACTTAGATTTTGTGAGTACGTTCATCTATCATCCCGTCGACCGCGGATTCGTTATTGAACCTAGGATCATTGTCATTAGTTTCTCGAGCACCTAACTACCGCGGTTACTTGTCCGGTTCTATAATAATCGTATTTGCACTAGTCAATGTCTTCTCCATTGCATAACGACAACGTGTAACCCAAACGAAGATTCGTTTCACGCCCCTAACCCTAATTCTAATGTAAACCCGACATCAGAAGTGGAATCAGTGCCGGTTATAACAGTGCAAGAGCTTACGACCATCGTGCGCGAGTTAATTCCGTCGCTAGTGCAAAAATCGAGTGTGGAACCTAACAATTTTTCGACTCCGCTGCCTGGTGCGCAGCTACCAATCTGATTATTATTATTAAAGAAGTGCCCTGAATATAATTTCAATACCGAGTGTCGAATTGACTTCTACGTAGTGGAGGCGCTAACTGGTAGATCAAGCCATCCGGGTGAGTCGTTTCCATTTTACACCGATTTCGGAGCCGAGTGTTCGCTAATTAAAGAATCCGTAGTCTTGAGAATTTCTGGCAAAAGAACGATTGATATAGTAGTAATGCGAGGAGTAAGAAATATCGGTACTAAACGTATCGCTCAAATCTTGTCCGTTGCAGGTGTCGGTGGTTAGAGATAAACCTTTCATGTTCTCGCTGATAGTTATTTAACAATACGATATCGCGATTACTCGTTAAATTTTAAGCCAAGATTTTGACGTAATATTACACAAAATAGCCTCGCTATGTGTAAAACAAAAATAATTAATGCCTGTAATAAAACCGCTGAAAACGAGATCGATGTTAAGGAAGTTGACAATGAGGTACGTGGTAGCGATAAAAGTCGATTAATCTTTCTTTTCGAAAATTCAGAGATTCATCCGTTACGGGTTCCCTACGTACTCGTACAAAAAATACAGGCCAGTTAGAAGTACAATTAATTGATCCTAACATCGCCGTACAAGGAGTCCTAATAGACTTCGCGAGCGCAGAATAGTACTTGATAGAACAAGCGACTTAATTACAGCCAAAAATCATAAAGCCTAGTAATTCACCGTTCGCGAGCCCTGTGTTACTCGTGAAGACGAACAATGGTTCAGATAGATGATAGGTAGATTTTCGAGAACTAAATAAATATACGGTCGCGGATCGGTATCCTTTACCCCTCATTGCGGATCAAGTCGCGAGATTGCAAAAGCGAGATATTTTATTATTCTGGACATGGCCGGTGGGTTTCTCCAAATCCCTATTCATCCTAATTCTAGGAAGTATACAGCATTGATTACCCTCGATGAACAATTTGGATAATAAATTGTTGTTTTCTTCGAATTCTTTTGTGCCTTTGTTCGATCCATTCGATGTCCTTTATTTGCATAACATAAGTGCGTGCGCGTTTAGTGTTTCTTCCGGAAGTCATTTTCGGGACGGCGATACTATGCTGACCCTGTCGAAAATGGGGATTCTTATACTTTCGGACAACCCTAATAATTGTGCAGCTCATACTTGTCTAAATATTCTAATATTTATGTTCTTCCTTGCTACAATTTTGTAAACCATCAAAACGTTTACTATGGAAATCCCCAGGAATAGTCGTGTGCCAAGTCTTCTGTAGCATTTGACCCTTTTTAATTGTGGTGACATAAGAAATCATTTGGTCAGAGTGATCTGTACTACACTTTCCTTCATTGTATTCAGCAGCGGCTGCTGATTTCGATGTTGCGAACAAACGAAACGAGAGATCATTCTTGAGATTCCTTTGAAAACACGTGTAACAGTCAACGTGCCATTCGTACGTTGTCGTCTATCTGGATGATGTCCTAATTATTGCCGACTCGATAGATCAAGCTCTAAAAGTATTGCACACCGTACTAGATACTCTTGTAAAAGCCGGATTCTCCTTTAACTTTTCAAAATGTTCTTTTCTAAAGGCATCGGTACTCTATTTGGAATATGTAATTTACGACGGAGAAGTTCGTCCCAATCCGGGTAAAATGCACGCCTTGAGTTCTTTACCTGCGTCAACGACCGTCACACAGCTCAGGCAGTTCATAGTTTTTTTTTTTTTTTTTTTTTTTTTTTATTTATTTGTTGAAATTACAATCAATTCTCGCGTTGAGAATTTTCAGTAATTTTTCTGGCGTGGCGCAGTGACATGGCTGTTTATTTACAATAAGTTAATACTTATTATAGATAGTTATAATTTATGATCTATAAGTATTATAAGTAAGTGCATATGCTTGATTTGGATAATTAAATGAATCTAACGTTTAGGTCTAGCGGGTAGTGCCTCTTCAGCCTGCGAATCTGGTCCGTCGTATCGAGTAGTCCAGTGATTAGGGGGTTTCGGTGTTTGTTGATTCTTTTGCTGTATCTGTTGCTATATTTTGCTATTTCCTCTTTGACGGTGGGTATCTTGAGGTCGCGGTGTATTGTTTCATTGGTTACATACCAAGGTGCGTCAATTAGGGATCTTAGCGTTTTCGATTGGAAGCGTTGGAGTATTTCGATGTTGGAGTTACTTGCTGTTCCCCATAGTTGGATTCCGTAGGTCCAGACAGGTTTTATTACGGTCTTGTAAAGGGTAATTTTATTCTGTAAATTTAGTTTGGAGCGTCGGCCCGTGAGCCAATAGAGTTTTTTTAGTTTGTCCTTTAGTTGCTTCCTTTTATCTGTGATGTGTGTCTTCCACGTTAGTCTCCTGTCCAGGGTCATGCCCAGGTATCGGACTGTGACCCTGCTAGGAACTGTTGCATTGTTGATGGTGACCTGGGGGCAGGTTTGTTTTCGGAGCGTGAAGGTTACATGTGAGGATTTCTTTTCGTTGACTTTGAAGCCCCATTTGTGAAACCACTTTTCCATGGAGTCGAGACTTCGCTGGAGAGTGGATGAGGCTATTACCGGGTCTGCGTGGGAAGCTAATAGCGCTGTGTCGTCTGCAAATGTCGCTATTGTTATATCGTCTGATATAGGTAGGTCGGCAGTGTAGATGGAGTACAGTAGGGGACCGAGGACACTACCTTGGGGTATGCCGGCTTCTATTGGGAATGTTGCGGAAGTGGCGTCTAGGTATTTAACCATGAATTGTCTATTGGTTAGGTATGATTTTAGGATGGAGAAGTAGGGGTGGGGTAGGATCTTTTTAAGTTTGTATAGTAGCCCTTCATGCCATACTTTATCGAATGCCTGTTGGATGTCTAGGAAAACCGCTGAGCAATATTCTTTCTTTTCAAGTGTTTGGCTGATCGTATGAGTTAAGCGGTGGATTTGCTCTACTGTAGAATGATGTTTTCGGAAGCCGAATTGGTGATCTGGGAGTGTTTTCAAGTTCTCTAGGATTGGAAGGAGTCGGTTCGTGAGCATCTTCTCGAATAGTTTGGACAGGGTAGGTAAAAGACTGATTGGGCGATAGGAGCAGGTTTCGTGTATCGGTTTACCGGGTTTAGGGATGAGGGTAATCAATGAGATTTTCCAAGCCTTAGGATAGTGTTCCAGGCGAAGGATAGCATTAAAAATCGATGTGATGAGTGCTATCCCTTTTGTGGGAAGTTCCTTGATTGCTCTATTGCCTATTAGGTCGTGTCCTGCTGCTTTCTTGGGGTTTAGGCGACTGATTGTTTCTATAGTCTCAGCAGAGGAGAAGGGTTCGATAGGAGGGGACATTTGGAAGGGGGTGTGTAGGTATTCAATCACGTCCGCGGCGGCTTGGGGGGAATGGGGTTTGAATACTTTTGTCAAGTGTTTTGCAAACAGGTCGGCTTTTTCGATAGGGCTTCGCGCCCATCCACCTTGCGGACGACGGATAGGTGGGATTATTTGTGGGGGGCGTGTGAGTTTCCTGGAGGCCTTCCATAGTGAGTAGTTGGTGTCGGCTGTGGGCGATAAGCTGGCGAGGTATTTATGGAAGCAGTCGTTTTTATAGTTTGTTAAGGTTCTGGTTAGCTTTCTAGTTGCGTTGTTAAGTTTTCGTTTGTCCTCCGGTGTTCTGTGGGTCTGCCATACTCTTCTTAGTCTACGTTTTTCTGCTATTTTTTTTAATATGAATTGTGGATATTCTTGTTTGCTGTTGGTTGGCTTTGTCGGTGTGGAGAGGCGGATTGCGTTTATTATGCTCGTGTTTAAGTATTCCGTGGCTGCTTCGATATCTTCCTTTGTTTTTAGTGGGGTGAAGGCTGAGGTTGAGTGTGTAAAGACTTCTCTGAAGAGCTGCCAGTTGGTGTGTTGGTTGTGAATGGAGCCATTAGGTGTACTCTCGATGATTGTTGAACTGACTGTTGCTATCACGGGAGAATGATCAGAGGAGAGATCTGCCGAGGAGTTGATCTGGACGTGTCTTGATGGGATATTTTTAGTTATGAAGAAGTCGAGAAGGTCGGGTATTTTGTTGGTGTCAGTGGGCCAGTATGTGGGTTCGTATGTGGTGAGGTAGTTGAGGTTGTTGTTTGTTATGCTGTTTAAGAGGTTTTTGCCTCTTGCTGTAACCAGTCTGCTGCCCCATTGGATGTGCTTGGCGTTATAGTCTCCTCCAACTATGAATCTGTTGCCCAGGGTGTCCAGGAAGTTATCAAAGTCTTCTTTGGCGATGGAGTGTCTGGGAGGGCAGTATACTGCTGAGGTGTTGATTGAGCCATGACAGTCTTCTATTGCTACGTTTGTTGCTTGGAGGTAGTCTTTCTGGAATGGTGGGAGTTCGTAGTGCTTAATACTTGCTTTGATTATTATTCCGGTGCCACCGTGGGCCTTTCCGCTGGGGTGTTGAGTATGGTAGAATTTGTAACCATTTATTTTCAGGTAGCTCTTGTCGGTGAAGTGGGTTTCCGATACGAGCATTACGTCGATTTGCTGGTGTTTTAAGAAGAGTTCTAGTTCACGTTTGTGTTGCGCTAGACCGTTGGCGTTCCAGAGAGCTATGCGCCTTGGTTTTATTTTGAGTCGGGGCGTGCTAATTTTTCCACGATGAGTGTTAGTAGCGATAGCAAGTGATTTATTTGCTCCGATTGTTTCTCTATTAGCTTTTCGAGCCTTGAGGAGTTGTCTGCGTTTGGTGGGTTGGGGACACTGTTTTGGGGAAGGTTCCTTTGGCTGTTCGGGTTATTTTGGATGCCTTGTAATGCTTGGGCATAGGAGGTTGAGGTGGAGATGAAATTGGTAGGACTGGGTGTTTGGTTGGTTGAGGGGGTTGGGGTAGTCGAGAATTTCGGCGGGCTGGTTGTTTGGTTGGATACCTCTTTTGCTCTGAGCTTAGGGTACCTGTTCGTGTATAGTGTTTTATATGCTGGGCAGCCTTTGTAGTTGGCAGGGTGGTCCCCTTGGCAGTGGATGCATTTCGCTGGGGTTTCCGGTGATTTGGCGCACTGGTCAGTGGAGTGAGAGCCTGCGCATTTAACGCAGCGGAAAGTATGGTTGCAGTATTTCTGCGTATGACCGTACCTTTGGCACCTTTTGCACTGCACTATTTCTTTTTTCACGAGCGGTGGCTCGATCTTTACTATCGCGTTCATTAGGCGACTGACGCTGTATATTTCCTTATTATTCGGTTTTTGTTTAATGTCTAGGAAGAATAAGGATAACGGATCTTTCGTGACTCTATGCCTTATGTTACTTACGTTGATGACTTCGTGGCCAAGTTTTGAGAGTTCGTATTTTAGTTCGTCTATGTCTGCTGAGTGGTGTATGTTTCGTAGGACCACCCGGAAAGGCCTTTCCTGTTTGAGTTGGTAGGTGTGGAAGTTGGCGTTCAGGGTCCTGAGTGTCTTGGTGAGTTTTCTGTAAGCTTCTGGGTTCGTCGGTAGTATTTTCACCTTGTTGTTGCTTATCTTAAGGTTATATTCCTCCTTGCTGATATCTCTCTCTAGGGACTTGGTCATTGTCTGTATGTCAATGACGTCGTCTACAAATATTGGTGGGGGAGGGGGGATTCTCTGTGAATGTTGGTTTGGTGGCGGTTCTACGATTTCCATGGCGTCGTTTGAGGATTCCAGTACGGCGAACCTGTTGTGTGTGTTTATTTGCGTTGCTGGTTCAATTTTCCTTTTTTTTGTAGTGTTAGCGTCGTTAGTGCGGAGAGTTCTGCTGCACTTCTGCCACGGGGGGGGGTAGCACGGGGTAGCTGCGAGTCTGCTCCGGAGAGCTTGGTCGCGGTTGCTGGGCCATCATCGAGCTAGTTAATTCGGAATGAACAACTAGTCGTGAGGCTGTGAGGCTAGTATTCGGGTTGGGGTTAGGTGCGTGGGATTTTCTTCTCCCTAGAGGGTAAGGGACACTTAGCTGCGTTCTCTTTCGACAGTTGGGCGACACGTGTTGTTTTCGAACTACGCTGGGCACTAGAGACACGTCTGCACGCTTCGGCACTCCACAGCGAACTGAGTTCATAGGTTTAGCCCTTTATTTCCGAAAATTCGTCCCTAAATTTTCACGGGTAATGAAATCCTTGTATACGCTTACTTCCGATAATAAAAACATGACTTGGACAGATAGGCATGGAAAAATAAGGCAAAAGGTAATTTCCGCCCTGACCGACGCGCCGGTGTTAATGGTATTTGACCCGAACTACCCGATAGAACTTCGTATCGACGCTAGTTCGGATGGATATGAGGTTATTTTAATGCACAAGATTGAAGGTAAAAATAGAGTAATAGAATATTACAGTATAAGAAGTAACCCTGCGGAATCTAGGTATCATTCTTACGAACTAGAAACGTTAGCAGTTGTGAACGCCGTCAAGCATTTCCGTCATTATCTCCACGGACGAGAATTTCTTGTCGTCTCCGATTGTAATCCTTTGAAGGCATCCAGTAGTAAGGTAAATTTAAATGACAGGGTTTACAGGTGGTGGGCTTACTTACAAACTTTTACTTTCGACATTCTGTACCGGGAAGGTAAACGAATGGCTCACGTAAATTTTGTCTCGCGAAATCTCGTAGACTTGGATCACCTTACGATCAACGAAGTCATAGAGAAGGAAATCAATCTGACCGAAATCTCCGAAGACTAGCTATTAGTGGAATAACGTCGCGACTCCCAAATTTCTGGGATCGTCAATAAATTACAGAACGAAGAGCTCGCGGAAGACGTCGCGAATACGTATGAGTTACGGTCCGGTACCCTTCATCGTAAAATACAGAGAAAAGGCAGAACTCTCTGCTTGTCCATTGTCCCCAGAGGTTTTAGATGATCTGTTATTAACCATGTGCAACAGTCAATTATGCACTTAGGTTGGGATAAAACGCTTGAGAAACTGTGCGAGTGTTACTGGTTCGAAGGAATGGCGGAGTATGTTCGCCAATTCGTAGAGAACTGTCACGCTTGTCAAGTTTCGAAGGCCAGTTCAGGTAAAATACAAGCTGAATTACATCCTATACCTAAGACCAGCATACCTTGGCATACAGTTCACGTGGACAGAACGGGCAAACTAAGCGGTAAAAGTGGTTCGAAAGAGTATGTCATTGTTTTGGTCGACGTCTTCACTAAATTCGCATATCTGCATCATACTCGTAAAGTAGATTTCCTTAGTACCGTTAAAGCACTTAAGTACTATATTTTTATTCGGCAGTCCCTGCCGGATAATAGCGGATCAGGGAAGATGTTTTACGGGCAAAGAATTTCCAGACTTTTGTCAAGATAAATACATTAAACTCCATTTAATTGCGACCGGAGCTAGTAGGGCCAACGGACAGGTAGAGCGTATTATGAGTACGCTAAAAAAACATGTTCACAACAATAGAAACCAACTGGCGGTCCTGGCAAGACGCGATCGGGGAAATACAACTGGCCTTAAATTGTACCACCAACCGCGTGACTAAGTCAAGCCCGTTGGAACTACTAATCGGTAAAACAGCGAGACCCTACGGCTTATCCCTACCCGACAATATCGAAGAAAGAGAAGTAAATATCCCCCATATAAGACAGCAGGCGATAAAGAATATAGAAGCAAGCGCCAAATACGATAAGGATAGGTTCGACGAAAACAAAGCTAAAATAGTTAGGTTCAACCTTGGCGATTTCGTATTACGCAAAAACGAGGAAAGAAACCAGACGAAGTTAGATCCGAAATTCAGGGGTCCATTCGTAAAAGCAGAGACTTTGGAAGGAGATAGATATACCCTAAAAACCTTCGACGGCAAACGATCATATAAGGACAGACTGAGAAAAATGCCAGAAGGTTGCGTCCCTGCTGAGTTAGACGTCTGCGGTGATGACAACGGCGGTGATAATAACGATGCAAGTACACTGACCTCAGAGAATCATTAACACTGCGTTGTGGTCATAGTAATACACCGAGTGGTTTTATGTGCTTTTTGTTGTAACCCGTTGAGTGGGTCGATGTGCTTTTGTTGTAACCCGTTGAGTGGGTTGATGTGCTTTTGTTGTAACCCGTTGAGTGGGTTGATGTGCTTTTGTTGTAACCCGTTGAGTGGGTTGATGTGCTTTTGTTGTAACCCGTTGAGTGGGTTGATATGCTTTTTGTTGTAACCCGTTGAGTGGGTTGATGTGCTTTTTGTTGTAACCCGTTGAGTGGGTTGATATGCTTTTTGTTGTAACCCGTTGAGTGGGTTGATGTGCTTTTGGTTGTAACCCGTTGAGTGGGTTGATATGCTTTTTGTTGTAACCCGTTGAGTGGGTTGATATGTTTTTTGTTGTAACCCGTTGAGTGGGGTTACGTGCTTTTTGTTGTAACCCGTTGAGTGGGTTTATGTGCTTTCTGGGTGTAATGCACCCAACGTGGCAATATGATCCAACAAACTGAGGTTCACCAGTGTACGAAATCGAAAATGATCTGTTGTGTCATTACGGTCTGACTGGCGACTCACAGAACGCACCTAACACTTTGAATACAAATTATAACATTACAAATTCCTATTCTCTTTTATTTTTCTGTTGTCAAACCTCCGAACGAAACTTTGTTGTTGCACTGGACCCTTGACTTACTTGGACATTCAGTTAAATCGTAAATAATGTCAGGTGTATCGAATCTAATGTAAGAAAACACGATATTTTAGTTACACACGAGGACGTGTGATAGTCAGGATGGCCGTGTCGGAGATGAAAGAACACCGGAGCCTTTGGAATTTTGGATAATCCCGCAACATTGTAACCTAGAGTCTACTATAGCTGTAATTAAACAATTGTAGTTATTCAACCCGATTGTAATTGTTCGAGAGTCGTGATAATGAGCTTGGGCTCGTGGCGACAGTCAGTCGCCGAACGTAGCCGCGGTCACGGGATGAACGCTTTGTCTAACAAAGGTATGGAGTAATTCTATAGCTCTCCTTAAAAGAAATATTCGTGGCGACAGTAAACATTCCTACGGTTTCTGTCCTGTGGCTCGCCACACGCAGACCCTATTCTTCGAGTAAGATGATTGCCAGATGTCGATGCGTCTCCGCAGTACATGTTCGGCTAGCTCGAGGGCCCGTTATAAATCTTAAGATTTAGTCAACTAAAGTCCTTCAAACAGACAAACAGTCTTTGTCCCAACTACGGGAAAATAGGGGAGACTTATTTTTCAACGAGCGGCGTCTCCCACTAGCAACTTTCCCTCGAGGGCGGCTAGCATCTTTTTCTAACCACCGATATGGAGATTGACCAATTACCAGCAACGCCAATTTCCCTTACTTTCTGAACGAAGGCTTTTCCCGACGAATCCGATGATCTCGTGTCCTTAGACACACCTCATTATAGTTTTCCTCCGTGGCATCATCGGGAAGGGAAAGACATTCTTTCTCGCGATCTCATTGATGAAAGGAGCAACTCTTTACGACCAGTGAATATTACGCGTCCGACTTAGATTTTGTGAGTACGTTCATCTATCATCCCGTCGACCGCGGATTCGTTATTGAACCTAGGATCATTGTCATTAGTTTCTCGAGCACCTAACTACCGCGGTTACTTGTCCGGTTCTATAATAATCGTATTTGCACTAGTCAATGTCTTCTCCATTGCATAACGACAACGTGTAACCCAAACGAAGATTCGTTTCACGCCCCTAACCCTAATTCTAATGTAAACCCGACAAATATAATTAGTAAAAATTTAATAAATGCTCGTTTATCATCTCTACGTATCTAAGTCGTGCAAATATAGCGTACGTAAAAAGTTAGTGTCGTTTCAAAGTAACATTTCATGCATTTTAAGACTATAATTCTTGACGTAAAAGACAATATAAATCTGAGCTGCCTCTTATCTCCACAATAATACATTCCAACTTTATTTTTCGTGCACGAAAAATGATATTTATGGGATACTAATAATTTTGCAACACTGGGATAATGAAGTCGTCGAGGTACGACGTGACTCTCGTGTAAATGCCCGGATAACCAGGTACGCCGCATTCATGACCAGATGACACAACACCTATTTGATAGTAGGTGAATTGCTGTGGTATCATCAGTGGTCCTCCGCTGTCAGCCTGAAATGATTGTTAAATTTTTAATCATAGTTACTGAAATATTTCAATCGAATTGTATTGAAATTATACTTATATACAGTAATAATCTATTATTGACTTATGTATTGAAATATTCCAATTTAGAATGTATATATTATATGTATTTTGAAAAAAATTAAGATTAGAAGGAAATTAGATTAAAGATCATAATGATGTGTGAGAAATGGGCAAAACTATTAAATTGTGTTTATCTATTATTTTTTATGTTCAAGACGTTGATTTGATGTTGATTCGAATTGACATGTCCTCAGACACCGTATAATTTATAGTAAATCTGTAATGTAATTACTCCACAAGCATCCTTTCCACCTCGAGGGTCTCCGCCGGCGCATATTTCTTTATTGGTGATAGTTATGTCAAAATCCTCATAAGCTTTCTCGCACACGGCGTTGGTAACCACTGGCAGTTGCAGTTCCATTAATGCGTTAGTATATGATTCACCTACAAAGAAAATGGGAAGGATATTTAAGAATGAAAGTATTTCATTTTATCATAAAACTGATATCACTTACTAAAGCTTAATGCTCCCCATCCAGCAATGAAGGGGTTATAGCCCACGAAGTTTTTATTTCGAAGGGATTTCTCTATGGGGAGACAAATGGGATGTATGTACTCTGAAAAATAAGAAAATGAATGATAAAAAATGATAAGAAACCAAAAGCAATGATAGTGTAGTAATACTCCATAGCATAAATTTTAGAAACTCAACAATATTTGACGACATACCCGAAAATGGTACATCTCTCTCCAATTTAAGAATAGCGATATCATGGAAGGGTTGCCCGGTAATATAATCAGGATGAATTAGTATAGATTCGAGCCCCATTTCAATAGGATGCGCTCCGTCATCATCTCGTTTTAGATTTAAATCCGCGATACGAACCACGTACAAATCTTCGTCATCTGCACAATGCGCTGCGGTCAAAACATGTCTAGCCGATATGAGGGAACCTCCGCAATCCCATACTGGTCCCGCATCTGGGTGTGTGTAATTAGGATAACCTAATGCAACCATCCATGGCCAAGCACCTGAAATGCAATAGACATAGTTGTGAACATACATAATTTTTTCTCGCGTGATGAGTTAGAAATTATTGTTATCCATTGGACATTCGATGATGCAGACTCTCAAATAGAAATTTGATTAAGAGAGAAATTGAATTTTGACTTCAATGGAACAACACTTATTAGTTAATTCTATACAATTTCCACTTGAAATATACTGAACTCTAAAGTTCGAATATGTAATTTCTTCCCGAACACTTTTTCATCGCCATCCGTATCATTACTCGTATGTCGATTTTTAATTTCAAGTAAAAACATACTCTTTCTAACATGAACTAAAAGGAGGAAATAATTCAAGTTAATAAACAAAGTTACTACCAATGAAACCGTTGTATTATTATTTAAATTAATTGAAACGTACTTTGATGTGCTGTTTAGTGCCTTTCAATTTCAACCTTCATATTATATCGCTTATTATTGATCGGAAAGGAATAGATAAAACGTACCAAGTTTAGCTGGTCTACCACCAACCACCCTGGTATGCGTTACGTTGCTGAAACCACAGTGTGGTGGACGCAAGGGCACATCCGAGGTTGCTATAAAACATTTATAGTGAAAGAAGTTATTATATTTAGAGAATTGACAGTAGAGTGATGAATTAATTCGTCTTCGCTGGTTGTTTCACGATTATCCTGGTTATCACGTTTGTTTTCTGCGTGAAGCGAGTCGTTGGAATATTCGCGAAGTTAACGAAGCATTTTTCAGAAACAAAACCGGTGAAGAGGCGAATACTTAGGTGGAATTTTCCCATTAACTTCGTGACCATTAACTTCGTGACCATCTCGAAAATAAAAAATCAAACGTGTTCCATTCAATTTTATGTGGTCACGCGTGACTTCGCTTTTTTCACTGATAAAGACTGTGTGACGAGATCGTACTGCAATCTGCAGTATGGAAAAAGACAACTTAAAGTGCAAACCTTTAGTGCGCCCCGCTTGAACCGATGAATGCAGGACAATTAACCCTTTGAGTGCTATGGACGCATATACGAGTCCAGCGAGAGTCTATCTGTGTGGACTAAGGACCTATATATGTGTTTATCAATATTTTCAACCTCCTTAACGTTTATATAAATCATTGTATTACTTTTTATCTTTAATATATTAAAAAATGTCGAATAACCTTGAAGAATATACTACAAGAGACGATAGTGAAATAAATGAAAATTACAATTCATCGGACTCCGAAGAATATGTGGAAAACTATATAAATAATGGATTAGGTACACGTAGAAATAAAAATAGAAAATGGTGTAGAACATTGAGTACGTCTTCGGAGGAGGAAGATCCGCATTTAACTCAAAATATCGAAAACTGTAAACGGACGGAAATGTTCTTGTGGACGAAGAAGAATTTGACGCCCATATTACATATCTTTGACGATGGAAATTCCGGAGTAAAAGTGCATTTGAACGCACAGTCAACACCTTTTGATGCTTTCCAAATTTTCTTCTCGGAGGAATTGGTCTCTCAAATTACCGAACAGACGAACAACTACTTCAAGTATGTAAAAGATCATATAGCATGTAAAACGAATTCGCGTTTGAACAATTGGCAGAATGCCTCAGTCTGCGAAATGTATGGATTTTTCTGTACTACAATGCTAATGTCGCGGGTAAGGAAACTCTCTTTGAGGGAGTATTGGTCCACCGATGAAATGCTGAAAACCAGTATATTCCGGAAGATAATAGCACGAGACAGGTACATGTTATTATTACAAATGTTAAACTTCAATGATCATAACGTAATAAACGATGACCCGATAATAAAAATACGACCAGTAGTCGACAAACTGAAGAAATCCTTTTCACAGTCATTTACACTATATGAAAATCTATGCATCGACGAAAGCCTCGTACTATATAAAGGCAGATGTTATTTCAAGCAGTTTATACCTTCTAAGAGAAGCAGGTTTGGTATCAAGATATTTGTTCTTTGCGACTGTAGAACTAATTACGTATTGGATTTTATCATTTATACTGGAAAAAAGACAGAAATAAGTCAAAGTACTTCGACCATTGGGATTTCTGGAAACGTTGTTATGACGCTCCTTCAACCTTACTTTGAGAAGGGTCATACGTTAATTACGGACAATTGGTATACAAGCCCACGTTTATATACTTTGTTACACGAGCACAAAACCAATGCATTCGGAACTGTTCGCAAAAATAGGAGCGAAATGCCCCGTATGGAAGAAAGCTTGAAGAAAGGTGAAATTTGTTACCGATCTACGAATAATTTATTGGCGATGAAATGGCGTGACAAGAAGGATGTCTGGATGCTATCTACTGTACACGCAGCTAGGTTGATTGAAACGGAAAAACAAAACTATCGAACAGGGTTAAAGAAGACCAAACCATCGTGTATTGCAGATTATAACTCTTACATGGGTGCTGTAGACAAAGTTGATATGGTTTTAAGTACACTTAATTCTACAAGGAAAACCATAAAATGGTATAAGAAACTTTTTTTCCGTTTGCTAGATTTAGCAATATACAATGCATATATCCTATACAAAAATTCTACTGGTACGAAACAAAAATTTAATGAATTTCATTCGGCGCTGGTAAAAGACACTTTACGGAAATATCCACAAAGTAGAAGCGTAGTGGGAGGTGATAAAAAAGATTCGAAAGATATACCGTTTCGTTTAACAGAGAGACATTTTCTATCAAAATGTTCAAATCAAACGGACAAGGCACAATTAGCACGAAGAAAATGCGTTGTTTGCGCGAAACATAAAAAACGAAGTGATACGCGATATGAATGCAGAAAATGCGATGTCGGTTTATGTATCGATTGTTTTGAGACTTACCACACCCAAATGAACTTCTAATTTTAGTGGATTTGAATTGCTCAAAGTTTTTAGAAAATTGTTGAGAATTGTGGATCTTTGAAGCCGAAATAATGTTACAGGAACACTAAATTTACACTTGGAATTAATATTAGAATAGTTATATACTTATTTCATGGACGATTTCTTATATATTCATGGATACACACTTGCGCGCGTCTCGGCACTTTCTCCTATACTCGACCTATAACCCACTGAATAGTTTACATTCATCTGTTTTCGAAACGCCGCGCACACACATACCTCCACACACCGATACCCGCATACAAGTATCTCTACTGCGCATTTAACCCAGCCCAGCACAGAAAATTATACATGTCCAAACAAAAATAATTAAACAATTTTAATTTTATCAATATACATAAAAGTTTTTATTTTGTGAAATGAATCTGGTGTAGATATAATACGCATGTGATTTAAAACTAAATATTTCTTTGTTTAAAATATACGTAAAGAACTTTCCATACTTTTTTGGACTCGAATATTTAGATTTATTAACACAATTTCAAGTTTAAATATGTTTTACATTTTAATGTTTTTAATAGAATAAGTAATGTTCGAAAATAACTTTCTAGTTTTATTTCATTTGGTGTACAGGAATTACAATTATAACTTAGTTCCGCCATGCGTATTCAATTAACACAATTCACCTTAGCAAAAAAGGTATACCGTCTTCAATCATCGCAACCGCTAAGCGCGTGCCGTCCACGCGGATTGCTTTCGCCGGGAGTATCCAGCACTCAAAAGGTTAACGCCAAACATGCGAACAGTATATTGAAGCCAGTCATCGTCCTAAAATAAAAAAGTGACGAATTGAAAAGACGCAGGACTGATAACGATGAATGAATCTAATAAAAGAAACTTGGTTCACACTATGATTCAACGTTTTGCAACAAAGAGCGAAAAACTGTGGCGATTTAGAAAGACTGACAACAATAAAGGAAACCGAGTTCGTATTATAAATTGAATTTGCATTAGACAGGAAGCACGATCATGTGAAATAGATCGTAGGAATGACAAATATCATCGACATACGTTTCTGTGTAATTTCATGTTTGAAGATTGTTTAGTATAACACTAGAACGATCAAACTCGTCGCAGTGACAAGCTTCAAAATTTTCATTTGTGCAAATCGCTAAAAAGCTCCATAGCTCTTTTTGTAAAATTAACGTTGATTTCTGTTGAGTTAGTAAGACGACTACAAGAAACTTAGGAGAAAGGTACAAATCAGGAAAATCATTAATTTCAGATAACTTTTAATAGAAAAATCTGGATACTCGAAAATATTAAACACGTTTCTATAGGTACATAGGAAGATTTATAACAAAATACTCTATATAAATTCAATTCTTATTGTATATTTCGTTCCTACTTACCTCACTACTTACTCCTGAGAATCGTAGATATACTTGTACCAACTTTCGTCGAAGTACCTATTTATACCATCGCCTTGTCATTTCACTTACAATTATCTATTATATGGCATGTTTTATCGCACATTACCGATAGTTGTGCTACTAAAATTTACAAAACAGCAATAGCGTGGTAACAGAAATGAATACTTTCGCGCGTACAACATTACATAAAAGTAACCTTTGCGGTGAAAACTGCTCGTGTTTGCGTGTGCAACTATAATTCATCTTAAAAGTCATTGATTTGTAGGCACCGAATTATCAGAAATCAATCACGTAAATCTTAAGAATCTTCTACTTGTACGCTTGATGGTTAACTAAGAGATGCCACTCAACGATGCTCATTTTTACGAAAATTTCGCAATGCTCCAACAGTGATACTTCACGCTCGCGCTATCATACGTTAACAGTATGTCGTACCTCTCTGTATATGATATATACGCACTCGAGAGAGAGACTGACACATCGTTACTCTTTTTTCGGGAATCAATCTCTTCTTTGCCATATTCTAGCCACGGATGCTCCGTATTTTCCTACGAATGGAATTCCCTTCGTTGCCACGTTCCCGGAATCGAGCAAATATCTTAGGACGCAACTAATCAGAATATTCTAAGTTATGATTTACCATTATCAGATTTTTTACGTCAGAGGAAATGCCTGTGTCGTTGTCTAACTTAATAGTTACCGTTCCATAATCACTCAAAGGAACAATGTTAAGATCGTATAAACCACGATATTCTATCTTACTGTGAAGATACCCAGTTATATTATCTAACTGGATAAGAAAATCACAAAATTCAGGTCCTTTTATTCCAATCACATGACCATGATAATGTGACATCAATCGCATCTCAACCCACAACAGAGATAAGACATCGAGCTCCGACGTTCGAACACTTTTCCACATCATAACCTACACCAAGCCCCTCAGCATCCTCAAACCAAAAGGCATATAAGCCGAGACTTCAGCCAGCTCAGGTAGTTCTTGTTCTAGTATCTGTTCTTGTGCAGCCCCTTTCTCTCCGGTTCAGTGTCATTCTGTTCTTGTAAGTGCTAAATTTATAATAAAGTTCGATAAAAGAAAATTAATAGTTGGGTTACGACTCAGCCTTCTTTTCTCTTACAATCCAAGTGTCAATTTTACGTTACAATAATCTTCAATGTAGCTCCTCAATATATAATATTCCAAAATTTATTGGATGTATAGGATGTACGAACCATGAAATTCTAACGCGAGCAATTGAACGCGCAAATAGAGGTCCTCTAGCATCCAGCACGTAATTCCTGTTATTTGTCACCGAGATTCAACAGTTCGATTCATCACGATGCTGCGTACGTGAAAAATATGGAAAAAGGAAGAAAACATCAGGCCAGAAACATTACAGTGTGCATTTCTTTCTTTTGTTTTTTCCTTTGAAACATATATGGCGTTAACGATATGTAAACAGGAATTCACTAACTGCCGATATTCTGTTTCATACTCTTTTAATTTTGTTTATATCAGATTCTCTATTATGATTAGACCGTGGATGTTTATATAAATTCGTAGCTTTATTTAACACTATTACAGAAATACAATTATGGAAATTGAACTTGAATAAAACTTTCTTTCATTCAATACAATTAAGTATCATAACTCATTTATTACGTTAATCCTTAACAATATAAAAAAAAAACCTTATTTCCAATATCTTTGCACATTATATTCGATGCAATCTGTGTATTTCTACACTTTACATTTACTATAAATGTACAATCTATTTATAACTCATCACAATGGTTTAGTTTAAATTACACGTTCGTAGAATACACGACTTACACTTGTCACCAGAGGGCCATCGATATCAACATAGGGCTAGGCGATATTAATGCTTTCTCACTAGTGGTCACATTGATACTGTTTGTTTCAATAAATATAACTTCTAACACAAGTTTTTCTATCCCAGTGTCTAAGGTAAAGGTCTGCTAGGTAAGCCTTACTGAAGAGTCCCAACTAGCAGATCTCGGACGAAACACTACTTCTCTCTTCTCCATTTCCTTTATTTGACTACTCTACTTCATCCATCCCCCCTCTGCTTGAGTCATACGGGCAAGATGGACTGACAAAGAAAAAGGAGGAGTTTCGCGATGGAGGACTACCCATGGGCGGCCTTTGGCGCAAGTGCGACGAATCAAACAATGAAGCTGATGAAAATCGCTTCCAAAAAACCTTGAAAGGGACAGGCGGTAAACCTTTAGACATAAGGGGGTCCGCTAATACTGAACTTTACAGGGTATATAGCTGCAAGTAAGATACTAGTAAGGTACTCGCCGTTTCACCGGCTGTGTATGACGACACACTGGGTGTCCGCGAACCTTACTAGCCAATTTAGGTTAAGAGACGTGTGACATCTTTACACGTAAGTCAATATTAAACATCCCCTCCTGATCCGGAGTGTGAGGCCGCTCCACTGGCAAACGTCGCAGGAGAGGGTAGCAGATCCGACCGGCCTTGGATACAGTGTCCCGCCGTTGGCGATGGTGTGGGAGGGAGAAATCCGTTTCCAATGTTCCTGCCATGTATATAAATAAACCTTCTTCCCTCCTTCCATTGTGTCTAAGGCATGAGCCTGTTAGGTAAGCCTTACTGATGAGTCCACTAGCAGGCTCTGGACGAAACACACTTTTTTTCTTCTTTTTCTCCGTCTTCCTTCATATATCCGTGATAATTGTAGGCTGCTGGCTGTAGATGTCGCTTGCCGGGGTGTAGTACTGTTGTATTTTCTTCTTATTTAGATGTCGTGATTTGAACCCGGGATCCGAACGTTTGTACTCTATGGCGCTAACCACTGCGCTGCCGTCGTCCGACACTAGTTGGTTTCGAGTGGTGAGATTTGCGTTCTCGTGTGCCGCCACGAGAGGAAATCTCAGTGTGGGTGTGCTTTCTGAACGAAGAACGCGGATTCGTTGTTCACACTTTTCGTTAGGAAAATGAGGGTGCCCATTGATTATAGCCAACGTTAATGAATGAAGATAGGAGGAGGAAGCCTCCTACCAACGTGGCTCGTGGGTGACATTGTTTATTGGAAAAATAACTACCCGCTTTCTCCGTTATTTGTAAGAGTGCGCAATAAACCTAAGCATTGTTCTAAGGACCATCCATAAACCGAAAACACTTACAGGGTTAAAGATTCCTTCAAGCTATTAAGATTACGTCAAAGGATTCAGTTTATAGGATATAGTATGTAGTAGATCAGTATATAGTATAAAATTTCAGACGGCGCACGGACCATCGTACGCGCCGTAACAGAGAGAGTTATAAGAATATACATAAAATGTAATTAAACATCGCAAAAGTAACTTAATTAGAAATGACTAGAATGTATGATGTATAATATAATGAATTCAAATTGTCTAAAAAATATTACAAATTTATAGAGATTTTACTATAAAATGTTTTTAACAGAAGCTGATACAGTTATATAGCATTTTCAAGCATTTACGAACATTAATGTAATTATTAGGTCTTAGTTAAAGTCAAATTAAGCCAAAGACGGAACATAGAAGTATTTAACACTGAAGCTTTCGAACTAAATTGAATTTCTGTCTTTTTAATTTTCCCATTATCTTTACACGTTACACGAGACACGCGACAGAAACTGTTGGAATGTTTACTGTAGAGTGCCGCTACAACTATTTCTTTTAAAGGAGAGCTATACTATTACCCCATACCTTTGTTAGACACCTTTGTTATACCTTTCAGCTCCGACTGATATATCTGAGCGAATGTAGAGTGATTCCTTGATATTCATGAACGTCGCCAGACTACATCATTGTGCCATTTCTTCCTTGTTTCTACCAAATGTCCAAATTGGACAAATTGTGAATGTAAACAACTAAATAAAAAAAAATTTTTTTCCTTGTATATCAGCCATTAGATTAACAGTCTAAACAAATATATAAAATAGTTTTATAAAATCTGTATAAAATATGGTTTATATGCGCAATACTGAAGCGTTCAAGGGGATACAAAGGTAATGTACATATGCATTCTCATGCAGCAAAATACAAACAGATTTAATAATATTAAATTTTTTATTCGTCACAATAGTTTGGGAGTTTATGTCTCGTAAGTATCTGTAATGTGTAAGTATACCTTTGGCTGAATGGAAATTTCTCTTATATCTAGCTAAAAATAAAGAAAGAGTATATTCAATTGGAAAGTGATAAAAACATAAGTAAAGTTTCGGGGATGCACATGCTTGCATGAGTGGACTGGAAGTTTTTAACGAATAAAAAATAGTTTTTACACTCTCTGTGTCCGAATTTCCGGAAGCTCTTTATCTTATGCAATGTTTCAGAGTATTCGGCAATTTTATATGTACATACAAGAAATATACGTTCTAAGTGAAATATTTAATTATTCCCTTGATACATCAGAAGCAAAATTTATAGGAGCATTCCGAAAGTTGATTTATTATTATCATCAAATAAAGAGAAGCGTGAAAAATTAATATTAAAAGTTACATTTTGCGCATTCTAATACTATAATTCGTGACATAAAAGACAATGTAAATTTGAGCTATCTCTACAGCTATCTCTACAGTAGTATAGTCCAACTTTTTCTTTTTTGTACGCGGAAAATGATATAAACCTTAATAATTGTATTATTTCAATGCTGGGAGAATAAAGGTATCCAGGTAGGCCGTGACCCTAGTGTAAACGCCAGGAAATTTAGGTAAAGCGCACTCATGACCATGCGACACAATACCTATCTGATAGTAGGTGAATTGCCGTGGCATTATCAGTGGTCCGCCGCTGTCACCCTGGAACGATTATTACATTTTTAATTTTAATGTTTAATGCTTTTAATCAAAGTTGAAATATTTCAATTAAATTATATTGAAATTATACTTATATACAGTAATAATCTATTATTACTTTATGTATTGAAATATTTCAGTTTATGATGTATATGTTATATGTATTTTTAGCAAAACTAAGATTAGAAGGAAATTAGATTAAATACCATAATGATGTGTGAGAAATGGACAAAACTATTAAGTTTTGTATAATTTGTAGTTTAATTTAATTTGTAATTTAATTACCGTACAAGAATCCTTTCCTCCCTTAGGGTATCCGGCGCATAATACACTGTCGGTGATCCAAGATGGAGGATAAGCTTTCTTGCATTCGGAGTTCTTAACCACTGGCACTTGTACTTCCATTAATACATCACTTCGTGGTCCTCCTACGAAGAAAATGAGACATTTAAAACTTGAACTGTTTAATTTTATTACAAAATTAATATCGCTTACTATATCTTAATTTTCCCCAACCAGCAACGAAGAGATTATAGCCCTCGAATTTGTTATTTTCAAGGGATGCCTCTATGGGGAGACAAATGGGATGTATGTACTCTGAAAAGTAAGGAAATAAATGATAAGAAATGATAAGAAACCAAAAGCAATGATAGTGTAGTAATACTCCATAGCATAAATTTTAGAAACTCAACAATATTTGACGACATACCCGAAAATGGTACATCTCTCTCCAATTTAAGAATAGCGATATCATGGAAGGGTTGCCCGGTAATATAATCAGGATGAATTAGTATAGATTCGAGCCCCATTTCAATAGGATGCGCTCCGTCATCATCTCGTTTTAGATTTAAATCCGCGATACGAACCACGTACAAATCTTCGTCATCTGCACAATGCGCTGCGGTCAAAACATGTCTAGCCGATATGAGGGAACCTCCGCAATCCCATACTGGTCCCGCATCTGGGTGTGTGTAATTAGGATAACCTAATGCAACCATCCATGGCCAAGCACCTGAAATGCAATAGACATAGTTGTGAACATACATAATTTTTTCTCGCGTGATGAGTTAGAAATTATTGTTATCCATTGGACATTCGATGATGCAGACTCTCAAATAGAAATTTGATTAAGAGAGAAATTGAATTTTGACTTCAATGGAACAACACTTATTAGTTAATTCTATACAATTTCCACTTGAAATATACTGAACTCTAAAGTTCGAATATGTAATTTCTTCCCGAACACTTTTTCATCGCCATCCGTATCATTACTCGTATGTCGATTTTTAATTTCAAGTAAAAACATACTCTTTCTAACATGAACTAAAAGGAGGAAATAATTCAAGTTAATAAACAAAATTACTACCAATGAAACCGTAGTACTATTACTTAATTTAATTGAAACGTACTTTGATGTGCTGTTTAGTGCCTTTCAATTTCAACCTTCATATTATATCGCTTATTATTAATCGGAAAGAAAGAGATGAAACGTACCAAGTTTAGCTGGTTTACCACCAACCACCCTGGTATGCGTAACGTTGCTAAAACCACAGTGTGGTGGACGCAAAGGCCCATACGAGGTTGCTATAAAACATTTACAGAGGAAAAAATTATTATACTTAAGGAATTGACAATAGAGTGACGAATTAATTCGCCTTTCCTGGTAAACGAGTTGATTCAAACTTTTCATAATAATGTTTTGTCTTCTTTACGCAATATTAACAATGCAAGTTGAATTTTACCATTAACTTCGTCACCATCTTGAAAATAAAAAATCATAAAAATCGTTTGTATTTTATGTGGTATCGCGTAGCTTCTTTCTTTTCATTGATAATTAACAAACGCGTAAAATTTCAAAATAGCTCGAAGGTTCCGTGATGAGGTCGTACTAGAATCTGAAGTGCATGGGAAAAGACAACTTAAAGTGTAGACCTTTAGCAGACGGCGCGTGAATTAATGAATGCAGGAGCACAATTAACGTAAACAGCATCTTGAAACCCGTCATTGTCCTGAAATAAAAAAGTGACGAATTGAAAGAACGCGGAACTGATAGCAATAAAGGAAGCTTAGTTCGCATGATATGTTGAATTTACATCAGAAACGAAGCACGATAGCGCATAGGACGGTTCAGTGATTTATAACAAAATTCTCTATATAAATTCGAATTTTATTATATATGGCTTCCTACTTACCTTTCCATTCTTGAAAGATAAAGATACACTTCTACCAACTTCCATCTAAGCACCTATTTATACCATCACCTTGTCACTTCACTTACAACCATCACTTACAATTATCAATTATATAGCATATTTTATCGCACATTATCAATAGCTGTGCTACTAAAATTCACAAAATAGAAATAACATGGTAACAGAAATAAAAACTTTTGCACGTAACACATCACATAAAAGTTACTTCTACGATAAAAGCTGCTCGTGTGGCACGTGCAACTTTAATTGATCTTAAAAGTGATTGATTTGTTGGCACGGAATTATCAAAAACCAATGAACAACGAATAGTACATGGTACTCCTCTGTATTTTCCCACGAATATTTCGATGGAATTCTCTTCGTTGCCACATTCGCGGAATCGAGCAAATATCTTACGATTCCACTAATCAAAATATTCTAAGTTATGATTTACGATCATCAGATTATTAAAAACGTAAACGAGTGTTTCGTTGCCATTGTAACCCTTATATTCCATATAATCGTAATAAATCTTTAATATATTCTCTGATATATCGTGCATAGTATCCTTTCTGCTTTACTTTCGGTATAGATACGATTAGTGTACGCGTTCGAACACTCACGATTTGTGAGCAGGTTGACGGAGGAAAGAAGTATAAACCAGACAGTTGATTACAAAGTGGACTTTGTGGTTTTATTGGATGTGTGACTATTAAAGAACTGTTTCTTTTAGATATAACACAAAATATCGACGTGTCTGGCAGTCAGACCACTACCTTTGGTTTTCGTCAGATGGAAGACAATAACTCTGGAGGATTAATTCTTCACATCTGCCTGGCTGTTCATCGTTCAAGATGGGAGTGTAGGATAAAAGTTTGCATCGTTTACCGATTGGTTTAAGATACTGTTGGTCCTGCGAGTATTTTGGGGTTTTGGCTCCTCTTAGTACCCACTTCACAGTATCATGAATCCTTATCTTTTCAATGATTCCATTTGAACAAAGACCAGAAGAAATCAATGGTCATTGATTGTTCTCATCCATTCAGTGGTCTTGAACAAATGTAGAAAGACAATTAATATTGTTTGAATTTTATATTAAGTTTAATGCATATATACATTATATAGGACGTTTTTAACGAATAAAAAATAGTTTTAGAAGACGCGAGACTTATCTTGTATCTTATGTACTTTCTGTGTCCGAACATCTAGAAGCTCTCTATCTTATGAAACGTTTCAGAGTAGTCGTCAATTTTATATGTACATACAAGAAATATGCGTTCTAAGTGGAATATTTAATTATTCCCTTGATACATCAGAAAATTTGCAAAAATTGATTTCTTATTACCATCAAAAAAGGAGGAGCGGAAAAAACTGTAATTAATGAAATTTAATTAAGAAATTAAAAAATATCATTTTTATACCTCTAAGTCGAGCAGGTGTAGCGTGCATAAAAAATTAGTGACGTTTCAAAGTTATATTTCGTGCATTTTAAGACTATAATATGTAACGTACAAACCAATATAAATTTGAGCTGCCTCTAATTACTACAATAATAAATTCCAACTTTATCTTTCGTACACGAAAAATGATATTTATGCAAACAGTAATAATTATATTATTTCAACGCTGGGAGAATAAAGCTGTCGAGGTAGGACGTGATCCTAGTGTAAACGCCAGGATATCTAGGTAAAGCGCATTCATGACCATAAGACACAACACCTATTTCATAATAGGTGAAGTTTTGTGGTATCATCAGTGGTCCTCCGCTGTCACCCTGAAACGATTTACATTTTTAATTTTAATGTTTAAAGCTTTCAATCAAAGTTGAAATATTTCAATCGAATTATATTGAAATTATACTTATATACAGTAATAATCTATCATTACTTTGTGTATTGAAATATTTCAGTTTACGATGTACGTATTATATGTATTTTGAGTAAATCTAAGGAAATGAGATTAAATACCGTAATGTTGTGTGAGAAATGGGCAAAACTATTAAATTGTGTGTATCTATTATTTTCAATGTTTAAGACGTCGATTTGATGTTGATTCGAATTGACATGTCTTCAAACACCGTATAATTTATATTAAATCTGTAATTTAATTACTTGACAAGAATCCTTTCCACCCTTAGTGTATCCGGCGCATATTACTGTATCAGAGGCGTCGCTATAAGCCTTTTTGCATACGGCGTTGCTAACCACTGGCACTTGTACTTCCATTAATATATCACTTAGTGGCCCTCCTATGAAGAAAATGAGAAAGACATTAAGACTGGGACTGTTTAATTTTATTCTAAAATTAGTATCGCGTACTATATCTTAATCTTCCCCATCCAGCAACGAAGGGGTTATAGCCCATGAAGTTGTTATTTCGAAGGGACTCTTCTAGGGGGAGACAAATGGGACGTATGTACTCTGAAAAATAAGGAAATAAATGATAGAGAAGGAAACGGTTGACGAAAAGTATGAGAAAGAATTTTACATGTTTTATGATAAAAAATATAAAAAAATTATAATTTAGTAATACTCAATAGCATAAATATTAGAAACTCAGCAATATTTGACGACTTACCCGAAAATGATACATCTCTCTCCAATTTAAGAATAGCTATATCATCATGGTGTTTCGGGTGATTATAATCAGGATGAATTAGTTTAGACTCGAATCCCATTTGAATAGGATGCGCTCCGTCGTCATCTCGTTTTAGATTTAAATCCGCGATACGAACCACGTACAAACTACTGTGTATTGCACAATGTGCTGCTGTCAAAACATGCCTAGCCGATATCAAGGAACCTCCGCACTTCCATTCCGGATCCTTCCATGGTTGTCTATAATTATGAAAACCTAATGCAACCATCCATGGCCAAGCACCTAAAACGCAATAGTTATAGTTGTGAACATATATACTTTTTCTCGCGTGATGAGTTAGAAACTATTGTTATCCATTGGACATTCGATGATGCAGAAGACGATAACTACATACGTACAAATACTCTCAAATAGAAATTTGATTAAGAAAGAAATTAAATTTTGACCACTGGAATAAAAATTATTAGATAATTCTACATAATTTCTACTTGAACTATACCGAACTATAAAGTTCAAATATGTAATTCCTTCCTGAACACTTTTTGATCGCTATCCACATCCATCACCTTTATGTTGATTTTTAATTTCAAGTAGAAAGATAGCCTTTCTAACGAGAAGTGAACGACAGAAATAATTCAAATTAATAAGTAATTTATTGAAATTATTATTGATTGTAATTGAAACGTACTTTGATATGCTGTTTAGTGCCTTTAAAGTTCATGCTTCGTAGTAAATCGCTTATTATTAATCGGAAAGGAAGAGATGAAACGTACCAAGTTTAGCTGGTTTACCACCAACCACCCTGGTATGCGTAACGTTGCTAAAACCACAGTGTGGTGGACGCAAGGGCCCATACGAGGTTGCTATAAAACATTTATAGATTAAATTATTATATTTAGGGAATTGACAGCAGAATGACGAATTAATTCATCTTCTCTGGTTAACGAATCGATTAAAACTTTTCATAATAATGTTTTATCTTCTTTATGCAATATTAACCATTACTCCTGATACTTCGTTCACATCGTATACTGTCCAATTACACGCTTCCCCCATCATTAACAACATACAGTTACACTGCACATACTTCATTCATCTTCATAACGTAGATATTTATTCTTATACTAGATCATACAGTTATTAGCACGACGACAATACGAAAATAGAAAATATGAAGTCCGGAAGTATGAAGTATGTGTTTGGAATATTCTTATATTATAATTAACTTCATCAGCCATTAAATAAAAAGCTTGGGAGTTTATACAAATGTGAAGTTTTGGTTAATGTTCTCTAGTCTCGCTCCTTCTAGATGCACAGTAAATCCTGAGACCTCGAAATAACGTAATCATAAATGTTCTTGCTGCGATCGAACGCCTATGTCACTTTTTATCAAGTAATGTTATCATCGACTGGTTCCTCAGAAAATACAGCAAAGAATACGTATTTGCATGTGGGTAAACTTCGTTGCGCAGTTCCTTTGCGCAAGATACGGGTTACTTTTCTGATTCTTGATCGACTCGAACTTAGCAATTGGTGCGCGGTACCGGGAATAATGAGATAATTCTATGAACGTATTGTTTGCTATACGGTGATAATTAGAAATAATAGAAAAATATCATCGTAAAGTCGACATGATTTCATGGGACCATACTGGCATCTGAAGTACATGGAAAAAGACAATTTAAAGTGCAAACCTTCAACAGGCGCCTCGTGAACTAATGCATGTAGGAGGACAATTAACGCGAAACATAGATACAGCATCTTGAAGCCCGACATTGTCCTGAAATAAAAAAGTGACGAATTGAAAGGACGCGGAACTGATAACAATAAAAGAAGCTTAGTTCGCATGATATGTTGAATTTACATCAGAAACGAAGCACGATCGCGCATAGGACGGTTCAGTGATTTATAACAAAATTCTCTATATAAATTCGAATTTTATTATATATGGCTTCCTACTTACCTTTCCATTCTTGAAAGATAAAGATACACTTCTATCAACTTCCGTCTAAGCACCTATTTATACCATCACCTTGACACTTCACTTACAACCATCACTTACAATTATCAATTATATAGCATATTTTATCGCACATTATCAATAGCTGTACTACTAAAATTCACAAAATAGAAATAACATGGTAACAGAAATAAAAACTTTTGCACGTAACACATCACATAAAAGTTACTTCTACGATAAAAGCTGCTCGTGTGGCACGTGCAACTTTAATTGATCTTAAAAGTGATTGATTTGTTGGCACGGAATTATCAAAAACCAATGAACAACGAATAGTACATGGTACTCCTCTGTATTTTCCCATGAATATTTCAATTCCCTTGGTTGCCACATTCACGGAATCTTTGTAAAGCTGTCTCGTCGCTGTGTTACAAATTAAAGGAATGGGTACTTACTACTATAATTCTGATGAAAGAAAAGAGACGATGATGTTACGATAATATCATTTATTTACAACTGATTTATTTACATACGAATTCTGATATAGGTGGTGCACTATTATAATAGGTAAGTTTGATCTGTAAGTTGAATTTTATAAAATATCCTGCCTATAGAATAAATTATATTAGAATCTAATTTCTAGAATAATACTGAGCATACTGATTATGCTGTTATGATTTGGTTTAAAACAATAAATAATTCACTCATGCATAGTATTCTTCCAGTTTTACGTGTAATTTCGATATTGTTATAAGTAGAAAGACAATTAATGTCGTTCGAGGCAATTTCGGAATTATCCATATTACGTTTAATACGTACAGTTATCATATAAGACATAGTATCGTAAAAATTGGAAGAATAAAAAATTCGTACAGGAAATACATTTTATGGAAAATTTAATAAATCTGTGTGTACACCTAAAATACGAATTAATGGTGACTGATTGTTCATAAGTTTATATACGTTATTTAAAGTCATTCAAAGATATCAATTCTGCTTCCTTTTTTATCACAGGAATAGTTTCTCATTTATATGTGTTCAAAAATACATATAACCGCGCAATAAATGAAGTATATGTCACCTACAATGAAAAAGAGTTTTCCTATACTTAATATTTCCTTTATATGCATATGAAAGTCTATTCTTCGCGTAGCATGAAATTACGAATAAATCTGGAAAATTGTTTAATCTGAAAAGAGAAATAAATTATTAACATGATTTATTAGTACGAGATTCAGAATTTTTGTTTTGTCTTGCAGAAAAAGAAAGCAGCCCTCTCTTTTAATGTGAAATAGAAAGCAAGAACTTGAAAACAAATTTTTTGGAAATTTACTTGCAAGTATCATTTTCAATATCGTGATTTTCGTCCCAATGGTACTGTGCTTCCAAATCTTCCAGTATTCTTCTAAAAACAAAAAGTCGAACCTGGTTATTATTGGCATTACAAGGAAGAGAAGTGTTAGGAAGCAACTCCTTTTTATTATGGATTTCTTTGTAAACATATAAATGAGAAATTTAGCTTTCGTTTTTTACTAAAGAATTTATTCTTATTGTGCTTTGATAGTTATTACATTGCAACTTTTCACGTACTACTCATATTTAATAATTTCCTAATACTAACTAGTTCAAAATTACATATGTCCTTGCACGGATTTAAAAATATGTATGATACAATTAACACTTAGTCAACCGCGCGCACCACAGCGAGCTATACGTTTCTTACTGCAATGGATAAACCACTTATACGCTGTCTACCATGCATTTTCCCAAATATAAAGAACTAATATTCACTACTTAAAAAACAAAGAAATCTAAAAATTATTTAAGTGGTCAATTATATTTTGCGGTAATAATTTTGTTTAACGATTTTACATATTGTTTATACAAAACATCAAATTAAAAGTATATATTAAAAGTATTTAAAAATATAGGTAAAATTAAAAGCATTAAAAATGACTAAAGATAAATAAAACGATTTGAACGTGAAATTAAAAATTCATAATACATTTTAATATTTTTTTACAGTGTGATATCGTTCGATTATAACTTTATTTAGTCATAACTGATAGTGTAACTTTTCAATTTAACACCACTAAACTGGTGTATTTTATGATATACTGTACCTTATAAAAGCAGAGAAAGTGGCCCAATTAATTGGGAAGAATTCAAAGTAAGCTATAATTGATAATAACAAAAAAAAAAAAGAAAACGCATTACTGAAGTCAAAAAGGGAGATCTCCCCGTTCGGTCACGCAGCGATGTACTTCACAGAGGGGAGAGATCTCCCTATTCGGTTGGCTAAGTGTTAAAATTAATTCTAAAATAATAATTGTTTAAAAAGATTAAAATTCTAATTAAACATTTTGCTATATTTCAAAGTTTGAAACAATACAACTTCATTTATAAAAAATGAAATTATGTTTATGTATTCTTCATCACGATGCTATTTCTTATTACTGTGTCGTCATTTTTTTGAATTCATTTTGTTATCTCTATGCAATATGAAAATTCATATATTGCTTGATATTTTTTACATATTACCCATCCACCGGATAATATCTCCTGAAAAATCAAAATATCAATATTGTATTATTAAAATGCTTCTTAAACTTCAATTTCTGGCAAACCCGAAATCCAATACATTTCTTATAGTTATTATTTATCAAAAAATTCCAAGTTAGTAACTTAACTTTCTCTTCAAATCACGAATAACATATACTTTGACTTACCTGTAACTTTTTGCTCCTAATCGCCGTTTCCTCATATAGAATATTATTATTGCTCCTATAATTACTACCAGTGTCATTGATATTATAGTGGCTACAACTGAATTAATAGAAGATGGTAAATAACTGTACATAATAATGACGCATAACGTTTACTTACATATCAGTCGATACGCGATTACTGTGATATCCTGTTGATGTTTCTTAAGGCACTTGGTTAGATGTGATATAGTACCATTCCCTATGGGACATTGTAGATCGAGTATTTTACAAAATAGCGGAAATAAATCTAGATTATTAAAAGGTTCGAGCTTGCACTTGGGCATAAATGCAGGACCATTTGCAAAGAAGAAAGGATGCATTTCTATAGCCTCATTATCGTAGCCATGAAGACCAAATTCTGAATCACTGGTTACTAAACATAAATACCCCATAAAATTTAATATATACCTTTAATTTTTAATACATACTTGAATTAATAATTCTGTGTTATGAATCATATTCTACCTGTAATATTGAACTTTTTCTTATAATATTCTATGTTATCAAGGAGATTTTGAAATGCATATCCAATTTCAGCAATGACAAAGATAGGACCAATACGTGTATTATTTCCATAGTGATATTTCTTAGGAATTTCATCCCTTTTAAAAACTCTAAACGTCTTCAATTTCAATGCTGCTTGCTTCAATGTTTGATAAATTATTTCTTCTTTGCCTAAAAAATTTACTTGTTTATTTTCTTAATCTCTTATTAATAATTTAAACAAACTTAATAGTTCATATGATAAATCAACATACCAGGATTAGGGAAAATGTGCAATCCTGGTGAGGTACCCACAAATTTGTAATCAGAGCTGTTAATATACTTTGTTAGATCTATTATCCTGTCTAACTTAACAGTTGCCATTCCATGATCACTCAAGTGAACAACATTAAGATCATGTAAACCATGGTATTCTATCTTATTGTGAAGATACCTAGTTATATTATCTAACTTCCTAAGAATATCATCAAATTGAGGTCCTTTTATGCCAATCACATGACCATGATAATCTGGCTCTTCAATGTATAATATTCCAAAATTTATTGGATGTATAGGATGTACAAACCATGATATTAAGGTATCAATTCTTTCTTCCCAAGGTACAGTCTCATTAAAATTCTGATAGAATTAAAAATTAATTATTCATATTCTAATAATTATATATTTTCAATAGAGTATAGTCAAAGATATATACCTGAGCAAATGTAGGGGAGATTCCTTGATATTCATAAATGCCACCAGGCCACATCATTGTGCCACTTCTTCTTTGTGCACCAGCCTTTTGGTTAACAGTCTAAACAAACATACAAAGCAGTTCTATAAAATATGTATAAAATACAATAAATATGACTAGTATGATGACCAAAATAATATATGTATTTATGTGTCATACTTTACATACCCAAATAGGAAGAATTCTATTATCATAATGATACAAATTATATGAATATTTTGTTGTATTTCCTGAAGCAGGATCATAAAATTCATTATCCACAACTCCATGTGTTTCTGCATACAATCCTGTAGCCATTGTATGATGATTAGGAAATGTTTTTGTGACAAAAATATTCATCATGTAATCCGCATATGTGCCTTCATGTTTCAGTTTATTCATAAATGGTGTTCTGTCAAAATAGTCATACCTATGAAACAAAAAAATTATTCAACTAAACCAATCGTTTACATACAAGTAAAAATTAAAAAGTAATAACATCTAAAATACCTGAATGCATCATATGATATTACTAACAACTTTGGATGTTGCGATATCAATAATCCATGCTTCACACTAAGTAACATAACAAGTAACGAAGTAAATATGGTTACAGAATTCATAGTGAACGTGTATAAATCGTTCTTTAACAGGAAGAATCGTTATCGTGCTTAGCTAGTGGTTATTATTCTATCTCCTTCATGCTTTTAAAAGCATTTCAGTGACGAATCTTCTTCGACCTGGATTGAAAGTTAAAAATATCCAGTTATTGATAACTGCCACAGTAAGTATATATATTTTTTTAATAAAAAAGATCTTATTTCCGAATTAATCTATCCGATCGTATACATAGACATAGTTTCTAAAAAATTCCATCGAACGATACCAATTGAAAATGACCAGATGGTTGTTTCACATGATAAAAAAAAATTAGAAACATTAGTCAATTCCTATTCACGGACACCGTTTGCCAAATACTAAACGCTCCCTCATTTCTCATGAACTATAAAACTATATATAAAGTAATGACACAACCCTTTCTACTCTATACTAATCATACCACTATCTTTTTGCACTGACGAATTTATTAAACGAACATATACTTTAAACACGAATACTTAATAAAGCGAACTCAACGAAATCTTAAATATTCTTTTACTATCTACACGTAGATAAACGTACAGCGAGTACGTTTTAAAATGATAGCTGATTTTTTGGTTCTTACATAGTTAGGAAATAATTGAGTTAGTTTCTGTACGAGATCCTTTCTCGTTTTTGGAATGTTGGCGAACTTGTTTTTTGGACGCAAGCGTGTTAAATAAAACTCCAGCGGACAAGAGTGCATTCAAGTATGCTATGCGACTGACAGATGCTCGAAGCTACGGTCTGCTACGATGCATTGTATTTAAAGGAGATGAATCGCGTTTGATATTATCCTTATCTTCGTATGAAACATCATTTCTTATTCCCATTATCCTTCACGTATCACGTGAAAATTAAATATCGGTATTTGAACGCCTACATCAGTTAGATGACGGCGATACGCCGTGTGTTAACAGGTCATGGGGGCCTGTTTCGGCCGCTGCATTTCCAAAGTTACAGACTCCTTATCGTACAGGTTAGAAGTGTACCTTTTATCTCAAAATAAAAATGCATCTTTTCAGATATCTTCATCTTCTGTTCATTTCCAGACTATGGATATTTATTCAACTTCATATATCTATGAATATAGCTAAAGAAATTAAACTTAAATAGAGATTTGTTTTACTTATTAAATAAGCACTTTATTTTGGATATTTAATGTAGTTTTGTATATTATATGCATTCTATATATTTTTGCAACTATCAATTTCTCATAGATATATAAATATCAACAGTCTATTAATTTTGTTAAATATACCTGTTTTCATTATTATATTATGTATATTTCTTTTTTTTTTAATGTAGTATATATTTGAATTTAAGGTTTTATCAAAGACACACCAGTATGTCCTACCAAGGAGACGAACAAGTTGAGGTACATATAATTTTGCAGTTGATCGAAGATTTTAATGATCCTGCTAATGATAAAATAATGAAGTCCTTCATTATATTGCCAATATTTAGAATCACTTTGTTGTAGTTTATAGATGACAAAGGAGATGCAGACCAACCTAGAGGATCAAAAACGTAAGAAATTGTATTGAGCTCAGGGCAATGTTTCATTTTTGTTGTATTAATTACATGCTTCATTGTTATGCTTCCTGGATAGCCTGTTATCGTTTCTCTCCTTAAACCGGTTCAAGGTAAATGGATTAGTCTATTAGAATTTTTTTTATATTTTATTGAGCATAGTAAGTCTATTTATTAATATGATTATTGATTCTAATTACACTATTCAATGACTCCATTTAACTATTACTTTCTTATTATCAAGAAAATGTTTCCAATGTTTATAATATATTTGTAGAAAAAACATGGGGTTCCTGTAACATTGGAATTATTGGAAGATGGAGCATGGTCAAAGGGTACTAATAAATATGCCAGATTAAACTCTAGGAATGATGCTTCTACAAGGTACATTGCCTATCTAAATCACTAAAACAGTACACTACAAAACAGAAACTAACTGCAATAAAATATTTTATTAGTTCTGGTCTAGATACTCCACTTCAAATTCTTGATGCAAGAACATTAATGAAACAACAAACATGCGTTTCTTCCACTCCTGGCTCATCATTAGATTTGGAATGGGAACATGAAGGTAAAGGAATGTTTTTAATTATGAACATCTAAAGTTATACACATTATACATTTACGAGATATAAAAGGAAAAAAATTATTGTATGTTTAGGAATGCCTCTGCCAGTTATAGATGATGAAAAAGTTGAGAGTACAGATGGTTCTATAACTCAAACATCAGTAAATAATAGCCAACCCTCTAGTTTGACAGCATCTCCTTGGTCTAGGGTGTCGACACCAAATAGTTTAGAATGGGATCCGGTAGAAGCCGATATGGTATGTGTTGATTTAGAGACTGAACAGCTTTTGACTGAAATAGAAAGATTAACAGATAGAGCGTTAAAGGAAACAGGAGAATGGACTAATGCTAGTTGATAAATAATGCATTTACAATTAAACAGGATTGTTTGTATTTTTGTATTACAAAAAAAGAGTACACAATGGAATTAACATATATAAAGTACTTTTAGGAAGCAAAAAAAAAGATTTTATTGTTTCAATATTTGTATTGTTGAAACAATATGAAGATATATTTATATTGTTTCAAGGTATATATACATACATGTGTAAGTTAATATAATTCACATAGATTTTAAAGAAAGGTATATTATCTGCTAATACTTTTCAACAGATTATTACTAAAAAAAATTGCCAACTAAAAACAAAAATTTTTTATATTATGCGTATATATATTTTTTACACTCGTAAAAAACTCTTTCATTTGACACCTTGAGTTTAAAAAATAAAGATGAGGATATTATATATTGCATTGAGAATACTTTTATTCTGATTTCGCTCGACTTCCACGAGACAATAACTTTCTTCTTATTGATAATTTTTGCATCACATCTTTTAAAAGAACCTCATTTTTTAATATTATTTTAATACTTTAGTTAATAGTCATATTACTTATTTATTTCTAAACCAAAGATTTTTTCTTTCATTAGATTAGTTTGCTGTGAACGATATTGATCTCGTTTTTTTCCGTACACATACCGTATTACAGTGTCATATTATACTACTTTAACCTTTTGAAGCATAAAAAAGTAACATGAAAAGAAAAATTGTTTCATTTTTTAATTTTGTATAAAAGATGAATTTTCTATCCAAATACCATAGCAGAAAAGGACCTATATAAATGGCCAATTGTGCTTCAAATGGTTAAACAGTACATATCATAGTAACAATATAAATTTTCTTATGTTTGGAAAGTTTACTATGCATTATTTAACCTAGATAGGAGAAAAAATTTTAAGACGGAAATTAAAAATAAAATATATCAGGTGCTATCAATGGAATATATTTTTTGCGAGTGAAATTATGATCAGTTTTTTCCGGAGGAAATTTCTTTTGTAGCTTGTTGTTGGTATAATTAGCCATATTTTATACAAGAAGGGCTATTAAATAGTCTAAATAAGTCTAGTCACAATGAAATTCTGTGAATCTCCTTAAAATCCGAAATGAGGGAAAGGGAGGGCGGGAGAGGATGAGGCGGTACCGATGTAATATTAGTGTTGATACACATATTGGGTGTACAAAAACATGTTTCTACTGAAGTTAAATTATTATAAAATGATTAGGTTACAAGTATAGATAGAGTGTCGATTACTGATGGATAAATGGTTTTCAAACCGAGGTAGGCTGCCTTACAATAAACAGAAAATGTATAAAAATTCGCTAATATGCTCGTAAACTTTGATTGCATCACGTCTGCGACTTTGTTGCGTTTACAATTGTGTAATTTGTAAGATCATAAGTTTGCTGATAATTTGCATCATGAGCGAATCAAAATGTATGCAGCAATCGTATAGATAATAATAACGTTAATGATAATGAAAATGTTAAATGATAAAGATGCAGTATGTTAATGATTCAGTGCCATGGCTGTTTATGCACTCCAGAGGTTTTATCTCTCGTCATAATTTATTTTAAATTCCAAAAATTGAAATTAAGTTTTGGTGATACATATTATATATGTATATATAAATAAAAAGAAGTAAAGTTTGTAAAGGTTTATATTAAATTGCATGATAAACGCACAGAAATATTAGTTGAGCATAATATATGTGGCTTAACATTAATACCTGTGTTAATCTTAAACACAAAATGTGTCCACTATGCTAATATACAAACTGATGCGTAATGATTAGTATGGAGGAAAGTGAAAAGGTGCTTTAAACGATAAAAGAGAA
The DNA here is from genome assembly GCF_024542735.1 of Bombus huntii. Taxonomy (NCBI): domain Eukaryota; kingdom Metazoa; phylum Arthropoda; class Insecta; order Hymenoptera; family Apidae; genus Bombus; species Bombus huntii. The sequence goes on along the minus strand of NC_066244.1, from coordinate 12,459,325 downwards.
AAATTATAAAACGCTTGCGATCTGTTTCTATATCAATAAAAAAATGATGAATACATTATTTATATAAGAGTTAAGTAAAGTTGATACTTCGATGATTCTAATGTAAAGAATATTGGCAAAGAATATTAAATTCAAACGCAACTTGTTTTCGCAAATTAGTGCTGTACAAAATATGTGTCAAGAAGTTTATTATTTTTTATTATTTGTCAAACGTTTATTTAGCGAATGTGTATACAAAAGTATAATTTCCAACAATTTTAAGTGCTCCGACATAATAGGGACCAAAAATATTTTCAGTATTAAATCTTTTAATGGCTAATACTTTGTAATGAAACGATTATTTTATGTAAGTTATAATTATATAGCGAATTTGACTTCAATCGATCGATTTTTGTATTTAATCCTAGAATTAATTGATATTTTTCGACTCCAAATATTGAATAGCGTTATATATGTGTTTCACGTATAGAGGACTAATTTATAATTGTATCAGTTTTGAAGTTGTAAACAAAATTTATCACTGTTGGCTTTAAGAATATATTTATCTGCGCCTAGCATTAGAGATCGAAATAATATTTATATTTCGTGCACAGCCGTTCACATTTCATTGTGGGTTTGCGATATGTAAAAATCAACACTGTACATCGTTTGCTTACGTATTAAATACAATTATTAATATTGGTATAATTAAATAAAATATGTAATAAAACCGTTATAAAACACGGTATCTTGTATTAGTATCTTTATTTGTTTAAATGGAATTTCGTATAGAATCATAGCATAAAATGCAATAAATTGCATAAATTTTATTTATCATCAATGACGAATCGTTTTTAAATCTAATATTGCATATGACCTGATGAGATACATTTTCATTCGTGTTTCTGTTCGATATACGAATTCTTTTTAAGGGTTATCATATTATGTTTATTCAGCATATAAAAATCGGCCAACGAGTATAAAGTTGAATGTGAACATGAATTAAAAGGAAAACTATTATGTTATGATAAATGAATATGTTTATATGCTTTAGTAAATAATTACTTTATTATATTTTTATGTACATGCAAGAAGAAATGACAAACAAGGTGTACTTTCTACCCGAGTACCCTCGTATTTTTAATTTCCCTTTAATTAGCTATTACTCATGAATATAATGAAACCATGTTTAGTATGGTCCCATGATACTTTATTTTTGTATATTTATAATGCAAAAAATTGTAGATGTTTATTATTATATTGAAGCTTAGAACAGGTCATAATATGCAGTGCTCCAAATCTTAGTGTTTAAATACATATGGGTATATTATTCATATATCTAGTACTAATATTTAATTATGCATTAGCTAAATATTATGTGAGTAATATACATATATAATTTCTGTAGTATGGAATACATTTTTGGATTGAGAAAGATAGAAAGTATTGGTATTATATTTGTACTGCAATTAAATATTTTTTTTATAACTGGTGTATTTTTTTTGATTTTTATGTGCACAGTTTCGTGGAATACAACATAATAACTTGTTTAACTTATATTAAATTTATATTAGTTATATACATTTCTAACACATGAGTTATCTACATTTATATAACATTAAAGAAGGAACAAAATACATTATTATAGTTTTAGACTATAGCAATGTGAAATTAAAATTTACCTCCATGAAAGATGTTAATTTTATTGTAAAGTAGATTTGACTAAAAAAATGTTTGGTCATTTTTGTACAGATATGATAAGACTTTGATGAAAGTAATACATACATTTGTTTAAACTGATCTAATATATATGTAACTAAAAAATCATATGCAAAGTATTAACTAAATATGCGCGTTAAATGCAATTTGTAACTCTTTTATTAGTGAGAATAGAGTTATTTTTAAATCAATGTTTGTAAGTATATATTGTATATCAAAAAGACATAAAGACATCTAAAAGACGATTAAATACTAGTAATACTAACGCAATTTATAATTCTTATCATTTTTATGCTCATCAAAACAATTAGATTTCGTAGTGAACAACTTTTTTGTAAGAGTAAGACAAAGAGACAGATGTGTACTAAAGTGAATATATCAGTGCAATCTCTGTCATATATTATTTCCATGAAGTTCTGATTATTTCTAATTTTAAAAATGTTTCATAAAATGTGTATAAAATTTACTTTGTTTTGTTAACATACTTACAATTACAACGTTTTGTTACATTTAGAATAATTTAAACAAGAAATAGTCGTCGCAAAACAAGTAGAATTATCGCTGACACCAAGGAAGCGATCAGGATGCTCCAGAATAAATCGTTCGAAGATGACATTGTTTCCACCTGTTGATTTACTATGACATCCGATTGCTGTCGATCTTGATTCTCATTAGTAATCGGCTCGATGTTACGTTGTCTCAATTGATTTTCTGAAACGCTATCTGAATTGACTAAAAAGGATGTGTCTGATGTTGGTGAGTCATCAGCCTAAAAGTACAATTTTTTAAAATACATGACACGTTATCAGAGTTAATATGATAATAAATAAAAGCGTACCTTTAATGCTATTGTGTTTAACATAGTTTGTTCTTCTACTGTAATAGGTTTTTTAACTGTGTCCTTTGACAATAAATCAACAACTTTCCCACAAGTATCGCATTGCCAGTTTAGTGATCTATGGCAGAACATTTTTATAATCATTATTAATGTTTTTAATCTTATTGATTAGTAATAATGTTTATTAACAGTATTAAAATTGCAAAATTATGTCAACTTTTTGCAAGTACTTTTTTGCAAGTTTTTGCCTTTCCTCTTTACTGTAGTCTAAAGATCCGATTGTCCCATTTCCTGGTGTTGGCATAAAAGCAATTAAAGCCAATAAAGCTGTTCTGATGCTCCATGAAGGCTGCCATGTTTCCGGATGATGCCCAGAAATGCTTAAGCAAATCTTTTTATTGGTTTCAAAACGGCCATTGGGCTAAAATGACATATCAAACATACTTTTGTTTCCAATGCATAAGTTAAAAATCAAGGATATTTAGTATTAAAATTGCTTACTGTTAATAATATGATATTTGGAGGTTTCATAGGATATTCCGGTGGCAATAAAATTCTACCATGATAAACACCACCCTCAAAGTCTGTGGATGGTGGTCCTTGCACAGTAAAATGCCACTCAAAAAGATTATCTTCTAAAGGAGATGCACAATATTCTTCTGTAGCTTCGTGAAGCTCTTGGGCCTCTCTCATTAATCTTTTCACAGCTGAAATTTCATTTGTTAGATGATGTAAAAGACCAATATGATATTGCATATAAAAAATAATTAAATGCATTTAATCAGTCATAATTATTTCAAGAAAATGAAATATCTTTTCACGGGATACATATTATAGAAGGAAGTTTGGCGACAAGTATAACGCGGAGTCAATTTTTCTAGATAACAAGCGTTTTATAGAATCGTAGAAATACGTATGCAGTGTGTATTATTTATTGATATGAATCGTGATCGTAATGATGAACAAACGAAATAAAAAGGAGTTGTTGCCTTGCCGAGAACTCACCGGGACTTTTTGCGTTGTATTTCCCTTCGAATGACATTTTCGCGAGTGTGTCGACCGAGGTTAACAACTGGAATAAAAATAGTACTTGAGCTGAGTACTATCTGTTTTGTCAAACGGCCTCGATACACCGACGTTGCCAGCTACAATACATTCCTCACATTTTTCCCCACGGTGAATTCGATCATCGGAAAATTACACGTTGCACTTCAGATAACGAAGAAATTAATTTTGACGTGGCCTAATAGGAGCTACGCGAACAGAAATGCACAAAAAATAACGTGAAAGTGGCCGCGCTTATTCCGTGCACGCGCACTTATGTCAATTTCTCCGCTTGAAGTTGTTCGTTTACGAGTACGCGCAAGAGCTGACTCCGCTAGGAATTATCTCCGGAAATTTCCAGACGCTCTGTCTATGTCTAAACGACTCTTTTCATCGTTTCTTAGGATTTCACGCAGTCACGATTTAATTTACGCATAATCATTTTATCAAGGTTATACCATTCTAAATATATTTAAAAAAATATAAATTTGCATAAAAATCCGCAGTCTAATAATCTCGAATGATATAAATACCGAAGAAGGATTACTACATGATTTTTTATCTTTTAAGATAATTATAGTATTGCAACTATTGTAATTATTAGAAATAACATAAAACAATGCAATATTTTTAGAAGTGACAATACCTGTGCGCAGTTAAGTTAATACGAATGTTATTTTCTATTTAATGTGTAAAATCTATGGTTACGCTCGTACGTGAGATAAATAAGATAATTAAAGTATAGTTAAGGTTACATAAAACGTATTGATATGATTGTACTGAAAAAACGCGTTAGTATTGTAACACAATTTTGATTGCTATAATCTGGAATTTAATATAAAATTCCTGGGAGATAGGATGGCGGAAAGAAACGCTAATGTATTCGTGGAAATTATAGACTTTATTTTTAGAATATTCTGAATATCATAAAACAACGTAAACATTCACAACAAATGGGAATAGGGTATTATTTATAATAGTAATAATAATAATGTTATTACTTTATCATAATAATTAATTGTTATGAATATGTCATCATGACGTATTTATAATTATGTATAAGTAAGACCTTTCATTTAATTTTTAGCAATTATCCATCGTACCTTCATCGTTTTCATTTTTCGTTTACCGATAATAATCATAATAATAGACATAGTGGCCATATTTAATAATAATGATAATCATCGTAATGGTAATAATAAGAATAATAGTAATAATAATAATAGTCGTAATGTTTTCTATACGTATGTTTGTCGTGTATATGTATATATAAACAAATATAGTTATGCTTATCTCGTAAGAAGGGATAGAAGTTCACAATGGCGCTAAACAATGTATGCAATGCAGTTTGCTTTTTTGTTGCATTTTTCTTGTTGTTGTTGTTGTTACTGTCATCGTCCCCATTACCAGAATTATTCTCATTTCGATAAAATCACATATGTAGTCGAAGGTCTTAGGAATAAGATTTCTCGTAATAGTAAATAGACAATAGTAAACGTGCGTATGTACAGTTTTATCGTTGAATGCCATTCTTTGAATGCCGCGAATATAAGTTCGATTATGATTCATGCAGTGTTTTGTGCAAACTAGGCGGATACACCTTTAACAAACCTATCATATTTCGTAGTATCTTATCTAATCGATTCAACAATGTACTCAACAACGATCGAGCGATCAGTGCGAATACGATGATTTCGTTGATTTTCGTAGTAAACATCCGTTATAACCACGGGGACCATACGTAACAGACTTCAAATGACATCATGTTTCGTCACTTCGTCGTTTGACCTATCATTACGTCCATTACGTTCTCTTTTCTTCGTTTTCGAACATTGTAGATATATACAAGTGTATCCGCCGTAATCATTGCATAAAACTGTCGAGAGAAACGAAGACTAAGGCTACGATTTCCCTGGAAAAATTAATTCAAATCGCGACGAGGCGCGTTTTCCTACTCCAACCAACCTCTCTCTTTCATCGCGATACTTTACTCACGATTCTTACCCTTTGATTCGATCGATTTTACCCTTGTTTCATTAGAACTTTTTACTCTTTCAGTATATCTATTCAGTTAACTGTTTCCCATTATCGGAAAGGCAGTTCTATTCGCATACGGAAGAAACGAAAAAGTTCACAATACATCCAATGACGATTCGTAATGCCTGTTTTCTCTCTGTCGCTTGGCCATCATTTTTATGAATCTAGGAATATAGAGACGTAACATACCGTCACTAAGGAGATCATTGTGGGATAAGTGTTGAAGTAAATTATGCCTAATTTTTATTGAGATACTATTTGAAGTACGACAGTTAATATGTGCCAAATATTTAGTTAAACATTATTTCGATAACAAATAGTAAAAGTAAAAAATATTACAGTGTATTTCGTATTAAAATATTTCCATTTTAATTAATTGTATAAATTCTAACGGGTAATCATCTAATCATCTTTTTAATAAGAAATTGAACATCCTGATTAAACTGATCAATAATCTTCATAATTAGCAGTGCAGAGGATGCGTGGAAATGTAATCAATCAAATTTAAATACAATCGGATGTTCTCCATCCTCTTCCTCTATAATTTTATGTTCCAGTCTTATATTCCTTGATCAATATAACTGATGCCAATACAACGATTTAAAATATTTCGTCTATATTTTTTTATATTTTTTATATTTTTTATATTTTTTTGTTTTCCTTGTTAACTCGATATGTACATACGATTACCGATATAAGATTAATGGTGGATCACAAATCGGCGGTTAGCAAGCAGTCAATGACATTTAACGATAATTACAAAATAACGGTGAACCGTTATGGTATATAGATATATACACACACGCGCACACACAAAATTCTATATATGTATATGTATATATTTACTGTCGCGGCAATAATACGCAATAATCAGTCGTAACAGGTACATAAAAGTGGTTTGTCGGTGAATTCGACCGATTGTGTTTACATTAAACAAATTTCGCACCATTGTACGACGTTTTGTTTGAAACATGGAAGCTTTTCCTCGATCTAACTTATCATAAGTATGTACATGAATCTGTCTTACGTGAAAGCAATTTGAAAAATGAGAAAACGCGGTTGTTTCGCGTAAAATTTACCACGCAAACTCGTCGTAGATTTCTGTGATAGAGAATCGTTGTTCGGTATCGTCGAGAACTTCTAATCTCTGGATGTAGGGGAAAAACCGATTTGACTCGCGATCGATCGAATTCGTCATTGAGTCGCAACGAACGCTGCGGTGAAGCAACCGAACGGTATTCGGTACTACGTAGCAAAAATTTGTTTTTCATAAAACTTTCAGGCATCGTGCCAAATACCACGAAGAACGTGGCTAGATTCTCAATTTTCTTGGTTCGTCCTCTTCTTCTTTTTCTTCCTCTTTCCTTTTAGCAAAATTATATTAAATCGATCGGATTCGTTCAACGATGGGGAAACCTTACCCTCTTGAGACAAGATACTTTCAAAATTTTTCGGATCCACTTCGTACGGGAAAAGTTTCCTTTGGTTGAACATCTGGTTATATATATTATATCGTATATTATATGTATATTTAGTATTTAGTTTGTGGTCTTGTGTTCTGTATCATTGTGTGTATCGCTACCTCCGCTCTTTTTTCTTCTCTGTTACATGTGTGTGTGTGTGTGTGCGTGTGCGCGCGTGTGTGTGTATGTGTGTGCGCGCGCGTGCGTATGTGTGTCTATATATGTATATAAAAGAGATGAGAATGCATGTAACTTAACTCAGTATGTATACATATTATATGCGTATATACATGTATATAACCGTCTATAAGTCATCGCAAAAATTCTGTTCCCCGAACGTGCGCCATCTTATCGAGTTGTACGCGCCAATGAGGCTATTGTATTGCTTGTCGATTATCGAAAGAGGTTCGATGAGTATCTGAACAACGGTTGCTCTCTCTTTACTTGCGTGGTTTCCTCCCTTGGCAGATAGAATTCGAAGAATTAACGAAGATGGTTAAAAAAGTTTTCTTTATCGCGTCGTTTAAGAAACAAGGTGTTGGAAAGACGTTTCGTTATTATTATTATTATTATTATTATTATTATTGTTATTATTATTATTATCATCATCATCATTTCGAAGGTATCTAATTTGTTCGAAGATTCGTTAAAGAAAAAAAGGAACTCTGCAAAATTTCCGGTGCAGATTGTATTTGGTATCTTTCTTCTTTTTCTTTTTAATATTCTTAAAAATTCAGGTGTATTTTTCATTAAAGCGTTTACATGTGGTTCCTTGATAATCAATAATGCAATCGCAGATATTTCTTTCGATATTTCTTATGTTTTCTCCTTTCTTCGTTCTGCCCTTCCTTCGACTTCCTTTCTTATCGAAAAATCTAGATACTAAACATCGACGCATATGACTTCGGGTGGCGCTACAAATCGCGGAATAACATTAGACAGAAATAGAAAGAGATATAAAGAGAGATAGAGAAAAAGAGTGCGTGTCTTTGAAAAATGTAGATAAAATGGTAAAATACTCGTTTTAGCTGTTCTCCTTGTTCGTATCACGGAGGGGTAAAAAGTATCTCGAACGAGTTCGTAACAATCTAAGAGATCGCTGATCCACCCTCGCTGCTCGATTTCCCATTCGATCAAGTTCGATTCGTAAAGTTATATATGTCACTAAAAAACATACACGATTATATTACACGTTAGTTTTACTAGTGCATACGTTTGCGATTTTTCTTTTTGTGTTTTTTCTTTATCGCTTAACCATTACAAAATATGTAACGTGTCTATGTTTCATACGTCTCTTTCGTCTATCGTTTGTTCTACATTCTAGGAAGATGTAGATATTTTCTGAATGAATGGTACAACAGAAGGTACACTGTCTATCGTCAACGGTCTTTTTCGGATTCTCCTGAACGTGGCGCACACGATCCAGCATGTGATATAGTCGTGGATGTCGTATCGCGTAAAGTTACATATTTAATGCACGTTACTTTATTATACCCGTACTCTTTCGTACAACGATGAGACTCAGAATGTGAGAGAGAAAAATAAAAGGGAGAATCGATCCGGGAGTCGAGAGGATGTTTCAGTGGATGCGCACATTGTAAGTCTAAGAGAAAGGCTTTGGGACAACCCCAATCGTAAGCTTAACGATATACACGCTTCTACATTATAATACAGTTCTCGTTTTTCATCTGTCATTCTCTAGCGATCTTTGCCACGCCGACGTATGCATTTCCTCTGTTATTTTCTCCTAGATGTCGTTTAACATCTCTTTTTCATCTTTTTCTTAAACTGCTTAGAAAAACACGTAACCAAGTTCGAGTCGATAAGTTCGTTGAATTAGCGTTATTTACTTTATCGATAAAATGCATCAATCGCGTAGGCAAAGAGCGACGTAGATCTGTGATTACGAAAACGAGGACGGTTCGGGTGTAACAAACGATGGTCGTATCCTTTCTCGAAGGATCCGATTAATACTCAGATATCTTCCATTTGATTGGAGGATACGACCGTCAAAAAGGACGATCCTGTATTTTTACCGAGACGTTTCATTCTTCGGCATATAACGCAAAAATGACCGGCATTGTACGCGTTCGTTCGACAAATCGTACAATTATAATTGCAATTATAATTGCGTTTGCCCTGCTATCGTAGACACAGTTACAAATTGCACTTTGACACACCCGTTCAATAAGATCGAAACAAACGACTAAACCTGATTATATCGTGACAGGATCGATCCCTCGTCCGGATTGGTAACGATCCACGCGCTTATGGAATTTCGTTACCGATCCACGGTGATCCGAGCCGAGTCGATAAGGTTTTTAACGATTTATCGACGATCGATCATTGATTTCTTTCTTTCTTCATTCCTTTATGGATTTTTTTTCATTAACCTATCTAAAAAGATTTCTACGACACGATACATGTTAGGATCAAAACGCCCGCACAAATATGTACAATATGTTTGTTTTAAAGAGGCGACTGCATAAAAACGTACGTTGGGACACGGTTCGCGTTCAGGAATCATTATCAATTCTGTCCATCTCTTCTTTTCTCTCATCGTTTCGCATTGTTTGTTTTTGATTACCGCTTTATTATCACTCGATATAAGAAAAAAAAGCGCTTCGTTAAACAAGGTCCCCGATAATAAATTCTAGCATATTTTCCCTTTCTTCAATTTTCATTCTTTTCTCTTTTACCATTTTCCTTTGTTTGAGCGCGATTAGGTAATGCTAACGATTAAGTACTACACTGTACGCATGCGGAACGACGGTAATTAATGATAAAACTCGATTAGCAATTGTGCTCGACGTTGTACACGTCTTAATTACAGGGTATTGCCATAGGTGTCTTATTTAATTGTACGCGTTCTTCTTTATCCTCTGATTTTACACGTGTCCAAAAGGATCATCATCCGTATCCTCTTTTTTCCTTCCTTTTTTTTCGTGTATAACTATTGTTTCGCGAACTTTCAGTACGATATTTCCCAATGATGAAAATGAAAAATCGGTAGAGATTGAGTTTATCAACGGGAATAGAAAATTCCATGATGCGTACAGAAATATTCGACGTCGTGGGTAGATTACTAGATTACATTTGAAAGAACCGTACACCGGAAGCTGAGGAACATCGCGCGAAACAATGTAGACTCGTCACGTGACGAAAAATGGCGGATCTAGCGCGAAGAGACACGAACAATCAAAACTTGCGATACGGTAAAACACACACTGAACAAATTTATATATTTTTTTTATTATTATACACGAATATAAGAATTCTGTTTGTTTGTATAATGGAAAAAGACAGAATGGAAAAGAAAAGGATAAACAACAGGGGAACGCGATTATCGTGCGAGCAGAAAGCGACGGATAAAGTCGAGCTTTTAGTATAGCAGAGGACAAGTGGATTCTCGATTACATGGTCCTGAATCACCATTATCGTGTCACCCTCGTCGTAACGCAGCTGTAACGACCATCACAATATCGAACAGCAGTAATAGATAATATACACGTTTTGTTGTATATTAACTTTACCAACGGCTCTGATTTCTTTTTTTATTTCGTTTTCTTCACTCCGTATAACACTCATTCACACTTCTTATGTACTTTGTAATATATATATATATTTTTTTTATTCTTTTGCGTTTCGATAGTGAGACGATGTGAGAATATTAAATATAGCATCGATAACGTCGTTAACGATATAATGGTAATAATTAATAGGAATAATGATATACAATATAATAGTCATGATAATAATAATAAGAATAATCATATAATGACAATAATCAAATAAGTAAGAATAACCGTATCTCACAATGATCGTAATAATAATCATAATAATAGTTAATTAACGCTATATCATATGTATAATATTTATATATATATATATTTATATTTATGTATATGTATTATTTATATAGCTGTATATTATATATATATAATTGTATTTCATTATTATTTAACACATTTCTTTTGTACAAGTAAATCAATTAAGAATAAGTACAACTTGGTAGCAAAGAGAGATAGAATTATATTATTCACTGTATATCTTTATCCATAGTGAGAAGAGATATATATATATTTATACGTACATGCGTTTATATATACATACACAATATATTTTTTTGTATATATATATATACACACACATATATTTTATTTCATTCATTTTCATTATAATAATATTCTTTCATTATCTTTATTATGTTTCAGACCGTAATTCTTGCACGCTGTCATCATTTGGCTGTCGGAAGTGACCTTCTTTCCTACCATGTATTTTCCCCAATTTTTCTTCCACTTAAATATTTCGCTACGAGCCCTTGCACACCTAACGTGACTTTCCATTAACTCTCCCTTCACAGTGGCATGCTTTTCGTCGCGATACCCGCTCGTCTTCTCTTCCGCTTTTCATCGATCTCTAGAGAGAGGAGGTAGAAAAAACAGCGAAAACGACGAGAAAGGCCCGCGACTCGATCGCGAAACCGCTTTATTACTAGAAATATTACACGACGAGGAGCGTGGCGCAGCCCCGTGGCTGCAATCGTTTACGAAGCTGGCCACGGCCGGGGGAGATGACGTCGCGGGGACGCGACGATAAGCGCGGGAACGCTTCAACGAATGAAGGAGGAGCCAGCCAGCCATGCACTCGGGAGTCACAAATAACGGGAAAACGTGGAAAACTCAGTATACAACTAGCACAGGAAGGAGAAGCAATTAACTTAGAAAAAAGAAAAGGAGGGAATAAAAGAAACGTAGTGAAACTGTCGTTTTCCCATCGACCGACACAGATGGCGCCATCGCGATTGAGATTCTTAAAAACAGTCGGCCTTAAAGCGAAAGATCGATACGCGCAACGTACAATTGTAAAACGAAGGTCAAATCATAGAACGATCGATTAATTAAAATTAGCTACGTATCTACGCTTTGTCTCACGAACTATAGTTACGTACAGTGGGGTCAGGTGATCTTCAAGCGAAGAGACCGCAAGAATCGTAAAGGAATTATAGTTTGGCACTGATACCCGTCAGCTTGAACTCAACACGCTCGCGTTTGGCTAGGAAGAGCTAACCACTGGGAAGTCACGTGTACCGAGGTTCGATCTCTCCGCGGGTGGACTTCGTGGCACGCGAGTATCCACCTTGGAACGCTTCGATTCCGCCATTTCTCAAACGTCTCTCGCGTCCAGCAGACCCTTAAGAAAAAGAAATAGAGAAAGAAAAATAAAAACTACAACGTAACTACGAGACAATTCGCTGATATTCGCCCACCATTCTGTCCACCCTACGATCCCCTTCGTGATACATCCTTCCCAAGATATTAAAGGCTCCACTTCCGGCACCAGTTTCGAACAACGTGTGGCTGTGGCCCAGACTTACGTCGGATAGTAGCAAGAACACACATTAAAATCATAGAGGATCAACGTTATTAGACGTGTCATGCGTTTGTCTGTTCGCTTGGCCTTTCCCTTTGCTTTCCCTCCAACCATTCTCACGCGATTCAGAGGACTTCGAACATTCTGTCCGTTATTGCATTCCCGTTTTCCCTCGCTTTATCATCCCTCATCCCGTTCCTCTCGACCACGATAACTCGTAAACAATGTAGATACCTACGCACGGATCGATCAAGCATTCTCCCCCATTTCCGCCTGTTTCGTCTCTTCTCGAGAACGTTCCCCGCAATTTTCTTTCACGTTAAAATGCCTCTTCGGAAACTGGTTGAGGTATCCGCATCGCACGTCCAAAACGAGCACACATGTCATGGTTTATCGATATAATTGTATAATATGTGCTATTAGATCCTTCATGCGCGGTCGAGGCTCACGAAGCCTCGAGAGATTCCTCTGCCTCGTCGAGCGTGCCATTTTACCCATTCTTTTCTTTCTCTCTGTTCTAGGTCATCATCCTCGAAGAACAAATAGGATGCACGGATCTATCTCGTGGACGTCGTTCAAGCGAAACCGTTGTCCGCGGTTAGCATGGTCGCGTGGAAATCGGCGAATCGAGCTCTCGTCGAACGAGAATTTAAAATACCCATCCGGGTAGATTGGTCAGGGGAACAAAGTTAAAACACTTGGATGATGTTCTCACAAGTGATCAGAGATTAAAATTCACTTGGTTTAAGTGTGCGTGCCACCTTCTTTTTTTTTCTCTTTAGTGGCAACGAGAAACACACGTTCTAGTTTAAAGAGAATCCTCGATGTTTAGAACATTGATGGCGATTCTCTGGGAAAGGGTGAATGGTTTCTGCGAATTTGTGGGATTAGAGGAAGGATTTCTAGGTCGTATTCCTTGAAAACCTTGGTCCATGATCGGAACCAGCTAATTCTTGCCTTGAATTCAATCATTTCGCTTTATCTTGCTTCTTCTATCTTTCAATTACTTTTCATCCGTTACTTCTCATTAGTTCAAATGGATTATTTAAGTTCAATTATATCGTTCCTAACCAAAATCGATTCGAATGTTAGAAAGAATATTACATTGGAAATTATGAAATATTTGATTAATCGGAATTAGCTGGTCGAGGATCAGAAGCTGTCGCCAGTTTTGCTGGAATACAGGATGAAGCTAAACGTGTTCTAAAAAAACGTACGGACTTAGTCGATGTTCGATAAACCGGTTAAATTCGTTCGAATGCAACGTGTGCTACCGCAGAGGAAACAGTTTCGCTTGCAGGTGGGCGGAAAACGATTCGCTCGACGTGCGATGTTCCCTTCCATAGGTGTCGCGAGAACTATTATTATGATCATCATTAACATCGTGTATCGTATTCGATAGTATCGATGATCATCGTAATAATTAGTAATAATAACGATAGTAATAATAATTCATAATAATAATTCATAGTAATAATCATAATTTTAATTAATTAATTAATAATATATATATATATATAATATATGCGTATATTAAATAAATTCTCCGATATAACTTACGCCTTAATCCTAAAGCTTAGCTCGACTTACGATTTAAGTATCCGCGCCCCCATTTTTTTTACGCGCGCGGAGGGATGCCCGTGCATCCACCAGGGCGAACTTCTTAAGAATCTAATGAATCCTAAAACCGGAAGCTCCGCCGTACCGACAGGCCAGCTGCCTTAAAATTTTTCATCTTTTATTTTACTTTCCCCCTTTTTGCTTCTTTGCCGGAGGAGCGAAACACCACGATCTAGCGGTCTCCGCCAGAGAGAACAGAAGGCAAAGCGAAGAAGCGGAAACAACGTATGTACGCGATGAAAATGATTTAAAAGAGAAAATAATGTTTTCTTATATTCTTTCCTTATTACCCTCTCCCTTCTTTTTATTCTCGTTCCTTTCAAATCATTTGCATCCGCATGTATAAATTACTTCCGTTTCTTCGCTTTGATCTCCGTTCTCTTTGGCGGAGACCGCGCACGAGCGTGGTTTCCATCCTTCGTCTCTTGCCTCGATCATTACTCGCCTCGCATACAGGAAGTCGAACGACAATCTTCCTTTATCACGTTCGATTCCGAGAAGATCAACTTTCCAACCAACTACCACGCCAACTTCTCCGTACGCCTTCCATCCAGCGTCTCCGATAAAAAAAGATCGGCCAACCTACAGCGCGATGCTCTTTCTACTTTGCCCCTGCTCCGTGTCTACGCGCGTCCCTTCCTTCCCCGACTTCCAAACGAACGCATACGATTCTCGCTACCCTTCGTTATCCTACCCTTGCGTCATTTATCTTACAATCATCGGTACTCTATATATAACTCGGTACTTCGTACGGTCATCCAATCTCGTTCCCAATTTCGTTCAACGTCTGTTCTTCGCGGTCCAGCACGCGCGTACACACGGAGATCCACTCGCGACTTCTGCCTTCCTGAGAACGAACCTTCGTACGCGTCCTGTTCGCTCTGACGCTACAAGACGACTTTTAAGTGGTGATCCAACGCGACCACGGCTCGTAGAGCGGCAGAAGGAGGTCGTACGAGTCGTCGTCCTCAGGGAGGAAGAGGACAAAAGAGACGAGTGCACGACGGGCGCGCAACTCCTCTCGCGAGGCGAATATTCCGCCACGTTTTGGCCGCGAACAACAGAATGGAGCCAAACGATTCGTCGTCGAGTATCTCAAACGTCGTGCGGAACATCTGTCGCAGCAACGGCTGCCAAGACGCGAGCAACATACGCGACGACGACGACGACGACGCTCGTTGTTCCCCTGATGGGTTGCTTCCTCTTCTCGAACTCCACCTCTGACACTCGCATCTCGTGATTGGCTGTGGTGCGACTCTCGTTCCTCGTTGCGATGACACCTTCTTGACTCGACGAACGGCACGCTGGCGATAACAACCGGGGGTGAGAGACGAGCGATGGTTTGGATTTTTCGACGGTGGCGACGACAGCACTGGGACCTTAACACCCATCCTTGCTACCTGAAAAACGTGCAACGCTGGCCTCGTCTTCGTTCCATCATGCTTTGCCGGCCGTGTTCTTCCTGAACATCGTTTACGCATATTGGTGAATATTTTGCATGTTAGATTTGAGTTTGAGTTTGCCGTTTATCGTTCACGTATCGTAGACGTAAGACCCGATGCAGACGAGCGATACGCGTTAAATCGTCGTAGCGGCAGCGGGTTGGAAGAACGAGGAAACACCTGTACGCGTATGTTTCCTTTGTGAGACAGAAGAACTTTGTTTCTCTGTTCTTCCAACGGCACCGCGATTGTGTCGTACGATATACGTTGTTTTCAACCGGGAGAATAATGAAAAACGTATGACGCAGCGCCAAAAAGTCTCTCGTCTGCACCCGGCCTTAGAGCGAAGGGTGAGGATAGAAGTCGAAGATTTGGGAAATTAAAAAATTTTGACTGGTTTAAACCTGCTGTCTTTTTTTTCTACCTGACTTTTCTTTTGTTTAATTTGATATTGAATTTCTTTGCGATTGGGAGGAAGATCGTAAATTTGGTGGATTGTTGTTTCTACGTTTCGTGAAGTAATATTTTTTGAGCGAATAAGAATGGGGTAAATTTAAATTTATATTTTAAGTATGCTTGACGTGTATGAATAACAAGTTTAAGTATCTAGCGTATATGTCATCATAAGCGATGATGTTTTTAGTATAAAGAGTAAGATGAAATAAACGTTGAATGATAATAGATATCTTCTCTAACAGGGAAATGTGAACGCTATTCCTATTTCTTTTTATAATATGAATATCTTTAGGATGAGTCATAAAAGAGGATAAGTACATGAGATGATACGAAAATACGTGACCAATAAGTATAGAATGAGAAATCAGATGGAACAAGTACGATAGTAAAAAAAGACAAAATTGATATTAATCGATAGATTTTTATTGTATGTTTGGAAGAAGAATGTATATTTTTTAAGGATCAGAATCTTCGACTTTCAAATAAGGTACGAATCCGTGAATTAATTTGTAGCAAAGTTTATGGAATCGTGAGAATTGCAAAGGGTTCGTCTGATGTCCGGTTTCCCCAAAGGATCCAAATTTCTGGAAACTAGCTTTTCCAAGTGGTTGCTGCAAGGATCTTGCGAACGTTTATCCGTTTAAGATCTGCTTTGGGGAACACGGAGAAATAAACGTGCGCGTAGTTTGTGCGAGTCTATCGATCTCCCTTCTACGACTCTGCAGCCTTGACGTTTAGCATGCGGTGAATTTCGCTCAAGGGAACCACCTATTTCAGACAAATCCTTCGATTTACTGCTGTTAACACTTGGACAGTAAGTTAATTAAAAATGATAAAAGAACATGATAAAAAATGAAAGTTTCTACCTTGTGTATATTTTTTATATTTTTCTAATAATTTTTCTATTTCAATTTTACCTGAGCCATCGTACGTAGGAAAAGAAAAACAATCAAAATTTAGGTTGCGTTCGTAAATTTTACCTTTTTTAATTTTTATAATTTTGAACCATTATGGCTAAAAAAGAAAAATAATAAAACAGCATATTTCCTCTTTAAATATTCTTTTATTTCTTCTTTTTATACTCTTTTCAAATTTTTAATCGCCAAAAGATTGACAAAGGGAAATCAATGAATAAGTTATGTAATATTTGGTTTTTAGTGAAAAATATATTTGATTAGTGTCGTGTCTTTTTTCAAGGGACTCGTCGTTCTTAATCCTTTCGTTGCAACGATAATCTTATTAGCAGCTCTGTGGCTGTTAATGGCCGTCAAATGCTACTGATTGTTTTCAGTGGTTCAAAGGGCGGACTATAAACGGCAGCAACTACTTGTCTCTAATTTCGTTTAGCAGCGGACAGTTACCGTGAAGACAATATCGCTCAAACTTTGATAAATGTTAGCAAGTTTGGCGGAGTTTGTAATTCGAGGAGTGAGAGCTGCAGCCTCGTCTGCTCCTGATATACTAATTTGTATTTCTAACGAGGAACAACCCGCTCCTACACAGTTCCCATTAATTACAACGTCAACGGTATTTTTATTACCAATTGTAATTTAATTCTCGAAACTCAACTAATTAAACATTATTAACTCAGCATAATCGTAAGAAAAAATTTGAAAGATATTATTCCGTTCGCTGCTAAAGGAATATTACGGTAAATCGCAACTATTTATTCTACAATATAAGAACAAATAATAATTATATCAAGAGAGTATTTATAAAAATTCTGAATATCGAGCCTTCCAGATATTTGTAAAAATGTTAAACTTCAATGTCACACGAAATTTATAGAAACGCTAAATTCCGAATCTTTTGGCAAATTGATAAAAATTCTGAATTTTCGTTTCTTATGAAATTTATTGACAAATTTAAAGTCGTTAATCCTTCAAAAATTTCTCTAAAATACTAAAAATTCTATTCTCGCGGCATCGAAAGGATTAAGAAAATCCTATCATCGAGGGATGAATATCGAAACATCAACAGCGTGTTAACGAGGGACGATGTTCATCAGGAAGAACGATTCGGCCAACAAAGTGTTCTCCACGGGTCGATACTCGTGCAACACGCAACAGGAAGCTGTGAATCCACGTGTCGCCAATGGTACTACCTTTTCCAGGTTAGTTGTGACCCCGTGACCCACGTGTCAAAGTTAATCAACCACGCGACAAAGGGTGAGAACAGACAAGTCAGATATATATATATATATGTTACATATGTCTGAAGGTGCGTATCGTGCGTGATGAGTTAATCGGTGTACAATTATCGAGCTGTTTTCGTTACAGTTTTCGATACACATTCACTCGTGGAACTTCTTGCGTTCATTCTTCGATATCATCAACTCTTTCCAACAAAACAAACTTTCAAACGCCTGAGCAAGATACTACTGAAGTTCTTTTATTGATCATAATAATGATCGTAATATACATTTTTAGTCGCTCCTTTCGTTTCTTTATATCCTTCGAATGCTCGATCCGATCGATCGGCCAACGAGTTATCGTTTTCGACACATCCAACGACAATCGCTTGCCGATCTCCCTCGTGGATCCTGTGAATTTTGCTACAGTACGATTCAAGATAATTACAGAGAAGTCGTAAATTGCGTGTATATTATAAAGCTGTTATACAGAATCCGACCGAATAATACGTAAAAGTGGGCACGACGCGATTCCTCATGGAAAAATAAGAAAATAATATAGAATAGAACTTTCTCATTTTCGGTTCAGTTTTCGAGAAAATCGAGTATGAAAATTTATCAAATACATTTGAACATGTATTGAACATGAATCCTGTCGGTCATTTAGTCATGTTCAGTGAGGGATTAGCCATGTTCAACATATACTTGATAAATTTTCAAACTCGATTTTCTCGTAAACCAAGCCGAGAACGACAAAGTTCTACTCTATATTCTTTTCTTATTCTTCTACAAAGAATCACGTCCTGCACACTTTTGCATGTTATTCGGCCGCACCCTGTATATAATAACTATATTATAAATATTACCGCGTTAGTAAATTTTATAAATCCGATAAATTCTATAAATTTTACAAAATCTCAGTGTATTTAAACATAGATTCTATCAAATCTTATAATGTAACATTATGGTGAAATATGCGCAGAATGAAAAGATAGCATATGTGATAGGAGAGTCGGAATTGGGGATTAATAATCTGAATATTATCGACAATACTAGCTGCGAATGAGACAGTCATTCTACTTTCTTATAATTCAGTACAGATAGACAATGGACTTTTAATTTTATAAAGAAATTTTCCCAATCCTTTATATAATTGTAGATTCGCATCCGAAACATATTTAGCTTTTTCCATTTTCTCTAGATATATATATATATCTCAACATTGACTACAGTGTTCATCGATTATGCTAGATTTGTTGTTTTCTGTGTATACCTACAACTAATAAACGATTCCTCAACATCTACTTTATTCTCTTTACAATATATTAAGTTTACACGCGTTAATAACTTTCTCTATATTATCATTCTTATGGCACACAGCTTTCTTCAACGAACTTCGGCCCGGACCTGCGAATATCCAATAGTACGTATTTAATTCTTAACTAGCTGTGAAGCCTTTACAACCTTGCTATATCGTGATTCGTACCTATATATATATATATATGTATATATATACATATATATGTATATATGTATATATATATATATATATATATACATCAACAGGACCAAAGGATCGAGAATCCAAATTTAAAAAGAGCAAAGATAGAAATCAAAGGAGAGAGAATAAAAACGCTCTCCCTGTCAGGATCATCCACGTGGGTGTGATGTGTACCTTGATTGGACGAGTGTGAGGCTCACGATTGCGGTTGCGGTGTGTTGTGGTCTCGCTTGTCTGCCGCAGGAGCCGGTGGCTTTATCACGGGCTTCTCCTCGTTTACCGGCGTGAGCGGGGCGTCCTTTCTTGGCGGCATCCTTTCGTTTATGGCATCCAAACCTTTCGCCTCGGCGAACGAGGTGATTTTGTGGTTCGGCGAGAAACCTTGCAGAGCTGTCAACAATAATTTCACGAGTCGTCATCAACCGCTATTCGAGCGGAACGTTTCAAGGGTGGAGTATGAATAACGCAAGAAAGAAGGGAAAGTTCGGTGAAGGGAAGATCGCGGTGGTGTTTGTTAAAATTTCGATGAGGGGAAAATGGAGCGAAATTCTTTTGTCAGAGAAATTCTAATTTACCGGATGATCGTTTCTTTCGATCGTTAATTATGATCGTTGATCAACGATTCTTACTCGTTAAAAATAACTGGTATCGAGCTATGCATTAGCAAGCTTTGCTACCGGTTCAACAATTAGTAGTTCACTGAGCATGTCCACGAGCTGTACCATAAATGTGACTATGTATTACGAGACTGTGTACTTTGACTATGTCCACTAAGTGTATCAAGCACCCTTGACTATCCGTACTAATTGCACGTTATAAATACAGTTATGTACCACAAGATGACAACGACATCCTAGATAGTACATTACAATAAAGTAGGGATTAATTTATTCTTCCTGAATCTATTAGAAAAATATCGTTTACCATTAGATCAGCTGCTGCAGAAGATCGCTCTATTTACATGTAGTTGATTAGAAACGAAACTCACCGTTCTTTAGGGACGTCTTTCCACCTGATAACGCACCAAGAGGTAAAGCGCCAGTCGGCGTTAAACCCTTCAGCTGTAACACACTCTCGCTCTCCTCTCTGAAAGACGAACCAATCGACAACAATTAGCACCGCATGAAAATAAAGAAGGAAAAAGGAGACAAAAGATGTGAAAGTAATGGTAATCAATTTCTCTCTTGATTAACTGCTCTTAATAAACGCGTTCGAATTCGCGCTAATCGTTTAGCCAGAAGCACTAAAATTTTCGAGCGAAAGTTGAGTTCGAGCAGAACGGTATAGCAGAATTTTCACGCCGAGTTATCTTTCATTTTTGATTTCCTCGGAGTCTTCACGGAGAACACAGGATTGTTCTGTGATCATCGATCGACCGTGAAACTTGGATCGACTTCTCGCAACGTTAAGCAATTCTATCGGCTTAGTCGAGGCATAATCGTTCCATCAACCGAGTAAGTTGCTACTAGAATATGGTTTGCGCCGGTGCAACATCATCTTCTTCGTTTTTCAACGAAACTTTCGGTTGTGTGCAATTTTTATGGCTGTTGCATTGACCTACAGTTGCGATCTGGAAAGTTTTAACGCTTCTCTCCGTTACGCTAGTGTTTCTGTAGGAAAATTCTGCTCCGAATCTCTGTATTTCGACTTCTATCAACCATGCTTTGTCTCTGCCAGTCGTGTGCAGTGTACGACTTTGTGAATTTCGAGGATTTTGCGTTTTTTCGCTTTTTTTTTTTAGTCGATGCATGTATGTAAATTTGAAACATGAAATTCCTCGTTATTTTTTTTTCTTCTTAATTCATTTTGAAAAACATTTGACCAGTTGCAAAGACTCGGGTGCAACTATTAAAATAACAACGCAACGCACGATGTATCTTCGATTTTTAATTTTAAACGCTACCTGTCTCTGCTGTAACTCTAATATATCGTCGGTTAAAGATGATATTTTCTCGTTGCATTTATGAGATACATTTTTATCGATAGAAATATAATCGGAGCTGTTTGAATAGACAAGTTTAACTGTTATTAATTAAATTTGTTTGCTGACCTGAGGACGGAGAAGACGCGCGCCATCTTGCCAATGGCTCTGATCTTGTTTCTGATAACCTCCTTGCGTAGATTGGCTGCTGCACCTAAAAAAGCGACAAGATTCAGTTAGGACGATCCGTCTCTCGATAATTTAGCTGATTCATTCTCAGTGATCCACGAAGTCGCGAAGGCACGATGCTAACGAATAGAATCTGGCGCTAAAGTTACTAGGGTCTAGTGAGCTTCTAGCATAATTTCACTAGCGATCAACTTGCGTAATTACATACTCGCAAACAGCAGTTATTTTCGAATGAATAAACATGACGATACCTATGTATCACCTATGAGTAGCTGCGTAAAGAAAAAAGAAAAAAAGAGTAAAAAGAAAGAAAAAAAAAATAGTGGAAGAAATGGACATTAGCGATTTTACGTGAAGCTAAAAATATAGATGAACGATTGTGGATTTTGATTTGCCTTCGCGAGATCTCGATCACGAATTCGCCCCGCAACTCTCGTCGCGAAGTAATTCGACATTTGGCTTTTCACTACATTATTCATACAACAGCTTATCCGGTGATTATGTTATTGAAAAAAAATTAAAGGAAAAAAAATGGAAAAATGTCACTTGTTATTTTTGGGTCTCACGGCAAACAACAACGGCAAACTACAGCCAAAAGAACTCGGTGCACGCGACGAGCGAGTGCATATTAATCTCGGTGTACAATATTTTGCTCTTTCATTTTGCTCATCTGTCTTTTTGGGTCTAAATAAGAATTTATTATTTGCATAAAACTACACGTATTAACTTTTTTCCATCCGACGGATTCATTGGAAAATTTCTTTATTCCGAACTCACTCGCGTATACCGGAAATCATCGATGTACATTGAATCGTTACAATTATCTTTCCTTCACGGATTATCGAGATCTCCTATCCGTCTCTGACCAGCGAACTGAACGATAAACGAACAGAAATACTCAACGTAGATACTTATCGAATTCTATGCAAACGAAAGCGACGAGAGAAAAAAAAAGTAGAACGATACGTGAAGAAAGAAAAAAAAAAAAAACAATATATTAATCAACAGAATTGTTTCACCGTTTTGAATTTCGCGCGTCTCGCGGCCAATCGCTCTGACGCGTGCGCAGAAGCGATTCTTCGTGATTCTCTCGCTTTCCGAGCGAGACGTTCGTTCGTGTACGTTCTCGTTCAAAGTTCACACGAGTCTATCGAAGTTCTGTCCATTTTATTCCAGTTTTTATACCGGAATTAACAGATTGGTGACAAAGAAGTTGAAAAATATAAAGAAATCCTTTGAATCGTAATCGTATATTGAAATATAATATATATATGTATATATACACGTACATATATATTATATGCGTAAAAATAGAGAGAGAGTGCACGAGGATAATAGCACAAGCTCATTGCATATAATAAATGCACGCAGCTACGTATGGGCGCGCGCGCGTGCACGTGTTACAAAACGGAAGCCGGTGTGCGAAATACGTGCGTATGTACATCGTAATAAGCAGCGACTACTAACATGCAGGCCAATGATTACATAAACCATAGGTTTTCCTCAGTTACGCGAAAAGAAGACACGGCCAATGCAAGAGAAAGAGATCAACACATGCACATGCAGGCTTTGAGCGCGGGTAAACGTACGCACCATCGGTCAACTACGGGTGCTTTTACCAGTCGCCGTTTCGTATGTTCGTCGCTACTTGCCTACTTGCTCGTTCGCATTTTCTCTTTCTTTCTTTCTTTTCTTTTTTTTTTTTTTCTTTAGTTTTGTGTTATTTAGAGCGTAGTTGTGTATATGCGTGTTCGGTCGCATCTTTATGCTCGATGTTTTTCTAGTCTTTAACCCGTATCCGTGTGGTAGAACTTTAGTCGTTGTATTCAAATGTTAGAATTTGAAAGCAACGAAATTTCATTTGATTGTAAGCTTCGAGTGTTTCGAATTTGTAAAGGGAATGCGATGGTTAGAGAAGTGAATGGTTTGGAACAATTAGATCTCTTTTAATCGAATATCTTGCTAATCGATTACGTGGTTTGGTTTTTTGATGTTGAAAGTTTGGCTTGAAGACTGAAAGTTTTTCGACTGAGAACCACTGGTTAGTTATTGAGGAGTGACCATTAAATTAAGCCAGTCGCGAAGAGGTTTCGGCGTGAAATCGCTCGTAAAATTCTAGGCGCACAGTTACGGGTTAAGAAGCAGACTACGGATAATCGACTAAATAAGGTATCGAATAGCCTAAGGGTCGGCCATCTTGAGTTCACGTCGACACAAAATGGAGGTCTCTTTTCGATATCGCGGTACAGTGTTTAAGACTCAAATTCTAGAATTACATTATATCGAATAGCATCAAATAATTTCTTTATAATCTTTGATTTGACGAATATTATACTATTCTTTACATTTTCGATATTTTTTGAAAAGTTACAAATAGTTCGTAAAATCTTTCTTTGCAATTTTATTGTATGTTATTTGAAGGGAACAGTTAATGCTATTCATAGTCAGTAGATATTTTTTTTTTGAAGAAAAAAAGGAAAAATAAAAAGAAACAGACGTTTACTCTTTTTTGTTCGTTTTTAGAAGACCGAAAGAAACAAATAATATGTATACGTATGTATATATTAGTAAGTAAGAAGTCTCTAGGATTTAGCTTGTTCGTACTATAAAAGAAACAATTTCACATGAATCGACATACGTGAAAATATCGTTCCGCTGTCGCTGTGTTTCCGCTTCACTAAGCATTCGCGAGTTAAATTTGCGGATGTCGGGGCTTGTGACGCTACAGCAAATCGGGTAATTTTGTCACTTATATAGGAAAACAAGAGATTCGTTCTTGCTGATGAGATAATTGGCGAATTAGGAGATTCTACTGACTCTATCCGTTTTTTATTTCTGAATTATCGAATGGATAATTCTTATTTCGTAATGTACAAATTTACAAATTATTTTCCTTTGTCTTATTCAACTTTAAGCTATGAAATAATTTATCTCTTTTTTGCTTTTCTTAATAACAATGGAATATTCTTAATTCTTTTGATAACATCGTTTAACGATGTCAACTATGTGAATTTTGGTGGCGTGTTCGGGTCGAACATTGAACAAGGTTCAATTTCGCCAGGCCAACTGCGGATTCGCTTTAATTTCTCGTAATCCGCAATCGCGCGGCTGCGCTGCATGGAAAAGCTTTTTGCGAACGTTCTGCTGAGATGGCAGGAAGAAAACATTTCTGGAATATCCTGCGACGTCCATTTCCGCGTAAAAGCGTGGCACGAAACGTCAGCATGAATCGAGAATCTTCGTCGTCTATTCCGTTTATTTAGAACACGTGCCGATAAAAAAAATACTAGAGAAAATAAAATAGAAGCAAATAAAAAGAAATGTGGAATTTATTTTACTTCGGTCACTTTACTCTGTTAGGTTAGGTTAGATAACGTTCGAGCTCGAGAAGTTTTAAAAGTACGATCGATATTCTGGACTGTATGGAGTGTACACATTTGTCTTGTTGGTTTCAATGTGCAAATTGAACACTGGTTCTCTACACCTTAACTAAAACAAGCTTCGTTAAAAATGATATTGGGAAATATAATCTCTTGTCTGTGTGTTGTTTATGAACGTAGATGGAAGATAATCGTCTTACCCGAGAATTCTTCAAATTTCTTGCAATATACATATTATATTACAACGTACACCATTGACCAAATATTTCGAATCGCGTCTCCAATTATAAATGCTGATTTTATTGTTCCTTCGAAATAAATATCGCTTGCTATCGCTATGCTTGCCTTCGAAACTAACGCTACGAATCTCAAGAACGATCTTCGTCTTTGCCTCGAAAGAATTTTCCAAGTGTCTTTTTACCTTTTAATCCGAAGTTTACCAAAGATTTTTGCTTCCTAGAACAATAGAACTCTCAGTTGACTATCTATCGAAACGATATTTCGCTGAATAATTTCTACGAAACGCGTTAGTAATTTGAAAAGCTTGGTCAACAGTATGCATCTTCTCATCTTCTCCAATGAAAAAAAGAAAATATCGTCGAAGTTAAAAAGAAGGAGAAACGTTTTTTCAACTTGCCTGATCAATAGCAACGACTGAAGCGACCTTCAACAATGTATTCTCGTATGCTTTCGCATTTGCGGTGATAAGAAAATATCGAAAGCAGGGGTGGAGGAGGATATTCAAGAAATTAGAATAAAAGGGGATGGACTTCACAGAGAGCCTAGAAAGAACGATCTCTCCTCTATAAGGAGCTATCCTAACCATAGCATGGTATTCATTTCTTTTCTTTCTTTTTGTCTTTTTTTTCGTTTTTTTTTTTTTTTTTTTTTTTTTGATCATTTGTACGACGTCTGACGCATTCTTCCAGGAAGAAGAGCGCACGACGAAGAGATTTCAGTGGGTCTCTGACTGAGGGGAGCAGACATTTATCGATCATCCTTTACATCCTGCGGCTTTCACTGAGAAGGACGATGCGGCACATACAACGACGTACGTCACTACTAATTTATACAACAGATCAAGCCTTTGCTCTCTAGACATTTACGTGTCAGCGCATGATTATGCACTCGTGGTCTGTCGCAATGGGCATTACCATCGAATATTCGTCAATCTTTACGTTTTCACAATATTTACGTTAACATTAGACGCGTAACATAGTTTGGTGTCTTTTATTTCTAATTAGATCCATTCCCGATATTTTCTCATTTTTAGGGAATTTTTAAAGAAATACCATTTACAGAGATTACTTTGTTAATAGTTAACGATAGAAAATGACTAGTCAGGTTATTTTGACTGATTGATAAATCGATAAAACTTATTGTTTTTATTCATAAACAGAATTAAATCGCACAGTTCTATGCATTCATGGCGTAAACATTAAGACGCAAAGAGCATAAGAATGTACGCAACGTTAAAAATCTACAAAACATCCGAAGTATCTGTTATAATATTCGAATGAAACAAAATCTCTGTCCCTGCTGTACTTTTTTAAATTGTTCTGTCAAATCGTTTTGTTATAACTAATAACAAATTCTTCTATAACAATTGTTTTAAGATATAATTAAAAAAAAAAAGAGAAAAGGACTCTGATATTTCTAAGTAGTTTTAAGCTACATGATCGATGAACGAAATATAAATTTTGTTTAAAACGACACCAAACTAATATTATACACACTGAATATTTCCACATTTATCAATAAATTTTATTATCAATCCCCATAAAGTCGAATATATTTCAACTTGGAAAATAATTTTTAAAACGCTCGCGTATTAACGTCTCATGATCCATTTTGCAACTTCCAGGCATGAGAGTTTACTTTCTTGAAACGGTACAGACTTTTCTGTACTCTCGGCTCGTTGACGATTCCTTTTGACGACGCCATTGCGACAGTCTACTACCGAGCTAACATTTATCACAGGGTGTTCGAGTTTGGCACCGAGTCCCAGAGACGGAGATCCATCGTCCGTGGGGAGTATCGACGGCGTTTCAAAGGATGACGCACGATATCTGCGCGATCCAATAGAAGACCCGACGAATTGGGGAAGGAACCGTTCGATCTCAAGCAGATCTGTGCTCAAAACATATTGCACGGGCCACTAGTGCTCTATATCACTGTTTTAGAAGCGTTTCTAAGAGGCATATTTCACTCTTCGAGCTGATAAAATACATTACTTTCGTCCACTAGCAAAGAGCAAATTTCGAAATCGATCTTCTCGCAACACTTGTAAAAACATTCCGAATATTTAAACGATTCTGGTCTTAGCAAGTATTAAAAAAAAAAAAAAAAAAAGAAGAAGAAAACGAAGAATAGAATAAAAAACCAAACCGAGCGATGAGTTTCTATCAGGCGATCTTTCTCCAATTTTACCCATCTTTAATTTAATTTTCAATTTATTTTTATTTAATTTTACATTGGATTAAAGTTCGAATATATTAACAGATTTCAGCTCGAAGGGTCGAACGTCGGTGAGAATGATCGTTTTGAATACAGGTCCAAGCGTCTATTTTATCATATGTTGATGGATCTCCGTGTCTTTCGACGCATAGGCGCCGCCACGATCAAATATTCTCCGCGAATCCCCTTCGCCCTGCCAGCTTATTTTTTTTCGTAAGGTTGCGACGCCTATGGAACTCGATTTCGTCGATGCCCTCTCACGCGGATTCGCTTATCAACAGTAGGAAGCTTCACGAACCCAATGGCGCGTGATTCCGTCGAGTGACTCGTGATTCAATTATCCAACCCGGAAACTCGTCGAGTCGCTCGACGGGGAACCATTGGGCGTTGGACGTGTTCCTATATCATTGCTTGGTCGTCGAGGATCTCGGCCAAGAAGATTTATCCCGTGGTTCATCCATTTGTTAATAAACGCTGTTACAACTTTACGCAGACGAAATACCTCGTCGTCCTTATCGCGTCCTTTAATAATCACCAAATCCAATCACCTGTCCAATAACCCAATCAACTCGAAATCTTCGAACCGATTTAACTCCAGTTTCAGATAAAATTCCAAAATTTCGAAATACAACTGTTCGCCTTTAACCATTCTGTGATTTCTAGATTCTCCCAACTACTAAAATTGCCATGTTTCACTCTCAATATCCGCATCGATTTACTACGCGTAATTTAGAAATTTCATTGATACATAATCGAAGTACGAATCTGGAGAATTTTGGATTTCGAACGATCCAAGGATCAAAATCACGGGATACCGTCTCCGCAAGCACACGGATCCTCGACGATCGAGATCTATGCGCACTTTCAACAGAAAACAACTCACCGTACGCGATGGTAGGTGGGGTCGTATTCGGACCAGACCGTCGGGTTACCATGGCGGCCATGGTGACCATGTTCGTTTTACCGATGGTGAGCGTGGACGTAAGTAAAAGGACAGAAGTAACCAACAATGTGAGAGCAGCGTCAATGCGGCCGAAGAGAAGAGATAGAGAGAGGCGGAGATGTATATTTTTCATGGTTTTTTTTTTTTTTTTTAGTTGGTCAGTCGAACAGTCCAATGAAGGAGATTCGAATTCGAATCGTAGAGTATTTTTGTACGAAGTTTGTTTCATGATTTTTTTTTTTTTTTGGTTTTGAATGGTCGACATATATATATATTTAGTGGTTGGTTGGTGACGGTTGGTGGTTGGCGAAGAAGGTGGTGGTCGAATGTGGCGTAAAGAAAAGAACACATAGAACAGACAAGAGAAAGAGTGCACAGCGTAAGTTGCATTCAAGTCAAGCGTTGGTGCGTTAGAATTTCGAAAATTGTTGCTCTGTACAAGGTGTCTCTTCGTACGTAATAGATCACAGAATGATGACGGAGATTAGGGGAGAGATTGTGTTTAGAATATTCTATGTTGTCTCTTGATTTCTCTTTTGCTTTTTCTGTCAAAGCGATGATACTTATTTTTAGAGCACAACGATGAGATTAACCCTAGAATCTTTCTTTGAAGTATGTGAAAAAACGGTATAAACACCATATTTATGGGGGGTTTAAATGGCGGCGGTGTACACGAGAATATGCGAAAAAGTGCTTTTTTCAGTTTTCGTAAAGATTCTCACGTATTAAGAAATACCTTGTATGTTGTTAATCGTTTTTTTTTATACAGGTTGGGTCAAAATTTGACAGAATTGAAAAAAAATAGAGTGACTCTATTCTATGGGTTTGCATTTACCTCTGAATTATCTGGTTTTTCAACGATGTAATAATTATTTGTTTAATTTAAAAATGATTCGGATGAGTGTTTTAATGGATTCAGAGTATCATCTTTTTTGACTCATCCCGTATATAAGAGAGTAATTCTTAATTGCGCGTAAACAGTTCAAAGAGTAAATCTGCGGCATAAAAGGAAGAAAAGATGTTACACACACGCAGGTCTTCTCTTATTAAACGAAAAAAAAAAAATAATATTGAAAAAACCTACGGTTGTGGAACATTCTTTTTTCATTTTTTCCTCTATATTTTCACCTGGAAATATTAACGCTCAATCGAGAACCACTCTATACATTTCTTACCCTCGATCGAGTACATCCAAAGATCAATGATATTAATTGTACAATAATCGGATCGAATTAATTGCATAAAAAAATACAGGATATAATTGTCATAAATTTGTGTCGGTGAATTATAAATTACAGATCGAAATATCAAGAAGCATAATCTGATAATCTGAGAAATATTTCAGCGATCCGCGTAATGAATAAGATTGTAGAAATCGCAGTATAGACATTTCTGCAACGCTAATTTAATTGGAGGTGCTCGATTCAGGCCCGATAAAGATAAAATAATAGGCGATCGATCATTTATTTAATTAATATCGAATGGTGAATACTGAAAGCGTAAGAAGGTAATTCGTTAGTGGGAAATGTGGGCGGTCTGCGTTTTGTGGATTCGCCTTTGAATTAACGCGTCCTGAAAGATTTAATTACGTATTAGATAATGAACGTCGATCGAGGTTTGATTACTTTCGATTATTCGCTGCCGCTGAAGGTCCTCGTCTACTTTTAAGATTTTCTACTCCGTTCATAAGGTTTGTCCGAATATACGAGAACTTGTGAATTTCTTACGCAGGTGGAAAAATAAAAATGCAGATTAAATTTTCCAAGAAGAAATAAGATTTGACTGACATTTGATATATCGTTCGAGGTAGTTCTCGTTAATATGAGAAAAGGTATAAGCACAAACGTCCTAGGTATCCGTTTTAAACGATTAATTATCGTACGACACTTATAGATGCAATTAAAACAGATTCTACGTTATAGAGAACATTTACGTATAATTTTAACAAATAAGAAAATTAACAAATTAAATAAAAGATGAACTTGCGTATCATATATTAACGTTGATTTCAAATAACTCTATCTTTTGAATTAGTTGCGCGCATCTTTATACAGATACGGTACAGAGAAAATTACCTGATATGGTATAGAGAAAATTACGTGTGCGCTTCTTTCAATTTAAATAATAAGAAAACGCAAACCGCCCTGAATCCAACTTCGTGATTACTTTCTACGTGACTGTCAATGTCTCTCTTCTCGTCTGTTTCTTTAAAGCTAATCACGCTCGACGCGTATCGCCGGATCTGAAATACAGCTTCAAAAGAGGAAAAGTAATCTCGACATTGATCATGATACACAATAAACCGTTCGCTCGAACGTATTTGAAATAATTGTGCGTGGTTAATAATACACCGCTACATAGAAGCTACCTGGAAAAACTGATTAAGAAAAACCTTTGATTAATACGTCGTCTATCGATCGTACGAGGATTACTTCATGATTTTTATTAGCCTTTCGATTAAATCTTAGAAAGGAAAAAAAAGAGAGAGAGAGAGAGAGAAAAGAATAGAACGGAGGAAATAAATAAACTTCCATTGCGTTGGAACTTCAATAAAATTCGTTATCAAACGATCACGTTGAGATAATTTTCGAAATACAAATATAAATAACCACGAATTCTTCGAGAATCCGAATTCCATTTTAATCAGAATGAATTCCTCGACGATCGTCGAATCAATTAAATAAATCTAAATCGATGGGAAAAATGTTTATTCGATTAATTTAATCCTAGAACTACTATACGCTAGCATGCGCTGGAAAAGAAAAATGGTAGTTGCGAAAGATCGACAAGGAAGAAAAACACAAAAAAAGTACGAAAACAACGTATAGAGAAATGTACAAATGGGTGGAGCACACCCTCGATTTACAAAAATAATACACGCGAATCAACGAAGGAATACAAGTAAGGGTGAACGTAAAAACGATCATTAAAGGGATAAAGAAAAAACGAGCAAATCAAGGGAAAACGGGCCGGAAGATAAGAGATAGAAAGAGAGAGAGAGAGTTGGAGTGTTCTTTTTCTTTTCTTGTCTTTTTTTTCTATCGCGAGATATTTAAGGAACAGAGAGAAACGAGAGGGGTCGATGTGTGAGAAAATGAGAAAGAGAAAAAGAGAGAGAGAGAGAGAGAGAGATAAGAGATGATGTCGGGCAATGATGTTGTCACGGGACTCGAGAATAAAGAGAATATGATATTTCGTGGCTTTGATTCTCCCCTGTGGGAGATGTGGAGCTTGCTAGATGCGGTTCCTCGACGAAAATTGTTCGTACTGTGGACCTCGTTCGCGTTTCAAGAAGACGAGAGCGAATAATTTATCGAAGAAACTAAGCGAAAGATATCTTTCGAGTTTCCTGTTTCTATTTACCTCGATAGATTGTTCGAGTTTTCTTCTGTTCTATTTTAGTAGCTGAAGATATATCCACAGCGGAGCGTGATGTTGCCGATAGACTATGAAAAGATCTCCTTGCACCGTTAATCGATCAAGTGTCCTCCGTTTTGTAATACGAACGAGCAGATCGACACAAGGGAGGACTCTTTTCGAACGATCATCGGATCGAGGATCTTGTTTTAAAGCGAACAGAGACGAATATAAGAAAATAAGGTTGATATAGCGTGTCTAAAAATACAGAGTTAAAGTAATCAATTCGAAGAATTGAATTAAAATGATTGATTGGAGAAAGCGAATGTAAAAAATGCCACTTAAAGAGAAGAAGGTAAAAGAGCGAATTAATAGACGTATCCGAAAAGACTAATTTGAAAGAGATGAATTTAACGAATTGAATGTGAAAGAATTGATATAAAGGAATCAATTTACACGGAACAATGAAAGAAATCAACCTGACAGAACCAATTAAAAAAATCTATTCGGACCGATCAATTTAGAAAAAGTTTATCCAACACATCAAGTAAAAAGTGTTCGACCTAAAAAGGCCAATTAAAACTATCCATCTCAAAATTCCAAGTTACACAGAACAAAAAAATCAATCCAAAAAAAAAAAAACGATACAGAAATAAAAAGGAGAATTGGAATGAAAAACCTGTGTCCCATTAAAATGCTAACATCAATTAAACGAACTGTCAAAAAAAAAAAAAAAAGACAAAAAAAACGATTAAACCAAAAAGAGAGCTATAGCACGGGCTTGTTATCGTTCCAAGTGTAACCAAATGTTTTTTGCTTTGACTCGTCTCCTTTCACGCGGACGCAGCCACGACAAGATCGTAGAAGCGTGCACAGAATGAAAAGGATTGGTGCAGCGAGATGTTGCGGAGGAACGAGGGAAAAGTCGGTGTTAGAACCGTGTCGAAACGTCGTTCTGTCTATGCGTCACGTAGTTCCGCGAAAGAGGATCAACATAGAAGAATGGCTGGCGAAAAGTGCAAAGATTCGAGGCTTCTCGCGGAGCTGCACTCCGGAAAGCTGACATCTCGAGATGTGTTGGAAATAACACGGTCGTCTAGTAATTTATTTTTGTTCGAAATGGGGCTGGAGGAACGAACGAACAAAAGTAATCAGAAATAATAAAAGCACACACGTAGTAAAGAGGGAAAAGGTGTGTGATGTTTGAGTTCTCGAAGAGGAAGAACGACGGCTGTTTTCTTTACACGTTTGTACTTGTAATCGCTTAGAAAAGTCTTCGTACACCATACGGAAAATCTATTTTTATCGAAATAAAATAATTATACTTGGATAAATATTTTTATTCGCATATAAATTATATGATTTAATAGATCGAAATAGAATTTTTACTGCGTTTAACATTTAACCGTAAATCAATAACGAAATAGCTTTCAGATTTGACGCGGAACGCATTCACTTTACAAAGAAATTCCGTGGAGTTTTATTTCAAAATTATATTTAAAAATCGCTTTTCCGTAGGATGTAGGACGATTTTTAGCGAGTGATTGTGTAGGTTCGTCGATTTTTGATTAAAAGCAAGGAGGGGATCTAGCATCGAATCGACAGTTTTCTAACGAAATCGATAAAATCAGGACGTGTCATGTACTCGATTCGATACGATTTCACGATTCATTAGTGGAAATACAGTGTTCGCGAGAGATAACGAACTTGAGGCGAGTTTAATGGATTTGTTTCGGATGTTGGGGACTCGTGTTGCTGACTATACAGTGTGGATGATCTGTCGAGCGAGAATGACGGTTCTTATCATTGTCGTAGAATTAACACAGCAGCGTTGTGTCGTTGTACATACAGCAAATGCCGAGAACAGTAGATTAATCCGTGCATGCTCAGACACGAGAAGAACGTTCTCAAGTGCTCGCTAGTTCTTATCTGTTCTAACCAAACGTTCTTTCTAAATCTAGCAAATTTTCTTTGGTAGTAAAACTAGTTTCCACGGAGTTGTTCGATTCTGAACAAGATCTCGATTACCTAATCTTCCTTTCAAATTATTATTTCGGTTCGCGAGAACTTCGTTGCTTGATACTCACACATTTTAACTCGTTCAATGACAGTGTACGTTTCTGTTCATTAACGCGAGAGATGAAAGATTATGTTCGATTTCTTGAAACAATCGTTTCGCCTCTTACAACCTATAAACTACGTTCTTTCACCAATTTCATAAGCTCGTTTTCAAATTTCTCCCACTAGCAGCACGTCTTTTCTCTTTGTCAGTACGATGCAAGGCTATGACTCGATTTCTCGAAATCAAAATTGTTCCAATTATCTCGACTCCGGAAACATACATAAAAACATATATACAAAAAAAAAAAAAAAAAAAAAAGAAACAACCGTGATATCAGTTTTATAATCCCATAATCTCCCATAATAATCCTATAATCTAATCTTTATAAAACCATAATCTCGAATCTCTTTCATCTATCCAGTACGCTCGTTTGTCAGCTTGCCGCGAGACTATTCGAAAGACGCGAATCCTCGAGCCGCGATTTCTTAAAATCGAAAACCTTCTAACGCGAGAGATAGGAGTAAAGAGCCGGAGGCAATAAAATAAGCTTTCCAGCTGAAAACTAGGGTAAAAAAGGCAACGGTGGAAGCGCACACGTTCAAAGGCGGTAAGTTGATCGATGCACCGTGGCCTTCCTCGCCTTATCTCACGGAACTCGATGCGTTCGATCGATCGACGTGCCATTTTCCCCGGGCGAGACACAGCGAGAAGAAAATAGAAGGAAAAAGTGGACGGGAAAGGCGAGCGACGTTCGTCTTTGCCCGAAAGATAAACGGATGGATCCGTGGTTTTCATAGGAAGAAAGAAGAGAGAGAGAGAGAGGAGAGAATGATCGGCCGGATGGTATAGCAGGATTCCGGATTAAACGTGTTTCATCCGGATTATCCGTGTATCAGTCAACGCTTGCTTCCGCCGATTGTTTAAGAAAGGGACGTATTGTCATTCGGCTATCGATCGAAGCAACTCGTCCTGTCATCTGCCTTTTGTACCCCTTTTCAGCTCTCTCGTTTTACGCAAAAAAAAAAAAAGAAAGAAAAAGTAAGGAAATTACGTGAGAAAAATATTTTGGCAACGCGAATTTTCCATTTGCACGTCGAACGTTACGAGACACGGAATCTCGAATTTTTCATGAACATTTTGCAGACACTTTGAGAAGGAAAACTTTCGTAGAAGAAAAGATTCGAAGATTTTTACGGTTATTTCTATCGGAATTACAGTGACGATCTTCAGAATTGATCTAATTGATCGGAATTAGTTTTCGATATATAACAAACGGTTTGGCGTGAAATATAATACTGTACAAGTATACTGACGATCGAAGAATCTGTTCAATATGATGAAAGTAATAAAAGAACAAGACCACTTAAACGAAAGGAACAATCTATTTTATTAGCTGGTATATCGATTCTTTTCATCGAACCACCGACTGTAAAACGATATAACAACCTCTTCGTTATTTTTAGAATTCAATCTTCTATCTTAGCCCCATCTTACGATTCTTTTTAGCGATCTTATCTACCGCAGATTGCAATTTTCGTCCGGGATGATAATAAAAACATAATCCACGATGTCATAAATTTCCCATAAATGCATAACCGTCGGCAAACAAATCGTAAAACAACGTTTGTATCATTTTTCCTTTAAATACCTGGCACCAAATGCTATATAACGTCATTCTCTATGCTCGTTTCATTAAAAGGAAAGTTAAACTGTTGTTACTTCTTCTCTAAATCCTTCGTTTCGTCGTTGCTCTCGAAACGACGGTCACAAAATACGCAACATCGACCTCTCTTAAAAAGTTTCCCCTTTGAAAACGCATTTTACGTTCAACGCCAATATTTCAAGGGTATTCTCGCGGCCGATCATAAACTTGCCTTCCACCAAACGCGAGCAAAATTCAATTCAGCCTTGGAATGCCGTGGAAAACGACCGAAAGGCAATTCCACGTTATATCCATGGCCGCGCGTCTCGTTTTACGCCGCGCGTTAAATTTTCATTCGCTTGGCTTTATACACGCGCTGTTTCCCCTTTCCATGCTGATAATACCGATTATAATTGCCACGGATGCGAGACAAAGACGGAGAGATAGAATTTGCCAGCGAACTTAATGGCAAGATTGCGTGAAAATTTCACAATCTCCCTCTTTGATGTTAATCGCGCACCTCTGCACCAATTACCGTTTCGGCTTCTGGAAATCTCTGACCATCCGCCGTTTCGTTTCATCCCTGTCCGTTTCTAATTGTAAGATACGTTCTCGAATTTCTAACATTCGAATTTCGCGCTAGGAATACACGATAAATCACATTTTTAAAATTCTAGAGAGGAACGACTCTTTTAGATTCGATACGTTGCCAATTTTTTTTTTTTTTTTTTTTAATTCAATTTGGCTGTGGTATTAGATACGTATAATATGTATTAGGTTGTCCGAAAAGTTTCTTTCGTTTTATGAGGAAATAATGGACGCACAAAGTTTTTTGTTTCATATTATTTTGTCGAATATCCATTTTGTTATGTTGAAATAAACACCGCGACATTTCACGTTTGTATGAAGGTGCACTGTTGTAAAAAACACGTTTGCGAAAGAAAGACACTTTCCGGACAACCCAATACATCTTTGTAAGTTTTTCGAGCATTTCAAAGATATTCATTGTCATAATATTATGTCGTTGGATCGCCATGAAATTTCGTGGATTCTGATATTTGATATTTCCGAGTAGACTTGAGCTTTGGATTTAACGAAACGATGTTATAATACTTTCTTTTAGTTGCCAAGTAGCGTGGATATTAGAAAATCACGGAAAATGGATTTATTTACAGTTGGTAGTTTCAAATCTTTGGTAATTTTAAAATTATTTTACAAAATCGAACTGACGGTTTATTCTTTGGTACAGAAATACGAATTTACAGTCTGAATCTTCGAGAGTTAATTTGCAATTTCCTTCTTAACGAATTCATTTATTTATCCGAGCGGATTTATTTTTTACTTTGCTTTATCCTTTACTTTATTTTAATCTTCTAATTTACTTTCATGTAAATTCTCTTCTATTTTTCAAACGTAATCTTTCTACCTTTTACCCGTGCGAATAAAATTCGGATGAAAGAGGGTCGACAAATATTTGAGTCATACAGAAGCCAAACTAAATCGTTTAATTTCTGAAAAATACGACTATCTCTGATATTAAAAACGTACAAGTTTGCAAAAAATGGATTTGACCAGTTTGACTATTGAGTGGCTCAGTTGCGGTGGATTTGTTGCTAAATGCTGTACACACGAAGTGATTGAAACAGAAAAATTCTTGGTTCATTCTCCATCTTACGTACCGATTTCGAGGAACACAGCAGTTGACGTGTTAATTACTAGCTAAATTACCTGATAATTCTGTCGACAGCGTGTTGGTGTCTCACATCAGTTTCGTATGTTAGTATACACTACCAGTCAAACATTTCAAATCACATTCCTAACGAATCTCCCGTTAATTTTATAATTATTATCAACTAAAGAATTCTAATCAATTAATTAACTTGTTTCATATAAAGTTAGTTATTACAAATGCTTCCGAATATCGATGACAATTTTCTTTGTCCGATAGATTTTTATCTAAGCCACCTTCTTTCGTAATAAAAAATCAAATCGATATTTTACTTAAAGTTCTGAAAATCTTTAAAATCGATTCTAAATTTTTGACTAGTAGCATAGTTCTTGTAGGGGGAGGGGAGGGCGTGATGTTAAAGAGGAAGTCACGTGGACGAGTAGACGCGACGCTTACTGACGTTTCGAGGATATGCGTCTTTTAATCGTTTCATCAAGCTACGTTTGTTTGGAAACCGGATTATCGCGAAATTTTCCATCGCTTGTCGCTCGGAATATTTTAAGCCCTCCAGCACGCACACGGACCCAGTGGCTTTACACGCTCTGTTTTTTCGTTCGATACTGAAAATACTAAACGTCGTGCGTTTCAATTCGAAACACTGGAATATGTTAAAAAACACGGTGATTGCTCTCGTAGGGGAAGTTTTTCGTGGATTAATCAACGATTCGTAAGAAAAAAACCACGGTAGCTGGTTGAATAGAGCGGAAATGTCGTAACGGTGGGGGAAATTTGGCAACGAAGAGGAAAAGAAAAAAAAGAAGAAGAAAAAGGAGAAACTGTACAGCATCGACGTTGAAGCGTGCGCAGGAAAAATCGAGAGCTATCAAATTGATTAAAAAAAGAAGGGGTAGAAAAGCCATGCTCTACGTCGACGTCAAATGCACACGAAAATTTCCGGTTGGTATGAAAATTTCTCGTGGAAAAAATCACGCTGCACCGATGTCAAACGCATCTGCAACATTCGTGGTGCGTTCAACGAGAAATGTAAACCACAAATAAAAGTCTACATGTCAATGAAATATTCCGATGCTTTGCAACAACTTCATATTTTTAGTATCGTTGTTTTATTAACAGCGGAACTACCAACTTTTAATGTTTAGAAAAAAAAATGCTATATGTAGATTTTCAGAAATTTAATTTAATTTAAATATTCAAAAAGATCTGTACAGTTTTTTTTTTAATAAAAATATCGTTATGACAAAGATGTTGAAATTTAAATGTACAAGGGCGTATGGAATACAGATGACATACAAAAATTAGTTATAGACACTTTATGGCATGAAATAAATCGTTCTTTTTCCTTTTTAATAAAACATTAATTCTGATAGAAGCAGTTCCACGTTTTTAGTAAACGCAAACACAGAAATCCGAATTTTTATAAGTTTGGTAGTTCTGATGTTAAAACACAGAGAAACGCGAAGCAAATAAGTGATCCAATTAATAGAAAAATTATTCAATCAAACACACTATGATACAAAAATTTGGAATCACTTTCGTGTCTCTATCGAATCACTCGTCAATTCTATCATTAATTACAAAATATTCCAAACTTTAATTCGATAGTATCCTTTATCAAAGAATTCTTTCTGCTAGCAGTATCTTATACCCAAACGTTTTCAAATTCTAAAATTCCACGAAACACGATTGTAGCGATTCCAAATTTTTCGCCAACGATACATTAGCAAAGTTGCCTGAGCAATCGCCAAGAAATCCACAGAAAAATTCTACTACATCTCTATGAAACGCTGCGAATTGCGATTACGCTAACGCCGTGCTGGAAGACTTTCTGCCGAATCTCCTGAATATTTCTCGAATTCTACGCCCACTACTAACAACAATTGTTCGAACAATCTTTTCCATTGGGCGAGATTTCGCTAAAAATAACATTTCGACAATGCCGACATGAACGAACGAGCCATGAAAAATCAGGCGAAAACCTGGCACGTGTTGAAATAGGTGGCGTTTCGTGGTCGATCACAGGACAGGCTCGCAGAAACGCTTTCTTCGTGTGCGATGAAACACCGATCGTTTTGCTCCGAGATTCGTGTGACGCGAGCGAAAAATTGAAAGAAGAAAAAACGAAACAAAAGAGTATAAACGAGGCTGGTTGAGGAGCAGGGAAACTGGGTAGAACGGTCGAAATAGCGAGACCAGCGAGCGATCGGTGATTAAACGTAGCGTGTTCGATAGATTGAGGAAAAAACCAGGTGGTTTTGGGGGAAGCGTGGTCGAAAAACGAGACAGAAAACGAAACCAAACTTCGTAAAAAGGGGGAGAAGGAAGAAAAAAAGAGAAAAGAACGTAACGAAAAGAACGAAAGAAGAACGGGAAACAAACATGGCGAATAGTTTAAGAGGCTCCGATTTAAAGATTGAAAAAAAAAAAAAAAAAGAACAAAAAGACTCGAAACGAGCACGAAAAAGAAACAGGTGAACAAATAGGCGGATCACGGTGTGGAATTAATGTCGATTGTTAAATAATTCGGGAACAAAGAGACAAAACAAGTGAGAAAACTATAGCCCGCGCGGAACGCTCGTCGCTAGGTCGCTCTGCTGGCATCCGGTTTGCCTGAGGACCTTTATCCAACACTTTCAACAGAAATCTCTGTAATCTATTAATTTAAAAATCTGTATAACATGCGTGGAAGATATTTCTTCTTTCCCTTTTTACGTCGAAGTTAAAATTACTCGACCAAAGAATTTCTTTTAAAGTTGAATTTAATAGAATTCTTTGTTTCCTTAGAATTACGAGCAATTGTCTGGAATATTTAATACCTTTGAAGCAGCGTTGTTCTATTTTCGAACAAGCAGCGCGAGGAAACGTAGTTAGATTGCTTGTTTAGTCTTTGACAAAAGGAAATCCGCAAGGATGTTTCTTCGTGAAACTTGAGATAAATCTTGCAACGAGCGTGATACCATTAATTTCCGGTGGCGATTAAATAACCGAGGGAACGCGCGTATTTCCGATCCAGCAGAACTGGCCGCGGTGACGCGTTCGCGCGCGCTCTGCCACGCAAACAGGAGAAACACTGGCAAAAAAAAAAAAAAAGAAGAAGAGAAGAAAGAAACAAAGGCAATAAGAAAAACAGAAGAAGAAAGAAGTGTGAGAAGAAGAGGAAAAAGAAAACGAGTTAAATCGTTCAAATGTACGCAGGGTGACGAGGAAACAGATAGACAAACTTTGGTACTGCATTCTGCTCTTCCTAGGGATTAAAGAAGATTATACAAACACTTCTCCTTTAGACAGATAGATACCTTTTCTTTTAAAGATAAAAGAGGTTTTCGCCTATGATACAAACAAATTTTCACGTTTCGTATTCAGGAAAGTTATAAAGAAAACATTCGAAAGATCCTCTTCTCTTCCTGATCTTGTTACAATGACAATAAGCGTCATTTTTAGCGTATTCCAGCTACCAATGATATTATAGCGAATTAAATTTTTAAGATATTTCCGCGATTAAACATCCAAAGACGTAAGAAAAATGGAATTGTGCACAAGCCATGAAACTGGTCTACTATCAATCTACCAATATTAAAATATTCTCAACGATTTTACAAAACATTTCTCATTTTCTATCGGGGTATTTCAACTTTATCATCGTAAGCTCCAAAAAACCAGACTCCAGTGTTCGTTACTGATAATACGTCTTTTAATAATCGATAAAACACAAATTGTCAAAATTTACGTGCAATCGTTACCACGTTGTTTACCTCTAACAGAAAGAAATGTTTATAATAATCGTACGCACGACTTGCATAAAACTGCAGTATAAACCAGAGACTCTCAAGCGTCGAATATTTCATGTATCCTAACATTCATTTGCATAAACATTATCCGTCCCCAACAAGAGCAGAAGTTTACCAAAATCCTCTCATAAATTTCAACCTCACCCTGTACAATTGTACGCCGATATACATATACAAGCTTCCTATTTCTAAACTGGACGAATTAGGCAAACACCATCTCTACAAAGAAGAAAACCATACGTGTGGTTTGTAACGTATACGAAATACACAGGATACGTACAAAACACCATCGTGTATATCTATATCGTCTCGTACACAGAATTAAAGAATTAAAGTTGGAAATCCTTGGCTCGTTCCAGTTGAAAGAAAACCAAAAACAAAGGAGGAACGAAAAGTAGAAAAAAGAAGAAGAAGAAGAAGAAGAAGAATGAAAAGAACTCTCTTTGCGTCTCAAGTAAGTCGTCGGCTCTCTCAATGGGGACTTACCGTTCTTTTTTTGGATAACGATTTTCGCTGCGACTTTACGGGGGTTGCGTATGCCGAACAACGGAGTTTTGAGTGGAGTAGTAGTAGTAGTAGTAGTAGTAGTAGTAGTAGTAGTAGTAGTAGTAGTAGTAGCAGTAGTAGTAGCAGTAGTAGTAGTAGTAGTAGTAGTAGTAGTAGTAGTAGAAGTAGTAGTAGTAGAAGTAGTAGAGGTAGTAGTAGCATAGTGTCGTGCCGAGATAGGAGGAGTCCAAGGCCAGTGTGATTGATTGACAAATATAATAGAGAAGGAGTACGATAAAAGATAGTCAGTGCAACTTCGTTCGGGCTTTGTTCAAAATCAGGGTCGTAAAACGGGGCATTCTTGGGCTGAGCTAAAAAAACAGGGCACAGGGGGTGGGGGAGGTTTGGTTTCCTAAACAGGTGACAGAAGGGCCAAAGGGGGTAAGCTATGGTCGAAGGGCGATTTTGTAAAATCAACCATACGGATAAGGTATACGAATCTCTCTCGAATATCTCGTTTCTCCTCGATTCACGTTATGTGAAATCCTAATTGGTCGTGGAATCGCTATGGTTTAGGTTGCTTCTGGATGGCTGGACTCTTCGAGATCGATGTTTCCCGATCTTAAAGTGGTTTTTGAGAGCAGGTTCGAGTATTCCGTTGATACATATTCGTCCGTTTGGTAGTCGATAAGCGTTGTACACTTGTTCGAAAAAGTTTCCTTTATTTGCCAATTTCTCTCATTTATCTACGTTTAGTAGCTAGACGCAGTTATGGTTGTTCGTCGCAAAGATCTCTGTACATATACACGCTACTTAGGATTATGGTCGTCAGACATTTTTCAGGACAGTTCTTCAGGACTTCTAATGTCGTAAGTGTAAATTCATGTATATGTAGTTAATCGGATGATCATAATAGCAGATTGTTTGCAAAATAATCGTACGAACAAGAACGAAACTATCCAGTTTCTGATAGCGTTTGGCATAAGGCAAGGAGTTAAGTGTCGATCAATCATACTCAGAGTAATTTTAGAAACTTTGCACAACTTGAAAATCGCGGACGATGCAAAATCGTCATCCGAAATCTTGTACATTCAACCAGTGCGAAGCAAATGACGAGCATGTCCGGGACAGCTGGAAGGTCGCAGCACATCGATTATCTAACTCTTAAACTATTAACCCAACAAATCCAGGCCCTCTAATAACGCAATAAACTAAACATCTGATGTATCATCCCGATGTATCATATTTGAGAATAACCTGTCAAACACGTGAGACAGGTTCATCCATACTCATCAGGCACCCAGAACCCGCCATTTATCCTCAAACCTACACCTATATCCTACCAATCTTCGATAAATTACTTTCATCAAACGTAATACGTATCTCTGATCGAGACGAATGAGATACGCCGCGAATACGTAGCAAATTGTGAACGATCTGAATTAAAATCATCGATCGGGAAACAGCTATTCTCCAGAGTCCAAGGGGTGTCTTTTAGCGATCGGTGCACGTGTACCGAGGGAATTTTAGGACGCGGCGCGTACGAAACCGAGAAACGGAGATGGAGATGAGAAAAAGAACAGAGAGTGCGCGTGGAAGTTAGAAGTGAATTCTTGGGATAGCAGAGAAGTGATACGAGAGAAAGAGAGCGAAAGTAAGAATAAATCGGCTCCGGAGAACTTGATTAAGAAGATGGTATATGTAAAGTGGTATCGAGTGGACGTTTAAAGCCAAGGACCACCGGGAGGTTAAGCGACAGCTACGCTGAGTGAAAAAATTATTTTTCCTCCAATACATAATACGCGCAAGAATCTCCATCTAAGCTGATAGCACAAGTTCAATGGAAAAGGCTGCGTACACAACGCATCGAAGCAAATATTTTTCAACTCAGCATAGTGTAACTTGACTCAGTTTTCCGGTGGATTCTCGGCTTAAGAGATCGGAAAAATAGAAATGAAAAAAAAAGTGAGAAAAGAGGAGGTGCAAATATGTGGAGACTGAAGATTAGAACACATCGATAGGTACGTGGCGAACTTTCGAACGTCGATTTCGTGCAAAATCGACGATCGGTTGGTTCACGCATGCGTGAACGCAGCATTCAAGATGGCGCGGTTGAGTTTCGCGTTCGCTGCTGCTCAATACTTTTTTTACGACACTCAAGTATGAACTTGCCAATTCTTATTGAACAAAATATTCTTGTGTTGTCGTTTCGGCGCTTTTTCATCGCCTTTGCCTTTAGTCTTGTCAACGCGAGATACTAAACAGATAACCTTGTTATAATCAAATAAAAGATAAATAAAGGAGGGATAAAAAATTAATTGATGGCTTAATAAAGGTTTCTTCACTCCTTTGAACTCCTAAAGTTGGAATTTTCTGTTTTAAAAATACTTTGTATTTAGTAACACTGTATCTAGTCAAACTAAAGAGGTTAGAGTGGAGTGACCTTGATCTAGCGCAGCAGATTCCAGTCAGGCTATAATCTACTATTTCTGATGACATTTTAATATTCAATTGGTATCGTTGGTATCGCAGCTGATGCAAAATAGTTTGCCACAAGTTAACCTGTATCTTGCGTTTTATATGATAAACATCGTCATTGGTATTTGTTATACAAGATATAATGGTACAAGACAGATTAAAATTTACCAAAAAACTATTACGGCCAACTATTATGACCAAACGATAACAGTTGTAGATTGATACAAAAAAATGAAAGAACGTTCCTAAAGCACCATCTTGAATGGATGCACCGAATCAAAGGTGACAGAAAAATATCTTCTAAATGATCGTAACGATGCAGAAAAATGGTCAATTCTACCGGTGACAACGACGATAATTTAGATTGTGTGCCATTGAAGTAACGTAAAATATATTTATATTTAATCGAAGGAGTGAAAACAAAGGATAGATAAATATATGTAAAGACAAATAAGAAAGATATATATGTATATATATATATATAGAGAGAGAGAGGATTAGAAAGAAGATACAAAAAAAGAGAGCTAGAAAAAATGTAGAAAAGATCTGTCGTACCTTGATGCGAGAAGATGTGTTACGAACCGCGAAACATGGATAGAGAAAGATGTAACAGTTGAAAATGAAGAATTCGTACGTAGAAAATGCGCATTTATGATTCGATCGAAGGAGAAAGATACGAAAAAAGG
The DNA here is from genome assembly GCF_024542735.1 of Bombus huntii. Classification (NCBI taxonomy): domain Eukaryota; kingdom Metazoa; phylum Arthropoda; class Insecta; order Hymenoptera; family Apidae; genus Bombus; species Bombus huntii. Next base: position 12,414,646 of record NC_066244.1, on the reverse strand, counting down.
AAAAAAAAAGACAAATGAAAAATGAAAAACCGTAGAAATCGCAAAGTATACGTTTCTCACGGAAGTGTGTAAATTTCGTGTATACTTTTCTAGAGAACCAAAAACAAAAGTTTCTCGTTTCTAAATCTTCTTTCCGTTTCTTCGATTACTCTGAAATTTTCGCTCCTTTTTCACGTCCGCGTGATATTTCTTGCTCCTTTACCCTCTGTTCCTCGATAAAAGGAGAAAAAGAGGAACCGAAAGAACGTACAAACACGAAAGGAAAATATGTATATATATACACACACACGTATATCTATATGATGTATGTATATACGTATATAAACGAAGTAAGGGAAAAGAAGAATAGAAAAGACGAAAAAAGAAAATGGTGAGGGGTAGAACAGAAATAGAATCCAATAGTAACAAGAAAACAGATAAGGAGTGAGAAAGAGAGAGAGAGAGAGAGAAATAAATTTCGACACACCGAAACTATCTAATGGAAAAAGAACAATATATATAGCCAAAAAAATCAATGATCAAATATATAATGAAGCTCTTAATAATGTGACGATTAGAAGAGTCGAGTGGCGCTTCTTACCATCTGTCCGTGCAGCGGGTGAAAATGGAAACAGAAAGAAAATTCAAAATCTTCCTTTGAAAGTCGAGACTCGCAGGATATGGGACGTTCTTTTTCTTTTTACGATATTCGACTTTTTTTTAATCTTGCTTATCTCTATGAAATCTTTCTTTCGTGTTTATATCTTAATTTCACGATAATTAACATGTTATATATATAACATGTTAATTAATTTTTTGGGGGTGATAGAAAGGGTGAAAAGGGGGATCATAAGGGGAATATTTCTACAACAGACTATCGAAGTTCGCCCTGACGATTTATCTCGTCGTGGTAATGTTACCGCGCGCGATTTTCCTTTCGTTCGATCGTTGTTTCGATCGTTCGTTCCTTGAAACTATTTGTTCTCGTTTTTCTTTCTTTTCATTGTTACTTGTTTTTTTCTTTTTTCGTGAAGCACATTTTGTTTTTCAACGCCGAGTAAAGATGAAATTTTTTGAGAAAGAAAATATAGGTGCGGCCGTGGCTGAGTGGTTACGGTAGAACGAAAGATTGTGATTCGAGTAAAATCGAGAAGAAATAATTCGGAAGTATTATACATATATATATATAGTATGGAGTGGGTGCAGCTTTTTCGTCTGCAATTCCTTTTTCCTTTTCTGCGATTGGCGGATCGAGGCGTGGCGGCAAAGCTTAATTAAAAAACGTTCAGATTCTGACACAAGATAGCCTTTTTACAAGAAGTAAAAGCTTTCGAAGACAATAAAGAAAATTGTTACACTGAGTTGTCTTGTAAAAGTTCGAAATCTGTTTTCGTTTATTTTTAAAGAAACATCGAGACGCGATGATATACTTTCAAATTTTATTTTCTACTATACGAATGATTCAGAAGTCTTGCTGATCAACTCTAGAAATTGCAATGGAGTCTGTATATTATCAGCTTCAGCTAAACGAATTTATGGAAGTGATTTTTGAAACTGACGTTGAATACCAATCATGTACCTAGGTAACGAAATTGAAAATTAAAAAAAAAAAAAAAAAAAAAAGAACGAGAATTAAGTTGATCAGTTCGCCTTCTGAGAGGTTCATATTTTAAAAAACTATTTGTATGTTTTTAAGACAACTCAACGACGAGAAGGAAATGATTCGATAATAAGAAACGTGTCGAATTTTTAAAGAGTTTTGTTCCTCACGTCGATTAACGAGGAACATTTTTTATTACAAAACTTTGCCCTTTCTTTGTCACTTAAAGGTACTGTATATTATTTCATATAATAGAAAAAATTTATAATTAAGATAGATAAAAAATTTAACATTCATCAGAAGCGAAATAAAAGTGAACAGCACTCGAAGAATATCCCTCGTAAGCGAAGTGCGGATCGAAGCTGGATCGAAAAAAGTGTGAATAAAATAGATTGAAAAACGTGAAGATAACTCTTGTTTTTTTAAATTCTTTGCGGTCACGCGATCGATCTTCCATTCGGTTGAACGCGACGATTCCCCTATTTCCCTCTCAAAAAAAAAAAAAAAAAAAAAGAGGAATAAAAGATCAAGGGAACCACGCGTCACTCTCGTTATCTCGCTATTGAGACTTTAACGCATGGTAAAGAGATGAATCCTCGCGTTCCCGAGCGTTCAACATGGCCTCTCTTAAATCGTGTCTAGAGCACGTTAGATTTCACCGATAAATAGTCGGAACTAAATGTCTAAGCTAAAATCGTTCTTTCTTTCAAGTTGTTGTTTCTTTGAATTAATTCAAAAACTAACGAGATAAAAAATGCATCAAAAAAGAAAAAGAAAAGAAAAAGAAAAATCGTAGAAGCATATTTTTCTACAATTCTTATTTCGTAATAACGATATTAAAAAAAAAAAGAATAATAATAATATTGAAGATAACACTTCTTGCTTTTTTAATAGAAAGATAATATCTTTTGCGTATTTTTCTTAACAAAAATAGGGGGAAAAATACGGCAATGGGAATTGGAAACATAAACATTCCCCTCAATCGGTTAATCGTTCAAGCATCAAACGTGCCGCACAAATGGGATCACTCTGATCACGATGTAAGAGGGACCAGTGGATATCGATTTGAAAGAAATAAGAAGAAGAATATTTATATAAATATGTAAAGGTAAATAGATAGAGAGAGAAAGAAGAATCTCTGCAAGAAACGTGGTCGTATTAAAAGAAGAACGGGGGCGAGCAATGTGATAGTGGACATTACCTTCTTCGAGCCCGTCGTCTCCGTCGCTCATGAGCTCGTCGTCCGAGCAGATGCTCAACACGTTCACCAACATCTCTGTGACTGTGAAATTGAGAGACAAAGCGCGGAATAATTAATTGCGACAATTCAACTGATTAAATTATATACGATAATTATATACTAAAATATATTATAAAATTTGAAAAGTTTCTTTGAAAATGATCATTTTTTACAAGGCGAATGAAACTACGTATAATAATTAAACGACATATTAATCAAATATTATATGGATTATTTAATTTTTTAATACGAATACCAGAAAATTAATCTTAATTACGGAGAATTAGTCGTGTAATTAATATTCTTAATAATTGATATATCATATTAGATTATTATTTAATTTTATTAAATATATGCATTAAATATTCTCACTGTGGAGAATTAGCTATAATGAGGCATAATAAGCATTGCTCAAGTATAATTGGCATTTGGTATGGATAATTATTTAATTTTCTGATATACATGCAAAATCATTCACTTACCTTTTTCACCTACAAATGGCAAAGACCACGTGAAAACGTCCATGAAATTGGGCAACCAATAGGGATGCGGTGAACAATTGAACTGCCTGATGTTCATCACGTTGTTCTCGTATTTCAGTACAGCTGCCTGCAATTGTAAACAAGAAAAATTTATTTTTAAATGTTATACAAAATAAATTCTCCAAGAAAGACTCTACGGTCAACCGTACAATTTTTTTTTTTTTTTTTTATAGAATTTTCAAGTAGTCGACGTCTCACCTTGTTGTTGTAAACGTCGAGGTAGTTGGGCGCGCTGAAGATGGTGATTAGCGACGGGAAACCCGTCGTCTGAGATTTGCGGTACATGCGATAGCCCGCATCCTGAGCCTCGTGCGCCCTTATGATGCTGAGCAGGTTGTTGTTTTGCAGAAAATCGCAGCACGCCGCGTAACTGTGACAACAAACAAACAAATTAATTCACTTTGTATCTCGAGAAATATGTGAAAATTGTTCTCTTGTCTTGCGAAATACAAAATTTCTTTTTACATTCATACATACATACACACAAAGCGATAGAATTCAGAATTCAATTCGCGCAATCGTTGTAGAACACATCGAATCTACCAGAGATTCGACTCAATAGAAATCTTTTCTCTCGTATTGTTTCCTCAAATCGTATTGTTTTCCGAAATCAAATTTTCCTTTTACATGCAATATTTTCCTTCACAGCGACAGAATTCAAAAAACAAAAATGGGAAATGTCTATAGAATATGTTAAATTTATCAAAAATTCAACTCGATAGAAATGTTTCCTGCTGTTTGCCAAATTCTCCAGGTACAAAACTCCTCTTTACGATCGGCTATAGAATTTCGAAGAAAATCGCGAAAAATATGAATTGTATTGAATATAAAATGTAAGATTTATTCTCTATTTATCTTTCATGGTCCTCCTTCCTCTCCGAGATAGCCTTCCAGTTACATTTCTCTTTGGTTTATCCTTACGGTCTACTTTTCCAACAATCAAGTTTATCATCTCTCGTACTTAACATTTAGACTTAAAATCTACAACTTAAACTTAACATAAGAATGTACGTACCTCTTATAAGTCTTATTCTCTATGCGTTTGCTACTTATATTCTCGCAGCGCTTAAATTTCGATAATGTACAAATCCAAACAGATGATAAAAGATAAAATATGAAATTTTAAAAATATAAAATATAAAACTACAAAAAGTGATATGATATAACATGATATTTATATGTTGCAAAATCTGTCAAAAATTCTTCCTCCTCATTGTTCGCAATGAAAATTTCTTTTCGTAAACAAAAGGCGATAAAATTAAAGATCGCGATATGATCCTGTTTTATTTATCGATTGCTTGGAATAGTTTATAGAACGACCAAAGGTACTCATGACAATAGATCTTCAAATTATCCGAATTTCATGCATCGAAACTAAATTTGTATTAACATCGAATTAAGTGAACCGCTGATGATTGAATCCACTTAACTGAACACGAATTCCTATTATTTGATCGAGAAGCCATAGGTTATTGGGAGAATCAGTGATTTTCTATTATATGAACTGCAGACATATGAATTCTTTCTCCGATCACGTAAATGGAATTCTATTTAGGTTGATTTCAAGTGAGAGTGGTAGAAAAAGGTTCTACATATTTATGAAGGTGGTGAAAGTAACAGGGGAAAGAAAAGGAGAAAATAAAATTCTCCCTCTAAAGTTTTTTTTAGTTTGGTCGATGCACAGGCTGGTCGACGTGTAAAAGCTGTAAATTATGAAGATTTGCATATTTCACATTTTTGTTACTATAGAGTTACCAACATAATATCATAATTACTATTTTAATCTTTTCCAGTTCTACTGGTTCCATTCCTTCTACCATTTAATACATAAAATGGATTCCTTTGTATCAAAGCTTAATTTGATAGAAATACACTCAACAAGATGTTTGAACATTTACAAAACTTCTACGTCCATATTCTACATGTTATGTAGAACATTCAGAAATTTCATTAGCACTGTAGCAAAATAGGTTGATGAAATTTAAAACCTGACCCTAAACCTAATCAATCTGAAAAATATATATAGATATTACAAAATATTTATTGCAATACTTATTAAAGAATCAGGAAGTACATATTACAGGCAGCTGAAGCATGTAACAAGTGTTACGTATAATCCTACAGAATATTGAAATTTATTAATATAATAAATTATCGACTGTTTAAATACTTTTGTTACCTTTGCTATGCCAAATATCTTATAATTTCTTCGTATACGAGTATTTCCAATCTCGTTCCAAATTTTACAAATATTTTTTATCTACATCTAGATCATGTTCGTACGTAGATCGTACGAAGCATGTTCACATATTCACGTATTCATATTTTTATTTACATATACGAATATTTTCAAATTTGTTCCAAACTTTCCCAATACAATCATGATGGCCAAGTCTCGTAATAGTGCGAATGAAATTTCAGAAGGTTTCCTGCAACACGCGCAATTTCTAAGCCCCCGTGTACGTTCTAGTAAATATTTAACCTATTGAACATAAATTAACTACGATAAGATGTTGAATATGGCTGGCCAGGGCAAAGGGGCTTTTCAGAGGCACGCGATAATTGCAAAAAATGCAAATTACACCGAGCGTTAAAAGAGAGAATAATATTCGAGGCAAGAATAATAGTAAATTTCCATTAACGACACGGTTAAAGAGGAAGTTCGGTAGGACGAAGAAGGGTGATGAAAAATTGCTCGCAACTCTTGCGATATAAAATAGGCAAGCACGCTTCGTTGCGATGATAATATTCGCGGGATTCCTTACTGAATACAACACGAACAGTACGATGGTAATCCCGTAATGGCCGTGGCGCTATAAAGAAATCGTTCGAGATGGCTGGTGCACCTCCGCGTCGTCGTAGGATCTCGAAAGGCAGACTCGTAAAAAGCTCGCGTGTGAACCGTCTATCCTACTTCTTCTCCCCGTTCTATTTCACCCTTGTAAACGCAGTGACCTTCGTTCGTTCGTACGGGTCACGTGAAATGCGTGACAACCTTTTCGATTACCTTGCCTCGCTAATTAGCCGGTTTATGGCCGAGTTTCTCTGAAGATTACCGAATTATGTTAAACAGTATGTACAGAACTTAAATTTCTGCTTCAAGGTCATTGCATTATCGGCTATAGAATTTGCTCAAAAGTTGGAAAAAGTTACGCGATCGTTAAAAGATTGTTTAACTTACTGAAGAGTCCGTACTAGCAGATCTTGGACGAAACACTCACTTTCTCTCTTCTCTCATTGTGTCTAAGGTATAGGTCTGTTAGGCGAGCCTTACTAAAAGATTGTTTAATTCGATGTTTCATATGTAACAAAGAGGATATAAATTACAAATATATAATATGAAGAATTTGATGAAAAAAGGTATCAGGTGAAGTTTACGAAATTTATCAAAATGTCAAGTATCAAATCAGTCAAAGTATCAAATTTGGTTTACCATTTACCAAATTTGTCAATACTTACTCCAATAGTAAACATTTATTACAGACTCGAGGTTGCTAAAAGTTGGACATTTTCAAAATCTTCAAAATCTAAATTTTAAACGTGAACATTCCTATTCATTTTTATTAATTTAAACTCTTCGTATCGTTCATAGATGCAAAATTGTAGGAAACCATAGCTATTTTGGCTGAGTAGAAAGCTGGTAGAATTGAGACTACACAAAGCCTGTGGCGACTTTACAAAAACGTCGCGAACCAGTTGAAATATAATTTATATCGATCGAAATTCGACGAAATCGAGTACAGAGAGAATTACACGGGTGCAACAGCCTCGTATCCAATAGGAAAGCACGACAGCTTTTCGACGAGCGCGAACTATCTGTCGACTGTCAGATTCGATGGAATTGTGTCATGGGCAAAATATTGCGCGTTTTATCGCCAGTCTATGACACGATGATTTATCGTGGCACACCGTTTACACCGAAAACGCATTTAATTTTAGCGGAAATTCTAGAGTCAGCTTTTACGGTCGCTTCCATTGCCAAAACTATTGTTGGTCCGTTGTAAAACCTCGAACGAGGGTTTCTTGCGTTTCGCATTAGAGCGACGAGAATGCAGAAGCTGACCTAACGATGTGGAAGTCCTACTTTTTATTTTCTTATGATTCTATATTTATCCTAATATATATTTCTCTATTCATTTTTATACATACTCTTATATTTATTATGTTCATTATCCGAACCTACTTAAAAAAAAGGAAAAGAAAAGACGAAGATTAGATTAGCGTTGGGTGTTTTCCCTTTCGATTTTCTACAAAATTCATTCAAAATATCCCATTTTCAAGAATCGAGTCTCGAAAGAAGAAGAACCGGAGACGAACAGAAATTTGCCAGAGAAAATGAAAATATTGCTTAACACTAGGAGAGGTCTGCGCTTTGAAATTTTCTAAAAATTCATCAACAATTTCCTGTTTTCAAAAATCCAATCGCGAAAGAAGAACCGAGAAAGAGCGAAGACATTGTCTGAGGGTAGAAGTCTTCCCTTTCAAATTTTTATAAAATTTATCCAAAATTTCCTATTTCAACGTCATCAAAAGACTTCTCTGTTGAACCAGAAACGAATAAAAAATCGTCGGAAGAAATGAAAAAAAAACCATCCAACACCAGCAAACAATTTCTCAAAATTTCTCAGAAATGTCCTAGACCTCAAAAACAGACTAACAATTCGAAACATTGGAATTATTTAAACGAAACTCAAAGTAGATTAGTACGACAGCATCGCGCCATCGACGGATCCACGTACGTGAAATTGGTTCGAAGGTTGGCCGGAAGTACGGTGCAAGGGAGGCTTAAAACGTTCTCGACAATTTTACTGGGGTTTGCTGCAAGCCGCACGCGAGGCAGCACGCGAAATTTCACGATAACTCCTTCTCTCTTCTTCTCGCCGTCTTTGTCCGACTTTTTCCCTCTCGCACACTCGCCCCTCTCGCGGCGGAGTAATTTTATCCGGCGATCGAGCACGATAACAGAGGCACGGGCCAAGAGCGTTTATAAATTATAATGCGGCCGATAAATCGTCAGCATCTGACGGGGGTCATCTCGCGAATCGATCGTCCACGCTCGCGCGAGCGATCCGGGGCGGAAAGAGAGAAACGGATCGCGGACGAATCAATTAGTTAATAAGCTTGATCGAGCGCGTTAACACATTGTTGACCGGTCACGGGTGAACTCGTGTCTCTCGTGCATAAAGTTGAGTTGTTCGATTTTATATAAAATAACACGCGTTAGTTTTTTTGCGTAAAATAGCCGGTCAACGATGTGTTAATATGTTTTACTCTGGCGCGTTGTACGGATAATTCCTGGTATTTATATTATTGTTGTCGTCGTCAGTTTGTTTTTCTTTTTAAGTAAATTTATCATTATGAATATGGATGACGATTCGAGGATCGATGTTCACGGAATTAAACGGGATTAAAATTCGAAATTATTCAATTTTCGTTGCTATAGCTGTGCGTAATCTCTCTATCAGTGTACTGGGACATTGTATATTTTTGTTTCAAATGTAAATGGGATTACAGAGAAAATCATTGAGTGTAAGTTGATAAAGCAATTTTGTTAAAGTAACTGTTATATTATCCGCACTGAACATTTCATAAATATTAATAATGATATTATTGAACAGAAATGTTGTACACTCTCTTCTCCAATTTTTATATCAGAGTCATCGAGTGAAAATTTAGAAGTTTCATTTATTTTTAGTTAGCGAACTTGTCAATGACCATACAATGGTAATTATTCGTACTATTTACCTTCAATTGCTTATTTTATATCTTCATCGCAAGCAGTAGTTTCGTTTTTTAAGATAATCCAAAAAATGATAAACAGCAAAGAGTATTTCAATTTGTTAGAAGTAGTAAAAATAAAAGTCTACTTTACTCGCAGTTCTAACGTTTCAATTCAGCTATTTTTCAAGTAGAAATTATACAAGATCGAAGATCATAGTTGAAGTTGGAAATAAATTTCGTGAATGGCGAGATTAGGAAAGAAAAAGGAATTGTTAAAAATCTTTGGCAATTATATGTGGAAACGAATGTCACGAAGCAGTGGCTTTTAGCACGATAACTATCCCACAGGGCCATCAGCTTCCGGTGAATGTGCAATTTGTATGAAACGACGCGCTCGTAGTTTTAATGGCGAACAACGATTCAGTGCTCTCATAAATCCGCTCGTATCGCCCATAATTAATGACGCATCGCGGTACCTGAAATAATGAGCTATGTAGAATCCATCATAAAACCCTGTGTGACTTGAATTTCGATATTAAACCAAAATAGGCCCTTCGTTAACAGAAAAATGTTATACCTTTGATAATTTAATTACGAATATTATTTTCACGAATTAATATGAGATTTATAGGAATATGAATATGAAATCATATGGTTATTTTTCATCATCATACCTAATTGGAATTGATTTTTCACAAGTGAAACTAATGAATTTCACATTTGATAAATATTCGATTTTAACATTTGCGTAATTAGCGTAATTAGTATCTGAACGTTCAAAGAGCGAATGACTTATTTCTATAAAGATATTTGTTTGAGAGAAGTGGCGCGAATAACTGTAAATGCGTAACTTTTTTACTTTTATAATTTATGCAGTTAATCAGTGTGACTTTTCAGTGGTTTGATTGGTCACTGCGGTCGTTGTGAACGGTGCTTAAAGGTAGTTCGCGGCCTTGCCTTTACCTTGGCTCGAACGTTTCTCGCGGCCCTTGGCCACGTCAGTTATAGGAGCGCGAAAAAGGTCAGTCGACTGACGTCTAGCGCTTAATTTGTTTACACGAACACACCGGTCGTGTTCAACGTAGACGATGCTGGCTGTCGTAACAGCATTCGGAACGCTGTTAACCATGTCCGGATTCGGAGAAATCTTCTGGAAAATAATTTTCTTAAACTAACTTCCTAAAAAAGAAGAAAGAAGGGAGAAATTCCATAAAGATCTTCAAACCTTAAACCATAAAACCTCAAACCATAAAAATCTTCAATTAATTTTAATCCAAAATCGTACATAGTGTCTCGGAACATCCAAAGTCTCGATACACCCAAAAATTCACAAAAATGTCACTTAACAAGTAAACCATTCAGCAACCACGTTAAAATCATTGAAAGAACTAGACAAAAGCGACGATGTTACGAACACTATTTTCTTAAATTTATTTAAAAATCTATTATCACGTACGTATGTCTTCCGAAGATAAATGTACATATGAAGGTATCTACGATAAGTGTCAAAAGCGAGTATGCACCTTAAAGACCCGAAATTCATGCAGCAACTCTTACACATATGTTGCATAAATTGCAAATTGATTGAAAAGATATAAAATATGTGGGAATTGTTATTTTTTAATCTCACTGTATGCAATAAAACTATGAAATTCATAAGAAATAAAATCAGCCAGTTTGACTCTTGAGAGAGAGGAAGAGAGACAAAGAGAGAGAGAGAGAGAGAGAGAGAGTCAAATTCGTCCAGCCAGATCGTATTGTATAATTTAGTATGTGCGTCGGGTGGCCGATATTTTCGAACGAACGAGCAATATTATTTTCGAATGTACGTCGATAGATGGTGGTTTGTCCCGAAATTCGCGTCAATTATGTACTTTATCGAGGACGCCAATGTAGAACAGTGGATGGCTTTCAGTAGAACGAGTCGACGCATGGTCAGACAACCGGCTGGGATTTCGCGACTAAAGCAACTTTGTGTGCCGCGAACGAATTTAAACGAAACACAATTGCCCTTCATTAGCCAGGCTAATTGCCGGCGGAGACCGAACGTGTCCTAGTTAAATCGTAGTTCGTAAACAACGCTAATCAGTCGTCGTGTAATTATTGGAGCTTCGATGGAAAGGCACGCGTTTGGCCAGGCCGACTGGAAAATTCGTCATCGTGCTACTTGTGATTTTACCATCTACCACGAGATAAATAATTTTTGAGTAAATATTCGCATTGAAGATTGCGTCGTTCAACGATTGTTTAAGTGAATAATGCTTATATGAAAATCGTAATTTACGTACTAGATATTGGGTAATTAACACTAACCTTACCAGACACGGTCAAACGATTGGTTTGGAAATTTAAATTTAAAATTATACCTTCATAGTTATTTATTTTGTTCGTCTAACTTTATGTAAATTATTATATTAACCAAAATTGAGAAATTAGTGTTAACGAAGGAATATAGTAAGTAAATAACTTTCGTGTTAAATATAGGATAAAACTAGTGAGCGATTTATTAGAATATCTTGTTACTTGAACAATTAATTACCACGCAGTTAATACTAGTATCTTGGTCATTCATATTCATATTTGTAGCCAAGGTATTTTGGAAGCAAACACATTACAAAGTTGGATAGGCGTAGTTACAAAACAAATTATATGTCAAGGGTGTAATAGTTTGGTAAACACGTAGCTTTCAACATCATGGCGAAAATTCAATGAGAGGAGGTTACATCAGGAATTTCATTTAAGTCGAAATTTGAAGAGACACGTTCGATTGAAACGTCACGTCGCGTCCTGTTGTCCGCTCAAGCGTACATGCAGATATTCAGAATGGAAAAATTTAATAAAAATGTTATATTCTATGGTACATTCTACTTTCATGAACCGATCATTTGCAATATCTGCGAGTGTTATACTTTTGAAATTCCAAGTCGTCGTCCGATCTAACAGGAAAAGTAAAAATTAAAAGAATGAAACTTTTTAAATCGAATACTGCGGCAAAGTTAAATGTATTTTTTCGAAAGTTTTCAGAAACTTTCTACAAACTTTTAATTAAATCGCAAACAATGATTCGCAGCAATACGATAATATACGAGATTCGGAAGCGGAAATAAACGAGTAGGAAATCACAAGCAGCACTCGCGAAAAATTGTTCGACTCGGATACATCGATTTTTCATGAAATATAAAGGTACAATGTGTGGTCGTCAATTACGTTATTTCTATCGTCCATTACTATTTCGATGCCCGCGTCTACTTATAAAACGCTGATCTACTTTAAAGTAGAAAAAGAACGTCGTTTATCTTCTTTATTAAAATGCTAATATTTAAACGCCAACAGCCAGTGGAGTTTCCTGCTCGTTCTTGTCCATTCATTTATCAACGGGACACAAAAGAATTTAAAAAGATACAAAATGTGATCCAAAAGTTTCCTTTGTCCCTGTCAGAATTATATCGCCGATTTTCTTAGTAGATTTTCCGCATGTTGTGGCAGAAAGAATTCCTGATACTTCTAAAAACTTCCATCGAGCTCGGTCAAAGGAACCGCCACTCAAATTTTATTTGATCGCTTTAACGATCAGTTAAAAAAAAAAAAAAATTGATGCAGTGTTGACGTTTACGGCAATTTATATCTCTATGAACCTAATTAGTACGTAATTTAAATATTACACGTAATTAGAGCGGAAATATTTATATAATTTGACATTTTTTCACATTGCAAATATTCTATATTTCCTTAGTATTTTTAAATATCATAGCGGAAATTTCTTTATTTTATTGTTTAATATGTTTTTGCACCTTTAAATGGATAAAAATTCGCAGTTTAGTTATAATTAATAAAACACTATATTTCAGACCTCCTATATTTTTCATACACTGCGTGTTCTATGCATTTTCTTAGCTTTAAACGTTCCATAAATTCATAAATATCAACGGCTTGGTTACTAATTTCTTTGAAAAACATAGAAAATAAAGCAAGGTAAAATAAAAATGAAAATGTCGTCAGCCGACGAGGGCGTTGACACGGAATTTGCTGTAAAGCCGACTCGTTTGGTGTTCCACGATCGCTTTCGAGTTTGCGACGAACAAACGGCTGGCTAATTATTCGCTGAATAGGATCAAGGGACGAGGGAAAGTGGAAGAGAAACGTGAAAGGCTGTGAGAGATTTTCCCAGGGACAGAAAAGCGACGGGAATGTTCTATAAGGGATGAAAAGAGCTAGGTTGTTTTTAACGTCGCCTAGCAAAGTCATAGTCGGACGTTTTATGGTTTTGAGAGATTAATGAAATAAAGTCGCGTAGCCAAAAAGCAAATTAAAAATTCGTTATTAAAAAATTCACGAAAAAGATACACCTAACAATGAATTGTACGATATGACCCAAGTTGTGAAAAATATATAAAATCATCTCTCAGTGGATCATTCTTTCCCCACTATTCTACGTAGAAAAGTAGATATTAATAGAAAAATATATACTCGTTATTTCTTCTTATACTTATTAATGTGTTGGTATTTGTTAATATAAAAATATATACTCATACTAATATACATGTACATTTCTACTCAAATAAGTAGAGTAAAAGAGCGATGAGAATAATATGGTGCTGGAAAAATATTTAGTTGAAATCGTTCATTATCCATTTGTTTTGTAAGATTTCTCGTTAATTACAACGAAAGGAAAGTAGATCATTTTATATGTTACTATACGCATAAGGGTGAGATTATTTGTAAAGAAAATTGTGTAATTACATAATCTATACCACTACATCATGACGTGAAAAAATATCGTTCTATAAAAATCGTAAACTTTCGTTCATCGTCAACTTTACCTTAAAATTTCTTTCTAGCTCTAACTAGAAAGCAGTGTATTATTTTGCATATTGCTATATTGTGTATTATATTTTAATATAATAATTAATCTACATGTAAAGTAGCCGTGTATTTACCTGTAAAAGTATGAACAACCCCTAACGCTGTTGTGAGAGAAATGTTCGGCGTTCTTCTCGTTGCCGAAGTCCTCCAATGGATCCGACCAGAGCAGATCGCACATCGGCCCATACGCCGGCGGCTCTTTGAACCTGTCCAACTGAAACAGCAAAATCAACATCGATCGAATTAGTCGAAGGAACAGGTTTCTCTGATGCAGTCATCGTGTAAACGCGTCACGTGTCTAATTATCTAAACGCTCGAATGTAGCGAGGACTCGTTGCTCCAAGCTTCTAATTAACGCGGCTGTGTGTTTTGACATCGACATGTGTACCTCTACCATAATCATTTCTGATTAACTGCGGAAAATCATCGGATCCGATATCCCATTTCCCAACAGCTTTATCATATAACTAACTTAGAATCATGTAGCAAGGCGAAGATGTAAAAATAATTCGAGATTTGTTTGCCGGAAATATCGAGTTATAATATCAGTTGCTTGTCAATAATATTGTGGTTGCTTGTCAATAATAAAATGTACGAAATAAGACGAGAATAAGAAACGTTCGAATAAAATGATATCACGTTTTCAATTCAACGTGAATGTATAAATATGTTTTAGTTGTATGAATAATTTTGTTAGTTGGAGGAAAACTCCGAGAAAGAAACGTGTAATGCAACAGTTCTTTTGCATCGATCCATGAAATGCATAAAATTTACTCCACGGTATATCGATCGATATTATTTCATGTTATCTCGCGATATCCTCTTCCACCCCTAAACGTGTTATACGTGTTAAACGCCCAAACATTCAAGTTCTCATAGAAAATTCGATTTTTCTAATTAAGCAATAGTAATAATTTTATTAATGTAGTATCGTGGACGAAAGGCCTAAGAAATATCGGGCGAACTATGAACAATGTCGCGAGAGCCGAGGCGCCGTCGGGCCCATCAATGTGTCATCGGTCTTTTCAAGTGCATAGTTTCGTGGAAAAGACCTACGTGACCCTGGCTACGAGCGTCTGCAGAACACGTGTGCGGTGGGCCTAGGAAAAAGTCAATAGAATGGGACAACGGCCAGAGAGGGTCAGTCGAGAAACAGAGTGCGAGTCGAGGAGCCGAGTGCGAGTTGAGCGGAGACGGAGGTTGCGAGTGGCGTTGCCGAGAGAGTGTGGATTGCGCTGTTTTCTGTACGTTTGGCATGAGTAGTTCAGGTTAATCAACAATCGTCTTTTTCTGTCTGATTAACATCTCTATTGTCCATTCCTTTGTAAACATATTATATCACGATATTACATTAATTATTTAGTTTATTTATCCAGCAATGGCGACAATATTAATTTTCCTGATTAAACGACAGATATTGAGAATTTCTCACGAACGCGCCAACATCCGCAGTCAACTCGAATAAACACAGTAACCATTTCTCTCTGGAAATCGATATGAAAACTACTGAATCGAGTTCCGATGACAAGGAACTCGACTATGAGGTTCGCGTGTCACTTAATTGCGCGTTATTTAATTTACTCGCGATCGAGGATTCGTTTAAAATACCCTGTGAAAGAGAAAAATGAAGAAGAGGAGGAGGAGGAGGAAGGAGAGTGGTTTACGCTCTCTCGATGGAGAAACTAGGTAGACGAGCCACTTATTTACTCGAAGGAGACACACACACACACGTATAAAAACACACACAGGCGGACAGCTAGGAGGAGAGCAG
Source organism: Bombus huntii (assembly GCF_024542735.1). Classification (NCBI taxonomy): domain Eukaryota; kingdom Metazoa; phylum Arthropoda; class Insecta; order Hymenoptera; family Apidae; genus Bombus; species Bombus huntii. The sequence continues at coordinate 12,398,930 of NC_066244.1, read as the reverse complement.
ATTCGCTTCTGGAGTGGTGTTTCCGCGTCATAAAGCATTCACGAACTCTGGCCTAGATTTATTCCGGGCTTGTGTCGAACCGCTCGTTGGAATCAAAGAAAAATCAGAGAAATTCCAACCCGGTAACTTTTACCCTGCCTCTCGTTCGAACGGTTACCGAAAAAACCACGTAAAGACACATCTCACAGGAAGGGAAGAAAAATTTTTAAATATTTCAACGATATCAGTACGATATTGGACAGCTAACGCCCTATTTTTCCCATGTTTCGCTCTTCAACTTTCTATTATATTCGCGTTTCACTCTCTTGTGTGTTCTATCGAGCGTAAATATAACGAAAAGAGAAAAGGAAGAGATAGTTTGGAAAATATTGAGATTCAAATATTTGGAAATTAATGGAAAAAAGTTAATTTTAATGCAAGAGTTGATGGTTGCTTGACTAACTGGATGTTTACGAGACGAAACAAATTTAACAACAATTAGCGTTGCAAAGTTTCCATCGCGAAATAAGAACAAGAAGAGTAGATAGAAATTGATGCAGAAAATGGCCTTCAATCAATTTCCACAGTCTCTAACTATAAAGCATCTGAAGACTCAAGTATCAGAAAATTAATAAAAATAATTGAATTTTGGTCGAAGATCTGAAGTTCCTTTGATTAATTATAAGATAAAATAAATTTAGCAGCAACTCTCATCGCGAAGTTTTCATCGTGAAATAAGAAGAAGAAAAGTAGATCAAAATTAATGTAGAAAATCCCCGTAAATCAATTTCCAAGCGTAAAATACAAAACATTTAAAGATTCAAATATTTGGTGATTAATTAAAATACTGAAATTTTGCTTTAAGACTTGACGTTCCTTTGATTAATTAGAAGATAAAATAAATTTAACATCAACTTTCGTTGTAGACTTTCTTCCATCGCGAAATAAGAAACAAGAAAAGTAGATGAAAATTAATCTACAAAATCTCCATAAATCACTTTTCAATCTCAAAGTACGGAGCGTTTAAAGATACGAGTATCTGACAATGAATTCAAAGAATTTAATTTCGGTCGACGATTTGGCGTTCCTTTGGCCAATTACAGGGTAAAATAAACTTACCAACAACTTTCATCGCGAAGTTTTGCATCGTGAAATCAGAACAAGAAAGGTAGATGAAAATTAATGAACAAATTCTCAGCTATAAAATGCAAAGCATCTAAAGAAAATGAGAAAAAGCCCCTCAAAATTCGGTATATATCTTGCGATTACTTGTAAACTAACGTAAACTTGACAGCAAATAGAAACGAAAAGAAGAGGCTGGACGAACAGGAATCGCGCGTCGACCATTGGAAAGGGAAGTGGTTTACAGAGGCTCTCGGCGTCGAAACGTTTCCAATAATTACCCGGTCGTAATTACCCAACTACGAGAGCTGACTTAACGTTGACGTATCGACGTTGTCTCGGTGTTTATCGTGCAGCGGAGACCTCAGTCGTGGACTACAAGTTTTGATCATAATGGGTAACGCTAATTATGTTCAATGGCATTAGTTCTCAGCGCACAGTGGCTGGCTGCGTGTGCCTCACGCACATGGCTGCAAGTATGTATGTATATATATACACAATATATGTGTATGTATATGTGTATATACACACGTACACGAAGGAAACGAGAATACAGTTTACAGTGTAACGAGCAGTTCGCACCTAATAATAGCAAACGTAATATTACCGGCGTTATTACCCTTGCCAAAGTAGCTTCGTCGTTTTCGCCACTAAATCTGCTTTAACTTCGAAACGATCGAATTGGACGACGAAGTTGATTGCATTCCATTGGTATTGCCGGTGTAAATTGTCGCGTTTGTCCCTTTGGGAAAGGAAATTTCGACGGAGGATGGTAGATTATTGAAATTCACTGAGGTTGGGAAATTAAAAATCGGCAACCTGAATTGTTGTACTGTTTTCTTGGAAAGAGAAAATGCGACGGAGGATGGTGGATTATTGAGATTATTATTAGGGTAGGGAAATTTCAAATCTGAAATTGCTGCGTTGTTCTGAATCAGAAACAGTTCTGAATCTGAAACAGTTGCAAGAGAAATTTTGCTTGTCGGTAAATAAAAAATTACGATCATTGTGTTGGAAATAATGTATTATGTAAATTTAAGCGTTATTACTTTGGAGAGTAGAATCGAGGTGTATTATTAAATTATTAATGGTAGATCGTTGAAATTATTAACGTGGAAAGAATTTAACACTTGTAGAACTCCGGTAGTTTATAATTACGTTTGCATAATCTGGCGGTAGAAAGGTAACAAATTTCAATAATAAAAATATTCATAGTTTTTAAGTCGTTTCTTTTGTGTCACCTTATTTTACTTTCATTTTATTACAGTTAAATTCAATTAAATCCCATAAAGGGAAGTTTCTAATTTGCATGAAAAAATTTTTTAATTAAGAAGGAAGAGGTGTTTCCGCGTGCGCTTTAATGAAATAATAAGCGATTTTAAAAAGATAGCGCCAGCCATGTTGGCGCGCGCCGCGTCTGACTAGACGCGTTCCCTTTTCACTTACTCCATCGTCACACGCGTACACGCTGTATTTGGAATTAAAGATCTAGTTTATCGATAATTAATTATGCCAATTTAATTATGTAATTAATAATCACCTTCTCGATAGTAGTAAGAAGATCATACGGATTATGCTGTCAAGAATACTAAAAGGTATGTTTTAAAATCATAAAAAATACTATAAAGGCGTGGTGAAAAAAGCTTGCAGCAATAAAAATATATGCCTGAAGAAAAGAATTATAAACGTAGAAAAACCGGGGGAAAATATCAAAAAAGTTGTTGCAGTAATTAAAATAGGGGAAAATGTTAAAAAAGGAGTTGCATTAATTAAAACAGGAAACGAGACAAAAAATAAAATGTAAGAGAATTAAAATAGAAATTGTGGCAATAAAGAATGTAGTATAAGAACACAAAGAGAGAAAGGAAAAAAAGGTTGGAAGTAATAAAAAAATATACCAGCAATAAGTAATTAGATAACTGAAAGAAACGCTAAAAAATAGAATTGGAATAATAACAAGTAAGCGATAGACAGAGAAAAGATGTGAGAAAGCAAGATACCAATTTGAAATAAGAGAACGCCGTATAGGTGTCTACTAAGAAGAAAGAAGAATAAAAATATACAAGGGCGCCACTAAAAAAAGAAAGTTGCAAGCGATATATCATAACTCTTCTCAACTTTCTGTCAGTTCGCACCAACATCATAAACTTCGACGTTCGATCGATCTTTACGGTTTTATTAAATTTCTCCCACCAGCTACGACTATACGGACTATACTCAACATAATCGTGCTAGTCTACCGCAAGCATATTGCACGTGACAACGTCCAAGTCACGTTAAGAAGTTCTATCCGGATGACTGCCAATTGGTACACCGTACAAAATATGTATAATCGTGTGTTGCGGTGGAATTTCTCGGTTAGCCGAACGAAATACGACGAAAAAGAGGCGGCGACACAACGGGCGAATCAGTGGCCAAAACATTTGCCATTGGGCAACGTTCCCGTATCGCGTTTTCTCATCCTCGAACTACAACCACGCGTACGACATCCGCAATTCTACTTTTACCTGGCAGCCAAGCCAACAATCGCGTATCATCTGTTGTAAATTTTCGTAGTGACAGCCGTCAGAAGCAATCAGCGATCGTAATACACGTGTACCGAATACATACATACGCGCTTCAGGTGATTTTGGTGGCAACGGAACAATTTCGGCATTTTTTATTACGTTCATTTTGCTCAACTAGAGATATTATGGCATGCCACTACTGTGATCAACTTATACGAAAGCTGCGAGGCAAAATCGCAAAATGTAAAATTCCAAATTGTTACTTCTGGGTATCGTTGGAAAATTTCGATAGTTTTGTGACTGGAGTGACACTCGACAGATGTGCTTCGATATATCAGGATTTTCTGGAAAATTAGTCGTTATAATGTTATACCGTGCTATGTATATTTAAACAAGGAAAATGGAACAAAGGATTTACAAATTGTTAAAATTATGTAATTAGTAAATTATTATTAAACTGTTTAGTCGATAGCTCAGATTTGTGAAACGAAAGAATCGTGAAAGAACATGCACGCGTTCGGTGGGACTGTCGACAGATAGAAGATAGAAAAAAGGAAGGTAATTTTGTAATAAACGAAGGTAATCCCTGGCGCGTGCACCATGATTGCTTGCAATTTCCACTTTTTTCCATCGCGAATGAAACGAAGGAAAAAAGATGAGAGGATCTGAAGAAGAGCGGTGTACAGGAAACGACTCAAAGGGAATAAAAACGAGAGAAAAAATAAAGAGGAAACGGAAAAACACTCTTCCATCAGCCGGAGACAAGTACCAAGTTGCACAAAAAAGTACAGTAGTCTGTAAAAATCGTACACCATCCCTATCCTATTGGTTTCACAAAACGAAGAGATGTTGATCTCCAAGTTTCTTAAGTTTTGTATGTCAGATTTTTAAAAATTAGCAAATGGCTACTATTACCATCTTCAAAAAATGCTTGTGTTCATTCATTATATATGCAACAATTGTGAAACAGAACTGATCGCGATAAATAATTAAATAAAGTTATTTAGATAAAGTTAAGTAGAACATTTCCAACAAATACGACTAGAAAAGTATCTTCGTTTGATGCTCCAAGTCTTTTGCACCGCATGATACATACAACTGGAATGGGGTGGCAAGAGGGAGAATTGGAAGAGAAGATTTGCATCTGTTCCGCCAGATTACGAGGTATTTCTCGTGGGAGAAACAGGGGTAGTTAACCCTCTTCTTTCAACAGCATCTCTTCGTTCATCGTACTCTTTTCTTTCAGCTGCAACAATCGTGTGGAATAAAGCAAATGGTGGTAGAAAGAAAGAAAGAATAAAAGAGCTGGAACCAGATGAAGTTCGACCGATTAAAAATATTTGTTGAGTATCCATAATAATTTGCATCGACGGCTATCGGTTGTTCCTCTTCGATATTTTAATGCCGCAGGAAAGACTTGAATCGTTCTATTCCGGGCCAGTTCCTCCACCAGCACCGGTATAATTTCAATAATCGTACAAATAAAATATTTGAAAACCATCGTTTCACGAGTTTGACGGTTACAATATAAAATTTACTAGATTCTCGAAGTCTGACGCATCATCGTCCTCTTATCATTTAAACCACCCCCCGCACATACAAATACGCACTAAAAAGCAAATACTAGCTGTCAGTCTCCACTGTCACGTCCTTGAGAGTAATTTTACAGGACCTTCGCTTTAAACGAAACGTGCGAACACTTCAAACATTGCTTTTACCATAATATCTTTCATAAACCACGAAATTCCTTTTTTTCACCCCTAACATTTGCCATTCACGAAACCATAAAATCTCCAGCCCGCTGAAGAAAAGACGAGAAAAAAGAAAGAAAAGAATTCCTTTGTCTACGTCCCCCTTTAAACTGTCCACTTTCTTTCGCATTTCGCCCCTAGTTTCAAACACGAAATCGATCCTAACTTCTCTCGATCGAGTAATAACGAGGATCATTTATTTCCCTAGGCTAGGGAGGCGTTTCCATCTTCGTCGTCGGAGATCTATGCAAAATATGCTCGAAATTCGAACGATAGGCGACTAGGGTGGCGAAGGACACCGGCGACTATGCAATATTTATCAGACCCCTTCTAACTCCTCTCCAACGTCGATACCATCCGCCTCTGTTATGTATTATTCCGCGTGCTTCTATGTAAAAGGTGGGTTTTGCAACCGCGAGCAAGCGATATGAATACCAAATGTCGGTACTCGGCTACACGTTGCTCCTCGTCTTCCGCATTTACATGACCGACGATCTTCGAAAACTGGCCCGATAACAGCCTTCAAGTTTAGTTCTTCTAGCGTGGACAAAAGGATGAACGATTGCCTCTTACATCTATTTCGTACCTCTTCTACTAATTTACTTTCTCCTTCTTTTAAATTTTATTTTGATTACGATATTTAAGGGTAGACGAGCAACAAGCGTTTACACGAGTATCTGTTCCACCAATTTGGTTTCTTCTATTCTTTTTATTTTAATCGCGACATTTAATTGGAATCCATGTAACGTACTGTTCCTCCCGAAATCGAAAGATCTCTATAAGAATACAAATTTTCAAAACTCTAGCAAAATAATTGCCTTAAAAGAATCGTTTCCCTATTATCTCCAATCCATTCTCTGATATTCCCGATTTTCCCTAAATACTCTTCCAAATTTTAATCGCGACATCTAATTTGGATCTATGTAACGTACTGTTCCTCCCGAAATCGAAAGATCTCTATAAAAATACAAATTTTCAAAACTCTAGCAAAGTAATTGCCTTAAAAGAACCGTTTCCCTATTATCTCCAATCCATTCTCTGATATTCCCGATTTCCCTTAAATTCTCTTCAAAATAGTATAACACTCAAAACATTATCAATCAAGGAGTGTCTAACAAAGTTAAGTTCGTCACTGTAGCGAGCGAAAATTCGATACGATTCGCCGTAGGAGGAAGTTTGCGATACACAACGCGCAACTGTAATAGCATGTTAATTACATCGAATAGCGTTGATGTTTGCTGTACTCCTCCGTGCTTCCACGATTCTCCGTGTTTCTGTGTGTTAGCAACAACACCGTACATCGGATTGTTCGCGGTACAACGAGCAGGCTGCCTGTTAACCGGAAGCTGCACACATTCGTCGAAAGAATGAGAACCTTATCGAGGAAATAGTGTCAACCGCGTCTCAGTAAAGCAATGGCTTTCGATATCGCTAATTATCGTATCTCGTCGTACGTTTCAATCAATTTCGTCGATGTTTCGCGATGGAAACGTTTCGTATTTCGAAATCGACTGACGGTTCAAGGTCATATTATTGCAGGTTCTTTGTGTACCAAAGCGGCGATAAGATGCAGCAGGATATGGAGGAAATGGTGGGGGATAGAGTGAGAAACGTGTGGTGGGGAGACCGGCTGCAATGGCCTTGAACGAGGAATTGATTTTAGGCGTGCAATATCGTAGCTATGACGCGCGTGTCGTGATGGTTTCTGTGTCGATTTTTTGAGCAATTTAAGAACGGTATACTTCATCGGATGTTTATTTAGTTTATTATAAGTATACTAGAAAATGTGAAAGGAGGAATTGTAAAGAGATTAGGTTCCATATGAAACGAAAATCGCGTGATCGTAGATTTAAATCATCATTTTAATCAATTAGCACGAAAACACAGAACATCCATCTGCATTAATTTGCACCAATTTTTAAAAATCCGCCAATAGTTAAATCTACCTTGTACAAAATATAATGAATCAAGGGAGCGACTGAATATATCTACGTGAAGCTCTACAGTTCCACAATTAATAACTAACTTTCCGCTGAATTTCTTAAGAAAAAGGGTCAAGATTAGAAGGTAAGAATCAGCTAAAAGAACGTATAAAGAAGGTAATGAGCGAAAGGCTGAAAACAAAAAGCTCGAAAGAAAGAGCCGAAGGAAATGACAAGGCCAGAGAGATGTAGACAACACGAGGAACTGTAAAAAGGACACGTTTACAGAAATGGCAACTGCAGGCTGGCAATATCAAGGGCGAATGTAACACAAGAGAATATGTAACAGTAGATGTAGCAAAAATTATAAACAAATTAAATGCGAAGCTATGACAGAATATCTAGACAACCGTGTTAAAAGCAACAGCCGAAAAAGAATCGCAAGGGTAAGATGCGGCAATTTAGAGGAATCGAGGAGATTTTAGTTAGAGGGAGATGAAAAAAAATGCAAATTATGCGATAATAGGGAAGAAAATCTGAAGCACTGTGTAACAGAGTGCGAAAAAATGAACAGCTTGAGAGAACAGCAATATGAAAGGAATTAGGGAAAAAAAAATATTACCAAGGGGCTGCTAACCGGATTTATTCCTTAGAGAAAATGAGAAACAAAAGTGCAAACCCACGCCAAAGCTAGCGATAAATAACGTATATGTATATTTATAATTCATAGGTGTCGTGAAGTAGAGGTAGGATATTAATCTATAATTCATAAGTACGTATGCGAAGGTTCGGATGGACGAATGTTTCGAAATTGTAATGCCAAGTCCTTTTCGAAGCCGCAGTGGCCGAAATTAATAAATATTAATATATATAGGACAGTGAGATGTTTCCCGAGTAAAAAGCAGTGTATTATGCAGAGTTCATTTTACAGACCATACCGTGTGCCCGGTATTTTACGTACCCTGCCTTACGACCGTGTCATTAAAAATTGCTTATTATACGTACACATGTATAATAATTAGTCTTAAATACGATACAGTTAGAAAAATTCCAGCAAATAAAAAGATCGAAGTTCAGCATCTTTAGTTAAACTCGCAAGCTTCTTTGCTCGGAAAAGTGTCTCAGGTTTCGCGAAAAGAGGGAACTTTCTCCCGTGGGACAAGTTTTAACGACGCTTATAAAAGTGGTTGCCGTGCGCCGAATGCACGGACGGAAACGGATGTGCCCTTTTTATTTCTCTCTCGCCACACTGTACGTGACCGGAGAATAACGTCGGAAACTTCCAACCGACCGGCCCAAGACTTTTCCTCCTTCTTCTATTTCGTGGTCTTTATTCTCGATTTTTCTTCTGCTTTTCCAAGCCAGAGCCGGGAACCGGTGTTCGACGTGCTTCTATACGTGTAGCGTTATTACGGCGAATTTCCTAAGAGCGTGTTACGCGGCACGCATAGGTACACGCCAGGCCGCAATGGCGATTAAGTTAATAGCAGCAGCCGATAGCACGCGGGTCCTGCCGCTATTTAAAGCACAAACTGCAGCGTTGCGGCTGATAAAATGCACCAGGCGTTGTTCCACGGATTCGAGGGCCCCGTTGATGCGTCACGAGCCTGATCGAGCTTTTCAGACCGGCGATCGAAAGCAATTTTTGTAACGAGCAGCAAGTAGAAGCATAGAGAATGGTCGAAGAGGGAAGTTCATCGTGTTACGTTCTTCCGGTTATTTTCGATTTCGTTATATTTTTCTATCGTTAAAAGAAATCTCCAAGTTTGGACAAAATATGGAAGAGGTCTTCTTGTTGGCATTTCAATTTTGCCTGAAACGTCTCCTTCAAATTCTTTTTGTTTTCTAAAATAAGGGCAAGATCGAGGCATAAAAGTTTATAGCAGAGTTAAGCGTGTTTAGAGATCGATCTTTCATACCGAACGTTGCTACAAATAAGCTCACGCTCTCTTTTTCTTCCGAAATTTGTCTGAAGCCGAGCGTGCCCTCGATAGAAGATAAAATCGAAAACCGCAAAAAAGATTGCCAAAGATATCAATAAGAAATGTTAGAAATTTGCGATAAACTCCGTCAATTTGGACGATAGAGGCTATGATTCCGGCGATCAAAAGCAATTTTCGCAACGAATCAACACAAGCACCGGGAACGATCGAGCAGGAGAAAATTCAAAGAGGATGAACGAAGCGTATGGGAACGGTTTTACGGGCTTTCGCGTCTCAAAGGATCAACGATATCATCCTACTGGGACTGTCAATTTCCATATCAAGCGTGTCGGTTCCTGGCGCCTGTAAAATCGCTCGAAAATAAAACATTGGATTACCATGGTTCGATGTCGAATCGCGAAAGCGGATCACGGAATACTTGCTGGCTTTTGGCGAAGTATACCGCGGCGAAGGATATCGCGAAACACGCTTGGAATTTCTTATCTGTGGCTTTATGATGCGCGCTGATGAAACCTCGTGAATAAATATTAAAAGCTGCCGCGGGACAATAGCGTCGATCGTCTCTCGTCGCTTTTCTCGCTGACCCGCAACACAAAGAATCAAGTTAATTGCCTTCGTTCTTCGTCTGTCTCGAAATTATTATTCAAAGACGGCTGGCGTCTTTGCCTGTTTCAGAACGGTTCTTCCGGCTCGAGAATTCGTTTCCTTTGGCGGTTCAGACGTTCTTAGGTAGTTCCTTTGAGGATGCTTCATAGTTTGATTGCGTTAAACGAATATTCGCAACGAGATGTAAGACGGGTGAAATTAGGGGTTGCTGAACGTCGTTCCTCCGCTATGGAAATTGTTTCAGGTCTTCTAGAGTTTTGGATATTTGGCTGGAATTTTACTCGTTTAATTCCCTCGGTGTTACCTTACATAGATTTTGAGAAGTACGGACGATGGTATTAACGTTAGAAGATTCTATTTCTTGTTTCAGAATTGATCTTTCAACTGGAAGATTCGTTTCCTTTGTAAGTTAAAGTGTTCTCAGGTAATTCCTTCGAGGATGTTTCGTAGTTTGTGACTGTGTTAAATGAATATTCACGACCAGATGTAAGATGCGTGAAATTACCAGTTGTTCAAGATCGTACCTCCACCGTGAAAATAATTTCACATTTTCTAGAGTTTTGAATATTCGGCTGAAACTTTGTTCGTTTAATTCTCTCGGCGTTACCTTACATAGATCTCGAGAAGAACAGACGATGGTATCAATATGACAAAATCCTATTTCTTGTTCCACAATTGATCTTTCAACTGGAAGATTCGCTTCCTTTGGTGGTTGAAATGTTCTCAGGTAGTTCCTTCGAGGATCTATAATTTGATCGGGTTAACGTATGGAATATTCATGACGAGATACAAGTTAGATGAAATTAGATGGTACTCAAGGTCGTTCCTCCAATATGCAAATTATCTGTAATTATCTATAGTTTGTTTCGTTGGAACTTCACTCAGAAGGGAGACGTACGTTGTATAAACGTTTTCCTGTCAAACGAATATCGAACAACATTTGTGTTCTCGAGTTAGCGAAATTCTGTGCATCGCCTTCGATATGTTTGACACAGTTCACGCGACAACAAGCAGACAGAACAATTTTCCGCGGTTACCAAGAGCCACTCCGATTAAGTTAGCTGGTCTTAAGCATGTTGCAGCGAATGGATCGGTGCGGTGAATAGAACAGCGATTGAATAGCGAGCAACTAGGTATTCGCGTACCACGAAATCCTCTCGTGTCATTGAACTCTATCAACATTCCGCCACATAAATCCACGTAAATCGACATCACCCAACATTCCTCTGTCTTTCACGAAAACTGCACCAACTAGAATCGAACGACAAACAACTTTCTCTCATTTATCTTCACGAATCTTAAACTTGCAAGATTAAAATTACTGCCATACTGAGAAAATACTATTTGCATTTCGATAAGGAATAAAATATTTCTAACAATTTTTATGAATTTTACGCTTGTCATACTCGTATTCTTTTCTTTGTACTAAACGCAATCGAATAATAAAAAAATCAAGAAGTTCGAGAAGTTTAATCCTTGTGAAAGTAACTTTTAGATTACATGTGCCGTTTAAAAAATTACAACCTACTTTCAATGTATTTCTATTCGAAATTTCACGTATTACAATACGTAATATTATGTCGTCACGTTATTTTTTCCATTATTAAGAGAGAAACTCGTTTCTTTTGTTATTTCCGCGATCAAAACTACCTTCCGATTCGAGAAATCTTATTTTTCCAATTGCAAATTACAAAAAAGGACACAACCGAACAACGAGCGAGCTGCAACGTTTTTCACGTGTCTTCGATTCCTATTAAAACTTCCTATTGAATAAGTATCGATTGCCGCTCGAAAATTTCAAACGCTGTATCAGCTACTATTGGATAAGGAGAAGATGAAAACTCGATGCTGGATTTACTGAGATCCAATCGGTAGAACAACTCGCATAGGTCTTTCCACCGAGTTGAATCGAGCGTCGGGAAAAGTCGCGTCGCGGAAGTACAAACAGGATTTCGCCGCCGTTTCCCGAGGAATCTCATTCCGGGACGAGTGTATCTTTACGAGTGTCGCGGAAATAAAAATCCCCGGAACCTTTCGTGTAACGAGGAAACAGGATACCGCGACGCTTGTACGATTTTTTCGAAAACTTTGAAACACGTCGTCAACGCGACGTTTTATTCTTATTTTTCTATCGAATGTTTGAATATCATTTTTCGACAATTTTCTACATTACGAAGCAGAATGAAAGCGTTTCGTTGATACGTTTCATGAGCGAAAACGAGGTGAAAATTCTATACGAACATGGCCATAAGCATAAAGCTTTATTGAAAAGTTAACGGTGTATTTTAAAATGACGGATTTTGTCAATGCAAGAAGATTGACGTTGATGGACAATTTATTCTCGAACGTAGTAAATTGTTATTTTGTATTATATTAACTTCAGCTCCAGAACGTTTGTATCTTTGCCATTGTTACAGACAAGTATAATAGTCTATCAGTGTACCTGATAATTTCACATACGCGCACACTCATGCCATTTATACGGCTATGGTTGTATTACTGGTCGAATAGTAATTATTTTTAAATTATTTGGTAAATTGAGAAACTTTTATATCGATATTATATCGTCGCGTGATAAACATTAATGTGATATAGATATTTATTTTGGCCGTGTACATTTTTGTTCGTTCAAGTGTTTTACAATTGCCGATGCTCTATTTTTCGAAAAATCTAATTAAATTTCTCGACTAAATTATAGCAATCACATCGAAATTTAGACTGTTGACAGTCCATGATCCGTATTTAACGCGTGATATTGTATTTTAAAATGTCGCGTCAGTCTTTATCAATGAAAATATAATAATTAAAAATAGCAAGCTTTTAACAATAAATGAAAAATTATATTTTATACTTCCTTCCAGGAAATGTTTACTTTACATTATATTAAAAGCAATCCTATAAACGTGGTATTCGTATTTCACATTCATTCGCGTCATGGTATTTTAACGTGGAATTTTTAACAGTTTATATATACGTTTATATTTCCATCTTCATTTTATTTTTATTCATAGAAAATATCGACGTCGCTCGTCAGGCAAATTCTCGGCCGTTATGTTCGCTGTATAATGTTCGCGTAAACGTTCGCGTAAACGTTCACGGGAACGTTACTTTGCGTAATGTACAGAGGAATTCTACACAATAATATGCAGAAACATAAAATTGCATTAATCGTTGCTGGGCAAATTCCAAAGCGAATTATTCTGTTTTCTACACTCGAGTGCGTAATATCCTGTAACGATTAAACGCGTCAGGAAGCATCGACGTTAATAGAATATTAATATGTTACGGTTAGATCCGGCATTAATATTCATTTGCAGCGGACTCGTAAAATATCGCGTTGTCGGTATTAATTAGTTTCGCGATTTATATAAGCGATCGAGATCCACTGCTGGTCCAGAGATACGTATTAAATTAATCATCTTTTTAATAACTAGGAATGTCAGCTATCGATTTGAACGTTTGATCGGTAGATGGACGTACTATGACTCATGAAAGTATAATACTTTGATCGCTTGCATCATAGCAAACTTTTATGAATATCGTGCGTCGATCTTAGATCTTGCTGAAAACCTTTGCATATCTACGAGCCTAACAAGACGAATCAGTAAAATTTCTGCAATCTTGGATTTCTATTAAAAGTTAATCCAAAATCTTCATAATCCTAAATGTCATATTTAAAAAGCTACAATTTCCATACGTGTATATTTCTCATAAAAATCGTAGATTTCTTTTCACACTATTGAGTTTCTAGAAGGCTATCAAACTGAAGCGCTAGAATTCTTACAATTTTGGATTTCTAACAAAATAATTCGGATTTTTCATAGCCCTAAACGTGTCACCTACGATTCCTGTAGCTCTAGATTTCTCGTAAAAATCTTCGATCTCTTCCAAAGCTTTCGAGTCTCTACAAACCCAACGAATCGGAGCCCCAAAGTTTTTGCAATTTTGAATTTCAAACAACTAAATCTAGAATTTCCATAATTTTAGACTTCATACAAAAGCTGCAACACCAGGTATCCGATAAAGACGTTTGAATTGCGCCAACAAACAGTGGAAGATTATTCAACAGTTGAAAAATGTTCTGTAGGTTACATAGATAATAGCAAGTTAGAGGAAAAGAAGAGAAGAGTATTTCCTCTGACAAATTGGCAAGCAAGAGACGCGTGAACGTGTAGCATTGGTGCGTACTCGCTGCGTCAAGGTGGACACTGCTTAGGTGAACGATCGATAGAGCAGGTGGCAGCACATCGGTTGCCTGCTCTGTTTCCGGTACTCCGATACTCTACACAGGCCAGGCTCCAATAACACTCGTGTCGTTCGCTTGACAGGCGACTTGGTCGTTTACGAAAATTCGCCCATCGATTGAATCCTGCTCTCGACAGTGAAAAATTTCGCGGCTAGGAAACCGACCAACGAATCCGTCGACAACCGTTAAAAAAATAGGAGACTTAGAGAAGCTTCGAATGTATTTTGAATCATTTACGAATTTAATTGCTCAACGATAAACCTCAAAAATTTAAAAACGAACGTAGAAGACTTTAATGCTGGAGGAAGGAGACTCTTAAAAAGAATATTTTATAGTAATAATAATAATAAAATATTGCAACCAATAGCTTAATGTAATAATATAGAAAGTGTTTTGTTAATTTGTAATCAGCTCCTTGCTTTCGATTTTTCCTAAATTTAATTTTTCCTGACAATTTAAGTAGTAACGAAAATTATAAGAGAGATAGCCCGGATTCGACATTATACAAATCTCTTTCATGACCGTTTTTCTACTCCGCATATCTTATCGATAATTCGAGAAATCGATACAAATTACCAAAATTCTTATTTAATGAAACGAGAATGTAATGAAAACCGGAATGAAAATTCACTCATCTACAATCGGAATTCTGTTTGTTTGTGAAAAGGAAGATTCTGCAACGCAACAGTAGGATAATAAATAAAAAATAAAACGGGAATAAAGAATCAACGAATTCTTTCAAATAATCCAAATAATTCTAGGAACCTCGTCGAATCCAACGCGTCAAATCTTCGCGTCGATGAATCTAATTACGTTACATCTCTAAGTTATTATTTCTATCAAGAAATCAACGCTTCGTTCGCTCTTAATACGCAATATGCGAATGAAAGAGACTCTGTACGTCGTTTCATCAATAGGAATATTTCAATGAACGTTCTACTCACTTTGCGTATGTCTTCTAGATTGTGAATTTCCGGCGAGAGTCCACCGTGCACGCAGAGGAACTGTTGGTTCATGAGGGCCGCTAGCGGTAGACAGTCAAACGCATCCATGCAAGCGTCGTACACCCTCTCCGAGTATTTTATTTTACCTGAAAAGCAGAAAAGAGGACATGGTCGTCAGAACGAGGAACGATCAGCCTCGGTAGTTGGCGATTCACGTGTCGCTAAAACGCTATTCGATACGCTCGATTGTTTCGTTCTCAGCCTTTTTATACGTAGCTCTGGATGCTCTTTGTATGTCGACAAGTAACGTGAATAGGATGAGAGTGAATAGAAAGAAACGGAGAGGGGGGGAAAAAAGGTAGACGCGGGAGGAAAAAGTTGCTCTTCGGAATTGACTGGCTGTCACGATTCGGAATATTATTGTCTATAGAGCAAGGAATCTTTGAGGTCTCTACGCGTTTCACATCGTTTGTGTTGAATTATTCAGACAGAAAGTTAATTCATCTGGTATTAATGGATCAAAGTTGGGCAATTTATTCGTTTAATGTATTTCTCGCTTTTAGAGGTTTGATGGAATTTTATGTTTTAATGGAGGAACGTGTAATTTGGTTTTTAGAAAGACTACGAGATAAAAGAAAGGTAAATCGAACGTTTGTTTGGGATTGGGGATGTTCTTTTTAGTTTTAATGCTAGCCATGTTCGCTATTAAAAAAATTACACGTCCTTTTCAAACCCCGAGGGTCTATAAAATATCTATGAAAAATTATGAATAAATTATTTTGCTCCGTCAGTTCCACTTTGAAACCTCACCCTCGCACCATTTCGAATACCAAGAACCTTTTTTCCTCCCTCCACACAAACGAGCCAAAGTCACCCTCTTTCTCAAAGAAAATGTTCTTCACGCGTCGATTATTTCGAAGGTGGTGTGAAAAGTCTAGGCCCAGATTTTTCACTGCAGCCAGATACTTTTTTAATGGCCACACGTCAACTTTTGTCGCTTGCCAGCTACAAAGGAGCATGGGACGGGTATCCTCTTTTCCAGGAGGCGGAAGAAAAGGTCGGGGAGAGCAGATAAAAAAAGAAAAGGGAAGAAAAGTCTCTGGAGAGCAATAAAGAAGGGCTGCACGGTAGACGGACCATGGAACCTCCGTGCAGATTTCCGTGTGCACGTGCGTGAGGACATCGTAAAAGGGAGGACGAATTCAAGGATCGTTTCTTGTACCCAGCCACTGTATGTCCACCGAGAATAATAAATCCCTCTATAGAGGAATTTTCGTTGCCTCGAGTGAAAAGTGAAGCCAAAAGGGAAAACTTAACGTTTCATAGAATAGAAAGAGTTGGGATCTCTTTTTGTCATGTTTGGCTTCTTGAATTAACTGGGTTTTCTGAGTTTTTCTCTTAATATTTCAATCCTCCTTTATGTTTATTTATTTCTTATTTTTATTTCTTATTTTTGAAGAAATAAATTGGAGATTAATAAATAGCTAAAAATAAGTATAAAATAATAAATAATGAAATATAAAGTATTGTTGAAGAGGAGAATTAGAAATTGAAAATTATATCTTCTTAATTTGTCAGTTTGATCTGTCCGTTTGAAAAGTGAGCAAACAAAAATTTAACAACAGGTAAAACCAGATAAAAATTAAGTAAATTACTATTATCGAGATTTTTAAATGTTTTGAAATATTTAAAAGTTCGAATACTTCCGTATGCTATCGTACATTCAGAGTTGTGAAAAATTAATGAAAAAGCTTTCAAACCTCATATCACTGGAAATCCTTGTACCAATAAAACATCCAACATCCGGCAGCCGCCCCATTCTGCCTCGATCAACAACTTTCTTTATCTTCCTCTCTATTTACTTTTTAAAACAAGCTTTCTAAACATCTAAAACAATCGAACCTAAGACCTCCATTAAAAGAACCATCCGTTACAAACTTCCAAGTGTCCCTCGGAACTCTTCAACTCTCTAAATCCACTAACCGACTTCCGGCTCGATTCTGTCTTCTAAACTCCACTTTTCTAACGTTCTCCCTTCGTTTAATGTCTGTAACAACGATCGAAACGATTTTCCTCGCTGAAAGATTCGATCCTAGAGCAAATTCGAGATCTGTTCGGTTGAGATCCCGAGTATCAGCCACGAGAAACGATCTGTCCAGCTTCAACGTCGACAAATCTTCAGACAGGTTGTCCAAAGGATTGCAAGGGAGGTCGTTTTATTGACAGGAAATTCTTCTTGTTCGTCAAGACAGGAAGTTGGATCGGAGGCTGAACTCGACGGTCTCTTTCAGGCTAACAACAACGTTTCCACACTTTGTCCGTCTACTCGACGAATCTACTGTTGACATAATTCAACAGTCGACATAGTCGACATAATTCAAGTTGATATATGAATTTATTACATCCTTGTTCGATGATGTCTGACCAGTTAACTGAGTTCGACGTGTATACACGTTAATCCAGAGCTTCGTTTCGATACGTTTGACGTGTATACTCGTCGTGTGAAATAAAAGATTACCATTGACTATAAAAACTGAAAATTACGTTTTATTGACAGCAAGTCCTTCTTGTTCTCTTGTATACTCGTCGTGTGAAATAAAAGATTATCATTTACTATAAAAACTCACAATTCTAGTAAAAATTAATACAAATAACATTTAGTAGCACGTTTGTTTTTTTTTTCGAAAAACCTATTATGTATTTTATAAAAAAAAAGTTTGATTATTTGATTATTCTCTTTGGTATATCAGTTATGGTCAGTATAATCTATGGCTTTTTATAAATTGAGTTGTTTATTTTCCCCAATGAATCCCCATTTTTGTGCTATGCTGCGTATATCGGTTATCCCCCAAATTGTTTTGTGTACTTGTTGACTATATTATCCTTTGGCAATTTTTCAGTTTTTAATAACAATAGCCTTTTCAACGATGAATTATTAATGTTTTATCGAATATAAATATAATTCTTCCTCGATTTGTTTTGCTTCTTTCGTAAAATTTATAATAGGAGCATTCGGCCTGCGTTCGACGTGTATACTCGTCGTCGATAGATTCTAACTACGACCCCTTAAAAGCTTTTTGAAACTAAACTCCGCAGCTAACAGGATAATTGACGATGTCATCTCGAATGCTGGAGATTAGGTTAATTTTGATTAATGATAATACATCACGTTGTTTATTTTTATTTACTTTTTTATCTACTTTGTATCATTGTATGTGTTGTTACTTTATAAGTTACATTTACGTATTATTTTATCAAACTAGTCTTTTTAGTTTATTTTTCGTTTTATCGCTATAAAAATAAATATCTTAGGCTTCTGATAACAATGAGAGTCGCTTCACGTTCTTTTTACCTTTCATGGACTAACATACTAGAACAACAAACCTCTGTTTAACACTTCGACGGTCGCTACTGCGTAAACGTGATTTTGCTCTGCCACCTGTCGTCCGCTGTCGTCATGTTTATGCTCTTTTTTGCAATTTATTCGGCGCGCCGATGACGAATGATTCCTAGATTCGATCGTGTTCTATCAGAGTGAAACGATTTAAAAATACACTGAAAAGACCAGCAATTTGTGAGCCTAACGATCCACTGATAGAGACTGGTGAAAAAACAATTTATTATTCAAATTTCTGTAACTATATGGGAAACAAACAGATAAATAAGTCAGGAAATAAATAAATCAATTCATATATAATGCATAAGTGCACGAAAATACTTAAGATAATATGATAAAGATTTGATTAGTGAAGATGAATGTAACGTGACTTTTTCAAAAAATGTATCATAATTATGCAATAATAAATTGAGCCAGTAAAGTGCCAGTTGGCAGTAAAATTTACGCCCGTCAAAGTGTTAAGTATAATATGATTAAAGCGATAGGATGAAAGTGTAAATTAATCTTGTCAGAAATTGCGACCTGTTTCTAACAACGACAAAGAAAAGAATCACAGAAAGTTCTAGTCTCGACAGAATAATCAAAATTGATATTTCGTTGTCGACAGTATACAACAGGGAACAGCAGGGAAATCTAAGGGGAAAAAGGGAATTCGAAGTTCGTTGTATCGTTTCAAGCAAATAAAATTCTTACTTTCCTGAAATCGTTGTACTTGCTATCGTTTCTGTTTAATTATATCTTTTGAAAGAGAAGCCAGAGAGACATTTCAAAGATTCTCGTTTAATTAGAATCACCTAAGACTAGAACGTAGAATGAAATCAACGGTTCACGAACAGCCAAAATAGACCGGCGATAAACGTGTCGAATGTAGAGAACTGCGAATCTTGATTATTACGTTGGTTGGTTGTCTGGTTCTTGTTAATTGCACATGGTTCGTAATATCATCCTTGCCAACACGCTTCTACACGCTCCTCCTGCTCAGCTCGGCCTCCTTTCTCGCTCACGCTTCTCTCGTTGTATTAACGAGCAGATCGAGTTCCGTCTCCTTGACTTTCTTTTGATACCAGTCAGACATTGCGCTGGGACACTCCAGAAAGCTCATTTGCGAGCTTTTGACCCGAATAAATAAGTCAAGAACGAAACGATTGCGAGTTTCGTCGCGGCATCATCGCCGAACAACCCTCGTTCTGGCCGTGTGTTTCACCACTTTGTTCGTTCAACGTGCAGCGAACATGGAAACGGCGTGCTTCCGCAATGGATTCGAGCGAATCGAAGAAACGAGAATTGGAATATCGTTGATTTCGACCCCGCCTTTCTTTGGTAATAATGGACGAAATAAATGAGAGACGGGACGTTGGGATTTTCTTTCGAAATTATTAAAGTTGATGGAACGAAATTAGAAAAGAATTATTGAAATTAAGGATTCGCAATTGTTTGGGCAATTTCTAGATTACAATTTGCTTGATTTGTGTGGAAAGGATGGCTAAATTTTGTAGCGCGACAGGAAATTCATAGGAATTTTCAAGAATATTATTTCAAGTTCTTTGGAGATATTTTTAACGTAAAATACGTTCTCTCTGTGCCGTAACTAAGAAACGAATGATCAACAACCCGTTCTTCCATGAAATATTCCTATATTTCATTCCTATCTTCCCATCGTTCCACATTTTATTCCTCATTTCATATCGCGCTATGCACATCTCTGTTTGAAAATGAACTCACAATCCATTACAAGATTATAAAATCCTGATCGCGATGGAGCCGCATAAATCCAAAGGATTCAGTTTCATCCAGTGCACGATCATCCAGTTTCATTGGAGTTAGAAATCGAATGATTCGGTCTTTGACCTTAACCTGATTCCAAATCGACACGGTTAAAATCGCGAGCGTAACACAGTGGCGGGTTAACACGAGCCTCGTAAATACACGCGGCTTGACCCAGTATCGGACAATTTTCCAAGGATCGATACGGTTTTCCACGGGCCGCCTCCGCTGCGCCACGCAGAGAGCCTCGAGATATCGCTGATTGCACGCGGAAACTCTCGGATCCTGCAATTCCACGAAGATCGCGCGAGAACCTCCAGTCGAAGCTACCTGAATAAATGGTCCCTGGACCTGGAGATCCCGGATCCGCGATAATTTCGTCGGATCACGAATGCTCACGACAGTTTGACGTGTTCCGTGGCGAAATGGAATTTCGCCGAGGAATCTCGCTGGATTTCCGGGCTTAGAGAAGCAGATACGGGTAGCTGAAAGTATTATTTTGTTGGATTTTCGGTGAATGGGAGAGATGGAAATGTGTATGTTTGTGCTTGACAGTGAAACGGGAAATAGAAATATTTTTTGCATGACTTTTTCATCTTCTTGTTGGTTAAAATTCATGAACAACTTCTTAGTGTTGTAAACGTACGTAGATTTATTGAATTCGTTGAACAACGATCTAGTATGATGGTAAATGAAATTTTTGGTAAATGAAATTTTTGACCGACTATCTACTACGATGATTCATACGATGGTTAGTGTAATCCACGTTTGTAATCAATGTTTGTTTCTGTTGAAGTGGTCACCACTTCTAAGAACACTCTACATCTGGTCTTTTTAGTTTTCTCAAGCACTGAAGCCATCGACAGCGTATAGACAAAAGACTGCGACGAAGACAGACCATAAACAATAGACAAGCGACGTTGGCTTCGGGGTTTTCAATTATTGGGTAACACATCTAGCGTGCGGATCTGGACCAGCTCAAATTGTATTCTTACTTATAATTACTCTTCTATTTAAATATATTTTCTACCTTATAATTTATCCACGAGTTTCTCTGTTTACACATCAAATAATCCCAACAGTTTTGAAGAAAACTGTGAATTCTAGGCAATTAGGATAACAGGAGTATTTAAATTACGTGGTTGATGTAAGGTAGAGAAAGAAATTGAGATTCGTGAGCAGAATTTTGGAAAGAAATTCATGCAAATTAATAGAATCTAGAATTCATTGATAGAAATAATACGTATTTCTATCTCTTGTTATTTCTACGTATGTGTTCCTAAATTTCGTGCTTCAAATGTCATCATACATAACATAATTGTTAATATTTCTTTTCTGTAAACAGTTCAAAGGTGTGTTCAAGGTTCCGCTTATTTCTCAAATCGTTCGTTCCAAATTTCTATTATGTCAAAGGATTAAGATTTCAACAAGGTTATTTCAAAGTAGTACAAAGCTAGTAAGAAGATTCTGAATCAGGATCTACTGATATAGGATGCTTAGAGTCGAAGAAAATAGCAGAAACACTGGGATTTTCTACTGAAATATTCTTTTTAATGATAATATTATTTAAAGCCTAAGAAGATGGTAGGAAACCAACGTTCAATTTCAAAAAGTAAACGAACGTAACAGAGAGGCAGAAAATATTAAAATCCTGCTTTGTACGATACCTAATAAGAGGAAATCTGTTTGTGGATAGAAAATCGGTTTAGTTCAGCATCATAATAAAGAATGCTGCAAGTTTCGACAAAATAAAGAACACGAAAGATGAGAATGAAATATTCTAAAGCCTGGATTCTATTCAGATAGCTAACCATGTACATATATATGTATGTATAGGTGTGATTTTGTAGAAATTTGAAATACGAAACTTGGGGAATTGAAACCGAGGGAAATCAGAGGCGATCCATTGAAAATCTACCGAAATTCGCCGCTCTCGTGAAAAAAGGGCGACGAAAGATAAAAAAAAATTTTTGCTTCAGCAAATATCCCAAATATACCGAAATAATTTTCTCCTCTGGAAATCAAAGAATTTCCAAACGACTGAGCTATCGAACTATCAATTCTTCTAAAAAACGTTGAACGTATGAAAAATTCATCGAAAGATCATAGATTCATGAACTCCTGGAAACGCTTACATTTTCGAGACGTGTTCTTCGTGAAAGCGAGATTACTTACATTCTTGCTTAAATGTGAAGTATTCCGTGAGATGACGGCATTCGTGGTTGCCTCTGAGAAGAAACAGTGTGTTTGGATGGCACAGCTTAAGTGCCCACAGGTACAATACGCACTGCAACAAAGAAGAGAGACAAATTGTCATTTTAATATGCCAGCATTCTTCTATATTATCGTGTCTCGTAATCAAAATCTATAATCTTTTATTCACGATAGAATTTTGGCTATAAGTTATTGTCCAACTAAATGTAGTATTTTGGTTTAACGTTCGAACAACAACCAACGATTATAAAGAAGTGGAAATGGAACGGTATATGAGAAACAAGTTTTTAAAAATAAGTTATTCGAATCGCCAAAAAAAAAAACGCACGCTTACAAATTTATCAATTTCCTACGGAAGTTTACGAATTTTAGTTGACGCGGTTCCACCGGCCATAGCAATATTTATAAATATCGTTAATATTTATGTTATTTATATCGCGAATAACAGATTTAGTGCACGAACGCTTCTATAAATTCTATAAATTCACGAATCGCGATAGATTAAATGGGGAACCTGGGGCGGAAAATAAAAGATTCAAAATTATCGGACTGAAAATCGCGGGTATTTTTTCTCCCAGGATCTTTGTAGCGTTGCGTTGGCGCGAGCGAACAACGCGAGAACATCGATGGCGACCCGCTTTATTTTCCCGGGAAATTTGCTTTTTATAGAGGCCTGGCCCGGCTGAGCGATTCCAGCGCGGAGCTGAAAACGCGTTATTTATCCGCCTGTCTTTTCGTCTCTAGTCTCTATTTCTCTCGGTTTCGCGCCCTGGCTCTATAATTTATAACGCGCCATGAATTACATTTACCGTGTTGGAACGAACGAATTGTACTACGATGCCTCGTGTTCAGACCTACAGAGAAAACGAAAGAATTCCAACACATGTAGACACCATTTACGAGCATATTATGTATGTTGCGAGAAACATTTTGAAATAGCGTTATTATGAGACTCGTCTATCATGATTGTATTCCTAAAGACTGAAAACGAATTGGAAAGAGTATACAGAGGATACGAAATGTTCCGCGCAAACATATATTTCGCGGAGATCGCAAAAGTATTTAAACAATATGAATACAGAACAATGCAAATTTTTGTCGTTTATACGAAACAATGTAGAATTTAATTATTCTATATTCATATATTATTTTTAAATAACAATATTCAATAGTATTTATAAATAAAACTAGCGATATTTGTAAACAAAATTTGTCGCAAAATTTGTATTTTGAAGATCGTAAAAGTATCTAAACAATATTATACAGAACAACGCAAGTTTTTGTCATTTATACGAATCAATAAAAGTGTTTAATCATTCTATATTTATATATTATTTTTAAATAACAATATACAATAACATTTATAAGAAATAGCGATATTTATAAACGTTTATGACCGAGATTTGTAAACATTTTGAAGATCGCAAAAGTATCTAAACAATATTATACAGAAAAATGCAAGTTTTTGTTGTTTATACGAATCAATAAAAGTGTTTAATTATTCTATATTTATATATTATTTTTAAATAACAATATTCAATAACATTTGTAAGATATTTGTAAATAGCGATATTTATAAACGTTTATTAACGAAATTTGTAAACATTTTGAAGATCCCGAAGGCAATTAAATAATTCATAGCAATTACGCTATATTATATTACATTACATTATAGTATCGCTACTAACAACTATAATATTTATATATTTTTTATTGGATAGAACATTACAATCGATTCTCACAGAGAATTTTTATGAACACCTGTATATAGAATTAACAATATTTATAAACGTTTACGAATAAAAATATACGTATCGTTTCCGTAGAATCTCTCGATTCTATAGGAACGAATCAAAACATTGCATCGTATGAAATACAAAGTTCGGTGGAACTTTACTGTAAAGATCACAAAGGCATTCATGGTGATAGATAGAAAGAAGCATTATTCGCTTTATTTCAGGCGTTGGTTAATTAATTGCAGTGACCGGCTCGACGCGAGACGACGAAATTAGCGGAACTGGCATGCACCGCGAACAAAAGCGCCTACGCGAAATCTTCGTTCACGTTTCAACGCAATTGGTCGGCACGTAATTAATCTTCCCGTTTTCTCTTTTTCTGTTTCTCGCAACGCGCGTTTAATACGAACTACAGGCTGTTGAGGTTGCATCGTCAATGATAAAAGTGAGAATTTTGGCAGAGAAGTAGCAAATTCCTTTCCTTTTATACCTCTCCAGTTTCATGATTAAGCGTACAGTTGTTTGAGATTTCGCATCACGCTAACACTACCTTGGGCAGTGTTAGTAACTGGCTTTTAGTTAAAAATAGTTACTATATAAATATAAATCGATGGAGATACGAAATATGCAGATATATAGATATATCTATTATTAGAAGCTAATGTAAAATTAAAGCAACACTCAGAATTGGGAAATCTAATGTGAATTATGTAAACTAAACTAAACTAAACAAGAGATGATGATTCTATTATGCACGATGATTTACGGCGTCAGACGATGCTATTAAATCACAACTTCGTTTTAATGCGTATATTCTAATTCAGGAATAGAATGGACATAATCGATCGTTGTCAATTGCTATTGCGATGTTAATAAATGCTACCATTAATTTAACAATATTTGCGATTAAAACCAGGCGATATAACGTTACTAATTTCTAACCTTTAAGCGTACTACAATTACGAAAATTTGCATCCCCTAGGGATTTAAGGAAATTCAAGTAAAATCTACCCGAAGAAACTCGTCGCTGAAAAGGACGAAAACTTTTCTGAGAAAAAGAGCTCGCAACGCTGCTCCAAAATATTAGGTTGTCCGAAAAGTGTCTTTCTTTTACAGACAACGATGCATCTTTATACAAACATGAAACCTAATCTGTATATGTATTTATCTCGATAAAACAAAATGGATCATACGTAATTCGATAAAATAATATAAAACGGAAAATGTTGTGCATCCGTTATTTCCTTATAAAACGAAAGAAACTTTTCGGACGACATAATAGCTAGGAAAAAATGAATTACCTAACAAAATACCAATGTTTTCTCAAATTTCATTAAAAATTTCCCATCCAACTTATAACCTAGTCCCAATACATAAATTCATTCTCATTCATAAATTCTCTCCAAAATCTAAGAAAAAAAAAAAAAAAAAAAGAAGAGACAGCCCACTTACAATCCCACAACAATAATTTATTTCCGATGAAAGCGCATCGATGAAGTGCACGTACGGTTCGGCGGAAAACAATCGTCGAAACTTGGCCGCGTTAGTAAAATCGATATCGAAGGAAGGGCGAATGGGTGGCGAGAAATGGGAGAAGTCAGGAGGAGGGGCAGGGCCAGGCTATGTTTTATTCATCGTGTATACATTAACCGTTTGTTTCAAATGCGGGTATCCACAGGTATTAATGCACGTCGCGCATATTCCACGACCTAGGGAACAATCGCGTATAAGTAGCTATGAATACGCGTGAACGCGCGTCGCCGCTATTGTTCCTGACCGGGCTGGCTTGATAACAGGATTATGAGTGCATTTTCGTTTTATTAGGCGAGATGCCGCCGGCTGAGACACGTTGCGAGTCACCGACTTCATTATCAGAGGCACGTGAAACAGCGAAATTATGGTAATTCCAAAAGACTAGGAGAATCGTCGCGACATATCAACGTCGATTCGATGATTTCAGGATATCTTAATCGTAAATTTTTTGAAAATCGTAATTTTCCTATCAATTTGCCATTGTTATTTAACCTATTAAGCATCCGCTGGCATAATGGGTCCTTGCGTTCCAGGCGAAATTTTCATCGCTCACTTTCTCCAAAACGAGGGTGTCAGACTTGTCGCACCTGAAAAACCTTGCACCAACAAGGCTTTGATTGCTCAAATACCGTGTACTTCGCTCCATTCAGTTCCGAATACCGTAAAGGTAAAATAAGCGCTGTGCTTCCAGTGACCCGTATTGCCGCCCACAGTCTTTTTGATAAATAAGTGACACTGATTGTGTAAAATATATTGATTGTGTAAAATATATATATACTGAAAATTGTGTAAAATATATGTAATAATAAAATCTTGTGAAATTTTAATAAATTATTTTTTCAACTTTTTAATTCGTTTCTATGAATCATTTTATTTTCCAAATTAACGTCTCGTATCGTTTTTCGATAATAATCCAATAAAAAATCCCGCAAACATAGATCTCAGATTAATTATACTTTTTTAAGGCAAATTTCTTTATATTTTTGATCCTGAATGATCATGATCCTGTGGGCAAAATCCTACAATTACTTGTTTTATATAATTATTTATTACAACACTGTGTACTATCAAATAACTTCGCGTCGAAATTTTATTTTTATTACAGAAAGGTGCAAACACTTGGTTGAAATATCACTTGTATAATAAACGAGAGACTATAGTAAGTACCTGAGAATATTTTCAGATTTTTTAAAGCCCGAAACAACGAGAAACCAGGCTAGGAAATGGAAGATCGTGCGGTTCACATTAGTCGAAAACCATATTCCCGTCAGTGGGTTAAGTACCTGAACTTTCGGACGTTAGCGGGGAGATGCGATCTCGAAGAAGCGCGTCAACGGGAGTCGTAAATTCCCGTTAAGATTCGACTAATCGACGCCACGAATCGTTCGATCCCTTATTTCTTGTGGGATAATAAGGGCGGTTGATCGAATATAACGCTGCTATTAACAGGTTACTATATATTTTGAATGATCCAACAACTTCAGTGTGATACAAGATTGCGTATTTGAAATGACAACTACGAATGAGTACGACCTTTCGTGTCGACTATGATGATGTATCTTTTGTCGATTGACTGTCTTCGACTTGTAGATTCTGCTTGACTTCTGACTCTTGCTGTCCTTTGACTCGAGTTGATGTAGACTGACTGATGACATTTGTCTGTTGAATGTTACTGTGGAACAAGTCTAGTGTAGTAGAGGAAGTTGAGTTGACCCTCCTGATGTCGTAGAAGAAGTGAAGTTCGTTCTTATATGATTACGGAGGAAAGCTCGGTAAGGGTGTGCCCACGAAGAACGTGGATTCGTTGCTCACACCTTTCGTCAGGAAAGTGAGGGTAACGATCCGCGATGCCGATTGGTTATGACCAACGTTAGGAATGAAGATAGAAGGAAGAAGCCTCCGACCAACGTGGCTCATGGGCGACATTGTTTATGGGAGAAACCAGCTTTTCCGTTAGACAATTATTCGTTTTTCTCATTAGATGCAATAGATCTAAAGACTGTTTTAAGTACCAGCTATAAACCGATTAAAGGATTAAAGGTTCCTGCAAGTATTAGATATAAGAATAAGATTCGGTTTATGGTGGGGCCTTAGGTCTATCGAGGATCTGTCCATTTCACGCGACGTAACAGTACCAAATGATAGTTTATCGTAATGTTACGAAGACTACAAGTTTTTAAAATTTCATGGAATCATTGAATCCATGTAGGATAAAAAGAAAGAAAAAATTACGAAGTGGAGAAATCATTTTCGACCGAAGCTCCTCCTCCTCTCGTTTTCTTCTCGTCATTTCTTTTTCTTCAAAGACGAAGAGAATTAGAAATTGCAAATCGAAGTAATATTTTTTACTGAAACTTGTCCATTAGAGAATCAAATTACAATACAGTGTATTCATTTTTCACTTTGCCATTTTTAATGATTAAATGATCCAAGAGCGAATGTCACATGCCGAGATATCTGTTCGTCTGGAACAGAACGCGTGTAATTAACAAGTTCGTCGAATCATTTAAGTGCACGCGTGTCTTTTGTTCATTTACGAAACTACCGGAGTAGCGGTTAATTACTCGTCACACGATTGTTCATCATCAGAGGGCTGATTAATAGAAATTTGGAAAATGATCGACGCGCGCGTCCGCTTTTGTCCTTGTCACGCGCTTATGCGTTGTCCGCGTGTCTGTTACCCGCTATCATCGCTATTACCTCTCATTGTGAACCCCCATTTTCGTTTTATTATTAGATACGATAGTCTATTTCGCGAACACAGAATCGCAGTGTCCTATGTATATCAATCCTAAGCTTTAGCTTCACGAATTTTACCTTCTAGTAATCTCTGCTGCAATATTCTTGCACGTTTACGCTATAAAGTTGTTTTTGAAGGAAAAAAAAATCGTCCATTGAAACTTGTATGTCGCTACAATTACGAAATTTTGTCATATCAGAGAATAAATAAATATACAAAATAGAATGCACCATTAAATAGAATTTTTACTTTCTATAGAAATATATCGTTAAAGTAATTCTTTTTTTGTAAATAGAGTGCATTTTTAAGTAGAATTTTTAGTAGAAATTTCCATAGAAATACAATGCATCTCTGAATTAATTTTTCTTATTTAATTAATTTTCTTCGCAAATACAGCGCGCTGTCAAAAATTCCTTTCGAAATTTTTAATATCTACAGTGGTGCATTCTCAAGTGAAATTGTTCCGAATTTAAAACGAAACGCACTTCTCAGTAAAATGTCTCCATTGTCGATGAATTAAACGCTTCATATCTCGTTTCTAGAACTATAATAGAGAAGAAAAGAAAAGCATAGGTGCTTTCAGAAAAATTTGCCATTTCAAAGAATTGGATGATAGCGCTTGGCTGACTGTACTGCAACTTCTAGAGGCTGCTGTGCACAATAGAAATAAGGACGACTCTAACGTGCATATAACGCCTGGGCCATGTTACTCTAACACGTTTTATACACTGTACATTAAGCGGTGCACGTGGAATCGGGAAATCTTGGAAGTACGTGGCCTGAGAATTTCATTGTAATTCCATTTTATGGGATATAACCTCGATTTTTTCCCTCCCGTTTTTCCTTTCTTGCTTGGAAACTCGGGGAAGTTTGCATACGCGTATACAGAGGGCAGGAAAAAGTTGGGAGAACTGGAAAATCTTTTAAAAAAATTATTAATTAGAGCACGACGTGATTTTTTAGAAAACGAATAACTTACTTTCGAAAACGAATAATTCCACTAAAAGACGCATAAAATCTTTTAAAATACGACGCTACATAAATTAAATTGTAAACGTCAGTCATAATTGCCATTTAAAGATTGAAAATACTATTTTACATCGACTAGTATCAAATCCTTTCTTTTACTTTAATTTTCTTTACTTTCTAGTCGCGAACGATCGTTCAATAATTTACGACTCAAATAAAAACTCCAATAAAAGAACATTCGCAGAATTAAAAAAGTGTTTATTTTTCTTGCACATCATTCTCTTTTATTAATGCTAATAAAAAATGACGTGAACAAAATCTGTAGCTATTGAATTAGTTATGCCCTACACGGTACACACGTGATACATCTAACTATACGTTAACGACAAAAATATGTTTGTACTTAATTTTACAATAGTTTAAGAAGATATATTTTAGCAGTGCTTTCGATTTTTTCACTGCGTCTCCAAACTCTGCCAAGGCGATCATTTTCGTCTTGGAACGCGGTAAACAATTTTAACAAGAGACAGAGATCGGTACATATTACAAGACGATTCTACTAATCTGTACAAACGAAGTAACGTGGTTAAAGACAAGAGAATCTGGCACGATGACTAATGCCACCCACGGTGACTATGAGCGACGTTGTCTGGATCAGTGACACGGTGCATGATCATTTGCCAAGCCGATAAATTAGACGCGCAGCTAAGCGTTGCTTTGCAACGTACCCCGAAGAATCGTCCCGATTGTGATCCACGATCTTCTCAATCTTATTTACCTTCCAATTTTGCGAAACAAAAATATCAGCGTCCGGTCACGCCTGTCACAAACAATGCGTTCTTTCCGAAATTTCTACGCCAATTAAAATTACACGTCGCGTGAAATTAAAATATTTCCATTTGATTTTAGGACAACAGATTCTTTGCACATGTCGGAACATGTAACAAAACGTGACACATGTTTACAGCCGAATCAGCGAATTATTTAATCGATGATTGTCTTGGTTGATGGAACGACATAGATAAAGATTCTCGTTTGGCAAGTTTGCGACAGGATCGCGAAGAGAAAGGCATATCTTTGAATCGAAGTACGTTGTTGGCAGTGTTGATTGATGTTTGCTGACAGGAAGTTTAGAGGTTTTAATCTTTGTCGTCTTCGATAGCCAAAAACCGTGTCCTACATCATAGGATCGAATAGTATCGAGGATAATTCAGGTTTTATAACGATGAAACAAATTTTTCTAAAACTAAACTTCAACTTCTCATTTAGAATCAAATTCTCGTTAGAATCAAAATTACCTAAGACTAAACTTGAAAATTTACTCGATTCATCATGTTGTCTCGTAGATCTTTTTCCAGAAAGCTTCTCAATTTCAGTTAAATTGCCAAAAATATTTGCATCCAATTAGACGAATAGAATTTACACAAACCTATTCGTGTAAATAAACATTTTTGATAATTTAACTGAAATTGATGAACTTTCTGGGAAAAGACTTACGAGACAACATGATGATTTCAAGTTTAGTCTCAAGTAATTTTTATTCTAATTGTTTGAAACATTAGCTACGTTTAAACTGATAATTCTGACGATCCTTGAAGAGATTTGTTCTAGAAATAACGCCACTCTAGAGCGCAACAACCAGAAGATATACTCAACTCCTTAGGTATTTTTATGTGAACATAATCATTATCCTCTCATTTAGTTGAGTAGCATTCCCCTGCAGCTCAACATTTCTACATTCTACATCGAATATACGAAAGAACCCGTAAGAAATAATAATAATAAATTGCACATCACCGTACCTAAAACCTTCCACCGCAAATCGTATAAACCTAAACTTAATTTGCCTCTAACTCTCGCACCACGATCAATCCGAAACAAGATGCTACTTACCAATCCTAAACAGTAAATTCGTAACGAAAAGGTAACGTCATTGAGTAGCAAAGAACACATTCAACCACAACGTTCGCCGAGCACCAGACGTCAAATTATCCTCGCGAATAGGTACATACAATCGTCACGTACAGCGCAGAAATCAAGGCAATCACACACTCTCTCACAGGCCTCTTTCGTAACTACAGAACCTAACTCAAATCGAGACAGGAATTTTACTCTTCGTTCATTTTCAAACGAATCCAAAGACACTCAAAGTTCGCGGAAACAGAAAGCAGGAGATCGACTTCTGAACGCGTTCTACTGCCTATGGATTAACGCGCCGAACCATCGATGTTTGCTCGATATTCATCTTGCGTTGGGAAGATTCGCTTTTGGCGAGAATTCGAACTGAAAGAACTTGGCCATTCGCGTTCAATCGCCCTTCAAACCGAAATAACGAACGAGACGTTGTCTGCGCGACCATTTTACAGTGCGCAAGCCGCGGAACAATGACCAGGTAAATGATTTCATTGCGATATGGCTGCGGTATCGGGCGTAATTATAGGACGAGCAAAAAGGGAATATATCGTTTCAGTGGCATCACAAAAGGACGGCAGAAGTACAAAAGAGTCAGCGAGAACAACGCAGACAGTCGAACGAATTAACGAAATGAAATTAATTGACTCGAGGGTTACGTCGAGGCCGTGGAGTTTTCAGTTATAAGAAAATTGCGCGTTTGCTCGCGACGATCGCTGCCAAAAATTGTGCAACTTGGACGACTCGCTTGCGTAACGACGTTTTGTGCATCTAAGTCCGCCGCGATTTTCCAAATTTTGTACCTTAATTTTAATTTTCCTCTGGTAATAAATAAACGGAATTTTTATGTTTTAACTCATGACCGTTTTCATATGTTTAAATATAATTCACGAATATTGCAAACGTTTTTGTAAGAATGATATGAACCATCGTTAATTTATAACTAATAACACGTATGAATATTTAGAGCGAACAATTGAAACAATATTTTCTGTTTATATCCACGTTGCTGTCATGTTCACAATATTTGCACTCTTGTTGATTCTTAATATGATTTTCCAACGAAACAGCTTTTCAGTTTCTGCATTTAAAAAATTTGCAGTCTTAATTTTACCATTTTCGTGCTTTTTACCTTATTCCGTGAATTGGTAAGGTGTAAGTCATTCCATCGAAATAAACGAATGGCCAGTATAAATATGAAAATGTTATTCTCACATCTCTAAGTGAAATATGTATCTGCTAAGTGTTCTAAAATTAATATTACCACGCGGGACGAAATATTTGCAAGTTTGTGAAGATTCAGGAAAAGATACGAGAAAGATATAAGGCAAAAACTTTACTCGAAGGCAGCTTAGAAGGTTACAAACATGTCCCATAAATTTTTTCCTAACGTGTTGCTAAACACAAGTTCTCAAGAGACAAACGTATTTCTAATCGATCATCGCCAAAACTGACCCAAGAGCTTCCGACCTCTTCGAACTACTCCAATCTCTCTCTATTCCGCACATCGCCAAGAAAACGTATCGAGAGGCCAATTCCCATAAACTACGGAGACCATTTACGTTCTCCCAATCTTCTTCTAGCAAAGGATCACAGGAGATATCTGACCTTAACGTTGAATGGTCCAGCCTTCTTCTCTAAGAAGAAAATAAAATTGTTCCCTCCCCGCGTTCCGATAATCGTATCGTCGTTTTCCTCCAAGTAATTCCGTGGCTGAATATCGATAAAAACGAGCCGGAAACAATGTATTTCTCGTAGGACTGTATCTCTGACTAGAACCGGAAATAAGAGTTGCCGGGGACGCACATAAGAGAAACCCGATGAACGATATCGCCGATAAGAACGATAAGAGAGGGTCAAAGGATTGATCCTTCACGGAATTATGGCCCCCAATTTATCTTTCCCTTGTCATTCATTTTTTTTTTCCTTCGTGTGTCATAACCATCTAGCTCGATTCGTTCCCTATTCGTTACTCGCTTTTTTCTGAAATCGCTTCGAGCCGAAGAAACAGCTATCTTTTTCCTTGAACATTGCACGACATCTCCTTTTTGTTTCTCCTTTAACCGAGTCCAATTTTCTCCGACTCATCTGACTTATTCCTTCTGCGTCTTCCTGAATGGTTTTCCTCGCCTTTAATCCTGTTTCTCGTTTTCCGTGATCTTCCACCTCCTCTTGAAAATATCTTTCTCTGGCTTCTCCCTTCGTTTCCTTTAACTCGGCCTTGATTTAACTTCATCTCTTGTAGTTGTTAGTTATGTGGCTTTATATCTCATTTTAGTTGGCGCGTTCTTTATTTTTCTTACTTTTAGTTTAGATTTTTATGGCGGGACGCTACACGTGCGTGCAATCAATTTATCGGTATATCGGCGGATTTTATGTTCGAATTGTGAGAGTAGGCGAACGTGAGGTTTGAATGGCGGGTAGACATAATCTTTTCAATGTAATATCCATTTTTATGTTGGAATATTACTAGCACGTTTGTTGCGCAATAATTGACGATATCATCAATTCTTGGTAAATTGACAAGTTCACGTGAAATATCATAATCAGGTATTTCGAATCAAATCTGTTCCATTTGTTTATTAATACCGACGATTAGTGACTTTAACCAATTTTTACTGTTTTAATATTAACTTGATCGTGCAAAAGGGACCGGAAAGTATAAATAACTAAGATCTAGGAATAGCTGAAACAAAAAGGAACGGAGAATGCTGCACCCTATTGTAATATTCCAGAATCAACGCTCCGAGCTCTCGAGTTCTGTGACGATAACCATAAAGATGGAAATTTATTTGTAAGAGTAGTAGAACTCTCCAGTTTCTGCTTAAGTTCACTAGTGTGCGCGACAAAGATGATAGAATTTATGACCTGTTCAACTGTATTAAAGTAGTAGAATCCTTCTTGGTCCTAAGATAGTAGAATAAGCCCTTTCTATGACACCATAGATGTTATAGTTCAAGCCCTATTTAACATTCTAGTAGAATCCAGTTTAGTAGAATTCGTTTGTCTTACTTGTCTTCTAAATGAAAAATTCAATGTTTTACTTCTCTCTGCTACTATTTATTCAACTCCTGCAAATCAAATTGGCACTTTATCCAAGATACATTGGAAACTCAATCGGAACCATTTTCGGCTACCAGAGAGTTGAATCGTAAACTACCCTGTCTGTGTAGAACATAGTCATTTTTGAATATTTGGAAGCTACTCTTGTTACGATTTCCACTACATTCGAGCTATCATTTTTACATTTTTGCATAAAGGGAATATCTTATTCAATTTATTTTTTCAATACCTTTATTCAATTTACTTTTTCTTTTGAAAATTGTTACATGTACATTAAATTATAGGAAAACATATCGTTTACGAATATGATTCATATAACGTTCCATTGTTCTTCTCCTCGTTATTTCTATCCATTTCTTTATCCTAAATCCCTATTTCTCTTTTTCCTATATTTTACCTATATTTTATTTCCTTTTTATTCTACTCATTCCGATATCTTCTTCCCCTTTGTATTCCCTCCTTTTCTTTTTTAACCGAGTAATCAATTCATTCTTCGTTTTCTCCCTTTTTACACGAATCTCCCCGTGATCCGCTTTTTTCATTTTTTCCCCTGTCACTTCGCTTCCCTATACCTTTTTCTGCACTCTTAACCCACTTATATCCTTCACGTTCTCTCCTCCTCTTTGCTACTAAATATTCCGTTCTTACACCCTGTTCTCTTCTTTTTATCATCAACCTCTCAAAATATTCCCTTACAAACTTTCCCCTCGTTCTTTTTTACGTCGTTCTCGTTCCTATTCCGTCACTCTTATTCGTAAAACCATCGTCAGGATGTATTGGCTTGGCAACTAAGTGATTGCGGATTTTGTCATTAGATGGTATTGACAATATCAGCAATCACTTAGTTGCCAACCCAATATTACGCTTTAATAGACATCGAATTATCCAAGTTTAATAAGAATTGGATTTTGCCATTGTTGCAGTACTATTACCTTTGAAAGGCTGTTGCAATGCGTTATAGCTAGAGCAGACGTCTATATAGATTCAAACTTTTGCGAATAAAACAGAAGAGAGACCGAGCAGAGAATTCTTCTATTTAATATCATAACAAGTACTTTACTTTGGATATTTGACAATAATAATGATTTATTTGATTTCGAAGCCAAGAAATGCGACTTGGTTACAATTTTTCCAATCTTCCTCATCCTAAGAGTCTACGCCAGAAGTTTTTCGTATTCTTAAACTATTATTTCCCACAGTTTACTGCTAACCGTCTGCTTATGACATCTTTTTAATCTTTAGTATTTCTTCCACCATTTTTAACATTTTTTCTCTCCTTGTTCTTTCTATTTTGTTTAATCTGATGCAATCTTTTATCCTTTAGAATCTTTTCCACGCTTTGTACTCCTGCGGGATCTTCCATCACACGTTTCACGTTTCTCTCACAGATCTTACACGTTCTCCCCTTTTTCGAACTACAATATCTGCCTGTTCTATGTTTCCACGCCTCACTATAGCTTTCTAATGCGTTTGATGCTTCCTGGATATATTTCATATTTTGCATTTTACATATTTTAGCATTTTACGTGATTTCTGTGTATGTTTGCGTCTTGAAATTGTCATGTATTAGGTTGTCCGGAAAGTGACTTTCTTTCGCAAACGTGTTTTTTACAACAATGCATACAAACGTGAAACCAAGTCAGTGAAATGTTTTGGTGATTATCTCAACAGAACAAAATGTAATTCGACAAAATAATATAAAACAAAAAACGTTGTGCGTCTTTATTTATTTCCTCATAAAACGAAAGAAACTTTTCGGACAACCTAATATATCACAGCGCGCCTACCATTGGCATTTTTCATCATACAAACATTATTCCGTTTCTTCAACAACGTTCATAAAATTTGCATAAAATATTAT
The DNA here is from genome assembly GCF_024542735.1 of Bombus huntii. Taxonomy (NCBI): domain Eukaryota; kingdom Metazoa; phylum Arthropoda; class Insecta; order Hymenoptera; family Apidae; genus Bombus; species Bombus huntii. The sequence goes on along the minus strand of NC_066244.1, from coordinate 12,362,722 downwards.
ACAGTTTAATTACGAATAACCGTAAAGAATATAAACCTGAAGAGCAAGCTCAAGGACTGATACTACGCGATTTCCTTTCGTATCGTAAGATCATAGAACGCCCATGTGTATTTCATGAAGAAAACTGGAAGGATCTGTTTTCCTCTGGCGTTCTCCGGAGAATCCAGCGAAGCATATTGCGGATAGAGAGTATCGATCTGTCGATGGAGGCTCGTTGCGTCCTTCTTGTTCGCGTGTGCGAGCACGGTCACGCAGAAGCTCACGTTGTTGCGGCAAGATCCTCTTAAAAACGGACGGTAAACTGCTTCTCGATTTTTCAATCCAGCCACCGGTTGAAATTCTTTTCATCTTGCTCGATCGTGAGGACCTCCTTTCACGTGGACGACGACAAGTCGTCTAGCTCCGGCAAGCGTTATTTATTACTATGATATTATAGATTTCTTCTCATACAGGTACGGTTCTATATTTGTGAAAAAATTGTTTGACGATGAAATATCGGCGACGATTGAGCTGCAGTTCGATGCGTTCAAATATCGAGGAATAATTTATGTGTTTCGTCGTTAATAATAATCGTGATTGGTGTAACAGGATAAATGAATTATTGTAATAATTGAGTATTTGCATACTTTCTTCTACATCGTCTTCCTTTATTTTTCCCCCTTTGACATTTATCATTATGATTATTGTATATTATAGTACGTATACCTACTATCGTTTTTTGTTTTTGTTTTTTAAATAATACTTCAGTTTTTGTTATGAATCATTAATGAACAACAAACATTTTCTTTCCACTAGTTTAGTTTATTCGTTCGTATTTCGATACGTATAGAACTCGAGTAATGGAAATGGAGCAATATAAATAGAATATTCGTATATTACATTATACTATTTATACATTTTAATGCAAATGGAGAATTTGATAAATACCATTCCGATTACCAAACAATACTAATTACATGAAAACTTGTATCAACGATGTCCCTGTCCAGTCATTGGAAGTACGTAAACTGCTTCTAATTACTCGCTAATGTAACTCCAAACGATTCTGTTTCACAGCCGTCTAATTAACTGGCAATTCCGTTTGATTAGTAAACCAAAATTTCAAACTTTCTTATTTTCGATAAAAATTTCGAAACGCTGAAAAATCGAATCGCTGTTATTCCACTGAAAAGCTACTTTTCCTCTAAATTCTTTCGAAAGCAGACCTAATAGAATTTCCTTTCTCCATGCTCTCCCGATTACTAGGAAAATATGAGAAATCCTATAAAGCGCATCTCGTAGTACCTACAGGGGAATAAATCCGTGCAAGTTTCGAACGAGCGCGGGAATTTCAAATGAGAACGGCCTGAACTTCGTATTCTCGATGGTTAACCACATTCCAGGACAAACGGAGAGCATATTAATTGGTAATTAACCGAGCGGATCGCTAATTAGAAAGTCCGATAATCGAGGGAAGGAGCAGAGAAACTCTCTGCTTCCGGTCTACGTGCCTCGTGAATGCGAGTCTGCACGCGTTCCGTGTTCTATCGTAATAGGAAGACCTTCAAGAACTTGGAATCTGCTCGATATCGTGCTAAATTTCAATTGGTACGATAATAGAACGAAATTAGATAGTAAAATAATCATTGATATTATATAGGGTGGGCTGAAATTTTTAAAGAACATTTTTCTCGAAATTTTGTTGGAGAAACGTATTTTTGAAAATTGTGCAGCCTCGTGATAAAATGAAACGAGCACAGAATGATATTACCAGGAGGAATTATCGAAATAATTATTTTTCTTGATATTTCTATTGAAAGAAGAAATCTCTCTCTCTCTTTTCTTGTCTCTAAGAAAAATTATTAAAATAAATTATTATTTTTCTTGCGCAGGAAATAATCCAAGGGAAAAGATTCTACGCTATTTGTTACATTTCCATCCATTCGGCGCGATAGAGATTTATGGAAGCGTTCGAAAACCTCAAGGACACGGAATTCATCCGATACAATTCAAAATTTCAATTGGAGCGGAGGATAAAATAATAATTCTTGTTTTATTGTATGAAATGAAAGTTTTCAATGAAATAAAAGAACAGTCTCACGTAATGAATAAATATTGTATCCAATCGTTTGTATCATTATTAAAATTATTATTTTATCTCGAATAAGAAGTTTTAATCGCGTAAATTGATATTATCAAATGCCATTTTTTTTTTCGTTAATATTTCTATTTAACGCGATAACGATCTACGGAGGCGTTTGTGCGAAGTTCGAGAGAGAACGAGAGTATCGTAATGAATTTTCAAACTTACCTCGATACTGAAATAACCCCTGTCTACATAATCGCCGAGGAAGAGATACTTCGTCGTGGAGGGTGGCCCGCCCACCTCGAACAACTTCATCAGGTCATAGAACTGTCCGTGAATGTCACCGCACACTGAAGCAGAAGGAAAAAGAAATTATTCAGACCGTTTTCTTATTATTAATAAAGACTATCTAGAGATCAACCGAGTTTTCAACATAATTTTCATTTATTATTTAAAATGTTTCTCTTTTATTATCGAGCTGGGTTAAAAGGAAACTGAAGAATACCAATTTAAACAATTATGTAAAACATACATTTTCTTCGGGCTAATTAATTGCCAGTTTATTACGAAATCGTCAACCAATCCAAACTTACATTTTTTAACGACTTAATCTGGTTTTCTGGTTCAACCTAACCCCATTCTATTTTCTCTCGATATTCTTACGCGTCCTTCTATGAAATCAAGCAAAATATAGTAATTCCGGAAATGATCTATATTGAGTAAATTGTCATCACACTATTTTGATCGATCAAACGTCCCTGTTCGTTATCCCCGAGAGAGCATTCAAAAAATAATGAGATCGTTCGACTTTCTTTTAATTAATTTTATAGGTATAGGAATTCGGTATAAATATTTTAGCGAGCTTTTTACGTATTTATAGCAAGTAACTGGCAAGTTTCGAACGTCCGAGAGCGCGAGGAGAGACTTGAGATTAGGATGCAGAGACAGAACGAATATCAAATATGTATTGAGAATATCTGCATAATTTATTTATACGGAAAATCCTCGCACATCCGCATTGCATCTATCTGTACTCCGTTTATAGAAATAACTTAAGGTTTAATTAAATGAACTTCTGTCCATTGACTCTACTTGTCTAAACGTAAATGTCCTTTATCTTCCAAACACAATTAACTCTAACCAAACTTTGATATCGTGTTCGAATTTTATTACTGTGCTTGGCAATATATTTAAAAATCATTTCATCGCGTCCATTTCTACGTTCATTTACGTCCGTAAAACCATTCCTTATTTCCACGTTTCCAAAAATATTGCCACCTTCCGAAATCTCAATAATTCTACCGCTCTCTCATCGCCGCTCTAACCAGAAGACCTCAACCTTTATCTTCGTCGAAACACAATTAATTCCAAGAAACTGCTCTCTGCAGCAGAAACTAAATTAGAATGATCGTCTGAACAGCTCGGAACCGAAATGGTAGACGAATTGCCTGGAAGAACCAACGCGATTCTCTCTCTCTCTCTCTCTCTCTCTGGGGAAATTCAAGGTCGATTCGCGAAATTACCTAGCACGATTAATCGAGCACGATTAATGCCCGAGCAACGTCAAACACGCGTACACGAATTTACTTCGGAGATTAGGTAAACTTGTTTGCGAATGTTTCCACAGTGAAATTACGATGGTTGAAGAGGAGAGAGAAGAGAGAGAGAGAGAGGTACACAGCGCTAGGGGAAACTTTCCAACCGATGTTACTTGGCAAACTCCATACACACGGAGACGTACGTAACTGGAGGCAAGTTATTTTCCGACGTTTACAACTCGTTCAAAAGGAAACATTTGCCGCGTATACGCCACGGATTTGATGGTAAGCTGGCCAACACGGGGCCTGAACAGGAATTTTTACCACGGTTCTTTGATCCACAATCACGGATGAAGTCTTGGTTTTCTTGGAGGATGAAGCGCGGAGACGTGACTCGGCGAAATATGCTTCTGTAAAGCTGGGATTTCTATCTGTTTCACTTGGAAGAATGAGGAAATCCGTTGCCCAGATCGAGGAATTGAGTTCTAATGCGTATTCTAGGGAAGGTAAGAGTGGAAATATTATGCGGTAGCAGCGGAGGATGATGTTTTTCAAGTGGAATTTTGGAGAAAAGGTTGTGGTGGCTTCGAAGAAGAAACGTAAAATTTCCGTCTTTTGGATATTTACAAGTACTCTTGGAGAGTATAATTCTATTCTGATATAATTATAAAATGGAAATATTTATGTAGTATCGTGGACGAAAGGCCTAAGAAATATCGGGCGAACTATGAACAATGTCGCGAGAGCCGAGGCGCCGTCGGACCCATCAATGTGTCATCGGTCTTTTCAAGTGCATAGTTTCGTGGAAAAGACCTACGTGACCCTGGCCACGAGCGTCTGCAGAACACGTGTGCGGTGGGCCTAGGAAAAAGACAACAGAATGCGGCAACGACCAGAGAGTTAGTCGAAAAGCAGAGAGTGCGAGTCGAGGAGCAGAGTGCGAGCTGAGCGGAGACAGAGGTTGCGAGTGGCGTTGCCGAGAGAGTGTGGATTGCGCTGTTTTCTGTGCGTTTGGCGTGAATAGTTCAGGTTGAACAACAATCGTCTTTTTCTGTCTGATTAACATCTCTATTGTCCACTCTTTGTAAACACATTATATCACGATATTACATATTTTTGGGGGCTCGTCCGGGATTGGACAAGACAGAAAACGAAACGGTTTAACAGAGCTATTCGAGCTAGTTGTGAATTTACCGGTACGCGGTGCGGTAAAAGACGATATCGTTGACGGTTTAAGTTTGTGTAGTGTGAAAAAACGTCGGGGACGAGCGATTGTCGGGTGAAGAGGGTTCGACGCTGGAGGAGCTGAGGAGTAAGCTCGCGCGAATGAACCTCCCTATATCGGGTGCGAGGTCAGTGCTGATTGCAAGGCTGAATCGGGCGTGTAGGGCTGGACAATCGTATCGTAAGGGATCGACGGGCGGTGAAGAGCTAACCGGTCAACGAGATTTAGAAAATGTACAGAGAGCTGAGCGTGATTGTAACGAAGATGAAGATTTTGAGAAAATGAATACGAAGGAGTTGAAGGAGCGCCTCGCTAGTTTGTGTTTAAAAACGACGGGAAGAAAAGTAGAATTACGCGCACGGCTACAAGCGGCCATGGATGGTAACGACATATCGTCGGAAGAAGAAAGCGACGACGAAAGTGAGGATGAAGATGACAAGAAAAACGCAAGAGGATACAAGAGAGATACGCGAAGGGTGTATCAGGACCGTGACGAATGTTGTCGAAGGGCATGCGTTGGTTCGACACTGAGTTTTAGAGACGTCGAAGATGCATTAGAGTCGTTTAGTGGCGACAAAGGTGAAAATGTCGAACGATGGTTCGAGTCGTTCGAGGAAGTCGCTGATACGTGCATGTGGTCGGATGGGCAGAAGGCAGTCTACGCCAGGAAGCTGCTGAAGGGATCAGCGAAAATATTTGCGAGATTCGAGTGTCATGCCAGGACTTGGCATGAGTTGAAGAGGGGGCTAGTGAAAGAATTTTCGAGGAAAGTCAACAGTAGGCAAGTTCATCAGAAACTTGAAGAAACGAAAAAGGAGAGTGATGAAGCATGTTTGGCTTACATGTACCGTATGCTCGAAATAGCCAGCCATGTGGACATGGAGGAGGAAGCAAAGGTGGAATACATAGTGGATGGAATAATAGACGACGAGAACAATAAGGCAGTATTGTACGGCGCTACGTCAATCAAAGAGTTGAGGAAGAGGTTAGTGATGTACGAAGAGCAGAAGAGTCGCAGAGCAAAGTCGATTGTGAAGCCGGCTGAAACCCAGAAGAACGGGAAGCCCAGTCAATCTGTAGATGCAATGAAGAAAAGAAGATGCTTCATTTGCGGTAGTGAGGATCATCTAAGTGTTAAGTGTCCGGAGAGGGGAGAAGGTGTTAGGTGTTTCGAGTGCAGCGGATTTGGACATATTGCAGCGAGGTGTACGGCACGACCGAAAGAGACTTGCGTAGTGTCAAGATCCGAAAAAGGGAAGTATGTGAAGGACGTATCGATAGATGGCTGCAGGTTTGTCTCGTTAGTGGATACAGGTAGTGACTTTACGTTCATACGAGCGGATGAGTATGCGAGGTTAGGATCACCACCTCTGGGAAACTGCAAACTTAGGTTTGATGGTTTTGGTTCCGCTGGCAATAGTACCTGGGGCGAGTTTACAAGGGTAATGACGGTCGACGGGTACGACTTTACTGTCACCCTGCATGTTGTCTCCAATAAGGTAATGACAAGACACAGTCTACTCTTAGGTACCGATTTTTTAGACCAGGTAGAGTTGCGAGTCAAACGGGGCGAGGTGACATTTTTACGACTCGACGATCAGACCGACGGTCACGAGGACGCGCCGGATGTACTGAGGGTAAACGCGATAGAACAATCCGACGAGATCGACTTGTCGCATGTACGAGAACCTCATTACCGTGAAGCCATTCGGGATATTATTAAAGGGTATAGGCCGGAGAAGAAGAGAGACGTCGGGATAACCGCGAAAATAGTTCTGAAAAGCGACAAACCGGTAGCGCGAAGATCGCGAAGACTGGCGCCGTCGGAAAGAAGGGAAGTAGATGATCTGATGGAAGCGTGGACAAACGAGGGTGTCATCAAATCGTCAGACTCGGAGTATGCGAGTCCGATAGGTGTAGTTAGAAAGAAAGATTTGTGTGTGCGTGCGGCTAGATGGGCCTTGTTACCAGGCGAGTTTAAGTATCAGGTGTGTCATCGGCCGGGGAAAAGTATGCAGCATGTAGATGCTCCGAGTAGGAACCCCCTGCCGAGCACTATGTATGTAACGGAGAGTGAAGACGGGCTGATTGCACGGTTGAGAAGGGCACAGAACAAGGACATTGAAGTCCGTAGGATTTTGGACGCCGCAACGTGCGGTCAGGCCGATGGACAGGTAGTAAGAAGCAATATTTTGTATAAGGAGTGTAAAGACGATGTGCTAATAGTAGTATCGAAGGCGATGCGGGCTCAAGTAGTCAGGCAAGCGCACGAGCGTGGGCATTTTGAGGTTACCAAAACAGAAGTTATGGTTAAGAAGGACTTCGGGTTCAAGGGGTTACGCGAAAAGGTCGAACACGTGGTATCCAACTGCCTTGACTGTAGCCTAACCGAACGAAACATAGGTAAGCTAGAAGGGAACCTGCGAAATTACAAGAAAAGAAGAAAGCGTGCGAAGCAGTACCGAAGGAAGGACCCGCACACACCTCGATTTTATGAAACCTTGGGTCCTAAACGCCGAAAGTGACGCATCTGATGACAGCGAAATAGAAGACAACATCTGAGGGCAGATGTTATTGCAGGATGGCCGAATGTAGTATCGTGGACGAAAGACCTAAGAAATATCGGGCGAACTATGAACAATGTCGCGAGAGCCGAGGCGCCGTCGGGCCCATCAATGTGTCATCGGTCTTTTCAAGTGCATAGTTTCGTGGAAAAGACCTACGTGACCCTGGCCACGAGCGCCTGCAGAACACGTGTGCGGTGGGCCTAGGAAAAAGGCAACAGAATGCGGCAACGGCCAGAGAGTTAGTCGAAAAGCAGAGAGTGCGAGTCGAGGAGCAGAGTGCGAGCTGAGCGGAGACAGAGGTTGCGAGTGGCGTTGCCGAGAGAGTGTGGATTGCGCTGTTTTCTGTGCGTTTGGCGTGAATAGTTCAGGTTGAACAACAATCGTCTTTTTCTGTCTGATTAACACCTCTATTGTCCACTCTTTGTAAACACATTATATCACGATATTACATTTATATATTATACGCATGTACATGTTTCTAGCTATCCAATTTTTATCAATTTTTCGTAGTTTTTTTTTTTTTTTTAGAAAAGATCAAAGTCTTATTTAGTAAGAGGTTCCTACGTTAGTCTAATAAACTTGGGAATAATAATAGCCTACAATAAATAGGCTGTCTAATGACAATATAATAGTACAATAAATATATGATTTTACAGTGTCAAATTAAATGTTATCCTCAAAAATCGAGATTCTTTGTTTCCTGTAATATAGGTACATAATGCTGTCTCTACAGCGCAGTAGTCTCGAGGATTCAAAAAGGGGTGAAAGCATGAGCATGTGTATAATCATAAGCAATGTATAGAGTATCGTCTTATGAGATTTCATATGAAACAGAAACTAGAAGTACCTACTGATTCGAACGATTGATTTAAGTGACATACGATAGAACTCCGTTTATGTGTATGGACAAGTTAGTTCGTATAATCAAGTCGTTCATATAATAAGAATTCACATACTACTTTCTACCACCTACAACTTTTCGTTCAGTTAATAAAAGTTCATGTTCGTACAAGATCATTTCAAATTTGCTGTAAAATACATAATAGCGTTGCAAACTTGTATCGGCTGCGAAACGCGTGTCTTATTGTTAGTCGTTCGTGTAAGTGAGCTGACAATCGGCGACATGTGGAATAATAGTTAAAGATTTCTAAAATTTCGTCTATACAAACGACGTTCCAGTGTACCGATCTGTCCAACTCTAAATCTCGAAATCCTTAGCATCATAACAAATCTACCTTACATGTGCCATAAGATAAGACCCAAGATGATTAATTAAACCGTAACTCCCCATTAATCATGCAAAGTTCGATTTTCCCAACAGATACATTAATAACAAAATTCTTCGATAAAGATTGCGTACCTTCGTATTCAAACCGTTTTCGCGTGATAAGCGCGCAAGGAATTACAATGGAAATCGAAGTAGATTCAGATAGAAGCCTTATCGAGGTGATGGGAGAAAAAAGAGGAGCGAGGTAAATTAACGAGAGTACGTAGGGAGCATCGCGCGATTACCATAATCCCGAGCGGTTTCGCGAGCAATTTCCATCGGTCGTCGGTCGTCCGGTGGACCGCTTACTATAGCGATAATAAGGCCAAAGGCGCGGCCGCGGCAACTAACGAAGCGTAAATCCATACGATCAAGCTTTGGGAAAACCGCTTTGATCTCTCCTTGCATAAGCTCAGAGCGGACTGCTGTTGCGTTTTCCACTGTATATGGAGATAATCCGCAGAGAATATCGTCGAGGAAAATCGGGAATGAAAAGCTGGCGATCTCTCTCTCTTTCAATGCTGTTGGCTTTTTGTATGGTAAGTACAGTAGTAATTTTGATTCTTGGTTCTCTGGTCTGCGAGTGTGTACGGGGTTAAGAACGATTTATAGATATCTTATTTCTGAAATATGTACAATTGAAAGAGGGTCGTGATTGGGGTATTTGATGTGTGAAATTGTACCCTGTAATGTTATGGTTTATGGTATTTTAAATCATAGGAAATTTATACCTTTTTGACATATAAAATTATTCATTCGGATATTTTATTTCTGCAAATTTGTTTCTACCAATATAATAGTACGTAGTTTGCAAAGTTGTTCTCGAAATGAATGCTCTATTTCAACAGAGATTATTACGATATAGATAGTTTTTAAAATATGTGATTTTAGTATTCAATATAATTTTACTATCTTTTATATATTCCACGTTTCGGACGAATAAAATATTTAAAAAGAAAAAGAAAAAAGATGTCTAAGAAATGACGAAGACAACAGAATGAAGCCAAAATATGATTGGGAATCGCGCCTCAGTCGACTAACTTACGTTCTATCCACTAAAAATGAAAATGTTATAACATTACAACAAACGTATAACAAACGTGTGTGTTCAAACATATAATGGATATCGTCCAGCGATAAATCTCGCCTTGTTACCAGAACGTGGCGGAAACGGAAGGGACAGACACGCACTACGGCGTGTGTGTTCAATGTTAAAAGCGTCAAGATTACACGGGTCTCGAGTTCTGTTTCCCTTCCGTGCGATTTATGCGAACTCGACGCGGCCATTCCGTTTCCCAGGATATACCGAGACGATATTGGTTGGCTTAAGCATCGCTGCCCGTATAGTTCTCTACTGCGTAATTCAGCAACAAGTGGCAACTTTCCTTCGGCTTTTATTAGGCCGCCTTCGAAGGGTCTGTGTTCAATGTCTGACCACACACGTGCCTATACTACTCAACCGCTTTACCACACTCGAAATGGGGAAAAGCTGTTGAAGTAATCCGTGAGGGATGGTTTGTGGTATCTTAAGGGCTTTGGAGAGAAACGCAGTTTGCTAGAAATTGGTTAGAAAGAAACGAGATTAACGTTTTACGATACTTGTGTAATTTTTTCTGGTTATTGCATCTTTTTCTTTTAATATATTTATGTCTTGTTAATAGTGGGAAGATTTATAGATTTAAGAACTGGCTTCCTTTTCTCTCTCTTTTTTTTTTTATTAGAAGGATGATATTTTAAGATATTCCTCAGGTGAACTTCAAAATTCAAGACTTATTTATTTAATTTATTAAAGACATTATCTTTAAATTTCAATTACGAGAAACTGTTGTCTATCTGGAATCGATTTATCACACAGTTATCGAGAATTTGTTAACAAAACTTAATGCGTTTTAACACGGTGACATACGGAGGATTTGAAAAGAGAGGGTTTTTACCTTTTTTCTGATGCAGGAAAGCTACATTCAAGAACCGTACTAAAATTGGCACAAAATTATATCGAAATGTCATACAAAGAATTAAATACTAATAAAAAAGGATGCTTGCATTGGATATTGCAATTATCTGTATTAACATAGGATGCTTGCATTGGATATTGCAATTATCTGTATTAACATTTAACCTTTTGAAATAAACATAAAATAAATAAATCAAAATTATTATTTCCACGATATCGTATCACCCTTACGTCTATCAACATTTATTAACAAATTCCAGTTTGGCTAACATTTCGCCGAGAATTGTCTTAAAGGAAATACAGGCGACGATGCGTTACGACAATGGTTTTTAATCAACAACACGCGTATCGTTTAACTCTTATTTGAACAGTAGACATTTTAATTTATGATATTTAAATTTCCACGTTTTGCATGTATATATTTGCAAAATGGTTAAGAACCATCGCGTTACGCATTAGACGTCAGACTTAATTTTTACGTTATGGTAAAAAGGCTGGTCGCAATCTTCTCCTCGATGTAAATTTGAAAACCGAGACAGTTCGTGTGAACAACTGTTATAAAACTTATAACTTCGAGCGTTTTATACTTCAACGAGGAATACTGTTTATCGTCGGAGGAAATAGTGATTTTAATACGACCGAGACACGGGCAAGATTTATGTATACGATGATGCAGTAAACTCGCGCGACACCTTGGCAGAAAAGCGGCGCACATTCACAACTTTCTAAGCAATATGTTACCAGTGGAAAGCGATCCGCCGTTTAAGATGTCGCGAATACTAACAACTTCCCCGCCTTGCCACAACGTTTATCGACAAGAATTTATCGGTGACATTCATACGTCACTCTTCGTGTTGTTTCTCAAACGACTAAAAAGCTGCGCAATTCACGTCGAAACTTTCCCCGAACGACAATTCGAGAACTTCGCCTGGTCTGATTTTACTACCACCAGTTCCCTAGACGATCCTCCACGTTTATAAAGGAACGCAAAAGCGATCCGGATAATTTCTTACGAAAAGCGGAAAGAGCAACTGTGAAATATTCTACTTCTCTAATGCCAATAACTGGTTCTATCCTTCGATTCCGTTATTGAATACCTTCGATTCAATGGATTTCCGAAGATTTAGAATTCGTTGAATGGAAATGAAAAATCCTTTTAATGTCCCGAGAATAATAAACGTAAGATGCATTGAGAATATTTGATGCTCCTAGAAACTAAATCGGTTAACTCTATCTTTCCTAGACGTCTCAATTGTATTTGTTATTCAAATAAACGGTTAATACGTAAAAAAAAGCAAAATGACACGAATATTTATGCACCTACGATGAATTTAAAATTGCAAAAATATATAAAATTCATAAAATAGCGGCTATCACAATACTTAGGCGAAAGAAATAAATGTTATAGGTCTCATTTTCTCAAAATCTGCATGAAACTTGGCGGCCTAATTATCGCAGTACGCGCGTTAAACGCTCAACAGAAGGTTCATTTTCCATCGTTCGAACAACTTCATAATCTGATTTGTTACTGCGAATCTAACGCGATTCATTGTCAATTCGTTGTCGTCAATTTTCTTACAGCCCAAAGTGTCCCCGTTCGCGTTGATTATTTTCAGCTCTTCACGGGGTAGCTTCCCTATAAGCGAAAAACTAATAAAAGGAACGTAGAGAGAGGTGTTGCAAATACCGAGAGAGATCGGTATCTCGTTACGTTCGAAAGCAAGTTGTCGCAATCAGCGCTCCAACGAGAAAAAAAAAGAAAAAAGAGAGAGAGAGAGAGAATAGAGATGGAGAAGGCGGAGAGCAGAGTGGAACCCCTTAACTTGTCGGAGGTTCGTTACTCCGGTTGGCTCGCGACCCCGTTTTAATTAAGACGCACTCACGTGCGAGCGATCGCGTGCGATACGGTGTCTCACTTCTGCGTTAGTCACGAAAGCACGCGTGCACGCACGCGAATCTTGGCTCTGCTAGGTCGACGCCGAGTTTCCGCTACTGGATATTTATTCCTTGGATATTTGTTTCTTTCGTTCCTTCCTCGTGTTGTTTCGTGATAATCGGCGGTATTTTATTGATTTATTTATTTATTTACGATCAGAGGCACTTTGTGCGAGGATTTATGTAAGAATCCTTTGGCGTGATATCTGAAAGTTTTTTCATCCCCGAGGAATTCGTTGTAGAAATTGTGAATTACAATGCGCTGCAAGCTTCCGCTATTAGACAGTTATTTCTCATCTTGTCGTTCTTTTTTACTCTGTTTCCTGATAATTACAGGTGTTTTATCAGAGAAGTAGGCATTTGCTGAGAAACACTTTGCGCGAGGAATCGCGTGAGAATCCCTCAGCACGATGTCTGAGACTTTCTTTGTTTTTGAGAAATTCGTTGTAGAAATTGTGAATTACAATGCGCTGCAAGCTTCCGCTATTTTATTAATTATTTTTACATCTTGACAGTTATTTTTCATCCTGTCGTTCTTTTTTATATTGCGTAAGGATAACTAGAGACGTTTTATTGGAGAAACATACGTATTTGGTCAGAAGTACTTTGTGCGAGGAATTGCGTGAGGAACCTTCAGTACGATCTCTGAGAGATTCTTCATCTTTGAAAAATGTGTCGTACAGATTGTATTTAGAGATCTTTCTATTTATTAGAAACATTTGAAAGGTAATAGAAATAGTGGAATGACTGATAGAATGCGTAAAGAAAGAGTAAAACATAAGCGAACTTGGTCATTCATGTTCAAGCTCTATTTTTTCATTGTCCTACGCTTTCAGAAAAAAAAGGAAGAAGAAGGTGCTAACAACGCTATTTCATCGAAATTCAACTAACCTCGTGTCCATCAAATTTTCAAATCCCATTTGCAAATTCGTATTTCACTCTTTCTCGGCGTAACTCTACAATTCTTTGAATCTCATCTAAAATTCCAACCGAATAACATTTAATGTTCGCGCTATCGCGTTTTACCAATCTAAGTTGCATTTTACTATCAAACCTAGCCATTTCTTATCCCTCAAAAGACTATCTCCCATGACCAAGCGAAACATAAATCACTCGTTGCAATTTTCACGGTGTTTTCCCCTTGGACACGTCCTCCTGAATTATTCAAGCCTCTATAAATACCTGAAATAGAATTTTCTTTCCACTCTTCTGAAACGCGTGTGTGGCGAAAACGAAAATCTCACGCAGACGTGTCTAAACGCAATTTTCTCGAAAACATCATTTTCCACCTGGCTTACATGATATTTTAAGACGTTCTTGATCGATTGATCCTAAAAATTTGTACACGTACATCAATTATAGATTGGAAAATTAATTTAAAATTCTTGTCTTTTTTATTTTTTTTTTTAATTCACCAAAGTATGTTTCGACATTGTAGCGCAGCTAGAGCCGCGTTGCATGTCTCGCTAGAGCAAACGATGTTATTCACAGGTATACGTATGAAATTTGAAGGTAGTTGCACGCTCGAGGGGAAACGTTTGACATGCGCGCCTCTCCAACTACCCTCAGGTCGAGAATCGCTATATCAAACTGTTAACTTTCTTGATAAAATTTACTCCTATCGACAGACAGAATTGAAAGGCTAGTTTCAACGAGTAAGTTTCGATTTCGTCGATCGTCACGAGACAACCGATGAGTTCTCTCTGGAAACTTGGAAACTAGGCTAAAGAATCATCCTCTCAATCACTATCGCAAAATTATCGTAATATTCCTTCCACTTTATTTGTTCTTATTTTAAATTAATATAACATAATATAAGACTCTTATGTCCAAAGATAAGAAACTTTATATTCGCTTCGAAAGGACAGATTTTTCTATTTTCGTAGATAATTTAATTATACTTCATACTGAGTCTACCTACGACTGATAGCAGTGGAAATTCTACTACCACGTTGAACAAAAATTAATAGAAAAGCTACAAAATACGTATAAGAAAGAGAATATTGCAATAAACAATTTGTAACGATTATTACTACCAATTCTATCATAACTACTGTCTATATAAAAAAAGATTAGTCAAAGTTTGCAACGATTTTACATCGCGTTTTTTTTCTAACTCAATCTGTAATTGTAATTATAATTGTCGCGAAGCTTACTGGTGCGTGAATGCTGTCATTCTTTTTCAAATTTATCCTTGTTCAATGGAAAAGCGTTCGATCTTCGATTACTCGTTTCAACCTAAACCTACGAACTGAAACGTCACGGGAATCGTGTCTCTTAATTTCATTTCGTTACCCCTTTTCAAGTATTGACAGCTTCCAGTAGCTCGCTCGAAGTTCGCCGTATCAAAAACCTGTCCAGGAAACGGAAGTTGTTTTCTTCTGAATAAGCCGGTGACGACATTTTTCCTGGTAATCCATCGATTTAATTAATCCATCGTTTCATTAGACTTGTCAACGTCATATATTTTTCACATTTTTTGTATTTATATTTTTCAGTCGTACACTCGATGCAACGTAAGAGGATTAAAAATTGTCTCTCGTACCCCAGAGCAACAAAATACCTCGAGTAGCTGGGTTTTACGTTTCACCGCGAGTAACATCCGTTTCCGGAACGCGGATCAGAGACGGAAGATGAAGAGGAAAGGGGTGCGGTGGTACGTGAGGAAAATGCGAGAGGACGCACGAGAAACTCTTCGAGCAACGGTCATTGTGCTTAGAAGTTGCTTAAGCTAATTGTGACAGTCACCCTGGGAATTTCTCTTGGCGGGGCTAATAGGGGGGGAGGGCAGAGTGGCTCTTCACGATGCTATCGTGCTCGAGGCTGATTAAGTGCGCCGTGGACCGAAGCTGGAAGACGATAATTTGCATCTGGATTATATCGCCGCACCGATATCCATAAACCAGGCCATTGAGTGATCGAAGCGACTCTCAAGCTCTACGAGTTCTCTATAAGCTTGTGTGCTTTTATTTCGCCGATTTATCCCGCACGCGTGATGTGAATGAAACGATTTATGAATAGGATATACCGTTCAAGCTATACGCTACGTATATGGAGGGGTAATTAAATAACGTTCTTTTTAATTATACTTGCTTTAAACCTGAGAAATGCTAGCTACCATTAAATCTCATATTCGAAAGTGTAAATTGTAACTATGAATATTAATTGGCTATGAATTTATAATACAGTTTGAAAAAATGGTTTTCATTGCGATTGATTTTCAATTGCTTTTCGACTACTTGGACTTTGGCACAGTAGTTTCTTCGATTTGTACAAAACGTTTCTAACAGCGATTCAACAATAATTGATTTTCTTTCTGTTAATTTAAAAAAAAAAGGAACGAATGTCTTTGCGTATCATCAGCCTCTCAACGAACACGCTACAGTCTATCAAAATACCGCTAATTTCTAATTTCAATTTTCAATGACGACAATTCTTTTTCTTAATTTTCGAAAAATTAATGTCTTTCCATTCCAGCACACGTTCCGCTCGACAGAGTCAGTTTCCTGGTTAAAGTGATACAACGCGAACAACGACGATTCCAGCGTGAACGTATCGCGAAATGGACTCGACGGATATACAGGTTAACTGCGCTATCGTGACCTGGATGTTTAGAGCATTGCGTTGCACCATTACGCTGCTACGTGTCCGGAATTCGTTCGCACAAACGCGTTCCAACGCTAGAAGCACATGAACGAAACAGAGACATCATGGGATAAAGAGACAGATGTCGTGAAGCTGCGTCTTCGCTGAACCAACAACGAGGAGGTTCTCGTTAACGTTCTTTCTCATAATCTGTAATATTTCTTGAAAAAGTGGCTCAATGTTGTTTCCCGTTTTTTTTCACGTTTTGCTCTTAAGTAAAAAAAATCGCTACTTGTCATGTATTTTTGTTTCCGGCGGTGAATCAGAAATTTTGTAACACTGAGGTCACATTCATTTTGTTAAATCTGGTTTTGGTTGAACAATATTTCCATCAGAAATATCGACTATCACGTTTCAGGTATTAGATATTACAGCGTTAGGATCTTCACGAAATTTCATAGATTTTTACCTAATTTCATAAATTTCACATATATGTTACTTTTATTCGCTTACTTGCTAAATCGATTAACAAAATAAAAATAAAAATATAGAGAAAATCGGCCAAATAAATATATATTGCAGGATAAACATAAACCAAGCGCTTTGTTTCGATCATTGACGACGAATCGCAATTATTGCTAGGATAAGTGCGGACTAGGTCTGATTATGGTCTGAGGCGACGCTTGTTCTTGGAAAATGAATTCTTCGTCGTTAGACGAAGGTAGAACGGGCAGGAACTTAGGAGGAGGAGTCTTAACGTCGAGTCGGTGAAATGGAAATTTCGGCCGAAGAATTCGGTAGGGGACCGTAATTTCTTTGCACAAAGTAAATTAATTAGGTCTTCGTTGATTCTTGCCTCGAAGCGACTACGGTTTAACGAGACTCGAGTGGAATGTTCTCGTTCGAAGGTTCGCGATTACGATGAAGTGGAAGAATGGATTGGGGTGCTGTTGTGATTCGCGGAATTTCTGATTTCATAGACGTGATTTTTTCGACTTCGTTTTAAGTTTGTCACGGATGATCGGTGAAATGAAATTATTTTCCTTATAGAATTTTCTTACTCGGAAATAAAATCGACGAATTGATAAAATAGCATGCAATCAATTGTAGACTAAGCGGTTCTGTCCACAGTCATTGCATTAAATCGATTTTTAATAAAAAATCCATCGTTAACGACGAGCTTGCTTCGCAAGATGATTTCATGAATTACTACATGCAGGCGTGCGCTAAAGGCAATCAATTTTTATTCTCTAACGACACTTTCTTTAGAAATACGTTCCTACGAATTTATAGTTTGTGAAGAAAATTCAGCAGAAATTTGACGATAGAAAATTCATTGCTCTAAAATAAAACAAAAAGCCTAAGAAAAATAACAATAGCGCCATTTATCGACGTTTGTAAAATCTCGGGAAACTGAAGAAAGTGGCGCAAACAATTGTCAGCAGGTTGATCCGCGATAAAACTCCACCAACAGAATTTATCTTCCCTCCTTTTTCTCGCGTTTTAATCCGTCCTCGTTTAAAGGCTGGCCGCACAGTCGGTCGTTTAAAGCCGGCCATTCGTATCAATTATTCGCATGTCGGGTGATTAACGAGTTCAGCCGTGCAATTTGTAAGCACGCTCGCAACCGGCCTAATGATAATAAAGCAGAAAAAAGGCGAAAGCGATGACTCGCTTGCCGGTCAGACGCTATCGATCTCACGGACACTCGGCTCAACGATGTTTCGATGAATGAAAAACCGCCTGCAACGTTTTATATTATCTTCGTCGCTTCTTTCATTCGTGCTTTTTCCCTCCTTTTTTCGGTTAGGTACATATTTGCGCCGCGTTTTACGAGATCGCGCGTGTCAAGACTAGAATTTTCCGGCAATTTAATACAGTTACGTTTTATTGACATACGTGTAATTTTGTGTGCTACACTGGATTAGCCGCGTGGTAGTGACACACTACAGGGTGGTTGGTAACTGGTGGTACAAGCGGAAAGGGGGTGATTCTACGCGAAAAAATAAGTCGAAAATATAGAATAACAATTTTTCGTTTGAGGCTTTGTTTTCGAGAAAATCGACTTTGAATTTTCGTTCGGTACGCGTGCACTTTATCATGCCTCGTTATAACGGATCTCACTGTAGATCGTTGTCTCGATGGAAAAATTTAAAAAAATTTTATTGGTAAAAATTTTATGAGTATGAGTATGTGCGGCAGTATGTGCGTGCGCAGCGTCTCGTAAAACAGAAGAATACAACTGTTCCGTACGCATGGTGGTAAAGAAGATGCTGAGACAAAAAGAGTATGCAATGTGCATCTACGAATATCTTGTAAATCACACATTAAATAAATTTGAAACTATTTTAATATCATTTCCACGTATAATGTGAGTGTTTCCATACATTTATTTCAGCGACTCAGATGCACAGTTCTGAACATGTTTTAAACAGCGAAGAAGAGGGCGAATGTATTACGACGAATAACAAAATAAATAGGATATTTAATTATTATTAAGCAAAGTTGGTCAGGAGTGAAAATAACGATTGAACTTTCCAAGTATCTCCTCGTTATTTTTTATCGGGTTTCTGTAGCTGAAAAACTGCAAGATAAGGCGTTGGTTCTGTTGAAATTTCGAACCAACTTCGAAATTTAAACGAAGAGTCTGAAGATTTGTCTAGTAACGCGATGCGAAGTGAGTGGAAAACTTGGAATAGAAGTAAGTCCCGTACAGTTATATTTTAGAGAAGAGTTCTCTCATATTTTTCATAATTCAAAAAACTACCCTAAATAAAAGATCGTGCCAAACGTGAACTTTTCCAAAAGGATCTTCACGAAAACTTGAACAAAAGGGTCTCGAAAATATATTCCAATAAAACTGAATCCGGATATTTTAAAGATACCAGGTTCTTTAGAAAACACTCCATGCGTGTTCCATCATGTAAAAACTACCCTACAAAGGCAACTGGATGAAATTCAACGCGAGAACGGTATACATCAACGACACTCAGGAAGCCGACCAACTCACTAGAAAACAGCCAGATGATTATTTAAAACACTACAAGAGAGCCAGCTTGCTTCGTGGCAGAGAAAATCTTTCGCGCCTACCAGCCTCTACATTGTGCATATACATGTACATGTACACGGCATCGTATTTTCTTTCCAGGGACATTACTTACCATCGTCGCTGAACGAGAAATGGAGAGAACAAGAGAGAGAAAGAATAGAAGAGGGACGAGGGTTTATATGTATACCGCTATGGAGCGGTGTAAACATACCGGAGCGGATCGATTTATGCGGCTAAGTAAGTGCATTTTTATGCACCGTTTCACAGCCGAGACGAGCAGCCTTGCAGCGAGCCACTTCGTTTAACGAACGACCTATATAGAACGCTGCTTCCCCTTTGAAACCTCCTATACCACGCCACTTTGTCCATTTACTCCATACGTTTCGCGTGTGGAGTCACAAATTCTACGCCTTTTTACTCCTCATCGTCGAACCAACTACTTTAAGCCCCAAATTAGAACTGAAACTCGGATAGTCTTCGAATTTACGCGAGAATCGTGAATAGCTGGTTCGTTTCCATTTTTATTTAAATGCGCAGTATGTACGACGTAGATTCGACAGTATGTAAATTTCCTATTATCACGTGAAATTTAGTTGGAAAAAGTGTCACGGCTACTCGAAGATTTTAAACTATTCTCCATACTTGTATAATCATCAACGAACGCAAAGTCGACGATGGCCGATGTTATTCCCTGCGAGTCGATGAACATCCGGACGATTATTCTATTTGGTAGTGGCACTCACAAATAGTCTGGATATATTTATGCAAATTTATATCTTTATGAACGTAGCTGAAAGAACAGGCCCTAGTGTACCATACTTTGCATATTTTATATATTTTTCTATATTGCGTGCATTCTGCGAACTTCTGCCACGTTGAAATTCCCATAAATGCATAAAATTCAGCAGTCGACTTCTAAAAGTTCCTCGTAAATGGCAGAAACCTGTTCTTCGCGACAACAAATACAGGTAAAAAGGATACATCTACGGGTCACATACTTTCCGAACACGCCTTGAATATACTTAGATTCTATCAAAACTTCGATATTCCAATGTAATCTTATTTCGTCGAATCTTAATAAACCTCAGACTAGCACAGGTTCCACAGCTTCGATTTAAGAAGACAAAAAGAAGTTCAATATTCTCGACGATAGAAACCCTGTGGAGAATATTGAGGCGTCATGTGGACCTTATTACACGTGCAATTAAGATCTCTGGACGAGCAAGGAGCAGACGACCGACATCTTCTATAGTCTGATATAGAGGGATTCGGTTGTTCAAGTCGCAATGGAACTTGGGATATTTGATTTTCTTAGGGACGAAACCAGGTAGAGAGGAATCTTGCGCCTTGGACACAGCTCCAGATTCGCTGTTCGCCGCGGGTTCATTGTTCGCGTGCCTCGAAATCCGGGTCGATCATCGCCGGAAACCGCATCCTTGTCGTGGGATGCTGGCTCACTCACGTACACACGTCTAATTCTTTCATACACGTGTTGATCCCGCAGGATTTCTCTTCCCCCATCTTTAATCTTCTTTCTCCTTTCTTACTGTTAGCGATCATCGCTAACGCCGTTTGTGTCACAGCTGCGTTATTTAGTTTAGAACAGGAGGACTTCTTCAACTGTCGCCCGTTTATTATAGGGTCGTGAAAATTTTCCAATTTGCCACGCACCGGTGAGATGAAACGTCTTAATCGTATGTCATTAAAGAATCACAAAGACTTCGTTGAGTTATCGATCGACATAAGCGTGAAACATCAGCTTTTTAAGAAATAGTTCAAATGGTCTTTTGCTTGGAATTAGAGCAGAGTTTGCGGAAAATTCTAAAATGACCTCAGACAGGCTCATGACATTTCACACCACACATCAATTGCAAAATCGCGACTGTAGATTCAGATATCGAGCGACCTCGAAATACTGAAGATTGACGATGCTCTGTTAAGTGGAAGTTACAACATGTCTTATCAACATGTATATCTCGAGTTTGTCCTAATACTAAGTGATAATAAATAATACAATCATAATGATATTATATCAAATATTTGTTCATTTGTTAGCAACTAATGTTTTTTTGTATATATATTTTACGTATATTTCTCTTTATATATAACTGAGATCGCGTAAAATTTACCCGAGCAAGATGGGACCTCGAATGGAAAAAGTTTAAGAAGCGCTGGTTTAGCGTCTCTGGGCGATCGAATGACAGGACGCTTCACGCGTAGCAAGATCGCTTAGTTTCTTGCCACACGTAGTCCTGCCAGAAATTAAGGAGCCTCAAGGGTCTCGACAGCCACCAATCGTTGAGATTCGGAAGAAATTTCACGCGGTACCCGGAGAGGCCACCTTCGATGATCCCTGGAATCACTTCACCCTCGCTCCGAAAAGGGCAAATTACTGGAAGCAAGTCACGAAGTCTCGCTGTAGTGCTAATTGGCCCTGGCTTTTAGGGAAGCAGGCCAGTCAACAACCTTGAAGACTCTCAATCAGGAGGATGACTCCTGGAGAGGATGGGCAAAACCAGGAAGGCAGTTTTCGGTTTTTCGAGTCGAGAGAAGAAGAAGAAGAAGAAGAAAAGGAGAAAAGTCCATCGCCAAGTTCGTTCGATTCAGTAAATTTCAGCATATTGTAAAGTTCAGTCAGTCTCATTCAAGTGACACAATTAGCATAACGTTTCCACTACGTCGAAATTGGGTGGCCTTTCTGGCATAGGCAGTGTAGCAATATTGCGCAATATTTAAGACCAGAAGAAATTGCTCGACAAACTATCGAGCGGAATAGCCTTCTGGCTCCCAACAGTTACTTTGGCAAATCACGCGAAATTCGAAAAAGTAGGGAAAGAGAAGAATTCTGTAGTTAGGAAACTTTTCCTTTCGTCGGTGTCTGTTGGGACGTCGCTGCCTGTTTTCTTCTCTATCGAAAAATGGGAGAAGAAAAGGGAATAATGTTGTGCTTTTTTTGGAAATTATTGAATCTTTGGTTTCTGGAATTTTTCGCGGAGGATAGAAACGCTTGGAACGCGTCAAGTTCCTGCTTTTGCGGATTTTTGTTATCGAAAAGAAGTAGAAAAGTCGCGATCTCTTCGAATTTGTAGAATTTCAAGTTCTGCTAGTCTTCTCGTTGGCGCAAGAAAAGCAGAGAAACGCCGGACTTTCTTGGAACACGTTGGAATTCTTGTGGATTTTTATCGCCTCTCGAAAGAAAAGGAATAAGAATGTTGCGTTTCCTTGAAATCTGTAGAATCCGTTAGTTTTATTAATCTTTGGCGGAGGAATAGAAGAATGTCCTTTTCTGGCTCTTTGCTTCTTTTCTCTTCTGGACGTGGAAAACGTGGAGACAGGCAAACACCGAGTTTCTTTGGAATGCGTCGAATTTCTGCTTTCGAGGATTTTCGTTGCCGACGAGAAACTCGGAAAAGAGAAGAATGTTGCGTTCTCTTAGAATCGTAGAATTTTTATTTCCTCGAATCTTTGTTCTACGGGACGCCAGTAGATTGTACAAAAGGTAGAGAAAGAGAGAACGCTATGCATTTGTACGAAACTCTCGAAATTTTCTTTTCATGGTTTCCCGTTGCTATTGTAAAACGAAGAAGAGAAAGACAAAAGAAGAGCAGAAAGTTTGTTCCAATGCGGTTTCTCTAATTAAAGACACATCTATCCTCCACATGTCTTCTCTCTAACAAGCAATGAAATCAAGTTAATTTGCAGGGGAGACAGATAAGTAAGGCTTCAACTAATTAATTCACTCTCCCGATTTCTTCATGATCATTCATGTTACGTCGAGTGTTAGCTAACGATTACTCGATTAACTGAACAAACAAAATTTAAATTTTAAGCGTCTCCTTAACAGTTTCACGATAAAGAGAGATTTTCACTGTTTTAACTTGAATACAAAATACCATCGTAATTGCAATAACACATCGTTCGATCTTCCTACCATTTCAAAAGTTTACAAGAAGGTTTAATCTTATTACTATTAATTTTATTATATATCATTAATTTTGTGATTTGATGATTGAACCTCGAGCACAACATTGGCTTCTTATAATATTAAAAAGATGTAAGATATTCTTTCCAGAAATTCTGTTTGCTAATTTATTCACGGAAAGAATATTATTTTATTATTATAAGAATATTATTTATTATTATTATATTATTATTATTATTATTATTATTATTATTATTAGAATATTAATTTATTTTAAGAATTTTATTCAATTCTAATAAAATTCAAAAACATTCGCATTTTTCTTGAACAGATCAAGTTATACAATCAAATGAGCGATATAATACTCCACAAACTTTAATTCAACGTAGGATTCGAATCTCGACGCTCTGTTTCTCTCGTGGAAATGGCTAGATTTCCGTTACGCAAGACGCGAGGCTTACTAACAGGTAGTCAGCAGCAAAATCCTGTCGGATTTATTATATTCGTGTTCCATTAATGTTGGTTGAAAAACCAATTAGCAATGTCGGCTGACAGAATATTAATCATCGGTCAATCGGCTTACAAAAATGCCGATTCCCTGATGGAACGTCGATTCCATCTGTTGTTTAGACCACCGACGAAATAAGTGTAATAACGAGGGATTTCCACGGGGGATTGTCGCTCGTATCAATTAACAAATTCCAACAGCGTGCCATAGAGAATCGTAAAACAGTCTGGCAAAATTGTTTTTTTTTCCCCCGGAAAAACAACGCTGCAGTTGGTTTCGCGGGAAATTAAATTTTATTTCGAGCAGTTCGCAGTTTCCTTTCGAAATGGTTATGTATACTTCCCATCGGAGATTTTTACTCCGAGCTATTGGCTTTTCGTCCTATTCGCTTAGGTTCGAGTTTGTTGGAAACTTGCGTTACGTTTTCGGGCTAACGAGTCCCGTAAGAGATATCTGCACTTTGTTGGGATGGAAAAATCTACGCTGGTCTTTTATACGAAGCTTCTGAATGTTATTCTTAATCATAGAGATAGAGGTAATTAGAAATTGTATGCATAGAGCGTGGGAGAAGTATATGTTCCCATTAAGGTAAATGGATTTAACTATATCTCTGGTTTAATGTAGTTTACATTAAGAAAAGTATCGCGGGCTTATCCTTGACCCAGAGATTCAACATTGAATTTTATCGCGGATTTTTCAAACAACGTATCATATCCACAAACGCCAGGGGCTCTTATTCGAAAACCACTATGTGTCTAAAATTTCGAATCACGTTTTTAGATTCGAATCCTCCTATGCTTCATCTTCAAATCCAGTCGGTGTTTGCAAAACATGAGAAATTTATTAAGTTTGAGAAAGGTATACGAAAATCACATGACACACGCGATGATAATTTCCTTAGAACGTTCAGAGTTTCTTTGTTTATTAAGACTAGAAGATAAAAATCCGAATATTGCGAATTAAATGAAAATCATCCTAAACAATATTTTAGCCTTTTGCATGTTGATAACTTTTTGTACGATCAATACTCTCCTTTAAAAAGAAAGCCACTTCTCTCCTTTAAAATCAAATATCTTTTTTCAAGAAGAAAAGAATTGCAAGTGTTCATAAATTTATTTATACGGTAGAATCATTCCTTTGATACGTAGGAAAGGACCAAATCCTGATAATTTCTCAGTTCGATCCACTTCTTCCTTTCTATCGTCCACGTTGATCCCTTGTGCACGTTAATTCGCACTTACTTAGTGGCGGTATACCCGATCGACTGCCACTTCCGCTTAACCGGCTTTGTCAGCCGCAAATCGTCCTGCCTGTTTCGATCTCCAACTTGCAGGAACGCGTAAGTGAACCAGCAATATATATACCTCATACTGTGATCCATTCGCGTCTCTCTCTTGGTCTCTCTTGGTCAAGTTCTGCCTGTCGTTCGTGGAATTTCCTTTGGAACGTATCTCGTTCAAGCGCATATATGAAATTCTCAAACTAGTCCTGCAGATAACATCGATGCTAAGAACAAGTTTCTTTGAATTCTGAGCTTCTGTAGAAAGTACATTATCGCAGAGAGTCGATGATAATAGCTTTGAGATACCACTGTGCAAGTCTAACGACATTTTGCGAAGAGATGGTTTCAGCATTCTTTATTCTTATCTTCGTTCTTCCGGTTACACGCTATTTATTGATTTTTGAGAAACATGTGTTTTCGTCCAACTTCTCAAGTGGTCATTAATTGGTAAACATAATGTATTCATCTTCGCGATTTTCACGATAAAGCTTGAAACGATTGAGAATTGTCAAATTGTACAACTTTGTGTTTATAACAAGGTATTGTACTATTAGTCAGAAACTGTACTCAGAAGCTTTATCGGAATCGGAATTGTAGAAAATATAAAGTGAATATTAACTGGTCACTTAATTAGACATAGTTACAGATACATACACCCTTAGAAATTACTTATTTGTTTAGTATAATAATAAGTGGGAAACGCTGTTTTAGAACAATGTTAAGGGTACGATACATAATCCTTGGCTCTTTGAACAGCACTATCAGATAGTGTTCGATAGGGACCGTATGCTGAGTAATACCATGAATATTTCAACTACAAATTTGTTTGATTTCTTATTTTATTCGTTTAAAAATCCACTGAAAAGTATCGAAGGCAAATTAGTGATGGCAGAATAATTCTTTTGCTTTGCCGAATGAAGACGAACATAAACAAGGATCGCCTTTGTTACGATCTCTTCAATTACCGCGGAATATTTGCGAAATCTGAATCTCTAAAGAAACCAAGGGACACCAAAAGGCAATTGCTTGCATTTTACAACGTCACTGCTCATCCTTAGTTCAAACTCAGTCATCTTTTCCAGTGCAACGTGCCAACAAGACTCGATTACGCATTAACATGCTGGAACTGGAGCGCGTTCACGTAATAACAAATTCACACAGCGGTCCTCTGCTGGATTCCGCTTGAATCCAGCTTCTATCGAACAAAAGGGACTGTCCAACAAAAGGAGACCACGGATGAACGGAACTCTGTGGCGAAAGAACGTGGAAGAGGACAAAGAAACGCCGTATTACGGCCATGCCGCGTAACGACTAGTTTCTTGCCATCCGCGTCGCACAGTCTCCTGGGATCGGTCGCACGCATAATTAACGAGATTCGCAGAATGTAGAATCGTCTGAAATATGGATGCGATGATCACGCTCTTGTCATTGCAGATAGCCAGCTTGTAATCATATCTTAAGCTCTCGAATTAATACAGACAGGTACTGAGGTAATTTTAGGCAGGTAACATTTATTTTTAACTTTCGTAGTTCTATGTTGTTGAACTGTAACTGCATCAACATTCTATTTTATTAGATCTGTTTTTTACATTTAATACATAGAACATTGATTATATATTTGAAGTCACTTTAGTAGAACAATGTCAACGTTATTTGTTACGAAGATATAAAAATACACTGAAGAGTTGAATAGGAATTCTAATTAGACGTAATTGATGGTAAGTGTGATTTTTTTAATTCGACGATATATATATACCATCAATTACGTCTAATTAGAATTTATATTTAACGCTTGGGTGTACTTTTATATCTTCGTAACTCATATAAATCAATATATAATTATATAAATGATGATACAATTAAATAATTATATAACCAATAAATTATTATATAAATAATAATAGATATAAATCAATGTTCTATGCATTTGTAATTGTACCTTTAACATTGTTCTAAAACGGCGTTTCCCACTTATTGTACTAAACAAATAAATAATTTCTAAGGGTTGTATTCAATATATATATATTTTAATAATGTCGTATTTTATAAAATAATTAAAGTAATTTAATAATGTAATATATATATTTTATTAATGTTTTAATATATATATTCATAATATTGATTAACCATAGCTCGCTGGCTTCAACTGTACGAGCTTCGACATTATTAAAATCTATTAAGCAACTAACTTTTAATCTTCTCAATGGATTATCAAAATTAAATTCGGAACTTTCTTCTATATAACCTACTCACTCGACACATTCGCTGTGAATTAATCCCAAACTTGCCTGCAAACTATCATATATAACCGTATACTGTGCTACTTAATACGTTTATTCGGAATATAGATGAGAATTTCTTTGAAACATATGTAACAGTCAAGGATGATTAATTGTACCGCGATTTTCACACATTTTAGTTTCACAAAAGTCAAAAGTCTCTGATTCCAGAATACCTATTGAACGATTACAGTTTAAATCTACCGAATCGATATCTTGCACCCACTCGATCAATTGTGATACAGAAAAGATGACAATTATTCAAAATACGAACGCTTTCAGTTTCCACCTACGCTACGAAGAACATAGTTCTTACATCCGTGCAACAAACTTTGATAGAAAATTACTTTCTACAGTCTATCAACTTCCATACAAACTGGACAAAATTATTCCAAAAACTTGAAATATTTCCAATAATAACTTTCACATTTTCTCCTATTTGCAAAGATAACTTTCACATTTCCTCCTACTTTCAAAAATAACTTTCATATTTCCAGCGAATCTCGAAACTTCCAAAAACGTATACTTTAAACAGCTATAATTCCCATGCGATCAAATTCTACACAAAATTCCATCAAAACTACGAATCGCAACGCAAACACCTCTTATTACGAAGAACAATCCTCGCATTTTTCATAAATATCATAATCGATCGAATCACCCAGTGCCCGGATAAATCTACCATTCTACATCTTTCAGGACCTAACTTTTCACACTTGCTAATTAAGATTACAAAAATTCATCGAATGCATTAGCAAGAACCTTGACCCTCTTCCACGAGAAATCATCTTCGTGTCTTTTGCAACCCTCAGAGCCTAAACTTTTACACTCGCATAAACAACCGCGTTACAAAATTCATGAAATGCATTAGAAAAAGCCTTGACCCTGTTCCACGAAAAACAATCTCCATATTCTTTACGAGTCGAGCAGTCGAACAGTTCCGTTTGCAGTATCACGGTTC
Organism: Bombus huntii; assembly: GCF_024542735.1. Lineage (NCBI taxonomy): Eukaryota > Metazoa > Arthropoda > Insecta > Hymenoptera > Apidae > Bombus > Bombus huntii. The sequence goes on along the minus strand of NC_066244.1, from coordinate 12,334,585 downwards.
GTGGCGAGCACCGAGCAAGCACAGAGAAGGAGAGCGAAGTACGATCTCGATATCGCGATAACGGTTATCGTTGGTCAACGCGGAAGAGATGGTCGATAAAGCGAGTCGCGGCAGCGGCGTCTCGTGTCGACACGGGTCACCGGCGGAAGTCGTGAAAACCGACTTCCCGGCAGCGAAGCCATTGCCAGCCCGGACGAAAGGGTCAACGGCGAGGTTCCGTGGCGACGCGATAGCCGGAAACCGGGCTGCCGGAAGCGCCGAGGAAATTAAAGTACGCGGGTCGGGGACGAAGAGTCAAGGGGGAGCAGTAAATTGTGAAAGGATCTGTGTTCCGTGCGCTGAAGGGAGAATACACTCGATTTGCCACCGTATCGCGAGAATCTTGGGAAGAAATTTTTAGGGGAAGGTTGATAACGTCGTGATCGAGGGAAGAGAGTAAAATTTTGGTTTTATGGGCACTGGTTGCTCCCTTCTGGCAGATTGATTCTATAACAGTTCGAGCATTTGCTTCTTTTATAGGAAATGGCAGATTCGAATGAGATTAGGAGACTTAGTAGTGGAGACAGTGGAAAGGGACAGAATCTAGCCAGACGTAGTTTCCGTTCTACATTTTTCGTATATTTAACTTGTCCTTGTTAGTACGACGTTCGTGAAATATTCCAGTTGAATATTCATTCGACTTTTCGTGAAAAATTAGAGTTTCGAATGAGAGTAGAAGACGCAGCGAAGATGGCGAAGGAAGAAGCGAAGACCAGAAAAGGACGGTGCATAGTCAGATATTAACGTTTCAGTTTTGGATTTTTGTTTGGAACTTTTAGTATATTTCAGTGGGTTTGTTAAGTGGTAAATTTGTGGTACAGTATTTGTGGAGTGTTCTGGTTGAATATTCATTAAATTTCTGGTGGGAAATGGAAGTTTGAACGAGAGTCGCTGAGGTAATGGAAACGGTAGAAAAGGACGAATTCTACGAAGCACTGTAAAGTTTCAATTTTATACGAGAATTTTCTTTCGGGATTTAGTAGGTTGAATTGGTTCTTATTGATTGGTAAATATCTAGTACAATGTGTGCGAGGATAGAAGACGTAACGCGGTCAATAGAAAAGGATATATTCAGTGAGACGCTATAGAACCTTGCTCTGAGATTTAGTATATTTAATGTTCTTATTAATCGATAAGATTCTACTAAAACGTGTATGTAATGATTAGGAATTTGTACAACCCGTAACCGGACTTTCTTGTTTTCAATATTGGGCAGGAAAAGGTGGTTTCGATAAAAACTGCGTCTTGTAAAATCTAAAATCAAGATTTTACACGAGGTTGCGTGTCGTGAAACTATCAGCTACGATAAAGTTTAAGAAACGAGTGTACACGCGTATTTGACCCGATAAAACGCACGCGACGCGACCCTGAAGAAATTTCCGTCGATCGATGATGCAATAGGAACTTTGAGGTCTCCTCGAAGATTTATTTAAGTGAAACGCTGTAACTCAGCTCGTCCAAAACCTTTAACCTAAACCTAGAAACCGTAACAAAATTTCACGAACCAACTTCTACACTTGCACAAGCCATTTCACTGTAAACTCTATCCAGAATCGATCAATATCAAATTACTTCGCCCAAAGCCTAGAACTTGAACCTAGAAAGCCTATTAAAATCTCATGAACCAATCCCTTTTAATCAAAATCATACAAGCCACTTCATTCGAAACGTTATTAATCCAGAATGGATCGATACGAAATCACTTCGCACAGAACCTAAAATTTAAACCTAGGAAACCCACCAAAATCTCGTAAACCATCTTCTAGATTCTTCTGAATCAAAATTGCACAAGCCATACGCCACAAGCAAACCCTATCGACCGACGATCGATCAATACGAAATCAATGAGTATCTAATCAGCCAAAATCTAGAACCTAGAAACCGCAAGAAGATCGCGTACACCAATTTCTAGGTCCTCCGTAATCAAAATTACAGTAGCCCTTCCACCGCAAAACCTATCCAAGATCGATCAATGCCAAGTGACTTCGCTAAAATTTACAGTCCAAACCTTGAAACCCCAATAAGACCCCATAAACTTCCACATCTCCCTCAGTCAGATAGCCCTCCTCTCTAATCTCCAAACACCGTAATCTTTCCCCTGGAAGCAGACGCGAACCCTGCCTCTCTATCCAAAAGCCATCCTCTTCTCCATTTCGCGTGGCAAATCCTCGTGCAACGTGTGCGCGGCACGAAATTCTCCGGAATAAATTGCACGGGGGACCAACGTTGTTGGCCCCGTCTAAACTCGAAACCCATTTTCGTCAACGAAGCCCGCGCGTACTCCTGCAAAACTCGTAACTCGCGCTCCTTACGCGCCGCCTCCGCTACGCTCCCGACTTTTATTCCCGGCCAGGTTCTCCGGGGAGAGGCCCTCCGTGTTTCTCTGGTGGGGGTCGAATGTTGGTCGTTGCACGGAATGCATCTCTTGGCCCGCATTATTACGTACGGTGATGTATTCCGTGGAGAATAGAAAACGCGGGGCGGCGCAACCTGGCGCTCAGATGTATGTTGCCGAGGCAGCGGCCGCGTTTAATCCGAAAAAGCAATCCGCGCGGGCTCATCGGCTTTTATGGGCAATTTTAACGAGCACCATAAATCCGGATGATACGTCGTGTCGTTCGGCCCCTGCCGTAAATTACCCGAGAATATTTTCGTATCGTATTATATCCGCCGGAGAATTTCCACGTACGGAGATATACATGTGCGTGCCCCAGGGGGTACTTCAAAGTTTCCCTGTTTTTTTAATCTGCCGTTTTGTTCGTTAGATGAACGCGAAATTTTGAGCGTTTTGATTTGTCGACTGGATTTTAGATAATTTCGCGAACTGCAGGGAAAGCTTGCCCTTTCGTAGAATTTTGTGATTACCGATCGCAGTTGAAATTGAAAAATTTATAGAAACTTTTGATATTTAAATCGTATTTATTGGAAGAGAAAGAGTGGGGTAGGTTTCATATTTAAAGCGTAAAAATTCATTACACGTTTGAAAACGCGGTCCAATTTCGGGTTGTTTATTGTTGATTTATTAGATCTATCAGGATGTAAAGCTGCCTTCTTATCGCAGCAGCTCCCTCGATCGTTAAGAGTTCGTATCGCGATGGTTAAAATATGAGATTTACGACTGAGGTACAACTTGAATTTTAATATTAAAAAATCATATAATTTTAAGCGTGGCATTTATGATTCCAAAGTTTCCATCTGAAACTCCATGTCTTAACGTATCATCCTATCATTTCGTCTTCTAAAAATAAATGAAAAGTAAATTAAAAATAAATTAAAAATAAATTAAAAATAAATTAAAAATAAATTAGGGAAGAAACACATCAGAAATACGAGTCACGTTGATCTCGAAGATCCAGGAAAAAGATTATCATTTGGAAAAGTCGGTGCGATGAAAGTTGCACGAAGCGATTGCTAGCGATAGAGGTTAGATCGCGTGTCGCGTCGTTTTCCAGTGAATACGAGCGGCAAACAGGGCCGTCGCGCGCGTTGAAGCGCATTCAGCCGGTTTGACACGCATGTCGATGACGTGAAGACGCAGCGTGTGCACGTTCTATCCTTTGCCTCCGCCCCATTGATTCAGAGAGGAACAAGCGCCGCCAATATCAATCACGCGTCCATCCATTTGTCATACGAATCGGATGGCACTTCGCTGCGATCATCCCTTCTGAACCGCGAAATTTCACCCAACGAAGAGTGTAAATATTCACGAAGATCGTACTTCGCTGCGGTAACGTGATTTTTTGGTTGAGTTGAGCGAACACGAGAAGAATTTTAGAACTCAGAGGTGATAAGATTCCAAGTTTTCGGTAGTTCAATCTCGATCGGTGATTGAACATTTTTGATACTTGAAATTGTTAGGATTCGAGGTGTTTTCCATTTTGCAGTTCTCAACCAGCGAAATGTACGTTGCATTTATTGTTTTAATTATGGAATCGAATGAATAATTATACAAATATACGGGTAGCAGTCCGTGGCTGTGCAGACAAACATCGATAGAAGTGAACAAATAATTAACAATTGATTAATAGTAAATCAAGCATGGTACAGTGGAATACAGACGAATTACGTACAACGTTTCCAACATGTTTCTCAAACACGAGCAAACGTTTCGCTAAAGAACTGGAGAGCCGGAGGCATAGTTAATTCTGTGCAGAGAATATATTCTGTATAGAATAATAGAAACTACCTGAGAATCCTAGATGCAGGATCAAATTAGAAAGCTGGAGAATTTCTGGCCAGTGTATGTAGTTGTTTACAGTTTCAGTGGAACGAATTATTAAGAATTATTCTCCAACATTCTTTTGGAAGAATGTAAGCAGTTTTAGATTAACATATTTGATATGCATAAGGATAATTGAGGACTATAATCACGAAATAAAGATGCCACTTATTCTATTGACCTATTATTAAAGAAGAACCAGGTTATACCAACTAACAATTATATCTAAAACTAATAAGTGACTTACGAACGAACAGCTATATGGAACAAAAGGTGTTGCTCAATTGATTTCTCTTATCCCTACAGGTATCAAAATCTAATTATCGCTGAAACAATAATTATATGAAAAATTAAATTAGTAAATAAATAGCTGAAATTCAGAGAATGTAATTTCTGGAAAACACGATTCTCTATAATTTGAATTCCTTTTTTTTTTTTTTAACCTAATGACGCTAGTGCATACGAAATATAAACGATATAAAGTGTATGCCTGACGTCATCATTATTCCTGCTTGCACAGAGCACTAATCGCTGATGGAACTTGCGATATTAGCAGCGTACGAAGTTATTAATGTTATCAATGTAACATTAGCAATTTCTATTCGTGCAATCCCATGCAAACGCGCCCGAGCATGTATATCCATGCGCTTCCGGTGGATAAGGAGATTAGGGGCATGTAACTGCAGCTTGTGGGAACCACGAGCTGCGGCTGGTCTAGCGCAGATTATGAGATTGTCTTCCTCTAATGAGATGATCTTCCCGCGTGATGGCTCTTCTCCTCTTTGACTATCGATCGGACAATATTCAACCGATACGGCCAAACGTATTTCTCACTTTACTAACCGCATTAGTGGAGTAGAGAAACCAATAAAATCATCCTTTAAGTTATTTCTGTAACGCGAATCCTCCACAAGTCAAACTAGTTGACACTGTCTTCTTTCAGCTTCTCGATTTCATTACACGGACGCGCGATTAATATTCAATTCTGAAGAAACAATCGTTCGATCTACCTCCTAGTTGACTGTATCCTCTTTCAATTTCACAATTTCATTACACGGATACGCGATTTAATATTCAATTTTCAAGGAACAATTTTCTGATTTACTTTCATAGATTCGTTTGTCGTAAAAAGATGCGCAGTCAATCAAAGAAAGACAAGTTATTCGTACGATACTTGAGAGCGATCATAACAAAATTCAAGATAATACAAAATAAAGAACGAATATAACCGATCCTCTGATTGCTTCGAGACTCGGTGTATTTTTCATTTTTCACAATTCTTTGCTGATCTCTGAATTTTTTATTCCCACTTATTCATATGACTCTAACTTAATCCCAACTACCCTACAACAAGCCTACTTAGTTCCATGAGCATCTGTTGCATCCTGTGACCCAATCCTTCGTTACACCATCTCTCCACTGATTTACATCTCTCTCTCTCTCTCTATTTCTCTCTTTCTTTCTCTCAGCAGCACTGTCCTCCGTTCTTACAGTCCGAAAGAAACGGTAAGAAAGGATGAAGAAGGTCCGAGAGGCTGGTTAGTAAGTTGGGATTCTGCAAAGTTACACGCAGGCTAAAGATAGGCGGAAACGCGTGGCCATCGGCAGAGGAACATCAAAGGGAAGACACGATTGTCTGCGTTATAAATAGATAGACCCGATCGAAAGTGCACGTAATGCGCGCGGTGCCGGGTCGTCGATCGTGCGACGTTAAGAATTCACGAGCACCGACTGAAAAGCAGCGTCTTCGAGGCCCGAACGTCAGCTGTTCGTGCACACGTGGGCGCCTCCACGTGGCGTAGACAACTCAATTTTTTACCTGTCAGCTCGATCGTGACCTTGTTCGAACATCGACACACAGACCATTCCACTCGAAACTTTTAATTACGACTCAGCCGTGGGAAATTCTTTCCACCTAGACTTCGAAGGATTTCAGATTTTTAATGTCTTTCGATTATCGAAACACACACAAATGCTTTTGGAAAATACTACAACGTGTAATTAAATTTGAATGAAATTGAACGATATATTATAAAACACTAGCGCGCTTCATCAGTGCAATGGTTACAAATGTCAATACAAATATCTATAAACCTTCGTTTTACACTTCAGAAACACACAGTTTCGTGTTAAAATCATGTTAAAATACACAAAATTTAAAGCAATTGAGTGAAAAAGCCCTTATCCAGCTTTTGATATTTCTGTTTAATATTGAAACCACCAAAATAAACGAGATAATCAATTGGTTAATTTTCATAGAAATTTGATAACGTTTGCAGTTTGAAATATTTTGCTTTGTCATTATACAAATTGCTTTTACATTGTACGTTATAGAAGCTATTTTATGGTGTAGTTTTGAGAGTCCTAATAACGTTTTAAAACTATATGAACAGAATCTTGTTCTTCTCTTGCACTGCATATATTTTTTTTCGTATCGATTGCCTTGATACAAGTTTTAAATTTTAGTCATCGGTAGTTTCAGTGACCAGCATAAAAACGCGAAACTGAAAGCATGTCGTAAATCTTCGTCAAGCGACAACATCGAACCGGAAGTCGTAGAATAGGAAATTGGACCTGGACTCGGCCGAGATAAATAGTTGGAGGAAGGAAAAACGAGAATTTTTAGAAAAGTGAAACGACGTTGTAAAGTAATTATTTATGGTTGTTCGGGAAGATTTTCGTTTCGCGTGATCATTTGTATTCGTGTCCCGAAGATGCCCAATGTTTTCCTCGTGGAAGAGGAGCTTCGAGTCGAACCCTCGTTTGAAATCTCCGGCGAAAGATAAATCACCGTTTCCAACCCTCCCACTCCAAGATACCATAACAACCATATAATGATACATAATAAGAAACGCATTTTGTCGTCGAAGGGTTTTTGATGGCGGCGATAAAATAAAAGCACGTGTTTCCTCTGCACCATTACGTTTCTTCTGCAGTTTTTAGAAAATGAAAATGAAAATGATTACGAACAAATTTCAATATCGTCATTTGAAACGTATTTAAAGTAAAAAGCGAGGATATCGTGGATGGATAAAATGGGGAGTTAATTTAAATTCATTTCGAGTATGTCGAATAAAATGGAAGAAACTGGAACGAGAATCACGATATATGTTCGAGATCGTCTGGAGTGTTCAGAATAAAAATTGAGACTCTTAGAATGCTAGAATAGCATTCGAAGTTAATTTAACATTGGTTCCAGTATTTTTATATTTGAGCCCCTATCTGAGAAGTTCAATCTAATCAACTCTATTTTTTGCACGTTTTACATCATCATATTTTGTATGAAAAAGTTGAATTCTTTAAAAAGGTCGTTAGAGAAAAACCTTAAAAACACCTGCCTCTTCGTTATAAAATAAAATCAAACTGCTACAACCGGCAATCTTTTTATAAATAAATTTCCTATTATATAGAACGAAATCACTAATACATTGTTTCTAAAACCAAGACAACCTTAAAAAAAGAAACCTTCGACCCTTTCCATTAATAATCGAATTTTTCCAAGATAATCTCCGATCTAAGTATCGTCTAATCATGGACGCATAGTTCCCTGGCTCTCTACCTCTTCCTGTCGAAAACCTTTCGATAAAAATATACCCTCGTAGAATTTCCGTGGAAAAGGCTGACCCTCGCGTGTACGTCGATTAACCGAGAGAAAGTGAGGCACGTGTGCTACCGCATGATAACACGGTGCTCGCAGGCTTTCTAAAGGGAGGGAAAAAAGAAAGGGAGCGAAAAGGGGCTGCGAGCACCTCGAGGGCCACGTTCACTCGCTAGAAAATGGCGATGGGGTCGTTTCGACTTTCTGCCATGATGGAAACCGCGATCATGCTCGAAGGGAAGGTATAACGTTGTGAAAAATCTTGCTTCTTAGAGCAGCGATTCTACGATTTCTTGCGGTTTTCCGTTGTCGTATCGACCATCCCTTGGGAGCTTGCTAGCAACGGGGTTTGTTGTTCTCTGCTGTTAATATTTGAACGTGGATAAAGCTCTTTGTATTTTTAATGAGGGAAAAAGTTCATAATCGAGAATAAAGGCAGATGAAGAGAAGAAGTAAAACTAAGGAAAGACTGTAATTAAGGGAGATTGGGGTGGAATATGGTTACGGGTTAGGTATTCGAGGGGTAGAATGTGCCCTTGTGTTTCTTTTCTGCGTGTTAATACAGATTTAGAGGAAGCTAATTTTATTAATGTCAATTCTTTAAGAGCGTTAATGGGCGAAGAAAATGTATAATTAAGAAGAGATTTCAAGAACAGGTTGTTTTAGCAGCGAGGAAAATATGATCCTATCAAGTTTGCATTTACTCACATTCTAGGCAAACGGTTATTTAACGAATTTAAAACGCAATATCTCACTCTATAAATAAATTTTTTCAGGTCTATGTAGAATACAGAATTTCTGAAAAAATATTTAATTTTCCACAATCTACTCTCCATCTCATTTCCTGCGAAAGCCACCTCTCAAAATCGTACTTTCTGTTATTCAAGGCTCGTTCAACAAACATTCTTCCCTCGCAAATAACTTCTTCGAATTCCTACTTCCCCGTAATCTTTCTTCCTTTCAAAGGTAAAGAACCAGAAGGAAGTCGGATTACCGATCGGTTATTACGAAACGTTCGTTAACAACTCGTGGGGGCTCGGTTGAATTTTCAAGCTGGAGAGCACGCAGCAGGCAGAAAGCAGGAAGTTGGCCGTTCGATGGATCGTTCTTCGACCCGCGGTAATGAAATTGGAGTGGCGCTGTAGCCGGTTGGCTTTTAATTAAATGGCCGGCCGAGCGCGGACTTTTGTGTCCTTTGTCCCCTGCGGCCGCAGCCGCGAACTTGAGAGGCGAAACTACCGGGGGCGCGTCGCAATTTCCTCGATTTATGTACCTTCGCGTACTACCCTCGCCTCGAATCAAATGTTTTTCGTGGATTTGTCAACGAACTATGACATTGTACATCGAAATTTCTTGCCGAAGAGACGGCATTGGTGAAATAACGAGGAAAGAGGGACGAAGTTTATTAAAGGCGTTGGGATTGAGAACGATGCGAGCCTTTGATTTATTCGGACGAGGAAATGGAATATTATCGCGAACCTTCCGCCATGTACTTTTTATCGCGGCTATTTTTTCTGCTGTCCTTGCAATTTTTATTCGGAGAATCTTTTATCCATTTTTATTACTCGGATCCCTGTTTTAGTGGACTCACGATGCAACTTCCTTTTTTTGATGCCTTTGCGCTACTTTCTCTGCTGCTGTAAATTCTTCCCTTGTGACGTTTTCGTGGGTTTTTTTTACTATTGTAATTCTCCCTTCTAATGTTCCAATGTTTCGCTTTTTTATTGTTAAAACTCCTCTGTTTCTCTGTTAACCCATTTTTGTGTCTTTGCTCTACTGCGTTTATTATTGATAACATTTTACGTCGTTTTTCCTTATTACGAAAATATCTCTGCTGATGCTTTTGTACTGTTCGTTTTCTTGCTGAAGCGTCTCCATTGACATCTTCATGCATTAACATCTTTTATCGTTAGAATTTCCATTTTCTATATAATCTCACGCCATCTGTTTTCGATGGCTCGAGTTCATCTTTTTCGTGCTCTTGCACCTTTTCACTCATTTGCGCGCTTCTATTGTTAGATCTCTTCCCTTGGAGATGTGCTCATTATTATCGTAACTGCGTTTCTGGAGCACGTTTTTTAATTGTCAGTCTTGACATAGCCCTCCAATAAAAAACGCATGATTCTTTAATTTAACAAAGAGCCTCGCTCATGGCGGAAGCTCTCATAGGTTTCATTACGATTATGAAACTTACGTCAACAAAATACAGGAAACTTCGCTTTCAGAAAACGTTTCTCTTTCGACAACTATTTCAATAAACCTCGGTGTGTGCAATTTCTCGAACGAAATTTAACTTTCAACCATTAAACGTTTTAATTATTTCTTCTGTATTCGTACATTTTGAAAACGGATAAAAATTTCCATCGAAACGTTTTTGTACGCGATATACATATGTATATGTACTCATATTCATCACGCCACCCCCATTTTCGTTTCGTCCTTATTCGAACCGCAGTCAATCGGCGGCGAAATGTAATCAAACATTCGGGGTTTCAGACGGACGTCAGATAAAGCGTAACAATTCACGATTGAACCCCGGAAATATCCTCTGTTTCATAGAGAACCATGGAACCAAATATATGTCTATCTCTTGGACTTGGAAAATCTTTCTTTTTAGTTTTTAATTATTTTTTTTTTTTTTTTTTTTTGTAGCAGAAATTTACTTAATTTTTCTTGAAGTGTTTCATTAAGAATCTTTCCTTCTAATTTTTAATTCTGCAACAAGAATCTATTTGATTCTTCAGTCCTTAGATAAAAATCTTCGAATCTTCGACTTTTAATTCCTAAGCAAAAATCCATTTAACACTAACCAGACTCGGTCAAATGGCCGGTTTCAAAATTTAACTTAAAATTGTACAATACTCACTGTTACTTCTTTTGTTCGCCTAACTTGACGTAAATTCTTATATTAAGAAAACTTGTGAAATGGATTAATCAGATAATGCGATTCTTCGATAAAAATCTCTCCTCCCAACTTTTAAGTTTTTATCGAAAAATGATACGCACGTGAAATTAATTAACGAGAATTCTAGCAATCGTGTTTTAAAGAAATACATTTTTTTCTGTCGTTTCACGCATCGAAATCACTGAAATATTGTACAGATTCCTGGCGAGTTCGTGTTTACTTTATTCGCAACCGAACGTTATCGTGAAAATTGATTCCACTGGGGATTTAAATATCGACGCGGAAAAAGTTCCAGGTATGTAACTACACCACGAGACTAGCCACACGGGACCGTGAAACTTTGCATCATCATTTTTCTATAATAAACAGCAGGTTTATCGATCAATCTTATTCACGCTTAATGAATTGTTTTCGTTTTGAATAACGATACTACGGTTGCCAATAATTTAGTGACATGGTAATTGTTATATTCAATCACCGTCAATTAATAATTAATTACAAAAATAAAGAACATAATTATTAAAACGACCGTTGACATCGAGCAACGTATAAAATCCACGCGTCTCAAAATCCATTATCATATTGATGGTAACCATATTTTATAATAAATTTAAATGTAAATGCGTGAACGTTCAGAAAATTACGTTTCCTCTTCGACGAACATAAAGCAAACGCATTCTAAAAATATGAGCGGAGAAATCGCTTTAATATTAAATTGATCGAATTTACCCACGAGGTATCGATGCTCATAGAGGAGGAAAGTGTCGATTGTTGTATCGAATTTAGCGCGCAATTACGCCGGCGCAACATTGCGATCGGTTTACTCGTCGAGTTTGTAACGAGTACAGTATCTTTCGTCGCTCGTTAATTAAAACCCGATGTTCTTTCGCTCGCGTGTAAAACGATCGTCCCCGTTCAATTTAATCATTGACGAAGAACGACGAAGCTTTGGCAAATTTTATTCTAGTATTTCCAATTGTTTTACGATGAAACAGAAACTCGAGAGGTCAGAGGAGAAAAAATTCTTCCCTCGTTATAAATTCCATATTTTTACTGTATCCACCAATTTTATATTCCATCGGAGACCTTGATTTTTTTCATTTTTTTCCTATTCCTTATTATACGTTATTCTTTCTTATATACGGCATTAAAATATTTTTCTGCAAATGCTGGTTCTTTCGAACCTTTTGTAAATCCTCGTTTTCCTTAAGAAACTTTCGAACATCAGCATTCTCTTTGTATACTCGTCAAACAGATACCGTGCTTCGTATTAACGTTTCATGTAAACGCGTCTTTCTATCCAGCCTTTCTTTGCAAACTGTTTGCCGCTTCAGCTTCATCCCCAACTCGTTGAGAAATACCTTTTGCAGCTTCGGTTCGACCGTTCTCGCTTCGTGTGCATCTTTTACGAGCGGCAAGTCGTGATTCGTTCTCTTCTATTCTATTTCGCAATTTCATTTATCGTCGATCAAAAATTGATCCTGTCTCCGGCGCAATCACCAAGCAGAGCACGCATATCTAAGTTTCTATATCGATTTTCGAAAAAAAGAAAAAAGAAAAAAAGAAGAAACGGGAGGAAATGTGGCAGCACGAAGCGTAATAGCGAGGCAACCTTGGGAGAAAAATGCGGAACTTCGATTTGAGGGAATTGCTTGCAGATGCGGGGGACAATATCGGAAAACTAAGAATACGAAAATCGATTGCTTTGTTCGAACTCTATCTTTAATACTCAAACGTTTGCTTCAAGGCGAAGTGAAGCATCGAATGTTTCAAAATTGCACGCAATAAAAGAGAGTTTCACCGAATTTTTGCCTACGTTATATTTTCGACTCTTCAAAGTTTAAACGGTCTATTCGCCGACGAAATAAAGCACGGACGATTAAAAATTTCTGTACCGTACATTTTTACGTACTTAAAAAATAAAACACCTGGATTATTAAAATTACATTTAACGAAAGAAACCGAAATCCCTCTTCTATCCTGTTGAAACTAAATTTGCTTTCATTTAAATTTTATTTCTACAGTGCACGGGCTTTACCTATCTACGAAATGTAGTACGACGGATTTCTAAAATTACATTCAAGAGACCGGAATTTTTGTCTCTTTTAAATCTTCATCTCGATTTTATTTCTAACGTATGTTTCTAACGAACATTTTACCTATCTACAAAACGAAGCACTTGGTTCTCCTAAAATCGTATTTAGTGTTTCTAAAACCTCCGTTTAAATTTTATTTTCTAATTTATTAGAATAAATTTAAAGCAATGTTTCTATTCGTAAACGCACGAGAACGTTGAAAATAATTTCTACGTGTGATACACGACATTTGCGAGGCGTGGCCCACCTGAACAACAAACTGCCCTAATTGTTGTCAAAATGGCATCAATCGACAACTCTAAGTTGATCGTTCACCACGCTCAAGCATCCTCCCATTTACACGTAACGTTCAGCGTGCTCCAACTTGTACAGCTTACGGTGCCTACCTAGAAGATTAGGTTAGTTATTACCAACTGTAAAGTTAGGACGATACCTATCTTAACCTATCACCCTAACGTTGCTTAACGTTGTGATGATGTCTCTAATTGCAAGTTGAAGCAAGCTAAATTTCGCGCGTGAATAAGAGAACGAGTTAGTACGGTAGACACGAAGCCCGATCAGCTTAGAGTTATCGATTGATGTCATTTTGACAACAATTAGGGCAGTTTGTTGTTCAGATGGGCCACGCCTCGCAGGAATCACATACAGCAAGCAAAGATTATTTTCGGTTTTCTAACGAGTACACGAATAAAACCTTGTTTCCAAATTTTTTACATTTCTATTTTTATTTTCATCTCTTTAAAATACATCCAACGAGCATTACCAAATGGAACAATTTTTAAACTACATTAACTGATTACATTATTGTGCACTCGCATAGAAAGTGGCACACACAAGAAAAGACTACTAACGAACAAATAATTGCTAAGTTGATTTAATTCTCTGGGGTCGTCGGTCTCGTTTTCAATAAAATACCGATATTGTCATCGAAGATGAGTCTCGGTATAAAGTTTGAAGACAATAAAACGAGTAAAAGCGCGTCTATAGTCAGATTTCAGCTTCAAACAAATATATCAAGTTGAATGAAACTTTGCAAAAAAAAAAGCAGAAACAAAAGAATGAAATGTGTAGAACCTGAGAAGAAATGCTACATTGGAAACTAATATAATAAAAAATACACGCTAATACTCCTTGCAGTCACTATACACGTCAAACGAAAGATACGAACACCTTTGCTATCCTTTCCCACAAACGTGAAACATCGTTTGCCAGGTACTTGGCTGGTAAAATTTAATTTCAAGAGGCTCGAAAGTAGCTAACCAACCGGACTATCCAGGCGGACCTGGGCTGACCCAGAAACGAAGAGAGGTCGGGGGGTTATCCGACGTGTTCGTTAAGAGATATTTATTCGTTCCGGCCAATTTTTCCTCGAAGCTCGTTCGCCTGTGAAGCGATGGCCCCGCGGATAACCGCCACCAGCAACTCTTAACGTCACTGGACAGGCAAGAGGAGCGAACAATCCTTCTTTCTTCTTTTTATTCTTCCTTTTCTTTCCTCCGCCTTCGAGGTCTTATCTTTCGTTAACCGTATCGCAACGATGGAATACATGCACCGTCGCGTGTCCCGTTGCAAGTTGCACACGAAAACACCCGGCACGAGAACGATGAAAACGAATTATCGCGGGCAAATGCTGTCTCGCCCTCTATTCGCTGCTTTCGCGGGATTTATTCCTCCCGTGGGAAACCGTTATCAAGCATTCTAATTAATAAACTGTTGTAATTAACAAGAACGGTCGGGTTCTCGCGAGAATTTTGCCCGAGTGGCTCCAGAGTGGATTCAACGATTGAAAGACGAACGAAGTTTAAATTGTGAGTTTGGCGCGACGAGTAAAAACGGATGCGTTCGTGTTTTGTGATTTTCCAAGGGAGATGTTATTTTCTGCTACTACTTCCTTTAGGAATTTATTAATTACATTTCATTGATCTGTAAGCAAGTTCAGTTTCGATTTTAGCGAACGTAAGAAACGACGCACTTGTAACTTAACCTTTTAGGAATTTATTAATAAAAATTCATTGATCTATAAGTAAGGGCAGGTTTGATTTTAGGGAGCGTGAGAAACGAAGCTCCTGTGACTTGTGTTTTTGAAAAATGAACAAGTGAATATTATTTTCTACTCTTTTTTTAGGAATTTATTAACAAAACTTCATTGATCTATAAGGAAGCTCAGTTTTGATTTTGGGAAATGTGAAAAACGATGCACGATTTATATTTCTCGAAGATGGACATGTGGATGTTATTATTTTGTGGTTTCTTCTGAAGGGTAAAATTGAGTAACAAAGTCGACAATTTCTTGGTCGAACGAGTCGCAGTGCAGAAATTTTTGTTTCCAGAAATTCCCATTCTTCATTGAGAATTGTCCAATTTCCTCGAGAAGCGACGCGAACGAAAACTTTCCAAGCGTTAACGCGACGTGTCTCTCGTCGATTGCGCAATAAATCACTCGATGATCCGCCGACATCGCGGTCGAACTTCATTTCCTCTGTATCCTTATTTACGAGCGTCGCTGCTTCGTTTAAGTACGCATAAATCTCGCCTCTTGGCTGCCACTGTTCTCTCAGACAACTCAACTTGGCTTGATCCTTGACAGCAACCAGAATCGCCTTAATAAACGAACAATTCCGTCTGAGACACGATCGTCCGATCATTTCTCTTCCCTTCGATTCGTATCTATGAAATCTTCAAGTTTCGCATGAGGAAGGAAATTAATCGGTTAATCTGGCAAGAATCTTTCGAAGTAAAATTCCTCTCTTGGAGAAAAATTGTCGAAACGAGATGTCATTTCATTTTCTCTCCATTCCGATTTCATCTCAATTTCTTTCACCTCGAGATCTTCAGGATCTACGAACAATAATTCGTATAACGTAACTCTTCCTTCTTCCTAAATAGCAAGTAGAAAAGATCGTTGTAATTTGTCAAAATTTTTCCAGATCAAATACATTCCATCAGTTAGATTCGATAATTAAATAATTTTTTACATTATTTCAGCTATATCATGACTCTTTATATCATCATTCTTTCTCTTTCTTTCCTTTCCTAAGTCGAGAGGACGATTATAGTTACAAATCGTTAAAAAAAAAAAGACGTACGTTTTTTATATTAGGTTATATAAGGTGATAATAAATGAACAACAATTTCTGTTTTATATTATTTTGTTGAATTAGGTATGATCCATTTCATTATATTTCTATTATTATGTTCGTAATAATTCAATAAACTAATATAAAACAAAAAACATTGTGCGTCTATTATTTCCTTATAAAACGAAAGAAACTTTTCGGACAACCTAATACCAAGCTTAAAAATAGAGCATGTCAAAAAAATGTACTCTGATTACAAAACAGAGATAAGAATAAAATTGGCGGCTACTAACAATTGGGAAATTATTCCAAATTCTGAACGATTAACAATTTAACGATGAATGCTATTATCTATTCTATGAATAAATGAATGTTATGTGCCCGCTGTATAATTTGCAAATGTTTGTCAGCTTCTATTTAGAGCGAAAAACGGGAACGTCGATCAATATCCCCGACAAGGCACACGTGTGCTGCTATTTTATAGACGTTGCCTTAAGGATGCTTAGTGGAAAATAGAGGCTTCGTGTTATATTGTTTCCTGTTGCCTCGTCGCGCTCGTCTCAACCATAAGATCCCCTTCGATACGGGGGAATATTTATCAAAGCTTGGTTGTACCGCAACGCCACTCGCAGACGTATGAAATCTTAATGCGTGTTTGTATCAATATTCCGTGTTATCGACGTTTTCCTACAAGAATCTTGCACCTTAATACATCGTAAAACACCGCCATGAGAAAGCAATATATGTTGCATCGTTTTGCGTAGGAAATCGCCCACCATATTCCAATTATTTTTCAAATAACCAAGAGTGTTCTTTCCCCATGGTGTTTCCTTTCTTTTTCCTTTAATTTGTTGCGTTCGATATTTTTAAATGTTAGTTCAAATCTTCGTCCATTGATTTCGTTGCAAACATATTCGTGGATTATTTATTATTACATACTATATTATTATTGTATTATTATATTAGCTAAAACTTTGGTATTACCAAATGTTCTATCGGACATCTCAAAGATTAAGAAGTTAGAAATTCTATCGATTTAGAAATTGTTTAGTCGGAAATCTCAATCAGATCGACTTTTCATCCTCTACTACGCAAATTAGTTTTAGAATTTCAATGCGTAGGGTACTGACTAATCCCTAATGAACTATATTTTATGCATCGGAAAATTGCAATCACAATTATATCTATATCTATTGTATTATAAGTATTACATTTTTAGCTGTATTTTAGTAAAATTTTAAGCGAACTTTATAAATTAAATTAAAAAATTTTTTCAGATAGAAATAATTCTTATCTTGATATGTTGCTACCATTAGTTTCGTATTAACGATACGAATATGTATACTAATTCAGAATTAAAGAATCTTTTAAAAAAGATTTTCTATATATTTGTTTATTTATTACTCAGATTAGTTGTTTCATTCCCAAATCACTCACTACGTTCTGATGGATGTTTAACGTACATATCAAGTATGAGAAAAGAAGTATATGATGTATTGGGCGTTGTTTGTTTTATTCTTTGACTTTTCTGTCATCGTAAAGATGGATAACTATTATCGAATATACCCAGCTTTATTTATGGCAGATAGGAAATTTAGTATGGCGATATTTTCCCGAGAAAAGGGCTCTACTTTAGTCGAAATAAATATTCTCTCGTATTATATATCTCGATCCCCTTTGCCAGTGTCGTCGGGACGAGTAATTACCGTCGAATAAAGTGTGCGTTTATGAGTAACAGAAAATTTACTGACCCAGCGATGCTTTTATGCGATCTTGCGAGAAGCGCGACGCCTATAAAATTCATTTTATTTTATTCCTTAACGTCTTTGCTATCTTCGACGTCTATCGTCAAATAAATTACAGAGATAAAACTGCAGAAAAATTCTCTCTCCATATTTTAATTCCTCCAGCATTTCATACCGAAAAAATAACTTCAAATTAAATTCCTTTTTACTTCCAGCACGCGTTAATTGAATCGTGTATTGAACTATTTCAATGATGCACTTAACAACTTCGGAAAATATGGAGAAAAATAACACGAACACGTTGAACGTGCATATGTGAGAAGATTTAGAAAAATCAACCGGTTTAACAGAAAAAAGGGAGAAGAAAAAACAACATCGAAAAACTGATCTGAAAAGATCGAACCAAGGAGAAATAATTTTATCACAGGCAATACATTCTTATTCCATTTTCGTTGGAATTTTATAATATTACGTTCTTATAGTCATCAAAGATTCGCCAATCCCGTTAAACGATTAATTTCAACTCCATAAAAGTTTAATTTAACCCTAAAGTGAATTCTTTAAAATTTCCATATTTTCTTGAACGATTTTTATTTTCCAGCGAAAACGTAACGAAATCGTTTTCGCTTTGGAATTTACGCGATAAATATGAAAATTTCAGAGTGATCTATACATTTGTCGGATAACCGCACAGCGTTCCGGTTCTCTACAAAGGACAAAGCTGGACAACGTTGCGAAATGATTAAATTCACAGGTTCGATATATCGTTGACACAGAGCGAGATTTGAAACGAAAAAGAAATTCGAAGCGATCGGCTGTCGAAAACGTAGAATCTATGGGAAGCGTGGTCGTGACATTTCGATAGTTTGAGCAAGATAAAAATGTAAAACCTTGGAGGGCGCAGTTTGCCACGAGCAGCCGGCCTTTTCTGCCCGGATACCAGGCTATTTCTGTTTCTCGATTCCCCGTTAAAACTACACGGTCATTCGATCGTGAAGCAAAAAAATTTTATTGGGCATTATGGAGCAACAGCCGAGAGACGCGTTCCGTGTTTATCGTTTCATTTCCGGGCAAGTCGGATTCGTTCAAACGATCTCCCATTCGTACGAAACGGATCGCTGGCAGAATCGAAACGTTTTCGAGATGACGCCAATTTTTTTACGTCGCGTTACGTGCTCTCTAAGGTTTTTCAAAATTTTTTAAAACAGAGATTAATTTTCTAAAATAAAAGCCTGATTGAAATTGTTTTGACAACTACAGAGAAACTAATATATATACATGTAAAACAATAGAGCTGAAATCGATTTTGTAATTTTTCTTCCTTATGGAGCTTGAAACAGCTTCACGTGTAATACAGCTTGTTGAGACACACTCGAGCATACTTAAATTCTAATATAAAAAGAATCTAAACGACCAATAAACCGTGAATTTTCTTCAAAGATATATATAGTACCAGCTCGTCTCTTCGTAGATACGCCCTTCGAATCGATTTTGAACTTGTCCTTCTGCCGTATTCTTTTTTCTGCTTTATCGATCCGTCAAAATTCCAATACAAAAGAAAAACTTCCCCTTAACCTCCATCGAAAATATAATATTACCATAATTCGCTAGAAATATAGCTGGGAATGCTTAAAAATCCAGTCTATTATATCCATATAATCCATATAATTTCGAAAGTCATGAAGAGTAAAAAAGAAAAAGGAGGGAAGAAAAAGATTGGAAAGATACGGGAAAAATATAAAGATTTCCGGGAAATTAATTCCTGAAAAAAATTTCTAAATATATGATAGAGAAAATACGAAGCAAACCACTCGGAAAAAATCGCAAAGAATAACGAAATTGTGGAAATGTCGGAAATGCTTTAAAAATACCAACAAATATTTCTATGGAAAGATATAAAAAAAAGAAGAACTGAAAACTCTCAAAGATTCACTGAAACAAAAAAATTTTGATGAAAAATCATTAAAAAAACCAAATAAAAAATAATAATCCCCAAATGAAAAAGAAAAAACCTGGGAAGATACCGCGAAAGATACAACAAAGATAAAAGAAAAGGTAGTGGCTATTCGATTCGAAAGTAGAATCTTTCTAAAATTAATTCGATAACTTTCCCTATAGGGTGATACACATCATGCTGCCTCGTACACGTCTCCTTGATCCCGTGGGAGGAACAAGGTCGCAGGACATGGCGGCGGGGCCACGTGGCACAGGAAACTCAGCCTCGAGTCACGAACCGAGAAACCAGATTGTATCTCCACCGATCGGCCGTCATCCTTTTGCGTTTAATTATCGAGTGCCTCGACTCGAGGGAACAAACGTTTCCATTTCATCGTCGCGACGACCCCCGATAATCGGTTCGACCTGTTGGCGTGGAAACGACCCGAAAGCTCTGTCGATGGATCTATATTAATTTGGAGACATGCAGTCTCGTTAATTCGTCGCTACCGCTACCGAGGTCCATTGGGAAAAGAGCGAATGTTTTTTTGGTTCGGTGGAATCGCAGTTGACTGGGTTTTGTGCTTTAAGCAGAGAATATTGATTCGAATCTGTTACAGATTGTCTTGTTTTTTGTCCTTTTTTTGAGACTACACGAGAAAGGAGTAGAAAAATAAAATGGGAAGATAGGATAAGAGGAGGATGACGATTGTTGTAGTTGACAAGTGAAATAGATTTATGGAATGGATTTATGGAATGGATTTACGGAGCAAGACGGAGGAGGTCAGATTCATAACAGTCGCGTATTTAGCATTTTGCTTAATCACGAATCTTAATGGACTCGCGGTTGTGTCTCAACGCGAGTATTACTGGGACCAAGTGCTGCGACAGATCCAAAAATCCAAATCTAGAAGATAAATTAGCTGCGTTTACAGAAACATACGAGAATAAGAATATGTATATCTAATAAGCTATGTGATGTTTATCTATCTACGTGCGTATGTTAGCAACCGCAGCTAACAAGGTTTGCGGCGTGTCTGTGTATTGAATAAATCAAACAATTCAAGAGGAGCACGCAAGTTGCTCGTGTCTTTAGACTTGGTTCGGAGTCGAGATACACAGTCGTACCATAAATTAGGAGTCTTCGAAGGGTCTCAACGGGCGTCATTGTTGGTGCTCAAAGTTGTCTAAACATTTCAGCGTCAACGATCGAAACTTGGAAGAGATCTTCCAGAGCAGTCCGAGAGACCACCCTAGGAATTTGTAAAACACTTCAACCCTGAATTGGCAGACGAGAAAAAGCTTCTGATTGGCCCGTTGTTTTCGACAAGCTTGTCGATGGGAAACCTCGGGGGACCCATAAATACGTAAAAACCCGCGATCTAATTATCAGTACATTGCACTTGGCTGTCCGACGTTTCGTTCACGTGCCAGTTCACATTTGTTTGTTCGGGGCAGACTTGAATCACAAACATCGTCCGATCATCGTGAAAGTTAAACATCTGAAAACCTTCCCTTTCTGCTTAAAAATTTGTTTAAAGCTGTCCAAACATTATACGCTAATACGCATAATACGCTATACGATAAACCTTATATTCATTGCATCACGTGGAGATATGGCGACGTCAAGATTGTGTAACACCAAGTCGATCCTTGCCAGGCCGCACAGCGGTCGTCTGGTCTCTGGGAACGGATGGAGGTCACTGTGGGAGCGGTCGTATTGTGGAAATGTCGAAACGTAGGACAGGGAGCCAAGACAAACAAGAAGGCAACGGCTGTTGGTTGAGATTCACGATGGAAAAGAACGAAAGGAGAAGGAAGTACGGATAGAAACGAGCGTGAAACGTGTATCGGAACGTTAAAGCGATGGCAGAATTACGAAATGCCATGCCGGACGCGATAAATCCTCTGCCGAGAAAAATGACGCACAGAAACAACAGGACCTGGCCAAGACCATCGAAAAACGTTCAGCTTGTTGGGAATAGAATCAAGGGAATGATACAAGGTGGCTATCGGCTCGAGAAAAGCCTTTTTGGCGAAGGTGACGATGCAGGGAATATTTATAGAATCCTTTACCCCTGCTTTATGTAGATTTTTTTTTTTTTTTAATAAGGATGGAGTTTCAACGATTTTTATGCTCCAACTCGTGATAACTTTTTGTTATTTGTGGTTTGTACTGCAGTCTTCTATGCAGCTTCTATTTTAGGCTTGAAACTTTGGAATTACATACTGCGTGATATCGATATACAGTGGCTGCAAAAGTATTTTTTATTTATTTCACGGCACCGTAATTTTTACGGTGATTATATGGTGGTTTAATGAGGTCTACATAAGTGTATTAAATTTTGTATCGCTAGTAGTAGTTCATACGGCTACAACAATTTGTTGCTGTGAAAATAAAATGTGCAGCCTGATGGACACATACTTTATCGGAAAATAACGCTATGTGTAAATACTTTTTCTAACCACTTTGTATGACGCTCGTTTGCACGTACAAATATAACGACTGATATTACTTTCTATCTATATCGTGCAATTATTCGGGAATATTTTTAATTAAATCAATATCGCTCGATAAATCAACGTGGCTGCGTAACATTATGGTGGAAATTCACAGTAGCCTAAATAATAACCGGAACGTTCGATCCTATCGAATCGAATAATTCTTCCAATCGAACGATCACTTAACTCGTGGGCTGGGCCACTTTTTTAAAATCAGAATCTTCTTCAACTACGGAATTAAAAATTAATAGTCGGTCGCAGATGAGACAAATCTTCATGCAGCTTCCGCGTTAATAAAACTACGAAACTGCACAAAAATATCTACCAATTACGCTCTGACGCTGTGATACTAAAGTTGCAAAATTTCTGATAATACCAAACAACACAATTTCTAAACACAAACTATAATTACGAAAAATGTACTTAATTTTCCAAGTCTTAAAATATTCCAACCTACACTTCAACATCTCCACCTTCAGTTTCCTACAAATTTCCACTCGAATACACAATTCTATCCAAACTTAAGCGCATCCATTTCATCGATCACGCGAACATATGGGTTATTTCAATCTATATAACAACAAGTGGAATAGTAGAGGATAATGGAGGGGAGGAAGAGAGAGAGAGAGAGAGAGAGAGGGAGAGGAGAGTGTTGCTACATCTCGAGTGGGGAAAAACCGCTCGAATTGGTCTCTAATTGGAGATCCCGAAGCGTTAAGGAAGATGAGACGGAAGGAGGAGAAGAGCCATTAACGGCTCACGAAATAATTTCCTCCCCGCTGGCCGGTATCTCGGACTCGGCGCAATAACGACACCGAGTGCACTCGGAAGCGTGCTTGCATCTGCAGATAGGCAGTTCTTAATGGTGCCTCCGGGGAAGAAAGGGACGTTCAACGGGGAATTAGGGTTTGTCGTTAATCGCGACCATCCCTCTCTGAAGTTGTGTAACATCGATATCTGGCGCTCGATCGCGACGTATTCGCGTTTTCGCGAATCTCGACGTCGACACCGCGACGACGAACATTTGCCTTTTTTCCGTACAGGAACATCGAAGCATATCGGATGAAATTGGGAAGGATCGCGTTGCACTTAGGCGAAGATTCGTGAATTTTTGTATTTACTTAGTGGAACAATAGCAATTTAATCGAGACAAGATGTCCGAATGTCAGGCTATTTAAGGGAGAAAGGCACGGGGGTGGGTAGGATGGTCAAAGCCAGATTGAGATGTGGAAACGTGGGAGAGGCGAACAAATATTGGAGGTCGGAACTGGAAAGAATGTGTGAAATCTGTGAGAGGAATATTGGGACGTTGGAACTTCTGCGGGAGAACTGAGCAGGGGTAGGAAGAATAGTCGTGAGCGTAGAAAATATTCTAAGGGATGAAAGATCGGCATAGGTGGAGGAACGGTTAAGGAAGGTAGGAAGAATAAGGAAAGGGGAAGATAAAGAGAGAAATGGTGGAAGAAATAAGATTAAAAAGTGCAATAAGCGGACGATAGGGATGGCTGGCGGAGATAATAGTTTTAGAATAGAGAAAACTTCGAGCGTAGATTTTTACTATGTAGTAATCAGGTTAAGGATAGTATAAGAATAAAGTTTGGAAAGATCGGTGAGAAGATAGGATGAGGAAGTGTATGGTTAGAAGGATTGTGACCAAATCGCGTTGTTGATTGACCGCGAGGTTGAAGCCAAACAAATTATTGTTGTTGTCGTAGTAATTCGATTGGTTATCGTTTCTTTTCGTTAACTTGAAATTTGAGTTGCTATACGTCATATTGTATCAATAGGATACGTACTAGTATAGGATTATATTAACCCCTTAACCTACAACCACGGGCATAGCCCGTAGTATAATACGATGATCGGGCCAAACGTAAATTCTCGAACGTAAATCGTAGGTTAAGGGTTTAATGTATTATAATAATGGCTAAAGTGATTTCTTTCTAATTAATTAATTTAATTTTTAATTAATTTGGATAATGATCCAATTGTTTATTGTTCTTGTTATTTGAACTCTATTAATTACTATAAATAATGTTGTATTAGTAGATACACTAACACAGGGATACATCAATGTACAACGACAGAACGATAAATGAAACCAATGATAAAATTGTGAAAATCGTCGCATACTATGAAAACATTGGTACGGATATAAATCGTAGATATATATAAGTTGAATTGAAGTACAAGTGGCGCAGTAGAAACGGACCAACCGTGGCCAGACACTTCGTAGAATCAATACAATGTCGACGATACAATATGTCGACAATGAAAAATTCACTTTAGGAATTAGATGTTCTTATTCAACGAGTTGTATTTGATATCTGAACCCTGTTTGCGGTGTATATCTTACGTTTGATCTCTGTCTGCGTCCCAACGTTTCTACACACCAAGGAGAAATAAAATCTTCGAAGTAGGGATTTCGAAAGAAAAATCTACCCCAGTCTATGTCTATGTTTTTAAAGAAAAATTCATTGAAATCAGCTCTCGTATGGTTCTAGCAAATCTACGAAGATAATCTACCGATGATAGTCGCCATATGGCTTCTGGATACGAGGAAAAGCGCGAAAGAAGTCTTAGAAAGGGGCGAAACGGCGTAAAAGCGACTGTTCCCGTCGTGTGTCTGCCGCGAATACCAATTTCTACTTTATGGCGATATACGCAGCAACGCGTTCGCACAAAGCGTCTCGTGAGACGAAAACTGGAATGGAATTCAAAGAGAATTCGATACCAAACAATGGCTCGATGAAACGCGAACATGTGGATGGACCTCGAAGCTTTATCGTTCCCTTTTTCCACGTTCGTTTCGGGGTAATGCGCGATACTTGATACGTATACCTGGTTCATTGGATTTTTCAGAGTCCCTTGAAATCTCTAGAAATCCCTCCCCTCCTTTTTAGGCTTTTGGGTCGTAGATATTGTTCGTTCGAAGCACCGCCAAAAGCTCGTTTCGAGTTACGCCCGATTTCACGATTATTTTATATCTTCTATCATGGCAAATATAAACTCCTTCCATTTGCAACCAGACTACTGGCTGACGAGGCTATTTTTCTATTTAAAATCTTAAATGGATTTATCGACCGTCCGACGAGACGACTTCCTCCGTCTTTCTTCTCCAGATTGGTCACGTAAATATTATCGCCCATCTATATGAGTTAAGCAACGCCTTATGCAATGATATCAACCTTTTTTCCACCTCAACCAGCAATCTCAGAGAGAAGGTCTATGAAGCCTTAGCTAACCCGAGCCGAGCATTAGCGTAGTTTTAGCATAGCGCATTTATATTTGTTTTGTGTTTGTCTAATTGTCTCAGAGCGACCGTATTACCCCGACACTTGTTACTGCATGTCACTTTCTTGTGAAAAGCACCATTGCCCGTTTAATTAATAAATTTAATTAAATCGTACGTTTGTTTCGTTTTATAATTTCCACTCTGTTATCCTTTCTATCGACCCGTTT
This sequence comes from Bombus huntii, assembly GCF_024542735.1. Lineage (NCBI taxonomy): Eukaryota > Metazoa > Arthropoda > Insecta > Hymenoptera > Apidae > Bombus > Bombus huntii. Next base: position 12,309,007 of record NC_066244.1, on the reverse strand, counting down.
CGCAGATTCTTGTATAAAATGCTTCTATTATCACCAACTAATTAACCCTCACTATGTAACTGCGCCTTCAAACTTTCTCAGCTAACACTGTTGCGAAATCTCTGACAAATCGTACAGTAAATATTGACAACTAAGTGATTGCGGATTTTGTCAGTACCACCTAATGACAAAATCCGCAATCACTTAGTTGCCAACCCAATAGTACAAAGTAAGACAAATGAAACATAACGTTTGTTGTTTAACTTAATTCAAACAAGAAAAATGCAAAACGTGGGTTTACTCGGTAAGGTTTAACACTTAAATACAGCGTTCGTACATTAAACATTTTATAGAAGCGCGTGATTTAAAATTCTATTACTAGCTATTTACTAAAACTCTGGTGTCTGTAGACTTGGTAACGCGTAGATGTTTGTAAAATGCAGTAGGAGATAATTGACAGAGGGACGCGTAAGGTCGTTACGAGTCGAACATTCCCGTGCCACGTGCAACGACGTGAGGAAGAAGCGTGGGTGGAGCTATCACACACGCGATCCAGAAGCCTCGACGAAGCCACGTGGGTCAGTTTAGGTCAAAATCTCATTTCGCACGTGAAGCGACTCTCGAGAGCCGCGTGGCCCATTTCCGACATAATTAGCTCGCTGTGTAGAACTTTCCAATATCGGATGATATTAAATTTTCACAAAACCCTGCGAATCTAACTTGGAGCCCTTAATTATAAAATTATACGATACAACTACGAATCGAGGGCAAAAATTAATATCTTACCACGAAATCTTTTTCTGCATTCTACATGATGTAGATATATTTATAAATTGACACGACAGGATAATCGAAGACACTGAGTTTTAATCGTAAAATGTAAAGTTAGAATCGATACCAGCCTTGTTACTAATTGTAAACGCCTGACTGGGTTTTTCTTTCTTCGCGATTCAAAAAGTATCTGGAAATCAAAAATCATTTACATAGACTGAGACTATACATAAACTAAGGATTCATTTACTAATTTTAATGAGATATATAATTACCAATGAGATATATTAGGTTGTTCCAAAAGATTTATAGGAGAATAGTAAGAAACACATTTTTTCTTTCATATTATTTTACTGAATTATGTATGATGCGATTTTATTCTATTTTTATTACCATTATCATACATAATTCAATAAAATAATATAAAACGAAAAATGTGCATCTACCAATTCCTTATAAAACGAAAGAAACTTTCTGGACAACCCGATACCCGTAACAAAATTTTCAAAATACAGCACAATTTAATATTCTTTATACCACGCGCAGTTAATAAGTATCACCTCCATTTTTTAATTACCACATCCATTCCTTTCCATCTTAATTATAAGCATACATAGATATAGTATAATTTAACATATTTTATACTACACGAAGTTAATAGGTATCAACTCCATTTTCTAATTACGACATCCACTTGTTCCCACATTAATTGCAAGCGCACTAATTACAAGCGATGAACCATCCTCTGAGCTTTTAAAAGAAGAACGCACGAATTCCATCGTATAGGAAACGAGCCGTGTAGCAAGTCGCGTAACAAACAAATAAAAAGAGAAGCAACGATTTTTGCAAAAGACAAGAGTTCGCAGGCGGCGAAATAATGTTTTGAAACTGGCTGGTAACAAAGGAACTCGCGCGTTCCAGGTGGATATTAATTCGTGGAAAGGCCGATAAAGCAAGCACAAAGGCGGACACAGAGAATTGGCATCCGCGGCCAAGTTCACGACGGGGGAGTGGGAAACGAGCCCTCGAAACTGCGATCGTTAGCATTAAACGGTCGCGTTTATACGAAGGTGAGCGCACGGCGAGGCTCAATTAATGTTCGACGAGAGTTGCTCCCGAAACTTTTGCACCCTGGCCATCCCGCGGGAATTTTCTGAATAATTTAAACCGCGACCGCGTTGCTTTCCGACCAGCGAGCCAGATCAAACAGGTAAACTTTTACCACCCAGGTCTGCCTTCGGGCTATTAATTTTCCAACCGCATTAAAGATAACACCTCGAGATCCTCGAATTTCGGAATTTCGATCGCCGTAAAGCATACTCCATGTTATTATCGTCCATTGTTTAAGTATCGCGCGTGATTATCGAAGAGTCTCTCGCGATTACGAGTTAAACAAGGTTATTAGGATTATGCGTTCAAGCGAAATTCGAGCGCATAATTCTAGATCCGAATATACAGACTGATCCTACTAACTTCGTCAGCTCGAGTATCTCGTGTGTTTTTAATGATATTGTGAAATATTTCAGCAACAAGTTGAATGATTCCGACGTAATCTGAAATGATTAGTTTCTTTCTACATTTGCTAAACTAATCATTTTTCGATCTGATTATTTCGTAAATATATTAATACCTTTCCTTGGGGAATGCAGAGATCGATCGATTAATACATTAAAAATGTACATGATTCTATGTGAAATAAAACATAGGTGAGTTTCATATCTTCTCTACGCGTTCATCTCAAAACTCAACGCGTCACCTTCTAAATCGTCCAACTTGTACTTGAAACATTTTTCAATATTATCAAAAACAAGCGATAACACATCCTATCGTCCTGTGATGAACACAGGAGTGTCTTTAGGAAGTTAGAAAAGTTAGTTAGGAAACTACTAACCTAATACCTTAGGAAACCTTAATTATCCTTATCTCAAATAGATAAATCTTCACAGAAATCTAGATTCACGCAATCACCGTGACCAATCGCTCTAATCACAACTCTGTCATTTTCTTTCTCGAAATTCTACTCCATCTGAAAGCCATCTCAACCTTCTCTCCGTTCGATTTTTCGTCCGAACGTCGCGAAAGGATGAGCTAGATTGGCGTTAAAATTTTCCAGACAATTCCGCGGAATCGTAACATTCGACGATTTTACCGTCGACTCTCTTTATTATCCCATTCCGTTTCTATCGTTGGAAATTCTTTATCGAGCCACGTTTGCGACCATCAGCTCGACCGTAAAGCGGCTACTCGTAAAATTATCCGTCAGCGTGCAGAGCATCGTCGTCCGGCACCACGAAGAACCAACGAAATTCATCGGGTTCGTAGCTACGACGAAGCTTCGATCTACGTATTTTCATGATTCTACGCTGAAACAGGAATTCGAATACGGGCCACGCTGATGAGGCGAAATTCGAGGCTGTTTTCTACCAACGCGCTAGGTGTTTGGATGGATAATGATCCTCTTAATTGCAAGGCCCGTACGCCGAGCTGACTTGGCTTTTAGAAAAAATTTGGAAAAAAACTTCGTCCTTCTTTTTAACTTTCTTTCCCTTTCTCTCCAAGTATAACAAGAATGAGCTTTGCTTTATTCGCAGTGGTACTGTGGAATATGTTTGGTACTTAATTCGATAAATTTACATTTTTATTATATTGTATAATAAATTTATTATATTATATAATATTGTCTATGATAAAGATGTTTCTCATTTATATTTACATTTGCAATCTCTGCTTCAAAATTTGTACTCTTATTTATTACTATTGAGTGTGTACCAATTTAGATTGTCAAGATTTCTTTTTAACACGAACGATGTTATAGATGTATCCATTTTAGAAGAAGCACTAAGTTTCAGAGTGTTTTACGAACAGAAATCCTAGCCGAAGGACCAAGCCGTGCTTTTAACATCAAATTTCCGCGAATCTTCCGCAAAATCAGCTCAAAGAAATTTGTCCGCCAATAGAATCGCTCGTTCTTCCAACGCAACGTCCTTCAACTCTATTTCTCTTGCTATATCCACCGGCTGCTGCGCCCGCGTTGCGTCTATAATTCATCTTCGCCACCTTGCACACCCTCGTGCTTCCTTTTTCTTTCATCATTTCACTCCACGTTCGACAACGAACCAACCCACGCAAAACGCAATTTCTCTTGCCAGTCGCCTGTTGTTCCCTTTTTCCATCTCGGTCGCAGCGTGTGCACCAAAACGCGTCCGCGATGATTAAGAGCACATTCACGGATACGTAGACAGATACAAATACAAAGGCAAATTGCGCGATAGAAATAAAAAAACGTTGGTTGTTCTTAATGACTGGCTTTAAGTTCGTCCAACTGACCTGACATCTCGGCTGTTCTACTTGAAGTTGATTGATATTAAACGTCGTTTATGTAAATTTACTTAGGACGAGGTTTGTTCACGCGAGGGTCACATTGATTCGCAAAATAGGATTGTTTCTGGACAAGAATCGATTCAAGATTGAAATTTCTAGAGTCTAGAAAATTTCATTTTTTACCAGTCATATTTTATATGCTAAATGCGTTCTTCTTCTAATTATTATTCAGCTCTCGTGTTAATACGACACGATATTTGCAAGATATTTCTAAGATATTTAGAAAATAGCGACAAATTTCTAAAAAGTATATTCGCTCGATTATTATTACTTTCTATTCTTCTTCGTGACGCGAACAATATTACACCTGAACGTACAGAAATATTATCCTCTTACCGGTTTACCTTGTATCAATTTACTGCGTGTACCTATCTCGATTTATTTTGTATCGCTTTAAGGCCAAGGAACAAATTACATTGAAAAAATAGATGTTATCTATCATGAAAGATGGAAGCACATGAAACCATATGAAACTTTGAATGGACAATCTGCGGGATGAACTAGAATAATTAGAAACGTAAAAATTCAAGACCACCGGGCATTAAAACGCGATAATACAGAAAATTACAGAATAATTCTATTTTTTTATTTCCTTTTTCCATAACATGGATGTTGTCGAGATTCTGTCAACAATCTCGAAGAAATGATAGAATCGATTGCTTTCACAGGGGATATTTCGAGTCGAAGGCACCGTTCCAAAGTGGTTCTCGATCGATTGCTGAACGACAAAGGCCACAGGCAGAAGTTGCAAGCTCTCTCTTCGACCGAGTTTATTTTACGTCACTTCCAGCTTTCCAACAGTTGCGAAGATTCTCGTCTTCCAAAACATTTAATTTGACGTTCCAGCTTGAAAAACAGTTTTCAACGGAGTATTTCTGCGGTGGAAGTAACTGTAGCTCATTTAACGTAGTATCTGGAGTGACGAACCGTGTCCCGGCCAAGTGCTACGAGATTTTCTTGATCCTGATTTTCTTAATAAACAAGACGTAAGAAATTTTATTGTCACTTCCTTTACTGACTTTGGAAACGGTCATCCTTGTTCCGTTACATCTACGAAATAAGATTATACCAGCCTCTTCCGTTAATCTCCTCGACAAGAGACTAGTTTTTCACGAAACTTTCACGAATTACTGTTACGTAAAATATCATAATTATTGTATGATATATTGGACAATTAAAACATGAAATATCTGATTACGAAGGAACAATTACTATTAGTGGAACAAAGAATCTGATATTAAAACACGATTCGTAGGAAGTTCGTAAAAAATTCATGAAGAATTCAGCGCAAGGTAAAGAACTATCAATATCTTAGTTATCCATGTCGAAGTAAACGAAGAGAAAGAGAAAACGAAAAACGGGAAGCAGATGGAGGATTAATGGTGATTGTAGACCAAAGACAATAATATACAGTAACTTCCTAGTAAATTATCGAAGAACGAAGAAATAGTTAATTACGAAGAAACAAACAACGAAACAATGAATCTGTAAAAAGAAGAACCCGATTAAACGCGAAAATTCCTTTAAAAATTCACAAGAAATATCCTGAAAGAGTGAAGTACCCTCGATATCTTTATCCTCATTTCTACCTCTCTCAACCTTCCAAGAAGAAAAAATAAATAGATAAAAAGAAGATACGGTAGTACATTAATCCTAAACGCCGACAAAATGCAACAATATACAAAATATTCAATATAAAAATATTCAAAAGTAAATCTTTGTGTGAAAACAAAATTTTTTCACGAAACAAACATCCGAAAACAAAATTCCTAAAAGAATTCGCAAAGTACCCTACCATACCGAATTAAAAAGCTACTCCGCTGTTTTTCGTCAGAAAGGAAAAAAAGAGCAGTGGAAAAAAAGAGAAGGACAACGACGAGATGATAGCGGATTAATCGTAAACGATAGAAGTCGCGTCGTCGTCTCGTCGACGAAAGGTAATAACAACCCCTTTTGGAAGATGTGGTCGTCGTCGCCTGGAAGGCGGGAGGCTGCACGAGGGCATACTGCGGAGGGATGAAGGACAGAATCGAATCGATTCGAGTTATTGTGTTCTGGCGTGTATTGTGTCTGCAGAACAATCGCAGACACCGTGAAGACGACCGTGATGGAACTAATTGATGCGCGTAATTGAGGATTCGCGACGTGGGCAGGGGGTGTGTGTGTGTCGTCGCGTCGGGGTTGTTGCTTTCATTTCGTTCCACCTAGGGAACACGTCTGTCCTATTGTCGGACGCCATCCATCGTGAAGAATCGAAATTAAGGGGGATTCTGGGTGGATAGCTTTGAAAACTGAAAGAATCGATGCGTAAATTTATTTTGATGTATAACAGCATTTTTCGCGTGAAATACCGTTTCTCGTGTAACGCGAAGAATGAAAATAGAGGCGAAAATGAGCGGAATTGTTAAAAATGGACTGTTTTAGTTGAACTATGGTGGACTAGTTTTTATGTTGTTTCTATTGAAAAATTTTAATTGATTCGAAATTAAGAAATTGTTCAAAGTTGCCCCCTTTAACGGATAGGTTTAATTTTGTTCTGCTTGTTTTTCGGTTCAAAGGAATATTATTTAAGGAACGCGGTTGTTCACCGCTCGACCCAATTAATCCAGCCATTATCCGTCGGCACGTAGATCCGCGAAAATGGAGGAGAACACGAGAGGAAAGGTGCGAAAGAACGTACTTCAAAGGTTCGAGTGGATGGTTTTGCGGCAGTTCCGCCCAGGTGCGTTTTTCCAAGGATCGACGAGGAGAAAGGGGCGGAAAGAAAGAGAAAAATGGAGAAGAATGGTTGACTGGCGAGAGGAGAAACTCAAGAAAAGAAGAACGGGGAAGATTCGGTCCGTTGACTGGTGCTGATTTCGCGAAAAAGAGAGAAATGACTACTCGGAGAAAATACAAAAGAAAACGAGTTCAGTAAGCGAACAGAGAGAAGTTTTTGAGACAAAATTAAAGGAAAGAGCCGGAGAATGAAGGTAAAAGGGGGGGGGGGGGGGAACGCGTGAAATCAGAGAGATGAGGTAGAAGAAAATAAAAAGTTAAAAAAGGTTGAAGTCGAAATTGAAGAGGAAGTTGTAAGAAAGAAGAAAGAGGATAATGTGCAAGATGTTGAAGGATTATGCTTTTTACCCGCTGCAAAACTAATAGATTATGGCAAACTGGAACTAATTAACGAGGGATATAGCTCAAAGAGGCATACATATTTACTGGAAAAATCCCGATTCCCGTGTTTACTGTGAGTTTTACCCTCGTTGCTTTATATCTGAGCTTGGACATTTTGTTTGCATATTTTTCTTCCCTCTAAATTACCCTTTTTTACCAGTTTATTCCTCGTTGTTGTATTTTTAATTTTGAACGACTCAAAGGAGATCTTAATCGTCTTGATTCGGTTAATTTTCTTGCAATTAATACGAAAAACCGACAGGCGAAAACGTAGAAATTCGCATTTCCAAGCCTGGCGAATTCCAATATTGGCAATTTGTTGAGAATTTAAAAAAAACCTTGCGATTCTATACGCTTCAATCTTTAAATTTGGATTTCCATGGATACCAGTTTGCAGAATTCCCAATTCCGTACGCTTTAGTCTCGGAAACTCTCGATTTCATACGAGCCAATTTCTAAAATCGCATTTCTACGTGCTCCGATTTTCAAAACGTAATTCTATACGCGCGCATCTCCAGAAATTGCAATTCCACTGGCGCCAATTTCCAAAATTCCCAGTTCCACGCGCACCGTTTCAAGAATCTCGCCATTTCGTGTAAACTCAGCCACCAATCTGAATCTGCAACGTTCAATTGCAGTGGTGCGATACTCGATCCAAGTATCAGCAGCAGCCAGACAGAGACGAAAAAAAAAAAAAGAGGAAGAAGAGGGAAGAAAGGCAGGACGAGAAGAGGCAAAGTAAAGAGAGAGGCTCGACGTCGCGTTAAAACAGAGAAACGCGTCAGCAGGCAGGCATCGACGCTTCGAGGCCTCGCTTTTCTATCTTGTCGAGGGTTTAAGGCCGGTTCACACGAGCGGAATCGATCAGGCTACCCTTATTGGATCAGACGAAACGAACCGCTCAACCGTGCATCCGTCGCACGCGGCACTAACTTGTCCGTTCTACGTATATACAGGGTGTGACAAAATATTAGTGCGCCACGAAAAAGCAATAATGGTACAAACACTGTTCTTTATTTACAAATACCATTAAGTATGTCATCATCTTGCGATGGGCTGTCTTACGGAAATAAGTTATTTGCTCCTTAAGAATTGAACGTTCATCGCGTATTTATACAGGGTGTTCCAAGTTTAACCTTTACTCTGCCCCTTGTGTCAATCTGACATATTTTCTCAGTGAAAGATTCTATTACACTCGTTCATTTGTACAAACATTTTTCTGGATCTTTTTGACTTTTATTCTTTTCACACGAATAGGATATATTTGTTATTTTTATGGACAAAAAATACCTTTAGACCTGTAAATGATATTTGTTACGAAAACGTTGTTGGGTATCAATTTGACCTATATAACTTTGACGTTTTATCAAGCCCTTTGGCAGCTATAATTTTGCTATTACACGACAATTATGCTCTCCATGTACCACCCTTCCAGGATATATATAGTCATCTATAACCTTGAAAGTTAGCATAAACTTGAGGGAAGAAGAATGTAAATGTTCGCAGCACATGCTGTGACAAGTGTAAAACAACTTTACGGTCATCTCACAGATTTATTCCTTGTAAAGAATGCGAATTTTTATACTCGATAAGAGAATTTACAAAATGAACTACTCACCTCTTCGTCTCATTGATTTTTTACCACTGTCAAATTAATAACGAGGGATATGTACAGATTGAAATGCGAAACCGAGGGGCGGATAAGGGTCAAAAACCATCAAATTTCGCCAATATATTCCATAAGTGGAAACAAGAGACAGATTTTGTACGAACACAGATCCGTAAACGTTTTATAAAGGCTTCTAAAAGACAAAAATGTAAAACCTAAGGGCGAGGGACGAACGTTATCGTGAAAGACGATTTGATCCGCGAGATCACGAGATCCGACACCGTTAGACTTTTATCTGCGGGGAACAGAAAAAGTGAACTGTGTATCGTACAAAAACTGGTTCTTGGGAAAAACTAATAAAAAGGATTAATAGCGCGTTCATTGAACTAAAGCAAGATAAACATGAAATTCGGAGAGCGATAAGCTCAATCTGTTCGTACGACGTTAAGCTTCAGTTCGAAACGGTGGACGGTACTTTGAAATGGAAAAATAAATCGATTTTGTGTTCAACATGATAACGTGTGTTACTAAAGCACACGTATATTCGTACACGTCTTTCCCTTATTTCTACTCATCGTACAACATGTTGGCGAAGTTCGATCGTTCAAACTTGGGACAGTCTGTATAACGAAATTAAGAAATTCATAAAAAGAAGAATTAATCTGTTTGGTTTTCGAAAGGCTCAAATATCCTCTACATATTTCGCGACACTCTGTATACACATATGAAGGACAAGATGGTAGCACGAAGTCGATACTTCGCTTCGTTCACGATGTCGCGATCGTTCTCATGTAAACGCATATCGAAGCCGTGGAATCGGTGGTCTTTCTCGCCGCGCGTAACTGTGTCAAGTGCCTTTCATGTTTTTCCCTCTAACGTGCCGCCATATAACGCGTCCTTTCCTGCGACTCGATTCTTCGAAAGGTTCTCCAGAGTTGCTATTCTCTTTCTTTTCTTTTTTTCCTTCTTTGCTTTCTTTTTTTTTGGATTGGTTTGGCGAAGTAGATTTGATCGATACACGTTTCATGGGGGATTGAAATTGACGTTGCGGGATGGAGAGCGATGTAAAAATGTTCTGAAAGAAAAAGATGAAGAGGACTCACCGGTAACTGGAGCTTCAATATCGATCATAGTCTTCTCTGAGCGAAGAAGGGCTGCTCCATCGTTGACTATACGAAGAGCCGCTGCCTCGTCGATTCTACCTTCCAGGATAAAGTGTTGCTTGAGGACTTCCGGCCGTGGCCGATCCGTTCGCGGGTCGAACACATCAGCCACTGTCAATTTTTGCGACGGCGGAAAGGGCACATCTGTTAATAAAATCAATAAATTCTTGTTAGGACATGAATGCTTACTGTTAACGTGGTTAATGTTGTTAATTCAGTACGTGGTTTTATTTCCTCTAGTTATAAGACGATATTTTGTTAACTTGGTACATTGTTTTATTTCCTCCCAGTTACGAGAATCATTCTTGCTCATTGAGGTAAGAAGAAACTACATGTATAAGATGAAATGGAATATAAACACTGAAAAATTACCATTTCTATGAACTCATCGAGAAAGTAGCGACAAGTTGTTCGATGTTTTAAACAATTCGTAAAAACCTTGTTCATCGATTCTCTGCAACTTCTAATTTTCAGTTAGAGATTGAAGGCAAGAAATCGATGTACAATTGTTCGTGCATATTTAATTCATCTTAAAAAATATCTTAAAAAATTATTAAAAATCATGTCTGCCAAATCTCTCGAACCCATAGTTATAAAAATTTTAAAAAATTCAACGATATTCTGTATCGATACGACCGTTATCGCCAGCTAATTTTCCAAATCGTCGATCTTTCCCCTTAGAATAAACGATCGAAACACGCATATGTATATATACATACACACGTATATCCCTGAAACAAGCTGAAACGTAGCGAAATCCCGAATCCCGAGATCAGCGAAGGACTCACGTTCGTATCGCGAAGTCGAAGCAGCTCGGCCGGTATCCATTCCAGAAATTATACCAGCTTATCGTGACCACGCATCTGACACAGTTTCCGGAAAAAAGCACACGGGTAATCTCCTAGTATCTCTCGAACGAACATTTCGTACGGATTACCAAGCTAAAATCCACGCTGATTCGATCTCTCTCCTATTATTTTCTATTGCACGTTAAACTTGTATTGCGCTTATATCAGTCAGCTGCACTGTCGCTCGTGTTTGCACTCTGCGAGAGTTTAGTTTAATGACAAAATTACGGACAAACCAAACTGTTATCATTCATAAGACGTTCTTAATAATTTAATTAATTTTACGACAACTAAAATAAGATCGAATAAAAAGTGTGACCTCTCGTGTTCTCCTCTGTAATCTTCAACTAATAAAACACATTACTGACATGTTTCTTTAATATACATTCTCAACGTACAATCTATTGATTCCACACATGTCACTATCGTGTGCGCTGACACAGTGTCTTTTTTCAAGTAAAATACGTCAGCGTCATTCAGACGAGATCGTAGTTTACTGCTGTTGAGGTTATTAGATGTATGAAGAGAGGAACGCGTAGATAAATTGTGAAGTAGAAAATATATTTTAATACAGAAGTGTAAGTACAAGTAGGAATATAATTTAAGCTGGTCCAGATCCGCACGCTGGCAGTGTTACCCTATAACTGAAAACCCCGAAGCCATCGTCGCCTGTCTACTGTCTATGGTCTGCCTTCGTCCTAGTCTATTGTCTATACGCTGTCGATGGCTTCAGTGCGTGAGAAAACTAAAAAGACCAGACGTCGAGTTTTCTTAAAAGTGGTCATCACTTCAACAACTGTTAAAGGAAGCTCATCGTACGATCTTCCGTCAATTTAACTGTGTTAATCGCGTAACAACAAACGCCGATAAATTTTGTGACTCGGTAGATTTTTCTCTTCTCACTATACTTTTCTTGGTATAATATAATATTAATTAATAGAGCACTGTCATCCATGAACGACTTGTAACCGAATTGTACGTTAAAGAGTTATATATCCGATAATAATAGTAACAAAAATAAGAAAATAATAAATATCATTCCCAATTACTAATTCATCGCTAATGGAACGTAACACATAAAATTCACACATTGTTATTAGAAGTTCTGCGGAGTGGCCGCATGCTTATGAACGACAGTGTGCTATTCGTGGTAATTAACTATTGGCAAATATTGACCGAGGCAGTAACAAACGTTATCTGGTATAATCAACCTGTTATCTTTCCAATTAATGCTTCGCATATATTTTGTTCGCGGCCTCTCTTTCTTCGTGGATGATTTATAGGTTAGTTGGCTTATCGCCGGCCATTGTAAATTGCTGTTTGCCGGTCGACGAAGAAAGAGAAACGGCGGTGGTACGTTGGATCGCACGCCAACCATAATCCCGTTTTTCTATCGATAGCATCGCATGCGTTTTACGGAGATAAATCGATGCAGCTATTCGTTCTGTCTTTACGAGCCTCGTGACACCATCGAGAATTTATAATGAATACTCTGACCTGCTGCTTTGATAAACTTCGTGCTGCGTTTTATATATATATATCCGCAGAAGGTAATTTTGAGAAGATAACGAGGCAAAAAATTGCAAAGTGTTAGGATTGAAACGAAGGAAGAAGTTTGATTTCAAATATTACGCTTTGTATCATGATTAGGATTTTAAAAGTTTGATGTTTGATTTATAATTAGTATTTTCTAAGAAATTTATTATTTGTCATTTTTAGAAAGTATATTGGTAACTCTGTATCTTCGACGTGTTAAACCTTTGGATTAGATTACTTAAAACATTCGCAGTCTGTCCAATGTTTGTTCAACTAATTGGATTATTCTGTCGATAGAAGCCACCTAAATAAATGAAGAATTTGTTACCACAATTAACTCGCTTCGTACCGGCACAGGACTCATGCAACTCCGTATGCTGCAATTTCCGAGGACTTAATATGAATTCGTAAATTCTCCAATTTCTCTGCGCTTTGATTCTAATCTCAACAATTTCCAGTTGTATACCAATTTCTTTCATGTCAATTTCTAATTCTACGATTCGCAATATAAATTTCAAATAAAAATCTTATATACAAATTTCCGACGTCAAACGACACGTCTGCAATTGTACATTTTCCGACAATTACTAAATTTTATACAACGCGACGAGACTAAATTTCTTCATCTTTTTCTAAAATAAATTGACACAACACAGATTACCTGGATTTCTCTCTTCCAATATCTTAGGCTCCCTCTTCTTAAATTTTATTTTCAGACATTCTTCCGTTTCGTAATATTTCGTCGATTTTAGATCACTGCCGTCATATTTCTGCATCGACGAAGACGACGTATCTTCCTTCTTCGCTTTCTCCGATTTTTTCCTATCATCTTCAGCATCCATTATTTTCTCTGACGAATTCCTCAATTTTCTGATCGAATGTATCCATTCTCTCTTCATCACTCTTCTCAGAAACGATTGGAAACAGGCCTCCCTCTTAAAAGTATCGACCAAGCCAAAATTTTCGAAAACTTCATCTTCTGCGTCAGGCAATGGACCACAATCTTTATGACTCGTGTCTGTCGACGATTCTCGTTCCCTCGAATCAATAGAAGAATCCTTTATATTGTCTACTTCATTGGGAAGTTCGTTTAAACCAAAGCTCCCACGAGAGCTGACTGAATAATAAATGCTCGCAACATTATCTTCGCTGCTTTTATTCGAATCTTCGGTACACTTGTCACTAGCATATGATTTCGAATCTCTTTGATCATCACTTATATCTTCTTTTGAACTCGTCAAAGAATCAACCGAGCCAGACGATTTCTGTTCAGGAGCTATCAAAAAATCTATGGGGTCATCAGAGCTTTCGTGATCACCAGTTGTATCAAAAGAATCTATCAATTTGAAAGTGTCAGTAACCCTCTCTTCGATCTGCATATCAAAATTCATTGATAGCTCTGAGTAGGACCCGGCGCGTGTTAACTCGTCCGTCATCGATTGAGATCTATCCAATCTTTTGATATACTCTTCGGATATAACGTCATCGTTGGTTTTAGGACTGTTTGAAATATCGGATTCGGAGCAACTTTTTTTCAAAAAAATGTCTCTATTAGGAGATACAATATCTTCGTTCTTACACGTTCCGTCTTGAGACACGATGCTTCCTTCTTCTTTGGACAAATTCTGATCCACGGTCTTCTCTTCGACCATTTTAACCTTCCAATTCGCTTCTCTTCGATCCTCAGGCAAATCCTCCAAAGAAACCCTAGCCAAAAACTTACTAACAAGATCGTCCTTTCTGTACGCTTCGGTAAATTCGGTAAAATCTTCAGATTTGTTCAAATTAATGCTACTCATATAGCTATCGAACACCATCTCTTTCTGCTCGTAGCTCACGCAATCTCCCAAGTAAATGTCTATAAGCTCCTTAAATTTCCCTTCTTCTATCAATACATTCGTTTCCAACTTCGCGCTACTCTCTTTGTCACTAGCTTCGCATCCCATACTATCTCTATTCAACGACAATAATTCAGAAAACGCTCCAGAGATGTTGTGCAAGCTATGTGACAAGAACGCCAGTTCATCGTCCTGACGAATTGGCTCACATTCCGGGTGACACTCCATTAACACAGGTGAACCAGTTTCAACCAGGAGAGAGCTGTCCACACTTGACTGCGGTGAATCAATTTCTTCCAGAGGTGGGACATCCACGAAGAACTTTCGATTCTTCTTCAAACGGCGACCTAAAAGCGGACTCAAGATCGTTTCGCTCTTCCCTTCATTTAATTTCTCCCTGTCTAATTCCCAATTTTCCATCTGACGACGTTCATGTTCTTTGGCTAACATCATCTTCAACGTTTCGTTGTCGATACTGTAGCTGCCGCGAACTGGACTGCATCGTTCTTCAGAAATCGATAAACGCGTATTGATATGCATTTCTAACATTTTCACCAGATCAGGCCCACTACAGATTGGTAGCTTGGTGTCTTTGCTCGAAGACGGCTCGGAAGACTCAGTGGGAGATAGTTTAACAGGAGTAGGAAAGGGTACCCTGGGTTCCACGGGCGTCTTCACTCGCAACTGCCTCAACCTTTCTATCAGACTATTCATGGTGGGACTCGAATCTGTATGAAATTTCGAAGGCGTCGGGTTTGGAGTGTCGTATCTGTCGGATGGAGACAAATCCGGTGAGTCGGAGGAATCCTCGAGCAAACGGTAGGTGGTCTCGCTACGTTTTTCTTCAGACATCTTGAGTCTTGGTTGTTCGATTGTTTCTTCTTTTATTTTGATTGATTACTATTATTATTATTTTATTATATTATTATTATTATTATATAATATCGATAATTATCTATTATTTATATATTAATAATCATATATTATTTGAATAGCCTCTGTTATTTGTTAATATTTCTATTACTGTTCCATTACGTTCTTTCCTTTTAGACGTCTTAAATAACAATAATAAATCTCTAGTCTTAAATACAGACCCTCGTATGTATTACTCCGTGGAATTATTTATTATTTGTTGCCTATTATTCGTCTCGCAAAGTGAAAATGATCCGTCTATTGACAGAAAGGTCGGACGAAATTCGGTTGAAGAGTATCACGGACCTTGTACGAACCAATCGTTAACGGTTTCTACGCGCACGCTGAGACAACAAAACTCCTTTGTTTCTTTTGCAAGTACAGTCTCAGCGACAATACACGACGATGCGCATACGAAACCAGTCACTTACATCTAAGGCACGTCGCGAACGAACGAATTCTAGAACCGATAGAAAGATCAGCCACGTTGATAATACGAAATAGTACTAAACAGTGAAAAGTGTTGGGAAAGAACGGTTGTCGATTTCAGTTAAGACGGTTAAAATGGGTTGGGAGAACATTTACATCAACGTTGGAGTCCGATTTGAATTGGTGTTCCGATCGGCCAATGGAAATTTCTTTTCCTTGTCGCTGTTAATTGATTGGAGAACGTTGCCGCTGTTCCTTTAATTTTGTTGGTTGACGTTTACCTTGCTCCGAACGAAGAGTTTTAATCAACGTCGATTGGTTACAAAAGATTATGTTTTCGACTTTTTTTATTATTCGTTGTGTATTTACTCGTTGACGGATAGCTAGTTTCTTTGTGCTGTAAGACGATCGTTGATCCTTATTGCTGTTAATTTATTTGACAAAGTTCGCCGATATTTTTTCCAGATGTAAAATGGTTGTTAATATTTCAGTTGATCATTTCTTCAACGTCATTGAAGAATGCGATTCTTTGATTGTTTTAAGTATTTTCAAAAGAAACTTATTCGGCTCTCGTAACGATTTAGCCTAACAAATGTCACAGATACGTTTATAGTAAAAACCTTCTAGAAGGTTATCTTCTCTCTTTTTTTTAAAAAAAAGCAGTCTATAAATTATATAAAGGAAGATTTGTAAATATCTATTTGTCACATATTATCATATATAATGTCACTTGATCGAAGTAGAAACAAAAAATTGTTTGGAACCAAACCAAGTATTTTTACAACTACATATATATTCTTTCTCAGGAAGAGTTTAACTATATTGAAACAACATTGAACCAGATATATCCATCTCATTAAACGAGCCAGGTTTTCCAGAATGAAGGAGCCAGAATTAGGGAAGTCGCAGAAAATTTATTAAAATCATACACAATGTCATAAATCATCTTTATCATTCAACATTTTCCATTGCCAAGATCTTTCTCAGAAAAACTTACTTAATTTTCATTCCATCACCGTACCTCGTTAACTTCATCGTGACAACTTTATTATCGAGCTAGTTGTGAATTGGCGGACAATCGCAACGTGTAAATAAATCTTCAATAGACAACCGTTGACCAATGTCCGACCAATCGATGAGAAAATGGCACAAGCGCGAATATTTTTCTAAAACCGGCATATAAATTTAAATACACAATATCGAGTATTTATTTGGGCAACTTTGCTATAGATTCCCAAATATTTATGAATACGTATGATAACATGTCTTTATTACATTTAAGAATTTAACGCTAGAAATACCAGAAATTCTTTTTCCTAATATTTCTCTTCAGCGTACTTTTGTTATAACTTAAAAACAACTAATGAAAAATAATAAAACGATTCACTGTTACTTTAAGCAAAACAAAGAAGAATACATGTTTCTGCTGAGAAAACAAAAACTCGAATAAATATACCTACTATAGTGTAAATAATAATCCTTATATCCTGATAACTTTAGACAAAATAACTTTAGTTTTCTCAAATTAAAGTATGTATGATATACCTATAAGATCTTTCGTCTGAACCCCGCAAATAGTTTTAACCGTATACTGAAAAATGAGCTCGTGTTGCTTCGTATTTCCAGGTTTCACGATATCGTTTCCCGACGAAACAACCAAAAGATGGAATTAAAATATAATTTTGCTCGCGTCCCACGTTTGCGGGGATTATCCGATAAAACAGCGGTAGATTCTTGAACAGTTTGTTTCCTCTTCGATGATTTCCTTCCGCTGATCATAGAACGGCAGTAGCTTTCAAGTCCCTTCGTACTTCTCTTCTAGTCTGATATTATATTGCCGTTTACGTCTTTCTTCAAACCGTTCATCGTCGATTCTGCGAAGCGAAGATACATTTTTGTTCTCTTACTTTGTTTGAAAAAGTAGAAGGTTCAAGGGTCGTGGAAATATTTGTCTTATAATTTAGTCGTCTCGAAAGCTCTATAACTGAAGATAAAAATGCAGCTCACGGTTATGATAGTATATTCTAGATAAGCTGGTAGCAACGAAGAAAGGGAAACAGTGATGAAGTTTACCGAAGAACTTCAGATCGCAAAAAGAATGAAAACAGAATGTTAAAGGTATCATCGTAGTATCATAAATCTACCCTGAGAATTTACATGTCCATTTCTTTCAAATCTTTTGTATATATATACAAAATGCATGAATCTAACTTTAAAACCTATATCCCTAATTTCATTTCTATGTCAATATTATTATTAATATGCAACAATCAGAATATTCGATTAAACGAAATAATCAAATAATCTTGCGATATTATGTTCTTCTGTAACGCATTATCCATAACACATAAACCTACACCACTTCAAAGGCAAACCTTGCTACACAACGATCAACACTTGCTACGCCAATTTGCAATTGAAATGACAACGAAATTCATTTCAAACATCTATTCACAATGCACCATTGCCCACATTGTATTATATCAACCACAAAACCTACATCTATTATACATATCTCTTTCATACCATGTATCACTTTGATCACGTAACATTCAAACTCTCATAAACTAGATAAACTTATTATTCAAACAAAAGAAAAATTAAAAAGAAATTCTATCAAGTCAAACGCTCGTTCTTGCAATTTTCAATTAAGATGACAATCAAATACGTTTCAAACGTCCTTCACAAAGTACATTCCTTCACCACCCTATATAACAACCTGACCATGTAACATTCAAACCTTCGCAAATTAGATAAACCTATCATTGAAATAAAAACAAAATTAAGAAGAAATTCTATCAAGTCGAACACACTTGCAGTTCCAATTTTCCATTAAAATGACAACCAAACACATTTCAAGCATCTATTCACAACGCATTGTTGTCCACAATGTATCGTATTAATTACAATAGCACACAATACCATACAATACCATACAATACAATATACCGATCTGAACACGTGGCACTCAAACTCTCGCAGACCAAATGAAATTATTATACAAACGAGAACAAAATTAAAAAGAAATTGTGTCAAACAACCCATGGAACTCGCTTCTCGTTTTCTCAACTCCAGCATCCTCTTCAGCTTGCCCATTATGGTGGTCCTGCATGTGTACCTTGACCCCTCCTCCTGGCCCATATCAAAGTACGCCTTTATGGTGGAAAATCTTCCCATGCTGGACTCCTGCGACACTCCACTTCTATTCCCAGTTTCAGCGTTTCTTAGCGGGGACAAGGAATTTTCTGAAACTCGATTAACCTTGTGCAAGCTCTGACGAACAGCTACGTATAAGTTATCGTCGTGATCGACCGAAGGGGCGTCCAACGTTCTCCACGGTTTTCGACAATTGTCCTTCCCCTCTGCTTGTTCCTCTTCTTCTCCATTCTCCGTTTCAGTCTTTTTCTTCAACAACGATGAAGAATCGTAGCAAACGTCGTCCGATGACATGACGCGGTGCAACTTTCACCATACAAACATCAACACGAATAAGAGAAGCGTAACTTTCGCTTTTGGTTCGGTCGAGTTCGAAGATGTTGGAAGATTCGTCGTTTGCAACGTAGATAAAATAACGACGGTACAGTGAAGTTGTTGCGTATTGAAACGGTGAGTTAATTGGTCGAGCACAGTGGTTTGCGTTGGTTCGTGGTTGGTTGTGGCGTGTATGGCAACTCGTGGTTAATTGGTGTAGACAGACGAGTTGGATTGTAATTGGATAGTTTGGTTATCTGCGATTGGCTAGCTCTTTCACTTCTATGATAAACTGCTATCGCTTCTTGTCTTTAATATCGAATTACCTTTACGATTTGTATTATGCTGCTTCTTTTCCATTACCAAATTCACTGGAAATACGTACGTAATAAACTGGTTTGGCTGCTTGTCTGATACCGAGGTACATTTAAGTAAGACAGTTGCAATTACAAAATTAGTTAAAATTAATTTTAGCTTGAGATATCATCGATCATGTTATGTAGCTACAATTCAGAACTAAATATGCTATATTTAGATCAATAGAATTAAAAATAAAATGCTATGAATAAATAGTAGATAATTTCCAGTATCAATCCTGAACTAATGCTGTACTAACTAAATCACTAACAGAAATAAAATATTTTTCTTTTTTGCACCAAGCTTCTTCCTTTACAACGCAAATTGCCCAATTTTTATCCGAATCCCTTATCAATTTTTATCTTTTCGTCGAACTTCTTTCTTATATATAATACAAACGTTCCAGTGTTCATAAAAGTTCGCTGTTAATTAATTTTCTAAGGATTACTTGTTCTCCAGAAATCTAATCTGAATCGCGTCAAGGATTAAAATCTATCTAACTAAAACTAATTTGTCTTCATTAATTTTTTATTTCATGATTATAGAAATTTCCAAAAAAATACAGTTAACGTGTTAAAATATATTCAGTGATAAATTGTAGGTTAGTTTTTCTAGTTTAAATCAAGTCATTAAGTACCAACCTGATTAAAACAAAGACACCAACGTATCCGGTTGACCAAAATTTCAAGTAACACAAATCACCCGGAGGCAGAGGGGGGATATCTTTTGGTCCTGAAGAAAATTCGCTCAGACCGGACGAAACCGCTTGCTTAAAGCTGGCCAACTTTTTATTTGTCCCAAGATCCTCGCGAGAGATACCGAATAGTATCGTCTCGAGAGGCTCGGCAGCCTCTGTTTCTGGCCAGAAAGAATTATATAAAATTCGAAGGCAAAATACAGCGCACCGCCTATACGCTTGAACAGACTAGAAACGTTGCAACACTATTTCGCTACTGTTTTCGAGAACTATGTTCCGCGTTGTACCTCATGAATAAGAATCGTTCGAAACTTTAAAGAATCGTTTCATCTCTTTCAAAGGAAGTTTCCGGCGCAGTAGAACCGTTTTCTCGTGGGTTGCAGAGCGTGTCGAATTTCCATAAAGTCCTGTAGACGATATTAAATTTCAATTTGTGAAAAGCTGCCTATTAATCGATCGCGCGTGAGTCAAAGTGCGATCAAATATCGGTAATCTCAATTATCGAGGATAGTACGTTCAGAAATCAACTGGTCGAATAACGCTGTCGATCTTTAATCCGAGAAGAAGATTCATTTTCCATTTAAAGGACTGTGAAACGAACGAAGTTACTGACAGCGAGATCATTTGTTTCTACTTTTGCAATGAAGTTGCAAGAATAACGTTCTGAATTTGTAGCCCATTAAGAAGGTTCGCCTTCAAAATTTCAACTAACTTTCCTCCTACTTTGCGTATTAAAATTCGGAATTATTCCTGTGCAAGAATATTTTCACATGGTAGTTACGTTAAATACGAAATACGATTCTGAAAATATATTTTATTGCGTGTATTCTGCTATATCTCGATCGACATTAGAGAGTTTTTTACGAATGTTTTGAAGAAAAACGCGAAAGGGACTGAAAAGGTCAAATGATAGAAATCGCAGGGAGATAGGTGCGTAGTGGTCAAACAATGTTTCAGTTGAATTTGGATGTATTTCTTATAATGTTAAATATAGATGCAATATAAAAATTATATCAACATAGAAATATAACATATAAATAGAAAGGTTAGCCAATCATACGAATGACACACACATATATCTATATATATAATATTTCAACTTGTGCTACCAATTATTTAACAATCTTTTAAGGAGTCTATAGTGTTATAAGAACTTTGCCTCTTCGTAAGGTGAGTACAACAATGTATACAAGGAAGATATTTTTGAAGTTTACAATATGCGAATAAACATTTGGTGAAACTTAAAAAGGGGATAGAACCAAACAATGGTTTCGGATTAACCAAAAATCACGTTCAAAGAGTAAAAGTCGTAAAAGTCGAACTAGATAATAGTCGAATAATGTTAAGAGTCTGCTAACAATCAAATTATAAAAACATATAAAACAATGATTCAAAAAGTATAAAAAAAGAACCACGATTTAACTTAGTAAAAAAGAATCGTGATTTAAGGAACCTTGGTATTATTTGTTTCTACCTATACATACAGACGTTGTATATCTTAATTAAATATGAAAGATTAATTTTCTGCTTATTAAAATTTGAACAATTATTATGCTGTTAATATATTCAAATTATTTGAAATTGTATATATTTAAACAATGAAATTATATCATAAGATGTGGTTGGTAAATCTAAACGGTTGCCCGCCGAAATACAACTTACATCAATTAGAATAATTGATTGTTTAAAATTACAAATTTAAAATTACAAAATTTAACATAATGTGATCACAGTTCCTAGGTACCTTTACAATATACAGCGTTCATATTTCATTCCAAATAATGCATAATTTATGAAAATTAATTCGAGATGTATGCAAAATTTTTCATCAAAAGACAAATTTGACGTAATAATTATTTTAATTATATTTACCTAATTATATCTAAATTCGCAGGTCCTTACAAACAAATTATACATTTATCACCTATTTTCTAAGCTTACAAGAAAAGGTTTACGCGAAACTAAGGTGAGAACACATATCTTTAACAAAACTCTTATACAAAAATCGATTCCGATAATTGCGACATCGTCAGAAGTATCTTCCTCGCGAGATTAAATTCTAATTTATATTTAAATGAATCTATGAATGAAAACTAATCGAAAAGTCGAGAAAAACGAAAGGGACTCGTTAGAATCGATAATCTTTGCTAAGATTTTCGATTCTTAAGCGAAGTCACGTTTTTAGTTTCTCGATCATCGATCAATTTCCATTATCCTCATTTGGCAACAAGCTCGAATCCAGTTACAAAACATTTGTAAAATGAATTCTACGTTTAATTTTTAATGCTGGCGCGGCCTTTTAATTTCCTCTTGTGTTACTTACTTCCTAGCTAGTAACAAAGCTCGGATGAACCTCCGTGTTCTATCTTCATGGTTGTCTGACGTATATGTCCTTTCGTCGTTTTAGCTCTAATAAGAATTCTTCGTTTACATTTTTGTTTTACTACATTTTTCATTAGTACACTATAATATCTTTTTCATACACCGCATACATACGTACGTACGTATACTCCGAACTTATTTACGCGACTTTCTTTCGAAGTTCGTAGAAATATGATGAGGATTTCTTGGGATTGATTGGGTGTCTGAATTTCTTTTTTTATGGTAACACAATGAATGGATTTTCACGACATAGCTAATCGTATTTGCGATTCTTCGTATCGAAGATTTCAAATAGAAGTAGTCTTGAAGATGCAAACTAATCGAGAAAGTGCACGGTTATGGTAGCGCGATAAATGAATATTTATGAGACAGTCGATCGTATTTGTGACTCTTACTAATGCAGATTTTTAATGAAACAGGTCTTTAGGTGTCGGACTATTGGGAATAACGCACGCTTTCGAAAGGTACACACGCGTGTATTCATTTTATTGCTAGTTACACGGCTGCCGATGTTTATGCATTTATGCTAACTGTAGACACGAAAACAATGGACAAACTAAACACAAATGTATAAACGAAAAACGCCTAATAAAGAAAGGAATAAAGTACGTACGCGTTACAGCATTCAGAGGATAAAACGTAATTTTATTCAAATTTTGCTCGCGTAAAATGTGAATTTGCATGAATATCCACAGCCTACAAATTATTAATTCACGATCAGTCGGTGTATTTCAATACGAAACGCTGGAGCACGGCAACATTGGGAAATTTCTTTCGCCGACCTGTATACACGTTTCAAACGTATACAGAGAACAGAAGTCAGAAAAACTTGTTTTGCTTTAAAACGGCAACATAACCGGCAATCGTGTATATGTACATATATATGAAATCCTCTTTAAAATCGTTATACCGAAACTGAAATATTTAACCGCAGGAATATAACGGTTTCACAAAGAAGAACGAACGAAGAAGGAGGCGATACTTGGAAAGCAATCTAATCGTTTGATTGCTTTTCTCTATTCGATAAATCTTCCTTCTGGCAAATCCTTTGAAACAAAATGGTTTGGCAAAAGGGAAAAGGAAAAAAAGAAGAAACACGATCTCCAAATGTAAATGTCCAAGAAGGCTGCTTACAAAACTCGGTGATCTCGCTTTCCACAGCGCGTCCAGATCATCAACGTTCGAGATCCAAACAAACGTGCATAACTATAAACAGAGTAAGCTGCCGAAACCGAGATCCCTAGGCGAAACTCGCGTAATCCACGGACAGAATCCAGGGAAACGCGATACGAGTCAGCCATCTGGCGTTGCCCATCAATCCTTTCCATCTTCCAGCCATAGCCAACATAAAACTACTATTATTACGCTACTGACACGAATATTGAACTCTTTGTACGTTCTATTCGTGAAAGTTCGATAATTCTGCAAAGTTGGTTCAACCGTATTCATGTGGATGTTGAAGCTTCTCGCGTGTTCTCTTTCTGAACGTTTAATGGAGAGTTTGAAAGTTTATATCTTTACTTTTATAATTTTAACTTAACAGCTTTAATCGAATACGAAGTCACGGTTTATCGTTAAAAGATTAGTGGATATTCAAGATGGATATTTGAATCGAACCGCTAAATCGAAATCCTTGCATATTCTTTTATAAAAGTTTCAAAAGTTGGAAATCTTCTCTGTATACGTATGTAACTTTGATTTAATCGGAGACTATTGTTCTTACATCGACGACGCGAAAATTTGCATCTCTGCGACGTTTACGGAAACGCGAAATTTAATCGAGTTCGATGCAAGGTCGCTGTTATTAAAAATACCGACGTGAATATTTGATTCTTTGCGTCCACTCCTGCGAAATATCCTGAATCTAATGTAACTCTAATTTTGAAAATCCCTGAAGCCGTTATTATTACGCTAACATGCCAACGCTAATATCTAATCCTTCGCGATCCTCCTGTCGAAAAAATCCGAAATATAATCAAACGTCAATTTTAATAGAAAGAATCCATGTTATTATATTACTCGCACAAAATTATGAAATGTCCTAAATCTCCTTACAAGTACAAAAAAAAAAAGACAGAAAAATTCAAAAACAAACGACACATAAGTAGGAAGTAAGAAAATAGAAGAAAGTTGGAGGAAGAGGGGACAGAAACTCTGTAAATTCTCGAGAGAAGAGGAAGACGAAGGAGCTACGAAACGGAAACGGCATCCTCGTGACGAAGTTTCTCGCGTAGCTGCCAAAAGGTGCGTATAAATAGGCCGGCTGACAAAAACAAGTCGCCGCGTCATATTGCGCGGACATAAAAGTTTTTAATCGCTCCGGCTTGCACGCTTTACGAGCTTTGCCTCTCCGTGCCGAATATTTCTATTCTTTTCTACTCCTTCGACGAATTAGTGCAGCTATTTTACAAGCAAAAGAATTCGAAAAGGATTGTTCGTTCTCATGTTCGAAATTGGCAAGTTGGGATTCAACTGCGAATTAAATTTACGATTAAACCGCGGATCTTTGCGTAAATTCGTATTTTTATGAAGGCAAATAATGAAACGGGACTGCGGAAAATTATTATAATATTATTATATTATAATGTAAAAGTTTGTTTCCTAAAAAGGATCAAACGCGCGATATGTTATAAAATACTTCGATCCGAGTATTTCACGTACTTTTACATATCTTTGCATCTTCAAACTTTCTATAATTACGACAAACGTTCGCAGTTTAATTACGGCCAATTATACAATTTTACAGGGATCGATAATGGGACTGAAAAGTTACCGAACTTCCATCGAAATTATTCATTAGAAACTCGACTTTTCGTATGACAAGTATTAACCTTCCAACTTCGCGATGATATTAGAGTGTAAAATGAGAAGTATATTCAGATTGATTTTCTTTAACAACGAAACCAACACTTATAGCAATATTATAATATTTTTAATATTAGAAACGAAGAAAGAATTTCTTACCAAAAATGATGCCAGACAACATATCGAAATGATAGCTATTGCTATACTTCCAACGACGATCTTTCTATCATTTTCGAGCATCGTGTCGAATCGCCTCTTTTTTTTTCGAATATCGCTTCATGTATCTGAAATAGTCGAGCCTTCAGCAATTTCAATCGAATTACCATATTTCTTGACGAACCTTACGTTTGAAATAAATCCGTGTTTAATCTGCTATTAATTAAAATTTATTCGAATTCAAACAAATTCAATATATATATATATTAAGACAATGTAATACAGAAACGTAACAAACAGAATGCAGAGAATCAGGCGCGAATTGTTTAACTGGAAAACGTGAGAGCTTACATAGAAGTATTTATGTTACTATAGAAATGTATGTTTCGGAAATACGAAGCGTTGGAAACACGAGAATATGTGGAATATTTGCTCGCGTCCTTCGCCACGCTAAAAGTCACGAGTGTATACTACGTATCTGTTTCACGAGTGTGAAATTCATCTCGAAAATTTACCAAAATTTAACGATTCCTTTACAAAAATCGTGTAAAAATTTATTTACCTTTATGAAGATCGAATTTGACCAATAATTGATATGATGACACGAGAACATCCTGCGTTATCCTTCGATCGAACATCTTCTTGCGATTATTCTGACGACGCGTGTTTACCTGATGCTTCTCGTGCGACGACTTGAACGGAAGTCGGTGGCACGTTGCCCTAACTCGATTCGTTTCAACTCGTTTCGATTCGTTTCCACTCGTTTCGATTCGTCCAAATGGCGTTCCAGAAAGCGGAATATTTCAATCGCGAATTGTTCTTCGATTTTCGTTTATTTCGAAAATTTGTATACAGTAACATTCGATGTTACGATTTATCGTTGGCTACGCGTATTAATACTAACTTCTCGTTATTTTAACACCGTAAAATTCCTACGGTGTTAAATCACTGTGGCTGATTAATTATTTTTTATGTATTTTAATTAATTTATTAAGTAATTTACAAGACGACCAATGTATCCGTCTCCCGTTTTTCTTAAACGCGCAAAATCTTTAAAAATTTGAATGTAGAAATTGAAAATATATATTTCTCTCTTTATTTTGTATTTTAAACTCGTGCGCCTTCTTTACAAAAATATCGGAAAAATGTATTTTTACTATCAATAATAGATAAAGAAGAAATATCCGAACAATTTCAGAGAAATTAGAATATCTCTTATCTTTCAAGTAAAGTAACGTTATACAGGCTGTCACGAAACGATGGTTACATGTTTCCAACTAAATTGAAGAGAAACAAATATTGCAGAAAGAGAATGATAGAATTCTAATTTTTTTTCGCCTTCGAAATGGTACTTGGATAAGATTTCTTTTAACTAGGAAGAATAGTTAATTTCTGTAAGAACTTTTCGATACTTTTAATTTTCGACTGAACTCGGTAGAGATTATAAAAAAGCCCCGTGACGATTTCAAAGTGGAAATTGCATTCATCAAGGAAGCAAAATTTCAAAAACTTCAAATACATTCAAATACATTATTGATTACGGCGAGTTTGGTTCGTATCGAAATTTGTCAAAATACGGGAAAGCTTTGGTAACTGTCAAAAGTAAATTATGAGGTGGTTTAAAATTTACGAACCTTCTGAAATCAGCTGCGTCACTACGGGTTAATTCGTCCGTTACGAGCTCGTTTGTACACACCGAGTGTCATTTATAAGTTTTAATTATGACACGCGTGGGTCACTGTAATTTTATGCTAGATTAATTTCAGCGAATTTGGCGTTCGCAGCCACGTTTGCAGCAATCGATGCATATTGTCGTAGAATTATTCGCTGGAAATGTCACTTCAGGTTTGCGAAAATATTTGGAAAAAAATATCGCAAGAACAGGACAACCTATTTACATATTTTATAAATATTATGTTTCATACTTGATATTGTGTTTTTATTCGATTGATCTGTGGTTAGAGTAAATTGCCAACTTACGACCGATTGATCTTCATGAAATTTCGTGAAAGTTGTAAAATGATCAATAACAGGAGATTATTTCACGGGATTTCTCTTATTCCAGAGAAATGAAATTCGTCGTGGAACGTTCGACAAATTCCACACGACACTTCGTGAAAGCTTCAAAGTCATCAATCATAGAAGATTAACTGAAGCAATTCTTTTTACTTCGTAAAAATGAAATTTCATAAAGCGACTCTATAGATGTCGCGAGATTTCATAAAAGTTCTAAGATTATTAATGACAGAAGGTTGATTAGACAAAAATTTCTTTTATTTCGGATGATTTTCGAAAACTTTTCACAGAATTCTCCTGATGTTTAAGACAAAGACAAGGTAATAATCGATGGTGTATCGTGCTACGAGCATTGTCACTAGCGTGGCGCGTTTACGACAAGCCGAACGGAAACGAGAAATCTACCAATTACGGCAGACAACCTTCGCAGATTGAAATCAACGAATCGCGATATCCATTGGGCTCCCATGGCGATATTTCGTCGATGTTTGATTAGACTTGGATGGACAGCCAGCATCGTCAAATCGATGTTACGCTTTGCTTGAAACAGTTGTTTGATTTATTCTACACGTCGTTACAAGTAACTTTCAGCTACGTACACACTTGCGCGAATGTCGATAGGTAGAATCATATCGAAATTGTACCATTCTTGGAATTTTTTAAATTCGTTTGATTTTTTATTAAATAATGATTCAGAGAGGCAGCTTTTATGCGCGAACGTTCAAGTTCTAATTAATTGTATACAAATTAAAATCAAAAGCGTTCTTTTATACGAAACATGTGTACGTATTTTTTAAATTGCGTATTTTTGTTAGAAAATACGAGAATAACTATGTACAAGAACTGTGAATGATCCAAACAGCTTTGGAAAACATTTCGTTCTGAAAAATAGAGAAGCCTTCACCAGATGGAATTTCTTATATCCGTAAAGAAGAATATAATTTGAAGATAACCTTTTTCCTTCGCTGATACAGCGGCCGGGGGGCATTATGAATTCCAGTATGCAAAGGAACTCGCTACGTTCACTTCGCTTCTTTACGGCGTAAAATTTCTCTGTTGCCAAAACTCATGCAAAGTATCCTTAGCGGATGAAATCTTTCGTACATTCGCAGAGAAACTGCGGATAACTTTCGTCTTTAATAATACAGAGACCCTGTAGAATCGGCGACCAAGAAACCAGATTACCCGATATACAACAGAAAATTACCCAGCCTAAAAACAAAGAACAATTAGCCGATGAGGAGATGCTTCAAAAATTCACAAAGAAAAATAAACGCCCTGATAATTTGCCTGCTCAGCTACTATCGTCGATGGCGTCACAAGCACCGATCTACCAAGCAACCTTCCGCTTTCATAAACAAGGAGAAACAGGCTTGTCGAAGCAAAAAAGTCCTTTCTGATGCAACGCGAGTTACACACGCGACGAGCAAACACCATGATCGGGAACAGTGTGCACGCTTGATTCGCACGGCCTCGTCAGCGCGAAGAAGGGAAAAGGAAAAAAATCGTCACTCGAGTCGATTGCGTTTATCATTCGCGAGTCCCACGATAATGAGAAGGCCACACACAGAAGGCCGCTTGTATATACTTTTACACGCAGATATAGATTACTATGCGCAGAGTACTTACATCGGCTCGTACAAGTACGCGTGTAACCAGGCTGCGACATCGGGGACACGGGCTCGAAGAAACGAACAAATTTCAATCGAGATTACTCCCTGTTGACATTTTCTCGGAGTTCTTCGAGCGTGCGTGCTCGATCGTGCCACGATAAATAACAAAGAGCGCCAAAACCAGTCCCGCGACCTACTTGCCGACGCCGGATGAAATTGCACTCGGCCCACGAATATTAATAATTAAGCAGCTTGTCGTTCGATCAGCGATCGAACGCCCGAAAACCGTTTCTCCTCTGATCTGTTACCGATCAACCTATTAAGGACGCAATTTTTCTAATTTATATATCGTTTTGTTAAGTACACAGACGTATTAAAATAATAAATACATTATTGTTGATGACTTATTGTCGATGATTCGAACTTGTTGATATTAAACTTAGAAAAGCTAAAATCTTGCCGAACAATGGTAATATTTATGATAATAAGCGTGTTCGACTGTCAACCTCATTCTATTGATTCTACAAATTCGCGCGATAGTCCTTTCAAGAGGAATTTTTCTCTTAAGAACGAACGATATTGTAAAGGTAGCGATAAACTAAAATTTGACAAGAGATGAAATAACGTTGGTGTAGCTACGGTTATAACACGATTCCATGTCCCAAGACGTTGTATATCTCTCGATTACATCGTACCCTAATATCGGAAATTTTTTACGTCCTTTCTCAGACCGAACTTATTTCACTCTTCAAGGAGTTTCCTTCGCTGCCGCTACAAATTCATGCGTGAATATACGATCCGACAGATGAACATGAAAATTTCGCAATTCGACGCGTCCGAATATCGCTGCTTCTCAGAATATTTTAGTCTAGAAAATTCTTACTATTTCGTACACTGTACAGGTAATTCCACACGAACTTCAAATAGTAGTCGAAGCAGTGATATCCGCGAAAAAAAAAACTTCTGACCGAATAAACAAAATTTCGCAGCGAGTGCGTAAGATTCAGGTCGTATATTCGAGATTAAATCTTCCCTTCGACTTGCATGCAATCAGGGAGACACATGGAGTCACACAACTGCACCAAGAATTCAAGGATTGCCTCGCCCTTCACGAGGCTAAACGACGCGTGATTCGAACGAACGTGTGTGTGTGCAACGCTCGAGGCGCAATTGGAAACCTTGAAGGACCAAGATGATAGGACGCAAGGAGCGATTTTATACATTTATCGAGCTGTCGGGGGAGGAAAGTACGGGCGCAAAGGATACGTAAATAAAAGACGATGGGATATGTAGGTCAGCGAATGAAAAGTAACGAGTCAGTCGTGACTGGATGGACATGAATGAATGAACGGAGCAGGAATCGCGAGGGAAAAAACGTGGGGCGTAGGTAAGAAACGATGGACAAAAGGGGAAGACAACGCGGGCTCGAGCACAAGGGAAGGTGGGGAAGGGAAGGCGGGGGTGGCAGAAAGGAAAAGAAACGAAGATGACGGGAGAAAACGCGAGCCAGCTTGGAAAATAGGTCAGACCGGGAGAAAAAATAAAAAAGAAAAAAGGAAGGGAAAAAGAAAAAGCAGCGCGTTAAGAGCTCTAGTTGTTCGCTGAAACATCATAGCGCGATATGGAGTGACGAGAAGCGAGAGTTTCTTACCCTTGGAACCGGTTGCCCGGGAAAAAGTATGGATGCAGTTAAACGCGCTCGTGTTTCGAGCTTGTTAACGATAATTTCTTCGCGAAATTTTAAAATGAAAGTTTCATGGTACGAGCAATGGTAGATAATCGATAATTTTCTACTTTGATTATCTACTTTTTTGGATGAATATCTGTAATGAAGGTAGAAAAGAAGTCATTTTTTCTTTTGAGAGAATTAATAATTGAGGAGGTAAGGGGATAGGTTCTTTGAGAGAAAATTTTATATTAAGAAGTGGAAATTAGAGTTTGTATTGGGATGGTATGAGACTGTATAAATTGGAATGCTACGATGTGTAAAATGGTAACGTCCTGGTGTTTTGGCGCTATGACTGGGGGTGATATACAGCGCGACTAGAAATACTACGCACCTAGTGCTCAAGTATTTAATAATAAACAGAATTGCAAAACGACCACATACGATTCCAAAAGTTTAATACAGAAATCAAAAGAAAACTCTACCGTCTGCGCTGCAATTAAAAGCTGTTAATTAAACCATTGATTTAATCGTAGAATTAAAAACGCTGCCAAACTTCTACTTCCATTCTTCTCCGCTCTCAACAGCTCCTAAAACTCCGTGGAAAATGTTAAGACATTTCGAGAACTTCCTAGCCAGAGAAAAGTCAACCAAATGTTCCCTTTCTATACCAAAGATCAAGAACGCCGAAGAACGATTACATGATTTTAGGATTAAAATCTTGGTAACCAAACCAGAGCTTTGGAGCTCCCAAAAATTCCAACATCTGTTCTAAAAAGCAACCACTAAGCCTAGTAGAAACCACCCCAATTATTCTCAAATCTCTGTAGCAAGAATAAAGAATTGTGGACCCATTAAAAAAAAAAGCTTATTTACCAAAGCGAGACAAAAATCATTCGTCCCGCAAAAAATTCAAACATGCAAACACTAAAACGCTCATGTTTGACAATCACTGCGTAAAGCCATCTTAATCAACCATGGAAACAAACCACCCTCAACGACTGCTCTCGAAGCTCTATACCAAAAATCGCGCCAGCGCCGTACCAATCTCTCGAACAAACGGCAAACAAAGCTCTAAAAAGGTGAAAGCAAAGGGAGAAGCAACGGATCCGGTCAAAGACAAGAGGAGATAGGAGGTGGACGAGGGAGAGGAAAAGAAAGGGGCAGGCAGAAAGGCAGGCGGTGGGAAAGCGAGAGAGACGAGGAACAGGTAAGTAAGAGAGAAAGAGAAATATGGGTCAGAGGATGGACCGGACGGAATATTGATCCGGCCACCTCACGATAGTTGCCTGTGTTGCGCTATGCTCTGCCATGTTTTCTCTCTCGCTTTCTCCCACTTGTTATTCACCCTCTCCCGACTACCGAGGAAAGCAGATACACAGAAAGAGAGGAAGAGAGAGAGGGAGAGCTACGATGAAGACCCTTGCAGTTTACCTTAGCTCTGCGGACTCCTGCAGTTTTAAATCGAACACCTGAGCCACGGGGAAAGTTGGCAGAAACGTTTACGCAAAGTATCGTGTTGCATCGCGAGTCCTCGCCACGAGTGGCATGGTATATTTGACTTTCAAAATGTAGAAAATTTACTCCATATGTTGTTATATAAATACGACACGTTATGTAAGGTACGTCGCCTTCAGGATTTATGCACCGATATTCAAAACTTGCTGTAACTATGAACACGTTCTTAACACTTCTGAACGTGGTTTTTTCTCGAACAGCGCAGAACCATAGCGGACCTGACGTAGGTTTTTAAAATCCTCGACCAGTTTGTTGACTGTTCACGAAATTCCTCAATTTTTTAAATTGTACGCTGCTAAGATATTCGTCAGAAGGAGGCAACTTGTTCTTGCGTTGCCTTGTCTGAGGCCCGCAACATTTATTAAAGCATCGATATGTCAACTTATATGAAATTGCAGAAATCGTAACTTGAAATTAATGTTCATTAACTGGTATGAAATTGTAAAAGTCGTAACATGAAGCTAGTGCTCGTTCCTTTATATTTCAGTTCGTGTACTCGTGTATCCGACCTCGAGAGGCGCATATCCATTAAATAAATAAATAAATATAACTATTGCCATGTACGTACGATTATATGTTAAAGTAAACTATTAAAGTAAACGATTACGAGGAGATTACACCGACGAATGCATCACGATCATGCGAGTCGATTACGAAAGTTTGATGTTTACTGAAATAACTATGAAATAAAACACAGAAATAGCAGTAACATAAACACTTGTTAAAATGATGTATTGCTATAACAGCATTAACATATCGGACGTTAGTTTTGCAAAGGAAATATTTTGCAGTGGAATAGAAGTTAGTTTAAGGAGAAGAAGAGTCGTTTGGTTTCATGATTGATAGGATTGGTTATTAAGGGTTAATTCGGTAATTGATACGAGTAGCAAGAGGTTATTTCCAAGTGGAATATATTTTTGGTTTCGCGCTAGCTATTAGATTGTCCGAAATGTTTTTTTCGTTTTATAAGGAAATAATAGACGCACAACGTTTTTTGTTTTATATCAATTTATTGAATTATACACGAATATAATAATAGAATAATAATAAAACAAAAATTGTTGTTCATTTATTATCACCATATGAAACGAAAGAAACTTTTCGGACAACCTAATAGATGCAGATAAAGATGTAAGAAATAGATATTCGTATAATAAAAGACGATTACTTTGGTCCATTCGGATATGTTATTCCTAATAAACTATATATATACATAATTTCTGAAGAGAATCGCTTTCCACTAATCGAATCGTCTAATTAGATGAGAATCCTCGAATCAAGATATCCATTATCTATCCATTATCTCAGCGAACCTTGGTTACTTCCAAAAATGAAATCAGAGCTTAGCATGTATCGTACACATAGATACATTTGTCCAATATTGCTTGTATTTGAATATCTAATTTTTGCATGAAATATTTCCATAAACTTTTCCAACGCAATACAAACCTATAACTTTGCTGGTATTGTTTCAACGTACATGCTACGTACATGCTGAAATCGCAGCAGTAAAAATCTAATAATGAGATACTATTGGGTTGGCAATCAAGTGATCGCGGATTTTGTCATTAGGTGATATTGATGATGATAAGTATGCAGCGATGCTCTAGAAACGATGAATTATTCGATAAATAACTGCAATTTAAAATATCGTTAACTTGGATGACCAGACAACTCGTCTTAAATAAACAGACGATACCAAGGGATGCGTTTCGCCTACTAAACATTGCAATGTGTCAATACCAAAGTGTGTTACAAAATGAAGTAAAATGTTGCCAGAGGATGCGACAACTGCACGAATTTACAACTTAACGCGATGGTAATCATCAATCTCCTGTGCGACTCTATGTCTTTCGGATGAAACGAAACGAAACGAAAAGACGTTTCGTGAAACGGCCTGTGCAGCTCGTAAATTTCGACGGACGATCTCGTCGTGACGCGTTATTGTTGACGACGACGAGCCGCGCACTCTCGTAAACCGGACCGTATCGAATAGTCGCGTTGACGCGGGACGAAAATATCGCGGGATGCGATTATCGTTCACCGAGAAAACCGGAAGCCGAACAGCTCAACACGGGTTGGACGTGCCGGTACCCATGTGTTGACACGTAATTATCGCTGCGTGCACGGGTACACGTGTCTTCTCGTGAATTTACTGGCTGGGTTGTTTGAATTTCTATGGAGAAACACGCTGGACGCTCACGTCGACCGATAAAGCGAGGGTAGTCGGTGGAACGTTGATTTCAGAGTCGATATATTTTCAAACAAATTGATTTCTCAGGAATATTTACATATTCAGTTGTTCTTAAATTTTTCCAGTCTAGAGTCGAAGGTCAATACGTCGTTCCCTTATAGGTAGAATTTTTTATATTGAATTCTTTTACATTCAGAATTATGTCAGTTGAGTTTCTTACAGAGGCTGGATATCTTCAAACAAATTAGTTTTTGAGCAATTTTACGTGTTCAATGTGTCGTTTTTAAATTAGGAATTTTTCTTTGAGTATGGAGTCGAAGATCAGTACGTTGTTGCTCGACTGTAGAACTTTCTACATTAACTTTCTCATGTTAAAAAATGACACTTAAGTTATCATTATCGTGTTACTTGCAGCGGTTGGATATTTCCTTGTTTCAAGTACATATATATTTCGTATTTTCAATTGTAAAACGAATGTCTCAATATCAGTCCGATTGTACAAGAGTCTCCAGACAATTGCAACGTAAGTAGAATAGAACGGAGCGCGGTCAGGCATTAAAGTCTATTGCCCATTTCCATGAAAACGACTGAGTTTGCTACTATCGATAAGAAAAGACATTCTTCACGTAGCTGTACTGGTCATTCGAAACGCAGCAGGTAAAAGTTCGAAGGTTAAGCAGACGTAATCCGACACTTTCTCAACGAGATGAAAAAACTTCCGTCAAA
Source organism: Bombus huntii (assembly GCF_024542735.1). Classification (NCBI taxonomy): domain Eukaryota; kingdom Metazoa; phylum Arthropoda; class Insecta; order Hymenoptera; family Apidae; genus Bombus; species Bombus huntii. Next base: position 12,273,781 of record NC_066244.1, on the reverse strand, counting down.
GTTGCTGCTTTCGTTACGAAGCTCTGAATCTCCTGGTAGACAGGAGAAAAAATGCAAAACGTATCCTTGTTACGTGTTCGTCTACGACAAATCCAACTCTGTAGCAGTTAAAAATGAAAATACAACCTTCGCTAAGTTCTTCGAGAGTCGATTCAGACCCATATGTATTCGAGTGTTATTCCACTGTAAATCTCGATGTAGAGTCATACTCTTAACTCTGATCTACACCGCTGAAAAAGAAACGGAATATACGAGCACTGCGGATTTGAAGAATTTCAAATTTACGATTGCCATGAATAAAGCGTAATGTAACAACCTTCACGTGAGTTTGTTCTTTAATACCAGATTTCGCAAATCATATTACAACGTTTAATCGTATTATACGTGCATATTATTTAAATAGAATTGTTAATGTTTATAAATTCGAATAGTGGAATTAATGTTACTAATATATAGATAATTAATCTGAATCGTTATAACAGAGATATTATGGATGTAGCATATAATTATCGTACGATTACTATGTATCGTGTGATGAATTTATTAAAGATATGTACATAGACAATAATAATTGTTCTGGTGTAATGAAAATACTTGTTACATTATCATTTCAAACTATCGCAGTTATCATAATAATCGAAGACAAGTTTTTAAAAAATATGTACATAACTATAACTAACATTTCTGAACGTTTAGAACAGATCGTTTTGACTTAACTTCAGTGTTGTTACAGAGTCCAGTGTCCAATGATTAATCCAGGATATTATTGAATATTTATAATACTCTGCTACTCAAATCAGTATAAATACCAGTACCTATAATAATAATAAACGCAATAAATATTTATTATAAATATCTTTCGTTTTCTCTTTCAATCGTTAGATTAACTCATTCATCGCTACCTTATTTTACTATGCTCAACGTTATTCGTACACTCTGAAGGTATCAAATATTATCATCCCTATTTCTAAGCTTTCGAATCTTTACGACTCTCAACAATTTCCCTTAACAATAGAGTTCTGTTCCTAAGTGAAAGAATATTATCAAAATTCTGTTATTAAATAGAAGGATATTCCCAAAAGCCAATCTCTATCTATCAAGTTCTGTAACGAGTTATTAACGAATATTATTGCAAGTTTTCAATATGTATAGTTGTCGATTTCGTGCGATCCATCGAGACGACGACTATGATGATGAATGTTATTAGTAGAAGATCCTTTAATCTGTGAATCAAAACGTACGAAGATCGAGGTGATGGTACTTACGTATTCGGTCATCGTGAATGAGTTCCGTGTGTTACAACGCGTGCAAGTCATGAATGGAAGAGAATGCATCGTATTGATTTCAGTGTTTCGCAACTACGCCCCTGTCGCGGCCACCGTGCCGCATTCATCTCCACGTGACTATAATCGCGCGACTGTAATGCGTTAACAGGGCCGTATTCGTATGCTTCGAACAATCGCGTGGGCGGCGGCTACTTCTTTCACTTTAAATAATTTCATCGGGGCACCTGTTCCCCTTTGCACCTGCTCCCCAGCTTCTTTTATAATCGAGCGAAATTTTTTAGTCGGTAACTGTCGTCACATGTATTCTACAGGGTGTATCGTTTAAACGGGAACACCTAAATATCTGCCTTATTTATGATCGTTTGAAAAATATCTTTTCTTTTTATCATGAAAAATTTATGACAGAATTCTTTCCCAAGGACAGCTTTTCACATTTCGAGATCGTCGCTATATTTTTAAGCGGATCTCTATATTCTTTTATCCAACACTATTGATGCGTCTTTTTATTCTCTACGCAAAAGTATTACGGTACTTTTGCCTGGAAATGCTTAGTTTAAAAGATATTTGAACGTTAACTTTGTAAAACTTGGGGCATGAGAGAACAGGAAAGCCGCAAAGTTGATACTCTTGTGCTTATATTTTCCTTGTCTTTCCTACGCTACGTTTAATGAAATTAAAATCGAGGTATCTTTTAAATTATACATTTCCCGACATAAGTGGTTTAATGCTTTTCTAAAGAGAATAAAATAACATCCACCGGTGTAAAAAAATGTACAGAGTTCTACTTAAAAGAATACCGATGACCTCGAAATCTGCTAAAAAAAGAAAAGAAAAATAATGAACCTGAGAAAATAGTATAAGTGGCCCTGAAAATAATATAACTTTGTGTTGAGAAGTTTTTTTCATACAACAATAAACAGGGCAATTTTTTAAAGTTATCTCTCAGACACACTGTATATAACTGAAATCGAAAGCCCGATTTATCCAATTAGAAGAAAGTGGCGTAAATTAGTAAGAAAGTCGTATTCGTTATACAAGACATATAAATTGTCATCATACGACACATTCTACCGAGCTTTTATGAAGAAATATCATCAACTGTATTTCACTATACTTGGATGTAGAAGAGAAACAGTGTGTTTAGTAGAAAACAAGATTATGCGAGTGGAGAATACAAAAAAAAAAAAACAAAAAAAAAAAGAACAAAATAAATTTTTTCGAACAGACAAAGAGTATGTTTCAAATAGTTGAGAAAGGATTGAGAGTGTTTAGAATGATTTAAGAATCGTTAAAGTATCGAAAGTGGAGGAAGAGTTGTCAGAAATGCATGAAATAAAGGATGTGATGGACTTTCTGTCTGAAATTCAAAACAAGAATTCGGTTATTTATATATTAAGAGAGTGGAACGAGGCTCGAGCCAACATTCGTAACGTAACGTGGTGGTAAGGAATGATATAATTATCCACCTGAAATATTGTGCGAATAGTTGAGACGCAAGGGCAATAAAGAAACTCTTCTAGTCTGCTCTGCGATCGAATATCGCGTTTCTTTCTCGTTTTCTATAGATTCGCGACGACTTTAAACGGTAATTGCGGCTCTACCTTAAATGAAACTTCCACCTAAACATTCCAACGTATGTTCGACAATAATGAGACTATTATTTAGCCTCTAGTTTCCACTAGTATAAAATTGGCTGTGACAAGCGTGGGAAAATCGATAATTTGTGTATAGAATCGCCCAGTCCTAAGACTTTGGTCTCTAAAATAAAGTTTAACCAGTTTGTCGAGGAATTATTGCTGATACTAATTGACCAAGGGAAACATAATCCAATAATCATTACTAATAGTTCTTCGTGTTCTCGCGAGATATAGAGTCAACGCGTGTCCCCTAAGATATTACCAAATACTCAAATACAATAATAGAAATATCCTCGAAACATTTACAACGCATCCGAGTTATAAAATTTCGTTTCTAACCACTTCACGGTGGATATTCCTTAAACACAAGCTTATAAAACAACGGAATCTTGAAATTTAATTTTTACAACTATCAACTACCGAATCCATCATCATAAATGCCACCAAAAAACAAAAAAAGAATTACAATGCAGCAGAAAATTTAGTCTTATTCTTATTTTCTCTGACTATTCAATACATTGCAATGGACAGTCGCAAAAGATTACAATATTTGAAAGTTATACTGACTCTTAAAACTCCTTCTATTTCTGCTTCCTATTTTTCGCGTTCTATTTTTAATAACAGAAAAAATATCCTCTTCTTTGAAAAAACTAAAAAGATCAATGTGTACATACAAGAAGAAAAAAGAAGAAAGAGTAAGAGATACAAAGTAGTCGTTTGAAAAAAAAAGGCAACGATAGAAAAGCTCAAAGGGAAGTAGGATTCCAGACAGCCTGGTGTCCACGTGTCATCGCGAGGAAGACACGGAGGAACGTGGCGCGCGAGTTACGAGCGACGGGCACGCTTTATACGGCAAAAGTTGGACGGGTGCCCGTCAAAGCTCGAAAGTTCAAAGGAACGATTCTCGAACGATGCACGGCCTCGTTGAGCGGACTGGCCAAGTTCGTCGAGCTTCCGACGCGTCCAATCAAGGTTCGTCGAACCGGGCCACGTTATCAGCGGACGGCCAGGATAAAGGTCTCCGATAATCGATCGCCGGAAAAGGTTCTCGGTCACCGGGAAACTTTCGGTCCTACGCTCGAATCACGTCCAAATCGACCGTGATCCCACCACGTTCCAGTCGGAACTCGGGGAAATTGGGAGAAATTTCTTTTCTTTCTTTTTTTTTTAAATTAATTGCGCTTTGAAATATTCTGAATATTTTTTTTTTTTTTTTTTTTTTTTTTTTTTTTTTTTTTTTTTTTTTTTTTGATGGAGAATATTTTACTTGGGAATCTTTTTAGTGGAAAATAAAAGAGGAGAGAGGAAAATTCGAAAATTTTATGAAAGTTTGTTCAGCTTAGAAAATTGATTATGAGCTTTTTGGAGACAGTGGACTTCCTTCACTGTAGGAATTTTTATGGATGAAATTCTATTTAAAAAATTGGAAAAAATACAACGAACTATGTAAAATTTTTTTAAATATTCGCAAAATCCATGGGAAAATCCCTCCGGCTCTGATGGGAAAATCACGGAAACAAATTTTTAACCCTGTGTAATCGGATTTTTCTTCGCCCGTGAGAAAATATTCCGCTAGATCGCGGTTTTTATAAAGCTAACAGCTTAACGGTGATAGAGGAAATGCAATGGCAAATAAACATGTTAAAAGCTATGGGACGATCAAACAGTTGTAGAAAATTTGTTATAAATATGTTATATGTGTTACGTGTTGTAATCTCTATGTACATTTTCAGATTGATTTATTTAGCGATATAACGATGACAGTAGTGTCTCACTGCAGTGCCAATAAAATTTCAAAATGTTTTATGTAATATACGCAATATATGCAATACAATTTTTCTATAGTAAGTATCCAAATACTCTCATGGGTCAGTATACACAAAAAAGAGTCGTGTACTTAAATAGACAATATGTAAACACATCAAAAAATACTTTTCATAGTCTCATTACGTAAAACTGAGAAAATGTTTGCATACACCTGGTACACCCAAAAGTATCGCCGTACAGTGGAACATTTGAATGAAGATTCGGGACAAAGATCAAGAGATGCATATAGATAATCTAATAATTTATTGCATATATATAATATACAACAGAAACGTAAAAGAATACCTTGTTGACAGTGAAAATCAAAATTGCAGGATTATTTGAACCTTCTTCTTATTAAATTGCTCTTGAAAGAAAGAAAGAAATTTTTTATTTGAAAATTACGATTATACGTAGAGATAGAATTAACAAACAACAATGTATAATGATCGAGTGAGCTAATTTTCGATTTTTACTAATCTCCTATCGATTTTTCAAGGGAATTATTGTCTGAGAATTCCTATTACTTACTTGCAGACTGATGATATCATCGAGTACGAAGATCAAAATCGAACAACGATTGTTTGGATTTCTATCGACTGCGTGCCGCATTCTGCGCCGTAGAAGGCACTTTGAAAAGAAAACGATGGCTAAATAAAACTGGTGAATAAGGAGAGAAGAGTTGCGAGAGATTCCCAAAGCAGCACGCGGAATTGAAGTGGAAGCAACGAGGCCCAGTTTTCCTTGGATAAATAATTACGCTATTTTAGCCAATTGTTTACTATTCTCGCACGTTTCGCCGACGTCGTCCGCAGAGTTTCTAGACGTCGAGCGTTTTGCTTATCAATGTAGGTCGTGGTTGCCTTTGTTCATCAAGCTGCGCTCCCGCTCTTTCTCAGGAGGCGCCTCTGTCGCAATAAAACACGCAGTCGATAAACATTTTCGCCGAGTACGCGAGAACGATCCTCCAACGATTATCGACTTTCAACAACCATTTTCGGTATTTTCCTGCCGATCGCGTTTTCACGCGAAAAATATTAATACGAGGCGTGTTTCTTGATTTCCTATTTTGTATACCTTCCTTTCGCCTTGTTCGTCTGTGATTCGAGAGGTGGACTTCACGCGAATTGTTTATTCTTAATACGTCGTAAAATGAAATAAAATTCGAGTTAGATAAAATACATATCTGCCGCGAGATTTTCTTAAAAAGCGATAAAAGTAACAAGTTATATAGCGATAAGAAAGTAAAAGGAAGAATGTTGAGAAAAATATAAAATTAAAGAAAAATTAGCATGCTAAATATAGCGACAATAATCTTCACGATATGATGACAATAATGTTGCAACACTGAATACAATAACAAAATAGGAGTTCGTGCAAAAAGAATTGAAACACAGATAGATATTTATGAAATTTGCGTAGTTGCAATGTTGTTTCATCAATTGACTGACGCGGCTATACCGAAACAAGGGGAAAATATGGAAAACGAGATTGAAGAGTGAAAAAGAATATTTCGTGAACGCGATTTCACGCGTTTCGATTGCGAATATCTCGATTAATTTAGCTGGTACACGAGTTCGCCAACGGCCGATTTAACGAACGTAATTAGATAAGCTGGGATTAGTCTGCTACGTAATTCAGCGTGGATAATTGCAGTGTCATCGTTCGACGTGAAACGATGACGCCCGCTCATTCATCCAACGACGTAGGAGAAAACAGAGGAAACTTCTCTCTCTACCTATCTATCTATCTATCTATCTATCTATCTATCTATCTATCTGTCTGTCTGTCTGTCTATCTATCTGTCTATCTCTTTTCTAGCTCGCTAATTTCACGACGACTGAAACCAATCGTGTAACGGGGAGCAAAGCAAATAATCGATCGTCTGTAGCCATTTGTTCTATTCTATCGGCGATCGTACACAATTCAATTTATTAACTTCCACATCGATTATGGTAACAATTATATAATCGTCAGCATGATTACATTTTTGGTGGAAGAACGACGGGCAGAGGATGATAGAGAAGAAAATTATTCCTGTAATATGCTAATTAATGCTATTTAACGCGTGTTCCCGCTTGTGGAACTTGTGGTAAGATCGGGGAAAATGATAAGTTAGATGTGATTTAGAACGTGTCGAGAGTTGGTTGTCAGTGTTATTTATTATTCTCGGAACTGGACTACTCGGACGTTATAAATCGCGATCAAAACCTAACGAATTAACTCGACTTGACATATTATTTGGTTTAATTTTAGCTGGAAATAAATTCTAGATGTTTATGTATTGAAAGAGTTAAAAAAAAGTTTCCAGAATTCTCGGAATAATCCAAAAAAAATATATAAAAAGAAACGTATAGTATTTAGAATACGATATTTCCTTCTCCTTCTACTTATATCGCTTTATATCTTCTATATTTATACCTTTAACAATAAATCCCTGCTTAAATTTCGTATCTTTCATCAAATTCGTATTTTTACGAATTTACGTAAACTACATAGCTATAAAAAAAAAAAACATTTTTCAAAATAAACTGTTACATATATATTGTTCTGTTCGTGAACAAAGGTTCAAACGTTAGTGACACTAGAAATAGCTACCGTTAGAAACTAATTTTTCGTCGAAGATAAATGATGCTTCATGCAACATTTCCATTCTTCTGTTCGAAACTTTCGAATCTATTCACAGCTATCTATTTTTTCGATACCAAAGTATACAAGAAAAGAATGCAGTAGCTAGGAATTCGCGGCAACTCTTTCGAATAATTCATTTCCGCTAAAGTGCCGTATTTTCCATTAATGCCGTTGGAAATCGGCGCGTCGTAAAACTAATGGAATTCCACGCGGCTATCGATCGTTCGCAACAGACGGTTACTACCTCGATGGTGGAAATGCCACGAGAAGACGAATAGGAAACGCGCTGTCGGCGTAGCGTGGCCTACGATAGTTCGACTTTCTTCGAGACCATAAACGATAACGAGAAACTCCTTCGAGATCGCGAGGAAAAAGAATTAACGCGATTCATGTTGCACGTGGTTGCGCGAATCTTCTGAATTAACGAAACCTGGCAAATGTACTTCAATATCGAGTCTTCTTCCTTTCTCATTAGACGATCCTCGCGTTCTTTTTTCCTCGAATTTTTAACGATGCTGTAAAAGATTGAGATTGAGAAGATCAGCTATAATCTCTATTTAAAAATCCACGTTATGCCAATGACCTACCTGTCGAATATCAAATAAATCGTGATCATTCAAGCGTCAAAATGTAAATCACTCGACTATTACGAATACCCTGTCTACTCAAGGCAAACTCTTGCAAGCTTCAAACACAAGACCAACCAATCCTTTGAATAACAAATCCAATCAGATTATAACTCCCGGTTGAACCCAACTACCCATCGTTTCAATAACCGCAAACAGCATCAAACACGCACAAACTCTCAACAACAGTTAAAAGTCCTGCCTTGCAGAAGCCGAGCTGATGTTCACCGAGCATAATCCATAACACAATGGTAGTAGCTGAATCTGCAACGAGTCTGAAGTATCATAAACTATGCCAAACGTCAATTTCCCAAGAACAACGTCAATTTTCCCTGGTATCGAGCGTCCAACCGGCGAACGTCACTCGAGGATGGGAAAGATGATGGCGGCACGCTTTCGACGGCCGGCACGAATCACGGGAAATACGATTCAATAGTGGATCGAACAATCGAGCGGAAAATAAAGGAAGACATTCGGCGGGCGGGAAAGGGATCGATAGCGAGTCGAAGTCAAACAATAGGCAGCTACGGCGAAGGTAGAGGCGAAATCACAATAAGAGGCCAGCTTAATTTCCCAGCCACAAGCTGGTACGAGAAGCTTTTCGTATCGAGCAATTTATTTCGTCTGGCGACAAACGGAAAAACGAGCACGGAGCTGTGTAAGTGCACGGCGAGGAACAGCTTCGCGAAATACCAAGCGCGCACAACTCGCTCTCGCGTTTTATCGCTCTCCAACGTCTCTCTACCCTTTTCAACCCGCCCCTCTTCCATCACCGGCGTCTCTTATATACCGGTTCGAGCTTGAAAGCTTCTAAAGTTCAGAAGTCAAAGCCGCGCACACGCTGCGGCGTACGGTTTCAAAGAGCCTTTTCCACGCTCGTCATCCTCGCGACCGAACGCTACCATCGTGCTTTTAGCCGGTTCTCCTCGCGACATTCCACGACTCGTTTCCTTCGCCTGTGTTCGGTTACTTAACCGAGTGATCCATGCATAATCGTGTAAAAGCCTTTCATTGGTTGAAAGGAAAATGGAATGCCAAAGCAAGTAAGTAGATCGGGAATGTTCGTGATCAGACTAATGTCAACTGACTGGAAAAAATTGCGAATCGTTCGCTTTCGATTTCGATGGAAATTTATAGGCTTGAAGAACAGTCGAAAATAATAAGTGCGTATCTTTGCTTTCTTTTTCTTAGTCGTAGCATCTCGTGCGAAATCGCCTTGCAAAGCTCGAACCTTTAAGCATCAGGAACGAAGGACGAACGTCAAGGCCGGGAAGAAACGCACTTAGAATCCTCGATTAAGCGATTGTTTAAATCGCGAAAAATTGGGATTTGATCGTTTCGATTGCATTAATGACAGTTCGAACGTTAACAGTCTAATTTACAACAGAAAATAAATCCTCGAATTTCCCAATCTTTCCGTCTTTAAAATCAGCAAATGAAATGGAAGCTGAATTAACTCAGTGATAGTTATGCATTACAGATAATATTTGTCGGATACAAACTGGTTATTTTTATCGTGAGAGAGAATATAGAAGGTAAAATTTGATATTCGAGTCGATGATATACGAGTCACGTGTATCCTACAACATTTTTGTCGGGTCGTGTCATGATGCAGCATCCATTAAAAAACAAAAAAAAAAACAGAGAGAGAGAGAGGGAGAAAGGAGAGAAAAGGAGAGAAACAAAAAAGAAACAGAGAACAAGTGGGAGCCGGTAGATTGCCAAAATAACAATTCCCTTTGCCGGCAAAAAATCTATTCCATTCAATTTCCATACAAATACCTGTTCGCCACGTTCATCACGTTCAGCTGCGTGGAAATGTTAAAACGAGATGCATTGTGTTTGGGAAGTTTGTTTCGACGACAGAAAAAGAATGGTAAGGGAGAAATAGAGAAGGATAGCGAAGTTATTTCTGTCGGTTCGCCGAGATATTTCCTGGCTAATATTTAATTTCAACAAACAGAATCAACAAGAAACACGATAACGACGATCTTACTTTTCATGGCGCTTGTACGAAGTTCCTCGAGCTTCAATGCAAAATGTTTGCATCGCGAAAATTCTTCCGGTTGAAAACACGCGTTGTGAATATATTAACACTACAAATATCCAAAATGGATAATATATTCGTAAAATGTAGTTACAAGTGTTCGAACACTTTCGCGAACCTGTATAATTGCTATGGGCATAATTAACGTTGACTTCGTAGTAATAGAATTCCATTTCTCGGAGGGAAAATTTTAACTGCTCGATTAACAGACCTCCAATTCATCGAATCCATCTACTTGATAATGATAACACGAATAAAAAATAACAGGTGTTAAGGAAGATTGGTGAGCTCCTATTATATAAATTCCAGTTGAATATATCAACTGCTACACGAATTGGCTGTGTCAGCTTCGAAATATTTCGCGCGAAAGCTGTAGAATTAACGAATCTGAGAAAAATTGGTCAGACAATTACATTAACACTCACGTAAGACATTTGGTGAAATATCGGTGACCTTAAAATGTGATAATCCTAGATATTGTACCAACGACCTCACGTTATGACGTTCTTAATAGCGATAAGCCTCATTCTTGATGACGCAAAGTGGTAACAATCTGGATACAATGAAATACTGATAACCTCGATTCGCAATAACCCTAGATAGTTGTGATCTCGGCTCACGGTGCTTCCAAACAATTATAACCGTGTAGTGTAACTCCAACAATAAGTAACGAAAGAACTCGAGTCATCGTAATTCTCAATCCTTTCGTGTTACGTATATATAATAAATGTACTTACTTTCGATAAAATATCTCGGTGTTGAATCGCAATACATTACATATTCTTCTCAATGTATCGTCTAGCCACTGATCACTAAATATGGACGACGTTAAACCATGTTAACCTTGAATCACGTCGACGCTAATTCAGAATACTCTTACGTAATCTAAACTTATAGGCGACCACGAATCGTGTTAACCTTGAATCATGTTGACATCTATTCGCAATAATCTTAAATAATCAAAGGCAAACCCTAAACCATAACAAGTTGGATCCCTACTTTAAATTGTGACAATTCTATACCCTTAACAACCTAACAAACCAGCTACCCCTAGAATCCTTGGACCCGTCCATCTCAAATAAATTCGCAGCAAACGTTCCCACTCATCCGCAAACAAACAGGCTACAATAAAACTTGACGTTAGAGAAGAAAAACTGTTACACAGAGGGAAGGAAACGTTTAAACGGAGATACTTTGGAAACACCTGCGCGTGTTGCCTTTGCTTGGGCCAGCTATTTTCTCTCACGTTGAGCGTTTAATTGCAGCTGGGCCTCGTTCGCAGCAGGCGGTTTGAAAGGCCGTCAGTCGTCGAGCTCCGTGCAAATCGAGTTCACCGCTCGTGAATGTCGCTCGTAATCTCGCGAATTTACCGTCGTCGTCCAAGGTGTATCGGCCACTTGCGATCGTTTCCACAGGCAAACACCAAAGTCGCCACGTGCAAACTCGCCTCTCTCAATTTGCGGACAACGAAACGTGCTATGCACGCTCTGTCGTCAGTATGACACAGTCAGTGGAGTAATTTATGCGAGCGAGAAAACAGCGTTGCTATCAAAGTTGGCGGTGAACTGTACTTTGTTGCGAAGAAACTGAACGAACCAATGATAAATTGTGCATTGTTCCGAGGATAGAGGTACGAAGGAAGATGTCGATTGGCATGTTCATTGCGCACGAAACGAAACTTTAAGCTGTTAATTTGAATGTGGCTTGAAATCGTCGCGTTGACTGCCACGCGAATTTTATATATATATTTAATCATTTTTCCAATATTCGATTTTTCGAGTGTTTAAATCTTCGCATAATTAAATTTCGAAATAATTCAAATTTTCAAATATTCAAATTTCCATTCAACGTGTAGAAGCAGATATTGTATAAAAATTACTTGTCGGTAGAGTAGTATCGCAGGTGATGAAAATCGGATCCGTGGAGAACATGTTGAGATGGTAGTATACATTGTTATGCAGATGTTTATAGCTTGTCATGTTCTTCGTAACTCCGTTTCGAAGCTACTGATTTCCATTCCTTAGTGTTTTCCCTTTATTTTTCATATTTCTTTTTTATTTCTACCTTGGGATGATTGGAGCTTAAGGCGATAGAGGACTTATAATACGTTTTGAATTTGTCAGTCTTGGTATTTCAATTTTTTCGATCTTTCCTTCGTTTTTGGTATTTGTCGAAGAGCAATTGAGATTTATGTTGATTGCTCAATTTTAATTTTGTATAGTAGGAAATATTTGGTAAAAGTATAGACGTTACATGGACATTAATTCTCATGAAATTTTATATTCCAGGGACTGAAATATTATGATTTTCAGTATAAAAGGGATACCGAGTTTTCGTCGAAGAAAGGAGAATCTAAACTAATGGATTACCCGGTATTGCCAGTTCTTTGATGAAACTACCTAACTCATTTCCATTTCATAGCAACATAAAAATTCCAATCTTTTCCAGTCGATAAGTTCCGTATATATACGTCGTAAATTTACAGAAATACGCATGAAACAGAGCAGGAGGCGCCTTTTCACGATCTTTCCCGACGTCGCGATTGTTGCAATCAACTTTCCGACCAATTAAAACTCAATAAAAGCAGGATATGGCGCCGGAAATGTGACAACCCGCACACGACAAGTCATTGCGCAGCCACGCACAACGCGATACACAGGTGGTGAAGATCCAGCGATAAAACCAGAAACTGGAAACGTATCGATGTTAATTCTAACTGTAACGTCTCTCAATCTCAAAATACATGATCGTAAAACAAAATCGTAAAACGAAAATAGCCAGCCGAAAGGATAAACAATAAACTACTGGAAAATCCTACGATACTCTAGTTCTACCTCTAGTTCTGCAATATCCTACTATGGCACCCTGGGTTTAAGAGACTCATACACAATCTACAATACAATACTGATCTATTCTCTATCCTCTCCAATACCTTTTGCTACCGAACACGTACAATATTCTTGACAATATTTTCGCTTAAAGACAATTCTATTTAAAGTATGTATAGTATATACGCGGTGATTGAATTGTAACGTTGTGTGCGATATCGGATTGAATTGTGAGTGTCTCCCTGTGTGCTCGTTACTTACCAATATTAATTCTCGCATTTCAAAATATTTCAATATTCGTGTCAATCTTCAATCTGGATATTAGTATCAACAAATATTGATAATATCGATCGTGTACGGGTCTACCTTTTAGACGGATCGAAGTTTAAACGTTCAGCGACCCAATAATCCGAGCAACGCCTTCGATACGAACGTTCGATGCTAATAAATTTCCCGTGTATTCGAACGTTCCTTTTTCTTTTTCCTTCTTTTTTTTTTTTTTTTTTTTTTATTGCCGGAAGGTATTGGCGTAATGGGGAAAGTTCGTTTCGCCCTTACCCCCTCCTCTCTCTCTCTCTCTCTCTCTCTGTCGTTTCGTTGATTTACGAACGAGGATTTTTGTACCTGCGCTTGAATTTCCATCGAAACGCAATTTTTATTACCGATCCGCGATTAAACGGTATTCTCGAAAATCCATTTTATACGACGCTGGCTTAAGTCGGCTATGTTATTCGAAATATTAATGGCGAGAGTTGGTAATAGCAATTTGAACGAGTTGAACGTAAGGGGATGTATAAAGACTGTTGAGAGGCGTTTAGACGATCGATATTATTGTCAATATTATTGTCAATATTTAAGGTGCTCAACATTGTATTGACAATATATATTGACCGCCTAGAGGGTCTCTTGCGTACGATAATGTTGAAAACCTCAAATATTGACAATAATATTGACGATAATATCGATCGTCAGAACGCTGCTTTAGACATTGTCATGTATCCTGCGTAAATGTCCTAACTTTTATACGGCTGTTAATTTATTCTACGTTTTACAAATGTTTTTCCAGATAAAATCTTTCATCACTGGATCCAATAACTTGTCGATTTTCAGTATTTATATCTACTCTAACTTTGTCGATTTTCGCGTGTTTTGAAAAGAAAACCCAACGTCGACCGAAATAAATTAAACGCTTCTAAAAAAACACTTCTGCTACCATCTTTATCAAAACGGAAGACGAATTTTATTTGTTAATTTCAGAATTCGTGTTCTTTGAAGTTCTTCTCAGTCGCCACTACGTCGATCGGAATTTTTCCTGCGGCAATTCAAGATTTTAACGTAAATAATCTTGACCAGCAAAGAGTTATTATCTTTTATTTGATTTCCGTACGTAGAATATCGCAACGACATCGCTAAAAATATTCTCATCGCTGATTCTTTAACCCCTTGCACTCGTATGTCGAGTGTGACTCGGCATCAGTTTTTATTATCTCAGGAGCTCCTTTGTCGAGTCTCACTCTTTCAATCTCACCCTTTTTTATGAAACATGCGAAAGAAAACCAGGACTGCATCCTGGTAATTGTTTCAAGATATATCATACACTTAAAAATTACGAAATACAACAATAGTATGAATAAAACTGGTATTTAGGTGAATTTGTTTCTTCCTTTATTTATTTAAATTGTCTTATTTTTTTTAGTTCAAGTAAATTTCAAATAAAACACTTAAAAGCGTTGGGAGCTGCTGGTAAACGAAATTGAAATAAAATTCGCAGTGCAAAGGGTTAAAGATCATCCCACGAATCGCGGCGATTCCCGAAAATTCGACATAAAAGCCAGGAAAAGAGCTAAAAATCCTGAATTGCGTTACAGTAGAATCATAGCGCGTCTACAAAGACACACATAGGTATATCGTTCTCCAGACGCGAGCAAACAAACACGGCAAATCAATGTTAGTAAACGCATACTTGTAACTCGTGCTCATCCTATGTTCCAGAATTCAATCCTCGTATTCACGATGGTGCCGAAATGAAATGGAACGAGAGGCGGGCAATTTAATCAGCGGCAGACGCCGGAAGGTAAACGGCGCCGGCCAACGACAAGATCGAATTGTTTCCGGTAATTACTTTCGTTCTTCGTCCAGCGTTAGATTACGCAAAAAAACAACACTTTCGGCTTGGATTTACCTGCGTTCAAAAAAAGCCCCCTCCACCATCCTCCTTTTTGATTCTTCTCTCGTTATCCATCAGCTCCCTGTTTTCTACCTTCGTCTTTAGTACTTTTTTGTACCCTTCTTCACTTCCTCTGTACTTATTTCCGCATCTTTGTCCATCTGATAGATATAAATTGCTGTCCAAAAATTTGGAACCATTTTTTGGTTAATGGTTCCTTGGTTGGTTCAGGCTAAGAAGAAAAATCGACAGTGCCATAAATTAGCAGCCCTTCTTGTTGTAGAATAGGAAAATCGGCTGTTTTGTACATCAAATACAAAATGAATACTTTTTACAACACGGTTGAAAGAAACGATTGACATAAGAACATATCTCCACCAGCTGTACACTTATCAGTGTTAGATCTCAGAAATCTGTATTGATTTTATTGCAAGTTCGCAATACCTGTTGTTAATTCTATTGGCGATTAAAAATCGCTCTAACGGGTATAATTTTCTTTAGTTTATTTTATTTTAATTAGATTCTTCGCTGAAAAATATCCCAAAGTAAAGGAACTCAAAATTGACTTCTCTTTGAATCTGTAGGTTCTATGAAACGCACGGTGATTGCGCACGGATTTTGCATATAAACATGTATAGACACTGTAATATGTGTAGATGTAAATTTATTTATAATGTAAATAAATGTAAAAATTTATAATGTAAATAAATTTACATTTATACATAGACAGGTCCAGTAGTGCAGGTAATTGTACATATTACCGTGGACCGACCGCGTTTATCGGTTCGGATTTCCGTGGACCGGCATAAAGCCGCGTGCACACTGATCGCGTTACACGCTCCACCGATCGACGCTATCCCATTACACGCTGATTCGGAAGCGCAAAGAGTTGCGCGCCACTGTTTGCGCGCGATTATCGACTACAAAGAGAAGAATCAAGGTGCGGAACAGTGAACGACGATTTCGAAACTCGATCAAAATCTACGTGTGTTTCTTTCTGTTCTATTATACGTAGAATATTTTTTTTCCATTATATCTGAGATGTGTTTCAAGGGCTGACTTTTTTCTATTCGGACGTATTTCTTCGATTATACCTGAGATGTTTCGGGGAAGAGATGTGTATGTGTGTGTATGTGTCTTCGGAGATAATAGATTAGGCTTTAAAAAAGTAAAGAAGGAAAAAAAGAAACAGATGAGTTGAAATGATTTCTGGTTAAATTTAGAAGAAGAAAAGAAACAAACTATCGTTATACTCTTCGTCAAGGTTATCGAGAATTGTGGCAGTTGGTTGGACCAAGTTTATGTTCAGATTTTTCATCTGTATAAATCTATTGTGATACTCGAATTTCCATATTTCAATATTCCTCTCATTTTAGCAAACAGAGAGAATTTGTTTTATGGTAACGTATGTACTTTATACATGGATCATAAAATCATGCGAATCGAACTTTATCGGTTTGAATTGCAAATTCGTAATTTGTTCGGGAGAAGCCGTGGAAAAACAAACTGATGCAATTCCGTGGCGAAATAATTAACGCGCCCGCGATTCGTGATTAATCGTTCGAAAGCAGACGATCGATGAAAACGAGGCCGCGTCTCTAAAAGTGCGAAGCTTCGTATGCGTGCGTCTTTTATGCGTAATAGCGTAAGATTCGATAGCCGCGTGATTGATCGGTCATTTCCTCGTCCCTTTTTGGAACCGTTGCCTCCTTTCTCCTTTGAGATTTTCAGCTTGTCATATAGCTTGTCGTTCACTTCGATCTCACGTTGAAAAACCATCTTTGATTTCGTATTTATGGAAAAATATTTTATCGTTGAATATGAGTAACTAATTACGAATTTCGTTCTGCATCTCGTTGAGAAAATTTCAGTGAAAATAGTTCAGAGTCAACATTAAACTGACTGTAACTGAAATAAGAGTGAATAAAGATATTATTTTGCAGAATAATAACACTTTTGAATAATATAGTTTCTTTTCCATTTGGAAACTTGTCGAAAATTCTGCAATAATTATTTAGTCATACAATACCCAGTAATGACAAAAGTTTTCATTTGCCTTCGCCTGTTTTAGACTGGAATTTAAACTGTTGTAACACTGGAATCTTCCAACATCGGTGTGATTTTCGTACATTTTAAGTGTGTAGAAAATTCAGTAAAAAGTCGCCAAAATACCTTTGAGCATGTAGTTTAACGTTATAAAATTCCAAAAGGTTAGACAATCTTCTTATTAAAAATAATTTTGCGATACAGTAAACCTAATCGGTTCACTGTAGTCGCGCTAGGATTCTAAAAGACCGCAGTGTGTCACCCCGACGTTAATTAAACTTCCACCGTGCCAGACTTAATAAGAATTAAGCGAACCACGACTAAAACTTGGAAAATATTATCTGAAACGCTGTCCATCTTAAAACTAGCACTTTCGCGAACAAACATCGAAGCTAGCCTAACCCTAGCCGAAGCAAAAGCTAAATTAACCTAATGATCTAAACTGAAACCGGCTCGAACAAACAAATAGCGCAGGCTAACTCGAACTTCTCTAAAAGCGAGAACCAAGCGTATATTCTATCTATTCGATCTATCGTTCGCTTCTGTTGCTTCCGATTAATCGCCAGGCTAACCAAGCAGCTCGATTATTCGCGAGGCAGTGCGTGGTATTAGCGAGCATTTAAGCCGGGATAAACGAACGCGGATCATCGTTGCCGTATCAGCGGCGGTCCCGGATCCATTCATGACCGGCCATGCTAAATTTAGACGGCGAGGAGAGAGTGGGCTTGTTTGAAAATGTTAGCAGACCACCCCCTAACACGCCACCCCCTTTTGACACCC
This sequence comes from Bombus huntii, assembly GCF_024542735.1. Classification (NCBI taxonomy): domain Eukaryota; kingdom Metazoa; phylum Arthropoda; class Insecta; order Hymenoptera; family Apidae; genus Bombus; species Bombus huntii. The sequence goes on along the minus strand of NC_066244.1, from coordinate 12,255,927 downwards.
GGTCCATGGCACGAGGCTTGCGTAAAAGGGCACTGCTCCGTTGCGTGTCGATCTCGTGACGTCAGTCGACTGCCTCTGATCGCGAGACGTCTGTGATTTATTGGACGAGGATTCGCCTCCATCGTCGTCCCCCTCTTGGTAGCTTGTGTTTGGAGAAGGTTATTGAACGTGTTTGTCATTGGGGAAATTTTAGGGAACCTGTAAGACGGTATATGGAAAAAATTTGATGTCGCGTGATACTAGTTTTTTAGTTGATAGTTGATGTTTCGAACGTGTTTGTCATTGGGGAAATTTCAGGGACCTTGTGAGGCGGCACATGGAAAAAATCTGACGTCGCGTGATACGAGCTTTTTAGTTGACAGTTGATGTTTGCAACGCGTTTGTCATTGAGGGGAATCTTAAGGAATTTGTAAGACGGTATATGGCAAAATTTTGTTGCCGAGCGATACGAATCTTTTAGTTGATGGTTGATATTTGGGAGATCATCGAGCGTGTCTGTGGTGGCAAAATTTTCGCGAGTTTTAAGTCGATGTTGAACGATACTAATTTATTACCTGATACATAGTCGGTGCTTCATGGTTATTGGAGATAATAGTCTCGTTGGGGAAATTTTTGGGAATCTGCAGATCGGTATGGAGAAGTTTCGATGCTGAGTTTGGCTAAACGAGTTTATACTGATTTGCTTATTGACAATTGGTGTTTTACGATGATTGGAGGTAGTGATGAGCGACAAATTTTCTAAAAGATTCGCGAAAGGTCCAGAGAAGTTTTAATGTTGAATTTGATTTATAAGGACGGCACTGGATTTTTAGTAGAGTTCTATGTAGAGTAGAAGTCGGAGAATTTTATTTGTCTTATTTGATATTTATGAAGGAGAATTTCGTATGATACATAGAATACAATACAATAAAAAAAAAGAGTAATTTACATGAAAAAGTAAGTCGAAACCGTGGAATAAATTCTTTTTTATAGGATTTTTTACTCAACTGTGGCCATGTCTGATGAAATTATATCTCAATTTCGTTCTGTGTGGTACATAGAATATTCTATAACCAGAGGACGATCAAAAGAGATAATTTACATGAGAAGATAAGCAAAAACATTTTTATACAAGGTTTTGCTCAACTAATTATAAGTTAGGTTATGTCTCAAGTTAATGGATTTCGTGGTAGATTAATATCTCTGTGCTTGCGTTTATCGTATTAAGTAATGGAGAACACGCAATGAAACAGGATACTCACGCACTTTGTAATAAATGAAATTTAATCTGACAGGATAGAGCAGAGCAGAGTTGTATATTCAGTAGGGCGGAATAGTTTGTAGGATTCTTAATAATTCCTAGTACAATAAACACAAACATAAATAAAGACGTATCAACTCGAGATTAAACAAGACTATTCAATCTATGTTTTTAATTACTTTTCTATTTAAAGCTTTCTTCAATTATATTATAAATTACGCAACACTTTCGAAAACAATATGTAATAAAATCAACAACCACGTTCCACTTTCAATAAACATCCCTTAACAGATAAATATAATTTTGATAAAGCAACAAACATCTATCGCGTATCGAACGTCAAGAGAAATTGGAGCCGACCCTGCTAAGGTCCCCTACATCGCACTGTCAATTTCCGCAGAAGCTCGACAGACCTACACAGCCCACGCACTTACGAGTATCAAATATCGCATCTTCGTCACACGCAACATTCGCAAACATAATAAATCCACCCACATATGAGCGGTGTTCCGAACTCGATAACCCTACACCTTCGATCGAATATAATCGTACGTACGAAATATCAATTAGTCAAATTACAATTCGATTGAATTCGTATTGAAAATTCACATTGAATGGTTCCGTAGTGACTACGAAAGACATTTGCATCTCGTTGTATTTGATAAAATGTTTACTTACTAATTGATTGGATCCAAGTACGTTAGATTAGAATCAATATAAAATGTTGTATCATTAGAGAAATGTCATTCTGCGAAAATAAAATGTAAAATCTGATAGAAGAAATAAAAGAAGGATGATCGAAGGATAAGAATGTGTGCCAATAGCTTCTGCAGCCGCTGTACATTTGAATTATTTTGAGTCGTGACACTTTTCAAATACACGTACAATGTCATGATACGTACTTTGATGAACGACTTGAGACGAACCAATGAAAATTCACGCGACTCGTTGACATTGTTCGTCGTAAACGACGATCACGGCAATTCCAGATGATCGACAGGATACGAGTTACGCTCTAATTACGGAGATAACGAGCCACGGAAATTAGGCATACTTTCTATTAAGAGGCGACAGAGTCCAGCGATCGGTCTTCTTGGCTTTCTACCAAAAACTTCGTGGCCCACGATAAACGAGACAAAATCTTTCGTAATAGAGACACCAGTGGCTCGCTCGAGCAGAGAATAGATTTTCAGTCGAACAAATTTCGTCTGTTAACCCCGTTATTATCGATGACAGCATTTCATGGTTTAGAGCGTGAACCTTGGAAAAAAGTCTATGTCGAAACATAGAATTATTAAATTTGGAATATTTTCAGAGGGTAGTTCCAGGAATTTTTATCAAATTTTGTATTAATTGAATTTAGACGTATACTTTTAAAAATAATATAATTTATTATACTTACATATTGATAAGAAGGAGCAGAAAAATACAAAATGCTATTTCACAAAAGCGTATACACACCGTTAAACCTACATGAAATTGTTCGATTGAGTGTATACCATTCAAACAATTAGAGATTTATTTTTCTTTGATTTTTATACCAGTTTCTTTTTTTTTTTAGCACAAAAGCACCTTTTTTTTATTACTATCTTACGATCGATCTTTATCGATTTATCAAGCCTACAAGCGTTATTCGCTTTTGCTTGATTTTGTTTGATCAATGCAATATAGTAGCAATGCTCTAATTGTTTCGAACAATGTCTTACGTAATACTTCGCAGTTCTAAATGCATTACGTTTCTTTCAATTCTTCCAGAAACGCACTGCCGACTCTTTGCGCTCGAATGAAATTATGAAAAGCCTATAATAAATAACTCCATACGGAAATCATCAAAGTGCAAAAGATTATTATGCTGAGCAAATTCAAAATTATTTTCTCTCCATATATAATTTATAATAAATTGTCTGTTTCGAATATCTCTTCGTAAGCCAAAGTTTTATAAATGTATATAAACTTTAATTGTCTATAGATGTTTGTCGACGTTATTAGAGGATTATAGTCATCGCGTGGCCAATATGGCATGTCCATATGGCGGTGCAATAACAATTCTCGAGGAACGAACAACGTGAAATCCTCTGTTGTGTCGCGATTATGCATTATTCTATATTTATTCCGAATCGAGAGCCTCGTCAGGCGGAGAAAAATTGAACGCCACGATAAAGGATGAAATTAATAGACCGTAGTTTGATCAGACAGTAGCTTAATTTAAAGGATTTCTTACCCAACGCGTAGTCGAACGATTCTACGGCGTTTGATTTTCCCAAGCACACTTACCTGAAACAGAAATAAGTTTTCGATGTGTTAGAACGTTATAGTTTTTTTTTTTTTTTTTAACGGTACACGTGACACGATGTGTCACTTGCGTACATAATGCCTTATCGGCTCAACTGTTGCGCCGCGGTTTCCTGCTCGATAAGCAGCCCGCAGATTCTACGCTTCCTGTATTACTTCTATGCAAAACTATTCGTGATATTCGAAACATAAGTTGTTGCGTAATAGTACACTGTATGACGCAGAGAATGTTGCAATTGTTATCGTGATACTGTCGATCCGAGCCATGCCTTATTTTCGAAGCAGAATGTCTCTTCCTTATTCAGATGTTTCGTGAAAATTATTAAAATGATACGGATCATGTACGATAAAAAATTCAAAGAAATTTAGAAAAATTCTAAAGGATTCTCAATTTTAAATACTAAATTTGTGTATCGATAGCCTTGTTGAAATTATTTAGCCGCGAAAGAATATTTCAATTCTTGATTAACTAATACTATTGATTAATAATATTAAATAAATACTTGTCCATTTAAAAAATTCCATAAACATGAAGAAATATCAGCAGAGCTAAAAATTGATATTTGTTTCGCGTTAGCGCAATTTCGCATCAATTTCCCCGTGTTTTCAATTCCCCAAAATTTCTATAAATTTCCTGCAGGAGCTTCGCGATCGTCGTGCATCACGTACCCCCGAAATTCGAATTCAATCGGGCCAAATGTACGTATATATCGGCATCAGGATTACATTGAGAAACGCCGGCTGTGTGTTTTGCCAGGGAAGTAGGGACACACCATCGGTGATTTGGAGAAAACGGTGGAATTGCATGGATCGTAAAAATCGTTGCGGCCCATCGGGGGGAACAGCTTTATAACCCGAATTTATCGCGCGATTTTCGCGGGCCGCTTCGACCGTGGCCGCTGATTTGTTTCCCCGTCTCACGCAATCGCAATCGGCCTCGCTATCTGTTGCGAGCCGGCGATCGATCTTTCCACGAATTCCATAGCCGTGAAATATCTTGATAGCGGCAGGCAGCCGGATTTGCGCCGCTTTCTGACCCGTTGACCCTCCGTGCACAACGCCATGCAATTTATAAATTAATTACGTTCACATAATCATCACTTTCTATCCGTTTAACAACTGACATGTTTCGCTTGAGAAATCTGTATCGTTTAATTCTTACATATATTTTATGTATTGGGTTGGCAACTAAGTGATTGCGAATTTTGTAATTACCACCTAATGACAAAATACGTAAAATACACGTAAGAATTAAACGATACAGATCTCTCAATTTCTCAGAATTCTCAGGATTAAAGAAAACTACCTAACTTTATCATTTTTTTATAGGATTACATATAATTAACTTAAATTATAGATTTCAAGTATTTATTCAAAAATTGGCTAATATTAGGTGCACTGTTAAATGTGCTCAAGGATATCCACTAATCATAATAATTAATATTAAGGTACAACCTTGCGTATAATTCTTCAGTATAATACTTAAGAAACTGTAAATAGAAAAGTATACAGGGTGTCACATTTTAATCTATCCACTCAAGTATTTGCTAAATTGTATACTGACACCCTGTATACTTTTCTATTTACAGTTTCTTAAGTATTATACTGAAGAATTATAATCAAGGTTGTACCTTAATATTAATTATTATGATTAGTGGATATCCTTGAGCACATTGAACAGTGACACCCTATATACATATGTGTGTATGTATGGTGCTTGTATGTGTACACATATCCTCAATAAGGAACATATAACCCGAATTCCACAGACCCCGTGATCTACAGTCACGCGTCTCGATCTAAACTCGCTAATTGAACAGAAATAAGAAAAGTAATAAAAATCTCACATGCGAAACGCAGAACAAAGATCCGATATAACTTGGAAAGCAATTAGAATCGGCGTTTCAATCAATCAATTAAGCCGCGGAGCAATCTTGAAAAAGGCGAAAGAACAGAGCGCGGAGAAAGAATGAAAATGCCGGATCAAATCAATCTAATGTTCGATTCGTTACACAATTGAAAAAGCGAATTAAAAACAGGAGCGGGTGTAAAGGGAGGTTGCTGTTAACGAGCGAGTCAAAGGGGTTGGTCGAAGGCGCGCGTTTCTCTCCGGTTTGAAAGCAATTCGCTCGAAACGATTTGCAATGGAAGGGCGAACTTTCGTTCGTACGCGTCAAAGCATTCTGTTCGTTCGCCTGGACAAAAGCGACGGTTCGAGGATGCACGGTCGATCGTGCATATCCATCGTGTCGTCTGCGAACGAAACGAAATAACGTTGTAGAGAGACGAAGGAGGAAGCATGAAAAATAAAATTCCGAAAGAAAGGAAAAGGCGAGAGAAAACTGTACGGGTTCCTGAAAATATTCGAACGTCGCTAGTAGACGCTATTTACGTTTTCAGATTGGTTTCAAGTGTTACTAAAATTACAAATGTAGCTAATCGTGATAATCATTGACGGTGAAAGTGAAACATGAAAATGTTTTATGCAACGCTCGTAACAAGTGCATAAAAGTTTTATACAGTTGCGCGTTTAAGCGATTTTATTTTTGATGCCGCATCTACACTTTCTGAATCAGCGTAAATTGGAGGGGTGAGAAAACGCGAAAATTGGGAATATTTGGAGAAACTTTTAAATCCGTATTCCGATCTCTCCACGTCGAGTATGTTTAATAAGCGTGCTACTAATTTTGTAAATCGATGGTTCGTTTTTGAAAGGTCATTGAATAACGTTGGTCGTTGGGACAATTTTAGGGAACATTTAAATCGCTATTTGAAACATTTCGTTGTTGCGTTTGGTTAATCAGGGTGGTATGAACTTTTTTAATAAGGTCGGCAGTGTGGGAATTGGAGGGCATCGTTTGGCTTATTTTAATATTTGCGGAGAAATATTTCATATCGGATATAGAATAATATGCTATAGAATATGCAAAAGGGAAAGCAGGAAAAATAAAATGCCGAAAGAAACTCCAAAAAAAAGAGAAGAGAGAAATATAGGTTGGCGGGGTGGAAAAATACATAAAGGACACAGAGAAGGGCGGTAAAGGGTCGCGCAGGTCGTCGATGTTAAAAATGAAATAACCCGTTTGCGGACGCATCGAGCCTTGTAACGCTCAAACGAGCGTGCATCTGCAGCTGTTTCGAGCGTACAGGCAAAAAGGAGACCGTAGGATCGAGAAATAAAAAGATAAAATATTACGACTCTGGATCGCGAATGGAGAGTCCTGCTGAAAATTGATGCTCTTCTTGTTTCGCGTCGGTTTCCCCTTTTTACTTTCACCGGATAAAATACCAATGGACGATTCTGTTTTCATACGGTCAGGAAATTGGAAAAAAGGACGTCATGTGTGGATATTGAAATGCATCGATGAAACGGGTTAAAAGATTTCATTAACTGATATCGGTATATTTTATTGACTGCTTGTTTTAAAACACGCTTTTATGATTAAGATTTAGCCTTACAGACTTTATAAGGAAATTGGAAAATCGTTTAGGACATTAACGAGTGCCGCAATCTGTATAAATCATTTGTTCCATTATCCTTGCGTTTAATTTAATTTTAATGCGTTTCAATCGGCGAGCTTCTTTTCTTAGAAAATTTCATATTTTCCTCAATTTTCGCGATCAACGTCCCTCCTTCTTGTTGTAACTCCAAAGCTACGAAGTACGTGAAAATGAAAGATTTTATTTCTTATATTTGCATCTGTTACAAACGCGTGTCGTGAATGAGTTTGGTAAAATTAATATTGAATTTCATTTAAACAAAATTATGCTTATCGAAAGATGATAGAGATATTTGCAACGAAAAATCAAAATACTGGCTTTTATAATACAAATATAATACAAAATATCGATAAACTTCCATAATTTCACCCTCTGAACTCTCGCATCTCACACATATTCCTTTACATACTCACCCACTTCCCACACGATAAACACATAATATAATTAATGCAACATTAATAACGTAATATTATAGCATCGATTAATAATTTTATCTACTTCTACGTTTACGTATATTATATACAGGTGCGCGTTATTACTGGTAACTCCGATATTAACTTTACAAGTTACATATGACGTGATGTCAAGGTAGGAGATATTTTACGCGAATATCGTAACTAGAGTACTATAGGAGGGTTATTTCTGTGAGAAATGTTTAACAGAGAATGTGTGCGCAGAATGGATGGAGGAACAGGTGTAATATGGTTTCTACGTGGAGAATGCCATTTGGTGTGGTCGAACGATCGTTATTTATTCGCGTCGAATGCTGGAAGCATTGACATCGCCGCGGGAAGCACAAAATTTACCGCGGACGTCATCTCGTGGTATATCGTTTGATATTTCCAGCGTGCACGAAACTGGAAACTTTTTCGCCAACAAGTGGAACGCGGACAGGTGGAAACGCGAAGCGTATTACTGTAATTTGGAAAAATTCGGCGAAATAAACGTACAGCAAAGGTCTCCTAACGAAAAAGAGAATTAAGATAGGCGATGTTTTTTATATCAAATTTCAGAATTTATTAGCTACTACTTGCATCTTCTTTGTCGTTGATTAAAAAAAGCTTTTGATCTTCGCGAGCGCGAATATAATTTTTGAAGTACGTACGCTTGTCAGAAACTTTTTATGAATATATTGTGTATGTTGTACGAAATATTTCGAATTTTCATTTCAAGTGTAACGTAACACTCTTTTCTTGATCATGCAGTATTTTTATCAATTTCAAAATTGTAGATTTAATTTTCATCTGTGAACCTTGAAACTGTAACAACGAGAGATTTAAAAAAGTCACGACTGCCGCAACCTAATTTCCATGCTCTTGCACCGATCAAAATCAGAGTGATCAAACAAACCATGCCAATATACGCCCCACTCGGTCTTCCTCCTCTTCCTGAAACTCAACTTGGAAAAATGGGCTAACACTTTGGCACAAATTGAAATTCCCGATAACCAGGTCGGCCACGTTTCCGTCGACTTTCATTGCACGATTTTACGAGCCTTTAATGCAGCTTATGAAATCGAAGTCAGCTCGAACGGGAGTTTTATTCCCAATAGCCTACTTATCGAGTGTTCAAACGATAAAACAACCTCGACTTTTTTCTCCTAGAATTTTTATTCAATCAAAAAACGAAAGGGGAATAAAACACAGTGACCCGTGAAAGTATCTATACATTTGCCAGATAATCAACAGCACTTCGTGCATCACATCGACCTTTATATTTTCAGGGTACCGAGGAACAACATTTTTCAATTGAATATTTCTCAACCACCAAAATCTATAAGTTCCCATAGTCTTCTTCATTTCTGGATCCACAATATTACAACTACATGGCAATTCTCAGATGCCTAATTGCTTGCCTCGAAATGCTCTTCTTAGACTTAAAATTAGAGCGAGAAGAAATCTCCTCAAACATCTTCAAACCAGCTCACGCATTATCAAACCTGCTCCAATCCATGCAAACCTTAAGATACCAAAATCAGATAATCAACACGCCTGTAAATACGTAACTCGTTGCCTCAAAAAGCTCTTCTTCCAACCTTGATGCACCTAACGTTCCCTCAGAACGACGACGAACCATCTGAAACATCTTCGAACTTCCACAAACCTCGTCAAACCCGTCCTCTTCTTGTAATCCCTCTGCAACCAACACCCAACTACAATCATCAATCGTGTCCCAATCTTAGCTTCTTCTGACCCCTCTGAAGAACATGTTCGTGCGAATTCATGGGCAATGTTCAGAATCGATCCTCGGAGCGCATGCATCGGCGACGCGTGGCGTGTATTCGAACCGGTGACCGTGCAGACTCGGTGAGGAAGGCCGAGGAAAGAGGGAACGAGGGGAAAAAGAGGGTGAGACGAGGCAAAGAGCAGAGAGGGCGAGGAAGACGGACGACGATGGTTTCGGTTTCGACTACGCTGGCGCGAACCTATCGATCCGCGTTCGAGGACAGAGTTGCGGGATGAAGAACCGTTGCATCCGCGGCTTAGTCGACCATCGCGGTTCCGAAGGGAACCGTGTGTCGCAACACACGTCAAGCGTGAATCATTCGACCCACCAAGATGATCCATCCACATCCATCGATCGATCAAACTCGTCGATGGACCGCGCTAAGTTTCTCTCTACTATTCGCAGAGTTCGCCGAAAGCGAGAGATGCCGCACCGGTTCTCGTTTTTTGTTTGCGATGGAACGATTCATCATCGTCGAGCCAGCAACCAAGAGAAATTTATCGCGTAGCCCGAGAGCTCGAGTCGATGGAGGCGACGCGTGTTTCATAGTATCGAGCTACCGCTTGGATGAGGTATGAGCGAGTTTGAAGTAGTCTACAGCAGGCTGGATTGAAAGGGTTGTATTATGGGTTCAACAAGGTGCTGGGATATTACTCTTTTAGGTGTCGATGGAAAAATGAAATGTTTCGGCATGGCTTTCTTACGGAAGCATCTTTTTAGCTTTCTAAATTTAATGCAATCTCTTTCGTTATATGTTGATATACTGTCGTTTTTTCCTAAGATCCACTGTTCTTAATCCAAACAATAAACTACGGCAACTCGATATAAAACTTAGCATAAACTTGCGTACAATTTGACACTAAATTTCTACTCCAGCAGTTTACAATAATTCACTTTTACAATCACAAACTATCGCTAAAGTCGTTTTCTACGTCAAAAACGACCGGAGCAACCGCAAAGCTCACCGTTTACATATCCCGAAGAGCTAGAGTCGATGAAAATCGATAGACTGTATACTAGAAATTTGGAATTCCAACATGATCGTCGATCGATCGAATCGAGATCCCGATACACGCATGGCGATACGTACACGATCGTGTAGCCGCAGTGCGAAGCATTCGCAGAATTTGGCAACAGCAATCCGCGATTCCGTGTGCCAAGCTCTCGACCCATTTAGCCAGTCACGAGAGCCTACCCGGACACTCTTGATACCGGGACGAATCAATTCGATCGATTTTAATCACACACCGCCATCGAGTGGCCCTTCCGTCTCGGAATATTGATTCAATTCTCCCATTATTGCGGGAAACTCTCATCTGGATGTCGATCTTGTTGCTGGAAAACTAGCAATTTTCGAGGTTCGTTCGAAGCTTGCGAACGGATAAAGCGGATCTGTTTTTGGTGCGTCGTCGCAGCCAAGGTACCATGTTTTCAGAATAAACGTGAATTGTTGAACATCGTTCTGCAAGTGCGGCGAAAGTTCTGCTTTTGTTGGCTAGTTCGAGGAGTTTTGAAATATTCGACAAGAATTTCTGCGATCTTATGAAGACTAATGGATTTAGAATTATTCGACAGATTGTGGTCACTTGTTTTCAAAATTAAGCATGACGTATCTTTTGCATCCACGTGTGTTTCTTAATCGATAGCTTGATTCTTATCAATATTACTAACTCTCTATAGCGATTTTTAAATATAAAAATGCTATTTCACATGCACGAATTTGTTTCAAAATTAATTCTTACGTGATCATTGAATAATGTACATATATATATATATATATATATATATATATATATATATATATATATATATATATATACTTTCTCCTTATAATAATTACAGAATTTTTATAACTCTATAACAATGTTAATTATGATAACAAGACCAAATAGCGTAATTACAGTATTGAATAAATGGACTGTGGATTTTTATGCATTCACACGAATTTATTTGAAAGTGCAAAACTGCACAGAATTACACGTACTACGAAGAAACATGAAAACATTCGAAGTACAATACCTTTTACAATAACCGATAGTTAAAACAATCTCCTACCTACTACGTTCTACTTGCCTATTTGTATTCTCAAAATTGTGAATCCTCCTAAAAATCCGCGGTCTGTCGACAAACAATATTTCCACAAAAGAAAAGGAAAGGGACTGAAGAAAATAGAAAACGAGGCGTAATAGATACTGGAGAGTGAGGAAAAATTGAAAAACGGAAATCGTCTATTGGCCCCGGAAGTTTGTCTGAACGATCGAAAAAACGAGAATCGAGACGGTTCCTCGGGACGATAGAAGAGGGTTGAAGGGATCTTGTTTTCCAAGGTATTAATTCCGCTGGATACGGGGCGAAACGTCGGAAGTGGCGAAACGCGGTCGTGCCGGGGTTGTCGATTCAATTTTCATGACGTTTCCGCGCGAAAACCAAACTTTCCGTGAGAGCCGAACCCGGCTATTTCTCGAAGGAGCCGGCGAAACAAAACTCGAACAACAACGACACGATCCCCAACTATCCCAAAGAAGAATCGCACTTTCGCTCGTCGACACGAGTGGAAGAGAATGGAAGAGAAATGTCCAGCGAGAAAAGGACTTACTCTATCTAGTTGTAGAATTTAGTATAACACTCTAGGATCCGTAATGTGTTTTAAAAGTACATGTATCTCGAAGATCATTGAGCTTTGGAATTTAATACACGCTTCTTGGGAGAATATAACTAATAATCGTTTTATCGTATTTGTTGCTTAGAAACGAGCTCCGTTAATTAACAAGCAGAGAGAGAAATGTGAATATTATATTTACATAATATTACATTTGAAATTTAATTCGAGATTTATTGTTATTTTATTGTCGAAGTAGATCATCTGTTTTTTTCATATTTAAACGTTAATTATCCACGTAATAAAATTGAGAAATTTACAAAATGTGCAGTTGATTAATTTGAATTTCGAACGGTTTGTATGCTGCATCCATTCGATTACCTCATTTAGATTTTAAGTAATAAATTTAAGAGAAGAAACGCGAGTAACATATTCGAGGCAAACATGTGTCGAATTTTCCATCTCTCTCCTTTAATCGATATAGATATAAAATAAATGAAGGGAAAATACGTATATTTTGAATTTATAAGAGAGCAATTTCAAAATCCAATGCAATGATATTAACTAATCTCACATTACCAAAATTGTTTCTTTATTTCGTGTTGGAATGAGACGTTTGTTTGACAAATTAGTACAAAATACTTCTCTATTTGATTTTCCAATACTTTCTTCTATATAATATTATTGTATACTTGAATATTTCGAAAATATTGATTCCAACAATTTTAATTATCGTCTCAGTTTATTACAAAATATCATGCATTTACTATATAGTCCCATAAGTTTTTCTTGTTTAAACTAAAAACGGACTACATGATCTTCAAACAGCTTACACGTAGTTAGCGCAGTACTTTCATATTCGAATATTAAATTTTCTATACTTTCCATAAATTATGTAGATCGATCGTATAAAATTCTACAACTTTATGAATTTTCGGAGCTCGGAAAAATTGGTTTAAAGGCCTGGTAAAATTTCACCGGATCACGAAGCCTCCGGTTCGTTATCGATTTAATTAAAGAAACGAGAATCGTTGACCCGTTAGCGGCGCAATATCTCGTTACAAATAACGAGTTCCCTTGAAATTCATCGCCAGGTGTGCGAGTGCTCTGGAAAGTGTTTTCCGTGAAAAAGCATCCGCATTATCTATCGTTCATTGATTACTGACGAACGATTCTCTTCTTTCGTGTTCAAAGAAACTCGGCCTCTCGGTTAAAGGTGTAATCACCTTTTCGTCCCCCACCGGCAATAATCGACTGTTCGATAACGAGTTTCCAAATCCATAGAACTTTCCATCTGGCAATACGCTTGATAATCTAGAACTTTCGATCAAGTCAAACTCCTTTGGAGAATATAAACAGATGAATTTTTTGATTGTACGTAGATTGTGGGCGTGTCTGACCGCAGACTGTCTCATTCTACTGATTGTTTAAATTCAGATTACTTCTCTCGAGATGAATTTTCCTTTTGAATAGTGAAGGAAATAATACAAGCTACAGTATAATAGAAATAGGTGCAACATAATTTTGACACAACGTAATTTTAACGCAGAAATACGACAAAGATGTTCATGAATTAAAAAAAAGAAATATTACCATTACTGTCATGAATGCTTCGATCTCTTCACACTTTGTAATTTTAAAAGGCAATAAAGAGAAGTATTCTGCGAATTCTCCGAGTTCTCTTTCATTGCCACGATATTAAAAATAAAATCTAGCAATATAAATTATCCGAACAGAAAATTTGCAAATAGAATATTACCACGTTATTACAACGTTATCTTGTTCGTGATTATTTGTATTTCGTATTATAACCACCGATTCTATTTATTCTATTATGGAAAAAATCGTAAAACCTTAAATAAAGTTTATTTACACGTACACAACACTTACTTCCCAACTCGTCCATCGATTCTTCTCATCACCAGAATCGTTCGGAAGATGACTAATCTTTAAATCACACTGGTTACGGTCAACAAGAAAAATAAAATAAGTAAATACGTGTCATTAATAAACATTACGCTCGAAGCTAAAATCCAGAAAAGGAATTGAAATTCAGTTTAAGTACGACAAACTAGAAATCTCATCAGGAAAACTCAAACGAAATTATCGTCCGAGCGTATTCCAATTTCAAACTTCCAACAATTCCCATCGAAAATCGATTAAACGCGAGGCGGACCGCAAACGCGTGTATACGCGCTTGTCGTCGAGCAACGCGGCACGAATAAATCGGGCAATTTGCAAGATGTTAGACCGATTACGGGGATCAGAGAGGTATAACAGAACCATGACGGTGCCGATGACAGCTAACGTGGCCGAAGAAAAATGTTGCGGCAATAAAAGTGCTAATTCAGACGCCTGTCCGCATCTGGAACACGTCCGTGCAACTCTGTCGCAGCTTGCGCTCGGCACGTGCTCGCTTAACATCGTTCCGCTCGCGTTACGTTCCTAATTTTGCGATACAACGCGCGCGTTCGGGGTTAGAACGTTTCAATTTCGTGAAATAATGCCTCCCACGTGCCACGATCCAGCGTTTAAATACGTTTGCATGGCCGACTGACACGCGTTTAAATAATTCCACAGCATTCCCCGCAACGAAATACAGCGTTGTTGAATGGTCGTTGTAGAAACTTCGATTTTTCAGTAATTTACGGCTTTTTCGTAGGCACTGATTATACTTCATGAACAAAACGATGTTTGTTCCAAACGTGTAAAAACATGGACAAATACTTTTCGAGTACAGTTAAATGAAAATTTTGCTACAATTCCTATAATATTGAAATGAAAGCCCAGTGAATTTTACTGTTATTTATTGGACGACGATTACTCGGTAGAGTTTTAGACAGATATAAACGCGCGATCTCGACTATCCTTGGTCGTGACCTTTAAAGGACTTTCACTGTTAATAGCGCAACCTTAACGATCCTCGCGTCTTCGAATGAACTTGAGCGTCAATAAACAGAACATCGGCGACTCTTTGTGACCTTCGAGTAACATCGATAATACAACCTTGATATAACTTCTAAATGGCTGTGAACACCAACAATACAATCACGATGACCTACACTCTTCAAGTAAATCTTGAACGTCAGTTACATGACCTTAATTATTAGACGGTTCGTTTTTATGCAAATTCATATTTTTGAGAACATAAATTAAAAAAGTAGAACGTACTTACAGAAAGCACTGTATTTTATACGTCTTTTCATCATATCACGTGCATTCTGTGTAACTTTACATTTTCAACATTTCCTACCTTCTACTTCCTTTGAAACTCTAATTTAAATCTAAATCTAACGAAACATCAGCTGGTGCGCTAACAGTGTTTGTGGCCAGCAGTGTAACTGGCAAATAACCTTGAACATTCGTGACACATCCTCATCGAGCTGTCTGACCGCGCTAAGAACCACAAATAATACGTAAGTGCTCGAGTCCGGACAACGTCTTCCTGGCACAGCAAACATTTCCGAAAACCAACAACCCAGACGTTGACAACATCGTCAGACTCTCAAACACGTATTGAGAAACGTGTCATTATACGCGAAGAGAAAGACCCTTGGCGTGGAAACGCGACAGAAGAGGTCCGAAAGTATTCATCGTCCGGGTACCAGGGTTCACCTGGCTCTGTGTGTTCTTCTGGTTCAAGTGGTTTCATCACGGGACCCTCGTCCGCGCGCGTAACTAGCGTTTTCACGGTTCTCGTGATTTTGGCAAGCGTCGTCGACACAAAGGAACGCAACCTGGCGGAGGGTGTCCGACCGAGGCTGAAGAGGCTCGTAGTCGAGGGCAGTGACACGTAAGTAAGACGCAGAGATCTGACATGTTGCCACGAGGAGAAATAGCCTTGAGACGAGGAAGGCGAGCGTGAGAGCCTCGAGGGCCGGTCGACGATATTCCATCGTTGGGAACGCGAGAAAAGGTCGATCATTCCGCATGGAAACCGTCTGGTCTCTACCAGAGAG
The DNA here is from genome assembly GCF_024542735.1 of Bombus huntii. Classification (NCBI taxonomy): domain Eukaryota; kingdom Metazoa; phylum Arthropoda; class Insecta; order Hymenoptera; family Apidae; genus Bombus; species Bombus huntii. The sequence continues at coordinate 12,240,110 of NC_066244.1, read as the reverse complement.
ACACGAGAGATATTTAGAGAGCAAAGATATGGTGAAGGGATCGGCGAATTTGTAAAGTTGGACGAATCGGGCGAGAAGTGGACTCTGATTGTTGTTGGCAAGAATAGAAACTCGCAGAGATGGAAAATTTGAATATCTCGAGGCTCAAGTTTCTCTGGAATTAGTTCTAAAGATGTTGAAATTAGCTCTAGATTATTTTTAAGTCGAATTCAGAGTATTCGTAGGCGATTAGCGATTTTTATTTTTAAAACAGAAATGACGTTGCTCTTTCGAGTGGATTATGGATTTTTACAAATCTATGTTGTTACAGATTGATAAAGCAACTAGACTCGTTACATAGCAACGCTTTTGAACGAACCTTCTGGATCTTCTTCTTCTGGAAATTTACGAGGAAGCTACAGCAATTTATGCGACGATAGTTTTTACAACGTATTAGAACCTGTTCTTTGTCTGGCAATGGCAACTACACAACACACGATATCGTTAATTATCGTCAATTACACGAGATAACTACAACAATCGATCATTCAGTTGACAACCTCGCCAGGAATATTCAAACTTTCCCTAAACCTTTGAATACCATTTATGAGAACTTTTACGACAACTTCCACCATTCAACTGCACCTCAAATCCAACTTCTCAAAAACACGCCTATGACCTACTTTCTTACAACCTCGTTGAAAAACTACGTCTCTAACCGAGTAAAATGAAAAAAAAATTTCCGTTCCACGCGATGATTCCCGTCAATCTGGTCACCCTTTGCGCGCTAGAGTCACCAGGGTGTTCACGTATACGTGGCGTAAAAAAAGACCACCTTGGTTCGGTGGAAAGGTTGCGGCAGGTATATAAAGCGGGGTGGAACCGCAGGCTCACCTGAAAGGACACCCGTTCTCTTTCTCTCTCTCTCTCTCTCTCTCTCTCTTCTCTTTTCTTCTCTCTGATCGCGTCGTCATTATATTTATCGCGTGCACGACGAGGCCTTGCGCATTGTAAGAGGCGTGCGTGTGAAAACGCAACGCGCGACAACGCGTATCGACCGGCACGACGTGTCGTTTATTAAAGAAAAATATATTGCATATAGAGTGTTACGTTGCGAATCATTACACGAGTAAACACATAACTCGATATATTTGTAACTTTAGAAACATAGAAAATGTACTGTACGATTACCAATGTGTACACGTAAAGTCTATGAGTATGAAGACATTTGCAGAAACTAAGGCAAGTTGAAAATATCATTAAGAGTTTGTAAAAAGTTCCTTCGAGATTATTATTTCGTGTGGAGTCTTCGAACACGAAGAATCTACGAATTTCCAGTTCTTGGTTTCTTCAAATAGGTATACTACATATAAATTTCAAAAATTAGGGACCTTAGGAAAAAATAATTGTGTGTATAAATCCTTTGGATGGAATGATTAATTTACGATGCAAAATGGTTAAAATTAATGCTATGGTTTTTGGGGTATTTCATTTCGAAGTTTGAAATCCGTCAAATTGACGGATCCCGTAAACCTACTGTCAAGGATCCTGTCATTTTACTTTGAACATTATTTAAATATAAGAATGGATACACAAATATCAATAGTCTCTACTATTTTAAACAATATTTATCACTTAAGAATCGATGTTCCTTTTTTTCGTGGAATGTATTTACAACCAATCGTTTTACGTATCATACAGATTTTGTAAAGGAAGGTACATATTTAAGTCTCGATGGAAGAAGATACAGTCAGAGACGAGCAATATCCAGATGCTCGTAAAAACTGTTTTAACGATAAATGAAGCAAAAGGAATGCGTATAGAAAATGCAAAACTGACAAATTCCAGGGAACTGTCGTTCGTGATACGTGATAAACCCGGTGAAAGACTGCGATGAACGAAACGAAAACGAAATATCATGCGATGAAACACGTATAGAAAATCTGTAAACCTAAAAGATTGTAGTGGAATGATGCGCGATAAACTCAATCTAAAACTATTGCTAACGCGTTGACAGAGAGACTCGACCTTTTCTCGCGCCTAGTTAAACTCTTCTGTAGGAAATCCGAGCGGAAGGACGTGGCTATAAATTTTTCATTCGATCTGACGGAAGCCTCGAGGCGCCACGCAAGATTCGTCTCGATGATAACGACCAAGAACTGGCGCGGAATAAAAGAGAAGGATGAGGAACAGAAGGCTCGATCGAAGATGGCAACGATGACGATAATAACAGAGCAACGTAGCTGCACCGTAGCGGAGAAATTTCAGCAGAAAAGCTTTCCAAGCTTCTCTCTCTCTCTCTCTCTCTCTCTCTCTCTCTCTCTCTCTCTCTGACGGCCTTCCTTCCAGCTTTTCCTACTTCCCAGCAAGCAGCGAACGCGTTGAAAAATAATGAAGCGCAGGGAACAAAGCTACTCCCCGACCGAGGCTCGGGTGGAACTTTGAAAACGGATACATCGTTACAGGCACCAGGATACTCAGAAAATTCCTGCACCGTCGAAGCAGTCGCTTGTGAGAAGCGGTAATTAAACCCTGGCGAACGTCGCAGCCTGCGTTCTGGAACGCAACCCCTTACCTTCGGGAATTTAGCCCAGTTCCAAGCCAAATTTTAAGAGCGTACGGAGATGGGATCCGGGATGTAAGCGATTTTGTGTTAAACAGGACCAAAGAGATAAGTGAGCTGGTGGAAGGTTTAAAAAAGAAAGATGTGGGCGGAATTACCGTTATTCGAGTTACAGTTAGGATAGATGTGTTTATCGTTCAAGTTGGATTTCTATATTTATTGAAAATTTTAGTTGTTGCTTGATTAATTGAAGTAGTTCGTTGCTAATGCTAATTGAATCTGTTACGGCGAATGTAATCTGCTGTTATTTGATTAAGACCTGTTACTATGCGAAGTTTAGTTGTATGAAGTGTAATTTCATCGACGAGTTTACATAAGTGCAGTGCTACTGCAGGAGATTGAAGATAGGGGAATGAGTCTACGGTGGTCGGCCACGAGTCTTCGTTCTATTCGGTGCTGTTTTCTTGCAACTATTAGCTCGTTTAATTTGTTACAAGAAAGATCAAATAAAGGAATTATTTTCAAGTAAGAGGAATTAAGAGTCGAGAGAAAAATTAGCTCAAAATTCTACCGCCGTTTAACTCTCAACAATTTTCTCGTCAAAAATGGTATGTATCGCTTCGATAAAAGGTAATTTTAATTACTAAGTTTATCGTTAATATGTTCGGCATCAATTTCAAGCTAATAACAAATTTTTCAACTGACTTTAAATTTCGAACTTTCAAGCATTATAATAGGTTACACAATGATGAATTGAAGTTTAAAATTCTACTACTTTAAAGAGCTCTTTTAAAAACTTTGTACAGTCGTACGTTCGTAGCATTAATTTCCATATGTTAACAAAATTTTCAGGTGCCTCGACATTTTTCTGCAGTAGGTTGTTCAAAGATGAATAAAGCAAAAAGGTAATGAAAAATCGTAATGCAAATTATATTATCCAGCGACAAAAGAGACAAGTAAAAGAAAAGAAGCAAAGAAGTCGTAAAGGAGGAGGAGAAACTGGACGTTCATTGATACAATTCACGCGAGCGGACTCGATAACAGATATAACGAGGACTGATAAAGAAATGGCACTATTTTAACGATGTCGCGAAATATGGCGACACAAATTTACCGTCGAGCTATATACTTGTTTCGTTATATATCTAACTCTTCCTCGGCTTCATTTTCCTGAGCAAAAAAGAAAAGAAAAAAAGGAAAAAAGAACGAAAAGACCGGGAAAGAAGGGGAAAGACAAGAAAAAGCGTTGAAGTACGACAGAGAGAAGTTCAAAGCGGCTTTAGAGGAAACGGTTATTACAGATATAAAAGTGAGATTGGTCGTGACGAGGACGATGACGATGATGACTTTAATAACGATAATATCGTATCGTTCAATAGCCTGTCGTTTCAACGGGAATCGTCATGGCGACCAGGTTTTGAGATATTCCACGTAACCTCGTCGTTTCACCTCCGCTTGAAGGGAAGAATGAGATCAGCAGAATCTTCTCGCGTTTAATCCCAGCGTTCGAGTCCATTTCGCTGGGAACGACGTTCGTTTACAATCCTCGACAGTTGCATCCGAGTTTACGATACCGGGACGTGACTTCCTCGCTGTTTCTGAGATTTAAAATTTGCATCATCCATCCAGGGATACCGTCTGAACCGTTTACGAAAGAAGACGCTCGATATCTTTCGATTGGATTATCGTTGAAACGAAACCTTGTAAATGGATGAACGTGGAACGATAAATATCTAATTATGTGGAAATCAATTTTTGAGCAGCGTGTGTTTCTATGAATTATTCCTTTATTCGTGGAACTGAGGAATTTTTAGGAAAATAGCCGACTCTTTTATTCTCTTCTTCTTCTTCTCATCCTTTTTTTTCCTTTAGTTATATTGGGTAAAGATGTCATGATAAATATTTAATTTTGAAGAAATAGATTTTGTGAAAATTTAATTTTATGAATTACTCCTGATTTCGCGGAATCGGAGGTATTTTAGAAAAATTATTCTTCCGATCTTCTATTTCTGTTCTTTAAACTATACTTGATCATTGTACCGTTTCCGTCGATAAAAATGGAAAAGGGGAGAAATCTATAATTTATCTCTTTTTGCAGCGGAATTGTTGGTTCTAAAAAGTTTCATTGTAACACGGCGTAAAGGCCAAAAGATCAATTTAGCATTGGAATTAGAAATTCGTTAAAAAAGGAAATTTTAGGTACCTGTGTTTTGCTATTATTAAGAATCTGCAGATATTGTTGACTAAATTAATGATCATGTTTATTGACACAAAATTGATGGTGTTAAGATTATCAACTAACAGAATTATATGATAAAAAAAGCAAACGGAATTGGAATAACGTTCGAATGAATCTCCAGAAAGTTATTAAAGCAACTCATTTTATCATACACGTGACGCTGTCAGTCCATTTTTGCATCTACGTCAGCATACGAAAGGATTGTATAAATACAGTTTAAAAAAATGCAAGAATTACGCAAATCGTTACGTTATCTGGTTAAAAAATTAAAGATCGTACTAACTTTCTTGCAATGATTTTTCACTGAATGTCGGAGGCAGACAATAATTAATAATTCATAAACGAAACAATCATTTCCACGTAATGAAAGAAGAAAAATACAAACGAAATAACATGTTTATTGGAAACAACGTCTTTTGTTTGACGAGAGTCTAATTTTGAAATTGCATCATCTTTTAAAAAGCAAATCTGATGTTATTAATCAAATGTTATTAATATTCAAATATCAATAACATTGAATGGACTCTCGTATAAAATTTGAATTCTCGAGAAGAGAAGTTTCGTAATTAGAAGATAATTTTGTACGAAAGAAATGAAATTTTTCAAATGGAATATTCTAGACAAAAAAAAGTTTCCGCAAATATTTGAATTTCGATTGACTGAAAGGTTTTCTGACTGAAAGGACTGAAATTTGAAATGTTTGAAACATTTTTCAAATTTCTCGAATACCTGCAGAATAGAAAGAATAGAATTAGCTAATTAATAAAGAAAGATACCAAGAAATATTGAGAGAATTCGTCGCAACGCTTGGAAAATTATAAAAATTCATAAAAATTCATGAGCTCGGCGCGTCATTTGGAAAAAGACAAAGACAAATTATTCCGATGAAACTTCAAACTTTAAAAGAAGAATTCTAAATCCTGAAAAAAGAAGATATTTCTCAAAGCGAAGGTTTCTCGACGAGGAATACCAACAGGTACGTAACAGATCTTTTTCGCGAGGAGCTGGCTAGAACTTTCGGCAAGAACGCTCTGTGGACACAAACTGACAGAGATTTATAAATAAACGAAGGCCTGTCGTGAAATAATATCAAGTTGATTCCGTTTAGTGGGAGAGGTGCGTATAATTAAAAGTTTCATAATCGAAACGCGTGGAAACGAGAAAAACCAATGACCTTCGCTCGTCGCACGATTAATCGAGCAGCGTGGGTCTCCTCATTCAGGAAAATATTGTTTAACGAGCGTCAATCAACGTAGAATGAATGTTAAACGCAACAAATCGCTGTTTCATAATTTAACTACGCGATCGATCAAAATACCATATGCAAATATCTTCTGTTTAATTTATTCCGAATACCTTTTGGAAATTTATCCTATTAAAAGGGAAGTCGTAGATTTATTAGATTCTAGGTAGAATTACAGATAAAAGTAGACGTAGACTTGTATTAATTAAGCGAATCTCTAAGCTTGGCGATCAATAACTCCTGACACGTGCCTGAACGCTCTAAATAGATGATCGAGATGATGACTGGTTACATATCAATATAAATGCGTCTCTAAACCCTCTGACAGCTTCCTTGGCTATCCGAAAGATCGATCAGGGGACAAAACACTCTTTCAAAAGCTTAAACGTAGACTCATAGTAGGATAAAGATTCAATGCTACCCTCGAACAAATGTCACCATCTTACAGCTGCAAAAAACCTACAAACAGAATTCAGATAAAAAAAATCGATTGACGGTAGCCTCCAAAATTAATTTAATTCCTAAATCAATGTCCAGTAAAGCTTAAAATCTTCTCAACGAATCCGTCTTCAAACTCTCAAAGCCGATATCTCAATCCTCGATCTTCTTCATAGTCCAGCTTCAACGACACGAATCCAACGTCGTTTTGTCCCAAAATCCAAGACATTCGCTCGCTCTAAGATTCCAGCTCGTTAAAGAGACATTTCGTGAACAGAAAAGTCGAACGCAACATCTCCGAAAAAACCTCGTCTCAAAGACCAACGTCTGAATCACCAACAAACGTCATCCAACATCAGCTCGCTAATCCAAGATTTCCACACACTCTAAAATTCTACCTCGTCAAAAACGTACGTACGTAGAAACCATTCACGATGGTGAACCTAATCACGATGTTCCAACAAACCCTAACCATTGCCTGTGCCGAAACCGGATTGGAACCGCAGAATCAATTTATTCCTAGGATTCTAGCCGTTCCACGGCAAACGGAAGTCATTTCTAAATAAATCGAAGCGCTGGTAATCCGACGGAAGGGAGCAGAAGGATCAACGACAATGCACACGAACGAATCTTCTTGCTCATTGATCCCGCGCCGTCTTTCTCCCTTTTACGTCGTGCATGGCCTTCCAGAGGCGGCAGCAACCTCGACATTTTCCCAGATCGCGCGGCGAGTTAAGCCGAGCTTTTAAACGTCCGATGGAGAGAAGGGCTCTACAACCCTCTGGACTAGGGAATCTCTTTTAACCCCCGGTCTTTTCCAAGCTCCATGTAAATACAGGCTGACCACAGAGCCTGAACGATGCCCGAGAGGGTTGGGGGTTGAAAGAAAACACCGAACACAACGGTATGTTATGAATAAGGTATTCTATGCGTTACTACGGGGTTGGCCGTGTGTATTGATCTGGCCACGGTGCCCCGCCTCTCTCTTTCTCTCTCTTCGCCCCTTGCTTCGCCTCTTCTCTATTTCCCTCTCTCGCTTCACCTTTTCTCCTCTTCTACCTTTCTCATAATGTTACCTTCATTCTGCGCGTTGTCTTTTGCTGCTCCTTTTACAATTGTCGCACATATATTCAGGGATTAGGATAAACGATGAAATATGGAATGGGCTTTCGGTTCTCTTTTTTCTTTTTCGGGGACTGTTTGTTCCGCAAGGGTTGAGGCTTAAGAGCGAAGGGACACGCATTGGTAAAATTGGAGAACGATCGTTCACCTGTTGATGCGTGAATATACGTGGACCGGTGTCCTGGGACAGACCTCCGGTACTCCGAAAGAAGGATAACGATAAGTGGATGGTCTGAAAGGCTTTCAATTTATTTCGATGGGACATTGTGAACCTTTTACGTATACGTACGCCTTAATTTTTTTACTGTACGTAGAGCTAAGCTTAGCTTCGACTTACTGTACTCTACTCGCGATATAATTATACATTGTTAATTCGGATAAGGCACTGCTTAATCTACCGATCTCTATTGCTTTTAAGTACTAGAAAAATTCCGACTCGCTAAATTTCTAACTCCGACTTATTAGATTCTAACTGTAATTACGATCTTGCTTCTCTTTTCTGTACTATAACCACTAGTAAAAAGACTGTCATTCTCTCTAAATATTAAATTCTCAATGCTACATAAGAGAAATCCAGCCCATTCAAAGCAAACTCAATCTGGCGTGTAACACTGTTCGGTTCACAGACTTCTAAAGTTATCGGATATCGTAATAACTAAGAAATAAAAATCCAATTATTCTCTGCAAGTTTTTAAATTCAGTGTGATCCACCAAATAATTCCACTACACCTTCGCAATTCTCTTCCTTTCTCTCTTCTATCCTCAACGAGGGCCAATATCAAAGCAACAAAAAAGGGGTAGAAGTTAGTAGCCGAAAAAGCAAGTCTGATGCAGGAAACGCAACCTCGCGAATTCGCTGGAAAGATTAAAACCGAGGGCGGAACGAGAAGGAAGCCGAGTTCGATCAGATATATTCCGTTGGGTTCGAAAAGCGGGCCACGTAATGAATTCGTGCGCCCTTCGTCGATGGCCTGGTTTCATTGCGAACGACGCCATGCTAAATGAAGGTACGACCTTCCGCGCGAGGGTCGCGCGAGGTCGTCGAAGATTAGTCGCCGCTCCTTCTCGTGAACCTGAATTTCTCCAACCTGGGATATCCATCAGAGAGTCTTTGTCCACGATCCGCCCCTTGATCCGTGAATTAACATCTACACCCTGCTACGATCATTCAGCCGGTGAATACTCTGATCCTTCGTTGTTTCAATCTGTAGGCCGAAAGTCCATACGCGTCTTATTACTTTTACGTGATATTTCTATGCTTTTTTCTACGTTAATCCTCGAATGATGAAAACTGATGATATCTCACGTTTACATATTATTATCCTATCAAATCATATAAGAACGTTTTCATCGTAAATCTTGTTACCATGTTCGCCGTTGTTTGTCGATGTTTATCCCTTCGTTTTATATTTATTTTTCTCGGTATAAGATAGAGTATTCGATGCTCGTGGCGATGATAATCCAGCCTTTCCCGAAGATTCGAAGGTGCACGAACTTTGTGAATGCTATCGTCGCAAGAAGATTACCTACGCGACCGATTATCATAGAATATTTTTAGCGTTCGTGAGCATTTGTACGATTATGTTTAATGACGCGTTCATTGTATATCTCTGAAAACATGCAGGAGGTACGTGACGAGTAATAGAAATTCCAGTGCTATCGAAAAGTAACAGATTCATAATTACTGACGTACGATGACGTGTTTCGTAAACTATGGCCGATTACCGTCGACAGAAACGTACATCAATTTCATAAGATTGCAGAGAGATAAGAAGGAAGTATGAAATTGTGAATGACGTTAAAAATCCTCTTCCATTACTCATACTCAACTGTTAAATACTGGAATCTGTTTCTTATCGCTGTTTCTAATAATGTTTGAAGTATCGTTACTTCAACGTATCGAAAACGATGCTGAACAATTTCTAAGAAATTATTTTTCGCATAAAAATATTTCATATCGAAAGGATCACGAAGGATGAAGAAAGGAAGCCATTCTAAGAGCTATTAGCCCTTTCATAGTTGCGAAACCATACACAGATTCGAAACGTTTTGCGTAGCTCGATTTATTACCCGATCCGTTTATCTTCTAAGCAAAAAGTATATTGCTTTTCTTACGAGCGTGGCTCTTCTTGCATCATTTACCCTAACTATTCCAAAAACGTTGATACGAGCACATGCACCGGCACACAATTAGTCCGACTAATGTCACCCTGCTTTTCTTATCGGCTACCGATAAATAGGGGTAATCCGTACCACGTGTTCATACTTGTGTTTTACAAGTCGCAATAACGAATTAAACGACGATTCTAGGAAAATTATAATACACTTTGTATATTTAAAAATAAAGATTTTACAGGTAAGGATATTTATGGGTAGAAATACGTTCATCGAAAAACAGCGAATATTCATGTAAATTGTATCGATTAAAATATATTCAGTATAGCGTAATACATTCAGTGTTGCGTAAATGATCGCTGACCCACGATAGTTAGCAAGAATACAATTTCCGCTGCAATCGATAGGTTAAATATAAAAATTTACTTGAAAGACGTCTCTTTGATCTACCACTCTTCCTTTTCCTCTTTTTTCATGGAAAAAATCTTCAAACGACACTCGATGTCTTCCTCGGAGATGGCGAAGTGTAACACGGTAATATACACCAAAGTAAAGTAAATGTAGAAAAGATCGAAAGTGTATTGGAAATTCAAACCCGTGGTTACTATGTATCTTGATATATAACGTTTAGACTCTACATAAGCTTCCGCTAAAATTCTCCATTTCTCCGTCTCGCACTACGTATCAGGCTGTTAATTAGGAAGGTAAAATGAAGGCTACGCTTCAGTCGCGTCGATATTTCGAACGTAAAAATTTATCAACCTAAAAACGCTCCACTTTTTTAACTTACCGTCGCATTTTCGTTAAAAATACCACTCGTGCCCGCGACCCCGACGATTGAAATTAATTCCACGAATAAAGAGCCATCTAACGAAAAGAAGATACCCAACGAGGCTCGTAATTTCTATTAATACTCGATATCGAAAATACCAACGGAGAAATGGCAAAGAAACCGGTCGGGAAGCAATAAGAAAGCAGGCAGAAACAAGAATCCCTTTCTCTTAATTGTCGGAACGAGCAGTTGAGCTCGTTAAATCGTCGCGATCGACGTTCCAGTTTGTCCGGGTCGATCGGCTCAGGAACCGGAAAAAGGGGGGACATTTTTCTTCGAGCACCGGCCCGTTAAATAATTGTCTTCCTGAAACGATTGCAAGATAGCGATGCAACGCGGTTAAATCGAAAAGTCGATTCTCAACCCTCCCCAACCCCCGTTTGCCAACCCCTAGCCCTTCCCCTCCCTTTCGGATACCGTTAACGGGATCTGACAAGGCGAACGCGCTACTCGCGCATCTATAGGAAGAAGTATCGATTCTCAGCGGCGCGGCAGCAACTCGCTGACAAGGTTACAAGGTTGCACTAATTGAGGGTTTTAATTTCCTGCCCGCCCACCCGAACCCGCCGATTTATTCGGCCGGCCGCGATACACGCGAACCTTTTGTATCGTGCCACAAAATGGTAACATTGTGGCGAATACGTGTATATTATGTGTGTAGGTGGTTTTATAGTTGCAGGCTATACCAAGTCCTTGATCGCAGCCCTCTCGAGCGTTCGTCGGCTAAAGTTTCGGTTGCAATGTAGAGTGAAATGTGAGAGTTCATTGGTTGCAGCGCGAAAGTGGATCTTCGGGGGTTTCCGAAGACTCGCGTCGAATGTTTAACGTATTTAACGTACCATATTTGCCGGGTTTAGTGAAGATTTGCCGAATCTTCGGGAATTTATGTTTTATACGCGTAACGTTATTGGCAAACGTGTATAACGTGCTTTATAGTTGAAGGCTATATCCAGTCCGTGATTGCAACCCTTTCAAGCATTCCGAGGGTTGAAATATGAGAGCTGATTTGGTTATCGCGTAGATGTGGATTTGTTGGATTTCTGAAGATTTGTATTTCATGTTCATTGTATTTATTATCTACGAGATATATCTGCGAGATTTCACGTGCGGAATAATAATACACACATTGATTTTTATGCAACCTGATTGTGCATTCGTGCGAAAGAATTTTCTGGATTCAGTTCCATCAGCGTTGTGAGTTTCAGGGATTGAAATATGAGAATTTTCATTGGCAATCGCGTGCAGTTGAATTTCTTGAATTATCCACATTTTTGTACTGTTTTTATCGCAGCAATGCCTGTCGTCAGGTATTTTAGAACTTTTGCGTCTGGATATTTATTCGCAGAAAGCGATGTTCCGAGTATAATTTCGCTACTAATGCTTGTTCTCTTCCAGCTATCGTTGTATTAAAAAATTGGTATTCGTATGGTTAATTGATTTTCGACAATCTAATTATATATTCGTACAGAACTTTTCTGGCTACTTATGATTTCACTAAAAACGTTCAATTGCAAAGTTAAAAACTGAAAGTTAAAATTATACGTGTACTCGATTCTTATTCTATCGATACTGTAACATTCTTCGAACAGTTTAAAATTTCTAAATCGCTGCTACGTTTAAAAATTAGTACTCGAGTGGTTAATTGATTTATCACAATCTGATTCCACGTTCGTGCAAGGGACACCATTTGGAATATTACAACAAATCGGGGGTAGGTCTCCGGAGGGTCGGTAGAAATCCCGAAAGACTTAATAGGCTTAACGAACTTGAACGTCTCCTGGAAAGTTCCGAAAGTCTCGAACGTGTCGAGAGACTTTACGAATCTCCTCTCTCAGAAACTACCACGATCTCTAAGATAAAATTTATTAATTATTCGCCCCTGCGTATTATCGGAAATTCTAATTTCCCTTGGCAAACAATAAAACGGGGAATGAATCGTCGTTACTTTCGTGTAAGTTACGGCGCATCGTAACGATTGCTGTTTCGTACGAATTTCTAGGACTTCCAGGAAGACCATTTAGTTAAAGATTCGATAATCTTCACGGCGTCGTTGCTACGTAAACCGGCGTTACGCATGAAAGTTTCACTGCTGTGAATTACATCGAACAATACGACGAGTTCGAATGGGATAACGAGTGCCTGATTCGGGAACAATTACAACAACTATCGCCTGCTTCGCGATCGTCACGACTCCAGCTTCTCCAAAGATAATTACTGTCTCGATTAATCTAGGGGTGGATTCGTTCTAAAATTATTCGACTGAGAAAACTCGTTATAAGAAAAATAACGAGTCGTTTTATTGATGAAACTAACTCGATGATAAAAATAACTGACGATAAAAAAGACAAAAGTGTGTTGCCGTAACAAATCCAATGGCAGAAAGTTTCACTGCTTTTGTCGTTGTAGAATAAATAAACGCGAAGGACATTTGAAACTGCTATGAAAAATACATAATAAAGAAATTTTTTCCAACTACTATGTTATATCGATTAACAGCGATCACATCTCGCGACGCGTATTTTTCAAGATACTATAAAAATAAAAATTCCTACAGTTCTATAGGAAATCCTTATACAACCATACCGACTATGGAAAATGCTTATATTTATGTATTTAACATTTACAAATACTTATGTATATTTATAATATTTACACTGATGATACGATTATTCACCATAGAACGATAGTAAACTAGAAATGGTACAAAAATCGTACCAGTTTGTATTCGAATAAATAAAAAGATTCTTAACAACACAAGACTGAAGTCGAACAGGCAGAATCACGAGAGGAAAGAGTTGAAGAAGCGCGAAACGCGTGCGAGAACAGGAGAAGAGGGCCTGTGTTTATTTGTTCTTTCGTAAAGTCAACAAAAATTTCGCCGGCCCGGCACGACCAGCGAACGAACGAACAGTGGACGACGGTCGAGCCAAATGTAGTTGGCCGACCGGCCAAAATGAGTTTGTGTCTATTATTACACTCCACCCAGCCGTGATCCATGAGCCGGCACGGGGCCCGGTTATACTTTGCTGTCTATACTTGCTATATTAACCACTATAAGCGTATAGTTTTATAGTAACGACCAATCCTCTATCTCTCTTCTTCTTCGGGAAAACATTCTTATTTTTCACGCCGTCGTTTTCCGACCTCGCTCATCGTGACGTTAATAGGTCATCTACGCACGAATAACTAACCCATTAACGCTTTCATCAGAAGAAAAATACTTTTTAGACTGTGGAGAATTTTTCTTCTTTGTCTATCGATAATGATATAAACACGTTCTTCTCGGGCTTTGAAGTTGAAGACTGGAGGAATCTGTTTAAAAATTTGGTAGATTTAAAATGCAAATTTCTAGGAAATTACGATAAATTGATGGATAACAGTGTTCTACAGCTGAGACAATACGATCCCTATAAAACGGCGAATCGAACAGCTCTCGACGCGTTATTTTAAACAGGTTGCCAAGAATACGTTCCAGCCAGAGCTTGATTTTCGTTCGTCCCTCGTATTATTCGGCGACCGTGACGCGTATCGTTCGACCAAACGGATATTAAAATTCGTAGCATTATTTTATTCAAATATTTATCTACATCGATCGTGAAATATTTCAACACGAATCAAACGCTATGTCACAGGCTGGAAAGAACCAGGCAGCATAGAAAACTCATATGCTCATATTGTGAAATAATTTCAAATATCATTGACGTTGTAACGAGGCACAATTGTTACGATTATATTGGTAGAGCTTAAAAACAATCTGAAAATGCATAAATAAATTACAAAATACACATTTACTACAAACCTATATTTAGCAAAAAATTAGTATACTCTACAGATGGTCATTTTGAATATCTGATAAGCGTTAATGATAGTCCTAGTGAATATTTAGGCTCATTAACGCAATGGCTAATCGACTGTTTAAATACTTTCGTGATCTTTGCAAAACATATACTCAAATATCCTGTAACTACAATGTAAATATCGCGTTAGATAATATCGTGTTAATGAAATTTTAGAAAGACTCGCTCGATACACATAATATATTCATAACAAATTTGTAGGTGTTCGGATACTTTCGTCAACTATCTTACGTATATCTCGGCAAATTAAAACAAAATGGGAAACCTTGAAATTAGGTCACAGATGTTACGATACATCGCCGATATTATTATCTCGATCCTCGAGGTACGTTTTGATCTTATCAGAAGCCACGTGGGTGGCGAACACGTGCACATCGTCAAACGTAATTAACGTACGCGAGAAATCCTCGCTCCCTATGTTTGCACGCGTTAATCTCCTTCTTTTATCACCGACGCGTTTACACGGGAATTGTAAAGAGACTTTTAACAATCGTGAATATCGTTATGGTTGAATTCCGATTACGGTGACTAACAGAACAGGTAAAACGATCGGTGTTAACTTAATGACTAACCATTATGCGATTATCTTAGATTAGACACGAGACGATTTATGTTTGCATTCTACTGTCTTTTTTTTATGCACTTAAGAGTATTTGATTTATGGACTGTGATTGAGAATGGAGGAAGGATAGTGTACACTGCTACTGTCGGTTTGTTATAATTCTGAAACTTCTACGAGATGTAATAAATCTTGGTATCCATTAGTACGATTTCGTCACGTGTTAGCGTATTTCTAGAAATTGATATAGATATTTATGTTGTTTCATAGTTTCTCGAAACAGGATCTAGACAATATAATTTTGAATTTGGAAATAGCCAGAATACGAATATAATGGCTATTATGTGTATTAGTAAATATGTGTATAAACTAATTTGCCAATTAATAATGTTAATGAATCAACAAGTTGCAAGTTATACATTTGCCCTGTATAATTTTACATCAAGTAGGATAATCAGATCTATTTTCCTCTTAATTAAACTGTTTCTCTTGTAAATTGTAAATACCTGATGCCCCATTTAACATTCTACTCCTCCAGTGTTCCAAATTAAAACAAAACCATATTTACACTCACAGATATATCCTAAACTAAAAGAAAGTCAATCAAATACTACCCAAGGTTACCAAAATTACCAATCGAAAATTACCAATAATTATTACGATAGACCAAAGATCAACGAAAACTACTCCAAAAATTAAACACTAGCCCGTCCATAGCGTCTTCACTCTCATCATTCAAAGTAACCTAAAAGAAACCAAACTAATCAAACTACCTTCGACCAAATTACTCAAACACGCTGCAAGCAAACCTTAACCACCCTCTGAACCATCGATCGAACGAACCGTCAACAACCACGTGGTCGACTTTGTCAAGAGACGTTCAACGTCGTATCGTATCGTATCGTATCATATCGTATCGTATCGTATCGTATCCCGATGCCGGAGAACGATCGGCAAGTTGGTCGAGCAAACGAAAATAGCTTACGAAGGCAGGCATTATGAAGCTATGAAAATATTTATAGACCGCCACCGTTGGCAAATAATGACACAGGCGGCTATCGTTGTGGCGGAATAGTTTCGCCTTTAATAAATAACGCACAACACAAACGACCGTGTCGTACAGCGTTACGCCGAATGATGCAAATCCTAGATTAACGCGGGGGAATATTGTCGGGGCCGTGTTCCAATATTTTAACGCGATATCCCGAGATCTAAACGAATGCAGGCTCACGCGCTCGTACGAGCTCGTACGACATCACCGAAGAACGGCTCTATATGCATCGGCCGACGTTTTGAAATCGTAGGATTATACGACGCGCGAGCCGCACCGTGATTCATTTATCACTTTCGCGATCACGAGTTCTCGATCATTGCCAGTTGCCTTCAATTGAACCCAAGCGCGAGCCTCACAGTTCTCTTTTAATCCAACGCGTAATGCTTTGCCTATCAACTTTCTGTTTTCCCACCTTTTGCTTCTCCGCTCCCTCCCCCTCCTTTGTTTGTCAATTCTTTCATTCTCCCGAATATTTTTTTCCAGTCGTTCTATTCTTGCTATTCTTTCTAATAGCGTTTGAAATGGAGTTTGTGCAGCGATCGGAAAGCGAGTAAATATAGTGTTCGGTGAAAGAGGAAGGTTAGGATTATTGTTTACGCTAAAACTATGGACTTTTGCGATGTACTTAATACGTTATATACTATCTTGTTAGTTGAGATTAAAATAACGGACGAAAATAAATAAGTAGGTATATGCAATCGTGTTTTTGTTTTGATAAAAATGAGCAGTGATATTGTTAAAATAGTTTTAGTATGGTTTTAGTACTTGCGAGAAGACGAGAAAGTCTTATGAAATATTTGATCAGAGGGAAACAGTGGTAGTTGTCAACCGATCGTACTTCTGTCCCTCTTCAACCCTAGTTTCTTAGAACAACTGCAATGAATCGAAGAACAACTGTATTCACTCCTAGTCAAAAGTTTTTTTCTGTAATATTTAGAATATACCACATACAATGATGTCGATACCATCGTACCGTAATAACCAAACTGCGAATGTTTATACGTTTGATTATAATTTGATGGTAGGAAAATATAGAGAATACACATAACATTCAAAAATATAATATTCATTGTAAAATTTAATAGATGAGACAGATCTTATACTTCGTTTATTTAATTCTCTATATATCTGTACATATATATGTGTCGGAGTCAGGTTGGAATTTTGGGGCGTTCGATGAACCTTTACTTACTTTACCGTCGCGGATGTGGCTAATATTTATCAGTACGAATGTGGACACTACAAGAGGCTATGAGTAATGGCAATAGAATGTTCGAGATGATGGTGACAACGAATTCAGGTTCGATAACGAATCCACGGTCCACGGGAGGACAAGTATTCAGGTAACTTCTCGACAACTCAATCAGTAATTCGTCCAACGATTAACTAACAAACTAACTCTGCCCTCATCCAAAAGGAACTGCCCTTATATACTCCTGTCCCCACTTCTCGGGTCAATCTTTGTTTTTAAGAAGAGCAATATAATTACTTCATACCTGTGTCAGGCACACGTCCTTACCGTGGCGGTGGCTACGTCTAGTGACCTGCTATGTCACTTCGAGCCCGAACCCATCGTCATAAAGCCAGATTGGAACATTAGAACTACTTCTTATTTTTATTACTTAAGTGTAGCTATAGTAAAAATGTGGGCTAGGGTATTGGGATTTTTCCCAACATTCCGGATGGGAAATCCCGATGTTCTTTCATCTCCGACATATATATTATACAAAAATATAAACACCAACAGGACAATGATCCTTTGCTACGTAACATTAAATTTTGGATAAAAACTCGAAACTTCATTTACAACGCTAACGCTACTCTTCCCATCTCGATAAAGTAGCAAAGCGAAAAGAAATATACGTGCCTTCCTTAGTATGCAACATTTGAAATACTTTTCCATGCAGCGAGTAATTTTCAAGCAATTTGAAGACGCCAACTTCTCGAAAGGCAAAAAATCTAAATAAAGAGGTGGCTGAAAAAAGAAGCCACCCCCTCGTTTCACCAAGAATTCTTTCCAATCGAATGCTCTTCTTCCACAGACTTATGAGGAAGAGGTGGAAAACACGAGTCAAAGATGAGAAAGACAAAAGGGGAGAAGGTAAACGACAACGATGAAGTCAATTTCCATAAAGAGCAATTTGTACTTCACCGTTTTCTTCGTTATTTATAGAGTTCGCCGGAGAACCGGAAGGAGACATGAAAGGAGAATCCCTGAGACGGCAGTCTCTTCTATAAGGGTAGGGGAAAAGCGATCGAACGAAAGACAGGGAGTTGGAAAAGCGAGAAAGAAGGAGCGGCGGCAGCGTACACGTACACTCTGCATATTTAATGCAATCAGAATGCATCGGGCCAAGAATATCGCGGAGAAGGAGGATGCAATTTTTCTCGACAAAAAAGAACGACCCGGTGAACGTGATCTTTATTGTCAGAAGCTAGATTTCTTCTGAATTTATATCGTGAAAATATACGTATATATGTATATATCGGAGTCGTGCTACGAGCATGACAATCGGAGAAAACCTTTTCTACCAGTTATTCATTGTGAAAGACGTTTCTCTTATAATTCTTCGCGATTATAAATTAGAAACGACGAGAACGAACCTTTTTTCTGGGGATTATTCGTTTCGTTTGATAGATTTGATTTCTAAAAATAATGTATCATTACGTTCAAAATATACAGAATCTAGCAGATGATTATTTTACATGCGGAAGTAAGTCGAAAATCTAATATAAAGTTTGTTCGTTTGAGACCTCGTTTTCGAGAAGATCGAGTTTAAGAACTTGTCAGGTACACGTGAACTTGACTAATTCTCGAATGGATACGAATAGACAATCGATAGAAGGTTATTCTACGTATGAAAATAAATCAAACACGTAAAATAAATCTTGTTGCTTTCGAAGCCTCGTTTCAGTTGAATTTTGACACGTTTAATTCGATACACGTATAGACGATGAATTTTTTAATTCCTATCGCAACCTATATATATGTTAAAATGTATATAAATCGTTCAGGAACATTGATCGACAATTTCCTAAATTAAAAGGTAAAGGAAGCGATGATTTTACGGCCAGTATCTTCTCGAAGGTTTTTATTTTTTACAATTTTTTACGTTTATTCGCAAAAGTGATTCAACTTGTATATTTTGAACATATATATTGTTACGTCCGGTGACTCTCTACAAAACGAGGCCCCACGCCGCGAGCAAGATGGCAGCCAGATGTCCACACACCCTTATTACGTACCCTCAATGACCTTCAGGGCTCACCATAAATCTTGGCATTTTCATAGTTATAATCCAAGTTACAGTATCACGCCAAAATAATTTACTTATAATTCTCAATGAGAATTGATTGCAAAAATTCTACCAAATAAAAAAAAAAATGAAAAAAATTTTCATAGTTAAGATTCTTCAGATCAAACAAGTATCTTTTATTTCAAGTATTCCTTACATTTATTGTCTACTACGGGAAGATACGGACAAGTTGGTTTTTCTCACGTTCGGTATCTTCCTCTAGCAATTTCCTCTCAGGAGAAGCTAAGACCCTTCCTAGTCCACCAACCTTCTTATTATCCAATCAGAAGCAATGTCTATTGCCCTCACTTCCCTAGCCAAAATTATCATCAACAAATACAATGGTCCGTGCGCTAGACACGCCCATCCCTAGCTTTCCTCTGCTACAGCATCGTCACTGAACTTCACTGATTCTCCAACCTTTCCTCCAACTTTTCTTCCATCCTTAGATCAATCACCTACTTAACTTATACATACGCACCAGCGTAATTAGCTTCTATATAAAGTTGTTGGAAATATATAATATTATAACCTGTTAAACTCAGTGTTATACTCATTGAACCACCCCTAGCAAAAATAAGGGGATCGATCAGTTCGTGACGTCGATTGTCTAATCGTAACGGGAATTTACGACTCACGTTGACGTGCTTCCTCGCGATCGCGTCTCTCCGCGAATGGTCGATTAAACATATATATTTACATTTTAGCAAATACATTTTAGCAAATGAAGAAATATCCCACATATGAAATGAAATTTAAGAGAGACAAATTGATGTTATTTGAAGATAGGGAAGATGTACAAGTGATTTACTTTCTGTTTAACAGGGGAAAGGAGACGCTGTTTAAATCGTAGAGCGAACGAAACGATTATCTCGCAATCGAGCTCGCATAATGTCGTTAGCGAGAGCCCTGGCTGTGCTGTAAGTTCTTTGATTTCATTACAAGCTGCTGGGATACGGCCGCCTCAAAACGCTCGAAAGACAATGCGCTCGTCAGCCAACGTCCACTGCGATACTTGAAAGGTTTGAGCGGCGTCTGTCGTGCTCGAATAAAATGTAATTAACGGCGTGTTCCTTTCCTTTGATATATATTTGAGAAGGGAACGGAGAAAGGTCTAATTACACTAGTTAACTTCGAATTATTTTCACTTTGCAATTATCAAAAAGAAATATATGCGAACATTGAAGTAAAAAAATTAAGCAACTACCCCATCGATATATAAATTTTTATTTCTTAAACATTGAATTAAGGACACAGTTTACTCCCTGGCAACTACCCTCGAAACTCCAACGATCCAAAATTACGTGTTCATACTTAATAACCTAAATACGAACCTAACACCGAACCCTTAACTTTCGTAAAAGAAATCCCTCAAAATCTCGATAATTACAATTTAACGATAAATTACAACTGCATCCTCCAAATCAAATTATCCCTCATTTTCAATCGCAAACCTTTAATTTTCCAAAGAGAAAAATCTCTTAGAAGACCAACGATCAAATCAGCATTTCAGATTAACCACAAACCTTCATTTTCCCCTTAAAATCTTGAAACTCTCAACAACCACACGAAACTCTCACGCGTGATTGTACTTAGGGTTGGTGGAAAGATTATCGAACAAAATACTACAAATGTCCGTGTGCGGGAAAGCAACCACGCCAAGCCCCGTTTTCGATAATCGACGCGTCACGCCCATAATTAGGCTGGGTAATTCGGCGAACGGGGCAATTATCGAGGCAATCGTCGGAGGGCACGCGTCGAGAACCAGGTTTTCCGTGGCGCGTGTTCCGCAGGCGTATAAATTTCTCCAGTGAAGAAATATCGTTCCAGGAGCGGTGATAGTGGACGACCGACTGGAAACGCAATTAGAGTGGAAAAATATTAGCTCGGTAACGGGAGAGCCGTGTAACGCGATGCCTTTTAAATTCGGTAATTGTCCAATGGGGAGAAAGTGGTTGCGCCGACGTAATTGACGTTGTGGCGCTCGGACACTCGCGCGCACACGCCTCGAACTACTGTCAGTCAGCGCTGTCGTCAGCTTCGAAAATACTAATCCCAATACTCTTTCGTCGTGAATTTTCTTCTTCTTCTTTGTTTTCGACAAGTGCATCAGACGCTCGTGCCACCGTGTGCTTCCGTTTTTCCTTCTCTTGTTGTTCGCTTTGATCCGCGTTTACTTTCAGGAATAAAGGATGCTCTTTGAGGTGATTTGGATACAAGGAATACAGAAGAAGAAGAGAAGAAGTCACAGTTGCCACTTTTTACGAAGAAACAATTTTTAAATTCAGTAGAATGTCGATCAATGGCAAAACAAAATTTTACAAAATTTTATAAAAATTGGATAGAAGTTTTTCGTTTGATTTTTACATCCTCTGTGAAATTTTAAGAATACCTTTCGTCATTGTACTAAAATACTGAAAACAGTAAAATAGTGGTTCTTAATAAATTTTTACAAAACTTGATCAATCTATCAGCTATTTTTGGAAAGTATCGCCGGTCTTTCTAACAGGTTCTTTTCACTTTTAACTATCTTTTATTAATGCTATTCTTTTAGACATAAAGCGACTCTGATGTAAAAAGGTCAACGAAAACGTACTTATCAAGTTTTTGTCCTGTGCTTTTTCGTACGTTAAATCGATTAAAAATGAAAATTCGTTCTAACAAAGTTTAGGTAAATGTTTAATTTAATGTAGGCTCGCGTTGCGCAATTTTGGTCGTGTGTTCTGCGCGATGTAGGAAATGAAATGCAGGAGATGGACGATGTAAAGAATTAATTAAAGATGATTATTAAGTCAATTTGCGAGGTCGTGCGTATTTTTAGCTACATACAAGAGAGTAACAAAGAGCATGAAATTTAACTTGGATATACCTGAACTTTTATATGACGCTTTTCACGATTCTTGCGACCTACATACTTTTTACAAAGTAAGAATATATTCAAAAACACCTATGTACTAAATTGGTATAACATTCATTCAAAATAATTAGAGTATAATTCAATTATAATTAAAATATCATACATTATAAAGCAATATAGATACTACGATCTTGTGACTTTTTTAAGCGAAACAATAGTATTATCTAACAGCACACAAATCATCAGAGAATCCTCTGTGTTCTGCTTTGTATATCACGCGGTAGTGCCAAGGGCCTAGGCAAAAGTCCCATCTCTCTTCAACAGCAAATAAATATAAACATATGCAGCTTATTATTTTACATTATCAGCCTGTCATCGCTCACTTAAAATGCCTCGAAATTATACTTGATATCCACTGAAGCTGAATGATTGCCTTCATCACCATCTCAAGAAACTTTGAAGAATTACAGTTATACTATACCGACTAAATTAAAGAAATTTTCAAATTCAACGAACAATCAAAAATAATAAATTATCATCGACGGCGATCTTTAGAATTTCTAATGTTCCTTTGAATTGAATACCGACACAAATGGAGAATACTTTTTATACACGTTGATGATATTACAATTGGTAATTATTAAGTACAAAGGTGAAAGATAAATGTGGCAAGTAGGGATAAAACAAAAGAGCAAACAGAAGATGGTTTGTGTTTCAAGCTGTCTTAACAGATGCGTCAGTTGTGGCAACACAATTTCCACACCGACTGGCACACACGCGGTTCAATGAGCAACTGAGAGGTAGAAGTCAACGTATAACTTAACCCTGAACAAACCTCGAGTCGTAACGTTTCTATCATTCTATGCAGACGTATTCGAGGTGGCTTGAAAACAAGATAAATATCAACGAGAAATCGATATTTTCAGGCTATCACCTGTTGTTTCGATCAAACTAATGTCAACATAGTAATATGTATCTTCATCTAAATCGTCCAAATAGTTTCAAATTAAATATAGAATAGTAACATCGATTTCCTCGAAACCTATAAGTATCGTTCTATAATCTGAATTGCTGATAACTCAATTCTGTGTTCGATACGATGTAAAATCGCTAAATAAAAAGAAAATACGAAATAAAATGTTAAATCAGAATATCAGATATAAATTGTCTAAGCATTTTCGAATTAAATATGGATAAGAATATCGAATTAGAATGTTAGATATAAATATAGAAAATATTAAGATTCAAAATATATTCAATAATACTATAAGTAAATAACGCGACATTTTTTGATACGTATATTATATCAAATATCAAGTTACATATGAAATGAAAATCGCAGTAGCTATTATGTCTCGTATTATTTCTAGAATTGTTTATCATCTTTCCATCGAGTTTCATATTCCTCTCTTATGAAAGGCTTCATGTCCCGGCGAATTCCAATTTTTCAAACCGAAAACCCGAGAGAAGTCGCATTATTTAAAAAACAATTTAACAGTGCGTCAATTTTCAATTTTTAGAATTCTATTTCATAGTCGCCGCGTTAAAAAATAAACAGAATTTGATATTCTACATTGATCGAAGGAAAATTACAAACGAAATGTTACTTTAAACAGGTTAAATAGCGCGAGAAGATGGAAGAAACGAATGACGGTCAAATGCATAGCAAGCATTCTGCGCAATCGTGGATGAATTACGCGGGATGAATTATCAAAAGGCCGGTTAAAAATCGTTAATCGTCGACGAGGCTTGGATATCCTCCAAATTACGATATTCCCGTCACGACAATGAGTTATATTCGGTGGTTGATAGTTCGCGGCCGTACGCGTGACCGCGGCGACGTCTATTTTTGCTCCATTTCATCTTAGGCGGGCCGCTTGTCAATTCAACGCGTGTACAGTGAAATCGATACGTTAAATAAACCTTTTACAAAGTCACTGTGCCTCGGCCGATCGAATTGTATGAGTCACTGATGGATTGTTAGAGTTCGGATTAATTGTCATTGGCAATTTGGTCACGAAACACGAATAGAAACGATCCTAGTAAAACGATAAGGGATAAGGTATTGCGTACAGAGTGTGGACTAACAAATATTAATTATTGTGAACTGAATTTTAAACTTCGATCGCTTCGATCAGACGAGACTGATACAGTTTGGATTAATTTAGGTTAGTTAATTTTGGAATATTAAATTTCAATTTATATTCTATATTTCATACAGTCGATTTAATCGATATTCTTCATAAGGGAAAACATAGTACTAGTTAAGAGGGATTATTTAAAAATTAACTTCGGCGTATTAATTTATGATCGATAAAAGTAATTATCAAGTTTATCAAAGATCTAAATTAAAAGAGGAACAGTCTACAAGAAGTACGTGCACAAATTTCGGTGAATTTTATTTCTACAAGGTCGCGTGATATTATCCGAAATATGCCTAAAGAAAACCCCTGAAAATTTCCGCAATTTAAATAATAAATGATAACCCAATGAAGATTAAAATTTCTTAAAAGTTGGTAAAATTGGAAGATTTGAGTGGACAAAGAAACAAAGATATATTAAGCAAAAACCAGATAATTTAAATTCGCGGTTGGCCCTTTGTGGGTTAATAACACTGACGAAGTCCTAGAGATTTTGAAAGGACCTATACAAATTCATTGTTGCCGCGGCGGACAAAAGACGAGCGAAAAGACTGGACGAAAAGAACAATCGGTGCTGCGTTTGAAACGGGAACGAGAATAGCAAACGAGAATGGCGAAAAAAGGAGTTGGGGGATCCGGAGGGGGAAAGAAAAACACGCGGAGGGCGCCACGCAATAAAGGTCGATGACCCTAAAGTGCCACCTGTACGTCCTGAACCAGTTCCCCTTTTCGGCAGCAATGTGGGTCAGCACGCTTCCTCGGCTAAAAGGGCATGCCACCACCGACGGTGGTTCGACGCGTGCCCGAATCGAAGAATGGAGACGAAACATGCTCAACAGCGGCCATTGTGCGTGAGCAGTACGCGTTGTAGTGAAACGAGGATGAAAAGGCACAAATTCACCGATTAATACGAGTTGATCAACCGATAACAATCAACAAGCTAAAAAGAACCATATTGTTAATAATAATTACTTAATCATTTCTTTAAAAAAAGTACTCAATTTCATTATGAATATAGGTCGTTGCAGAGATCTCCTTAACGAGAATGTATCGACGAGTTTCTCAGTGCAACGTTTGACCGCATTTTTTATGTTTACTCGTTACCAACCGCCGAGATGTTAATTATTCTGCGGAAGAAAAACGAGGTCACTTGAAAATGCACCGATCTAACGTCAGAACGTGAGGAAAAAATGTGAACGACCGAAAATACGTTTCACATACGTTGTATATACGTGTTCGCGCAGGGGAGAGAATGGAAGATATCGGATTCGCTTTTGACGTCCTTGCAAAAACCGCGCTGACGCCAATGGTCGCTTCCCTAGCCATGAAACGCGTATTTACATCGGATACGCATTAGTGCACGTACACGCGAGCCGGTCAGCTGTTCGAACGACGACGTCCAGACGCGAAATCCTCGAGAGCGGCGTGCCGCGTCCTCGAGACGATCCCGTTCCTCGACCTCGTGGAAACGAGGCTAACCGCGCAAGCCGCACATCTTTGCAGACAAGAAGATGGCGGGGGAGGCGGGGTTGATGGGTAAAACGCGAATTAGGTTAGGTTGCACCGCGCGAGGGATACGCGGATAAAGCGAGTAATAACCGAATTGAGTGGCAATGGAACGGAATGGAATTCCAGTTTCTGATCTATTCGTGAAATTCATCGTACGTAAGGGAGGATATGCGGGACGTCAGGGTGGAAAAGCATGATTCGAAGGGTCAATGAGAATGCTGGCAGGTCGATAGCAATGGCGCCGCGAAGCTACGAAGAAAATCAATCCTGTACGGCACGCGACGTGTTTTGACGTGCCTACTTATTTCGTCGTTCGTTTCTCGAAACGCCACGATGTTATAACATTTTCGTTCGAAGGATTAGAGTAATCGTAGGATAGATAAGAATCGTCTTAGTGGTGTATAATAATACGATAGGGAGAAAAATGTACACGAGAGTGCAGAAATACCGAGAGTACACTGACGTACCGACCGAGGTAGCCGGAAAAGACGAGGCCGCAGGGCCACGCACACGTACACCAAGATCGCGCGTACACTGACACGTACGTACGCAGCCAAGGTGGTATCGTACACTTCGCATATAACGATATACCCATTCACGGGTGTCGATTATAAGAAAAATGTTCGTGTCGCTTACTTTTGATCACTCGTTCCGTCGTGGAGAGCTTCTGCGAGTTGTTCGAGGTCATGCTGTACGAGGATATTTGTCGGGTGGGCGCCGGCCTCTCGCTCTCTTTCTCTCCTCTCGCCTCTCTTGGCTATTTCACTGTTCCTCTTCCCCGGTCACACAGGATCGTCTCTCTCTCCCCTCACCGTGTCACTCTGTCACTCGGCTTTTTTTCTTCTTTCTCTAGCCGTAGTTACTCGCGTGAGGTAGCACCTTCCTCTCACGAACGGGGGGTTGGGTGGAAGGAGAGGGCGGTATTTTCACCTCGCAGCCCGGCGCGGCACACACACATATACACGTACGGAGTAGGGGGAGGGAGGAGACGGGGGTCGGAGAGGTGACGGAAGTTATCGCACGATGCGGCACATCGGTGGCTCCGGAGCGTTGTTCATTGGGCGTTTGCAGAGTGAGAAAATTATTCTCTGCCGTGTGTGCGTTCCTCTCACTCCCCGTATATTTACTACGCCGACCGACCTACGGTATGACTCTTCTCTCTTCTCTTTCTCGCTCGCTCCCCTCTTCTCTTTCTCTCTTTCGCGGTCTTGCTCTAACGCGAACTCCCTCTGCCCGACAAAAGGTACCACCAACGCCTTTTGCGGGGCGAGTAACTGAATCGCTGGACCACGCGAGCTGCACGGCCCGCACCAACGGGGTCTCGCAACCGCGGTACCACCACACGAGTAGCACAACAGAGTCTCCGAGTGAACGACAACCGTCAGAGACAAGAGTACCGAGACTACTAAGCGAGGGCGACAGCGGCGACAGCGACCACGACGGCGAGGCGGAGGACAGCGACAACGATCGACGGCGCGAACACAGAAAGAACCAGCACGATAAAAAAAATACAACAGCAACGGCCACGACGTAGCAGACGACGAAGGCGATGATGATGACGACAACGACCACAACGACGACGACAACGACGGCGACAACACCGTAATGACGAGCACCGCGACGCGGAACCGTGACACCGACACCCACGGCCGACAGCACCACGCCGCTAAATTCTACTAACAAGATGTCTGTCAGTCTGGCACTCCGCGGCACGCACACTGACGGCCGGCGGGAGACGGACGCGCAGTCCTCCACGCGCACCAATCATTTCAGAGCACAGATTGGTCGCGCCATCACCAGCTGCCGCCACCCGTTCACTGAGTGGAGGCGCCACTGACCGCGCTGGTCAATCGACGGTCTTCCATCTAAATCGACGAAAATTTCACGTTTACAACGCCGCTATATCCAATCCAATCAATCTATTCGATTTTATTACCCGAGAAACAGTTTTAACACAGGGGGAAATCATTGGAAAACGGGCGCATCGATCGATTTGTCGAACTAGGTTAGTAGGCCACTTGTTAGTCTTCCGAGAAGATAACTTTGAACGCTCCCAAATTTGGAAGCAGTTGTCAATTTCAATACCTGTCCAATTTGCATTTTAAATGCACCTTCGGTTAATCGTATCGGGCTATGTTCTTTAAGGATCGTTTTTATGTTATTTCATTGGGACGTAAACAACAGCCGGTAAGTTAACTGATCATATGTAATACCGCCACATTCAAATTAAGTCTTATGCAACAAATGCAATTCTAATGACTGAATTTTAATGTTACTGTATTTGTAGGATACACATGCACAATTTTACACCATTCGTCGTACAAACTTCAACAACACGTATCTATCATTAAAACTCCAACTTTGGTCTCTTCTCCACCCAGGCTTTTATATTCGGAATCGCCAGAACCTTTTCCTTCAGAGACTTCAAATGCGGGTTATCTTTGGTTATATCAGATTCATAAGCTGTATTTAAGGAATCTGATATACCGACGAAGAACAGATCGGCATAGCTCAACTAAAAGATATGAGAAATATAAATCAATTGATTTCTTATTCTGCGTATACTGTTGAATTAAACACGCTTACCTGATTGCCATGCAAATATCCGCCGTTATTCTTTGCCAGATCTTCCAGTTTATTCAGGTAAAACGGAAACACTCTTGACATTACGTCGATTTTCTTTTTGGCTTTCAAAACTGGATTAGACTCTCTATAATAAGACGATATTGTCACTGAAAAGAAAAAGGGAAACTTATGGATCATGTAACAAGATTGAATGTTATTCACAGCAGCATATCGTTGGAAAGGAAATCAATTTATTCATGGGTACGAAATCAATATTTACGCCATCTGAAATCGTAAAGAGCGCTAGCGATCGCGTCGATCTGCAACGTATCCAAATCAGTTTTGCCAAGCAGATTAAACTGTTTGGCCAGGTAGCGGCAAATAGGTAATGTTTGCGAGTAAACTTTGCCGTTGATTTCCAACGTGGGCAGCTGACCGAACGGGGTCGCTGAAAAAACATTAAAATATAGTTGGAGATCGTGAAATTCATATGGAAATGAGGTAAAAAAAGGTATACTTGACTTCATGTTGGACCACTCTTCCGACGAATAGTTTATGCGAATATCCTGGAATTCAACGCCCCCGTAGCTGAGAAGAAATCTGATGGGTTCTCCGAGTCCCATTACGTTAAAATATACTAGCTTATAACTCGCCATCATTCTAAATCTGTGAAATATAGTTACAAATAAATACAATGTAATTTTTATAAAATCACACGATCGGTTTAAAGGTATTATTCTAATTTAAATTAGTTTAAATAATTGCTGATTTAATTAAAACATTTTATACAATTTTTAGAGAATTTGATGAGTGCAATATCTCTATTAATAATTTTGTTTTTAGTATGTATGGAGTAGACACTTACAGACAGTCAAATGCAACGCACGGTAATTCACTGTGGAGTAACTGGTTCCCAAGGTTATGTAAGAATTATATATTTCCCTCTCCAGAGTCTTCACTTCTTTCGTCCTGTTCTTGCCTGACACATTTTCTCTGTCTATAAAATGCTATGGACATTCTCATTGGTGCACTACTTCGTAGTCTCTTCACACTCACTCTCTTCTGATACTTTCACTTTAGTATAGTATAGCGTACAGAAAGATTCCGGATTGTTCCAATATAAATTACAGAATCGTTCCTACATATTAATTGGAAAAATACTTTATCTACAAACTTATGCAATGCTATTGAAAAAACAGTATCATCTACTTTTTAAGATTAATTCAAATTCAACGACATCTTTGAAATAAATTCACAATTTTTATATAATATAATTCTCTTACAATAAAATGATTTGAAAACACAAAGTGAAGTGAGCAATGTTTCTTTCTTGACACGAAGAAGCTTAACCAATCTCCATGGCTATAAATCATCTAGTTTTCCTTAATTAAAGAATACTCAACGTTACATGTTTTTAATTAGATTTCGCTTTATGGAGGACAGGTTAAGAGGTTTGCATTTAGTTGAAACTTTGATATACAGAACGGACTCGTTTCTCAACTTAAGCTCTGTAGCCTGACAAGATAAGGAAGCCGGTGTCTGGAACAAGGAATCCTTGTTCTGGAAGTAAAATGACCGCCTGGCGATTTATCTTAATTACAATAGTCTTAATGAAGACGAAAGATTCTCGTGTGATCAACGGCGAGGTTCCTCCGGATAATTTAACTCCATATTACAATGAATCTATGGAGATCGAGAAACGCCTCCCAGAGGATGTAGTTCCCAGAAAATATGTGATTGCGATTTCGACTGACTTTAAAAAGGACGAATTTCACGGTAGCGTTCGCATCGATCTCGAATTATTAAAAGTTAGTTTCCATTATTGAAATGTAAGAATAATTATACAAATATGTATAAGCATACAAAATATTTAAAAATATTGTATCATTACAATTTTTCGAAGGACCGAAGTTATATCGTTTTACACTCGAAGGATCTAACCATATCGTCAACCAAATTATATACAGAAAAATCTCAAACGGAAGTACGAATACAGTACATCTATAATGTAAAAAGACGTGAGATGTTGGTTATCAAGCCTTATAGAAATATCTCTTTAGGAGAATACTTCTTGAAAATGAATTTTAGTGGTAGTTTGAAAGGAAAAATGAGTGGATTCTATTTGAGCACCTACGTAGAAGAAAATAAATCTGTTCGGTAAATATCATGTATATTTTAATGTCAAGGAATTATGATCGTCTATATGATGATCAACTCGTATTATTTATTATGCAGAAAATTAGCAGTGTCCCAATTCGAGCCATTCTACGCTCGAACAGCTTTTCCTTGTTTTGACGAACCAAACTTCAAGTCCATTTTTATTATTCGTCTCGTCTATTCAAAGAAGTTTTTATATCACGCACAATCCAATATGCCAATTGTAGTAAGTTAATACACGAATTACGAATCATTAAAGATATACAATAATATTATTTTCCCTAGAAAATGGAGACGATGAAAAGTGATAGCGACAAAACGATCGCATACTTCGAGCCTACGCCACCAATGTCCACTTATTTCGTTGCTTTCCTTGTCAGTGACTTCGAGTGTTTAGGATCTAACATGGATCTTCTGAACGGAACTAAATTACCAGTTGCTGTCTGTGTAAGATCTATGTTCAAGCAAAAAGCAGTATTCGCCTTAAATGTCACAATTAGAGCGATGAAGTATTATCTAGAGATGTTTCAAATCGACTATCCGCTACCAAAAATAGGTAATTAAAAAATTTAATCTAAACCTGAATTTAATAATCTCCTTTTTTAATTCTATTAAGCGTAAATTATTGAAATATATTTACTTTATGATTGACATCAGAATATTAATTATTTCTATATTTGGAAATCTTTCTTTTAACCGAAAGTTTTGTTATAAAAAATCGAGTTTTCTTTGATCAAATAAACTTAGTACACAATTTAATACTTAAAGCTGTAGTATTCATAGAATTAATATATAATTATTGTAAACAAAATTATGTCTTTGATGACTAAGAAAATGTGTTTCATCGACCAGATCTAGTCGCCATACCCGATTTCTCAGCAGGCGCCATGGAAAACTGGGGTCTGATCACATTCCGTGAAACAGAGCTTCTTCATAGCGAGAACGACAGTTCTTGCCACAATATGAGAAGCGTCAGCTTGACGGTGGCCCATGAATTGGCACACATGTGGTTCGGCAATCTGGTCACCATGAAATGGTGGGACGATCTTTGGTTGAACGAAGGTTTCGCCACTTACATGGAGCACGTAGCAGTTGATTCCTTGTTCCCCGACTGGAAGCTGGTCGTGCACTTCCAAATCTACGATCAGTAATTTTATATTAAATGATTCCAATTTTTCCCTTAACTTCCATCCTTTTCTTTTACATCAGATGGATTCCTTCCCATTATACACGAAATACGTTTCTATGAAGCACGATATCAAACTACGTACTCGCCCAGTTGTAAAACGAATCGAAGATCTGAATGAAATAGAAGAAATGTTCGATCGAATTTCATATCAAAAAGTACGTTCAATTTTGTAGGTATAGTCAAATTAACATTTCCAACACTATCATGAGTGAAATTTCGCCATAGTACACTTTTCTCTATTTTAGAAATCGATCAAATCAAACGATAGAAAATACAACCCTTCGGTACGAAATAAGAATTCGAAATACTTTGAATTTCCTGTGGATAGAAATAAAATGAAATTTCACTCGCGTACCTTTAAGCATCAAACGAATGTAATACACGTAATACGAAAGTTTGAGATATATTGATTCGGGTTAAATTTGCATGGAGAATTAATTCTTATATTTTTGAGAATTGTCAAAAAGTGTCGCAGAGGGAAGACGAAAGAAGTACAACAATTGGTTGGTTGAATGCTAGGCGGCGTCGGTGATTAGGATGCTCGAGGACGCAGTTGGCAATTCCAAGTTTATTTCTGCTGTCAGAAAGTATCTGAGAAGGTACCAGTTTCGTAACGCGGAGTCCCGCGAGCTATTCGATATCCTGGAGAACACTACACAAGCCGCCATCGATGTCGTCGATTTCGTCGGTCGATGGATGAGGTTCCCCGGATTTCCGGTGATCAACGTCCGTCGAGACAATGCAGGCTTTCAACTATCCCAGCGACGCTTCGCGACGAGTACACGATTCAGTGAAACGATCGAGTACGTATAGAGAATAAAAGGAGATCTTGAAGAGAGGAAAAGAGAGAGGGGGATACAAAATACTAAAGTAATGTGAAATAAATAGGACGAAGTAGAAAACGAAATGAGAAAAACGTCATAAAAGTAATATTATTGAAATACATGACTAAATTCAAATTCTCGAAATCTTAAGCTATATAAGAAATGTCTCGTATAACTGTTATACGTATTATGCTAGTGCTACTATTATTTTTAACTCGCCATTTATAAATGTCATATACATTTTTAGCGACGGAAGTTGGACAATTCCGATTAGATACGTAACAAGCAGGAAAAATGATATCAAGCTGGATTGGTTCCTCGCGAACTATTCTTGCGGTAATAATAGCGCGCGTAACCAAACCTCCGCTCTCAGTTCTTTAACACACAATGTGAATTACAGTGGAATTGTCGCTGGACAAGTCAGTGGATTGGATGAAACTGAATCATGATTCGATCGGCTATTACATCGTGAATTACACGGAAGATGCTTGGAACGTTTTCAGCAATTTATTATTCTACAACCATTCGGTATATATCATGGTTACTTTATATCGTTATTTAAGTTCCTTGCTTGTCATCTAAATAGTTTTCCCGTTGGAACTGTCGTAGATGTTAAGCGCAATGAACAGAGCGGACTTGTTGCACGACGCTTTTCTTCTAGCGGAAACTGACTTGAACTATTCTATAGCTATGAACCTGACTTCTTATCTCATAAACGAAGACGATTATCAACCATGGGTCGTGGCTATGAGATGGTTCGGACAAATGAACAGACTTCTTGATAGAACCCACATACTTCCACGTTTTCAAGTAATACAAGTATTAGAAAATTATAATTGTCATAGCATTTCTTCTTCTTCTTCTTTGTTATATTCTTTTTATACGAATTCCCAGTCGTATGCGAGGAATCTGATCAACAGAATTTATCGTCAAATAGGATGGCATATTCATCGGAAAGATTCATTTAAAGACAGGTTAGTTCAAAATTATGTAATAAGAAAAATATGTATTATTTTAATCGAAATATGTAAGACAACTTTGGTGATTGTTAACAAAATTATGTTTTTTATCCTTGTAAATTCCATTCTTAAGTTTTAATTCTTATTCCAGTAGTACAGGGTTAAGGTAGTTTCAAAGAAATTAATCTTCTTCAGATCTTCTCTAAATTCTATTTACTTTAAAAATTAAATTATTCTCCTACGTTTACAATTGCTTTCTAAATAATTAATCTTTCCAAATAAATAAACGAAAAAGTCGTTCGAATTGTGTAAAAATCCATGAAAATTTCCGTCTTCTGTTACATTTTCCTCTTCTTTTCTCTCATCACCGATGCTTTCCAAAGCGAACATCCATTAAGAAAAGTCTTGTTTCTGTTCGTTTCAAGAGAATTTCGCGTCTTGATATTGAACGCAGCTTGCAGCGTAGGCCACGAACACTGCCTCGAGACAGCCGGAAGGAGGCTGCGGAAATTTCTGTTGGAGAAGAGCGGCGATGGTAGCGAGCAAATGTTACCAGCCGATATTCGGTCTATCGTCTATTCGTTCGGTAAGGGGAAGAAACTTGGCAAATATTTTCCATTCTCCGTGTGTGTACCTTTTGTTATTCACGATAATGACGGCGTACGATAGGCCTCGTTACGATGTCGGCCGACGTCGGATCGATATTTGAGAAAATGTCGCGACTACTCGAGACGGAGAACGACGCACAGGAAAGAGAACGTCTGATGATCGGGATGACTGGAGTTGCGGACAAAGATATTCTTAATCGGTTCGTCAGACCGCGATTCATTCCCGAGCTAATTGCCAACAAACGCGCTCCTTCGACGCTCTCACAGCTCTCTGTTATCTTCTCGCGTGTCGCTGTCCAATTTGTCGAAGTCGCGTCGGATTTATAGCGTTCCACCAAGGGGGAATATAAATTTATAGGCGAATGTAAGATGGAGACGCGAAAAGAGGAATTGAGCTCACGTGCCCGAAGAAGTGCAATTCGAGTCTATCTTTACGCATTTTGTAATCATCAACTGATAGAATTCGTGATATCAATTTGCGGAATTTCCAAATTAAAAAATTTCCGATTTCAATGGAAATCTCAAATTTTTTAATTTTCTATTGTCTATTAAATAATTATAGACTTGCCGCGTTTACAAATTTTAGTTTGTCAAATCTTGGAATTCGGAATATCACTTTTCGGGATTAATTTAACAATGTTCGATTCCCGGGACCTTTAAATCTTGATATCCCCAATTTTCAGAATTTCCAAATCTCAGAATTACCAATTTTAAGAATTTTCAAATCTTAGTAATTCTCGAATTTCGAAGTTTTCAAATTTTGAGCTACTTCGTGTACAAAGTTCCTAAACTTATCAAATCATAACTATAAAATATTGGACAATTTCCCAAATTGCGATTTATCTCTTTGGGAATTCTTTCCATGTCCGTTTGACTTCAGATATTTAGAGCGAGCAACAGACGAGACATTCATTCGCAAGCAAGACTTTGCAGAGCTGTTGATCAAGATCGCCGCGAATCCCGTGGGATTGGACGTCGCCTGGAATTTTGTACGGTATCGACGTTCTTTCAAATATTCAGACATCTTTTGTACAATTTTCACGATCTAAGCCATCGCAACAAATACTAATCTTTTTTTCAGATCTCGATGGGAAGTTCTACTTAGAAAATATGAAACAAACGAGTACACTTTTGGGAATATCATCTGCGCAATCGTATCTTTGTTTAAAGATCATCAAAAGCTACAAGAGGTAATTTTACCTTCTCCTAACAAACGCGTATAATTCAGCTATTATTTGTAAAAGTCAATCAAGTGTCTGGATACTTACAAGGATAATGGTTAATACTATGCAGTAGCGTGGGCAAATGGCCTAAGAAATATTTACCCTGTTACGTTTTGTTTGGCTCGTTTTGGTTGTGTTGCCGTTAATTTTGGAATTTAGATTAAATTGTAGTGTTGTCTCTTATTTAATGCGATTGGCAATTAAACTCCACGTTTCGGCTAACCTGCTATGCGCAGGAGCACTGGCACGGGAGAGAATTAAAGTTGGTGAAAATAAATGTTCGCTTAATCCTATTATATTATTAAACAAATATTCTTCACAAAAAAAAAAATGTTTACTCGTATTCTAATTGGATATTGACAGAATTGTCGTTGAAATTTCAAATACTCGAAGTTGCAATCGTTCGCAATACGTTTTCACTCTTATTAATTACAAGATTTTAATTTGATAGATTTTCAATAATTTACAAGTTGACAAATGCAAACACGTCGATTAACAAGACTAACAAGAACTGGGAACTAATCACACAGAACTGAGGAATTAACTACTCTGAACTAAGGAATTATCTCTCTTCTTCTATGTCGCTACTTTTATTTATATTTAGGTCTACCGTGGAGGGGTCGTTATGTGACGGGTTATTCCGTGGGGATTGTGAGGCTCGAGTTTGGTTTCTATACAAATTGTTAAAATTTATTTAAATTTCAAATTGGAACGCTCACTCGTGCTATTGGTAGTTTTAGTCTACGTTACGGCGCGTGCTCAGCGCGGGACGTGACACCCCCGCCCTTGCATCGTGTGAACCATAAACAATGTTGCGAAAAGGCCTATGTGTCGTTAGGTTTAAAGGGCCTGGGAATTGTTACCAGGTAGTCGTTACTTGGCAGCTTTTACAACGTTGTCGTTACCTGAAGAGTCGAGGTGGGGAATCGTGAGTTGAGAGTCGAATGGTGAAGTGTCCAGGGATAATCGTGACGGCCGTCCCCAATGGGATTAGCAGGGGGGATGGTGCTAGGGGCAATGACCTCCTCTAGCACCAATTCATCAGTTAGGAAATTTTAGGACTGGCTCAAGAGGACGCGGGGAGAAATTCGGCAGTAATTCGCAAGAGATCCCGGGGCACTCCGGTCACACGCGTAGGCAGACCATCGTGGAGTTTTAGTCGGTAAGAGTCCGACACTACTCTGCTGCTGTCGCAGCGGCGGAATTTTCATGAGAATTTTTGCACTTTCAAAAAAAGAGGGGTTAGTCGTAAGTCGAGTTGCGAGGAGTCGAGAGTTGAGTTGACGAGTTGTTATGAGGTGTAAAGGTTGGGAATTGTAAATTAACTACTTAGTTGTCTTAGTTATAGCACATTACTGTTAAATAAAAAAAAAAGTTAAATAAAAATCATTTCCAGTTCAATTTATTTATTTATTATAAATGAATCTATCGATCAATGAACTTATCGTGTAGAACAGAATCATCGGTAACCCTAATTTCTAATATTTCTAAATGAATAAAAAATGTTATAATTATGCAATATTATAATATATAAAAAATATTAATGTACTCATTTTACAGGCGAGACAATTTTTTCTAAGAGAAGTTGACCTAAAAGTAACTGAAAATGCTAAGAGAAATGCGATCGAGGAGATCGAAAACAGCATTAATTGGCTGGAGGCAAACTTTCAAAGCATCGAGCGATGGCTGTCGTCTAATGGTTTCGATTAATACCTTCATTTTAATACGATCCAAGATTTACAATTTAATTAGATCGCCATACCTACGTCAGGTATTTAATTAACGGAAACGCCTGAATGTATTTTGAAATCCATATATCGGACACTATTAGCGCGATCAGATGAATGTTTTGCGATCTGTCCGAAGACATGCGATCGATATCTCTGTACCAACCTCAGTTCGATTAACACTACGTTCTACAATAGTACATCAGTCGTAAGCAAAATAAATACATAACGCTCAATTTTTTATTCATTTACGATGTGTTTATGATATTATTACGTTACATTATACCATTTACGATATTTTGCAAATGTCGTTTCATAAATATTTAATGCGCACAGGAACAATGATTATTCTGTCACAAAATTTTTAATTCGTTTAGCCCTATTCGCCTTGCTTCATCTAATTTCATTAATTAACATGGAATAGATCGATAGATGCATACATCGAATTATATCCAATGAGTGAATCTACTTGCTTAACTGACTGTTATATTGCTGTTTGCGATCTAAGTTGCTCTCAGCTTTGACATAGTTTGCACCTGTGTGCCGACGAAGAAACAAATTTATATAGGGTTTAGACAGAGAAAACACTGTAGTTGTCTACTTTGTAGAATACTGTAAATGTAAATATAATATTGTCCAGTAATTATACTTAAATAATCTATGTGGGAGTGACGTCTTCGGGTTCCTTAGCGTTTGACAGAATACAGATCCTGGTTACGGGTCTCTTAACACTTAGCCAACCGCGTGCACTACAGCGAACTATACCGCCCTCGGACAAGCCAACTTATACGCTAATCACCACATATTTTTTCAAGTATCGAGAACTAATATTCACTACTAAAAAAACAAAGTCAAAAAATTATTTAAGTAGTTAATTATATTTTGCTGGTTATAGTAGTTAATAATTTTATCTAACGATTTCACATATTGTTGATACAAAACGTCAAATTAAAAGTATATAGTAAAAGTATAAACAAATATAGATGAAATTAAAAAAAAATAAAGCTAAATACAACTAAAGATAAATAATACGACTTGAACGTAAAATTAAAAATTCATAACGCATTTTAATATTTTTCGTTTATATTCGTGTGTTATCTATCGATTATAACTTTATCTAATCATAACTAATAATGTAAGTTTTTAATTAATTTTGATACCACTAAATCGGTGCATTTTAGTATATGCTATACTTTATAAAACCAAAAAAAGTAGTAAAAATTAATTAGGATCAATTCCAAGGAAACAATAACTAATAATAACAAAACAACAAAACAACAAAACAACAAAAAGTAAAAAGCGTCACTAACGTTAAAAAGAGAAATCTCCCCGTTCGATTGGCTAGGTGTTAAGAACGTCGTCAGCAGTTTGAAGTGAGACCATCCTAATGATCCCGTCAGATCCTTGATACAGGTTAATGATTCCACCACAGGGGCCACTACAGCTGAAATAGATTGTCGTCGTTGATCAGCACCATAGCCTCTGATTTGTCCGACGCCGGTGGATCCAACTTCCACTTGTTTCGCTGCTGTACTCCATAAACATACTCCCGATGCTATCACACTTCCACAAATTCCACAAATTTAACAGACTTGCCGAAAGAGTTGCAATATATTTAGCTTATTTTGGCTCATATTAGTAAGATCGGGTTCTGAGGGCACTGGCAATATGTCGCCAATAAGAAAGTGAACAGGAGTCAAGGAAGTGAGGAGATCTGTAGGATCGTACGAGAGAGTGTAGAGAGGACGCGAGTTTAAGTAAGTCTCCACCTGCGTGAGAATTGTACATAGTTCGTCGCGCATGAGCTTCTGCTCATCCCATGGATTTTGCTCCCGTTCGAGAACTAATCTCCTGGATTTCCCAGAGTTACGCGATTGAATCGTGCGTTTGTCATCATGTGGCACGATTATATAGATTCCTCTCCGTTACTTGACTTGTAAAAATAACCGTCCAATACCCAACCAAAGTGCGTTTTTTGCCAAACAAGATTCCCTGGGTTGATTCTGTACTGTCCGATACACAGCAATTTCCAAAATAGACCAGCTCCGATCAAAAGATCAATGCTATCTGAATGCTGGAATTGTGGGTCAGCCGGAGTGATGCCGAGTGGCACTGATACATTCACCATCGTCACTGGAATTTTGGAATCTAGAATTTTATCGGCGACGTTCTTTAGCACTAGACATGAAATATCCGCCGTAAATTCATCTAATTCCGAGATAATGCGTAATTGTGTTTTGAACTGTATGGAATTCATATCGTTTCCTACGCTGTCGGCTGGGCCGCGTAGGCCGGATGGGCCGGATGGGCCGGATGGGCCGGATGGGCCGGGTGGTATATCAACAGGGCTGACCGCGAGTTGCAATTTATCACAAAAGTTTTTTGTTATTAAGTTAACCTGTGATCCCGCGTTTAGCAGAGCACGACATTGATGTTTGTCGCCCGTATCATCGATAACATACACTATCACAGTCGACAAGACCGTGTATTCGTTGTTGATTGCATTCCAGATGCATGCTTGTACTATATGGAGCGGTTGTCGCTTAGGAGGTACCACTTTCTCTTTCTTTTCGCGATGCAATATGGTATGATGTTTCTTCCCACACTTTTTGCACTTATTACTCGTGCATTCCATTACACTATGTCCAAAATAGAGGCAATTGAAACAGACTCGTAGATTTTTAATTGTTTCGTATCTTTCCGAAAACGGCATGGCCAATAGTTGAGGACATGTATGCAACGCGTGTCTGCCTTGACACAGCCAACATGTACGATTATAGCCATGAAATATTTCATATCCTACTATTATACTACTGTTTGTGGCGCCCGAATGATTATTATTGTTTGGGATATGCGAATGATTATTATTGTTTGAGATATGCGAATGTTTACTACTGTCTGAATGTTCACCACCGTCTGAGGCGTGTGGATGTTCATCACCGTCTGAGGCGTGTGAATGTTCATCACCGTCTAAGGTGTGTGGATGTTCACTACCGTCTGAGGCGTGTGGATGTTCACTACTGTTAGAGGCGTACGAATGTTCCTGTTCTTCAATCGTGGAGCTCGCGGTTGGTCTAAATAGTTTCTCTAGATATTCAGCCCGTTGTTGTATTGCTTGAATAAGGTCTTCGCAGTTATTCGCTCTCTCTAATTTCTGTATGAGCCAGTTTTCCCACTCTATCATCCGATACCATCTTTCCGGAATATCGTCAACCAACGCGGGCTGAATTACAGGAAGATGCGATGTAGTATGTGAACCAGACGTCCCCGGTATTGGATCACTCGCTAACGCTTGCGCAGTGCGAATATCATTTAAATGCTTCTCAGCGATAGATATCACGCCAAAATATATGGCTTCGAATAACTTACGTTCTTCTAAATTGTACATTTGTAACCTGGTGCCTACTGCCAACATTTCAATTTGTGACTGAACGTGATCGAATTGGCTGTACAGACTTCTGTTTGCCTTAATGCGTTCCTCGCAAGCTAGAATATCTGAACTGAAATCTGCTACTTCCACGAATCTTTTAAACGTCATTAGCTTCGCTTTAATTGCCGCACGCTCAGCAAGTAAAGATATAAATTTTAACTGCATTCTATGCACGATTCACGCAAATAAAGACAAGTAAATAAACTCACGAGAGGAATGGACGATTGGCTTAGCGATGCTCGACCGTTGTTCGTGGCATTGGATTGATGCTGAATCACTAAGATCGTGCTTCTATCTCGTTCATAGGTATGCGATGGTGAAACCTCTTCCGATCACACAACCGCCGCTCTGGATACTCCTTCAACTGTAGCAACTGGTAGTTGAGAAGATGCTGTTGACGGTTGGCTCTGATGTCTTCTGCGTTCACTGTGTAACTGGCTTAAATCCGACTTGATTGCGATCTAAATCGTTCCAACTTTGATACCGTTTGCAGGCGCGTGCCGACAAAAAAATTCTAGTGTGATTCTAAGATGTCCGTTCGAGTGCTTCTCACTGTCTTAAATGTCCTCGACGAAAATGAGGAAAATATCCTTAGGCTCGGTCTCCTCCCTTCCATGATCTATTCCAGAGGGGTGGGGGTCAGCGCAACTAACGTACATACGTTATGAAAGACATTTTAAAACCCTTGGAATTTCTACGGTTACCGAGTGCCGTTAGAGCCGTATTTGCAGGAGGAAAGATCCTTGACCATAAGGGTGCAGTTAATGCTGACGCATGTAAACGAGTGCTCGATGACTGCTCGGTCAAAGATTGGAGATATATAACACTAATGAACATATC
Source organism: Bombus huntii (assembly GCF_024542735.1). Lineage (NCBI taxonomy): Eukaryota > Metazoa > Arthropoda > Insecta > Hymenoptera > Apidae > Bombus > Bombus huntii. The sequence goes on along the minus strand of NC_066244.1, from coordinate 12,198,784 downwards.
TTAACGGTAACCTTGCCGATTTCTACTTACATACTTCTATTTACATTTTTATTTGCCACAATACTGTCAAGAATTCTTTTTTTCGTATCAAGCGATAAATTGTAACATCTGTCGAAGATATACTCTGTATATCTCTCTGTATTAGTAACACCTATTAAAACGTAATTTTTACTTCGTAACGTAGACCCAAGGAGAACAATAGGACTAATATTCTGCGCCGACGCTTACTCACGCGTAATTCAACGAAAAGTATTTGCTCACATAATCTGCACCACATAAATAAACTCATTATCAAATATTAACTAAGCAGGCCTGATGAGCCATGCTACCGTGCCCACTTTCCAAACATGAATTAACTCCTACACCTAAAGCTGTTCTTTTACGGAAATACTACAAGGTAAAAATCGATCGTCGTTAACTGAAACGTAAACGTAGTAAATTCGTTATATCTATATCTAATTATATATAAACGAGATAGACCGTAGAAAGACGAGATTGGCCGTAGAAAGACGAGATTGGCCGTAGAAAGACGAGATTGATCGCAGAAAGACGAAATAGCTCACAAAGAAGCTAATTGCAATAGATAATATGAGTATCGCATATGAACGTGACCACAGCTTCAAGAAGAAACCGAGTTTGCTCGAGCCGCGTATCGTGCATTATCGAAACTTGTTTTATTAGTCATACTTGATACACCGATCGGGCCTGGTAAACAACCAACGAAAAGTAACGTGTTTGCCTCTGTCCGCCTCTGAAACCGATCGAGACGTCCAAGCGGACAGTTGGCGAATTACCCCCGGTATTCCACAACGTAAATGCGCTATCAGCGGTCAACCGACAACCATCGATTTTTGAAAATATCTGCGGCACCGGAGATCCGTCACGAATAAGCGGCAGTTGAGTGGATCGAACTGGAAGAAAGGTAAATCAAATCGATGGATCGCTCTGCTACTTTGCTGTTACGTACACACCATAAACTCTGTAACTTGAAAACGTGTATGAGGCCGCAATTTTGTTCATTCTTTTCTGTTGCGCTTATATAAGCTGAAATATAAATTTACCGTATCTTGAATTTTTTGTCGCCAGTGTTAGTTTGCCCGTATAACTTGGATTTAACAAAGTGCAACTTTTCCGAAAGAAACGATCGCTGTCTGAAGGTTGAACTTGTCTTTCTTCGAGCTGCTGCAATTCGCGAAATAATTATACTCGTAAAAATTCTCTTGAAATCGTTTTTGTTTGTTAAATCTCTCCCACTCAATAAATTCGATAAGATAAAACCGATAGAACATGCGAAGATTTTAGCCTTTCTCTCGAGGCTTGAATTATCAAAGTAGCTGTAATTTGATACTTCAACTCCTATTATTCATATTATCGCGTGATACATTGAGAGGGTATGGGTGGGATGACTTTGATCATTCGTAACGTTTATTTTATTTCAGTGGACGAAGGCAGCCAATTAGTGTCCTGTGAGGAAGATGAATAAAACGGTGCATTACGCGTTGGTGGCATTTTGGGAGAAATCCGGCTGCAAGATCGTGGCGGATTGTTACCCGGTGAAGCAGGATACAACGTACAGGGCGATCACGCTCAGCACAATCGACGGACTGAAGACGTTGGAAAACGATAAGATCAGTCTCGATCGGGACAAGTAAGTGTGCTAATTCATACAATTCTTTTCTTTTTTTTTATTTATTTATTAAAATTACAATTAATTCTCGCGTTGAGAATTTTCAGTAATAATTCATACAATGACACTCATTTTCGTTTTATACGCGGCGCATCGAAATTGAAAGGCTTTTCGATAGTCGAGAAATATTCATCGAACGAATGTTGGAAACTCTAAGTTAGCTGTTCGACGTTTTCAATGATATTCTTTTGATATTTTCATATTAATTAGATTCTTGAGAAGAATCTGTGTAATTTTGTACGATGACACTACGGTTACAAAGAGTATTTGCACATAGTTGCATCTATTTTTGCATATAATCCTCTTGCACTATAATTCATTGATGATAATTGATAATATTTCTGAATTGACAAGTTACGAGTTATACTTCGTAGATAATATTCTTCTTTACGATATTTTAAACCAATTAAGATAATCAACGGAATTGTAATTTAAATATCAGATCTATTTGTCAAACCTCACCTACTTTCCACTTTTAGAATTTTGCCTTTCGGAATACCTTTTTTAATTTTATTACCGATATTATCGCGATTGCGCGACAGGACCCTGACAGTGTTTTCAAGTGATTATAAAAGTGTTCGTATAAGTTATAAAGATAGTCTTTTTGCTCGTCAAATTGATTCCAAACTGTTGGAAAATAATTCTTGCAAAAATATCTAAACGATTTTTCAAGGATGTTCTTTAGAAATATCATTCTCTTGCAGCTACACGGTGCACGTGCTCATCGGTGAACTACATTACGCCTGCCTGACGTTGAAACCGGATTGTCCTTCGTCAGCAGCCGAGCTGGAATTCTGTTCCCAGGTGTTCCTCGAGAGATTGCGAAGCATTTACAGGGAGCTACCGATTCTGGCTGATCTCACGAGGGACCTAACCAATCTAGCGGTCATCGATCTCTCGAAACCTCTAAAGGAGATAGTCGTACGTTCGACCGTTTAACCTACGACCTTGCCGAGTTTAAACGGCGATATTTTTCACCAAGAATTCAACAACCATTGTCGTTTCAGCACGAGTACAATCAACAAAACGAAATACTACCGAAGCTAGAGGGAGAACTGGCGAAAGTTCGAAAAACATTGATGGATGGCCTACAGAAAATGATTGACAGAGGCCAGAAGCTCGATGAACTCGTTCAAAAGACTCAGACTTTGCAGATTATGGTAAATTACTTACGATTTAACGATTTCACGTTGAATGCCATAAGAATCGCCAGTGCGATACCGGGTTTGTTCAAGTATTTAATTCTTTCTTTAGAAGAATATATAATAAGAAGAAATATATGTCGGAGATGAAAGGACACCGGAGCCTTCCCTCTGGAACTTCGAGAAAATCCGTAAAATTGTAATTAAAGCTTACAGTTGTAATTAAACAATTTGCCGTCATTCTGCCCAATGGTACTTGTTTGCGATTTGTGATAATAAACTTTTTTTTTTTATTTATTTGTTGAAATTAGAATCAATTCTCGCGTTGAGAATTTTCAGTAATTTTTCTGGCGTGGCGCAATGACATGGCTGTTTATTTATAATAAGTTGATACTTATTATAGATAAGTATAATTTATAGGTATTATAAGTAAGTGAATATGCTTAATTTGGATAACTAAATGAATCTAGCGTTTAGGTCTAGCGAGTAGTGTGATAATAAACTTGGGCTCAAGGCGACCATCAACCGCCGAACATAGCCGCGGTCAACGGGACGGCCGCTTCATCTAACAAAGGTATGGAGCGATAGTATGACCCTAATTAAAAGAATGCCCATAACGGTACGTGGCAGTAAAACATGCCGACGGTTCGTTCGGACAACCTGATGTTGACCGCTATAAAACCTGGATTTTTCGGTAATTAAGATTCTTCAAACAGACAAGCAGTCTTTGTCACAAATTGACAAATTGACAGCGACATCAATTTCCCTTACTTTCGGAACGAGGGTTATACTCGACGAATCCGATGATCTCGTGTCCGTAAACACAGCCCATCATAGTTTTCCTCGGTGGCATTATCGGGACGAAAATTCATCCTTTCTTGCGATCTTATCGACAAAGAGAGTAGCGCCTTACGATTTGTGAGTATTGTGTGAGCAAGTATATCTATCCTCCCGTTGACCGTGGATTCGTTAGCGAACCTAAGACCAACGTCACTAGTATCGCCAATGCCCAACCACCGCGGTTGATCGTCGAATCGGTAGTATCCATACTCGTATTACCAGGCCGTACCGTCGTTATAACACAGCAATGGTCATTCCAATGAAGATCTAGCAAATGCCCACAACTCTATTCCTGACGCTTCTCTGACATATATAACAACGAAGAGAGAATAGAAACAGAATTGTCCTAACGATTTCGTAATGAAATTATAGTTTTTTCAATTTTGAGGTCAGTTTTATTCAAGACAAATAATCGAAACTCGTTGAAGTGCAGCGTTGCATTATGCGCAACATCGCGAGATTATTAATACCAAAACAGCCAGTTTCCTAATCTGTTTTCAAATGTATTTACAAATGTATGTAAATGTATTACAAACGTATTGTATGTAATGTCTTGTCAAAGGTATTTAGAAAATGAAACAATCATTTTCGTAAAATTCGTGATACTTCCGATCGTACAGTAACAATTTATTTATAAACATTTAAATATTTAAACGATTTTATTCTTTATTAAAATACGCATTAGCATATAACGATATATAATTTTTAATTTAGGTGTTATAAACGAAAGATACGAACTTTACCCGGCAGTCAACGTGTTACATAAAAGAACCAGGGATTCGCTATACACGGAAAGCTCAGTTTGTTCAATAACCCATATTCCGCCATAACAAAGAGACATAATTAGATTGGCGGCATGAAAAATATTCATTGAAACAGCGTCGATCAATAGCCGAACGCATTGCCGACTACGACCCCAGTGTTCGTATCATTTATTTCCCCGAGGGTTGTGCGTGTCGTGATTACGCTCTTTTATTTATACGCGTTGAAACGATACAGTTAATTACTGGAATATCGAGCGACGATTAACAACGCGCAGACACGTTAAACATGTGCCGCTTCGTTCGTTACTTTTTCACTTTGCTAATTGTATTTTATAATTAAAACCCTCTCGCGTATTTTCTTTTATATTTTATTCGTCATACACGTACGCTATCGAGGAATATTCTTCAAGTTGCATTCTTTTCATTTTATTAATACTCACTGTGTGATTTTATAGGCTCGAAATGACTTTCACGTGTTGACAAGAACATCCAGAAGAAAGAAGGGCATCGTTATGACAGCGCTTGCGACCATGCTGATATTTTTTGTCACATCTCTCCTTGTGTTCCTATTGTATTCTCTGATCAGCCTTGCTCATTAACTTTGAAATTGTTCCTAAGAAACATCGCACCGATGTGTGAAATGTACTTACGAAAAAACAATGTATTAGTCACTTCTGACCTTGTCAAATATATCTTTTCGTGAATCAACAACCCTTTAGCTTTACAAACGATTCGTTACAATTTGTGGACTGCATTAATGACTCATTGTTTCTTTTTTCTTTTTATGTTGATACAAATACGCGTGCACGAAAAATCTTCGGTCCCGCGCATTTTCATTCGATTTGAATCTGGATAATAGAAAACCGCATTCGAGCCTGTCAAAAGCTACACCCATCGGCTCTGTCTTTTGCAGATTTTTCAATTTCATTACCTAGGTACAGGATCGATGCACGGTTGTAAGAAGCAAAGGATTTTACGATACTTCCATAAGTTCGTTTATCCCGAAAAGAATGGTATTGATATTTGTCATTAGGTGGTATTGACCAAATCCGCAATTACTTAATTGCCAAGCTAATATAAACAGTTAATAGGATAGCGATGTAGATTTTGAAAAATAATAAACCTAACGTCATCACTTTTATTTGTCCTTCTATTTTGAAGTTGATCGGCATAGCTTGTGAGCAACTCGTTTATCTGAATCCAGTTGAAGACAAACACTTGGTGTAATAAAAGTTCACTGATTCTCCCTTCTACCTATGTTCGCATAATAAAAATTCATGTTCAGATAAGTGGACTCGATAAACAGAAATTCTTGAAATCCACCGATTCACCGACTGCTTCGCGCAACGTACATTCGACGATCGATGGTTTGAAGCATGTAGCGAAGTTCGCACCGACAATTTACCGAATCATTTACGAATTCCCATTGATAAAAACATACTTACGCGTCGAAATAATCCTTCTCGATGGCATCCGTGGCGGAACTTACGGTGGATCCCATCGAGTTCGAAAAGGAAGTCAAACGCAGAGACACACTCGCGGAAGCGACCAGGCATTTGTATTTCATCGCTGCACGCAGGATACAGGTTAATGACTCTTGTTCGAAGATAATTTCTGTGAGCTTCCGTAAAAAAGGTTTTCAGGTTTTTTTACGATCTCTTGATGAAGATTCTGTGGTACGCGCGGAAAGATAACCTCAGGCTCGATAACCACAACTTGTACGCGAGTTATCGCTCTTATCCAATCTGGCTGCGAATAGCGCTAATAATAAAGCCTCGTGTGTCGTAATTGTAACTGTGCGTTAAGATATCGATTGCTTAAGGTCAAGATCACGACATATCGATCCAACAAGTCATCAACGAGTTCTTCTTTTACTTTTTTCGTTATTTCAACTAACGATATTGACAATGATCTGAGATTCGTATCTGGCCACGCTTGCGTAGTTTAACATTGTTAGCAAAATTTTCCAAATTATTAATCGTCAACGTCGACAAACTGCCTTTTATAATATCGATAAATTCGATAATGAAACAAAGAAAATTTGACAAGTGGATTTTACGAATTATATAAGTTCTGATGGAAAATTCTGAAGCTGCAAAAGAGAAACTTATTGTCCATAACACGAGACTTTCGTCGATTTACCGATATTATTACTTGGTAAATTATCGTGCGAGATCCGTGAATAATTCTCGTATTAATGTCGATAGTCATGAAAAATAGAGGAGAAGCAATGGTACAAGTACATATGAATTCGAGCGAAAATTATAACGACGCTGAAGTACAGATTTTTCTCTTTAAATACACACTATTCGTTCTCCGTTCTTCATTTCGAAAAATTCGATTAGGATACCGTTCTTCTGACGTTACAACGTTTGAATTGGATTTCGACTCGGCAGTGCAGGCCTGGATCCGCGGCATCCTCAGCCGAAAACATTTCCGATTGCTGCACCAGAGCGCAGTCAGCATTCAACGTTATTGGCGTGGTTATCGTACCAGGATCATGGTCGATCGATATCTGGTGCATCGTGTCCATCAAATGTGGCAGGATTACTATAACGAGATGGCCACGAGGATCCAAGCGTTCTGGCGTGGTTATTGGATCAGGAAAACCGTCCTTGACATAGAGAAAATGCGACGATGGTTGAACGAAGTCTATACGAAGAACGAGGAAACCGTGAAGAACATGAAGAGGTTTGGTATCTTTCAATTTGTTTAAAATCCTGTCACATTCCTATGTACTCCGCAATTTCTCATAGTAATATACAGGGTTGTTGGTAACTGGTGGTACAAGCTGAAAGGGGGTGATTCCACGCGAAAAAAGAAGTCGAAAATATAGAATAAAAATTTTTGTTTTTTAATTTTTCCATCGAGACAACGATCTACAGTGAGATTCGTTATAACGAGACGTGATAAAGTGCACGCGTACCGAGCGAAAATTCAAAGTCGATTTTCTCGAAAACAAAGCCTCGAACGAAAAATTTTTTTCTATATTTTTGACTTCTTTTTTCACGTAGAATCACCCCTGTACGTACCAACCACCCTGTATATTGTGTTGGCAACTAAGTGGTATCATTAGGCGGCAATGACAAAATCCGCAATCACTTAGTTGCCAACCCAATAATCTCATTCGACTCATTTTGTATGAAATAATCGAAATGTGATAGTCTCGCGAGAAATAGGCAACGTTGTTTGACAGATGATGCACGTGTATTTCTTTTCTCGTGCGATAGGTTCAAACAGGAAGAGATAGAATGCGTGCAGACGATAATCGAACGCGAGTCCATGCAGTGGATACTGTTCATCCTTTTCAAGGTGAATTACAAGAAAAACACATTGTCTCGTTATCGTCGTTGTCTCGTTTTCCTCGCTACAGTTACATCATTTGCTGAGAACGAAGCAACGGCCAGGTGTGTTCACCAGAATCGACAGCACGCGGTTCACTTTGATCGAGGAGATGCTGAGATGCTTGGAATATAAACGCTACATGCGCGATAAGAAGACGAAGCTAAAGAGGAAATGTGAGGATTGTGAAATTGATAGGAAACCAACGTTGATCTTACGTGGAACGTACTATGAAAGATGCGAGAAAGAGATTCACGAAATACGGAAAAATCTGGAAGCGGGAGCCGTGCCAATATATAGAAGTAAGAGCTTGACGAATTCTAGATGGAAAATTAAGTTCTGATGATTACTCCGATTAAATGCGAATTAAACGAAATTGAAATTGTAAATTTAGGTGAACCATACGAGGAGCATGAGAAGAGCATTCGCAAACTAAACCAGATGCGCTTAGCAAGTTCCATAGACGAAGCGTACGAAACAGGTTCCCGACGAAAAATCGAAACGAAGAATGACAAACAACGAAAGGTGTGCTCTTTGAGAAGAGAATTCGAACAGCAAGCTTGTTGCATCAAAGAAGCCGATCTCTGCGAGAAGATTAAGAAAATGGATTGTCATCTAAACCAACTCCGCTTGAAATGCCCTATTCACGATCCTCCGTGTCAAAAATGAAATAATCTCAACGATTACAATTACGACACGTATCTTACAGAAAAGCATGTACGATAAATCATAGAGACAAATAGAAAGTATCTCGAAGAAATAATATATATAGCGTGTCACAGTATCGAGAAATTTGTGTGATTATTGATTTTTACTAATTTTGTGTATCGATTTGATATATCTGTCGGAGATGAAAGAACACCGGAGCCTCTGGAATTTTGGATAATCCCGCAACATTGGAATCCAGAGTCTACTATAGCTGTAATTAAACAATTGTGGTTATTCAATCCGATTGTAATTGTTCGAGATTAGTGATTGTGAGCTTTGGCTCGAGGCGACAGTTTGTCGCCCAACGTAGCCGCGGTCAAGGTATGAACGCTTTCTCTAGCAGAGGCATGGAGTAATTCTATAGCTTTCCTTAAGAAGGAAATAGTTGTAACACTCTACAGTAAACGTTCCAGCGGTCTCTGTCCCATAGCTCGCCACACACAGACCCTATTCTTCGAGTAAGATGATTGCCAGATGTCGATGCGTCTGCGCAGTACATGTTCGGCTAGCCCGAGGGCCCGTTATAAATCTTAAGATTTAGCTGACTAAAGTCCTTCAAACGGACAAACAGTCTTTGTCCCAACTACGGGAAAATAGGGGAAACCTATTTTTCAACGAGCAGCGCCTTCCACTAGCAACTTTTCCTCAAGGGCGGCTAGCATCTTTTTCTAACCACCGATATGGAGATTGATCAATTAGCAGCAACGCCAATTTCCCTTACTTTCTGAACGAAGGCTTTTCTCGACGAATCCGATGATCTCGTATCCTTAGACACACCTCACTATAGTTTTCTTCTGTGGCATCATCGGGACGGGAAAGTCATTCTCTCTCGCGATCTCACCGACTAAAGAGTAACGTCTTTACGATCAGCAATTATTCAGACTTAGATTTCGCGAGAACGTTCATCTATCATCCCGTTGACCGCGGATTCGTTATCGAACCTGAGACCATTGTCACTAGTGTCGCGAGCGCCTAACCGCCGTGGTTGATTGTCGAATTTGTGTTATCCATACTTGTGTTAATAAACCGTATCTTTGTTATACCGCAGCGATGGCTAATTTCAATGAAGACTCATCGAACACCCACAACCCTATCTTCAACGCCACCCCGACATATCTATGTACATATTTTATCGTTGACTGGAAAATTTCGCGAATAAAATTTATGGAATTGTAGTGACCGAAACAGTTGCACATGGAATGTGTATCGAAAGAATGGCACGACAATTTTTTTATGATGCATGCTTCCAACAGTTTGACGATCTAAAACTATATGACAAGAGAAGTAAAACAAATAATATAAAAACACCGCAGGTATTGAAAAGAGTAAATTTTACTAAAACATTGGATTACAAGCTAAATATAAAATTATCGCAGATACTAGCAAAAATATGTAAGTATATGAGGTAGGTAAGCAAGGTACACCGGAATTAGGCCTTGCAAGCAAGAGGAACGTTGATGGGTGCGTTTAAGGTAACTGATTTCTGGCTGAGATCGGGTTTGGCACCCTTCTCGATTCTGGCTTTCAAGGCCAGCGCTGTTGCGTTCCTCTTCATGCAGTGGTATTGATAATCTTTTGATTTCGTTTCGGTAGCCCCGCAGCCAGGTGCGCAGAAAGGCACTTGACGAATCGTGAAGCATATCGTGTTATCAGTCTCCGTCATGTGAGTCTTCAGGATGGTGCACTGTTTGCTTTTGACGTTTGTATGGTATCCCCAGTTTGATTCCTCGGTATCTCTTCGTCCAGATTCCATGTCGCTGATCACGTTGCTCAAATGATTCCTATCTTCGTATACGCATTCGCTGTTCGGCAGTAATTTCGAGTTCTCAAAAGACTCGCCCTCGCAGCGGTTCTTGGTCAGAGCGTAGCTGGCGATGAATAGCTCGGGTTTTCGAAGAATGCAACTCCTGGGAGCCGTAAAATCGTTGATCGGCTTTCCGTCGTAGTTACCACAGAGACCACGGATGGCTTTGCGGAATTTGTCGCCCGCCTACGAATTTCGATATATTATTAATTAAGCCGTTGATTTTTTATTTCATCAGACGTCGTTTAATCCGTTGCTGTTCGCGTATCTTTCGAATCAAATGTCAGAAAATGATTAATTCCGTTTTTAAAGCGAAATTACTTCCTTGGTATGCGATCTGCTCAGAAAGCAAGCGGATACACTTTTTATACATTTCCAAATGTTAGTATGAAAACGTATGATTAGTTCTTAATTTTTCAGAAACAATTACAGAAGGCTAGAAGGATTAATGGCTATCTACGGAGGATATTCGAGCAAGAAATTAATTTAAATCTATACTTTGTTATTTACCTTGATCATTAAACGTTTTCCATCGTAAACAATGTTCAATTCGTATTCGTCAGAAACCAGGCCGATAGAGTGATCACCGATTTCGAAGATCTCGAACAAGACCTCGTCGTCCTCCTTTTCCTGCCAACTCATGTCCTTAGATATCTTGACGAGTTGTTCGTTCACGAAAACTTTCGGTAGGGTCGAAGTAGGTACAAATTTGATCTCCTTGTCACCAAGTAAAACTTTTATTTCCCTCTGTCCGTTTTCCATATCACGAATGAGGATACTCGCGCTGTCCAATTTGTGCATACGCATCCTCTCGTCCGGATTATCTGGGTTCGCACGAGGATACGTGGTCATGACGACGTGCCAGCAGTTGCCTAATCTCAGGGGGTACTCTCTGCTATCGAATGTTTGCGCCCTGGTTTTATCCAATATACAGGCGGCTGTAAAAGTAAACGATGCAAAAGTAACAGTTTTGATCGATAAGAAAAATTAGTAGACATTGTAATAAAAATAATCAATCAGATCCACGTCCCTTTTCCTAGTGGAAGTTTGATATCTACTGAGAAGTTTGGAATTACTACGCGCTCAGTTCAAAAATTACTAAAATGTCAGCTTCGTATTCTACTCTCGAATCGATAATATAACTAGCTGATGATGCGACGTAAGCACAGTTGAAAAAGTGATTTCACAATTGTTATAATTATACAAACTCACATTCGTCCTCATTGTACAAGAGGTTTTGAATATCCATGTCCTCGTCTGCAGCCATCAGAACGTCCTCCGTAGAAATTTCAAAAGCAGACAGGTCTAAGTCGTTGACGTAAATGTTCATAGTCGGAGTAGAGATTAATAAGTTAGCTTTTTCCAAATCGTTGGTCAGATTGGCTATGATGTCGATCTTCTTCTTGCCGGTCATCTTAGGATCCATTAACTCTGTGCGAATGTCCGCGTAATCATCCAAATAATCGTTGTTTATTACGGTGGTGAGAGCCTTGGTGATATAGGTCGTGATAGACGGCGATTGGAAGTCCACGGAGATAGATATTTGATCAAGAAGCATAGAGATCGCAGCAGCATTTTGACAGGCTCGAAGGATCTTGTTACCCTGCTGCATTTGTTTCTCGCAGATTTTGATTAAAGGTAGATTCTTGATCCGTTCCCTTAACTCTTTACTCTGGGTAGCTTCACCGTCCATGTTCAACTGGTGACCAGTGGAACAGTACCTTCCAATGAGCAAATCTGCATTAAATTCTACCTTAGGTTTCATTTGAGCGACCTGATCGTAGAACACCGCGTTGTCTGGCGTGACCTTCGTCTGGGAAGTCGCGCAGACTTCGAACAAGGTTTCAAGGCTCCAATATACCAGCGTTCGTGCTTTCTTCTCAACTTCGCTGTTAGCCGTGGCGACGGTTATAACGTTCCCGATACTCTCTTCGCTTGTCAATGGAATTTCTACTGCAATATCTATCACTTGTGATTTGGCCAATTTGATACCCTTGGCAGCCTCGTCCATCCATTGCTTCCTACGAACTTCGCTGTCAGGCTTCGTGTCGGATGGAACCGTGGCTGTAGCTTTGGGTGTCCATAGTTTAGCGTCTTCAGCGTTGGGTGCCATTTCCATATAGTCATACGATATTTTGAACACAAATGGTGCCACCTGTTCGCGTTTCAGATTCAGCAAGATGTCTACTTTGCGGTAGTTGTCGTTATCCAAGGTCCATGGAGTCATAACAATATCGAACAAGTCATTGATGTCCATGTTAAGCCAATCATCGTAGTTGTAAGATTTGTCAACTTCCATGTCCATCTTCACCAGATACGAATCTGGGGTAGTATCGAAATGGATAACGTCGGGAATTAGTGTTTGTGTTGTTCTCTCGGTGAGCAGAGGCTGTAAATCCAAAATGTTGTGACTGGCGACGTATGGAACGACGCTATAATGCAATAATCGTGCCTTTTCTTCTCCCTTCAATGGCCAAATCTTTACTTCGAAGCTGCCCTTAGGTAGGTCCACATCCAGAAGCAGTTTCATTGGTAGGTGAATGTTAAAGTCCAGATCGACGCCGGCAATGTACTGCCGGTGCTCGAAGGGCGTGACGAAACCAATTCTTCCTTGAATCTTCATTGCATAGAGTATACGAAAATCGGTTTTCGCTTTGATAGTCTTTGGAAGCTTCACCTCGTTGTTCATATCTCCAGTGATCTTGAGAAGCAAAGGTAGTTCAAAACTATAGACGAATGGCAATCCGGTTTCTGTGGGGAAGCCATATGTTATATCGTAGGATCCTAATCGGTTGACGAGCTTTCCTTCCCTTTCGCCCTTCAGATACATGAGAAGCACTAGAATTACAAACGATACACGATTAACATACGATTTCGTTAAAATAACCTGAATCTTGGATACTATTAAATTAGTAGAAACGTCAGAAGCGCTCTGACCTTCGCAAAAAGTAGATAATCTTGTTATCTACGAATAAAGAATTATCTACAAATCGTTTCGTATTTAATGAAAAATATCGTTAAAACGTCAAATATTTAGAAACACTTACATTCATGGAATAGAGTGAGAGAGGTCTTATCGAAGGGGAAGAACTTCGCTCCGTACTTCCCGTTCCACATCAAGTTTCCTTCCAGAGGAACAGATTCGTCAGGAATGATATGCAACTGTTCGGCGATCTTCTCAGCCGCCAATACGATACCTTCTCTTTCTTTCGGGTTAGTCTTCAACTCTAGAATGGACTTAATGCTCGAAACCATGGTTACCACTTCGAACGGAGGGAACTTGAAGTCTCCGTAAGAAGAGTACACGCCGTAGTATATAGCGCTAGGAATCAGGCTATCATCGCTGCCAATGTACTTCAGGAACATATGAGAAATTATATTCCCTCCGTCAGTCATCGATTCGGTGACGTATCCGTGAGAGTAATGGTAGCTGTAATCGCTTGGACTCAGTAGCCTCTTTGCGGCGCGAGCTTTCTTCACCAGCGTTTGATATTCGGGGTCCTTCAGGTCCGCCAGACTCTCCAGAGTCGACTTCACGGCCGAGTTCACTTGTTTGTTCTTGTCGACCTTGGTAAATTCTGCCATTCGTTGTAACATGGTTAACGGAGGGTTGGTCTTCATCAGAATGAAGACAGCGGTGCAACGCACTTGGTGGTCTTCCATGGTGTTCAGATAGATCTTGTACAAAATCGAACGCGCCAATTTTGGAAAACCTTCAGCCAGTTTGGCTAGAGCTGAGACCATCAGCGTCCTCTGGAACACCGTCATCTGTACTTTGCCTTCCAGGTAAGGCTCGAAAACGGGCAGAATCTTCGGATGACCGATATTACCCAAAGCCATGATGTAAGTCTGAATAACAGTGCTTTGGCCACTTTCCACAGCTTTCGTCAATTCCTTCTCCAGGTAGGGGATGTAATATTCGGTAACTGCCTGATCGTGTTTGGACGTGAGACGACCATACGTATGCACCGGATACTGATTGTGCATTCTCCTTCCGTTCACTTGAGCGTTATAGACCAACTCGCTGAATGCTATGATCGCCGGGCCGCTGATGGCTAGATCGTTCTTCACTCTCTCACCTGTAGCTAGTTTCTGGGAAACGCAAATTCAAGAAGATTCAGTACATCGTAAAACATTATTGTTACAATTGAAAATTTCATATATTATGAATTAATATTATCACAAATCAACTTCGTATACGATAGATACTCACGAAGAATTCCTTGATGTATTCAGCAGTAGGTGCGCGAGCTGTCTTGGGAAGTTTAGTCAAGAGATCTGCAGCTCTGTTGGAATCCACTTCCTTCATCTCGATCCAGTACTTGATAACCAAAAAGGCTGGTCCAGTTCCAGTTTGAGCGATAGCGGATTTCAATATGGTCCAAGCGTTTTGTTTAGGGCCCACAGTCTTGCCCATCGATTTCAGCTCTTGAGGAGAAATACGTACGTCCTTATCGACTTGTAACATTTGCTCCTTATTCATCGTACGAAGTAGATGGCACAGGATCGTGAACTTCTCGAGAACTTCGTTTTTATACATGTTGTTCGGATCTTCCATCTCGTTGGCCATTTGGGAAATAAGTTCTTTGCTTTTCGCTACAACGTCCACTTCATTAGATTTTCCAATAAATTTGCCGCGGTAGCCAATGTATAGGGGCGACAAAGGATTCTGAGGAGCATCTTCCATCGTAGGTTTAGGCTGCCAGTAATGGTCCTCCTCGCTGCTGGAAATCGAACTGGACGAGCTGGACGAGTCAGATGATAAGCTTCGAAGATTCTGACCCTTCGTGGCTTCTTCGCTCGAGCTAATAGAACTGACGCTATCCGAAACCATCATCTTATCCGAATCCTCGACTACCTTGCCGGTTCTGCGTTCCTCCATATCTGAGTGAGGATTGCTGTAAGTGTAAACCAGGTTGCCAGTGGATTCCGGAGTGCTCGGTTTGGGCAGAGGACTCGTAATTTTCTTCACGTTGGCCAAGGTTACATTCATCCTGCTGGCTACCAACCCGTGTCCCTGGTCGTAGAATCTTGGGCTCACGTGCATTATGTTGGTAGTCACCGCCGATTGGATGGTGTAATCCTTCAGCGTTCCTGAGATGACGATTCTGCTCGTCGCAGATTGCTGCAACATTAAAAATCTTGTTTAACATCACCTATACTATAAACAAAGTCGCGAGAAAGCCGAAGTGGGCCGACAGGCCCAACAATGTATCGTCGGCCCCTCAAGCGAATAGTTTCGCGGAAAAACCCTACGTGGTGGCGCAAAGACAAAAGACAAAGGGATGCTACAGGAGAAAAACGAATTAACAGTCGGTGTTAGTTGAGAAGTCAGAGAGTGCGTTGGAACCGTGGTGACGAGAGTTGCAAATTAACTATTTCGTTGTCTCAATTATAACACGTTATTGTATTTAGTTCACGTTAAACAACCATCGTTTACTGTTTAACCAACATCTGTTTAATCCATTTTAGATAAACTAATTGTAGTAAAGATCCTGCAATACCATTATCGATATTCATCGCCTATAAACGATCGGAGATCTGTGTTTCCTGTGTCCAGATACAAGAAACGCAAGAAACACTGTCGACAAAGAAATAGTTATTCCTGGATCGTTCGTTCCATCCGAATTCTCCATTTTCATTCTATTACGCTATTAAGGGGTTAACGTGGTTCAGGGATTGGCACAGAATTCCAACTTTCTATCAAAATACCGTCAAAGATACTGTCCGGCTTCTAACATTCCTGTAATATCATCAACGATCCAAACTACTCACCGAGAAGAATTTTCCATTCTTATTGGACCCAGCTTCCCATTGCTTGTTGCCAGTTATACCAAACTGATAGTTCACCCTCTGATCACATTTGTCGAAGTTCTTCGATTTGCGGATATCAATATACCGTCCATCTCCCTTCAACTTCGGCATAGGAACCAATTCTGGTTGCATATGGACGATTTGCTCTGACAGCGGCGTGATATCGTAAAGAACTTCGCATTTTCCGCCAACTGAATCTTCCATAACTCTGAACATTCCGTACGGTTCTTGGTCGGTCGGAATCTGCATTTCCATCGTTCTTATCACGTTCTCACCCAGGGTGTCTAGTTGCAACTGGCTAACGATACTCTTCAGGATGTTCACCTCCCAGGTTGGGATGGTACGATCCACGATGATGTCCCTGATCACGCCATGTTTCAGCTTGATACTGAACGGTTTACCAGAAAAGGGCATGTCACGGAGTTCCAACATTTGGTCAGAAATCTCAGTGTCCCAGCCTTCCGGTAAAGATTTGAGGATTCGAGCGTATTGAGCATGCGACACCTTCGCAGTTAGCATCTGAGGATCTTTGACTTGTATCGTGAGCAATGCTTTCATCAGGATACCGGTGTGCTGATCGGATAATTCACCCAAACTGGTTAATGTTCGACTTCGTACAAGATAAGTGTACTCGTTGTCGGCATGCCAGCCATGGTCGTAGTCGGCTGAAACTATTCCCGCTGCGGATACGTAGAAATTTTCAGCGTTAGCTTCGATTGATTGAACGCGACAGAGTTGTAAATGTTAAAAGAAAAGAAACAGAGAATAACGAATGATACGTGATAAATCTTGAATCTTGATCACTTTTGCGACTGAGAAATTTAATTTATTAAATAATAAGTCTTGGCAATTTTAGGGAAAGAGTGAGGAAACGAAACAAAGAGAAATTCCTGAATGATTGAAATTGAAACGTACGTATTCTGAGACAGAGAAATTATTCCTATTTTTATTGTCACTTTGTAGAAGTTTCTATTGATACTCTGTATGAGAAATATCTTTCTCTAAAATTAACAGTGGAATTATCAGACCGCTGTTTCTGATAGGATTTTCGCAGATTTACGATACACGGTATATAATTTTGGAAATGACTTTTTGTAAAGTATGGAAATAAAATATTTCTGTATATAAAATATTTTTTTTTTTTTTATTCTTCTGGTACAAGTTCTATAATTCAGTCGTTGATAATTATATTCTCAATGACAAAAAAGTAAAGCAAAGAAAAATTGTTGAACGATTGGAGCTGAATTTTCAGTGTCTCGAGGTAAAAAAGATTTGCCTCATTTCTGGCATTGCAAATAAGAATTTTTGGATATACTGCGTTCTACATGAAATATGCCTCCTACTATCAGATTAATTAAAATTTATGAAAAGAGTTCAAGGGAGAAAGAAGATCGATGAGAAAGCAGATGGAACAATTGATAGGGAGGCCTGAGTAGAATTTTCTACCTTTACTTACCAAGCAATAAAACCGTCAGTGGTAGCCACATATTGAAAGCCGTGGACATCAACCGAGAAAGTAACGTTGGGTCGTTTTCAACCTCCAATTTATACTTTAATCGTGCCAACGTAAGCAGCTAAGAAAATGTCCGTGAACTTATTTTTTAATCTACATGCCACTCATTTCTCCTATCTATGTTTTGCACTGTCTGGTGTGTCTATTAGAATAATAACTGCCAGATCAAATTTTATTATCTGCTAATAACACTGGCGTTCAAGAAATAATAATTTCGTCAACAATATCGATTTCTTTCGAACTAATCCTCTTCCTCGTTAGAAACAGTTGTAACGAAATATACCTAATCGATGGACATGAAATTTGACAACATTTTTCTTCGAAATTCTCGATTTGTATCTCCGGCTGACTTGTCATTTCATAAAGCATTTCTCCCATTCTTATTAGGTTGTGACATATGAAATATACCCGATTTTTAATATTTATCATATTCCAGTGAATCTTAAAACTACAAAACTAGTACATCTACAAAAATAAAGATATTTATCGAAAAAGAAATCATAACAAATTGATAGAATACGATTTAACATCTTCTATCGTTCTATCTTGATAATCTCGTTTGCTAAGTTAGCTCAGAGTTTAAGTTTACGTCGAAATATTTTACAATGTCCTTTACATTAAAAATTCCTTTCTTCTAAAGAACCTTTCAGGAATTTTCTAGAATGCCCTTCAAATTAAAAATAAATAATATTTTGACCAACATCTTTATTGAGATTCAAAAGTTACCCATATAATCACAGTTCACGTATGATAACGATATAAAGCCGTGTCGTGATAACGTAACTCTAGAAAACGCTAGATTTCTGTTAATAAATAATGCAGTTGGTCATAATATGTAAAATGCAGATGTGATTACACGTGGGGTCACGGTTCGTGCGTTTTTATCATATTATATTTACGGATTTATGAATCTGCGGAATTATAGTTATTGAACAATAATCAATAATCTCCATTAGTATTTATTATTATCTTCTAATGTTCGATCTTTGATTTTGCAAAAAAGCTTGAACGTTAAATAACGACGGTCGTAGTCAACAATTTTAACACAGACATTGAATTTTCTTCCTTGTATCCGTATTTACTTGTACTTGTTTCTTTCAACTATCTCGCTACCAGCGGAAATAATAATCAAACAAACGGATATGCAAAAATATAGTATATTTATAGTGATTATATTTATTACAATATATATTCTAAAGTATTATTACTTCGAATTTAAACTCGACGTTTAATTAAATCTTAACTATAGTCTCATCTCTCTCTGTTCACCTGTAATTCTTTTCATACATATACACACGATATTCTTCAGAAACATGCACAACATATTTATCAATAATCATTCAGCTCACGAACAGTAATATCTTAAATATAAGGCACACGGCCATCGTGTTTTATAAATATATTATAATATAAGGTTCAGCTTAAATTAATCGTTAATTGGCGCGAACAAGCAAAGGCTTCCCGCTTGAACACGTGGTGTTATCCGTTTCCACGTCCATTTTAGAGATCGTCGCCTTCAAAATAGTCGTCGTGGGCTCGTACTTCTAAAAACATATAATTAATTAATTATCAGGAATTAATAACCAGCTAAATTTTGGAGAACCTCGTAGATTGCAACGTTCGCTTAAAAATATTTCTATCGTGTCTGCTAACATGGAATCACGTACGAAGTAAATTGAAAAGATCGTTGAATTAATCTAACAAGCGATATCTAAAAGACTTTCATGCAAAATTACTATCTATAAAAAATATCGAAGAAACATGTAATTAACGGTTCACTGGTTATCGAGGCACATGCAAACTGTCGAGACGAAATATCGCTCATCCGGATGAGATACGACGATCTCTTTGCAAAGTCAGACATTTTCATTCAGAAAAACAAAGTGTACTTCGCAATGTTACAACATTCTGCATCCGGTTTCCGATCGAAACGTGTCCACGCTTTCTCGCTCAAACGCGACATAATTGCATAATCTACGTTATCATTCAATAAGAAAATCTAGAAATTACATTCATAATTTCGAAACATCTTAACATGCAGAAATCCTGCTCTTCGTTCATTCGTTTTTCGTAAGTTGTTCGCAACTCTGCTTCTAAAATCTCGTCTAAATATCTCTTCTAATATTTCCAACGACTTATAATATTTTTCCATTCTAATATTCTAATATTTCTAGTTTTAATTTCAATTAATATCTCCAATTGAAAGTCCAATTAACAATCACCTTTTCGACGCCAATGTCCACTTCCTCGAGAACTTCGTCCAAAGTAGACACCAAGTGATTTACATTCTCAATCGTGAATACCATCGGCGGTTTCAATTTCAAGATATTGTCGTCCGGGCCGTCGCTGCTTATCAAAATTTTCCTGTCCTTCATCCTGGAGACCACGTGCTTCGCTTCCGAGGTCGCTGGGCTTCTCTCGATCCTGTCGCTCACCAACTCGATACCCGCGAACAGTCCGACACCTCGTACGTCACCGATAATTTTTCGTCGCTTGGCCAGCTTCCTCAATTCCGTCATCAGATGATTACCAACCTTCAAAGCGTTCTCTTGAAGATTCTCTCGCTCGATCACTTCCATCACGGCATTTGCTATGGCGCAGGACACTGGGTTTCCCCCATACTAAGATTCGACAGAGGACAAATCGTAAGTGTTTCATGGTTTTTAATTTCATAATGTAAAATAAATAAATAATAATGATTATTATTATTATATCCTATAAAAGAAGGAAGATATCTGAATTCGTCGATTCGTAAACGATAAGGTTTTCTTGCTGAGAAGAATACGAAAAACGAGGAGATTTAAAAACTTTGATATTCACCGTATTGAAGTACTCTATTCCAGTGTCTTTGAAGCTTCCAGCAATGGCCGGTGTCGTAATCACAGCTGCCACAGGATGTCCGTTACCCATGGGTTTTCCTACGGTGACTATGTCCGGTATAGCGTCCTCGCCGTAAAGCTGGAAGGCCCACATGTGGCTACCAACCCTTCCAAATCCGACTTGAACTTCATCCGCGATGCAAACACCACCGGCTTCTCTAACGTGTCTGTTATTTTATGCAAATAGTATTAACGAAACTGAAGGTAGGTAACCAATTATATCAACAATTATATCAACTATATTAAGAAATTCGACGCTGATAGAGCAACACACTCACTTGTACACGTTTCTGAAGTAATTCTGTGGTGGCAGAATTTGCCCACCGACAGACATTAAACTTTCAGCGATGAAAGCGCAGACGCCTTTGCCTTCGTTCTTCAGATTCTGACAAATATTCTTCACATCATCGGCGTACTTCACGCCCAGATCTTCGTTAGGATGGTCGATATCGCGATACTTCCCTCGATAAACATCCGGGCATGGTGCCTATGAATAATAAATACGAGAAGCTCACATTAAACACCGAACATAGATAATTGGCATTCAAACATTTCTGAAGTATAAAATTTCAATTATTCTCACGAATACTTCTTACGATTATAAATATAATAATAATAACGATGTTGATGGTATTTATTGTTTATCAGAATCTACGTCTATTAGAAGAATTTTTTTTTTTTTTGGCACAACGAATCGGTTTTCTTAGTATACATTCTTTTATCTTACGAATAGAGTTATTCTAAAGTTATGGAATGCATTGGACACATATTATATACGATGATAATTTTTTTGCAAAATTTATCAACATGTTTCTCGATATTAAAGTCATTGAAGAAGGTTCAACAATTTATTGTAGATTATCTAGGCTACTATTGTTAGATTGTTTTAGATATATTATGAATTCAGATATTTTTTCGACGAACTTCAGTATAATAATAGAAATTGATAAAACTTTCTTACCACGTGAACCCAGTCTTTTTTGCCAGGCCCGTTCGGTTTGTTGAACTTGTACGGCGAAATATCGATCATCGAAGTCAAATGGCCATGATAAGCACTAAAAGCAAGAAAGAACAACGTTAAACGACAGTTTGTTTTCAGCCACCTCAGCACTCTCTGTCAAGCTCACTATCAAGCTCTAACTCTAAGCGTCATTTCACTGTGATCCTCCGTACGGCGACGAGGCCATCTTATCCGATTTTCTTCGACACGTCCTGAAAATGGTCATTCTCTTCTCTTCGTGAAACTCTTCACTTCACTCAACGATTTTCGTTATTAGGAAAGACAATAAAGAGAGAGAGAGAGAGAGAGAAAGGAAGAGAGAGAAAACGATTCGCGAAATATACGTTCGCTTTTCACGCTGTCTCAGTTTGCGGAAGTATCGATAACAAAGCAAAAGGGAACGCTGATAGCTCGATAACGTAAAATTACGTTATCAAAGAACCTGATGTCGTGAGGCGAGACGCATTCGCAACGCGTCACTCGCAAAGCAAAGGATGAACGTTGAAGACGCTAAGGATAGCGCAGCTGCAAAGGGAGCGTGAGTGAATCATGAAACTATCAATGCGTGTTCACCAAGGTATCGTCACATGTTCATTGCTAAAACTCGATTAATCAGGTTTCTTCAGTTATTAGACGCGCGATGCTTGAAGAAT
This sequence comes from Bombus huntii, assembly GCF_024542735.1. Taxonomy (NCBI): domain Eukaryota; kingdom Metazoa; phylum Arthropoda; class Insecta; order Hymenoptera; family Apidae; genus Bombus; species Bombus huntii. Next base: position 12,176,638 of record NC_066244.1, on the reverse strand, counting down.
TTTCATTTCGGGAATTATCATTTATAGCAGTTGTATCTAAAATTTCTTGTTTTGATTGGTTTTAAAGTTTCAAAGAAACTTGCGTTTTCTGTATTCCGAATAAATTTGAATTTTCTCTCATTTAAACTCCTCTTGTTCTCTTGTAAATGTTAGATTTTGTTATTTCAGATCTCGGTCTTTAAGATTTAAAGCAAGATTTAGGGTAAATTTTCATGAGCTAAACGCCAGGTTTGATACTTCTACCTTCGCAAGCTTCGAAATGAATTGCATCCCCTGAACGCTTAAATTTGAAACGTCGATGTTTGCAAGTATCGAGATGAATTTCACCCTTCAAATATCAAATTTAAAATTTCCATCTTTCGCGAGGTCTATAATAAATTTCCACCTACTACGTATCTGTTCGATTCGAAAAAAGCATTTAAAAGCTTCTTAAACTATTTTGAATCATGACGATATCATCGTGTGCACGACCACGCTTTTAACAACGTAATTTCACTTGTACAGCTATCGAAGCTCCCCTTGGCCCACTTCGTGTCACAACACACCCCCTCGATTCGCTTCTTTTCTATCGACAACATTCGCCCCTGCTGTTGCCTCTTGGCTTCGCATCTTTTCTATCAGGATATAAAATTACTTTTTCGTAGATAAGTTCCGATCCATATTGCTTGGCTTCTTGCTGTGTGGCGTACATGTGGCACGTACGTGTCACCTAAAACGACAATAGCTTTATGTGACTTTGTCGACTTTGTGCGTGCACGAAAATTCGCCGATCGATCATGTACAACTTCTTTCGTTGTCTCGTCGCATCGCGTTGGCCACGTTGCTTGTATCTTCCAAAGCGTTTTCATTCGCTGCAAACAAGCAAAAAAGAAAACCCACACGATTAGTCGGCTGTCGAGTAAAGGAACGTAGTCTGCCTGAGAGAAATCATCGTAGCCTGAAAAATCATCGTGTTCCTATCGCCTTCGTGTTATTCTAGTCGCATCGTATGGCTACTCACTGAATTTTGCCCCGATCAGAAAGGGAAAACGAAGGCTACCTGCAAATGGTCGAGACACGTTTTTCTCACGAAAGAAACAACGCACAGTGATTTTCGACTTCTTTTTTTGCTCGAGGGTCGCATATATTTAGTCGGAAAAAGCCAAAAGCCTGTTGGACGACAACGATTTCGTTTCTCATACAATTTTCCTTCGATCGTGAGAAGAAATGTTTTACGAATTATTTTCAGAAGATTTATTTTTTCAAATATTTATAACTGTTTCGAAGAAGATATGAAAACTTGCTGAATATACGAATATTACAATAAATAATCGAATATGGAAAAATTTCTATAACGATCGAATGATAATTTAGTCGATGAACGAAATCGTCACGTTTGTCTAAACGTAATTATCTAAACGTAGATTATCGCTAATCTACGTTTTTTTCGGAAACAGGTGAATACTTTTTGTGGCTGATTTGCTTTAAATGCGACAACTTACTGATCTAAGGTGATAATATCCTTGTTCTTGGTATGCGTTTGAGCGAGACGAAGAGCGAGATCGTTGGCCTCGCTGCCCGAGTTTACCAGGAAACAGATGGACAGTGGTTCCGGAAGAAGCGAGGTCAAACGACGCGCGCAGATTACCAGATCGTCATGGAGGAAACGGTTGTTGGTGGAGAGCAAAGCCATTTGTTCTTGGCCTGCGCGCACCACCGTTGGATGGCAGTGACCCACTGTAAATTTATTTATTTATCCGTGTTAATTCATAGGAAATTATATTTTCTTATTATCATTCACAAACTTATATTTCATTTTCTTAGACTCGTGTGTACGAAGTTCTTTTAAAATGAAGCTTTCAACGTGCATAGAATCATTATAAACTTACATAGACGCTATTTATCTGATTTAAATAATTTATTTAATTTAAATATACGATTCTATGCACAGTTTAGATAAGAATTAGTCAATTCATTTGTTCTATTTTAGTCCCTATAAATTATCTATTTAGGGCAATTATTCTTACGAATTGAAGCTTCTTAAATTAAAAAAAATATTTTAATATATTAACATCTTTTTCATACCGTGAGCAACGTTATTGATACAGTCCAAGAAACGATTGCCTCTCTCATCGAACATGTACTGCCCCTCGGCTCGAACAATTTTCAAAGGGTTCGATTTGTAAAATAATTTGCACGCTTGCCTGCAAAACGATCGATTCGTGTTCACGCTCGAAATGAATATTATTCCATATGACAACAGCGATAAATAGGAACGCGCGATTAACATGATATTTACCCAATATATCGCTCCCGCAGTCTGATCGTCTCAGATTTTGGCATCTGTTCCAATGACTCGGCCATGTTCGAAAATGATCTAGTATGACTTCTTGATTAAAGCCTGTGAAAACATAATAACAGTTTCATTAGTGAATAATGTATTATATAGAGGAGAATAATTCACAAGTAATATAAGTAACACAGATTAGGGTAAAATCTGGATAAATCAAGGGAAGATTTAATTTCGTGAAAAATGAAATGCTATTTCTTGAGAAATTTCCTTGGCCTTCCTATATTTAGAAATTGATATTACGATGTGTTAAAGGCACATAATAATCATTTAGAAGCACGGGTATCGGCCATTTCCCCATAGGATAAGTAATTTTCCAGCGGCTGATAAGTGCACGTGATTGCTACATGCAAGTGGTAGCTGCACCCATACATTCTTTCAACCATAGTCTCCCATACCACGAGATTTAACAAACATATTCGTATCGTCAATCGTTAGAAAAATGACAAATTTAATACAGACTTTTGTAAAATAAAAATTGCAATATTTTGAATGAATCGTGCGCTAACAGACACAAGTATCGATGAAATGTTGCTATGAAAGCAAATTGCAAGGGAATTAGTGTCGCACGTGTTGCAATAGCGCTTAACGTTCTTAAGTTACTTGAGATGTACGAAATTAGCAAAGAAGAAAAAGAGAACACAGATCAAGAGTCTTCTGTCACGTGTGTTTTAAAACGACCGCGATAATTTCTGACGATAGATCAAATACTTGCTGTCTATTACCTGAGATTGATCAAATATTCATGGCAAAAACAAGGTGTTTATTTTAGGATTGACAACGGATATTTATCTTTTATGGTCTTGGAATTTTACGATTTGTAGTACTTTGTTATTTCTATATGATTTTTGTCGCCAATACTAGACAAGAACGATGTTATCTCATAAATTTTTGTAATTCCTACGGTAGATTCGACGCTACGTATGATAATACATACTGTACATGTAAATATTATTTATTCATTACAAAACTCTAAAACGTGTCGCTTTGAAAAAAATCGAAAGCAAATATATAAAAAGAAAAATAAAATGTAGACAAAATAAATAGGAAATTTCCTGTATACGAAACCTTTAGCCAAAAGATAGAGTCGATATATACGTCACCGAATATATTAATAAGAAAACAAAGAAAAAATTTGGCAAACCGTCCAACCACCCTACCCCGCGGCTTCGAATAGCTACAAGGATCATGCGGCAGATATATGCGATAAACACAGGAAACAGATAAAGAAAAAAAAAAAAGACCGACGGAAATATCCGGGAATATCATCTCTAAACACACACACGCGGCACGTACGGAAGAGCAGAGTCTGTGTGATCGTACCTGAACACGAGTATAATCGGAATGAGTTACGGCCTCTCGAACTTCTGAATGCAGTCGTCAGCTGAGTGCCGCGACCTACTCCGGTGACGTCATATATAGTGCTTTGCTCATTGTCCGTCAAGAGTGGTGGGGAGCGAGGGGATGCGCGCGCAATTACCTCTTCTCCCCTCCACTGCGCAGTAGGAGTCACACTGCCGTGGCGCGCGTAACTTAAGCGAAAAGAGATTTCGATCGATCAAGATATTTTTCCTCTTCCTTTTTAAATGTCCCTTACATTTAGCGATCCTTTTCCCCGTATCTCGTGCGTATTCTTGCAAATCATTGCCGAGTAAACAAAAAGATAGTAATCGAGAGAAGAAAACATGAGGAGGACATCGCTATTTGCGCTGAAAGTGGGGGACTAGAAAACTGGAGAGAAAAATAGACGAGCGTAGAAGCGAGCGAGATTTTTAATTCTTTGACGAAGATCGTTTTAAACTATTCTTTTAGAAATCTTTTGGTTAGGTTCCTTGAATAAAGACTGGTCGATACTTTTTTTTTTTTTTTAAATAAAATGGAGTAACTTAGGAGAATTTACTGTGAATAAGTAAGATGGAATTTAAGGAAGAATAAAAAAAAAAGAAAAGTATAATATTCCATTAGGGTTAGTAAATGCAAAGCGAAATTCTACTATTAAAAAATTATGCAACGGCGATGTCCAACGATTACGATGACCACGAGCGAGGAAAAATGTTGCGCGATACGTTAAATTTAGCAGTCGATGGTCATTCCGATAGTGAAAACGGTACGTGCTCGAAGGAATTTTAGTGGAATTCTACACACTACAATGAGTAGTAAACCGAAATAGAGGGTCATTACCTTGACCGTAAGGAATAGAGGCGCAATAAAACTGGCATTGAAAATAATACATGTATCGGTTAGTATTGAAATGGCCCAGGTATAAAACCTAAAAATAAGATATTTGTTTTACGTCGCGTATTATACTATAATAATCCGTAACCATTTTTGCAGAACTATCGGACTGTGTTTGCTGTTGTGTCGTTAACACAGAATTCAGTTCATGCGTCAAACACAGAACTTTGTGTATCTCGAAAAAAAAAAAAAAAAAAAAATAACACGCTACTTTCATAATCATCGACTCACATAAGATGTACTACTGTGAATAACAGAACGAAATTATCATGGTTAGCAAACTGCGTATGTTAATTATGCAAACAGTAGATTTCCTAACTATCACTAAGAAAAAAACACCATTATAATCGTCATAAGAAGACTGTAAATATTCATGCAAATTTTTTCAAAGACAGTCATAAAAAGTATAACTCGCATATACGCGATACTATATTGTATTTTCTAAATGTCATAAACCTAGGCGTTAGGTATTTTGCTTCTACGCTCATTGTGACGTATTTTTGCATATTTACGTTCGAGATAAATACACGATTTGCCTAATCATCAAGAACAAAGAAACAAACACATTGCATCTCTCAACTATAGCAACTTCGCTTCTCGTAACCGCGATCGATTGCTATTAATATTGTTGTATCGATTGCTTCTATTATTATCGGATTGTTATCATGTTACATAACGTGGTATTATCATGTATATCATGTATGCATAAAATTTGATTATCGAATAAAATAGAATACGAGTTTATCAAAATTTTGGATAAATATTTCGAAGTATGCACTCGATCAAATTTCCAATATTAACGTCTCGTTAGCTCTAATGTTTTTAAGTACGCGCCTATAGTTATTAATCCTTGTTAAAGAGATAATTAATTCTTGATATAGCGATCCATTCTTGATCTAATTTCTTATTCAGTTAATTCTCGCTAAAAATAGTAAGTGGCTAAAAGTCTTCAACGTAGTAACATGGTAGAACGATGTCGATAATCGTTGTTGATTAATAATTATTATTATCGCATTGAAAACTAGATTGTACTCTGTTATATTAGATTTTCTTTCAAAATCACGCGATAACGATAACAATAACGTGACTTAAAACACGTTTATGAATAAAAAAACACAAATTCTTTTTCTAAAATTCCTTTGAACGGTACAAATTCCTCTCGGAATTTCCTTCAGCTTCTAACAGTTCGGCTTTCGAAAATGAAAAATGAAGATTTCTTTCGTTATCTCTCAGAATCTCAGAATATTTACTGTACCTTTGAGATTTATTTTCAAAATACAAAAGTATCTTTCTTAAGGTATCTCAAGGTATCTCAAGGTATTTCTTATCTGCTTCTTTCCTCGAGTTTTGCTCGTAAAAGGAAAGCCTTTAAAAATTTCTGCCATCGTCACTCAAGAGTTTGACCTTTTACGGTACATTCGAAATTTAACTTGTTTCTTGATTAGCCAATTCACGTGACTCTAAAATGTCAGTGACATGTTAATAAATTATATGCGTAGGTCGTACGATAAAACCTGCCTAACATTTGTAATACCTTTGCAAGTTACGGTTATCATCGCAAAACGTGTAACCAAACGCGATTTCGTTTTACAATTTCGATTCTGTAACCTTCAGTCGCAAATTCTCGCCAATTTCAACGGATTCGTCGATCGATTATTTTGTTAAGACGCGTATCAGAAGACCCGTGCAAGTAACTTCAGAGATTTTATTTCTTCAGATCGAAAATATAACTCCAGATAGGATTACAATTTTTCGTTTACGTTTTCGAATACAAGAAAAAGACGTATCTTCTAATATTTGTCACACCGTGATACAGTATTTGCACCTAGATTAGCCGAGTAATCAGATAACTCGCTAGCTCGACGAAAACATGTAACAAATAACGTCCACTTAATCTCGCTGTTTTGCAATGGAAAAAATCATGGATTAGATTACGTGAATTAGGTTTGTAAATAAAATGGCTCGTTTCCACAATAATACTATCAATCTTTAATAATAAAATAATTTATTAAGAAATGGAAAAGTTACGTGTAACATAGTATACTCGACTTTGTTAATGTCATTTATTAATAATGATAATTTATAGACTATGTCACCTGAAAAACTTTATTAATAATATCAGTTCAATCGCTTAATCGTACATTTTCAATGAAATGAACAATTTTATTTTGAACAATTTTCAATGTGAATTCGCCAACGTATTGATTAACAATTTAAAATAGTAATTTTGTTTTGCAAATATTTTTTTTATTCTTTATTTATTTACATTTTACAATTTGTCCAGTAGGACATTTGGTAAAATATTATAGCTTAGTGATATAGCAATATAGCATGTGGATGGCTACCCCCAGTGGGATACCATCTTCAAATTTTTGCAAATATGTATAAAAATACCACCATAGTTTGGAACTTGCTCGCAATAAAAGTCACTGAAATTTTATGGCTATTGATAGTTTCGTGCAAAGCAGGCCAACCTCGTGTATATCAATCGCCTGACATTGGCACGATGACTAATGGAGCCATTTAAACGAGACTGAAAGCATTTGGATTCGTCCGTTGGATCGTTGGATTATCTTCGTCTCATAAACCAAAAATATTTCTTCCTCGCTATTTTCCTTTAATACTCAGAATACTAGCAAACGCGCCATAGTACGTTCGAAACGAAGACATTCGGAAAGACCTGGGATTACCAACGGTCAAAGAGGAGATTAACAGAAGTGCAAGAAGGTACAGAGAAAGAATAGCAACGTACCCGAACCGGCTGGCAGCGGAAACGGTCGGCGCAACAAATATAAAAAGGAAACTAAAAAGCAAACACCCAACAAATCTCACAAAGGACATAACCCAACGTGCAAACACTCACCGCACTAAAGAAATAAATCAATCAAATTCGAAAATGGTATGCCACTGGGGGTAGCCATCCACATGCTATATTGCTATATCACTAAGCTATAATATTTTACCAAATGTCCTACTGGACAAATTGTAAAATGTAAATAAATAAATAAATAAAAAAAAATTATTTTCCTTTCCTTCACGCCATAGTTAATGTCCAAATGCAATTTTTCTTTTCTCTCTAATCGTTTTTTAATCTCATAACGATTATATATTTTTCTTTTAACGATCAGGATTACTAGATACCTTTATTTCCATTCTTTTCGTCAAGATTATTGATTCTCTCTTTACTGGACGAGGCTTCTAATGGAAAGTTTCTCGATCATCCTCATCGCTATCGTTGCTCGTGATATCACTACAGAGACGAACATGAACGATTCCATTCATCGATCGTATGTGGGAATCGTCAGAAGGAAACAAAATCAAGCCGATTCGTACAATTTACCAGTTTCTAGTCTATTCCGCTCTATTTTTAAACGAGTCTCGGTCTTTGAAACGAGCTTTTTAAACGCCTTTGAGTGTTTACGAAAAAAGAATCAACCGAATAAAAATGTACGATCTATCGACTTATAATTAGTATCATTTTCGATTAAATTTCTTTGTACTTTAGATAAAGATATCTTCAAATTTTTTCAACTGGTAAACTGATAAGCAAGACGTTGTATAACAATGTGAAAAATCTGCATGTCAATATCGAGCGAATGCATTTTTTCGAAAGTCTCTCTCGCGTTACACTTTGACGAATCGCCTGCTTCTACTCGCAACATCTCGGAAACTTTCCGTCGTTCGCACGATTATCGATGCGCTTGTTTTTTAATCGCTAGTCTTATCTACGCGCCACAATTCGTAATTCGCCATCTGTCTATTTGAAATTCGCAGGCTGTTACGCAGGTCGTGCAACATGTGTATGCAACACACGTTCGAGAAGAAAATTAGAATGCAAATGTATCGGGACAAATTTGAATACAATAGCAGTACATGTTAAGAGAAAGTTGATAGGTGGTATTTTTCATCTTGATTATAGCACATCAAAGGTATCTTCATGGAAATATTATCGACGTCTCGATCAAAATCGTATTGATGCCACTATTATCGATCTACGTAAATTTTTATCAATCCGATCCTAACGTTAGGTACTGTAATACATCAATAATACTTAAACTATCTTCCAATTAACACAAGACAATATATAATAATAAAATATAATAAATAAAAATTTGGAATAAAATTCTTTGGAACTTTAATGAAAAAAAAAATTATTATTCATATTACTGCTCGTTCCACATACTGCATCGCTTATAGAATGAATATTAAAAATACTATTCGTAGAACAAAATCACATAAAAAGTTAATAAAACGTTGAAGAAACGTCACTGGCGAAACGTCATCGGCATGCAACTTTGCCAAGAAAAGGCAGTTGACTTTTCTCACGTTTTTCGATGTTTTCGACAGTAAAATGAAACTGTGACCATAAGATGGAATATCGTATGATCATGAAGATTCGCGCACGTGATGAACGAGGATCGCAAATAATGACGTGACAACACGAGGAAGAATGCGAATGGCGACACGTGCTGCACGTGGACGATAGTGTTACATGCATGATTGCAGGTATCACGCAGCTAATCCGCTGATAACTGCCGTGACCAGCCTCCGCTGCTTCGTTCATTGTAAATAGGAACACGCGTAACTTGATAAAATTCCCTTGTGTGTGAACGCCGACGGAAGCGGAAAAAGAAACGCGATACTTGTGATTAAACTGTCGCCGTTTATCGATGCAATTTTCAAAAATCTTTTCTAGCCTTCGAAACTTCGATAGTGACTTAATCTTAGAAATAGTTATTATCTTCGTAATAAAAATACTTCTAGTCTCTTTCGAGGAATTTACGAGAACATCGATTTTAAATTTTCAGTTGGAAATGATAAACATTTTCTGCTTAATTATTATTCATGTAACCAAAACAGATACGAGTACGTGTTTAATGAGAAGTATCTCATCAATCTAAAATGAGCGACTCCTAACTATTCCTCGTTAAAGTATTTTTGTTAGGTCGTCCGAAAAGTTTCTTTCGTTTTATAAGGAAATGATGGATGCTCAACATTTTTCGTTTCATATTATTTTATCGAATTACTGAAAATTCTCAACACGAGAATTGATTGTAATTTTAATAAATAAATAAAAAAAGAAATATTATTTTATCGAATTACTGAAAATTCTCAACGCGAGAATTGATTGTAATTTTAATAAATAAATAAATAAATAAATAAATAAAAAATTATTTTATCGAATTACTTATGATGCATTTTATTCTATCTAAATAAAGATCACAATTTTGATGCATCGATGATACAAAAGATGCATCGTTGTAAAAGACGTGTTTGTAAAAGAAAGACTTTCCGGACAACCTAATACCTAGCAGAATAATCAGTATACAAATATGCTTCATAATTGTATCATAGAATACGCTATATTAGAATAACACAAGAATATGTAATTTCCGCTGTGAATCGTTATTATGTTTGACTAGAGAATTCTCCAAACTAGGCCACTGATAAATAATCTAAGCGTCTCTAAAAACAAACGTTTGCTATCATGACTTACGTCGCTGAACGATGATTAAATAATTGTGTAAATTTCCCAAGGGAACTAAAACGTGGTTGTTAATTCTGTTCATGTGCCAACGAACATCGAGTGAGAAAAGATACTCTGAGTATGTTTCTTATTAACGAACAAATTGTTCCTTTGCGATTGTGAAATATTTTATAAATATACGATCGATTAATTGAAAGTGACAACGTTTATTCATCATTTATCAATGGATATCACGAGCTGGTATCCAGTACGAATGTTCAAAGACTCGTTTCGCGTTGATTTCTAGATGGCATGCAAATTGCAAATTGTTTCGCAAGATTTCATTGCTTAAACGACGCGTTCCCCGGCGAGATTCTACATTCAGCTTGCGTCAGAGATCACTCGGACTATCTGTTCATTGATAACACGTTTTTCGAAGATACGGACGAACGAAAGCGGAATGAACTCGCAATGAACCGCGCGAAGGCGTTGCATATTTTTAGAGTAGTGAAAAATGGATATTAAACACTCATAGAATATTTCGAAAGATCGTAAAATCGTTAGAAAGCTGAATTTATATTATTCAGTTCGATAGGTGTCTTTCGGTTTTGAAATTTTAGATTTAATTATATGAAATGTAGATTAATTCCGAATTTTTTAATTCGGCTTTAAGAAATTTGAGTTTAAATTACATTCGAATCTCGGTATTCGAAAACCTGAATCCTACCGTTTTCAGAATGTGGATCTAGTTTTTAATTAATGCACTGTGAATTTATCGGTCGTAAGTTCACGGAAATCTTCAACTGGTGACAATAGGATTATATCATCCTATCAGGATGTTACAGCACGATTACATCATACCATAATCTTTCAATAACGCTTCAATTTATTGATAACGCATAGCAGAGACTGATAGTTAGGGGAATAGCTAGTTGACAGGGAGTTCAATTGTTCACAACCGTGGATTCTTTGCTCGGGTATATTACCATTGTGGAATTGTACAATTCACCGAATAAATTATGTTCAGGCCTGATATAACTGCCAACTGATAAGGTTATTTTTCAATAAAAAAAAACGCGCACTTTTAAAGCCATGCATAAAGTGATTTACTTGAGATAAAATGTTCAGTTAACAAGTGGATGTAATTGGTAATTATCGTAATTAATGTTGTACGAATTAAACAATTGCTTACAAATAATAAAAATAAGCAACAAATAATACATTTAAAAAAGAAAAAAAGTGAATTTCTACGACCGCAGTCGGTAGGACTCGAACCTACGCTCCCAGAGGGAATCTGATTTCTAGTCAGACGCCTTAACCACTCGGCCACGACTGCTTCGACGGATACTTGAAAAAAATGATAAATACATTAGTATTTTTTATATTTTAAAATGAACATTTTGAATTTTGTTTAATCTAATTACAGAAGCTAATTCGTCCATTGTATCAATAGTGATTCATTGTGCTGAATGAATTAATTTTTTTATTTGTTTTATTATTGTTTAGTCTCTTCTTATATGTCTACCTCTTTTCCACTCTATTGCACTACCTTGCTTATTCTACATCTAAGAACTAAGCATTAGGAACCATAAATCATCAACTAATGACTAAAAGCTATTGCAACTTTTGGTCTTTAAACTTCATCCTCCCTTCTTAAGTACTTCGGTAATTCCTCTTTGGCTATGTTCTGTAGTGTATATTATACTTGGATTCCCTTATCCTTTTCCCCCTCTCTTCTGTTTCTCTCCTTCCATCTGAAGAAGTATAATTGATATTATTTTCATTTTTAAGAAACCATATGACCAAAATAGATCAATTTAATAACCAAAACCAAAATAGAACCAATTTAGATAGCAATGCAATCTAAAATACTCAGAACAATAGCAAACGCGCCATGGTACGTTAGAAACAAGGACATTCGGAAAGACCTGGGAACACCAACGGTCAAGAGGAGATTTACAGAAGTGCAAGAAGGTACAGAAAAAGAATAGCAACGCACCTAAACCGGCTGGCAGTGGAAACGGTCGACACATCAAGCATAAAAAGGAGACTAAAAAGGAAACACCCAACAGATCTCACAACCTAACAAATCACATAACCTAACAAACACGATGATGATACCCCGCTGGGGGTAGCCACCCACATGTTATATTAGTATACCGCTATATTTTACCAAATGTCCTACTGGACAAATTGTAAAATTTAAATAAATAAATAAAAAAAAAATGTACGTGACTTTTATCATATTATGACCATTGTTTAATAAACAACATTGATTAATCAAGAAAAATAAAGGATAAAATCAGGATCGTTGTAAAGGAGAAAATGAAGATTAACCTGTGAAATCAGAAATTGTATTTCAGTGGATTGATACAATAGAAAGATAACAGACAAAGGACGCAATTAGAAATCGAAATTTATTTAGTAGACGTTATAATATATTGATTATCTATGTTAATCAAGTACAGCGAAACCAAATGACTTGCTTTATAGAATTCTTTTATTCGTACTTATATATTCTGCTAAAAAAATGTTCCTCGAGGTTGCGTTAATTAATTTTCATTTTTATTATATCCTTGTGGTAAGTCGGTTTATGGAAATCGAAAAGATGACACACGCTTATAGTGTACAGTATTTCCTGTCCGATGAATGCAAGTCAGAAGGAAATTTTACAAATAGAATATGAACACTATATAATTATCATGGAATCTGATCAACAGCGAAGAGCAAAATTTCACTCGCGACAGATTCAATGGAATGATCGATACTATATCGTAACGCAACTTCGCAGGCTATAGAACTTATTCTTTTTCACCTTAAAAGCAAACACTACGATTACTCGAAATTACATCGGAGTACACTCGATGGAGCGTTATTCAGTGTTTTCTTTTTTCTTATTTTTCTGAATACCTATGCGCCTCCAAAAATTGCATTCACAAGAACCTGTCGAGACAATATCCTAACCTCGAATATTTCTCTTGATTGAACACAGAATCGCATAACCTACTATTCGCGAGTCTAAACGTTACTGAAAATCCCAAAAGCCCTATCATTCTCACTTCTTCGCTCAATTTACAATATATGTACGAACTCAACGCACAAAGTTCAATGAAATAGCGGGCACGTTCTCCTTTCTCTTATCGATCATCCGAAAGAGATGAAAAACATTAAATAGAACGATCCATTTCATTATATTCCATCTTGGCTTTTTTTATATTTTTATTTTTCATCTCGCTCGATAGACGATTTTAAAGAAAGAAATACTTATAAAGATCTTATCTTCGAGGTTGTTTAACCTTCGACTAATTTCTTTCTGCACACGCTTTTTAAGTAACTCGTTATACTTATAATTAGTGTAATGTGGCCGTAAACGTATATGTACAATCTTATAGCTGTCGACTGAATCCATTAATCTTTTTCTTAAAATCGAAGAGATTTCTCCTTCTTTTTCCAACGAAATCGACTTCACTCTGTTTCATTTATGCATACATAATTATGAAGTCACGCGTCGGACCTTGTGTTTCTACGAAGCTTATAGTGCAACTCGAATTGCAATAACAGCTAGACAAAAATTCTAAAGTCACGCCACGACCTCGATCGAGGATCGATGCCGGTAGCGTTGGTCTACAGCGATTATTCGGTAATTATCTGCGCGATTAGCGATACAAAAAAATGTTCTGTCGATTTGTCCGCACGCGAAAAAGAACGATCTGCGATTATTTACAGACATTGATTTTATTTTCTATTCATTATCCTGCGTCTTCGCGTTTTTCTTTTTTTCTTCTCTCCCTCTTCTTTTTTTTTTTTGTTATTTCTACGTATAAATATATGTAAGTATGTACCTTTTGTTCATAGAAGATCGGGTCACGGAGAATCTTTAATTTCTATCAAATGACTAAATACTTCGAATCGAGAGGAAACTTATTTTTTCATCTTCTTCTTTTCTTTTTTTTTCTTCGCAATTTTCTTCAGCATTTTTCAGTCAAGTGTAAAAATAGATACTTTATCGCCTCATATATCTTCTTTCTCCTGCATCTTATCTTTTTTTTTCGCGGCTTTTCATCTAAAACTGAGAAATATGGAGTAGGATAATGTAATACAGAATAATGTTCAGGAAATGTTCTAAGAACACCAAATCTAAGAAGATTTTTAAGAAAGATCTTAGGTTTAAAGAAAGATCTTTAAACATAAATATGGGGCGATGACGGTGGGGAAATTTATTTTTTGACAATGTGAGTTGAATGTAATTTGTTAAGTTGTTGAATTTTGATATTAACACGTCTGACTTGTAAAAGTTTTTCCATAATTTGGTGTACCATAGAACATCTGCTGAACATGGGACGCCAAGAGCAGTTAGGTCCCAACTTTTTCGCACTTTCATGTAGAAACGTGAGTGTTTTTTCTATTTTGATGTTTTCCAACCATAAAGTTCACGCTTCAAATGAATATCGATAATAATCGTCGAAAACAACCCGACGATAACGAACAACTTGATCAAAAAAGAAACATAATCGACTTGTATGATGGATCGAATGAAATCTACATGATTATTACTAACTCGTTTCGACTTTAATGATTACAATTGGCTTACCATCATCCGAGATAACAATATTTGAAATATTTCCACAAACCGTTCATAGTATTTCAATTTGGTTTATTCTAACCTAAGTTTCACTCGAAAAAACATCACGCTTTAGGGAGCAAAGGGAATCTAGCGGTTCTACGTTCGAGTTTGGGATCTCTTTCTCCGTTTTCTTTTACAATCGATCCTTGAAAGGATGCTTCCAGCGACTGATCAAAGTTTCGCATTACGTCTGAGTGAAAAAATGGGATTGTTAATCGCTAGAATCGTTCTAAATGCTAAGTAGGCTAGTGAGGTTGTTTACGCCTATGGATAATCGCTATTAATCGATATCGTAATATGCACATTATGCACACACGCTGAGAAGTGGGCCTAGAGCAAACGCTACTTCATTTTATGTATCAATTTTACCATCTATAGATCACCGTACAATCGTAGCTCGTATTCATATTATGTACATACAGGGCGGTAAATGAAATGTACACACGTGTCTCATCACCCACCATTTTACGATAATTTAAAATTCTTCGTGGATTTGAGATCATTCGAGGGATCGTTCGATCGATCAAACGAAGCGGGAAATTCGAAGCATAGAAAATAACGCGTTTTATACAATTTGTATGCCTTCGAAACTACAACGTGGCGAATAAAATGCATCAAATCGAACTATCCCTTGTAATTATACCGGATATTTAAATCCACAATCGGATGAAATAATGTTTAAAACAGTACTATACGAGAAGTATTATTTCGAATTGTATCGTGTACGATAGACAATGAGAATTATAGTTTAAACGCGTCTGTATTAGAAATAATATTTAATTTCAGAATGTTGAACAACGTAACGTCACATTGATATAATTTAAATTTATTTCTCTTAATAATTTACTGGGCAATATGGCGAAGTCTCATTCCCTTTCAACGATTTACTAATATAATCAATACTCGATTACATCGATGAAAATTTATATCAAACCACCCCGTATATCGAAGGATGACGAGCAAAACGCTCTCTATCTTAAGTAATTCATACCTATAAATGTGACACGAATTATTTGTACAATATTTGCGGTTACTTGCCCGTTTCGAATTGGATGGAATTTACGAGAGTTAAGGCTCGTCTATCAATTTATTCCGTTCGAGGACGAAGGAGACGGTAAAATTCAGATCTCGATTAAACGAGTTTTTGTTTATTCCAACGCTATTTTTCGCGTTTTGGAAGAAATAATTCAATGTCGATAAAATATTATCGTTGATGCATTGGGAAAACGATTTCGACAAAACATATCTCACACTTCTTCAAAAACCACGATTACGCTAATAATAGAGCAAAGAAAAAATTACCAGAATCGACCAAACAAACTGTGGAGATAAACCATCGAAATAACTAGAAATGAGAAAACAGGAAATTGAAAGATTATCGTAATTTCAATCATTTTTAATATCTCAACGAATTTTTTGTAAATAAATATTTTATTTCCTTCCTAACGTGTTTTATTATCGTTTCAAAGTTATTAAATTCTGCTCGATGATCTTTGACGAATAAAAATTAGGAACTGTCGAATGATGAAACGATATTTTTTCAAGTGATTCTCTTCGAGAGCCTTAACCCTGTAGAAACACGAAACAGTACTATACTCTTGATGCTCGTGGTATCGCACTAGAACACGTAAAACGCTTAAATATTGCTCTTTCCATAACCACCGTTGCGGTTAGATTAGTGGCAGTGCCATTTACTATTATTTTGTTTTGCTTCCTCCCTCGAATGAAACGAATACGTCGACTTAATGTAATGGTGGTTTCCATAGTTCTTTTTTTCTTTTCTCTTACTATCTACAGACATGTACGTTCAGTCGCTCGGCACTATTAAAAAAAAGATATATTAATTAAGAATTGAAGGACGACATCATCCTTGTCCTAGGTTATAAAAATGAAATTCTTAATAATTTAAAATTTCTTCTTTTACATCCTCCTTCCCTTAATAATACAACGTCTTCATGAAAGGAAAGCACGTAACGTAAGACAAATGTAGAACTCTGTAGAACGTGTCACTTAATTGAAGTTTCAAAAATTCTGAAATTTCAAGTTGTTAAATTTTCCAAAGGCTACTTCAACTTAACTGTGTATTAATTGCGATAAAAGTTCTTTCTTTTTAATTATAATAAATTTTTTAAATAGACACAAGTGTATATTATTCTTCGTTAAATTATTTTATGCTTAGCGATTTATGTTTAAATATCGTGATTGATGATGGAATATCGGGGTGGATAAAAACAACGTTTATTTCATCAGGAAATATAACTGAATGCATTGAAAACGACATAAACGGAAATGGAATATACTCTGCTAAAGTACATATTTAGCAATTATTGATTTTCATTTTCTTTGCATAACAAAGAGCAATGTGGAAAGGTGTCTCAAGTTCGAATCATCGATATCAGCTATAATTTTGCTTTATTTATACTTCAAATTATTTTACTTTAAAAATTACAGAGATCATGTTTTCGTTTGTAGATTGTCGCCAATGACAAAAAAACGAGATATTTGCAAACGTGTATAATATACGCTTACAATATAATTAAAAAAAATAAAAATAAAAGACAATAGCGAATGAAGAAAATTCAAATAGAGAAACTAAAATATATTTAATAGCAAAATACATAAACCAAGGGGCGGAGAAAAAAAAAAAATAAAGAGGATAGGTGCTGTGTGATGATGTTAGAGTAATGATGGACCAGGTCGGTCACCATTTTTGGAAAAGTAAAAATTATCTTCTCTTCTGTATACAAAATTTCTTTTATCAACGTTTTCTTTTATGATTTAAGTAAAGTTAATAACTTTCTTATGTATTAAAGAGTAAGATGCTGTTCGTCATTTTTCCATTATATAAATAGACATGCGTTTATCGATAGTTTAAAAATTTGCTTATATTTCGTTTACAAAAATAAAATAAAACGCGAGATAATTCATCCTATCTATGAATGAAAAATAAAATTTCCTATCTAATCGAGACTAAAGACGTTCTCATCGAGTCTTAACTAAAGTAAAGAGAAAGAGGTTTCCGCGAGTTGTGGAACCAACGATTCTTCGATAGAAACCCGATTAATGATTGCTCGCATCCGGCGAAACCTGAAATTTTGATTCATTGATCATGCTTTCACGTTTCGTCCTCTCCTTTTTTGCTTCTTTTTCTTATATATCTACTTATTGTTTAGTCCTCCAATTTTTTTTAATTATTTTCTTTATTTTATTCTTTCGAAACGCAGGAAAAAAGTGGTGCCTTTAGCGATCGACGTACGCAACACGGTGCGCCTTCAATATGTTACTACATTGCGTTCCTCGATCTTCCAGGAAACTGTCTAAATTGCTAAATTGCAAAAAACGTGGCGTCATACCCTTTTCTTTTTATCATTTACATTCGTACTTCACTCTTAATTAAAGATATAGTCATCATAATTTCTCTCACGCGCAGGCTCTTTCTCTCGTTTTTCCTTTCGTTCAATCTCTATCAAACACATTAACTAAGGTCAGAAAGTCATATATATTTTTCCCGTTCGATGGTATCGATCTGGTTTCTCTTCCTTGAAATGGGCGAAGATAAACATGCGATTATCGGCCGTCCCTAGCTCTGATGGTCCGATGGTCGTTTGAGATCGATGCCACCGACGTGACAGTCGTACGTCGATGATGCACGTTATGGAGATCCTGTTCCAATTTATCGAGGGTAGCCAGACCGTGAACGCATACGACGCTCTGTGGATGAGAATGACAGGGATGCTGGTGCTGAAGCACGAGGGTTGTTGTCGTCGTTGGTGGAGAAGGAGGAGGAGGCGGAGGTGGTGGAGGGTGAGGAAGGGAGGTGAGCCACGTCACGCCTGGCTCCGCTCTGTGTCATTTGCTGTTCTGTTGTAGTGCCGCGTTGATTTGTGCCCACAGTTCTTTGGTACAGGATTGAGATCTATAAATGAAATTATATTTCCAATATCAGTTTTATGGATTTATGCTTTATGATTACTAGACCGCAGATGTTTAAGAATTTATGGTAAATTTAAAGTTACAAGCATGCACAGAATGCAGATAATATAGTGGTTAAAAGACATACTCATATTTTCTATTGAAGCATATTTTTTATCAAGTATTATACATTTTATTTTCATATGTACTGTATGTGTTTCATGTATTACTATATGATATTTAATTTGCTTATGCTATATTATTATATTATTATATATTATTATATATTATTATATTATGCTAATTGCTATATGATAATTTAATATGCTTTAACTCAATTAGATACTATAATTAATGCAATTATGATATGCACATAGGCTTAGATTTCTTTCATCGTACTCATAGAAATATAAATTTGCATAAACATCTACGGTCCGTTCTCTGTCGTCAAGATCGAAAATTTTCTAAATGATAGTCTTTAATGATCTGGTGGAATGAATAATCATTGGTGTAAGATAATACCTTTTAATGGACTGAAGCCGCTCCTTGAACTGAACATGGCCCTCCGGAGTGATGTGAAACGCTGCTCTAGCCGCGCACACTACGTTGACGAAGTCTTCGTACTCACCTGCCGTCAAGTGGTATAGCTTCTGATGCATGCACTGAATGTACCTGTAATTTATAATTGAAAATATCATTATTCAACTAGTTTCATTAATGGTACTTGTAAAAAATATTATACTAGTAAGAACTTGAAGAAACTAACATTTGTTGACACTTGAGGACAAGAGGAGCCAAAAGAGCAGATCTCAAATGTTGAAGTACAAGAGCCCGGTTGTTTCTAGCCAAAAAAAGCGCTGCTTCCAATGCAACGTCATGAAGAACGAAAGGACTAACGATGCTGTTCACTGTACAAATACAAAGTTGATGAAGGTATTGTGTGCCGAGACGCTTCGACACTCTTAACAACCATTTCACATCTTCCCCATAAGGTGGATTCCGCGCGTATTTTGCCTGAGGTCTGTCGTCGTGTACGCGACGAGCTAACGTTTCCAATGCTAACATTCCTACACGGTATGCAGCAACTAGAGAACGAAGCTGCTGCTGACTGAAGGGTTGAGTTTGTCTATGGACCTAGGTACAGAAACAAATAAGCATGATTGAATAGATTAAAAAATAAATAATAAACTCTAAATAATTGTCAGTTGACAAAATACTGAAAGAATACTAAAAATTGATAAAATTATCAGAAATGAATAGAACATGTATACTTGTTTGTAATTGGTTTTAAAATGTTCTAAATATTATCTACAAATTTGCCAAATCTACCAAATCTAGATTTACCGATTGAAAAATGTATTACTGGTTAACTTTTCGCATAATAAAATATAGTTACCTGAGGCTGAGTTCTTACAGTGGATATTATAGGCTGTGCCTGAACTAGAGCAGACCCAGGCATGTTGTTCTGCCCGGGAATAGGTCCCGTAACTCCAGCTTGAACCTAACAACATCACACTAAACTTGAATATTGTTCTAAAATTAAATAAAAAGAGAAATGTAGCAAGAATACCTACATTAACTGGCATAGGCTGTTGCATGGTGAACAAATGATGAGTTCCCGGTGGTGGTTGCGGTTGCGACGTGTAATATGGCGGCAGCGATGGTGGTTGCGCAGATTGTGACGGATGATGAGGATGTTGCGGATGCTGTGGATGTGGCGGATGTGGTGGATGCTGGGGATGTTGGGGATGTTGGGGATGTTGCGGATGCTGTGGATGACCCGGATGAGGCGGAAATGCCGCATGATACATTTGCATATGTGGAGGTGCTGGTGGTAGAGTTACCCTATGTGATGGCATTGGTCCACCAAAGGTTGGAATTGAATGGTGAGGATGCACAAAACTGTAAGGGCTCACTGCATATGGCATACCAACTCCTGCAATCAAACAAAGATAATCAAAATTTATATAATCTGTGAAATACTCGAAACAAAATGAACAGAAGAATTGAAGAACCCACCTAAAGGCGCTAGCGTGGTTACAGTTGGATGCGTTGGATATGGTTGAGGAGGAGGTTGTGTGCTGGTCACAACAACCGCTTGAGTTGGTCCAGGCATCATTTGTGCAGTGGTCATGTCCACTGGAGGACCAGGTTCCACCAGAAGCACTCCGTTAAGATCTAGTTGAAGAGGATCGTGTGGCATATCATCTTGCTGTTCTCCACCAGGAGTGTGCTAAATATACGAACCAAGATTAAATTAATCAATTCTTCTTTTATGAAATATCTATTTCACTAATTAAAGATACTTACCCTGAGATACAGCTCGTACCAATATTTGGCCACTTGAAACAGTACTTCTGGATAAACACCGCCTCCCTTTGCCGTGTTCTCCACCGTGATGCAAGCTTTCTCTAACATCAGATCACTTTGTTCCTTACACTATAATAAAACAACCAAAATATAATCAAACACTTTCTCATTAAAAGTAAATTAATGTCTAATAAGAATTATAAAGTGCTTACCTGCAAAATGGCCCTCTGTACTTCGTTAGGATTGAGCGCGTGAGCGTGTGGTAAGCAAGACAGAGCAAGTTCTGCGGCTGCTCGAACCATATTAGGATCGCTTCCCCTGGACGATTTGTCGGCTATACCAACAGCTTCAGGAGGCGTTAAATGTCCCTCCCAACTTTCGATTAGGAACGAGATCGCTGGTGCTCCTATTTCCATCGCTTGACCAGTGATCCAGGATACATGACTGGAGTAGGTACGACTGAGCCAGTTAGGAGTGACGCAGTTATGAAGTCCAAGAGCGTAGAGACCAAGTTGAAAAGCACACATGTGGAGAGCTCTGTGTGGTCCATGATGATTCTGACTCGTGGATGCTTGCGTGAATAAAGAGGTGGAACTGTTACCACCAGCTTTTGTGAGAACAGTCTTTGCCAACTCACACATAAAGTGTGCGCCTGCTTCTGATGGCTGGTTGGGGATTGATGGATATACTCTCTTGCTTTTATATCTATAATAGAATTTGAAAGAGTATTGTAGCATTTTCGAGAGCTTTATAGCATTCTTTGATCTTTTAATGAATATTTACAGACCTTGTTTCTTTAGCTCTTGCAGGCACAGGTTGTTGAACGATCTGCGTCTGAACCGTGAGTGCACTCATACCAGTTTCCAATTCTGCACTGGTACTGCTATGTGGTCTGCTGCTGGTACCAACGACACTATCACCATTTCCAGCATCCATTCCAGCAAGGGGAGAAGAACACTCTTCGTCATGAAGATATCTTGTCATCTGAAACAGATATAACCCAAGTCTCAAACTTCTTCTCTATTGAAAAGTTATAAATCAAAGAGTCTTTCTTACCTCACTCTTAGTTGGAGGATTAGAGGTATAATAGCTACTAAGGATTGGTGACTTAATCAATTGATGAACATCTCGATCCAACAATTTATCCATGATTCTCGCTACCTTTGTAGGGTCATCCTTGTAGTGAACAAGCAATGTGATGGCCAAATCTCCTCTGAAATTGTCAAATGGTTGTTATTTTAGTTACAAAGTTCAAAGAACAAAACCGATCGATCAAATTTAAACATATAAAATTAATGACTGTGAAATACCTCTGGCGTCTAGTTCCCTCGCAAAGAAGAGGATGATCAGCTTCGCTCACATTCGCCTTCAAGCCCAAAGCAGCAACGGCCGCGTCGAATCCAAGGTTCTCGTCAACGTCTGAGGACAGGTGTTTTACTCCTGCGAATCATTCCACAATCTTTTACCTTCCGTCTACACTATTTAATCATTAACTCTTTCTTGTCTGAAAGAAGATATCCTTCATCCTCGATTCGAATCGCGCAAAATCTCTTTACTCGACCAAATTTCAGAGAAGAAAAGCTTTAAAAAAAAGTGCGTACTTGACGTGTTAAGGGCGTCAAATATGAAGCTAGCCAACATGATTGGAAGCAACGCGTGACCTCTGGATCTTAGTACTCCGTCTCTCAGTTGTTCCGCTCTTTGCCGAACCATTGCCAATTCAGCTGGACCAAGTGGGATTTTCTTTAATAATCCAACTAACTCGCTTTCTTGATGAGCCAATTTAACCTACAACATCAATCAGATCGTAAATGTTTATTTTTGTGTATGTTATATGCACTATGTGCATTTCTGCATCTTCATATCGCTCATAAATGCATAAAGACCCACAGTTCACTTACTAGTCAAATATCTTACTAATACATTAATTTACCTCCAACGGTTTCGTGTTGGCAGGTGGTCTAGCCATCTCGAGACCAAACAAGCCAACCCTGAACGCTAGATTGTAGTATTCCGGGTTCTCCGCGAGTACCGTGCACAGGAAGCAACATTTGGCCAAGGTGGCGGACGCAAGGCACGTGAGCTGATGGGACGCCGGGTTTACTTGTTGCTAAAACATTGTCGTTGTATTCGTTACGCACTTACTAGCTCTGATCAATTGGAACAGGGCCTTACTGAATTGAACAAACGAAACCAAGTCTTTCCAATGAATCTACCTTCTTCTTTTTCCCCTTCACCGGCGCCGGAGGTTCATCGATCATGAGATTTGGTGGATTAGCCAACAGTTCCTCGCCGAGTTGAACACCCAAAATACAAGCTTCCCTCGTGTGGCCGTGAGCGTAGAGTCCCTCAGCCCTAGCGAATAGGATGTCCCATGGATCTTCTGTTTTCATTAGATTGCCCAACACTGTACTCGCGTTTGCAGTAGACGTTGATTGTGATTCATTCTTGGAGTCTTTGCCCGAAGCGCCATTCACCACAGCTTTAGGATCATAATAATAAACATGATACTCGTCACCAGACGGGCTGTCGCTACTCGACGAAGAGCTCTCGTCCTTAGATGGTCTTCTGGAAGGATCCTTTTCTAGGTCAGACTCCTGCTCGCTCTTCGAACTATTTCCTTTAGGCAACACCGTTCGCGATTTCTCCCGATAGTCGAGATTCGTCCTGCTACACTTCGCATCGCAGGCAGCTTTGTTATTACTACTATCACTACTATCACTATGGGTCTCGGACGAAGCATTTGAGCGGTGCTTGTCCGAGTTTTGAGCGTTCTTCAGACTGACGTTACTGTTCGAGGACGACTCGCTGCCACCACCCTCCTACAATTTTTCATTTCTATAGCGATTTCTATAGTAATAATTAACTGCACTTACAATTAATTTAATCTTTTTTTCTAACGTTCTATAATCTTTTTTACAGATCTTTGCAAGCCTACATCAAGTTAATCTCGACATTCGAGAGTGAATTATTTCTCGATACAAACCTGCGAGTCTGTATCCCCGCAATTATTTAGTTGAGCGCAAGATCTTCTAACGAGAACTACTTGAGGTTCAGCAATGTCGGGCATGTCGGTCTCATTCTCGCAGAAACCTTCTGAGCTGACGCTGCTTCGGTTTCCATCACCGCCACCGCTTCGTGAACATAGTCCTGAACACTCCCGCGGGTTCAGCCGCCTTCTATCCATATAACTAAACTCTACCAGGCCTAAACTCAATGGTCGTCGACCGTGGTGATGGGAAACGGGCGGTTGACAGTTTAACACGGCTGCACTCGAATTCACCTACGTTTTTAACGTTTAAAAATGTATTTTATGTTAGAAGTTTAATATAACAAAAAATATGTATTTATATTAAGAAAAGGGAGAAAAGGATTGTTTAATTTTTAAAAATCTCCAATTTTGTATGTTTGAAAAAGTCGCACGTATACCAAAAGGTTAAAACAGACACTTTTTTTGTAGAATTTCTTTTTATTCTATGTAACAGGAGCTTCATTTGAAAAAATGGGTTGGATTAATGAACTGACCTGGTTCACCTCGGTCCTAGTATCGCCAGCATGCCGAAAGCAGGTGAATGGACAATGATACATGGGATTGCTTCCGGCGGTGTACGTGATACCAGGCAAGGTGTACTCCTCCCAATCCAGATAGCACGCCTCGAGCGCCGATTTAAATCCGGTGAACACAGCCAGGTCGTTCTTCAATGAATCCTTATGACCACCGCCATTATTTCTGTTATGTGAATTGTGCGTCACCGAACTGCCCCGACTTTTTGTTACCTTAACAAGAAATAAAGAAGCCCGGCATTATCTGTTTCAATTCAAAGACATAGATTTTATACCGGAATTAATAAAAGCTATCTAACTTTCTATATAACAATATCTCAAATATAGAACGACTAGAACTTGTACGCTGTAATATTCATACATACATGTACAAAGTGAAACGAACTTTCTCACTCTTCGGTTATTTGAGTAATTTAATATATATTAACAAATGTTATATACTTAGAAAAAATATTCATATACATAAAAATAAAGTATATAGATGATTTTAAGCTCCGTAATTCGCTTCAATCGTCGCTCTTTCTCTTATCAATTATTTGAATCGTTTAATTTACATCAACCTGAATTAAAGAATAAATTCTCCTTTTTCATTTCTTCTCATGGAAAAAGGCGCGTACGAAGTAAATCGAGTAAAAGTAAGTGAAACGGACCGTCCTTAGTCAGACACGCAGTAACTTCCAACTAATGAAGACCATGATGCTGTATATACCTTGTCGATGATCTTCATGTGCCAAGCAGTAAACTGTCCGTGGAGCATATCTCGTTCGGCGGGCGATAATCCAGGATTCAAGGCAGCCAGTCGCCATAGGACGACAATCTCATCGCAGAGGGACGAGCAGGCGTGCTGCGAGGCGTGCACATTGCTGTTCATGTTGTGCTTACCGCCATATCCGGTTCCGTTCAACAAAGCTACCTTTGTGTTGAACCACCACACGAGGATCTGCTCGCATGCCATACACTCCTCGGTGATGATCTCCAACAATGGTATAGCGTTGCGATCGGTTCTCTTGAACATCTCGCGCACGATCGACAGCAAGTTCCACATGCCTTCCGGTTCGCGACCACGCAACGGCCGCAGCAACGAGGACCACTCGGCAGCTGCAGGAGGCGCAGTGGTGCTCAGATAATTAACATCGCTGTAATTAAGAATGTAATGTAAAAGACATTGAAGTTTAATGGAAATATTTTAGAAGACAGAGAGGTAAAAAGATATTCTTTCGAAATTACTTGCATATATGCTTCTCCGTTTTGGTAAATTATTACCGGTATATTATTATATAAATTATCATTATCTGGTATATTATTAATTTGAAAATTTGGGAATTTCATAGTTTGGTAATTTAGGAATTTGATAATTCGATGAATCGGGTAACAGACAAAATTGCTGAGAGTGTTTAATTCGGGATAACCACTAATTCGTTTCTCACAACAAAATTTGATGCATTTGGAACACTACGTTCCAGTAAATCAATTTTCAACGTTGTAATTATTAAGTGAGAATTTCATCGCGCCCACTGCATAGAAATGGGGATACGTTCAGAACTCGTGATACAAGAAATGTCTCTCATTGCAGCTTTGATTCTATGAAAAATTGCAAGCTTCAGCTGTTCTGTGTAAAAATAAATAGCAGTGTAACAAAAATTGTAGAACTCGGACACGAGGTTAACAATAAGAACGAACGATCAACGATGATTAGTAACAGCAGCACGCAATAAGAAACAGTAAGAAACAATAATAAAGATGAACGATGAAATAACGAAGAATGATAATGCGACAATAATGACCTGAAGACAATCGGAGCGGGCACGCAGAACTTGATGAGGATCTTCTTGATGTTGTCGTGCAGTGTCTTCTCATCGAGATACCAAGACGTTTGATCGTGGGCTGAGGCACCTGCCGTGGGATCCGGGGCACCGCAATAACTGTTGATGGTACTCGGTTGAACCGACAGCAGCTCGTCTAACAATCGTTGGGCAGTGGGCAAAATCTGCTGTGGTAACTCACTGATGAGATATTGCGCGAACTTTTGCAGTTGTTCCCGGTGCAAACGTGACAAGGATTCGCTAACTGGAGCTCTCAGGCACACCTGTGTCGGCTGAGTACAAACAATTAATTTTAGGTCTTGCGATCGTGTCAATCAACCCTTTACATGACCAATCAAATTTAACAAAAATTTTTAATTATCCAAAATATAAATATGTCTATTTTCTTTTGTTCTTCTTTTGCAACGAATTAATTCGATCGTCATTTCTGGAATGAAAAAGCGATAATTTGAAATTATCGGAAGAAATGAAAAAGTACTTCTGTCTAGAGTTATTTCTTTCATTCTCGTTTATAATAAAATCGACTGATATAGCGTGTGCTTTAATTAAATAAAATTCCTCCGAGACTTGCCGTTTTGATGAAGAAAATAATTGTTATTCAAGTTACTGGTTTTGCAGCTGAATGTTATATTTTACTGAATTAAAGAACTTCTTGACGATAAAACGTTTGCAGGATAATTTTATTTACCATGTGTATCCTGTGAAGACACACGGCGACCACATGAGCGCACCAATAGGCCTTAGAGGAGCAAGTGCAGTTGCACGACGTGATCTTCCGTCGATCGAACGTCACAGCCACATTGAACTGTGATCTTACCCCGTTCAGCAACCCCTGTGAATTCACTGTGGCGCTCAGATGGAACCCTGCAACATAAAAACAATGAAATAAGAATATTCCTAAAATCCTTTCACCAAAAATTACCATATTTTGTTCAAATAAATAATTATTCTCTTACGATCTTAGCCCATAAGCGTAACGTTGTACTTTAAAAATCACAGCGCGTTATGTCTCCTTTGCAAAAACATAAGAAACGATACGTTCCTATTATTAATAATTAATTTAAAAAAAAAAAAGACAATTTTTCTCAGGCTAATAATTTCATGTCCGAAAAAGTTGAAGAACATACAACGATTATTTCTCAAATCCCTTTAACAGTTGGTCGAAAGAATTCCCTGGAGAAATCTTATAACTTTTAATAGCCACGAAGGAGACTCGACTTAGAACTACGAACAAGAAGATGACACAGCGACAAGAAGTTGGATACGAGGTTCCTAAACGGACCGAAGAGATAAAGACGTCGTTTCGGGCGCATTAAGAAACTAACGCCCGGGGTCATGGATAGCCAACACAACGGAACACAAAGAGGAAGACGTCGGTTTATATCCAGAGCGTAGCGCAAATTAGCTCGAGGAAATTAACCAGCCAGGAACAGCTTGGTCAAACAATGAAATTAAGGATTAAATTCCAACGCTTCGTCGTGGATCCTCCAAGCACCTTCCTCGTGAACGTCGATTCGCTAGTCGAATAGAAGCTTCCTTGTCTGTGAGATTATTTTGTGAATAGGACGAAGGGATGAAACGTGCGCTTGGGCGGAACTAGCTGGAGAATCGTTCAGAATGCTCTATTTCTTGGCAAATTCTAGAGTCATAGTCAAAGCACTAGAAACCTAGGTTATTCCATTAGAATTAGACGATTAGTATTAAAGTTGAATGGTTAAAGTACGAAATTAAAAGCAGACTTACTTCGCTATATATTTTTCGAGCACATAATTTGCATGAATCGCGTTGCGAATTATTTCTCTAGCGAAGTCTGCCGATTTTGAAAACGGTAAAATTTGAAAATCTTTCTACTGTATGTATTATACATTCTGAATTATTGTTTCAATGAAATTTAGCAAAAAGTACGGATGAAGCTGGCTTTCGTCGCGTTTCAAGATTTGTTTTTATTTTATTAAATTTAAATTTTAAGATAAGGTATTTGAGTAGAATAAAATAATTTAATAATATAATTATTCTTGTTAATAATAATAAAATAATTAAATTATTTCTAAAACTTGTTTAAATTATAAATAAATTCTCATTTAAATATAAATGTTGTATATAATGGGAATGATGAATACATAAAAAATAAAATAATAAATAAGTAATATGAATATGATGAAAGATTTCTAAAATCTGTATTACTTACATTATAAAATTCAAAAAAATAAATTAAAGTTGAAAATGTAAATAAATAAATAAATATTAATAGAATAAATAAATTTTTATTTGTACGTAAAATGAAAATGAAAAATAATGAGTTAAAAATTGATCAACATCCAAATAATTTTTTAATAGAAAAATTTAAGTTTGTGTATAAAGCAATAAATGTATTATTTATAAATAATATAATCGAACGATAACTGTAAAACAACCTTCTGAATTGTCTCGTTGTTTCAATGGAATTCTTAGACTTCAAGATGTACAAGATTTGCGAACAATTCTAAGATGACGATAATTGAATGAAGCAATTTCCAACGAATGAAAAAGCTTCTGAAAGCCGATAGGAGTGTTTGATTAGAAAAATAGAAATATAAAAGTAGGAAATTTCATGTGATACTATATTTCATGTGATTAAACCTAAACGAAGAAATATGAAATGTAAGAAGAATCGAGGATTAATGGATATCGCTCGACGATCATTCAGCTTGTCATTTAGACGTCGCCGGTTATTACACCGATAACTCGAAATGGCTTCACAGTATCGCGATTCAGGCGTTCGAAAGTTGACCAGTTTCTTTATTTGATGAATGAAAGAGGTATTATGTGAAGTTCTACAGCCAGCGGGCATAGATTTGCCTGGAGGCTTCCCTTTTGAACGGGAAACACGACGGGATAGACGTAATTGGAAATCTGACCCTGACGTTTCCCTGTCCAAAATAGTGTCGCGGAATTTCCCCTCTGTAAGCGGCCGCTGAAATGAATGTAATATACGTTGAAAGTCGATAACGAGAAACACTTCCGCTGGTTAAGGAATTTAATAAGATCAATTAAACGTCGGAACAATTCCCCATTTGTATCATTATTTTTTCAATCTTATTGTTGCTAGAAAATTTCTTTGATGATAGTCACTGGCGTTGATCGAGACTCTATTTACGTAAAAGTTTATTTATTATAAGAACCCAGTGTAGTAAAAAATATTGGTATAACGTAACACAAAATTGCGACATTGTACGTAAAATTCAACAAACATTTACATATATGTAAATGTATAACTTGTTAGATAAAAATATTTTGGGAGGTCTAATAATTTTTCCTTTTCTTTTTTTCTTTCCTTTCTCTGCAAATGCAACATTTACCTCCTATTTGCGTATGCATAGGACACCTATGGTTTAAACTGATATGATTCGCTTTCATAAGCGAAACATGTCTTCCATATTACACAGAGCTTCGCTGTATTCTTATTTTGCGTTTTATTTATTTGCTTAAAATTAAAATTAAAGAAATTAATTTGTCGTATTGATATTTGGTCGAAAAGTTGCGATACGCTAAAAACAATGAAAATCGAAATGGAATTACGGTCGATTTCTCTGGCGCGACTGCGCGGCAGTAGTATGAGACGGAAGTGAACAGACATTCAGTAGTGTGGTTATATAAGCGATACGACAGAACCTCGGTCACAAAAGAAACGTTCTACTCTCACTTTGATAGTTTTAACTACTCGATAAAGATAATAAATTACTCTTACCGTGTAAAATATAAGATACGAATTAGTATTTAATATCGCTACGATATAAATTCTTATTATACCTGCGATGAATACCAGTATCAGTAAAAATCCGAACAAATTTTTATCAATACGAAAACAGATAGAAAATGGATAATTGACTCGAAGTTTGTGGATCGCTTACCGATTTGTAGGGGATCTTTGACGCTCCTCGACCGGAAGAAGTGTTCTCCACGCTGGAATTCATCCGCGCTTCCGTTCGCCAAACAAGAGTAGAGTCTGATGTCCTCCTCGTTGTCCGGAAAACTCCAGAACGCTATCCTGAGTTGCAATTGCTCTGGAACCGGTGGATAAACGTGCTCCACCAGTTCGAACGGGATGTGAGAGGCGACACATCGCGCGGCGAGTTCGCACAGCGTCGGCACTGTTTGTCCATCTGCGAAAGAAAATATTTGAAAAAATTAGACAAATTCTGCAACAAATTTTCTTCTTTGCTTTCACTATTTTAGTTTCAGCAGGATACAAGTAACGGCGATAGACATTACGCTTCGTTTATCAGTTATCAATTACACAGTTCATCTAATAATACTTTTCTGCCTCGAAATAATCCCTTTATCTTATTCCCTTAATAATAACAATCCCTTTTTATTAACCGTATCGATGAAAATCATCTTTCCAAATATCAAACACGTGGGAAATAATTGAAAAACACTTTCATCGATGAATTGCAGCTCGTAATTCTATATCCGAGATAAGAAGAAAAGAAAGGAACAGAGGCTGCAAGACCGTCGATGCAAAAATAATCGGCCTCTTTCTCTCTTCCGGCCATCTGTTTCGCGTTATAACAGCGTTTGCCGGTCGGAATCGTGGCTTTGCCGCGTTTTTCCTTCGAGAACACGGTGCCAGCTAACGAAGGAAGGAGACGGAAAGAAAGGAAAAAGGTAAAACCCCGACAAGAAGACGAGGTTTTTATCGCGATCGTAGATTAGAAACGCGTAGTGGTACTGCAGAACAACAAGACTCGCTACAAAAACAGGAATACGAATTAATAAATGGCAGAAGGTTTGTAAAGAAGCGCGAGTGAATAGCGCGGTGCGAATTAATCAATGAGATGAGCAACTCCGATAATAAACGGCGTCGATAATTTTATTGATACCCATATCAGTCGTCCGGGTTTCTTTGCACGATCTTGTCGCAGTAATTGATGGTATTAACAAGAAAAGTCATGCAAACTTCAAAAAATTATGAAACTTTGCATACAAGCAAAGTGCGTCATCTGTAATACGACACTATTTTTCGTTGGTGTCGTAATTCGATTTTAAGGGATGGAATCACACATCCCGATAACAATTCAGAACTTTCTCGTTTGAGAAATATTTGGTGAAAGACATCTGAAGAAAAGTTTAGTAAACTGCGTAAACAATTTTTTGAAAAATCCATCACCGAAAAATAAAATTGCATTACGGATGACGTACTTGTGCGGAAAGTTCCATAAGCTTTTTAATTTACCTAACCTTCCTCGTAAGTGATCCATAGGAAATTTACAGCGAATTTTCCATCGTGAAATATCGACTAGAATTTGATAATATTCAAAATGAGAAATAAGGTTCGGAATTTTTAGAAAGAAGAATTAGATTGGGATTTTATGATTTTTGCAGACGAATATTTATACCTCTGTAGCGGTACGTGAGATACAGGACAATTCAAATCATGTTGTTGCCTTGGAGTATCAAAATCATTAGGATACACGTAATGTAACAATAAATAAACTCCGTACAAAATAATGTCGTCGAACAAAGACGAATTTAAATTTTCCGACTCTCCCTCGACCAGTATAAAAATAAGCGGACGCGATCGCAAGGAAATGAGTTACAGTCAGTTGTCGATAAGTTATCAACCAGTTATCAACGAATTATCAGCGATCTAATTAATCCTATCCTACTCTGCGATCCTATTTTACGACTTATGCACTGTCTTAGCGAATCGGTTAGTACGAGCATCTTTGCGAACATTATCTGTATACTAATTTATCATTTTAAATATATTCGACGGTTTCAACAACGAGCAATCTCGTCCACTAAACCTCACCGACCAACCATCCTCTACACATAAACCTCTACAAATTAGCCCCGACGTGAGTTGAACACGACTAAACAACCTCTACACTTCCGCTACTGGAAAGTAGAGATTCGTGTAAATATTTAAACAAATAAGAGATTAGAATTCGAACGAGGTGTTCAGTATCCGAACGTCTAAAATTCTTGTCGCCTATTTCAGTACCACCGTCAAATAAAAATAATTGCACAATTCGTCTGTGCAATCCTAAACGCTATTTCCAGCAGCGATCGATCACGTAACGAAAGACGAAGCGAATGCCGATAGATCTGGTGCAACAATCCAGTGAACGCGACGGTTTTGCGTTGATTTCACGGTTAAATTGTATTCAATTAGAATCGGTTTGTGACTGGTTGAGCGACAGCTTGTGCGCCTAGGCGTCTCTCTTTTTCCTGTCTGTTCGTTCTCCCCGCGACTATAACCACAGCTGTAGCCTTAATGAGCGTGATAATGAAAGCGGACTCATTAACAATTTCAAACGGTGTTACATAATTGCGCTGGTCGACCGTTAGGTCAGCTCGAAGCGCATTCAACGTGCATTTTAATGACTTACTTCTATCTGGTTATATATTCAACGAAATCCTCCGGTCGACAGATTCGATTCTGTCGATACGAGGCCAGCAACAACGCGCCCCATAAATGAAGTTAATTTAAATTAACCCTCTACACTCGCTGGCTTCCGGTTGAAATCATAGCCCGAAGCGCCCTGTCTAATTGGTTGGTGTTGCGTTTCGATGGAAACTTTGCGCGTCGTTCAAATGAGACGCAAGTTGAATTTTATGCAGCGCGTTGTTTCGCGAATAATTTGGCGAAAGTGGTAAAAATAGCAAAAATGACGAAATAGAAAATATACGAGCCGTTCGGAAGTCGTGCTGACCGACTTCATAAAACGAGACACGCGAAAAGATAACATCGCGCTATTTGTAAAAATTGACATTGCGATTATCTGTGTTATACTCTTGCGACAAGTTTGTGAAAATATATTCTTCGTCTTTCAAGATGAATATCCATCTACGAATGTCCTATTACGTAAAAGTTGGATCAATTACTTCGGCTGAAAGTGGTTCGCAGTTTAACTTCTCCAAGACAAGTCGTTCAACTTTCGGTGGAATAATATCATCACGAGTACTTTACACATTTTATATCTTTTGTATATCGAATATATCGTAGATATCCTTGTATCCTAATATCCTAGGTATCCTTGTCATCTACGAAACGACTCTAGTCTTTAATTTCGCGGATTCAATTTGCGATCACTTTTACGTATCATTCTTCAAACTTTAGAAAATTGTAATCGCTAAAACGCTCGCGAATCGCAGTTAATTAATCGATGCTTAGACAAGTACAGTAATCAAACAATGATATTATTCGAATCTATTAACAATACCAATAGCCCTGAAATCTGTTAGCGATATCAATACTACTATCTAAATTCGTCAACGTTAACAATTTTATTTAAATGATATCCGATACTACGTAAATCCTTCACATTTATTAATATTCGACGATATCATTATTCAAATCTATTAACAATACTAATACTACTAACATAGTACTATTAATAACATTAGTACAACTAATCATAGATTTCTGAGACAATTTTACTTAAATAACATCTGATACTATATAGATCCCTGTACAGATCAAATCCTTGACATCCCATGAATAACCGCGTTACCCATAAGCTGTACAGCTGCGACATTTGATTCTCTAAAATAATTGGTCTTATTCGGAGGAAAGAGAATTTTAGCTGGTCGGTGGGAGTACACGTGTAAACAGAAAATTTCTACGAGGCAAGCAGGATTAACGGTATCCTTAAGGGCGGTCGAGCGACGCGTTCTATCGTTTTAATCCCATTTGCTGGATCCGCGCGGTAACACAGCCGTGCCACCGACTCTATCCTCCATTTAAGACAAAAGCTTTATCATTCTCGCGCGCCTGCCAAGCTCGCTCAATATGCCCGGAAATCACGTTACCACGTTGCGGCCTATTATTAATGGAAATTCAATTTCTATTTGATTAGCGAGCATCCGCAGGCCAGAAACCAAAGACTGTCTTCGTTCTTCGTTTCAACGCCGCTAGGATACGTCTCATCGACCGGATGTTACTCTCCATTCATCTTTCACGTTCCTCCGTGTTGTCTCTTTAACCTCGTAACCAGTTGCCTTTAAAATTCTCGTACATTATTTGGAAACTTTCTCGTCTGTTTTCTTTAGAAACTTTCTTAAACCTTTCTTATCCTTTTCGCCTTTTTTTTTTTTTTTTTTGTTTCTTTTTTCTTCTTTTTATTGGTACATTAAAGTTTAGGATTAAGTTAGTTAAAGTTAAGATTGGAGTATTATCTCGGGTTGAAAATAGACACGAGCGACTTTATATAAAATAAACAATCGAGATGTTTTAGGCAGATTTGCGATGTCTTTTCTTTTCGTTGGAAGGTTAGAGACTTGCGAAATTCGAATATCGGATTAGATTAAAGAAACGTCGAGGTAGAGAATTCCCTTATTTCAGTGAAATTATTTCAGAGAAATTCATTTCATAGACACGTGGTTTTTTTTTTTTAATTTTCGAGCCTAAAAACTATTTATAATAAAGGTTTTATAAAACAGAAGTAGAAAATTTGGTCGAACGATTTGTAGAAACTACATAAATGAATACATAATTGATTAATCATCAACTTCAATTCTCCTGAAGAATGTTAGTACAATTGTTCGTTGTATTTTTCACTATCGAAGTTTATTAATTCTTCTTAGAGATTTGTAATTTTAAAATGGAAATTTTAAAACAAGATACAACGCTACAAACCCTAACGATTATGTCCAGGTTGAACATTCAGGATGACGGGGTTGTCTGACGGCACGCGTTGCGGGAACGTTTTCGCGATCGATCGGCCAAACATTTGCAGGAAAAACAAAGGGGAAGAGTGATGGAAATTTCTGCAAAGTGTTGGAATATCCGTACGACTCGACCCGGCCTGTGCCAGCCAGAGAATTTTTTCCTTTGCCTTCGAAAGAACGGGGAAAAATTACGCTTGCGTTTCGAAATGAAAGAGAAAAAAATAAAATTAATATTTCCTCGGAGATTGGTAGCGTAATTTCATCAACTGGTTTAACTTATCTCTCAGGAATTTTTTTCTTTTCATTTCCTCTTTGCACTTGATCTTTGAAAATATTCAAATATTTTCCTCCAATCTTTCAGCTTTCGCAGCGAATTTAATACTTTTTTAAAAACAAAACCTGCTATCACGTTCGCAGATAAAAGATGTATTACTACGACGATGTTTCTCTGACCGAGGAACGTTGGACCTCGTATTTGATATTCATAATTTCTTCTCCGATCATCTCCTGCAGATTATTCCCATCCACATCTGCCAGACAGACAAAGAGATTGCGGTAAAATAACCCAGAGCGATTTATTTTTCGATAAAAGAAAAGATAGCCCAGAATGTTCATTGTTCCAGGAAGTTAACGGAATTGGGCGATGAAAGATCTCTTTTACTCCGTAGAAAACGATCAATCGAGGACTCGTTTACTCGCTCGAACCGCGCGGCGTATCCCATCGTGTAAACGCGACATTTAAACGCGCGCACCGTCGTCACACGATAAATTGCTCTTGCATCGATTTGTCGCTTTTATTTTGCCGAGGTAACGCGCCATCGGCTACACATGGCCTTCTTCGAAGCTTAAACTTACACCTCTGTCGACAGGGAAAATCAATAAGGAGTTGGTTACGTTCTCCTGGCCAGACTGTTGCGTGCAGCCCGCGCAAAAACCGTCTCGCGATTCTCACGAAAGTTGGTCGACGTCGTCTGTCGCGACTAACTCCTTAAAACACCTCAAATTTCCTTTTTAACCCTCGAACGGCTAGTTTTCACTCGTGCGACTGTCTCACCTTTATCATCTGCAAACTATATTTTAGAAAATTATATGTAGACGAACAGTTTTGGTCTTTAAAGGTAAATTGTATTATTAGTGAACTGTGAAAATTAATTCCAGTTCGATTTAACCTAATTTATAATTTATCAAACGAATCGAATCATTTTTGGTGAGACAATTTTTTGGTAAGGACAATCGCGTACGAAGTCGTAGAAAGAAGAGAAAAATGGTATCGAATGAGCAAGTGACGATACAGAGAAACAATAAAGAACGAAGAATGGAGGAAATAAAGACGATAAAACAGATGGGTTTAGCGCAGAGTAACTAGGCACCGTCATCGAGCGGTACATCGCAAAGCGAAGTTTTTAACGTATTTATATTTCCCGGGGAAAAGTCAATTTGGTTATCACAGGAATTAGCAAGAGTATATACTCGACAAAAAGGCTCGACAGGATCAGAGCGAGACGAGTAGAACGATGGTCTAAAGGCCATTGGTCCTTTTTAAGAACGGACTGGTGCATTAAAATTGACAAATAATAAGACGATGGGTTTGTAAACAGAATTTTTAGTTTTCCTTGGCATTTACGGAAGAAAATTCCGTCTTTCTCTCTCGATAAATACGTTCGACCCGCAAGTAGAAAAGCGTTAGAGGGTGACATTAAGATTTCAAGAAGAAAAGTGGAATATGGATGGTATTCTACGCTTAACAGAATTTAATTAAAAGAAAGCGAAAGAGAACCGGTCGGTTCGCCATCGTGTCCAATATCGAGGAATATTCTCGATCCGAAAAATTCCGATAGAACATCGCGAGCACCGAATTTTCTCCTCGAGATTCTTCGGATAACTTTGTCGCCGGTTCGCGTTCTTCGCCCGCTTTTCAAATTATTTCCTCTAAGGAGACCTTCCAGCCAAACGACTTGCACGTTAAATTCTTTCTCCACAAACGGAAGTTTCTTCTCCAAGAAACAAAGAAGATAGCGAGAGCGAGCGAATTCGCTGAGAAAGATCGTGTATCCATTGCCGCTTCTTACGAAACGATGAAAGATGGCAAACTACGAGTTACCATGCAGCGAACTTTTGTCGAAGCGACGAGATCGCCAGAACCGATGCACGTACCGCTTGTAAATTTCGTATTAGGTCGCCGAATCTTTCGAAACTCGAGAGAAGGATGATCCTTGAAAATCTTGGTCGTCGGGTCTCGGTAAATCCTGCTTGCGAATGGCCGTCACGCGAACCATCCGTCCCAACGTTATTTCACAAGAATACAGAGAACTAGGCGTAGCGTGAGTTTGAGAAAACAGGGATAATATCGAATCTTCATCGCGAGCGTTTCGTAATATCAGCTCTCTGTTCTTACGATTGGCGATAGTAGGAAAAATCAAAAAACCTATAAATAATTTCAAGCAATCCGGTATATCATCGATACGTAAATTATCATGAAATTCATTTTCACACCGCGTTCCGTTCGAGCATCCACTTTTCTTCTTAAAAACGCCGCTCTCTAAAATCTTTCTTCGATTACAAATAAAACACGCTTATGGGGAGAAAGATGGAATTTCCTTGTGTAAGTACCAAGCGAAAATAAAATTCCTTTAAAATTCAAAACGTCAGATGTCCTGTAAAATGATCGATAGACTTAGGATACCTGATCATCTACGAAGAGTGAAAGACAGAAGAAACGGAGACTCGTTGTTTTGTCGTGACATCTCCGTTTCTCTTCGATCCGTGAAAAATATTCGCTCGTCGATATGCCTTTATCCGAATGTATACACTCGAAACCGCTCGAAATTCAACAAGTTTCCAGTCCTCGACCGTAAATTCATTTCAATTGATTTAATTTTACCGATTTGTTAGAATCACTCGCACTGACGAGCGTAGCTTGATTTGCTGCACGAAAGCTTTATTAAAACTCCGCCTCGTGACAAGACAGATACTCCTTGGAAAAGGAAGAAAGAGAGAAAGCATAAATGTTGCGGATTTCCAGGGTTTCGAGATCTGGTCAAATTTTGCGCCCAAGTTTCGCGAATCTAAAAGTCAAGCTTCGATCCGCCTCTGCTTAAAACATACAGAACTTGGAACGTTTCAACAAGTAGCAAGAGAAGCGAAAAAATGCTGGATAGAAGATTTCGAGCGAGTAGAGTGGCAACGGAACTCGAAAGAGCCGCAAGAAACGGACGATCGCGAAATGGCGATAAACTGACTGGCTGGAAGATATTCGAGGAGGATGGAACGAGAGGGCGAGGGTACACACTCGCCCCGAGTGCAATTTCATCCGGCGCCGAAGGAAGCAACGAGACAGCGCGGAACTTCCTTTATTACGTTAAAAGTTTTTACGAGCACGCCCCATGAGGGCGTTTGCTATCGTGCAACGATGGTCGCGTTTCCGTGACGCCCGATTCAAATTAAAATGGTACTCCGCGCGCCGACTGCTGCCCCACTGAAACAGACCAGATTTCCGCTGAAAATTGTCCTGCCTTTGAATCACCTCGAAACAAACGTTCATTTAACGTCCATTGATTCTTAGTCGTATTCATCGTCTGCGCTATTATTAGTCTGAAAAAGAGATTAAACGAACGTTCCATTTTTACTTCTATCGCTGGAATTTTTTCTTTAGTCGTCTAAGCCTTTATCGTTATTTTCCATCTCGCAGCTCTGAAAGGGACTTGGTTGTGTCAGCCTTTTTACAACGTCCATTCACTTAATCTAATTTGATTATATCGATCTGTGTCATTTTTACGTATTTACGCAGAATCCTCGTCAATTTTTGAAAATTTCTGAATTTCTATGCGACTCGATTCAAATCAGTTTCCAAGTTAAACTTCATTTGTTTAACGCTAATCTTGCCAGACCCGATCGGACGACCGATTTCAAAATTTAAGTTAAAATTGTACATTCGTTGTTATTTCTTTTGTTCGTCTAACTTCATGTAAATCCTTATATTATCCGATTAATCAATTTCTCAATTTTTGTTAACATAAGAATTTACGTAAAGTTAGACGAACAAAAGAAATGCAAATGATAGTACAATTTTAAATTACATTTCGAAACCGGTCATTTGGCAGTGCCAGGTAAGGCTAATGTTAACTGCTAATATCTTCGGAGAATGATAATCTAACGTCTATTAATCTCTCTAAAATAACCGATATTTTGGAATTAATGGGAAAAAATAATAGATAAGACGCCATCGTTTCGAATCTATTTCCAAGTGAATGCATCGATATAATTTTAAATTTTCGATCATGGACACGACAATTGAACGTCTATCCGTTTCCACGGAGAAGCACACATTGCTGGGTGAATTATTTCCAAGCGAGATTTCGTAAGGGAGGTAAGTTCTTTGAGAATCGATGGCTGTCGAAGTGGGCCAGGGGAATTTTTCACCGTGGCGAAAGGTACAAATTGCCAGAGAAGTTTTCACCACAAGGAAACGAGAGAAATGCCTTTCAACCGCGATCGAAACTTGGCTGGCTCGCGTCGCTACCAGATTGCGCGGCCTTTCTCCTTTGATAAACTGTAATTTCGGTTCGTTTCCCGACGATCGAAGCCGCAACTTCCCGTCAGTGACAGACTTTACGCGGTAACGAAGCTGGAACGACATGTTGTTGCAGAATTTGCAACCACCAACCGGTCTTTCATCGAGTCAAACCTAATATTCAATCGTACGAGATCAAACTACTAACTGTGTTACGGTTTCTGATAAATCTAATACATAAAATTTAATAAAAATACGCCCAAAAATTTCTACCAAACATATAAATTATCGATGTTTCGTCTTTTACCTACTAAATCTCCACCCTCTCTACGATCTTTTTAAGTTAGTTACTTAACTCAAAAAATTGTCGATTCTTCTCTATTTGTACGTAAATTAAATCAACTTTGATTATCGTTACACGTAGTTTGGAAGTACAAATCGATTCTTACGGAAGGTATTGGACCGTGAAATGAAATTAAAATGTGAAACTAAGTACAGTCGAGCCTCCCTTATACGAACACCGCGAACATCCATTATCCAAACACCCTAATATCCGAACGCTCTGTTATCCGAACATATGTAATATTTCGCAGTAACAGATGCCTTTTTCCGTTTCAAATATTTACGTGCTTCGCCAGTACTCGCATACAGGGTGTGGCCGAATGACGTGTACAAGCGGACAAAAATAAGGACAAAATGTGGAATAAAATTTGTTTCGTTTAAGGCTTAGTTTACGAGGAAATCGAGTTCGAAAATTTATCGAGTATGATCTAACGTGACATCCAAATCTGCGATATTTACATTATGACATAGACATATACTATATAGTATTCTTCCATCGTAATATCGCTACATACGAACATCGCTATGATATTCTAAAATTCGATCTCGACCAATCAATCAATTACAAAATTTGTCAAAAAAAAAAAAAAAAAAGAAATTGCTGTCTAAAATTACGCTCGAAATTTCCCTGGAATCTGCATATGATCAGCGATTTCATGCATTTAAATGTTCCTGATGAACGTCTCGTCGATCAGGATCGTCGAAAGCACCGTCGAAAGCGAAGACAATCGTCGGATCGTTCGACGTTAAAGCAATCGAGTGCTTTCACGCGAGCGCCAACGTTCACGTTCACACGCGCGGCTCTTCGTCTATGTGTAAATGGCCTTTGCTCCCCCTCTGCAGCCAGGCAACTTGACCTCGATTGAAGGAATCATCCCTGTTCGCGCCATCGCCTACCCTACTCTCTCTTTCTCGTACACACAAACGCTCTCTCTCTCTCTCTCTCTCTCTCTCTCTCTCTCTCTGTTTCTGTCTCTGTGTCTGGTGTTTCGTGGAAAGACCAAGGAATTACATAGTATTGGCGGATCGAATCGAACGTCGACGAAGGTGTTCGTTGATTCATCGTGACAAGAATTCATTGGCGAAACGATCGATCGAGAAACGTCTGCTAAAGTTTCTGGAATTAAATTTGACGTTGTAGCATAGCATTCGGACTACAAAATATTCGGCTAGAATGACGCTTTTTAGGGATTCTCGAGGTCGTCGAAGTCGGAAACAAGGTCGTTTTTCATGGAAATAAGACGTAAAAAATATCGGACAACCTGTTGATGTGCGACGTCCTCGTGGGTCTTGACGATACCCCTTTTAAAATTTCGTACGCTTGATCTACCGTATGGCTCACTCTGTATGCATTTGAATATTGGATTTGGATTATTTTTTATTTTCCGGCTGTCGTGAGTCAAACGACAAGATTGGCATTTGGAGCATTGGCATTAATCGTACACCATCGTTCGTTTTGTCGTTTACCGCTTCTGTATGATCACGGTCTTACGCAGATTTCTACAGTTAACAGGCTTGTCGACTAAATGTTGGTGAAAGCGAATTTTCAAAAGCGTGCATTTTCACAAAACCGTGAAAAGTGAGCCTCGTTTTCGTCTACGATACAGTCGAAGAAACACGTTAGGATAGAGAAATGTTGCAGCCCGGATATTATACTTTAGCCAAATTTAATCTTAGGCTTCTTAAGGGGAAACTAGCAAATGACAGCTTTTGTAAAATGGCCATTTTTTAATTTAAATGTTTGATATCTGAATCTTTACGAATACGTATGCCACTCTCCTGGGTTAAAATGGAAATAAAAT
Source organism: Bombus huntii (assembly GCF_024542735.1). NCBI lineage: Eukaryota > Metazoa > Arthropoda > Insecta > Hymenoptera > Apidae > Bombus > Bombus huntii. Next base: position 12,135,065 of record NC_066244.1, on the reverse strand, counting down.
TTCAAAGGTGGAAAAAAGCCAGGGTCTTATTTTTTTTTTTTTTTTTTTGGACCATTTCTTTTGTCTTCGTGCGGCTTAAAATAAGTAGTCGGCATTTTGTAAAAGCTTGCGTAATGTAACTTCGCTTGAAAGTTAAAAACACCGGAAGCTCTGAGTATTTCGACGTATCTTGACTAATGAAAGAGACGTTGCATAAGACGTTTTAAATAAACAGACTGTCACAGCTTAATCTATTTACCGAGTCGTCCAACAAGAAATTTTTACGATTACAAACTCAAAATTCGAAATTACGAAAGATGAAACGACAAGGCTAAATCAGTTTTAATCGTTGTAAATGTAAATATAACGTCGTTCGTACTTAACAAAAGCGAGAAATTGACAATTGAAATGACAAGTTAACTTTCCTTCTGCTACTTCGCTTCCTTTCGTTCGTCTGCTTCTCGTTTTTCTGTTTTCTTTTTTCGCCAAAGCTGCCCGTTCGCATGGCAAACAAAAGGAAGAACGATACCGAACTGGAATTACAACGTTTGTGAGAAAACAAGCAGAGCTACTTAAATCTAACGAGATATTTGCTCGAAGTTGCCAGCGGAAGCTACGGAGGCGCATTAAGTGGCTTAATTAAATAGTGAATTCAACTCGAGTATCGCGTATTATCTCCTCTCTAGGCACCTGTGTAATTGCCCTCCCCCTCTTCCATCTGTCCGGAAATAAAAATTACAAACTGCACTTTTAAAAATCTTGCCCTCTGTTTTTTCAGTGCCAAAAACATCCGCTGGAACGACGCACAGTTGCGAAAACTTGCTTCGTTCCATACGAAAATTAAGGAACCGAATCTCTCCGAATTGTAAGACGTATATTTTACAGATAGTAACGATGAAATTTTCATCGGCAAATCAGATTATTTCACTTAGGAGAGCAAATCACTCGACAAATCTTCGTAATCTTTTTACCGCGAAACTTACGTATGCGCCTTCCTTGAAAAAATCCACGATACGCAAGACGATTCATCGTAAAAATCATGTCACACGAGAAGAAGAAAAAATATTGGCTAATATAGAAGCTTCTCGGAAGCCAAACTGGTCAATTCCGCTTTCTGTTCGTTTCTTTGTTTTACTGCACAAGAATGCGATTATTCCTCTTCGAATGTTTTATAACGAAGCATTAAAATATTTCATTTTAGGCAGCAAGTCACAAACAAGAGAAAATTGATCGTATTTCTTCCATGTGGTCTTCATACGGTAACACAAACAGCGAAATACCAAGTTACAGTGTGTCCGACTATTTCGCGATCAGACTACGACAATCGTTTTAAAACTGTGCAACATTGTTAAAAGCGAACGATATTCAAAAGCTCGTTTTTGTTCGAAGCTTTTGTTCCTTTTTCCTCCCCGTACGTTCCTTTTCACAGGTTTCGGACATTTTTGAACAGTTGTTTCATACATCGAAAGCTTGTAATTCGAATGGAAAACACGTAGCACTCGTCGCGCGGCAGAATTGCGAAAATTGAAAACGATTGCGCGCGCCATTCTCGTAACCCTGTTACGCTCGACGCTTTTGTTGCATTCGCTAAATTCGATGAAAAAAAGAGTAAAAAAAAAAAAAAATATGGAACATGGACGAAGAGATGTCGTGGAAATGGGAAACGATTGCAAACTTTCGCGTTCGACCCGGCGCGCCTTTATTACATTCGAATCCCTTTCGGAATCGACGTCGTGAAATTTCCACGTTTCGTACTACTTCCACTTTGTGACGTTGTTATAAAAGTAGAAAATCAGGATACAAATTTTACGTTCTACATATCGCCGCTGAAACATCCTCCATTTCTTTCTCAAATTTTTCTGATCTTCCGTAGATCGTACAATTTTTCATTCCATTTCTGTTCGCACAATTTGTACTCGGTGTTTAGACTTCTATCGACGCTCTTCTACCGTGTGTTAATTATCGTCGTTCGATAATTATTGCTAGGAAAAATGTACAAGTTCGAGAATTCCAATAATTCGTAGTTCATTTCGCCTCTTAAATTACCAATCTTCGAAGATTTAAAAATATTACACATATAAAACTAAAATAGATACGATAGAATTTTTTGAAGATCGGAGAAATTTGAAGACCCACGAAGGTGTAAAATAAAGGGATCTATTAAAGCTACGTCAAAATGCACCAAACAATAATCTACAAATTATATTTTTCCGTTGCTTCGCGTCCGTAATAACCGATAGCTACGGATTTATACGGAAATTCATATTTTTGAGAATACAATTAAAATCATAGGATTACGGCAGAAAAATGTTTTACCTATCAAACATCACAGTTTATACGAATGTACAGATACATTACGCTTCGTATATTTTATATACCTTTTCATATTACGCACACTCTGTGCGATCTTGCACATTCGAATTCTACTGATAATCCACAGAAGCGATTTTTACGTACATTTTTGCCTAACTGCACGTAATAAAAGAAACGAGAAATTATTGTTATTTCTGTATTCAGAGGTAGGATCACAACAGCTATTATTTTATTCTTTGGATAAATCTATCGCACCGTTCTGAATCGAAAAACCTTTATTGCGCTTTCTTACACGAACTAGGGATAAAAACAAAAGAACATCTTAAACTTATCGATTATATCCAGAACTATTTATTGTAATTAGCGCATCCGCATATGGATGGCGAGCACGAACTCGCGTTGTCATTTTCGACAGAGATATTGGAATCTTGGCGATAAATTTTCAGATTTTCTACGCGTTTTATTTTAGTAATTATTCGTACAACGGCCAACGCGATGGAAGTAGATCGATAAAGTTGCGAACGGAAGATAAATCGACAGAAAGTTCACGGTTAAACGAGTCGAAAAGTTTCGACGGCTAAGTTTTAGGTAGCTCAAGATGGCTGGTAGCCACGAGAACCATAGAACGCTTTATCTTTCCTATACGTGGAAATTTTTAACGGGTCGACCGTGTCGTGAATCATATTTAATTTACGGCGCAGTCCAGGGAACAATGGCCCGAAGAAAAGTTCCGCTCTGTCACGAAATTTTTGACGGTGCTCGACGAGAAGAGTTGGCGCGGGTCATTTGAAATGCAAAATAAAACCAGACGCGCTGAAACGTTCGGAACGTGTTGGTTGTCGTTATCGCGAAAACGACGTCGGAAAAATGGCCTTGTTTTTCCTTCTCTCCTCTCGATCAACGACTGCTATCGCATGAACAGCGTTTGATTTGTTATAATGGAATTATAACTCTGCAATGTACAAACGGGGCAGTACATTTCTCGCACGTTTTTGTTTCAGCTGTTGTACAGGTTGGAGCACGTAAAATATCGTTGCTTTTATTGGCGAAACTCTAACCGTTGTTATTTCAAGGCATTCGACGATTTAAATGATACGACTCGATACATATTTCCATAGGATTTGATGTATCGTTTCATTTTTCTAACAATCGATTCTATTGTTCTAGATTTATTAGAATAATCTGTTCTAAAGTAAAAAGATTCTCGGTATATATCATAGTTCGTTTCCAAAAGCTATGGTACAATTAAACGTTGTTAAATTTTGCACGAAGAAGTTCGTGAAACAATTTAACATTTTTTTACAGCGTAATAATCTTTGTTCTAACGTGTGTGTAATAAATTTATTGTAAATTTAACAGTAGCATTTAGAATATAAAAATGCAAGCGATTGATAAAATCGTATTAATTCTTTTACCAAAAGAAATATACGACTGTGGAAAAAATAAATGTCAACAGCGTGAAGCGAAGAGTTGGGAGATGTTAAAGGGAACGGGCCAGCGAACAGCAAGGTACTCGCGTTAAAACGACGCTCGCTGTCCGTATCCGGAAGTTGAGGAAATTGTTGCGGCGGAAGGACCAGGTCGCTGGATAATTCACACACTGGAGAATTTTACACCGACAGAAATTCTGTATTCCCGTCAACGTTCCACATTTTTCCCCCTTAAACTTTTTATTCTTTTATTGTACATTGTCGATCGATTCAAACAAAACAATTCTATGGAGAAAAATTTAATTTCTTGGTTTTGTTGTATTTTATTTTAATTCGTTACTGTAACGCGGTGCAGTTAATAAAAACCGATATATTAGTAATGTATAGATTTCCAATTTAATAAACCACGGTTGAGAATTCCGTATTATCCACTCCACCCACATGATATTTATTAAAAAACGAATCCATACTCTTTACAACGATAAAAAAAAGAAAGATACGATTATTGCAATGAAAAACATCAGCTAGCAACACCTAACGTCAAAAGCATAAAACGCAATTATCTAAATTTCAGAGAAACAAAAATTTCAATTAATCTACCCTTCCAATCTATTGCCGCGTATCCGAAGCAGCTTAAAAAATAAAATCGTTTCAACAGAAAGATCGCAAACGCACGAAACTTGCGATTAATCGACTCTCTACCGTCATTCGATCTACGAATCTTAACAAATGCGATGACTCCAATGGAAAAATTCCAAAGGTACGAGAATTGCGACTAAATTCAACTCTGAACCTAACTATTTATAAAACTTAATCTACTATGTGTCATCTACACCAAAAATCATAACGCAACGATAGAACAAGAAAGAAAAAGATCGAAAAATTGCGATGGATCGTCCCTGAATCTAATACCGCTCAATCTAAGAATCTTCAAAAATGCAACGACCTAATAAACAGAATTTTAGACACGGAAAAATCGCAATTAATCGACTCTGGACCTGCTACCGTGTACCGTCCAATCTACTAGATTATTGCCATTAGATGGTATTGACAAAATCCGCAATCACTTAGTTGCCAAGCCAATAGAAATCTTCGCGCAACGACCGCGATAAAGAGAATGGCAAACACACATGGCGACTAATCGCCTCTGAGCTTGTTGCAATCGTTCGATCTGAGAATCTTGAAAAAAAAAATAAATAGAATTAAAAATAAATAAACGAAATTCCAAACTTCGAAGAAATGACGCAATCGATCGTCTCTGAGCCCGCTACCATCTTCGCCTAAGAATCTGAAAAAATGTCATCATCGAAAGACGAAAGATCGTGAAGATACCAAAAATGGGGAAAAAGTAGGAAAAACGTTGATCGACGATTAAAATTGCCGTGCAAGTAGACCACGCAAGCTCACCGGGCGAGCAACGATGAGCGATTAGCCGCGTTACTTATCGGCGTGCGAGCCGCGGCTACGGACAAAGCGGCGCGATCGCAGTCGTTTCGCGTTGAAATTAACGGGACGCCGGTTCTGCGCTACCGGAGTGCGCGCACTCGTGTCAGGAAGTAGTGCATAAAACGTAACTCTATACTCCGGCGTTGTTGGAACGGCGTTCCATCGGTGCAACAACTACAAGTGCGTGAGCCAACCCGGCTACATAATATCACAATGTGGTCCGCTTGTAAACACACGTGGGACTCCCAGGGGCTGGCGCATAAAGCTGCCACAATAATGCATTGTAAAGCGGTAGAACGAATAGTCGGTGGGAAGGAGGTAAGAGAAAAAGGAAGGAAAGGGAAAGAAAAATCAACGGAAGAGGCAGAGAATACGCCGGAAAATGAAACGAACGATACACTTGCTCGCGTTTATCGTCCTACGTTCGAGTTTCGCTACGAGTCTACGATACAGGATACATTGTGCAAGCACTGAATATGACGGGATTCTTCTCTCTCTTTTTCCTTTCTCTATGTTCTAGAGCTGCTTCGTTTTTAGTTTCGTTCGAGTTGTTTCTCTCGTGGTTTCTTTCGTAGTAAAAAGCAGAATTATTAGGTTGGATTATATATAGATCTATATAATTTAAAACGCACCATGGTCTTTGCGTCGTCTTTTCATTCAATCTTATATACATACATATATACTTTTTTTTTTTATGGAAGAGAAGAATCGTTAAGGATGTTTTATCGTAGATCAATAGTTGAATGGTTCGCGGCAATAAGAAAGCAGCTGCAATATTTAAATTGTATTTATTGGAGGAGAAAGAAAGGTATATATTGCGTGTTCAACAGTGCACAAGCTTATTACTACGAGTATCGGCATTTTCAAAGAAGAAGAGATAGTCTACGTGATCGGCGGTCGAATGTGAATCTATAAGCGTAAGGTAAATAGCGCCCATAGAGCTATAAGCGCAAGGATGGATTTAAATAGGTTATGGGTTTCTTGGAAGTGCAAGAGATCGTGATGAAGGCTGTATTTCCATGTTTTATTTCTACCAACTATTTCTCTAGGTCAACGTTGCTACGCCACCAGGTTGAAATAATTATTACACGTCCTCCCAAGATAGTACTTTAAGCTCTCGCAACTTCAATATTTGCAAGGGAGATATTTAAGTACGTTCTCTTCCCTCGTCCCATTACCGCAGAAAAATCGGAGAGTAAAGAATTGCATCGTCGAGGATCAAAGGTGTCGTAAAATCGATCCTTCCGCTATTTTCCAGGCTGCAATCCGGAAACCTATTTTTCTTGCAACAACGACCCGCGTTTCGCTCGTTTTTCATCGGTTTCTCAACGAACAAACGTCGAACCGGCCACGGGAAATGGCCGCGAATTCAGTTCCATCGAATCCGAGAAGAAAACAACGGAGAACGAAACGCGGCGTCCCCGAAATTCACCTAGCAACCGCTCCCTTCTCTCCGTTTTTTTCCTTTCCACCTCCAATTTCTTTTTTTCCCCCTCTCGTTTCTTTTCTTTTTATTTTACTCGTCCGTCCAGATACACTTTTGTTTCGCTCCGTTTAATGGTCCTGAATTTTCAGAATGTCTCCCCGGGGGCTGGCTGAAAATGAATTTCACGTAGCGAAACGCGACGGTGCATCGACCCCGCGGGCCGATCGATATTCTCCACGGTCGACTCCCGTGAACGCCGCACCGGCGAACGTATACAAACCTTCGCCCGGCAGATTTCAATTTTTATCCCCTGTAAAAATTGCTTATTTCTCGACGAGTTCCGACCTCCTACGTGCAATCGTTCCGCCTCTTTTCGTTTTCAGTCGCAGGCACAGCCAACCTACCAGCTACCGAAAACTGACGTACTGGCGTTCGCCGAGAACGCGGCACGTCGGATGTTGTTAGAGCGAACTTGTTGGAGAACCAAGCGAATACTTGTTCCGCATAGTCGTTAGTAAAATTTGTCTTTAAATCGATTTAATCTTTTGGAGATACTTGACGAACCGATGTATGGTACGTGGTCCTTCTGCTCTGTAACGGCGTGTAGAATTAAGGCAATTATGAACAACGAAATTCCGTAGGTACGCGCTTTATGGAATATGATAACGACCGTTTGTTTCGACCGTTCGCGGAGAGACGCGATCGCCAGATAGCAGGTCAACGAGAGTCGTAAATTCCCCTTACGATTAAATAATCGACGCCGCGAACTGATCGATCCCCTTATTTCTGTTAGGATAATATGGGGTGGTTGGATTGAGTTTACACTGATTTAACAGGTATAAATTAATGTTTATCCGACCAACTTCTTGACTAGAGAGAGATATAAATTGATAAGATATAATTAAGTTTCGATCGATAGACAAATTATGAAATACGCGACGTAAGCTTAGATGATGACGGTTCAAACAATATTTTTTTAAGATTGACTTTCTGTGAAGATGATGCTGCGGAGGAAACTTATGATGGGTGGGTCTTTGCTGTTAATTGGTCATTTGACAAGTTGGTGGGTGAGGAAGGGTGCTAACGCCCCCGAGAGAAATTTGCTAGTGGGAAGCATCATACGTGAGAAAAGCCTACTTTCCCGTGTCAACCCGTAGTAAACAATAAACTTTTGAGAACAATTCGATAAAAAGATATTTGTTTGGTCTGAAGGACCTTAATTAGAAAATTCCAGAGATCGATGGAGGATACTTGAGAATATTGAGGGTACGCAGTAAGGATGTATAGACATCTGACTACCATCTTGCCCGCTGTATCTGGCCTGGTCAATGCAGAGAGTCGCCAGACGTAACACCGTTCAACCTTTGATTTTGCAACTTTCGATGCACGTCGTAGATTTTTCTCTGAACTAAATACGACACGGTACGATAGGTCGATAGTTATGCCACAGTAAAAGCGCGAAACATCTTCGAAGTTAAAAACTTGCGATCTTTCTTGAAAATTAATTTTCTCCTCCGTTGAATAACGAAGAGAAAGGATTTGCAGATTCGTGTTTGGCTCGCAAACATCTACAAGAATTGCCGATTTAAGGTTGCGACATCGGGAAAAGGTTGAAATTTGTTGGACGGTGTAATTTGGGAGAAAAATTGTACAGAGTATTCTGATGTTTCACGAGTCTTCAGTGGTCTCTGGGGTAGAATCTATGGAAGTAAGAGGAATTTTATGGAGATACATACGCAGCACTAATTTCGAATTAATACTTTAACGATGGTCTTCGTGAGGCGGGAAGTTTACACAGAGCCGCCAATTTAACAATAGCAATATTTATAATTGACAGAATAGTGATACATTTTTTTTCTCTGTCAGCAGAAAGGAAATAATATCCAAAATGTTTTGTTATTTTAATGGATACTCCGGTTGATAAGTGGAGGAACAAAAATTGAATAACTGAAAGTAGAAGGAAATTTAAATCGACTGGATGACTTTTAGTAAGTTTCTCTTTCGTTTCTTAGAACTTAGAACATGTAAAGAGCATGTACGCGGCAATTTTAGTTTCAGATAAGTACATGGCAGGCTATCTAAGATTATAGAGATTACCGAACACGCGTAAATCTTCTGAAACAATCGGCCCCGAGCTCCAACCGATTTTAACGCATTATCTATAAACGCCCTGTTGGCGATCGAAGTGGAAGTTTTAATTGGACGGGGAGTGGAAAAGGAGGGAACAGAGAAAAACGAAGGGGAACAAAACCACAGGAAATCCACACCGACCGCGTTTCGTTTCCTATTTCAAACTTGGAAAAAGAAAAAATTCCTGCGGTACAAAAATATTACTTTTCACTTATACCTTTATCCGAGAGAAGAATGAAACGTTATTGGAGAAAGGGGTTATTCAAATGTTGTTCGTCGTGCGAAAATATAGCATTATTCGTAATTATTAATATAATATAACTACCGTGGTATAACTAGCGAATTTAGAAATTTACGGCATAAAAATGAAGAACAATTTTTTGGAATAGTTTGAAGTCTGATTATTTGTGGTTTAGCAAGGGAGAGTAATTTTGTGAAAAAGCTGGCAACGAAACTCGAATATCTCCATCCAGAGATACATTGCAATTGTTGAAATACGATTTGGCACGTTCCACGCTCGTTTTAACCACCTCCCACGCTAACGATTTTCAAAAACTGATGCCCCTTTCTTCGCTACGTACAATCTGTTCGCGATACGATGCCAACCTCTGACCATGTTACCTGTTGATGCAGAATCTCGTTGTTCTATTCCCTTCCATCGACCTGATCGCGTTCCCTCATCGATTTCGTATCACAACGACGTCATTCATTGTTCATCTTCCAACCCTTTATACCTCATAAATAGAAAATTTATTCGAATTTAGACGTACAATATACAGAATGATTTGTACAACTGCAGCGAGTCGTATTTTTTCCAACTGCAATTGCAACATTTTCGAGCAAAAAGATAAACGATTCCGAGAGAGCTACGTTTTTATGGGCACATTTTTTTCACGGCAGTTACGATGTATGCGCAGTTTGCAGTTGTGCCATTTCTGTAAATAAAAACGTACGTTTCAGTTTTATATAGATCCGATCGTCCTCGATAGGCCGTGTAAAAAGTTATTAAAATAAAGTGGATAAAAAACGATCAGTTGACGAGATATTTTTGATGAATATCCTTGTTAGGGGAGATTAGTAACAAAAGATAAATCTGCATGTATCATAAAACTTATGAAAAAGATATGGCAATAAAAATGTTTACTATAAGATCTTGTACGGATTGTAATCGGAAAAGAAATATGATTTCTTTCAGTTTCACGAATCAGTTCGTACGTTTTACGTATAATAACAATTTTTATCAAATATCTCGAAGCCTACGATTTTCCCAAACCGTGAAACCGTTCTTAAACATTGGCGAGAATTATTTCCTAATTTTTAAGGTTTCCAAGAACTCTGTACGTCGTTCAGAGAATTTAAGGGGCACTCGGTAGACTTTTTGGTAGCCACTTTTATCGAATCGTTATATAGAATTTTCGAACGTGTCAGGTCGCTTTGGATACACTGGCGAATCCTCTGAGCATTATGGAAATAAGACCGTGTAGCGGGAACCGAATGGAGTGGCTGCCAGACCAGGCCGATTGATTTTTAAAGTGTCCGCCATGAGAGGCTGTCGTGAAAATAAATCTACCATTGGGGCTAGTTCGGAATGCAGAATTCGAATATGAAGAAAAATTCTCCACACTCTTTGCTACATCTCCAAGCTGTCGCCAATTTTATTCTTCTGACAAATAACAAATGTAGTTACGTGTTCCATAATATACAGCTATTTAAATATAATTTGTTTGTCAATGATAAATTTACGCTTAACTGATACTATGGCAATTCTATTTAGAAATTACAAGAATATTGCTTACGTTCCATTTCTTCGCTATTGAATTTAATTTAACTTACTAATGATAATTTCATACTACTGTTATGTTAGATTGAGGTTGACTGATTGAAGAACGAGTGGATGAATTTGTAATAGAAAAGTATGTTGAAATAATTAAAGCTATAAGTATAACTTTATGCTGATTCAGATCCTAATTCTCTTAGTGTTACTAGACAATGGAATGAAAGGGAGCACGTTCATATATTTATAGCAAAAGGACATTACCAAAAAGTTTAAGGCCTAGAGGGAACATAAATAGAAATCTGTTTATTAGTTCCTTTGTTCCTAGACCTTGCAACACAAAACATAATGCATATTCAAGGCTACAATAATATGCACCGCTCCTTATTTAGAATATTTCTGCGTAATAGCAGTCTCCAAATCACGGATATAGATAAAAATGTAGAGTTTTTCTTGAAGTAGTTACTTCAACATCGACTAAAAGACAAAAAGGAAATTGATAGCCTCTCCGTTGAATCTAATTCGATAATCTATCGACGATACGAATCTTACACTAATCGATCACGTTTTATCGAACAGAGACGTTAACGAGGCAAGAATTACCATCTCTAATTAAAGAAACGTTACTTTCCAAATAAATGTACGATGAATAATACTCTATCGGATAGATTTCTGAATAGAAGAATTTTAGCTGAATAAGTAGATAGAAAAAGATGTTGAGACATTAATCGAGCACTGTTTCATCGAGATACAGGGCTTAAAGCGTTCCCGTTCACTTATTTCTCATTTTATTCCGGTACGCTCGGCCAGCCTGCGTGAAAGCTCGCCCCTAACTACGAGGGAGAGCATAACGGTAGCAAATTCAGCCTTAACAGCCTAATAAGAGCACGGCTATTAAAGCGTGAAATGACAAATGCTTTAATAAGCCGTTCCATCCGCCTTCGCAACATCCCTCTATCTCTACGAATATTTTTCAAAAGGAATAAACAGAATTTTTCATTATGCAAACTATATCTGGAAATATTGTTTACCGTTCATCTCGACTCTTCTTTATCCACAGAATCTCATTATTATTAGAAAGAAAAAGTAATAGTAACTAGAACAAAGCCACCATAGCACGTTAAGAAACAGTTTAACCCTTCGTCGACATTTATTGAATATTTTCTGTCAAGAAAATTCTCCTGATCGAAACCAAGATACCAAAACTCATTCTCATCTCTTCGTAAGTCTCAAACTTCTGTCTAAATCTTCACATTCACTATTTTCCTTATTAACAGCTAAACTACAAAAATCTGATCTCGTCGATGTTAAAAAATAACCCTCGCAACCAGAACACAACGTGAGAATCTATTTTCATCCCTTCATCGATCCGAAACGCAATCTTAAACCTAAAATTCTCCATCTACAATTTTCTTTGCCAAAGCCATACACGTTTGTTTCACGAGTATCTATGCAAATACCATCTTCAAATCCGGCCAAGATTTTACCTAGAATCATTTTAAGATTGTCATCAGTACGTAAATTACCGAGCAAAAGAGGATCGGCGCGTATATAGGGTGTCTCGATTAAATGAGATCACTTAAATATATCTGCCTCATTTACGATTATGTGAAAAGACTTTTTAGTAAAAAGTTGAACTACTTGAAGAGGAACGTGTAATGGGTGGAAAGATCTTTTCCACGGGATTTCAAGGTTATTGGTATATTTTTAAATGAAACTCCGTATCTTTTTATTCGACAATCTATGCGTTTCTTTTTTTCCCTTGCACAAAAAAAAATTCTTGCGTTTGAAAATGTTTGGTTGAACAGATTTAACCTGAATTTTCTAAAAATTGGCGTATGAAAGACGAGAAGAGACGCGAAGTTGATATTCTTGTATTTAAGTCTGCCTTGTCTCTCCTGCATTTGACGACATTAAAATTGAAATATCTTGTGAATTTATGCATTTTCCGACGCAAGTACCTTAATACTTCTACACACACAGAGTAAAAGGTCACATCCACCGATGTAAGAATGTTCTATTTAAAACGCTACCGATGACCTCAAAGTCTCCTTAAGAAAAATCAACTTAAGAAAAAGTTCTCTCCGCCGTGTTGCATCGCCCCCTGAAACAATTTAACTTTGCTCTAAAACGATTTCTCGCACAATCGTAAATAAGGCAGATATTTAGTTGATCTCGTTCGGCCGCGGCACCCTGTATGAACGCGTCTTTCTGCCATGACTGCTGCTCATATTTTAAAATCCCTTTCAGCCCTCCGAAAGGGAGGCTACAGCCAAGCCTGGCCACACGAAAATCAGGACAAAGAGGCATTTTGCTGTAACGTGATACATCACGTTGCGAGGGTAGTAACACCAGCAACGAGGAAGAGGAACGGGAAGAGGAACGGGAAGAGGAAGAAGGAGAAGAGGAAGAAAAACGAAGAAGCACAGGCTTCTCTGTGCCGCCGATTTAATCCTGCCGCGAGATTCTACTTTCGACGCCGCTCTGCGAAATATCTCCTTGAAGGAGACAGCAAGGCGAGGATTTCAGGGCATTAAGGGTTGTGAGCTGTTCACGAGCTTTTAAACTCGCCGCTCCGATGATAACGGCACGCTGTTTCCCTTCGTTTCCCGTGTGTATGGATATCATAGAGCTTTCGCGATGTTCGAGCTTCGTCGGGAATTCAAAAACTCTACGGAGAATTGGATCTCTGGAGTTTCTTGAAATATTCGATCGAATGTGTTTAATCCTTTGCTAAAGAGAATTCCACAGATTCGAGCATTTTGTTACATAGACGAGGAAGGATTTATTATTTTGTAATTGCCTGTGTGGAATTTTAATTTTACTAAGAAAAAATGTTGCAGACAGGATATCGGTTCGCAAAAAGTATTTGAGACACTTATTATAAAAAGTTTTAACGGATATACATCACGAGCTTTTTATAAAACTTCCTGATACTCTATTAATATTATAACGAGGCACGACCACCGATATAGATCCACGATATTGTTTTATACCTATGAGAGGGACAACAATTTTATTAATATCTAAAGAATATTCCACGATTCGTAGCAGTAACAATAATAACAAAGAGGAAAATCAGTGCAGCTTATTTCGTTGAAACGATCCTCCTTTACGAGTCCTCGACTACGTATCTTAAAAGAACTTAACCCTTTACTGTGCAATAAAACGGCTACTTAAGAGATCTATTACATCCTCTTTTTTATAATTTAACGGACCGCAAAAATAAATTCTTCAACCCCTAAGAACGCTGTTCATCACTCGTTAAACGAAAGTTTCTCGTTCCTAGTTTCCTTTAAAGTTAAATGACCATAAGAATAACCAACCGTCCGAACGTTGTATGCGTCTAACGAACCACGAAAATCCATAATCTCGTGTCTGTCAATTTTCGTAATTTACAAGTCCAGTCGACAAAACTTCTCACCGATTAACCAACACCTGTTCTTTGAAAACTCGTCGCTCAAGCTATTCTCTTCCGTCCAAAGTATCCATAAAGAAATATACCGAATATCCTGGCAAAAGACTCGTCACAGGTAAACCATCCTGCATATCGACGCAGAATCGATGAAGCCCCGTTTACGATTCTGCCATTGGTCACGGACATGAAACATGGTCGGGCACGAGTGCACGGAGCCAGCTATAGGTTCAATGGAAACCCGGGACAAGCCACGTTATTACTGTTGCCTGACATTTGTCTTCGTCAGACGTACGTATAATATCGAGCGAAAGGATCGTTTGAGCGGAGAAAGGCGCAGGATCGCGATTGACGATGGTCGTGAATACACGTGAGGATCAATTTTTATAGGAATAGAGGATCAATGTGCCGAAAGAAGGCAGGCAAGCCACGTCTTTGGATGGCGGTAAATTGATTTCGTTGAAACCGTGGTTCACTGTATACAGGCGTGATGCACGTCGAAAGGGTAAACCGAGACGTCGTTGGCTAAAGGGGTGACACGACGTCACGTTTAACTTTAACCGATGTTATTTTTACGTCTAACGTGAACACACGTTCGCCACTGAAAAACGGATGACGCAAAACGGAAAATTCCGATCGAGGTTGCTGGACTCTTGGCAAACTTTCGTTACGATGACAATGCTGTGCTTTTCTTTTTCTTTTACTCCATTTTCAAAACTTTCTCCATTATTCTATTTTGCATGTTCGAGCGTAACGATGAGAAGAGAAATTTGAGATTGATTTTTCCCAAGAAGTAGCCTAATTCTTCTTTTGGAAACGGAAGATGATCATAAACGGTGAAGGAGTTTTAATAAGTCACAGCCATAAAGATCGTCTTTCAGATACACTGTTTCTCAAACGGATACCTGGAGTTTAATGATCATAAGAATGATCGTATTTTGTACAGGCGACTTAAATCTACACTGTATCGTGTATACTTAAGCATAAACGTTCTTTGTATATTTTGATAAAATTCACAGACCACTTAGAACAATCGATCGAATTATCTGGATACTCGCAACAAGTATGCGTAGCAACATAGTAATATTTTAAAGGGTCGTAAATTATATGGAAGTCGTAAACTTGCATGATTGCGTGATTGGTTTGTCAAGTAGAACCCCGAAGATATCGTAATCAAAGCAGAGGGGCGATAATACGAAGCTGAGATATTACAAAGGCAAGATTCAGCCAGAACACGATTTAATATTCTCCAGGGAGCAAAAGGATTTTACAACGGTAATATATTGAGTGGAAAACATTTGAACAAAGTTGTGTAGTGAAATACGCGAGCGTTTGAACGAGGGGAATTTAATCAAGTACGGCATTCAATATGTTCAAGCTCGTGTTCAATGAACCCTCTGTTCCTTAATATTTCTTCTTTGAGTTCTCAGAAATATATATCTTTCTCGGCAAATTAAAATATACCGAAATCTCTGTTACGTTGCAGGAGAAATATTTCAAGCGAAATATTTTCATAATTAAACACATCCTTCTCGTGTTTAATTTCGCTCGCACTATTCAACATAACATAACGCACAGGTTTCCATAGAGAATTTTTCTGTCGCGTTTTACAGCTAAAAATAATACGAGAACATCGAATAAGCGAAATTTTAAATTATAGGAAAAATGTCAAACACGAGGAAAATAATAATAATGATATTATAATACAGGATAGAGAACGAATAGTCCAGATTTAGTAAATTAATTAATTCGACAATGTCTCGTTTGTCAAATAAATTTAACGATACTTTGATATTAAATTTACATCGACGAAGATGCAAAACAACGCTTCTATACAGATAAACCGTAACATCGATGCACCGTTAAATTTATTGGCCAAATGAAACATTAATTGTGTAATCAAATTTTACATTTCAAATTCTTACTTCAATAAGTCTGGTTTAGCATACACATTGTACTTATACTTAAACATACTTAAATATATTTCTATTATACTTTCATCCATGTATGTCCTCTCTCTATTCCGAGATAAAACCTCAACAGTTTCGTTACTGGATATTCACGTAGCATAGTTAATAGTTTATTTTTTACCTTGTCTTTCTTTTTTATTATTATTATTTATTATTACTTAATTTGTACTTTACAATTTGTCCAATTGGATAGTCGGTAAATATTTTTTTTTTTTTATCTATGAAACACGTTGGCGAAATTTATTCAGAAACAGTCTATGTATAAGTCTCCCTCTTTTCGCTGTACAATTTATTAAGCGCTACTACATACATGTGGTCAGTCCCGAAGGATTACCTGAGCGGAGACGTTAAAATGATTATGTATGCAGGTAGTTACTGGTCATTAACCTCGAAATGTAAGAGCATTCTGATTATTCTCCTATCATAATAATTGATACAGTTCGTAGCAACTTCTAATAGACGTATTTATACCTATTAACCCGACAACGATAATAACACGCTCTTCTACGGAGTGGCTATTAAAGCAATTTCACAATTTCAAACGAGACACTGCCACTTTTCTACCTGTCCAAGGGCTCTTCTTCTCGTGGAAATAATAAATAATATTAGCCGCTTAACAACGGAGAATTATCGCAGATTACACGGATGCATGGAAGACCAATTAATAATCGAGCGATAAAGGGAACTTGTACGATAGGGGCGAGTTATCAGACGCTCTTTTAAATTTCATCCCCGAAATTATATCAAGATCGACATTGTCTTGTTCAAAAATTCAGTTCGACTAAGCATTGACAGCAAACTCGTTTTCTATATGAAAAACAAATTTATACGATGATACATAATTAACAATGTTTCATAATACTCGAAACCATCCTTGCTCATTTTTCACCTGTAGGTCATCATCTCGCCTTCTAAATCAAAATCTACGAATCCTCGTCTCTAATGATATCAAATAATAGTAGCAGTATTGTTATAGTATAGTTTCTTCTCAGCCTGCTGGCAATAAAAGTAATAATTTACTCCTATTTCATTCAATAATATTAATAATTTTCCCTATTAACTTTCATTCTCGCTCATTTATCTATAGACACAACCGTATTTTACCCTTATTTTACCAATTTTATCTACTGTCTATTATATATCTAACTCGTAAATATTCTATATGTCTATTATCTATTCCATAAATCTTTATCCAATTGCCTCATTTACCTGTTTAGCTAGATACCCTCGTCCGTTGTCTCTGTTCTTTTCTTTTCCTTCTTTTCTACTTCCTTCGCCCAGTCTACGGTCTTATCTTCTTCTTCTTCGCTGACTATCACCCCCACGCTAATAACCCTCTCTAATTACCTACACTCTCTTGTCACGCGCTAAACACATTAAATATACGAATGTATATTTCCATACTTCTAATTGCACTTCGTGTAACTTCGCACTTATATTCCATCTATCTTTATTACTGCAAATCATCTCCATGAATGTATATCTGCATAAAATTTTAATTGTACCTTGTGGCCTATGTTTCTACTTATATTCCGTACATGCTGTCCGAAATCGTTCTACGTAAACTCAAAATATCTTCCTATCATCCTGCAACGTCCATGTTACCACGAGCCGTCTCGCTCAAAGTGAAACAATTTACCGAATGTCCAGCTGGACAAATTGTAAAGTACAAATTAAATAATGGAAAAAAGAACCAGTGAAACACGTTAAACGCCTAAGAAATCTATATCGAATTTTCGTACGTAATACACATCGCTGCAAAGCATCTCACACGAGCCTACGATATTTTAAATATCAACTTCCCAACACTCAGCTATTGTCATCGTGTCTGTCTTACTCGATTACCGATCGAACAGGCAGCAAACGCATTCCAGCGCCCAAACATCGTTCTGCAGACATCGCCAAAGACATTCACGGTGTATCGCGTGTAACAGAATCGTTTCAGGCCGAGCACGAAAGCTGACTGCACAATATTTCCGCGTTAACGATAACATCGACAGCCGACGGAGAAATAGAATTTCCCGGTGAATGGAGGGCGGATCGATTCAGGCAGGCCGATTAATTCCACCTGTGCATCGCCGGGAGAGAACCGAGTTTTCCTTCGATCCCCTTCGTCGACCATCGCTACGATCCCCGCGGGCACTTGCTCACCCGCTCCTCCCCCTTTGCTCATCCCTCCCCAGGGATTGTGTATGCGTTCACGGGCCATTAGTCCCGACAAGCACATCCTATAATGCCCGTATTCCACGAAGGAACGACCAAATCCTGTCAGCTTTTCCGAAAACAGCTCGAAGATCGTCTCAAAGAACGGCTCATCGACGATTTTGCTATTAATACGTTGATGGTATTACACGTTGCTACGGTATGTGGTCATTGGCGATCTTAGATGACGTCGGAGGAGGAAAAGCGCGCAACTTAACCCTCCGGATATCGCGGTTGACGATATGTCAAATATGTATTTTTTAAGTTCATATATTTATATATTTATTAAGTTTGTATTTTGTATTAATTCCAGTACAATCAATGACTTTTCGTATATTTATACGGTGTTCTCGCAAAAGCAAGCACCGCAGCATTGATTTCAAGTTAGATATATAGGAGCTTTTCTGGCCACGATCTCCGCAGGGTTAATATTAAGTTGTCTGAAAAGTTTCTTTCGTTTCGTAAGATGATAATAGATGAACAACAATTTCTGTTTTATATTATTTTATTGAATTAGGTGTGATCCGTTTCGTTCTATCTCTATTATTATGCTCGTGCATAATTCAATAAACTAATATAAAAAAAAAAAATTGTGCGTGTATTATTTTCTGATAAAACGAAAGAAACTTTTCGGACAACGTAATATTTCGCAAAAATTAAACGTTTCGTTATAAAAAAATAATTCGAAAAATATTTGTATAAAATTCGCCTGGCAGTGAACGCGTTAAAGTGTATCTCTATCACGGTAATATGTCGATAACGATCGAATACTTTGAGTAAATCGGAAGAAATGACCTGTTAATTTGATTATTTCTTGCACAACTATGAAAGAGATTGTTTAGAAGGCTCGGGAAATTATAGGAAAGTTTTAATCCATTAAACGAGTATTAAATCTCGTTAAGTGAAAAAATAAAGTTTCCTAAGTCTCTAATCTGTTAAGTGGATTATTTCTCGCATAAAGTTGCCGAATTCTCCACCTAAATAAATTACCAAATCCAAAATGTCGATACTTCACGTGACAAATCGACCGAACCTTCTCAACTAACGCGTTGCCTTGTCACAGTCATAGGCAAATAGTTAAATAAGTATGTAAATGGAATAATAAGGATTAGCGTATAAATGAGTTTCCGATATCTTATTTTCCTGTATCTTCGGTACCATTTTCCGCCCCCGTGAGATTCCGTAATTACGTTTAACGTCTGTTTGGAAAATTGAATGAAAGAATCGAGGGAAGAATTGGGCTTCAAGTACAATATAATAGATTAAAAACAGAAACCATTTCGTTTGTGAAGCGAAGAAGAAAAGAAAGAAGGAAGGATGTCCCAGGTCGGCTGATCACGGGAAATACGATTGCTTTCGCGGCGTTTCCGGGATTCGATGAAAGACGATTTTTCTACCGGATGAAGAGGATAAGGTGGATGGGCGGTACTGGTCTAATCTCGAACACAAACCGTAACAAGTCGACAAGGGAGTTCGCGTCAATTTTACCTTTCTCGTCCTCGAACTGGCAAAATAGAAAGATAATCCCGCGGGTCTGGTCCGTTGACAGCGAAGTAAGAGGAAAATCGCTGGAGAAGACGTGATTTTTCAACGTACGGAAGAAAAGAAAATACGGGAGAAGAAATCTTGCAATCTTATTATATCCTAATTCCACGTTTAGTTTAAGTTTATCGATTTCGATCGATTCGATTTGATTAAGAACATGCTGTTAATTTTGTTAAAATATTTTTCTTTTTCTTTTTTTTTCTTTTTTTTTTTTGAATGAATCTTTTTCGAGTTTTGGTTGAAGCCTGGTTTTCTAGCAAATCTACTCGATATTTCATTTCAGACCGTGACGGATAAAGAAAAAAAGCTAGGAGATGCTGACTAAGACCTCTCCCTACGTCCTCTATCTAATCTTCTTTATTCGAGCCATCAACCCTCTGTTCATCATCCTCTTCGTCCATGAACAATGAATCCGACCATTTAACCGACGAAGAAGTGCTCAACAACCGCGTGAAATCTTCCTCGATCGTCTCTACGATCCAGTTAATTGTCCCTTCATCAAGAGATATTTTAATGACTTCTCAAGCGGTCTCTGCCATAGCTCTCCCTATTCCAAGTTCGATCATATTTCCATACATTTTTATGCATTTATGGGAAACTTAAAAGTGCAATAGGATGCGTACGTATAATACGTAAAAATCTATAAAATATCCAAAATGCAGCACTCGTAGTTTGGTAAGGTTTGAGAAGAAAGATCCCCAAAAAAGTAAGTAATTACAATAAAAAGTAAAATGATAGAAGATAAACTGCATTCTCAATTATTTGTAACAAAATTTCCAATATCAAAATACAAAACTAAATGACGATGCCATGATGCACAGTAAGCGTCAGCGGGATTACTTGCTGCAAAACAAGTGATTCGTGTAGCTAGTATGACATCACTGAAATAGCATTCTACTATTATTACGAACGTTTCTAGCTAAATAATTTACTTGGCACAGATTACAAATCGTGCGTGATCTTCGCACAGGCCCACCAAAAATTTGACTCTCGTCCTGTCGATGCAAGATTGCTTTGTGAAACATAAATAAATATCCTATCCTAAATAGCTTTATCTAGAACCTGTGACTGCAGTCTCAAGCAAATCTCCCGTGTCGAATTTTTATCTTATGGCACTAGCGTATACAAAGTCTCGGTGTATCGACCATCGCGGAATGTAACAGAAAATTGAACCCATTAAAAATTTGTTTAATTTGTGAAACATCTCACACAGAGCTTCTGCAGAGAAATTCAACCATTCGTAACGTTTTATACATTTATTTCGAGATAAATTTCTCTCGCGATGCGAATAGTAAGTCGTCATCGAATACGCAACGATACGTCGTCGTTGGTATTTTTCGCAAGTATCGCCAACAACGATGTATCGTTGTTCGACGCTAAAAGTGTTGATGTGTGAAACGAATCTCTGTCCGCGTCATGCTCTTTTAATTATTTTCATAAAAATAACACTTTGCATGAATGTGCGCAGTGAATGAGATTTTTAAACGACGTATTATTAGCACAGTATTATTAGCTGTTTTCTGAAGCGAAAATTATCTGAAACACAATGATTAACTGGAAAATTATTAAGTTACTTGTATTAGAATTATTAGAACTAAAAGTGTTCATTCGATCAATAGATTCGATTTCTTCTACGTATGATAATTGATAATTGTCGATAATTGTTACAAGTGACGATTAAGATCGCCGCTAAATGTTTCACTATCATAAAACGATAGCTGCAGGAACTTCCTTTTCTTCTCCAGTTACATCTTTCAGGATAAAGTTCTCGTTTCTTCGATCATTGAAACAGACGGAGTCGGATTTATTTGTTGATGAACGACACTTCCTGTTGACATAGGTGTCAAGTTCTACGGTAGCGCGATCGGCCGGTGAATATCGATTCATCTTCACTTTGCCTCCTTTCCAATCTGACTTCATTCAAAGTCCTTTAGAATCCGCGCATGCACAACAATATGGCGGCAAAGTAAAGCGGTCAATGATCAGCGATCGATGGAGTGAAACGTGTGATACTCTGACCTTTTCTGCTTTTTATAGCTGAAAGACTAGAATACAAAATTAGAATTTTTTTTCCACTGTTTTTCCACTCAGAATGCAATCTACAGGCAGCTCTTCGTTACTGCCACGTCTCTTACAAGTTGAAGCGATTCTCGTACATAATTGTTTACTTCGCAAATGAACAAAGAATTCTCTTCTTTCGTCTATTTCAGACATTAACATACTTAAGTCCGTAACTCTCTCGGAGCTGTATCTCTTTTTCAGATTACGAGCTATATTTATTTTCTCTTTTTTCCTAACAATTTTCTATACAAAATATATAATACGTTGAAATTCAAAATTAGTTCTATCGAAGACGAACACGTTTCTCTGCAAGTTAATCAATTATTTATATTAAAATAACTTTGCGTAGGTGCAACACCGTGTATGAAACAGATTGTTACTCGTGTCCTATTATAATACACTGCATAAATTGCAGCAAGAAATCTGCAATAAGGATTTGCTGGAATTCTAATAATTCCAAATTTTATGGAAGGAAGGAAATGGTGACGGTGGTAGGGTGAGCGCAAGGATCAGAAATTCCGGTCTGATTCTGGCGTTTCGAATGGGAAGGCAACCGTTTGAAATATAAAGTGCTTACACGCGGGCTTTGCCTGCATAATGGCTCGTTTGTGCGAGAAATGGCTGCAATTTCGAGGGGAATTGCGGGACCACTGGTAATCTGGAAATAAAATCTTGCGAATTCTGAATTGGTTGCAAAGGCAAACAGAGAAAGAGGCTGAGAAATGAAAAAAAAAAAAAAAGAACGTACAACGAGGGAACACGGTAGAGATTTGGATAAAGCCTTCCGTTCGTCGAAGGATTAAACGACGAGTCGTGTATCGTTGAAGAACGAAACGACCAGTACACGACACGTTGCCGGTGGTCGCGAAAAAGCTCGGTGAACACACGCGCGTAATTCGCGGCACGACTCGTCAAGAGAATTTCATTTCGCGACCATCCTATAAATTCTCCCCTTTTATCCGGTCGCCGCGTTCGCTCCTTTGAAGAATTATTTCGACCCCGCATCGACCCAACCCCTTCCTCTTCTCTTCCGACCTCTGAAATCCGGAAGTCTGGATGGCATTAAGAGGGAGAGCTTTCGCAGCGTATTCCACGAAGTTTCGATTGTGCCGAGTTTGGGGAATTTTGTGTATGAAAATGCAGATGTAAATAAAGGAGAAAGATTAGAAATAAACAAGGAGGTGAATAGGGGGATGAAATGTTGGTTGAAAATTTTCCCGAATCATTGTTTAATAGTTAACGATGATTTTGAGAATACGCGGTGTCTTCTGAAACATTGGACAACACTGTCTCGTCGCCATTGACCTATTTATCGAGTAGTCCTTTTAAGTAGATTCCGTATTTCTCAATTGACAGTCGATTAAAATAAATCAATTTTACTTAATCGTAATTTAATTTTAATGTTCGCGGAGTATCAAGAAATTGCAATCGCGGTGGAACCTCGATTATTCGAACCCACGTTATCCGGACGTTGCATTATTCTAACACGGTTCGCATGTAAGAAGTTCGAACTTGAACAGAAATTTGTCTTAACGATCAACGTCTACTACTACTACTGACGATAAGACCACATATCTTGACAAGCAATTAAATTTAATGGTTTGTTATTATACGATGGCATATGCTTGGTCGGGCGTTAAACGCGTGACACTGAAAATAAGATAAATAAACGTAATGAGCTACGTTAAGCACAGCACGCAGGTAGAAGCGCAAGATAATATCACAATAAATATCGAAAAAGCTCTCTTTTTCTGCACTGAATACGATACTAGGATTCGATGATCGTGACGACGCCGATATGATAGAATGGTTCCGACTTGATGAAACTTTTTCAATTGGCCATGATGCTAATGTTATTTGAGCTTCGAATAATAAATTGGAACACGAATATAATGGCAATGATGGTATTTCTCAACGTTTCGAAGCATTCGACGCTTTAGAAATAGGGTTAAGATGATACGAAGCAGTGGAAGGAACGTAACTATTCCGAATTAAATTTGCCAAAAAAAAAGTTGTGTAATTTAGCAGATGTGAAGATTAGGAACTCATCGATCTTCGTTTCATTATTTGTACTGCTATTATTAATATCTATGTTCTCTATTTTTTTTTTTTTTTTTTTAATATACAAGAAGATGAACATCAACAAAGTAACTGTTTTCTTATCCGAAAATTTCTTCATCCAAACATCCCTGTTTTCCAATTAGTTCGGATAATCGGCGCTCTACTGTATTTATCAAACGTTTAGCAATGCGAAAAACTCATTTTACCCGATTAAGAGCTTAAGTTATTAAAATTAATAAATGCCAGTAAATATCTCATTATTATCAAGGAGTAAACTTTGTGATCGACCGCTCACCATGAACCTTCATATGCACATCCCTTTTTAAGTCGACGCTAAATTCAAACGAACGTGGACAGATAAAGGATTTTCTTTCTATTAAAACGCGGTATCTGGGTAGCTGCAGTCTCGCGTTAATTGTTCGGTCGAATACGAAGCCGACTGATAACGCGAAACGACGTGCCCATTATGCAGCGTTATGCAATAAACGGCCCGGCCGAGGTAACGTTTCCGCGGAAAACGCGTTCAGTTCGGCCACGTACTGCCATTATTTGAATTCAATTATCTCCGTTTTCCCTCTTGGTGCGCGGCCGAAACTTCGTGCAGCTTCGATCGGACTATGTATCTACGAGACACGCAGAGAAAGAACTGGAGGGACGAATAGAGAGAAAGATAAATAAGAATAGATACAAAATATTGGCTGATAAAATGGGGGAAAGTAAAACCAACAGAATATAGGGAGAAAATACGTACGGCTCTACGAGGTATAGAAGAAAATGTAAAGTTGAAAATGTAGCGCAAACTATCTGTACAAAATTTTGATTAGATCCGAAAAATTCGTCGGATGTGCTTAACACTAGAACTACCACACCGGTCAAATGGACTGTTTTTACAATTCTATTTTAAAATACTTACTTCGTGTTATATTTTTCTCCGCAACGATACGCTGACTTTCGCAACGATAACTAAAAGAATAATATAATGAATTTTATTTTGTTTTTTATGTATTCAAACTGAAAATAATTTTGTATCGAGGCTACTTATATCAATGGCAGTCAAAATGACTGGTACTTGTCAAAGTGTAAAAGGGTCCTGCAATCTGTTTATCGAACCCCAATTAACCAGTTTCCTCGTTTTTTACAACTTGTCATATGTTTTTAAAATTTTTACTGCGTATCACTCGATATGATGATATCGGTTATCAGGAAAATTCCGGATCGATTGCTACATCGCTAAGTGCTAACGCTAGTAATACCACACCGGTCAAAACGACTGGTTCTACAATTTTTTACAAATGTGTCAACCCTCGTTTAGGGGTCATGGTCCCAGATGGATTAATAATACCAAAAAATGTACTACATAACATGGAATTCCTTCTGTAAGAAAGTAATAAATCAATAAATATAAAAATATTCTATTATTACGTATTTTTTAAAGACCAGACATTTTGACTGGTTTTGATAGAAATAGTTCGTGTTAACTATCGGTAGTTCTAGTGTTAAACGACTGTCTATAAGTTTTCGAACGATTGTTAAATCCCTTATAAAATATCTATCGATGCGTATTTATAGTTTCGTTTTTGACACATAATTTCAACTTTCTTCATCGATGTTCCTTCTTTGAAAAAAAAAATTGGATCAATTTAAGCAACCTTTTGTTAATCTCTCGTAAGAGGCCTATCGAAGCAAATTTATAAAAATTTGCCAGTTACCAACCACCCTGTAGATATATTTATAGATATTCGATAAAGTTTCTTCTGTGCTATTAATAATTGGGAAACCCATTGCACGATTAAAACAAGAATCGTTCGTCCCCATTCTAACTCTGCTGCAAGTAAGTAAATCTATCCATGAGTCATCAAGCGCATACATAGATACTTATGTCATAATGGGCTACAAACTTTATTTAACTTATAGAATCCAGTTCTTACTGAGCATGTCTGCGTCTATAGCATAAATTCCACGCGAACACTAGTCAACTCTTACGAATCGCCACCGACATCGATTAATAATGTAATCTGTAAAATCGACCACGAGCCCTTCAACACAGTGAAGACGGAGACACGAACGAGGAATCCGCGTTAACACGTCGTTAGGCGAATTAATCACGATCGAGATAAGGAAGATCTTTCTTCCATCTCCCTCTGCACGTTAAAACCTTATACTAAAAAGAAGAGGTGTATCTTGCGCTGTTTTGCATACGTCGCAACGTTTAATTTTGCACGAGATGCTAATTAATACGTGTCTCGTGGAGAGTCGCGTAAACGTTGCCTTGCAACGTGCTGCAATTAACATGCTACATAATTTAAGCAGCTTCTAGCGTCGTTCGCCACAGGATTTCCTCCTCATTTTTCCTTACCAATTCTTTTTTATTCTTATTATCACCTTACCGGATACGGAAGAGTATCCGTCACCGTGGTTTCGAATAGGATAAAGAGAACGATCCTGCACGCTTACCTGAAACAAAAACGAATATATTGCCAACAGGTTACAGGGAAAACGCGATAGGAATCGAAATCGCTCGGTGAAACGTGGATTTGATTGGAAAGATTAAGCGGCGGGCATGCTGCAATTAGTCGAAGGTGTTCGCGCGTTCTGTACCCGATTTTCCGGAGAAACGAGAGACTTCCTCTTTGGCGATGTTCCAGATAGGCAAAGAGAAGAGAAGAGCCTCGACTGCGTGTATTCGCTCCTGTAGGAACGATTTTAATCGCGGAAAATAG
Source organism: Bombus huntii (assembly GCF_024542735.1). Classification (NCBI taxonomy): domain Eukaryota; kingdom Metazoa; phylum Arthropoda; class Insecta; order Hymenoptera; family Apidae; genus Bombus; species Bombus huntii. The sequence continues at coordinate 12,108,593 of NC_066244.1, read as the reverse complement.
CTTTATGTTCGATCGATTTGTGTTTCTATGTTTGGAAGAAAAATTTGTATCTGCAATTATCTGCAGATCTGGATAGATGCGTAATATCGATAAAAATTGATTTATAACTACGTAGTTATTTCGATTCTTAACAGACACATGTACAGTGTATGTTGTACCAAAGAAGGTAAAATGAAAAGTATAAAAGACAAGGAAAAAGACAAACTCCACGTATTTTACGAAAATTCATTCAAATCTTCAAAAATATATCTGCTATTAAAAATCCATATAATTTCTTGAACTCTCTGTTGCGCTTCTCTAGTGTTAACTTATGTCCAATTTCTTTACTATATTATTATTCAATGGTAGTCCGTATGAAACGTGATGACAAGATAAAATCATATTACAGGGAACCGCTTCACGCGAATTAACACCATGTTAACTTCGTGTAACTGTCTTTTGAAACTGCACTTTATTCCACAACCGTGGTCGAGTCAGCTGACAGCTGTCTCCGGACTGACACGTCTCGTGCATCCTGTTGAAGTCCTTAGAGGTCGAAAGCAAGGAAATGTACAGGTCATCGGAAACGAAGGGATCTTTATCCTCACGCACCGAAAACGTTATGCCTATTTTATCGAAGATTCCAACGATTTGAAAAAAAGAGATTATTTTCACGTACAATACGATATCAGTGAAAACTTATATATAGTCTTGCATTTAGTCATCCGAGCTGCTCGTAATTAAAGTATACAAATTTGTAGGTACCAAAGGCGTGAAAATATCTTACACAATGGAAGAAAAACAACAAAGTCTCTCGAGAAAATTACAAATTGGTCACTTCGACGCTGTTAGGTACCAAGCGTCGAGGGGTGAGATAGATGTTCCTTGGATCGATCGCTCGATGGCACAGTTCCACGGTTCTCGTCACGATCGCCTTTCGTAGTAAATTTAACGAAACAAGCGGTGCTGACCTAAAACACGAGCCGTCGACCCTGGCCGTGTTTCCAAGGCGTTCACGGCGTGTATACGGGGATCGGTAATGGATACGCTTTCCACGCGGCTAACAGGGTTACCTGCTGCCTTTCGTGGCGGTCTCGATCGATCGAATACCGTCTACATCAATGGAAAGAGAGAGGAGAGGAGAGGAGAGGAGAGTCTATTGGATACGTCGTCGTCATCGACGACGACCCGCGGACTAATGGCTTCGAGTTCAATGGCTGGAGAACGCGTCACCTCGTTATCGAGAAACACGTTTCATAATTAAGCGTAATAGCGTCTGCGAGATTGGCGCGGATCCACCGCGTGGAAACTGACACGACAAACTCCGCGACGATAATTAAAATCATGGAGAAAGTTTATTTATCGACGAGCGCTAGCATATCCCGCGCGGAGGATCCTTCATTGCAAGACACGAACGAAAAACATGAACGATCGTTTCTGATCTTTCGTGGAAGAGCAATTCCCAAACTCGACACGTCGTCACAGCCGATTTCACGCTAGAATCGTCTTTGCATTTGCTTTGCGGATTGTATACGTGTCTTTGCAACACCACTGCGTATCTAAAGAGTATTAACAACGTTATTTGCGTAGCACAATTACATTGAAATAACGTGGAACCTCGATAAAGATTGTTTCTGTGGAACCGTTTAATGATCGTTCTTGATGAATTGTCTTATCGACGTAGTTTACATAGAATTTTAACATTTTCCTGGTCTTTTTACGAATCGTTAGGTTTAGTACTTTATAATGCTGACGCTTGAAGATCGACGTAGATCTAGTTTAAAGAAAGTTTGAATCGAGTAAATTTCGATGAAAGAGAAAAACAAATCTTAGACAGCCATTGTTCGTGTGCAAGTATACTGAACTATAAAATATACCGCACGAAAGTAAAAAAGAGACGAAACAGGATTTGTGGTGGATATTTTACACTGATCCCTTTGGTAGCGAACGCGTTAAGAGTAGAAATCGAACAATATATTTGTAATCGTAGAAAGTACGAAATAATAACGGCAATGACAGGAACCAACGAGCAACGAATGCAATTTCATAAGACAACGAAATAGAAGCATTTCCATTCTCTTTATAATAATCCATCACGCGAACTTGGCGCAAAGCTGAGAAAATTCAGACGTTAATAACACAAGCAAAGTACTCCATCTTCAATTACAAACGCAGGGAATCTCTGCAATTGTCGGTGTTGGAAAAACCGCGGCACCAGGATGATAACAAACGCGAATGTTCAGTTGAAAGGTAGCTTTCTCAGACGCTTCGAAATTAGCTCGAGGTAGTTCTTAGCCAACTATGTTCCAATTAGAGCTGGTTGATAAATTACAATGAAAAAGTGGCACGATGCTATTGTTGTTTATTGTTGTTTTGCCTCGGAGCATCAATATCGTAAGACACACACAGATTATATTAATAATCAAACTCCGAGCAAAACAATGTCGCTGTTACTTTCAACCGTCAAACGCAGTCGAGTTCAAACTTTCCGACTGTGCCCCGACCGATATAAATAAACGAGCGAATTGACGAGCGAGAGTTTAGCAATCGAAGAGTAAGCATATCAACGCATCAAAGTGTATACGAAGTTTCTCGACACACGTGCGTGTTTATTCCGATTAATTATATACCAGGACTTGTGCTTCGTACCAAAGCGTTACAAATAAAGTGCTCACAACACTTAGACTATAATATTGATATTTGAACTACCTCATCCTCTACAAGATAATAGAGGTGCTTGAGAGGGTATAACACTGCGCTTAACAGAATTACACAATTTATATTTCCAACACTTAAAGTTACACCGTTGCTTGTGATATATATCGTCGACAATGAGTTAGCGTAGAGATGCGACACACTGGCACACTATTCGTTGGTGATAGAGCAAGGCTCTTAGAGTTTTGTTATAGTTGACTAACCCGTTAGTGACATGTGGTCCTTCCAGAGTTGTAGAAGATGTAAAGTTGACATTTCTAAAGGTGTAGAAGAAGCAAGTTACAGTGACGACGCTGGGAGACTCTGAGAAAAGCTAGCGACGGAGTTGTCTAGCGCACGGAACTATCGGATTTGTTCATGACATTTTTGGTCAGGAAAGTGAGGGCAGTGTCCGTTTCTTCTGATTGGTTAAACGAAGGTTGGTGGACTAGGAAGGGTCTTAGCCACCCTCGGTAGAAAGTTGCTAGTCGGAAGCATTGTACGTGAGAAAAACTAACATTCCCGTGTCAAGCCGTAGTAGACAATACTCTTTAGAAAGCGATTTAGAAAAAAGACATTTGTTCGGTCTGAAGGACCTTAGCTAGCAAATTACTGGGATTTATGATGGATCCTTAAGACTATTAAGGGTACGCAGTAAGGATGAGCGGACATTTGGTTCCTGTCTGGCCCACGGTTGTTGACCTGTTCTAGGTAGAGGGTCGTCCGACGTAACAGAAATATTGGTAATAACTTTTAACATCATTTATATTTATCTCGAAATGTTAAAGGTTAATAGAAATAATTGTAATTCGAAAATGGAATATTGAATTAATTAGAGTAATTAATTGAAGCAGTAGTCAACCTTGCTTTATCAAAAAGGAAGCAATGGATAAGAAAGAAAAATAACGAGCTGGAATTGCTAAGAAAAGAATAGAGAATTAATGATTATAAAAGAAAATTCGTCAAACTTGGGAAAATTATTTAACAGTAATAAATAAATTAAAACCAGAATTTAACGTCCTCTCCTCACACTTCCGATAATTAACACGATTCAGACTTGATGTGAATTTGAAACAGTTATACGTTATATCTTTTATAACAAACTATTTTTTTGTACAAAAATCAACTTTAATTAAAAAAATTCGCGTACTCATATTCACCGATTCGTAGCTCGCTATTCAAATGTTTAAACATTATACGCATTGTATAACGATACCACGTGTGTTGCTCTGCGTAACTTCTGAAAAATTTGCATACAATATGTGAACAGCTTCGCGTAAATTAATAAATTCCCTTCGTGACATTGCGAAATGACTTTGTGAAAACTTTGGCATGGTTCTTTTTTTTTTATTACTATTATTTAATTTGTACTTTACAATTTGTCCAGCTGGACATTCGGTAAATTTGGAATACAATTTTCAAAAAGTAAAACTAGAGCCGTTTTCTTTTCGAATCCGCCATACATGTCACCGTGTTAAAATGCACCGACCTTTATTATAACAATCTCTCGATAACTGTGAGACAAATCGATTCTAAATTTTACACAAGCAATTTCTCGTGCTCCAAATTAGTTTTGCTCGAAATTCCACAGTAGCATTGAATTTTGAGGTTTACCTAAGAGAACTACCTTAAATGGACGACTAGTTTCCGCCGAAACTTTACCGCGGCCGCGCACTAATTTTTGCCTTTCAGCCGAACACGAGAAGCTTATGGCAGTCTGCTTTTCGCGTTGTTTGCGCTTCCACGTTCGAAAAGCCGACGACCGGTCAAAGAATCGCGGGGAAAGACGCGCGCTCGTCTACCTTTTTTCCTCTTTCAATCGTTCGCCATTAGGTTCGACGGTGAATCGCACGAAATCAACCGTGAAACGCTCGACTTTTAGCAAATTAAAGATGGACGCGGTGCTTTTATTCGATTAAGAGCACGAATCGGTGATTTGAAGTCGTTTTAGGAACGAAGGAGATTGGATGGGTGACGCTTGGGTGACGAGGTACCATCTTTGGATGTTACACGACAGTTGCAATGTTTTCGAGTGGCTGAATAGCGTCTTTGAACACTTTGACTATCGTATCTGTTGCTTTCATTTGATTAGAAACGTGAATCGCCAATTCGTAATCGCTTTGAGAAGCAGGATTCGATGCTTAACGACGACGTTGTTTGAGGCTACTTCGATTTGCTTTTAGGATTTTTAAATAGGTGAATCGTGTCTTTGCACGTTTCAACTACTGTGTGTTCTTCCTTTTTTTTTTTTTTTTTTTTTTTTTAGCTTTTCTTATATAGGAATGAACGCGTTACGATTTTTAAAATTTTGAAAAATATGACAAAATTCCTTCCGCTTGGAATCTTTTTTGTGGAGACAATTACGAATGGAAAAATAAAATTTATTGATGAAACGCTTCTAACAAACAAAGATTTTGCAATCGTAAGAAGTCTATTTTCTCAATGTTCTTCAGAAGCTTAATCTCTTCGAGAACCAATTTATAGGCTAAAAAAAAGATAATAATTTTGTAGTTTTTTTAAAAAATAATATATATGTCGGAGAAACGTCAGGAATAGGGTTGGGAGCGTTTGGTAAATCTTCAGGGGAACTGGCCATCGTTGTGGTATCACAAGGGTACGGTCTGCTAACGCGAGAGTGAACACTAACGACGCGACAATCAACAGCGGTGACTGGGCACTTGCGATGCCAGTGACGTTGGTCTTAGGCTCGATAACGAATCCACGGTCAACGGGGTGATAGATATACTTGCTCTAACTCAAACGTGTACTACTCATTGATCGTAAGGCGCTACTCCCTTCGACGATCTGAGGACACGAGATCATCGGGTTCCTCGAGGATAGCCTTCTTTCAGAAGGTGAGGGAATTTGGTGTTGCTGCTAATTGGTCAATCTCCATATCGGTGGTTAGAAAAAGATGCTAGCCGCCCTCGAGAGAAAGTTGCTAGTGGGAGATGCCGTTCGTTGAAAAATAGCTCTCTCCTACCTTCCCGTAGCTGGGACAAAGACTGTTTGTTTAAAGGATTTTAGTCAACTAAATTCTAAGATTTATGACGGGCCCTCAGGCTAATCGACATCTGGCAATTTGTGCGTGACGAGCTAGATTACAATGTTGCGGGATTATCCAAAATTCCAAAGGCTCCGGTGTTCTTTCATCTCCGTCATATTTATAGAAAAATACAAATATCCACATAAAAGTGTACATACAACCGTATATACAAAACTATACATACAAAAATTATTATAGATAGGAAAAAAGAATCTGGCAAGAGTAGCAATTTTTGGGGATCGAGGTATCCCAACTCCAGCCAGTATGGTGCCATATCTCTTGCGGATTCTCCCGGCTCGCGATCCAGCAGCAACCTTAGCCGCCCTCGATAGAAAGTTGCTAGTGCAAAGTATCATACGTAAGAAAAACTAACTTTCCCGTGTCTTCCCGTAGTAAACAATAAGCTTTAGAAACAATTCAGTAAAGAGATGTTTGTTCGGTCTGGAGGACCTTAGCTAGAAAATTCCTGAGATTTATGATAAGTCCTGTGGCGGATCGGTATCAATAGGACGCCGACAGGTCGAGGCATCAACGCGGCGCAACACCTCCCTGGTACCAACCGCCAACACCAGAGGGCTACGACGACAACGAGTCTGTCTATCTCGCTAGCGGTCGAATATACGGGCGAATGATACAAATACCGCATGTAGCGAGACTCCCTCTACGTCTAAGGCAGGGACTACCGGGCATAGCCTTACTGACGAGTCCACCGGTAGTCCCGGGACGAAACGCAAACTCTCTTTTCATCTGACAGCGACAACCTCCGCCAAAGTCCTTAAGACTTTTATTGAGGCTACTAAAGATGTGCGGACATCTGGTTGCCATCTTGTCCGCAGTATGTGGCCTGGTCTAGGTAGAGTATCGCTAGACGTAACACAATATGATACTCGAATTTAAAAAAAGAGAGATTATTGTACCACTTTCCTGAATAATAGTTTCAGCCGTATGAAACAAATCTCGCACGTCCACGAACTCCTATTTATCTGCCAAGGATATGCTGAATAATTCGTTGCCCCAGGTTATAGTTCAGGATGAGTCAAGTAATTTGCAAGCTGTTTTCTAGGAAACTGTTCTTACAGCACAGTCCGAATCAGCGCCGAGGTTGACTTTTGATTTATGCATTGTGAATTATTCGAACGACACAACAAGTGCTACATAGAACGAGTGACATCGTCTATTACAGAAACGTGCACAAAATAACAATAAGATTTTCGCGAGATATTCTCATAAAACGAAAACTGCATGTACGCAACTTTGAAAAGCTCACCGGTGTAAGCGTTCGCTTCGAACTTTCGTCGGTTGTGTCGAGAAAATCCTGATACAGCGAACCGTCGATCGTTTTAACGAACCTCGACATCCAAAACAAGGCACAGCCGCTCATTCTGAACGCTAATTATCGACTAGCTGCTAACGAACCTTCCAAAATTCGACCAAAAACACGTTGCAGTTTTTTGAACGTTCCAACCGGCGAGTAACAAGTTTGGAATAAGCGTTAATGGAAATTGAAAATATACCACAGCCAGAAATTCATAAATATTTAACTAGCAGATACGAGCAGAGACTGAAGGAAAAAAGATGGTTCTTTTGTCAGAGAGAAACGGCGAAAGGATTTTTTGCAGGTGCATCGTCCTGGAGACAGAAATAATTGAATTTTCAGAAACTGAAAACATAACGCGACAAATGATTCGCAAATATCCGACAAGCGGATACAAGCGGAGAATTAAGTACGACGTAATATAAAAATAACTGAACATTTGATGCGAACCGAGAGTAAACAGAACTCCATTAAAGGCCCAGTTGTGAGAGGAAAACGACCAAAACATAGTTACAAGGTGCATTGTCCTGGAAAGAGGAATAGCTGAACCTTTGCGAGTCGAAAGGGTAAAATCAATATTGCACGTTTTGCTTCAGGTTGTTCCAAGGGACTCGAAGGAATTTAGGTCGTACACCAAGTCGAAAAGGCCACTGCTGAAGCGAGCAATGAGTTTGAGAAGGACGAGAGAGTCGCTGCATTCCTACGTCGATATCTTCCATTGAAAATCTCACTATTAGGAGCAGTCAGATGTTCAGCCAGTTGGAACGGAATCGGAACTGGTGTTCGAGAAAAATTGTATCATTTCGACTATCTGCAGGTTAGCTTCAAAGAGAATCTCTTCCCTTTCTTACTCTGTGTTGCGTTTAAAATCAGCGAATTTTTAATCAACTTACTCGTGTACTTTATTTCTGTTGAATTTATTTTGGAAATCTATATAATTAGATATTCTTATCTTATTTGTATAATCGTTATTTGTTATTGGTATAATAATTATCAATTTTAAAATTGACTAAATGCAATACGTTTCATGATTCACATTAATTTCGGATTGTTAAAGGGTTCGTAAGTTCAAACGTACATGAACATAATGAATAACTATTAGGTTGTCCGAAAAGTGTCTTTCTTTTAGAGACATCTAATCATAATCTGTCAGACGTTGTGATCTTTATCTTGATAAAACAAAATGGATCATACGTAATTCGATAAAGTAATATAAAACGATGCATATTGTGCATCCATTATTTTCTCATAAAACGAAAGAAACTTTTCGGACGACCTAATATGCCGCCGGTATAAACCTTATAGATATAAATTGCATCATTAATCTCTCGAAATCCGACCAGTATTTTGCATTTTCTTCCAACTGATTTATATTCGATAAACTAGTTTTACCACTTCTCGTGTGTCCATAATTTTGGATAAATTTTCATGTTTTCGCGACAATCATTAACACGTCTGTTACCATATTTCTAGTAAATTAATTTATGACGCAGAAAAGGGTATGTTAGAACTAAAAAGAAGCAAAAATAAAATAGAATATTCTATGTAATTCGACCATGAAGAAAGTAAACCTACTAAATCTGCTTATGTCTCTTAGGTGTTAAAAATATAAGATACAAGAGAATAGAAATTTTTCTATTGCAGCAGCGTTAGAACATTTCTCAGCTGCTGTAACTGGAACAACAAAACTGAAATCCCTGAAATAAATTAAAATAATGTTCTCTCTTACGTTTCCTAAAATTTCAACATCTCCATCATGTCTGAACTTTTATTACTCCTACTTGGCGATTTCATTCTCAAGGATCCCTGTGACTTTTGAAGTTTTCCGTGTTAGTGAGTGGTACAACGCAAGGAAAGAAAAACGAGCTGGCAAGCCGAATGAAAGGATCCAGCGAGATTACATGAAGCGGTCAGCACCCGAAGGCGGCGGCGTTAAACGAATCGCAAGGTCGTTCGTCTATTCGCAAAAATACTGGTTTCAGCTGCAGGTCTTATATAGCCCATTGTCCAGAAGGGGCCTTTGTCGAGCAGCGGCAGAACAAGTCAAACTGGAACAACGTAACCGCTACGCGAACAACATTCCCTCGCTTCGTACCGTGCATCTTGAACGCGCTCGCCGCAACAAGCCCAGTTCTCCCATTGTCCCCATACTCCCCGCGATTAATTCCAATTTTAACCTACTGACGTGTAACAACTGTTATGCGCCGAATAACAGGGCGAGAGACGCGTCTTGTTTGTCTCTTAACCCCTTTCTTCTCTATACGCGACAAGTGCCAACTATATTTCGAATCAGGTTTTATCGTAACGCTGACGATAAGTTTAACTTTGACTCGCGAAATCGGGTTAAGGTGTGTCACGTGCGATCTTCCAACCATTTGCACTTTGCGCTTTCTAGGTAAACTACATTTTTTACTACCTTTATATTGCCGTTTTTATTACTGCTACTTCTCGTTTAGAAATCTTTTCTGCAATCGTGCCGCCATCTCGTTGTTATCTTTTGTTGGTGCAATTTTTTGCTTGCGAAGCCTTGTATTATTTTTGTCTACTTACTTTTCCTTCTAATTCTTCTTTTATTACCACAAATCCCTTTTTAGGGTCCTTGTTTATCTACTCGATTCCTATTAACATACATATTGTCGAAGTAATGGTATAATAATAATTACCAATATAATTAAAGTCCTCCTAAGACCTGGATAAAATAACATCTCCCTTAATCGTAAAAATTCCTCCAACTATCGATTTCGTATAACGATGATAACAGATACAGACATAATGATAAAATCGAAAGATAAGGGACCAAAACTCGAGACAGTTTCGTTTATTGCTTAAAAATGTCCATTCTTCGAAACGTGCTACGCTTATGGATAACTGGTCTTTTCTCTGTCGAGACCATCATCCTTTCCATCTGTTATTTAGATACAGAAAGGAGGATCCCATGGTGCACGTTTATCCCGTAGCAAGCAGGGAGATAATGATCTTCCACGAGCTGATACGACCGCAGGGTCTGCCTGACTATTCTCGCGTGGTCAAAATATGGATAGCTTGACTCTCCATGCCATACTTATACTGTATACCTACACGTACACGGATTATGAAGCACTTCCTGCTCTGTTTTAACCACTTAATGCACACGCCCGTGACGTTATACGGGCACGCTTGACCGGCAGATTTCAGCAAGCCGCACGGTGCAGCGTGCAGTGTACAAAAATCGTGTACAATCGGATTTTTCGATTTTGATTTTATCAAATAACAAATATGTACATAAAATAAATCGCAAAGATGCCAAATAGTCTGAGAGATCGATAGACGATTAGTAAAAATCATTTGTACGTCAAAATCGAATCGCTTGAAAATTAGCCCGCTCGGTCGTTGTACGTTCGTGCTCGTCAATTCTTGTCAGAAGATTAAAAAGGAAACACCCAACAGATCTCACAAAGGACATAACCTAACAAACAAACACTCACCACACTAAAGAGATAAATCAATCAAATTCGAAGATGATATCCCACTGGGGGTAGCCATTCATATGTATGTTATATTATTATACCACTAAGCTATAATATTTTACCAAATGTCCTACTGGACAAATTGTAAAATGTAAATAAATAAATAAAAAAAAAATTCTTATCAGACGTTTGTTAAGCCTAAAAACATGGAGAATTTGAGCAAAGGTACGTACAATTTCAAAGAGCGATTTCAGAAGAACGGTTCCTGTAATTTTGATTGTTCCGTGTCAAGAAGCTATTGCGTTACGTTGTTATATTAACATTTTTCTGCTACAAACTGCTACGCTGCACGTTCTTTATCTCTTTAATGAAATTCATTCGTATTCGCGACTCGGTTGAAGGGTGCATTTCTTTTTTTTTTTATTATTATTTAATTTGTACCTTATAATTTGTCCAGCTGGACATTCGGTAAATTTTTCTAGCTGAGTGTATTTCTGACCTCATTTATTCCAAGAAAATTTTGAAAGTTACGCAAAAGCTCTGTTCTTCGCTAAATGTCGGCGCAATATCTGACGAAACGAAAGGGAGGATGAACGATCTCCGCACGACATTCGCGAAAATACGAAACGATCGTTTCCAGTATCGGCACTATTTATCTTAAACGTCGCCGCCTGTGATTAGACAAAAAAATAAGTATTCAAGATGTTTAAACCGAGCCAGAGAGTAGGGAAAATACTAGCACGTTATATGCAATTTTTTGATCTTTGTCCTGACCTTCAAACGCCATCAGCCGTGCCAATCACAGACATAATCTGTGCGTTAGTCGATCGATCGTTTAATTATTTTATTATTATAAGTATAATTTATTACGCTAACGATAAGACATATACGTTGTTTTTGTAACGCTATAACTACCTCATAGTGTAATCAACGATCAAGCAAATTTATTTTAACACCCGCGATTAATTTTTTCAATCTTTCAACAACGTTAAAAATTGGCGAAATAAAAACTTGATCGTCTTCTAACGATAAATCGAAAAATCAACCGAGTCTCCTTTCTCTGAAGATTTTCCGCCAAGGAATCGATTCATAAATAAGGGTCAAGGAACAAAGGAGGAGCCGTGGCGTTTGTTTTGTCTACGGCCATAATCGAGCGTTTCGCACCTGGGGGATTAATGCGGCCTTGGCGTTTTCCAGCCAGCTGAGGCGATCGAATCGAATTTCCAACGGAGCACGATCAGCTGTCTCATCTATCAGTTCTTACAGTTTAATTCTGTTGATTCTCACCGACGTGATCACGATCTCTCTACTACCTGCATCAAACATTCTTTCTTTTTTTATTATTTAATTTGTACTTTACAATTTGTCCAGCCGGACATTCGATCAATTTTTCTAGCGCATCAAATATTGCTGTTATTTTTAATACGATGGTTCGATCGTATGCTTTTTCGACTAATAATATATCGACTAGAATTGCCTTTAGTATTGGCAAGTTAAAGAACTTACGAATACGACCTAAGAAATGTTAAGAATTTCTGAGCACGCGCAACTAAAGGACTAAGATCTAAGCAGAGATTCGTTCGCTACGAATAGCGTAACGTGTACATACATACACGTGTTCGCACATAGAGTTTTAATACGTTTTTGCATGTTCTTGCACCTTTAAATCGCCTAATAAATCAAAATCCACGGTACGCTGATAATTATAGATAATTTTTTTTTAATATTTATTAGAATCACAATCAATTCTCGCGTTAATAAATTATAGATAATAAAAAAGATATATCACAGTGATAAAATGAAACCCTCCGATGAGAAAACCGGCAGTTCGATTTCTATTAAAGGTAATAAAATATTGTATAAAGTCATCTAACTGTCAATAAACCAATATCAAATTTAGTAATTTAATTTAAAACTTCGCCGTAACGCGCACACTACTTATACTCTCATGAACAAAAGGAATTACACGCTTCCGACAGCATATCGTTTCCCCAACGGTCATTCCAATAGCCGATATCTTTCTTCGAACGATTTAGGTGATCGATCGACAGCTATCCACAAAGTGATCTTAATTTCCAGAAGCCGCAAGCTTACTCGGCTCTTTCCATCATACGAGATGATATGGACGTAAAGAAATATCTCGAATGGCTTTGGCTCGCGTGTAGAAGAACGCTTATATTTTCTGAACCGTATAAATATACCCCTTTGCGGGTTGAACGTCTATTTTATAGAAGCACAGTGTGTGCACGCCCTCGGTAACCAAGGGCTCGATCGTGTGTTGCCGAGCATGAAACGAACTATGAACTAGATTTGTCGCGGTGATGCAGGGAAATTAGCCCGGGAAGACTATAATCCGAACCGATGAACCAAAGCAACCGCCCTCGGTTACAATTATACACTTTATCTCGGTTATTATAGGGCGCTTAAACAATCATGACTTTGGTCACCATGCAATTTTCTTTGGATCATGATTAAATTATAAATGGCTTGATAAAAAGGAAAGAGAAAAAAGTAGTCGAGTCTTAAAGACGATTGACTTCGCGATTACCGTGATTTAGTTGGAAATAAATTAATAGTACGATAATCTGATCAAAATTGCCCATGCAATTTTCCTTGGGTCTTGATTAAACATCAAAAACAGATTAAACGATAATAAACTTTGGATTTAACGGTAATTGAGTTGGTCATTTAAATATTATCGAGCTAATGATTAGCTTAATTTAGTTGAAAATAGAAGAATTATTGAGTTGGCAACTAAGTGATTGCGGATTTTGTCATTAGGTGGTATTGATAAAATCCGCAATCGCTTAGTTGCCAACTCAATAGTAATGTAACGAATTTTTCTTAAAATTTAAAATGACGCTGTGTTCGAGCCGTAATCAAATTATAATATAAGCGACTCGGTAAAACATAGATTAAACAAATAATTCAGTTGAAAACAGTTAAAATTAATAATGAAGTAGTTTGATTGAAACGTAGAATATAACGAGCAACGTTATAATTACCGAGTGCTAAACATTTCATTTGGCAAGGCAACGAGTGGTTAGGGAAATAGTGAACTTTCTGAAACAACGTTATCTCGCCGTTCTTTTCGCTGAAAACAGGAGTAGACCTCGAAAAAAAAAAAAAAAAAAAGGGATGGAGAAAGGCTGAACCGTTGGTCCAATGAAAAGGGAAGAGGTTGCGCAAGCACATCACGGGTTAACTTCCGAAAACCGTTCAACTAGCGAGGGAAACGGAAGTTTCCATTGCTCGCCGGTCGAACGAATGCAAAAGAAATAACGTTAATGGAAGCTTGCGAACTTTCAAGAAACTCGTAAACGAAGGAACTTGAAATCGTTTTTCATTAACCCGTTTCGTGATCGAAAGAGTAGTAGTCTTTTTTATCTAAATCGAGTAACATTTGTTACGTCGCGTAACACTCTACCTAGCCGATGCCACACACCGCAGGCAATATAGCAACCAGATGTCTTCGGATACTCGCAGCGTATCCTCCATAGTTTCAAGGACCTTCCATAAATTTCATAGATTACCTAGAAAAGGTCCTTCAAACAAAACAAACATCTGGTTCGGAAGAATTTCTAAAGACTATTGTCTACCACGGCGAAAAAGGGAAAGTTAGTTTTTGTTACGTACGCTGCAACTTTCCTCCCACTAACCACTTTCTCTCGAGGGCGGTTAAGACCCTTCGTCTAACCAATTAAAAACGAAGCCTATTCCCTCACTCTCCTAAATAACATCGGCACCAACAAATCCGATGGTCCCGTGCGCTAGACACACCCATCCTTAGCTTTCCTCCGACACAGCATCGTCACTCGACTTCACTTCTTCTACATCGTTGGAAAAGTCAACTACTAAGTATACCGCTAATGCCCATCGGGCAGTCTAAGCATAACGCGAGAGTCGGTCTCGGTATTGTCGAGCCTACATTTCCTCTCCTAAATATCTTATAGTGCTACGTCCACTAATACACTAAATCTAATTATAAGAGCCCTGCTCTAACGTACATATGTATCTTATCTTCGTGCGATAAGTGATTATCTATCTATCTAGGCTCATCAGTGTAATCTAAGTGTTGGAAATATATAATTTATAATTCTGTGAATCACAGTGTTATACAAACTCAATCACCCCTTATTATCTCAACGGAAATCAGGGGATCGATCAATTCGTGGTGTCGATTGTTATAATCGTAACGGGGATTTACGACCCCCGTTGACGTCTTTCCTCGCGATTACGTCTCCCCGCGATTGGCCGAAATTACAACATTGTTGTATTATATTCTATTTCTCGATCTTTTAAAAGCACGGGGAAGGGGAAGATGCAGAAGAGATATCGAAGATTATGACCGAAGATACGAAAGATAAACCGAAGAATACAGAAAATTGAAAATACAGGAGATACAATTGAAATATCGAGAAAGCTGAAAACACGAAAAATACATGGAAGAGGGAACAAAATCGAAGACACGGAAGATACAAACAATATATTATAAAGAGTACAGAAAGTTAAAAACGCGAAAGATACAGAAAATTCGTTAAAGATTAGAAAATTTCTTTGTTGGAAGTGAAACAATTTTTCTAATGACCAGACTACGGCCGAACCTATAAAGCCTGTCCATAGAACGACGATTAATCGTAAAAATGAATTCGCCAGTCCATTTGTATGATTACTACATTGTTCTTGCTTCGTGGAAAAAGAAAAGGCGAAACGTGAAAACGCCCCGATGCATTTGACTTTGCCTCCGTTTCACCCTCTTCCGACCTTCTATGGTCGGGTTCCAACAACAGCCCCATTGGAAACCACGCGCGAACTCCCATGAGAATCAATCTGTTCGTACTTTGGAACCGCGCTGGCCTCGTCTATCCCAAAATTAAAACGCCAAATCTTCATCCTTATATTTCGTCGAATAATTTCGCGAGTGTTAATCGTAAAATCAAATTCGAAGATGGGTATCCCACTAAAAAATTTATACGTTAATAAAAAAAAATCGTAAGATTTCGTTGTTGTTACAACGTTGCTTTTAAAAGAACTTTTTTTTTAAAGAAAAGACGTTATTTGATGAAGAGGAAACCCCTGCCATCCCTGATCTTTTTATCCTCAGAATCGAAGAAAAATAAATCATAACAAGACGTTAAACTATTATCGTAACTCGGGACAAGGAATTCCAACCGTCCCTAATCTTTATCCTCGCAATTGGAGAAAAATTCAATCACAAGGAACCAGAATACTACGGTAAACTCGTACAAATAATTTCTATTTCTCCTATTAAAATAAGGAACTTCAATCACTGTTCGTCTTTATTCTCGTAACCAAAGAAAACTCGATTTACGGTACAGGACCAAAATGTTACCATCGCACAGTCCTATCAACGAATAATGTTTTATTTGTTTCTCCTATCGGAGCAAAGAACTTGGACCAAATCTAACAATTTCAATGAAAAATGCAATCGTAACGGGTTAAACAACCATAAGCCGATGTGTAGGCCAAATAATAAAGTGCGAGCCGTGGCACAAGCCAGGATCCTCAATATCGTAGTTCTCATCCGTCGCGACGTAGAACAAAGACGAAGCTGGCAACTTCTGCAAGCCAATAACACCCGGTTGCAGCGGTTGCAGCGGTTGCACCCTGCGATTGCACACGCGAGGGAAACCGGTGGAACCGTGTGTGATGGGCTGATCGAAGAACGCGAACACGATGGTGTCGTTCGCGGAAGCCAGCAGCCTACTCGCATTAACGCCCCGGGGATAGAATTCGCTAACTGTGAATCGTTTCGTACATATCTCTGCGGCCGTGGAAGATCGATACGGTCGTCATGGCGACGCGGGTCTTCTCTATAGGGATACAGATACAGGGATACATCTCAATACGAGTACGCGCGGCCTGCGCTTTTCACCCCCTTGCACAGCCCGCGCACCCCACTTTTTCCCTTTACCGAACCCCTCGCGCGCGTTTCGCCATCCTCCGGAGCTCGCGCCACAAGCCCTCTTCGACTCTTTGTCCTGGGAAAGGTTTTAAATATTCTTCCTGAGTAGGAAAGGATCGTCGATTCGAGCTGCGACCAGAGAACTTGGATCTGGACAGAGTTCAATTGAAGTTTTAATAAAGAAAAATAACACGTTGGGAAACAAACGCGTCACAGTTCGACGCGAGAACTGTTTTGCTTGGACGAGACATCGACCCCTTTGTGCAGGACACTGCGCGAGGTTTATAGCGTCGATAGATCCACGAAGGACAGTATCGTGAGGCCGTTAGGCGACTTGCCTCCGATATGGGCCATATTGCACGACCTTATTAACTTCACGAACCATAAAGGCCTCTCTCGCGCACCGGTCCACCATCTATACGTAACATGGTATATTTAGCCTCGCCTAGCTACCCCTCCTGCCTATTAGCCTCGATTTAATTAACAGCCTTCCTATTAAATTAAATTTGTGCAGATGGTGTCGCGTATACCTCCTGGCAAACGTGCAGCCCGTCTTCGAAAATTCGCGAAACGTCGGCGGATTATGAAATCGAGCAACGACTCCGTAGAAACGGAATTTTCTAAGAAATTAAAATCCAAGTATTTCGATATAGATTTTCATGCAAAGGGATAATCATATTAATTTAAATGAAAAATATTCGGGAGTAAGGAGCAGGAGAGAAGTCGAAATGTTTTCTCAAATATCAAACTGGTTTTTTTAATTTCAGAGGTACAGGAGATTTTACTTCTAAACGAATACGAAATAAACGTTCAGATGTGTTGTAGTAATTATATTTCAAAATATTTGGAAATATAAAGATAGAGAAACTCTGAATGCAAATCGTTTATTATTATTATATAAAATTATATAATATACGTAACAATTACACAATGTATAATATACGTAATAATTTCAACTTGTATTCGAATCTCTTTTAATTACAAAATTATTATTCAACTAACGGACGAATTTTTTTATCGGATTAAATCGCAAAATTTTCCTGTAACTAAATTTTTAGAAGATTAGTGGAGTACGTGGTGCTCGAGAAGAAATTTCGAGTTGCAACAGGGGGAAATCGATAACCGCAGAACGAAGGATGGCTTTCGAGCAATCAATTTCGAGGATCGGATCGGACGGCGTGGAAAAACGAGGAACAAGAAATGCGGAGAACGACGAGACCGGGCATCGTTCAACGAGCTTCGATCCGATTGAGAATCCGGTTCGTTTCCTTCGCCTTCCGTCAAGCTCAGTCAAGTTTGCCGAGAATTCATCGGAACAAATCGACGAAGACGGGATAACGCGCTCAAGATGCGAACCGTTCCCAAGGATATACGCCCTTTTCGACTATCGAAATTATCTTTTTTGATCGATGAATACATTTCTTGTGGAAAATTGCAAACCCTCTAATTGAAATATTTGAAGAAGAGATGAATCGTGTTCGGATAATTCTTCGTTCCTCGGGTCGAAGGTACGTTTCTCTCTTTTCTGGATTCTCTGCGGAATTATTATTAAACCATTTCTCTCGAGTCTCTGTTTTCTTTTATATCACGATATCGTAGAACATAATATAGTATTTTTAATATCGATCATTCGAGGATCAAACGATACTTTCGTAAGGAACACATAACGCACTAAAATTAGAATCAGTTCTATCGAAGATAGCAATCGATAACAAATATTGATTCATAAGAAATTCACGAAATTCATCACATTTGAACAAATATCGAATCCTCGTTAAAGCGAAATTAATTCTGCGGAAATTCCTTTCCCTTGTCAGGCACACTATCGCATCTCCATTGAAAGCTCTCAAAGTAGCACGTTGGAGAGCAAGAAACGCCAAAAGCATGATCGATGAAGAAGACATTCGTTAACTGCTCGCGTGGCAGCCCCCAACCAGTACTTCATTTAACAGCAGAACTTTCCATTTCCGTTTTCCGCTCGTTGATCACGGAACTCGTAAGAACGCCACGAAACTTTCTCCTCTCGAGTAAAATCCACGCGCGGTTGCGTTTCCGCTCGTGTCACGGGCCACGTTTACTTTCGATCGACGACTCCTACGCTCTTATATTGCATTCTGAAAAAAAAAAAGAAAAAAAGAAAAGAGAAAAGAAAAGAAAAAGTAGGTAAGAAATAGAAATAGAAGAAGAGAAATAATAGGAAGGACTTTTTTAGGTTCGCGTTATTTGTCACCATTAAAGTTGGAGAACAATGGTGGCAGGATTTCTCGGTTTCACGCGTATCCAGATAGCAACCGTTCCACCGGAATGGAACGCATTGTTCGGACACAATCGAATTCCTTTTGAGTTCTGTCGAATGGGCCATTTCCTCTCCCGTTTCCAGTACGCTCGTCGTCCCTCTACGTCGCGAACTCGAAGCGCTTTCGTATTTGCTCGCGCGTACTCCGCCCTTCCCTTGTCAAATTAAGCTGATACGTCTAGATGAAAACAGGGATAATGGCCAGAACCGAGGGCCAAATACGTTGTAGGCAAAAGGTACCTGATGATTCGGGTTGACTCGACGAGCAACGAACAATTCTCGTGGAACGACTGTAAGGAACTGGAGATACGAAAAGGAACTGCAGGTTTTAAGAAACTTGGCGTGTTCTATCGTTTACTTTCTCATGTTTAACTGCTTCGAAATGAATACAAATTCGATGTTTACATCGATACAAAATAGATTCGAGAATCAGGTGGAATTTCAAATTGTACACTGTAGTACACAATGCAGTGACAAATGGAAACAAGTTTAAAGGCTAAGTCGTATCGTTCCTTTCAAGGAATCTTTCAATCTTTCAAAAAACCTTTCAACCTTTCAAGAATCACCGTTTCTTTTCGTAACGTATTCACTCGAACCACAACAATGATCCTCAAAGAACTGTTACTCCAGGCTACGCTGAGCACCTGTTCCTGACCTTCAGCTTGGGGACGGTCAGTTCTGTTTTTCCTACCAGTCTTCCCGACCACTTAGCAGAGACGATCGCTATCTTTACCGAAGATCGTAATTGACTTGTCCAATGTTCTAGGCACGCCCATCTCAAATTTTCATCTTTTCCACGCGCATCAACGATGTTTCACTTGCGCTCAGCTCTCCACGCAGGACACACGGTAAAACGACACCGTTCAGTGTACACATTCACCCGCGTATTCAGTCTTCGAAGGCGTTCTTTGTGAAGCGTGTAGTTATATTTAGACTTGAAAAGCCTGTGTCAGATTCTATCCAAGTATCCCTATCATCGTAATCGAGATAGGGAATCGGCTGATTCGTGGTGTCGTTACTAATCGAGACGAGAATTTATTATATTATTTATCTTGTTGACGAGTCACGCCGCAGACGCGTCTCCCCGCGAACACAATCGAACACGTACGAAGGAACATTGTAATTTTTTGTAAAATGATATTGTAATTGACGAAAGCATTGAATGGATAATACGTAATGTATAGGCTAGAACAGATGCTTGTTATCAATTTGTTAAAGAGAACCAGGGCAAAAATTACTGATAACTAAATAGTAGCAGGTTTAAACTTCATTCTGGCTGACACTGTACGTCATGATTTGCTTCTATCGTATACGTATTTAATTTTGTGCGAGTTGATCGTGCAAATTCGAACAGCTGAATTTGTCATTTAATCTTGAAAAATGGAATTTGTAAAACTTGCTTGATTAGTGATCGAAGTGACAAATGACATTCCTTTTAAAAATTCCTTTAGAAAAAATCAGAATGTACGTTCTGGCAGCAGTTTCGGCAAGTAAATTGACTTCGAGCTAGCTCTAGGTACAGTATCTCGTTACTCTCAAGCATGAGAACCTTTTTCAACCTTTTCCCAAAATGCATTCGAAAAAGGAAACCAAGAGGAAAGAATACGCGCGTCGTTGAGTTCAAAAGCTATTCGACTATGCAGAAATTGATATGCTTTTCAATTTAGAGACAGAAGAGAGGAGGCTCCCTTCACCCCCTGGGAAATTCAGCAAGGAAATCATCCCTCTGTTATACGAGCAGCTTCAACGACTTATAAAATATGAACAAAAAATTTGATATCGCTGCCTCGAAGGAAACAATGTGCAACTATATGATATAAGAAACAAGCTATACGTACGACCGAAAATTCTCTATTTCTCGAACGCTGTTTTGTTAAGTAATCCCCAATACTCCTGTCCCCACTTTTCGGGTCAATCTTTGTTTTTAAGGAGAGCCATATAATTACTTCATACCTCTGTCAGGTACACGTCACTCCCGTAACCGTAGCTACGTCTAGTGACCCGCTATGTCACTTCGAGCCCGAACCCATCGTCATAAAGTCAGATTGGAACATTAAAGCTATTCCTTATTTTTATTACTTAAGTGCAGCTATAGTAAAAGTCTGGACTAGGGTATTGGGGCTTTTCCCAACATTCCGGACGGGAAATCCCGCTGTCCTTCCATCTTCGACATATCTATATCGAATCTTCTACTAATTTTGTTATTTCTTCGATAGATTTCTTTACTAAAGAGTCGTCTAAGGCAACAGGTCCCTAAACTGACGTAATTCGTAGATTCTAGGATTCGATGAGAAACGTAAAGATTCCAAATGTTTCTTATTTATCGCATAAAACTTTAATCTAGTATCATTATGGTTCATTTTTTAATTTCCTGTAACGTTAAATTTCGATCAATACCTGTTAGTCGAAATTATACCTTTTAAGGCAGAGAAAAAGCTTCGTTCGTATCACGAAAAGGTTACCGCACAGGAAAAGTAAGATAAAACGAATCGGACCTTTCCGTCTCGTCGCGTCTCGTTTCGAGAAACACCGCTACAGCTCACGTTTCGCTCGCTCGTGAAAAACGTGAATGCTCTTTCCCTCCATAGTCGCGTGCTCGCAGCCGAGCAAGCCGTAAAATGTAAATGCAGAAACAGGAAGCGGTAGCGCGGTGTCTGCTGGAAAACGAAGCAGCCGGTGACTCACGAGAAATCCAAATCACCGTGACTGCGAACCGTGGGACTCCGTAAAGACGATCGTAAACCGGAAGAGACATCTTTGAACGTTGCTCGAGAAGTCCAATGTATTCTATTCGAAACTTATTCTTCCCATCCCTCGCATCTCGTCTACCTGGACAGCGATATTTTGCGCTCTGGCATCTTCTACGAATCGGTTTCGCACAAAATTTTAAATGAAATCTACAAATTGGGACATTCGTGAGATACCGATATGATCCATTAGCATATTGAGATAACATTGACGTTGCAAACTCGTCGAGATTCGAGAAACACGAGAATTTAAATGGGAATATCAAATTTGAGTATTTTAATAATGAAATTAAGAAATGCTCAGAAAGCAGGTATTTTATTTTCACTCTACCGTTGTAATTTGCAAATGAAAAGCAGCCACGACTAGAGGCTTGGGCTTCTTCATAGATGAAAGGAAGACGCGGTGAGTTTTTACGGATAAACGCGTTACCACGACTCGGTATGATGGGACCCTGAGTACACTTCGTAATTCCAAGGAAACGCTCCTTACGGAAACGGAGTGATTCAGGAAAATCCTTGAAAGTTCATCACTGTATTCGGTATTCTTCGTTTATCTAGCGCAGGGAATTACTTATGAATCAAATGCGGCCGCGATTCCCCAAATGGAAATTCACCGACTAGCTACCACATGTCCTTGAACTAGCTTCGACACTGTTCGATTATTTTATATTAACACTAGAATAGGGTTAAACTACCCTACATAGTTATATAAAAATAATTACAGAGAAATTACCTATGACAGTGTTAACAATGCAATTACAAAGGAGTAAAATGCGAAAATCTGTCCGACCAATTGTACCACATACCACCTCGTCGCGATACGACATGATAAATATTTATTGCAAATGCCAGTTCACCGCGACGAGTCATTTTTCTAACTACTCTGTAGCCTTGTAACCGGCCCTTAGTCATACCTTCGACACATTTTCTTATACGCCCCTCACCAGTTTTTCTCTTACGTCATATTGCTTCTCTAGAAACTGGTACACAGGAACACCGCCCACTTCTTATAACGTCATGTATCGATCCGAAACAAAAAATGTGAGATTCGCGTGACGAAGCTTGTACCACACGATAGATCTGGAACAAACCTATTCTCAAAATCTTTGAACGTTACGTGGAAATTCCATCGCTCTGACTTCAATCGATTCAGTTAGAAAGGCCTTAAAATATCTCAAAGAAAAGCCACCCATCGATAGAACCGTTTAACCCAGGCTCCCAACGTATCAACCCTACCCTAAATCCATCGTCAATCAACCGAGCCAACTACCACATCAACAACCCCCAATCACCAAGCCACCGCATCGTCTTTTCGGCTACCGTCGATTAACAGAAGCAATCGAATCTCGAGGCCGCAAGATTCCTGGCAGCAATAAACGCGGTGCACACAGAGGATGGCGATCGTGTGCACAGGTGGTGGTTATTTGCAAAATGGCAAAGGCACGCCGAACAGATGGTGGTTTCAGCGGCACAAAAGCGGACCGACATAGCCACAACCAGCCTCTGTTCGTGCTGTTTTGCTCGAGGAACGAGACGAAAAAGCGAGAAGCCGCGTCTTGGTGTCCACGGGGCTACAGGCTTCCCGTATTTCCTCGCGACTTCGCGACATCCTACGCCTCTTTCGGTCTTCTTTTTCAAGCAAAAGCAGTCTCCGGAAGATTGCTATTGACACAGGACACTGGAATCTCATACGTTTCGCTGGGAAACGGTCTCGTACGTGTTCCATGGAAAAATAAGACCGACCATGCTCGCCTCTTCAGGGAGAATTTTCAGACGTTCGGGTTGAATCGTCGAGGACGAAACGACGATATCTAGCGAGAAATTCCTTCGTCACTCTTGTACTTCGTCGGATAAACCGGCGAATGTGTTCTCCCACGGACAAACAGCGGGAATGAGGAACGGGACAAGATACTCTTCCTCCTCCCTCGTTCCGTTGAAGACCGATGCAACTGGTTTCCACGATCGTGAAACGAGAGTAACCTGTCTATTTACATAGGATCGTCGAGTGTGCTCGGTTTCCAATTTTCCGCGGCAACCGCCCCCTCCTACGATTGTTCTTTGTTTCCTCTGCGCGACGATACTTCAAAATGAGATTCGATCTACGGTTGCCGTTGTCAATCGTGTCTTCGACCTTCATCTCGAGGATGGTGTTCCGTTTTGATGGGTTTCATGGAAAATTTACGCGTCCCTTGGCAAAGTACAATGAATATATAACGAAAATTGAAGATCACTTTTAGAAAAGAAGCTCATTTTTATTGAATTTTTTCTAATACCACTTTGTGAAGGAACAGGAAGATCTTAATATCTGCACGAATATTCTTTAAATCTTATTTTCTTTGCTCATCACTATGCTACTGTTGTATCAGTGTTGCGATACCAACGTTGTTTATTGCAATTATTTTCCGAATCAATCTCGATACACATAGTTAGACTGTAAATACCAAGTAACGTAGAAATGATTCACAAAATAAAATACTCATTTAAAGTTCCGTTTTCTTTAACAATATTCGCAAAAAAAAATAGATGAGTATACGTACATGAACATCCACGTATTATTTGTAACCAATTAAAGTTCTAGTAAAAGAATTATACAGCTTAAAATAAATGGTATCGATTTTGTTTCTATACTGAATGATCGTTGTTATGGAGAATAATGGCAGCTATATCGACTACTGGAAATGTTTTTCGGTCTCTTATGTTCCCGATCGATCAAAATAATTTATGATACCGTTGTCGAGATTCTATGGTATTTCAAAGACTAATTTGTGGGACTGCCACGCCGGTATAAATGGATACCGTGGCCTGGAGTCAACAATTCGAGACTCCTGACCCCGTTCAGAGTTAGACAGTCGCCATGAGTCACCGACAACAGTCACGCTGTATTTGTCATCAGTGCAACTCGACAATGTGCGCGATACTTTCGCAACCTGTCTTTTTTTATCCCAACTGTCCATTATTCGATCGTCAACGGCGATCAAACACCTGGAGTATGACCTCTTTTTCTCGAAAATAAATGTTGCGATGCAGCGCACCTGCTTCTCCTCTCCCGATCGCTTCGCTTACGAAACAACGTCACCGTAAATAAATGTCCCTTTTATTTTCCCTTGTGCAAAAACGTTACGTGGTTGAATCGACCTTCTGTTGGATTTAACAGGGTTTATACGATGTAACAGAATGCAACGTAAACTACTTATGATATTTATTGTACGAAATTAACTTCTGTTTCTAGACTTTGTAGTAATCGACTTGGAGTGAATGTATACGTATATCGTAATTGTGATTCGATAATGGAAAATATTTTACTACTTTTAATTAATTTAATTAATTAATTTCATTAATGTATGCGTTTAACGTTCCTTTACTGGTAAAAATACAAATTCGTGTAAATATCCACAGTCTACTCATGATGATGCGGTAAAAGTTCCATTATATGCGAATTAAAAAATAAATACGGTCGTTTAAATTAAAAGGATTTGTACTTTAAAAGAACATCACGACATTTGCACGGCACGTGTGTCCACTAAATCAAAATTTCCGTCTCAAATTTCATAACGAATAAAAATTGCATCGTAACGCGTTCAGTTATTACAGGGGCCATTATTTACAAAGTTGTTTGCAAACTTCTTTTCGAGATTCCGGCAAAGCTTTGCAAGTTCGTAGTTGCAAGAGGAGCGGACGAGGTCGTAAATATCCACGTCTGGCATTTCAACAAACAACGTAACATGCAACACTCGGTGGAAACAAGCAAATGCCTCTCCTCCGTCTCTCGCCAGCACCATAATTAAAATATTTTTATTTCCCGGCGGAGTCTGGCCGGCAAACAGCTCTTAAAATTTATGCCTCGCTCGTATTCCGGTTTTCCTTGGTCTACGGCCATTGGTGTATCGTAAGACGAGCGACAGCACGTAATGTCGCTTAAAAACATAAGACAAATTTGTAAATTCACGCGAACCGAGTCCTCGCGGAGGAGCGGAGACGTTAAGTTTAACAAACTCGCCTGTTTTCCGGGAATCGGCGCTGTAATATTTGCAAATTTACGTAGGTGCCATTAAGTCACGTTGTTCGAAAAAAAAGTATCGAAATCTCGTAGCATATAAGAAATTACGACAAATTTTTAGAGAAGATTGATTTTCTTAAGAAATTCCTAGCATCGTAAAATGGAATTTTCTTAGACGAGGTAATGGACGCTAATGGAAAAGTGTGATGCTACTATATCATCATTTTCGAAGGGAAGAATCGAAATTTAGCATCGTATCAGAAATTATCGCGGGTTTTTAAAGAAGACTGATATCCTGAAAAGATTGGAAAGATAAGGTTCTTCGCATTGCAAAATGAAGTTTTCTTAGACAACTTAACGAACTCCAATGCGGAAATGGCTCTTTAGTAGGCGAACTGGGTTAACTCAAGTTCATACAACTGGACTGGAGAAAAATTTCAACCTCGACCTTTTTCTCCAGTACTTTTATTTTTCCTGGGAAAAATTTCAAAGAACTAACTTAACGAACAGTTGTATAATATAGCAGGAACGTCGTTAGATATCCCGGAATTCTATGAATTTCTTTGAAAGCGTAGAACAATAGAAAGGTCAAACTTGAACACGCAAACGTATAATCTGTTAGATTACATGGAATTAGCTTCGAGTTACAATAAAAATTCTCCATATAAGTTCCCCAAATAATACTTTAAGAACATTAAAAGTCCGTATCAAAACACGAGAGTTCACAAAATCTTCCGGTCATCATCATAGTCCTCTAGCAATCCTGTTATTTCCATCCAAATACTCAAGATCTCGGTCACGCAGGAACCCGGAGCCATTTATATCTCGCGTTAAAGCTACACTTGGCCCACTTTTCATCCGGGGCGATAACATCGGCCTAGGCTAAAGTGATCGAGAATGACCCAGACCTGACCTCGACCTTCTAATAGACGAAAAGCTTAGCAGCTGTGTGTTAGGATTCTTCTCTTTACGAGTTCACGTTTCACGTTTGCGAATAGTTGTCAGGTTGATAAAGGGATAAAGAGGCATTTGTGTGGTAAAATTTACGAGAAGGCTGAGTGGACGAGGGGAAAGGCACCTGCCGTCCTCGTTGGCGGTGTTGTAATCTTGTCGAGCGTGGCCGATTCACGCCTCGGTCGTTACCATTGTTATTGCTGTAGGTCGGAACGGATCGTCTCATATAGACGAATATCCAACAGCAGGTCTCGTTCGATTCTATAGGCGAAAGTGCAGCAAACAATGGCGCTTTCCAGGCCAAATTAACTCGTCCTAGCTACGTGTTTCAACAGGTTAAGGCAACGATCGATGGCTCTTTCAAAATGGCGACCTTCTGAATAAAACCCACCAGAAAGGCTAATCTGCACTGGCAAAAGATATTATTGGATAAAATTTGATCTGAAGAAAATTTTTCTAATGTTTTTTTAATCCGATAGACGAAGAAAGTGTTTGGCTGTTATTTCGAAATATCACCTATTTAGATCGATGGATAGCATCGAGGTTGGAATTATTGTCGTCAGCGATCTTTGGATTTTTTAATATCTCTAGCGGAGTAGTTCAAACAGAAGTATCGGATCTTTTATCAAGCTTAAACAATGCAAGCGAGATACGATAAAATGAAACTGTTATAAAAATAGTAAGTTTAACTATTCGATTGTGCACGTTCCCAATCAAAGTTTCCTCCATTGCGTCGCGTATCTGGCATCTGCCGATAAATTGAACATTTTTAAGTTACGCGACACAGTATATTTTACGACGTCGTACAAACGCGAGGAGGTTTATCTACGAGCATATTGATCTTAGATAGCCTTAAACTATGTCAAATATCTAGACTGTAGGCTTGCAGTGCTACTTCGAATTTGGTTCACGTGGACTGACGTCAGTGAGCCTCTGTTACGAGGCAGACTGTTTCCATTAAAAGTGACTACACACACGCTTTTCGCTTCTATAGAGGCTAGAACGTCATGTGATTCTATCTGAACGTTCACCGATCGAAGATGATCCCGTTTCACGAGGATGTTTTGCGTACTTAACGTGGTTTCCGGCTAAAAAGCACCGCTACCTTGTTTACAATCAGCGCAGTCTCGGGAACGATTAATTACGACAGACGACTTAGAACAACGAAAAACTGAATTACCCGCTGTTACTCGAAATACATCAGCCATGGGAGGATTTATAACACGAGCCTGCAGCAAAACAAGATACGTTTAAATACTTGACGGCCCTGATCTCATATCTTCTTCCTCGCTTGCCTTGTTTGGAGAGAATTTTATCTTTAAAACCATTAACGTTAGAACAATGGTCAAGGTATAAAACTTACGCTGAAAAAAATTAAAACGAAGATTATACAGCCGGGAAAAATTTCCCGGGATCGCTTTTCCAATTACATCTACCTACATGATATCGAATATTGTGTCAAATTGAAATTTCGTCGCATTTATATAAAAGCAAATAAAAATTTCGCCGAATAAACATTTCATCAAATGTAAATTTTGTTGAAGCTTACGATTGAATTTGAGTTTGGTTTTAGATTCCTAACTATTCGGTTGGCAACTAAGTGATTGCGGATTATGTCAATACCACCTAATGACAAAATCCGTAATCACTTAGTTGCCAAGCAAATATTTTAGTCCAAATACTTCGGGATTAGCCTACATCGGCTAAGAATGACCTATATCTGAATGAATGACTATTTTGAATGGACATCGTGGGTGGACAGGAGCAACTAGAGCTTGAAGCAGCTCTTCTCTTATAAATAAAACCAATTACTCGGTGGCAATTCATCAACAACATCCGTTGACAGCGTAGGGCGGGATTAATATCGAGGGGATGACGTTCCAAGATTAATACCAGTCCGCGTGTTTTCGTCTTGTGGGAGTTTGGGCCATGAAGTTCTCGAAATATCGCGGAAAAAGAAAGAACACTTTCTCGCAGATCTATTTCACCACCCATTCTCTTTATTCTTCCACTTTCGTTAGTTTCTCTTAGGTACTCCGTTGATATACCTCTTCTTCAATTTACTTATCCCTGACTAAGTCGAATGTATATTATCGGAGACAAATATTGACAGTGCAATGTGATCTCATTGATCGTTTGTATTGGTATTTTCGGTCGAATATAGGTTCGTGTACTTACACAGCTACTAAATGGTAAAGTATACATTTTTAATAAATGATCGTGGAACTTTGTTGATGACATAAGTAGAAAAATATAGTAATACGAGAATAAATACATCAGAAAACATTTATATAAATAAACGAAAGGCATTATCCTTTTTGTAATTCTGCTACTTCCTCGACAAAAATTTCTTAACTTAAAAAATAATTAATAATAATAACTTAAAAAATATCAATTCTACAGGGGCTTTTTAAAAATTACAGTTTTTGAGATACTAAATACAGGTTTTATTTTAATATAATTTCCCATGACACAAAAGTGATGGAATTATAAATGATCATAACGCGTATAAATATGCCATTTTACGCTATAAGAATAGAAACATAATGTAGATTTTGTATTCGATTAAAATAAATTTGAAGTTCTTTTTATTCGTGCCACTATCAAAGCCAAGCAGCGATATAATGCAAGAAAACGATAAAACGGGACGGCTTATCGTTGCATGTTTAAACGCGGAAGCGAAAACTCGCAGAAGAGGATCGAAGGTGGGGTGGTAGGTTGTTTATTATTTTAGCCACGTACTTTCTCGCCGTTTTCCCGACGTAGCGGTGAAAAAACTCTCGAGAGTACGCGGCTGGTGACGATTCTCGATGCCGTGAGAGTCGTCGCACCTGCACCATCATCGATCTAGTAGAGTTTTCACGTTCGAACGTAGGGCAATCATTTATTCATAGAGGGATATAGGTACACCAGCAATTGTTACCAACAGTTGCCTGTACGCTTCTAGTAGGGAAATTACCGGTCGTTTTTCTCCCTCAGAATTTCGTTTCCTCCTCTAACTGACGAATAAAATAGCGGTTTAAATTACAGGCGATAAACAATACCGTTAAAAGTATCGTAAGAATGGAGAAAATTTGTTAATGCAAGTTACACGATGAAGGATGGATTGTTAACTTCAGTTTGAACACCGTAGAGGAAAAATAGGTGATATATTTTTACTGAGGAAGATCTTTTAAATTCAATGCGTTGCGACATATATATTATTCTATATATTACTAGATCTCTTTCTTTATTTGATTCTAAAATTCAATATTATATAAATTTCTGACACACTCTTGAATTCAATATTTCAAGAATACCGATTGTCAGTTATTTACAAGTTTTCACAGGTCTGTCGTGTATTTTCGATTCAACTCTAGTCTTCGATAAAATCTAAACACGAAATGTCTGATATTTTCGACGAACACAAATCTCCCTTTTACATCTTCTGTATGTACGTGCTGTATTTCTAAAGCACACGACTCGACCATTTTTATGCTTTGTGCAAATACACAACATTCCTTTGTTCATATTACTCATAGGTTTGCATATCCTAACAAAAACAAAACCTGATGTTATCGATAAGAATCCTATCAATTTCATCTAGAAACGCGTGTAGTTCGCGCTGGCATGCGATGCAAGAAGCGCAGAAACTGGAACGGACAAGTGGGAACCGGGAAGGATCGCGTTTAATTGATTCCATTAGCCGGCGGATTACCGTTCGATCTGCGATTCGTCGCTTTTTCAGCCCTCACAGCAGTCAGAGCGTACGAGGACTGTTCGTTTCCTGCATGGCTGTGCACGTATATAGCGCACACGAGCCAACAACATATGGTTCAATTATTTTCTAACGCCACACTTGTACCACAGTTCCGGATCAGCTACCTCTCGTTTCGCGAAACATTCCATCGAAATCGCGCTCTGTCTCCGTAAAAAATAGTCATCTGTGTAATTGAAACATCGCAAAAAAAATCTCACAGATGGAGAAAAATTTATTTTAATCGGTCGATGATAACATAATTATATACCAACATACATGGACATGGACATAAAATTAATGTAACCGTCGTTGGATATTTATTCTATAGCAGCAACATAATGAACCGAATGAAAAAACTTTGTATCTCTGAGAGATAATAAAATTAATTAAAGAATCGACCCAGCTTTCGCCGTTCGAGGGTTACTTTTCGCGAATGTTCAATTTGATTATCGCGATTGCAACACGTAAAGTTGTTATATGAATGATATGAATTTCAACGAGGTCGAGTTACTTCGCCATTAGTAATGACAACTGGCTCTCACTGGCGTAAATTCGATGTATGTAATTAGGGCGAACGAAGGATAGTCTCTAGCCATGTATTGGCTACATCTGCTGGTTAGATCCTACGAATCGATAGCTGGCTGTTCCGAGTTTATTCGTCACCTGGGATCGTGTTTCTGCAAGGATTATTGGGACTGTGGAATTAATATCTGCACTTTGTATCTCCATCTAAAGTTTTGATAGAATTTCGAGTGTTATCGCAATAATTATTATCAAATCTCTCGTATGTCTAACTCAGACAGGTATTTCATGTTTATTACATTCTAATAATAATAATAATAACTCTCACAGTTAAACGAAGAGCTATATATTTGAACTCAGCTATATATTTGAAACGAACATAGCAAACCAATTTATTTCGATTAATCTCGTCTGATTAATCGACTGGAATAATCCCGAATAATCCAGAAATATTTAATCGTTCTGCTGACAGAACTAATAGCGCGACCAACTTCCTCGATGGAAAATTCGATGAATTTTGTATCGGATTACAAGACGGCTTAATCGAGCCTCTTCATTGTTCGTCGAGCCGGCAATTACGTCGAGCCCTGTGAAACTCGAATAGCAATAGAATCGCGAATAATTCCACCGTGTTCGAAATTATCCGTAGTATAGTTTTGCCCGAGCGATATTAGATTTTCGAGACACTAAATGGAACGCTGATGAAAAATGTGGACGAATAATCGATAAGTGACTTTCGAGATCGAAGATCAAATTCCGAGTCCCCCCCAATGCTGTAGATCGGAAGTTGGAATTTCAGAAGCCTCGTGTCTGAATACGACCGGTTTTTTGTTCCGTTTAAAACATTTAAATCGACCGTGCGGTCGAGGTACATTGCAGAAGCCATTTGCGAACCGATTCCTCGTCGGACGACGGGTTAGCTTCCCATCCTGAAATGAAAATGTGAGACTTTCTTTTTTTTTTTTTTTTTTTGTAACCTGGGTCAAATTTTAAAGACTGAATCGGTCCCGACGAGCAGATGTTTTTAATGGATTGAGCAAATAGGATCGTAAAATAATTTGTCTTAAAAATATTATGTTTCTTATATCATTTTTTACTCAATTGCGTTGTACTATCATCGAAAGGTTTTTAAAAGTCGAAAAGTTTAATTCAAAATATTTTATTCCATATTTAATTAATTAAAAACGTTTACTTAATACTTCACATTCAATCAGAATTTAACTTGCAGAAAAATTTTAAAACAAAGTACTATTCAAATCTTGGAAGAATAATGATTTATTTTTCCAGTTTTACAACAGGTAGCGCTGTCCAGTGTACCGAAATTAATTTAAGGATCCAAAGACTGCTGTAAGATTAAAAAAGCAAATATGCAATAAACGCGCGAGCCCTGTTCCTCTGTTAAAATAATAAAGGAAATATAAAAAAAGGAAGAAGCGAGACGGCTTTCATTTATTACCAAAAAGCTAACCACCGTTGGCGATACTGTTCGACGAGCAAAAAAAAAAACCTCCGAAAAATGTAGACGCGTCCCCGTGCAACGTCGCATAGCCTGTTTTTAACGATCCTGCGCGATACGAAGAGGTTAACAAACTTTTGTTCCTTTATCGCGGTTGCGTGTGTATATAGCGTTGTCCGTTTGCCCAGCAGGAGCAAACCGCCGTGTCGACGCGTTCGTAGAAAAGAAAAATAACAACGTCCGAATCGTCCGGTAATCGCAGACGTACGGAAAAAGAAAAAAAAAAAGAAAAGCGAGGGTATGCTGGACGAACGAAGCGGAATGAAAGAGAAAAAAAAAGAATAACTAGGGTCAGATGGAGTTAGGGTGAATGGCTTTAGGAGAATTTTCATGAGTGTCGTTGTTAGAAAGTATATTAGTTTTATTCTGTTCACCTTTTTGTTAGAAACTTTTTTAGTAGTGGCTTTGATTATTGGAATTTTAGGTGGCATAATACATGGTGACCAAAAATGAAATAATAAGTTAAAAATATAGATAGATAGGTAGATAATACGAGATATTAATAATTCAGATGAACAGAAAACTTATCTATTTTAATTAACAAATTAATAACAGATCTGTATAGAATTGAATATAAACTAGATAGAATAAATAAAGTAATAATATTGAAAATAGTAAAATATGTAGGTCACTACATTCCGAAAAACTTACTATAAGAAAACAGTATCTCAACAGCATCGGTGGTTCAGTGGTAGAATGCTCGCCTGCCACGCGGGCGGCCCGGGTTCGATTCCCGGCCGATGCAATGTTCTTTTTTTTTTTATTATACATATTTTTCGGTATAGAAATATTATAACGTATCGACCTTCGTAGATAAATAATTTTTCATTTATAAAAAAAAAAAAAATAATATATTCTTCTAACCAAAATAACCCATCTTCGCTTAACTCCCCATCCTCGCGTGTACATCGGTGACTCAATGTACACATATACAATATACAATTACTCAGCTGCCTGCGGGCAGGCCTGGATTCGGACTCCCGGGATTCGACCTTGAACCATCGAGCGGGTGGACCTTACGACCGAACAATACTTATACCATACAATCCTGTCGTCTAGAGTTATAGTACCAACTACAATTGTGATAATGAATTCTTTTAAATTATTTGGTGTACACAATACGTATGCATAATTATGCACATTTTACAATCCATTATGCAATATATAATGGCAAATTTTTCAATTATAAATGTCGAATAATTTAAAAACTGTTTCCGATAATTATAGGAGACAAAAAGGCACGAGAATTAAATCGAGAATCAAAATTTAATTGACAAGTTACAATTTTATACTCTCTGTTAAAGCAGCGTCTTAGTCTGTTATCATTTTTGCTCTTTGTAGATAGATATGAAAGCCTTTTAATTGTACGAACGATGATACACCAATATACTGCAAAAATCAGAAAGCATAATGTGCCGCGCTTTATACATTTGAATATGCAAGTGATGTACGCATCAACGTGCCTGCTCCTCTGTTTCACCCTACGCTCATAACACCAGGATATGAAGAGGGGAGCACGATCCACGAACCCTCGCAGACTTAACGACAGATATGACTACCAGAACGAATATCTTGAGACTCATTGGGGCATCTGGCACTCAGAATCCCACCTACATTTCCGAAGACGAATAAACTATGGATTGTCTATTAGGGCACACATCAATATTCAATTTACAAAAAGAAGAAATGTTTTCAAAGACGAGTATTTAGGCGTTAACAGACCCTTCCTCATCTTGTACTTAAAACTGAAAGATCATACTTTATCTATTGTTAATCAAATCACTTATTAGATATAGATATACATCGTTCTAATCTGGTGAAAAACAAGCGTATCAATAATGGAAAAACTGAGAAAGTTCGAAAGAATTTCTTTTCGTGTCTCTTTATTTGGAGAGAAAGTAAAAATGAATATTACATAAGTAACAAAATAAAAAAATCAAATTTTAAATGTATTTCTTAATTTAGAAAAATACTCTGCAATCTGTGCTCTGCAATTTTATAATCTACAGAATCCACATATTCATGTAAGCATCGGTGGTTCAGTGGTAGAATGCTCGCCTGCCACGCGGGCGGCCCGGGTTCGATTCCCGGCCGATGCAATGTTCTTTTTTTATTATTATACATATTATTTTTAACGCAAATATACATTAGAGCACATCGATTTTCACATCAAAATTATCTTTGAAAAATAATTGAACAAAATATATCTCCTATTTTTAACCACCATCTGAAATGTAGGTTGCGTAACGTAAAGCCTTTCTCTTACTTCCCCTATTCTCATCTGAGCATTAATAACTCGCGCGTTCTATTGTCGGCTGGTATAATTATATAACAATAAAAACTGATCACTTTCACATCAATTTACAGGAAACTTACAACTAATATCTGTTAATATTTATACATTCTATTCTTCATATTTATTCTCATTCAATTGTTCAAAACATATAATTATTATTTCCTCGTTATTTATATTGTTATATCTTATGAATTATACTGTATTGTTATTATTGTATATCTTTCACTAATTGACTTTCCAAACTATATATCGTACTTGGCAGGGAAAACAAACGTGGGGTCTACAGCCACGGTTCGCCTCCCCTTCTCTGAATCTCATTGCAGCATCGATCCTAAGGTCCCTGAAAGAGGACGGCCGTGAACTCCGCAAAGAGATACCACCAGCTTCGTGGTGTCTTAGGGTCACCTGAACTAAAATCTGGTCCCTTCTTCCTTTATCTGCTTTTTAGCAGTACGTTCCTTCCCTCCAATACGTACATTTTTATCTTTATCTTTTCCCCGATCGCACTCCCCCAAAGGATTCAATTTTTTACAAAATCTTCACAAACCTATCAAAACTTGACACACAATGTCAGAAATTCATATTGTTCCGTAAGAGCTGTTTATTTCGTCATGTGAACCGAGTATGCTGGATAATATATATTAAAAATCATGGTGGTATAAGTTATGATTTTGTGAATTTTCTATAATAACAAAAGCAGTACGCTATTTTATACTCAGCCATCCGTATAATATTTTGCGATGAGTATTTACCAAATTATCACAAAACTACGAAATTGTTGAAATCTGATAAACTCCGCCTTACCAGTTATAGGTTATAATGAAATACGCAATTGCCGTACTATGCAACTTTTGAACGTTACGAATAGCCAGGAACGTGTGCAATTTCAACGATGAATCTAAATACTCATCTCCCTAAGACAGAGAGTGCAATGGAGCCGTGGTGAAATTGAGTATCGTGATAACCTCGACACAGAGCAAGTCGAAAGAAACACGATGCCAAGGCCGCTTCTACACGGGGAGAGTCAGTAAATGTCAGTTTAACCGGTTGAAGTACCTTTCCCTGTTAAAATCACTCACACGAAGCCAAGTAGCGCACGACTCTTCAACGGCTTTCGAATATACATGACTTTTTCAATGTAGATAGTAAGCTCAGGAGCAGAGACACGGCCCGTTATGGCTATACGTCGACGATTCCCGACGGTGAAGGAGTTCTTTTTGTCCTCTGTAAGCTCAGGTAGAAAGGAGGGAAAAAAGGGATTGCGAGCGAGATGGTAGAAGCGGTCTCGCTTGCGTAAAAGCAAGATGCACTTTAGGGATCGGTTCGACGAGCAGGGCCAGGTGCATTGACTTTGGTTCGACAAACCGGATGTCGAAGTCGACTGCCCTAGGCTCTAGTCTTTTCTACACTCGGGTTTATTGACTCTAAAAGGTAAATTACATGATATTAGGTGGGGAATTTTTAATCAGTCAACTTATCCGGTGATATCTACGTACTCTTGAAATTATGGAGGTTAATGAAGATCAATCAATTTTAAATGTGACAATATTGACTTTTCCAAATATAAATATTTTAGAGTTTATTTTTAGCATATGTAGTACTTATTATACAGAAATTAATCGATACATCTTTTTTAATAAAGGATCCAAATAAAGTAATTATTATGTTAAATTAGGAATCCGAGTGAGACAAGCTAACAGGCTGACAATAAAATATTGTTCATCTCGATGTTTAATTTGTATCCTTCCAACTGATTTCAAGATACAAGTAAGATCCGTGTAATTTTCGAGATTATATACATTTTTGATTTATGCAGTTATAAGTAATACAAGTGTATTTTGATTTGCAAGCCTTTGTTAAGAAAAGAATGGCCTATTACTTGATAGTAAATAATGAGTCATATGTAGGAGACGGACATATTATATCCTATAGCCTGTAACTCAGTTTCTTTGTGTGCTCGGACCACAATAGTGCAATGACCGACCCTGAACCAAAGTCATCCGCGAACCTGACCAGCGATTTGTTATTGTCTCGCTCTACGTATATTCTTTGGCAATATTTACTTAGAATGCCGTAATTGACCGATGTGTTATGTCCGACGCGCAAAATTTTCACGTAACTCTAATACTTGACATTTCATATTTCATATAATATTATTCGTGTAACGATTTATTTAATATTCAATTCGTATTATCGTATTAATCAAACCTAACTATTAAATAATTTCAAATAGATAAGAAATTAAATACTTTAATATGATTGTTAGCTGGAAACTTAATAATGAAAGTAAATCTTTCAGGAGCATCGGTGGTTCAGTGGTAGAATGCTCGCCTGCCACGCGGGCGGCCCGGGTTCGATTCCCGGCCGATGCAAGTTACTTTTTAACTTTTCTTTTTTTTTTTTTTTTTTAAGGAAGATATTTCTATTTACATACATGTCCACTTTAATAGAAAATATAATAAATATATTGTAGGAGAATTTCTTAACATTAAAATTTGGAAAAAAAAAAGAAAGAAAGAAAAATATTCCTACGTAAGGATTATTTCATATACATCGGCACCTTCACTGTATCATCGATGCTAGTACACATTATTACTACGCATCTGAAGTTAGAAATTCACGCCGATGGTTTAAAGCTAACAAAATAACCAGGACTTTTCCAAGAGTAGAGGACTAATGCGATCGGAACGAGGATAAATTTCCTCACCATGCACTTACGTCACTTAACTCCCTCCGCAAACAAGGACAAGGGAAGAAGGAGAACGTGGGATGGAGCAGAATCTCGAAGGAGAATTATTATCCGATTGTTGTAACCGGTAAGACAAGAATCCGTAAGGACAGCGAGGAACTCCATCGCACGAGGGCAAAATAACGTCGCTTTAAATTACGACACACCGCCAGGAAAGCGATCATTATCCTCAGGATACCGTAGAACGATCGGGAATTCTTTCCCTAGCCAGTTTGATTCCAACAATTGAGTCAGCTATGAATCATGTCTTTGAACATTAACGATGTTTTCGTAGATTTTGTTCTCAGAATATTAATAAAATGCAAATAAATTCCTCGCCCTTCTTATGACTGGATGAACATTGGCAGTGGAACAAAAGCCTAAAATATCCTAAATATCGAAAAGTAAGGGTACGATTGTGGCGCCACCGCGCGACGTTGGTCTGTATCGTCTTTTCAAAGGCGATTACAAAGCTCCGGCAATTAAACGCGAGCGACATCAACTGAGGATAGCTCTACCATCGTTACCACACGCGATCTTCTCTCATGAGAATAGTTCTTGCAGATTATACTATTGTTACGTTCCATCTTTTCTAGATATACCTCGTACGAAAGTGAGAATCTAGCATTAAGATTTTATCGATCCTACCTGACCCTTACCAACTGTTCTCCTTTTCCTTATAGGTTAAAACCTCTTCTTTCTCGTATTCGTTATATAGCTACTTCCCTTCAAAAAAGAAACTAATCGAGTATAAAACAAAATTTAAATATTAATTAATAATCAATAAATACAATTCTCGTAAACTTTTACTTTTCTTCTCCTTTTTAGAATTTTAAGCACTATTCTTCTTAAGGTTTCTGAGAGATAAACAAAATTACTCTGTAAGGTAAATTTTTTGAGAAAACTCTGTTCTTACTTGCGCAACTTCCGCAACGCGGTGACTAATATTGCAGTACCTACCTACACTCCGAGAAACTTCATACTAGGACTATAACAGCTATTAAGTAGTTTGTTTGTTGGTAGAAATTCGCTTGGAAACTATTATGTAGCTCAACATTCGGCTGTCCTAAAAGGATTCGAGACCTTCGGGATTTGGACTAAATTATCGTTTCCCTTGTCCTCGTTTATTTACCGAAAGTTTTCATAAAACATTGCGCTTTTCAATAGGGAAGTCACTTGAATTCAAAAGCTAACCATTCTACTCTATTTGCAGAGAACGTAGCACATAACAGGAAAATGATTTTGACAAAGTGTCAAAGCGTAAGTTTGTTTTTTTACGTTACTTGTACCTCTCGCATTTAGATGAATTATTCACTAACAACACTCACCTGCAACAAAAAAGAAAAACAACTTGTCAATATTTTTTAGGTTATATATATATATATATTTGTTTTGCATATATTAAACTTGAAGATTAAGATAATGATATGATTCAGGTTAAAGCAAAATTCTTCGATAGTATAAATGGCCACCTATTAGAGGATAGGTATGGAACGAAAGTTCCAACTATGCGTTATAGCCAATTTCAGAGTTGCTAACTATCCACGTGGCTCAAGCAATTATGTTAGTTATACAAACTGTACATCACTTTTGACCGCGAAATTCACTTTGCGGTTGTTTGACGCTTTATCCTATATCTTTAGAACTTCTAGAAACGTGTTATTAAATCACCAACGCATGAACTTTCCTCTTTTAATAGAACTAACTTATACGCGTTTTACGCTTTACGCTTTAAGCAATGATCGATAAAGAAAAATATGTTAATCTGTTTTCCAAACTAAGGACTAAGTAAGCCTTAAGTGGATCCTTGTTTTTCTTAAACTGGAAGGTTCCATAAATTTTCCTAGAACATTTGTGGAGCACATGAATGGATAAAGAGCCGAAGAAATACCTAAATAGAAAAAGATAAAGAATCGATAGAATGGTTGCTCATTTCCGAAAACGAATCTCCCAGATAAAAGAAGCGAAAAGGGAGGAATTCCTCTTTCTCCGTTATCCATTTCCCTCTTCCGCCTCTCATCAAGCTATCCAGTCACCTCGTCAGATCTAGCCGGATACAATTCCAAATCAAGCCACGATTCCACCAAGGCTCCCCCCTTTTCCATTGGTTTTTATCGTTTCATCCCTGTCACGTTTCCAACCGTTCCGCCTTCTATCCTCCTTCTCCTTCGAGAGGCCCCCCTCTCTTTCGTTTTCAGGCTCTCAGTCGCATCCAGCCAGCAGGGGACAAAGAGCTCGAAAGTTCTGACCGTCGAGCGATTTGTCATTCGGTCGCGTGTGTCCCCGCCGTTATACATCCACCATCGTTCTTACCCTTTTCAATCTTCGTTCCATGCTTCTTCCAGAGCCGTCTGTTTTCTTTCTGTCTCGCCCTCGCCTTTCCACCGTTCCATACCGCTGCTATTTGCTCTACCACCACTTCGATAGGACGCCATCTCTGTTGTTCTCTCGTCGTCTGTCTCTCTCATGCTTTTCGCCGCATCTCTCTTTGTTTTCTCTCCGTCTCGTCATCCTCCAACTTCTCTTTTTCTATCGTTTCTTCTAGCCTTTACTGTTTGCTCTCCGTCCTCTATAACCAACTAGCACTTTCTTCGTCGGTTCGATGGGTTTCCCTGACTCGGGTGGTATTTCTTTCCCTGTCTAACACGCCTGTGCTGCCTCTGGTGTTTCTCCTAGCTGAATAAACAGGCCAGAAACGCGTGCGGCACGCTCGTCATGCTTTAATATA
The DNA here is from genome assembly GCF_024542735.1 of Bombus huntii. Taxonomy (NCBI): domain Eukaryota; kingdom Metazoa; phylum Arthropoda; class Insecta; order Hymenoptera; family Apidae; genus Bombus; species Bombus huntii. The sequence continues at coordinate 12,068,664 of NC_066244.1, read as the reverse complement.
GTTCGTGCATAATGCATCGCGGTATTGTGCATACGTAGTAGTACACACGGGGCTGCGCAATATTCCAATTTTGCGCCCCGTTGCCGATCGATTTCGGCCCATGGATTCGATAGGAATATCCGTAAATTGCGGAACAGAGACGGTCCCTCGGCAAGAACATCGGGAATCGCCGATATAAATGGGCGATAAAAATGGGGCCGCTTTCATCAGCAAGGTCGTGCATAATGTATGCTGTGTCTTTCGTGACCCCGTGTGCAATTAACGATACCAGCTATGTTGCTTCGACTTCAGATTATTTGGAAATGCATAGTCGCAGTTGGAACCGGTAAAACTGTTCAAAAATTCATTCGATAATACGATTGTAATATACGCTTATAGCACATGAACATACATGTGTACAAGAAAAGTAACAAGAAAATAAATCATTAAAAGGAGTTTGTAATACACTTGGAACATAATACAAAACAATTTGTTCCAATATCTGGCATGTCAATATCGACAGAAAATACATTAGTGATATACACAATTACTGACCAGACGAACAGGATGGCCGATAATCACGGCTAACCGAGGCTATTACGATATAAGCAAAAATATTTACCATATACCTTAAATAACCATAAAGCCGGTTAAGAAATATTATTTGCTTATAAACTTCAGATTTTATCGTACCCTTTACGTCGTCCAATTACTATATGATACAAGAACCATTATAATTTACATTATTGATCACGTTTCCAATTATTATACACATATTTCTGTACAGTACTAATTATGCCTTTAGTAGCTATATCAATCATACCTGCAAACATGCCAATTCACTCGCCCGTCTACTCGACTTCTTTCGCGAATCGCTGCTAATGATTAACAAACATGTCAGAAACATTGTACGTAATTTGTATTTATTTCTGCATCGTATGCGATTTACTATTATCTGTTAATTGTTAATTATTTGTTCATTTATATCAATATTTGTCTGCAACAAAGGGAGTTACTCATATAATGAATATAAATAAATCAATAGGTCCCTAGAAGGTTACAACAGGGTGTCAAACTTCACGAACCAAGAAAAACTGCACAACGAACCATGCTCTTCTTGCGACACCAAATGCCTACCAACCGTACAAATCTCATTTCAGATTCCTATCAACAATCTCGCGTACGCAGTTGCTAAAAAGTCCCCAAAGAGATACAACATTCTCGAGGGAATCGCGTGCGACTATTCATCGCACGAATAAAATGAAAAAAGGGTGGAAAAATAGTAAAGAAAAAGACAGAAAGAGCCGGCCTCTCGCGGCGACACGTGCGAGAACGTTCGTAGAACCGCTTTCGCCGAGTTGGAAACGTGCAACAGAAACGAGAGTAAGTACACGCATCTGTTGCCTCCTGGTAATTACGGTAGAGGGCTGGATAACTACATATATGACGCACACGTGCGCGACCAAATCCACATAAAATCGTCCAACCAGCAATACGCACGCGCGTGCACACGCACGTACAGTAGGTTACGAAATTATTTGAACGTTTGTCATAGAAAACTTTTATACATGTTGTACATCTTATATAAAACATTCAAAATTTTATTAACATTGTCATGATTTCATTGATAAAATTTCCATAGTGTTCGAATACTCTCGTGAGCCACTATATACACACCAATAATTACAATGTCTCGGCGACTAGATGAACGGAACGCAGCGAAAGAGAGAAGAGAAAGACCCTCGCCCTCGAACAGCCAAGCCGCACGGCAATTACGTAGGGGAGACGCTCCCATTGTTCTATACTAATTTTCTACCTGGTAATAGACGCGTGTGTATGTCCGGTGGTTGCGGCGATAGAGGGGTCTTATGGCGGTTTCGTAGCACCCCGCGGATTCGCGGGAAAAGATGGTTCCAAATACAACAGATGTGGTAGAAACAGAGCGACATGTATAATGCGAAATTGTAGGCGCCTTCGTGTGAAGACAGCCCGTCAATCGTCGTAAAATAGTACAACTTGCCTTCGCCCGAAGTACAGATAAGTCAGACATTATGCTATGATATGAAACAAACGTGTATAGCGTTTTTAAATTATTTTTTTTAGAAGGTACAAGATGTATCAATGATATAGTAGGTAGAAAATTGTATGTGGTGCTATAAGACATTATAAAAAGCTTCTTCACATTCCTTGTCGCTATGAAGTATCTGTTTCATTGCTGGTTTATTTTCTTTTTATTAAATTTGTTTCGTTGATATCGTTACTAGATGTGTACAACTTACTTGTGTGTATTACTTGTAATATTTCGCTAATAAGAGCTAATTTATTGATAATATTGGTAAACAACAATTGCAATATTTTCTTTGTAGTTTTGATGTTCTATGACGAATAGAAACGGAGTAGCACTCCAGAGGACAAGAGTCGAATTCAAGTTATCGGAAACGGCATTTGGTATCAATCTCGGAACAAAATCGCGCTCAATAACGGATATATCTCGGTTCGTGGATTCCCTTAGAGAGCACATAACTTTCTTGGTACGGACAGTTCAGGTAAAGATAATTTTATTAAACCGAATCGTAAGTTACTCGTTTGGCAACCGGCCAACCTTCTCCGCCCTTTTGTATGCATTTCTAAAAGGTTCCTTCTAAGTGTCTCTGAGGACCCTCTATGCGGTAAAAAGTGGCCATTTTTTACCTCATCGTCAGGCAAATTCTATCAAGAACCAACAACCAAATAAATAAAGAGTGAAATTCAGGAACACTGCATAAAATACAATGGATGGAATGAATTGTTGGTATAAATTAATTTTGAAAAGCGAGAGTCAACGACCAAATAAACAAATAAAAGATAATAATAGAATGAAGGAACTTTTGCGGAAAATTATTTCTAACAAGCAAGAGTCAACAACCAGATGAATAAAAAATACAATTGAAAGATGGAAAATAAAAGTATGTTAAGCGAATTTTCAGTAAAAATTATTTTTAAAATGGGAACAGTATGAAGAGAAGATTTCATATGCGTTGTTCGAGGTTTCGAACTGATTTTGCAACATGGTCACACGGTGGTTTAAAATGTCATCGCCCAAGGATACGTACGCGTCGAGGAAGGGTAACGAAGTTTCGGCTAGCTCGATAGATGCGCGCACAAGAGGACAATTCGAGCGTACAGCTCGTCAGGTTAATTGAATTTATGGCTCGATATTCCGGGCGTGAGCGATTACAATCGACGATAAGCAGAATCGCGTGAAACTTCTGCGCGGTGGATTCTCGTTAACGAACGGATTCGCCTCGAACAATACCTTTGAGATCGTTGCTCTGGCTTTTCAATTCTTCGTTCATTTCAATAGATTATCTAGATGGAAGATTACTGGTCCAGCTCGTAAGAAAGAAAACTGTCGTGAAAATAATACCCGAGCAAGGATTTCGAGTGCGCTATCTTAATTGGAAACTATTACTCCGATCTTAATCCTCATTGAATTACTTTATACCTATTTTACAAACTTCTTTATTCGGAAAATTAATCTCCTTTAAGTAGCACACACAACAACCATGATAATTTACTTTGAAAAAAACTTACACGACACTGAATACTCTTCTAAAAGAATCTAAACAACTTTGTATAATCTTAAGTGATTCTTAGGAGACCTTCGATGACTATGAGTGATCTAAGACGAGACTCTGTGTAACCTCGAATGATATCCTTAGTTGACATAATCTACATGTCACAGATTGCCATATTTAAGTACAAAAGCTATCTGATAAAAAGTAAAAATAAAATTGGGGTCGGCCGATTGGATGTAACACTATTAAAATTCGATATGAAATGAAGCGAATGGGATGTTAAACACAACGAGGGCAAATTTTCAGAGTTTCACTGGTGCTAAGCTAACGAGGCTCGTATTCGAAGCAGTGAGGAATCTCCGGTGGTAATACAAGCTAAATTCCAGATAACTCAGCGACCACGCTGTCTGAGTCTTGATCTTTAACCCTAGAATTTCCCATGCGAGGTCGAAGGCTGACTCGTGACTTGGTCAGGGCACGTCATAAACTCGATTTGAAATTATTCCTACGATTGGAATAGTTCGAACATGAATTACGCTCTCGTACCTTTAGGATCGTGCGCAATTTTCCTCCATCCACTTCGAAGGTTCTACATATTTCTTACTGGTAACTTATTTTCCAAGGTATCTACCATTTCAAAATCCAGAGAGGAATTAAGAATGCGATCATTAATTTAGTTTAATGCGATCAATTAAAAAGTCAAACTGATCAACTACACTTTCGAAAAGATTTATTTACTTCTGTAAGTTTATTACTGCAGGAAAATCACACGAAAAATTCAAAATTGAATCGCCAGTTCCAAATCCTTAAAAATTGTAACATTGAACATTTCAATCTACGGACTTAGTCGATGTGACTTCTAAACAGCTCATATAGTACTTTTTCTTTTCCTTTTTCTTCGTTTTATAAATTTATAAATATTCAATTTCAGAAATTCACATCACGAAGAAACAGATTCACCCTCCCTAAATATAATTATTTGAAATTTCAAAAGATTTTTAATGTATTCCTTTTACGTGGAAGTCTTCGAACTTCAATGCACTCGCGATATCAGAGAATAGCGACCTTCTCGAACAAATGAGTCTCTTAGAAACGGAAGAATCGTTAATGCGTTGCAAATGTGGTAATACAACGATGGACTCGTTTCTCCGTAGAATCTCATTAACCGGGTTGCTCGATGACTTGAAACACGTTAATGCTTGCACACACGTCTCCAAGAATCGACATCAATCACTGTCGAGCCAAGAAGTTCAAACGTTCTCTCTCGACGCGGCCAGCAATTTACATCCACCATGAATTCATGGTAACCATGGCGCGAACATCGAAGCGAAAAGGGACGGAAGGTTTTACGAGACCGGTGACGTAGTTTTCTTCTTTTCACTTCAGTCAGGATCGATTCTTTATGTATTTCAACTATACAAAGGATTTTGATATTACGGGGAAAATTTAAATAAGTCGTATATAAAGGAATAGGAAGAAAATATTACGAATATTTAATAATTTTGTCGAATTTTTCTATAATATACAGAATATATATTTCAATGTTGTAATATAAATTTGTACAATTACATAGAGTTCCATGGGAAAAAACGCTATAAAATTCGTTGAAGTATTATTAAATAAAGTTATTTTGTTTTTTATTTATCTTCATTTTGTGTAAAGTCGTACGAAGACTCACGATTATATCAGATTCCAAAACGTGTCAAGGAATGTTGAGCGCTAGAAAATTCTAAGAAAAAGAAGTATCGCAAGCGTCAAATACAAGACAATTATATAATTCAGGTCGTGATTAATAATTCAAACAGCGGCACCATATTCAGATGACATATAAACAGAAAATGAAGTTTTTATACGGGCGATGCAAATCTCAGCGTTTAAAACGAAGCTCGTAGTACGATCCATATAAAAATGATCCTACGAACAGATTGAAAATTGTCTATCGTATTTTCCTTTACTACGTTTCTCGTTAACGTCATAGAAAATCAGTGGAGATCCAGACAGCAAAATGCACGACGAGTCAACGAACAAAATATGTACCTAGAAACGCGGCTCGCGATCCGATGCACCGGAGGTTACATAATTTTCCACGAAAGTAGCATCCACGAATCTCGTGGAAGCGATTTATGTGCGAAATATTTTCGCTGGCGGAGGGAGAAAGAGGAAGAGGTATCCCCCTTCTGTCTGGACGCACGTTCCTCGCATGTAAATCTCGCGTTCCTCGTACGCCTGTGCACAGGAAAGGGCACGCGTGTTCAGCCACGTATACACGGAAAAAATATAAATCCATCCGACGATAGAATCGACTCTAAATTTCCAACGCGCTAATAAAATCCGCGGTCGATCTCTAACTCGCTCGTATTTCGTCTCGTTTAATCACACGCGATTCTTAACAAGTTTCGAGTAACAAGATATACGTCGGTCACCGAAAGTTGGAAAAACACGGGGCTGTTTACGCGTGAAAACCACGATAAGTGTGTATTTGTAAACTGTCAGATTTTTGTATTGTTTGATCTTTAATAGAAGAGTATTATAATACGAATCAATGGAAAGAAAGGAACAGTTCGATATCTTTACAAAATGTAAGCATGTGATAAATTGAAAAAGTTTTGTATAAAATCAATAAGATAACTAATATCAAGTCGATCAATGTTTGTAAAATATTCTGAATAGATAAATAGCGAGGGCACACGTTTAATCCTTAAATCAGATAGGAAAGCGCAGTTTGGGTGATATGTGTGGCGGACTAATTATATTATCGAAATATTTAACACATTATCCAGTCAATGTGTGTGACTATACGAGAAATTTCCATTATCTCAACGGAATTTCCCTAAAAGCAGGAATCTAACGAATTTATGTAATAAGATCAAGAACCCAAACCGAATTTAACACGTACTCAACATACAACACATACGTGTAATTATAACGAAAAACGTTCAATATCTCGTTGGAATTTCTCTAGAAGTAAGAATTTGGCGAATTTAAATGATACACGACCAACTAAACTCGAACGTTTACAAGGCACGTTACACGATTCTCTTCGCGTTAAACTCTAGATTCAAGCCCCGAAATACTAACATACAATTAAAACAACCAGCCAGTGAATGTAGCGGAAAACGAACAAGGGATCGTTTAGGCGGACGCACGTAATCGACGTGCAAAAATGCAAATGAGCCGGAGGGGCGGAGAATTTAATCCAGGCGATTTTCCCTCGGAAAATATTTTCCAAGCAGAGCCTCGGACGAAAAGCAGGCACGTTCTCGTCGTTTCAGGGATGGTTCCCGACGAATCTTTGCCCAGCACAGTATCCAACCGTGGGACTGGATATGCTCGGATAGATTCAATTATCGGACGACGAATGGAATTATCCAAATCCGATATCGGTCGTTCGATCGGCGTTGCTCGAATCGTCTCGCTTGCGAGCAAATTGGAATCAGCGCCCTGTCAATGGCTCGCCAATGGAGCATTTATAGAGCAATGCTTGCCGCATAAAGCGTGCGCGTAATAAGTTTATACAGGGTGTTTCATTCAACGGCAGAAAATTTTCTTCGTGTTATTGACTCTCGTCCAGCTATAAGGTAGATCATTTTCAAGTTAATTGTCACGAACATCGAATATCTTATTTCAACTTTCTACCCCTATATGACGACTGAAGCGTGAGATTATTTTTCCTTAAGTAATTACAAACTGAAATATTCAAATATTTTCTGGATGATATTAGCGTAGCTTTTTGTTTTACTTTCTTATTTTTTAAAAGAAAGATGTTACAAAATATCGAAGTTATTTGTTTCTTATTTGAAACTTCCTCTAGAATCTAGAACATCGTAATTTGACCCTGACGCATTTTCCGTATATTCGTCTCTGTGACGTCGTCAACAATTTAATTATGATATACCATTTTGATGTGATATTCTATACATCTAAAACTAGGAAAATGAAAAAAAGAAATTGATTATTTTAATTAATCAAGGACTGTTTATATTAACAGAACAGAACGGATGATTTTCGTCTTAATATTTTCAGTCTTAATTCATGTCACCCTGTATAAACGCGAAAGAAGGTAGGATGCCAGCTTGTCTTAATCTAAGCGTAGAATATATTCCGTGGGATACGCTGAGTCGAAAAAAAATTTAACATCGAGGGAGACGAAGAAGGTCGAGGGTGGCACCGGAATGCTAATGAGAAAGGTTGGTGGATGAAAGTGTCAAGGACACTTCAGGGTCACTCATGTTTTTCGCTGAAGCGTTATATTTGGTTAAAGAAGCATGCGTGATAAGTGACCATTATGTATTTAAATTTGAGCACGTTTATAGCGGCTGAATAAAGACGAGTGAAATTTCGTTTGAAATAAAAGTGTAGGTGTAGTGTGTAAGGTGGCTAGGTTAAATGGAACGCCGTGTATGCATCATTGGAACGGATACAATGGAACGAAATGGCACAATACGAGAAAAATGACGATATTCGAACGATTTAACCCAAATATAACGCTGGACATTTTACTTAAAAAGCGTCCACGGGGCCATTTTTCTAGTCCCTATCGCTTCCTATGAAATATTCATCATCGGTATATCCTGTGATGAATGATAAATCGTTGTTAGCGCAGCGTTCTTCGACCAGATATAATAAAAAAAGAAGGAAATGCACAACCGAGATATTGCTAGAATATAATACTCCATACATATGTATATGTATACTGATACGAATATATACGTTTCCACATGAAGCGGGAATACAAGGCTGAGGTCGTTTAATCTAAGTTAACGCTCGGTGGAAAATTCGTGAAACTCTGGAAACAGTTTTGTTCCAACAATATAGCTTAGAACTTAATACATTGGCCACAATAATTAGAGAATCGTTAGTACGAATGGCTCCATTGCATTAATCAGACGACGAAGAGCGGAGAAGTCCTATAGACTAATATACAGGGTGGTTGATAACTGGTGGTACAAGCGGAAAGGGGGTGATTCTACGCGAAAAAAGAAGTCGAAAATATAGAATAACAATTTTTCGTTTGAGGCTTTGTTTTCGAGAAAATCGACTTTGAATTTTCGCTCGGTACGCGTGCATTTTATCACGTCTCGTTATAACGGATCTCACTGTAGATCGTTGTCTCGATGGAAAAATTAAAAAAAATTTAAAAAAATTTGTATTCTATATTTTCGACTTTTTCGCGTAGAATCACCCCCTTTCCGCTTGTACCACCAGTTACCAACCACCCTGAATATTGACACGTTATTCGTACGATACTATAATAAAGACTGACTTTCAAACAACCATTAAAACAGTGTACACAGACACGAGAAGAAGATACAGAAATTAAAATGACACGAAAAACGATCTTCTAATTGTTTTGAACAATCTAGGTATTGCACACAAGGACAGATTTAATACGATCTTACTGCAAACAAATTGCTACATCAAACACAGCTCTAAACGAAATCTTATCATTTTTAATCAACAAGGTAAAGAATTATCTGAATTACTGCTACGTCGCGTGAGATGGTCCGTGCGACATCCTTCATTGTCTGTCCGTCAAGGATCCGCGTGCCGTTATGCAGACCCTCGATGAACCTAAGGAACCACCATAAACAGAATCTTTTTTACTTAAACTCTAATCCTGTAAGTATTTTCGGTTTATGGAAGGTCCACATTCTCAACGCGAGAATTGATTGTAATTTTAATAAATAATAAAAAAAAATGGATGGTCCTTAAAACAGTCCTTAGGTTTATTGCACGTTCTTACAAATTACGGAGAAAGCGAATATTTGTCTAGCGGAAAAGCAGATTTTTCCCATGAACAAGGTCACCCACGAGCTACCCACGCCGGTAGGAGGCTTCCTCCTCCTATTTTCATTCATTAACGTGGGTCATAACCAATAAGCATCGCGAATCGTTACCCTCACTTTCCTGACGAAAAGTGTGAACACGAATCCGCGTTCTTAGTTCAAAAGGCACACTCACACCGAGCTTTCCTCCGTAATAACAATTACCTAGACGTAAAGGGGATTCACAACAGCTATTCCACGGACTTCACCCCGTCGCCTCCTCCTATTAACCTACTATACCTCAATAAACATTTTATTTCAATCGTACCAGCTATTTAGTTTATCTGGCCAAGATATGATATCAATTTATCCATCAGTTTCGATATCTCAAATAAATTATTCGTGTTATACTACTTTAACTCTACTGTATCTACAAGTATGCATCTGTTTTCGCGTACCTTGGTTCGCGTACGATCGCAGTTCGTAAAAAGGAAGCTACAGCGCCATCGACCAGTGAAAGCTTCCCTTCAGACCTCGCTCTTCATCTCTCGCGACCACCCTTTGTCACCCTCGCGCAACCGCCCGTTTCACCCTCTCCACCCCCGGCCGCCCATCCCTCCCAGTCACTTTCTTTCCGTACTACTTCTCGTCCCGTCGTTACTAGTCCCCCTTCTGATTTAACCTTCCCCCTTCCTACCATTGTTTCTTTTCCTACTCTTAGCAATACATCCTGCAACACCCGCCATTGTTTTCCACGACAGCCGACGTTTCGAGGGACGAACCGGGAGCAGGGAGCCGGTATTTAACCTTTCTGATATCATGCGTTTCGCAACAGCTCCTTCTTCCCTATAGAGATTCTTCGATAGGTTGCAAAATGGGACAAGCTTGATCGATGAATCGAAGGTTTGAGATAGATGGCTGGTGTTCGAGATGCAGAGAAGTGAAAAGTTGGTGAACTTTGAAGATGTTCTCAAGTCCTTTGTTGCAGGCATACGGTCTAAGAGATCAAACCACATACGATACTGTAAGATCGCGTGTAATCAATCATCTTCTCACCAGAGAAGACAATTAGCCTTCTAAATAGAAGAGATCGCTTTATCCATCTGTAACATCTAAACCACATGAAAAATACGTTCCACGGTTCGCCTCAATTCTCGACGCTTAACTTAAGCAGAACAATCAGCTAAATAAAAAAAAATGCAGTGTAATTTCCAAGAAGAAGCGGTTCTTCGGTCACGTTCAGTTCGAGATTTGAGATGCTTAGCGCATCCTGCGAGAAGTGCAACACGAAGAGGCGAGAACGTGCACACTCTCTTCTCGCTACACTGCCGATGCATTAGTCTAATTGAAATCCGGATGGCATGGCGCGCGTGACCGTACACTGACTCAAGCTGTCACGCTTTCAAATAGGTATAGGCGTGTCATAGATGTGCGCCAGGGTTGCTCACTTGCTACATACCGGGTGACGCGTCCACGTCGTCGCCGTTCTTCGTCACACGATCGTTAATGAAATCGGAATGGTATCGGTTGGATCGTCGTAGCGGATCCTCGAATCCACTTCGAGCGAAGTGAATTAAACATTTCCTTCATTTTCATTAGCGAACAAATTTTTGAAGAAAATTCTAGAGTATCGATGAATTACAATTAAGAATTCAATCTTGCAATACTACGATAGAAAGCACGCCAGTGAACAAAATATAACGCGACGCGCTAAAAGATAAATTACAATAACTCGTAGAGTTAATTTGCCTTTATGAAATGAACATACAAAAATAACTTTAATGGATAGCGTGACTAAAACAATGCGCTTTGCATGTTTGCATTAATTTACTTTTTCTTTCGCGATATCACCTTCATCGACTACATAGATCAAAAAACGTATCCATTCGTTTGCAATCATTTTCACACAGTCTACGTTATCGAATTCAGTTTTCTAATATCATACGCGGCTATGAAAGGATGTTTCAAGAAATTATATTTTACAGTTTTATGAAATTTTAATAAACCGAAGTATTGAAAACGTTACGACCAACTATCGCTCAGTGCTTAATGAATATTAATTCATTCAAATTGCGATTGGTATCTATCTATACTTCGACTCTCGTGCAAATTTAAATTCCAACTTGAATCTTTAAATTGAAATTTAAATTTGAATCGCAGCATGAATTTAGATCGCAATTGGAATCTCTGTAAATGTTGAAGTAAGAATTAATTTTCGTATCAGACGAACGCTTCCGTGACGTTCAATCAGCTCATACGCAGCATCAATCGCGCATCTATTAGCATTCACGGAGTCGCGCCGATGGAAAACAAGAGTTCGTAATCGACGCGTATATCCGCGTGACAGAAAGTAGCAAATTAGCGTCGCGTGTTGCAGATGGAGGATAACCTTGAAAATTCTAGGCAGAAGCGATCGACTGGTCATGTGGAAAACCGACGTGACCGGTCGTGCAACGACACAGAACGAACGCGTCTCCGGGAACGAGCGTATATACTTTCTAAATGCATGCGCGTCGCGTACGCGCATGCGCCGAGAAAGTAAAATGAGATACTTTCTCTACGTGGTCGCAATTCTTAAAGGGGTGGCACCCGTGTAAATAAAAGAAGGAAACGCGTGTCGTAACCGGCGACGAGGGAAACCGTTCAAAACTCAGCGCGCGTACGCCTGCATGCTTATTAACGGAAAATTAAAGCATAACACACTTGGAACGATGTTCCTTCGCCGTTGCAAATGGACCGTGTCTAAAAATATCCACGTGCTCTTATGGAACAACCGTTATGACGTCCCCCTACGTCCTCCGAATGTGTTAAAAGGTGGGCATTTTTATAAACTTATGAAGTACCACGTACAGGGTGACTCGTTTTGAATTGTAGATGAATGTGAGAAGGCATAACGCGTCGAATGAAAAAAAGTCGAATATACGAGGCGTTGGAAGTAATAGCAGACCATTCTCAACGAACTGAATAGTTCACTGCCTAAAATTGATGCGAGCAAAAAATATTTTATTTAGCGCAACAACTGATTTTGTTGTTGTCTGGATTTGAATTAGAACATATGGGTTCCTCCGTTTATTAGAATAAATTAATAAATTTACAGCCAAACAGGAGAGAAAAGAGAAACTGTTTCGATGTCTCGTGTAATGATCGAGGAAAGAGGAATATCCCTTCGACGAAATATTTCGAAACAAAATAACGATTTCAAAAAAGTATCGAAATTTTGGAAGGATCTTAAAATCTCCTTAGCGCGTCGGACTTTTCTATTTACTTCTTGACACCAGGAAAACCTCTCGACCCTATTTTCCCTTTCGATTCTCCTAACGCTTTCTCCAAATTAGGCCAACGCGTATACGAACACGATACCTCGACGCTCATTAACATTGTTCCGCAGCGTTCACCGCCGAAATTACTTTCACGAATGACTGTAAAGCTCACTTGATCGAGTGTTCTGAAACAAAACACGTTAATTCACCAGACATGCACGCAATTAGCATATTTTAGCGGTAAACTGTATCGCCTGATAATATCCAATGTTGCCGAAGACGTTGCTCGGGCGCGAGGCGGAGTGTTTACGCGCGCAAATGAGAGCGAGTACGATTCGTTCTGTCTCTCTTTATCTCGTTCTTCGTTTAGTCTTTTTCTCGGCCTTGATCGCCTGGCCGCGGAGCAAGGACCGTGCAGAAAAAGGAAAGGAGTATATATACCAGGGAGAAGCGGCGAGGATGAAGTGAAATCTGACTTCCCCTCTGTTCCGTCCAGATACACGCGTGTGCCTGGCTAAACGACGCGAGACACGGCTGTACGAATCGTTCGTTTCGATTGGAAACTGAGATTGAGAAGCCTGCTTATGATTAATCCCATCGAGGATGCTAATCCTTTATGAGCTTGTTGAATTTTAAGAAGAACAAAACCTATCTGATTATCTTTTATGTTTAAATTTATTCATATGTAATGTCTATAAAGTTACGTAAAGAACTAACTTTGTTTAAAAAACTCTCCTATTTTGTATTTCTGATAGAAGATTAGATATCTGAACTTTAGCTATATAACGTTATGAAAATATAACTTGAGAATAATATACGAAGAAATTCAGCGGACAATGGAACACTTTGTAATATGTCTCTGATAAAAAAAAAAGTAATAAATAGTAGATGAAAGATGGTTTAACTTCTTGAATTTTATCCAATATGCAACAAGTGAGATTATGAAGTTGCATATAGATTGAAAAGGATTGCTATTGCAAAAGTACAATTGCATATGACGCTTCGAATTACCATTCATTGGAAGATTAAAATTCTGTTAAAGTAGTATCCATTTCGCATATAACGAAATGCGATAAAATTCTATGAATGTGGATAATGACGATGATATATTACAAGATACGTATTCTATGCGAAAGACGCAATCTCACGTGCCTGATAAAAGCTTCTATATTATGACACAATGTTTGTTAACGATTGCTCCTCTATCTTCTGCCTTTTTCAAGATAGAACCGTCAAATCAGGGGAATTGTTTACACGTAAATAAGATATCGTTTAAGGCTGAATGCGTACGAGCGACATTTTACCGCGCGATCCCGCTGTGACCATATGCCTGTCTTTATTGTTCTTAATAGGAAAACAAAGACACGACATATGGCCGTAGCGGCATTGCGCGATAAAATGTCGCTCGTGTGCATTCGACCTAATAGCACAACTACGTTATCTACTAACGTTTTTCATGCTACCGATACAATGAGTGCAAAATGAAAAGAAATATGTTGAGAAAGATATCGCAAAAAATTCAATTACACCAACGACCATGTCCGAAAAACTTATTAATACACTACTGTTCGCCAAACGATCTTGTGCTTTGAAAAAAAATTGTGTAACTGTATGGAACGTGTTTTTACGACAGACACGATCAAATCAACGTTGCAGTAAAATAACTGACTTCGACTTCACGGTTCGGTTCACACCGCGCAACCATGTAGTAAATTATTATTACAAGGTGTAACATACGCTCTCGAGCAAAGGTAAGAAAGTAATTTACGCGACACATGAACGTTGGCCACGTGCCAACTCAATTACAGTTAAAAGTATGAAAAAAGAACTTCGATCACCGTTTCGACGCTCTTTTTCTGTTTGATTTATCATGGAACGAGTTTTCAATGCGTCCTCGAACCGAGAACGTTCCGCTTCAACCAGAATATGGCTTAAACTTCGCGCCCTCTATTATGACAGCTACTTTCTCTGCTTGGAGATATTTCCGCGAGGAAATCTCTCTAACGTTAAAAATGAAGATATTCTATATGGTGAAAGCTTTACAAACTAGCAGATGGCGCTATTAAGGAAGGAAACGTTGATACCGATCGACCCAAAATCATCGAGTCCCTTTTATGGAAAGTCAAGCGTCACCGATTGCGGAAGGTGAGACGACAGGTAAGAATGAAACAGCACGAAGAAACGTGACGGTGCATCAGGAAGATGGGAAATCATTAACCTTGCTTACTCGAGCCAACGGGTCGTGGAATTTGTATGCGTCATAGGATACGCGGGCATCTTCAGCGACGCTTAAAGAGACGCGAGAATTATAATGCATTGCCACACGTTCATCTTGCGGACACAGTGACAATGCATATGTCTTAGGCTACCGAAGATAATGGATCTACTGCGTCGGACCACACGACTCGACGCATAGCTGACGACTAAGATCAAAAACGCTTCGGAATAACGAATTAGAAAATTCCATCAATTCGCGTCATAAATAAAAAAAATTCCTCCCTATTTCTTTACAATTACACAAGATTCATTTCATATTAATCTACGTATCGACATAAGAATTTCACTTAATGTAACCATTCATACGTCTAAATTGAATCACCTTATAATAGAACATACGTGCGATAATACAAATCCACGTGGTACACAGTGCTATAGCTATAGCATGTTCTAAATCATTGAATCATTCAAGGTCATCATCTCCATCTTACAAACGACTTTCCCCCTCTTCGTCTTCAAATAGGTTTTTTTTTTATTTATTTATTTAAATTTTACAATTTTTCCAGTAGGATATTGGTAAAATATTATAGCGTTAAAATATTATAGTGGTATAATAATATAACATGCGGGTGGCTACCCCCAGCGGGGTACCATCTTCGTGTTTCCCTAATCCTTGAATGATCACCAAACTTCGAACACGCTATACTCACCGACATCAGCCGGCATAAAGAAAAAAGAAAAATCTCACCTTCCGTAAACTTCTTGGTAATGCCGAAACCAGCGGTAGGTCGTCGCCATCCCCTCCAATTATTACACAACGATTCCGGCTCGCTGCTCCAGCTGCACAGAGAATCCTCTTCGAAACGGTCAGAATCGTCGAAGGAGTAACGATCGGTCTCCTCCCATTCGATTATCTGAGGAGCACTCGATTGACCGGCGACATTATCCACGGCCACGGATACGGCGGAAGCAGCAGCCGGCTCTGTTCCTCGAGCACCGCCGCCAGATCCGCCGCCACCCCCGTTGCCGCTGTTGCTGCTACCATTTCCACCACCCCCTCCTCCGCCGCTTCCACTGCCTCCACCGCCACCGCCGCTACCACCCACCGCCACGGGAGACCGAGCCAGATTGCCTGCCAGTTTTAATTGTCGTACGAATCGGCACGCGCGACACTACGAGCCACTGCGCCCCCGAACGACCACCGTGCTCCGACGACGGCCCCACCGCGATCACGAAGCGACGACACCGCCGCCGTCTCTTACGAGCCGAGCCACCGTTCGACGTGTAAACCCTTCAACCCTGTGCCCCACGCGGATCGCCGCCTGCGGGAGAATAGTTATCTAGGTTATTCAGAGAGTTGACGTACGTTTCTTTTGTTTGGGATATCATGGATCGTATGTGTTGTCTTTCATTTATCAGGATTCGAATTCTGTTTTATTTTGACGCACTATAAACGAATGATTTTTGCATTTATAAGTAGGTAATTATATCGGCCAACTCGATTTGATTTGGTTTTATAAGTAGGTAATTACAGTAGGGAATTCGAACTTTGGATCTTTGGACCTGAATGGTTTAACTGGCTGAACTATTCAGTAATTGTCTACCTGTGCTTAATAGTGAATGAATAGCTCTATTTGTATCTATACAATGACCACTATTCCTCCTTACAATTAGACAATTTGCTTCTCTATTTGATAATACATATAAATATCTCTTATGATTATGTAAGCACATGTTTGAATAAGACAACTTTTGAAACATTACCATTTTCCAAATTCATTCATGCGATGTTACTAAATACATTTATTGCAATGAGAATTAATAAACAAAGTAACGTAGCATTACTCAAATCCCCCCCTTTTGATTTTTGAATACAACGATATTCACTAACCTCAATATTAAAAGAAATAGTCTTTTTTCACATTGTCCAACAATATATGGAAACGAAAAAGAAAATAAACAACACATACAATGCCGTATTATCAATAAACAATCATAAAATAAGAACTGCAAAACTACGTCACACATGCAACAGGAATAATGAACATTCAATTTGGATGGGACATAAAGAAGAGAATCTTGTGTACATGTAGAAAAAAATTTTGTTTAAGAAGAGTCAGACAATATTTCGCGGATGATACTTTTAGTTTATATATTCGCCAGGCTTTTCATGGCTGGACACCTATGAAATTTGTTAATTGAACTCTGATTTGTCCGGCATGCTAGGGTAATTGGTAAATCCGGGCGTACGCCCCTAACCACCGTTTTACCACCGTCAACACGGAGTCCGATACTTCCCTTCTATTAGCCCTCTCTGTCATCACCGACAGCTATAACAGCAACGGTCGCTACTTTTAATTGTTCCACCAATCGGTGTACAAGCAACATTATAATACTTCGTACCCTACATAGTAATACATACTTACTAATGGACGTTTATTGTTTCAAAAGAATTGAATTATTTTGCTCTATTTTATACTAATTTGACATTTAACGTCATAAATGAAAATTGATATTTAAAAATAGAGAAATATTTAACATTGTAATAATTAAATAATTTTTACATTGATATATTTAAATAATCGTTGTCTCTTATTATTCTTGTCCAATTTCCAATCGTTTAGATAAAGAAACCGATCGACGTCGTTCGAAAGATCATTTAATATGCTAATGGTAATGAGATTAGTCTGTTAAAAACAGTCGATCACATTTTCAAATACTTTTGTTCTTTGTCGCTGTCATGTTTTATCCGTGATGCAGAAGAAGGTCACCTTTCACTTTCCAATTCTGTTATTCGGTTTTGCTTATTTTCCGTAAATAAATTTAAACCGAAGTCTAGCATACCGCCGGAAGTTAACCCCCTTAACATTCGAATTAAAACGGATATTTAGTATGAATAATTGAGTATGTCTCCCGAATCGTGTCTTCCGTGAGTAAGATGCAACACCGACTGTAGCGCGTCGATCATGTAAACGCGTAAATAATCACCGAAGCACTGCGCGGAAAAAAACTTTTCTCTTTATAAACACTCTTGTTTGTGCACGTGTATTAGAGCGACAATACCATAAAACAGATATTACACTCGTGACATTGGAATCACACAGATCGATTAAATCTGACTATTATTCGAAATTAACAAGTCCTCACCTAAACATGGGAAACATTTAAAAAGACATCGAATATACGTTACTGTGGTTATTCGAAAACATTAAATTGCTTAAAACGCTGAGTAAAACACAAAACAGCTGATTTACGTCACTTCAATGTTTGAAGAAGCGTATTGATTTTTCGTATATTAAAGTATCATTTTCATATTTTGGATAATTTCGCGCCAGTCCTAAATGCGAACGAAAAAAAACAAGCAAAAAGAAAGAAAGTTAGAACGTCGATACATATGTATGTATATAGTCTACCGTAAACAATTAAGAAAGAAGAAATGTCCGATTTGTCAGCAAAGAATGTATAGCCTGTGGCGAATGTCAAATGAGCGGCCGTAAGATTAAGGTTAGAAAGGATTAGGTTAGGTTGAGCTTGCGTACAGAAGAAAGGGCAAAGAAAATTCGAAAGAGGGACACAAACGTATCAGTGACGCGACAGACGGAGGCATAAGGACCTTGGCGGGTCGACAGACCCACGTCAAGAACGTGCGACGACCCCGACCCCGCATAGAGGAGCAGTCCCTCTCCTTTCATACATCTACTACCCCGTATGTCTCACTCTTCCACCTTTCACACCTTTTGTACACATGGATTTCTAACCCTTTTCCTGCTTACCTCACCCTCTCTAACAAGTTTAACGTTCGGTCACTGGTGCACTTCACACCCCTCTTTCCTTCTTCTACTACTACTACTACTATTGCTACTGCTACTAGCACCACCGAACGAACAGTACGGTACCAGAACAAAATGAGGAATAGTACATAAACATGTATATAAGTATGTATATATATGTACATATATGTATATATATGTATATATATACTTTATGTATAGACACATACACACATAAAACAGCGCACTCGACAACAGAGTAGGACAGCTGAGCCACCACTGCCCCACCAGTTTTATGTAAGAGACATCTTGCACCGTGTCCGCGGTACCTTCCGCGAAGGTTAAGCCCGATACGGGCACACGAATAATCGCAGTAATTTACGTTAGAATTGCGCACTACACCACTGCACTAGATCAAAACTTCAGCTAGGCTACCCCATCGACGACAACAACAAATATGGCGAGCGAACCTCCTCCTGCGCCTCGCTGCAACGACTGCCGACTGTCCGCTAGGTGGCGATCAAAACGCCGCCCCAACGACCCCTACCCGTTTCACAGCTTCGGTCATACTCGGGCTATCTCGGATTTTGCTCCGATTATTTCGCGGCATTTTCAAATACGAAATATATACCTCGTTGTGAACATAATACTCGTTTAAGTGTATATACATGGAGAATCGAATTAAATCATGTGAAAGAAGTTATGTATGATGTCACTTTATATTATTTGCTATTGCAATCACGCTATTGAATAATGTAGTTATTATGGTTATCAATAGAAATGTTTACAACGTATCTAACTATTATAATCGTAATAATGTTATTATAATATAATGTCTTGTATCAAATAAAGTTTATATTCTTTATTTATGCTCTTTTTATGTATTGTTTCTTCCTTTATCTCCTATATATTTTCGTCAAATTTGCAATCATTGCTATCGAATTGAATACGAATTTACATAGTCAAACCAGGTGAAGCACATCTAATCTTAGATTATCCCAAGTATCTAGTGACATTTTTATCCAATCATAATTCTTGAATTGTGCAGGAAATTTCGCGGGCTTTTATATACTGTTTATGATTTTAACGTATGTGAATATTTATGATCTCTGGTAATTATATTTGAACAATTACATATTCTGACAAGCAAAGTGTGCGATGATATATGATATTTAAATCATTACTTGTCATTGTATTACATCCCTCTGAAGCATATGATTTAATAACATTATTTGTTATATCAAAGGTGGTATATGAAATAAAGTTGAGATAATTTAAGGATAATTTAAGTGAAATAAAATTCAGATAATTTAAAATAAAAGCATTTAATATACAAAATGTCATCGAATAAAGGCCACGAATCAAAAAAAAATCCAAATGATACAATGAAAATTTTAATTGCAACCGATATTCATCTAGGCTTTGAATATAACAAGAAAAGAGGTTGGTTTTTGTAACTTATTATCTCTATTATTGAAATAAAGTACAATTTATGATATAATATTCATATTTGATATTCACTGATTAATGTAAGGGCAAGAAACAGAAGATAGTATCACAACGTTTGAAGAAATTCTGCAATATGGAATAAAATATAACGTAGACTTTATACTTCTTGGTGGAGATTTATTTCATGATGCCAAGCCATCGCAGACTGTAATGATAAAATGTATGGAACTATTAAGGAAATACTGTTTAGGAAATAGGTAAATAAAAGTTATTCTGCCATATTTTTTACATGTATTAATCAAAATATTATTTCTTAGGGAAATTAAAATTCAATTCTTAAGTGATCCAGAAATTGTATTTCGTCACTGTGCCTATAAAGTTGTGAACTATGAAGATCCAAATATAAATATTAGTATGCCAGTATTTTCTATTCATGGAAATCATGATGATCCAAGTAAGATATATAATATTTATCCTAAATACAATTATAACATTCTTTCAACTTATTTCTTATTGTCAATAAAATAATAGGCTTTGGAGCTGTTGGATCAATGGATTTATTATCAGTATCTGGTTTAGTAAATTATTTTGGGAAATCGACAGACCTTACTAAACTAACCATTGCTCCTATAGTTATAAAAAAGGGTGAAACCCATGTTGCACTGTATGGGTTAAGTTATATGAATGATCAAAGATTATCTCGACTATTAAAAGATTTTAAAGTAAAATTATAAGGAAATTTATTTATTTAATATACATGTTTTTTATATATTTGTATTAACAAGTATACATTTTTTATAGCTCGATATGTTACGTCCAATGGAGCCTGAAGATTGTTTCAATATATTTGTTATACATCAGAATCGCTCACCATGGAGTGAGCATGGATATGTTCCACAAGGCAAATTACCAGAGTTTATTAATCTTGTTATATGGGGTCATGAACATGAATGCCGTATTACTCCAGAACATATCCCTGAAACTACATACTATGTTTCACAACCAGGTATACAATAATTTTTTTATATTGCTTAAATTATAATGCAAAGATTACGTACAAAGGTTCTATATATCTATATATCCAACATTGAAATTACAGGAAGTTCTATTGCTACCTCCCTATGTGAAGGTGAAGCAAAACCCAAACACATTGGTATTTTGAGTGTGAATAAAATGGATTTTAAATTACAAAGTATAAAACTGCAGACTGTTAGACCATTTATTTTTGACAATCTAATTATTCAAGATCAAGATATACCAATACAAAATAATGAGCCACGCTCTGCATCTGTATACAATTTTGTTGATAATTACATAGAAAATGAACTCATACCCAAAGCCAGCATGCAGTTGTCTGGTCATCCCAAACAACCTATTTTGCCTTTGTTGCGTCTAAGAATATTTTACAGTTCTGAGGACGAAATCTTCGATCAAAATAAGTAACATTTAATTTTATTTATATTTTTTAATTAATTTAACACAGGGATAAACATATATAATATGAAATATGTTTCAGATTGGTACAAAAATATTGTGATGAGGTTGCTAATCCCATGGATATGATTGTATTTCGCAAAAAAAGAGTTGTTAGTAAGAACGCAAAGACAAATTTGACAGACTTTGGTGATGAATTCGAAGAAATGGCACAAATTCTCTGTTATGAGGCAAATAAGGGTCTAAAATCATTATTGTTATATTAATATTCTTCAAATATAAAGAGCTCTTTTTTTTGTTAGGATGAAAAAGATTGGAACAAAACTGTACAAGGAGGTATAAAGAAACACTTCAGTTTAGAAGAAAATAGAGATAAATTAACGGTATTAACCGTTAATGGTTTAAACGAAGCATTAAATCGATTTGTTAATGCAGGAGATATAGACGCTTTTAAAGATATTGTGAATCATCAAATAAAGAAAACTATTACTCATTTGGAAACTTGTGAGGTTGATACTGTTGAAAGTATTTGTAATGAAATTAGGAATTTTAGAAATAACCGAATGCAGGAAGAAGAAGAAACCACTGAGGTATATTTAAATTAGGAAAATTACTGTGATAATATTAACTTATTGCTAAAGTTTAAACTTATGTAGCTTACAGTTTTGTATACAATAAATTTATTATTTTCACAGAAAGGTTTTGAAATTAATGCAAATAAAGATATTAATATCAGTGATGAAGATGAAGACAGAAATATGATGCCTACAACTAAAGGAAGTAGAGGACGCGGACATGGACGTGGACGTGGAAAAGCTAGTACAATTTCAACTACACATTTGTCTGCAAAGCTAGGAAAGAAGATGGTAAATTGTGAAGATTTTTTAAACTAATAATTTTATATATTATAATTATTTATTATATTTTTTATACATCGTTAATAATTATTGTATATTTCTTGTCGTTAGGATCAAAATATTCGACAAAATTATATGAAATCATTAGATACAACTAAGAAGAATAAGCCTAAAGAAATCATTATAGATGATTCTGATTGAAATATAAATTATTAAAACTGATTCTTGAAAAAGATTGTATTTTACTTTATTTTAAAATAAATTATTTTTTATATTTATTAGACGTTTACGATAATTACTTATCCTTGAAAATATTTTTATATTTCTATTTTATTATTATGATTTACATTTCGATATTCGATACTATCGAAACTCAACTCGCTCACTAGGCACCGGAAGTTACTTTCCTTTAGACTTCCAACGTTGGTCGTGTTAGACAAGCGAATTTTAGTAAGTTCAATTTAAAGGTATTTTTCCCCGAAAACTTGTCGCTCTTCAAAAAATAACGTCTTAAATATATCAAGTAAACATATTCGAATAAATTGTGCTTAAATTATTTTCTTATTATTCATTTAACGTTAAGATGCTAGTGGCTGAATTTTAATTCATGAGGTTCTTGTATACTTGTTCTGAATCTCTGTCAAGACATAACCTCGTAAAATCTAAATTGTGTAAATTAAATAATTTTAAGATCTTAAATGATTACATTTTGGAATATTGTAATATTGTAACAGAATATATTTATAAAGAGATATAATATTTTATGTAGAAATGCCACCAAAAAGAGGAAAAATACAAAAGGAAGAGGTCCAAGTATCTCTTGGACCACAACTTCGTGAAGGTGAAGTTGTTTTCGGCGTTGCTCACATTTTTGCGAGCTTTAACGATACTTTCGTTCATGTAACCGATCTTTCTGGAAGGTATATTTAACGAAAAATTTTAAACTTATTAAATAATTCAATGTTTCGTACGTAAAAATTAATGCATTTTTCTATAGGGAAACTATTGCAAGAGTTACTGGTGGAATGAAAGTTAAAGCAGATCGTGATGAAGCTTCTCCATACGCTGCTATGCTTGCTGCTCAGGTAAAAAAATGTTGTATTGGTGTATCTCAAATATATCCACATTCAGGCAGCTCCTAGATGGTATTGTTTAATCGTAGGAGCGTTCATGTTTGTGGTAAATCAAATTTCTTTCTTTGTATGGAAGTGTGCTTGTATAAATCACTTCTTTACCTGGGAAGATACATTTTATACAAAAACATGTTTATAATTATATGTAATAAATAATAAATTTTAACATTATGAAACTAAAAAATACTTTTGTCTTTAATAGGATGTAGCAGAGAAATGCAAATCCCTTGGGATTACAGCACTTCACATTAAATTGAGAGCAACTGGAGGTAACAAAACGAAAACCCCTGGTCCAGGTGCACAATCTGCCTTGCGTGCACTTGCACGTTCTAGTATGAAAATTGGCAGAATTGAGGACGTCACGCCAATTCCATCTGACTCTACACGTAGAAAGGGTGGTCGTCGCGGAAGAAGATTATAAATTATGTTTCTATGTGTGGTTGATTGACTTTCAAAAATAAAAATTTAAAAAATGTGCTGTGTTATGTTTTTATATTCTTATCTATACACATGATAGTAAAATTTTACATAATACACAAATTATATAATATTAATTAGTATCAAATGCAGTGCTTGTATACTACTCTTTTAATACATTTTTGTATAAATTTGTAATGTAAGGAATCCTGTATTAAAATCGTACATCCTGAATTTTCTTAACTTTCATGTTAAAAAAAGATTATATTTATTAGTAACCACACATTATAAACTAAATATAAATTAACATTTAAATAATAAGTGATACATATAGAATATGTGCAGCTTAAGTTAATCATTGAAGTTTAATATTTATGACAGTAATAAGCATTAAGCACTTCCAACGATATTGCCTACAGTAAGATAAAGTTTAACTTTGAGATCTAATTTTTGAGGCGCTTTATGTTCCAATGTAGTAATAGTATTCACATATCTATACTGCATAACAAAGCCAATTATAATTGGTTGACCATCACTCTCTTGTATATTTTCATGTGGAGTTACATGTAATTTTATTACAGCTTTATTACCTTTTCGCCAAATCACAAACCTTTAATAAAAAAAAATATTAGATTTTCAACATATAGTAAAACATGGTCCTAATTAAATTTATTGGAAAGTGAAAGTAAAATTATATATACTTAGGATCATCTTGAAAATTATGCGTATCACCGGTATCGTCATATTCAGCAGCATCATCTCTACGAGGCAAAATCAGAGGACTGTGAGGAAGTACTAAATCTGCATTTGCAGTAATTTTTATAGGTTTTGTTTCCTCTGCTACAGGCACTTGTCGTACAATAGAAGGTAATAAATTTGGGGATTCAGATCCCTAAAATTATAGCAATATTAGAAACAGCATAATTTAGGAAATAGCAGGCCTACCTGGCCCTTTACCTGTTGTGTATTATCCTGTTTAACTTCCTCCTTCTCGTCCACAACTGTCAAAGTAGGTGTCATTGGTGTATCCAAAGATAATAGTACCACCTGAGTTTGATGTTGAGTTGGATTGCAAAACTTTAAGAGCAATTCACTTGATTTACCGGGACGGAGAGGTTCGCAAGTAACGATCCTCACTTCCGGAACGTGATAACTACAGCATAAATACATATTAATATCAAAAGGAGAATAATTTATAAAATATAAACTTACAATGCAGCAAGTTGAATCTTAAACTTTGCAGAATGTGAACAAAAATCCGGTTTACAAAGATTATGTTCGCAAACTCGACATCGTTGCGATCTTCTAACTAGCAATTGTCTATGCTGTGGACGTAATTCATTTACATTTTCTGTTTGTACATCTGGTTGTTGCAATCGCTGTTCCAATGTAGTAACTATATTCAAAAATTTTGTTTTTTAATTTTTGAAATAAAAGATTTCATTTGATGACTCTGATACAAGTAAATGCTTACTCTTAGTTATTTCGACTGGTTTTGTAAAAATATCTGTTGGCAATTCCTCTACTTCTACATTGGCAACAGCTGGAGGTGGTTGATCAGTTGATTCAGTAGCAGGCTTTGTAGGATGTCCTATACGTTTACGAACCATAGCAGATGTTATTCTGAACATAGCCTAAAATGAAAATAAAGATAAAGCATATATATTCTTTAAATCAGAACATGCCTCCTAAAATGAGTAATTTTTTGAACCCATTACAATTTGCATATAAGGATGCTTTGGTCGAAATTTCTTTTTTTCAGATTGTTGTTTTTCTATAGAAGCCAGTATTTTATGATAATCAATCAAAGTATTAATCCGGTTCATATGAGGATTTTCTTGTTCAGGCCAACCTCCAGTAGCTGGTCAAGACAATGTAAAATTATTGTTTTATTATTAAAAAATATTTTAATATTACAAGACAATAATATAATAAGTATTTTGAATAAACATACCCACAGACTGATCTGGAATACCAGCATCTCTGGAAGTCCATCGACATAGTGAACAGGATAGATAATAAACTTTCTTTGGTGTTGTTTTAATATCTTTGGAATCTTCACCTTCAACAGGTACTACTCTTAAAGGTGCATGTCCAGCTCTCGTGGATAATGTTTGAAAGCAGCATGGACATTTGAAACAATTTGAACATCTGTCAACATATTCATAAAATACTACAAGGTGCAATTGATTGTATATTTAGAGATGTACATTTTCCTAAAGCTTACTTATTCTTTTTAAGGCGAACTTCTGATGATGGCAAATTTTCCATACAATTGGGACAATAATGTGAATCAACCTATTAACAAAAATAAAAATTTAATACTCAAACTGAAGACAATCTTATAAGAAGTGATCAGATTATATTCATAATCCATAATTAGATAATATTTAAATAAAATTTAAAAGATATATATGTATACCTCTTGACAGACACAATATCCGCAACGGATCTTCGAGCAATGTCTACAAAAGTAAATCTTTGAAATCGGTTTTAGAGAGCCACAGTTACATACATAACGCACATAATCGGGTTGATTTAAATACGACATGATTTATTGTAGATTTTGATCTTATTTAGAAAAAGAAAACGACAGTTCTACTTGTCATAAAATAACACATCCTTCAACCTACATTTCATCTTTACTTCGAACCATCTTTAATCGTATGTATAGTGTAGCAACCATAGCAAACTGCTAAGCTAAAATTAAAAAATCCCCATATCGAATGAAACTTTTAATAATTCTTGTTTCTATAATATCCTATTCGTTTCCAAATTATGTTGTAATTTATAAATATTATGTTTCTTACTATCAATTAGTGCATTAAAATAATGCATTAACTATAGAAGTGTTTAGCATAAAATAAACTAGTTCTAAAGTTATTAACAAGTAGCAGAAATTTCGTCTCTGTAAGTAGTAATAATACAGTTTTGCACTTGCAGTTAATACCAAGATCAGTTTAAGCGGTAATAACTCTAAAATACATAAGAGTATACAAAGTAATGTGAATACTTCTGTTTATTGTCTAAAAAATAAAACTATTCTTTAAATAAGTCATTAATATACATGGAGATATTTAACTTCAATTTTCTTTTGTATATTTAGTATCCAAACGCAGTTAATGATGCTTTCACAAAAGTTATTACAAAATAGTAAAATTCTAAGTTTAAAGAGCAATTATATATTAAAGAGATATTTAAAGGAAGCAGTTGAACTTCCTCCAAATTATCAAGAAACTAAACTTCAGCCACTTCCAGAACAGAAACCTGAAAGAATATCATTTCTAAGGGCTTTAATTACAGGAAAAATTGATAGTGATGTTTTCGCGTATCCTGAACAAATATCTCCTAGATATGAAGATTACTTTACCTGGATAAAACCAATTGAAAGTTATATATCACATTGTACTAATAAAAATGTGGGTAAAAACGAGATGTTGGACCACCTTAGAGAACTTGGTGTGTTTCGGACACATATTGGAGAAAAATATTTTGGTTTAAGTTTATCAAAAACAGAATCATTGAAACTAGTAGAGCTACTCAGTAATTTTCCTTGGTTGGGTACATATATGATAAAGAATCATATTCTACCAATTGAAATAATTGATAAATATGGATCAAATAGTCAAAAGCTTGAATATTATCCAAAAATTATGAGTGGTGACATAATTCCTACAGTATGTGTACATGAAGGTGACTATGGTACAAATATTGGTAATATTGAAACTTATGCAATGCAACATACAGATGATTCATGGTTATTAAATGGTAAAAAATCATTTGTTGTGAATGGAATAAATTCAAATCTATTTTTAGTTTTTGCAAAACATATAGCAAGTAATACAGGGAAAAGCAAACCAACTTCATTCTCTTTATTCTTAGTTGAAAAAGATTTTGGAAATGTTTCTTGTACAAATGTATATGATACAATTGGTAGACATGAAACACCTACTTGTACAATTAGCTTTGAAGATACAATAGTACCTAATAAAAATATTATAGGTACACCTGGTGGTGCATTAGATGTATTAATGGAATATTTGAAACCTGGACGACAAAATATATCTGGCCAAGCAATTAGTATTTTACGAAACTTTTTAAATCAATTAATACCAGATATTATACACAAGAAACACTTTGATAGAGATTTGTATAACTTTGATGTAGTAAAAAGAATTTTAGGTGAAATATCATTTTGCTTATATACTATGGAAAGTATGGCATATCTTACAACTGGAATGATAGATGACTATAAGAATATGAATGCTGATGTGGAGGAAGCTATTATTGAAACATATTGTGCAAATAATTGTTTGAAATGTATTCAATCAGGATTACAATTACTGGGTGCACGAAGTTATATGAAGAATGAATCATATATAGAAGCATTTCATGATGCTATGGCTTTAACAACAATGGATATAAACAACTTGGATGCCAATACATTTGCATCAGGATCTGTCATACAATTTTTAGGACAAACAATGTCTGGGCATATATATAAGAAAAGAAATAGTTTTCAATTTCCTTTTTATAATATGTTTGATAGGATGTTTGATAAATACATGATAAAATTAAATGCTGGGGAATACTTTCACCCAACATTCAAATATGCTGTTGCATATATGGAAGATGCTATAAACAGACTTAAAGATGCTATTTTAATATTATTTGAAGAGGAGGGGACAAACATTATAGAACGATACGCAGATCTGCAGAGAATAACTACTATGTTAACTGAAATATATGCAACATATGCTAATCTGACACGTGCATCAAGATCATATTGCATTGGTGCTAGAAATTCAGATCTTGAGAAAGATTTGGCAATTAAAATGGCATTTGTATCACATATAAAAATATGTGAAATTCAAACACAAATAAACAACACTTCATTATTTAATGGTGATAAATTGTATTCAGATGCAATGGATCTTGTGTATGAGCAACGTAAATATTCATTAGCACATCCTTTAACTAAGACATTCTAAGCATTTAATTGATATAGCTATCGCAATTTTGTAGTAATCAAATTTATTTTCGATGTATATTGTGAAAAATAATTTCTCAAATTTTAAATAGTAGATAAATAAGAAAACATATTTTGATTAACGATTATGTATTTATATCTAAGTAGCAGTGTATAATAATTCTCCTTACATTACATTAAATTTAAAAGCAAAATAATGTCTCTTTTTCATGACTACCCTAACACAACATTTTAGAGAGGTATTTTCAATCAATCTTATATTATAGGAATTAGAATTTTATTTTTATACGTCATTACTACGAATTCTAATGTATACGCAAAAAGGTGGACGGTATTTTTCTACGAAAAAATACAACTATAGTTCTAAAATTGGAAGTTCAAAATTCTATTAAATTTATTTTAATTATAGTATCACTATAATTTTTCTGCTTGAACAATAACATGTTCTTCCCTGTATAAATCCTTCGGAGACCAACAACTTCTTACACAAGTATATATTAAAACAGTTCCAAATTCAATTTGAAAATTTTTTTCAACTCGTGGTTGAAGTGTTAATTTGGAAATCAATGTAGGCAAAATTTGAACTTCAAATGTCATTTCACCTCCGCAATGTCGGCATTTCCCAACACATCCACTGATAGGATATAATAATAATGGTGCAGAGTTATCTCGGGAATATCTAAAATACAGAAGACCACAAAAGATTTAACCTCAATATAATACGTAATTAACATTTAAAATATTATTTATGTTTTTACCGTAAAAGTTGACCAGGATTCTTTTGTATTTGAGATATGAAATTATGAAACATTTCATCTCCATGCATTGGAGTGCCTTTTTCATATTTTTCTGAGTCTGTTTCTATAGTTTTACCTTCATCTATGTCTGCTCCAGCTTTTGACGATAAATCTGGATTTCTGTATTGGTATTCTAATAGTAAATCACGTACATGTTGTGGCACATCTGGACTGCAATCTTCTTCTTCTTCGACGGAAAGAAATATTTCAACAAACGATAATTTTGTATCTGTGTTTGATTCTACTTGAATAGGAAATGGAGTTACTTCTTGTAATAAACTAATTAGATCACATTGAGGCTGAATTGGAGTATCGATACAAACAACTTCGCTTTCTTCTCCATCAATTTCAGCAGATGCTTGAGGAGAATCTAATCTACCTACAGCACCTACTCCAACTGGAGATTCTATACTTGCTGGACTAAAATGAATTACATTTGTACAATGAATAGATAAATTTTTATAAACATCAAAGTTCTCTAGCAATTTTTGTTTTTTTTAATACATACATTTCATACATACCTATTTGCATTAGGATCATCAACATGTAATGCAGAAAGTTCTTCTCTTATATTTTCATCTATTTCTTTTTGCAAGGAAAAATGAAAATCTGTTAGATTATTTGGCAATAGATTATTTCCATTTTGTTCAGAATTGTCATTTAAGTTATCACCCCAATCATCTGCATCTGATAACCATGATGTTGTAGATGGTATTACTATGCTACTACTATCTAAAACATTTGGTTTCCATTCATCCTCTGATACTTGAACTCTCAAACAAGTCCAACTCTCATTTTGATTCCAACAATTTGGATTTATACATGTGAAAATATAAAGCGTTCGATGATATTTAGAGTTATCTAACGGAACATATAACTGAAGAGCCAGGAGCTGATACAGTCTGCACAGTCTACATTGTGGTAATGACAGTATATTTTTTTCATAGCAGTTCTATAAATAAAAACAACATGTTTAATTTAATTTATAATAATAATATTAAATACAATGTATAGCTTAAGGATTAACTCAAAAGTAATTAATATTATATTATTTATCGATTTAAACTGCACAATAAATACACAACATTATTCAATTATAAAAAGAAAAGAAAAAATGAAGAGAGTTCGGAGAGATTTGAAGAAGTTAAATCTGATTTAAAAAAGAAAATCACTTACTGGAAATCCACCGATCTTATTTGTCATAAAATTAATATTTGGACGATGTTTATCAGTGACATATTCGTCTTCGTATCCCAAGTACACTTTTGTCCGGTTATCACAAGCCATTAAGTTTGATTAAAGTTATATTTCTTCATTGGAAGACTTCGTAATAGAATAGAGAATATTTTAATTCTCAATTTGCGGTTGTATTCAACACTGGACAGCTGACATGTATCAGTATCGGTTCACGCGTGCGCTCTTAACAGTATCCTACGGCTCTCTTATCGATTTTTGAATACTTTATGTACAAGTAAATATTACATAAAAAAAGTCATATTTTAGTTACATAGTTTACATTTTAACAAGCCTAACATAATAACAGTATCACGAATTGTTTTAATTAAAGAGAACAAGCTAACCAACTACTAGCATAATTGAAACAATATATCTAAAGAGCATCGAGCGTGTAATTTCTATTTGTAATTTGTAAATTACACTCTGGGCTCGATAACCATTGTAGCCAATAACAATTCTTTTATCTTGAAACAATAAAATCCCTAGAAATGTAGCTTTAACATCAGGTCAAATATACATTAAAATCTGTTGTGCGATAGAGTACATTTGGAAAAAATGGAAACAATACGAATATATTATTCCTTAACAAAATAAGTTGAACATGTACAATAAAAATGCAATGTTTACATTGAATGAGACTGCATTTGGACATAATGAAATCCGTGGATTACCATTATTCATGAAAATGTGGAATAAGTTTTTAGCAAAAGAAAAAAAAGGGAACAATTGTTATAATGGAAAGCGTGCTTAAACTACTGAAACACCAGGATTGGTCGTAATCTGTGTTGTGCGTGACGTTTTTAGACGTTGCACGTCTATACTTGAAAAACTAATAATAAACATATACATCGTGTATCTTGTTTCTCGAAATCGATCGTTTCCTTGAAAAAGCGTAGTTAAAGTTTTAACATAGGGAGAAATAAATTAAAATTGAACAACGAATACAGCAAATAAGAACTGTTGGTTGGGATGTCCGATTTTAGTTTGTGACGTCATGCGCAAAACAGTTCATGCCTCATTCCCTCCGTATATCTATCCAGCTGTCCGTGGTTTGGCAGTCCGGTGAACGATATTTTCTCAGGGTGATTACTACGTAGGTTTTATGTTGGTGGCCATTCCCACGAACGACAGGTGGAAATTCAAGGTGTTAAAATATCGATAGACGATCAAGTGCCAATCGGAAACCTGTTAAGTAAAACTGATTTTGAACAACCTATAACGGTATTATACGGGTAGGGTGGCCTTCGGACTGACAAAAGGTAAAGACGTACGCAGCAGAAACAACTGGCGTTTTCTCGTATATGTGACGAAGTTACACGAAGTAAACCGTCGTGTAGGACTTGGTTGTTTCTTTTATCAGAGAAGCAGCGTTAACGTGAGCTATTGACGGCATTGTAACGTTCTGGAATATTTATCCGTATCAACGATTTGGGAGCGACGAGCCCACTCGTGAGGGATGTCTACCCCTGCAAGAAGGAGACTAATGAGAGACTTTAAGAGGTATCTCAGATAATTCTCAGGATTACTATGTCATCGTTTTCTGTGTCATGCAGCGCCATTGTAAATCATATTTATATTTGTATTTTGCTTCCCCCGTAACCTTTCTATATGCTTTGGATCATTGTAGATTTTTTTCAAGACTCCTCAGGTTACACGACGTTCGAACGTCATTGTGGCCCGCCTTAACAAGTTATTATTAGGAGTTTATAATCATTTATTACGTTTCATTTTTACTCTTCGCCCTGATTTCTCCAAGATCGATGATAACTTAGAAAATCGTGTTTATTTCATATTCGAATGTTTAGAAAATTACGCACGACTCATGGTCTATGGTTTTGTTCATATTACCACATTCCCTATTGATTCTTATAAATATTCATTTAATTCGTGATAATTTCTTTTTGGAATTTTTATTGTTTATGAATTGATTATTCGGTAAATAAAATAATATCCTAAAGAATAAATGACATTTTGTAATTGCATTTAAACAATTTTTATGTGATTCTTGTTATTTATTTTTGTCATGAGCAGTTCTTTCTTTTATTTACTTCTCAATGCAACAAGGAACAGATATATATGTAAATGCTTGAAATTTTTTATTGTATATATATAGTATGTTATTAAAGATTGTTTTATATAAAAGGCATTGGCATGACATTGAGACCTTTAAAAAATCTAAATTTGTATTCTTTATATTGAATAATTTCTTGAATAAAACTATTAAAAGTTCTAATAAAAATAACTTTTACTCTAATGTTCTACAATTTTTATTTTTTAGCATACAAAACAATTATTTTTGTATCTATACATGTAGTCTTATATATTATATATAACTTAATATCTTTATGAATAGACTACAAGAAGACCCACCCACTGGAGTATCGGGAGCACCTACAGACAATAATATTATGATATGGAATGCAGTTATCTTTGGGTAAGAATATTCATATATATAAGCATTTTTCAGAATAATTCAAATTTATGGTAACTTACAATAACATATATCTTTATACTTTATTATATTTTCAGACCTCATGATACTCCGTTTGAAGATGGTACTTTCAAACTTACAATAGAATTTACAGAAGAATATCCAAATAAGCCACCGACAGTGAGATTCATCAGTAAGATGTTCCACCCTAATGTGTATGCTGATGGAGGCATATGTTTGGACATATTACAGAATCGTTGGAGCCCTACTTATGATGTATCTGCTATTCTAACATCTATACAGGTATTGAAAGCATTTAATGGCACAAAACAAGTTTGAGACTAAAAATGCCTCAAATACATGTAGCTACCATTATTAATTTTATATGTATTCTATTTGTTCTCATCAATTGAAATGTTACCATAAAAACACATATTGCATGTTAAATTTCATATGATGCAATAACATAACAGTATGCATAAGGCAGTTGAAAAATAGGTATCTGTTTTGATAAGTAACCGAGAAATGTTAATTTAATCTTTTTTTAAAATATATTTTATTTTTAATTCCATAATATAAAATTAAGTTTCGATACAAAAGCTGCAAATATGTTTTGCATGACAGTTACTAAATGTTTCAGATACTTCAAACAATCAGATGCTTACTGTATTATATTTATCATTAAAATAGATTGTTTTACCCTTTTTCTTTTATTTTATAGAAAATCTATCAATGCCTGCTAAAATTTCATGTATTTAGATCCGTATTTTTTTCTATCAATTTTCGTATACTCGAAAGATTCGTAAGTTTTTGTCTTAACAGCGGTTGCAATTCAGCAAAGTCTGATTCATTCAAGTTGAAAGTTATTTGCATTTAACGTTAGTGTAAAATTTATGCTTATAATTTGTTTAACATACCACAAGTGTACTTCTAATCACCAATACTAAGTAAGAGTATCATCTACTTATAATTATAGCCATGCATCATTAAAAAGAAACTTTCGTGTAATGAGTATGACTTATGTGGTTGCAGTCGCTGTTAAGTGACCCGAACCCGAATTCGCCTGCCAACTCAATGGCAGCACAACTGTACAAAGAGAATCGACGTGAATACGAGAAGCGAGTGAAGGCTTGTGTGGAGCAGAGTTTTACGGATTAGTCGCAGGCATTATCACAATGCTGTTGCAGCATCACCCAACCATCTACAGCTATCAAATACTGTGGAGAATGTGCAGCCTTATCAAGAAGCTAACGCTATAAATTAGCATGTTTCTTCCTAAAGCTCTATTGAACTATTACAATGTGCAACATTAGACCGAATTTTTACAATGTTGAATAATAAATTATTATAAAATTGTATATTTATTTATTTCGATATTTGATAACAAATCGATTATTTCAATATTTGATTGAAGTTAGTGATATTAAAAAGAGTAGAAGACAATTTGGCGGTTTTTGTCTCTGTAGTACTAAGCAAAGTCTTTCACAAGGATAGAACTATATCTCAATTAAATTGCAGTACTTCATATAGTACATAAATTCACTTATACATATATACACACATGTAAGTGTGTATATATTTATATATATACACATACACTATACATAATAAATACATAACTTTACTTTATAGTTTTATGGTTTTCTTTAAATTTTTGTGCTGTTTATGTTTAGAATAAACTTATGTTATATAATAACAAAGTCTATAAAATATTTGTTACAGTCCCTTTTGGATGAACCAAATCCAAATTCTCCAGCAAATTCATTAGCTGCACAATTATATCAAGAAAATAAGCGGGAATATGAGAAGAGAGTAGCTACTGTTGTTGAACAATCTTGGTTGAATTTTCAAGAAAGTCACACAGAAGATGTCCGCTGACATTAAGTATGGTTCATTCAGTGTTTTTCATGAAGGATGCACCTAATTTTAATTTTTTAGAAATTCATGACCTGATATTTTTTTTTTTTTTGTGCTATCAAAACAAGACATTAAATCCTCCACTGTTCTACAGAATTCTTTTATGTATCCAAGTTAAAAGTGTCATCTAGTTTTATAAGATAGGAATAAAGGAAGATTTATTTAGTATTGATTGTGTTTGAAACATTTAAAAAATGTAGAGCACTGGAGTGATACGGAAAAGTACTGTGCATTATGTGATGTTTATCTATAAACTTAAATAAAATGTGTATCCCATTTTGCTCATCATAATTAGGGTCTAGAAGCCCACACAACAAAATTATAGAAATAAAAATATATAAGTTTATATATGTATAATATATATATATATATATATAATATATATTATATATATATATATTATATATAATTACCAGTTTTGTAAGATTAATTTACATTGTAACTAACAGTTATACATAAATATAAGATCATCGTAAAATAATTTCAGAACAAATAAATTAAATTACTAATATATCCTAAGAAAGATGAAAAATAACTTTTGTTTTAATTATTATTACGAATGTATAAATAATATAGTATAGCGTTAAAACCGGTAATCAATCTAAACGATAACTATTAATAATTACTTGTAATTTCCTAATAAAGTTGAAACATTATTCATAACAATATGTATTAGTCTCCTACCACCAATAGCAGAAGGGGAGAGGTAAAAAAGATCAAACATAATTAAAAATTATTAAATTTAATAAAAACATTAAAATTGTTTTTTTATAAACACGTCCAATAAAAAAATTTTTTCTATAGTTATATAAAGCATGTAAATTGTTTCTGCAAAACAACTTGCTTTGCTATATATTCGAGCTTCTACTCAGCTATGAAAAATTATAGCTTATTAAATATATTACATATTACGTATCAAAGAGAATTCATGCTTTAAAAACATCATATGTACATCAGGGAGAATTCATTTGTACAAAGTAAATTATCGTCGGTAAAGAGAATGACATATAAAACGATATTGTACATATAATTCTTGTCTAGAGATTCTGTAATCTTCATTTATACATGTAAATTTTATAAATCATAGTAACCATAAGAATTTATGTTACTTATATGTATAAATATACACTTTGCAAATAATACAACAAAATTTTATAAGTGTAACTTAATACATAGTGAATTAATGGTAGTTAACAATAAAATTTTATGTATCATAATATGAATCGATTAAAAAAGATATTGATCTTAAGTTATTTTATTTATGACACAATTAATTTATATTACAAAAGTTACTTTCTGTCTTTTAATACTGCTATTGTAATTTGAACGTGAAATATATATTTTAGATATTTACCATTCTGTATTTACGTAGATATTTACATCTGTGTGGTATTTATATACTATATATATATTGCTTAATGTGTGTAGAAGCTCAGTAAGCTTTCTACTTTGAACAAGTATGAAGCAATTTTAAAACATACTTTACAGCACTCAAAATTTCTATTTTACTCTAATTATTTACTGTTGTTACAGTATTTACAATAGCAGATATTGTACAAATATAATTTATCTGCTGCTGTAAGTAAGTAAATTATTGATAGACCCATTTCATTGGTTGCCACAAGTCGCTCTGTTTAATAAGATTTTAAAAAGCACTTAATATTACAAGGTATATCTTAAAAGCTGTCTTTAATTTGAATTAAGTCTTCCAATGTATTTATATTGTTCACTAACCTTCTCCTGCTACGATTTCTCTTCTTTTTCTTTATTATACCTTTCTAATTCTTTTAAAAATTGTGCTTTGGGTTTCATAACATTTGGCCTGTCCCCTCTACATTTTGGACAGAACCACTTGCCTTTGGGCTTGGTACTTAATGAAACACATGAAAAATGGAACCATTCTATAGGGCATAAATCATTGTCACATAATATCATTTCTCCATATGATATTTGATCACACAGACAATACGTTGGTTCGTCCGGGTCAATTGCAAGATCATCTTCTAGTGGTGGTGGAGTATCTTCACGATGCTGATTTTGCTGATTACCTTGTCTAGATTTCCTTTTCTTCTTTTTGCCTGTATTAGTAGTAGTTGTCTTCTTTTGATTACCATTACTTGCATTTGACAAAGAATTAGAACGTGTTTCTGTCATCACAATCATGTCCATAGTATTGGAAGATTCAACCATTGTGTCTGTTCTTGTTCTCCTGGCTCTTTTTGGTTGTCTTTCTGTGTTGTTTGCATTAGCAGAAGAGTTAGAATTTATATTAGCATTTGTTTCACGAACTGATTCGTTACTTTCTTGCTCCTTTCCAAAATCTGTATACAATTTAAAATACACGGAATATAAAAAATTATGCTTGGTAAATATATTCTTTCAGAAAATAAACAAAATCAATGGAAGGAGAATCATACCAAGATTACGGTAATCTAAGTCTAGCTGCCTAGATTTATTTTCAATGAGATCTTGAACTTGTTGAACTATTTGCAATTTCTCATCTCCTATTTCTTGTGCTGCAATTAATGCTTGTTGAACTCTTAAAAGTGCTCTTCTTTTAACTGCTAAATCCGTATCATTCTTTAATGCTTCTTGTTGTTGGTCTACCTCTCGCAAATATGCTAGGTTAAATCAGAATATAATTATTATATAAAAGTATAACATAAAATATATGTATGAAAATTAAATTACTTTACACTATCTTGAATAATGTAATATGGTAAAATACAAAATAATAGATTCATATTCAAATTCAATGTTTACTTTATACAGAAATGTAAATATTTTGTCATTCAGTTTTCTATTATTTCTATCATATTATCTGAAGTACATTCATATAGTATACTTTATCTAAATGTTTACGAATGTTTCAAGTTATAAAAATGAAATCTTTGTAGTGAAAACGTATCCGCGTGTACGCTACAGAAATTTATTAAAAGTTGTTATTTCTAATTACTTTGACAAGTGGCATCCAGCTCACGTAGCCGGGATACATGTCTCTGTAAATCATTTGGCAAGTTTTCCACACAGTCTAAATAATTCTCGATATACGTTGCAGAATATAATGCTTCGACAACAGCTTGATTTAACATCTTTGCTCTCTTACAAATTTCCCTCGGTAGTTAAAAGACATAAAAACAATCTATTTAATGACAAACTCTTAACTGTCACTGTATTAGATTTTCGAACTTGTCGCACCATTTATACAGATATCTATTATCACTTAATTTATAATTACACCAATCAAGATCGATCAAATTGTACAGAACATAAGCAACTGTTACAAGACTCTTTTTTTGATACTCCATCTGTATTTATGACAAGGATCAAACATGGCTGCCGGTTTCTAAGTGAGTTCCACAAGTTTATATTTCAAAATACGACACAAAACCATCATACATAAATGCCAGCTATTTTACTCCAAAAAATTCCTATAAATATATTCCTCGATACACAACATTATGTATAATATATGTACTGTAAAATGCATATATAACATTTCAAGTAACAATTTACTATAAAAAATTGACAAGACTAGAATCTCAAAAATTCCAAGATTACAAGACGTTTTTCAATCAAAACAATTAAATGTTTTAATTGTTATATGCTATTTAGAAATATTCTTTTTTATGTATATTTCTAAACGTAAGTAGTGGTTATAAAGTTTGGTGATAAATCGAGTTCAGTCATCGTTAAAGTTACTATTTGTATTATTTTATATTATATGGATAATTCTTAATTGTATTCATCATAAAAAAATATTTCTTAAAGTATTGTATTTTTGTATGCGTTAAGGAGGTATTTAATTATAGATTATTTTCTCATGGTAAAGAATTTGTAATGTAGACGTTCATTTGACTAGCTATTCTGACGTCAAAATTTGTAGTAAGACCTACCAATCCCGTATCACAATCCTATTTGATTTCGTTCGGTAGAAGAAAGAGTCGTGTTTGGGTTCTCGTGTACCGCAAAAACTGTCTGACACGGTTGATATTCGGGGAACATTTTCGTTTACTCGTTTGAAAGATATTTCAAAATCACGAGGATGACATCGACGGGAACTTTCCAAGGGTTTAGCGACGAGAAGAAGAAGTCCAGCAAGTAAGTGACATGCTTATATTTATGGTTTATTATCTGCAGAAATATCGGATGAGAGTCGTATTGTCCTTCTGCCAGTGATGTATCGTCTATTTATTTTAAACTGCAACAGAGAAAAGCAACGGTTTTCATAGTAAAAATTCATCTTTTACATTAGTAATTACTACCAAAGACATTGACAAAATGTTCGATCATTTTTAACAGTTTAAATTTTATTATTTAATAGATTTTTTTATTATCTATGTACTTTTAAAGATTACATTTAGAAGAAACAAGGATATTTATTTATTCGATGAAATTATAAAAATAATTGAATGTGGCGTCTTGTTGGTTACTGACTTTTTTGTTATGCACGGTGCGTCAGTTTGAACCGGTCATAACCGGACAATCCATGAACCTTTTTTCGTACTGGTGATGTTTTGATGAAATCGAAATTTACGAAAATTAAAAACACATCTTTTTGTTGTTCAATTGTTAATCATATTTCAAGAGAGTTTAGTAAGTCACTTGCTATTATCAGTGAAACTAATGCGATAAAATTACATATGAAATATGTATGTGTTATCTGAAGCCACATCCGTTGCGTTTAATATTACTTTAATTTGAACATTTGCTTTTTTTTTATTGCATTACTATTAAAAATATAGTTGTGATCCTCATTTCTTTTTAATGTTATGTAAAATATTACTTGAAAAATATCAAAGTGTTTAATCTTTTTATTATATGAATGTATGTAACTTTCTTAAAATAATGATATCATAATCTTCAATTGATTACTGTTGCGAGGATATGTCCAATTATTTATAGATACAATGCGATATACATATGTATGTGTTTTAACTGTTGCATCTGATAATTACGGAGTCGGTAATAGCTTAAATAGAATAGAGTAGTGGGTACTAAGATGTGGCAATAGATTGCGCTCGCTGCATCATTCATGATGCGAATTTCAAAAAGCTAAAATCCAATACTTGATAAAATTATTTTTTTAAATAAAAGATTATTTATACGAGTATTTATTTGTTGAAAATATCGCAAGGAAATTTTTCAGATGCATCGATTTGATCAATAATAACGATAAATATAATTGGTACTGCATATTGAAATTGATATGTGAATTTGAATGTGTAATCGTCGGTGTATTTCAAAATTAAATATGACAACGCTAAATTTTGATATAGGATTATGATACTTTTTTACTAAATAAATATTCGTACAATGAATATTATTATTTTGATTCCACTTGGTATATTTATGAATTGCTATAATTAAGAAAGCAGTATATCTTATATAATCTTCTTTTATTTTGAAAGGTCTCGGTGAGTAAGTTTTCCCTAACAAGTATCATGTTTCAAGTCCGGCATTTTCATGAAAAAAATCAGCGG
This sequence comes from Bombus huntii, assembly GCF_024542735.1. Taxonomy (NCBI): domain Eukaryota; kingdom Metazoa; phylum Arthropoda; class Insecta; order Hymenoptera; family Apidae; genus Bombus; species Bombus huntii. The sequence goes on along the minus strand of NC_066244.1, from coordinate 12,027,972 downwards.
TTTACCGCGGATAACGACTAAATATTGCAAGGCATGTGTCGAATAAAGGGGTGCTTGCTTATCGGTAGAGCTAAAAAAGTGCATATAGAGTATAAAATGTACGGTTGAATGTTTTTCGAACGAAAGTGTGTTGGCGGCAACGCATTTTCGACAGAATGACCCGTCGTCATTTAGGCTTACCATAATTTATAATTACGTCGAGAGTTTAGTAAGTTTACCTCTGCATGATGCTTGAGTGAATGTTTGGAAAGTCAATAGCCGATGATTCGAAGTTATGAGATATCGATTATTGCTTGGAGCAGTGATTTTCAATCTTTAAGCTAAAAGAAATCTGTGCCTCTGATTAATTACTTGCATTATATTTAAGTATTGCTTGTTTTAAAAATTTGTACGGCACATTGGTTTCGCAAAAATCGCTGGTCTAGAGTTAGTTTAATAGTGGCAAGCGATCCAAAGTCGCATTGTCAAAAAATAGATTGTTTAAAGGATGTGGCCACGGAATGGTGAAAGCGATGTCATTTTGGTAGGGGGACTGTGCACTTCTTCAGAACCTTGCGAGAGACAAATTATATAGAAAAATCTCTAACAAGCGGATATTTTATGTCTGTTACGATACATGGACTGGCTTTAATATGAACCCATAATAATTTCTACGATATAAGACATAAACAGATTAAAATTGCCGGATGCCTGTAATGATAATAACGGAAAACGACGCTTTCGTAAGCAGAAGCTTAATATTTCTTTCTCATATATATAACCCCATATGAATGAATGTTTTCCTTTTTTAGAATTTATTATTTTCCAAATACAATTACTGTATGAGAAACGCTCGTGAATAGTGTCTTTCTTTTGTCGTAAATATTTTCTCGGAACGCATGCGAATAATACGCACACTTTTGAAATACGAGTCACGCTGTTTCAGGCTGACTCACCGGGCGTCGCGTCGTGTAGTTCTTAGCGTGCTGCATAGAGGCGTGTACATTTAGGCTCGGAGCTTCATAATTGCACGGATACGATATTGTATCCACCTTCTGTTCTGTCTTTTTCTCTTTGTTTCTGTCTTTCTCGTATCTTCGCAACGTCCATTTTTATGTCCCCTCGCTAATATGCAGACAGTATGGGACACGATAGGAAAAAAGGATACTCAGAATTACACGATTACATGAGATTTTTATTTTTTCTTTTCGTTAATTTTATTTCGTTGTTCTATATTCCATTGTCTTAATTTTAGGCGTATTTTAGTTATGAGTAGAGTATCACAATTTTTGTTCTTCCATATTCTTTTATAATGCAATTGTAAAAGAATAATCCTGGTATCTAAAATGGTTCCAGATTAGAAACGATCGAATTGTCAATCATTTTGAAAACGTATGAATATTAACCAATCACCTTGAATGTCCAATAAAATATAAGTGGCATCGAATTCAGTGTTTCCATTTACAGTCAAGCGACGCAAGGTATTCTTGCGATGAAGAAAATCCGTAAGGAGCCCGATTCAAAGGATAAATATAACCGTTGTCGCTGGCTAGACCGAAGGAGATAGTCGAAGGGAGTTGTCTCTGTAGATCGTTGCGTCCGTGACTGTGCTTAAGGACATGCCCCTCGAGGCTGTTCGTCGCAGTCTTGCAAGGCGTCGAATAAACCGGCTTAAGGCCTCGTGCACACGTGCACGAGGATCATTTCTCCCTACGCAAGTTCGCGGCTGCGACGCCGTGTTGTCGATCTCTCTACCGTCAGTGGATTTCACGATTGTGCAGAACACGGCACGCTTCCTTTCCTGCTTCTCGACTTTTTGGAGGTGGCGCCTCCTCGTGTAGCCTGCGTTAGTTTCCCTCCGCTTTTCTGTCTGTCGATCTTTCTCCCTCGTGCTTGGTAGTGCGTGCACGCGACAAGGAAAGAAACGGAAGAGGAACCCAAGCCGTGTGCGCCGTGACCCAGCCTGATTGACCCACGTCGTAGACACGTTCGAACGTGCATAACCGGCACGAATTGTCGCGTCGTGACATCGAAACCGCGTGGTCGTGTGATATACCACTTGGAATCTGTAAACCAAGCTTGTTTCATCCGTGATATAGAAAAACAAAATGTGGGCTGGCCAAGACGACACGCAGCGTTTCAAAACCAGGTTCGTGCCACAAACTATCTACTTTTCCATTTTGTGAATTTCCTTCTTGTGTTTTTTCATCGATCGAACTCTAACGTGTAGTACTCTCCTTTACTTTATACGTTTTGACAGCGTATAACCTCGAGAATGCCTTTCTCCTTGGTTGCTGCTCGATCGAGCGACAAGTTCGACGACCTTCTGTATAACGATCGAAATTGCAGTTCCGCAAAATGCGATAAAGTCGTTTAGATTATAATGAATTGATGTGTTAGAGTTGGAGCGCGAATTGAACGGCTGGCGCGTTGCGTGTCCCCGCCTGTTGCTTTTCTTGCATGCGCGCTCTCTCTTTCTCTTTCTCTCACTCTGTTTTACCGATCGAATGCATCTTTGTTGAATTTCATCTACGTTCATTTTCACAGTCGTGCATCTTTGTGGTGGACCAACGGTTCGACGAAACTATTATTCGGCACATCTGCCCGATGTTTTGTGTTCCGGGGTACGGATACCTGCTTCCGTGATTTCGATCGACATATGTTTCGTACGTTTCGAATAGAACAAACGGCTACCGTTTACCGGCTTTTCGTGTCATGCTAACACGCTGTTATGGCGGTTTAATTGCATTGGTCGAAGTTTAATCCATTTATACGCGTTGGGAATTATTTTCATTAAAATGACGCGTATGAGCAATGTGGAAATATAGTTAGGGTTCTAGATAGTGCTATCGTTTATACAGACAATTTTAGGAAACAAAAGAGTCACATTTTATTAAATGTTCATTTAATAAAATGGATCCAATATGGCCGCCACCCTTATTTGTAAGGGTTGTTACGAAAGAAATAGCTTCTTCTATTTAATACGTTTTTAATACGTTAATCCGCATTCATTACTGCATATAAAAATAAATATTCTCAAATCTTCTAATTATTCAACAATTTTATTACTCGTAATTTCTCAATCAAGATCGTTCTCATGGAAGCTTTTTTCGATTACCATGAAAGATCGTGACAAACGAGATTTCCTGGCGGGACAAATTTCGATGTTAATCGGGCAGCGACTCAAGGAGAACAGGAATTTCGAAGCCTGCAATCTAGTTTCTATTTCTGCGAGACGTTCGCGAGGAACAAGAACGTTAGACGCACCGTTTCTAGGCACGAAACAGTACAAAGGTTAATGCCAGTGTAATGAGAGCAACGAGTTACAGGGCAAACGTACACCTCCCTCCCGCCTCCCTTATATAAGCTCGCAGAGTCACGCGAGTTTCAAGTTCAGAATTTCAAATTTCTCGCTCCAAGAGTCGTAGAGGACGATTTCTTTTTTAAACTATCTTGAAGATGGTGTAGAGGAGGAAGAAAAATAAATAGAGGAAGTAATGGAGGACTATAGCGCATGCAGTGTAGAGTTCTTACGTTTCCATGAATGTGTGAATCATTGCGATCGATGGGAAAGCAAATACAATAATATACTGGGTACATTTATATTGCATTCATATCAGACTTGTATCAGTAATGGTGGGAATACTTTGAAATAGAAATGTAGATATAGTGTAAACGTCACGTTTCGTACCTCTGATTTTTATTTTATAAGTATTTTATTTATTTATGGATTTTTTGTTGCATGACATTCTAATTTTATTTTTGTTTATAGAACACAATATGAAAAATTTTATGTAGAAAAGCTTGTATCACTCTGTGTATCAAATAATCAATACCATTGAGAATATTAATACTAGAATAGCTACTCTTTAACTTATATTTAAATATACTATAATGTAGGTGATTATAATTAAAATGGTATGATATGAAATAATCATATTTCAAGATAGAGAACACTATGTGCAGTATTAATCATTTAGAACGCATGTAACTTGTTTTATATGAGAGATAATATACTTCAGAAAATTCATTATTATTCTATACAATAGTTGACAAATGTCTTGATAATCGCTAGATGATACGCAGATTCTATGTATGAGCTATTTAAATCATATATCGCTATATGTATTTGAAAGTTGTTCAGTTTTTTCTCTCTTTCTTTTTCGTGTTCCATGATTGTATTGTAATACAATTATTCGTACATTGTATAAAGAGGTACTAGAGGCGAGGTGACTGTGACACGGTTCACTTTGTCGTGTGGGTAGAACTCGTTTTTAAACAAGACCCCATGCCGTACATTCATGTGACCGGATTTCACTGAATATCATATCGAACATTCGTGAATAAGTCTCGCGCTGTGTGCAGCTTGTGCACGTATCTGCTGGTTTTATGCGTGTCTGATCCTACAGAGAGGAGTGTCTATCGCGTAAACAGCTCGTATGATCGCGACTGCTCTCGAAACAGAGAATGTTTCAAAAATTCTTTTATCGTAATTTTGTTTGACCAGTTTTTAGCAGAGCTCCATAATTCTTACAAATCGATGCAAGTCAGGATTGAAAGTAAAATTTATAGTTTCTAAATATCGGAGCAACCAAGAAATGAAAGTAAAATTTTGTTTCAGAAGAAATCGATAGGTGACTTTATACCAAAGATTGTTACTTATGGTTTCATACGCGATTCTGTTCCAATAGTTTCGTGGATTATTGCACTAATTTTGATAAAGGATACTTTGCTCATACTGTCGCTCTTCAAAATTTCTTCCATAGATATAAAAACATACAATTATTTTGATGTAAAGCTTTCAGTGAGATATTACAGCTTTTTGATGAAACTAGAATAGATCAGAATTGTAAGTAAAGTCTAAGGAACTCCAGCTCTGATTCGCTCTGAAAGGGATTTATAAGTGAATACTTCAAAAATTCTGAAAATCCAAAGATTATTCGTATTTTAATCAATCGTAGATCGAAAAATTTCATGACACGAATCTGTTGCAAAAATGTCGTAATCCAAAGACACCATTATATCGTTCTATCATATCGTTTTCTTTCAAAACTTCCTACAGCCATAATTAATATTTCTTTTAAATACTAAATCAATAATTAGTTTTATATGAATGTTCCACTTTTTCTCTAGCTTAATACGAACTTCCTAGTCTGACTAATCTTTATCTACCAATCTGAATCCGCTAATCTCAAGCTACATTTAATACTCCCACAGTAATCTCGCGCTTGACAGATAGAGATACGGTCTCGCAGACATCGACGCGTAAATCAAGCGTCATTGCACACCGGTGTATATCTTCTCGTTACCGACATTCATCCGTGTCTCGATGGATTGAACGCAGGCGACTTATTTACTCTGGCGCGAAAGACACCGAGGCTGGTCGTTAAGTCCGTTAACGAGTCAGACCCGACTATTTCACCGCGCTATCGGACGTCGACCCTTCTGTGCCTTGCTCGTTTTTCGATTCGCCAATTTTTCCCCCGCTTTCCTTCGCTCTCTCTCTCTCTCTCTCTCTCTCTGTGTCTCTTCTTCAATCTCTCTGTTTCCCTTTCGTCTAATTGCTGTCAATTTTCTAGGGAAGGGCCACTCGAACCGGCCGACGGTCATTCGAGATAATAAGTCACCATTCTTGTGGTGACTCGCGTGGGCGTTTCGCGCGACCATTCTCGTTCTTTCTTGTCTAGACGGCGAAAGATCGTCTTATCTCGTGGTCGTTGCTTCAAGGCACACAAGGAATTCCGCGTTGATCTTCGAACTCAACCCCAACGTTCTCGTACTTTATTCGTCAAGATCGTGGAGAGCACAGGACGTTGATAATGAAGAGATATTCCGAGAGCGGTACACGCCGATAGGATCTATGTCGCGTTCTGCGGCAATCGACGGAGTCGTAGAAGGAATTGTCGAGCGGAGACATCGTTTTAATGGACGTAGAAATTGTCGTGTGTGCCGAGGGGAGTATAATTTATGGCAAAACCCCGCGGCTTCATAACACTAGCTAAGAAACCGGGGCTTCTGCTCGTTTGTTTTGAAGATGCGCTCGTGGGATATCTTAGATGAGAATTGGATGAGGCGCAGAGCTTGCAGCGTAATTGATAGCAGCTTCCGAATATCAGATTTCAAGGAACCGACGTTGATGTTTGCCACTTAGAAATGTCGAATTTTCGAGTCTTTAAACGTTCGAAATTTCGAATTTTCCGATTCTCAAAGACCAGACTGTCGTATTATCAGAATCTGAAATTCCAAGCTCTTAAAATTTCAGATCTTCGAATTTTCAGAACTTCAGGATTCAAATCTTGGAATTACAAAATTGTCCTATCTCAGAATCTCGATTCCCAAATTAAAGCTTCCGATTTTTCAATCCTCAAACTCTCAAAGTCTAACCATTAAAGTCTTCAAAACATTCGAAACTGTAATTACGGAACCGTAAAATTGTTCTAATTCCAAATAATTCTCTGCTCAAACTTTCGATATCTAGTTACAAAACTTGCCTTGCAATTTGCAAAGTAAACCTAGCGCTCGTATAGCAGGCCATCCACATGTTTAATTTTCCAATTACTCTCATCAGCCGAATTCCCATGACAGCGAGACTTCTCCGAAACGTTAATGCACTTTCCCCACGAATTGTGGCGATCTGCACGTATACACCATTACGTGCGTGTCTTACCGATCGCATGAACGCGCGCACGCGGCAGATGAATGAAAACGATTTCCATTCATTTCCATGATTTTTCATTATAGGCGTTTATTCTTATTCCGTTCCCAGGGTGTGTCGCGTTTTATTCGATACATAGCAGCCGGAGCCGTGTTGTACTCGCGACGCGACGCGCGTCGCACACGCATCCGCGTAAAATGCGACACACGGGGTACACGGTGTGTTCGTCGGTGTCCTGTTGCAGTGGGAACGTCGCTTTTCTCTGGCGACTCGTTTCACCGATCCTCTGCGCCATTCTCGTGTTCCGTTCTCTCATTCGACCGGTTTTAAAAGCCTGCCAACGTTGTCACGAATTATGTATACCGAATTTCTTTGCGCGAAATTTGTAGGTTAGAATCCTTAGTATCTCGTGTACTGAAATTATTTAGCTGAAAGCTGAATAGAGGTTAATTGGATCTGCGGATAATGACCTTATAATGGAAGAGAGGGAATTGAAGTTAATTCCCCGTCTTAATGAGTTGTAGCTCTTTCTTCAGTTTGCTCGAGTTTATGAATGAAGATAAGTGGAGAGTTAGTGATTTTTTTTAGGCAGGGTGAAGTGATTCTTTGATCTCTGGTAATTGGACAATTTTTGTCTCATTCATAATCCTTTAATATGTATCGCGTGCCTTGGGAACATATTACGTTACCCAGATTTATATGTATACGAATCTTTTGCCCAAGGTTTTCCAACATGCTACTTCACATTATGCTCGATCTTTCTTTCAGACATAAAAATAGTAACATAGAAGCCAATATATCAGAACACGTATAAAATTCTGTTTCAGAGAGTCACACGTTCAGACTGTAAAAATTATTTGCCAAGATAGAAGTATTTTTACTCGAATTCACAAAATCAATAAGACTCGCCTTGATTAATCTGTTGCCCCTATAGTATTCCGATAAAGAAAACAAAAATTGTGCATAACCACCATCAACCGATCGTTTGTTATTTTTCATGATGAATATACACATTGTTTTCGATTCAGCGAAACCATCACAAGATAGCGAAAGCTTGCGTGTCGCGTCGCGTCGCGAATATCAAACGGGTATGTCTCATCGGTTTAAAGGCCCATTGTGGCCGAACAAAGCGGCAATGGCGGAGGAAGAGGAAGAGAGAGCGAGAAAGAGAGGAAGCAAACGAGGGATAAATCGAGCTTCGTTTAATGACACCTGTCGTTAACGTTCTATTGAAAATAAGGAAGTCACAGTCGTGTCCGAAGGTTGATGCGATTTCTTCCTGCTTGCTCTTGTCCTCATTTTTCGATGTCATTAAAAAGAAAAAAAAAAAAAAGAAAAGAATGAATTCAATCTTCTGAAGTAACGAGAAAGATGATATGAAAGGTTTCATTTCTTACGGATGCATTTGTACTCTTTGTATCTTTTCTCATTTTTCACGCGAAAGCCTTTCTATTTGTTGTACGTACGGTCAGTGTATTCTACCTTTTGAAGAGTATTAAGTCTTGCCTCCGGTACCTTTCGCTGTCGTAATTATCTTTGATAATTGTGCCGAGATATCAAGCGTATGTTCGTTTCCCAGTTTTTTCTAATTTCTTCAATTTCGTCGATCCATTGTGCTCACTGGGAAGAACGATGGTTATGAGGAGATTTTAAGTGAATTCTCTTGATGAATTTATAGCGATATGTTATCGACACGTTTCACTGTCCGTTCGTAGTAACCACAGTAGACTGAAATATACGTTCACATTATTGAAAATTGTTTAGCGCATGAAATTTATCTTATAAGCATTCTAAAAGATTTAGTAAAGCTTTGACCACCGTGGCGGTTGACTTGTTAAATAAAACAGTTAGATTAATTTTGTGTATCACAGTGATATCAGAAATAAAATCATCGACAATCTGAAAAATAAAGTATATGTACGTAAAAATCACGAACATGATCGTATGTTAAACTTTGAACAGCAGACTAAAGTTCCACTCGAATCAAGCATTGAAGGGTTAATCGCGTATCTATTTGAAGACGTTTAAGAATAGAAAGGACCTGACAAATGATTCATTGCTAATGCTCGCTATAGTGAACAATGCAGATCAACTGGTCCCCATTCGCGCGGACATTGTGGCTGCTTATCAGTCGTGATTGCATTCAATTCGACACGCTGCGCCGTTACGACGGCTGCCAAGTACCTGCTCGTGAACGAATTCTCTAATAACGCCAGCCTGAGAGAGTCGTCCGTGGTGGGCCTTCGATGGAAAGTGTAGCGTGATACCTGCGTGGCGCATGCAAATCCAAGATTTAATATTCCATCTGAAGGGCCTGGGCGTGTGTTCACGCGTTAGCACGTAAACGCGTGATCGACCATACATTTCTTAGAACAAATAGTTTTCCCTCGCATGGACGAGCTTTCACACCGGCGAACGTTCTTTATTCGGCTCTTTATTGTTCCATTCGATGAAAATGAGCGGAGAAAACGATTCTATTCTATCGCTGACGTGGTTATACAGATGAAATTTTGATCTGTTTATATAGATTCTTTCGTGTCCCAATTCCCTTTTTATCTTAATAAGAAGATCTGTTATGTTTTAAGAGAAATTTCAATCGATACTTTTTAATACTTTTCGATACTTCGGTACTACTTCAGAAATATTAGCAGCAGTAACGATTCTTCCAAGTGTTCCTCGAACTTAAGACTTATATGTAGAAAGAAAATATACGTAGAAATATACAATTGGACCGAAAATGATTCAAAGCATTGGTACACGTTCGCTACTGATTGAATCTTCATTATATGATAAGTAGTATTTGCGTAGAACGCAATATTTTATGTGAATTATTACGAACTTCTTTTTCATATTACTTGCTGATTTGTAGATTAAATTCCACATTGAATTTGGTATCGTACGCGTTGTATGTATATCATATATGCAAAACTATGCGAAGAATTGGATTCGTGAACTTGTTTTAAAAGTACGAAATAGAGATCGTGTTCGCGTTCTGTGAAATGCACTGCAGAATGCGTGGCTTTTTGTCGAGTGATCGTAGGTAATTAAAGAGGGTGTGGTCGAATTCACGGTGAAACCGATTTCTTGGACGAAGGTAGATTAGAAACGTGAAGTGAAATTTGCAATACGTGCTGTGTATCGGAAAAATTTGTTTTTTATTAAATTTTTGAGAAAATACTTCTTTAAAGAAAATCACTTGTCTACTGAAAATGTACGTACAGATTCTAATCTGATATTAATTATCGCCTTAGAAACGCGAAGTGAAACTTATAATAAGATTTGTATATCGATAAGATCTATTTTGTCGTCGAATTTTCGAAAAAATAGTCCTTTGTACGAATTCATTTCTCCACTGAAAATGAATTTAGAGATAACAGTTTAGGGATAAAGTTCCTCTTTTTTATAATAATTCTAATCTAATGTTAATTATTAGATTAGAAATTTATTTCAAATTTTTCCGAAGATAATCGATAGAAAATCTCTGTTAAATATTAAATATGCAGTAAAGTAGCTTCGCGAACGAATTGTTCCTTTTCCAAAATTGCTGCTACAGTTCCTTCGACTGGTAATAAAAAACCGACTGACCAATCGTCGTTGAATGCTTACAGAATCCTCTTGATTTACCATCGTAATCCTCTCTGACGCTTGAGAAATCCCGTCCCATGTTTCTTGCCCTTCGTTCTCCTTCGACTCGATTCTGACTCGAATAGCGAGCGAAGAAAAAGAAAAAAAAAAGAACAAAAGAAATTGTAGAAAAATCGGAAGTACTCGCGAGATCTTGGCGCAAAACCTAATGCATCTTGATTGCAACGAGACAAAACTTACAGCTGGGTACTGTTCCAGGGATGGACAAGGAGCTTTTTCTTTCGCTCGTTTGCTGTCGTTGATTTATTTCAATGCTCAGCTGCGTCTCTTTCTACCAGGTAAAATTAGAGGAAAATATCGGCTGATCGGCTTCCACAACTCCTCGTAAACCAATATCTCTGTTTTGCTGTTGACGGTTTTGCTCGGCGTCATTACCGGAATACGTCTATCCGGGGGTTGTTGCGTTTTTCCTCGCAGCAATCACCGTGATAATGTCTGTATCGCTGAAGGAATGTTATTGCTGCTAGTCTCGCTTCCATTTCATTTCTCCGAGCAACCGCTTTCGTTCTTCTTCTCGTTCCACGAAGTACAGGGTCTCGATGAAATTTTCAAATAAAGTTTATATGTTATGGTCGATTGCTTGACTCTTCATTTACAACTTAACTCGTTGCTTGGTTTTCTACCCTTTTGCGACCAACTGTCCTTTTAACAGTAAACTCATTAATATAATAACGCAGACTATAATAAAAGAAAATAGTCGAAAAAAATATATTAATTTTTTAAATGGAATATCTAGTTCCACCTGTGATGGGATTTTGGTACACCAAAGGTAGATTAGAAATGTGGTGAAGTTTTTAAACAAATATAAAGTAATCAAATGTGTATATATCGAATACCAGAACGAAACATCATGTAGATTCCATAAATATCTGCTAAATTGTAATTTGCATTTTGGGTCATATAAACTCGAGAACAGTAGGGCTAATACCAATTGCCTAATGTCCGACATCCCGGTACTTAAATTTGTCTCGGCTCTTAGACAGTCGTTCGACCAATTCTACACGCTCAACCGACTGCATAAATTGATAATCCTTATCGTACACGAGACGTCACTGGATGTTCTCTCGTGTTCTTTCGAACGGCTTACTCCTCGACGTCGCGTCATGTTCGATCGAAGCCACAGATACTTCAAGCCTAATTATTTCCACGCAAATAAAGGACACGAAACGACGAATTAAACGTTACATTATCCGATCACGTGTTCTGGAACGTCTTTAGCCAATAGTACACATCGGTTCGAACGTTTCCTGTTCCGCCAGGCCTCAAAATATCGAGCACCGGCTGCACCGTTCAATTCCTAGAGAGTATTTATCGTTACGAGCGTTACGGCCGTACCGATTGTCGGTGGATAAAGCGTAGACCACACAGGGTAGCCTAGGACAACGTTGTATTCTGATCTCTGCGCTCGTTGCAAAACATCGCGTTAACGTTCAACTGAGAAACGACCACACAGTGCGATTCGAGTTTCTTTGATCCGACTATAGGATGTTTCAAAATCGCAGATCGATAGATAAAGTAAAGAACGAGAGAGATGAATGGAAGAAATATTTTTTATTTAATAAACATACTTTTGATTTTGTCTTCTTTTCTCATAATAGAGCCTTGAATCTCCAGCTGGATAAATTTTGGGATTACGTTGAAAATTCCTTGCGTGAGGATTTTGCAAGACTTGGAATAAGATATTACGTAGTTTGCTATGCGATATGTAATGAATTCAGCAATAAAACATTGAAAGTGTAAATTTCGAAATTCTAGCGGTAGGTAATTTGTTGTACATTAGAATTCCCAAATGACGGTTTTGTAAAGTTTGGGATAAGAAATTGTATATTGCATTGCTGATATGCAATGTGTAATAAATCTGAGTAGATTTCTTACTCGAATCTTCGGTTTAAATTTATGGGAAATAGTCTGTGTGTATGGTGGATTGCTAGTACGCAGGCGATGGAGATTCACATTTTTTACCATTATGTTGCATACCTGTTTTCTGTAGGATACCCCGGGTCTTTGGAATTTATTCCCCTGTCCAATGTATACGCTAATCATATGCAAAGTATAAAAAATTGCAAGTTCAAATAATCCTTTTTTCTTTTACAGCTGATGCATTATCGAGAACAGAGCGTTTATTAGACAGAAAATATTTCCTTCGTCATTTCCTATCACTGTCTGTAGCTTTGAAGCACGCAGTATTCGCGGGAACAGGAACACAGAGAACATTAACCTGTCGGTGAATTGTCCATTCGAGAGCACGCCTTAAATTTTCTCGCTGAAAGTGGAACGAATCTCGGCCGATGTCATTCCGAGAAGCTGATTTTATCCGTGGCAATAATCGTAGGATTTTATGGGTTTCTTATTTCGATGATCGATCAACTTGCACGCTGTCAGCAGACTGTGTGGTTGTAGCTTTACACTGCCAGATCACGAACTCGTGAAAAAGAACGTATCTATTGGCTTGGTTGCTCATCGATAATTTTCATCGTAAATCAAGGGTTGCTTTTCTCGTCTCTATCTTTCAAATCTTCTGTCTTTTCCACGGTGTTGTTGTTAGAAACATATCAAACTCGTTTTCTTCCGAGTAAAATTCTGCGTTCGGCCAGGAAGAACACGCCTTCTTTCTGACCACGATGTTATAGTAATAAATAGTCCGCGTTGACTGGGATAGGTAGTAAAAAGTTATAAAGCAGAGATTAACATCTTCGTTTCCTGCATTTTCTTTCCCTGATATCCGCGCCATTGCTTCCTGCGCTGTTCCATCTTCTCTTTTACGTTTTTCTCGATATCCCAGTTTAGCTCCATTTTCTGCCCCTTCGTCTCGGTCCATTTTGTGTTTTTCTTGTCTTACGATTACCTCGCTTTTTAATTTGGCCGCACGATCCCGCGTTAATTGCGCGCCTGCGCACTGACGAGCGAAAAGAAGCGGAAGAGAAGAAGGATGCGGGCCGGAATCATGCTTCGGTGTGCACACTATTTTTCGCAGTTTCCTTGGCCTACCGATCCTACCAGCTCCTCGCCAGGGGAACTATAATTCACGATGGAAATTAAAGCATGTGGAAACGCTCATGGAATACCTCTCCTCCGATGCATCTCGTGATCTTTTTAATCGGCGAAAAAAAAGAACGTGGTCAAGCGGTTTTCTCTCCAACCTGACACACATTTCGATCTTCTTTCATGTTTATGCATCAAACGTTCAACCTTTGGGCACCATTTTCGAGAGGAAGAGAAACTTGAGATTTGTAATTATCTTGATACCTTCATGGACGGTCCGAACCCGCTTTCATCTTGCATTCCACTGAGATTTTTCATATTTTATATATTCTGTACGTTTTTACACCTTTAAATTTTCCATAAATCCATGAACAGTTTACTTTACCTAGTTATCAATCTATTTAATCGCAATATATATATAAAAAATGTACATAGGAACAAGCTTAAATTAAAAATTTGGAGTTTAAGCACCGTGTAAAAGACTGTTATTGGTTCCACGATTTCTCACTTCAGTTATACATATATTTTTCTAAAACGTTAAAAATCTTCGTTTTCTAAAACGAGAGCAAAATGTATGAAATATACAGATTCAAGGATTACAACGAAGTTAACAATACCTTTTAAATGTACACGTACAACTTTCTTCCCAGTTATTATATCAGCAATAACTCAAAACCTGAAAAAGATATGTTCCATTACCCTTTACCTTTTTCGTTCAAGTGATTGACCCCCCCATCGCACATTCGCACATTTACCTACTCCATTAAAACTCCCCTGTGTATAAAAAACCATGGTATACTGCACACGCCCTCACGTGAACTCGGCTAACGTATTCAAGCCACGGTTTTTTCCCTCCACGGGTGCTTGAATAATCGATAAGGCCGAATTATAATAAATTGTTATGTATCCTTCGGTGTACGGCTGGACAGACAACGCACCACGATCCGGTATACGCACGAAACGCGCCGTTTGTTATTATAGTAGTCGGCGTTTCCGAGGACGGCGGACGTGAAAGGTAGTTGTCCGATCGTCCAGCCTGATGTCAAATTGATATCGACCGTGTGCGTGAGCGCACGTCACGTGAAAACCCGCGTGTACGCACACGCAACATTCCGTTGTCGCGTGCGCACGCACGCACGTACGCACGCACACACGCACAGCTCACCATCGCTTGTAATGCATTTTGTGGTTGCGAACGTCGCGTCGCTTGAAACCGCGTCGACGCTATATTGGATCATTGTTGCAAACGCGTATCAAACGAAGATAACGTCTGCATACATGTGGGGATAAGCTTATGCATTTTGGTGGCATGAGGTAGGTACATAAAAAGTTTGAACGATTGAAGTTTTAATGTTTGATGTTGAAGCTGCTATTGGGGACTGTTGTTGGAAACGCGTGTTAGATGGAGATATCGTTTGCATGTATGCATGTGAGAACTTATGCATTTAAGAAGCATAAGGTATATAAGAAGTTTGGATAATTGGGGTTTTAATAAGTAGGGGTTGAAAAAGAAGGGTTGGTCAAGGGATGATGTCATCGGAAAGAGGGTGACTTTTTCAATTATTAAAAATGTTGGAGCAGGTGATATCGTGTCGTGTACCCAACTATGAAAAAAGAGAGTATCTATTTTATATAATCGTTTTATGGTAAATTGACACACACTTTTACAGCTTATCATAGTAATTTGATTCTTTTTATTTTTTTTTTTGTTATTCTCTTTATTATTTCTTTCCTAACATTCTCGATATTTATACTATGAACTCTTATATTTTGATACATTCGTTGCATGCGTTTAATATAACTCGGACTTCGAGTACAAACTGTATTCGTCAATCATCATCATCGTCTCTCTATACACGTGAAGAGATACGCGCGTTCAAAATCCAGCTGAGACCATAAATCACTGGGGTATGTAGAGAAAAACGATAGAACTTTTCCGCACAATTAAGGAGGCAAAGATCAAATTGTCTTTAGCCAGCAAATTTCACCGAATCGATAGAAACAAATGGTACAAAACGTTTACAATCTGCATCTTGTATTCACATATGTCTCGACTGTTCCACTTTCTTCCCGATAAAGCGTTGCGCTGTCTTATCCAGCCTGCAATTACAATATGTTTCACGCAACTTATAGACTCGTCCATACTTACGACTGTTATCGCGTACAGGATTAATAACATTATGCGTGCACGTCCTGTCCGTTGTTCGGCGATTTATCACGATATCGAATGATCAACGAATCCTAATAAAAATACATCGATACCGAACAGTTATATCAACGCCTACAGTGCACGAAATAAACATCCTCGACTGAATCTGCATATTAATATCCTATTCCGCCCGAACGAGATCCTTGTCCCTGTACAAAACTACATCTTACTACTTGGTTTACCATTCTTTACTTACAAAGTATATAGCAACTATATGTCACGATTATCGCAACGAGATTTTACGCCTTTGGACTTAATCCTAAGTTGATTTCTATTGGTTCACTCAAGTTACTGAAAAATGTACTTGTCTTCTTATTGCAGTAACTCTTTCAATTACTAACGTGTAATTAATAAATTTTGTTATTAGAATTCACAGACATCGCTTAATTTTACTGGACAAATGAGAAGTATTGATAATATTCAGTGATCCTGATATAACAACCAGAGACTGTATTTTATTATGGGATATACCATAGAAGATATTTCGTGTAACGATCCTGTAACGAAACTTTATGAATCGACTGTCTGTGTGTTGTTACCGGGTGTAATCACGATATTTATCATCCATTACGGATCGTCGTTTACAGGTATCTAAGTGACAAGCCAAGATGGATACCTCGTTAACACGTGAATAAAATTTGCTGTGGTTTACCCGTTAGAAATTATTATACTTTACCGTTTCTTTACCGAGGGTAAAGATGGCCAGACTTGAATGTGCACTTGGCCTGTTTAATAATCGACCATTTGACCCTAATATCTTTTTAATGTATCGTTTAGGAGTGGCGCTTGTTAGTTGGTTTTTGAATTTAGTGTAATACGTTGAACGTTGGATGATTTAGTGTTACAATATATGAAGTATACTGCGACGAAATATTCTATGTTTGTAAGGGAATATAGAAGAGGGTTGGAATTTGAAGAGAAAGAAGCAGAGTGTAAACAAATAAAAGAATAGTTATTTCATAATTAGATCGTAGAACCTATAAAAATCATAATACAATATTTATCTTTGTTGAATTTTCCAGAACTACCATTTTTTTTCTTTTTTTTTTTTTTTTTTTTTAGAAACTCCAAAATATTTTTTGACGATTCCTACCGATTTCTAAATATTTACACAGACACGTGCATTGTGTAAATATCCCTAGAAATGTAAAAATAAGTATTTCAACGTCAGTTCCTTCCACGGTTTTGGGATACTGTTTTCCCAAACTAATATCGTTTCAAAAGAAGCAGAAAGAGCGACAGAATTTAAATTTAGCCTCGCACGCCGAAAATACAGCTTGGTCCTCAAGGATGTTATTATAAACTCGCGCACGTGCCTCCACGATCACTTCCCTACGTTTTTCAGATCCATAACTTTCCTTCTTTGGGAACGTGGAACTACTCGAAGCAAGCACAAATGTCAACATCTTCGCCTGTTGCTTAAGTATCTTTACATTTATACTTCGGCATAGGTTAAGAGCCACTCGTGTATATTTACATTTATGCTACGATATAGATTAGGAACCGTTTATGTAATTCAATGTTTGTATTTCCGTAGATTGTATCTTCACGTTTCCTATTTTTTGCATCATTGCATTCGTGCGATGTCTGATCCAAATATCAGATTATCTCTTATATAAAAAAAAAGAAAAAATAAGCTGAAAAAGAAGAATAAAGTTTTTTTCGAAACGAACACTAAAATCGTGTACAACTTATTTCAAAACACTGTAGTATATTTGAATTTGTAGCACCTTCCTCCTTATTGTTAATTAAAATCTCCTATCTATTCCAGAGCATCCTTTCAGAGAAAACCGAAGTTTTATTGTATTCTTATACTACCTGGTCTTCTTTTATCCAACTTAAACGATCGTGCCATTATTTTGTAAGCGTCTGTATAATATAATATAATTATTTAAAAGATACGAAACACAAGGAACTTCGAATACTTCTCTCGTGTCTTAAGAGATGAAAGAAAATAATGTTGGATAGAACATTTTAAGTTAAGAAGCGAGGAGCAAGCCCCCTGGCTTTTTGTGGAAAAACAACTTTCTTTGCAAGTGGTCCATTCGATGGAAACCATTTGGTGACTTCCCTATAGACCCTCCGCGAAGACCACCCTATCGTACGGTATTTCAAGATCCGAGGGGACCATCATCCACTTCCGTTCGTACGAGGGTTAATAACCGATAACACGGAACGAAGAGATGTAAAGTACAACCCTTATTAGACTGTGGTCTTTGCCTGCTCGGTATCGCGTTAACTCTCACCGCAAAAATCGAGGGATCCACCGCAAACGATATCCGTGATTTACCAGACTGGAGAGCCCCTGACGTTCTCATATTCTGTGTTTCTCACGACTCGCAGTCTCAGTTGATCGTAAAACCAGCGCTTTAACGATCGTCCTTGATGATTCGTCATGGTTATTGATTTAATCCCGTGGTCAACCACGTCTTTAATTCCTAAACTCTTCTTTTTTTTTTACTGTTACAGTTTCCATTTCAAAGCACGTCTAGAGTTTTATTTGTTCCTTTCATGGCCGTGTTCTTGCGAATATGATACGTTTCAGTGGATAGTTGGACCAATCGAGAAAAGTTATTAATTCCGATTTTTACGACTTGGCCAATTTGTTAGCTAAATCAAATCGAGCGTAAGATCAATGTGTGCTAAGTATTCGATGTATTAGTATCGTCTTTGAGCGATTATATTTTCGTCTCAAGTCGTATAACAAATTTCCATTTAATTTTCATAGTTCATAAACGTTCGATTTTACCTCTGTTATATTTTACGGACAATATCGCTTTGGAATTGCAAATATCCGTATAGTAAAAATATTAATCTCGCGAATAAAATCATTTAGAAATTGCGCAGATACCAGAATAAATAATAAAAATGTAAGCTGTGGTATTCACGTGTGTACGACTTTCACAATTACATTTTTAATATCATCAATAGTTTTCCCTCCATTTCTGATCGCGTATTTCGTTTTCATTCGCGAGTAAATGTTCGATTTGTCGATCCTTTTTATCCAGAATCGTATTTAACACCGTTCTACGATCCAGATGTCCGATTATTATCAATCGTTTCAGCCCCGATCCAGAAACAAACCTTTTTCTTCGCGGTAACAGGAAATCGCCTAGGCTATGGCGAACAAGCGATCGTGAAATCTTAGGCGCTCTCCCCTGTTTTCTCGCCCGATAATCCCAGTAAATGGTGATTGGAAGCTCATAGAAATTTTACGATCGCGATCTGTGTGCTTAGACGCCTGTGAAATCGAATTTTTCTCGGATCTACCAGCGTCAGAATGTGTGTTCCGCTCGATCGGAGATAATTACCGGTTCACGCGATTTTATAAAACGGTATCCCACTTTTTCATCCTTTTTTCTTTTAAATCATTAAATAAAACACAGACATTCCATAGCTCGGCTTCCAACCACGGTTTACTGCTTTTGGATTATTATATGATTATTATATATTCGTTACGATTCTTCATTTTCTATGTCACTCTCCTTATTCGTTTTTATCCTTCATTCTCTTCTTTTATCATCCGTTTTCGTCTCCATTCTGCTTTTTATATAGTTCCACGATATATCTTCTCTTTTTCTGTCACGTTCTCTTTCTTCCTATTCTTGCTCGTTCTTTCTCTTCTTCATCTCGCTAGGCTCCCTCGAAAAAGTAGATTGAATCGATGGATCACCGTGACGAGCGACAGAAATCACTCTGTTCCTACGAAGAGACCGCTCTCCCCTTTCGCGGCGCACAAAAGAGTCAGTTACGTAACGAAGTCGTGTCTAACGCGACCGATTTCTTCCTGCGCCGATTCGATTCCTCTGCATCACTGATGACACGCTGACGAAACCAAGATCGACATCGATCGAATGCTTCGACGTGTCGCTATTACGGGGTATCGACCCTATTGGTTAGACGGAAGTTTCGTAACGCAGAAACAGACCTCCTCGTTATAGTTGTTCCGAGGATAAACATGGTCCCCAAGTTTCGTAATAACGATAATTTGAAGAAAGTTAAAGAAGCCATCGCGAAAGTTTGCGACTTTAATTCATCGATTTTGTATCGTCTTCCCCATAAATTTCAACTACCGTGTAATTTTGTCGCAAATTGAAAGTCGACCGCGTTCAATTAAATTTATTTTTCAATTACATAGGCAAAATGTGCGTGCTTCGAGTCAAAAACGAATATATAATCGTGTTATTCGTAGGAAATAATTCCCAGACGGTTTTAGAAGGGAAGACAGTAATTGTTGTTCGTATAAAACTCGTCTATCTTTTTTCTTTCCTTCTCCTCTTCTGTTCACTCTTTTCTTTGACTTTTTAAATTTTTTTTTATTCTTTTTTCGAACGATACACCGTAATCTCAGCAATTTATATCGCGTTACTTTTAACCGTGATTACTATCATTTTAATAATCGGTTTTGGATCTCATGCATATATCGTACGCACTCGCGGCCAATTACTAACTTGTATAAGTATTATATTATATCTTAATTGTATTATTAGCTCGTACAAACCCTGCGTGTCGGTACTAGTTAGCGAACTGTTAATAATCTCCTTTTATTTCTACTGGACGAGCTCTACATATATATACAGACGAGATACATATACGGGGTGCTCCATGAGAAACATAACCACTGATTACGAGTTTTTTTGGACAATATATCTACCGGCTGGATATTAGAATTCTGCAAAAGAAAAGCTTGATATCGATGCTTTTAATTTCTACGTCCTCTAAAATATGATGTAATACATTATATTAGTTGTTAAACTCACCTCCCATTACGTTCCATTACGATACTATAAAAAGGAGGAACTACTTTTCTACATAATCTAACTGTTATGCCGATCTTCAATCTTTATCTTTAAAAAAGACACGTTGTTGTTGTACATGATTAATATTAGTTAAACTTGTAAAAGTTAAGCACCAAATACGTATTCTAATATTCGCGTTAAAAAATCTAGAAAACATAGAATTTCTTAATTTTAGTACCAAAGTGTACGATTAACGTTTAATTTTTCAGAGATCGAATAATTGATATCACTGGAATTGATTAGTTGTAACTTGCTACTTATAAGCGCGTGGTACAAACTTAAATAGGAAAATATTTCGATCAGGATCGATAAAATAGTACACCTAGTATATTAATAAAATATACATCTAGTTGATGCATCGTGTAGTAAATTATGCGTAGCAAGCAACGTAGATTTTCCAGACTGTTCGTTAGAGCAACGAATTCGCCGATTCGTCCTGCGGAAGTCGCATGAAAATCGGTCTCGCTTACCTGCCTCGTAACGACGGGAAACGTCGTAATTGCTCGTGGGTACATCTGCATCAGAGCTACCTGGATGCGTCTCATCGGCAATCGAAAGCGTCTTCCTTGCGTTTAATCGAGTGGAATGAGACAGAACCGATGCGACAACGCCGCTGTTTTACTGCGTTTCAGTTTTGATCCACAAGCGTCCTCGTTTGTATCCTAGAAATCCCTCTTTTAGATATTAGAAAGATGTAGGACAGTTGTTGGATTTAATTCAGAAATAATTTGAGTACTAAGATTATTAAAAATAATTTTAATTACTGAAAATTAGAGATACTCGTCACAGTCTTAAAAATGTAGATTGCTCTTAATTTGGTAGATAACGGGATTCGAACTTTTCGAGAATTAAATTAATGGCGAAAGGATCGTTGCAAGTTCTTTTTTGTGAAGATTTTAATTCGATTTATTTTTCAAGTAACTGGGGTATGCGAAAATTAGAAATTTCAAGAACTAGATAGATTTAGAAGTTATTTGCAATTTCGTATGAGAACTGTTGAAGAATTTTAAGTATCAGATATAATGAAATTTTTCTGTTTATTTTAGATACGATCTGAATACACGGAAACAGTGTTTTTTAAGACTTCTGGAAGTATCCGTCATGCGTAATTAACAGAATTATAATTTCTCAAAGATATTACGCATAATTTCCTTCGATTTTTAATTAAGATTACAAGCAAACAGTATATGTCAATGGTCTTTTTACCGTAACCGTAAATCCTACTTTACTATCTTGCTTATTAAAATTACGTGCCTTCCTTCCGCCTATAAATTTATTAAGCTATCTGCCGATGGTTTTACTGCTTCGCCGTAGAATTTATTTTTCTTCGTCGGACCTTTTGTATCCTGAGCAGGCAAAGGTGAAGCAATAACTATCCTCTTCTTACCCTCAATGATAAAAAAAGCATGGTAAATTCCCTTGGAATTCTTAAATTACCCAATGAGCGTATTTCTCCTGTACCATTACCTTCCCGATTGATCGAAATATCTTTCACTATCCATTTTTATACAAGTGGTACATAAATATTTGCATACTTCTAAATTATTGGAGCTATACACAGGCTCGCAAAAGCATCTGAACACTTGTAGCAACTTGTAGAAAAGTCTTTTTAATCAGAATTACATTTTGAGAATCTGCATAATATGCAAAAATATATATGTCGGAGATGAAAGGAAAACCGGAGCCTTCCCTTTGCAATTTTGGAAGAGTTCTCTAATGCTTTAGCCTAGATTTTATCATAGCTGTAATTAAGCAATTGTTGTCATTCGATCTGATTGTAATTGTTCGAGATTTGTGATAGCGAAATTGGGCTCGAGGTGACAACTGGTCGCCGAACGTAGCCACGGTCACGGGATGAACGTTTTGCCTGACGGAGGTGTGGAGCGGTTGTATGGCTCTCCCTAGAAATGTGGTTGTGGCGGCATACGGCCTCAAGAACGGGCCTGGCCACATAGGATTGTACTTTGAAGGTGTCGATATAATGGGACACACGTATTAACAATCAAATTCCAGACAGAAACTGCCTAGCAACGGCATTTGGAACTTTCTCGATGCTTCCAACGAGTATACAACAAACTTTTGGCAGAAAACTGCCTAGCAACGGCGATTGGAACCTTCTCGATGTTTCCAACGAGCATATAACAAACAAATGCAATCATACAGGGAGAAAGATTTCCATCAGATTATTATTCGTGTGATCACCTTGGAAAGTGACACATCGAGCGTCTCAGCAATCGTATTTTTGTGCCTAAAATTATTCTACGCATAGTAAAGAGTTATCCCGTTGACCGTGGATTCGTTTGAACCCAAGAACATTGTTAATAGCGTTCACTAATCTCATTATTCGATAAACTTATTATTCGTGAAACATATTATTCGGTAATCTTATTATTCGTTAAACTTATTATTTGTTAATCTTATTATTCGTTAAACTCAATATTCATTATACTTTGTAAAGTCTTGTATATACGCGTAAATATAATCTCTGTTTTGTAAAACGATGACTAATTCAAACGAAGAATCGTTACGCGCCCTAAATTCTAATGTTAACCCGACATATAAAATACTCAAAAATAGAGTACCTATCTTTTTTTTTTATTTTAGTTTTGGCTACCTATTACAATATTTAATCGACGAAGCAAATTTTTATTTAGGTATCGTTCCTTTATTCATGTTCGCAAAGATAAAATATTACACGAACCCTCGCGATTCAATCGTAACTTTGAAAATATAAAAATTGATAAAAATACCTATATATAAAACACGCGAATTGCACCCGGTGTCTAAATACTTATGCACGATACCGCAACGTAGTCGCCATATAAGAATGATACAGTAACAGATCGTAACATCCAGCTAAATCACTGAACCTGAACATAGAAATGAAAAATAGAAAAATGTGAGGAAACAGTTACAAAGTTAGAAGTGCGTGCTATTGCTATACTTACTCCAGTTTATCGACTGTGTGCCCCAACTTGGTCAGGTGTAATTTTCGCGTTTAATTCGTACTCGCTCGATTGTGGAGCGTTACAAAGGATCTCTCTTTTTCCTTTTTACTGAGCGTGGTACCGTTGCGCGGAATTCAGAGCGTGTGTTTATGCTCAGGTGTAAGAAGCTTCGTTGCATAACGTTCCAGTGTAACCAGCGAGATGATGATAATCGCGTAACGTTATCGCAATCAGATGTCTCGCAGGCGATTCTTAACTGTTTGAGCTCGCCGACTGTCGTTTCAGTTGGTTGCTCGACGTTTTGTCACCTCTCCGTGTAATTAAACGAAGATGACATCTTTTTCTTTCTTTTTGCTTTTTTCTTTTTTTTTTTTTTGTCCAGTGTCATTGTTTCTTGGACGAGGGAGAGAACGACGCGTCGTTCTTTAATAATTGCGAACAATCTCAACTTCGAGTCTTCCTTTGAACAATAGGCGGCGCTCGAGAAAAAAAGTCGCAAAGAATTTCGTCGACTGGAACGTCTCTTCCCTTTTTTCTTCTTTTCAGAATATGAGACAATCGTCATGTTAACGTTTACTTAGCCTCCCTTTGTACGATTTCCTTTGTTCATATACCTTCAATTTGTCAGTTAAATTTCGAGCAGAATGTTTTTAGATTCGATACGTTTTCAACTTTCATGAGGTATCGGATCGCAGGCGACTAGAACGATTTCGGTTACCCAATTTTGGGTGTTTGATACTTTCTACTTTGCTTTCTATAGCATAAAAGCTGTTAGCGGTTTTTATCATGTAAAATGTGAGGTATGGAATCGATACTTGCACTTATAAATAAAATTGAATATCTCTTAGGTTCGACTAGATATTTATTATTTAATTTAGTTTCTAATCTACTTGCTTTCTATAGGATAAGTGTTATTTTTTCATTCTCAACCTCTTCTCGATTCATCGCCAATTACAAGCCTCTCTATACAGTTATACACAGGGGAAATTTTTCGTATTTTCACGATCTGCCGTAACAGTGCAATAACCAATCGCTGGCCCCTAGACAGTGGTAACTCGAGAGCGATCAGGAAGCGCCAAGTTGACGTCGATTACAAAAAATATTTTCTTTCCGCGGTGTGCAGCGCCGATCGGGAATGACACGTGGCCGTATCGCGTGACACCCTCGTCTACTCGTTTCAGTTATAATTATATCAAACGACAATGGCCTGGCCATAATGACAATGCCGTGGCGCACGCCTCTGTGTCCGATTTCCGTGAGCAATATATTCACCATCCTGAACGTAAGTATGTAATAATAAGCGGGCCTCGATAACAACCAGCGTAAAATTCTAAGTTCGTTTGCGTTGATATTGCCGCGTTGATATTACCGCCACGACCTAAAAGTGCTATCCGTTCGATGTCGGCCTACATATTTTATTCATTTAGCGGAGGGAGAGAAGTTGCGACGAGTAAGGCGATTGCATTCGAGCTTCTACTGATTTACCGTGATGATGTTTATTGGATTACATAGCTAGTCGGTTCGTAATAGATTTGGAGTAATCGAATAATAGGATAGTTAGAGAATAATAAAATGCATAGAATAATGGTAAAGTATTGGGTTGTCTTAAAAGTTTCTTTCGTTTGTTCTATTCGAACAAAATCGATCATACATAATTCAATAAAATGATATGGAACAACAAATGTTGTGCATCTATTATTTCCTTATAAAATGGAAGAAAATTTTGGGACGATTTATATATATACAGGATGAGGCCAGATGAGTGGTACAGCCGCGTAAGGGCTGATTTTACGTAAAAGAACAGGTCGAAAAAGATATAGAATAACGTCTCTTTACATAACTTTTTGTTTTTGAGAAAATCGTCTGAGAAAGTTTGTCAAGTGTATGTAATCTTGGCTATGTGTAAGTAAACAATCAGCAAGACCTTATTGTACGTATGAAAATAGGTAAAAAATTAGGAAATAAAATTTGTCCGTTTAAGGCTTCATTTTCAAGGAAATAAAGTTCAAACATGTTTAGTATAAGAATTGGTCTGGTACATTTTCAAATTTATTTTTCTCGAAAACAATTGGTCTTCTGAAAAAATATTATTCTACGTTTCTCACTTGCTTTCACATGTAGTTCGTCATTATGTCGATTATTTATTCTCGTTCAGTCTGGAATTAGACAAGTTCAAATATACTTGTTCAAATTTTCAATTTTCTCGGAAACAAAAAGTTACATGAAAAAGTTTTATTCTCTATTTCCGATTTATTTTTCCGCTGATTTACCCTCAATCGGATTGTACTATCCGCCCGATTTCACCCTGTACTGCGTATGTCGTACGAAACATTTTGAAATTTAATTAGCGCTATAACTGAACACGATTGTCATGACTCTATCGATCAGAATTGAAAACCAATTTGAAAATGTAAAAGCCACAAGACATTCGTTGCAAGTATATATTTTGTAGGACAGTCAAGCGCCCATTAATTTAAAATCGAGTTCGAGTTAGGTTGAGTGGTTATGTTCTTCGAAATCTAATTAATATTATTATTCCATAAATAAAAATTAAGCGATGCTGTGCCAGGCAATATTTGATGATAATCTTCTTGAAAACAGAAATATATAAAGTCCATTTATATATATAAAGGATCAAATTTTCGAATTTTAGAACTATATTACACTCTGTCAAAGATAGTCGAGTATCTTGATATTTTCAATTAATAATATAGCTTCCTATTCTTGATGAGAATATTGGTTTTCGATGTATCTAGGTTTCTTGGACTGAGGCCTGGCAGGGAAATGATGGCACATAAAATGAAGCGAAGATTGGTAATCAGATTGTGGATAGAAGTTGAAAATAGGTTGCTTATCTGTTGACACACATCGTGGCAAGGTGTAGCTCGTTATCGATCGACGCTTTTAGTTTATCAAAGTTGATGAACGTTTAAGACCAAGTTGCTTGTTACGCAATTTAAAATCTTCGTGGTTATCCAGGTGATCAGCAAGACTACTCGTCTCATTCAACTTTGCCTGACGCTGATCCGTTTCGATTAAGTCCAATTCGCGACGTCTCGTTTCGATCTCCTTCGACTTCATCCCAAATCGAATCGTTTGATCTTTATTATATCCAGGTATCAGAGATCGTAGCGAATATGATGTAAGAACATATCTTGTTTTTATTCGTTTATTATTTATGGATGGAAGTAGGAAGGTATGATAAATGATACGAAAGAAGCAGAGTAATAAGAAAGTAATTGCAGTAAGTTACCATCAGTAAAGGTGCAAGTGCGCAAAGTAGCACAATGTAATGCAACACAGTAGATCTATCGATGACTAGGCATAAAATTTCTGTTAAAGAAATAAAAATTAATGGTATATGGAATAAAAGGTAGTCGCATATGAATGGCAAAGCTTTATTGTTAAAAAAACTTATATTTTACTGTTACAAGATTACTGAAATATGTCTGCGGAACTTTTAAATAAAAATTGAGAATAATTCTAGCATTTGCGAGAGTGAAAAGAAACATATACATGATATTTTAAAGACACTCGTTGAAATTGTAATTAAGCTGGATTCAAGACCACATCGTAAATAGAAATAATAGAGGAACAACATATGCAAAAGATCGACAATTACCATCTCAAGGGGCAGGGGGATTAAATAACTGGGCAATCCGTCGTCGATTATCAGATCCTAATTAAGCGCATCTGAAAAGAAGCAACGAGACCGTTGTCTGCACGTGGAAACAGGGTGTTGCTATTCTGGTTCATTATGCATCACCGGTAATTGCTTCAGCTGTATCCTATCGGTTTATTTATCGTTTACCATTAATAGTTTATTGCAATTTCAGTACTATCTTTGCTATAATCCTACTGGAGACGTATGGTTGATACAAAATCGCAAATAAAAGTAAGGAGGTTCAAGTGTCTAAGAATGTTATTAGAGGAAATGATACGAAAACCGATATCATTCCTTTGTTAAGTTAGCTTATAGTACTTCAATCTCTGTCGGCAATATTATTTAATATTTGGTATTAATTAGAGAAACACTTCATTGTTAAAATGATAGTTGGAAGCTGAATCGATATTGTTTTACATAATACTCTGTTAGTATTATCTCTGGAATAGTATAATAGGATACTACATTCTTCACTCGTTTTCTCTTTGAGTGAATAACTTACTAATACGTCCAAACTTGTTTGAGGTGATTATGCTAATAAAAGTATGTTGTTCAATTATCTATATTTTATTATTAACAGGATTCTACATAGGTGTAGAATTAACAGATTAGGCTCATTTACAAGGACATGTTGAGCGGTGACTAGGTTAGTTGTTAATTATCAACAAGCAAAAGAGAAAGGAGCAGAAATCAAAGGAAAAGGAAGCAGCACTATTTTAGTAGTTGTCGATGCATTAGTCTATATACTGTGTTTTATATGACATTAAAATTAATGAATTAATTTTACTAATTTGGGGATTAAACAATTGAATTGTCAAAATTACTAAATTTATTAAATCGAATTTTTTCAACTACTAAATTTATTAAATGGGAGACTCGCGTTGTTTCGATTACCAAATTTACGAGACCAGAAACTCAAAGAAGCATCGGTCGTCGTTCTCGTTTTCACTGGGCGACGCGTATTCAACCGGAAGCGATCGTGCGCATAGGATGCAAATAGAAAGCACTCTCGTGTTTTTTCATTACTTTATCACCGCTCGTCCCGTAACATCTATTCGAATTAACATGATTTGTTCCCTATCCGACGCCACGTAGAAGCCACAGAAGCATCGATGCTTCTGGTACCGGAAGCGCGTGCTACCAGAGCGCCTCTAATGAAGAGATGGCGGTGCGCGGTTACTTTCAGACGCGTATCCCGCGAGAAAGAAATCTTACGACTAGTGTCCCGGTGTTCGACACGGTAGGCTGCCTCGCGGAACGATCCCCTTTCCGCCTAAAAACCGGACCGTTTTGTTTCCAAGCCAAAATGGCTGACGAAACCAAAGGAAAAAAAGAAAGAAAGAAAAGAAGAAATAGAGAAAATGATAGAATCGGCCGTCGTTGAACCGTTGTTCGCGCGTTTTAGGCGCGTGCACCACGCGTTGCTCATCGAACAAGGAACGTTTTAAAGCGATCCGCTGCGGTTGAGATATGACCCTCTTTCTTTGTTCTTCTGTTTTAAAGGGAAAAAGAGGGAGAGAGAGAGAGAGAGAGAGAGAGAGAGAGAGAGACCGTTCTCAGTGGCGAGCGCAAAACCGCACTATCACGTGCCACGTCTGCGTGCTTTCTAGGAATTCAAAAACACCGCAGCCGAGGTGTATCCTTGATGATGAACGTCCGGCCAACGGGAAACCCTTTTTCTCCCTCTTTCGAGGAACCTTCGCCATATCTTTTCCCGACGTTCGTGGAACGTGCGCTACTGTTTGATCGAGTCACGCATACTGTTAGTGGTACATATTGGGTAAGTATCAAGGGTGATTAAGCTAGAAGCTTCGTTCTATAGAACGATGAGGTTCTTTTGTTGGTTTTTCTATCAACCAACTTGGAAGATTGATTGTTCGAAGGATCGTAGATGTGGTTTTAATTATCGAGAATATTATTGTCGGACGTAGAAAGCTGCGAACTTGTTTAGAATATTTCGCGAAGAAGTTTTCTGTGTAGAGAAACACTTTGGTGATATCTTCTTAACGATCTTTGTAAAAATAATTTTTGCTTTATTATAGTCTTCGATATTCTATTGTCTGAGTATCGTTTTTGCTTCGACAAAGCACGTAGTACGTTCGAGACTCCAGTGAAATGATAATGTTTCGTATGGAACGCGGTGTCAAGCGTGATTTCTAGACGGGACAATCTACATTCCATTCGATTCTTCTTTTATCCATCATAAAATATACGACCGTGCGTGTCCACTTTATTGCTCCTCAATTTGGGTACCGTTAACTCTACATAATGCCATGTGATTTAGAAGTTATATATCCACGTGTTTCTGTTTTCTTATAAATTCTATTTTATTTCCTGCATTTTACTACCATATTATGTCGATATTCCATTAACCTAACTCCGAATCATTTATCATAATTATAAGATATAATGATTATAAGATATATTTTGCTTACAGGGGATTAATTTCAATTTCGTTTAATCGCGTAGCACGTTACTGTCACGTTCAACTGATCCAAGTTTTACTATCCTCTATCGATAGTAATACGGTTTTGATATCGTTTTGACGTTGACTCGGCGTGGCAATTCGCGTCAAGTTGGCAAAAGGTTCGCGTCTCGGTTGCGCAACTGGTCGATACGAAGCAACCGCTTTCTCGACGAAACTACGAATTCCTTCCTTCGTTTGTTCCGTTTTCGTTCGAAAATCGGCCACTCGGCACCGCTTTTGTTCGGAATCGATCTCCCACGACGCGCTGAAATCGCGATGGTTATTCTTGGGCTTGAATTCCTTCGTAATGAATTCAGTTTCGGTTCGGAATCGGATGGTAAACCGGCCTCAATTAGAAATCCATTTCTCACGGTAGAATAGTCGCTCGGATTTCCAATTCCTTTTTCTATTCATCCATTTTTATTCTAGGATTCATATCCAATCTCACACGGTGATATTTTCGCAAGGATTTTTTGTTAGGCTTTTATGAAACTAGAATTCGTTAACCCGAATTTCTGTCTATTTCGAAGATGATTAATTTTCATTAGAATTGCAAGAATCGTAGCTACAAGAAGCCAGCTATGCTTTCAGAAATTTGAGCACAAAGCTGAAAAGGAAAGATCAAATCACATCCTCTTTTAAACACGAATTCATAATTAATTTCTCATAAATTCATAGTTAAACTGTTATCGGTAATAATAAAGTAGATCGCTTTTCCACTTGCAGTAAGTGCAATTTGAATATTTTTACACTACAGAGATAATCATGGCAATCGCACCTCGTTGCGAGACCGCGGATTTTTATGCAAATTCATATTTGTAAGAATATAATTAAAAAAGTGGATCTTGCGGTAAAAAGTTGTTTTACCTACCAAATATCATAGAAAGCGTTATACTTTGAATATTTTATATCGTTTCTCATATTTTATATCGTGCATTCTGTGTATTTTTGCTTTTTCTAATATCCCATAAAAATCCGCATAAAAATTCGTCTACTCGGTACAATGCAAATGCGCGAATCAGAACTTGGAGATCTCTCGTCTAACATACGTACATAAAGTTTATATGAAAGTTTTTTATGATAAGCGTTCAAGTACTTTTTGTAGCCCGTGTATTATCAGTTGCGGCAACTGTAACAAATGCACGCGCGGTTTCGCGGTTCGTCGTACGAAACGATCGCCAGACAGGCACACAGGGAAGTTGACCGCGAAAAACGGGAACACCCGGCAACGTAATGCCGTGGTACACAAGCTTAAATGTCGGCTTAAGCCCCGGTGTGAACGACATAAAGGTGTTCACTGACCGAAACGCGTATACGTGCGTTCTAACTCCGCGCGCGTACGTTTTCGAGTTTCTTCCTGGCCGCGACCAGCACACCGAGAAGTAATGTTCCTCCACGCACAGTACAACATATGAGAATCCGTGTTCTTGAAACAACCGATCGGCTCGTTTCTACTTACGTTTATACGGTTACGCCGGATTCGAAGAGATAGCAGAGCTGATACCAGTTATTAACGATACGTGTAAATCAACGTTATCCGCGTGTTCGTCGGGTAATTTATATTTTCAACGTGGGTCTCTTCGGAAATTTCGTTTGGGAATTGTGCCATGACGAGAAGGAATTAAGCAACTTGTTATCTCGTTAGCGAGAAATTCATGCTTGATTCGAGTTCCTCTAATTTTTATTAGATCGTATGAAATGATTATAAGTGGAAGATATAAAGAGACCGATGCTAGAAGTTTGTTGCAGAATTCTTCGGTGCGTTTGTTTTTCTTATAGGATGTTAGATCTTGTTGGAGGATTTTGTTAATTATAAGCTACGCGAGCGTGTTCTTCAATTTATTCGAATTGCGGTAACATATTTACTTATATTTTATCGGATGAAATTAACTAACCCATTAAGTACCAAGTAATGGTATATCATAATGACACAAATATCCATTTGAATGTATTCTCGTGTACATATTCGTAGAATCTAGCCGGAGAAAATATCGACAAAAATATGAAACGTGTCCTTGGAATTCCCTTTCACACTGTTGAGGAACAGGATTCGATAATACACATTGCATATGTATAATATAAATTTTATTAATTGCATATACGAAAATTGCAAATAAATTGTCGCGTTAATAATAATAATGGTGTAACGGCCATAATGGGTCGAGTCTCGGCGGTAGAAAAACCAAGATTCAATCTCATGAAAGATACTCGATCTCTTCTCCCTATTACCGTACCAGTTTCATTTCTCTATTTTCGTCTTTCCTCCAAATTTGAAACAAAGAAGAGAGGAAACCGATTTCCTTCGCAGCCGGCTGTGCCAGTCGCTATACCACAAATTAGAATTTTTTCGCCGCGAGTGCAATGGACCGTCGCGGCTACACCTTGCCAAGTGGATCGCGTGTTGCACGTCATTAGATGCAACTCCGCGATCCTCTGTAAGAACGTAACGCGCGGCGGTTGATGGCCAGCAAAGCAGTGAAACTCTACTCTCTACGGCCCCCACGGATAACCATTATCGTTTTATACGCTGGTAAGGGGGCAGGGGGACGAGTTGTATCGCGCTGCCTCCGCGGAAGAAAATGAACCGGGCGTTTCGGTGTCGCCTGCTCATCAGAGCACGGATATTAACGTCGGATAAGGAATGGTCAGAAACGATCCTGTCGTCCTGTCGTCCGACGGTCCTGTCGGTGTGTGCTTGAGAGAAACAACACGAGGGAGAAAGAGAGAGAGAGAGAGAGAGAGAGAGACGTTGAATGGTATCGTCGAGTTCGTGACAAGTTTAGAAAGGTAGAAAACCGAATACTTTGACGACGGTGCTTATATTTAATTCTAGTCGAGTATCGAATGGATATTTTATATTAATCGATTTAACATTTGTATTCCAGTATCGTGCTGATATTTGGTATTAACCAGTATAATATTTATATTCAAGTATCGTACGGATATTTTATATGAATCATTTTAATATTTATATTCAACCATCGTATTGATATTTTGTATTAGTCGGTTTAATACTTGTATTCAAGTATCGTGTGGATATTTTGTATTAATTAATCGGCTTAATATACGTATTCAAGTATCGTATGAATATTTTGTATCGATTAGTTTAATACTTATTTATATATATTTTGCACCGATCGGTTTAATATTTCGAGTTTTCGTAATTAAAAATATATCGGAAATTTTACTATCTCTTCTCGTTTCGAAGTTGCGTAAGTTTTATTATTAATTCAAGCTTTATTACCTTGATTCTACCGAACTGAGGGATCAAGATAATAGACGGTGATAAGTAGAAACGAGAGAGGTGCATGTGATAGGATTTCGTATCGCTTGCTCGATATAATTTGCTGGTTCATTTAGATTCGATAAGTTTTCGCTCGCCGTGATAATTGAAGGCTGCATAACTAGAAGGGGAGATTATTTCTCGCATATATGTTTCCCAATATAAAATCATCTTCCCGGTTTTTCTATTTTCCTTGGGCTTTTTATTATCTTGAAATTTTTGCTCGTTATTACGCACAGCACTTTTCCACATACGTATAATACAAAAACACCTGAACAAATTGATTTTTAGAAACTAATATATAGTTATAAGAGTGGCGTTTGTAATTATTAAATTTTATAGAACTATTTCGTTGCCGCTTTTTATTTTCAGAATCTTTAATCTTTCAATTATAAGTTAGATCAAGAATGGTTTTCTAAACTAATAGAAAGATTTTCAATGTTAATAAAACCAGATATTTAAATAGCAAATGTATGTAACAGTACATACGTATATATTGCTGCTATGTTTTTTAAGAGGTAATTTATCATTATGGTCTGGCAGTAGCGAGTCTAGTAGTCTCAGTCATTATAATCATCGTTATATATTCCATAAAAAGATAGCAAATGTGTAATTACCAATTCATCATTCGTTTGTACACTCTTTACTTTCACGTACTGTTACTATAATGCAGATTGACCAAAGTGTTTGAATGCTTATGAACGGTGGTGTATACAATATTTCCGGTTTCTAAAGTGTAACAACGTTTCTTAAGGTTCATTTGATGCATTCCTTTTTGCCTCTTTCTGGGTCAAGAAAGCACAGACGTTGATTCGTTCTGGTGAACTAGATATTTTAAAGAGAAAGAAGAGGGATGGTCGTTACAGCAGAGTTATCTGGTTAATTTAGCCGTAGACGATTTAAAACGCAGCTGCACGTACCGCGCCGTTTCATGCCAATCAATCGTGACAACCGAAAGTTTTCTTCGCGGATAGCTCGAATTTTGTGGCCGTTTTCTTGCGCCAAGCGAACCGAGACCTCTCTATATCCATTTTCACCTTTTCACTGTTCCACGGATCACTTTCTAGACACAATGGAGCGCGTTTTAAAAGCCGACCGTGCCAGACTGTAGTTTTCCTTTTCGATAACCCGTGCGAATGGAACGTTCGTGAAACGATCCATACATCATTTCTATGTCGAAAGCCTCGACACGGTTATTAGACTCAGCGTTTCTTAATTCTAACTCTATATCATATAGATATTCACTTTTAGCCACTTACCTGGCGGAAGAAATTCGTCTTTTTTTTTTAATATTTTCGAAATACGAGAATCTTGGATCGTTTAAATTCCCCCTCGTGGGAAACAACTAGTATAGATGTTACGAATGAAAGGCGAGATTTTGAAGATGTGCTCAAATTCAAATTTGTTCTTGTATAGCCAAAGTCCTAATTGCCTCGATTCTTTTCAACGATATTTGGATAATGTCGATATAAAGAAAATCTAGACAGAAAGATGCTCATTACGTATCATGTCTGTCTTTACTGTACATATGGCATCTCGTGCAACCAAAAC
Source organism: Bombus huntii (assembly GCF_024542735.1). Classification (NCBI taxonomy): domain Eukaryota; kingdom Metazoa; phylum Arthropoda; class Insecta; order Hymenoptera; family Apidae; genus Bombus; species Bombus huntii. The sequence goes on along the minus strand of NC_066244.1, from coordinate 11,993,790 downwards.
ACAAATTATTTTATTTCGTGCGCTCCTCGTAACCAATGCAGAAAAGCTACGACCGGAATCAAGAAGATGGAGGTGACCTTAATTTTTTGCCTGCGGAGAAATTTCTTTGCCTGATCAAATCGAAAAGTTTCACGCTCGTTCAATCACACTCTCTGTATTATATTTTACTATGCTTGAATCGATCTAATTTTCATTCCTAAATGTTAGGGGAAATCAGGTGGGATCTTCAGAAGAGAAGCGAAACGAGCCAATTAGATTGTGGCGAACGCGCAGCATTTCACGCGGTCGAATGTGTCGCCAGCAACGATCCCTCGTGATTTTGCTACGGTGAGAATTTATATGGTAGACGAGATTCATCGGTGAATAGTTGCGCGTTTCTTACGTGTACCTTTCTCGCTGATACTAATTGCATCGAGTGAATTCCAGCTAACCGCAGCGCAGCTTCTTTCCATCTTCGTGGCTAATCTGGTCCTTTTTTTTTTTATTACACAGCCATTTTACACGTTCGATTGATTAACGGTACGTTCTCCTATGTACGAAGATAGGATCTACATTCTTCTGGATTAGATCTACATTCCTGTAGACTAGTATATGTGAGAGATTAATTTAAAGAATGGAATGGTAATTAACAGATTACCAATGATGTGGTTATTTATTGCGAATTCGTATTTTTACGAACACAACTAAAGAAATGGAAGTCTGAGTTTCAATTTTATTTCGGCTACTAGATATTATAATGAATATTCTAATTTTTGCATATTGTATGTATACTATATGCTTTTGCATCTTCGAAATTCCCATAAACGCGCGCAAATCTGCGTTCTAATGACAACGTAGACTTCTAGTCCACGACTATTGAAGATTCGTCTCAAATAATTAAGGATCGACGAATTGTGATTATATCGTTGTAACGGTGTTATTGTAGTATTAGAAGTTTCAGATTGTGTTCTGCGTTTACATAAAATGCGTATTAAAGCGTTTACATAAAAAGAAACTTAGAAACACTACGTAACGACTATTGTAATATTTCATGATAAAAAATGTAACTTTTGAAAGCGAAATTCCACTGATAATAAAAGAAACTTTGAATAGATACGAATAGCAGATATGTGGAAAAGCAATGATGCAGGCGCGTATAGGGGATTGTGAAACGTAGCGTTCAACCCTGATTAAAAAGGAGGTCGCATGGGGCAGACATGTCGCAGACAAGAGGGTGAGACTGCAGACGTCCAGGAAATTACGAAGATGAAGGTTTATCGATTCGAGCATTTGTCAATATCAAAGCTCGGTTGGGCTCTTTTGGCGAGAAATATGATTAGTCGGCCTAAATCACGTATATCCTGTAGCCTTGAAACACTTTGCCGTAAAACACTTGAACCGTATCATTTTTATTCCCACATTTACTATCTTACCAGCTAGCAAGTTTAAACGTCAACTCGATCGATAAAGAATTTTCTTCCCGGTGTATTCATCTTGTTTGATGTTTCTGAAACTTTATCGTAAACCTTTATCTTTCTCTCTTCTTCTTTTTCTTTATTCTTTTTTTTTTTTCAAGAAAGATTCATTAAGACTACCTATTTCTCATTTCTAATTTCAAGTAGTATGTAAGTTTCCAGATGTATTCAAAGTTACCCAAATTTTCTATTATTTAGAATTGTCAAAATTTCCAATCATTTAAAACCTCTTTAAGTGATAAACGAAATTTTCTCTCAGAAAAAATCACGTACTATTTCGATCACTTTAGCCCCAAAAGCATAAGAAATGTTCCATCGTTCAAAATTACCCAAATTTTCTTATTTAAATCTGCCTGAATACTCGATTACTCGAAATTACCAAAATTCTCGTACGATGCATATTATACCACACCCACGTGGACAAATTTCGTGGTCGACGAATCTCCCCTTTTGCGATATTTCCGACAAAATCGTTGGCCATAACGCGCAAGAATGACCTGGGTGCGGTGCAGCGAGGGCCGAAATCATTATCATCATCGTCATATTCTCGCCTCTCTGTGATCAGAGAGGGAGAGAGAGAGAGATAGAGAGAGAAAGAGAACACAATAACGCGTCACGAAACATACAACCGGATGTTACTGCATCGGTCGCCTCATTGTCTCCGCGAGTAAAGCTTCAAGGCTGCCATCGAAGCGTCTCTTCCTGTCCCTCAGAAGCAGAGTTCTCTCTGAATGACTGCGAAGCTTCTTCGTCCATCCGAAGAAAGTCGATGGAGAACGGCGGCTTTAACCCATGATGAATCGCTTGTATGTCGCTTTTGTTGCTCGATCGCCGCTGATTGATACGCACAGGGCCCGATTACAATGCCTAATAAATTGCGCGTCGCTCTTTCTGACGTGCCCGTGCTGCTTCTTTCGTTTAATAGAAATCTATTTGTTCGATGAATCTCGGGAATCGGCGAAGGAAAATCGAAGATAGCGAAAGCGTTATTTTTCAATGGTAGCAGTAACGTACTGGTAGAAGGAACACTACTGTGAAACGGATAATTTATATAGGATGGTCTCGTTGGTTTTCGCGTGGAATTTTACTAGCGTGTTACGTGCATAAAAATGGATTATTATTAAATATTTTATTAGGAAAATTATTTGAGACACATACATGGGGATGTGCACTATATTATCTTATATCTGTAGTAATTGTACGAACACGTAAATATGTTTATTAAGAAAAGAGTATACGTATGAATATAGTTAGAATTCGACATTTTAACCACATTTTTACCAAAAATCTAAACATTACTTTGTGATCGTATACTTGTCAACACTTTCGTACACCAAATACGAACATCATTTACTTATTGAACCTCTATATCAAGATCATTGTTGTTTCGCATGTTACATTTAACTCTATACTATAATATTTCTAAACTCTTATGAACAACTTATACGATTTTATATTTCTAATTTACTTCCAACTACAAAGTATAGTATTAAGCTTTGGAAGAAACACGGAAACCTTGACGAGACACCTTGTATAAATTTCTCTAGATAGAAGACGTGAGAAATCGAGCGATTGGTCGATCGCCCGGTAGTTATAAGCTATAACGCTGTTCGACCGATTGTTGCAGTATGGTCCGAACTTCCGCGGTTAAACGTCCGAAGTAACAGGATTTTTGTAAACGGTGCACACGTTTACTTTCGCCGACATTGAAGACTTGTTTTCCGCACTCCGTAAATCGCGAACGAAACGACGCGCGAATCGATGCTCTCTTACGCCAGTTTCTCGTTCCGCGATTGTATAAACGATTCACTTGCGAATCTAATGAAACGTCCGACCGCGAATTTACGATCTCACGTTCATCGTGCTTTACACGCTTTCTCTTTATTTTATAATTATTTCGAAACGCGTCGTGGAAAATCAACGACTGCCAGGTAAATCGTAACTAACGCGTAAATTGTTAATCATCGACGGGCGCGGAAAGTTTGCCTTGCTTTCTTACGTTTTTACATTTTTTCCCCTCTGTGTCTTTTATCTCTTCTATTTTCAAACCACGGTGAAACTAACCGCTAATATTTTTCTCTTTTACAGTCGAAGTTTTCTGTAAATTTATTCGTTTTCGAGTAATTTCTGTCTTTTTTCTTCTCCTTCTTTTTTTGTTTTTTCGTGGGGACAATGTTAAACGTTCTGAAGAATTTCACCGTTCCGATTTCCTACTTCCTCTTTCATTAAAGGTGTTTCATAACGAGTACACTTTGATATTTATGCGCGTGACTACGTAATTCAATTAACAAGTTCCGTGGGCTGTCGGCGACCCACGGTAGCCAGCGGAAGTAAAACTTCCATTAAGCGAGCAAGAATATGACGAAGTGTAGAAATCTTTGGGCAAATGGATTTTTCTTGGCTACTTCTGGTGTACTTTTATGGTAAACGATAAACCTCTGTTATACTCTACAATAGCAGGGAAACTTGCTTTAATTCTCGATGTCAGAGGAAAATACAAACCTTTACTGTTCCTTCTTCACGATGTTTTGTTCTATACGACTCAAAGAAGTTCTTTATCTTTGCTTAACTAAGTACTCCAAATATTCCAAATATTATAAAATAATATCCAATATTCTTGACATTTCAAGTAGTATTTTAAAGGTATTTTAAAATAACACTCTTTATTCAGAATATCCCAAATATTCTAAAATATTATTCTCATTCGTATCTGGCTTAGAAGCTAAAATTATTATCTCGCACAAACGTCACATTTCCACAATTATATAAATATTTCAAGTAATTATTTAACATAAACTTCTAGTAGGACGCGTTCTTCTGTCTTTTCAAGTAATGGAGTAACATTTCCAATGTGTCACGCTTGGAAAGAAAAAACGAATTCAATGTTCGTATACACGCACGATTTCTAACTTCCTGCAAGCTATCGGGTACCGTTTGTCAAATGTTGACGCGTGCAGCGTTATCGAGCACGAGCCGGTGCATCGTTCGAATCCTAATGAATTTCAATCTGTTCATCGTTTATGTTCGTGCTTCTTCAAGGGTTGGGCATATCTTACTATACGAATATTAAATCGTGAACCGACACACGCAACGAATAATCATCGTAACCTGTTTCTGCCTCTTCTTCTTTCAAATTGTTTCGTTGAATTTAAAACGTCTCTTGGCAAAGTCTTTCTCTCTCTCTTTTTCTTTCTTTTCTTCTTTTTTTTTTTTTAATACAGAGAAAAGGATATTTCTTGTCAGAGTTCATTAACTGCGATAAAGTCTCACTTATCAGACGCTTAATTGACTCGGTACCGGTGAGTCATATGGTGTTCAATATTGATACGCGTATCGAGGTATCCAGCTTTAGGTCGTTGTACCTTTGAGTCAGTATTGTAGATCCAGGCACCACCCTTGTTTGCCCGTCCCTTTTCTCATTTTACATCATCTCGATTGTCACTCGTAAACGCATTGATGCGTGATTATTTTATCACCTGCATCGCGTCTCTTGAAAAGCTTTTGATTATCGAATCGCATTTTTGAAAAGTCGTACAATTCAAACGGCATTAAAAGACGTAGATAAATATTTTAATAAGCTTTAAGAAGTGCCGTGTTCAAATCCCAATTAAATTTGTAAAGTACAGGAGGTTTGAAGAAATTAAATTAGTCTGAGCACCGTTGAGAGATCACAAATCACTCGCTTTTCGTGTCAGACGGATTACCGGTAGAATATTCAATACAAAATGAGGTTACAATCTAAGAGGATGACATTAAAATCTCTTTTTAACGCAACGATAATCTCGCAATAAACATAACTGTAAGCTTATCTTTTTATTCGCTGTAATAATCGCGCGAAACATTTCCCATTAATGTCATTGATATTCATGCGCGTGCCGAAATTCTGTTACGTAGCCCCATTCATCGTATTCATGCGAAATGAACACTGTAACGGTTCCAACGATTTCGAGCATCGCCACTTCCGCCACGATCCTCCACTTCCGTCGTGCATCTTGCTCCCTCTCAGTGATTATCAAGGAGATACACGGAGTTTGTGACGCGATGACGCGGCGCTTATATCAAAAGAAATAAACTCGCGCGGACTAACGATCGATCAGCTGTGCAATTTTGTATTTACGTTGGATAATTTGACGAAGAAACGCGTGAAACCGATGGAAATATACTTGAAGCATCGTAAACGCAAAGAACACGGCTGAATTTGCTGATCGATTTCTTTCATAAACGCAGTACACGGGTTTTTTGCCTTCGTTCTTATCGTTACAATGATAAGATACCGCCGCCTCGAACTTGATTCCACTTCCATACAAGTGATCCTTAGCACTTCGTAATTGTCAGAGATCGCATCTCCGATTGTCTTTACGCGTCTCGACCTATACGACCAGGTACGACAGTTTTCTCTTGTTTAACAGACATACAAATTTCATATGAGTTTGTTTGAAACTAGGACTCCGAACATTTATATTTTTAATCAAATTCGTTCTCAAATATATAACATAAAAGTAATTCTAACCAAAGTGGTATGACAAAGGTCGTTAAATATACACAATCACGTTTCCATTCCAATAGAAGCGAATATTAATTTTGATGAATAGTAGCCGCGTAATTTTACTTGTCGTAAGAACAAAAAATCTGAGAACCTTCTATTTTACGAGTTTGTTAGTTCCGGTAGTAAAGAACTCGCCCTATTTTATGAACCGCAAAAGCCTCGTCAGAAATACCGGGATATGATTTACAGGAGTATTCTAGTTGACAAAAAATCACTCGAAACCTTCGCATCGTCTTAACTTAACCAACCAATCAAGCAGATAGACGATCATCCGTTTCACGAGAGTCGATCCAATCTGTTTTGCAGACTTGGAGCTAATATCAATCCTTGTCAACTTATTAACAAGGTGTCGCAACCGAGTAGATAACAAAACGATCGTTAACAGGGCATTAAAAGACGGTCGCCGCAGGGTATCTCCGGCATCGAGATCCTCTGGCATCCTCTCCGAGGAACACGCATCGCTCTCGATTGCTCGTCGACGCTGCGTCATTATTCTCTAACCGATTCCAAGCTCATCTTTCGCGCTAAACGAAGGTATTGGCACGGAGTAACTTTCCTTCTGAAATTTGATGTAGATTTCTAGAAAGGCACGATTCTTTTGTTACTTTGGTAATTATCGATATCTCGGCCACTTTGTGGATTTCGATGATTTTTGGATATATCGTGGCAACGACAATAACAATTAGGATACCAATTAGGCAACCAATACCGACGCATACGGTGCCACGGACGCACAATTATTAACAAAATTCGTTGTAGCGTTAACACATAGGGGCTTTTTCGAATATCTCGAAAACTAAGGTCCAACAGCGTTTGATGTGTAGGGAAAAAGTTGTTCAAAGTGTCGATTTCTACAACATATTCAAAAATAGTTTAAATCGGCAAAGTATGTGAAATTATCGATATTTATCGTTACTTCCAAATATAACTTTTGGAATATATCGATTTCGGTTTTTAAAATAATTATGCAGAACATTTATTCTGAGTAAATTTAGAGACGAATATTTCATTACACTTGATTACTAAGATTGGGATGTTCCTCTGAATGGCACTGGTGACCGATTGAGATTCACGTTGCACCCAAAATATGAAACTTCAGTTTTAAAGATTCATTCTGATTAGCTACACAGCCAGTTAGAATCGCTGCCAACAACTAGATAAACCTCTTCAAGTGTAAATTTATCAAATCCAGGGAAAATTCTTTACTTGAAGATTCGTAGAAAATGCTAACAAAATTAATAGAATATTCGAGGTGGATAAAAATGGAAAGGAGACTCCAAACTTTTGTACGATAATGTAGGTATGTGGTTTCTCTGATCTGTGATGGAAGAAAATATCGCGAGCGTGCCAGCGGCGATTTACCGTGGTCGTTCAACGAAATGACGCTCCGCTCCGTCATTTCGTCACGGTGAATCCCGCGAGTAACGTCGTTGCCTCGCGTCCATTAGCCACATTGTAACCGGATTTCCCATGAAACCAACCACCGTTCGCGTCTGGCTTGTCTCTCCTTGCTCTGCCTTACCTTTTCTTGTCTCCGGGAGCATGCGTCGGGTATTTAATTTTGCTTGCTGTGTTTGCGAGGTGCACTTGGAAAAATGGTGTGGATTTATGGGCTGGTTTTGTTTGGATTCCTCGCGTCGTTCGTTCTTACGCGGAAGATTGGTGTTTTTACAGTATGCTTCGACTTGCTATGGCGCCCGTGTTCGGACCAGTTCTCGCAAGGGTGCTGCGGTGCCCACTGTTGGGCGACGAGTTCATTCCTCGTCGATGGCTTTGTTAGGAATCATCTTATATTCTACCTGTGGTCTTCGGATTAATACAGTTTTGAATTTTTATCTTTAATTCTTGGTAGCAAGATCATCGAATGCAAGTCAGTGATAGTGATTTGGAGTAACAAGCAGTAAGAAGATATTTCGAAGATATTTTAAAATAGAACGAATCTGTTAATAAATGAATTTTCATACAGATAGGTTTAGTTAAGTTATGTTCGTTACATAATTAGCCAAAGTTCTGGTGAAAATAATTAAGTGTCTTGCAAGCCCGAAGATACTTCCTACGTGCAAGTAGTATCCAACGGAAAGAAATTTTTAGCGATTTGAAGTTACAAGAATTAGTGTGAGCAAAGGGTAGATGTTTCCACGTGTTCCAGGGAGAAGTACATTTTTATAAAGAAAACACGTAGGAGTTTTTCTCATATTTTTAAATTTGCTGCAGCAATATCGAAGAAGAATTTATTATTTCTTCTCGTTGCTACGTATTATTTATCCAATTTCGCGTTATTCCACAGAGTCGCTAAAGGAATCTTAGAATCGGCTATTTCAACGACGATAGCTTAGCGAGTTTCCACTCTCTCGAATGCTCATCTTCAAGTAGCTGCACGGTTCGTCAAAAATGGTCAAACGATCGTTCGAATCTGTAAGATCTTAGACTTTCACGCGGGACAAACAAGGGTTTCAGGAAAAGTTCGAACGGTTGATAGAAAGTATATAATACCGGTCGTTCCATGGTTCACTGATGAGCTATGTCAGCTCTGGCCTGGCCGCGTCGCTATAAATTTTAATTTACGCCTGGTAACGGCTAATTACACAACAATGACACTCGGTAGACGGTCCGTAGCCCGTTTGACTCGCGAGAATTTCACTCTTCGAGACAAGTCCGTGTTCTCTCTGTTTTATTCGCTCTAGATTAGGGCCTCGGATCTAACCGTAAATTTCACCGGGAGTCTACGAACCTTCTGAACCTACTCCAAGAACGATTACAGAGAAACACGCCACCACGGTGAAGAGTACAGTTGTACAGAAGCCGCTAATGGAATCGATGCAGGGACCCCTAGTCATTCGGGTCACCGTTTGCACGAAGAACTTTAGTAACAGGCATAGATGTACCGTGGCGCGGTACGATTTCAATCAATGCGTCGCATTCGCGGTGATTAAAGGATGATTACTTGCCTCCACGTTTCTCTCGGAATCTTGGATAGCGTTGCGATCATCGCAGTGCCGTTTTTTCTACTACTGTACACGGTTCTTCGATGTCCACGTATTTAGAAACGATAAATGTTAGGTGGATTTAGATTGAAGATTTATGGAAATCCAAACTTTATGAAGAGTTTATTATATTTAGTGTTGCCTGTTGGCTTCTATGTTGGATTTTATTAATTTGGAATTTTTATAATCATAGCATAATCGACATACACTGCACTTATGTCTACAATCTACCAACTAATTTAACTTATTTCATCAACCGAGGTTTAACATTTACACCTAACTCTCCGTCTAACCAAGTATCGCAACCTGTACAGTCTCCTAGACATACACCGTTACACACAACCATACTTTCACCATCGCACAACTCTTCGATCACTTGGCTTACTCGAAACCGCGTTCAACCGATCGTGGCAACGTAACTATGGTTATGGAACTTTTTCGCAAATTTCTTTTTCCTTATGATGGCGCGACGGTATTAATCTCTTGAGCGCCGTGGGTGCTCGTAAACGTTCAACAAACACGGCCGCCACGCGCGCCACGGGTATTTTCAGACAATCGACGAATTTATTCGCCTCGACATCGTGGGCGTTCGTAAGTGCTAAGCGAGCACATTCGTCACGTCCCGTGAGGGTCTTTTGTCCGCTCGATAATACCATTGACCCTTGCCCCAACGTGCTTATCCCGCGGAGACGTTCGATAGATCGATGTACACGATGATTTACTCGTTCGGAAAAACGGAAGTGTCAGCTGGTAATTCGAGGCTCGCGTTTGCCTCTGTTCAATGTGTAACTTGCAGTACCGCGTACGATATTTACTCAAATGTTTGATTAGTCCGATATACTGGGTGTTTGGAAATGATTTCACGGGTTTGTTGATAAATTAAGATGGAAGGTGCTCGATAAAAGTAAGATTGATCGTGATGCGAGCTTGGGACAGTTCGTGGTATGGGAAGTTCTATTTGGATGAATCTAAATTTTCGCTGTAAGTTTGGAGAAAAATATCGTGGAGAAATTTTGTACAAAATGTCTAATTGTTTCTGCGGGTAACTTTCCCAAAAATTTTTTTAATATTTTATGTCATCTGTTTTATCATCCTAGTTTCCATGGAATCACCATGTATAAATCATTGTTCGTTTAATATCTGCTACCGATTAATTCTAAAAATTTGCCACTTTCTATCTTCTTCTAGGTATTTCGAGTCAAGCAGACATCAAGGTCTGCTTGGCAATTAAAAAATGCATATTCCCGGTAAAAGAAACTGCGAGTGTAGTAATGAATATCGAAGATGACAAGCCATTAGGGCCACGCTTTCTTTCAATGGGATCGCGAGAAACCACAGCCGGTGAAAATGTCCCGTTTCCGTGGCGACTCGCCACCCATGAAGCCACTCTGCCCCGACTAATATTCGATTCAGGATATTACTCGGCCCCGTATCGAGGTGCAACAGACAGAAGAATCGAATGGTACGTTTCCGGTGGTCGTCGGTCACGTCCAGGCAAGACTAATGTATGATTTATTGTCGATTTGTATCTCGTAACCGATTTCTTTGGTACGGTTTATGCAAATCGCAGTCGGATTTATCGTCGATCCAAAGACGAACAACGAGAAATGCAAACCGAGAGATGCAAGTAGACTCGGAAGCGGCCAATAAACCGCGGATTAATACGTCGTGTGTATACATTAAGTATGAAGCTGTCGGATTTACTTGGTGAATTTCTCTGAAAGTCGAGAAAACGATGTGTTACACCAGTATGGAATGCTTTCAGAAATTTCTAGGGATTTCACCTTTTCGTCACGGAGTGGCTTTAAACGGGAAAACACGTTCGATATGTTTGTTCTTTTTTCTTTATTCTTTCTTTCTTTCTTCGTGTTTGACGTGTCACGCTTCACGAGGACGATGACACAGATTGAATCGACGATAGGCTTATTTGGTCTTGCGTTTTGTTTGCTCTTTCTAGCAGTTTCCGTACTCTCCTCCTTTCGTGATAAGGATATGAATAGAGGCACGATTTGTTGTAGGTGTTTCGACGATCTCCAACGTTTTATCGTTTGTTCATCGAGATAATATTATCGGAGATTTATCGTTTAGAATAACAGTTTCAGAATTCGGTTGGATTTATTACAGCGAAATTTTGGCTGCTGGTCTACTATGTGGCAACGTTATAAACGGGAACATGAAACTCCAACTGTAATAGAAATTTTGTTGATTCGAAGTGCCCTTCGGAACATCGAAGTTGCATAGAAGCGGAAACATCGACAAAATTCGGTAGAACTCCAAAAAATAAAATTTTAGTTCGTGTCTTGTTACGCGAACTTCCATCGATTCGGTTCTTTTGTTTGTGAACGAGAAATCACAGATACCGGGGAAGATCTGTGAACTCCTATTATTCAAATGTATTTTTCTTCCCGATGACTTCGAATAAATAGACTTCTGTATACGAAATATTTGTACATTGTACATATAACGAATCTTTGTGCATTCAAAGTTTAAACGCGCTTAACAACAAAACATGTGCATGTAATCGGGTCCACGAAGTTTCATGCAGCTGAGCATGGACGATGAAAATTCATGAGAAGCTGTTTCCTTTCTGGCTGAAACCGTGTGCACGTGTTATCGGTGATAAGCAACGGGATCGAAACAGCCGGGAGATTAATGAATCGTTGAAAGCGCCGGGAGAGGTCGGTCACCCTTTTTCCAGGGAAACATCGAAAGTAGCATAAATCATCTAGCAGAGATCGTGAACGGTCGAGACGACGTCGAAACCAAGTAACAGTAAGAAAAAAAGCGTTAAGCATAAATTTATTGCTCTATACATTGTCCCCGCCCCGTCGATTCGTTTCAAACCATTTGAATCTAGCTTAATTATAACTCGTTAATCAAAGGATTCGTTTCAAACGGCAAAGATATAGGTGTGCCGTTATTATTATTTTGGATAAGAATTTTCTCTTTAAAATATCGTTGCGTATTAATTTGAATTAATATTCTTAGATAAAACTTGCGTTCTGACGGTCAATATTCTCTAAATTTTATTTCATTTATCATTCGATATATCGTTTGGTTTATCAATCTATTATCTCCCTAAATAAATTAATCTCATTATATTAACCTACGTCAATAACAGATGCGTCTTCTTCTGATTGAAGAAACACTATTTGCGCATGTAGTACGCAATCTCGATTGATCGTTGTATGGGGATCGATCAGAGGCTAATTAAGAAGCAAAACGAGGCTCTCACGGCCATATCGTTACAATGCTAGTCTTTATTGCTACGTAGCTACAAGGAATAGATTCGATTTCCCATTTCTTCGCTTCGATGAACCATCACGAAGGCAATCTTTGAACGCTTCTTCCTGGTGGTCTTTGTACCACGCAAAAGACTCACTGTCAAGGTTCTAGGCTCTCGTTCCTTTTTCATGTCTTAAAGACACTCTCTGTGAGACACGCCGTCTAGAATTCCATCGAAATATCAGCGTCAAACATCTCGCTAAATTCTAGACTATCTTGCAAGGAATTACTCGCCCCCTCGCCACTCCAACTTAAGACTTATCTTTTCATCTTCTTAACCGCCTCATTGATAGCTTCGCAGACCTACACCCACTGTGTCTATCCCTCCAACCACTCTGTTGTCCTACATGCAGCTCGGTGACGTAAGTTTGGATTACTCAGACATGAGAATTGATCGCGAAATATCCCTAGCCTTTGCTCAAAATGGACGGAGGAGCTTCTCCAAAGTGTCTAAGACAGAATTTAGAAGTATTAGGATTTGAAATTTCCCAGAATTTGGGATTTCAGGACCTAGAATTTCTAGGGTTTATAATTTTTGAGGTTTTGGAATTTTAGGACCTGGAATTTCTGGGGTTTTAATGTTTTAGAATTTGGAATTTTAGGACTTGCAATCTCTAGGGGTTTAAATTTGTAGGAGTTTGAATTTTAAGGCTTGGAATTCCCAGGGGTTTAAATTTGTAGCAGTTGGAATTTTAGGACCTGGAACTTCTAGGGTTTTCAAGTTTTAGAATTTAGAATTTAAGGACTTAGAATTTCTATGGGTTTAAATTTGTAGGAGTTGGAATTTCAGGATCTAGGATTTCTAAGATTTGCAATCTGTAGGATTAAAAATTTAGGGATTTGCAATTTTTAGAACCTGGAATTTCAAGGTTTGAAGTTTTTAGTATTTTGTAATTTGAAGATTTGTGATGTTTAGGGTTTAAAATTATAAGATTTGGAATGTTCAGTATACTGAACGTAACTCTAAACTAGTAAAACACAGTAGCCTACTTATTCCCTATTTATTACCTTAATTATTTCTTATACTCAACTACTCCAAATTCGCCACATGGTCTCCAGTACTTTATCCAACGATAACAAAATGATTCCTCGAGCTGATTTACCACACGAACTCAATTACCTCACACTACTAGCATTACGTGTTCTCGAAGCGGGTTGCATTCGGCAGGCACGACGTAGAGGTATAATCGTAAAAATAAAATATCGCGGATGCCTCGCGATGGTCTAATGTTAGCCCAGCGTATTTTAGCACCGGTGGGCTCTTTCTATTCATTTTGTAGGTTATGTTGTTCACCTCGTGTATACAATGTACAGCAGCTTAGGCTCCCGTCTGTTGGAAAACGGAAGCCGTTTGTGTAACCGCGTTTCGGTACCGTTTCACTAAGAACACGCTCCGCCCATTCGGAGCACCCATTAAACGAACACTGTGGGTTGTGGCATCGAGAATGTACTCACAGTAGCCTACACATTGTAGCAAAGTTTTAAACTAAAGTATTAAGTCGCGGCACCGATTGATGCACTAAGGTTATGTGCTGTAACGTTATTTCGCTTTTCCTGCATCGAGATTGTGGCTAAGGTGAAGAGGGTATTTCTTGTTTTCCTAGGATAAAATATATAATGGAATATACACGGGAATATATATGAGATATATTTTACGTTGAGAATATTTATTGAATTGTCAAAGCATACTTTTCTTAAAAGAACTGAAGCTAATCTGTGATATATGAAATATTCCTTAACCCCTTGATGTGGAATATGCTTGAAATTCGCTGCTTCAGATACATGGATAATATATAGCAGACACGATATACCGGGTGTTCATACATTTAAAAACTTCACGTTCGATTATCTCGAGAGCTGCTCATTTTAGGAAGAAACGTTTGAAACAAAAGTTTCACGGTTTCGAGAGGAGAATTCAATTGTGGTGCTGTTTTTTTTTTTTATTTTTTAATTGCTTTCAAAATCGATTGAAGATCAACTTGATTTTTCTTTAAACGAAAACCATACATTTTTGTACAGATGCTTATTCTATAAAGAACAAAGAAAGAAGAAGGAACTTTTATGGGAAAGATTTTTTTTAAGGACTTCATCTTAAAAAGATATTTACTCGTGTAAAAATGTATTTTAATTTCTCCTTCATCTTTTTAACTTCGTCGAGATCGTGAAACTTTTTGTTTCAAACATTTTTCTCTAAAACGCATGGTCTTCGAGATAATTGGTCGTTTTCAAACACTCTATATATTCTTTTCACGGTCTACATTTATTAAATTAACATTCATCCCTGGATCGCAACGTCTACAATAATTTATAGATATATGCGCTGCAATGATTACCAGATATACGCTATTAATCATAGTATGCATTCTTATGAATAAGGAGTAGAATGCAAGCAGAAAATTTTAACGATGAAAAAAAGAGTATTTCGAAGATTTTAATAGGGAATAAAAAAGATGAGGGATAAAAAGAAGCATCATAATAAAGACATAAAAAGAGGAAACACCACCTACCATACAAAGAAAAAACGAAGGAACGCTGTAAAGACAGGCAGTATGCGTACTATCTCACGACATATAATGCGTGCTCTAATATAACTAATAACCTCGGAAGAAGGGTACGCGAAAAGGTACGTTGAAAAAAAGAAAATATTCCTGTATTTACCATGGTAAAATGTAGGCGAACGCGATATAACGCGATTCCCACTATAAAACTCGCAAGAAACTACACAAAGAATGAGACCGTATGGTGTGTTTCACGATGAGATTCAACAAATGCT
This sequence comes from Bombus huntii, assembly GCF_024542735.1. Lineage (NCBI taxonomy): Eukaryota > Metazoa > Arthropoda > Insecta > Hymenoptera > Apidae > Bombus > Bombus huntii. The sequence continues at coordinate 11,978,748 of NC_066244.1, read as the reverse complement.
CGTTGGATTCAATGAAAGAGTTAGCCTTGGTAGTCTTTATCGTACAGCGGAAATAAGGTTGGCCACGCAAACGATCGGAGAACCGACCAGTTAAATGCACGCATATTCGTTGCTCCTTAACGAAACATCGTGTAGTGCCGCATAATCGTCTATGGATGATGTTCCTACAATCTGTCTAAACGTTTGTCCGTAAATCAATGTGCAATTAACGTCTAGCGTATTTCCTCGACCCGTTGACTTAACCACCGAATCTTTATGTCGATCTTTAGGCGTGAGATTACCGCGGAAATAATTGATAGAATTTATTCGCGACCGGTTTCGATTAAGCTATTCAACCTGTTTGCGAACAAATTTCATTCCAGTGCTAATCGCGCTACCAGCGAATGTTTACACATAGTTTTTGTAAATATTGTTTCGTTTATCGGAGAATAAAATTGCTAGATTTAAAGATATTAAGTGAAATTTCCTGTAAATGCAGTTTTGACGTAAGCAATTTTCGATTGGAATTTTAGTCAGTGATTGGTTAAATGAATAAAATTGCTATACTCAAACATTTTAAATGAAATATCCTGCAAATTGAATTTTTGTTTATTGCACGCATACTTTGAAGAATAATTAAATTCAATGTTGTATTTGCAGCCGAATTATATTTATTGGAAATTGTAGTTGGTAAGAAATTAACTAAATATCCGCCGGTTGGATCTGTTTATTTGTATAAGCGTATAATCTCTACATATTTGGATAAGAAGTTATTGATAATATATCGGAATATTATTTAGAATATAATGATAGTATCTTCAACCGTGTTATTCTATGAATGTAGTAAAAACTTCTATCGACGACTTTTATCACATCTTAATTCGAACAAGATGACTGAGCAGTCTCGTAAAACTGAATACGTTAAGCAGAACATTTCAGGATAAATGTTCCGAGGAAGACTTCAAGGTATACATACATGTATGTAAATGCCTTTCTCACCCTCCGAGTACTCGTCCTAGATACGAGAACAAAGGGAGCTGACTCAGACGTAGCTTCCCCTTGCTGCCCATCCAGCGTAAATATCTTGCAGATTTTCCGACGAGAATCGTGTTTATAATCGCGGAAATCAAATATTTACAACCTGTTTCAATTGTTGAACACCGGTTGAGAGTATTAAAATGTGTTCAACAATTACTGAACATTTAATTAAAGCAGAATCCTTATAACAGAGAAGAGTTAAATTAAAAAGATTAGATAATTTAAAATATGCACTAGAGTATCACGTTTAGAATTCTGAGTTTATGAAACTCATCGTTAGTTAGGATTATTATTAGATTATTATTATGGAATCTTAAAATTCTAGCTTATTAACAACGATATCTAGTAAGAGTAATGATAATAATAAATGTAGCGTAACGTTTTAAATTGACGCGAAATTCCTAGTCACCATATTTTATAAATCTAACTTTAAGTTAGAAGGATTTATTTTACAAGCCTAACTATACTGACGAATTACGGTTTATCGGTATCTATCCGTGAAAACTTCACAGTAAACGATTTGCAAAACCAAAGGAAAAGCCTTCGAGCTTTAATTCTTGTTACTTTTAGATTAAATCCCTGTTTATGGAAAGGAATAATAAATAGCGTTTTGCTACCCTAATGTCAAAACACGTCCACAAAACGATTTCGGTATTCCCAGATGATTAGTCATCGAATAAACATCGATCCATCTGCACTTCACAGGCGTCGACAAAATTACCAACTCGGCGGCTCATCCCTTAAGCTCGGTTTCCAGTAACGCGATGCCTCTGGCAACGTGCTGGAAGTCAGTGGGGGAAAGGGCGGGCAATTTAATCAGTCGATTACTCGAGCCGCGCCACGGGGACGGCCGAAAAACATCCCGAATCGGTCTTCCCGGTGGATGTAACCCTCTCCCGTGTCCCTTCGGAAACGAACCGTGGAAACCCTTAAAATTTCTCATCGATCGCGAGATCCTTTTTATGTCCTTGTTCAATTCGCAGGAGGCGAATAAATAAGAGAATGATTCTTCGGAAACGTCTACGTTTTACGTTATTTTCTTTTCTTAATTTTTAAATTTTCATACTTTGGATCAAAAACACTGATTTACCTTTTCATAGTATAAAGATACGATGGAAAATTCAGGATTTTTGCACTAAACCATTTTTTGCACTAAAACTCCATATAGCCCTTTCAACCCCTTTTCGTGCAAATTCTATGAAATATCACATAAATTATTAATGTTTTATCCAACTTTCTGTAATAAAAAGATTAAAGGAGTTGGTTTGATTCATGCGCGTTATTAATCACAAGCGAATCGGTACAGAGCATTAAACGAGATTCGGACCGCGAAAGGGTTAAACCATCCGTCACGCGAACCGGCTGCGCGAGCTAACGTTATTTTTCTCATTTAATCATAGCGCACGCACCGTGAACGTTTTTCACGATGTATACGGTACATTGTAGCACAGTTCTCGCGGATGACAGTATTTTCTACAGTATGCTCGCGTGTCACGTCGAATAACACGCGCGACAAACCGACCGTGCGTCTCTCCGCTGTGTAATCGCGATTGAGACACGGTGAACGTTGCTTTTTGAGCTTCGTTGCTCGTTAATGGCGGTGCGTGACGCGGTGGAATCGCGAATCGATGGAAGAATAGCAAAAGAATTTTTGAAAGCGGGATACCAGTTCTCTCTTCACTTTCTTGTCGTGTGTTGTTAGTGTCCTGACGTCCAGCGACAACCTTTGTGCGCTATTTTATTCTCTATATGGACGATTAATGTGATATTGTACGCATGAGGATGTCGGTGATTTCGATGATTATTATGCACGGTTTACTTACGGTTTATGGTCGATGGGAAACGCTTGGAGAGCGTAGAATTTGGGTTTAAAAATGTTCTCAGAGATTGACGTGACTGTTACGGAATTAGTAATGGCTGAGCATGGTAGATACCATAGGTGGTATTGATATAATATGGGTAAACATTTCTTAAGCTTTCTAGGCTATTGATTTTACACAGGACTCGGTGAATGCGCCTGTAGAGGCTCTGTGCCGATAGAAGGCATCGTAAATACTTCTAAGAGGGATTTTTTCTTCTTTCGAGCTTATTTATAAAATCATAGAGGTACTAGCTTTTGAAAGAAGTAAGCTACATATATATCGTAATTTTTTTCTTTTTATGTCAGCTCTTTCATCCTTAGAAATTGAATAATCATTTAGTGGAAACGTATGATACATCCTTTGATAGTATCTATACACATATTATGTTTAATTACGCAAGATATCTTAATGTTTTCATACAAACGCATCTTCATACACAGAGTCGTATCTATCATCTGCCAAAGACATTCTAATATCTCGAAACCTCATCTTCCACTCTGTGTACAATATTTATCAGCGTTCACCCCATTTCAAAGAGCCGGGAGTGTTCAACTGTTTAACCGGTTCAATGTCAGCGAATCGCAAGCTAATTAAGAACCATATGCCAAAAGCGTTCCACTAGTGTTTTCTGTCTTATTACTCTAGCAATGGGTTAGGTCGTTAAGGTTATCCCTTTATTCGGAAACTAAGCGAGAATGTCTTCTCACGTCATCTCACGTCTTCTTACGTCTAATTGTGTCTGTTAGCGTCTGATCGCGTTTGTCTGCATCTACTTGCACTTCTCTTCACGTTTATTCGTGTCTAGTTAACCGCCCTGCGTTTATTTCTACGTCTTGCTTTTGTCGAATTTACACACGTTTAGTTGCCTTTCTTGATGTTTAATTGCATCTAGTTATCTTTGTGCACGTGTATTTGTGACTAGTTGCTTCTCTTCATATTTATTCTCACGTCTAATTGCCCCTGTTTGCGCCATACTCATTAGCATATGGTTTCTTCTTTTTGCGTCTACTTTGCGTCAAGCTACATTTTTTTCGCATAATCTCGTTTCTAGTTGGTGATTTTCGCGTTCACTCGCATATGTGTAACCCTGTTCGTATCTACTCACGTCTAGTCACGTCTATCCACATTTATTCTTACATCCACTTGCTCTTCTTTGCGTTCACTCGTATCTACTCGTGTTTAGTCGCCCCTTCTAGCATTTGTTTGCATCTAATTACCTCTATTCGAATTTACTAGCATCTACTCATGTCTTTTTACATTTACGCATATTTAATCGGCCCTCTTTGCATTTTATTCGCATCTACTCGCTTCTCTTCGAATTTTGTCGCTTCCGCCATCGTCTACCCTCCTCTGGCGGCGTCGAAAGGCATCCCTAACGATCGGCGCAACCCTTGACGCCGGCCAGCGTTCTCCACCTCCCCGCTTCTCTCTGTCCCTTTTCACCCTTCCCTCCACTTTCTCTTCTCTCCTCTTCTCTCCTCTAGGGCGCTCATTATCTCCGGTGTGCGTTCCGTTGTTAGCGCACGTGCATCGGCGTGCACATGCGGCGAGAACGCGACGACGCGATGCCTACGCGGACGATCGTCGACGCGACGTCCCTCCCGCGCGTGTCCTGCTGCCGCTGTTTCCACCAGTCCACCTCCTCTCCGAACCGTGTATTGATTGAGGTGAATGCACGACGTCGACGTCGGCGTCGGCGTCGTCGGCCTTCCACCGCTTGTCGGGGGTGGAAATGCATACAAACCCGGTCTGCCGGGGTTATCCCTTGATTTTGCTGCTGCTGCTGCTGCTGCTGCTGCTGCTGTTAGAGGTGGTGGCGCACCCATGGAATAGGATGGTGGTGTATAGCTTCTGCTGGACTGGCTTTGAATCAAACAAAGACAATGACAGAGACACGCAGAGAAACAAAGACAAGCATAGGGAGAACACGATCGAACAGTAACTGACAAAGACACAAATACGTGTATGTACAGAGCGAGAAAGAGGGAAGTGCAGACGAAACCAGGCTGAAAGAGCTTGCACAGGGTGAAGCAAGAAGGAGGGAAGAAGGTGGGAGAGAGAGACCTGGGATCGGTGCTAGAAGAGCGGCCACGAGAGCGCCAGAGAGAGAACGGGCAACTAAGAGAAAGAGAGAGAGGAGGGAAGCACCGGTGGAGGAGGCATTATATACTGGCTGGATCCTCATTCGGCTGCCAGTTTCTCGGCTGTACGCGGCTACGAGTGTACCTCTACTCGACCAACGATATATTCGTGACCTTATCCAAGCCGGGGAGGAATTGACAATCTCTTTGGGACCGGGAAGAAACAGCCTGCTGTTCCTTCTTCTTTAAATCAAGGACGCTCGAGTCCAAGGACAACTACTGCTTGTTGGAAATCTCGTCGTCTGGTTCCATCTTCTTTCTTTTTTTTTTTCCTCCTGTTGGATCTTCCAACGTCGTTTTACTTTATACATCGAAGACTTTTCGAGACATTGACATCTTTCAAGATATTCGGAGCTGTTCCTCGGCTGTTTCTCTCTGTGTACAAGCATCCAGGGGTGACACATCTTGAGAAGAGGATCCTGAAGACGCTGAGGAGGGTGTACGCGTGAGGAGATACCTCGGTGAAGATCATAAGAAAAAAACGATGGCCACTTACGCGACCTACAGACACGTCGAGCTCGACAATGTTGGATACGGAAAGAAAAGGTAATCCCGGAACCGATTCGCTTGCCCGCCTCTTTACCGCACTGCGGCTCCTCCAGCCCTCTTGCTGGATATCCGGTTTGCTCCTTCCGAGACGGCAACAGACGCCTTTTCCTTTTTTCTAGAAACACGTTTTATTGATTTTTCCCTTTCCAATGAATCTCGTTAGTTTGGTCAGGATAAATGTGTTGATGTTCGGTTAGTACAGAACTGTCAACTTGACAGCTGTAACTTGCGAAGGTTGTCCGAGTATCTCTTTCGGATGCTGTGAAAATTGGAAAGAATATTAATTTAGTGGAGTTTCAATATGTGACAGACTAATAGCTTTATTTTTATCAATTATGACACGAGACGATAGTATACGTTTGATGTGATACCTATATATATAAATGAAGTTTTCCAAAATGGGAGTATCGTGTGTGAGTTTTGAAAGGCTGTTAAATACACTCGAGAAAATATTCTGGTTTTTAATAGAATTTTAGTGTAAAATACATTTGACGATATATATATATATATATATATATATATATATATATATATATATATATATATATGGTAGGTGGATCTTTTATTTCTATCAGTTATGACAGGAAATATTATATCTTTGATGTGATATTTACACTTACGAAGTTCTTAAAAACCATAGTCTCGCATGTGATACTTAGGAGGTTGTTAGCTAGTTGAAGGGGAATATTCTAAAATTTTTGTGAATAAGTTTTTTTATAACAGATCGATATCTTTATTTTTATCGATTAACGCGACAAATATAAAAGTATCACGTTTAAGATTTTATTCACGCTTTGAAGATTCTTGAAGATGAAGGGTGGTTGGTTTCGAAAATGACAGGATGCGGTAGACGCCGTATACAACCGTGACTGGTTCGATCGATCTGCATCGCGAAGCGAGGCAGTCCTTGAATCTGGTCGCCGCTTCGAAAACCGTGCTGTAGCGCTCTCGTCGCCATCGCCCAAAGAATCCTGAATATTCCAAGTTCAATGTCGAGAATTAATCCTTCCCCTCCAATTAAATGGAAACTTTCTTTTTTCACGATCATCTTGAAACTGCTTTAAGACTCGTCTTTCCTCGAGAATGTTTTCATTGAAACGGTTTTCCCGTGTACGTGGCACCGTTTCCTGTTGTCCACATTAGAAACGTACTTAAAAGAGCATGGAAATACGCCGTTTCGATACAAAGAGGATAAACAACTGTTACACACCGGTACTCGTGGGCAAAGTGTTTTATCTGTGGCATTACTTAAGTGGTTTCCACTGTGATAAAAATTGTCGGCAGCTCTTCCCAGGAAGTCGCACATCCTTTCGGAGGAATTTTCTAATTGCACGCGGTGAGCCTGGCAAACCAGCGAACTCGCCTCTAAACGATCCTTCAAGAACGTTCAATATTTACCACCGGATAATTATTATAGTTATTTCTTGCGAGTTTACTGCTCCGGTAGGCTTAACCGGTAGGTTTACCCTATCATTTTAGGTCTTCGTCTTCGTAATATTTGATATTTCATTCCTGGTAGTGTATTTGAGATGGTTGTGCTCTGAAAGTTCCGAGTATTAATATGCAGCATCGATTTTGGCCTATGTGTTCTTGGTTACAGGTAAACGGTAATTATTAATCAATTAATTATCGTGACTGCTTGTCGCGTTTTATTTCTTGAAAGTACGCTTAATGCGCACCTTACTATTTCACATAGCGTCTTGGTAATAATTAATATTTCTTTCGTGGTAGTATTTTATAGAGAGAAATCTTCAGGTGGTTTGTTTTTTAAAACTCTTGGTATTTATTGCTATGATTGATTTGGCTACGTGGCGCTCTTGGTTACACACAATGGTTCTTAATCAATTATAGTTATTTCGTATGATTTATTGCTTAAAGCTACGGCTAATTTATATCGTGCTATTTTACACCGAGTCCTGGCAGTAATTAATATTTCATTTCTCTGTTATTAATTTTCACGATTGATCTCGCCCCGTAACATTCTTGAGTACAGATGATAATTATCAATCACTTGATTATTATTATGTCTGTTCTTTACGATTTATTAGTTAAAGGTACGCGTAATACATGTCGTATCGTTTTACACTATGACTTCGTAATAATTAATATTTCATTCCCGCGTTTCATAGCAAAAAATTCAAAATAATTCATTAAAGCTCTCGTTACGATTAATTTCGTCTTGTCGCGCTGTAAAATGTATGAAGAAATATTTTTGCGCAAGTCTTCCAAGAAATACCCATTCACCGGCGATTGATAAAACGAGCAGACTCTCAGAGTACTTCTAGAATATTCCTCGTCGATCCTTTACTCTGTTTCTTCCCGGAACTGAAGCTTTTTCATCTTTCGGCCGTAGGAAGCGCGTCTTTACGTGTCAAAAGTCGAGGCTGCACCGAAATAGAGGAAAAGAGCGGAACACAGTCGGATTTAGAAAGCGTGACTGTTATTCCACGCTATATACGTGTCTCTGTTTAACATCTTAAACGTCGTAGAAACATTAACCGCCTGATTACACGATAATTTTTGCCTGTTTAATAGCTTTTTACCAGTTTCAAGATAAACGTTTGTTTATCTTAATATTAACTCTACAAATATCAGTGGAATAATTTTCGCTTAATAACTAATTGGCATAAATTATTGTTTTCACCAATTATTATAATCATTTGCTATGAGTAACTTTTTATCAAAAGAGCTTAGAAAGATAAACGGAACAGGAAGCAACGAACTTAGGACAAACATTATTAATTTAATGAAAGATATATCTAATAAAAAATGACGAGTGTTTAATTTCTGGGGGAAAAAACGGCCGTATATTAATAGCAGCAAATATGTTAACACGATCGTTTGTTCCGTTTCCTGTTTCAATGTCGTAAGGAAGCTTGGTGACGAATGGAAATCGACGACGTGTGTGGACAAGAGATTTCTGCAATTGAACTTCGTTTAATATGTGGTCAACGCCCTCGGGTAATTGATGTGTACATGGCTCTTGAACGGCTGTAATTACACGGATGTCACCTCCAGCCCGTTCGCGCTTAATTGCCACCATGATTTTTCTTTGTACCTACTATATACGCTTCATAACACACCCACGCGATCTTTTATCTAAGCGCAGTCCTCTTGAGGAGGTGTTAATCGTTTAGTCAAAAATCTCAGATAAATCTCCTCGCTTCTTCTGGTGGGATCCATAGGAAGATCTGATCGTTGATGATTTTTGTAGTTATTGTTCCTCCATGAAGTTCATTTACTTGAACAATGGGAATCGCATTGAACGATAGCTTTTGGATAATTAGGAAGTGAAACTCTTTCGAGGACGTGTAAATTGGAATCTTTGTTCTTATTGTTCTTCCACGAAGTTCATTGACTTCGCGAGTGGAATAGTAATAAGTTGGCGGATTGTAAATAACGAGGAATCTTTTCCTTTGAATTCTCTGTCTGCTTCTTTATATTCTTCCGATCTAATTGGAAATAGGTTGTTCGAGGAAATATTGGAAAGTTAATTAGGATATTAATGTCACGAGTTGCGAAATCTTTCCTCGTCGTGTTTGGATAGATACTTTCCAAGCGATGCAGCTTCTGAACATCGAAGGGTGTTATTAGCTACCTTTGAAATTAGACGGCTTGGTCATTGGATATTCAGATTATGTTGACCTCGCTTAGGGAGAATTCTGTATAAGAGAAGAAAGTTCTTGGTAGTCTATCAGCTGGATCCTGTTATTCGTATTCACTCGGATTCCTCGTCTATCGGCAGCACTTTAGGACGAGGATGTAGGATAATGGATGTGCTCCAAAATGCTCGATTAAAATCGAGTATGGGTTTAAAACTCTCTTGGAACCATTATCAATCTTGATTTTTATTGTTTCACTCGGTGCTATGCCGCAAGTTAGATATCGAAGAGAAAGTTCTCGAATTATTCTGTGAACAGTAAATCATCTTTGAACTTTAACCTTCTATATCTGATATAACCTGAATCAAGAAAACAATCAAACAATCGTTATATCGTATGCGTCGGATATTTTGCTAGCAATTAAACTAATAAAAGTAATTAACAAATTGGACATTGGTTTAACGATGGAAGTGCTATCAGCATTTGATAAATTCAATAAATAAATATAAATTCGATGCATTCATGCTCGATGAATCCAGTAAATTTTCAATAAATTTAATCAACTTCCTATATATTTAATCAAATCAACCGAAGGTCCTTTAATACTTCCAGAAGCACTCATAACGAGAACCCTCGAACTGTCCAATCACTTCCAGGTTGACCGAATAAATAGACCAACCACTTGGGACCTTAACTCTTCTTCGTACATTTAATAAGCGAAAGTGCCAGCAACTTTTTAATAAACCTAAATAATTTTATACGTCGAATCAGGCCAGTAAAACTTCTCTGATACAATCGGATAGAGAAATTCCAAAGATCCAAACGAAAATCAACGTGCTTCCTCTTCTAGGACTGTTAGCACCTGTAGATGGAAACAATAGAGTGCAGAGTCACGACGCGGGGTCTCGAGGCACGCGGTTATCTTTCTGATCGGATTCGTGGCATCGAGATTGATGCTTATCCGTCCTGGCCCCGAGGACGAGCGTTCGTGCTTTCCCATCGATGCCCCCGTTATAATGCTTGCTCTATACAAGACCCAATACAGTACAGTCTTTGTCCTCGAGTGATAAACAGGCCCATCCCCGACACCCGACGCGAGAGAGCTTCTCTTCGTTCATCATCTTTCGAACCTGTTTCAAAGGATGACACGAGATTACTTGAAAAAGTACAGATTATTATGCTGCTTCGTGTGTATACTTCACGGTGGATTTCCACGAATCCGTGACTCATTTTTCGATATCGCCATAGTTCTTTTTACTAAAAACAATTTCTTGGTAAGAGGTATGGAAGATTTTCCGTAATTCTCCAGAAATTTTCATCGATTTCTTGATTTTTGATATTTCTATGGAGGTTGTCTCTGTGTTAGAACATTAGGAACCTTATCTTGTTAAGGAATTTAGATGGATTTTGTAGAAATTTGAAGATTGTAATCTCCTTGAAGTAATTAAGAAATTAAGGAAATTTGTGTTGTTAAGAAATTTTGGTAGATTTCGTAGATATTTCTAATCTTACGAATTTTTGGACATTAAGAGTAATAGTGGCTTTAAGTAGATTTTGTAGTAATTTAACATACGGTATCTGTTGTGTGCAATCAACGTAGTCGACTCTTTGCCTCGCTTAATTTATTACCTTTCTGACAGCTGCATATATCGAAGCTTCTCGCTAAGTTTCTATAAAAAATTAGAAATCTCATAGATACTTCGAAGCTAGAAATCCTTTAAGCTTAAAAAGGAAGTAGAAGTTTCCTAGATAGCATATTCACACCTAATAATTTCCAATAGTCGAGAGAAAATAAAAAATTCGAACTTCATTTGTACATTCATTCACAGTATTCACACGCATCGCTCCCAGCTTAAGAAATCCATCATCCATCTGTATAATTTCTCCTGTAGAAACGTAATACATAATTCAAGACTTCAAAGGACCACGATATCGTACATCTAGAATCTAGATCCTTCTTCCTTGGATCTTCTCCTTAGCACCGGTCAGTTGAGGTCTTACGCAAACTTGGATACACGTAACCAGACGTATCTTTTCACCGGTTCTTTGTTTTCACCAGTTGTTTCGCATCGCTGATTTAGCAGTAACAAGACAAGAGACTCTATGAAGGAAACGCTAACTAATAGATATTAGAACACGAGTTCAGCTGAAATTCTTTTCAACGATTTGTCGTTTGGCCTATTTGAGAATCCCTATGCAAGGCTGGCCGGTCTTGACCTAATGAGAATAAGCTTAAATCGTTTGGGACAGCTGCCAGCTGAAAAATCGCTACACCAGCCTGTCTATTGCCAATTCTGATCTATTATCGTGACGACTACTAGGTCTCGTCGAATAAAAATTGTCGCTGTCCTGGGATTTGTCGCGCTATCAACTGAAATCTAGGTGAAGAGACATAGAATTATGTGTAGTATGATAGCAAACGTATTTCTGCAAGGATTTTTTGACGCAATGCGGAGTGGAGTTAAATTTGGAAGGTAAATCGGAAGATTTTTCTAACAAGAGTGAATCAATGAGTTAAAATATTGCTCTTTGGAGATTTACGCGTTTGAGACGCATTTGATCAGAAATGTTGAGTATTCTAAATGGGCTGACAATGGCTTAAAAGCATGAATTATTAGAAGTTAGGTACTAAAATAAAATATTTGTATGGGTATTCTGTTTATAATATTTTGAGACATATAATTAAATGGTGGATATTAATTATAAAATAAGAGAATAATAATTTTTGTCTGATTGCGAATCGGAGGATGAAGGAACTTGGAACCGCTGAGAATTATTTCAATCCTGAATTACAAGGATTTACATAGATAGCATATCGTGTAAGAATATTCTGATAAATAAGATAAGATTAAGATTTCTAAATAAGAAATGTAGTATTTTTATTCGATTAACAGAAAGTGATAAATGAGTCGAACGATAGGAGAATCAAGGAACAATGTCAATTTCATTTAAAGAGATCCCGTAAGCGAACGGATCCAATTTCGGACCAATTATCAATCGACGATTAACCTTCTTAACGAGTCCTTCCCTAACAACTATAATAAGGTATGTATTATTACATTGTGCGTGGGCGTGACACATGTTTTTCCAAGCTCATCTCATATCCTGTTCCTCCTACTTATCTTACTCGAATCGTCGTAACAATTTGCAAAATGCGTCGAATTAAGCGCATTGGACTTGTTAATTATGTCAGTATCAGACGCTTTCGATGTATGCTAATGAGAAAATATTCTTAATAGAAGTGGTAGTTTCTGTTTCCATAACTTCGGACTTCCACTTAGCTACGTCGGGTATTAAGCTTAAGTGGGGAGCAATCCAATTAGTTAATTCCTTTTTTCCACTATAAAAATGTTCGCTATAGTTACTTCAGCTCGCCACTTTACCTAACTTTTAGTCTAGAAGTCTAGATTTGAAACCATTCTTCTTTTTATATGTTCATTTATGATAAATAATATTTCACTGTGAAAAAATTTTTGGCAAAAATTCTTTGCAGGGGAAATTTTCATGAACTTTTTATATGTATTGTTCAAAAATTTTTTTTATTAATTTATAATTTATAATTCTTTTGTAGCTTTTTTTATAAATATTTTTACATAAACGTACAGACCTGATTACAAGATCTTCCACAAATACTTTAACAAATTAAAGATGTTCTTTAGAAAATCTTCCGCAGACTTCCTATACAATTGCGTTTACATTCTGTTCATTGTCTGATCGTTTCTGAAATACTACAATGAAATCCTCTACTCCAAATCAAGACGAAATTACCAACCGTAATTAGTTGCAAGCAATCCAATCCTAATTTGCTCAACATCACGTCACTATAAATTCTCTCAAAACAAAGAAAAAAGAAAAACTAGAGAAAGAAGCAATCCGTCAAGTTTCCTCCATCTTACTCGAGTTTCTCGGCGATCGTTTTTCTCTACTCTCATCGAGCAGGCCAGAACACCATCAACGTCAAGTATCCACGTGGATCGAAGTGTAACCTAGAATCGGCGTTCTTTTTTTGTTTCTTCCGCCGACTTCCTCGACCATTATGATATGCTTCACGTGTAAAACTACACGTCTCCAAGTTCCACGTGGATCGAGACGTATCGCGTTACTACGAACGAGTCGCTCTTTCCGGATCCGGATCGTTTCTGTCATGGGGTTACTCACCCCCATTTTACCAGTGGACACGAAAGGGTGGACAAGCGTCGTATGAACCCCCGCAGCGGTGGCTTCCCCCTCGTGTAAGCTCGTAGGCCTTTGTGGATATCGTTCTTCGGGGCTTCCTAGGAGAAAAGACGGATTTTGCGAACCTATGACGCATGGAAGCCCTGGTGAGACTTGCTCTGTCTGGACCTTACCGATTTCACGTTGCTCCGTGTAACTGTTTTAGTGTTTTCGACCGTTCACCTAGGCATTTAATTACGTCTTGCTGTTTTAGCGGATTTTTGGAATTTTAGGGAATTTGCAGATTGTAATATCTGGAGTTTATGTATATATGCACGTAAGCATAAAAGCCTTTGTGCAAAGGACTTGGAAATAATTCCGAATATAGAACTGAACAATTTTGGGGAAATTATTACGTAAGAAATTATTAAAATATAAAAATTATTATTTATATAGAGGCAATTCATGGGAGTTATAATATTGGGTGGAATATTCGAGAATCATAGTGGCATATAAGGTTGATATTCTTCTCAATTTCTACAGTCATATGGCTCACGACCACATATTTCCACGAATCGACAAACTCAAACATCAGCCTAACAATTGCCCGACACGCTATCAGGATAATTTATGACCGCTGCAGATGATCAGCAAGGAGAGTTCGACCGATGGCAGTGAGTGAAAATAAAAGTTATCGTCAGATAACAAACATGATATTCCAATTTCGATAAGAAAGTAAACTTGCGGTTTCACCACGCAATTAATCGCGGTGTAAATAAAGTATGATTTAAACATCATCACAGGACGATATTTCTTCAAAATATTTCATTCTCTGACTATCACACACGAATGAAATAATTCTTTGTTACAATGAATCGAAATGGATTTTCCACGTATTTCATTTTTAACTTCGACGCTGAACTTATCAGATATAGAAGTTTTAAATGTAATTGTTTAGATAACTTCCGGATCGTTATATTTTGTTCGAAACAACGTTCTTCCAGATCTATCTCACGAATGTAAATAATAACTCATAACGCTAGGAAGAAAATGAAAAAGTTTCCTGGAAAAAGAAAGGGAAACAACCTGGATGTTCTCGATACGTCAGTGCCTATAGCCGCCTACGCCGATCTCTTTATTTATAACAGTCCGCTTTTACAGAACATTGACTCGATAGAGACAGATATGTCTCTTTGCGGCCAGTGATAAGGTCCGCCACGCGAAACGCTGGAAGTCGATCGATCGTAATGCACCTTCGTCCGATAATCATCGCTGCTATCTCTTTTGTGTACGTGGCCGTGTTCTTAGCAGCGTGCGCTCGATAACTCATACTTTGTTCCGCGGTGTTTCCTGTGCATTATTCAGGGCCACGGAACGTGAACTTCGAGCTTCCAGCTGAATAGTTTCGCGAGAAAACGCGATATCGTTCGACGGTGGATCGTAGAATGACGTAGATGTTGCTCTTCTACTGCCACGAATGTCGCGGATAAATTTATCTAATGACTTTTCTGAGTAAATCGTCGATAGGGAAGTTGCGAATTTGGAGCGTCGTCAGGCTCGAAATCATCGTTCGGAGACGCTGAGATAAGGATTTGACGAAGGAATGAGTAATTTGTTTGATGACTATCTCGAGATAAAAAGTTGTACGTGCCAGTTGGTACTCTTACACGGATAATTTTTTAAGTCGTTTTATTTATGACGTAATTATTCTAAGAATAGTGGGTATGTCGTAGAATCTATGTTAGTACATTTTTTTACAAAATTGTTTTTACACAGTTCAGGATCGTATTCTATTTTTGGCTAAAATTTATATAATCCGTAAGATAATTGTTTATAACGGAGAAGAAAATAATTGGAAATTTATTTTCGACAAATATTTAGTATCCTACTTTAGTTTAAAAATACAGTTAACCAGTTTACAGGAATATAAACGTACCGCGTGGAAAGGTATTTTAAGAATTGAGATTCTCAGGTGGCCACTTTTTCGTCCGACTGTAATATGACGATTTAAACCGTTCCTTGAGTGCTCTTCATTATTTTATTATGCTGTAAAAGTGCCGATAATCGTGCAGGTAAAGTAAACCAGAAGTATCAGCAATCGATAAAGTCAACATCAAAGAGAAATCGAAATATGTATGTCATCGAAAGAAGCAATGTTGCTCGTCGTTTGAGAAGCCAGAAAATCGTTTCGCGATCACGAGGCTGATTGAAATAAACGGCGTCGAAATAAGTTTTGATAAGTACTCGTTGCTCGTCCGATTATCCGCTTGTTAAACGATGACCGACCAAACAAGGGACCAAGAACGAAGAGAGAGATTGAAAAGAGGGGTTAAATCGACGATTTCACCGGAACCGAATAAGTCGATCGATTACGCCGTTGAATTGGTCGGGCGGAGGCGTAATTGGCCAATTAGTTAATTTCGCGTAAACTTCGTCTATTACTAAGTCCACGATCCATTGCATAAAGTTACACACAGACCTTTTTCTTCGACTCGATCTGGCTTCCTTTTATAGCTGTCCGATCGTCTATACGATCGTCTTCAAATGGCGCGATTATTTGTTCGAGATCAAATTTTTACACATTACCGATTTATCGAAGCGAATGAAAATTTGTCGAAGAAAGTTAGAGGAAAGGTTGTATTACTCTTAAAGTAATTGATTACGAATCTCAAATTGGAAATATAGATTTGTTAAAAAGATTGGGGGGAATGTAATGCTAGTTTCTGATGAAATTTGCCACAGATTTTAAATTGGAAAGCATAGAATTTCCATATATTTCTATGTCAGATTTGAGGTAGGAAAATTATTCCAGTAATAATCGCTGTTTTTTTTAAAGTTATTACAAATTCTGAATTGTAAATCATTGCTGATTTACATTTATTACGCGATACTGAAACATTTCAACTACTTAAATCCCTAAAACAGTCTTAGGACAAAATATGGATTATGCGGGGGATCGATCGATTGCGCTTTGATTACCGATCACGTTTCGTCTGATCGATGAGATCGTTTTTCTCATCGGACAGAATTGTTCACCGAGATCGATGAATCGCCTTCTGAGCAATTCAAACGATCCACTTTGACTTGCCGATTTGCCGCATTTGCATCGATCGTGGCTACCTGCTGTATATGGCGTGCGTGGCGTGTCTCGCGAATGTCGCAAACATCTTCTGTCAATTGTGACGTTGACGACGTTATTTCTGCGCAACAATACCTTGTACATAATATCGCGACAACGATGATGATGATGGTACCCTTTCATTTTTACTGTTTCGGTCTTGAGCAATCGGGGAAGTTTTGCTCTTAGTCACTGTATACCTTTGTTGTTGAATGTCAAAATTTTTTTATTCTTCGTCTAAAATTAGCCTTTTAAAATTAACTTTTTAAAATAATTTAATTTTGGTAAAGAATATTAAATGCTTTATTTAAATTCGTTTCAATTTCTATAATCTAATAGTTAATTTTCTGCGATGTATAATTATTCACGTTGATAAAAGAATATTAATTTTCTAAAGTAATAATAAAATGTTTGTAGAATAATATAACTGCGAAGAGTTAAGTCTTAACTCGATGATACCGTGCTAAGTTGGTTCGACTTCTTGTACGAACTTTCGTGCAATCGGAAAGATTTATTACAGTTCTATAAATGTAAGCGTATCGTATAAAAGGAATTAAGTAACAGATAGGTATTTATAAGAGAGTTAATGCTGGACGCTCTTATCTAAATTCTAGTCACTCCACACGAATATATTCGCTCGTAACTCGACCACTTCAACCGAATATAGTTGCACGGTCTAATTCAGTTGCCCTGCAACTGGTCACCGTATCAATTCGCTACGACATGTTATTATATGCAAGAAACGTATATTCATCTCATACATTCTTACATTCAGGCTGATTAAGTCATACAGGCATACGTAAGCAGCCCCCTGAGTATTTATCATTCGGTCAGCAACTCGTAAGAGCACTAATCCTGCATGAAACATTTCCAATTGCTCGATTAGCATTCGAATTATCGGCAACTAAACTGTGTAAAGCATGTAACTTGTTCTAAAGAGACTAAAATAAAAAGATATGCGAAGAAATATATATTAGATATAACGCAAGAGACAAATCAAATTTTTGCAAAGGATCATTTTTCAAAATTATTACCCTACCGTTGCAAATCTATCTTCTACGAGAAATTATAAATTGGTTGTTTTGAATATCCTGATAGTTTCAGTATTCAAACGTTCACGATATCTACACAACCGTTTACAATAGAATGCTCACGATGGAATATTCATAGTAGAACAAAGAGCAATTAGATTCTTCCAGCAATCCTTTCAGACCAATTAAGATACCTAAGATATCTTCTTGGATGTGAATACATTTGATGGATCAGTCGAACTCATAAAAACTCCCTTTCTTGTTGTTTGCATGCTAATGACTCATCCCTTCCGTATCAAATCATTAGATTATATTCTTACCCTTCGATTGTCGAAGATTCGTCTCGTGTTGCGAGGATGCGTCAGTGTTGCGATTCAATGATTCACACGTGCCGGTTTCACGCAGTCGGCCGACACGAATAATTTACGCTCGTGACTCGCGTCCGTTACGCAACGAGCACGCTTAGAACAATCGAATCTACTCGTGAAAGTCCAAATAGCTGGGAACAGTATGATTAACAGGACGATTAAGTCATTATCAGGCAACGTGACACGACTTGTCAGAGGAAACGGTCATTACCTTAAGAGGAACTCGATGTTTTTCTAAGCTTTACAGCAAAAGCAGAATCGTTAGAATTGTTATCGAAGTAGATTTGCATCGATCTTGGCTTCTTTTCTATTTTCGAAATCTTAGATACACTTCTCTAGTAGCGAATGTTCATAACAGATGAATAGAGCTGTTCCAACGAAGAAAAAATTGCTATCATTTTTTGATGACTACGTAATTCATAAACAATAGAATTGTAAGAATGACATACAGTTTAGGCACAAGTCACGCAGCAAAACTGCGATTATCCTCGGACAAATGTTGACCTAGAACTTGATATGAATCATGAAAGTAAACTGCTGTTACGTGAAGAAGAATCATGATTTTACCAAGCGATACAAAAGGCCTGAAGTTATTCGATTCCAAATGGAGAAATCGAGATTTCTTGTTCGAAGGTGGAGCTTTTTTTCAAGGGTAGAATATGGAAGATAATATATGCGGCGGTTCAGGGTGTCGAAGAAACTTAAGCCTACTCGCAATTTCTACGGTACGATACGTGAAGCTTCTTCTCGTATCTGACTGTCTGACGCCAACGCACCCGTACACTATTAGGAATTGAATCGAAAGGCGTCTGGCAGATCGAAGTAACTGCGTGTTCAACTAATCGCGCTTCGGTCGATGGAACTTCCTGAATCGAATTGAAAAACTCGCCAGGCTCCTAATTGAAACGAATCGAACAGGACGTGGGCAAGCATCGGTACGTACTCGTGGATCGAACCGAGCGTCTTAGCGTGCTGCCTGCCAGGCTATGGTGATGTATGACTGTGGTATGGTTGAAAGGCGGAGAAGAAGAAGAATCGTCCGACTGATCGGGAAGACTCGAGACTTGCCTCTAAATTACCCTTGATTTCAAGCAGTTTTACTTCCTGCTTTCGAGAGAAATTTTGGTGATCTCGTGAAATATTTACGATCTGAATATAAAGTCTGTATGATCGCTTTGCTAAGGTACAACGCAGTTTTGCTTTCAGTTATTCTTCAAGAGAAACTTCGACGACGTTGTGAAACTCAACCTTTTGTTTTGTAATGTTCGTATGATAATGTTATATTAGCTAAGGGAGATTTCAAGTAGTTTTGTACTCCTCTAATTTTCTACGGTGAAGAGAAATTTTGATCATCTTGTGAAATTTATCCAAGTTATCTACCTTGCGAGGTTTTCTCTCGCTATGCAGAGAGAAACAAAAACAGTTGGAAAAAATTGCCTCCGAACTGGGTAAATCTAACCCTCTAACTCGATCATGCGGAGTCCTCGCTTGAAAAGGAGCTTGCTACCCTAACAAATTTACACGAAACCCAATAAGACATCCCCGCGCACGAGTTACCAATTCCCAATCCAATCAACGAAGAGGGGTTCGATGCTCGTATCGCGTCAGCTTGATCGTAAAATCAGCTAACCCGCCTTCAGAACGACCTACGTCGAGGGTGAATCGTATTTGAATATTCAAGGAACTCCCACGAGGTTGAAGATAATGGAAGCGTACGATCATCGTGGTTACTAGTCGACCAATTACCTTCCAGCTAAACTATTTCTCGCCTACTCCTGTATTGCATCTATCCATCTCTGAAAGCGCGCAGCACACGAAAAGAGTTTCACCATGGTGCAAATATTTAGCGAAACGTGAAATCGAGGAAGTATTAGCGAATGGCAAAGGCCTGGGGTAATTAAACGTCGGAACAATGACCATTGTCCGAAACGCGATAAAGATTGGCCACAATGCCGCTCCTTGTTATCGACATCCTCGATATTCCGGGACCTCACACGGAGTTGCCAGCAGCCAAGACGAGTACTCGAGCGTGACTCCTTATTGCCGCTGCACCCACAGAAACGATCCATTTACGCGCGAGCACCGAGCCTCCGACTCTTTCCGATCGCCTTATCTTCCGCCTTGTGAATTTTTCCATCGAGAAGCTTCGTCTCGAACGATCGCGTCTCCAACGTTTCTAGGCTCGAAAACTTTTGACTCCGAGGATGACCAAGGCTAGTTTCCACCATATGAACGGTGAACTATAATTTGTACTTTGGGAAGACATAGTAGGAAGATTAATAACAATTAATATCGATGCGAGGATTTTTAAATATTGATAATCAAGTGAAAAGATTTGTTGAAAAAGTAGTTGGAAGATTAGTAAAGAAATGGGAAATTATCGGGGAACACGAGGTATTAGTTACATTAGTATTACGTTAGATTTGAATCGAGTAACTTCATTTCTCAATTCTTCCTTCGAAGAATTGGAAAGACAGGTTGAAAAGTTAGTAAAGGCGTTAGAAATTATTGAAGAATATGAGATATGACACTTTGGTAATTATAATAGTTTTAATCGAGTAGCTTTATCTCTATTCCTTCACGGGGTTGACAACTCTATAGAGAATTTAAGAATTATTAAACGACATAATCGTTAAACATATCTCGGCGAATAATAATTCTAATTGAATATCAAATTTTTATAGAACGTAAGATAGGGTTTGTATTATCTATCAACGCACGAAGAAGCCCTTAAAGAAATGCATAATTCAGAATCTGGCTATGCTACTTCCATTACATACATACTTATAAATTCCAAAGAAACGTTAGTAGAAAGTCTTGTGGTATCAGTGAGCCAGAAACGGCGCGTGTATTCGACGATAAGGGATGATGTTACGGGTAATGGATGAAATCGAAGCTCGATGTTCAAAGTGTAAAAGCAGAGTAATGGTCTACGATAATATCGTGCCTCGAAATGGAGGATCATGGTACGCCTGGTATTTTTCTCCGCATAATTTCGATTGGGACGTTAGGAAGCAGGATAATGCGCCGTTCCCACGAGGATAACATTGTATTTATATAATCTGATACTTAAGACTAGTTCGTTTGACCTGAAAACCGAGTTTCTTTTTTTTTATCGTCATCATACGTCAGTAAACTTAGTGCCCTTTTTTTTTTTTAAAGTAACGTCGTCGCGTGATCGTTGGGTTGGATCGATCGTGATTGAATTCTTTTATTGGGTGATCCCTCCGCAACAGAGCCGAATATACCGTGACAAGAGGACGTCGATGCCAAAGGAGACGTCGCGGAAGATGGCACCGACTCACTCCTCTTTTCCCTTCGTTATTGCCCCGACTAAATCCTCGTGCCAGTCACTGGACAAGATCAGAATATATTTCGACAAGTTGGACGTTCGATGTTCTTCGAATCTTTAAAGTTTGATGAGGTTTCCTTATATTATTCTGCTATCGAGATTTTGCTTATTAAAGTTGGATGTCCTTCGTCGATAATTCTTTGGTACGAGGATCATCGCCGGTTCACGATGCAAAGAACGCGAATTTGCAGAAATGAAATTTTTATTGGGTAAAAAAGAAAAGCAATATTGCTGTAATTTTTAACCATTTTAATGCCAGGAGGTTTTAAGAATCCGCGTCGGATTGTGCTATGCTGCGCGTTAGCGTTTCGTTCATTTACTTGCGAGAAATACCGATCGACGCGATCGCGTTCTTTCTTTTCGTTGCCGAAACTGAGCGCGTTGCGAATTGACGATCGCGAGCAAACATCGCGACACAGTTCACCACAGCACGCTAACAGCGCGATCGCGCTTCATGGCGCTAAAGCGGTTAGGATAGAATATTAAACAACATTAAGAATCTAGCACAGGTGGTATTTTTCTTCGATCGAAGTTGTTTTAATGTAATCCTTTTTTATTCCAGTTTAATATCATGATTACCAGATCTGCCCAAACAGGTTTCATTTACTTGTCGTTTTTCACAATTACTTGAAACATAAACCTTTTGGTAAAAGTAATGTAAACTGTTATTGAGATTAGAATACGCTTAGGTATATTCACTTCACGGTATAACGAAGTTGCGAGTAAATTGATAGTATATTTATCATTAGTCGTTTTAGTGTCAAAGTACTGTCAAGTCTATTTTACTCGGTGTCAAGGAATGTGTTAATAGAAGAATTCTTCCAGAGCAAAGCACTCTCTCACCCACGCAACCTGATTTCGCGTCACGTCGAATATTACACGTATTCCCACGAGCTTTAATTCCGTTCATCCGACTTTACGACTCACAGAGTAGATGATTGCCCTTGCGTCCCATTTTCTATATTCTTTTGATTACGTCGTACGTGAGACGTTTAGCAGGATGATGGACGATCCCCGTTGAACATTAGAATTCGTTCCTTCGACTCGTTTTCTTCCATTTTGTCTGTCCTATCGACGATCGTCTCACGATCTCTGAGTAGACGATCGATCGTGCAGCTTCCAAAATGACAGGGTTTAAGGAAACAAATCAAGTACACTATCTACTTGGCAGAAGTATCCAGACATTTGCTCGTTTTTCGCAACATGTTATTTTATTATAGAGTTACCGATAAATCGATCTGGAATATTTGTATCCTTCGTAATCGTCGTAACTACGTACGATATAATATCCATAATTTGCCAGCGAATCGTACTTTTCTATTCTTAAACAATTTTTTAAGTTCGAAGAGAATAGGAAAAAATTGTAACCGCGTGATAGTCGGATGTTTTTCAAACAAGTTACAAGTATTTTTCCCGGTTCGTAGCAGAGTTAAACGTTTATGCAAATATGTAACATTAGGATTATGGATACTTGCATGATGGTCTACATCGAGGAAAAGTGTATGATCGATTTATTGTTCCGTATCTTGATGACGGAAGAGCTTTACAACTCGATTGTGTTATTTTAAGTTGAACGAGACAGACCTTTGAAGAGAGTAGATCGTATTTCCTCTTTAATGACGTTCGCCAAGCATTAACATAGTTCGCTCTGCGAGCATGTCGAGTCATTGTAGCAGATGATTATTATTTTCGAAAGCGTCCTGGTCCACTTTTCACGCGGTTTCCTCGGGAATTTCTAACATTGCTACGTAACGGGGCGAAAGAAATTTTACGGTGGAATCGGAGGAGTTGGATGACTTCTTAGAAATTGAATGACTTCGTAGAAAATATCGAGGCAAGTTTTTTCTCGCTATTCCAATTGATATCATAAATCTTTTCTGTTGTGACATTTTTTGTCAACTTTCCCTGTCGATGTTAAAAGACGATTGATACGAAGAACGTGCATCAAGATATTAGAAATTATCGTGAATGACACAGAGAATTCTTCGAGCGACAATAACAAAGAAAATATATTCACCAAAATTATGTAGTTTCTAATCAATGGTATTGTCTCGAACTTTTAATTTACATTTTCAGCCGTGATTTTTCATAAATTTATTTGCGCATCACAAAAATCGATATCTCGTGAGTCACGGTAAAGTTTCTTCTGAAAATTTGTCGCGATGACAAAGCATCCATCTGTATTTTATTAAACGAACATCAGGGATATTGGAAAGATAAAAGAAATAACGTCCCTTATGGTGTAATAACATTCTAAACGATATATATTAGCTGTAGTCGGCATATGGTGGGTTCAGCAACCGTGGGGTCAGCGGCAGCCCACACGGTGCAAACGGAAAGTCAAGTAAAATCCTCGCAGCAGGGAACTAATGCGGTGTACCGGAAGCGCCTCGAGGTAGTGCAACAGATCTTTCTGCGAGAAAGTTTCCGAAAAAAGACAAACGAAAAATTGAACGATCCTAGATCTTTAACGCTAAAATCATCGTTATATCAAATCTGTCAATTCACCTATTAATTCCTAAATTAAATTCTGTCTTAAATTCGATCGCTCTGGATTCAAGAAAAAAAAAAAAAAAAAAAAGAAAACGAATATTTAAAACGGAAAACTGTTACTTTTCCCGCAACAAAAATCAGCATCAAAAACAAAAAGCAACCCTGTAAGCCATCGCTTTGACAGATTCGGTAATGAAAGAAGTACTTGCTCCACGTTCGTTTCTCATAGATAATTACCAACGTTCGGTTAGGATCATCTGTCTTCGGATTATCTAAACTGGAGATTTATAAAGAGCGTTTAATCTCTTTCATGTCGGTCTTTACCCCCCATTAAACACGACGACACATAAGATTAAATGACATTAACCTATTTAATAGCACCGGAACACGCTTCTACGTCTTGGTTTACGTCGACGAACATTAAAATGTTATGGCGGTTCTCGATGATGGAAGATGCATGGACAACCGCGTAAAACAGGTTGATGGTCTTATTAAGTCGACTATTGGTTCCTTTGGTGGGGTTACACGGCGTCGAAAAGAAGACGCAGAGGCGTCGTCGTACGTCATCCAACATATTTCCTCGGCGCGCCCATCCTGTCCCCTCCAGGACTCCTCGCTTCCTACGGCCGATTGATTATCCTCGTTATTTGCCCTCCCGTCTCTCCACGGATTCATCTGAACGTGTAGGCTCTCTCTCTCTCTCCCTCCCTCCCTCCCTCTCTCGTCGAGAAAATCGTCGATCTCGGACACTGTACGCATCGACGACCGGACGCAACATCACCGAAGAGGATCATCAATCGTCCTAGACGTGTCCTTTACGTGAACTCGCCTTCTTTTTCCTGCCCTCTTACGTTCCGAGGATTTATGGTACGGAAGAAATGGAAATGGACGATAAATCTACTTTTCTTTTTGCTTTTGGTAGATGTTGACGGGAAGAGAATATGGTAATTTACGAACGAGCCGGGGGTTGACTCGTTAGAACGAGATCGAGTGGATATTGTAGGAGTTCAGATGAGACTCGATATTGAAATTTTTCGAGAGATGAAATTTTCGTACTAGAAAGAATCGTGGTAAAAGAAAAGTCTTCGACATGGGTCCTATGTTATAGAATATGAAACGATCTTCAGATTTGTGAATACAAGAATTTTTAATGTGATCAATATTACGCATACCAGGATGAGGAATTGAAGAAATATTTCTTGGCGATCTCTGCTGTAGGAAGTTCTTGGAATCGAAAGGATTAGCCCTAAAGCAAATTACAGTGACATAAATTGATAAAAAATAAAAGAGGATGAAAACTATCCCATGTATCAGTAAATTTACTAAACACAATTCTTTTCATGGAAAAGAACGTTCCGCTGTAAAAGTGTACCGAAGTTGCCACTTCGTGGACCATAAAAATTTTCAAAGTGCACAGTTAAATAATCGTAACCAATTGCTAATTTCAAAACGACTATATCTACATCTATTTTACTTAATAAAATCGCCGGTTCTCGACGCATAGAAGAAATCCGTATACATAGCAACCTAGCCAGTAATTGGTCAATTAGAGATGAATTTGATAATTGGAGGAATGGCGCGTCCCTTGTGGTGAGTTTTCAGCGTTATACGGAGCGTAAACGAGGCTTATAAGCTCATAGTTGCGGTTATGTATGAACAGAGAGAGAGAGAGAGAGAAGCTTCCTCGTCGAAGCAACGAACACGTTTCTATCAAACCGCGTCGGTCGTTCAATTATCCGAGACACCGTAACGAGGAAGCGTTGATTTATCGTTGAGTCGATGAAATGCGCGCTATGATACGTTGCGTACGTTTGATGAATCGTCGGGGGTAAAAGGGGGCACAGGGAAGATTCGTAAGGGGCGTCAGTGTTGCGACGTTAATTAGAGTGAAACGATTATATTCGATCGATCGGGAGTTTAACGACTTCTTGCTGGCGATACAGCCAGGCATATACGATACGGTCGATAGAACGACGTAATGCGTTCGAGAAGAATGTTAATTGAATGTAATTAGAAAATGTATTACCACGAGGCAGCGTATAGACGGGGGGACGACTTAGGAGTGGCGTTCTCGAATTTATAAATCATATTATCAGTTAAATATCGGGGAACAAGCGGTAATTACACGCAGTGGTCATTTCTTCGATCTTGAAAGTTCGGGATGTTGAACCAAGGGATAAGTTGCGTAAACGTAACATTATTGTATAATAAAAACAATGTGATTTATATATTATATATATTTTTCTTTAAGCACAAGAGATACAGGGATACGAAATGTATTCGTACATCACTATACGGTATAGCATTTATACTGATTAATTAATAGTAAATAATTTTAATTGATTATCTTCGTGTACTATTTTCGTGTGATTACAAACATTTGATACTCTGAAGAAAACAAAATGCTTCGTTGCAAAGCGAGGGTATGTGTAAATATACTTTTAAAGAGAGAAAAGGACGAACCTCGATGGAACCGAACACTTTAAGCTTCCGTGTAACTCGAGCAAGAAATAATCCCGACACAAACTACATACCCAAGAAGCAACGACTCCTCCCAATAATCATACTCTATCCATCGCTGCTACAACATCATTTATAAACACTTCGACCAGACTCTTGTACAAAATGATCTAGATGGGAGCGGAATTGTTAATACCGGCTACCATATCAAGACATCAGTCGAGGCATTAATCAACAGGATATTCTTCATCCTGACTGAATCGATCAAGATTCATCGCGGAGCCTGTGTAACCAGAAACGGTCCATATTCGGATAGTCTCCCTGCGCAAACTCGTTCGAAAGCAGTCAGAATCCGTCCCTGGAGGAAATTGAAAAAAAAGAGAGAGGGAGAGAAAAAAAGAGATCGTCACGCGTGAACGGTTCCTTCGTTAATTGAACCGTTCTGCTAATGATGTCTGTGGATCTTTAAAACTATGCTCCCCCATGGCTCGTTCATTCGTTCGTCGTTCATAGAAAAGAGAACGGATTTCATATTTTTAATTGCTCGTCCTGGTCCGAAGTGAATTCTGGCACCACACCCTGGTCTGTTATTTCTTCTCTCGTGTCTTTTTTTTCGCCGTTGCTGTTCCCTTTCTTCCTTCCTTTTCCCATTCTATCCGCTCGACCAGGCAACGAACACGCGACAAAGCGCGTGCCACGCATCAAGCCGAGAGACGCGCGACCCTCGTTACGTAGAAATCAGCGCAGATTTATCGAGCAAATTGGATCGAGTCCTTCCGTCGTGGGGACCGAGCCGTGTTGTTCCCATGTCGGCGACCACCGCCCGAGAACAATGGTTCTCAACCCTTTTTCGCCTCTCGGAAGTGGCTGACTCGACGTGTATGACTAAAGGCTGTCCCATGGAACGTGCACTACACGCAATTGCACAGTTCGTATACCGTGCAATTAAGAGGCGTGGATGAAGGCGTACTTGTCGTTGAATGAAATTGACGTCTTCACCTAGTTCTTTGTTACTAGTGGAGAATTAAGATCGTAGGTAATTTTAAGAGCACTTGTTCCATCTGGAAGTTGGTACAAATGATTTCTAGCTGTTATTTCATTCTTTTTTTTATTTGCTATTGTAGAGGAATAAAATTGAAGTACTCTTCTAAACAATTTATAGTATTCACCGTACATTCATACCGTACGTCGTAACAGAATTATTATACTATTATGAAGTTTGACATTTTCTAAAAGGAATTAGTATTACGTAAGAAAAAGTAGAATGAACGATATGGTCGAACAAAATGTCCCAATATCAGTAAACTTTCTTAATAAACAAGTTTAGTCTAAACAATTTACTTCAGAGTCAAATTCTACTCTAAATAATGATTTAGTAATAACTAAACCCATAAAAAAAAATTATTACGAAAAACACTAAAAAAAAGACGCCCAATCACCTAAGAATCTCTGAATAAATAAATTATTCTATGCAGGAAATTGTCAGTTCGAATGAAGAAATCTTCGATCCTCTTTTCCTGGTCATGAACTTAATACTTTGGTGTATCTTTGATGTACTTTGATGCTTAAGGATTGAAGACCAATGTCAAAATTATACCTCCACCAGGTATCTTTGAAATCGATAAATCTAATGTTTGCATTGTTCCATTGTTTCAGGGTATTGAAACCCCCTGGTGGCGGAAGCAGCGACATTTTCGGCGCGGCCCCCGAAGAGACTAGCCCCCGCCGCGTGAAGAACCACAACCAGTCGCAGCTGGGCTCGGCGCTGTTCGGCGATACACCGAACAGCAACAGCAACGAAACGCCGCGCAACAAGCCCGGTAATGATTCATACAATCGCCTGTTTGGCCCTCCCGATGCCCCACCCACCACCCCAAACGCGAAAAATCACATGCGCAGCAATATCTCCCTCAGCGGGGAGTCGACGTCCTCATCGGTGTCATCAGGCGCCGCAACGTCGCCCGCGAAGAGCACCGGAAGTACGGACTCGATCGCGGGCGTTCTCAACGGATACGCGGCCAGCAATGGCAACAATCTGACCAACGATGTCACAGGTAAGGTGTAAATTCTCCTTTCTCGAAAACGCATCCACAACACCCGCCCTCCTCCTACGACATCCCCACTATATGTGGAAACAAAAAGGATTTACTGTCTCTCTGGTCAGGTGAACTGGTGTACGGTGCGAGCGCGATGGAACGCGGCTACGAGTTCTGCCACTAGTGTTCGCTATTGCAAATGATTCTTTATATTCGGTAATTTAGTTGTTTTTGTACGAAATGAATTGACTGCTTGCTATCGAGCACACGCTTCTGTAATTTGTCATTTGAGAATTGTTGAGCAGAAAGGAAAGGCTTAACGTTAGAACTATCGATGACCAAAATATAAAATTCGTGTCATTGAAATTAAAATGAAAAAATTTCTAGAAGCCTATAACGTGTCTACGAGGAATTAGAAATTGGTAATTTTGACCATTCTGGTAGTTCTAGCGCTAAGTATTATAGCAGTGCAGCGTTAACTGGTCTCTATCTCCAGCAGTGAAATAAAAAAAATAAAAAATTTCTTAATTATTGGAAATATCATATCTCTCTTAAAATTTTTGGAAATATTATATCTCTCTCTCGATAATTGACCAGATAAGTTGCCAATACGCGACAAGTTAACCAAGCACTACTATGAATGGTGTATGGTGGTGGCAGCCTTGCGCAGTCAATTTATTTTGAACAAGCTATATTTAAATCGTCAGTACAGCACAATTACCTTCACGTCGTAAACGTGGGACGAATTCTTTCTTTTTTCTCAAGCGTTACTTTCTTGGTATCGAAGCTTTTTCTTGAGACGATTTAGTTTCTTGCGTACTGTATATCACTCGAGTAATATATAATTTTCGATTTTTATTTCTTTCTTTTTGTTTGTTAGTTTTCGTTGATTTTTTAACAGATTGCTGCTGTGACAAGCGTGCAATCGCTGGAACTACAAATATATACTTAAACTCGCACTGTATTCGAGCTACCTTGAAATATGTGTCTGTGTGTCGCAGGCTCTTTTCGATATTAACTTTCGCACCACGCCGATTCTGTTTGAAATTCCTTTCAAATTAAAGACACTTCTGTCGAGTTTCACGCGTTCTTTGAAATTCCGTTCGGTTTCTTTTGTTCCATTAAATCGATTGAATGAACAAATTTCAACGGAAAAATCGCTATTGATCTTTTTATTGTGGAGCTAGCGAGACACGAACGAACATTGTTATTATTATTTTTCTTTCTTATTTTCTGTGACTAATCCATGGCTTTTACCAAGTCATCCTCTTGAATTGTTCACAAGCAGCTTTTAGGAGAATCAAACGATTTCGTAAGTGTGTAAAAAAGACATATTCAAGTAGATGACACGACACTCATCCTACACGTTATTTTTTTTTTTTTTTTTAATTACGGATGATCGCGATCTGTTTCGGGAAATGTCGTTCTTAGCTTGATTTACATTATCGATTGAATTGCAAGAATTAATAGTTCAATCGAACACGTATAAACTGTTTCGCGTTAAGTCGTTAGCGAGAAGTTCAACAAAGATGCAAATAGGAAGCAGAAAAATCGTTAGCGATAAATTGGGAAAGGATATATGCAGAATATATTTTTTTTCCATTTTTTAGGAATAGAGGAAAGATGTAAAAACAAAATTATTATGTGCGCGTGTCCATGTACCGTGTACTTACTTTTTTATAAAAAGTTTTTATGAATCTCGATCGTGCAATGACGTGATTATTAATGCAAATCAAGTTTCCAAACATGAAATTTCGCATAAAATTATATTAATTAGTGTTTTTTTTTTTTAGAATTTCATTTACCATAACTGGATTTAATTTTGTACCCTTTTTCTTTTGTTTTTTTTTTTTTTTTTTTAAGTGTAGAAGTTCGTAGTCATTCCAGAAGTTCTTAATATGTACAATATATATTTCGTAAAGCGTGAACTGTGATAATTTTTTGATTAAAGTACCTTTTTTTAACGAGTCACAGGGCCTGCTGCGAAACTAGAAACACATATTTTGAGTTAGTCGCACCATTTTCAATCCTTTAATTTTTTGGTTAAACACCGTAACATACCTCTCTGCTTGCGACAAACAATCTGTTTCTCATCGATTTTTCACGCAATCGGATGGGAACCACGGAGTTGTCTAATATATGACATATTTTGAAAATATTTTGTTTTACCCTGTTATCTTTATTTTTTTTTTTTTTTTTAATGTGTGGAATTTTGATATAACGAAGATGTTATTCTTTTAAGTGGTTTTTTTTTATTATTGGAATTGATTTCTAGAGAGAAAAGTAACTTGGAATCATATGTATCTGTTTAGTTTTTTTACAATGTTTCACACATCGTCAGTGAACTGCGAATTGTTCATAGTGCGTTCTTACTCGTGGAACAGTTTGAGAACTGCAGTTTTTCTTTCCATTGTTTTTTTAATCTTGATACTTTGTGTTTTCTTCCGTTGCTCCGTAACTTTCTTTGCTTTTGCTTGCTTTATCTCACACAAACGTAATATAGTACAATACTCTTGGTTTTCTATTATGTTCGTACTCGTTCCTCTTCGCATGGACGAATTCCAGTTACTCGCGTTACTATTCCAATTATATTTCATATTCAAAGATTCAGAAATTTTAAGATTTGAATATTGAAAGATTCTTTCAAGACAACTGATTTGATTCAAGGATTCAAAAATTCAGTAATATAAAGATTTAGGTGTTCACAAAGATTCCAATATTCAGAGATTGAAAGATTTAAGGATTTAAATATTTAAAGATTCAAAGATCTAGAAATTCGGAGATCGAAAAATTCAAAATTTTGATTCTGATTCAAAATTTTGATTTTGATTCAAAATAAGATTCGAATATCTAGCAATTCGAAGATCTGTAAATTTAAATATCCCAGCACTCTCTAACTTTTCGATTATTCTTTTCACCGTTTGTCCCTCACTCCCCAAAATTAAGATAACTAAATGATCGTAGTATCTCGAATTGGTCCATGCGAACAGTCGCGCCCACTAACATATATACACGGTTGGGTGACGGTGATGTGGGTTTTGCTACCTGTGTGTCGGTGCATGGGGGTGGTGGTGGTGGTGGTGGTGGTGAAATTCTGGCGCGTGTCGCTTTGCGTGCACCGGCTGTGAAACTGTCGTCCTCTGCGCCTTCCTACCCGCTCGAACCCTGGCAGGTGGATCATCCTGCTTAACTCGCAACCCGGTCACCGGAGACGGAGTTGACGTGACGCCCGTGAGGCGCAGCGCACGAAGGTGTCGAGGTAACGTTTACCCACTCTTCTTTTGTTTTTTCTCAATTTTACTCTCTTCTTTCTCTCTCTCTCTCTTTTTTTTTTGTTAAAGACGATCAATAATGTCTTTCGCCCTTTTACATCGACATTCAAACATAAATTTTATTATTTTCATCCACATGAAATTATTTGTTCTATCCTCTTCCTCGAGAAACTTCGAGACACGCGAGAAACTCCATTTGATTAGTTTTTCATCGAGCAGGTAACGACAGAAGAGGAGGAGATTCCGTAGTACTGTACAAAATTGCCGAAGGTCATCGTTCTTCAGCGGCATCTCGACAATTAAAACTACTGTTATCATGAAATAATTTACTACGGCTTAAACAGCGAAATAATACGCGTGAAAGTCGAATTATTCGACGAACAATACGAAACTAGATCTTGGAAGATAAAAGGGTCCGAAACTTTGGCAATTTGAACATTTGTAAGTTTGAAAATTTGAGAATTTCCAGAGAGAATTTGGGCAATTGGAGATTTGGAAATTTAGAAATATGAAAATTTATCGAAATTAAGTATAAACGCATGCAAGTAAAAAATGCAATGCAACGTAGATTAATAGGAGGGTTGAATATAAATTGCAGAATGGTTGGCGTGTGGTATTATCAAGGTTTGTATGGTCTCGATCCCCGATTCACGAAGAAAAATATGGGGTAAATTCACGAGCAAGTGGGGTCTACTTTATTTTGGTCAGAATAGCAGGAGGGTTTTGTATGCATATTTGATTGAACGTGGTCTGGAAATTTTGTCATTGTCTGGCGGAGGGGGGGGGGGGGGGGGGGCTTAGTACGATTTGACGTACGTTTGGGGATGAATCAGAAAGGTTGTGACTCACTATGTGGTTTGATTAAGTCACATTATCATAGTGTGAATAAGAAGAAATTCTTGGTAATTGCTTGTTGAAAACGATCGTGATATACTTTTGACATGACTTGTGAATTATGCAGATAAGGATGTGTTTAATAAGTTACGTGGCGAGTCATCGAACAAAAAGCAAGTTTATTGATAAATTATTTTTACGCGAGTCATCCTCCGGTAGTTTTGTACAGTACTGAAAAAAAAAGGCAAAAGATATAAATTTGATTTTTTTACGAGTTGATGTTTCAGCTTTCACTCTTTTACTTTATCGTTTCTTTTCCTTATATAGCCTTGGTCGACCGATAATTTCTGTGTATTTCTTGCTGCAGACGAAGAGGATTGGATTTATGATATTCCTTTATGCGTTTCTTTTCTTTACGAGTACAATGTGTTTCTTTTTTCCTTTGTATATGTGTATATGTGTTATTTGGTATTAATTTCAGATTCGGAGTAACGGTCCTTATGTTTAGTCCTAATTTTTACTTACTTTATTTGTAATTTGTATTTCCCTGAAAAGAACAATATGTTTAAAAATCCCTATAACTTATCCATACAGATGGAAGGCAATCGAGAATTTGAGAGAAGTTCGCAAAATATCCCAAATTAAAAGCTATTTCATTTTTCTGAAATTAAATGAACGTTTCAATAAAATTAGAAGATTCCTAAAAAATTATCTTCAATACAAAACGATACTCTTACCATAATCTCGATTGCCATCTAAAATTAAAATCCATTCTAATTTATATAATCACCTTATATATATCCTCACAATGTCTCAGATTTGCTCGAATTCAACTCAAAAATTACTTCAGTCAAAAATAAAAGAAAAAAAAAGAAAGAAAATCTCTACTAGAAGCATAGAATTCAAGCAAATTCCTCGACAAGTTTCCATAGGTCAACACTCACACTCATACAAAATAGTCTGTAATATAGTACGGTAAGTTCGTGTTATACGTAGTAGACGATTACCTACACATTCCTTGTCTTGCGTAGCGTAAGTTCTGCAGAGTAGCTCTCACGAATATTTTATATCCGATCGTTCTTTATCAGTGCATCGAAACCGACTGGTTGTTCCTTACGTTTTACGCTTAATTGCCTGTCGAGTAAATTACCTGCGTGTCCCTGTCCCCCTTTCACGGGCGTGTACGGGAAATGTCGAAGAAAAATCACGAAGGGAGAGAGCCAGCATGTGGATTTCGCGTGAAATCTCGATGTATCTCTATGACGGTGTTATACAAACACACGGTGGATATCAGGCGTATAAAAAACTAAGGATGCATGATAACCGTTATAAATTGGTTAATACGCCTCTTTTTTTGTTTATTGTTTTTCAGCCTGTTTTAATTAAGTGTTAACGGTAATCGATAACGTTTTTCTGGTTTTTTATACTCCTGATAATAATTGCATGCGAGTAATACGAAATCGATTTCCATAGAATTAAATAGAAAATTCCATAGGAATCATAGCAATGAGAAAATAAAGGAGAAAATTGGGAGTTATTAGAATGTAGTTTCGTTTTTTAGAGTTCATAATGGTCGAGGTTTACAGGTGTAATGTATAGTCTTTTTGGAATTTATCGAGGTCTTGAAAATGAACGTTGTAGAACAAAAGGATTTCCTGGAATTCAGAATAGAAGAAACTGAGTATAATCTTATGCAAAAAGGCACCACTTACATTTGAAAATCTCCAAGCTGATCATGGAACAGTAACATTCTAATCAAATCAAATTAGATCAGTTCAAGATAGACAATGAAATCATCAAGTCTTCGTTATCACAAGAAGCAAATTAATTATATAACGTTTCGTGATTCATCCTAGCATATACATATTTTCAGATTTCATAGACTTCTGACCAATTAAAATCGGTTGATTTCGATCAAAATAAAAATATCGTGCAAATATATCAAATACACAAAATTACCACATCATCGTATTGCAATAGTATGATATAGGGAAACAGAGACGGTGAGTCACAAGACAAAGAAACCTTCAACCAATTATTCAGTGTTTCGTGATTCGCTTATCGTATCATTCCAGAGTCCATCAGCTTTCCATCGATTGGTTCCGATGAAAATCAGCGAAGAAGTGGTACAAGTGCATTATTTTTCAAAATCGAAATAAATAAAGATATCGATACATAAAATTTACCTAGACAATTTCGTCAGTAATTTCCAGGTCTTTGCATTTTAACCCTCATACATTTTACTTTTTAAATTTTGTCTCGTTTTACTCTTTTTTTTCTACTACCAAATAATCTAATTTATTGTTCCCAGCCTTCAAATTCGAATAAGAAAATATAATAAATCTATGTGTTTTCTCAAAAGCAAACAAAATTCCTTATTACACGCGATTAATGTTTAAAGATGTATAAGTGTCTCTATCAAGATCCGACTGTACCCCCAATATATTTCCTCAAATTAATGATTTCGTCGCTTAGACCACTTCTCCTCTAAACCCTCAAATATCATCTAAATATACCAAAATTATCCTAATGAAGAACCTCGATCCCACAACTTTGATCTCAGAATGTCGACTGAAAAAGGCAAATATTCTTCGTAGATGGTAACCCGGTAACCGGAACTGGCTACGCAGAGTCACAGAACAACGGGCCTGCCGTGCAAAACGGAACGTCCAGCTCGAATTCCAGCGAGAAGTCGAACGACACGTCGCCGGCGGCAAAGGTTCCGGCACGTACACGCGTGCCACCCGGTGGATACTCATCCGGACTATGGTAAAAATGTGGCCTCATGGACAACCGCTGATCGACATCCTCCTTTCGATTGGCGCCAGAAAAACCCTTCCAGTACTGGCAAATTCGAAAGAAAACCGGATCCTCCAGTTAAACAATTACTCCAGTAGTAGAAATATTCAGTTTAGGAGCGATTGGTTTCTTGTTTCGATTAAGAAAACGAAGATTAATTAACCGCGTTTACGTATTCTTTTTCTGAGGAATTCTTCTAGACGAACCGTATTCTTCCCGTTCTATCCTTTTTTTTCTTTCTTTATAGGCAGTAGCTTGAAGTCGATCTTAGATCTTGAATTTTACACGGGAGATCACTCGACTTGAAATCTTAGATTTTAATGTAGCTTCGGATACAAATCGATCGTTGAGAAATATTAGATGCTTTTCTTTCGTTTCCTTAGTTGTTTAAATTCATTTGCGGGAGAAAACAATATCATTTATGGGGGATGGAAAATATATTTGGTCCATTATCTTGGAAAGTAAATACCTTTAAGAGCTAAGATTGATCATTATTGATACGTTTGGGTAAATAAATTTTTCATGTCCCGTTTTGTGGATTGTTTCCAATTTCTAAATATGAATTTCGGCAGCTGGGGAAAAATACGTAATATTTTTTGATGCTCTACCTTGTGTTCAAGGTTTCATCAAGATCTCGTAATTTTCAGTTGGGTGATATTCCTTTGTTAGAATTTATTTAGAAGTTATTTCAAAGTTGAGCTTCGGTTCGTGTTTTCTATCGTTCATTCTTAATGTTATATAGAGTGAATTTCTGTATCACGTAGGAAGGGTAGAGGAGGAGGTTTAGAGCATAAAATTTGGCAGAAGTTGTCGAATGTGAGTTATCAAGATTTCAATTTTTATTCTAAGAACTTTCGAGGATGTTATGTTCGTAGTTTGTACTTCTTTTACATTCGAATATGTTTAAGTAAAACGAAAGAAAGAAAGAAAGAAAGGAAGAAAGAAAGAAAAAAAGAAAGAAAGAAACGATGGTTCGAGTGAGAAAATGAATCCTGCCAAATTCTGGAAGGCGAGAAGTCGGAAGCGAGCGTCAAGAACCACGCTTCTTTGAGTTGATAGACTGCTGTCGGTTGGTTTTTTCTTCGGATAAGGAAAACAAATCGTAATTTGTAATTGATGAATAGCGAAAAATTAAATGAAAAGAAAAAAATAACGCGAACGTCCAGAGAGTAGAAGAGAGATAGCCCTCAATTCACGAATATAATAATGAATACTTATAAAAAAAAAAAAAAAAAAAAAAAAAAAAATAGAAAACGTTCGACGAAACTTCGGAATTGTATATTAGAAGTAGACATATATTATTCGAAAGAAGAAAAGAAAAGGTAATAATAATATTAATAATAATAATATTAATATTAATAATGATTATAAAACTACATTATATGTGTAATCCATAAAAAAAGAAATAAGGTCAAGTGCTTTCTTAATTTCTGTGCCTTTTTAATAACCGTATATAGTTTTTTCTTCTGCATGAATTAAATACGCCATTCTACGTAACATTTTATAGAGAGCACAGTTCCTTTTTATTTCTCGTTTGTTCTTAAGTTTCTACGTTCATTCAAATAAAGGAGAGGAAGAGAGAAAAGACCGCTTTTGCACACGGATGCATAAATACCTACCCATATTTAAAATAGAGAAGATTGCAATTTTACTAATCATATTGTAGTAATCCATTATACATTCAGATAATCCTTAATCGTTCGATTTACCAACATGCTAAACGGTTAGGATTTACGTGGATCCTATTTATCACTGTATCACTTACGGTCCTCTTAAAGCAGAGACACAACGTAACTCTGTCGAAATAACCAATAATCATTCATTTTTTTTATAGTCGTTCACTATCTGCTTCTTCCTTGTTTCACGATAACGCATAAGGAATTGTATTTATTATTTCACGGTAAGACTCTCGTGCACACGATTTTTCTTACGCTCGAAATAAAAAATAAAAAAAAAGAGAGACAGAAGAAATGACGTTTCTTCATCGTTTTGGTGTGAGTAAAAAATTGTTTGTATTGCATCGTATTCTCGTCTCATAAGTAGCCTTTTTGTACTCTGGCATTAATTAATAAAATTTTGTAAGCAACAATTGTTATCTCTTTTATTTGTTATTATTTTTTATCCCCCCAGTCCCAACGTGGAACTAACACCATGAGGTAGCGTTTCAAATAATTTTATTATAAAATACACAGTAATATCAAATAGTTAATGACAATCTATAACAAAACATAATAAATATATAGAATGTAAAAAGTATATAATATCGTAGCGGAACTGAAATTACAAACTAAATATGTCAGTAATTATTCAATATCAATTGGTTTCGTTTCACATTGCAGCGATTAGATCCCTTATGGCTGTCCCATTCGCCTTACATAGGCTGGTGAAGAGATGTTTATAATTTGTCTCTTGTTCGAGTTTCTTTGAGATCTCATGCGCTCTGTTTGTAATTACAGATGGGATGCCAGCTAATCGAGCAGCGTTAAAACCGTATGATTTCGGACAAGCTCCCTCGCTAAGTTTGTACAAAAATGTTACTGTTTCCTGAGACACTTCATCCTGTTCCTCATTTTCTACCATACATGCCTATGAAAAGTAAAATGAAAATGCTAAAAATACCTCAAAAAAAGTTAAGTAACAAATAAACAAAATTTTGAAAAATGCACGATTTATATTTACCATATGGGCCAATGTAATTTCCTTTGTGTTCTTATAATCTTCTACCAAAGAATGATAATGTGTCGAAAATAGAGTACGGCAATTCAATTTTGTAAGTGCATTCACAACTGAAGCGGCTATTGCCGTGCCGTCATACGTCGACGTACCACGACCTATTGATAGAAAAATATTAAATTTACTAATATGTTAATTATATTGCAATTTTAATTAAACGTAAATAATTTTTACCCAATTCATCAAGCAACACTAGCGAGTATGGCGTAGCGTGCTGTAATATCGCAGCAGTTTCGCTCAACTCTACCAAGAACGTACTCTGACCAGCTAGAATATCATCATTTGCGCCGAGCCTTGTGAAAATACGATCCACTAATGTCAAACGGCAGGAACTTGCAGGGACGTAACTTCCCTATGAGAAATACAAAAATTAATGTTTCGTTCATAGCTCAACACGTTATATATTACTAAAACGTACAATTTGCGTCATTATAGTAAGAAGGGCGACCTGACGCATCAATGTTGATTTACCACCCATATTCGGCCCAGTAAGAATCATAAAAGAAGCAGAATTTTCAGTTCCTAGTAAAGTGTTATTTGGTATAAATGTATCGGAGATAATACATGGATGCCATCCGTCTCGAATATCGATAAATACCTACCAAAAGAATAATCTTTTTAGCAATTTTCGACATATTTAAATATATGAAACAGTGAATTATATTAATAGTATAATAGCGAATCACAAATTACCCTTTCGTCTGTACCATCGTTAACTTCTGGTATACACATATCTCCGCTGAGGGCGTATTCCGCCAAAGAGATAAGAACATCCAAGACAGACAACTTATAAACCGCCATATTCCATATATCATACTTCTCGCTAAATTTTGCAAATATTCTTCTGTTTAAATCCTTTAGTACTTTATCTCTGTGTTCTTCGGCGTTTATTTGTCGACTTAAAAGTTCCTGCAAAGATATTTTAGTGTCTTCCTTTATTACTTTTTTGAACGTATTATATCATTCTAGAGGAAGATGAAACCTTAGTCTCGGCAGTGTAATAGCGTTTGTATCCTTTCCTTTGTGATTGAAGCTCATACCCGGCACCAATTTTCTTTATTTGAGAATCTGGAATCTCGATTTGATAACGTTTCTTATCCGATCCATAAAACGCGACTTTCACGCCGAAGTGCTGTTTTTGCTTTTCAAGGTACTTTTGGGCATCTGCCTTTACATCATCCAATTCTATTAAAACAGAATCGTACTCACTATCGACTCCTCTCTTTGAAACAATACAGCCTGTCTTTTTGGCTTCTTCGTGATCGAATGCAGTCTAAAATATACATATATTATTGTACATTTATATATCGTTTAATGACTACCACTAAGTAGAATCGATATTAATTACCTTGAAATAATCTAATGATTCTCTTAATGAAGGAAACTCGCCATTCGGCTCTATTTTAGTACATCGACTTATTATAGTACTCTTGAAATCTAAAAAGAAGGTGATCTATTTTTCAATCCCACTGCGGTAATTTTAAATTGTAATTATAGATAATGCAATTACCTTCGAACAAAGCAACAATTTTTAGAACATCCTCGAACGCACTCAGAGTAACAATAAAATCTGCAATCTTTTTCTTTGAATACATTTGACCCTCGAACATAATCGCCCTGCCGTCTGGATGATTATTCATTTTCGCCGCATTTCCTTGTGCATGGATCCTAAAATTATTATGAAATTTTGTGTTTAAATATTTTTTTTATGAATGATCTTCCTAATTTCCAATAATAACTCGAACTCACTTGCTTAATAATCTTTCAAGATCAGGGAGTCCTGCTAATATACTACGAGCATTTTGCATCACCTCTGTATTATCCATTAATTCTTGTATAGCTTGTTGACGTTCGATTATAATGTTTTTGCGACAGGATGGTCTGCAAATCCATTCTCGCAATAACCTATAATTAAGTATATTTGATTTAAAAAATTATATAAAATGTTTATATTTATTTTAAATATACCTCTTCCCGAATGCAGTACAGCAGCGATCCAGTGTTTTCATGAGAGAACCTTCGCCGAATATTCTCAAATTATTAATCGTAATAGCATCTAAAACCTAATAATTATACACATTAAATTAATTGTTTACTTTCATATGTGCAATTAAGTAATGAAATTCGTAGTCACCATATTATTCGCAAAGTTTGAAGCCACAGATTTCTCATTTGAAAAATCTGACGGAGTATATGTTTTAAAACGTCCTTGTGCTAATAATTGCTGTTCAAGCAGATATTCTTTGAGTAAATATACACAACCACCTAAGGCATGCACTGCTAACTCTTTATCATCAGCAGAAGTTAAACCTAAAGTATCATCTAAAAAAATAAAAATTGGAACATCAATAGGAATCAAACTTTCATTGAGAAGATGTATTAGAAATGTTTACTTTGGTTAAGATACGGTTGTAAGCCTGCAGGCCATTGAAACTGAGAGTCTGAACTTCTGAAGTATTCTCCTTCATGAAGATTCTGCAAGTTAGAAAAGAAAAGAACTTACAAACAAAATCAGATCTTAACATTTTTGAACATTTAGTACCATTATGCTTACTTTTAACGTAGTCGAAGATGACCAAAATTGAGATTCGCGTAAAAGTGGTTCTTTAATACATGCTGCTAAAGTGTTGTTTAAGATTTTTAGGGTCTTTTGAGACAAATTACCTCGTTCATAAACCACCTAAATATAGAATCAACTCAATTATCTAATTTTAATTACGATTTTAAAACAACTTACATGAACCGGCGGATAATGAGCGAGCAAAGTTAGTATTCTAGAATTGCACCGATCGTCTTCGAATTGACCGAGATAGAAGTCTCCTATTGTAGTATCTAAGAAACACACTCCATAATGAGATGTGTTTGAACCAGATGGACATTTTTCAATTAGTGATAGCAAATAATTGGAATTTGCCGTAGATGCTTCTACATCCTGTGGAGTGTATACTCTTGTACCTTTACTGCTTATTTGACAAATTTCTCGTTTAACTACTTTGTCGAACTTTGTTGGCCTAGTCACTTTTCAGTAAATAAAGCAATAAATAAAATTAAATTGCGATTGATAATTTTAAAATACATGCAATATGCTTTTGAAATTATACTTTTGCTACAACGTTGCACCATCATGTCTGGATTTTCTGTTTGTTCTATCCTGGCCACTTTGTAGCCTCTTTCTATGAGACTTGCTGAGAAACGACCATATCCAATTTCTGGAAATCCCGAATGCGCAAATTCTCCCTGTAATTAAACAAGTTTATTCTAGCAATTTATTCTAGTGTTTTTAAAATACATATAAAGTAATACAAGTGACTTACTTTCATATATGTAAGATTGATTTCATTGACACTAATTACAGCATCCATATGATACAATTCGTAAAACTTTCCTACTTTAAAGAAAAGAATGCAATCGAAATGTTTGCTTTTTAATTCCCACCATTGTCTCATGGCCTGAATAAATTCATATAATGTAAGGTGCATCAAATAATACTTGTACTAAGAAAATTTAAATTTCTATCTTACTGGAGTTTGTTGATTCAAGAAATCCAGAGGAACATAAAGAGTTTTAGGATCATAATCTGGATCACTTGGTGGTTTTCTACGAATATCTCGTATTTTATTTGGTTGAAGGAAATCATACTTTAAATGTGGCCAAGATTCTGTAACACTGTCTGAACCTTTGGTTTGATTTTGTTGCTGTGGTTTTGATTCTTTTTTAGCCTAAGTGAATTTTAATTGATTAAATAATATACATATGTATTTAATAAAAAGAAGAATTTATAGCTATGACCTTACATCTTTGGTATTTTTCATTGTACTTATTTCCGGTTTTCTTCTAGGAGCTTTAGCCAATTTTATTTTCTTCTAAAATTTAATTTACATTAATCGATTAGTATGCAAATCTTTTTACTTGTAATTACTCTTTTACCTCTGGAGATTCCTCTTCACTTGCTGTTGGTGGCTCACTTTCACTAACTCCTTCAGATAATGAATCAGAATCTTCTGATTCATCTTCTGGATCTATATGAAAATGAAATCAAATATATTTTTTCTTCTAAAACAAATAAGAGATTATGACACAATTGCAACAAAAAACACAAACCAGGCTTAAATTCATCACCAGAATCTTCTCCAGACTCTTCATCAGGGATGATCAATCTTCGTTTTTTTGGCTGTATTGGTTCATTTTCTTCCGTTTCCTCTTCTTCGTCATCATCATCTTTAGAGACCTTTTTTTTATCTTTGACATCTATATTTTCTTTTCCTTTGCTTGGAATCCTTGCTATATATATCACAAATAATGTGTTACATCACTTATGTAATATTTATTCGATAATTTAGCATACACATTACATTTATTATATCAACTACGGTGAGAAACTTTTATTAACTATTACATTGAATAGATTTTTCGCAAATATTATGAATGTTTTCTATGAAATGTCCTATTTTAATTTTATGTTTAATGTTACAATGCAACAACACATGCGGCTCAAAATTACATAAAATATATTTTTCATCGCATGTTCTATTGCTTTCATTCTATTGTATTGCTATAATAAATTAATTATTTAGATGTGAGCTATTTGCGTTATATACCTTTGTTCCATTGTTCTCTTGATCTTTTCGGCGTGCTAGGTTTTTCATCGGGCTTATTATTCGATTGTTTAGGAGTTTTAGGAGTTTTAGGCGAAATAAAATAATTGTACAATGTATTCACTTTAGACATAATGATATAACAATTATAATCGTATTAAAAATTTCTAATAATTCCTCTTTCACATCTGAATATTTACTGTTCTTGCAGGTGGAAGGATCAAAATCCCGGCAAAACTTACGTTTTCTAAAAATCATTGAAGTATTACGCTGCGTTCTTAAATATTATTAAATCTATTTGTTTATCTATAAAAAAATTATTATTTTATTTGTTATTCTAATTAAGCTCTTCTTAGGTAATAATATTTGTATGTACATTTATTGATGATAGTTATAATGGTATTTAAATATTAAA
The DNA here is from genome assembly GCF_024542735.1 of Bombus huntii. Classification (NCBI taxonomy): domain Eukaryota; kingdom Metazoa; phylum Arthropoda; class Insecta; order Hymenoptera; family Apidae; genus Bombus; species Bombus huntii. The sequence goes on along the minus strand of NC_066244.1, from coordinate 11,935,916 downwards.
TAATCTGCTCTAGTTAAAAATTTAACTTTGACTTCACTAGGGAATTTAGCTGTGGGATAGAGAACTTTTTACCTGTCATATGCAGTCATTCATTCTTCATAGTAGCAATTGTATTTTAAGAAAACAATAATGGCGTATTCAGTAAGTATCTCTGTAGAAGCACCGATCGAGAATCAAATTCAAGAAATCACATACGATGGCCAAGAAATCTACCAAGCGTACGTAGTTTGTCCTTCTAACACTTACTAAAATTAAACAAAAAGTTGGTTATCCATAGAAATAGTAGTAAATGAACTTATTATATGTTCACCTAACCTCAGAATTAAAATAACATTTTATTTATATTTTGTAACATAATGTATTATAAAGTAATTAATTATAATAATCTATCATTTTTTTAGACCCCTTACATTGTCTGAAAACTTGGCAAAAATCGCGCAAAAAATCGACTTTAGCAAAACCAATGGTGAAGATGTTAAAAAGGAAACTGAGGGTGGAGAAAAGGGTGAAGAAGATACAAAAGATTCAGCTTCCTTTCAATCATCTTTATGGCCGTGGGATAGCGTTAGAAATAAACTAAGGCAATACATTATTGAATATTTTTTGAACATGACTCTATCGATGTAATAGACTATGATAATTTTATTTGCAGAAATGCATTGACAGAAGTATGTGTGTTAGCTGATGTTCTTGCAATAGCAAAAGAGAAGCATTATATGGTTCTTGATCCTGTGCCTCAAGATATACCAGAAGTAAAGCCTATGCTACAATTATATGCTAGAAAAAAAGCATTGGCTGGAGCTGCATCTGTCATTATGATGGGCGCTGACAGGTTAAAAAACTGTCAGAATGAACTAGCCAGAAATAGATCAACCCCAGATTTCCATATTGAATTACTGAGATTGAGACAAAATTGGCGTTTGAAAAAAGTTTCTAATTCGATCATTGGTGATCTTAGTTATAGAACAGGTTCATAGTTATCTTTTATATATTTAAATGTCTAATTTAAGAATTATTTGTATCACATTCAGTAATATGAATTTTTTAGCTGGATCTAAATTCCCCCAGACTGGAATGTTTGAAGTTACTAAGGCAGAAGAGGAAGAGAAGAATAGTACAAGTCCTCCTGCATCTCCAAGTCCTGGCAATAACGTACCAGGTCAAACCCATCCTCCAAATTCTAAAGCTTCTGCTCTGAGAGTTACTATTCCTAGTGAATTACAGGGTGTTGCTTACATAGAGGTATTATGTCAAAAAGGTAAGTGTATGTATGTATAATATACATTTATTAGTGTGTTTATGTACAACATATAACATCAATGTCGAATTATTAATTTTGTTTATAGACCAAGAAGATTTATGTAGTGCAAATATTAGTTTACTTAATAACAGTGCACATAGCTCCAATGCAGACATGCACTGGCAGCAAAAACTAGAAGCTGCACAAAATGTTCTTTTTTGCAAAGAATTGTTCAGTCAATTAGCGAGAGAAGCGGTACATTTACGTGCGCCTATACCTCACATGGTTGTCGGCAATCAAATAATGGCAACAGTAAATACTTTTTTGCTCTTAATTGATATGTATGATACATATTTATTTACGATATACTATACAAAATTAAAAAATTTTAGGTGTTGCCTGGGATTCAGTTAATCATAGGACTTTGTCATAGTACGGGAAATGACAAAAAACCAGCCGCTCCTCCTCCTCATAAAACCGATCACGACCACGTGTTAGAACACTCTTTGCATCAGCTATTACGTGAAGTTCATCACAAAAATACGCATCATCCATTTCCACATCCTTCTTCCGGACCTCTCGGGCCCAGTAAAAGGAGATGTTTAGCTGGTCCAACAGCCGCGGACAGATATGAGCTTTTAGAAATGACAAAGAGTCAAACTCTTTTAGAACAAATTATTCAACAAGCTCAACATTATTTCATGCGATTACGTACCGAGTATGTCTTAGATACAATAGCAAAGGAAGTAAAAGATCCTTTGATTGTTTCTCATTGGAATGCGTTAAATTCTCCTACCCAATCTTGTGTAAAAATTAATATTTTAACACATGGATACGACACAGTATGTCGAACGTCGCTTGTTGTTCATATAGGAGAGAAGTCCTTGAAATGCGTTTGCCGAGATGGTAGAGTAATGCATATGAGTTATGAACCTCAAGAATTACGGGACCTAATATTTTGTCAGGTACAATCACATTTTTTCTTTTCTCTTAATCTTTATCGAATATGTATGTAATTACTTAATATATTATTACAGATCTATCAGCATCAAATAACAGCAGTACAAGCATTGGCAAAATGTATGGGATGGCAGTTTTTAGCCAACAGTTCACACCTTGGCTTAGGGGCAGTTGAACCTCTAGGAAACGCTAGCAGTTGTATTTTAGCTTCACCAATAGGCGATAGGTATTTATTAATTTTGTTTTAGTAGGAGGCTATGTATACATGTATGTGTTACATCTAAAATAATTATTGGGATTTTAGGATGATAGCTGTTAGGTGTGAACCGCAAACGGGAGTACAAGTTGCGATAGCTCATTCTCCTCGGAAAGATTTCTTTCCTGGACAATTAGTGAGAGAAAGAAAGTGGGAAAATTTAGGTGGTTCTTTTAAAGAAGTTCGGTGGGATAAAATGGAAGGGAAAAATTTTTTAAATAAAATGGAATTACTTATGGCTTCCTTAACAAGCTCCTAGATGCTATCAATGACTGATTAGGAATTTAATTGTTCCACAGGGTGAAAAAACGTGATCACGCATACAGATTTTATTTTTCGTTTGATATACTCTCTACACTTTTTTATTGTATAATTGAATTATAGATGAATTTATTCGAGTGATATCTTGCGACTGTGATTCACTCTATTTTCCAAATTTCTCTTTTTTCAATAAAAAAACCGATTAAAACATTCATGCTTTTTAAAATCGAATTCGTTGTTTTCCCTTTCTTGTCCTAAACGAACTGAGATATTTCATCCTGTGGTATTTGTTATTGAGAACAAGGATTATAATTAAATGTACCTTTAGTTGTACAAAAATGGTTTTTATTTGAATGACATATGAAATGTAATATGAATCGAGTAATAAACCATGAAATGGTAAGTGAAACACAATGCCAAATGTACAGATGTATATTAAACACCTAAATTACAATTATTAATGGATCTTATATACATACAAAAACTACTGAACAATTCCTTACGTATTATCATCATTTGTATAACCTGTTTTGAATAGTTTTATTTTTTGATATAAGGCAGGGATTGATGCATAAATTTACTCTTTCCGTTTGATAGAACATGTACATACATTATATATGCATACATTCTTACATATATACATCCATACTTATCTTAGACTTTGCTTTTTTTTGCAATACAAACAAAATATCGTACATTTCAATATAATTCGATTTTAGATCGAAACATCGTCGCGTCTTGGTTATACAATTGTTTCGATGGGTTAAGGGACGGACTAGCAGTTTGACCAAGGAATTCTGTGCTAGAACGTATTACTATTTAAGTTTTTTGCGAAAAAATATTACATTTGAAAGATAAATAATACTGGTACACTTAACAGATGTCCATTTTGGTCAAGTGTAAAGTAAGGTCTAACATGTATTGGATCTGTACGAATATACTCCTAATCGTTATAGGCTTGTTTAGTAATACCAAAGATATGGTTTGTTAATTTAACATCATATCCTTTTACACACAGTGTATATCAGAGCAATGAATAATCTCCTTGCAATCAAATGGCTAAGGAAAAAAAATTTCATCATTCTGTGATGTTCATTCGGGTCAAACACAACTACTTGTATTTTAACTTTCTTATAAAAGTTTTCTCTTTTACTGTCTTGAAAAACACTGAACTATACTTTGGGGTCTGCCACCAGCAACTTTGAACGCAAGTGCAGTTGTTATAATCAAAACAACATAAGCGGATAAAGTGGTAGCTACGTAAGCTTGATATACATTTAAGAGGGTCATACATGACACAAACAAATGTGAGCCAACAACCCAAATAACTTGACCCCAATTTTTTCTGTCAAGAGCAGAGAAAAATACAACGCCCCAAAATGTATGTAATAAGATAAAGCAAAGAGTTGTGGCTGCTGATATTATAAAAAAGTACTCTGTGCCTTGTCGAAGTCCCATTGTTCCAGGTCCAACAGCATCTGCCAGGACATTGACTAGTGCAAAAACACCACTCATAAAACCAAAACCTAAACCACATACATATGCAAACACGTGTCTGCTATCTGCTACATGTGTTGTTGTTACTTTATCTAGCCCTCTTTCGGCTTTCCTTAGTACCCAGTATAAGAGATACCTGTACAAAAATAACAAAAAAATCAACTTTCAAGTAATTCAAGCGAAAGTAGAATATAAAAAATATTGTGTTTTAAAGAGAAAGTAAATTTGATATTTCACCTGAATGCTTCTTGGAATAGTACAGAAAATACAAGTCCAAATGCGAGGTGATTTTGTAGTGGCACCACAGCATACCAAAGCACCGATGACAACAATAAAGAAATTAACCAAAAGAAGGCACTGGCTATTAGTATGATGATTCTAATAGGTTCAGCTGCGACAGTAAATGTAAACATAGCCAACGGTGGACCGAAAGCCAAAAAGGCACAACCAAAAAAATCCATAACTGTCATTTTTGCGGCGAATAGTGCCAAATCACTTTTGATGTTTTCAGTATCACACTGATCTGGTCTTTTCGAAATGCTAAATATTCATAACCTTATGTAGCCTTCGCGCGGCCCGGCTAGTACTTCTTGAAGGGCACATTTATTCCCTCCGCTGATTGTAGAAATATATCAAATATGATAATAATGGAATCGGACACAAATGAATCACGATAATGATGAAATCACTTGGCACACCAGAGATGAATAGGGAATAAGAAAATCGCCGATAAGCATTGGTGACATTCAGCCAAATATACGCTCCACGAATTACCGCCTCTAATGGTCAAACAATCGAACTATACGCACATCTTTTTCTCTGACGTTTTGGTGGGAGAAAGGTGTGTATATACAGTAAAAGGGGAAATGTGTGTTTGTATCGGGCTGTACGAAAAACAGGTGATTCGAAAATGAGCGGCATTTTGATCGCAATTTTCATATAAAATAGTTTTAACTCCATTAGTCGAACAATGGAATCAAATTACTGTAATTTCACAATTATACAAATTATTATGCAGAAAATTATGAAATTATAAGATTGCACAATTATTCTAAACTTGCGAATTGAATTGCATAAAACAATCTTATTTTGCAAATGAACAAAGCGTTTAATCATTTAAAATCTTTCAAACATCCACAATTCTCAAATCATTTCCAATATTCATAAATTTAAGGGATAAGTTATAATATAAAAAATGATGAGTAAGTTCGAGTATTGTAAAGTATTTGTAAATATTAGTAAGTATTAAAAGAATAAAATAACATAAGAGGTATTCGGAACCTAAAATTTCTAGAAATAATATCATTTTCTAAGATATTTCGGGAGTAAAAAATTTTTGTCAAAATCTCGATTTTATATCAGAAGAATATAATCTTGCAGGAGGTTGTACTATTTAGGTATTTTTTGGAATCTGACTTTATATCTCGGAATTTTTTTAGATCTAATTCGCATTCTTTTCTTGTGATTTGTCTTCACTAGTTGCTAGTACAAATGCACATTTTCCTTTTTACCGTGTATACGAACATTTCTCCCACCAAGAACACAGGAGCAAATATGTGCGTATAATTCAACTGTTCGCCGCTAGAGGCTTGCACATTTTTTTGTTGACTTTTTAGACATTGCATCGGCGATTTATGAAAAAATTGTAAACATTTAGGAAAAAAAGTGTAAACTTCTCAATAGGAGACTTCGATAAATATCGATAGCTCTTTTAATTGCCGAAGTTATTGTGCAAAATATTTTGGAGAATATGAAAATTTTGATAAGATCTTAATGAGAACCACTTTAATCAGTTCTTATAAATTTTTAGTCTATATATGTAGATGCATGACTTTTCAGACAAAACAAGTCTGGTATTAACAAATTTTATATTTGTATTTCAAATAAATTTCTTTAGCTAAATTAAAATAATATTAGTTAAAATTGTATAACATTTAAAATTCGCTCCGAATACTGGAATAAATTTGTAACCATATTCGTAGCATATCAGGTATATAGATACGTAACAATGTACATAATCAACATGTTTGACTAAAAGTGTGTTTAAAGGTGAAAGTATAAGTGAAACTTTTAAATATAAAATTTAATTAAGAAAAGATATTGTCATTCATCTATAAAAAGATATATTCTTTAAAAAATAAAAATATATTTCTTCAATTTTACAGTCTATTTTACATATCATAAAATGAAGGGTTCTTTGAATGTATGTCACATCACTGTCGACATCGATTATACTCCTATGAAATGATCGAGCTCTCGCGCACTTTCTTCTTAGCATTGTGTGTGTACGTTCGCTCAGCTGTTCTGGTCAGAAGCGATCGTGGCTCATCCGATTGCACAAATTTTTGAAGCTTTGGAGTTTATTTTTAGTAGCAGTGCCATGTCGTTTTGGTACAATCCTCGTGGATTTTTGCTGCGTAAGAGCACGTTGTTCGTTCTCTGATCTATTCGATATGAAAAAACGTTTTCTTCATTGATTGACAGACTTCGTTCACGAGTTACCACGGTTATCAGAAATTTGACATTAATCCGGGATCGATGTGCTCCGCAAATTGACGTTTAATTTTGACCGTAATAGTTAAGGATTAACCATGAAGAAGACACGTTCAAATATATTTCGTGACATTTATTATCAGCCCTACAATGATTACACCAGGATGAAGCTTTATTCCAGCAGCAAAGGTATTTGGTATTCTGTTTTCAAGTAAAAATTTGGTAACCTTATTATACAGTGTAATATGGTGTAAGATCAAGACGTTTTTTCTCTATTTTAACGCTGAAAAAGAATTATTAAAACTTGTTAAAAATTAGATAACTTTGTGTTTCATTTAAATAAACTGAGTAACAGATTTTTTTAGATCTGTTTTCTTTACATAAAGACGCTTGCATTGTTATTAAATACAAACGTGGTGATTATCATATTTTTCAAATACCTTAATATTTAAGTTAAATGTTTCTTTGTGTATGTATATTTTAGCAAGTCTTCAAATGATGCAACGTATGGCATTGTTGAAGAGATTAAAAGTTCACAATGGTTGTGTAAACTCTGTTTGTTGGAATGCTACTGGAGAATTGATATTGTCTGGTAGTGATGACCAGCATCTTGTCCTTACGAATGCTTATAATTATGAAGTAAGTGTGCATTGTTATTAACTTGTATTTTCGTATATTAGTTGAATTAGGAATATATATAAGAAAGAATAGTGCTGTTGCAGTTACATAGAATATAGGTCATATTTACGAATTTAATATAATAAAACAACTACTTTTTTTTGCTGAATGGAAATAATTTTTATATTAAAAAATCCAAGATGTAAATAAATTAGTATATTTGTTGTATTAAAATTTTTTTTATTTTATAATGTATATATATATATATATTAATTTTACCTATATTTGTGTGTCTTGTAAAATTCCGTGCCAAGGTTATTTATATTTTCACCCTTGACAAAGCAATTTAAGAGACTTACACGTGTGTTTCTTTGTTAACAAACTGAGCTTGTATTCATATTTTTAGTTATTAATAAGAAATATATTTATCATTATGTGTTTATTGTATTTTCTTTATCTTTTCATAATATAATATTAAGTTTGATATGATAGTATTATTACATTATCACAATGCTATAAATACATTGTGAATGTACCTATAACACATTATAGTATAAAATTATGTCTCATATATCATATTAATATTTTTGGACAAATGTCCGTAATTTTTTATTTACAAAAAATTTATTATAAAAGATTAAGTGGTAACGAAGTTCACTAGAAGAAAGTACATTCAAGGAAGTTTCATTGGCAATAATCCTTTTTCAAGGAAATATCATAGATGGTTTAATTCTAGTCAAGGTCTAACATTGACATAGATAGAAATACAGAAGCTTTGCCAAATGAACAAAAACCCTTGCGTGTAATGCATGTATGCTAATTTTATCATTTAGAACCATCAATCTAGAACTATCTTGCTAATTAAATAGGATAAGAAGTTCTACATATATTTAATGTCATGAATATATAAGCATAGACAGAAACATTAACAATGAATTCAATTCACATTTTTGTTACAGGTATTAACAGACTATAAGACCAGTCATAGAGCAAATATATTTAGTGCAAAGTTTTTGCCTAATAGTGGTGATCATCGGATAGTTTCTTGTAGTGGTGATGGCATTATTTTGTATACAGGTGAAGATTCAATGACCTTTGACTAAACGCTATGACAGGCTGCGTGAACTAACAGGAAAATTTTCATGGTTACAGATTTAATAAGAAGAACAAAAACATTTCATAATCAATTTAATTGTCATGTCGGTACTACATATGAAATAGCGACAATACCCGGTGAGCCGCATAATTTTTTAAGCTGTGGGGAAGATGGAACTGTGAGATGGTTTGATCTTAGAATAAAGGACAAGTGTAATACTTCAAGGTGCACGGAGGATGTGTTAGTTTCTTGTGAAAGAGCTATAACTGCTTTGTCTGTAAATCTTGCTTCACCCCATCAAATAGCGATAGGTTGTTCTGACAGTACAGTTAGAATACTTGACAGAAGAACACTTGGAACACCAGCTACTGGTAACTGGAGTACTTAACATAATAAAAGAAACCAAATATAAGAGCAGTTAAAAGATTTGTCAAATAATTTTGCAGGCTGGACAGATACGCCTGGAGCAGTAAAGGCCTTATGTACTTTCACTGTCCCGGAATTTGAAGGGAATTCTTACAGAATAACATCATTGAATTATAGTCCAGATGGGCAGGATGTTCTTGTTAGTTATAGCAGCGATCATCTTTACCTGTTCAATGTGAAGGTATAAAAGACATTTCCCTTTCAAGGAAATACGCGTACTATATTCAGCTACAAAATCGATCGGTTTATTTAGGACCAAGCTAGTATACAGTTAAAGAAAGATGTCGCAGTTAGAAAAGGAGAGGGTAAGAAGCAAAGATTACGTTCGCCATTGCCAGTACGTAGACTAAGACTTAGAGGAGACTGGTCTGATACCGGTCCCGATGCTCGACCTGAATGCGAGGGTGGTCGACGTAGCGGTACAGGTACTTGAATATTAAATGTCTGTTATTTTTAACTTGCTGAAACAACAATGTATACATTTACTTTTGCGTATTTTAGAAATTGCTCAAGCCAGACCTGTTCTTCAAACTTCTTTAATGCAGAGAATGACTGATGTTCTCAGTAGAATGTTAAATGACCCAGCCACTAGAGCCGCTTTATGCGGCGGCGGCGAAGATAGCTTAGAAGGCGTGATTGATCATCAAGATAACACTCAAAATAGCAACGAAAGCGTTACGGAATCAAACGAAGAGAGACGAGACAACGAAACCGAAAGGGTTGAAAGAGCTCCGACTCAGGCTAATCAAGAAATAGGTATTTATATAATTATATCTTATTTGAAGTTGTTTGATTCCTATCAGATTATCAGAATGATAAATGGATAACTCGTAGCTGTTTCAGAGCAACAACCAGATAGATTAGAAAGTCCAAGTACTAGCGGTACGCAAAGTAATCCTGGGACAAGTTACTCTGTAGAAACGAAAGAAGAAATGCCATCCAATGAAACAATGCCTTTGAAGCAAACGATCGATGAGAGTTCATCGTCGGTCGAATCCAAATCACATGTTCCTATGGAAATTGAATCTAGTCAAGTAGAAACACAACAGTGTTTTGCTCAACCGTGTTCATCGCGTACTATGGATAAGTCCAGTGATCTACCGGAAGATGATCAAAGTAGCAATGACGACTCTCCTTGTAGCAGTATGGAAAATAAACAAGAAGGACATATGATGGAAAACCTTCAAGATAGATTAACGAAAATGAGAGTCGGATTCCTTGAAAAGTATGAAAGAATAATACTAAATGAATCAGACTCATATTTCGATCGAATATTTCTATTCGTTTACGTTTTATTTACAGACACGGCACTGAACCTGCTGTAAGTTTAACTTATACGGATAAAAGTTCATCAAGTGCAACGATATCTCTTGGTGTAGCCGATGAGATGATCCGTGATGGTTATCATGCGGGTACATCATTATTTTTTTAATTGTCTTATAAGTATATTTCTACTTGTATTTATTTTGAATAAAAACATTCCATTGTGTAGGACCATCTGGAAGTAGTGGAACATTCTCGGGCAGAAATCATGACAAACATATACGATATAGTGATATACAAGAAAGTAAGTTGATGTAACGTAAACAGATATATCTTTCAGAAGATCAGAAATCATACATTATCTTTTTGACAGAGACTGATGAAAGCGCTTTTAGTGATAGCGAGGATGAAGATATACAAGCTGGAGGAAGGTATGTCATAAATATTTAAAATGTTATAAGTAGAAGGTTTCTGCAACGTAATGTTAAATACTTGAGTATAAAATTGCGTTTTTCTCAAATAATTTAGATTAGGAAGTTCAGCAGATACAGAAATGGAGGAAGCTATGGGAGATGCTCCAACGCGTCGAGGATCGGCGAATTTCGACAAAACGTGCGTAACGGAGCTTCGTGTCAAGCAGAAATATATGGGACACCGTAACGCTAGGTATATTTCTATCTTCCGCATTGTTGTAACTTTCAATCTGGTGGTCGTGAACGATTAACGCAATTCTCGCGTAATAAATGACGATATCTTGAGAAGGCTATATATGATTAAATTTTGTGACTAAAAGATTAACATGGAATCCATTGCAATCGAAACCTTTTTAATCGAAACATTTGTGGAACGTTGTTGAAACACCAATTCTATTTGGCGAGTTTGGTTTCTTGAAAACCTTTACCTTCATGTATATAACGTTTTAACGTTTGTATTCATTGTGTCTGTACAAAGATATTTGAGTTGTTCTCGGAAACCATGATTGTTGACACGTTTTTAATTCCGAAAAAGCCTTCGAACGGCGTGGGCCATATCGTATAAGGCCGCCATATTATCTGATCAGTTGGTCTTCCTCCGCTTGACTCTAGTTTCTTTAGGACCATGATTAAAGAAGCAAACTTTTGGGGCAACGATTTCGTCATGTCGGGTAGCGATTGTGGCCATGTGTTCATATGGGAGAAAGACACGGCCAGGTTATGCATGTTACTGGAAGCAGATCAACATGTCGTTAACTGTTTGCAACCACATCCGTATTTACCACTGCTGGCCACAGCTGGTATTGATTACGATGTTAAGCTTTGGGCACCGATAAGCGAAGAGTCCAGCTTTGATGAAAAGTTTGCGGAAGATGTAAGCCCTTATATATTATTTACCATTAAATACTTAAATACTAATAATTAAATGATGAAATATAAAAATAATGGAATTTACAGTTGAAAAAGAGGAATGCAGTCATGTTGGAAGAGACGAAAGACACAATGACTGTACCGGCTGTTTTTATGATCAGAATGCTGGCATGTCTCAATCAGATACGCAGAGGTAGTGAAAACTTATAATACTTTCCAAGCCTTCCGGTAGTACACTACATTAGTATGACCAACGTAATTAAGAGTAACATAGTGAAGAAATTCGGCTGCTTTTTCCCCCGATTAACGCGCAGGTATCGGAGTAAATAACGGCGTACAAAGTTTGAATCTAACAGCTCCTTTTTCTTCACGTTTGTGAACTTGTCCATAACTTTTGTAACAATACCATTACGTTCATGAAATTTCATCATACTTTATTCTCTTTTTTTTACATATATTTTTAAGGAACTCTATAAAGATACTTGTACATGCTTGTTTACAAATTCTATGTTATATATAATTTAAAATAAGAAGAAAGGATAAAGAGTTAACAGAGAAGGACAAAATAAAGTACAAAATATTAACTTATCATTTCTAAGCCCCAGAGGCTATAAGAATAAAAAGAAAAAAAGTAATATAAAAATATGACATAAACAATGATAATACAGATAACGAAAAGTTTTGTAATTTTTTATGCATATAACAAATTTACATATGTATACAAGAGAGAGAGCGAGAGAAGGACAAATATCGATTAAATGACATATGCATGTAATGTCACATCGGTATTTTACCATTGCAAATTATTGTAGCGATGAAAATAAAGTTTTTAATCAATACACGATATATCTTTAATATACCAGGAAATGTGTGATTCTTACTGTCGAGGTGTTTTTTCTTTCTCTCTTATTTTTATCGTTGTAAGCTTATCGCGAATGATAAACGATTATAATCGTTTCTCTACTTCAGAATAAAGTTTAAAGCGGTAATAATTCTTTATATTGTAGCTAACGAACTAAGTCACGGTATGGACAGGTATTTCACGTAATATGCATATCTATGTGTATATTTGTCTTTATTTAATATTAGATTAATACTAGTAAGCACGTAACATATATTAAACGAAATTATGCAATATCATCGACTTTCCTTTCTGCATTCCTCTACTAATTGGCCATCTAGATGATAAATCTTATTATTAAACCAATCGATAACGATAACTGTTTTTGTTTAAAAAGAAAGAAACGAAAATGTATCATGTTTGCCAAGTGTTATGCTCTCTTGAATGTTATATATGTTCATACACATTAAATTCCCTAATTTATGTATTCAAACACGTAAGATTAGATTATTCTTTTATTAACGTTTCTTCTTTTACATGTTGTGCAGAATTATTTTTAAAGTGCTGTAACAAACAAAACGAGAGAGGAGTTTTCTGCATAATTTTGTCTCATTATCATTCATTTATCATTATTATATCAATCAATATCATTATTTCATTTATTATAATTCGTTAATATTTATTTGTAATTTTTTCGCTTCCTTTTCATTCACACGGGTAGATCATCAGAAGAACACTTGGTATAGCACGTCGCCGTTTAGCTCGTTTTGGTCATCCGTGCGCGACAGCAAATAATGTAGTCTGTCGTTAGATTATCATTCACTGATTGGAACGAGGTATTACAGAATAATTCCGGTTCTTTTATAGGACGCGGTCGGAACAGGAGGAGGAGCGGCGACGAGGCCGGCGAATTACGAGGTGGCTAAGCTGCTTTTGGCGATACTGTCGTCTGTGAAGATCTCAACTGAGACAATTTTTATCGCAACGCCAGCTGATCAGATTTCGAATTTACTTTCGAAACAAAAAGAAAAAAAAAAAAGGAAAAATTACAAAAAAAAAAAAAAAAAAAAAAATAGTAAAATAAGAATCAGGAAGAGAAAAAGAAGGATTCATATATTTATGATTTTCCGTTGCAATACTACTTCACTGTTAATTGTAAGGATATTTAATCTGATAAGCTTTGCGTACGTATCATTATTGCATCGAGAAAGATAAGTCGAATTTTTTTTCTTTACCACTTTTATTTTCTGTCGCTTCTTTTCTTCTGACTCTGTTTATACCGCGTGTTTGGTGTATCAAGCTTGTGCAATGTAATTGTTTTTCTCGTCTTTCGAATTTATAGAGTTATTATGTTTGGAGAGGAAAATACGATAAGGTCAAATATTTTCGATATTTTATACAGAATTTTGGTGTCAGGTTCGGATCTATAATTGGAACTATAATATAATACATGTTATTTAGGATGCAAGTAAAGTGCACTTGTTGATTAACTAATTATCACACATGTTTCTCGATAATGTTACGCTGTTGTAGTTAACTGATAATTGATCGGAAATGCACTTTATTCGTCCTCCCGTTAAACGACCCTTAGGGTGCACAATAAGATAATAAATATAATATAAATACTAGGGTTCCATTTAAGAACCTGAACCTTGACATTTTATCTTCCTCGCCAAATTAAACAACTTTATATCTCCGAACTTTTTAGAAACGGTTACGTATTATACGGTTAAATTTAACGTTTTCGTGTATTCTTTTCGTTAATGTTCAATTTATATGCAGTTCAAAGATAAAAAAATTCCACCGTGCCTATTTCACGGTCACATGTTTTCATTTTCTTTTCTTTGTTTTCTTTTCCGTGTGATGAAATAACGAAATTAACGAAGATTGGCCGATTTTTTGAGGTAACTTATTGACACATAGAGGAACATAGGCAATCGCTAAGTTTGTAGATTCGTTCGCTCAGTTCGATAAAGTAGGAATGCTTGTGACGTAGAGACGCTTGCAGAGAGATCGGAGAACGTTAAAGAATGATGTTCAGGCACTCGAAGGTTTCATCAAGGGAGAGAAACGTCGTTGTAGGATACCGTGGTGTACCGATATATATTCAGAGAATTTATTTATAATAAAAATTCTGAAGAACGCAAACGCATCTTCATGTTCTTCTCCATACACCTCCTCTTCCACGTGTTTCAATATTATTTCAGTCGTTGATGTCATCGAAAATACGTATACATAGAAGACTAACGACAAAGAAACGAAGGAGGGAGCAGGGGATTTGAAACGTAAGCGGAGAAAATAAAACGAAATGCGAGGTTCATTCAACAACAGAGTCTAATTTAATAACAAAATATGAACGCTGCATTTGTAATAAAATTAACCGTAATATTAATAATCGTTAAAATAATAATAATAATAATAATAATAATAATAAAATAATAACTATGGCGGCATACATAATCGGTCGAGATAACCATAATTAACATAGGTAACGGAATCCTAATATCGAAGAGGACGAAGCGTACGAGATATGTAGATTCGCGTTACAAATTACGATCGCTAACGAATCGACGGTTTTGGTTCACGAAAAAAGAAAAATATTTTACGACGTGTAAAATGTGTGTCAGGACGTCGAACGTGTGAAACGAGATCCCAGCAAATATCAGAAGTAATTCGGTAACTGAATACGTAATCACTTACGTAAAATATATTTATACGTTTCAAGGAAACAATTCGATGACTTCGATAATATTCAAAATAATTTTTTAACACGATAGACGAATTATTGTTTCGTACATATGACGAAGAAGAGTAATATATTGAAACAAATAACGATACGAAAATGTTATTTGAAAATATTTAACAGTCGGTTAAAGATACTGTTTGCTGGGGTCTGTTCGAGCGTGATCGACGAGAAAGGAGGAGGAGGGGATAGGCAGGTATTCGACCGAGGAACAACGAATTGGATGGAAAAAGAAAGGAACATAAAACGCGATGTTCACTGACGATTACCTTATCTGCCGCTCGTTTATCGAACCGTCGTTTACCTATCAGTCACCTAAATTCGAACGTATCTTTACATATGTATTTGCGAGAGAGTTTATCTTCTACTTGGTGAACCGTACGTCGACACGTGATTAATCACGAGAACTTGATGGGATATATTCAGTCGTATAATTGTAATCAATGAAAACGTTATAGAACATTTGTAAAAATAGACATGGTAAAAACAAATAATTATAATTGAAGGATAGTCTCAGTTAAACAAGATAAATCAGAAAACAATGATTATACCTTTTAGATAATTAAACGATATAGGAATAAGTATTTGATGAATAATCGTAGTTAACTAGGAGATTAGTAATATTTGTTATCCAGACAATTGGATGACATAGGAACAAATATTTGGAACAAAGTAATCACAAGTAACGGTAATAATAAAAAAAAAAAAAAAAAAAAACAACAAAACGAAATTAGTAACAAAATGTGCGGTTCCGTAAGAACAGCTAAACGATAAATAGCTAAAACCGAAGATGATTAAATGGAAGCTAAGAATGTGAGAACGAGCGACAGACGAGGAAGAACGTGGTACGATGCAGAACCGGAAGTGTATAACGGGAACGGGTGTGTATTTCCTTGTTTTATTTCTCTGAACATTAGGACAAAATTGTAATCAATCGCTTATCCGTTTACCGTAAATCCAATAATGTCTGTAATAATGAATTAGCGTTATATTAAATGTACCGATGAGAGATTTTTTTTTCTTTTAATAATTCACACATTTTTCTCTATTCGACGCTCTCACTCCATTCTCTCATTCTCACACTCGCTCTATCGTATATTCTCACGCATTCTCACGCTGATTTTCGTTCTTTCTTCCCTTTCCAGTTGGCGATTCCACCAACATGGGCGAGATCGATCGACGTTTCGTCCACAAATGGATCAAGGTTCGAGCTAATCGTTAGATCTACCAAAAGCCGGGCTTCGTAGAAACGCTCTTTCCCTTCGAAACGTTGATTCGATGCTTTCAAATACGCGACACCGGATAGAATAGAGAAAACGGAAGCAGAAAACTTGATCTACAATCCTGCCGCGTCGGATCCATCGTCTATCGATCATCGATCGTCGTGTGACTTAACGATTTCCACTTTAAAAAGCTTTGTGACGCTAATAGATCACGCTTTGTTAATAGAACTAAGAGATTAGATTACTCTTAATATAATTAGATTACCGTGTAATGCTTTTTTATCGATAATAATCTATTGGAAGCTAAACTCGATATCGAAGCGGATTATAAATCAGTCGTAATCAAAGTGGGGAAATCCTAGTCTAGATATTTCGAACGTTTTCAAGTCCTTCAAGTGGAATTATAGAATTTACGCGGCGGTAGATTACAATAGAAAGCTACATATTACAATTTAGGCGAAGAGAAATGGAGAATACCGAGAAGATCGATGATCGAAACATGAATACTTCGATCTGTACGCGAAAGAATCGAGAATTGTAGAATTTTAGAAACTTCTTTCCCAGCGCAAAAATTCGCTACTTTCCAGATTCTATGGAATTTATTTCTTTGAAGTTTTTATTTAGAAAATAGCGTATTTCACGGGAAATTAATTTTCTCTATCTGGTGTCCGTGAATTTTCTTTCGTTTCGTTCTGTTTTCTCTCTCACTTTCTTACTCTTTTCTCTCCTCATCGCAACGCTCAAGAAGTAAAAACACGAATGTCGCGCGGAATTCGCCATCGTAGATTGAATAATTCCTCTAAAATGCGCGTGACGGTAATCATAGTAACAATAACAATGACAATATAATAATGATGACAGTAATAATAATGACAATAATATCAATAAGAATAGTAGTGAACGTTTACAATCTATTACATATCATAATCTTTTTTTTTTTGTTCACATTTTTCGTGAATTTTTTTTTATATAATTTTTTCGTTTTAGTCGGAGGGGACGTCGCTCAAGATTTTATTCGAGGCACAGTTGGATCGCACGTCCGCTAATAGAATTCGTATCTCTCTGCATTTTTTTTTTTTTGGTTTTTTTCACTAGATTTTCTTCGACGCATCGTCCGCCAATCGCGAAATCGAATGGAGGACTTCATCGAACTCGTTTTGTATTTTCTCTCCCGTGTATGTGTGTATCCGTGTGTGTGTTTCCTCTTTTTACCATTTTCCATCATTCTTTTTTTGTTAATTTTTATCTTGCCTTCTATGTATGTTCTTTGCATTTTTGTTCGCTCCTTTTTTCACTTTTTTTTTTTAACTTGCTTTTCACGTATCGCGTATATTTTTTTGTTTTGTCTTATTACATTTTTGTCTTCTGGTTCCTTTAAGCTCGAAATGGTTTGTTCTTCGTTTTACTATTTTAGTTTCTTTTTGAACAACGTTCAAACGTTCGACCGTTCGACGCGCACGCTCGATGATAAAAAGTAAAGATTAAAAAATCGCACTGTCACGTGTGCGATTAATCTATGTTTTATTTTTTTCTTTGGCGAGTGTGCATCGATCGTCGACTAAGCGTTCCTTTGTAATATGTTTCCTTTCTTTTTCCTCTCGATGTTGAAGCGTAGAAGATATGTAAGTGTATCGACGCTGTTTTGAAACGAGATCGTCTCGACAATTCGAAACTTGTTATTTATCTCATTATTAGCACTATTAATTAGATTCCTCTTTTCTAATTATTCGAGATAATACGCGTCGAAACCGGTCGAATTCTGGCTGTGAGATATATCGTCGATCCGAATTAGTCGGATCCGGAAATGTCGTGCAAAATCAACCGAGCTGTACCTCAATTGGATTATTATGAATCACGCGTACGCATGCACAAATAGACGCACGCACACGCTAAAAAGTTACGATAATTAATAATTCTATATTGCGTAGGTTAGGGTCGCAAAAAGTTACGGAACGATAAAAAACCCTTCGAAACGCGGACCTTCGAAGTAGCGTAGAGACGAAAAGAGAGGTCAAAATAGCCGAAGACCGCGTCTTTACGTTGCTTTCTTCTCGCAGCCGTCGTCTTTTAGTTTGTTTCGTCGATTGTTAGGAACCACGGTTCCGTTCTTACTTTCTTTTTCTTTTTTTTTTTTTTTTTTCGTAAAATAATCTATCGAAGACACGATCACCAATCAGTGACCTTCTGGTTTTCTCACGTTAAAAATTTATACGTATCGGGAATGAACGATTAAAAATATAGCTCGAAAAATTTGCTAGACAGTTTAATTAAATTGGACTTAGTAGGTATCGCGTGGGAACGATAGGTAAGGTACAGTGGAAAAGGAAACTGCTACGAAGGAAGTATCAATAGTTTGTTCGAATCCGATTAGCTAAAAGGCACTGATACTTGCAGTATTAATGTCTTCCCTAACTTCGACGAAATTAGCAAGGAAATGTTGATACTTGGCAGCAATGCTTCCTGCGGCGTTCTTTGTTCTTTTTCTGAGGAGGATCAGCACTTTTGCTGTAGCTAGTGTTTCCGAATGCCACTATCCCTTTTCCGATATCGTATCTTTTATTCGTAACAAACTTAACGGATGGAAACTATTCATCTCACTAGAAGACTATTTTAAGTTGTTATCATTAAATTGGGCTAATGAAACGAATAATGTTATCATTATCAGAGAATAGGGTTATTTACAGGAAGGAGAACGAATATAGAAGAAGTGTACGAGGGCGATCGGTAAAAATAATAAAAATGATAGAGAAGCTTAACTGACGAAGACAACAAAAATTGCTCTTTATTATACTTCTCTTAGTTGCGAAAAATATGTTTCTAAATATAATCTAACTTTCTTGATCACAGACATTGGGAAAAAAAGATTAGTAAATAGTAAAGAATAAAGGAATAAAAATAATTAATACTGAAAAAAGAAAAAAAAAAAGGAAATATACAAAGGTGCTATCGAACTATATTTTCAATCGTATCCCACAAGATTTTGTGTACACGGCTTCAGATCACGCGCGACGCCATGCGTCGAGCATTCCGGAAGAACGATTGGGAGGAACTTGATTCGTATTTTTAATATGTTTTTTCTGTTTGCTACGAGTCTCACGGATTATGGCTGTTGTTTCAGTCCGCATTTCTAAAAACTTTCGGCTGACTCTTGAGTTTTCACCTGTACGGTGTGTGTACTCTTCTAAAACGCGGCACCGAAAAATCACTGTAATAAAATCGTGCATACGCAGCAATCGGCCGGTGCGTGTGCGCGCGTGAGCTTACAGCGAGCCGAGTCGCTGTGTCGCGGTTTCTCACGTAGAAGACGATTTTTCATCCTTAAACAAGACTTAATAGTTTAATTACACTCTACGGCGATTAACCGCTAAACTGTCGATTGAATTCGGTAATTCGGTTGTCACGGCTCTACGCCGTACTTTAAATTTGTTTTATCTTTCCATTCTTTTCATAACGCGCCCCACGGTCGATTCTTCCTCTGGCTCACGCGAAAAGGCGTGCGACTGGCCATTGTAATTTAACGTAATTTAACGTGAATTTTCGAACTTTCAAATATTGAAACTTTCAAAATTTTCGAGCTTTCAAATATTGAAATTTCGGAATTTTCAAACTTTTAAGTATTGAAACCTTTGAATCTTCGAATTTTCAATAAATTAAAATTTTTTTTATCCTTCGTAGATCTCTACATCTTCTAATCTTTTAATATAATAATTTTTTGGTTTCCGAATCTTCGAATCTTCCGATCCTCAAACTATCGAATCGTAGATCTACATTCGCATTGTTCCAAAGTTTTGAATATATTTCTTTTCTTTTTTCTATACAGGATTACCAGTCGAAAGCAACACTTTTTCGAGCGTACCACGATTACACCCTCTCGCTTATCCCCCTTTCTTCAACGATAACGACCACGACAACGCTAAACGAAGACGAGAGCGAAGCAAGAGAGGCAGGATTCGAATTCCATCCTCTAATTCCTTCTGATCACTTGGATTTCCTATTCGCAACGTAACAATAGGAAACGAGTTAACTCGTTCGAATCAGCGCGAACGATAAACGAGCATGTACAATACAATAACGAGTTTAGTCAATTGAAGCAAAGAAGATCTTGAAGATCGTACAGAGAGGAAAGTAAAAGTGTGCTTACTTGGATGATCGTTAAGTTTATCGTATCATGCATGATTAGAAAAATCGAACGGATATTAAATCCAAAGTATATCATCAGACGAACGGTCTTGTTCTACCTAATTCGTTTAAAATCTCTTGGAACGATCGAATATATCGAAGAAAAATGCGAACGACGAAAATGCCTCGTTAATCGATCTTCTTCTCCCTTCCTTTTCAATTTACTTTACTTGCAGACATTTCACGATTTTTCATCTTGTATTCTACCTTAATTTCCTCAAATCATCTTTCCAAAACGAAATCATTTCTTCCTTCTTCAACTTCCCCACACGAATCATCTTTGTAACATTATGAAAACCACTAACGATGCAAATTCTCCAAATCACCTTTTCAAATTCAAATCGTTTCACCCGAAATTCAAATTTCATTTCACTTCAAATTCCCCAAATGATGTTTCTCTCGTTATAAAAACCACGAACGATACCGATAAATGATATCCAAACGACCACGCGCGTACCGCTACTTAAAGTAAAGCAGATCTTGCTGAAAGTAGCTTCTTCGAGGCGAATGTCACGAATGAATGGTCGATCGCGCGAATTCTAATCGATCTTCTACCTCGTGATGTTTTGTGATCCGAGAAAACCGCTACACGAGTCCCTCGAACGATTCTCACACGAATAATCGGTATTTTTACTTGTCTTCTTCGATGAATTCGTCTTTTCTTCTTCGTCTTCGTGATAGATTATTCAGGCTGCAATGAAGCGAAGGGCGAGAAAACGACGAGAAGTTTCGGGTTTCTGACTAAATCGACTTTAAAGTGCAACGTGACGAATCGAATTGCTTGATAAGAAGTGAATGATCGAAGATGAACTCGGAGAAGTTGTTTGCGCGTGTTGCAGCGTAATCACGTAACTAGAATTTCGTGGACATCGAAAAGAAAGAATTTTGAAGATATACGACGTTTACAAAGAAGAATTTTCTTGCGAGAAATAAGAAGGCTAATTAACTGCTTCCTTTAACGAACAGATAAAACCATTGAGGATCAAACATTGAACATTTCAAAGGATCCTACCAACGAAAAAGGATAAAGAAAGCAGAGAAAGAAGAAGAAATGAACAAGAAGAAACGCTCCAACTATTAATCGACGATTAATTTCCATGTTATGTGGAGCTACTAAAGAAAATTGAGAATTGCCGACAAACACGATAACAATTAGAACTTTCGGTAGACGTTGCACGGAATGTGAGAGAACTTTATAGAACAATTAACGCTATTACACACTAAACTGTATTTTACGTTTAACCTACAAGAGAGTATCATACTAACGAGACACCGGTGAAAATGGTTGCTGAACTGGTTCGAATTTCTATTCAATTATTATTTCTTTTATTAGAAACAACGACTTTCAGCAAAATCCGATGCGGGCAAGCGAGACACGTCCCTCCGCGTTAATAATCATTCTTTCTTCTATTTCCTTTATCTTTTATTCGTTAATATTTTTCCCCAATTTGGTTGTCCATTTTTTATTCTTCCCTCTTTCTTCTTCTTTTCTATTTATTATTTAATAAGAAACAACTTCGTAAATAACGCGCGCGAGCGAGCGTGTGCCATTTCCGTGACTTTATCTAACATTCTTCAACTTCCCTCGCAATCGATACTTTATCGATGTATAATTGGTATATCGTGTTTCATTTTTACTCTTATTTTCTTTTTCTTTGATCTTCCGTTAGCTCTCCCGATCATTTTAACGATTCGTAAACTATAAATGTGTATATTAATGAAGATCGTCACGTTTTATTATTCCTATTTCTTCTTTCTTTCACATTTTGTCGTTTGTCTTCTTTTCTCAAGTGTTACACGCTTCGAACATACTTTGTTACGCTTTCTTTTCCATTTGGTCTTGCTCCTTTGGAAATCTTACTCTTGTCTGTGATTATCTATTCTCTCTGGAAATCCATTCGTACGTCAATTAAGAATACCTTTTACCGTAGGAAACAAAATCGGACCGTACAAATTATTTTTCTTTCTTCGTACACGCGCTTCCTCTCTCTCTCTTTTTCTTCGATTCTATTTACTTTCCTTTTGGTTCATTCATTTTGACTTTTCTTCGACAGTTTTTCCCGTGCTCCCGGTTCTATCCCTAACATACTGCTTTCGCTCGGCAATAATTAATAATAATTATAGTAATAGTAGTAGTCGTAACGTGTAATGATAATCGTGTAATAACAATGATAATAAATCAATAATCGTATTTTTTGTTCTTTTTTTTTATACAACAATCACACGTAGAAGCGACGAATTAGAGTAGTAGAAATAACTATTCCTTAAGTTTTAATTTTCTTTATGTTTATATTTATATTTATAATATAGTATCTGCAATATATTAAATCGTTTGTTTTTCTCTTTCAACTTCACTCGTCTTTCCACCGTTTCCTCCACCGCCATGCATTCTTCGCTTCGCGTTCTGCTATCTGCTATCAATATACATACGCGGTAAATCGCGGAGTGCGCACGCGCGCAGGCGTGCACGCGCGTTTTCGAGCGTGTTCGATCGTGCAAACCGATCCAACGCTTGATCGACGTTCAATTTAATAGTAAATCAATCGCGAACAATGTCGATCGATCGTTTCATTCGAATAATATGATAAAAAACGAAACAGATTAGTATCTTGGACGAAATAAAATTACACGACATATATTCGTCTTTGAAATTCGTTAGAATCGGCACAGTCGATCATTAAATCGAACGAGTATTATAAATATTACGTAAATAAATATTCTTATAAAAGAAATAATTCGATGCGGAAGAATTAATTAAGATTAACAAAGTTAAAGGAAGTAGAACGAGTCGCAAATCAATGAACGATCATTTAAAATAATCGATGACGTCATTTTTCGAACGCGAGAGAAACGCGCGTATCACGAATTTTCGCGCGTCTGCACGCGTGCGCGTACATACACGTATCATAATATATATATTATATAACAAGATGGCAAAAATGTTCCTCCGATTATTTAGTTTCTCGCGGATGGAGAACCTTCTTCTATCTTTTCCTTCACCATTCTCCCTCTTCCCCCCTCCCCCCTCTTCACCGAAAAACATGTATTCATATTTCTTTCCTAGGTAATCTTGTTCATTTATATTTATATATATAATATATATAATCGATTTATACTCTCGTAAAGTCGTATTTAATAATTAATTAATTAATCAATTAATTAATAGTAGATGTACGAACGGTGTAAGAAAGATTTATCGTGTGTTACATTTTTTTTTTTTTGCTTTTTCTCTACTCTCTTTATTTTTCCTTCTCTCTCGTCAATTGCTCCTTTGTTCCTCTTCCTGTCTCATTTTCCTCATTTCCTTCTTCTCTGAACGAAGGTGTTCATAAATCCGACGAAAAAAGTGTCCGATCGCAGATCACCTAAGTTCCCCGTGTTTCTAAACAATGTCCGTTGAGATATTATATTTACTTTACTCTCGCCGCTGCGCCGCGACTTCTGTTTCTTTATCCTGCTCTTACTTTGTCCCTTTCGTTCGTTCATCTTCTTTCTCGTCGACGAACGCCAGGAAGTGGATCGATCCTTTCGTGCACGGCCAATGCGCACCGAGCTACAAACGAACGAAACCACTTTCGTTAATAGAACTCGGTAAAATTTCTATCGATCATTCCTTTCTTTACCATTTTCTTCTTTGACCCTGTATATTTCGTGGTTTGCAAGGGTTTCCCTTATTTCTCTTCATTTCTCATTCTACTTTTTGCTCGTCTCGTGGTTCTGTGTTCGACGGCAGCTCGGCAACGAGCACTCGGCGTTTCGAGATCGATTTGGTAAAATGAAACGTAACGCGGGAACTGGCGGGGCGCGCGTCGCGGCGCCCAACTTATGCGTCGCACCAGCCGCGAAACTGCCTTACGACGATGAGGTAACAACGTTTAAACATCGCTCTTCTCTCCCTCTCGGACAAGCGCGGATTAAGGGGGGAGCTGGGGGGCTATAGCCCTGGGCCTCACCTTTTTACGGACTTCGCTTTCAGGAAAAATACGTTTTATTTTACGACTATAACGACAAACTAGCTCGTTTATCTTAAGGAAAATTAAAAAAAAAAAAAAAAGAAATAAAAGAAAGAAAGAAAAGAAAAAGAAAATAGTTATCTTTCGAAAACGCATACTGAAAAATGTTTAATATAACTTATTACAAAATAAATTTTATTTCGCATTTACGGTAATTTATTTCACTTTAACCCCCCTCCCCAATTTTCTTTTTATAATTCTCGAACTATCGCGCGTAATCTCTATGTTGCGTATGGTTATACGTGTGTATACGCGAGCGTATGCACCGATCCAGATAATCATCTCTAGCGAGTAGCTTTCCTTGTTCGCCACTTTCGTCGAAAGCATATCGTTCAATTCGAGCCCATTCGCTTCGAGCATACTCTCGACGCTCGGTAAGCGTACATACGGTATCGTTTATAATTACACGTTATCGTTTATTAATTATACTAACAGTTTGTAACTTTTATTAATCTCTTCTGCTTTTCATCCCTCCACTAATTACACACAAGATTTTCTTGGAAACAATTCGTTAAATAACTCTAACTTCCATATATATGTATATATATATTACTCCTCGCGAATTAAATAGAACGAACGAATGCGCGTTTTCGTACATTCGATTAGAAATTATCAACGATACAGCAGGTACACTTTAGAAAATGTTTTAACGAACGCGTGTCTGTGTTTCCTTATTCATCGTGCGGTTTTACAAGAGAGAGCACGCGCGCGCGCGGATCTACTCATGGATTTCTCTTTTGGTTTGCCTTTTCTTTTTTCCCGGTGTGTCGTCGTAGCGAGAGACGAGAACGAAAATTAGAAGAAAAAAGTTACAATGGAAGATTGTTCTGTACAGCGACTATCGTACGAACTAAATACGCGTTGGATGCCGACGTGCCGGCGCCATCTCCTTCGTCGATCGCGCTATCTTCTCTCGCCGTGTGTGCCATTTCAACGATTATATTCGGTTCTCCGTGCAATCACCGATATATACTTCCGGTCTTCCATTCCCTGGTTAAACGCGTCCTTTCCGTTCGACGTTCACCGATGACCTTTCACGATGCTCGGCATCGATGCCAATGGAACACCGTTTCGCCCCATTTTCCATCTTTCCTAGATTTTCTTCCTTCTTAGATCTCGATTCTCTTGTCTTTCTGATCTTCAGGATTGCGTGACGGCTTGTTCTGTCCCTTCTTTCTTCTTGTTAATTTCTTATCTAAGGTATTTTTTATGGGTATTTTTATATGTGCTTTTTCTTGTTTAGGTAGATCTTTGGATTCGATCCTTTTTAATTTAGGAAGTTGTTAAGATGGTTCCTCTCAAATATTAGACGAATATAGATGGAATAAAATTGTTCCTTGGTACTATACGATTTTCTTTTGGAAATTGAGACGGTCGTTTAGTTTTACAGATCTTATAGAATTATCTGTTTTCAGTCATGGTTCTTGTTTTTAAATTCTTTGCTAGTCTTTTATTCAAATCTCTCATGCCTATTGACGCCTCTAGAGACGTATTTCTACCATGTTCTTTTTTTTTTTTTTGTTCTTTCAAGCATCTGACAAATAATCTTATACTACCGACGACACTTAAGAAGCCTTCAAGTATCTCAAACAGTACCCTACACC
Organism: Bombus huntii; assembly: GCF_024542735.1. Classification (NCBI taxonomy): domain Eukaryota; kingdom Metazoa; phylum Arthropoda; class Insecta; order Hymenoptera; family Apidae; genus Bombus; species Bombus huntii. Next base: position 11,909,860 of record NC_066244.1, on the reverse strand, counting down.
GATGAAACATCTTCATCGTACCAAAGACAGAACAGTGCTCTTCGTAACACGCAGCTCTCTTCTTCAGCTATAAAACTTGTCTCTTATTTCTTCATCCTCTTCTTTTCCGAATCACCACGAATCCACGGAAATCGTTCCCTATCGAGGCCGATGCACAGGTCACGGTGCTTCGTGGTAAGTACGCTGAGCAGGTACTGAAGCGAGCCTCAACATATGTCTATCTTGACACTTTCTCGCTTTTCCCGTTCCCTTCCATTTTGTCGCGCTTAATACTAACTATACGCGTGTTCACGTGTCTACGTGTATGTACGTGTTCTATATGTGTGTATATTGTAGATCGATAAATAAATAAATAGATAAACGATCTTGTTACATATTTATCCATTTATCGGTATCGAGAGAAGTGTGTTTGGATTGAAGTGTGGAGTGTGCTCCAATCGCGTGTTCTTGCACGGTTGGTTCGTTCCACGCGTCGAGGCGATGAGCGTCCACCGACACATCGGCCCTTCTTCTACTTCCCCCCTTTATTCCTTTTTCCTCCGCCACCTTGATTTACTTATGACTGTAGGAGAATGGCGATGGCCCTGTGAGCATGCTTCGATGGAAATGCACGTTCTGCCATTTGTTGTCCCTCTTGTGCCACACGCGGCTCTCCTCGCTCTGGTGGGTATGCGCTACGCCTTGTCTGCAAAATACGCAATCACATGTTCATAGAATTTCACAAATTTGTCTATTCTTACGCGTATGACGTTTACAACGTGTTTTGTTAATGGTGAAGTTACTCAAGGGGATCTCAAATTGAATAACCTTAAGTTAATTATGAACGAATGAAGTAAGAAAGAAATTCGGTATAGGAGAAGATGTATGACAAAATATATAATGCACGGAGTAAAACACGTTTCATACAAAACCGTTTACATCTCCAAGAATATCTATATATAGAATAGATCTATAGAATTTCTATGAGAAATTAAGAATTGATCATTTTGACGAGTTTTTGACCGCACGTAAATTTCAAAAATAAATTCGGCGTACAGGAAGATGGTATGTTTGAAGACAACTATAACTCACTTGTCCATGTACTGTGTCAGTCTGACGTACGCGATGCACGCGGCGTCCTCGCCCAGCAGGTGCACGTGGGGGTTCAGGATCGTCGTGTTCACGGCTTTGCAGTGCTTCGCCAGAACTGCTATGTGTTTAAAAAGCAAAACGCTCGTTATTTGTGAATATACACGTTCGTTTATATACCACTGAAGCTGTCATTGATAATTTCAACGATAAAAAAGGATAAAAAAGTAAACCAAGCAAAAGAAGTGTCTTATTAATTTCCATTCGTATCTACGAGCATTTTATCGTTCATAATTGACAACACATAAGATTTTTCAAAAATCATAGAGAGAGATGTACATTTTGAAATTATTCTAGCATTGAACGAACAATATGAATATTCTAAAGAACGATATTAAAACACTTCTGTAACTAATATTTTGGTAAAAACGCTATCGACTGAAAGAAATTTTGTGCGTTCAGTGTTTATGCTAAACATAAAGATTCATAAAATTAATGGAAAGTGCAATAAGAAGCTGCATCGACGTGAAATTCGACGACCAATGCACCGATCGATCGGAGATTTTAACGCCTGGATAAGAAACGCGATTACATCGCGATTACGCCACGTTCGTACGGGGGTAAGAAAGCAAGGACATGACACGACATACAGCAATGAAGTGGAACAAACGAAACGGAGGTACAACGTAGACACAACGGTGCGGTGCTTTGTCAGCGCGGTACGATTAACAGTGATGCAAATGAGTCATAATTACCATTATCAAAGTAAAATTTGTGGAAATCCATTCCCTCGACTAAATTACCTAAAGCCTCTGGCTCGAACGCAGTCAGATGTGGATCACAGATTTTCCTGCAAGCGTAGGAAATATTAGAATCCGAATATCCTTCATTCTAACTTCATTGGGATGCAGTGAAAGCAGAATATTGATCAATCGATAATTATCGATAAAACAGTATCAACTATATTAAAATACAATTTTTATAATTAAATTAATTAGAAAAATTTATATGATGTCACCTTTTATATGAAAACGCAGTTTTCATTATTCTTTCATTACTCTGACAAATTTGTTCTCTAAAATTTTGTTAATACAATGATTCGTTTCATTTTTAAACATTGTATCATAAAGAATCTCTTCAATGTCATTTTGACGCCATAATGAAATTTCTTTACTGACATTTTCACACTTTGATAAATTTTTTTCGTCACAATTTGATACCGTAATCAATTTTTCCGACGACTTCTCTTGCTAATTTCATATTTCCCCGAAATTTATCCATCATCGTGTCACTTACGTGTACGCCTCGAAATCTCCGATATTGATGCTCTCGATCAGCTGCTCGGTCATCTTGATGATCTCCTGACGGCGTGCTGGAATCGTCAACAGATTATCGATCTGTAGGGACGGCGCGATCGGCGCGCCCGATCGATCTCAACGAAAAACAAAATAAAATAAAACGATCAGGGCTCATACCGACACATCGTACGGCACAACAGTCACATGCACGAATCTTTATCAACTTCTACGTCCTACGCCAAAGACTTTCTTATCACGTACTTTCTTAATACGTAATATATAGGTATATATAATATACAACGATATATCACCCATTGGAGTCGTCTCAAAAATCAAAACGTCACATTACCTTCACGTATTCACATCCAACAATCTCTATCTCAACGACTCTTTTCAACTAATCAAAAATATTCTATCGTGATTCTATCAGACTCCAATGACAACGATCCTCAAATGATCTTATAAAGACAAATTCCTTCCAGACATTATATTACATCTTCAAAATATCTTCTATAGAATGTCGCTTAATATTATTATTCACAATAAAAGTATAATTCAGACCAGTTAGCAAAGAAGTTTAGATAAGTGAAGATTATTTGAAACGATCATTTGAGAATCGAATTTTTATTCTCCAAAGTGAGCTCCCTTTTTCCATTTGATAAGCACCGATTTCCAAAAGAGTTATACCTTCATAGTGACCAAAGGACGAATACTTATCCAATAAAAAAAAAAAAAAAACAAAAAGACAAGAAGGACAATAAGAAGGAAAAAACGATGCAAACCGGTGCAATCTAGTCAAATGGAGGCGATCGAGCGTGTCTCGTCGTTGCACACGTCGTTTGAGTCAACTTGTTCTCCTAGATTCCATGGTCGCGTCGTTAGGGTCGTTCGATATGTTCGACGCGGCAACGACGAGAATTTCGAGGACCTGCGAAAATTCGTCGCACCGGCGACGAGAAAGAAAAAAATATCGATTGTTCGACGAGCTCGTCGAGGAAAAAAATGATACTGCCGTTGTTCTCTCGTTGTTCATAACCGCTAGAAGCTTCTTGGTTCCTTGAAGAGTAACTCCTCGATAACTGTTCCTTTTTTTCTTTTCATCATCCACAATCAATCGTTCGAATATAATTATCACGTGGTAATAATCTTCGTTTCCCTTTCACCCACGATATGGAAGATTTAAATGATCGAATGGAGAGCGCGAAGAATTTCCGCGCGAGTTTCAAATTTTATGAAGAAGATATATTCAACTTGAATTCCTAGTGGCGTTGCAAAAAATTCATAAATAAAAGCATCAATATGGTTAGTTGTACAATTAATTGATCATGATAACTTTGATCATTCTTCTAATTCGTAATTTCGTATAATACGATGAAAAAAAGCAAAAGAATTTTATTTAGCCCGGCGACCACCACCGTGAGCGTAACCACAGTGCCGTAACTACTCTACTGCGCATCAGAGCAAGCGAGACAACAGATATGTATAATACACGTTACGAAAAATTCGTGATGTATGAAAAAAGAAAAAACAAAAAAAAAAACGTATAGTACTCAATGGCATCCCGAAAAGGAAAGCGTTTCTCTCCTCTCGTATAGACGATATCGCTGATCTGTTCGATGATGGAGAGAATGAAATAGAGATATAGATAATAGACATAATCGATATATGTAGAATATAGATATAGAAAGAGAGAGAGAGAGAGAGAGAGAGAGAGATTTGAGAGATGTGAGTGAGATAGGTTCTTCCGTTACCTGAACACTGGGAGTTCGTCGAGAGCTGGCTGCAGGTCTTGATAGGACACACGATTCTTATTTCTACAAGCAATATATATATAATATATACATACACATATTTATATATAGATACCCTTCTTTTTTCTTAAACATGTGTGCTTTTCTTATTTGCTTTCTTTTTTTCTTTACTTTTAACAATTATACGGCTCGTTTATCGCAGCAAAATTCTTCCTGCGTGTTTCAAGCGTGATTTCGCGGAAGATTAAGGTCCGCGGGGCGATTACTTCCGGTTTTGTCGATCATGTTATCCGTTTGGGGTATCTCTCGTTCTTTTTTCTCAGTTTTTTCTTTTTCCTTTTTTTCAGAAAAAGAATAATTGCAAAGAATTGTCGATTCGAACACTACTGATATTTTTCCTGCTTTTGTTTCTTACTTTTTTATGATTTTGTGTTTTTTAAATGATGTTGAGAGAATGATGTTGAGAGAAAAAGAAAAACGTCGCGGAGCTTAATCCCCGCGCAAGAGGATTAACCGTCTCCTCAGGTCCCATCTCGTCCTTGAAAGCATTTGCTCTTCTTGCTGCAACTTCTTCCCTCTTGTCATTCATTGCAACGTGCCTTTGAGATTCTTCGTTCTCGCTGGTATTTCGAGATTATCGTTTTCGCGACAGATTTTCATTTTTGCTTTTGGTAAGCTTCTTTTCCTGACACTGTGCCACGTTAAGACGACGTGACGCAACGCGTTGATTTTGAAGGAATTCTCGAACGCATTTGACACGCGCGATTTTCGTTACGCTCGAGTAAGCGCGATCAACTTGGCTGAGGAATCGGTGCGCTCGATTCTAGTGATTGAAACGATGATATCGCAAACGGTCGTTGTAAGCCATTGTTAGTATCTTACGATGCACCGTAGGTGATTCATCGATTTAATTATTAATCGACATTATTTGAATGACTAGCTTTGGAAGAAAATTTTACAGAATGTCGTAGAATATTTAATATAAGAATTTTTTTTTGTATAATTTTCTATAATATCATTATAGAAAGTGACGTATTGTACTATTAGAGTAGTAATACGATAGTATTATAAAATGCAATATTATTTTATAATATTATTGTAGGATATTATAAAATAAAATTGCCGTAGAACAAGGATATTAAGTTTTTCCATTGAAATACAAATTTTGGCAAATATTCATGTACTTCAAAATTTATGAAAAAGTTACTTCATAATAATTAACGCGTATTAAATGTAGAACACATAATAAGGAATTTAAATTCGATTGAGAAAATATAACAAAAGAAAGTAAGAAATCGATTTCGAAGTAGTATTAGATTGTCAATGATCAGACATACGTTTCACACGATTCGTCCCTTTTTAAAATTCCAATTATTGTCAATGAATCACCTTATACGCGTGCACGTAATGCAGATGTGCACGCGAGATATAATATATCAGGTTTCTTTCACCTTCGGAGCGTAAGAAAAAGAAAGAAAAATAAAAAGTAATCGATACAGAAACAACGACACAATGGAAACGAAGATAGATACGCAGAACGAGATACGTAGCTTTTACAGCATCGCCAATACGACGATAAAAGCATATTGTCCTCATATGCATACTATATGTATGTTACGAGAAGCGTCCAATAAAAAAGTAGAAGCTTCGAACCATTTATAACTTGCACCTCCTACGCACGACATTCGTTTTTTATTTGTATCTTTTTAACAAAAAAAGGAAAGTAATTTGTTAGGCGAGAGACTGCTGCCCATTAAAAAAAAACATTCTTCTACCAGCAGACTAGCTTAAAGTAATGTAATTAACTACGAAGCCTGTCCGATAATTCGTTTCGTTTCTCATACAACACAACGTATCGGGTTTCACAAGTTTATTGGTACGTTCACAGTTTGCGCCTACACATGGATTACACGTGGATTTATAGCGTGGGCGACAGCCTAATTAATGTTTCTACGCGGGTAAAATATCATTTCTATGTCGATCTTTTGGTATATTTCATGATTTATTGCCTAACCCTTAATAATACTTTTTCCTTGTCAATAACATTTGATCGATGACGACCCTTTAATGCATTCGAATTTGACGAAGAATATTTTCTGCATTAATCGAAATTATATTTAAATTAATAGAATTAAATTTACTGCGAAAGGGTACAAGGTGCTTCATTTACGAAGTAATTTAAACGAATTTTTACTTATTTTTCAGTGGACTTGGATTTGACATAGGATGTTTCCTAAATCGATCGATGATAATTACACCTAATATCAAAGTTTATAAAACTCTTCATTATTGTCGAAGGTATTTTTCAGGCAAATTGAGCATCGAAAAGAAATGAAAATATTTCCTCGCGTGTTTAATATCATTTAGTTGTCAAAATTAAAAATCTACAAATCTCTAACGTGCCTACAATTTGTCTACAAGTAGGATACAGCAAATAATTACTGTGAACAATTCAAAGAATTATTTCAATAAATAATGTTTAACCTTCTTTTAAATCATCTAATATCTATTTAACCTTCAGTGTGAATTTTAGTACTAACAAAATATATTTGTAAAGCGTTTTAACATTTCTTTTATGGGGAAATGATATTTTACGGGCGCCTGCTTGCGCATTAAATTCTACGACGATATATAATACAGGGCGAGTAATGAGGGACGCACAAAGACAATTTCGATTCGCGAGAATTCTGTTCGGTTCGCATGCTCCGTCTCGTACAACGACGATTGTCAGAGCGTGTGTTTGTTCGATGTAAGAAAAGGGAGGAGGAAGTATCTTAGAATATCGGGATTATTAATTTTTCACGAAGATTCTAGTAGTACGAAGGTCAAACGCTGCGAGACGTCCCTCCACGACGTTGCGTGCCTGTCGATGTGCTCCTTGTCCGATCAAAATCGATACTTACTACTTGCGGGATGCCGTCCAAAATAAAACTGTGACTACTCGCGACAGAAACCCCATGACACGATGAAAATTGAAATTTTGACTTCAATTCTCATAAATGAGCTTTAGAATTATTGATAATTATATTATTATTGATGTTAATAATTAATATTATTAATAATTTGTCAATCATTGACAACAGTCTAAGGATTATTACGTATAATTCTATTAAAGATCTATGGAGGAAATTAAGGATAATTTTATCGTGTCACGGATCAATTCAACGAGGTCTACTAAGAAAAAAAATTATGGCATCCATAAACTGGGAATATCCAAAAAAGGAACGATTTTGAAAAAGCAAAACAAGAGACATGCGGAGAGCCTGTTCGCGACACCGTACGATTCTCAGAAACTTCTACAAAATTGATCTTTCACTAACAGTTTTCAATAGTTATATTTAACAAATTTTTCTCTAAGTCGGTGTCTATATTCAAATTAAAAAAACCATCTTCGATTCTTCTTTAACCATTTCACACTCGATGTCGAGTATACACAATGTTGCATACTTAATACTTTGATATGTTAAAACTAGTCTTCGATTTTACTGTTATGTCTTCTGTACAAGACAATCCGAAAAATTGTCTTTCTATTTGTTATAATTAAACTGCGGTAAATTATGTATTTACTTTAAGAGATTCCAAAACGAAAACGCACACAACACATGCGCTAGGCAAAAATACGTAAAATATTGAAAACGTAGTATTCGTTACGACATTATGACGATTCCATTTCTTTATTATGCACAAAGACATAAATTTGCATAAACATTCGTCTTCTCGCAATGAATGAAAATACACAAATTTTTCCTACCGACTACACGATTATTCGAGCTTGAACGGATCTTAATTACTTTTGAAAAGGTAGAAGAATCTCGAAGAAGCGAAAAAAAAATTGGACAAAGTGAAAGAATCGAAGAAAAATCTTCTCGGTGGTGATAAAAGTTTTATTATTTGATCGTGCAGCGTCGCGAGACTCGAAAAACTTCACGACAACAAGCAACACCGCTTAAGCTTCGAGCAGGCTTCCTCGTCCATCTTATTTTTCGACTTCTCAGCGACCTTACCGGCGTTGGTGTTCTTCTTACCATCTTCTGGGTCGCACCACTCGGCTTGACCGAGTGGCATATATCCAGAACCGCCCACGCGTCGAATCTCCAGTTCTGATATGTTTTGGTTCCATTTTTTGTTTTTTTTTTTTGATTTTTATGGTTTCATTCCAGATTCGTTTTGGAGTCGTATGCATTTGGAATTCAAGGCGGCATGCCAGCGATGCGAGCAACCGGAACATGCAGAGAAACACACACATGGGGAGAAGACGGGTCAACGAACACCGTTTCATGCAAAAATAAAAAGGGTGAAAAAGGGCTAAAAGGCCGTTTCTCCTCTGGCCAAAGCGGTATATGGCTCGGGTTGGTTGGCTGAGTATGTTGTATGGAGCTAAGCCGAAGAGATGAAAGATTAATGCATCGTTTTTGAGCAAAATCGTAGAGTCGGAGCAATTTAGGGAATTAATTTGTAACTTGACAATATCGAAGATCTTTTTGGCGCAAAGATGCGAAGCATCTATCAACGCTATGACTTTAGAAACAGAATCTGAAATAATTTGAATCATCTTTAGGTAAGTTTGAGCTACTTAAACGTCAATTGAAGTTATTCCAGACAATTTTGAGTTGTGTCACTTGCAGCTACCGAAAGTTTGAATTACTCTTAATTAAACTACTTTGAGATAGTGCGACTTTCAGTTACTTCTGATCGATTCTTCATCTAGTAGACTCAGTCTATGCAACTTTAGTTTATTTTTAATCAATTTCAGTTCGTATTACTTCGGGTTTTACGAGCTTGAATTTCTTCTGACCAATTTTGGGTCACTTTAAAATCAGTTTTAACAACATCAAGATAATTTCGGACCGATCTCGGGTTTAGACATTTTGGATGCGACTTGAGGGAACTGTGACGCGAGTTTTAATCACTTTGAATATTCGAGACTATGCTGATTCTATTGGAAGCCAATTGTAAAACACGTTGTCGTCGAATTTTAATTAACATTGACGTAAACTATTCGAAGAATTATCGAAACATCGAGTTTGGAGAATGTTGTGAGAACGTTGTGAGATACGTTTTTAGCCTGCTATTTGCCAATGTAACGTGAAAGTGTCTTCCATTTGCGAAATGGCAGCCTGATTTACAGGCTTCGCCGCGATAAATGCACTTTTGGCTATTACGGGAATCAATCAAGCCGCACAATGCGGCAGCAAGCGCGTTTCCGTACAATGAAATGCATTATCGGCGACCATTTCATTCAACGTGACACATTCTCTGCAATTCCATGGAACTCGATCGCGGAGAACTCAAAACATCCAATTTTCATTCGAAATCCTGGAAATTCATTAGCTCCGCGAAAGAAATTACCGAATCGTCACTTACAGTTCCGTTTCTCGCCTAATTTCTAACGAAATTAGAACGACCATATTTAGTTAAATATTTGATTAACGATGCATTAAATAGAAATGATCGCCACTAATCAAAAAGATCCAAAAGTTGATAAAAGTGAAAATAAAGAGGATGAATGAAAGAAAGCTTAGAAGAAAGATATATAACAAATCAGTGCTGTATTGTAAAATGGAGAATTTCTAAATGACGTTATTATATTCAAAATATTGGCAAACTTTAGCGACGAGTCAACTCGTCTTTTCCACTTAACGGATTCAAATACGTTTCTCGAAGGTAGGAAAAATAATAGAAATAAAACTTTCTCATCCGAATAAGAAAATTTAAGAAAGAAAAAGAACAGAAAATTAAAAGATTTTTGCTAAGACTTTTGTACATAGGAAAATTAAAAAGAAGATTCTTCCCGCGATAGGTCACATGAAAAATTTCATCTACGAATAGCACTGTTTTATAATTGTTGTAATAAATACTGTTGTAATAAATAAATTGCGACAGTGGAATGGAAGAGTGAAAGCAGCATTGGTGTAAAGGGGAGAAAAATTGAAGGTAACCAGAGAAGATAGCCACAGTTAGAGGTGTGAAATGTATACAGACCGTTGTTCGATGAGTCGTAGCGTCGCGACGATACCATGGGCGTCGCCACGTGGTTGTTGCCGATGTAGACGGCCGCTGGCGAGGATGGTGAAGCGCCAGTCTGGCTGTTCTGGCTGTTGCTGCTGCTACCACTGCTGCTAGCACTTCCTGCGCTGCCAGCTAGTCATGCAACCAACCAACCAAAAGACGAGCTACTGTCAGCCTCCGAACAGCTTCCTCTCGGTCGCTTTTGGTCGCTTTTTTTCGTATCGTTATGATTCGATCGTTGCACTCTCGTATGTATTCAAATGCAAATAACTTTATCCAAATTAAATTCAAATTAAGACAATCGTTTTAAGGGTAATTTTTAATAATGAGGATAAAAAAATGGTACGTTCCAATGGTTTTATTTAACCGTTATAGCAGTATGTATCGAGGTTGATAATAGCGATAGATTTTAAGATAATGAATTTGAATGGAACGAATCAATAATAGAAGATTCATAATAGAATTCGATTGGATTTGCTTTAAAGTCGGGCAGCTTTATTATCAGAGATAGTTATTCTTCGTGGGATACACCGAGGTTTCATTTGCAGAAATAGTAACGAATTATTGGATTAGATACGTAGATATTCGCGAACGTGAAAAGAAATTGAATATAATTATCATCAACGATATTAAGGAAATTAGGGTTCGCAGGAAAATGGTAATGTACCATTGGGCTAGGTTTATCGGTATACACAAACGTAGAAAGGTGTCGAATATAATTATCATGGAAGATTTAAGTCTTTTGTAATGTATTACAATGTATAGGCAAATAAATATATAAAAATATAAATGAATTCTAAATATCTAAATGGTTGGGCAAGGTAAATATAAATACGAGATGGTGAATGTGAGGATAAAATTCAGGAGAAGCTTCGAACAGATATTTCTATTTAAATCAACATTTGCAAATTAAACTTCTACGAGAGTGCAACGAGCTGTCGTTGAGAGAATACCAAAAAAGAGGAGAACGAGAGAGAAAGAAAAAAGAAACGGGTGGAGAAAAGAGATAAAAGAGAATAGGGGAGATAACAAGAATGAAAGAAAATTCGTAATCGGAAGCGAAATTGGCAAAATGCAGGCGTTTACGAGGTGGCTCGCGTGAACGAGCTTCGCATAGATCGAACAAACGAGTACAAAGTGTCAGACACTCTGCGATCGTTTCGATCGTTTCATCTAGATCAGACAGTACTAGGTGAAGCGTCGACGAGATTCCAATGAAAAAAGCGATGCTGAATGATCAGGCGAATTTTTCGTTGGACCTCGTTGAGCAATGATTTGATCCATTTCGATAGAAAAGGGAAGATTCGTGTGTATGTGTGCGTAATATCGAGAATCGAGAATTGGTGCTGTGTAACGTTCGCATCTATAGTGAAAAATGGCGGACGAAAATGTTAAGACGGCAAAAAGTGGCGGGGGGAGCGCAAGCATCAAAAATGGTTTGTGAATAAATCTAAGGCACGCGAAGCGTGAGAATATTCGGTAATTTGACTTCGACCAAGTACGTGGCCAAAAGAGATAAAAAATTGTAGGGGAGAAAAGAAAAGTCCAAGTCATGCTTCGACTCTAAGAGGGACTCACCGATTTCTGCCTAGCGAGTCGGTCTTCTGTCTTGTTTCTGCTTTGGTAAATTGTCTTTTGTTGTTTGAACGATACACGAGCTTAACGTTGTTCAATTTCTCAGTATAGTGGTTTAATGCTTGAGGGGCCATTTACATTTGAGAATTGTAAAAATTGATATCGTCGTTATTTTTGGTTATTTTCGTCGTTATTTAAAGGAGGATAATTAGAGAGAAGTTAGTTCTAACCAGATATCAGAGATCAATATAAAAAGAAAAAATGAGGAAAACTTTCATTCGCTTAACATTGGAACTAATGATTTGTAATATATTGTATTAAATATACTATCTACAGATGATTGTGTTTAAGATAGTTTAAGGAAAATAAATAGATCAATTTACAATAAAAGTTATTTTGATATAATGCATGTTGTTAGCAATTATAAGAATGAAAAATGTTTCGTAATTCTAATGTTAAACGAATAATCTTACGAATCCTCCGAAACAATTGCGTTTACTTTGAAATTATTATTAAAACCCTTTATTTAGAATAGTTTCATTCGAAGTTGCAAAATTTGGTCCTTTAAGCATTATGAAAGAACCACTACTAACAAAATTACCTTGAATCAAGGTATTGAAATATTTTTACAAAACTTTGCTCCTCCATGCATTGCTAAAAACATCGAGGAGCTTTCGATTCAGGCAGAAACGGTTCGACCGCGACAGAAAATCTTACCGATTCGTCGGGTAGGGCTCGTTGGCTGAATTTCAGTATCCTTGCCTCGTATCCTGCGCCACGAAGGCGCATTTCCGATAATAGCCGCAAAGGGAGTCTGCAATTTCGCAGGTCTCTGCTGGGACCGATCGTAAAGAAACTTTTATGCACCGATAAAAAAGAAGCAAAAACGATGCTTCGTAATATCGCGACGAGGGTTCGATTATTCTCGTCCCGTTCACATTCCTTTTGTACGTCATTTCGAATGCATAATACATAAAAAGTAGAAAGAAGAAAAGAAAAAGGGGGAGCACAAACGTTTTCTATTATTTTTCTACGATTCTTTCTTCGTTTCGTCGCACTTCATTCAGCATTTATTTACTTCGCTTTCTATGTGCCTATATAGTTTCTTGTCTTCCATCTTCTTACTTTTTCTTCGTTCAACTCTGACATTTTTAATCGAGATTAGGTTCCTTCGTTCATTCGAACATTGTCGTGATTTTCTTTTTGAAACGAGTTTCGATTGGACAGGACAGGCTTCGTAGAAATTCATCCCTGACTTATGGATCCTTTGTTTCCTTTCTTCGACAATCGAAAGAGTATAGCGTTTAAACAGCAAATATCCCTTAATGTTTACTAATATTTTATACAGTGGATAAATTCAATTTTCTTAAAAATAGAATTTTAAAGTTTGAAAATGTAAAGTTTGTGAGTACCAAAATAGGTGGACCTTTCGATCTATAAGTAAATCATAGATGAATAATTCCTTATCCTTGTTTTTATTCTTCGAACGATGAAATTTAAAGCAATCGACACTGGCGTAGGCGGAAGTGACAAAAACTTTTCTCCACCGAGAGCCGAAAGAACGGTAGAAACGCAAGGGCTAATGCCCGCGACCTTTTGTTCCGGAAACGCCATAAAAGACAAGAGTAATTATCCTTATCACTATGGCGCACGTAAAACGTTGAGGAGGGCACGGATATTACAAACTGCGGAGACATTAACCTTCTATTCTTCTCTAGCCAAGATTTTACGACTTTACTGCTTTTTACAGTTTATAGCTTTGACGATTGTAACTAAAATTTCGTTTCTTAATAATAGAAATTCAATTTCGTGAGTGACAAATGTATCTGAACTTTCTAAATTTCAGTAGACTAATCACAATTGATATTTTATATAATTGATAAAAATAATATACATATTTTTTGACATCTATCCTATTATACGATCGTATATCTCAGTTTATTTGGAATTTACGATGTTTTACAATTAACAATTAATAAGAAATAAATCGTTGAAAGTAACTGCGTTATTCACAATTCTATCGAAGCCCGATAGACTCCCGCGTTTCAAGTTCGGTTTAAATAAAAGTTGAAATGGTAATAATTGAAAAGATTTAAAAAATCCTCTTCGTAGAGGAAAATTAACAAGATAAGAAAACAGAATTTTTTACGCGAAGAAGAAACTCAAGATTAACATCAATGTAAATATCTTCAATATAAAGTCAGAAACAAATATGAAGTCGAAATACATAACGTAATATTAAAGAAAAAATATAAAGTCGAAATGTATAACGCAATTAAAAAAAAAAAAATAAAAAGTCAGCCCCTTCGGTAATATAAAAAGATATAAAAGTTTGAAAGTCGTCTCGAAATCGATTCTACCGTACTTCCCTCTCGGTGCGCTCTCACCACCCGATTTACCTTGTGCTCCCTGTAGGAGTACCGCGGCTAATCCAAGGGGGTTTCCCTGAACCTGGTTCTGGGCTTGCTTGTTCGTCTGGCTCGCTGCCATTACCCTGGAGAACGCGGACACGGCAGCGGGACTGTTCGGAGGTGTGCCTTGGGAGGCGGGGCCTTTGTCGAAGAGTTCGAATCGCACCGATTAAAAATACGTCGAATAATTTTATAAAGGGCCAACCAACACCAGGATCATGTGGCCCAACTCAACACGAGATTCCACAGAAACAGCTTTAACGGGGACATTTAGCTAGACCGAGTCGCAATTGGGTCTATCGAGATTAGATCGGACGAAACCAGTTAGAAGACGATGGATTAGAACCATTTTAAATTAGTCTTATTCGGGGCACGTGGCTTTTTTGGAATTATTCAGAGGTTTTAAAAATAGAAGCGAAGAACGTGTTGATGATCAACACTTTTGCTGCCAAACTCATTCTCTCTCTTTGGGAAATTCTTTGCTTTATTAGAATTTTTATTGCACCTAACGTATTATCAAATTTCCAAAGCTCAGAGAGTAACAGCACGAAATATTTTCTTTTTAGGTGTGAAAACACGACAGCAATGGATATGCGACGGCGAGACAGCATCAGCGAAAGTGCTAAATAAGAGGATTAGTGTTAAAGAAGATCGGCGCCAGGAGTTACGTACTGGATTTTGTTATTCGTTAAGCTTCTTTACGGCTTTTGGAGATAGTTAATATCATTAATTAATTAATTAGATAATATAATTAATTCGTGAGACAATCTTGTTAAAAGATGGCGATGACATCAAAATCACTCGACGAAGGTTCAGTTAGATAGAGTCACGAGTCAGTCTGTTAAGTGTTAATCACTCTTGTGTTAGAAGACGATGAACGACGATGTCCAAAAGGTAATATTGAAGAAGATTGTATGTGATTACGAACACGAATCAAACGAAGAACACTTCAGACGATGATTAGAATCACAAACACTTTCGTTAATAGAAGAGGTGGCCAACAATGAGAATCCCAAGACAACTGCGTTAAGTCAGTCTTTTTCTAGTGAACATCATATCATATATAGCCTTCTATATATATGTATATTATATACATTACTAGCGAAGATCTATTAGTGTACCTTCAAATTCTTTTTAAATTAACAATACTAAAATACACTTCAATAATCATAAATCACCCACGCTATTTCTATGCACAATCTTCATCGAGTGTCGCGAGAACTGACTCAACGCGTTTCTTCTTAATTCCACAAAATCTATCAAAAAAAGAACCAAAAATATATTCCAATAAATTTTCATCTCCTTCAATTACAACCAAAAGAAAATGGTAGAAGAAAAAAAATTGAGAGAAATACGTTTAGGCGATGTGAATTCCGTGGCCTTTCGTTTCAGCCTCATCTGCAGTGCGTTCGAGAAGCGTGACACGAGCGCGTTCGAGCGAGTTAACAAACGAATTCCAACCGGAAAACTGTGGCCACCGGCGTGGTAGCAGCAGCGACCTTTGGCTAAGTAGAACGAGAATAGTTACGCACAGTCACGATAGATTCCCGTCCGACATAGACACGGTTTCGCGACTGAAAATAGATCCAGAAAGGCTGGCTGGCGATCGTGACCTAACGTACGTCCGATTCGAACAGAGTCGGAAGTTCGTTTTCGCGTGGGACGTCGCCATTAATCATCCAACAGCCTCGGTATATACCCCTCGAAACGACCAGAAACCAAATCGTCGATTTTAAGAATGAAAATCGCCATTCTCTGGCTATAGCCACAGATCGTTGTGTCGTTGCCAGATATATGATTGGTTTCACCTGTTTGTGAAGAAGGATTCTAGACCTAGCGAGAATTTTTGGCGCATCATCGACGCGTTACGAAATTTCGAAAATGTCTTCAGAGGCTTCAGAGGACGTTCTAAAAGGCCGGACTTTTAGATTTGCTTTGAAAGAGTGACTGGGAATGAAAAGCCGAACAAGATGGATCGAAGTTTGTTGGACGAAGTTTATTGGAGGTACATGTTGTTTCGTAACGATCATGGTGCACGATGAATCGTGTTGTAAAGACTAAAAGCTTTTTTCAGTTGTTGAAATAAAAATGTGTAAAACGGCTGTAAAGCAGGAATAAAATAAATTAATAAATATAATAATTCTTTTACTAGAACTGTCGATTAACTGTCTGTAAATAAAAAATAATGCTAAAATGTCAAATAACTGACTGATAGACTTTACAAAATCCAAAATTCTATAAAAATTCCCATAATTTTGTACCTATTGAGAATATGTTTATACATTACGAAACCGCCTGTACATCCAATTACGTACATCTTAAACAAACATCCACCGATTCACGATTATTTTGACAAAAAGATTCAAAGAGGAGAGCCCCATCAACGGTCCTCCTAGCGCAATAATCACACAAAATAAGTCCAAGGCTCACCATAATTATCAGGCTGCTTCGATGAACCCGGCAAGCCAGCGGTGACCGACATTTCGAAGACTTCACCTACTGTCCCCTCCGAAACGCATTTATCACTATCACTCTCGAAACACACTGCTCTTCTTCCCTTTTTCACCGAAGTATCGAATAAAAGCGCAAGGCTTGCAATCGTAAAAAATCACAAGAGAGATATAAACGATGCTTTCAAAGGCCCTCGGTTCCGCGCGAAAGGGAGGAAAATTGAAGATCGACTCGATTTTATTGCGCTCCGCACGGCCGGCTTCGAGGATGGCCGAACGAACGGCGCGAACTGCTGCCAATCTATTTTCAAGCGGTGCCAAGCGGTCAGGTATTTCCGTTGACAGCGCGACACGCGCGTTCGGACGAGTTTACTGCGAAGATTTCACATTTTCTCGCTGGTCATCGCCGCCATGCAAAATTCCATATCTGTTTCGGCCAAAATCGTCGACATCGTAGACTTTCCCCCATTTTCACGATCCACTGTGCCGCTGACGTTCCAGCTGTAGTCCAGGTTTAAAGATTTTGGCTGCTCAAGGTCACGATGTGTGGCTATAGGTTAGTATAGGGGTGACGAACTGAGGCGGCCTACGTGCGATCTTTGCTCCTACTTTCTTGGCTCACAGAGTCGTAGGAAAATTGTCCTCTATTTTTCTACACGCTACGATTCTACACGATGTAACGCAAATATTACTGTAACTATAGAGTTTCGTTTGCTATCCCTTTTCCTCTGAATCTAATTGGAAGATATCTGATTCCATTTGCGATTCCATTTTCCGATTCTAATTTAGAAATTTATCGTTCTAATCGAGAGAATTCGTGCAGTTTGTCATTAAAAAGTTCGTCACCTCTACGTTAGAGAAACTTAGTCGTTCACCCCCACTATGGTGCTCGAATAATTTGCGGGAGTGGGGGGTCTGTTCGAGCCATGGTGGGGAGAGTAGCCTTGAAACTCAGCTGATTTGAAACGGACTATATTCGTCTCTATCGCTTGGTTAACTAATTCTGTTTCGTAAGAACGCAGGTATAAGGCACCGTTAATATTAAATAATAGCCTAAAGGTATATTTGTATGCAGCGTAAAGTGTCTGTGGAGACGAGATCATAATTCTAAAGCGTTTCTATACGACAATTCGAAGTGTCTTTGAGCAGTCATAATATTTGAGCCTGACTATAGCTAAGATCAACTGTTCCAGTAAACTCTAAAGAGATCAATCACGTGACAGGAAGAACTTCAAATGTTCAAATTACAGAATGACATCTAGATGATTTGCCTAATCTAGAAAAAAATCTGCTTTGTGAGGGTCAAGTTTCCTTGATTGAATTACATGTAATAATTGTTGAGAGACTAGTCGATAATGGCGGATACGTATTCATTCGCAGAAGAATGATAACTAATGCTGCTCGAATTATCGAGCCACCCAACGCAAAATGCTTTTGGTGACTACAATGGAGGGGAAAAAGGAAGAAGAGAATTTCTACAAGATGATTCTCGTCTAGGTTTATGATCAAACGATTAAGCAACTTGGGAACCCAGGCTATCTATTCGATCAAAACGCAAGCCGACTAAAATTTGCTAAAGCTTACGATGCTGGATCTACTTATCGTTCAATGTTGTCAAGCTGCCACAGACGTCTCTTCCAAGAGGCTCTCCGTTCCTGACCAAATTTTTTCGTCACAAAATCATCGTGACGGGGTACACACCTCTAATTACGTTGCTTATAAACGAATCATTTAAAGTAAAATAGTAAAGAAAGAAAAAGATAAATAAAGACAGCCAGCTGCTCGATATGGTAACAGTATAAGTATACATATATATATTTCAATTTCCTAGACAGCATAACGTTCGTAACAGCGCAAGAACAACAATTCCTACGAAACAATGTTCTAACATTTGCTAAAACAATATATATATAATATAAATAACAATGACGCGATAAAATGTGTCGTAATCGAGATATCGCGACAGTTTTCTATAGATTGTTCTACTCGCCTCGAGCAGTAGATCCGCTAGATGTCTGATCAGACGTCCTCGAATACTAATTTTCTCGTCGCTACCATCGGTTGGCGTTCGCTTCTTCCAGCGTCGTAATTACGCTCGTTTCTAAATCGAGCGCGAATTTACACACATGGGTGGAAACACAAACAAGGGGAAAACGTGAACGAAAACCCCGGCGCTTTCGTTTTCATAAGATCTGGATCTCCGATTCATTTTATTCAAGAAGGGAATCGCGTGACTTGTTACATAATTTTGATTCAATTTTCACCGTGGAGATGGCTACAGAGATTGTTGGTTTATTTTCAATGGTTTGTGAAATATAGGCTGTTTTGTTTAATTTTATTATCGGAGACAAGAATAAATACAGTAAGCGTTTGGCAACGTGAAGATTTAGTTTCTTCAAGATTATTTTGAAGGTTATTCTACGTCACATTAGAAAATGAAAAAATTGATAAAATATGGATATTCATTCTTGGAATAATTTTCAAGTTATCTTTATCGGTGAAAACAGAAACAAATAAAATCTTCTTCTTCAAATAATTAAAATAAAACCGTCGCTAGTATAGTACAAAGGGTTGATATACTACGCTATCAAAATTCTACTCGAATAAAAATATCTCAAGTTCTCCTATCGCGTTCACAAAACTTTTCTCTCTTCGATTTTCTGTCCTAATTTATCAAATCGCTAATTTATCGATCACAAAGTTCCGAACACTAAAACTTTCATTAGAAAAATTTCACAAACCATTGCCAAACATGAACAATCCATTTCCAATTTAACTCTTCATCCCCCAAAAGTTTCATCAAACTAATCAACGGAATCATGCGAGATCGCCTTCGAATGTACATAGACAAGCCTTTTCCTTTTTGTTTTTATCAAGACATCAAAAGATATACACACACGCGCACGTTTACACGGACATCGTCGTGCAGAACGAAGAAAGGGAAGAAGGGACGATTTCTGATCTCCCATGTGGTAAAGGGGGCTATGATTAACTTGCAGACCGATCAGAGGGGAAGCAAACGCACGCAACGGTCCTTATTAGTTCGTGGAACGAGAGGAGGCTGGAGAGACGGTAAATCCGAAGTACGAGTTAGCGGAAGCTGGAACAGACAGGGTGCAAAAGCTCGGCTCGAAGCTCGTCACTGAGCCCCTCGTGGCCATTGGCTTCCCCGGTTCGTCGCCCTTTTCCGGTCCCCTCTCGCTGTAGAACAAGGGAAAGCTCGTGGAAACGTGAGATTATCGGGGGCTTCTTGCTGTTATTTGGAATAGGCAATTAGCGTATTTCTTCTTTAGCGGACTCAGTAAGACTTTTTGTGTCTTTTCTTTAGTACACATTCCAGTGTATTTATTATTCGGTGCTTAAATCGTGCTATATTAAGAAATTGATTTTCTAGCGAGAGGGAACCTTCGAGGTGCTGGATGTTTCATCCTTCTCATTGAGTTTGGACAAAATCGGATCTACCTTTCTTTGAAGAAAATTTCATGGAACCTTCTTTACCTTTTTTAAGGAAATATAACTTGTTTGTACATGCTGACGCTACAAAAATAAATGTTACTTGTGTGTTTAAAATATTCGTAGCTTGTAACTTGCGATTTACAGAATTTTACTAAATATTTTAATAGTTTAGTTGTATAAAACAGCTCTGTCATGTATATATTGATTACGCTGTATTACAAGATATTGCATTTTTTTTAACCCTCAGCTTCGTTGAATCATAGGTCATTACGACGATTGGTTTAAGCTTGAGTTTATCGGAGCAGAGGTTACTCTAAAACGATACTTAATCCAACATTAATTTGAAACTAATAGAATTAAAAATTAAGTAACTCGGTCTAAAATTATTGTATTTTCCAACAGGACAATACTGTTTGAGACTCAAAATGCAATATGCACGAACAGAACAGTAATGATGAAAGGAATTGACCAAACTATAATTCGTTTCTGTGTTTCACATAAAATTATCCTTTAATAAAAAAGAAGAAAAAAAAAAGAAAGCAAGATTTTCTAGAATGCTATGTTACGTTACAAGTCACTGCATTTTTATTAAAAATACAACGCACAAAGGAACAGTAATGGAGAACGAATTGGCTGAAGGTTAGGGGACCGGAAACCACAGAAGCAGTTTCGGTCACGCGGCTCCAGCGACGCGAACGGGAGAAGCCAGTCTGAACCGGAGGACGTCTACACGTAACACACGTGGAATATATACGTATATATATAATATATATATGTAAATCTAGACGGAGGTACGTAATATATGTATACACATGAACACGAGACGTCGAAACGCGCGTTATGTACACGTTTCTCGGCCTTCGATATGCAAGGTTTACCTTCGGGTTCTTTGGCAATGACCGTGCTGCTCCGGTCGACGACGCCCTTCTTATCCTCTGTACAACAATACACACATACATCACGGATATGCGACTTTTGTTCTTCTTCTTTTATGTAAAAAAAAGCCTATTTTTATGCATTCTTTTTTCGTTGCTTCTCTTTTCGCTTTATACAAAGACTAGAGACCAGCCAACGCGCGTTAATTTTTAGCTAAGCTGATTCTTTTTGTTGTTTTAATCCTCGTGGCACTTGTGTTTGAGTTAACCAGAAAGCTCCTTATTCTTGGGAAATTTTTTTTTTTTATCGAAGAAAGCTTTGTTTGGTTCGAGGTATTTTTTACGATATTTTTCATGTTCTTTAATTTTTCGTTACAAGTCGATTACAATTTTTTACCTCAGACTTTTTTACATCGTTAAGAAAGATTTATTACTCTTGTCAGCCTTGCAGCGCCGTTTCGGTCATTTTCGATTTCTTTCTATTCTCCTATGAAGAAGTTCTTCATTTTAGAGATTTCTATTCTTCCATGTCTTATTACAAAAATTCTATTCTATTAAAATTATCTTTAACTATCTTTATTTTCTATTAAATTTACCAAGTTTGAGGAAGACGTAAAAGAGTAGTCATTAATACGTGTGATATCTTATGTCAATGATTATCTTGAAATATCAAGAAGTCTTCCTTTTGTTGAAACGAAACCTAAAGTTGAAAAATAAAAGTTCGAGAATTATTGCAAGGTTAAGTACTCGTTTCCGCGATCATGTCGATGATATTTTTGCTTCCGTGGTACGTCGAGTATCGACGTTGCATCAATGTTAAGCTCAAACTTCTATGAAATTTATTTACCTTAATTACGAAAGTTTTCTATGAGAAAGAGAGAGGAAGAGTTCTAGCAATTGCCTTTCTAGTTACAAGTAGATCGCAAACTCTGAAACATCGAAAACGCGTCGACGCTTCCTTTAAATCTTACTCCCGTCGCGATAATTAGTTTCACGTAAGGAAAACAAGCTTCGTCCCGCTGTGTTCGCCACCAACGATTCTCTGTTAACAAATAGTCACGGAGAATCAGAGGTAGAAACTTCATCGGCGAGGAGCATGCTTCCTTTGTTCCTTAGAAGGAATTATTCTGCTTAAAGAGCACGATGTCGACGGCTTTGGCGCAAAGGTGATTCATTAAAGAAGGAAAACTTTCAGCGACGGCAACACTCTGTGTCCGATTTCACGCTCAGTACCTCAATTTCTTTTATCCTAAGAATTTTAACAGAGCAAGGAGTTATTGCTTTCTGGATCGCTTTGAGACAAGTGTCACGATTTCATAAGATACTTTGATCATGGGTTTTCGCTATTTGCAAAATAGCTGGACTCCGTGGCTGTTGATATGAAGAGAAGAAGAAAGAAAATATTATTAACGGACAGATGTACATGGAGCTTGGACGCACGGGTATCCAATTTCAGAAAGCTTGACGTACCATCGAACGCGATTTCTTTGTTTATCTTTCCTACATCTTTTTATTCAGAATAATTAAAATCGCTCTAAAGAAACCGAATAAAGAATTACTTATGGTTTTAAAAAATATTCTCCAGCGAATCTATAAATTTTGTAATTTAAGGATTCGTACTATATATTCTAAGAATATCGTGCAATTTATCCCAAAGGTCAGATCAGAAGAATTTTTCGAAACAATTATGTTGAATAATTTGATAAATATTGTTCGAGTTCGATGCAGTCGTGCCAGTAAATGTACAAGCTGACATTCAAAGCGATAAACATTCAGTATAACAAGCGTTTAATACAAAAGCAATTTTCTTCTTGATATTAATCCATCCAAAAGGTTATTTCTCTTTTATTTGATAAATGCCACAGAGTTCCAGCTAGTTCACAGAAATCGATGCTCTAGCTACGTAAAGTGGTAACAAGGTACTTTCTAGCTTATTTAATCTCTAAAACGTAAGCTAACGGAAGATGACAATGATAAAGATAGAGAGATAAAGTGAAATAGAAGTAGACAAAAAAAAGTTATATAGCAACACCGAGCGTATTTATTCGGTATGTCCATAACTTAGTCTCTCGATCGAGTATCATATATCGAGATCTCAAAATGTCGTATCGACTCGGGTTCTCTTGAAACACAGGGGTTCGGGCAAAGGGAAGAGAAAGGGGACGTGCGGTGGCGATCATACGATTGAAGAAAAAGAAAAAAAATATATATATAAGTCGATAGTCATTCGTGTCGAAGAATTAAGGGTGGTAAAGTGGGTCTTGAGAGTTAACTTTTGCCTTCTGGCACCCAACGATTGAAAAGAAATTGAAAAGAAGACATTCTTTTTCAAATTTTTATCAAAATTTGTGATATAGGATATAACTAAGATTAAGCCTCTTAGGAATTTTTCTAAGGTTCTAAAAATTGGTCAATTTTTCAGATATTTATACTTTCCAATTGAGAAAAAATTGTAAAATTAATTATTATACATTTATATTATACAGAGAAACAATTTGAAACATTTCTGGAAATGTAGAATTATTGTATCTCTAGATCTGTAATCGTAATTCCAGAATTCTGGAATTAATTTATATTTGTGAATTGTACTTGTAAAATATAAAAAAGAAACGCACACGAGTGGAGATATCTTTAAACGTACGGTCTTTCCTACATCAATTCCTGTAACTGTAAAACATTTCTATATCCATAAGAATTCAGATTCTATAAAATTCTATAAAGTACCGATCGTATCATCGCCTTCCAGCTTGAACTAACTTTCCAAATCCACTATTGCACCAAAATAGGGAAGAACCAGGATCAAAGCGGATAATCCAGGGTAAAATAATTGAGATAAGGTGCCATATCAGAGGGTGCAGTTCGGTGGCGAACGTGCAAACGTCGACGAAGATTACGTGAAAATCCATCGTTCTCCTCGGAGGACACAAACAATTGCATCCAATGAAACAAGACACTTTCGTAAGTATATAAAAGAAAAAGACAAAGGTAATGAAAAATCTTAACAATCAAGAAAAGACCTGGTGGATTAATATGTAATAAATCCCTGGAGAAGTTATATTGCTCGAAAGATCAAGGAGCATAACAATTCTTACGAGATTTATCTCTTATATATAATATTATATCTAGCAAAACGAGACAGAAAAATGGCAGCCATAATAATATAAGGGATAAAAGGGGAACATAGACAGACAGAGGAAAACAGACAAGTTGTTGCTCGTTGTAGAACATAAACGAGCTCGAGACTCGGCATAGAAACTATTTTATTTCGCCGAGATATTATCGTCGAGCTCCTTCGAATTTCAAAGAGAAGCAAAAGGGGCAGTGAGGAATTTGGTTTCATTTCATTGGTTACTTTTCATTTCGTTTCTCGGACTGAGAGCGTGACACTTAACTTAGAACACTTAACTCTTAAGAAGGTTTCTTTAAAGATTCTTAGTCATTTGATAGGTTTGTAAAAGGTTTCTGGTATAGAGGACATTTTCGATGATTATTTCGCATTCTTTTCGAAATATTCTGTATCTAAATATTTTCTTTAAATATTCTAAGTATTCTATATTAGTATTCTATTATTTTGAACTTGTACACTCGACTCGGCATCCGAGAAAGCGTGGGTGTCGATGCACAGGCATGCAGACAAAACGAAATAAGACAGGCATGCCCAAGAAGCAGATTGGTTTCATGCTTTTGCGAGTGGGTAGAAGCTTACAAGCGGAGGCGTAAAGTGGTTCTTCGATATTGGGGTTGTTCTGTTTTATTAATATTTTCTGGAGCGATGAAAATATAATACCTGTGTTACAAAATACAAATATTATCATTAATATTCCTATTATAAATTTTATTCGTTTTTCTGAACAATGGTTACGATGTTTCGGGTATTTTTATTTAAAATAGCGTCTTGAAGAAGTGAGTAAAAGCTCGTATACGGAAAAGAAAGCTTTTGTGGTAGAAAAAAGGTGTGTTGCTTCAGACATCTAGAAACAAACAATGGAGAAATATCTATGATGGAATTATGTTATGTTAAAATTGAATTAATAAAAATCGAATTAATTTATTATAAGTAATTGATTTCCTATATCCAATAACATATAAGTTACTAATTTAATTCTGCCATTTTAGTTGCTCAAATTGTCCTGAACTTGGTACTGTTCAAATTCGTTTAAAGAAATGTTCTACCTTTTGACAGATAATATTTTCCTCATACTCGATATTTTCTCATTCTCAATGGAGCTCTTCAAGTTCCATAATAGAGTGAAGAATGTCCATTCTGATGCCGTAAACATCGATAAAACGAAACAAACCCAATGGCGAGAACGATTTCTCGCCTCGTTGACGGGTATCGTAAAAGCGAATGCAAGCCATGCGAAACATTGCGCGAGAACGTGAAGTGAGTGTAGAAACGGCTGAAGGTATAGAGAGTGGCAAAGAAAAATGGGGAAAACGAAGAACAGGCAAGTCAGTGATGGTGTTCATAAATCCATAACACCGGTAAAATAGTGATGGTAAAATAGTGTACTTTTCTATTTTTTTTTTTTTTTTTTGGTGACGGTGAGAGACTGTTTTACGTGAAAATCCTAAGGTTGCTATGAACAATAAAAATTCACGTTTGTGTGACCAGACAGGATTTCGATGCACAGACAGAAGTGAGAAACGAAAAGAAAGAAGTGGATAAGACACAGTGAACGAGCGTTAAAAGAAGAAATGGATCGTTTTCTACGAGATCCGATATGAAAATAATATAATTCCAGGTGGTGTGCACAGCGAGGTACCAACAGATGTGAATTTTCAAAATGTGCGTGTAGATGAAAGACATAGAAATAAATATTTCTTATTTTTTTTTATAGGAAAAGAAGAAAAGAATTAAAAAATAAAGAAAATGAAACGATTAACGTTACCGTAGTAGATACGATTGTTTTCGTTGATCGGATTTTTCTATTTCCGTCTCGACTTACGTTCAAGTAAAGTGATGAAATCGTTGTGAGCGAGATCGTTGCGTTCTCTACGATGACGACGATCTCTCGTGTGCTTGTCGCTCTCTAAAGTGGACGATGCTTCGCTAACGTGGCACAAACTAATCTAACTTTCTAGATGGCTAATCGCTACTGATTCGCTCGCTAGTGGAAAACGTCGTGGTGGTCTAGCGAAAGTGAAGATGCGCCGCGCGAGAATATGGTTCTCGAGAGACTGTAGATGGTTGACTCGACACGAACTGGAATTGCTCTCCTCTTGAATTTCCATACAAATAGTGGTTTTTACAAAATCTACAAAATTTTTTTCATTTTATTATCAATTTTGTATAATCGGACAAAAGCAATGGTTTCCTCTATGAATAATTCTAAATTATAGCGCGCAAATATTACACAATTATTTTGGCTTCCAAAAGGGATATTTCTTTAAAAAAGAAACAAAGAGAATTATATAAAAAAATAAGTAAAGAAGAACGAAGAATGGAGCATTTCCAATTCAATCGTCAGCCACGAAGAGAAGCCTCTACTAAACAAATTATGAATATCACAATTTCCCTTAACCCAAATGAAAGAAAGAAAATTTCGAAAATCTGAAAGAAAACGTAAAAGAGAGAAAGCTTGATGAATGCTAGAGAAAACGAAGAGGAAGCGAAAGCGGCGCGAGAGCCGATATCCTCGTCAAACAATCGATAATTTATTCGTTTAATGAAATTTCGATCCCTTGACCAAATTTTTCCTTTCCAATTTCCAATTTTCCCTGGTCGGTCGTTAAAATCACCGAATTCTATTATCGGGAATTTACGTTAACCTGGAGAATCGATAGGAAAATCTAACGTCTCGATCGAATTACAGGCGAATACGTGAGCCGCCGAATTTCGAATACGTATCCAGGGTTAACGGTTTCCAGCTAACGTTCGCGAGTAATTTCACCACTCCATTATCCGAGTCCGACTTTCTCATTGTGCCACGCTAATTGCACACCAGTGGATAGCGTAAGCCATGAAACGAGAAACGAGAAACGGCGGTGGTCGCTATCGAGACTTTTAATAAACTCCGCTCTCGCGAATTTCCATTCCAGCCGAGAGCGAAGAAAAAAGAAATGTTAAGCATTTGGAAGAGGACACGAAAATTGAGAAGCTAATCGCGTTGAAAAAATTCTAATTTAGAAGTCGTTTTGAGGAAAGATTAGCTGGAATCGTCAAAATTGCGAGCGTCGATAAAAAGAGAAGAACGGCGATCGCAGACGGTGGTGGCTG
Source organism: Bombus huntii (assembly GCF_024542735.1). Classification (NCBI taxonomy): domain Eukaryota; kingdom Metazoa; phylum Arthropoda; class Insecta; order Hymenoptera; family Apidae; genus Bombus; species Bombus huntii. Next base: position 11,882,747 of record NC_066244.1, on the reverse strand, counting down.
CACGATTATAGGATAAATTTTTGTAAATTTTCCTGAAAAACGATTTGACGGATTTTCCGAGTAACGAAGTGCGGATTGTTTATGCAAATTCATATTTTTCTCAACGTAATTACACTTTACTTTAAATATCTTTTATGTCTCTTTGTATCAGTATTTTCCTTCGATATTTTACATGTATTTTCAAGTTGACGGTATTTTGTAAACTTTAGAATTCTTTATATTTTTTCAATCTTAAGTATAGATGCATAAACATCCGCAGTCTAATGATTGTCATTGGAACTTTGCCTTGAAATTGACTTTCAATGGCTAACATACACTGCTGATCGAAAGTTTGGAATCAAAATTTAAGACACGAAGATTTAAAAAATTGTTTAAACTCAAAATGAGTCAAGATTCATAGAAAATTATTTAGTCAATCATTTACCACAGAAACGATTATTAAATTAGCAAGAGATTCGATATAAATACAACTATAAGAAAATGAATCCAAACCTTTGACCTGTAATGTATTGTACAAATCACGTGAATTTTCAATCATTAACACGTTTGTTGTCCGAGAAGAAAGTCTCCGAAATTATTAACTCGTAGTTTCGCTCATAGAATCAATACATAACAAACAACAGCAATAAACAAACAAATAAACGATAAATATCTTACATATAAATAACAGTGTCGATTTAAGGACCTAAATTTCCGTATTAAAAAAAAAAAAACGTTTCGATGAGAGGACAAATACGAAGTACTCTGATCCATATATAGTTGACCGAACAGTAAACGTGTCAAATACTGACCGAACTCTGTATATTTCCAATAACGATACTTCTGTCTGACGCAATACCGTCTGATACTACTTGAACTGCGCGATCTGACCAATTTAAATTCGCGCTACTGGAAATACGGTAAACGCTGGATGTTCCACTTGACATTCGTAAACATTCGTGTTCAGGTAAGCGTGTGGATCGTCGAAGATGGCTTTGAAACACGAAAATATTCGTAGCCATGACGTTTTAAAAACGGAGAGACAAACATTTCGCGCCCCTCTGTGAAAAAGTGCTCGACGATTAAACGTCGATAGAGGAATCGTAAAATTGCAAATTGTTGTTTACTCGAGATTAAGAAACGAAACCTTATGCAGGGTGTTTTAATATACGAGACATATTTTAGCGCTGAATAGGGAATCGGATTGAGAAGGTTTAAATAAAAGGAGCTGTTTTATTATAATCTTGTTTTAGAATTTCAGTCATTTTTAAATTTAATTCTCTTACTCTGGATATATATATATATACGTGTGTGTCTATCGTTAGAAGCACTATGAAAAGATCTAGAAGAATTAAAGGCATATCTTTTTGTCAAAATTGAAAATGGTTGTTTCAAGGATTTTAGCACAATGTAAAGTATATTCGTACTGTCCTATTTATACATGAAATTAAAAAAAATATATATATTGTAATTAGAGAAGGATCAAATGGAATATACGATAATATTATTCTTTTCATAAAATTTTTTTATCTTTTTGTATCCCCTATTCACCACCTGAAACACGTCTCATGAAACAACCCGCATAATTGAATCCTGTCGACGACATTTGTGCGATATTGTTCTGGTCTCACATCGTATACAATTGTTTTACGCATCTTATGGTTGTACGTACGTGTTATGGATTTGTGAGCATCGTGTATGATCGGACAGAAAAGAGCGATTTTCTCGATCGTTCCTCGCGTAGCTGCTCTATGTATTACGTATAATGTTGAGACGGAAGAACGTAACATGTGTGGTTGTTTGATCTTGTGATTGTGATACTAGATCGTTTCATAAGTCGTGTTCTTGCAAATTGCTGCTTTTATTCTAATTAAGAACGCAGTTTTGTCTAAACCAATTTGTAGATGTCACTTTTTATTGAAATCTGGAAAATATATATATATTGATCGTTTAGTTTTAAATGAATCGAGGATGAATGTATATGGATAGTTTCTTCGGATTAGATCGAAAAATAAAATAAAATAAATAGTATTTGTACTGAATATAAATTGATATTTCTATGAAATAAAAATCCAAAGATCTTTCCTATAAATTACGAATCGATCTATGAATATTATTTCCTTTTATCCAAAGTACTATCGAAATTAGTATTTATTAAATCAGTAGATGATCGAAGACTTATGAAATGATTCGATACTCGATGTTTCCACAAGCAATTTCTGTTCCCAATATTATTTCTAAAAATTGCAAAGCTGCTTCTGGAAACCTCGACAAGATACTACGAGTAAAAGTGTTATATCTATGTGTGACATATCGAAAGCGAGTCGCTTGCTGTATGTATATGGCGATTAAAATTGAACAGTGTCAAGGGACAGACTTACATCGGGTGTTAACTAAAGATTATCTATTTGTGTTTCTAAATTTACTCTCCTAAAAATTATCTACCTATTTCATTAACTATTATCAATCTTGTCGATTTACAAATTTCCATTAAACTATCGATAAAAAAGTGAACAAATTCACGATTCAGAATTTTTCGAAGAATATTATTATCATTCTCGATAGAAAATATGTAATTCCAACCAAGTAAGATTAGAGCTTGCCGCGGATTCTGATTTGCATCGAAGGAATCGTAAACAAGAGGTCGACGGTTTTAGTGCTCCGTAGTATTGCCGTTTTGTGCTCGAGTGTACTTGTGTCTGGCTCGAGAATCAATTCACTCCGTGATAAAGTGTCTGAATCTTGAAAGCGAATGAAACCCATTGACTGCCAGTGTTTTCGGTGTATACGGAATAGGGGAAGAAACTTGGTTGCATGCACGCCGAGGATCACCAGGATTGTACTCTCGCGTTCTCTGCTTGTTCGATAAGAATTTTCCATTCATCGAATTCTGCATGATTGCTATGCAACAATTTTTTGCCTTATTTCAAAACGAGAATGGCGCGGTGCACAAATTTTTTGATTCCAGATCTTTTAACCTTATAATTTCGCATGTTCGTCACTTCACGTCAATTTTTCTAATCGCATCTGGATGCGAGTATGGTGCGAAAAGAAAATTTTTAGGTTCTAAATTATTCGAATTTGTTACTGCGTATAATTATCGTTTGGCAGGAAATTGTTTAATTTCATTTGAATGCGGGAATAATGCAATTTGATATAGCTCTATGTAAAGAAGACTTTTCGTAAGAAAATCTACATGGAAGAAATATCTATGAAAAATTCTGTTGAAGAGAAAGCAAAGAACCAGAGAGATGTTTTTAAAGAGAGAATTACGAATTGCACTCGCGAAAGTACAATCCTGTAAAAAGGTCTTGAATGATTCTGCTCTGGCAATGTATGCGAAAAACGAAGGTTTCCAGTTCCTCCAAATATACCGCAAAGAAAAGAGCAGTTTAAAGCTGACCGAAGGGAACAACTTTCAGAAACACGTGGAATAAAACATTTAACCTTATAAAGACGATTGATATTATTCCACATACTTTCAAAAAATTTCAATTCCCCTAAAATTATAAAAGATATAATCAAATTACTTTTTAATGGTATTTTTTCAAATTGGGCATTCCAACCAAATTGAAATCGAATCAA